>NC_136418.1:92229372-94991872 GCF_052625555.1 Lactuca saligna
TGAAGCTAAGACGACTCGGTGTGGGCAACGCCCACTCACATTTTTGTGACATGGCGCCAAAAAAACACCGTTATCATGACCCAAACACCGCCTTAGGCTCCCGTTTTTGTGTGTTATGTGTCTTGGCGTTGTGATAGCAACGAAAGGCAACAAGAGTTTCTTCTCCCCTTCCTTTGTTTTTCTTCTTTAAAATTTGTCTCATTACGACGTTGTGAGTTTGGAACACCAGCCCTGAAAAAACATGGTGGAGGGTTTTTGCCTATGTGGCTTTTCAACCACGTTTTTTAAGGTTGCCCGTGCTATTTCGGGTCCAAAAGTCACTCATTGGATGATCGTAATTTAAAGTATTTAAGTTAAAGAAATCAAACAGCATCCTATTTTTTTATACCCAACTCACTTGGTTAAGGTAAATATCAATATTAAAAGATATAATTTGATTTAGTGTATTAGACATGTCATTAGTTTATAGAAGTAAGAAAATGGATATGAAAAAATATAGGAATATATATATATATATATATATATATATATATATATATATATATATATATAATTTATGCGACTAATAGAACGCCTTATCTAAATTATTATGATTTGTATATGGCCTTATGTGTCTTATTTAAACATAAAATTAACTTGAGAATAATGTATTCAAAAATAGTCAAATATTATTTTGGGTTTAGATTGAAGTCATGTATATGCTTCATATACATATAGATATCACTTGCTATGAAAACTCTATATTTTCATTTATGATTGCTATAAGTGTTTCTCATTTGACTGCATGTGTAGTCCAATTGACTTGAAATTACAGTGAAATGGTTTTTTTGATGCTAATCATAATCACATCATGGGAATGGTTTAATCTTGCAGAGCTATGTGTAGAAAGTTAAAATCACGGGTGATATACCATGTCTTAAATAAAATATTGTTTTATACTTGATGTAGATATCACCAGAGGATATACAATGGGAAGGGGAGGACCCTGGGATTCCTCATAAAGGGGGTTATAGTGGATCAGGTCATGGAATGAGTAGACCTGTTGGACATGATAATGGTCCTGGTGGAGGTGGAGGGAGAGGTAGAGGGTTACCTAAAAGTCAGACAGCAACAACAAGAAAAGATTTTCCACCATCACAGAATGGCATTGGAATGAAGGGTCTAGACAATATTCAGTCACTTCACACTGATACTCTGATAAAAGAGGTACATACATGATAATTGCAGATATATCATATATATGTATAGTGTATATTGTGTTTACAAGAAGGCAAAGGAGTTTTAACATTCATGCAACAGGTTGCGAGGGTATTTGGGTCTAGTCATCTAGGTCCCGTTGAAATAGAGAAAGCTAAGAAAGTGCTCAAGGTTAGTTAAGTTTGAAAACATGTAATATATGATTTAGGATTGAAATAATAACGATATATAATGCAGGAACATGAACAAGCACTGACTGATGCCATTGCAAGGCTTGCAGATATCTCAGATGGTGAAAGTGGTACAAAAACTAAACTAAACTATACTTTTCTTCCAACTCTACTAAATGCTTACTTCCTGAGTCCCACTTAAAGAGACAAGTGAATGAAACTAAATGCAATTGTTATTTCAATCATCGCAGTTACAATGTATCTAGTTGCAGTCAATGTGTATGCCTTTAGTGACAAGTACACTGATATAGCTTTGCTAGGTATGTATTTACTGATATTGTTTTGTTTTGGTTTTTGTTTTATGAAATCATGGATAGTAATAAATTGATTCATATAATTCTTTGCATTATTTGACTCAACTCACATTCTACGTTGGATTAGAACCGCTGCTCATTTAAGATTTCAATTTTCCAGAGAATCCTCTCATATTAAAAAAAGGGTTAAGGGTTGATTGAATGAGAGAAAAGAAAACACCAACACTCCATGGCTAATAAGAATACAAAAAATAAAGATATGAGTTAAAAAAAGGTAAAACAAACTCGTATGTATGAATATGATTTGTATGGTAATTGAATTTATAGTGTATGAATGTTTTGGGTTGCATGTAGTCTTGGTAAAACAAATTTATAGTGTACTTATTCCATTCATGTTAGTAATTTCTCATTATGATGTGTTGTTTCTTGTGCAATTTTATTTTTAGGAGGTATTCGACTTTATTAAATGTTTAAAGTTACAAGGCATGAGTATGGGCACATCATGGAACATTTTAGGGCAATTGTTGGTCTTCCTCTTGGTGATCCATCAATGAAGTGGCAAACTTGCTTCATGTAATAACATTTTAGGCGAAGATGTAGGTATATGTTTTTTTAATGAATAATATAATCATATGTATGAATATGAAATAAAGTTTGTTATTTTTGTATGTGATAATCATGTATAGGGAGAAAACAACTTCTATTGATTTGTTTTATCTTTCCATGGATCAATTATTTGTATGACATTAAATTTTATGCAATGGATTGTATTTTTTGTATATGGTATTTTATTTTCTATTATGAGACATTAAATGCAAATTTAATTCGAAAATTAGTAAATCTATAAATAATATTTTTTTTAAACATTTAAAATTACGATACGCAAAAATGTGTGTCATCTTCATTTACGACATGACCTTTCTTGACAGGGGCTTCCTTGATACGCATTGTGTGTCATAAACAAGCACGTCGTAAGGTTACGACACCCAAATGCGTGTCGTCTTCCCTTATGACAGGGCCTTCCTTGATACACATTGTGTGTCATAAATGCGCGTCGTAAATGCGTGTCATAAATGTGCGTCGTAAATAGACAATGCACAAAAGCGTGTCGTCTCTCATTATGACAAGGCCATCCTTGACACACATTTGCGCGTCGTCGGAGCGTTTTTCGACACGTATTGTGCATCGTAAAAGACTGTTTTTCTAGTAGTGTCCTATAGATGAGTGATTAAATGGATATTGGATATTTCATGTATCACATAGTATTAAACAACATTTGTCCCTATGCAATCATTAGAGGTGTCTCTGAAGGGTTGTGCGACAGGGCGAATGCATAAGGCCCACATCATAAGAGGCATTTTTATTTATTTATTTATTTTACAATACATGTATATGTATATACATGTATAATTCTAATGCATTTGTATTCCATTTGACTTGATATTATGAATTTGTTACATGAGTTACTATGATTTTTTGTAGTCCTTAGGGGTGTCTCTGAAGGGTTGTACGACATGGGCAACTAAACAAGGCGCTCATCATAAGGGCCTAAGTTTTATTAGCATACGTGTATATGTATATAAGTAATTGAACAAAATGAATGATTACTAATTAATTTCAATGTCATAATAAATACTTATTGAATTAGAAATTAAATGATAGTTATTGAGAATGATATATTAGATGGTACTAATTACAAAGAGTTTATGGCCAATTCTGCTTCCTCATGATTCATATAACTATGTAAGATTATATATTGTATTATCGTTCTTTTATAACATTTATTGACTTATTGTAGTATTAATAATTTTTTCCAATATATATATATATATATATATATATATATATATATATATATATATATATAGGTCCATTTCTATTTTCTGCATAGAATCCTCAAAATCAATGGGACACCTCTGTTAGTCATGTATGACTAGAGTGGTGTTAATATTGAGAAAAGACATTATATCATATATTAGTACATATTTTGTCATTATAGTTGGGGTTCAATAAACTAAATATATATGTATTTTATAGTGAACAATGGCAAGATCGATGATTAGTTTAATTATCGAACCCTTGTTATTGATTAATGAATCTCTTCGTGTGTGATTATTGCATGGTTGCAGTGGGTCATGCACACGGTCATGTGAGGCAACATTTATTTGAAGCTAGAAGCTATAGATTTTATTTGTGTATAAATATTTGAAAAACAATAGTTTTAATCTTTTTAAATATATAAAATTAAATAAAATGACATGTGTAACGACTAGAAAATCATTAAATTTTAGAAAGATATCAAACTGAAAATGAAAATTCATTAGCAGGAAACTAATGAAAGGAGGTTGTAGTACTCTTTAAGATGATTTCGTGGATATAACGATCATCGAAAATGGAGTTCGTATGAAGGAGTTATGGCTAATCGAAAAGTACATTGCTATTTGAAAATTTAACAAAAAATCGGAAGGCATGCTTTGTTTTGAGTCAAACACATCGGAAGACATGTTTTTTTTTGTGATATGTGTTTCCAGCAAATGACGAGACACATGGAAAATGAAGGGACATGTGGCAGCTCGGTAGGTGATACCTTGCAAAGGCGGCGCTCCTTAAAGGAAGACGTCGTGCGTCTCGTCCCTATAAATATGTGTCTTATGTTATTTGTGATATGTGTTGCCGATGAGAGCTCTGAGCGATTATGTATCAATATGTGGTTTACGAAAGCACGTACTAACGTCTATATACATGAATTAATACAGAGTGAGGTATAATAATTTATTTCTTTATTTAAGTTATTCGTTCGATATATACGATGGCGTAATAATAGAACGAGGGTCAGGACCCGAGTCAGACTACTAGGTTATAATACGGTGCTATTGTAGACCTAACTACACGATGAGATTATTAATCCAGTTAAAGAGAACTATAAACCCCGAATTATGGGTTCATATGATGTGATCTATAAAACTAACGGTTTATGGGGTTAAGCCATTTAGTAGATGTACTACGAGACTCGATGAGTCGGGTAACAAATGATTACATGATTCAGTTAATAGTCAAATATAGGGATATCATAGAAATCCTCCTTTGATGTTTGTCATAGTCACTTAAGTCATATATCTTTTGATGTTATTCCTTTTTTAGCAAAACATGGTCGGTTGTTTGTTAGTTCTTTGTTACTTACACCTAAGTTATGTTCTTCTTGTTAACTTTCTAAGTGTAAACGTTTACCTTTTGAAATAAATCCTAAGCGTTCTTTACATGTTTTAGATCTTCTTCATTGTGATTTATGGGGTCCCTCTCTGGTTGATTCTACTGATGGTTTCAATACTCTTTATTGTTTGTTGATAACTTCTCTCGGTTTACATGGTTTTACCCCTTAAAATCCAAAGCTGGTGTGTTTGATGTTATTTCCGCCTTTGTGACTTTTGTTCAAACTCAATTTTCTTGCAAGTTAAAAACTTTTCAGAGTGATGAAGGTACTGAATTTACAAATCAAAAGGTTTGAAATCTTTTTCTGGCTAATGGAACTCATCATCAAATTTCTTGTGCCTATAGTCCACAACAAAATGGGCGTGTTGAACGTAAACACAGGCATGTCACAAAAACTGGTTTTAGCAATGCTTTTTAATGCTCACGCTCCTGCTTCGTTATGGGTTGATGCTTTCTCATCAACTACATACATCATTAACCGTCTTCCTACCAATGTGCTTCAGCAACAAAGCCCTATTGAACTTCTTTTTGGGTCGATCCCCAACTATAACACTTCACATGTTTTTGGATGTCAGGTATTCCCGTATCTTCGTGATTACTTTCCATAGAAACTAGCTCCTCAGAGTAATTCATGTGTTTTTATTGGTTACAATACCCAATATAAAGGATATCGATGCTTGGATCTTACCACCTCTCGCATCTATACAATACTTCATGCTCAGTTTAACGAAGGTATCTTTCCATATGCCGGTGAGTTACCTATTGTTGATCAAGCCCCCTTAATTTTTTCCATCTACAATGAACCCTTTATGCCTACATCGTCTACTCCTTCAACCAGCCCCATAAATGCTGCTCCAGCATCACCACTTCTTACTGTTGCTCCAGGATCTTGTTCTTTTTGCCCAGAATCTGCTTAGGGTCATGATTGCCAGCAACCCACTCCACCGCAACCTTCTTTACAACAGCACACACATAACCAGTCCATAAATGAGCCTATGAACAAGTCTATTAATGAGCCTTCAATACAGCACGGTAACCCTTCTGTCTAAGTTGCACCCTAACTGTTGTTCAGGTTACGTCCACGCATCCTATGCAAACATGACTTCGCTCTGGTATATCCAAAAAATGACACATTGTAGATTTTTCTCAACTTCAACACAATGCGCTTCATATTGCATTGTTTGCTACAAAACAGCCGCATGGTTATAAAACCGCAACCAAAGATCTGAAATGGTTTGTTTCCATGAAAGAAGAAATGCATGCTTTGCACACCAACGATACATGGTCTCTTGTTCCTCGACCTAAATCCTCAAATATTGTTGGTTCTAATTGGGTCTTCTGCACCAAATGTCATTTTGATGGGTATGTGGATCGTCTAAAGGCTTGTTTAGTTCCTCAAGGTTTTACTAAAGTATATGGTTTAGACTACAATCTCACCTCTAGTGCGGTTGTTAAGGCTTCCACTGTTCGTATTGTAGTCTCTTTGGTTGTTCTTCATAAGTTGGATCTTCATTTATTGGATGTCAAAAACGCATTTCTGAATGGACATCTCACTGAAACCGTTTTTATGGAGCAACCGTTTGGATTTATTGATCCGTAATTCCCTAGCTATGTTTTTCAGCTCAAAAAGGCTTTATATTGTCTTAAATAGGCTCCAAGGTCTTAGTTTCAACGCATTAGTGTCTTTCTTAGGCAACTGGGGTTTGTTTGTAGTAGAGCTGGAACATATATTTTTGTCTACAAGCTTATTCCATGCATATTATATCTCTTAGTTTATGTTGACGACATTAATCTTCTGTGGAATGCTCCTAATACGATTAAACGATTTATCTCTCGTCTTAATCAAGAGTTTGCAATTAAGGATTTAGGTTCACTTAGTTACTTTCTTGGTTGGGAGGTTACTTATAACGCAAATGGTTTATTCTTAACTCTAGCAAAACATGCTCATGATGTTTTAGTTCGTGTTGGCTTGCTTGATTCCAAACCTTTTACTACTCCCTTTGTCACACCCCCAAACCAAGGATGGCGGAAATGTCCGGGGTGGAGGACTTCATGTATAGTATCATAACCACAATTGCAATAGTAATTTAAGCAAACACAACCAACATATATATATATATATATATATATATATATATATATATATATATATATAATTGAAAGAGTTACATCATTGTATGAGTTACATGTTTCCAAATCAATTACAATATGTTAACAAAAACATGAAATGTTGACGCCTTAACGTCCTATCCTCAAAATGCACTTTGGTACCTGTTTAGTGATTTCCTGAAAATACAAGTTGTTTGAAAAAGTGTCAACACAAAGGTTGGTGAGTTCATAAGCTTTTGTTTTCAAACTTGATAACAATCTTTCTCTTGTAAATGTCACGTTTGTTTCAGAAAAATCCGATATTTTCCTTAAAATTTGTGTAATGCAGTTTTACGACCGAAGACCAAAATGTATAAGTAACCTCTCTTACTAATAGAGAATGATATGTGTTTAAATCGACATAAACGCGTTTGAATTAAATGAAATTCCCATAAATTCTTATGTTTGTTAATACTTTTTGTGAGTTCATTATAACCATGCTATGACCTAGTTGGCCTGAAATGACGTTCTTCAGGCGTCGGAAATGTTTATGATATTTGTCACCCCAGACCTTCCGGTCTAACTGTTGCATGCAGTTAAGGTGTGGGTTTGTCAAACCCAATATAGATCTATATACAACTATCACGCTCTCCCTCCAGGAGACTCTGGTTACAATACAGGACTTAATGGTAAGTGTGAAGCGAATGTCTCACAAAGTCTTTAACGAATTTACATGTAACCTGATGAAAGTTCCCTTTTGTATAAATGTACCCTTTTAAAATATATGTATTGTGTAATGTATCATAAACTATACCTATTATAGTTTATCAAAACTAGGGTAGTAGTAGTAATGTACATAAACTATACTTAACATAGTTTATTCAAACGTTTGTATGTAATGGATGTACTTTGATTATAACACATTGTTATTTCTATGCTTTATCTAGCAAAAATCCATTTGTTAACTCATGTATATCTATATACTAAGACAAAATGCCATATATTTCATTTACACATAATCACATAAAAATATATACCTTGCTCAACATGTTACAAGGTGAAATGAAATTGGTAGTATTTTTCTGTTGATAACATTTTCTGTAACTGTTCATAGAAAATTTGTAGAAAAATCATCAAATGTCCAAATCAGATTCCGTAAATGAGTCTAGTTTGTTCATAAATTTTTCCCATGATTTTTAGTGACCTCTAACTTGTGTGAACAAGTCCATAATCACAGACTGGTCCGGATTGATGTTTAGAATGATAGACAGTTTTGTAAAAATCACCATAAATTGTAGAAAAATCGTGTGGAGATTTGCAAGTAGTCATTTTAAATCTAAGAACTTGAACTACTTGCACCTTGTACAGTTTTGAAAACAAAAATGTTTTAGTTGACCAAAACAGTCCGTGAATGGAGTCCAACATTTCTGGTGTAAGCTGTTAGAAATATTTAGTTGTGTTCTTGATGATTTAACTTGTATTCCCCCCCCCCCCTTAAAACATAAGAAAATATGAAAATGTAGGGGTATGAACTCACCTTATGTGATTTCAGTAGATGATTGTTGAAAAATGGAAGTGATCAACTCAAGAACACTTGAAGATGCCTTGAAGATTTTCGAGTATCTAACATCAAAGTGATGGAGTTTGTGTAAGCAATCAATGATTTGAGTATAATGAAGTGCAATAATCACAAGGAGGATGAATTATACTTACCAAGAGAAGAATAAAGCTTGAATATCAGCCTTGGAGTCTTGAAATAGAGAGAAAAAGTTTGAGAGATAAGTTGTGTTGTATTTTTGGTGAAATGAGAGCAAGTGAAAGAATATGAGGAGAGAGGATGAATATCTAGCTCTAAAAACGTGGGAATGACTAGTGAGAGAGGTAAAAAGGACAAGTAAGTGACAAGGTATGGTGGGGAGGAGTGTGGGTTAGTCATGGAGTGGGTATGGTTGTTGCTTGTGTCATAATACAAAGAAAAGTCAACACTCAACCTTTGTACTTCACCCACTCTTCTTGGATAAGGTTTTATCCTTAAAAACGTGATTAATCATTAATTAAGGGGTCTTATATGTTAAAATAAAGTTTTGGGTGGAAATCCCGCGTAAAAATGATGAAAAACGAAGCTAAAATGAAGTTGTAGTCGAAAACCGGAAAGAATTGATCTTCCAGCAAGACCTCTCGGTCCAGGTCAGAGGTTCGGTCCTCCTGAGGCTGGGCGAGAGGCAAAATGAAGCGAAACAGCAAGAAGCGAAGCAGAAAGAAGCGAAGGGAGGTTCAGTCCGAAAGCATGCAGAGCGAAATAGTCCGAAGGGAGCGAAATGAACCGAGAGGCGAACAAGAGCGAAATGGACCAAAATGAACAGGAACTTCGGGTTCAGGCTTGTGCGAGGTTCGGGCCCGAAAGGGAGGGTTCAGGTCTGTGAGGTTCGGTCCTGAGAGGGGGGTTTTGGTTCCGAGAGGGCTTTCGGTTCAGCAGATGTGTTCGGTCCTCTTGGTTTCGGTCCCTAAGAGGCTTCTCGACCCTAAGAGGCTTCGGCCCCACATAAAGGGTTTCGGGTCTTTTAGGGTATTTTACCCGTTCTAACTCCGTTTTAAGCGATTTTTGACCCGGTTAAGGGTCGGAATGACCTGAATGACTTCAAAAAGCTACGTAAACCATTGAGAGAGATTTGGGGGAGATTTGGGAGAGATTTCAAATAGAAAGAGATAGAGTGAAAACGACTGAGAGAGGTTTCATTTGTGACCTTTTTGAGTGTCCGGCTTCGCAATGCAAGGTCCGTAAACCCCATTAAGCCATGTTTTAGTGTCTTACACACTCCCGATGAGTGTGCATTTGTGTTTTATCGCTTTGGTTCATTGTTTACCGCATTTAAGGCTTAGGAAAAATTCAATCACATGGATTTTTCAAATGATGTTTTCTCATTAAAATAGTGGATTGTTATTAAGTACACAACGTAAACCCTAATACGTAATAGCTAATTGAGTCTTCCAGTTTGACTTTTTGACTTTGGTTGACTTTGACTTGACCCGAATTTGACTATTGTCACACCCTTATCCACTACTGATTACCTGTCTAGCTCTAGCACACCATTCTCTGATCAAACCACATATTGATCTCTTGTTGGTGCTCTACAATATCTCACCATCATCGGGTTGGATATCTCGTACGCTGTTAATCAAGTTCGTCAGATCCTACATGCGCCCACTACTAATCACTTTTAGGCAGTAAAAAGAATCTTGTGTTATGTCAATGGGATGATACTTTTGGACTTTCCTTCACCCATTCTCCCTCTTCGTCCATACTTGGCTACTCTGATGCTGATTAGGCTCATTCTCTTGAGACTCAAAGATCTACTTATGGATATTCTATTTTTCTTGGTGGTAATCTTATATGTTGGAGTGCTAAGAAACAATCTATTGTCTCTTGTTTAACTTGTGAATCTGAATATCATAAATTGTTGGATTAGGTGTCTAAGCCCATAACTATAATTGGCATGTACTTGACTCGAGAGTAGCATGATCCATGTTGGGTTGCCTTCACCAGAACAATTTGACAGGATGGATATTTGAGAAAGAGGTTATTTGTAATTTATTAATATATTATAAGTAAAATATATTAATTGCGAAAACATATTATTTAATTAGTATTGATCAATAATTAATTTGGAATTAATTTAGTGATCAAAAGAGACTAATTAAATTAACAGGGACTGATTATGTAAATCAGTGAGACATATGGTTTTGGCTAATGATCCTTGATTAATTTGTAATGGGCTAAGATGATGTGAAAGTCCATAAATAATTAATTCAAATAAGTTATGCATCATAAGCCTAAGTGTAAGAATTAGGGTTACATGTAACTCTTGGAATTCTACACTATATATGTAACCCACTAAAGCCAAAAATCGGACCAAGGGTGGTTTATTCTAAGAGATGGACGATTTTGTGTGCTCCATAACCACTCTTATCATTATCCATTTGTTCATGGTGTTTGTGACTTGTTTGAGGCATCACACTTGAGGTGCTAAGCTCTTGAATGGCCAACAACTACAATTGCAAATAAGAGGTATTCTTCTAACTAGTTTGATGATTACTGTACCAAATTCGTATGCTAGATAGGTTTTATGCTTAGGATAATTTTTTGCATTTATAACTAGAGAAAACTTAGATCCAAAGCTATTAGGGTTGTATGTGCACCATAGGAGTGTTATGGTACACAAAACCCAACAGTGATATTAGAGCCATGGGTAGTTTTTTGTTATATAGATGCATTGTCTAATTGTTCAAAGTTGAAAAACCTGGAAAAAAACGCCTTCTGACTGCTGTACTCGACGATTCCATACATGAACTCGATGAGTCCATGTTCATCAGTGATGAACTCGATGAGTCCATTATCAAACTCGACGAGTTGGATCATCTGTTGGTAGAATTTTCAAGTTTTTGGCCTGTTTTGGATTAGGATCATTACCACAAAATGTTTTAGTTCATAAAATTTGATTTTGTTAGTATGGTAATGATTATCCCTATCCAATAACATGATATATTTTAATTCAAAGATTTTAAAACCCGAACTGATAAATTTTTTTCGAGTTGTAGAACTCCGGGAATTTACGTTTAAAGTTTCGCATGAATCGTCTGATTTTTCTTACATTTACAAATATTTTTACTAAAAATATTTCAAGTAGTAAATAAAATATCACACCGTAGTCTGAGTCCAAAGACGCTCTCAAAATTTCCATCTAAGGTGTACAAGTGTCTCAACGGGTTAATACGGTTTATAAATTCAGATAAAGCTGGTGTTCACAGATGCTTAATACAAAGTTTTAGTTTTTCAGTCTATAGCTAGAGTTACAGTTTGTACTTTAAGATTCGTTTGAAATTTTTCCATAATTGGAGATAAGATACAACTTATATCTTATTGTATTTGAAATGAAATTATATTTCTAATAAAATATGCATTTAAATTAAATCGGTCAAGATACAAAAAAGTTTGGGTTGAACTAACCATTTACGGGTTCAGGCCTAAATTTCAGGATGTCTTAAAAGAACTCCAGAAAGAAGAAAGCATGGGAACATGGACACTCTTCACTAAAAAATCCTCAAAATCACCACATGGGTTCATCATACCCCAAACAGTTAGCTACGAATTCGATGCAACCAACAATGAAGCTGAATACGAAGCATTGATCATCGGATTACAGCTGGCCAAGGGTCTTTAGGTATTTTTGACTCATTAATATTAACTAATCATTTTAATGAATCCTATGCAGTGAAAGGTGAAAGAATAGCACTATACCTTCAAATCCTTAAAAAGTTGGCCTCCAAATTCGAAACTTTCAACCTAAACCAAGTTCCTAGAGAAGAAAATCCTAAGGCAGATGCACTAGCTAACCTAGGATCTTCCCTTAAGATCTTGCCAAAAGTTAGGATCCCTATAAACCATATATTAATCCTAGTGATAGAAGATCCCTCCAATAAACCAAATGATCCAATCACCATTGCCAAACAACCGATGTGTAAATAATCGAGGATCCTAACCCTCAATTGTTTCCTCAGGATACTGTTTATCAGTATCTCAACATTCAGGATCCTCTGTAACACTCCAAATCTTGGATCCAACCTATAGGGGAATATCTCCAAAATGGCACAATTCCCAAAGAAGAAAAAAGCGAGAAAGCACTCAAGATGAGGGTCTCACGATTTGTGATGATCTAAGGAAGACTGTACAAGAAATCCATGGCAAGTCCATACCTTAGATGCTTAGAAGATCACGAAGCTTTAGAAGTCATAAAAAATATACATGAAGGAGATTGTATAAACCACACTGGGGGCAGATCCTTATGCTCCAAAGCATTAAGGACTAGATACTATTGGACAACAATGAAAAAGGATACTCTCTTGGACACCTAAAAATGTGATGCTTTCTGGTGACACAAGAACATCCTACATCAACCTACAGAGTCGTCGCATCCTATCATTTCCCCTTGGCCATTCATGAAATAGGGATTGGATATAGTTGTCAAGCTACGAAAAGATCCGGTGGAAAGGTGTTCATGCTAGTAATGATGGAATACTTCTCGAAATGGATAGAGGCTAAAGACTTTGTTCAAGTACGAGACAAGGAAGTGGTCTCATTTATCAAGCATAATATCCTAACTAGGTTCGAGATCCCTATAGAGATCATATGCGATAATGGATCCCAATTCATAAGCAAAAGGACTAGAGACTTTTGCACTATTTGGGGGATTAAAATAATAATCTTCACTCTTGTTCACTCTCAAGCTAATGTCCAAACTGAATCTAGCAATAAGATTATAGTCAACAATCTACAGAAAAGGTTAGATGAGAAGAAAGGAAGATGGGCCGAGGAACTTCCTCTCGTCGTATGGGCATATATGACCACTTCAAACACACCCAATGGCCAAACTCCATGCTCCTTGGTGTTTGGAACAAAAGCTATGATCCTACTGAAATAGTGATCCCAAAAGCAAGATATCAGTTGCAGGATCGACAGAGTAAAAATAGGATACTAGCCCAAGATCTTGACACTATTGATGAACTCATGGATCTTGAGAAGATCCGCATTGCTGCTCATCAACAAAGGATCACTAAAGCATATAACAAGAACATCAAATTTCGAAGGTTCTAGGTAGGTGACTTGATACTTAGGAAAACGTTCCAAAATACCAAGGATCCTAGTGCAGGTAAATTGAAACCTAAATGGGAAGGACCGTATCTTATTGATTCAAAAGTAGGAAAGGGGGCATATTGGCTAGCCACCCTTGAAGGTCATTTCCTAACAAGATCTTGGAATGTCATCCACCTAAAATCATACTTCATGTAATTTATGTCTATCATTTTCAAACAAAATCAAGGTACACTCTTTACCCTCTACACTTATCTAATTATTTTTATTATTATGAAAGCCAATACTGACTTAAGCACCGAAGGGGCCTTAGCCAGGCTAACGCCCACTCCAAGCTAACGTTTTCTTTGCGCAGGAAATCAAAGATCCTAACATTCAAGGATCCTAATAGGTAGGGATCCTGACATTTAATGATCCTAACATTCGTGGATCCTAGGATTCAAGGATCCCAATAGATACATGGTTATGTAGTCTTGACGATTACAGTAGGAACTTATCCAGATAACTACAAATAGAGACTGATAATCTCTCCTATGACTAAGGGTCCTTAATCTCCTCTAAGGTTTCTATGCCTCGCTTGGATGCATGTAATCTTACTATAGGATGTGAATAAGGGGATCATTTCACGCTTTAGTGACTTGGCAACCCTCTTATTTTTAAACATATTTCAAGATCCTAACGTTTAAACATAAGGTCTATAACACTTGCGTGTTATCCTAAATTGGGATTTTCCCTGGTGATTTCTTAAGGCTAATAACACTTACGTGTTATCATAAGTTGGGATCTTTCCCAGAAAAAACTTAAGGTCTATAAAATTTTCATGTTATCATCCGATTTGGGATTTTCCCCAGTGATTTACTAAAGCTTGTAACACTAACGTGCTGACTTAAAATTGTGATTTTCCCAGTGATCTACTAAGAACTATAACATTAACATATTTTCTGAAGTTGGGATACTCCCCTGGAAATGTGCAAGGCTTGTGACATTATCATACAAAATAAGAGTATTCCTAGTTTCTTCTCCAAGATGGTGTTATTTTCAATTGATTCTTAAGGTGGGATCCTTCCCAATTCACTAAGTTAAGGATCCTCCTTGATGAACTCCTAAAGGAAAGATAGTTTTCATATGGAAGCTTCAAGACTTCTCATGAGTCATATGGTTGGAAACTCTATGGATGACCATGTTTTATATATCCTTAAAGTTATTTTTCCTATGTAATGATGAGGAGTTTTATTCTCCTAAATATCTTAACTGGTTTAAGATCCTAAACTAATGACTAATTGTTCCAAACCTTAAAAATCTTTTGAATTCCTAGAAACATATCAAGAAAATTAACCATGCAAGTAGAGAAATAGAAAACAACCATAACATAAAAAGGGGTTGCCCACTAACCCCACAAAAGAAAGAGTGAGATATTTTTTTATATACCTAAATTTATTCAAATTGTTTTTAAACTAAATCAATCTTAATATGCAGATTGATCACAAACATCTGGAGCCACCTCGATCTTCTCTCTCCTTCCTTTGGCTATGATGCATGATCCTGATTGGCACCAGTACGCTCGCCGATTAATATGCTTAATGCTTCACGCCATCCTGCTACATTCCAGGATCCCGCTTTCTCGAGATCCTCTGTAATGATCACCTGCCTTGATGATTTTATTAATGTAAAATGATGTTTACAGAGAATGTTAAAGTAAGAACAAGTGAAAAAAATCGTAAAGTAAGCTTAGGGTAAAAAATAGTGTGTTGTGTGCAAAATACAAGTGTCATTTTATAGTCTAAACTAGCCAACAAGATGTCTGATATTTCCGGGATCCTCTATGACCTACTTCTCGAATGTTATTTGACCAAGTATTCCGGGTCTCTAGCATAGTTGAGATGATTCTTCGTTGAGAATTAGTCTTCCCTTGACTATTTATGCACATGCGTTAGTTGTGGACAAAATATGACCGTTGCAAAAGTTAGTAAAAAATAATAACGGTAACAGACGGGATCCTGAGGTAGCTAAGGATCCTGGATATATGAGGATCCTGAATATTTTGAGGATCCTGGCCCTAACAACTGCCCCCAAGTTATTCTTGAAAATATATAAGAGTTAGTTTCATAAATATTAAAGGAATAACTTAAAGTAAAAAAGGAGAGTTCAAATTATTTTTCAACGGATAAGTCTTATCTTTCTCGAGGTATTTGATAAGCAGTGAAATCATCTTCCTTATCTATTTTGTGCTATAAATAAGGGATTCCATTAACTCCTCTTTTTTCTCTCTCAAGTCGTCTTCATCTCATTATGAAGGTAATCCTTATTGCTTTTATTTTTTCTTCTGTTGTTTCAGTTTTCCTTGTCATGGCTAAGAAATTTAGTCGCTATCAAACCGGCATTGTTACTTCCTCCGAGAATGATTTTAGTGATAAGGTAATCTTAACCTACAACGAGGTTTGGTCATTCAACAATGAAGACATGGAATCATTGAAATCCATTGGGGTTTTCTCTTCTGATGTGGTCCTTCGTCCTTTTGAGGCTATCGTTCAGCCCAATTTTGTTTCTCTAACATGGATTTGTTTTCCTGAATACCCCTTCACTCTAGGTTTAACTTATCCCTTTACTGGTATCATTCGTGATTTCTTTTTGTATACTCAAATCTCCTATATCCAAATGATGCCTATGGTTTGGAGAATCATCTTTTGGATCGATCGCCTGAATTAGTCCAAGAACATGGACATTGGATTGCATGAGTTATCCTTTAGCTATGACCTTCTACTTTTGGTTCTTCCCATTTCCCATTAAGAGTTAGGAAAAACAAAACCACACCTCATTCTGAAATCAAAACAAAATGATGGCGCTTGAAAAGAAAAATATTTCTTCGTGAGACGTGACTCGATTCCTGAGGGGGATTCCTTGCCAAAAACATGGATTAAAAAGGGTAGGAATTAGTTTTTGATTTCAAGAATCCTGAAATTTACTTCCCTTTTTTTGTTATTTTTGATGTGGAGTTTAGGTTTGAGGAACGTGTTCCTATTGTTGGTGATTCTGAGGATAAGATTTTGAAATTTCTTGCACTTCCTGCACCTGAGAGGTCGTTCAATTTTGAATATTCCAGTCTTCAAGAGGGTTCCTTTACTACTGCTTCTATGCTCACTGGTAACATTATTTTTCTTGGATACGTCTTTTAGAGGATCCTTGCTTGACAAGAATCTTTGGCAAGTTCTAAGACTACTCGGTCCAAGACTCGCTTTGGTTTGGCAGTTCTTGAGGATGATATGACTAGTGGTTCAATCAAGGCTAAATAGGAAAAAGGTGTCGTTTATCCTCCTCCTAAAAGATCTCACATAGACCTTACTGTTAAGGCTTCAGGATCTTGTGAATGGAAAACTTCTAAGGCTATAGATTTCAACCTAGAGAACCTTAGCATCGATGATGCTCTTGAAAGTTGTCCTCATTTTCCTAGGCGGTACGTATCCTATGCACAAGCATCACTTATACCAATTTCTCTCCCTACTGATGTTTGCGTTTCTTCCAGGTATTTGCCCATGTTTCTCAGTCCGCCAATGATCTCAGTACTTATGCTGAGAAAGCCAAGTTTGTTCTAAAAGAGTAAGAGAAAACATGGAGGGCTACCAATTAGGATCTCCTCCGGAGGGTGGAGTTATTGAGCAAACAAGGGGTTGAAAAGGAAGAAGAGCATCTTGCGGATCTCGAGGAAGTATTTTCTGAAGCGAAGACAGGTGTTGCGATAACTATTCTGCAGGCCAAGACCAAATTGGCTGAAGATTTGGAAAATGCGGGTTCTTGGGATGTAGATGGTTGGTGCAAGGTGCTGACTAAATTGGTTGACAAACTGACTATCGCCAATTAGGATCATGTATTACTGCTGACCAAGGGAGGGGAGAAGAGACACTCGGGACATGACGACCAGGCTAAGGTCTAGGCCTGCACAAAATTTAGTTTAAGTAGTTTTTATTTTTATCATTGATGTAAGACAATTAACCTTTTGGCTGGGTTGATATCCAACCCTTTTTTGAATGATATGGTTGTGTTTTCCTTTTATATATCTCTCTCTCTTAATTTTTATGCATAACTGTTACAACATTAGGATCCTTAAATAATTAGGATCCCGGAAACCCTGGTTCCAGCAAACAATACTAAGACTTGGATTCTGACAGTGAATTATCTTTAGTATACTTGAATTTTGATATTTAAATGATTTTGTCTTATGATCCTAGAAAGTTCAGGATCCTTAAACATTACTTAGAATTTTTCGAGAATAAGGATAGATAGAACCTGATTATCTTCGAGTTTCTCCTTAAGCTTCTTGAGCTTTTCAACCTTAGAATTTATTGAGGATAAATCTCAACTTAGGAAAGAACTCAGGGTTGCTGTTAACTTCTGATGATAGGGTTCTTCATTGACAAGGATCCTTAATGACAAGGTCATACGGGGGAGTTCCCTTCTAAGAATAACCTGTTTACGTTATAGACTTTGAAAAAATTCTTGTGTAACAGTATATATGTTCAATGGATAACATGTTAATGTTATATACTAGGGAGGATCCCAACTATTGACTGTTATAAACCTTAATTAATTTTTGTGGTAAGATCCCAATGTGTGATTTCATGAGAATGTTATGAATCTTAAGTAATTTTTGGGGTAAGATCCCAACGTGTGATAACATGAGAATGTTATAATCCTTAAGTAATTTTTAGGGTAAGATCCCAACGTGTGATAACATGAGAATGTTATAAACTTTAAGTAATCACTGGGGTAGGATACCAGTTTTCGATAATATGAAAATGTTACAAACCTTAAGGATCTCAACTTATGTTAAAGAATAAGAGGGTTGTCAAGCGACTACATCGTGAAATGATCCCCCTATCTGTATCCCATAGTTAGATATCGTACGTCCAAGCGAGGTGTATAAACCTTAGTTCGTGTGAAAGAGGTAATCAAATCTTTAAACCTTAGAGGGGATTAAGTACCCTAAAGCTTAAGAGAGATGATCAGTCTCTAGCTTATGTAAATGATAGTTTAAAGACTACATCGTTGATATAGTGGAGATTTTCAAGTGTTAGGATCCTTACATTTTAGGATCTTTATTCTCAAGGATCCCTGTATTTTAGGATCCAAAGGATCCTTGGACTACAGGTTCTTCAACCCCGAGCATCATTGCTTGTGAGAAC
Organism: Lactuca saligna; assembly: GCF_052625555.1. Taxonomy (NCBI): domain Eukaryota; kingdom Viridiplantae; phylum Streptophyta; class Magnoliopsida; order Asterales; family Asteraceae; genus Lactuca; species Lactuca saligna. Next base: position 92,248,175 of record NC_136418.1, read on the forward strand.
TCTTAATCGTACGTTGTTCTGAACAGCAAACGTTAGCTAGGGTGGGTTTTAGTCTAGCTAATGCCCCTATGATGCTTAAGTTAGTAACGTAATCGAAGAGAAAATAATGATGAAAAGTTTAAAGTAAGGGACATGTGTACCTTAGTTTTGTTGAGGATCTACTGACCCTACTTACATGTAGTATGCTTTGAGGTGTTAAACATTCCAGGATCTTGGTAGAACATTTCCTTTGAGCATTGCTACCCAATATGCTCCTTTCCCTGCTTTAGCATCTATAAGATATGGTCCTTCCCATGTAGGAGCTAATTTACCTACGCTAGGATCCTTGGTGTTTAGGAATGATTTCCCTAATACCAATTCTCCTATTTGAAACCTTATGACCTTTACTTTCTTATTATAAGGCTTGGTAATTCTTTGTCGATGAGCAGAAATGCGTATTTTGGCAAGATCCATAAGCTCGTTGATAGTGTGAAGATCCTATGCTAGGATCTTGACGTTATTCTCTTGGTCTTATAGCAAGTATCTTGCCATCGGGATTACTACTTCAGTAAGGATCACTGCTTCTATTCTAAATACCAAAGAGTAGGGGGTCTGACCCATGGCTACTTTGGAAGTAATCATATCTGCCCATAGGACGAAAGGAAGCTCTTCTGCCCATCTTCCCTTCTTCTTGTCCAATCTTTTCATTAAGTTGCATACTATTATTTTATTGTTGGATTCTGCTCGACCATTAGCTTGGGGATAAACAAGCATCGATGTTATCATTTTGATTCCCCAACTTGTGAAAAAGTTTGTTGTCCTTTTGCTTATGAATTGGGATCCATTTTCGCATATAATTTCAGTCGGGATCCCGAACCTAGTCAAGATATTGCATTTAATAAATGAGACTACTTCTTTGTCTCTTACCTATACGAAAGCTTCAACTTCGATCCATTTTGAGAAGTAATCGGTCATCACTAGCATGAAGACTTTTCCTCCTGGGTTCATTGGAAATTTTCCCACTATATCCATCCCCCATTTCATGAATGGCCATGGAGAGATTATTGGATGTAGAGGTTCTGCCGATCGATGCAGGATTTTACTATGTCTTTGATAAGCGTCAAACTTTTGAGCCAGTAGTATCCTGTTCTTAGTATCTTGGAGCTTAAGGATCTGCCCCAAGTATGATTACCACAATCTCCTTCATGTATGTCTTTTAAGACTTCTGCAGCTTTAAGATCTTCCAGTCATCTGAGGTACGGACCTTCCATAGACTTATAGAGGTTACCTTGGATTATCACGAATCTTGAGACACTTGTTATGAATGCTCTCATGCTTTTTTCGTTTGGTGGGATCATGCCATTTTGGAGATACTCCATAATGGGCTGGGTCCATGACTATGGATCTCTTTGAAGATCCTGTTCATCGAGGCCCCTTTGAGGAGGGATCTGAGAGTTAGGATCTTGAATAGCTGTTATGTTTGTCAGTGGTCCAGGATCATTGGATTTGTCGGAGAGGGTTTCTATGGCCGAGGTTATTATATGGGTTATAGGAATCTTCATCTCCGATGGGATCCTAAGGGAGGATCCTAAGTTAGCTAATGCATCTGCTTCCATGTTTTCTTCTCTAGAAACTTGAGTTAGGCTAATGTTTTCAAATTTGGAAGGTAATTTTTTGAGGATCTCCAGATATAATGCTAATCTTTCGCCTTTCACTACATAAGATCCATTGAAGTGATTCGTTAGTAATAAAGAATCAACAAATACATGAAGATCCCTGATTTGAAGATCCTTAGTCAATTGTAGACCCATGATGAGTTCTTCGTATTCAGCTTTGTTGTTGGTAGTGTTGAATTCACAACCGACTGCCTAGGGTAGGATGTATCCCTATGGCTAGTTTAGTATGATCCCTAGCCATGTTCCTTTATTATTAATTAAAGTATACACTTTAAATACTTGAAATCAACTCAAATATTTTGCAGGTATAATTTGGGGGCAATTGTTAGGGCCAAGATCCTCAATCCTATCCAGGATCCTGGATCTAAAAGATATCTAAGGATCCTTAAACATATCTAGGATCCCGGATCTTAAAGGAGTCTTAGGATCCCAAACATACGTCATGATCCTGAACATCACTGTTATTATTTCCAAACAAGTTTAACGACTATATTTATTGTTTATTTATCACATGTGTAGAAATAGTCAACATAGGACTCATTCACAACGAAGAATCATTCCAACCATGCTTAACTCCCGGAAATACCAAGTCAAATCACGTTGTAAATACCAGCTCAGTAGGATCCTATAAATATAGGAGATTTAGTTAATTAACCTAGACTATAAATACACATGTAAAACACACACAAAAGAGACAATTCTCTGACACCTTACTCATTTAGTATCACTTTACCATTTGTAATCGTATTATCATGCTTATCTCTGTAATTATTTCTTCAATCAATAAAATCAAACAAGGTAGCTGATGATTATCACCTCCTAAGTTTTTATGCCGAAGATCCTAACAAGGATCAATGGCTTTCCTTGTAAACCACTTGTGCAATTCTTTTCTTATTTCGTTAATCACTTCACCTACAACACCACAGTCTCTCATGAAATTTGGTTAATATCCACCTTGTCGATTTTTGACCAAAACAGTTTGGCGTCCACCGTGGGGCCATGGTGTTCTTAATTCTCAAAAAATATGTCTACATAACCAACTTTATCTTATTCCTCTATTCCTCTCATTTCCTAAAAAAAGGCTTCCACCACCTCCAAAAGGACCTCCTAGTTAGAGGAAAACTCTAGATACCTCTAAAAATTACACTTCTCCAGTCATCAGCCACAAGAATTTAGGATCCCTGAGATTCCAGGATCCTCCTGTTTCGCAAACAGCGAACTCTTCTCCATGGTGAAGATGGTAAAGAAACAACTAAACCAACAACAGGAGGAAAACAAGACTACATTCAAGGAGATGGAAAGAATTAGGGTGGAGATCCATAAACCCCAAGGAGCAGCACCCTCGATCTTGCAATCCAAGATCCTAAACTTTGACGATGTAGGATCCTCAGGAAATCGCTGTGAGATAAGATCCTTAGGAAACCGCTGGGAGATAGGTTCCTCAACACCATCACCTACTCCCACTTGGGGTGTAACTCCAAACGACCAAGCCCATGTGATTGAAGATCCCGATAGAATATTCATCACTCCTGATAACAAGGATCCTCGTAACTTCGTGAATAATAATACTCTTAATACTAACTCTATGGACCTTGACGTAGGAATAAGCCCGGTCATGGGCAAGGAACTTTGATAGTTAAGGGAGATGATATCAAGTGTACCCGGAGTGGTCCAACCTATACTAGACGTATCTCCCACAAGCCACATAATCTCAAGATTTGCTCCTACAATAGCTGAAGTCCCAAAGTGCTTCCAAACTCCTAACATGAAGCCTTACGATGGAACCACTAATCCCGAAGAATGTGTGGCATAATATAGAGAAATAATGGAGATCATCACCATTCCCACACATCTATAGGAAGCCTATTTTGGTTCTACCCTCATAGGATCAACCTTGAAATGGCTTCTCAGTGTTCCTTTTTGTTACTTGTTTTGCTCATTTAGTTAATCTTTTCAATAGCCGATTTTCTAATAACAGGACATTCAAAAGGATCACTAGTGATCTCCATTGAGTACTACAGGATCCTCATAAATCCTTTAGAGACTTTGTAAGCAGAATTGGAAAGGAAGAGTTGAATATTCCTAATATCGACATAGTCACTGTAGTAGAAGCCTCCAAGATGGCTTGAAAGAAGGATCATCCCTTTTATGAGGATCTCGTAATGACCCCGTGTAGGAAAATGACGAAGTCAAAAGTAGAACATGGAGGTTCATTAGACTTGAAGAAGGTCTAATCTTTACCATACAGGATCTTAACAAGAAAGTAAGGTGGCCAAGGAAAGGAGAGAAATGAAGTGGCTGGAAAGACAAGTCTAAATGGTGCACATACCATGAAGATTTCAACCACATCACTGAGGATTGGTAGCCCTCAAAAAGGAGATTAGCTCTCTCCTAAGCACAGGACAACTCAAAGAGATCCTAGGAAGACGAAAAGAAAGATTGAAGGAAAAAAACATGATCTTGTGAAGATCCTAGAGAAACTAGAATCCTCTCCTTCAAATGCCAAGGTAATTAATTTTATCTTTACGAGTTTTGATATTTGTGGAACTTCTTACTCTACAGAAAAAACACACGTTGAGGTATCCAAAAAAGAGAAAGAAGAAAGACCCTGGAAGAAGACTTCGATAACACAAGCATGAAGGATCCTCGGTGAACATCACAGGCTTAGATGCTCTGACCACGATGAACATCCCAGAGTACGACACAATCAAAAGACCATCAGTTGTAATGTGATTCAGCATTGAAAAAAAGCATACACTTGTAGAAATCAAACTACCTATTTACATCGAAGGGGTAAACTCTATGCAATTCTTTTATGTTACTAATGCTTTGTCTTCCTACAGTGTTATATTAGGTAGTCCATAGATCCATGATGTGAAACAATTTTGATTAATGTACCCTCAATGCGTCAAAATGCCTACCCCTTGGGGGATAGTAAAGATCCTTGGAGATCAGTGGGAATCCAAAGAGTGCTATGGGACCTCGATGAAGCTTTCCTCAGTACCAAGGCAAGCATAGCAATTAAAGCAGGGGCACGAGACGTACCAGAAGCGAATGAGCAACATAGAAAATAAGTTCCTCTAAACCTTGAGGATCCTGACACCAAAGTACTCATAGGATCCTCAATACCAGAACACATCGAAAAGGACCTAATTACATTCCTGAAAGAAAGAAGGAAAACCTTCGCATGGAAACATGAAGACATGACAGGTATATATAGAATATTATAACTCATAAACTTAACATTCATCCTTCTTTCAGACCCATACACCAAAATAGAAGGCAGTTCGCACCTGAAAGGTACCTGATCATTTAAGAGGAAGTGGAAAAACTTCTCAAATAAGGATGATCAAGGAAGTCAAGTAACCAAGGTGGCTGGCCAACGTGGTCATAGTACAGAAGAAGAATGACTCCATGATAAACGTAGCAACGAGTCATTAATTATTAACATTCATGGATGCATTTGCGGGATTCCAATAGATACATATGGAACCATTCGACCAAGAGGATACGACATTCGTAACTCTAACAGGTATCTATTGTTATAGTACCATGTTGTTTGGTAATAAAAATTCAGGTTCAACATACCAAAGGCTAGTCAACAATATTTTAAAAGAGAAATTGGGGGACACCATGGAGGTCTACATCAATGACATGGTGGTTAAGAAAGCTAAAAATCACCTCATGGATCTTGAAGAAGCCTTCGATATATTAGATGAATACAATATGAAGTTAAGCCTGTCTAAATGTTGCTTTGGAATAAAGGTGGACAAATTCCTTGGTTACCTAATGAAGTGAGTCCTCAACAAGGATCTTCGAATGGGGAACCACTCCTCTTGTACCTTTCTGTATCTTTAGATGCTACTTTGTGGCTGATTTTAGTGATGATCTACAACCCGAAGGAAAATTGGAAAATCTACAACTCCAAAATGAAGAAAGCATGGGAAAATAAATGTTGTTCGCATATGGAACTCCTAAATTAGAGGTGCAAGCCCATGGAACATATAAAATTGCCACATGGGGACATCCTACCTAGGAAGTTAGTTATAAATTCAATGCAACTAACAATGAAGCAAAGTATGAAGCATTGATCATGGGGTTACAGCTGGACAAGGATCTTCAGGTATATGTCAGTTTTTTTATTAATAACTAACCACTTTAATGGATCCTATGCAGTTAAAGGTGAAAGAATAGCAGTATACCTTCAAATTCTTAAAAAATTAGCATCCGAATTTGAAGCTTTTAGTCTCAATCAAGTTCCTAGAAAAGATAACGCTGAGGTAGATGCATCAATTAACTTAGGATCTTCCCTCATGACCCCACCAAAGACTAGGATCCCAGTAACCCATATAATGGTCTCGACAATAAAAGATCCCTCCAAAAGACCAGATGACCCCAAGGACCATGATCAGATGACCAACCTTGCAGCAATCAGAGATCCTGATTCTCAACCTCCTCTTTATGATCCTAATAATCAGGGTCTTGATCCTAATATTCAGGATCTTCCGCAAAGTTTAAGATCCTAGATCCACTCCATTGTGGAATATCTCCAAAATGGCATGATTCCAAAGGAAGAGAAAAGCGACAGATATTTCAAGATGATGGCCTCACACTTTGTGATGATCCAAGGGAAATTATATAGGAAAACCATGGCAGGTCCATATCTTAGATGTTTGGAAGATCACGATGTTGGATTAATGTCTAAGTCCATAACTATAATTGGTAAGACTTGACCCGACCCAGCATGGTCCATTTGGGTTGCATACCATCATGCACTTGGATAGACTATAATGAGAGAAATAAGACACTTATGGGTATTAATATATTATAAGTTCTAGTATATTAATAATAAGAATAATAAGATTATTTAATTAGTATTGATCAAGAATTAATCTAGGATTAATTAAGTGATCAAAAGAAGACTAATTAAATATATGGGTTGATTGTGTAAATCATCCATACTTATATAGTGGGCTAATGCTCCATGGATAATCAAGTTGGGCTAAAACCCATAGGATGGTCCATGGATGCTCCATGGTGTATTTGAACCCATGGATCCAAGGAAATGGAAAGCCATGACAATTAAGGATTTACCCTATTTGTAACACTATATAAAGATCTTATTCTTGACAAAAATCGGCCACTAGAATCACACTAGTATTATTCTAGAAGAGGGCTAGCCGATTTCATGAAGTGTAGAACTCTCTCAAGTTATTCTAAGTGTTTTGATGATTGTGATTCCATTTGAGGCTTCCACACTATTGGGGCTAGGCACTCAAGCTTCATGAAGTCTTTCTACATCAAAGAGGTATGTATTCTATCTTGTTACACTCTATGTTTTGTATGCTAGATTAGGATAATACCTTGGATGTTCTTATTTGCATGTATAATAGAGAAAACATAGATCCAAGGTATTTAGGGTTGCATGTACACTTAGGAGTGTTAGAATGCTCAAAACCCAACAGTGGTATCAGAGCCAGGTTTGTTTTCTTGTTATACCTGCAATAGATGCTTAAAAAAGCGAAAGTGTTGCTGTTTGATCATCAGACTCGACGAGTCCATCAAGGGACTCGGCGAGTCCATGCCTAAAAATTGATCAAAAGGATCCAACTCGCCGATTCGGTTCATGCACTCGATGAGTTGGACCCCCAGACATCATATTTTCGAGGTTTTTGGCTAGAAATGGACTAGGAACATTACCCTAAGTTGTTTTTGAACTTATAAACTTGTTTTTAATGTGGTAATGTTCATGCTAATCCATTTTCAAAGATAATTGTCAATAGATTCATGTTTTGTATCAGTTTAAGGTTTAGACTAATTACATGAGAAAGTTTGATTTGAATTATCTTGTTCTTATGAGTTGCTTAGATTAATAGAAAAGTTAATTGAAATAGTTGTTTTCAATCCATTTTAATCTAAGAGTTGAGTATAAAATGTGTTTGTGTAACTTGTCCTCAAGTTACATGAAGAGTCACATTAAAGACTCATAAAACTCATAAAAGTTGGTAATGGTTACAAAATGAAGAGTCTTGTGTCATTGATTTTTTTTTATGACTCCATAACTTGTCCTCGAGTTATGGAAATTCAAGAGTCACTTCATTAATAAATAAATAAAGTGTAACCTTAATTAATTCCATAAGTTATAAAATAAAGAAAAGTTAATTCTTTTATTAGTTTAAAGTCTTCCATAAGTTATGGAACTTGAAGAGTTTTTTTTTTGGATTAAAACTACTTTAAACACATAAGTTATGGAATTAATTAGTTTTGAATAGTTTCAAAACTTGCCCTCAAGTTTTGGAATTTGTAAAGTTTTCTCTTATGAATACTTTAATTCCAAGTTAGCCCTTAGAATTTTAAAAGAGTTAAAATTCAACACTTATACTATTTATAACATTAATGGTTAATTATTATATATATGTATAAGAACAAGTCGTTTTACCGTTAGTAGGCCTCATTCACGAAGCCGGTCTATAAGGTGGGTATAAGGTTGTTGCCTATAAAATGGCGACTTAATGGGTGTATACTCTCACCCACCGCTTGCTTGACTGGTGGAGGGTCGTTAGCCGAACAGGTAGGACAATGACATTAAAGTTGATAAGTTTGACTCTACTTCAGGTAAAGTCCACTATCTAACTCTGCTAAGTTTCTATTTGGAGATTCTTATTACATAATGTGAATGGGTCACATGCTGATGTCTTTTAAGAATCAAAGAAAAGATAGGAAGCTTAAAGAAGTATATGCTGATTTTGATTGCGAAGATGGGTTTCGATCGCATGGTGCGGTAATCAGAATTTTGAGTTGTTGCTTAAGAGTTATAATATATTGCTTGTGAATAGATAACAACAAGGTTTTCATGTGGATTGTAAGGATAAGTTTTTCCGCAAAAGTTTTAAAATAAAAGAAAAAAAAGGGGTTTTAATTTTATTTATTTTAAAAATACCCTTACTATGACATCTGTGGAAAATTGTTGCTTATATGTTTCCAGTAATAGCAATATTGGAAAGTGGATTTGATTCTTTCATTTGTGGTAGTGTCTGAATTTACCAAATGAAGAAAGTTTTCATCACCCAAGTTTCAATTGGACGGAAACTTGGAATCATACAAGTTGTATTGTATGATGAATGAGAATTTTCATCTTTGAAAATTAAGACTAATTCTTTGATCACATGTATATGTGAGTCAATTGAAGGACTAAGGAATTAGGTACACTGGGTGTGCACTGGTCAAGGTCCACCACAAAGATTGATTTGTCATGATTTACTAAAGATTAGTAAATATGATTATACTTATAAGGTTAAGTATAATTCTGTAACATTGGAAAGGTTACAATGTATGGCAGAGCGAATAAGAAGAATCAAATTAGACAGAAGGATAAAAGTTTCTCAAATATGAAAGGATGGGAGAGTACTTTAGTATCATACTTCATGATCATATTAATGATTATGAAACCATATCACAATTTCATACTCTAAGGACGTCTTAGTGCATTGTTATGGCTAAGAAGAGAGGTCATGAATTGTTGGATTGGTTAAGATCAAGGAGATGAGTCATACTTCATTCCAAAACAATTCTTAGAGTCATACTCTAAGATTGTAACATTGAGTAACATAAAGTAAGGTTTAAAACACTTATCAAATGTAGTGTGAAATGTTTCTACTCTTGTACATTTGAGATTGGTAAGTTGTGATGTCTTGGATGAGACAAACACCAACTAAGACCAATTGTGTGAATTGTTAGTCTTGATAAGAATCCGCACTATCCCTTGAATATTTGTTTTGTTAAGGAATGGTTCTTGACTAGGGAAAATTATATGTCAAGAGGACAGTGGGAGCCTTAAAGATCCCGAAAGAGTTTCATGATTTAATCAAGACTGAAACCTGTAATTTATCACTAGCACACGACTTAAGGTTTGCAACCTATCGTGTTGACATAATTCTCATTTCTGTACCTACTTCAAATAAGTTGGATTTTCATGTGAGTTATCAGAGTTCAACTTGGAAGCATTGGTGGGCCTTGTGCTACCAAGGTGACAAGAAAGTAAGATTGAATAAGTTTAATCCATGTAAGGCTGAATTTGTCACTAACCTTATCTTGTGATTATGGTTTTGACAAATTCGCATGGATAGGAACTCATACACTATAAAATCTAAGTGTCATAAGGTTTCTCTCCGATTCATGAAAATGATGGTGAGGAAACGCTTTCACTAAGTAGATTTTACGTAGATAGCAATTGTGTTATTTGCATTTTCAAAAGTCGTTAGTGGAGCGTGTGTGGTTAACCGGCACGCTAACATGGACTTGTGAGAAATGGCAAATGCCTACGCAATTGAGACTATGATTACGGCATCCCTTTTCATAGTTCTGAAAATTGTTTAGACACACATGTGAGCTATCTAAGAAAGGATGTATGAATCTAAATTTCAGAAGTCCAGCAGATTTCTGAAAATATGTCAGAGCTAGTGGGAGCATAAGTGTTATGCTGATAATCATCATGTTAGTGGGAGCATGATTCTTATGATTAGTATTGCAAGCTAGCAATGTTAATTATAGAAAACAAAGTTTCAATTCGTGAAGTTGCAGGGGTTGAAAATTTGTTTTGCTATAATTAAGGGAGAGGAAATTATACTTCATTTCAATTCTAAAGCTTAGATTGAGATTTTAATCATCTTTAGTCAAGAATATATATGAATTTTATGTCTGAATGGTTCAACTTAAAGAAATTCTATATATATTGCGTTTTCAAAATTCGGTTATGATTACGGCATCCCTCTTCATAGTTAAATTTTGAAAACATGGAAAATAAAAATATTGTAGCAAAAGACTGGTCTAGTATCATGTCTTTATGTCAAACATCGTGAATCGTGTCCCATATGTTTCGGATATAGGATCGATTGCATGTGCTATAATATTCATCCTTTCTAAATTTTCCAAATGCTTAAGGCATTTAGAAGGGAAAAGTCTAGAACTGGATATGACTAAAGTGATTAAGCAATTGTCGAGGACAATCTGAGGTTTGCCAAAGATTGGTTGCTCAGGGACATTTGGAAGTATAGTGTTAATTCTGGCAGGACCGTATGGACATATTCGGAAAAAAAAGTAACTCTTGTTCAGAAGTGATAGTCAAAATTGGACTATGGAAATGTCTCCATAGGTGGAAGTTATTCAATCTATGTAAGATTAGAACAACCTTAATGCAAGAAGGATGTTCCCAAGGAGCTGATCTCCTTTGGAATGCTCTGTAATGGTTGTTGTCAAGTCCTTCTGACTTCGTGCATAATCATTACAAGAGGATCAATGCATATAAGTTTAGAATCTAACAGATTTCAGTAAATGACATGAATTTGGAATTCTCACATTTACAATAAGGATTTGGGATTGTGAAATGAGTATCATTGGAATCATGTTCAATTGATTTACATCACAATGTAAGGATCATAGACAAACATAGTGTGCATACTTGGGGTATGGCATAACTATTGTTTAGAAAAACAAAGTGTACATGCTAGGAGCATGGGACGACTGTTGTTTTTATTCAAGTCTTAAGTTGATTATTTGAAACATTGAATAATGTGTAATCAATATGGTGATAAATAAAAGGTGGTTTTATTTATATTCAAAAGGGTTCTGAGACCATATTAGATTCGATTATTATTGTGTTTCACTTTGCATGTTTTGACTTCCAAAATAGCTAGGTTATTCTTTCTGAATGACTAAGTTATTTAAACACTCCACAGTCGTTCATATGTTGGAAGTAGGTATGAATCAAGATTGTCATGAATCGGGTTTGTAGATGGCTAAATGGGTTTAGTCATGGAAATGGTTGCTACAACATTCATGAGTGCTCATAAGTTATGAGTATTGGAATAAACCCACGCTCACTTGTATCACTTCATGGAATTTATCTCGAGTGATCGTGAGACGGTAATATCATATAAATCTTCAAACCTAGAGATATGAGTTGTTACCTATGAGTTGGTTGTGCATTGATTGCACGTAAACGCATCAGTAACTTGATGTTATAAAACGTGTCTTTGTGTACAATTCAACAAGTAGTAGAACAAGCATATGAGTCGAAGTTTATCTGTTCCTTCTAGAAATAGAAGCGATATCTGGGCCCCTCGATGATTTTGTTGTGACCTATGTACCGGCCGGTCAGAACTGAATTGATGTGTTCGATTAAGTTCTTTGTCAAACAAATCAAAAATCGGGAAACAAACTGTTGGACAATAAGTACGACGTTGTTCCATGTATTTTTCCGGCTGATATCATGAGAACAGAGGATTATATGATCCCTTATCTAATGGACAAGTCATTGACAAGATCAGAGTTCATCTACAAGGTCAGAGTTCGACAGAAGCTTTTGAGAGCTACGATTGCCAGTTGGTTCCTGAAGTCATACGCAATAAATAGTTTTAGACTTATCCAAGTGGGAGACTGTTGGATTAATGTCTAAGTCCATAACTATAATTGGTAAGACTTGACCCGACCCGGTATGGTCCATTTGGGTTGCATACCATCATGCACTTGGATAGACTATAATGAGAGAAATAAGACACTTATGGGTATTAATATATTATAAGTTCTAGTATATTAATAATAAGAATAATAAGATTATTTAATTAGTATTGATCAAGAATTAATCTAGGATTAATTAAGTGATCAAAAGAAGACTAATTAAATATATGGGTTGATTGTGTAAATCATCCATACTTATATAGTGGGCTAATGCTCCATGGATAATCAAGTTGGGCTAAAACCCATAAGATGGTCCATGGATGATCCATGGTGTATTTGAACCCATGGATCCAAGGAAATGGAAAGCCATGACAATTAAGGATTTACCCTATTTGTAACGCTATATAAAGATCTTATTCTTGACAAAAATCGGCCACTAGAATCACACTAGTATTATTCTAGAAGAGGGCTAGCCGATTTCATGAAGTGTAGAACTCTCTCAAGTTATTCTAAGTGTTTTGATGATTGTGATTCCATTTGAGGCTTTCACACTATTGGGGCTAGGCACTCAAGCTTCATGAAGACTTTCTACATCAAAGAGGTATGTATTCTATCTTGTTACACTCTATGTTTTGTATGCTAGATTAGGATAATACCTTGGATGTTCTTATTTGCATGTATAATAGAGAAAACATAGATCCAAGGTATTTAGGGTTGCATGTACACTTAGGAGTGTTAGAATGCTCAAAACCCAACACACGAAGCTACACAAATTCTAAAAGACATACATGAAGCTGATTGTGGTAACCACACTGGGGGAAGATCCTTATTTCCCTAAAGTGTTAATAACAGGATACTATTGGCTAACCATAAAGATAGATGCCTTCATGCATGATTAGAACTGTGATGCATATCTCACTGATTCATACGCAGGAAAGTGGGCATAATGGTTAACATCTTGCTCTGATCTTGGAATGCAATACACCTCAAAGTGAACTTTATGTAAGTCGATTTAGTTACATTTCATCACAAGCAAGGAGAGGTACATACCTACTCCTTACTATTCTTTCTTTCCTTTCTATACCTTTATTGCAAGAACACTACCGACTTTAGCATTAGAAGCTAATGCCCATCCCAAGCTAACGTTTGCAAATTGTAGATACTCAAGGATCCAAGCCTCTACAAATAGAGACTGATCATCTCTTCTTCGATTAAGGGTACTTAATCCCCTCTAAGGTTTAAAGAGTTAATAACATCTTTCATCCGTGTTTTGGTTTCCACACCTAGCCTGGGTGCACGATATCTAACTATGGGATGTGAATAAGCGGATCATTTCACGCTTTAATGACTTGGCAACCCTCTTATTTATGAACATATGTTAAAATGTTAAGGTTTAAAGCATTAATGATCTCTTTCTCACAATTTTAGGTTTCTACACCCCGCCTAGGTGCACGATATCTGACTTTGGGATGTAAATAAGGGCATCATTTCACGCTTCAGTGGCTTGGCAGCCCTCTTATCTTTAAACATAAGTTGAGATCCTTAAGGTTTATAACATCTTCATGTTATCACACATTGGGATCTTACCCCAGGAATTACTTAAGGTTTATAACATCTTCATGTTATCACACGTTGGGATCTTAGCACATAAATTACATATGGTTTATAACGTCTTCATGTTATCACACATTGGGATCTTATCCTAAAAACTTCATAAGGGTTATAACATCTTTATGTTATTACACTTTGGGATCTTTCCCTATAAAATACATACAAATCATAACATTTTCATAAAAAAGGATATTTCCAACGCTTTACATCACAAGTTGGGATCCTCCCCAGAATATATAACATTAACATGTTATGGATTGAACTTCTATTGTTACCCAATAATTTTGTCAACGTTTATAACCTAAATAGGTTATCCTTAGAAGGGAATTACCCCGTATGATCATATGATTAAGGATCCTTGTCATTAAGGAACCTTATTAATAAGGATCCTCATCATTAAGAATCTTATCATCAGAAGTCAACAACGATCCTAAGTTGAGATTTATCCTCAGTAAATTCTGAGATTGAATACCTTATGAAGCTTAATGAAAAACTCGAAGACAATTAGGTTCCATATTTCCTTGTTCTTAACTTTGAAATTTTTTACGTAAAATTAAGGATCTTAAACTTTTCAGGATTCTAAACCAATTCTTGATTTATAAACTTCCATCACTTCAGAGTCATTTACTATTTTAAATTAAGATCTTTAAAGAAGTGTTAAAGCACATAGATTTACAAAAACTAGTTCTTAACAATTCTTTTATACTTGTTTTATTATAAAAACATATGTTCAAATCCTAAAGTAAATTTCTAAGGTTTATAACATTATCATGTTATCTTAAGTTAAGAGCTTCCCCGTTATTACTTAAGTTGGGATTTTCCCTAGTATATATTATACTGGGATTCTCCCCAGTACATATGAAGTTGCGATCTTCTCCAGTTATTATCTTAAATTGGGATCTTCCCCAATATTACTGAAGTTAGGATTTTCCCAAGTATACCTTCGGTTGGGATTTTCCCCAGTACGTCTAAAGTTCGGATTTTCTCCATTTATTATCTAAAGTTAAGATAATCCCTAGTAATTATTAAGTTGGGATTCTCCCCAGTAAAACTATAAACTGGGACCTTCCCCAGTTCATTCCTATGTGGAATCTTTCCCAACATTACCTAAGTTGGGATTTCCCCCAGTGAGAGTTAAGTATTAATTTTCCCCAGTAATTTGCTAAAGTTTATAACACTGATGCATTATCTCATGTCGGGATTTTCCCCTTAAAATGCGTAATGTTTATAACATTCTCATGTTATCATACGGTTTGGATTTTTCCCAATAGTTTACAAAGATTGGGTCACTCCCCCGAATATATGAAGGACTTGTAGCATTACATTGTTACAAACAAGTGTTTTCTCAGTTGGATTTACCTCCAAATGATTTCTAATATGGAATCCTCCCCAGTTCACTAACTAGAAGCTAAACACGGATCTTCCATGATGAAATCCCATAACAAGAATCCTCCTTATACAAGCTTCAAGATCATGTGGAGCTAAAAGACTTACATTGAAAAACTTATGCTAAGTCAAAAGTCTTCAGAAGGTCAAAGCTAAACCTAATCAGTTTCTATCTATCCTTATTTCCTAAAGTTTACCCTTATAAGAAGATAATCAAAAGCTCATCCTTTTTAATTAGGGATCCTAACGATTTCAAAGCCCTTGGTAGATGATTAGCTATCCTAGATTATGAGGATCCCAAGAATTCTTGTAAAACCTGAAGTCTTTAGGATCCTCAAGAAAACCTATTTTGGTTTTGCAACCAAATCAATCACGCAAGAAAAGAGATAGACCAAAGAATCAATATTAAAAAGGGTTACCCTCCAACCCAACAAAAGAGAAAATATTGTTTTACAGAACAATAATTTAAAATTATTTTTAAATTTATCAAACTTAGTTCAAGGTTTGATCACCCCCCAAATAGGATATACTATGTATCTTTCTTTTCTTCTCTACAGGATCCTGACCAAAATTTACATGCTCACCAGTCAACTTAGCAAGGGTTTCATGAGAATCTTCCACATTCTAGGATCATTCATTATCCGCATCCTCTTCAAGCTTGATCTTTACCTCTCATTTGACCTCAACAACATCGCTATAAACCTAAGAAATCAACTCATCGATATCCAGCGCATGCTCCGCCCGATCAAGCTTAACCTTTAGGTGTTCGGTGGATCAAGAAACATGATCAATCAACCTGTAAAAGATCATGATAGCCAAAAAGAGAGCAACTTCCTCAACGCCTTGTCCATCCCAAGGCTCTCAGCATACTTCCTTTTTCGGGATCCTTGAGTATTGACAGTCAGATTTATCGAGCTTATCTCTAGAGGAAGAGAAGATGAGTACTTCTCCTTCTTCACCATAAGTTGGCCACCAGGCATGGCAGAGTCGGTATCAACACAGGTGAACCAAACACTAGAGTGTGTAGCCTTGGATCCTAAACATAACAAAGGAACTCAATATGTTATGGATCCTTCATGAAAAATAAAAAATAGAAAAATAAAGGAGCTTTACTTTTCAACGTGGGGGCAATAGCATATTTACCTTTCGAACCTAACGGACATTTTAGTCTCAGGCAAAGCAAGAAAACTCCCAATCTTCTCCTTGGTAAATTCAGTAGTAGGGATGCGATCCTCGAACTTGAAAGCTACATCAAAACAAATAAAACAAGGAAGTGTGAATTTTACATCATCAATGAAATAAAATAATATCTTATCCTTTATAACCTAATTTCTTGGTAGGAGATCACCCTCGTGGATGGAGTCACGTTTCACAAAGAAATATTTCTCTTTCCAAGAACCTTCATTTTGTTTTGATTTCAAGATGAGATATGATTTACTTGTTTTGGGTCTGACTAGGAAATGACAAGACCCAAAAGTTTGGAGATCACAAATGTAGGACAACTTAGCTAAATCCTATGTATAGATCCTTAGATTGATTCAATCGATCAACCTAAAGCATGTCCTCCATATCATGAGTATTGTTTAGATGGGACCAAAACTAAGTAGGAGAGATGAAGTCGGGTTGGGTATTAGCATCAAAAGGCTTGAAAATAAAATCAGAAGGAAAAACCTAGATTCACTTAAAGGACTCAATGTCGATATCACTGAAAAAATAGGTCTCTTAACAAGACAGGATCCTCTGATCGATGATGTCATCGTCAAAAAAATAAAGGTTGCTCGAGCGAGAATGGAGTACCTTTTAACCCATAATCAAAAAACATGAAAAATAAGAAGAAATGAGAAATAATTTTACCTTCAAACCAAGGAGAGAAAAGTGCTTTGACAATATAATCATATCTTTTGAATGGATACAATTATATCCGTTAGAGTTTGAATTTCGAATCCTTTATTTCCAATTAATTAAAGTATACACTTTAAATACTTGAAATCAATTCAAATATTTTGCAGGTATAATTTGGGGGCAATTGTTAGGGCCAAGATCCTCAATCCTATCTAGGATCCTGGATCTAAAAGATATCTAAGGATCCTTAAATATATCTAGGATCCCATATCTTAAAGGAGTCTTAGGATCCCAAACATATGTCAGGATCCTGAACATCGTTGTTATTATTTCCTAACAAGTTTAATAGCTACATTTCTTGTTTATTTATCACATGTGCAAAATGGTCAACATAGGACTCATTCACAATGAAGAATCGGTCCAACTGGGCTTAAGACCTAGAAATACCAAGTCAAAGCACATTGTAAATACCATCTCAATAGGATCCCAAAAATATCAGAGATTTAGTTACTTAACCTAGATTATAAATAAACCTGTAAAACATACACACCAGAGACAATTCTCTGGCACCTTACTCATTTAGTATCACTTTACTATTTGTAATCGTATTATCATGCTTATCTCTGTAATTCTTTCTTTAATCAATAAAACCAATCAAGATAAGTGATGATAATCACCTCCCAAGGTTTTATGTCAGAGATCCTAACAAGGATCAATGGCTTTCCTTGTAAACCACTTGTGCAATTCTTTTCTTATTTCGTTAATCACTTCACCTACAACACCACAGTCTCTCATGCAATTTGGTTAATATCCACTTTGTCGATTTTTGACCAAAGCAGTTACTAAGTCAAGAATTAATTTTTCGAGGTGAGAGTACCTGGTTTTAGGATCCAAGAGACTTTTACTTACATAGTAAATAGGTTGTTGGTCTCCATTAAGATCCTTGTCCAAACAGTACTTACCGCATTTTAGGATACTGAGAGGTAGATAAGAAGTGGTTTGCTATCTATAGGTTTTACTAGTAGTGGTGCAGAGCTTAGATATTTTTGAGTTCCTAGAAGGCTTTCTCATATTCTTTCGTCCACTCAAATTTCTTGTTCTCTTTCAAGATATCATAGAAGGGCTTGCACCTTTCTGAGGATCTTGAAATGATCCTCAGAAATAAATCTGTTGAGTGCCTCTATTCTTCTGGTTAGCCTTTGGATGTATTTTATTGAAGATGGGGATTTCGGCTCGATGATTGCTTTAATTGGCTACGGGATTTATTCTATTCCTCTCTTGGTTACCATGTATCAAAGGAACTAGCCCGACTTCATCCCAAAATGGCATTTGAGCAGATTCAACTTCATATTGTATTTGTTTAGGATGTCAAATGCCTCCTTAAGATCTCTAAGGTGATCTTCATCTTTCATTGATTCTACTACCATGTCATTAATGTAGACTTCCATGGTATCTCCCACCTTTTCTATAAACATCCAACTCATTAATCTTTGATATGTTGCACCTGCCTTTTTAAGACAAAAAGGCATTACAGTGTAACAATAGATACATGTTGGCGTTATGAATGCCGTATCTTCCTGATCAGATGGTTCCATCTAGATTTGTTGAAATCTTGGTGAAGCATCCATGAAGGTTAAGAGTTTGTGGCCAGTCACCGCATCTGTCATAGAGTCAATGTGTGGTAGAGGAAAAGGATCCTTAGGACAAGCGTTATTAAGATCCATGTAGTCTACACACACTAGCAATTTGGTATTTTTCTTTTGTACGACAACCATGTTAGCTAACCATCTTGGGAACTTCACTTCCTTGATCATCACTCTCTTGAGGAGCTTCTCTACCTCTTCTTGGATGATCTAATTCCTTTCAGGTACAAAATTCCTTCTCTTTTGGCGTATTGTTTTGAAAGAAGGATTAATATTAAGTTTATGAGTAATAATACTCTTGTCTATACCTATCATATCTTCAGGTTTTCATGGAAATGTCTTGATTCTGGTGCTTAGGAAGCTCAACAGATCTTGCTCAATTTTCTCGGGCATTGAGGATCCTACGAGGACTTTAGCTTCAGGATCCTTAACGCCCAGGGGTACTTCTTTCACGTCTTGTTCCTTTGTTTCTAGAACATATCATGCTCCCTGTCTTAATTGCTATGCTTGTTGGGGTGTCGTTCAGGATTTCATAGAGGTTTTATAAAATTCCTTCAATTCTTGTTGATCTCCCATGATCTTTACTATTCCCCATGGAGTGGGCACTTTTACACATTGATGATAAGTTGATAGCACCGCTTTCATCTCGTGGATCCACGGTCTACCTAGTATCACATTATAAGAATATAGGGTGTCAATGACACATAAGTTTTGTATAGAGTTTACCCTTTCAATAGATATTGGTAGCTTTATCTCCCCAATCGTGTGTTTCATTTCCCCGCTAAATCCTATAAGGACCAAGGATCTCTTAATTGTCTCCAATTCAGGGATATTTATTCTTTTAAGAGTGTCTAGGAGTACGATATTAACCGAGGATCCACCCTCAACAAGTATCCTTATGAAGAAATGGTTGGCCATATATAGTATTATCATTAGTCCATCATGTTGAGGATATTGAATTCCTTCACTGTCTGTCTCATCAAATGTGATCTCCTTCACATTGTTGGCCATAGTATTCCTCCGTGGACTATCTTCATTCTCCATCTTAGAGACCTTGGTGTGTCTTTTCGCCTGAGAATAAGAAGTACCACATATGTTAGATCCTCCTGAGATAACATTTATTATCTTAGTGTCTGGGGGTGGAGATCCTGGTTTCTATGGGATCTTGTGATGATCTCGGTCGTTCTCCTTGGATTTTTCTCTTTTTCTTCCAAGGATCTCTTTGAGGTGTCCCTTGCCAAGGAGGTAGCTAATCTCTTTCTTCAAGGCTATATAGTCTGCCGTCATGTGGCCGAATTCTTCATGGTAAGCACACCATTTGGACTTGTCTTTCCAGGTGGTGGACTTGTTATCCCTCTTTGGCCATCTTGCCTTGTTCCCGAGATCCTACATAGCATGAATTACACCAGGAATATCCACATAAAAACAATAGTTAATGATCTTAGGAAGTTCTTCATCTTCTCCTTCATCTTCGAGGGCATTGACCCTGTGATGATCCGGCTTGGAATAGAGCTTCGATTTGTAGGATCTTGGAATCGAGGATTCAGCCTTCCTATTGGGATTCTTGTATCGAATCTAACGGTTGCTTCTCTTCTGGATTTCTTTATATTTTTCAAGCCTTATGAACCTCAATGCTCGACACCTGAATTCATCCAATCGTTTGCATGGGGTCATCACAAGGTCTTCATAGAAGAGTGAATCCTTCCTTAGTCCCATTTTTAAGGCCTCTACAACAGTGTCTCTATGTATGTTAGGGATGCTCAAAGCTTCTTTCCAAACCTATTAACGAAATCCCTAAGTCTTTCCTTAGGATCCTGAACCAGATAATAGATATCACTAGTGATCTTCTCGAACGTTCTACTACAAGAAAATTGGTTATTAAAGATATTGACTAGTGATCTTCTCGGTATTGGGCTATATTCTCATTGGGATCTCTAGTTCCATCATATAGCTTCATGCTGGGAGTTTGGAAGCGCTTAAGAATTTCGGTATCGGCTATCATGGGAGCAAATCTTGAGATCATGTGACTTGTTGGAGACGCTTCTGGTATGGGTTGGACCACTCCGGGCACACTTGAGATCATTTGCCTCAGTTGTTGAAGTTCCCTGACAATATTTGGATTTATTCCTGCATCAACTTAGTATAGTTAGTATTAATAGTACTGTTGTTTAAGAAGTTACTAGAATCAAGGTTTCTAGGAGTATTGATAGGCTCATTAAGATAATTGATAATAGATTCTCTGTTTTCCATAGTTGTCTCCTAGGATAATGGAAAGAACTGTGTTCTTCTAGTGATTCTCTAAGGATCCTGCATCGCCAAAGTTTAGGATCCTAGGTTGTACAACTGTGGGTGTTGTTCCCTGGGACTAATGGAATTTCGCCTTCATCTTCTCCAATTCTTTGAGTAGTGCTCTATTCTCCTCCTACTGTTAGGTCACCTGTTGCGTCATTTTCCTCATCATAGCGAAGAGTTCTGCAGTAGTTACCGAGGCAGTCAGATCCTGGAGTCCTGGGGATTCCAAGCTTCCTTGGTTAATGACGAGGGGGTGTTTTTCTTGGAAGTTTCAGGCTTTTTCCTCTAATTAGGGGGCCCACTCAGAGGAGGTGGTAGGTTTTTAGTTGGAATGGAAGGAGCAAAGGATGAAGACAGGATCAGTTGTGTAGACATGCTTTTTTTGAGGATTTCGAACACCATCGTCCCACGTTGGGCGCCAAATTGTGTTGGTAAAAAATTACACAAGTACTAATCAACCGAACTGAATGAGAGGATGTGATGTTCAGATTGTGTAATAGCAAATGATAAAAGAGAATGACATGATGGTTTACAAGGAAAGCCCTTGATCCTTGCTAGGATCTCCAAAATAAAACCTTGGGAGGTGATAATGATCACATGCCTTGATGATTTTATTAATGTAAAATGATGTTTAAAGAGAATTTTAAAGTGAGAACAAGTGAACAATTTAGTAGAGTAAGCTTATGGTAAAAACAATGTGTTGTGTGCAAAATACAAGTGTCATTTTATAGTCTAAACTAGCCAACACGATGTCCGATGTTTTCAGGATCCTCTGTGACCAGCTTCTAGAACATTATTTGACCAAGTATTTCGGGTCTCTAGCATAGTTGAGATGATTATTTATTGAGAAGTCTTCCCTTAACTATTTATGAACATGCGTTAGTTATGGACAAAATATGACCATTACAAAAGTTAGTAAAAAATAATAACGGTAACAGTCGGGATCCTAAGGTAGCCAAGGATCCTAGATATCTGAGGATCCTGAATATTTAGAGGATCCTGTCCCTAATAATTTGGTGCATTTTGAAGGAGTTGGAGAAGCTTGAAGTTACTTAGCTTGGAGAGGAGGTATTGGATCTAGAATCACCACCCTTTTTTGCAAAGCTTTTGAGGCATCAAGTTCTCATCTTGACTTCTAGTTGTTTAGATCTCTTTTTGGGATGATTTGTCATGCTTTTGGCCATTGTTGGGTGGATTGTTGAGTTACGACGTCCTAAGTACTTATCCTTTTAGATCTATGTTTATCATGGATCCTTAGGCATAAAGGTGCCAACTTTATGGAGTATAGGGCCTCATACAAACATTAAGTCACTTATTAAGTCCTTGTTGAGCTTAAGAGCTTCAGTTAGCCATGAATGAACATAGAGTTAGCAACTTTACATGGTAATGTAGCTCAAGGAATTCAGATCTACATTCTGGAGTGAAGTCTTAATGGGTTAAGAGCTGAAATTAGAAGGTGGCTAAACTGGAAGAGTACGCCAGGCATACAAGCCTGTACGTGTAGCATACAAGCCCTTGAGCCAGTACGCTTAGCGTACAAGCTTAGTATGCCCTACGTACTTAGTCAGGTGGCTTTGCAATTTTAGGCTTTGAGTTTGGGCCATGTTTTAGGCTTAGAAGGATGGGGTTTATTTGGGCCATCTGAATTTGGGAGTTTTGATCCAAGAACATTATTGGGCCTTGGGTTAAGGCCCATTAGAATGGATTGGGACCAATTAGAACTTGGACCATATTTGGGCCTTGGTGTATTATTTGACTTTTAGGCCTTCTAGATTATGAGATTGGGCCTTAGTCTTGGATCAATCTAGGTCAGAGGTAAAATGGTCTTTTTACCCAAAGTATGGATTTATGGTTTTGGATTGGAAACCAAATGTTAATCGGAGTTTATTTAATATTGATAGATCTAGGATTTATTGGAGTAGTAGTCAGGGATTATTTATTTGATTCAGCTGTGCGAGGTGAGTTTACTCATTGGGTTTAGTGGGTCGAAGGCACCAATGTGGACCCATATTTATGCTATGTTAGTATGCTAGCTGTCTTCGTAACTCTTGCATGTGTTATGTGATTATATGCTTACCGGGCATGGCTCGATGCTGGGCGAGGCCCGATGACCATTTTGTATGCTGTGTATCTTTGTAATTATTTCATGTGTACGTGTTTACTTGATATATGTTATATGTATGATGGGCGGGGCCCGGTATGTTTACCAAGCGGGGTTTGATGTCAGGCGGGGCCCGATATCGGACGGGGTCCAATGTCGGTCGGGGCCTGATGATGGGAAGGGCCCGTTATGTGTTATTATGTATGTCATGTGGTATTTTGGGGAACTCACTAAGCTTTTTTATTACAGTTTTCAGGTTATGTTTTAGGTACTTCTGGTTCCAAGAGGAAGAGCTCGGGTTGACTGCATCGAGCACACCTCATGGATTCCACTTTTGAGATATCACTCTAATTATTTGAGATACTTATTTTCCTTTGACTTGTATGGATAATATTTTATTTGAATTAAAAATGAAAATTTTGGATCATATTTTTAGGACGTTACACATCATCCATTTTAGCCACATGCTTCGTTTCCTTCTTGATTTTCTCCCTGGACAGCTTCTCCACTCTCTATAGAAGCTCCTTATTGACACCCTCCTGCTCCCTCAAAGCATGATTTTCTTGAGCAAGCTTGGATTTAAGATCCTCATTGATGCGAGTACTTGATCAACAACCTAAGAAGAACAACTGTAAATAGATAATTAAACTGGATGGAAAAGAGCACATGAATACTCACAAACTAGGAGTGGGAGACCAACTTCTTTAACACTCCCTATCCCAATGTTCTAAATATCCTAAGCATCAGATGGTTTTCTCTTTTGAGATGTCAGGGTCTTCACAGTGAGTTCGAGTTGAGTCTTCTTAGGAGGAAGTGAAGGAGGGATTTTTTCCTTGTTCACCATGAGAAAATAACTAGATATGTCATCTTCAAGTTCAGACAAGACAAATCTGGAACTAGAGCGAGTGTTTTTGGATCCTACACATTAGGAAGGATCCCCATAAGCATAGTATCCTAATGATAAAACAGATAAAAACACTGAGAAAGATCCTTACCAGTGGCCATCGAAGTTGTGGTAGAAGAACCCTCTTGAAGACTAGGAGACTCGAGTTTGAATGATCTGATGTCTGTAGGAATAGAAAGAAAATGTCTCACTTTGTCCTTAATATCCTCAACCATAGGGAAACCTTCACCAAACTTGTAACCTGCACCAAAATGATAAAAATAAGATACATAAATCCTTGGATCCTCAAAATCAATAAATAAAATCCTACCCTTTTCAACGTAAACTTTAGGAAAATGATACCCACCATCGATAGAGTATCACCTCACAAAAAGTACTTTTCCTTCCAAGCTCCATCGTTTTTCTTGCTTTTCAGGATGAGGTGGCATTTATTGGTTTTGACCTTAAACAGAAAACCAGAACTCCCAAAAGTAGAGATATCATAAACATAATCCAACTTGGTAAGACCAATGTCCGAGTTATGGGAATGATTCACTCGCTCAATCCAGTACAAAATCCTCCAAATGATGGGCATTTCTTGGATATACGAAAGCTTGGTGGACTGAAAGAAATAACAAACAATACCTGAAAAAGGGTATTTGATACCCAAAGAAAAAGGATATTTAGGGAAGCATACCCAAGAAGGAGAAGATAAGGTGGCCTTAAGGGATTGCATGTCCCCGTCATTGAAGGAGCATAAGCCAAAATCCCCTGATCAACAAAATCATTCTTTGGAGGAGCAATAATACTGGAGCGAGAATGAGTAGCCTTCATGCCCATGATAGAAGAAAAGAAGAAAACAAAAGGAAAATAAATTACATGTGAACATAGCTGGAGACGTTTGTAAGAAGTGTTGGGGAAGGTAAAAAATGTTAAGGCGATAACCCCTACTTAACCTAATAATAGAAGAGAGAGGGAACGATTTGACAGCATGATGATTAACCTTTGGCAGATAAAATCTATATGATTAGGGTTTAAAATTCAAATCTTTTATCTCTTTCATTTATTATTTTTAAATTATACCTTTAAATACATAACCTTGATATTTCACAAGTATTATTTAGGAGCAATTGTTAAGGGCAGGATCCTTGAATTATATTCAGGATCGTGAAATATTTTTGAAGCCTCAGAATCCTTAGACATGCTCCAGGATCCTAATTATTATCACTAATATTTCTTAACGCTTATACTATATTTTTCTTTATTTTTCTCACGTGTGCAGAACTAGTTAACACAAGACCCATTCTCAACAAAGAGTCATCTCAACCGTGCAAAAGACCCATAATACCAAGTCAAATAACATTTATATGCTGATTCTAAATGATCCCAAAATTATTTGACTTCTTGTTACTTACACTAGATTATAAATAGCACATGTATCTAGCACACAGCACACACAATTAGATCTACCATTACACTTGTAATTGTATTACTTTCACAATCTTTGTAACCTTAGATTAAAATCAATAAAACACATCAAGGAAGGTGATTATTATCACCTCCCAAGGTTTTATGTCGGAGATCCTAAAAAGGATCATGGGATTTCCTTGTAGCTCATTTGTCTCACTTTGATTTCCATTTAATACTTACATTACACTAACACCACAACCTCTCATACAATTTGGTCGAATTACACTTAATCAATTTTTTTTTTTAAATAGTTGGAAGATGGCAAAACCTTATTACCAGGTTTTGCTCCCTATTTACAGGAATATGGAGGCTACGGTTTGCTCACTGTGACATCCCCAAATCCATGGTGATTTTAAATTTTTTTATTTATGCTTATTTGAAAATCAGAGTATTTATTTTTAAAGAATAATATTGCGGAATTTGTTCCCAGAAAACATGATAAATACATTATCAAAGCATTTTCGAACAAATGTATTTTTTTTATGTTAAAATTGTGGGATGTCATCTTCAATACAAAATCATAAGCATAAACAAACCTTACATTTATTTACACTAGTGTTTTACATCTCCTATAATCTCTCAGTATAATTTAGCTTCGTATTGACACTTGTGGTACAAATAAACTGAGTAGGTCAGGTTGGGAAACCTTGTAAGTACATAGGGTTTTCAACCCACAATAATAGAGTTATTATGTTTCATCATCAAAAAATATCCCAATTACCCATCCCTATTATCTTTTTATTCATTAAGGATCTACCCTAAGAATCATCTATCATTCACTCATTCATTATTAAGGATTGTCCTAAGGAATAGGCACAAAGTCCATCGTGTCCAAGGTTTGTATAACAAGAACTAAGTCCATAGTTGTCGATGTTCATCTATAGGGCACTAAATCCATGGCTACCAGGGTTTATCTCCTTTATTGATAGTATTATTTTAGGGAGTCCACCCACAATACATGTCAATGGGTTTTTAGAGTACATCTGGTGAACACATCGTTCATAACACCTACAGGTTGAAAGCCTGCTAGTGTTCCACTGGACTTTCTAGAATAGTCCATGGTTGTCATCTATACTCTGCTAGATGATTGGGACATCGCTTCTCATAATCTTTCACCTCTCATCATCTATATCATCTTTCATCTCTCATCATTCATCCTGTCTTTCATCTTTCATCTCATCTCATCTTTCATTTCTCATCTTTCATCTCTCATCTCATCTTTCATCTACCCATCTTTACCCATCATAATTATAGGTATAAAATATGTATAAAGTTTAAATCGAATAAAACATGTATAATTTTTTCATCTAGCATAGATATCAAGAACACATATAATATGCATACATATCACATAAGTTATATTAAAAACTTCATATCTATGTGTAATATGAAAGTAACTACACACTCACTTGTTAATATGATGATTCAAAACTCGGGCAATGTTTACTTCTAACAATTTTATTTTCCTTCGGCGAAACCTAGTATCATTACCACGCTAGATTTTAGTCTAATATTTATAGCGACTAGTTACGAGCGATATTATTTTATAAGTGTTAAACAATACTTTTCAACCACTATGTATAGACAGGGGGCATACATGGAACACTGGAGGGCAGGACCATTTTGACATTATAGTACTTCTGAAATCCAACAACCTGATGTGGCCCTTCAAACCATATTCCTTGCACCGCGAGTAGTTAAAATATATTATAATAATACTTTGTATATTATATTTTATAATATATATATTCTTTATAAGTTCATAATAACGATATTCAACTTAAACATAAGCTATACTTAAAGTAGGGTAAGCATAACTTACTTATAAGAGAGTTTGGCTAGGAACCGGGCTCTGCGGGGCAGAACTTCCAAGCCAAAAAGATCTTGTACTCGAAGCCTTCTAGCACTCCGGGACTCGCCTTTTAGCACTTGGGAAGAAATAAGGGTTGGTAGAGGTTTAGATAGAAGTTAGAGAGAGAGAGAGGGTGAGAGAGAGAGAGAGAGAGAAGGTTAAGGTGTGAGGAATGAAGGAAAACCTCACATGGTATTTATAGGAGCTGGTCTTTGGTTACATTGGGCATACTCCTCAGAGTACCTTGGACATACTTCGGTATGCAGGGCGTATGAGCATATGAGGACCAAGTGCGAACTTCGTATTGGGAGACATGGAGTCTGTTGTGCTGCACATGAGAGACCGCGGGGCGTACAGCTTAGCTACGCGGGGCATACTTGTTCCACGCGTCACCCTCGCATCTAAATGATCAAACTTCTAAATCCTGCAACTTTCGCATACGAGCTCCATTTTTTACATTCTCTATATCCACGCGTAGGTGGAGAGTTAATCTACAACTTCCGTTTAGACTCTGTCGGCTAATTTTGAGTTTATTTTTAAAGCTATATTTTAACAGACGTGGATAGGTAAAGTCTGTTAAAAATTCATAACTTTGTCATCTGACGTCCGTTTTCGTCATTGTTTTTATCCTTGAGATTTTATTAACAAGACCTTTGATTCTCATTTAGGTTGTGTTGCATGAAAATGGGTCAATCTAAAATTCGAATTCTGGGTTGTGCACTATTATGCTAAATCTTTGAAAAATCATAACTTCTTGATACGAAGTCAGATGTTGACGTTCTTTTATACACGCTCTCGGTTTAACATATACTACGACTTTTTTTCAGATTGCTAAGGCTAAAAAATATTATTTTATCGCAAACTCACTTTTTACATCACATAGTGTTGTCCAATTTTGTCGCGAAACTCCAAAAGGTCGTAACTTGTTCGTTATAACTCGGATTTCAGTGATATTTATATGTACGGAAACCTTATGAAATATACTATAACATAGTTAAGATTATTTATACTAAATAATCTTCTATCAAAAAGTCATTTTTGACACTTAATGTCTCTAAGTTGACTAACCCGAATCTGCGAGTGTTACAATTATCTCCCCCTTAGGATGATTATGTCCCGGAATCATCAACGAAACATGGCTTGTATAATGACTCCATACGTTATCTTTTCATCCTAGGTAATAATCATAACTCCTATGTTCCTTCGAATGAGTACAAACTCTTAGACTTCTTGACTGCAGACGGTGCTCAATGTTGCACCCGCTCCTTATCTCACGTTAGACTTTCAATCGTAACCTTCGAGTTACGGAATCAATCTTTATTGGAGAGTCCTTCTTCTTATTAACAGACTTAACTTAAGAGAATTTCTTTACTTCGATTATTATGATAGACCGATGGGTTACGTTCTAATGACCTCATGTCATATGATGCAACGCTTAGACTTGGGTCTGTTAGAGTTAAATTCCAAAATGGAATTAACCTTCCTTCATGTTCTAATGTGATATAATCACATTCTAGCTTCCAACAATTCTACCTACTAGCTTCTTACAACGATCGTGATACTTCTACTGATCGCTTCGATTTTCTTTCATTTCGATCTTTTGGCTTAAGTTAGATGCTACAACGAACTTGGTTCACTAATCCTTGCAACGTAGTCATCATAGTCATATTCGATTTGACATGACCACTAAGGTTGAAATAACAACCATCTTTTTATTCAATACCGAAACGATGGTAATGACAGACATGAACAAAACAAAATCAATTACTACCACCTTGGTAACCTTGTGACTTTCCCTGATACAAGTGTGAGTCATGTGCTTCCGGTAGTATAGGCCTCTACTACCTTTCACACCTACTCATACTCGTCCAAAGTATTGTCTCGCGCTTCTCCAAGTCGCCATAGAAGTGTTTCACATAGTCATTTAACACAATGGATAACATAACCATGCTTTATATTATTTCTTGAAACGATTACATAGATGTTCAACTTCAACATTTATTATGCCTCTAATAGGCTACACCACATGATACTATCTATATAGTTACTTCATATCCGATCTTTAGATATATAGATGCTCACTCTTGATCATTTTTGCTTTCCTTATTAAGGATCATCTGGAATGCTCTTACCTTTGGCCTCGGTGGTGCATTTGGCCTTGTTGCTTCATTTTTATTCGTTCGGCCCTAGAAATAGGCCTTCTTCGTTACATCCGAAACACACCTTCTTTTTAAATGTGCACTCATTGGCGTAATGCTCAGACTTTCCACACTTGAAAGATGTCACCTCCTTGCCATATTTTCCAAAGTGTTTCTTTTTGCACTTATCGCACCATCTTGCTTCACCTCCTCCTCATCCGCACATCTTCAAACCAGATTTTGAGAATTTTCTCTTCTCGTTGGACGTTGAAGATCCTTCAAACTTTCTCTTCTCATCAACATCAACCTTGTGGGCAGCTCTACTTTTGATGATCTCCTACACAGACTTAGCAGCCTAAATAGCCGCCTCAATAGTAGGTGCCTGGCATATTTGCACAACATACTCCCTTGGTAGTCCCTTCGTATAATTATTGAATTTTGTTAGTGTGTCAGGGATGATGCGCAAAGAAAGCTCCATATTGTTTGTGAAAGCATTGGTATATTCGTCAATGGACATGTTGCCCTTATTCAATGTCAGAAACTAGTTTTCTAGTTCCAACATGTTTTGGGCTGAGTAGAACTTGCATTTAAAGTGGACCAAGAACTCTGCCCATGTCAGTTGTAGTGGGTCGTTGGAGCTTATGGTCTTCCCCAAGGTGTTCCTCCAACGAACAACACCACCTCTAAACTAACGCAGTGCATAAGTGGTATGCAGCTTGCGTTTACAACCACACGTTATGAAAGATAGCTCCATTTCAGAGATCCAGTCCATAAATCTAATTGGATCTTCTTTCCCAGTAAAAGTTGATGGTTTGCAAGTTGTGAAGTCTTTGTACATGCATCCATTTCTTTCAACCCCTTCGTCTTGGTTATTTCTTGTAACTATTGGCGGTTCATCTTGACTAACGGTTCTACTATAGTCTCCTTCTTCTGACTGACTTTCATTCAGTTCAAGTTGTTCAAAAGGCACAGTAGGTTCATCCCTATTCTGTTGAAGTAAACATATTGTCTCCTCCATTTGATGATCCAACATCATCTGCATCATTGCTTGTACTCCTGCCATCGTGATTGGATCGGGTGCAACCGCTACTTCTGGTACTCTCAATCACAGACCGCTAATTAACATTAGCATTTCCAAATCCACTTCAAGTTCCCTCCATATCGATCTTTGCACCAAATCAAACGTTCGGTGTGTAGTGACGAGAATTTAGATAGGAAAGCTTCATTTGCGATAGACGTATAAATATCCTTATCTTTTCGAAAAGTTATATGCCAATTCTAATACCGAAATTAAACGTTTAGAAATCTGAAAACATAAAGTTCCAGATCTGGTTGGCAATAGACCATAAATCCAATCAAACGATAGCATCATAAAGCATCAAAAAATCATTTGGCACATAAAAGCATTTTAAGCATCTTCCGTAGATAAGCTAGCGTTTGTGTCTATTTAGGTGTACTAACTAAAATATATTAGACACACTCCTCATGATTATTGCTAAGCTTTCTAAGTTGAAGTCTAG
Organism: Lactuca saligna; assembly: GCF_052625555.1. Lineage (NCBI taxonomy): Eukaryota > Viridiplantae > Streptophyta > Magnoliopsida > Asterales > Asteraceae > Lactuca > Lactuca saligna. Next base: position 92,279,023 of record NC_136418.1, read on the forward strand.
AAATAAATCTTTATTCCTAGTTCGCTTAAACTAATCCTCTGATACCAACAGTGACATCCCCAAATTCATGGTTATTTAAAAAAAAATTATGCTTATTTGAAAATATGAGTATTTATTTTTAAAGAATAATAATACGGAATTTGTTCCCAAAAAACATGATAAATACATTATCAAAGCATTTTCGAATAAATGTATTTTGTTTATATTAAAACTTTGGGATGTCATCGTCAATACAGAAACATAAGCATAAACAGACAACCTCTATTTGATGGTTTGCAAGTTGTAGTGGGTCATTGGGTCTTATGGTCTTCCCCAAGGTGTTCCTCCAGCGATCAACACCACCTCTAAACTAATGCACTGCATAAGTGGTTTGCATCTTTCCTTTACAACCACACGTTATGAAAGCTAGCTCCATTTCAGAGATCCAGTCCATAACTTCGATTGGACCTTCTTTCCCAGTAAAAGTTGATGGTTTGCAAGTTGTGAAGTCTTTGTACATGCATCCATTTCTTTCAACCCCTTTGTCTTGGTTATTTCTTCTAACTATTGGCGGTTCATCTTGCCCAACGGTTCTACTATAGTTTCCTTCGTCTGACTGACTTTCATTCAGTTTAGGTTGTTCAAAAGGCACAGTAGGTTCATCCCTATTTTGTTGAAGTAAACATCTTGTCTCTTCCTTTTAATGATCTAACATCATCTACACCATTGCTTGTACTCCTGCCATCGTGATTGGCTCGGGTGCAACCGCTACTTCTGATACCAACAGTGACATCCCCAAATTCATGGTTATTTAAAAAAAATTATTTATGCATATTTGAAAATCAGAGTAATTATTTTTAAAGAATAATATTGCGGAATTTGTTCCTAGAAAACATGATAAATACATTATCAAAGCATTTTCGAAGAAATGTATTTTGTTTGTATTAAAACTTTGGGATGTCCTCATCAACACAGAAACATAAGCATAAACAAACCTTACAATTATTTACACTAGTGATTTACATCTCCTTTAATCTCTTAGTGTAATGTAACTTCGTATCGACACCTGTGATACAAATAAACTAAGCGGGTTAGGTTGGGAAACCTGGTGAGTACATAGGGGTTTCAACCCATAATAATAAAGTTATTATGTTTCATCATCAAACAATTATAAAAATTAGCCATCCCCATTATCTTCTTTATTTTCAAGGATCTACCCTAAGAATCATCTATCATTCACCCATTCATTCCTAACGATTGTCCTAAGGAATAGGCACGAAGCCCATCGTTGCCAAGATTTGTATAACATGCACTAAGTCCGTAGTTGCCGATGTTCATCCATAGGGCACTAAATCCATAGTTGACAGGGTTCATCTCCTTTATTGACAGTATTATTATGGCGAGTCCACCCACAATACATGTCAATGGTTTTTTAGAGTACATCTGAATACATCGTTCACAACACCTACAGCTTGTGAGTCTGCTAGTGTTCCACTGGATTGTCTAAAATAGTCCATGGTTGTCATCTATACTCTGCTAGATGACAGGGCCATCGCTTGGGTCATCGTTTCTCATCATCTTTCATCTCTCATCATCTATATCAACTTTTATCTCTCATCATTCATCTCATCTTTCATCTCTCATATCATCTCATGTCACACCCCTAAACCGAGACGGCAGAAACATTCGGGGGTAGAGGACGTCATGTACAATATCACAACAATTGAATAATAGTAATCAAAGTAACAACAATCATTGCATTCATAAAATAGTGTCTACAGTGTGTTTGCAACATTGTTTGTATAACACCAAAATGTATAGCAAAAACTATAGACGAGATACTATGAATGCTCCATCTTTTCAAAAACCTGTAGCATACCAGTCTACTGGTTCCCTGAGAATACAAGTGATTTTGAAAGTGTATCAACATTTAAGTTGGTGAGTTCATATGTATGTTTTTATGATGGAAAACTTGTCATTGTTCCTTGAAAAAGTGTTAGTATGTTCCTCCATAAAATCCAATATTTTCTTTAGTAAATGAAATGTAGTCTTAGGCCTTAAGACAAAAATATATGTTTGTTACTGTACTCTGAAATAGTATATTGTACTCTTATTAATAAATAAAACTATATCATGAATGTTTCTCTGAATTGCATATTGTATTGTATTACGAAAATAGTAGATTATATTGTGTTTGTATGAAACCCTTTGTATAACAGAGTGTCTAGAATCCACCAGCTGTAATGTAAACTAGTGTATTGTAATGTAGTTCTATTTTAAAAATAAAACCATTAAAGTAGTGTAAGTCCCGTAAACCATGTTTTAGTTAATACTATTGTGAGTTTCCTATAACCATGCTAAAATGACTAGTGGCCGCTACGACGTTCTTCAAGCATTACAATGTTATGACATTTGTCACCGCATGTGTCACACCCCAAAACCAAGAAACGGCGGAAATGTTCAGGGGTGGAGGATGTCATGTGAAGTATCATAACAGTGTAAAGTAGTAAACAAGCAACAACATCATCCATTGCATTAAAAGTAAAGTTTTAATACATGTGTGTTCTTTAATAGTAATAAGACACCAAAATATATAATCAAAACAAAAGACGAGTCTTGTATGTGCTCCGTCTTCTCAAAATCTGGTCATCGTACCTGTCTACTGGTGACCTGAGAATACAAGTTATTTTGAAAGAGAGTAGATCAGCATAAAGCTGGTGAATTCATAAGTATTTAAGTGTCATTACTTTGTTTTGGAAAGCTGTTATTAATGTCATCTAAATCTTTGAATAAAACATTTGATATAAGTGTGAAAGCCCTAGAAAATCCCATATTTCCTACTAGTATAAAAGTAGTCTTCTACCAAGACTTGAATGTTTTGAAAGTAATAAAGATGATTTTTTCCTTGTATGACTACTATGAACAATATATAGTCTACCTCATTGTTTATGTGAATGTATCACAAAATAAAACTAATAGGGAAAATATAGCCATATAAGTATTATCCTTTTGTATTAGGATAAACCTGACATCGCGACTATCGAATAGAATTAACCTTGAACCTCCGTAGATGTTCATTTTCCTCTGTAGCTAACAGCAGGTTGAAGGAATGGTTAGTCCAGTAAAGGTACCCCTAATATAAGTATTAACCGTAGGCATCCGTAGATGTTCATTACCTCTGTTGCTAACAGGTGGATGCCGGAATGGTTAGTCCCGTATGATATCCTTTTGTACTAGGATAGACAGAACTAATCTACACGTATAATATGTAATAGTATCTCATCATATAGTATCTAGGTACAAGTATCCATGTAAGTGTATCCATGAAAGAGGATCCATGTAAGTATATCTCTTCATATAGCATTTAGTATAGACTCATGATTGAACTGACTCTGGTGTAATTCCTTGTAATCGGAGTAATGTTTTGTATCCGCTAAACTATCCCTATAATAGTTTACTGGAATGTATTTGATGTCCAAGAAGGTTTATACGCCCTTGCTACTCAAGAGTGTGGGATCTGAATGAAGGATGAAAACTATCATATCAATATATATATATATATATATATATATATATATATATATATATATATATATATATATATATATATATATATATATATATATATATAATGTTATAGATGATTTTGCATATAAAAGGCAAAAAGAATTATGTTATAGATGGAATTGCTCTTAATAATGTTATAGATGATTTTGCATATAAAAGGCAAAAAGAATTATGTTTTTCAGAATATATATTTTACAAGCATAATACATCAACATAACTTGTTATGAAAACGTCATTATTTGCGAAATCATAAAATATACATTTAGAAAAAACAAACTGTTGCAGAATCTTCTCATGCATTGGTATGCGCCATCAATAGGGGATCATTTGACAACAAGTGTCTGTAAAATTTAAAAATATCAAAAAACATAAACACGAGTTTAACCAAAAATAGAACAATATGATGCAATATGAGTTATTTTATAATATCAATTAATAATCTAGCGAAGTTTCAAGTACTTATTTGCCCACAATTGTGTTGCATTTAGTCATTGCATTGATTTTGCTAAAGTTAATCCTTTTCTTATTATAGGAGTGTATTTAAATGCTTGTATAAAACTGTTAATTATGACATGGATGGGGTATCAAATTCTTATGTAACAATTATCTTAACCTTAAGTCATTTGTATATCATATATGAATTAATAAAAATATTCTCTTTTTATATCATACTTGGATATGTAATTCAATTCAAATAAATTGCAAACTTACTTGTCATTGCTATTGAAAAGCACAAGGGAAACAGGTTGCTGAGGTGAGAGGTAAAACAACTGCACGACTATGTACACACATGTACCAATGCTGTGAAAGAGTTATATGAAGTGAGGTGAAATAAATGTATACACCTAAGAATGTAAAATAGATTATATAAATTTATGGAACCTATATTATTTCGATTTATTGATGTGTCATGCACAAAAAAACTTAAGAAAAAAAAACATATTGTGGATGATCTAATAAAGTTAAAGCAAATACAATTCGTACCTCCCAAAACATACAAGTGAAAGTATCCAAAAGAAAGCACTTATCCAACTCGATTCCTTATAAGCTACCCAAACCTAAAAAGAAGCATTGCATATATTCTTATAAAAAAAATGGAAAAATAGAATCATTTTAAGTACGTTTAAGTTTTGGATCATACAGATAAAGTGACAATCATGAAAGAGATGTCGATCCATGATGCTATCCCACACCTAGCAATTCAACCATTTAATATTGTCAACTTTACATTGCAATTTGCAAGTGAAAGAAAAGCATGAGAAAAGATTGAAGATTAAAAGAGAAGAAAATTTACGCGGAGAATAATTGGGAATGGAATTGTGATCCATCAACAATAAGCACATAAACAAAAGTTCCCAGCATCAAGCAGCCAAGTGCAGAAATGATTACTCTTGTAGTTAAAACAGAAGGTCCCCATTTGTATCCCATTATGGCATCCCTAAACAATTTTAAAAACATTGTTTTACGTGATGTGATTTCAAGCTAAAATGCATGTATCATTTTGCAACCAAGCATTTTATTATCATTGGACAAAATAAGAAGGATATGTGGAATGATAACTCCTGTACTAAAACGATTCTTACTCTTTTTGACGTTTCATCAAGACAAAATATAAGGGATCCTTTGATGATTCTTGTGGTGACAACAAGAAGAACTGCGTAGCGATGTATGCACTCGTAATAGTGCTGTACAAGGAAAGAAATTTTGACTATATAACATAAATACGGATATGCACCCACATTGAAATATACAAATTCAAAAAACATGTGCTTGAAAACAATAAGGAAAAAGTAACACCAAAAATATGGAGGCCACTAGTGAATGTGTGAGTGTAGTGTGTACATAATATATATATATATATATATATATATATATATATATATATATATATATATATATATATATATATTTATTGTTTGTAAAAGCAATTAGTAATGTATATATTTAGACGTTGCATTTTATAATATTGGTAGTTTTAGTTTTGAAAAATGATGCGGATTAAGAGTTCTTGAGTTCTAGCAAATCTTTTGGTTTTGAAAACAACCTACACACCACACACACCCACACTTAATTGCTTTTACAAACAGTATATATTATGTATACACTACACGGAATGTTGTATTAACTACTATTAGGAGCCATATGTACTAGTTATTTTGTATTAGTAAAAACCCAAAAGACAAAAATACTAGTTAGGTTTACAATAGCATACGCCTTAGGTAATTTTGGAATGATTTTTGTATTTCTTGAGCACCATGACGAGTCCAGAATTACGTTATTTTCTTTTCGTTTTATAACTTTTATAATTTGTTGTTGTTTTATTTGATTTATTTATTTTTCTTTGTTTTTATGACTTGGAAAAAAAAATTAATTTTTTCTTGAAGTTTTGTTTGAATACTTTGTTTAATGTTTTTTTTGACATGTAGTTCGAATAAATTTTTTATTGTTTTTTTTTTTGGCGTTTTATCTGTTTACATTTTTTTTTTTGAAGTTTTATTCGTTTGCATTTTTTTTGATGTTTAATGCAAATAAATTTTCTATTTTATTTTTATCAACACTTAGTCTGATTTTTTTTTGTCTATATCCATGATCACTGTAATCGTAATCCATAATTTAATTCAATTTTGCGACGTGAACTTTTTCCTTTTTTGCCTTGATTGTAATATATTCCTTTTGTGAAAATAAAAAAATAGGATAAAAGAAGTGAACAAGATAATTAATTTACTTCTTAATAAATTTAAAAAGGATTAAACAAATTCCAATGCAATCGATTCTAATTGTGTAATCCAAAAGAATTTTTGTAAATGGGTAATCAATGATGAAATATATGGTTTTGAAGGCAATAAAAAAAAACACCTCAAATTTATTCCAACCAAATAAACGGTTATTAAAATGTTTAAAATAAATTGCATAAAGAATTTTGAAACAAACTAGTTTTTGATCGGATAGATATCTTGATCTTTTAAAGCGAGTTTTTGTTTGTTCATCTATATAACTCAAAAACTATCTTGTCAAAAAAGGACGTCATTAAAGAACATAGTTGAACATAATTGAACAAAAAGATAAAAATAAATTTCTAAAATCATAAATACAAATAAAACGTCAAAAAACAACTTTGTATATAAACAAAACTAGGGGTGTTGATCGGGTCTAACTTTCAGGTTTCGAGGTGTTTGGGTCGGGTTAGATCAGGTATTGTCTATTAAAAAAATATCGGATAACCGAATTGCATAAAATTCGGATAAGCTCTTACAGGTAAGTCGGGTATTAGACCAGGTTCGGGTTATTATGTTTAAATGTCAAAATGACACTTTTTTCTTAATTTTTTATATAAATAATTGATTATTACGGGTAAGTCGGGTTCAGGTATTTATGTTTAAATGTCAAAATGACACTTTTATCTTAATTTTTTATATAAATAATTGATTATTACTATGTATAACAGAGCATTAATTACGATGCATCCGTTTATATATAACTGATGACAAAATTCCATTTTGTTTCTTATAAATAATAAAAAATATATATGCGCCTTTTTTTTTCCCTACATTTTCATAGGTATGGAAATAGATAGGGTGGCAAGGATTTGATCATTCTACAAACTTCACGTAATATTTTTAACCATGTAGCAAAAATTGTATGCAAATTAGGTATTCTTTAAATAAATAAATTTGAATGCTATTTACAGGGGTGTTTGATTTATATCTCCACAGAATCTTATCTTCTTTGCTAAGACACATCCAGTATTCCGGTTTGTTTCTTTACCTGGATATTTAGGCCATGTTTACTATAGCATTACCTATGAATTTGGTTTAAGTAGACTTTGATATTTGATATTTGTTTACGGCCAGTGTATTAATTTTAAAAAGAAAAAATTGGGTATTTGGGTATGCCTAAATTTTTTTATGCGTATCCGATACCTGAACATATCAGGTTAACCGAATACCCAAGTTTTCATACCTGATATCCGATTTACCCGAATTCAGAATGTGTTGGTAGTTCGGGTTTCGGTTATTTTTGATAAAAATAAACAAAACATCAAATAATAATAATAATAATAATAATAATAATAATAAAAAAAAGTAAAAGTAACGTTAATCATTATTTAAAAGTATGTTAGGCTAAAGGCTATGTAGTTAATAGCACCCCCATGTTTGGCAGCTATTTTTGATTCCGCTATACGGCTATAGCGTTGTAACGCTGCTATTTTGCTGAAGGTGATTTTGGGCTACTTCGTTTAAAAGAAAAAGTGATTTGGGCTCCAAATCTCTAACCCATTAAACAAAATCGGAAATTAGTTTAGCTAAAAAAAAAAAAAAAAAAAAAACTTTTGCCTAATTCCAATTTCTCTCTCATTATTCCAATTTTCCTACTTGCTTAGTTTTTGACTCAGAACGAACTGAACGTTCAGCGAACCGTTCGTGAACTGTTCGGCGGGAAGTTCGTTTATGTTCGTTTATTTAATAAATGAACGAACATGAACAAAAATTATCGTTCGTTTAGTTAAATGAACGAACATGAACAATGGTCTCGTTCGTTCATTTATGTTCGTGAACGTTCATTTATGATGTTTGTTTACGTTTGTTTATGTTCGTTCGTTTAAGTTTATTTATATTCATCTATATTCAATTATTTTTTATTATATTGCTATATTATATGTTCGTTTATGTTCATATATGTTCAATTGTGCTTTTTTTATCTTTGTTCGTTTATGTTTGTTCGTTTATGTTCGTTTAGCATGTTCACGAACATAAATGAACGAACATGAACAAAGTAATTTGTTAAACGAACGAACATGAACAAGAAAATCTCGTTCGTTTATCTGTTCGGCTAACTTAAACGAACGAACATGAACAAAACCTTGTTCGTGTTCGTTTGGTTCGTTTACAGTCCTACTCAGAATCACTCAAATTATATATATATATATATATATATATATATATATATATATATATATATATATATATATATATATATATATAAAACTATTATTTCAAGAAGCGGCCAGTGACCGCTAAAGTTTTGACCGTGATAACTACCAAGCTAAAAGGTGTGGTGCCTTAAATTGCCTCCAATATTTAGTGCCACATGGGCACCATATAAGATGCCTCCAACACTTTTTTTATTTGATGTCTACATCAGGTGTGCCGTCCTCCAATGCCTCCAACAATTTTTCGAAAACAAACATTTCATAAAGGGACAAAGCTATGTGGCATGTTTCTCGGTTGCCTACAACATTTTTACCGGCATGACAATGCCTATGAAGTTTGTGGCTATTGAGGGGTGGTGTTTGCCATCTATTGACCAACCATAGATGCCACATTGGATACCATCGCCGCCACGTCTTACCATACTATTTAGCCTAAGTAATGATTAGTTAACTATTGATGTTTGAGCCAAAAAAGTAATCATTAGGGGGTCAAATTACACAAGTATAGGGTCTCAAAATCGATTGCAAACATGTTACACTCCTAATTAATAAGGTTGCATTGTGTGGTCCAACGGCCCATCGACATCCCACGTGGCCATTTTTTCCTACGGCAAACACCACCCCCTTTGCAGGGAAACATCAACGCCACTCTATCTCTTCTCCATACCAACAACACCACCCCCATCATAGAGGCATCAAATGAAAATTGTTGGGGATATCTATGTGGCGTCCATATGGCACCAAATTTTTGAAACATTTTAAAGCACCATACCCTTTAGCCGAAGATCGGACAGAGTGCTCGAGGGAAGCCGTGCGGGACCTTTTCCCGCTCATCGGAACACCGCACCGGAACTGCAGGAATGATGGTGCGGGGAGGAGGTGAGGGGAGGGGTTGTTGCAGTTTCTCTCTTCCTCTTATTGGCCGACGATTCTTTATTTGTTTGTTTGCTTTTTCTTGTTTTTTTTCCATTCTAACCGTTAAAAAACGGTAACATATAGAAAATTAATTATTTTTTTTACTCAATGGTTAGATATAAGAAATTGAGTTTTTAATTTTTTTTACCCTCTACAACATCTATAAATACTCACACACTTTAATCTTAAAATCCACACCTCCTTCTACCAATTAATAAAGTGGTTTTTATTTTTAATTAATTTTATGCTTATTACTCATTTAAAAAAATTATAAATCATGAAAATCAATTATCTTTATTTAATAAATAAATAAATAAATAAATAAATAAAGAGTGCACCCAGTTTCCCACACACAACCTGAATTTTGACTTTTCGTGAGGGAAAGAAAAATAAAAGACACGAAATAAGGAAAGCTTCATACGGCCTAAAAAAGTAAAAATTACCTTCCAGCATAAAGTGCACTAGGTATTAAAACAGCTATCCTCATCCAGCTTGATTCCTTGTAGACTATCCAAGCCTGTGATTTATGAGTCCAGTTGACTCAACAATATTAAAAATGACAAGCATATATATATATATATATATATATATATATATATATATATATATATATATATATATATATATATATATATATATATATATATATATATATATATATCAGTTTCAATAAAGTTTCTAACTCGAAATTAAATGGAAAACAAACAACTTAACCTCGCAACTAGTATTTCTTACCAATATAACAGCAAGATTTATGCTATAGTTCATTATTGTCACTAGCACCCACCTGCGATTAATTTGACAATGAACTATTTAAATAAGAAATCTTTTTCCTCTTTGATTAACAGCTAAAATCATCGATAATTAACCTAAGTTGTTCAAAACATAATCATACGTTTGACAAATCTTAACGATCAAACACAATTGTTCAAAAACACTATCATACCGGTTATCTCGATGCACAAATCTGTAACTTAAGCTCTTAACTTACTTTTTTCGTATGTCGACACAAGAAGCGAGGCCATCTGAGCCGATTCCCCAAACAGCCAGAGCTAACATTATAACAGCCAATACGCTAAAAAGCGTCTTCAATGAGACTACCACCGGTGACGACATCGCCATTATTGCTCCGACGAGATGTGGGTTACTGTGCAGACGGCGATTGGGGAGATCGGGAGCAAAACTTTCAAAGACATCGTTTTTGCCTGTTTAGGTACGAGATATAGTCAAAGCTTTCTCTATCACAGGTCACAATCATTGTCAATCCCTATTCTTTGTTTCGATTTTTTTAAGAGTAAAATTGTACATTTGGTCCTTGTGGTTTGTCTAATTTCACAGTTTCGTCTTACTAATGGATTATTTACATAACTGGTACCTATGGTTTGTATTTATTGGACTGGTGGTCTTGAGACTAACTCCCAGAGGTTCCATGGTTAAATAAGTGTAAAATAACTAAAATATCTATAGTTTTATCTTTTTTTGATTTTATTTATTTTTATTGGTTTTGTAATTTTTAAAACTTGAGTGACCATTTTAGTAAAATATTTAAAGAAATGCTCTAAAGTCCTAAAAGTTTCCAGCCTCTCTACCACATCCTCCCGCCTCCTATGCCATATCGTCAACGTTCATCCCAACCCTTCTCTCCTTCCCTCTTTCACATGCTCCACTCATAATGGTGATTGATGATCGTGGTGATGTGATTGATATTGTTCTTCTGTCAACGTCCAAAGAATCATCTAGGACTTTGGTGTCATGATTTTTGCATTTGTCTATTGCATATCTAGCATCTCATGTCTCCTTTGTCTCCTTGCCCCCTAATTAATTTCATCAAATTCTAGTAATCGTTATTTTAGATTTAACATTTAATTAACGATTTGGGGGTTTGGCAAACAATCATATAAATTCGTCGGTGACATTTAGGTTGTTTATGGGTAGAAAATTATCGTTTTTGAGGGCGTTGTCGTAAATGGTGATGGAATGTGTTGGTGCGATTATGGTGTCGTCGTTGTAAATGGGTTTGAATGAGAGAGAAAGAGAGTATTTGACATATATGATGGTGGTGCCAACGTGGTTTTTAAAGGATATGGCAAAATCGATGGTCTTGGGGATAAAATCTTTGGAATATTCCTCTTTGTTTACACTGTCTTCTCAGTTATCGACGCAAAATGTATTGCCCATGACTCTCTTGTCCTTGTACATAATATTTTGATCATCTTTTAATGTAATTCATAACATATTCACTCAGCTTGAAGAAATGGCAAAATTGTCATATCCGAGCTCATCGTGGGTACCAACTATCAAAATCCAGTACCCTAACCAAGTCTCGAGTGCCTTTTTGCATGATAGCCCTAGATCTACTCTTCTAAGTGCCTTTTTAGCCTTTATATCCTTTTTCATGCATATGTACACGTAAAGTTGGAAACTTTACGTGGTAAACCAGCCTTAGAAACTAAGATCTATAAATTGTATGCAGTGGTTTTGAGCAGAATCGAGTTTTTAGTAATTGCATGCATGTGACTCGGCGAGTCGTTCTTCGGACTCGGCGAGTCGAGTCGCAAGTCCCCGATCTTTCCCCTTTGAGTGATTTCGAGTGGGGACCAGTGAGTAGTAGAATGGACTCAGTGAGTCGGAGGTTAGACTCAGTAATGGAGGGACTCGATGAGTTGTTCATACAACTCGGCGAGTCTAAGACAATCTTCTTAGATTCAAGAACAACTCGGCGAGTCGGATGCAGATGGCCTGAGTTTTAGAAGCGAATGGGAACTCGTCGAGTTTATTCCATACTCGACGAGTAGCAGCAAGCAGGGTTGAGAAATGAGAGTAGGGACTCGGCGAGTTGGCGGCCCAACTTGGCGAGTCAGGTCAACTGTAAGTTGACTTTGACCAGGAGAGTTGACTTTGACCAGGAGAGTTGACTTTAGCCAGGGGTAAAAGAGTCATTTTACCCCAATGCAGTTATTAGTATTTGATTGAGTGTATTTGTGGAATTGTAGTCGGGGAGATACCGGAGCAGCAGCAGATAGCTTCCAGAGCCATACACTCAGCAGCTAGATCACGAGGTGAGTTTCCCTCCAGTAGGAACAGGTCTAAGGCCACAATGCCGGCCCGTTTAGCTAGTAGTAGTTTCCGGACTTCGGTCTGATGCAGATTTTAGTATGTTTGATGCCTTCGTGGCTCAGACAGGATTTATGTGTTATGTGTTCCGGGTTACAGCCCGATGCAGTATGCAGTTTATGTGTTCATGCTAGTTGATATGTTTATGCTATGCTATGTTCAGTAGTTCCGGACTTCTGTCCGATGCAGTCAGTTCCAGACTTCGGTCTGATGCAGTTAGTTCCGGACTTCGGTCCGATGCAGTTAGTTCCGGATTTCGGTCCGATGCAGGAGGCAAGGCCTCAGTAGTTCTGGACTTCGGTCTGATGCAGAGGGCAAGGCCCTGGTTAGTGTCTCACTTCGGTCCGATGCAGTTTCCGGACTTCGATCCGATGCAGTGGGCAAGGCCCAGTATGTGTTTATATGTATTGTATGGTATATGGTAGTTTGGGGGAGCTCACTAAGCTTCGTGCTTACAGTTTCAGTTTTGGTTTCAGGTACTTCCGCAAGCAAAGGGAAGAGCTCGGGTTGATGGCATCGCATACACCACAGCTTCAGTTGTCCTGGGAGATGTTTTTAGTTTTTCATAAATGTGATTTGATACAGTTTTGATACAGTTCTTCATAACACTTTGCTGTTGTTTTGAGATATTGACGTACGAGTTTTTATTTTATGATATTATCATAGTGTTTTAGTAATTGTTAAACAAAAAATTTTGGGTCGTATTTTGGGATATTTCAAGTTGGTATCAGAGCCTTGGTTTGAGGGATTCGGATACACTTTCGGGTGTGTCTGAACTCAAACTAAGGAAACGGTAAAGATTTTCAAAGAGAAAAAAAAAAATGTTTTTGAAAATGATTTTTGAAAAAGAACTTAGAAAGAAGAAGAGTTTTTATAAAAGGAAAATGGTGTGGCGTATGCGATCAACCGAGCTCAAGTAAGTACTCCCAAATTACCCATACAAGTTACGTTATGTTTGTCAGTTTTAGTTTCAGTAGAACAGCATGCTAGAATAGGACTAAGGATCTAGGAGGATGCCTTATGTGCCTGCTTTATGTGTTTCAACTTCATGAGAATTGCATGCTAGTATTGAGTAAACAGCAGTAGGATAGCCTGTTTAGGTTATGCCTGATAGTATGAGCTTAACATTGTATGCTAGTGCAGTTTCTCGTTATGAGGATATATTTGCTTGAGTAGTTTCCTGTATCCGAATGTTGATTGCTTTGTGCTTTGTGGGACTCTGAGTGATGGGAGTTAGCCATTAGGTGAATACGTCACATCACATGTGATCAGGGTTGAATAATCTAAGAGTGTTGGATTTGGCCCTATTGCGCAGCTCTTGTTTGAGTCTAACCGTTGTAGGGACAAGTCTTTTACTCAAAGGATTATCTGAGCCTCATCACATGTGATGGTATTCAGGTGATGAATAATTATTATTACAAGGAGGCCTTCAGCAGGTGAGGACTGTTTTGAATGGAGTCATAGATTTCCTTTGGGCAAGCCTAGGATGAGAGTAGCAGAGATCAGTAGTAGTAGAAGTGGCTTGGTGGAGTCAAGGCAGTTCTTGAGGAAAGTACGGATAGATGTGGAAGGTAGTATGGGACCGTACTACTGAAAGCAGAGGATCCGTACTCGAATCAAGGAAGGTTGAGATAAGACCAGGAAACTAGTATTGGTATCAATGATCCCTTGAGATATTTCAGTTTTCTGATGTTGCTATGATTTGTTTCAGAATGGTAGTTTTGCGTTCGAGGCCAGCAGTCGGCAGTTCAGGTGCCGGAGGGGGATCAGGATCAGGCCCGGAGGCCGGGCAGTTGGATGAGCAGACCAGAGAGTTTCTTTCTTCTGAGATTACTCGTATCATACTGGAGCAGACTCCTCTGATCTTCGGTTCGATCAAGGAGGGTATTCTAGAGCTTATGGATGATAGATTGGGCACCTTCCGTGCTGAGGTGGCGGCCATGATGAGGTCGCGCACACTTACGTTCAGGGAGTTCAGGGCATGTGGAGCTCCAGATTACCACAGGGTGCGGGACCCCATAGCGAGTACTAGATGGTTGGCGGATGTGGCCAATGCAAACCGCACGAGCAGGTGTCCCGAGGGGGACAAGGTTAGATTGGCGTCCTGTCTTCTGAAGGACATGGCACGGGATTGGTGGGAAGAGGTCGGACATACCATTGGAGATGATGCCGTGCTAGATGCCATGACCTGGGCTGATTTCTCCACCAGGTTCAGGGTGGAGTTTGCACCGGTTATTGAGGTGCGGCAGTTAGCCAGAAAGTTTCAGGACCTCACCCAGACTACAGAGATTATGGCGGAGATCGCCGCCAAATTCAGGGAGAGGGCCCTTCTCGTTCCTCAGTATGCAGACGATGAGGAAATGAAGAAGGCCCGTTATCATGAGATGTTGCAGAGCGATATCCACCAGTTTGTGAGTCGGTCCAGCTGTAAAACGCTGGATGACATGATTGATAGGGCTCGGGAGAGGGAGATTGACCTTGAGATGGAGAAGAAGAGGAAACCGGAGGCGGTTTCAGGTACAGGTAGTTCGGGCAAAAAGCCCAAGGTTTCAGATCACAGATCCAGGAGTCAGTAGAGCCACGGTTGATGTGGCAAGTGTGGGAGATTGCACGATGGGGTGTGCAAGACAGGGAGTTCCGGCTGCTACAAGTGCGGTCGGACTGGGCATTTGAGCAGGGATTGTACGGCTCCTACTACCGCTATTGCAGCATCAGATCTGATTTGCTTTCAGTGCAATCAGAGGGGATATAAAAAGTCCCAGTCTCCGAGTTTAGCTGCAGCAGGGAAGGTGGTTGCACCTGCCCCTGCTACTTTGAGGATTACAGATGGACAGTAGGGCCGAGCCGAGGCACTAGTGGCAAAGAGTAGAGCTTTTCAGATGATAGCAGAGGAGGCACGAGCGACTCCTGATGTGGTAACGGGTATGTATCTTCCCTTCATCTCTATATTATTATTGATTATTGCTTATGGTTATATGTTTTGTATAGGGTCGTTCTCTGTGAACGACATTTCTGCTACAGTATTATTTGATTCGGGGGCTACCTGATCGTTTGTATCGCTAGCGCTTAGCAAGAGATTTAGTAGAGCTCCAGGGGAGCTGGATTGTCCACTAGAGGTCGAGATAGCAGATGACAAGACCGTGAGGGTCGCCAGGGTGCATAGAGGGTGTTCTCTTCAGTTGTTCGACGAGCAGTTTTCGGTGGACTTGGTACCTATTCCCCTGCGAGGGAATAAGGTTATAGTGGGCATGGATTGGTTGAGTCCCAACTGGGCAGTGATTGATTGCGAGTTACAGCTAGTGAGGGTTCACACTCCCGGTGGGGGAGAGTTAGTAATTCAGGGCGAGAGGCCACAGCGTGGACCAGCTTTTTGTTCAGCCACGAGGGCGAGGCGCTATTTTCAGCACGGTTGCGCCGGTTATGTAGCTTATGTCTTGGATTCCCGGGAGAAGGGCAAGACGACAGTTGATGATGTTCCGGTAGTGCGAGACTTTCCGGATGTATTCCAGGAGGATTTACCAGGAATACCTCCTGAGAGGCAGGTCGAGTTTCGGATCGACCTAATTCCTGGTGCGGCTCCGATAGCCAAGGCACCGTACCGGTTAGCTCCCCCTGAGATGCAGGAGTTGTCTACGCAGCTGCAGGAGTTGCTAGACAAGGGTTTTATTCGGCCGAGTAGTTCACCTTGGGGAGCGCCGATCCTGTTTGTGAAGAAGAAGGATGGGTCGCATCGCATGTGCATTGACTACCGGGAGTTGAATAAGGTAACGGTGAAGAACCGTTACCCCCTCCCGAGGATAGATGATTTGTTTGATCAGCTTCAGGGGGTGTCTTGGTTCTCCAAGATCGATTTACGCTCCGGATATCACCAGATGCGAGTTAGAGGCGAAGATGTGCAAAAGACTACTTTCAGGACCCGTTATGGTCATTATGAGTTCGTGGTGATGCCTTTTGGGCTCACTAATGCTCCAGCCGTGTTCATGGATCTCATGAATCGCGTATGCAGACCGATGCTAGATCGGTCTGTGATAGTATTCATAGATGATATCTTGGTGTATTCCAAGACTCAGGAGCAGCATGAGGAGCACCTGAGGGAGGTGCTAGAAGTTTTGAGAAGGGAGAGACTTTTCGCAAAGTTCTGCAAGTGCGAGTTCTGGTTGCGTGAGGTGCAGTTCCTAGGTCACCTCATCAACCAGAAGGGTATCTTGGTAGATCCGGCCAAGATAGAGGTCGTGATGCAGTGGGAGGTCCCGAAGTCTCCATCCGAGATTCGGAGCTTCCTAGGTTTGGCAGGGTACTATAGAAGATTCATTCAGGATTTCTCCAAGATAGCAGTACCGCTCACCCAACTGACTAAGAAGTCGGTAGTGTTTCGTTAGGGGCCTGAGCAGCAGGCGGCATTTGAGACCCTCAGGCAGAGGTTGTGCGAGGCTCCGATCCTTACCCTGCCAGAGGGAATAGAGGATTTTGTAGTCTACTATGATGCCTCAATCACAGGTATGGGAGAAATATTGATGCAGCAGGGGCATGTGATAGCTTACGCCTCGAGACAGTTGAAGCCTCACGAGGCTAACTATCCTACCCACGATTTAGAGCTGGGGGCAGTGGTGTTTGCCCTCAAGATTTGGAGACATTACCTTTATGGGATCCGTTGTACCATCTATGCGGATTACAAGAGTTTGAGATACCTTGTGGATCAGTCGAGTCTAAATATGAGGCAGAGGAGGTGGTTGGATGTGCTGAAGGATTATGATTGTAAAATCCTTTACCATCCAGGGAAGGCCAACATAGTGGCCGACGCCTTGAGCCGAAAGGTGACAACAGCCCCTATCAGAGACTCATGTCTGAGGATGACAGTGATTACTCCATTATTGGAACGGATCAGGGAGGCTCAGGTTGAGGGCCTCAAGGAGGAGAGGCAGAAGTGTGAGAGGATAGTGGGTCGAGTAGCTTTATTTGATTATGATAATCGGGGGTTGTTGACCCTTCATGGGAGAGTGTGGGTACCGTACGGGGGCAGAGTATGACAGGTGTTGATGGACGAGGCTCATAAGTCTCGATTTTCTATCCACCCAGGGGCGACGAAGATGTATAGAGATCTTCGACCCGATTATTGGTGGCCCTGCATGAAGCGTGATGTTGTTTGGTATGTAGAGAGGTGCCTGACCTGCAGGAAGGTCAAGGCAGAACACCAGAGGCCTCACGGCAAGATGCAGCCGTTAGACATTCCCGTGTGGAAATGGGAGGACATCACCATGGATTTTATCACCAAGCTTCCCAGGACCGCACGTGGGGTAGATTCGATTTGGGTGGTAGTGGATCGGTTGACGAAGAGTGCTCATTTCATACCGATCTAGGAGAGCATATCGGCGGAAAAGTTAGCCGATATCTATGTGCGGGAGGTAGTTGCACGTCATGGAGTGCCGGTATCAGTGGTGTCAGATCGAGACGTCCGTTTTACATCCAGATTCTAGAAGCAGTTTCATGACGAGATGGGTACTCGTCTCCATTTCAGCACCGCTTTCCACCCTCAGACGGACAGGCAGAGTGAGAGGACGATTCAGACTCTCGAGGACATGCTCCGAGCATGTGTCCTAGACTTCGATGGCAGTTGGGATACGCATCTTTCGTCAATAGAATTTTCGTATAACAACAGTTATCATGCGAGCATTGATCGACCTCCCTTTGAGATGCTTTATGGGAGGAAGTGCAGGACCCCGATTTGTTGGGGCGAGGTCGGTCAGCGAGTCATTAGGAGCACGGAGGTGGTGCTCAAGACGACCGAGTTGATTCAGCAGGTTCGTAGTAGACTGCAGACTGCGCAGAGTCGGCAGAAGAGCTACGCCGACAGGAGGCGTTCAGACTTGGAGTTCCGGGTAGGCGACATGGTCCTTCTGAAGGTCTCACCTTGGAAAGGTGTCATCAGGTTTCGGAAGAGGGGCAAGTTGGGCCCCAGGTTCATTGGTCCTTTCAGGGTTTTGGCCCGGGTGGGTCGGGTTGCTTATCGGTTGGATCTTCCGGCAGAGCTTAGCCAGATCCACAAAACTTTCCATGTGTCTCAGTTGAGGAAGTGTTTGGTGGATGATTCAGCAGTTGTTCCCTTAGAAGATATTCAGGTTGATAGCAGCTTGAATTATATTGAGAGGCCGATCGCGATTCTGGGCCGGAAGACAAAGACCTTGAGGAACAAGGTAATTCAGCTAGTGAAGGTGCAGTGGGAGCACCGGAAGGGGTCTGAGTGGATGTGGGAAGCTAAGGATGAGATGAGAAAGCACTACCCAGAGTTATTTGCAGATTCAGCCGTAGCAAACTTCGAGGACGAAGTCTGAGTCAAGTGGGGGAGAATTGTAACGACCCGTCTATGGTATGTTATTTTTATATTATTTATTTAAAAGTTTGCAAAGGGACTCGGCGAGTCTATTGCCGACTCGTCGAGTAGAGACGGGATCTTGAGCAGCGTTTAGATCGGCGAGTCCGCCTACCAGGTAGAAACCCTAAATCCCTGGGTTTGCACCCTATTTAAACCATCATATGACCCCCAAACTCGTTTCCTTCACCCTCAGAGCATCATTTAGCAAACCCTAACCATTCCCTTGAGTATTTGAACATTTCTTGTGTGAATCTTGAAGTTTTGAAGAGAAGAAGGAGGCTATATCCAAAGGAGAAGAAGAAGATCCAAGGTCTTGCACCCATTTCAGAGTTTATTGAGGTAATAATCGGATTCCTTCTGTTTCTATGATTGATTCTCTTTTATAAGCATATTTAGCCCATTTTATCCATTCCTTAGCTTGTTCATAGTAGAGAGATCACATTAGATTGATTAGCCTTCGGATCTAGCCATGTTTCAGTTCCAAAAACGTAGATCTATCACCTTTATGGAGCCATTTTGCATGATAGCCCTAGATCTACTCTTCTAAGTGCCTTTTTAGCCTTTATATCCTTTTTCATGCATATGTACACGTAAAGTTGGAAACTTTGCTTGGCAAACCAACCTTAGAAACTCAGATCTATAAATTGTATGCAGTGGTTTTGAGCAGAATCGAGTTTTTAGTAACTGCATGCATGTGACTCGGCGAGTCGTTCTTCGGACTCGGCGAGTCGAGTCGCGAGTCCCCGATCTTTCCCCTTTGAGTGATTCCGAGTGGGGACCAGTGAGTAGTAGAATGGACTCAGTGAGTCGGAGGTTAGACTCAGTAATGGAGGGACTCGACGAGTTGTTCATACAACTCGACGAGTCTAAGACAATCTTCTTAGATTCAAGAACAACTCGGCGAGTCGGATGCAGATGGCCTGAGTTTTAGAAGCGAATGGGAACTCGTCGAGTTTATTCCATACTCGACGAGTAGCAGCAAGCAGGGTTGAGAAATGAGAGTAGGGACTCGGTGAGTTGGCGGCCCAACTCGGCGAGTCAGGTCAACTATAAGTTGACTTTGACCAGGAGAGTTGACTTTGACCAGGAGAGTTGACTTTAGCCAGGGGTAAAAGAGTCATTTTACCCCAATGCAGTTATTAGTATTTGATTGAGTGTATTTGTGGAATTGTAGTCGGGGAGATACCGGAGCAGCAGCATATAGCTTCCAGAGCTATACACTCAGCAGCCAGATCACGAGGTGAGTTTCCCTCCAGTAGGAACGGGTCTAAGGCCACAATGCCGGCCCGTTTAGCTAGTAGTAGTTTCCGAACTTCGGTCCGATGCAGATTTTAGTATGTTTGATGCCTTCGTGGCTCAGACAGGATTTATATGTTATGTGTTCCGGGTTACAACCCGATGTAGTATGCAGTTTATGTGTTCATGCTAGCTGATATGTTTATGCTATGCTATGTTCAGTAGTTCCGGACTTCTGTCCGATGCAGTCAGTTCCGGACTTCGGTCTGATGCAGTTAGTTCCGGACTTCGGTCCGATGCAGTTAGTTTCGGATTTCGGTCTGATGCAGGAGGCAAGGCCTCAGTAGTTCCGGACTTCGGTCTGATGCAGAGGGCAAGGCCCTGGTTAGTTTCGGACTTCGGTCCGATGCAGTTTCCGGACTTCGGTCTGATGCAGTGGGCGAGGCCCAGTATGTGTTTATATGTATTGTATGGTATGTGGTAGTTTGGGGGAGCTCACTAAGCTTCGTGCTTACAGTTTCAGTTTTGGTTTGAGGTACTTCCGCAAGCAAAGGGAAGAGCTCGGGTTGATGGCATCGCATACACCACAAATTCAGTTGTCCTGGGAGATGTTTTTAGTTTTTCATAAATGTGATTTGATACAGTTTTGATATAGTTCTTCATAACACTTTGCTGTTGTTTTGAGATATTGACGTACGAGTTTTTATTTTATGATATTATCATAGTGTTTTAGTAATTGTTAAACAAAAATTTTTGGGTCGTATTTTGGGATGTTTCATATTTAAACCATGTTATGAGCCCCAACCTCGTCCCCCTCACCCTCAGAGCATCATTTAACAAACCCTAACCTTTCCTTGAGCATTTTGAGCATTTCTTGTGTGAATCTTGAAGTTTTGAAGAGAATAAAGAAGCTGGATCCAAGGGAGTAGAAGGAGATCCAAGATCTTGCATCTATTTCATAGTTATTGAGGTAAAAATTAGATTCCCTCTGTTTCTATGATTGATTCTCCTTTGTTGAATCACATTTAGAACATTTTATCCATTTCTTAGCTTATTTATGGTAGAGAAATCACATTGGGGTGATTGGCCTTCGGGTCTAGCCATATTTCAGTCCCAAAGTCGTGGATCTAACACCTTTAAGGAGCCATTTTGCTTGAAAGCCCTAGATCTACTCCTTTAAGTGTCTTTTTAGCCTTTAAATCGTTTTTCATGCATATATACACATAAAGTTGGAAACTTTACGTGGTAACTAAGCTTTATGAACCCAGATCTATAAGTTGTATGCATTAGATTTGAGCAGAATCATTGGAGTAATGTTGCATGCAACCGACTCGGCGAGTTGTTCTTCAGACTCGGTGAGTCGAGTCGCAAGTCCCCAATTTCTTCCCCCTTTATGTGTCATGTCGAGTGGAACCAGTGAGTTATAGGTGGACTCAGTGAGTCGGAGATCGGACTCATTCATGAAGGGACTCGCTGAGTCAATGCCCTGACTCAGCGAGTCCAAGGCAATCTTCATACCTCAAGAACAGACTCGAGGAGTTGTTCATACAACTCGGCGAGTCACAGCCAGAGTGTTCATGTGTTGAAGGAGGAATCGACGAGTTGTTCATACAACTCGGCAAATCGGATGCAGATTGACTGAGTGTTAGTATCGAAGAGGAACTCATCGAGTCTATGCCAAACTCGTCGAGTAGTAGCGAGCAGAAGCAAGAAAGTGAGAGTGAGGACTCGACGAGTTTGTGACCCAACTCGACGAGTCAGGTCAACTGTATGTTGACTTTGAGCAATAGGTTGACTTTGACCGGGGGTAAAATAGTCATTTTACCCTCAGTATAGTTATCCGTTATTGATTGAGTTTACTTACGGAAATTGTAGCTGGGGAGATACCGGAGCAGCAACAGACAGTTTCCCGAGCAGTTCATCAGCAGCCAGATTACGAGGTGAGTTTTTTTCCAGTAGGAACGGGTCTACGACCACAATACCGTCCTGATTAGCTAGCAGTAGTTTCCGGACTTCGTTCTGACGCAGTAGATAGTGTGTTTGATGCCTTCGTGGCTCAGACATGATTTATGTGTTATGTGTTCCGGGCTACGACCTGATGCAGTATGCAGTATATGTGTTTATGCTAGATGATATGTGTTATGCTAGTTGATATGTGTTTATGCTATGCTATGATCAGTCAACTCCATACTTTGGTCTGATGCAGTTAGTTCCGGACTTCGGTCTGATGCAGTCAGTTCCGGACTTCGGTCTGATGCAGCTAGTTCCAGACTCCGGTCCGATGCAGGGGACAAGGTCCCAGTCAGTTCCGGACTTCGGTCCGATGCAGTTTCCGGACTTAGGTCCGATGTAGTGGGCAAGGCCCAGTATGTGATTTATATATATTGTATGGTATGTGGTAGTTTGGGGGAGCTCACTAAGCTTCGTGCTTACAGTTTCAGTTTTGGTTTCAGGTACTTCTGCAAGTAAAGGGAAGAGCTCGGGATGATAACATCGCACACACCACAGCTTCAGTTTTTGTCGTGGGAGTTTGTTTTGATACTTTGTTTGATTTGCTACAGTTGTTTCACGATATTTTATTATGGTTTGATATATTTGACGTATGGTTTTATGATATGACGTTCAGTATAAGATTTTTATTATTATTAAAACAAAATTTTTTGGGTTGTATTTTTGGATGTTACAGCTCGACGATAGCTCGACGGTTGACTAGCGATAAGCGATTAATCGGACTAAGCGGAGATTAATCAGGGAACCTAAATTATTAATAAAATTATTTAAAAATTAATATTACCTACAAAAGTAAGTATTTGAAAATTTAAAATTTTGTAATTTTGAAAATTTTAGTATAATATTTTAAAATTTGAAAACTTAAAATTTTGAAAATTTAAAATTTTGGTCTAATATTTGAAAAATAAAACCTTTGAATTTTTTAAATATTTCTCGCTTATGACCGCCAAGGGCCGCCAAGGACCGTCAAGCCCGAGTTTGACCGATTTTGACCAATTTCCGCCAAGCACCCTAATTGTAATCGGTTCAAGGCCACCAAAAGATTAATCGGCCGCCAAGGCCGATTTCTGCTGCAACACTGGAATACGACAGTTTGAGAATGCATTTATGGAGGCATTGGACCTTAACCGAGGCTGTAAATTGATGATTGATGTTGAGGAATTATCATAATATGCTTTAATCGAAAAATTACATTCAATCTGTGTGAAATCAGGAAAACACGATCATGTTTCTCCAAAATACGATCATGTAAAGGCATCGAGCTTAGTATGGATATTTTTATGCATTTTGAAGCCTAAGAGAAAAAACAAGATCAACCCTCAGAAAACAAGAGTGTGTTTCTCGTAAGCAACTTATTTTTGCCTTAAAAATTCCTCGAAGACCCCCATGACCAAAAGCACGATCGTGGTCAAGAAAACACAATTGTGGTTCCGCAAAACACGATTGTATTATTATTTTGAAGCCTAGAATAGCAACATACTTCATTTAACTGGTCTTGGTGTAACACCCAAAATCAGAAAGACCAAGAAAGGAAAGGAAACCCTAAGTCAAAAGGGGGTCAACTCATCAAGTCTAGGGAAGAACTCGACGAGTCGGAGCGGGATCCATGTGCAAGGTTAAGTGACCGACTCGACAAGTCGGCAAGTGGACTCGGCGAGTCAGGCCTGGGTTAGGAAACCCTAATTTCGGGACTTGGTACCATATTTAAGCATCTTATTCACTTCCCTAGGGCTCATTTGCGGCCCCTGTTTTCCAGAACTTGAAACCCTAGCCACCTAACTCCATTGTTGAGCTAGTTCTTCCCTTGAGAGTGAATTGAAGCTTGGAGAAGGAAGAAGGACCTTGGTGGTACAAGAAGAAGCTATAGATCCAGAGTTGGGGGTGGCATTTCACACCATTTAGAGGTAAAAAGCTTATACCTTGGATGTTAATCATCTAGATCCCTTTTCTAGCATAGATTTGCTCACATTTGGACCATTTCCAAGGCCAATCCGAACATTGAGCCATGGAGGACAAAAAGGACTTAAGATCTAAGCATTTCTGAGCTTGAGGAGCTATGGGTGGGGATCTTTACCCAACCATGGCTTCATTTATTGACCTAGGCCTTCTTTGAATCTTGGATTAAGTGTTCTAGCCTCATAAAACCTTGCATGCACGTAAAGTTAGTAGCTTTACGTGCAAAGCTAGCATTAGAAGTCCATATCTATGAGTAGAAGGTGTTGGAATGGATTGTAATCGACAGAATAGAGATGTCACAAGGTGGACTCGGTGAGTCAGTTCATGGACTTGGCGAGTCGGGTCGCAAACCCAAACCTTCTTGTTTATGTTTCGGATCAGTGAGTGGAGTTAGTAAAGGATTCAACCAGACTGGGTCCATAATGGACATGAAGATCATAGTACTCGACGAGTTCGAAGAGGAACTCGGCGAGTCCAAGGCAATCTTTTTAGTTATGAAGATGAACTCGATGAGTTGTTTATACAACTCGGCAAGTCATGGCCTAGATATTCATGCGATGATAATGAACTCGACGAGTTCAAGGATGAACTCGGCGAGTCGGTTGAAGATAGTCTCGAAGTGTTAGATGAAGGAGAACTCATCGAGTTCTCGCTAGACTCGACGAGTAGAGTCGGGGTTGTCTTGGGATTTGAGGAGCGTGGACTCGGCGAGTTGGCAGAACAACTCGACAAGTCGAGTCAACTGGAAGGTTGACTTTTACCAGGACTTTGACCTTGAGAAGGACCTTGACCAGAGTTGACCTAGTTGACTTCTGGAGGATAGTTAGGCTAATGGTTATTTTTGGTATTGGTAGCTCGGGGAGCTAGAGAAGCACTGGTCCAGAGAGTTGTCGGATAGCAGCGAGAGGGTTACCAGCAGCTTCAGCAGTTTGAGGTGACTTTCCCTTTGTGTGAATGGGTCTACGGCTACAATGTCGGCCCATGTAGTTATAAGTAGGAAGAACCGAGGGTTAGCCCTAGGCACTATTTGCTAGTATGATAATTAGGACCAAGGTCCAATGTCGGGCGGGTGCCCAAGGAATAGTTTGAATGATAGAGTATACTTGTTGTCTGTGTGATACTTGTATGTGCCTGGTAGGGAGGTGAGCGTGGGTGAGGTACCGTATCTCACCATTAGAAGAGTATGGACGGGGTTCCATATCTCATTAGTAGTCGAGCAGGGGCGAGGCCCAAGTTAGGAAAGGAGTGAGTGTGGGTTGGGCCCGTATCTCACTATCAGCAGGAGTGTGGACGGAGTTCCACGACTCATCAGTGGCAGGACAGGGGTGAGGCCCAAGACTGGCGAGGCCTTAGTACATGAATGCAGTAGAATAGTTATAGTTTATGTGTTATGCGATATGTTATATGTTTGTATATATTTAGCGGGCAGGGCCCAGGCGGGACTAAGAGAAACAGATTTGTACACCGAGCGGGGCTCGAAGCCAGGCGGGGCCTGTTGTAGCGGGCGAGGCCCGAGGTAGTGGGCGAGGCCTAGTATTTGCAGTATGCAGCTATGTGTATGGTATGTGGTAGGGTGGGGAACTCACTAAGCATTGTGCTTACAGTTTTCAGTTTTGGTTTCAAGTACTTCCGGTAGCGAAGGGAAGAGCTCGGGATGATCGCATGGCACACACCAGAGTTAGTCAGCTTGGGATGTTTTACTCTGATAATAAGAATATGTTTTGAATTAACACTCTGATTTTATGTTGTGATTTATGTTATGAATTAACAATTGTGGTTTAAGTAATGTTTTAAAAAGAATTTTTTAGTTGTGATTTTTGGGTCGTTACAAGTTGGTATCAAAGCCTTGGTTTGAGGGATTCAGACATACTTTCGGGTATATATGAACTCAAACTAAGGAATTGGTATAGAAATTTTCAAAAGGAAAATCATTTTTATAAAATGAGTTTTGAGTAGAGAAAAGAGTTTTAAAAAAAGGCAAAAAGAAATTAGAAAGAAAAGAAATTTGAAATAAGAAAAGGGGTGTGGTGTGTGCAATCAGCCGAGCTTAAGTAAGTACCCCAAAATACCCACACAAGTTTATGTTAAGTTTATCAGTTAGTAGAACAACATGCTAGATTAGGGCTAAGGATCTAGGGAGGATGTCGTATGTGCATGTTATATGTGATTTTGAGTTGCATGATAGTATTGGTTAGACAGTAGTAGGATAGCCTATTTAGGTTATGCCTGAGTTTATGAGCTTATGTCACATACTAGTGCAGATTCTTGTTATGTGAATGTGATTGCTTGATTATGTAATGGTTAGATTTCCCCTTTGTCTGAATGCTACTTGCTTTGTGCTTTGTGGGACTCTGAGTGATGGGAGTTAACCACTAGGTGAATACGTCAAGTCACATGTGGTCAGCGTTGAATAATCCAGAGTGCTAGATTTGTCCCTATTGCGCAACTCCCGTCTGAGTCTAACTGTTGCAGCAACGAGTCCTTTACTCGAAGGATTATCTAAGCCTCATCACATGTGATGGTTTTCAGGTAGTGGCTAATTGGTATTATAAAGATACCCTCAGTAGCTGAGGATTGGGTGCGGGTGGGAGGTTTCCCTTGGGTAAGCATAGGATGAGTTAGTGCTGGGAGCAGTAGTAGTAGTAGTAGAGTCGGGGAGACTAAATTGACGAGTCAGGTCTGAGTTGGGAAACCCTAATTTCCGGAATTGGTACCCTATTTAAGCATCATTTCAGGCCTCCACCCCAACCTCCATCACTCCCCTCACCTACTCACGAAACCCTAAGCAGCCATTGAGTGTCCTTAAGCTTCTCTTGCCATTTTGAGTGATTTAAAGCTAGAAGGAAGAAGGAAAAACCTTGGGGGATTCAAGAAGAGGTAGTAGATCCAGATGTTGGGTAGGATTTCAGATCAATTGACGGTATGAAGCTCACACCTTGACTGATAGTCATCTAGATCCCCTTCTTAACCTAGATTTTGTCATTTTTGGGCCATTTTCAAGGTCAATTCGAGTATTGAGCCTTCGTGGACGAATAGGACTTTAGATCTAAGCATTTATGAGCCTTAGGAGCTCTGAGTGGGAAGCTTTATTCAGCCATAGCCTCATTTATTGTTTTGGGCCTTCATTTTAGCTTAGATTGATATTTAAGCTTCATAGCTCTTTGCATGCATGTAAAGTTGGCAAATTAACGTGTAATGCTAGCCCTAGAAGTCCAGATCTACAAGTGGGAAGCATTGCAATGGACTGTCATCGTCTTAATGGAGGTGACACAAGTGGAATCGGCGATTCTGCTCTTGGACTCGACGAGTTTGGTCGCAAACCCTAACCCCTTCTGGATGCGAGTTGAACCAGTGAGTTGAGGCGGTGACTCAGTGGGTTGATCAGGACCAGGACTAGGACTAGAAGATTGAGGACTCGACGAGTCATGGGGTGACTCGGCGAGTCGAGTCGCGGATTGTTAGGATTCCGAGCTTATGAACTCGGCGAGTCAATAGGCTGAATCGACGAGTAGGGTCGACCTGGATGGTTGACTTTGACCGGGACTTTGAATTTGACCGGAGTTGACTTAGTTTGACTTCTAGAGGTCAGTTTGGGGCTAAGTGT
Source organism: Lactuca saligna (assembly GCF_052625555.1). NCBI lineage: Eukaryota > Viridiplantae > Streptophyta > Magnoliopsida > Asterales > Asteraceae > Lactuca > Lactuca saligna. The sequence goes on from NC_136418.1 coordinate 92,306,704, forward strand.
AATACTGTAATTGGTAGCTCGGGGAGCTAGAGGAAGAGCGGTTCGGGAGCTGTAAGTCGGCAGTCAGAAGCGTGTCGGCAAGACCTTCAGTAGTGTAGGTGAGTTTCCCTTTGTATGAATGGGTCTAAGGCCACAATACCAGCCCATGTAGTTATGAGTAGGAAGACCCGAAGGTTAGCCCTAGGCACAGTATACTAGTATGGTATTCAGGACCAAGGTCCAATGATAGCGGGCGGTGCCCAAGGAAAGGTTTATATGATAGTTTAACTTGTTGTCTGTGTGATACATATATGTGCCTAGTAGGAAGGTGAGTGTTGTCGAGGTCCCATATCTCACCAATAGCAGAGTATGGACGGGGTTCCATATCTCATTAGTAGCAGAGCAGGGGCGAGGCCCAAGTTAGGAAAGGAGTGAGTGTGGGTTGGGCACGTATCTCACTATCAGAAGGAGTTTGGACGGGGTTGCTTAACTCAACAGTAGCAGGACAAGGGTGAGGCCCAAGATAGGCGAGGCCTTAGAACAGGATTCAGTAGTATATGTTTAGTTTATGTGCTGTGGTATGCTTATATGTTAGTATATGTTAGCGGGCGGGGCCTAGAGACAGGCGGGGCCTAAGGGAAATAGATTTGTATCCGAGCGGTGCCCAAATCCAGGCAAGGCCTGGAGCGGCGGTGTCGTTGTAGCGGGCGAGGCCCAAGGTAGCCGGCGAGGCCCGAAGTAGCGGGCGTGGCCCAGTATTTGTAGTATGTGATTATGCAGGGTATGTGGTAGATTAGGGAACTCACTAAGCTTCATGGTTATAGTTTTCAGTTTTGGTTTCAGGTACTTTCGGTAGCGGAGATAAGAGCTCGGGATGATCTCATGGCACACACCATAGTTAGTCAGCCTGGGATGCTTTACTCTGATAACAAGAACATGTTTGAATTGATACTCTGAATTTATGTTATGACTTATGATATGGTTTTATAAATATGGTTTTAGTAATGTTTTAAAGGAAATTTTTAGTAGTGAGTTTTGGGTCGTTACAAGTTGGTATCAGAGCCATGGTTTGAGGGATTCACACATACTTTTCGGGATGTCTGGACTCAAACTAAGGGATTGGTAAAGAAATTTTAAGAAGGAAAATCATTTTTTGTAAAAATGGATTTTTATAAAAGAAAAGAGTTTTAGAAAAAGCGGAAAGAACTTTAAGAAAGAAAAGAACATTGAAAAGAAAAAAGGGTATGGTGCATGCAATCAGCCGAGCTTAAGTAAGTACCCCAAAATACCCATACAAGTTTATGTTATGATTATCAGTTAGTAGAACAACATGCTAGATTAGGACTAAGGATCTAGGGAGGATGCCTTATGTGCCTGCTTTATGTGTTTCAACTTCATGAGAATTGCATGCTAGTATTGAGTAAACAGCAGTAGGATAGCCTGTTTAGGTTATGCCTGGTAGTATGAGCTTAACATTGTATGCAAGTGCAGTTTCTCGTTATGAGGATAGATTTGCTTGAGTAGTTTCTTGTGTACGAATGCTGCTTGCTTTGTGCTTGAGGGACTCTGAATGATGGGAGTTAGCCATTAGGTGAATACGTCACGTCACATGTGATCAGGGTTGAATAACCTCAGAGTGTTGGATTTGGCCCTATTGCGCAGCTCTTGTTTGAGTCTAACCGTTGTAGGGACGAGTCTTTTACTCGAAGGATTATCTGATATCAGCTAAGGTTACACGCAGTATCCTAGACCGGACTCCTGTGATCTTTGGTTCAGTCAAGGAGGGTATACTGGAGATTTTGGATGAGAGGCTGGGAGCCTTTCGCACTGAGATGATGGCTTTGATGGGAGCGCGTACTTTGACATTCCGGGAGTTCAGAGCCTGTGGAGCTCCAGATTATCACGGGGCTAGGGACCCCATTGCTAGTAGCAGATGGTTGGCCGATGTTGCCAATACTTTTCGTTCTAGCCGGTGTCCTGAGGGGGACAAGGTCACACTCGCCTACTGTCTTCTGAAGGACAGAGCGTGAGATTGGTGGGAGGAGGTTGGGCATGATATTGGTAATGATGTCGCGTTGGACACGATGACATGGAGTGATTTCTCGTCCAGGTTCAGGGCTGAGTTTGCACCAATTATGGAGGTGCAGCAGTTGGCACGGGAGTTTTAGGACCTTCAACAGACGACTGAGACTGGTGGAGATCACTGCTAAGTTCGGGGAGAGAGCTATTCTGGTTCCACAGTATGTGGCAGATGAGGAAATGAAGAAGGCTCGATATCACGAGATGCTGATGAGTGACATAAGGCAGTTTGTGAGCAGGTCCAGCTGCAAGACGCTGGAGGATATGATTGCTCGATCCAGAGAAAGGGAGATTGATTTGGAGAAAGATAGAAAGAGGAAGACGAGTGAGATTCAGACAGCCACAGGTTCGGGCAAAAGGCCCAAGGGGTCAGATTTGAGATTGATGGATTATCATAGCCGCAGTCGATGCGGGAAGTGTGGCAGGACGCACGAGGGTGCGTGTAGGAGTGGAATTGGTAGTGATTCTGGCTACTTCAAGTGCGGTCGGACTGGTCATTTTAGCAGGGATTGTACTACTACCACCATCCAGGGATCAAATACGATTTGTTTCCACTACAATCAGCGGGGCCACAAGAAGGCCCAGTGCCCGAGTTTGATTTCTATAGGACAGGTGATAGCACATGCCCATGCGACGTTAAGGATCACTGATGGCCGCCAGGGTCGGGCAGAGGCACTTGCGGTGAGGAGTAGGGCTTTTCAGTTATCTACAGTGGAGCCACAAGCAACACCAGATGCTAGAGGTGCGTAACTATTGCTTTCTTGTCAACTTTTATTCATGATTTTATTGTTATGTTACTACATCGATGTTAGTAATTATGCATTTTGGAGTGTTGAATTACCTGCTCGTGATTGAGTTACATGCCATTTGCATGCCATGGATGATAGAGTAGTGGTTCAAAGATATTTCCACTTGGAGCAGGTTCTCAGGATGCAGTCACTGTAGAAAGTGTGATTAGGGCTTGGAAGGTGTTCTGATAATGTGCAAGATTTGGTTCAGATCTGCTAAAGGGATTAGCAAAATCAAAGTGGGGGAGAACCCTTCAAGTGTTCAAAGTCGGTAGCATGCCAAACTTAGAAGGATTAATGACCTCCAAGAAGGAAGAGAAAACAGCCCGAGGGGTTGAGTGGGTCCAGGAGTACAGGAGTTGGGAATTCAGGGAAAATTCACAATTTCGGGTTCATGTATTTGGGATTAGTAGACGATTGGTTTGGGAAACCAAGTTGAGGATTTCCCGACAGGACACGAGTATAGCAGGGGTGTAAAACTACGAGGTGCTTGTAGCATGTGATGACTGAGGACTGGTTCTGAAAATCAGGTTGGAGGATCGTTAGCAGGACTCGAGTGAGTTAGGATGCCCTCGGAATAGTAGTCAGTGGTAGAGACAGCATAGAGGGTGTAGTAGGACTGCAAGATAGCCTCAGCATTCCCCAACAGTGAGTCAGCAGGGGAAGTGATGTAAGACTGCCGGTAAGCCGTAGCATTCATTAGTAGACTAGTTAGTGGAGTGTGGGCGGAGGCCCGTATCTCTTAGTTTGCAGATAGGGATCAGGAAAGGCTAAGTCGTGAAAGTCTAGTATGGAGTTGGCCTGCATAGCCCTTGATCAGCGAGGCCACTCCAGCATGCAGTTGGGTAAGACCCGTGGGCGAGGCCCGTATGTTAGTAGCAGTATAGGTGAGACCTGGGAGTAGGATTGCTTGGTAGTATGGTTTGGGTGAGACCTATGGGTGGGGCCCGTGCAACACTAGCTAGACAGGTGAGACTAGAGGAGAGGACCGCTCTAGGATATAGTTGGGTGAGACCAGTGGACGAGGCCCGTGAGATTATAGCAGCGCAAGTGGGACCTAGTAGGGACCTTAGAGTCAAGATATGGGATCAGGGATCCCAAGACTTGTAGCGCCAGAGTGGCATGATAGATAGAGTAGTTTAGGTAGCCGAAGTTTCTTCAGGAGTCGCTGGGAGTGACTAGGAGATTTTGCTAGTTGTAGTAATCGGTGGGTATCCAGTAACCTAGTTATCGACAGAATCAGTTGGGACCAGGGTGGTCTCACTTCATTCGGAAGACAGATGAGAGCTAGCAGAACTTTGAGTCAAGGAAGTAATGATAGAGAGGTATGGTATGAGACAGTTGGATGACCGAGGAGTGCTACGTGTCACACCCCAAAACCAAGAACGACGAAACATTCTGGGGCGGAGGACGTCATGTAAAGTATCACAACAATGCAAAGTAGTAAACAAGCAACAACATCATCCATTGCATTAATATTATAATTTTAATTACAAGTGTGTTCTTTCATAGTGTACAACAACATAATGAATAATCAAAATAAAAAACGAGTTTGAACTGCTCCGTCTTCACAAAAACTAGTCGTCGTACCTGTCTATTTGTGACCTGATAATACAAGTTATTTTGAAAGCGAGTATCAGCCAAACAGCTGGTGAATTCATAAGTATTAATGTGTCTTTGATTTGTAAAGCTTGTACTGAAAGACTTTAAATTGTTTTGAAGGAAAGTTCGTATAAGTATGAAAATGTTTGTAAAACAACTGTAAACCTTTGAAAAACCCTAGAAATCCCTATGATTCCTACTAGTATAAAAGGGAGTCTTCTATGTAATAGTAACTCATCATATATTATCTATGTAAACGTATCTACACATATAATATGTAATAGTAACTCATCATATATTATCTATGTAAACGTACTCATGTATGCGTATCTATGTGAACGTACTCATGTAAGCGTATCTATGTGAACGTACTCATGTAAGCGTATTTATGTGAACGTACTCATGTAAGTGTATCCATGTAAACGTACTCATGTAAGCGTATCTATGTAAACGTATATATGTAAGCGTATCTATGTAAACGTATATATGTAAGCGAAATCATGTAATATGTAATGTATTAGTATAGACTCATGAATGAACTAACTCTTGTGTGATTCCTTGTACTTGGAATGGTAAGTAGTATCTCCTAACTATACCTATAATAGTTACTAATAATGTACGTGTATAACCTGAAGTATGCCTTTGCTATCCAAAGGTATTGTACTGACTGAGGAAAACTTTTGTGTCTACATATGTATACATGATATATAACTAATATTTAGACGACCTTCGGACGGATAACCGATACCCCATAGCCACATCCCAACGAGGAAAAGGAAATAGAGTGAGTTAGCCTTCCTAGGTCCTTTAAACATTACTTATATAACTATACATATATGGGCATGCATTTGATAATATAAAAACATAAAAGAAGTTTTGTAAAACCTTTGAAAAAAGATTAATATCTAAGAAAAGATCGACTTGATGCTAGTTTATAAAACAGTTTGAAAGTATTTTTTGGATAAGACAGTTTAAGTATAAAGAAACCTTTGTTTGAAACACAACTGTAAAAGAGTTTGACATGAAACCTACAGTGTATAGTAAACAGTTTAATAAAGAGTTTTAAACATATAGAATGTTTATGAAAATCATTCGAAGAAATCCGTTTGGTAAAACAGTTAACGTATAGTAAATCCATTTGCATGTTAGTTATTAATCACATGTGATTGATATAATAACTAGCATGATTCAACTTGTATCCCCCCCATAAAGCATTTAAAAAAAATTAGAAACATTTAAAAGGTTAATTGATGGGGTATGAACTCACCTGTAGCAAGTGGTCTGGACGAACTAAAGATGTAGGATTGCTAGGTGTCAAGTGAAGGCTTGAACACACTCTATGATCCTAGTTAACATATAATATCACATATATGTATCCAATTAGTATTTAAACAGCTAATAAACAAAGTTAAGACACACTAGGACATGCTAAACACCTCATACAAGTGTTATAAGTCCCAAGGATTGCTTCTAAGTGTTGTAGGGAAAGGCTAGTGTGCTTGGGGTTCAAGGAAAACTCCATTAGAGAGTTTACGGTTTTGTGGTCACTAAAAAAATAGTTTACGGTCGTAAACCCTTGAGTTTATGGCCGTAAGCTCATACACTTTTGACCATTTGTTGGTTTGAAGCCTTAAAAGTCCCTAGAAGCTTTTCTACTTGAAGTATGTGACTAAGGAAGGAACTAGGGCACCATTTCACTCCTATTTGGAGTTTACGGTTCCTAAACCATTTTACTTTGAGTTTACTACCGTAAACTCATAATGTTTATGGCATTTTGGGGGTTTTCAAGTCCTTATCTCTTCAAAGAATGGATCCATGTTAGTTACTAAGGCATAGGAAGGAATATGGGTCCTTTACACATACGTTGGGGTGTTTACGGTTTTGGGAGATCCCAAACCGTAAACACATAAAAATGGGGTAATTTGGTGACTTTTACGTGCTAAACACATCAAGGGAAGGTTCCATACTCGTTTCTAAGCATAAGGGAAGAGTTGGGAGCACTTTGGCACCCAAATTAGGGTTTACGGTCCAAGAGGATCTTGGGCCGTAAACTCCTTTTTCTTATGATTCTTGAGTGTTTTCAATGATATCTAAGCATGTAATACACTTTAATACACTCTAAGTTCGAAGTACTTACAATTTGGGATGAACGGTTGAAGATCCTTGGGAGAGAAAATCGGGTTTTCTCTAGTTGAAATGGAAGAAATGAACTAAAAATGGCTAAGTGCCATATATATAGTCCATGGAGTTTTTGGTCCAAAAATATTATTTGAGCCGTAAACTCCAAACTCTTGGAGTTTTGAAACTTTTAAGATGAAAAAAATACTCTAGGGCATCCTCTCTCCTGATATCTCCTAAAGTGTTAATCCTAAAATACTCAAACTTATTCCAAAAAGTCAGAAAATTAGCTGAAACTGTTCTGACTTCTATTGAATGGAAATGTTGTACATAATAGAAATTTCAAGTTGTCACATCATCCCCCCGTTAGAAGGAATTTCATCCTGGAATTAGAATTTAGGTAAGGAAGTAGGTATGAATGATCGAGCGAAGAGGTGGGGATACTTCCTAATCGATTGATTCTCGCGCTCCCGAGCAAATTCAGGTCCCCGGTCGGCATTCCCAACGATCCTTCTCTATGGGATGTGGCGTTGCTTCGTCCGATTAACCTCTAAGTCGGTGGTCACTACGGTTCTTCCACGAAGGCGAGGCTCTCATTGACCTCGATCTCGTCGAGTGGGATTACGAGATTCCTGATGGAAAGATACTTTTTCAAGTTTGAGTCGTGAAGGTACAATGTACATTACTGATTTCACGGGGTAGGTTAAGTTGTGGATGTTTCCTTGCTTTCTCTTACTACGAGAGTAGATAAATAAGTCATTTTCAAGGACAATGATGAACCAATCGAAGTAAGAATGACGTACCCTATTCATTACGTTCATGAATACTACGAGAGTATGTGTCGTATCCGATAGGTATCACTACGGAATCGTAGTGTCCGTATTGAGTTTGGAAGATTGTCCTCGGGACATCCTTCGCTGACACTCGTATCTGGTGATATTCGGGCCTCAGGTCTATTTCTGAAAGGTAAATAGTCCTTTGCGGTTGGTCGACTGAATAATCTACACGAGGCAGAGGGTAATGATTTCTAATGGAAATCTTGTCGAGGTCTATGAAGTCGATGGACTTACGAAGCAATCTGTTTATCCTTTTGAAGAATAAGACCGAAGCTCTCCAGGGTGAGAAGCTTGGTATTTCTATTCTATTGCTGAGTAGTTCGTGAAGTTATCCGGATGGTTCTTGTATCTCTATGGGTGCGAGACCGTAGGGCGATCTGGTTACAGGAGTCGTATTGGGTTCTAAGTTTTGTTCGCATGACGATGCGGTTACTCGGAGTCTTGGGCAGTCTGCGTCCTGAAGTTCATATTAAAGTCATACATGGTTCATCAATCACAGACTCGTGTATACGAGCCGTAAATAATTAAGATTGAAAAGGTAGTTGAATAAATGAGTCTTCTTTAACCTCACATCCCATCGAGGAAAAGAGTTAAAGTAGAATAATCAATTCTAAACCTGTAGAACCTTGATTATATACCACCCCTATGTATACATTCTTCAGCGATAGATCAACAGTATGGATCTTGGATTGAACTTGACGTACTGTACGAGTGGTACTTCGGGGAGGTTTTCTGAGCTCTCTTCGGAAAGGATAAGAAATATACGGTACCCTATGCATGAGTACTTTGGAGTTCTGAAATGATGGCTTCTCTAGAAAGACGATTGTGGAGAAAGAGATGTGCGCACGAAACCGGTATGGCAAGGATCGAGTTGGCTCAAGTTGTATGATAATGTCAGAATCATATGGAAACTTAAAGACATCAGATTTGAACATAAGGTGTTACAGACAAAACACTACAATGCAACCTTTAACCGAGTTACAATACTACAGATTTACTACATGACTATTGTTGCGAACCAGGTATACAACAAAAGACAAGTATATGAAGCACGAGGGTCCCCTTACAGATGGGATCTCGCAAAAGATAAGACTCTAGTTTCACTAGATTTTAAACAGTTTATAAGTCTGTTACAACGAAACGCCTTAATTACATTAACGTGGGTCCGGAGTAGTTTCTCCTGCGGCAGTGATCCTTAGTATTCTACCGTCTGCACTGGAGTTCTTTGTTATTGGACAATCCTTCTTGAGGTGCCCAATTTCACCATATTAATGACATATCTGGCTGGTACTAGCATTGGTGGTGGAAGTGAAGTGTCGAGTCAGAATTTCGCGAACGTGGGTGCTTTTGTTTTTCTTCCTTTTTGGACAATTCCTTTTATAGTGTCCAGTCTCACCACAATTATAGCAACCCTGGCTGGCTCCAGTGGTGGGGGTGGTTCCGCAGAAATGGGAAATGTGCCCCAGTCCATTACAATTGATACATTGCAATACTCGGCAGGCTCCATTATGATGATATTTACACTTGTTCGACTTCAGGAGTGTTCCCTTATATTGCTTGCGTTTCTTTTGGGTTTGATGTTTTCGTTTCTTAAACTCTGAGTTGTTGTTTTGGGTGTTGGCGACTGTTACTATTTGTTAGCTTCCCGGATCGGTACAACGATCGGAATTTCCGACTCCTTTGTCAGCCTTGCTTGCGTTGATAGCGTTGCGGTTTGCAAGGACAGTTGCCACGGCAGCCATCACGACAGCTGTAACTGCGGCTTGGAAAGTAACAGCGTCCATAGGAAAAACAGGGGTTTCATTGTTCGGATGTCCATTTCCGGGTGACGACATGATTCTGCAATACGAAGATAAGGAGTTCGTGAGTGATTATGGTTGAACCTAGATGTAGTTTGATGGTTCAAGTAAGGAGTACGAATATGTTTGTGAGGGTTTGACCTACATCCCTATGATGCAGTCCTAGTACGGAATGGAAGTATGTTTGTAGAATGGTCTCAAGACGTTTGACGTTCAAGCCTGGGTATCATTGGTTGGTGAATAACATGATCCAACCCTTGGAAGAGGATTGGGAATGATTCCTGAGCTAAGTTACTCTAGTCCAATAACTTGACTAGAGTGGGTTTCAGATAGACTCCTATGAAGGTATGATGAAAGTATTTGAACAAAGAGTGACACAACAGTTAGCCGACTACCAAAATCATAGATGTTTAAGATGTAACAAGTTTGGGAAAAATTGACCTTGTAGAAGGTCTTACATCATATCCGGAGTAGAAAAGTTTTGGTCGTAAAAGGCCTAACTAAAAGTACTTACAGTACCCGAAAGTTACATAGAAAATGTCACATAGGACATAAACGGAATACGGTTCTTTGAAACAAAGGAGGAAACTAAGGCATCTCCTACTAGTGACGGGCATCCCTCTGGTGAACTCTTAGTTCAGCCAGTTGTCGTTCCATATCGAGCAGGTGTCTTTCGTACACTCTCTGGCGTACTCGGAGCTCTATGACTTCGGCTCGAGTTTCAGCTAATGCTTGCAGCAGGGTCTCATGGTGTCTCTCAGATCTCTCATGAGCATGCTCAAGGCGATTGGTGCGAAGGATATGCATTCCTCTGTTGGTATCAACTTTTGCAATACGTCGTAGAGCTGTCCTGCCCTGAATTTCGTTTCGGACAACTCTACAGATCAGGATTGGTAGAACTCTGTCTGCTGAGCCCCCTTCATTTACATTGTAGAAGTTTCGGTCTCCATTAAACGGCATAAGTTGATCTTGATCTTCGCTCCATGTTTCCAAGCATTCTGCCCAAGGGGGCGTCGGGCCATGAAAAGCCGAACGAGGGTTAGGATTTGGAATGGGAGCTACTTGGGGCAGGTTCTCAACTTCGGGTTCGGAGTTAGCACCATCCGAAAGGTCTTCAGCATGGTGATCATTCAAGGGGATCGGATGATCATTCTCTGGTTCTTCTCCAAACCATCCAGCAATGACTTTGTTTGGAAGGTACGAGTTGCCGTGGGGATGGAGTCCAACCATGTTACCTACGCGAGAATCGGCATAAAGAAATTTATTAGATGAACTAACTAGATAATTATAAGAAAATCTTCATTAGTTACATCACTATTTGTAAAGTGGTTATATGTAATCAAACAGGATAGGCTTTGAATAAGTAACCTTGACTCCAAATTCACGAGGAACAGGGGTAAAGCAAAATTTCACAGATTCTGAGTCTATATAATCCTAGTTACATATAACCTTAATGTATCAACTTAGCAAGCATTGACCTAGTAATGAAGATCCTTTTTAGTTCTCAAGTAAGTAATTATAGTAACACAAAATACTCTTATAGTATTTTAAACTTAGGTTCTGCTATAATGTTCTCGTTGTGGTAGTGTTGGTAAGTTTTTAGACTTGTTGACATATCACAACCATTCTTGGGCATGTGATAATCACTCCTCGGACCAGCATAATTGATCAGGCTATGCCACTCCCAAGACTTACCATACATCCCCGAGCTTACCTGTGATATTCAACAATCGTAATACTTTTGTTCTTGTCATTGTGGAGCGGAATTTAGTATGAATGCATGCACGTATATTCAATCAAATATTTTATTATCTTAAAAGTATAAACTCTTGGTCATAGTATTTTTTTTAATCCCATTGTATTCATAGTTAGTATATCTTTTATGGGTTGATATACTTAATTCACTATAAACAATGCTCTGATACCAACCTGTCACACCCCAAAACCAAGAACGGCGGAAACGTTATGGGGCGGAGGACGTCATGTAAAGTATCACAATAATGCAAAGTAGTAAACAAGCAACAACATCATCCATTGCATTAATAGTATAATTCTAATTACAAGTGTGTTCTTTCATAGTGTACAACAACATAATGAATAATCAAAATAAAAGACGAGTCTGAACTCCTCCGTCTTCACAAAAACTGGTTGTCGTACCTGTCTATTTTTGACCTGATAATACAAGTTATTTTGAAAGCGAGTATCAGCCAAAAAGTTGGTGAGTTCATAAGTATTAATGTGTCTTTGATTTGTAAAACCTGTAATGAAAGACTTTAAATTGTTTTGAAGGAAAGTTCGTATAAGTATGAAAATGTTTGTAAAACAACTGTAAACGTTTGAAAAACCCTAGAAATCCCTATGATTCCTACTAGTATAAAAGGGAGTCTTCTACCAAGACCTAACTATTTTGAAAGTAGTCTTCTACTAAGACCCTACTGTTTTGAAAGTATCCTTCTACCAAGACCCGATTGTTTTGAAGTAGCCTTCTACCAAGACCCGACTGTGCTACTATTATTATTAATATAATAAATTGTATCCTTTGGCACTAGGATACTTAGATATAATTCACCTCATCGGTTATGTGAATCTGTCACAAGATAAAGGTAATAATATAAATAACTTAAGTATTATCCTTTTGTACTATGATAATTAACAATGTTAACTGAAGACATCCGTAGATGTTCATTTACCTCTGTAGCTAATAATTGGGTGTAGGAATAGTTAGTCCCTTAAAGTGTACCTATAATGGTGTCAACCGTAGACATCCGTGGATGTGTATTTACCTTTGTAGCTAACAGAGGTTCTAGGAATGGTTAGTCCCGAAAAGTATCCTTTTGTACTAGGATATTAAGTACAATCTATTTTGTTGATTATGTGATTTAATCACAAAATAAAGATAAGAAGGAGAATTATATAACAGTATCTACACATATAATATGTAACAGTAACTTATCATATATTATCTATGTAAATGTACTCATGTATGCGTATCTATGTGAACGTACTCATGTAAGCGTATCTATGTGAACGTACTCATGTAAGCGTATCTATGTAAACGTACTCATGTAAGCGTATCTATGTAAACGTACTTATGTAAGCGTATCTATGTAAATGTATATATGTAAGCGTATCTATGTAAACGTATATATGTAAGTGAAATCATGTAATATGTAATGTATTAGTATAGACTCATGAATGAACTGACTCTTGTGTGATTCCTTGTACTTGGAATGGTAAGTAGTATCTCCTAACTATACCTATAATAGTTACTAATAATGTACGTGTATAACCTGAAGTATGCCTTTGCTATCCAAAGGTACTGTACTGACTGAGGAAAACTTTTATGTCTACATATGTATACATGATATATAACTAATATTTAGACGACCTTCAGACGGATAACCGATACCCCATAGCCACATCCCAACGAGGAAAAGGAAATAGAGTGAGTTAGCCTTCCTAGGTCCTTTAAACATTACTTATATAACTATACATATATGGGCATGCATTTGATAATATAAAAACATAAAAGAAGTTTTGTAAAACCTTTGAAAAAAGATTAATATCTAAGAAAAGATCGACTTGATGCCAGTTTATAAAACAGTTTGAAAGTATTTTTTGGATAAGACAGTTTAAGTATAAAGAAACCTTTGTTTGAAACACAATTGTAAAAGAGTTTGAAATGAAACCTACATGTATAATAAACAGTTTAATAAAGAGTTTTAAACATATAGAATGTTTATGAAAATCATTCGAAGAAATCCGTTTGGTAAAACAGTTAACGTATAGTAAATCCATTTGCAAGTTAGTTATTAATCACATGTAATTGATATAATAACTAGCATGATTCAACTTGTATTCCCCCCATAAAGCATTTAAAAAAACATCTAGAAACATTTAAAAGGTTAATTGATGGGGTATGAACTCACCTATAGCAAGTGGTCTGGATGAACTGAAGATGTAGGATTGCTAGGTGTCAAGTGAAGGCTTGAACACACTCTATGATCCTAGTTAACATATAATATCACATATATGTATCCAATTAGTATTTAAACAACTAATAAACAAAGTTAAGACACACTAGGACATGCTAAACACCTCATACAAGTGTTATAAGTCCCAAGGATTGCTTCTAAGTGTTGTAGGGAAAGGCTAGTGTGCTTGGGGTTCAAGGAAAACTCCATTAGAGAGTTTACGGTTTTGTGGTCACTAAAAAAATAGTTTATGGTCGTAAACCCTTGAGTTTATGGCCGTAAGCTCATACATTTTTGACCATTTGTTGGTTTGAAGCCTTAAAAGTCCCTAGAAGCTTTTCTACTTGGAGTATGTGACTAAGGAAGGAACTAGGGCACCATTTCACTCCTATTTGGAGTTTACGGTTCCTCAACCATTTTACTTTGAGTTTACTACCGTAAACTCATAAGGTTTATGGCATTTTGGGGGTTTTCAAGTCCTTATCTCTTCAAAGAATGGATCCATGTTAGTTACTAAGGCATAGGAAGGAATATGGGTCCTTTACACATACTTTGGGGTGTTTACGGTTTTGGGAGATCCCAAACCGTAAACACATAAAAATGGGGTATTTTGGTGACTTTTATGTGCTAAACACATCAAGGGAAGGTTCCATACTCGTTTCTAAGCATAAGGGAAGAGTTGGGAGCACTTTGGCACCCAAATTAGGGTTTACGGTCCAAGAGGATCTTGGGCCGTAAACTCCTTTTTCTTATGATTCTTGAGTGTTTTCAATGATATATAAGCATGTAAGACACTTTAATACACTCTAAGTTCGAAGTACTTACAATTTGGGATGAACGGTTGAAGATCCTTGGGAGAGAAAATTGGGTTTTCTCTAGTTGAAATGGAAGAAATGAACTAAAAATGGCTAAGTGTCATATATATAGTCCATGGAGTTTTTGGTCCAAAAATATTATTTGAGCCGTAAACTCCAAACTCTTGGAGTTTTGAAACTTTTAAGATGAAAAAATACTCTAGGGCATCCTCTCTCCTGATATCTCCTAAAGTGTTAATCCTAAAATACTCAAATTTATTCCAAAAAGTCTGAAAATTAGCTGAAACTGTTCTGACTTCTATTGAATGGAAATGTTTTACAGAATAGAAATTTCGGGTTGTCACACTACGCCTCTCACAGCAGGGTTGGATAATCTCAGGGGGAGGGTTTGATCCTATTGTGTAGTTCTCGTTGGAGTCTTAACCGTTACAGGGATGAATATTTTCCTCGATCCATACGTTGAGTTTGGTACTCAGCGTTAAGTTTTAGTAGCAAGAAGTATTCGGTATGTATCGGCAGTAGTGACCAACACCGGGAGTGGCTGGAGTTATGGGTACCGTGAAGGGTATGTCCTTCACAGTGATAGATATCACACCCCGAAACCGGAGGCGGAAACGTTCTGGGGCGGAGGTGACGTCATGTTAAGTATCACAACCAATGTACATAGTAAGCGAAGTAAACACAACCATTACATTACATAGAAGTAATTACATTTGTTTGAAAGTAAAGTTATACATGATTATAAATATATACATCCAAAATGAACAAAAGTGAAAACGAGACTGCTAAAATGCTCCATCTTCTCCAAAAGATCGTGGGGTACCTGTCTAATGTGGACCTGAGAATACAAGCAGTTTGAAAATCAGCATAAAGCTGGTGAGTTCATAAGCGGTTTGTTTTCGTAAAAGAAGAAGTTTCCTTCGGTTTTCTGTAAAAGTTATTGTCCAAGAAAATCCCATATTTTCTTATAAGTAAAGTTTAGTTAACCATTTGTTACACGGTCTAGTTAGATACAGTTCAGTTATCCCGGGAAAAACCCTTATTTTCCTTAAAAGTTTGTGGTTGGTTATTGATTCAGAATGCAGTGTACAAGTATCTACCATACTTAGAGTGTTTGTATGAAGTTCCTTGAAAGTCTGGTTATCCTTGAAAGTTACATTAGTTTTAACACATATATAAAACTAATAAGTAAGTAGAAAAGTTTTCATAATCTAGATTGTGAGTTCTATAACCATACAATGGACTAGATAAGGCTCGTAATGTGGTCAATATCGTTTTATGACTTTTGTCACCTTTGGACCTTTCGGTCCGACTGTAGCTAGCAGCCAGGTGCGGGGTAGTCAATCCCGTATAGATCTATACACTTAAGTCACATTCTCCATCCAGGAGATTCTAGTTACATGGGTAGTCCAACACTCTCGTATCTCGGGGGAGTGTTACCAAGGACGTGTCTCCAATCTTTAAGATTAATGAATTTTAAAAGGATTCCTTCACTCTCGTATCAAGGGGGAGTGTTACCAAGGACATTCTACAAGTAATAATATTAGTCCTTCACTCTCGTATCCAAGGGAGTGTTATCAAGGACGTGTCCTTCACTCTCGTATCTCGGGGGAGTGCTACCAAGGACAAATCAAAAGTTCTAAGGTTAATGCTTTTAACAGTTATAATGTGGAAAATCATTTATGAAATATAAAATATAACATTTTATAATGAGTTTCACAATTAGTATGAAAACTAACTCTACAAGTTAAACGGTTGGTTAATACGATTTCCAGTGTTAAAAGCATACGGAATATGAAACATTTCACATGAAATAATAAGTTTTGAGTACAATAATTCCTTTTACTTTTTCTTGTATTCCCCCCTGAAAACATTCAAAACACGAAAAAAGGTGTAGGGGTATGAACTCACCAGTTGAGAAATGTGCCGGCTAGGAAGCTAAGTGTCAGTTCGGGGCTTGAAAACGCACGAGGTTCCTATGTAATATGAAAAGATACAAAATTATATCTAATTAGACTTTGAACCACTAATTAATTAAGATAGTACACTCTGAGACGCGAAAACATGTTATTTAAAGTGTTAGGAGTGATCTAGGTAGCATCTAAGGATGTGTAGGGCCTAGATATGGAGTTTGCTCTTCAAGAGTAAACTCCTTGAGGAGTTTACGGACCATTGAGCATATCCCCATGAGTTTACGGCCGTAATCTCATGGGTGGTGTGTTCTTGGATGCTAAATGGTCTTACAATGCACAAGGGAAGGTTCTACGGTTGATTCCATGGCTTAGGAAGTGATTGGGACTTGAAATGACCTTGGAAAAGGAGTTATGTTTATGAAGATGTTCTTGGTGAGTTTACTACTGTAAACACATGAGTTTACATCTGTAAACTCATGTTTTTCCATGATTCATGTGTTTTGGTGGTTGTAGGTTAATCACATGTGATTCTAGTGCAATATACAAGCCATACAAGGTGCTAGGGGCACTTTAACACCCTTTGGAGGTTTTTATGGTCCATGAATGAGGGTTTACGGTACAAGCATGTTCTTGGGCCGTAAACTCATGTTTACTCCTCAAATGGTAAGATTTTGGTGTTCCAAGTCCATTCATGCAAGCCCCTAAGTCATATCTAAGCACTAGAAGTGGTTTGGAAGGGTTTTGGGGCTTCAAAACCCTCTTTAAAGGAGTTTATGGTTTTGGGAGGGTTCCCAAACCGTAAACACATGTTCTTGGGTGTTTTGAATGATTTAAACATAGATTTGCATGCTAAACAAGTAAATAAACAAGCTAGGATAGTTTACTTACGATTTTGGAGCTTGAAATGGGGTGTTTTGGATCAAGGTCAAGTTTTAGAGAGAGAGTAGTGAGAGAAAGTGTTTTAAGAGAGTGAAAAAGTTTCAAAATGAGGTCACTCAATCCCTTATATAGGGGTTATGTTTGTTGCCCGGTGGAATTCTACTCGATACCGACGTTAAATGGAGCTTTTGGTCGTACCCGATTAATTTGCCGTAATCCCGACTTAGTTGAAACTAAAAATTTTCCAAACGAGTATTGAGAGGGTTTTAATGTGTTTTTAATGCGTTCCGACACTTATGAAGCCAAAATAAAAGTCACAATTAAATTAACTTAGCCCAAAAGTTAACGGAAAAATCAAATAAAAATAAATTTTATTAACGGAAATGGAATATTGTGACGGAATAAATTTCGGGTTGTCACAGTAGAGGAGGTGGTTAGTTGTGGAAACTTGCCTTGGGAAGGCCAGTAAGCGTGCAAGGAAAAGGGGGTGAACCCCTGGGATGTCCAACATAAGTACTCGGGGAGTACCGGAAGGATCGTCAGTTGAGTGAGTTGTGTTCGCAGGATTGTTGGGGATTAGAGTGCACTTGAGGATTTTTATTTGCAAGGACTAGTGTTAGTCTGAATGACCGAGAGGAAGGTCAATGGAAGTGGTCAGTAGGAGTTAGATTCTTCAGGCAGGAAGGTTGAAGGCAGATTGCAGGACAGTTGGTCGTAGCAGACTTCGAGGACGAAGTCTAGTTTAAGTCGGGGAGAGTTGTAACACCCAGAATCAGAAAGATCAAGAAAGGAAAGGAAAGCCCTAAGTCTAAGGGGCAACTCGTCGAATCCAAGGAGGAACTCGACGAGTCGGAGCGTGACAAGTGCCGCGAATTAAGTGACCAACTCGGCGAGTAGAGGAGACTGACTCGACGAGTCAGGTCTGGTTTGGGAAACCCTAATTTCCAGTCTTGGTACCCTATTTAAGCATCATTTCAGGCCTCCACCCCAGCCTCCATCACTCCCCTCACCTACTCACGAAATCCTAAGCATCCATTGAGTGTCCTTAAGCTTCTCTTGCCATTTTGAGTGATTTAAAGCTAGAAGGAAGAAGGAAAAACCTTGGGGATTCAAGAAGAGGCAGTAGATCCAGATTTTGGGTAGCATTTAAGATCAACTGAAGGTATGAAGCTCACACCTTGACTGATAGTCATCTAGATCCCCTTCTTAATCTAGATTTTGTCATTTTGGGGCCATTTTCAAGGTCAATGCGAGTATTGAGCCTTTGTGGACGAAGAGGACTTTAGATCTGAGCATTTATGAGCCTTAGGAGCTCTGAGTGGGAAGCTTTACTCATCAATAGCCTCATTTATTTTTTTTGGGCTTTCATTTTAGCTTAGATTGATGTTCAAGCTTCATAGCTCTTTGCATGCAAGTAAAGTTGGCAACTTTATATGTAATGCTAGCCCTAGAAGTCCAGATCTACAAGTGGGAAGCATTGGAATGGACTGTAATTGTCTTAATGGAGGTGACACAAGTGGACTCGGCGAGTCGGGTCGCAAGCCCTAACCCTTTCTGGATGCGAGTTGAACCAATGAGTTGAGGCGGTGACTCAGTGGGTTGGTCAGGACTAGGACTAGGACTAGAAGATTGAGGACTCGACGAGTCATAGGGTGACTCGGCGAGTCGAGTCGCGGATTGTTAGGATTCCGAGCTTATGAACTCGGCGAGTTAATAGGCTGAATCGACGAGTAGGGTCGACCTGGACGGTTGACTTTGACCACGACTTTGACTTTGACCGGAATTGACTTAGTTTGACTTCTAGAGGTCAGTTTGGGGCTAAGTGTAATACTGTTATTGGTAGCTCGGGGAGCTAGAGGAAGAGCGGTTTGGGAGTTGTAAGTTGGCAGTCCGAAGCGTGTCGGCAAGAGCTTCAGTAGTGCAGGTGAGTTTCCCTTTGTGTGAATGGGTCTAAGGCCACAATGCCAGCCCATGTAGTTATGAGTAGGAAGACCCGGGGTTAGCCCTAGGCACAGTATACTAGTATGGTATTCAAGACCAAGGTCCAATGATAGCGGACGGTGCCCAAGGAATGGTGTATATGATAGTTTATACTTGTTGTCTGTGTGATACATGTATGTGCCTAGTAGGAAGGTGAGTGTGGGCGAGGTCCCATATCTCACCAATAGCTGAGTGTGGACGGGGTTCCATATCTCATTAATAGAAGAGCAGGGGCGAGGCCCAAGTTAGGAAAAGAGTGAGTGTGGGTTGGGCCCGTATCTCACTATCAGAAGGAATTTGGACGGGGTTCCATGACTCATCTGTAGCAGGACAAGGG
Source organism: Lactuca saligna (assembly GCF_052625555.1). Lineage (NCBI taxonomy): Eukaryota > Viridiplantae > Streptophyta > Magnoliopsida > Asterales > Asteraceae > Lactuca > Lactuca saligna. Next base: position 92,325,803 of record NC_136418.1, read on the forward strand.
TGAGGCCCAAGATAGGCGAGGCCTTAGAACAGGATTTAGTAGTATATGTTTAGTTTATGTGTTGTGGTATGTTTATGTGTTAGTATATGTTAGCGGGCGGGGCCTAGAGATAGGTGGGGCCTAAGGGAAACAGATATGTATCCGAGCGGGGCTCAAAGCAAGACAAGGCCTAGAGCGGCGGTGTCGTTGTAGCGAGCAAGGCCCGAGGTAGCCGGTGAGGCCCGAAGTAGCAAGCGTGGCCCAGTATTTGTAGTATGTGATTATGTAGGGTATGTGGTAGATTGGGGAACTCACTAAGCTTCGAGCTTATAGTTTTCAGTTTTGGTTTCAGGTACTTCCGGTAGCGGAGGGAAGAGCTCGGAATGATCGCATGGCACACACCATAGTTAGTCAACGTGGGATGCTTTACTCTGATAACAAGAACATGTTTTAATTAATACTTTGAATTTATGTTATGACTTATGATATGGTTTTATAAATATGGTTTTAGTAATGTTTTAAAGGAAATTTTTAGATGTGATTTCTGGGTCGTTACACAATCCATTTAATGTCACTATTGGCTCTGAAACTTTTCAGATAGGTAGAACATTACATGGAGATCTTTATTTCGGAAATTCCACTTAGTGTTGTATTAAATGGTATTTTTTGGATTGCGTAGCAGGTGTTTGGAGGCTAATGAACTACACAGGATGCTTAATGAGGTATTTCTGATACATTTTATGTATTTTAATTTCATTTTTATGGATATAAACATTATTTTATTATTCTAATATTTATGTGATTCACCGGATCATATCTTGCAAATGTCATGAATGCTATTGAGATTACTGATAAAGTTGGCTTGCTTTCTTTCAGACAAAGATAAAGACATTGGAAGCATATTTATTGAACCAAATGACTTTCATTATACATCTTTAAGCAAGTGAACTTCAATCCGTGAAACATATAATTTTCAAAGTGCTTAATATTTATATACTATATTTGTAAAACTTGAGTATTTGAACTAATGCACAACATACCAGAAGATTTAAGCAGTTGATCAGAATATTGACAACACTATTAAGGTTTTGTAACAGGGTTCTAATTGGCTTTGTTCATCTTTACTGGTCATGTTGAAAAAAAACACCATGAGAAAGCCATATTTATTGGCTTAAATGTTTATATAAAAGACACAACAACACTTAAATGGCTTCCTTGGTCCAATGCATATATGACAGGTAAGTACACATCCGTTTTCTTTTTACAAGGGATGAAATATAGAATGGTGCTACCATCGACAAGAATGGAATCGACATTCCAAGTCTAATGAAACATGTCACCGAACACGAAGGAATAAAAGGATTTAGTGGTGCAAATGCATATCAACTTAAAGTTATTCATGGGATACTCAACCAATTCTACAATCTTTTGATTTTTCACATCAAATTTTAGATAATTTTATCAAATTTAGTGATAAAATCTTAGGGAAACACCACAGAAGATGTGGAGGTGAAGGAATATGCGATTCTAATCCAACCACCTCCGTAATCAGCGATTCCATTCCCCCTTCTGACCCCGCAACGCTGGGGCACCTTCCCTAGTTAAGATATGAATTTAAATCTTGTTTTCAAACACATGACATGCCTTTGGCTATCTTCTCCTAAACCGATTCTCGAATCAATCCTACACCAATCGTAATAGTGTCAATTTCCTCTTAACAACCATTTGTTATCTACAACTGTAACAGAAAATAAAGATGATTACACACAAGTCCTTTGAACTTACAAGAAAGTTCCAGAAAAAAAAAAAAAAAAAAAAAAGTTGACAAGGATTTATCCTCTGGGTAGATGTAAGGAACAAAAATGACTTAATCACCTAATCGAAGAGTAAGATTAACCCATTTAAGGGATAATGACTTAAAATGGTAATATATTTTTTGATTTGTACACAATTTATTATTAAGATTTTTTTCGTTCATATTTACTCCTTCAACTTGTTTACCCGTACATATTTAGTCCTTATGACCAGCTGCTCTAGGTAACCCCAAAAAAAATGACATAATAGGGTAATATATATCTCATTTTGTACACATTTAGTCCTTAATATATATATATATATATATATATATATATATATATATATATATATATATATATTTGCAAAATAAGTCCTTGTTTTTTTACACATTCAATTCTTATGACCGTTTTTTTAAGTATTTATCACGGCATCCTATGTGGTATAATCATTAATAAGGTGTTCGAAGTTATTAATGTTTTGGGCCATCGCGACCTCGACTACTTAAGGCTTGTAGTTTGGCTTAGGTCTTGTATTTTGAACGTCATAATTTCTTCATATCATCTCATATTTTAATTATATTTATATCCGCACGTTTTTATTTGAGTCTAAAACTTTCGTTTAGATTACTCCTATTAAAAGGTAATATATATATATATATATATATATATATATATATATATATATATATATATATATATATATATATACTTAGGATCTTTATATCCATGTGTTCTTTATGTATGTATGTATGAACATTTTTTTCTAAAATTGTAAGTAAAAATATATTACTTTTTAATGGGGTTAATCTAAATGAAGGTTGTGGTATACTCAAATACGAACGCATGATATATAAAGATCGATAAAATACTAGCTCGTATGAAGAAGTTACGACATTTAGAACAAAAGACCTAAGCCAAACCACAAGACCTAAGAAACCAAGCAGCCGATGCGACAGTGGCCATAATCATCAACAACTCTGAACACTTGATTAATGATTGTACCACGTAGAATGCCATGAGGAAAACCTAAAAAACCGGTCATAAGTACTAGAAAAACAACAAGGATTTATTTTGCAGCAAAAATTTTGAAGGACTAAATGTGCAAAAAAATATTAATGACTAAATGTGTACAAAATGAGAAATATATTACCCTATTATGTCATTTTTTTCGGAATACCTGTAGTAACCGGTAATAAGAACTAAATATGTACGGTTAAATAAGTTGAAGGGGTAAATATAAATGAAAAAAAACCTTAATGATCAAATATGTATAAATTGAAAAATTATGATTACCCTTTTAAGTAATTATTGCTAAATACAATTAAATTCATAAACCGAATAAAGCACACGATAAAAGTAAAAAAAAAAAAATCAAATATTTTTGTAATCACAAATGAATATAATACAATATAGAAGCATAGAACACAATACAAATTTATTAATAAATAAATAAAACATAAATTACCTATAAAAAATAGTATAGATTGCAATTATAAATGAATGAAATAAGATGTATATTATTGTTGTGGGACCCTCACGATGGTTTATGAAGACAAGAATTGTTGAAGACATAAATTGTAATATATGTATATTCATTTCTAGCAAATTTGCTACGAAATTGTAATGAATACAAATGTAGCATAACATATACAATTAACAAAGAATGATTAGGGTGACAAATCGGTCAATTGTGTCATGTTTTTGTCTGACACGATACGACAAAGTTTTATGTAATACGAACACGACACAACGCGATGTCATGTTTTATTTAACTAACACGAAAACGAACTAATTAAATTTTTTACAAACATGACATGACAAAGATAACATAAAATAACAATTAGTTTATTTAGTTAATACTTAATCATACATAACACGAAAAACACGAAAAACAAGACAAATAAATGCTAAATCGTGTCAATTTCATGTCGAATTTCGAATACGAACACAACATCATATTTTTTATACATGACACAAACACGACACGAACACAAATTCAAATTTGAGTTTCATCTCAATTTTGTTTCATGTCGTGTATTTCTGTCATGTCATGTCATAAATTGCAACTCCTAAGAATGATGTTACACGATGAACAATATATCGTTTTACTTTTAAAGGATTTATGTTTGAGTTATAGATGTAAGTCATAGGGGTGGAATTAGTAGGTACCAATTCATTTTTTCACTAAACTATGTACATACCAATTATACTTGGTACAAAAAAAATTGCTATCACTACCGTACCAAGTATAATTGGTAACAACTTGTTTGACTACCAAGTAAGTTCGATTGGTACATGTTGGTAATGGTATATACCAACATGTATGGTATATATCAACATTTATGTCAGTGTTATAGATGTAAGTCATAGGGGTGGAATTGGTAGGTGTCAGTTCATTTTTTCACTAAAACGTGTACGTACCAATTACAAAAAAATTGCTACCAATACAATACCAAGTATAATTAGTAACCACTTGTTTAGCTACCAGTAAGATCGATTGGTACATGTTGGTAATGTTATATACCAACATGTATGGGGGGTTTTGTGAATGATGATTTTCATGTTCTTGAGCATGGTGAAACTTCAAGTGGGGTTTTGTAAATAAGAGTTTTGTAATAGTGCAGTTTCTGGAGATGACGACAGGAAAGTCTCTTGCATTTGTTGGTGATTGTGTAGCAAGAAATCATATGCAATCTCTTATTTGCCTCTTGTCAAGGGTATGTTTGTCTTTTCACTCTCTAACATTCTCTAATATTTGTCCACGTATCCATGAATTGGACTCTTTGTATGCACTACCATTATATAGTTACCCTACGAAAAACTAGATAAAAAATATGCAACATTACAATAAATAATGAAATTATACTCATTATTTTATTATTATCCACACTTTATGGAAACTTATAATTTTCATCACATAATTTGTAGTTACAAGTGTAAGAAGACTAAGGGTTTATGGTGGAGATCTGGATACCAACTTGGCGTGAGAGCACTTTCCAAACTGATATTTCTACCTTATGACTGGGTTGTAAGAAATTCAGCCTAGGATAATCCAAGTGGATACTTACGATTCTAAACACATAGATCGTAAGCCAATTTTCTAGAGAGATTTTGTAACAGTTTGATGAAAATGAGAGCTAAAATTCGTAACCCTCTTCTGAGACTGAAGAGTCGTTTATATATTAAACGAGATTAGGGTTTTATTAGGGTTGGGCTGTCATTTGTTGATTTGGAAGTAAGTCAGGATAATCTGGATTTAATGAGGATTTAGGGTTACCAAAACTAGCGAGTTTCGTTAGTTTTACCATAATCTGTGACAACCCGAAATTTCCAGTTGTACGAACATTATCTATTCAATAGAAGCTAGTCCAGTTTCAGTGATTTTCAGACTTGTCCGAACAAGTTTGTGTACATTAGGGTTTACGTTTTTGGATATATCAGGAGAGTGGATGCTCCTGTATTTGTGAAACTTGAACATTCCAAGTTTCATAATGTTATAGTCCAACTTCCGGAATAAAAACATTTTCTGTCAAAATATTTCAGGACTATAAATAGATTTCTGAATTTAATTAATTCATTATTCAAAATTCCAACTAGAGAAAAGTCATTTCTCTCTGACGGATCTTCGGGTTTTCATCCCGGATTGTGAGTCTACTTTCCTAAATGTGTTTTAATGCTTGTTATATGCTTTATAACATTGTTTACATGTCTAAAATACAAGATCCGGGAGCTTACGGCCCAATAACGTTCTTGGGGTGTAAACTCCGAAACGGAGCCTAAAGGCTTCCTAGTCCCGATTCCTTGTTAGACAACTTGTTTAGGGCTTAATGTATAAAGATTTGAGACTATAAATCAATCAAGAAACCCTAGTTATAGGAGTTTACGGCCAAGGATATCTCTTGGGCCGTAAACCCCTTTTTAAGGGCTATAAGTGCCCTAAATCACCCCTAAAGCTTAAGGACCTTTACCCTCTAATGCTTGTAGTTAATTTGGACACCAAAACACTTCAAAATCATAGGTTTTTAAGATTTTACGGCCAAGGAAAGATCCTGGGCCGTAAACCCCTTTTTCAAGGGCAAAGTGTGCCCTAAACACCCTTAAAGCCTTAAGACAATTAACCTTGTATACTTGCAACTTGAATGAGGATAAAATTACATCAAAAATCACCCCTTAAAGGGAGTTTACGGCCAAGGAACATCTCTTGGGCCGTAAACTCCAAGTAAAGGCACAAAGGTGTGCCTAATGTCCCCTTTAGCCTTAGACAAAAACATAGAAGCTATCCTACATGAGCAAGTGACCTAAAAGAATTAAAACCAACACCCCATAGGAGTTTACGGCCGTAAACTCTAGGGGATATGGTCCTTTGGTGGTAAACTCCCCAAAGGAGCATTCCAAGGCCTTAAACTACTTCAAGGATTATTCTAACAAGGCTAGGCTTATTCTAGGATCAAGATAGCAGTTCAAAACACCCAAAACCACCAAGTGAGGAGTTCACGGCCGTAAACTCATGGGTTCATAGCTGTAAACTCCAAAGTGTGGGGTTTGTTGGGTGGTGAACTCATATACAAGGTCATTGGTGCATTAAACCCCTTTTGCCTTGTCCCGTATCAACTTAGATGCAACCATTAGGACCTATAACACTTATATAAAGTGTTTACATGTTCCTAAGTGTCTCAACTTACTTTGTTAAGCTATTATTTGGCTAATTATTTATATATATGCTCATTATATGATAACTAGGCTCGAACGTGTGAACAAGTCTCCGTTTGCCACCTAGCACGGTACCCGATACTTCAATCCAATCAACTCACCACATGTGAGTTCATACCCCTTTAATCAACCTTTGAAATACTTTTAAATGTTTTAAATACTTTATGGGGGGATACAAGTTAAATACTTATAGTTATTACATCAATCACATGTGATTGCATTAATCACATGTGATTAATAACTAGAAAACCAATGATTTATCACTGTTCAAAATGTTTTACAAACTCTTTCACTTATCAAATGCTTTTAATTAAACTTTGTTTTACTTCTTATAAATTGCATGCCCATATATGTATAGATATATAAGTAATGTTTAAAGGGCTTAGGAAGGCCATCCGCCCTATTTCATTTTCGCGCACTGAGATGTGGTCTGGTGGGATTTCGAGTGACCATCCGAAGGTCGTTTCAATATTAGTTATATATCATATATACATGTATAGACATAAAAGTACTTCCATATTCATACTTATCAGTACATCAATAGCTAGTTACCATCGGGGTAACACAGAACATATACAACTATACTAGAAACAGAACATATACAACTATACTAGAAACAATACATATACAATTATATTAGAACCAGTACATATACAATTATACTAGAAACAGTACATATACAATTATACTAGAACCAGTACATATACAATTATACTAGAAACAGTACATATACAACTATACTAGAAACAGTACATATACAACTATACTAGAAACAGTACATATACAACTATACTAGAACGAGAAACATTACACATACATGAACACGTTAACAATTGTGATCCACTGTGTCGGAGCGTGCCTTAAATGTCATGGCCCGAGTTGTAGCCAGAATTCTCTTGGAGGGAGAGCATGAGTTTGCGTATAGATCTATACTGGATTGACTATCTTACACCTTGCTGCTAGCTACAGCCGGACCTGCAGGTCTGCGGGTGCCAAACGTCATTCCGTTATTACGACCGTTCATTATGTCGTTGTTACCAGTCGATAGCATGGTGAAATTTATCACATTATACCTTAATATAAATCCGGTTTAAGGTAGTTAGTACAGCAGTAGTTCTTATAATACAAAACTGCAGTACTACAATGATTTACCCATTACATATTTTAGTGATAACCTCACTTAAACGTTAATGTACAAACTATATTTTGTTAAATGATAGTTACACTTGGGAAATTACACACTTTTACATCAAACGAGCATACAAAACAGTTAAGCCTTGGTAGAAGGTTACTTTAATAGAAAATATAGGTTTTTCTGAGGGATTCAAACTTTTACAAACACTTTCAAACACTTACTTACATTTTTACAAACTTATACATTGAGACAGGTTCAAACGTTTTGACAACAAACATTGACACTAAAATACTTATGAACTCACCAGCTTAATGTTGATAAACTCTTTCAAAATAACTTGTATTCTCAGGTCATCAGTAGACAGGTACCGAGGCCAGCTTTTGAGAAGATGGAGCGTATCCAAGACTCATCTTATTATTTTGATATACATCATTTTTGGTGTCTATACTGTACAGAACACGCTTATATTAAAATTATATATTTAATGCAATTGATGATGTTGTTTGCTTATTTACATTTACTGTGTTGTGATACTTTACATGACGTCCTCCGCCCCAGAACGTTTCCGCCGTTCTTGGTTTTGGGGTGTGACAGATTGGTATCAGAGCATTGTGTATAGTGAATCAAGTATGTCAACCAATAAAAGATATACTAAACTATAAACCCATTTGGGATTAAAACACTCTGACCAAGAGTCTATACTTTAAATATTAAAATATTTAATTAAGTATACTAGTTTGCATTCATACTAAAACCAGTGTCACAATGACAAGAACAAAAGTATTACGATTGTTAAATATCACAGGTAAGTTGGGGGATATACGGTCAGTCCTGGGAATGGCATAGCCTGATCAACTATGCTGGTCCTAGGAGTGACTAGCATATGCCCTAGAATGGTTGTGATGTGTTAACAAGTCTAAAAACTAACCAACAATACCAAAAGAAGATCAGTAGAACCTAAACTTAAAATACTATAGGTGTATTTTGTACTACTAACTACATATATACTATATCTTTATACCTCTCTTCTCGAGTAGATTTAAATGGATGGATTCCATCACGGCGACCCGTACTTTCCAAATGAAGGCAACGCAGGATGGCTCGAAGCAGAGTCTGACGATGAACACCAAATTCCGTTGGATGATCATCAAGCTGAAGGCTTCTCAGATGGATCAGACTCTGAGCCCGAAGTCAACAACCTACCTCCAGTAGGTCAAGCCCCGAACAACAACCCTCGACCAGCTTTTCCAGGTCCCACTCCCTTGTGGGTAGATAACTTGAATCGCTGGAGTGACGAACAGGGTCAACCCTTACCATACTTTGGATACCGAACCTTTTACAACATCAGCGATGGTGGCTCTGCTGACCGAGCTCTGCCTGTCATTATCCGCAGAATAGCTCATAATGTCGAGCAAGGTCGAGCAGCCATCGATCGGGTCGTGGAGATTGATGCCAACTCTGGTGTCAACACAGTCCGCATTCGCCGTCTTGAAGAAGACATGGAACGGACCCGGAGAACCAATGAAACCCTACAACAACATCTGGTTCCCTCTCAAGCAGAAGTCATGGAACTTCGAGCTCGTCAAAGGGCTCATGAACGACACCTTCAAGAGGTGGTCCGACAAATGAGAGACCTCAGGGTTCTCCCGAGGAATACTCATCGCCGTTAGATGATGTCTAGTACATCATTATCTTTTGGGTTAAGGATTAGCCTTTAACATCTGTGCTCTAAGTAGCACTCATCTGTAAAATATTCCTAACTTTCAGTACTCTAATTAGGAATCTAAGAACTGTCAAACTTTCTGTATGGTATGATGTAAGACCTACTGTTAGGTCAATTTTCATTGAACTCGTTACATCAGTAATACCAGTATTATTGACAATTACCTACTCTGTGGGATGAATCTTTACATTTGGGTTTTCCTACACATCTTTCTGGTTATGATCTCAAACACTCATTCAATTGTTGGGCTATGGTTAGTTAGTCCATGTGTCATTCGCACATTACCTACAAATTGATTCTTACCACTTTTCTCATCTTTATAAACTTATAGCTGAAAGATGCCTCCTCGCAAATCTCCCCGGAATGACCCTACACCTACACCTCCTCCACCACCTCCGGTCATCGATACAGCAGCCCTAAATACTGCCGTAGCTGCAGCAGTGGCAACTACCATGGCACAGTATCACTCTACTGATGCCAGCAGAGGTGGAACCCCTGTAAACTCTATTCCGGTGGAAACTCCTGTGCGCTCGAGAGAGTGCTCTTACAAGGATTTCACCAACTGCAAGCCGAAGTCTTTTCATAGGACCGGCGGAGTCATTTCCCTCTCGCAATGGTTCGAGAAGACTGAATCAGTCTTAGAAATTTGTTCATGCCCTGCTGCGAGCAAAGTCAAATATGTTGCATGCACCTTTGAAGGAAAATCCCTAACGTGGTGGAACGGCCACGTTAAATCTCTAACTCTCGTCGTAGCCAACGACATAGGTTGGGAAACGATGAAAGACCTCATGATTGAGGAATACTGCCCAAAGGGCGAGATCCAAAAACTAAAGCAGGAGCTTTGGAGCCTGACCATGAAGGGCACCAACATTGTTGCTTACACTGCCCGATTTAGCGAACTGGTGGCCCTCTGCCCTAATATGGTTCCCACTGAAGGGAAAAAGATCGAACGGTACATATGGGGGCTGGTGCCTCCGTATCAGGGGAATGTCCTAGCATCGAACCCCGCTACCTTCGACAGTGCCAAGTGACTGGCACAGCGACTCATTGACCATGGTGTCAAAACCCCTGCAACCACAACAACCCTAGCCATCTCGGAACCCTCCAAACCCGCTGACATCAAGAGGAAGTTCTGGGATGACAAGAAGAGGTAGTGAGTTGCCAAGAAGCAGCAAATTGTGGCAGTACATGCCGCGGTAACCCCTGCTGCTGCCACCGCTCCGATGAAGCAGTATGCTGGAAGTCTGCCGAAGTGCAACAAATGCAACTTCCACCACAACGGCCCCTGCCGTGAAATGCAGTGCTCTAACTGCAACAGGAAAGGACACACCGTCCATTTCTGTAAGTTCCCAGCACAACCGATCACACAAGTCCCTGGCTCCGGCGCAAGCCCAACTTGCTATGGATGTGGTGAAACAGGCCACTATAAGAGGGACTGCCCCAAAGCGAGAAATGCTGGAAGAGCAGGGAGAGTACTAGCTATAGGCCACGGGGAAGCAGTTGCTGACCCGACAGTGGTGACTGGTACGTTCCTCCTCGATAACTCCTATGCATGCATTCTGTTCGATAGTGGAGCGGAGCGAAGCTTCGTGAACCATAAATTTGCTCGCATGCTTAAACAACAACCACACGCACTTAAAGCACAATTCACAGTAGAAATGGATAATGGGAAAATAGAAAACACCAGTAGCATATACTTAGGATGTATCCTAACCCTAGATAACCATTCATTCCCAATCGACCTCATGTCGGTCTCAATAAAAAGCTTCGACGTTATCATCAGCATGGATTGGTTGAGTCTTCATCGCGCCGACATCATGTGCTTCGAGAAAGCAGTCCGACTAAACCTTCCGTCTAACGAAACTCTTATAGTCTACGGCGACAAACCTGGTGCGAGTCTTCGCATTATATCAAGTATTCAAGAACAGAAATATCTGCGCAAAGAATACCACGCATTCCTTGCTCACGTCGTCGACATGAACCTCGAAACGAAAGAACTAAAGAACATTCCAGTAGTGAGCGACTTCCCTGACATTTTCCAAGAAGAACTACCTGGATTACCTCCGCAACGACAAGTCGAGTTCAGAATCGACTTAGTCCCAGGAGCTACCCCAGTAGCCAAGTTGCCCTACCGCTTAGCACCAGCAGAGATGCAGGAATTATCTGGTCAACTTAACGAACTACTCAGCAAGGGCTTCATAAGACCAAGCTTCTCACCTTGGGGAGCACCGGTCTTGTTCGTTAAGAAGAAAGACGGATCATTCCGTATGTGTATTTACTACAGAGAACTCAACAAACTGACGGTCAAAAATCGTTACCCTCTGCCTCGCATAGACGATCTATTTGACCAACTGCAAGGGGCGAACTATTTTTCCAAAATTGATCTAAGATCTGGGTATCACCAGTTACGGGTACTAGAGGAGGATGTTCCAAAGACAGCCTTCCGAACTCGTTACGGACACTACGAGTTCGTGGTGATGCCATTCGGATTGACCAATGCGCCAGCGGTTTTCATGGACCTGATGAACAGAGTATGCCGACCTTACTTGGATCAGTTCGTCATCGTTTTCATTGACGACATCCTGATCTACTCCCGGAGTAAGGAAGAGCATGGCGATCACCTGCGATAAGTTTTAGGAACTTTACGAACGGAGAAACTTTATGCGAAGCTCTCGAAATGTGAATTTTGGATCCGAAGAGTCGAATTCTTAGGACACGTGGTAAGCGAAGAGGGAATCCACGTGGACCCATCCAAAATTAAAGTCATTAAGAACTGGTCAGCACCGGAGACGCCTACTGAAATTCGTCAATTTCTAGGCCTCACTGGCTACTACCGCAGATTTATTCAGAACTTCTCCCGAATAGCGAAACCTCTTACAACCCTGGCCCAGAAAGGCGTGGCCTTTGACTGGGAAGAGAAACAAAAGAGAGCGTTCCAAACGCTCAAGCAAGCCTTGTGAACCGCGCCAATACTATCTCTCCCCGAAGGGATAGAAGACTTCGTAGTCTATTGCGATGTATCGAACCAAGGGCTCGGGTGTGTTCTGATGCAGCGAGGTAAGGTCATCGCCTACGCCTCCAGATAGTTGAAGACACACGAAGTTAACTATACGACCCACGATCTTGAACTGGGAGCAGTGGTGTTTGCTCTGAAGATCTGGAGACATTACTTGTATGGAACGAAAAGCACTATCTTTACCGACCACAAGAGTTTACAACACATATTCGATCAGAAGGAGCTCAACATGAGACAATGACGATGGGTCGAGCTACTCAGTGATTACGAATTCGATATTCGTTATCATCCGGGTAAAGCCAACATAGTAGCAGACGCCCTAAGTCGGAAGGAATATTCTGGTCGCAGAGTCAAGTCATTGTCAATAACCATCCATTCACACTTGTCTAATCAACTTCAGGCGGCCCAACTTAAAGCCATGAAACCTGAAAATGTGACGAGTGAATCCCTTAGAGGAATGGACAAGAATTTAGAAGCCAAGGGTGGCAGAGCCTTATACTTCATGGACCGGATCTGGACACCGAAACACGGTGGTTTCCGAGACTTGGTCATAACCGAGGCGCACAACACTCGGTATTCCGTCCACCCAGGTTCAGATAAGATGTATATGGATCTTAAAAAGCTATACTGGTGGCCTAATATGAAAGCAGAGATTGCTACCTTCGTAAGTAAATGCCTTACTTGCGCAAAGGTAAAGGTCGAGTACCAGAAACCCTCCGGTTTACTGCAGCAACCAGAGATTCCAGAATGGAAGTGGGAGCGGATCACTATGGATTTCATAACCAAGTTGCCCAAGACAACGGATGGACTTGATACCATATGGGTCATCGTCGATAGATTGACCAAGTCTGCACACTTCCTGTCAATCAAAGAAACCGACAAGATGGAGAAACTTACGAGAACATACATTAGGGAAATCGTACAGCTACATGGTGTGCCTATATCCATTATCTCCGATAGAGATAGTAGGTTCACCTCAAGATTCTGGCAATCACTGGAACATTCCCTAGGAACAAGGTTGGACATGAGCACAGCCTACCATCCACAAACTGACGGACAGAGTGAGAGGACGATCCAGACTTTAGAAGATATGTTGCGTGCTTGTGTAATTGACTTTGGAAAAGCGTGGGATACCCATTTACCCCTCGTCGAATTTTCCTACAACAACAGTTATCACACGAGCATAAAGGCAGCACCATTTGAAGCCCTCTACGGCCGAAAGTGCAGATCCCCTCTGTGCTGGGATGAGGTGGGTGATACCCAATTAGTTAGGGGGCAAGCTTCCGACAGTACTCTCACTGGTCCGAAAATCATTCGGGAAACGACAGAGAAGATCGTTCAGATTCGTGAATGATTGAAAGCCTCTAGAGACCGACAGAAGAGCTACGCTGATAAACGAAGAAAACCTTTGGAATTTCAGGTGGGAGACCGAGTCCTTCTCAAAGTCTCACCCTGGAAGGGCTTGATACGCTTCGGTAAGCGTGGGAAGCTTAATCCTAGGTACATAGGGCCTTTCGAGATTCTCGCAAGAGTCGGCCCCGTAGCTTACAAACTCGATCTACCTAATACACTTTGTAACGTACATTCTACATTCCACATATCTAACTTGAAAAAGTGTCTGTCCGACGAGACTCTCGTAATCCCACTCGACGAGATCGAGATCAACGAGAGCCTCAACTTCATGGAAGAACCTGTAGAGATCCTGGACCGTGAGGTCAAGCAGACGAAACAAAGCCATATCCCTATCGTGAAGGTTCGCTGGAACGCCAAGCGAGGACCGGAATTCACTTGGGAACGCGAGGATCAGATGAAACTGAAATACCCTCATCTTTTCGCTTAGTTATTTGTAACTTCTTATTTGCTTAAATTCTAATTTCGGGACGAAATTCCTTCTAACGGGGGGATGATGTGACAACCCGAAATTTCCAGTTGTACGAACATTATCTATTCAATAGAAGCTAGTCCAGTTTCAGTGATTTTCAGACTTGTCCGAACAAGTTTGTGTACATTAGGGTTTACGTTTTTGGATATATCAGGAGAGTGGATGCTCCTGTATTTGTGAAACTTGAACATTCCAAGTTTCATAATGTTATAGTCCAACTTCCGGAATAAAAACATTTTCTGTCAAAATATTTCAGGACTATAAATAGATTTCTGAATTTAATTAATTCATTATTCAAAATTCCAACTAGAGAAAAGTCATTTCTCTCTGACGGATCTTCGGGTTTTCATCCCGGATTGTGAGTCTACTTTCCTAAATGTGTTTTAATGCTTGTTATATGCTTTATAACATTGTTTACATGTCTAAAATACAAGATCCGAGAGCTTACGGCCCAAGAACATTCTTGGGGTGTAAACTCCGAAACGGAGCCTAAAGGCTTCCTAGTCCCGATTCCTTGTTAGACAACTTGTTTAGGGCTTAATGTATAAAGATTTGAGACTATAAATCAATCAAGAAACCCTAGTTATAGGAGTTTACGGCCAAGGATATCTCTTGGGCCGTAAACCCCTTTTTAAGGGCTATAAGTGCCCTAAATCACCCCTAAAGCTTAAGGACCTTTACCCTCTAATGCTTGTAGTTAATTTGGACACCAAAACACTTCAAAATCATAGGTTTTTAAGAGTTTACGGCCAAGGAAAGATCCTGGGCCGTAAACCCCTTTTTCAAGGGCAAAGTGTGCCCTAAACACCCTTAAAGCCTTAAGACAATTAACCTTGTATACTTGCAACTTGAATGAGGATAAAATTACATCAAAAATCACCCCTTAAAGGGAGTTTACGGCCAAGGAACATCTCTTGGGCCGTAAACTCCAAGTAAAGGCACAAAGGTGTGCCTAATGTCCCCTTTAGCCTTAGACAAAAACATAGAAGCTATCCTACATGAGCAAGTGACCTAAAAGAATTAAAACCAACACCCCATAGGAGTTTACGGCCGTAAACTCTAGGGGATATGGTCCTTTGGTGGTAAACTCCCCAAAGGAGCATTCCAAGGCCTTAAACTACTTCAAGGATTATTCTAACAAGGCTAGGCTTATTCTAGGATCAAGATAGCAGTTCAAAACACCCAAAACCACCAAGTGAGGAGTTCACGGCCGTAAACTCATGGGTTCACAGCTGTAAACTCCAAAGTGTGGGGTTTGTTGGGTGGTGAACTCATATACAAGGTCATTGGTGCATTAAACCCCTTTTGCCTTGTCCCGTATCAACTTAGATGCAACCATTAGGACCTATAACACTTATATAAAGTGTTTACATGTTCCTAAGTGTCTCAACTTACTTTGTTAAGCTATTATTTGGCTAATTATTTATATATATGCTCATTATATGATAACTAGGCTCGAACGTGTGAACAAGTCTCCGTTTGCCACCTAGCACGGTACCCGATACTTCAATCCAATCAACTCACCACATGTGAGTTCATACCCCTTTAATCAACCTTTGAAATACTTTTAAATGTTTTAAATACTTTATGGGGGGATACAAGTTAAATACTTATAGTTATTACATCAATCACATGTGATTGCATTAATCACATGTGATTAATAACTAGAAAACCAATGATTTATCACTGTTCAAACTGTTTTACTTCAAAATGTTTTACAAACTCTTTCACTTATCAAATGCTTTTAATTAAACTTTGTTTTACTTCTTATAAATTGCATGCCCATATATGTATAGATATATAAGTAATGTTTAAAGGGCTTAGGAAGGCCATCCGCCCTATTTCATTTTCGCGCACTGAGATGTGGTCTGGTGGGATTTCGGGTGACCATCCGAAGGTCGTTTCAATATTAGTTATATATCATATATACATGTATAGACATAAAAGTACTTCCATATTCATACTTATCAGTACATCAATAGCTAGTTACCATCGGGGTAACACAGAACATATACAACTATACTAGAAACAGAACATATACAACTATACTAGAAACAATACATATACAATTATATTAGAACCAGTACATATACAATTATACTAGAAACAGTACATATACAATTATACTAGAACCAGTACATATACAATTATACTAGAAACAGTACATATACAACTATACTAGAAACAGTACATATACAACTATACTAGAAACAGTACATATACAACTATACTAGAACGAGAAACATTACACATACATGAACACGTTAACAATTGTGATCCACTGTGTCGGAGCGTGCCTTAAATGTCATGGCCCGAGTTGTAGCCAGAATTCTCTTGGAGGGAGAGCGTGAGTTTGCGTATAGATCTATACTGGATTGACTATCTTACACCTTGCTGCTAGCTACAGCCGGACCTGCAGGTCTGCGGGTGCCAAACGTCATTCCGTTATTACGACCGTTCATTATGTCGTTGTTACCAGTCGATAGCATGGTGAAATTTATCACATTATACCTTAATATAAATCCGGTTTAAGGTAGTTAGTACAGCAGTAGTTCTTATAATACAAAACTGCAGTACTACAATGATTTACCCATTACATATTTTAGTGATAACCTCACTTAAACGTTAATGTACAAACTATATTTTGTTAAATGATAGTTACACTTGGAAAATTACACACTTTTACATCAAACGAGCATACAAAACAGTTAAGCCTTGGTAGAAGGTTACTTTAATAGAAAATATAGGTTTTTCTGAGGGATTCAAACTTTTACAAACACTTTCAAACACTTACTTACATTTTTACAAACTTATACATTGAGACAGGTTCAAACGTTTTGACAACAAACATTGACACTAAAATACTTATGAACTCACCAGCTTAATGCTGATAAACTCTTTCAAAATAACTTGTATTCTCAGGTCATCAGTAGACAGGTACCGAGGCCAGCTTTTGAGAAGATGGAGCGTATCCAAGACTCATCTTATTATTTTGATATACATCATTTTTGGTGTCTATACTGTACAGAACACGCTTGTATTAAAATTATATATTTAATGCAATGGATGATGTTGTTTGCTTATTTACATTTACTGTGTTGTGATACTTTACATGACGTCCTCCGCCCCAGAACGTTTCCGCCGTTCTTGGTTTTGGGGTGTGACATAATCACCCTCAAGAAATTGAATTTTCCACTATGTTCCCATATGTAAATTTCGGTGAGGTTTTGGACCCCAGCCAGGGGCTCTACCCATTGGACCCCGCTAGCGGCGTTGCCCCTAGACCCCGCCAAAGGGGCGTTGCCCCTTTGGAAACCCTGGACCCAGGGGCGCTGTCCCCGGACCCCCGACTAGTCGTCGAACCGACTTTTAATTTGATCTTATACATGTGTGAACTCCGCACCAACCCGTACATATATTAGATTACAAATTAAGAAGTCTCTTAGCTCACATGTTAGTTCCAGTTACATAAAATGACATGGTGACACCTAAATCACCAACAACAAAGTGTTAAAAGATAAACAAATTCATCATACTTGAAAAGACAAATTGCATTAAAAAGAAGGGATAATGACTTAAAAGAGTAATATATTTTTTGATTTGTATATATTTGGTTACTGAGTTTTTTTTTTCATCCATATTTGCCCATTCAACTTATTTAACTGTACACATTCAATCCTTATGACCAGTTACTTCAGGTAAACTGGAAACAAATGAGTTAATAGGTTAATATATTTCTCACTTTGTATACATTTAGTCCTTAATATTTTTTGTTGCAAAATAAGTCATTGTTGTTTTTGTACACATTCAGTACTTATGGACATCGCGATCTCAACTGCTTGGTTGCTTAAGTTTTGTGTTTTGAACATCGTAACTTCATACGATCTCGAACTTTTACGATCTTTATATCCATACATTCGTATTTTTTATGTTCTGAACATCGTAACTTCTTTATATGATCTCGAATTTTAATGATCTTTATATCCACTTGTTCGTATTTGAGTCTACTACAACTTTCGTTTAGATTACTCATATTAAAAAGTAATATATTTTTACTTACATATAATCACAAAGAACTCGTGTATATAAGTATCATAAATAAAAATATATTACTTTTTAACGGGAGTAATATAAATGGAAGTTGTATTAGACTCAAATACGAACACATGAATATAAAGATCGTTAAATCTAAGATCATATGAAGAAGTTTCGGCATTCAAATCACAATAAATACAAATGTGTGGATATAAAGATCGTAAACATTTAAGATCGTATGAAGAAGTTACAATGTTCAGAACACAAAACCTAAGCAATAAAGCAGTTGAGGTCGCGATAATCATAAGCATGAACAACCTCAAACACCTCATTAATGATTGTCCCACGTAGAAAGACGTGAGAAAACCTAAAGAAACCGTTCAGTGAATATGTGCAAAAATAACAAGAACTTACTTTGCAACAAAAAAAATATTAATGACTAAATGTAATATATATATATATATATATATATATATATATATATATATATATATATATATATATATATTAAGGACTAAATGTGTACAAAGTGAGAAATATATTACCCTATTAAGTCATTTTTTCCGGTTTACCTAAGGAACCGATCATAAGGACTAAATGTGTATAGTTAAACAAGTTGAAGGGACAAATATAAAAAATAAAAAAAAAAAAAAAAAAAAAAAAAAAAAAAAAAAAATCTAAATAACTAAATATATAAAAAACAAAAAATATATTAACTTTTTAAGTTATTATGCCAGTTTAACTACAACTCAAACTCAATTTCTTTAAAATGGAAGGGGGTGTACACAAACTTCAAATCTATGGTCACATTAGTGCAAAACCACTTGACCAACGCAATCACTACCTTTGAATTCCACATTTTGGGTCATTTGATTCAACAACCCGTTCATCATATCATTCCACGAATTCACAAACTTCAAATCTATGGTTACATTGTATTTAGTGACTGAACAACTCATGAGCGATCTTTAATGTAATGCTACAATGCGTTTTCCAAGTTCCCATTTTGGTATCTACCATGCCATTGTTTTTCTTTAAGACATTTCATTAAATCTGTAATCGACAATTTTTGTTTCACAAGGTATAAATCCGTTATAAATCAACAATTAGAAGCAAGGTAAGGGATAGATTCCAAAAGAGCAAGAAAAAATAACCCAAAATTACTTTACCATAAAGTGGCCCCCATAAGAATCTTATCATCTCACTCATCTTCACATCTCACTGGATATCATCCGTCCACGTCAGCATAGATGGCTAAAAAAGCCCCCACATTTCCCTTTAGGGCAGCTTTCATCAATCAATCGGAGAAAACCACCACCAGTCATCACCAGCAAATTAACCAGCGACCACCACCGGATCAGGCAACATGGCCGCTGCGACTGCCACTGCTGCCGCTGCCATCGGCTCTCCTTTCTCCAAATGTAACATAAAATCAAAGCCGTGGTCTTCTGATCCTATATTTCTTAAATTAACATCTACAATACCCAGATTACAATCATCATCAGTATCTCATTCTCTTACGAGAACTGAGGCAATACCCATATCCGGAAAGTGGCGGGTGCTAAGGGTATCAGCTTCGGTGGCGCAAGAAGAAGCGGCAGTATCGGCGACGGAGGAGGAAACCCTCGAGCAAGAGGAGGAACCGGTGGTCAAGGAAGAAGTGCAAGAAGTCTCCGGTGACGGAGGAGATCAACCCGAGGCAATCAGTTCTGTACATACCAAGCTTTACTTCGGGAATTTGCCGTATCTCTGCGATAGTGCTCAGCTCGCCGGAATAATCCAAGATTACGCTAGTCCGGAGCTTGTTGAGGTACATACATCTCAAATTCTCCATCTTTATACACCCAAATAATTGACTGTTTCATTAACATCAAAAAGATTGATTCTTTTCTACACCTATTGTTCAAAATCCATGAGTATTTCCTCGATCTCTTACAGTGTTGGTTTACACAGATTAACTTTCGCCAAAAGAATTTAAAAAGATCATCGATTCATATTGTTAAAGTTATATATTTATGGATCAAGTTCTTGATCAGGTACTCTACGATAGGGACACTGGTAAAAGCAGAGGCTTTGCGTTTGTGACAATGAGTAGCATCGAAGATTGTAAAGCTGTCATTGAAAACCTCGATGGAAGAGTAAGCATTCACATGACATGACAACATAGAACATTAGATGGTTTCAAATTACTTAATCAATAGAGTTTCATGTCTGTTTACAGGAATATGGTGGAAGAACATTAAGGGTGAATTTTTCTGATAAACCAAAGCCGAAAGAACCATTGTACCCTGAAACAGAGTACAAGTTATTCGTCGGAAATCTTTCATGGTCTGTTACCTCCGAGAGTCTAACAGAAAAATTTAGCGAACATGGCAATGTGGTTGGAGCAAGGGTTCTATATGATGGTGAAACTGGAAGGTCTCGTGGTTATGGCTTTGTGAGTTACTCCACGAAATCGGAAATGGAGTCAGCCCTTCAGGCTCTTAATGGAGTGGTAATAATTTAATAACTAATAACTAATTACTTCAAATTATCTTGATTTCATGGAAAAGAAAAGATTTATGTTTCTTGTTTTTAACAGGAGCTAGAAGGGCGATCAGTGAGAGTTAGCTTGGCACAAGGAAAAAAGCAATAAGAGTAGCCAATATTCAAGATTTCAAGATTTCAAATTCAAGAACATAAGGCATACTTGTAGCAAAATGTATGGAGTCCCTTTGTAGAAAGAAAGAAATTAATCAGAAACCATATTGGCATTTAGCAATGGGATAACAGTTTGCTTAGGTTACAATCATTATATTTCTTGTGTCATGTTTTCTACTTTTGTTGTTGGTTTTCTTATGATGTTCTCACATGTTGACGTAGGGTTGCTAGAAGAATAATATTTTTACACAAAGTTTTTTACTTTACAATGCACTCAATGAAGTAAAACAAGCAACTAAAATCAAGGTTGCTTGACAAGTTCCTATGGAGTTTGTAGTAAAAGTAAAACATTTCCAAAGATTTTGAACGTTTTTACATTAAAACAAACACATATGTAGAGAAAGATGCATTCTCAAATTACCTAACGAATTTTGATATTTCAAAATTAACTTATGCAAATGTTTATGTAACTCATGGATGATGTCAATGAAGAAACTCTCTTGGATCAGTAACAAAACCAGTCAAAGCCGAAGCTGCAGCAGTGTAGGGAGAAGCTAAATAGATTTGACCAGCTTTGTGTCCCATGCGACCTGGAAAGTTCCGATTGGTGGTTGATAAACAAACCTGCCATTATCAAATGAATGTCAGCAGAAGCTAAATAACACTCAAAAGTTGAGAAAAAAAATGGAGTTTTGAAGTTAAATAGGCATTAAAAGTATGTGTTTGAAAAAGGATACTTGCCTGAGGTTCATTCATGCGTGCATAATTATCCAATGGACCACCCACACAAGCACCACAACTAGGACTCCTAGGTGAATCGCAGCCCGCTTGTTCAAATATCTGGGAACAAGTTTTTCCACCCGAACCTGGCACTGGTAGGGTATACAAGTCCATCCACACCTACCAAACATAAAATAAAAACATTACTACTCTTGAAAGTTCTATGTAAAAAGGTCATCTTCCTCTAAGTTGGCTTACCCTAAAAAAGCATCATGTGAGATATAAATCAGGTACACAACAGTCTGTTAGATATAAATTAAGTACACAACAGTTTGCTAGATATAAATCAGGTACATAACAGTCTGTTAGATATGAATCAGGTACACAACAGTCTGCTAGGTGACTGCTAGCTTAGCGTGCACCACATTGGAACTGAAACTTCTACATTACAACTGTTGAGACTCGAACCCTTGTGTGTTTGTGTTTTAAGCATTAGTATCATGGTAGTTGTAAAAGTATTGAAAACCCTTTGTAGCATTACATATAATACTTTAAAGCACAAACCTTTTGTGTAGCTGGGACAATGAATGTGGGAACTTTGACCTTACCATTACCACCCTGCATGTTATATAAATAATTTTTTAAATATAGTATCATAAAAACTTGACATGTCTATAAGTACACATTAGATATTAGATTTATTTGCACATAATATCACAAGTTTATGCAAAAAAGTTATTCTTCTAGCAACCCTTAGGCTGACCCAAACTGCTCGACCCCAGGAGAATCATGGTGCACAGTGGCCTACTAGACGGTTGACATAAGAGTCCAATGCACACTTGGGGCATAATATCAAAAGTAAAACAGCAAGACACCTAAAAGCTTACGGAAGCTAGGAACACTCTAGCAGCAGCTAGAAAATCCTCGGTTTTGCCACCTGTGCATGAGCCGATATACACTCTGTCTAGTTTCACATCCTTACATTCTCGTGCTAAAGCACGATTATCAGGAGAATGTGGCTGAAATATGTAAAAGAACACAAGTTAACATTTTAATATTATATCAATTATCAAAAGCGTAAACTCAGAAAGAATGAAACAATATCTCTAACCTTTGCCACAAGTGGCTCCAATTTTGTGACATCAATTCTATATTCGGAAAGAAATCTGTATCCAAAGTTGAATAAGGTCAAGGATTTCACTTTTAAAATTTCTCAAAACAAGTTAAGAAGTAGAAAAATCATCTGGTTATAACATTAATGGTTGAGTAATTAACCTTGCTTGATCATCACTGTAGACTGGTTCATAAGGCATAGAAGTTTTGTCCTGTAAACAGGAGTGAATGGGAGAGGGGGGAGGTTACAAATCTTAGACATATAAATACATTTTAATTGAAGGATATCTTGTTCAATTATCCCACTAATTTCATAATTTTGACAAATGAAAGTATATATGTTGCCATTTAGTGACCTTAAACTTATTAAGAACTAGCTAAGGAGGCAGATGTGATATTGAAAAGATCACAGGAAAACTAACCTCAAGGTATTTAAATGTTGTAGCATCAGCTGGAACAATACCATTCTTACCCCCGGCTTCAACCACCATGTTGCATAATGTCATTCTTTCTTCCATCTACGAAATGAAAATGCAAATATAATTAATACATTTTGTATTTTTCGTGAAATAGTTCTATACCAAGGAGAAATTAAGAACAATCAAAACTTACACTTAAACTTTCCACAGTTGTCCCAACAAACTCCATTGCTTTATATGTTGCACCAGATACAGATATTTCACCAATTATCTACAATAAGAAGGTTAGTCAACCATGAGTTTTTAAAGATGTCATAATAGTGTGCCTATAAGCTTATTACATATAAATAGTGTGATTGAGTTTTATTACTTTATACAATATTTCAAGATTATTTGATTAAAAGATATTGTCATAAGGTAAGACAAAATTAAACTTACTTGTAGGATCAAATCCTTTGCAAGAAGATAATCCGGCATTTCTCCATCCATCACAAATCTTAAAGTTGGAGGTACCTATTAAACATGGTCACAAAGAAGAAAAGTAGAAAGTGTCAAGTACAAAGACAAATTGTTACAAAATAGATACATTTCGATAATAAAAAAAAAGGCGTACAATTTGTTTTCTATCATTCCAAAAAAGAATCAAAACTTTTCATTAACTTCTATCTCCAATTAAACAAAGGCCACTCGGACATAAAACAAGGGTTTCAAGTCTCAATAGCCACAGTATAGGAGTTTCAATTCCAATGTGGATTGGGCTCCTTACAGGCCTCTGGGCTCTTATGTCAGCCACCTAGTGGGCCCACTATGTACCTTACGTAGAGTGATGTGAGCAAACTCAGAGACGAATAATCATTTTGTAGATACATAGGTTGTGCAATACATACATACCCCACCATATTAAGCAAGGAAGATTACAACATCACACACAAATGAAGAATACTAATTTATCTACAAACCTTAAGCAAAAGCTTTCCGGTTCCCAACACAAAACCGGCATCCGTGTTTCCAATTCCGGTTGCAAACTGGCCAAATGCTCCGGCAGTACATGTGTGGGAATCAGTACCAAGAAGAATCTAAAAGAAAAGTAACATGTAAAGGAGTTAATTAATGAGACAATTTTCATATAGTAAGATCACATTAAAAATGTATCAAGTCACATAGATTAATTAATTAGAGGTACCTCTCCAGGTCTGCAATGGCCTTCTTGTGCAAGAGCAATATGACATACACCTTTATAATCAGGATTAGCCTGAAAAATTATGACTTATATATCTTTTCAATATCTATTATATAACGAATCTTTTGACAAAAAGAGAGAACCATATATACATACCTTGAAATTACCACGATCCGTTATATCATAGAAATACTTTATGTTTTGCTCGTTTGAGAAATCCCTTATGATATCGACATTTCTGTTTGCCCTTTCATCACTTGTGAATATATAGTGGTCAGGTATGATGACAATCTTTTCACGATCCCAAACCTTAAATATCCAAATTCATTTATATAAAGTTTAATCACTAAAAAAAGGTAAAAATGTGTGAATATGAGTAGATGTACCTTAGCATTGTTGCCAAATTCTTTCTTGAAGACTCCTATAGCACCAGGGCCACAAACATCATGGGTCATCAAAGTGTCAACGTTGACCCAAACATTCTCACCAGGGATCAGATTGGATTTTTCAGAAGCTCGAGAAAATATTTTTTCTGTCATCGTCATTCCTGTCTTTACCTGAAGAAAAGATTCATCTACGTAATCAAAAACCCTCTTTACGTTACATAAACTCCATGGATATTGGAGCAAAGTTAAACATATAATCAAAGAGATGAATAAAGAAAGGGTCAAGACTCAAGAAGAAAAGAACCCAACTGAACCGGTTGTTGATGGTTTACGTTCAGATGTTTGTGGTGTCATGATAGAAAGGATCTTCCTTGAAGCTTGTTTTTGCGTGGAAATGGTGATCGCAAATGAGGGTTGCGCATATTGATCCCCATCTTTCTGGGAAATCTGAAGATTCAGATAACAAGATTTGTTAAAAGGATTATTCGGTGATGAAAATTTTGACTCGAAAATAGATATGTAAGTAGTAACCTTGTTGAAGAAAGAGGAAGAAGCTGAAGAGATTGAACATGAAGTCGCCATTGATGAATGATGAGATGATTATGCGTTGAGTTGGTGGAGAACTGTTTGCATTATCAATGGAGAAGACTGGTCGTTGGGAATAGTTTGGCGGGCGCATACCATTTCCCCTACGACAGTTGACTATATATATTAGAATATTATAAATAAATAAATAAATTAGTAAACACAAAACATTACAGTAGAAATGAATATGATCTAAAACTAAAAATGTAAAAGAGTAGATTAATAGCATAGTCTTGCAGCATTTCAAAAATTTTGAAATTCACTAAACTCTCCGTCCCTTATCCTAACAATATTAAAAATGTAAAAGAGTAGATTACTTCATCACTTTCATACTCTTCATCATCTTATCTTAATCTTAAAATCAAACTAAATTTAACCAAAATTAATCCTATATAACAACAAATTTTAAGTTCCAATGGCACTCTTGGTTAAGCAAATTGATAGCACAAAATTGATATGATCGTACAAAACTCTGGTGACATGTGTCATTAGGGTTCATTTAAGATGTGGACATGTAGTGGTTGTCTAGGCTAACAATAATAGGCATAATTAAGCAATAAAATTTGTAACAGAAGTAACATAGATCGAATCCATGGTGAATGGGATATTAGTTTGTTAAGCCATATATAAAATGAGAAAGGTAGAAAAGAGGTATGTTTTTTTTGTTAGTAACATATTTTAAGCATAAAACCAACATGCAAAATGAAATAACCAAAGGAATGGAACCTTAGACTGAGTATATACCACTCTTTCACCACACTTGTTGAGTACCACGTTATCTTTCTACTCATTCATCTTTCACTCACCGAAATGGTCACCATTAATTACCTCAGTTTTATTTTTATTTTTTAAAAATGAAAATAATTTAATTTTAAAGTTCATAATTCAAAAATACATATATAATTCCAAAAAATTGATTAACAAACATAAAAATTAATTAAAATAAAAATATTGCATTACTTAAAAATAATAATTACATAATAAAACCTAGAAAACATAATTAAAAATTACATAATGAATCTAGAAAAAAATGTGTCACTCAGAATCATCGCCCTCGACATTGGCATCCTCGTCATCGACATTCAAATCTCCGGCCAAGTCATTGACGAACATATCTGAACCTTCATTTGATTCGTCAAACAAATTACCGTGCCAATACCACTCTACCTAGAGATGTATGTGAGCCCTATACATGTGTTCCACCAAATCAGCACTAAGGGAATGATGAATGTTATAACACTCCAAAATACGAGCCAAAAATTTCATTTTTGAAAACATACTTTTAACAAAACATTCGAATTAAAACATTTACTGATCATAGTATTTTAATAAGATATCGCATGTCTGGAAAACATTTCAATAAACATAATAATGTCAGAGTACAAATCTCCAGGAATTTCTCATGATGCGGAATACAAAGCATGTGTGTGATAGGCCGCTACTACGCCAGCTCCTTCCTCTTCGCAGAAGAGGTATCTGAAACCAAAACTGAAAACTGTAAGCACGAAGCTTAGTGAGTTCCCCCAACCTACCACATACCATACAATCACATAACATGCATATATCGCCAGGCATATCTGGGTGCCCGACCTACCCATTCGGTCCTCTCGACCGGATACTGTCTAGCATAACTGGGAGCTTGCCTCCCATTCGGTCCTCTCGACCGGATACTGACTAACATATATGGGTGTTGGTCTCCCCTTCGGTCCTCTCGACAGGATACTGAGTAGCATATCTGGGTACTGGTCTCCCCTTTCGGTCCTCTCGACCGGATACTGGGGACTATTTCACCCCTACTACTACCACATAACACATATATCTCGTAATCTATCTAGCATGGTTGGGCATGATCACCCCTTCGGGCCTATCGACCGGTAATCTGGGGACTATCTCCCCCTACTGTCACATAGCATCATATCATACTAGCACATAAACATATCACAAGTAGTGGCAAACCTAGATGATATCACAAAGACAATCATCTAACATACATCTCCTACTGGTGGGCCGACATTGTGGCCTTAGACCCACCGCTACGGAAGGTAACTCACCTCGATGTAACTGCTGATCTGTATGGGAATTAATTGTCTGTTGCTACTGCTGCTGCTCCGGAAATCCTCCGGCTATAATTCCCACAAAACACTCAATCAATCACTGCTAACTGACCCTTGGGGTAAAATGACCATTTTACCCCTGACCAAGTCATAAGTCAAGGTCAGAGTCAACTTTCAGTTGACCCGACTCACCGAGTTGGATACCCAACTTGCTGAGTCTCTATCCAATCCATTGACCTGTATCCCGTCTCTACTCGTCAAGTTAGGCGTTGACTCGACGAGTTCTCCTTCTAAACTGATATCCAAGTCCTTCATCCTACTCGCCGAGTTGTATGAACAACTCGCCGAGTTTATCTTCATCCGAAGAACACTTTATGTTGTGACTCGCCGAGTTGTATGAACAACTCGTCGAGTCTGTTCTTGATCTAAGAAGATTGTCTTGAACTCGTCGAGTCATGGCATTGACTCGCCGAGTTACTTCATGAGTGAGTCTGGCTTCCAACTCACTGAGTTATACCCTATGACTCACTACTCCAACTTGCAGACACAAAAGGGAACAACCCTGGGACTCGCGACCCGACTCGCCGAGTCAGATGAACGACTCGCCGAGTCGGCCAGATGCAAAAATGATACACGCGATTTTGCTTGGATCCAGCTCATTCCATTCATAGATTTGGGTTCCTAGGGCCTGGTTTACACGTAAAGTTTCCAACTTTACATGTAGAAATGCATATAATGGGGATTAGGGGCGAAATAATGGCTAAGAAGGTAGATCTAGGACATTCCATCAATTTACTCCCATAAAGTTATAGATCTGAGCTTGTGGAGCTCAAACAAGACTAGTTCTAGTGGATACTGATGAGATTAATGTTTCTTTTAATCTATGAAGATCGATAAGATCTTGAACAAGTTATGAAAACAATGACGATATAAACACAGTAA
Source organism: Lactuca saligna (assembly GCF_052625555.1). Classification (NCBI taxonomy): domain Eukaryota; kingdom Viridiplantae; phylum Streptophyta; class Magnoliopsida; order Asterales; family Asteraceae; genus Lactuca; species Lactuca saligna. Next base: position 92,354,118 of record NC_136418.1, read on the forward strand.
AATTATGGAACAGGAATGAATCAAACGTGTTGAATGATTAAAACAAAATCCTCAGAAGAGCTCGATTAAGAACATCAACTGTAGAGGATTGGAAGGTTACAAGTATGATCAAAGAAACCTTTAGTCGTCTGGAAAATATTGTATTCTCAGATCTCTAAAACCTTAACCTAATATGCATGCAAGCATAAGCTTATATACAAAGCATAAAAGACACACGGTTGGACAGGCCCAAACCGTAGTACAAAACATTATAAACAAACGAGCCCAAAAGACGCAATCTTCTAAGCCCAATAATCTCCCCCTTTGCGTCAATTTGGGGCGAGATCTTCACTCTGTCTTCAAAGCAGATGGCTTCTTTACCGTTTGAAAAATTTTCGGTATCAAAGCCAGAATATGATGCCTGAAGGTAATATACCAACGAAGCATATCTGTAAAGTTCTTCTTATCTGCTGTTGTGTTCTGTTTGCATCGGTGAATGATATTGATGATGTGCTCCAGACACTCTGTAGAGAACAGATGCTTGTCTACCAACGCAAACAGAAACTTGTGCTTATCCCCCCTTGTGAACATAACTGTCAGATTGGAAGAATCAATCTGCCCCAACTTCATTTTATGGACATCTCCGGTTTTGGAAGTGGGCTTGACAGTCGGTTTCTTATTCATCACCTTTGCTATTTCCTGATCCATAGTGGCTAGCTCATGGACATAGGAAGCCAACATTCTTTTAAGATGAGAAAGAATTGGTTCATATTCTCTCTGGTTGGAGAGAAGAATGTTGTAGAGCAAGATCCAATCGTGGGGGTTCAGACTGGGAAGATCTGCCAGAGAAATAAGATGTTCGGTGTTGGCAGTTCCTCTGTTGATTTTGAAATTGACGTTTACAAATTTCCCAGCCTGGGTTGGTTTCAGTACCTTGACTCTAATAATTTTCTGGGCACTCCAAGTCAAGTACTGAGGTTGACCGAATTTTAGATAGAAATCGATAAGCTCCCTGTCAACCTTCGGGTTCGGATGAGGGACGTTTGCAGAGACATCAAAGCAGTGAAAAGTGAAGGCTTTACGCGTAATGGGCATGTCGAACTGCGAGTCTTTGGAATTTTCACACTCAAAAGATGCAATCGGTTCCAACCAATAAATAGAAGGAAACTCAATTGCTTGAGTGATGAGTGTGTCTCTGTCCCAATCTGGGAACAGAGTCTTTTTAGCTTGAATAGCCTCCTCATCCTCCCGGATTTTCCTTTCTCTGGCTTCTGCCTCACGAGCTATCTTCAATGTTTCATCAAGCTCTCTGTCCCGTTTCTTGCGTTGAAGAGCTTCAGTAATGGTTTCATCTGATTCTGATTCGCTCTCAACTTGGACATGTTTACCAGAACCCGAAGCTACATTACCCTTCGGTTCTGTTTTGGACATACCTTCCTCTCCCCCTTGTCTCGGAAGAACAGGCTTCTCTGAGACACCCTTCATTTCACTTAGGATAGTGATTGCCGGAAGGAGTTTCGCCTGGAGATGCTGACGAATAGTGAGGGTTAGGAAGGGATCATGGGAGTCAAGAACACCGGTTAACAGATTTTTAACGTCACCAGCGCAACTCTGAAGAACTGCCCGTTGAGTTTGAAGCAAAGTGATTTCTTGTTGTGCCTGGGCCAGTTGAACCTTCTGTAAGTTAATAGTTGCCTGGTGCTTGATAACTACTTCCTCCAGGGTGCTCTCGGCTGCCAAAGAGGCAAAACGTGAATCCAAAGATTTGAGAAGTGAAGTGGATTCAGTTTTGAGGTCAGCACGCAGAGCCTCAAATTTCCTGGTTTCTCCCTGAAGGGTGGCTGTGAACGAGTCTACTGACGCTTGAAATTTGGAAGCATTTGAGTCAGCATGAGCCTTGAGAGAATCAAGAAAGATCTGAGTTGTATGAACAACCTCAGAAACTTCCTTAGTGGCTTTGGAGCATGAGGTCGCTGAATTCTCTACGGCGTCAGTAGAGCGATCCAAGGCTTCGGTGTAAGTCTGGATCGCTGACTCGATAAAAGCCTTCAGCACAGCACCCCCATATGCTTTACTGTCAGCCAGCAGACTATCGAGTTTTGCGTGAATCTCTTGAAGTTGCTGACTTGACACAGGGGTATCTGTATCGGTGTCGGTAGGGATCCGGTAAGGGCTGTAATAGATGGAATCAAATTCTTCATCATCACCCCCTAGGGTAGCACCGGAGTTGGAAGATGGAGAAGGGGAGGATTGAAGATTGATGACCGGGGTTTCAACCACAGAAGCAGCCCCCGTATCAGATACGTTGACCGTTACTGGTGGTTGGGTTGTGGTTATGGTGATAGATTCGGTGATAATAGGTTGGGAGATAGAAGATGAAGGTTGAGAAACGGTGAAGGGAATAGTGGTTTCGGTTGAGGTTTGGGGAATTGATGTTGGAACAGAACTTGAGATGTTCTGTTTGGGTGATTGGGTTGGGGTTGGAAATTTTGGGGAAGAAGGAGGAGAAGGAGATTTGGTAATTTGGGGAGATTTAGGTGGGGTAGGTGAGTTTTGTGGAGACGAAACGGGTGCAGTTTCGGGTTTAGGATTAACGGCTGGTGGGGTAGGTGAGTTTTGTGGAGACGAAACGGGTGTAGTTTCGGGTTGAGGATCAACATCTTCTGTTTCGGATGGTGCATTCTGTTTTGATTTAGAAGGAGATCCTTTGGCTCTTTTAGCCATCTTCTTAACCTTTTTCGTTCTGGGCTGAGAAGGTTCCTCTGCTTCGGATTTGCGTTTGGAGGACCTTCTCTTTTTCTCCGTTTGGGGTGCGGGTTCCTTCATCTCAGCCTTCTCCTTTTTGCTCACTCTTTTGCCCCGGTTAGCAGGCTGATCCAGAGCCTCAAGAGCTACACGTTGTTCCTCGGAAAGAACCCTAGGAGGCAGGGGGGTTCTGGAGCTGTAGTCCGCCATAATCTTGCTGTGGGGCGTGACGCATCTGTACATGGACTCAGGGATTAGTCCATAGTGGAGGAACTTACTTGGATCTGAGAGAATGATTTTCTTGGTGTGGTATGTGGCAATTGAAGCCATAAGAACATCCTTCATGACAGGGATGTCAAGAGAATCAATGGCTCTCCTGGTTATGAGGGTCCAAAACCTGGCGCATGAAATTTCTGAGTGCCTTGCGGTAGTGTTGAGACTCTGAACCACTTGAGACCAGAGAATTGACCCATAGTCAAGATTGATGCCGTTGTAAAGCCCGTACAGCATTGTAAGAAATCCTTTGCTGGTGGTGTCGGAACCACCACATCGCTCCGCTAAACCCTTAATTAAAAGGGTAAGCAATCCATTCCATTGAGATGGAAGACATGATTTCTTGACTTTGGCAACAGATGTTAGAACATCTGTATACCCCATCTCGTACATCATCTTAAAGAGCTGGGCGGTTGTGATGAAGTCTGGTGAAATGACAGAAGCATCCACGGCAAGCCCTAGAAGAGAGCAAAATCGTGTTTTGGAAACGGAAGTCTTCTTGTCGTGAATAGAGAAGTAGATACGGTCTTTGTTTCTGTCGTAGCTAGCGGTGGTGTAGACTTGAGATAGCAGGGACATAGGAACTGCCTCCACCTGCGTTAATGCCAATACCAATGGGGAATATTTGAGGCATTCCACCACGTAGAGCATATATGAGTCATAGACGAATGGAGACAACTCTATGATCATGTTCTGATTTGGTTTGATTGCAAGAAAAGAAGAAGAAGCAGATTGATCGTGAGCAGAAGAAGAAGTCGCCATTGTTGAGTTTTTGGAAGAAGATGAACAGTGGCAACTTTATCAGAGAGATAATGCTTTGAGAGGTAACTGCCAAAGAACACGATCACGTCTTATTTATACCGTTCTCAGGAGAGAGAAAATCGTGATGATGAGGAACCCAAAATGTCGCCTGAAAAAGCGCGATTAGAAGTTATGGTGTATTCAATGAAGACGTCAACACACGTGGGGTTGAAACGAATCCTTTGCACGCGCCCAAATCTTTTTCGTACCGTTTGAAATCCCTTGTGCCCTTGTTTGGTTACAACTGAAACTTAGAACCATGTGCCAAACAGCAATTAGAATGTGGGAAAAGAATTCCGTGCATAAGAGTGTGAAAGACAAGGAAATAAATCAAATGTGTTTGGAAGTGCGTGTTGTCTAAATAAAAGACAGAAGGCAGAAGATTCCGGGCAAGAATCGCGTCCTTCAGAGTCAAGAGAGACCTGAAGTGTTTGTGTGGTTTCCCGAGAAATACGATCAGTTGTCTTTAGAGAAACAATGAAAGGCGTCTTCTATTGATGGCTAAGAGGTGGCTGAACTCAAACCAAACATTAAGTCTTGACATAAAACTAAGTGTTGGTAGAGTTACCTGTGAGACCGATGTGATCTGTTGAACAGGTAGGAGGGAAGTATTTCATGATGGGAATGATATAGACAGAAATCTCAAAATAAATTAAACTGGATCTCTTTGGGAAGAAATGTCTTAGGACGAGACAGTTTCATAAAAGATCACTCATAAAGAAAATTTCCAAGTAAAAGCTTGAGTTAATTACTCACCGTCAATTCATTTTAGGTGTTGGATTTTGGGTTTCACTCAGAACGTGGTAATCGAATCTAAGATCATGAACTCAGATGTTGTGCAACCATAAGCCTCAGTGGTAAAGACCGAGAGCATCAAGGGTTACTTTGGGGAGCGAATGTAAGTGAAGAAGTTGAAGAGATGGTTAAGAGACCGAACGTACCTTCTGCTACATAAATGGGACAAAGCAGAGCAACTCATGTTGCAGATGAGTAAAAGAAGGTAGCTCTAGACCGAATATGAGAGAATAGCCTGATTGGGAAGAAACGATAGGTATTGATCGAATCATTAAGGCATGCTCGAGGTCATAGAGGCTTGAGACAACATACAACAGCATGCTTCTAGGGACGTCTAACTAGTCTTATAAGAGAAAAACATACCTGGATGAACGTTCCATAAGGAGATACTTGTATTCACTTGAGCAAGAAGTACATATACTAGAAATATAAAATATTTTTGAAATTTTGAAATTTACTTAGAGATAAATAAATACTGAAAGACAAAATTTGAAAGACAAAATATTTTTGTTAATTTTTAATTTTCTGAAAAAGAAATAAAAACGGAAAGATAAAATATTTTTGGTAAATTTGAATTTTCTGAAAAAGAAATAATAAAAAAAAAAAAACAGAAAGATAAAATTTAGACAAAGAAAAGAAGCAGAGATTTGGAAGAACCGAGCGGTTTGTTTGAATGAGCGCCTATATTGTAGAGGCAGAGAGAGACCGAGCAATCTGGTTGATTTGATTCCGTTATGTTATTAGAGCAGAGAGTAACCGAGCGGTCTGGTTGATTCGGTTCCTTGATTATACCAGAGCAGAGAGCAACAGAGCGGTCTGTTAGGTTCGGTTCTTTGATTTTACCAGAGCAGAGAGCAACAGAGCGTTCTGTTAGGTTCGGTTCTTAGATTTTACCAGAGCAGAGAGCAACAGAGCGGTCTGTTAGGTTCGGTTCTTAGATTTTACCAGAGCAGAGAGCAACAGAGCGGTCTGTTAGGTTCGGTTCTTTGATTTTACCTGAGCAGAGAGCAACAGAGCGGTCTGTTAGGTTCGGTTCTTGAATTTTTTTTTTTTTTTTTTTTTTTTTTTTAAATAGAGACATGAGGATTTGGGACCGATTCTGCAACCATCATGCCTAAGCCTTGCAATATCTGATTGAATGATGCTTCAGGCAGAGCTTTTGTAAAGATGTCAGCCAGTTGATCAGTGGTTCTTACGAAGTGAACTTCGACATTTCCATCTTCCACATGATCTTTGATGAAGTGATACCTTAGTGATATGTGTTTGGTTTTGGAGTGTTGCACTGGGTTATGACAGATCCTAATTGCACTTTCAGAGTCACAATATAGTGGGATCTTCTTCATATTGAGTCCATAGTCTCGAAGTTGACTTTGGATCCAAATCACTTGTGATGTGCATGATGCAGCTGCAATGTATTCTGCTTCGGCTGTGGATAGCGACACGCATGTCTGTTTCTTGGATTGCCAGCTAACTAACTTCCCGTCAAGAAATTGACATCCACCGGTCGTGCTTTTTCGGTCGAGTCCACATCCTCCAAGGTCAGCATCAGAATAGGCTTGAACGAAGAAGCCTGAGTTGGATGGATACCAAAGACCTAAGGAGGTGGTTCGCTTGAGATATCGTAGGATGTTCTTCACTGCAAGCATGTGAGGTTCACGAGGGTTTGCCTGAAATCGAGCACAATAACACACAGAAAACATGATATCAGGTCTGCTAGCAGTAAGATACATTAACGATCCAATCATTTGACGATAGAGCGTGATATCAACAGCTGGTTTGTCTAGAGATGGGGTAAGCTTAGTGCCGAATGCCATTGGGACTTTGACTTTTGAGTCTCCCATCATACCGAACTTTGCTAGGAGAGTCTTCGTGTAAGCTTCCTGATTAATAAAGATGCCTTCGGGTCCCTGTCTTATGTTTAAACCAAGGAAAAAGTTAATAGGACCCATTGAGCTCATTTCAAACTTAGTCTCCATCAGCTTTCTGAATTCAGCCGTTAAGCTTGGATTCGTGGAGCCAAAGATGATATCATCGACATAAATTTGAACTATCATAAGGTGGTTACCTTCCTTTTTGCGAAAGAAGGTTGGGTCAACCGAACCTTGTTTGAATTTAGACATCTTTAAAAATTTTGTGAGCGTTTCATACCAGGCTCTCGGAGCTTGTTTAAGGCCGTACACAGCTTTATCCAAAATATAGCAATGATTTGGATGCTTTTCGTTCACGAATCCAGGAGGTTGCTCTACGTACACCGTCTCTTCAAGTTCTCCATTAAGAAATGCACACTTGACGTCCATTTGGAAAACTTCAAAGTTCTTGTGAGCAGCATAAGCTAGAAATATTCTAACAGATTCTAGCCGAGCTACTGGAGCGAAAGTCTCTTCGTAGTCTATCCCTTCCTCCTGACAATATCCCTTTACCACCAGACGAGCCTTGTTCCGTATAACATTACCTTACTTGTCCATTTTGTTCCTAAAAACCCATTTGAGACCAACAATCGAAGCATCTGGAGGATTTGGAATTAGTGGCCAGACTTTGTTTCTTTCAAATTCGTTCAACTCGTCTTGCATTGCTTGAACCCAATCAGAGTGGTCGAGAGCAGTGTTAACTGTCTTTGGTTCAACTTTTGATACGAAAGAATTGAACATGCAAAACTCTACCTTTGAAAATAAGGAAGTTTGTTTTTCCTTCAGTTGGGATCGGGTCAGAACTTTTTCAGATACATCCCCAACTACTTGAGAGACAGGATGATCTCTGGTCCATTTGATAAGAGGAGGGTAATTTGGATCAACGGTTGGGTCTAATTCGGCATTGATTATTTCTTCTAGTTCAGATTGGCTATCATAACCGAGTGTCACATCGTCATGTTCTACCTCAGTTGGTGTACTTTGGAAGATATGAGGTTCGTGTGATTCTAGTGAGCCTGAGCTGACTGGTGTTGAGATTCCTTTGGTTGAAGTTATGGAATTTGGCTCCCCCTGGACTTGAGCGTTTGGCTCCCCCTCGACTTGTGTGCATGGCTCCCCCTCGACTTGCGTGCATAGCTCCCCCTCGACTTGAGTGCATGGCTCCCCCTCGACTAATACCAATTGATGAGATTAATGTTTCTTTTAATCTATGAAGATCGATAAGATCTTGAACAAGTTATGAAAACAATGACGATATAAACACAGTAAAATTATGGAACAGGAATGAATCAAACGTGTTGAATGATTAAAACAAAATCCTCAGAAGAGCTCGATTAAGAACATCAACTGTAGAGGATTGGAAGGTTACAAGTATGATCAAAGAAACCTTTAGTCGTCTGGAAAATATTGTATTCTCAGATCTCTAAAACCTTAACCTAATATGCATGCAAGCATAAGCTTATATACAAAGCATAAAAGACACACGGTTGGACAGGCCCAAACCGTAGTACAAAACATTATAAACAAACGAGCCCAAAAGACGCAATCTTCCAAGCCCAACAGATACTCAACCTATTACGAATTCTACTCATGCACAAGCTTGGAAAAGGTTAAAGAAGAGCTCAAAAGGTGCTCTAATGGGGTTTTAAGCATGCAAACAGAATAGAGTAGAGATATACCTCAGAGAACTCTGAAATAGCACCAAGATATCTGGTCTCCTTCTCCTCTTCTTGCTCCACTCTCCTTCTTCTCCCAAAAACCTCAAGGAATCACTCTAATCCCTTCAATCTCACAAGAAACGAGTTAGGGTTTGATGTAGGGCGCTCTGAGGGTGAAAGGGGGCGAGCTTGGGTCGCACAAGCTAGCTTAAATAGGGGGGCGAGCTTGGGTCGCACAAGCTAGCTTAAATAGGGGGCAAGCCCCTGGAATTAGGGTTTCATCAAACAGCGATGACTCGCCGAGTCCAGAATATGGACTCGCCGGGTCGCCAACTTAAGCATGCCCCCGGACCGCATCCCTACTCGGCGAGTCGAACCTACAACTCGCCGAGTCCAAGGCTAAAATGACAATTATTTAGATAAATTTTTGTGTACCAGGAACCAGGTGCTACAAATGTCATGATCATGTACTTCTTTTCTATTTTCCCTATACTCTTGCCTACCAACAACTATTCCTTCGACGTTTCGAAAAGCTTCATTTTTGTTGTATCGACATATCGCTCTTCATTCATCTTCTATAATCATAGAATGTAATATGATGCACATGTGTATTATGTGTTGCAACATTTTCACTTCATATGTCTGTGCCTCGACTTGTAATACTTGCCAACGCCTCTTGAGTACACAAAATATTCGATATATATCCTTCCTAGCTAACTGTTTTCTTGCTCAAACTTTTTTCTTTTTTGTCTCTCACACATGTGAACAATTTCACAAAAACAGAGAAGGTAGGATATATCTCGTTATTAAGATAGTACTCACGCTTATATGCTGCAACATTTGCTTCAAACGGTACATCGTGCGACTTGCCAAGATAGTCATTGAATACCGACGATTGGTCTAAAATATTGATGTCGTTGTTTGCACCAGCTGGACCTAAGAATGCATGTCGTATCCAAATATCATGTGATGTGATTGCTTCTAGAATAATTTATTACCCTCTATGATCGTCTCACATATATTGACCACGCCATGCGTTGGGGCACAATGCCAAAGACCAGCACATGCAATCGATGCTACCTAAGGTTCTCAGAAACCCATGTTTATTTTCATGTATTGTGTACAAATGATGGACATTGTTAATGGTTGGTTTGCTTCTATAAGTACATAATCATTGGAGAAAAACCTTTTCTATGTCTCGCATCCCCCTTCCATTGGAAATATGGAAATCGACATTCCAAATCGCCAACAATACATAAAATTAACTCTTTCCTCATCCGGAACTGTCGTTGAAACTTCTCAACGTATACAACTTCATCTGTAAAATAGTATTTTACAAGACGATTGTGCATGGCTTCACGATTTCTCCTCAACGAAGGTCTTCTTTTCTGAGTTCGTGAACATGAACTTTGACCTTGTCAGTTTCGAAAATACACCCTTGTTTTTGCCATGATGAGAACAACAAATAATCTTCTTCTTGCGTCATAGAATAGGAGGATGAAGATAACGATGATGACATTGTGGCTGAGTGAGTTTTTTGAGGGAATATGTAGAAATAAGTGTGAAAATTATGTTAGGTTTGTTTGACATTTATAGAGTTGTAAAAAAAATTAATAATTTTAAAAAATTTAATGTTGGAGCCGTTGAAGGTAAAATAATAAGAAAAAATTATGTTACCGTTGAAAAAGCAGAAAAAAACCGGTCTGTGATAAAAGGAGAGAGATGGCGGGGTAGCCACCCCTCACCCTTCCTCGTGTCGGACGAACCGTACGCCAGTATTACGTTTTTGGATGCGATTTCGTTCTCCGCTCGCTTTCCCCGCTCTGCTCCACTATAGATAGAAACTATCCAAAATCAAGAAGAGTTAATTCATGAGTCATGATGTAACATCCCAAAATTCATGACAAAAAATTTCATTTTTAATTAAGTAATTATAAAACCAATAGTCTGAAAACATCCATAGTATCATCTCATATCAAAACCCATATGTCAATAATCAAAACATGTCATAAGGAACAACATCAGAGGATAACTCCCAAAGATCTCATGTGCGAAAAACGTAGTGTGATGCGCTGCGATCATGCCGGCTCATTTCCTTCGAAGAATAAGTACCTGAAACCAAAACTGAAAACCGTAAGCACGAAACTTAGTGAGTTTCCCCATCATACCATATACCATACAATAAGCCTACTACCAAACATAATGAGTGTTGGCCTACCCATTCAGTCTCTTTCAACCGGTAATCGCCTAGCATATCAAGTTGCTGACCTACCCTTTCGGTCTCTTTCAACTAGTAACCGCCTAGCATATCAGGGTGCTAGGTAGTTACCAGTTGAAAGAGACCAAATGGGTAGGTCAACATCCATATATGTTAGGCGGTTACCGGTTGAAATAGACTGAAAGGGTATGCCAACACCCAGATATGCTAGACAATATGTTATTGTATGGGATGTGGTATGATGAGAGAACTCACTAAGCTTTGTGCTTACGGTTTTCAGTTTTGGTTTCAGATACTTCTTATTCGAAAGGAAATGAGCCAACATGATCGCAACGTATCACACTATATTTTTCGCATATGAGATCTTTGAGATTTACACTCTGATGTTGTTTTATCATGACATGTTTTGACTATTGATACTCTAGTTTTGATATGAGTTGATATTATGGTTGTTTTTAGACAAATGATTTTATAATTGTTATATTAAAAACGAAAATTTTGATCGTAAATTTTGGGATGTTACAATGAAGAGTTACATCAAGACTTGGGAAATCCATATCAAAAACGATTTACACATATTACACGGGGTACACGTCAAAAGTAGGAGTCTATTTGTACGTTTTATTATTATTTGAGTATATGTGATTTTAGTAATTACTTATATTTTTAATAGGTTTTTTATTCCATGATATTTTATAAAACCATAATTGAACACATAAACACAAACTACATACAAAACTAATCATAATACAAATAACCAACCATTACTCAAAATTAACGTAAAAACATTAACACAAAAAAAAAACATAAAGAAACGACTATTAAAAAAAAAAAAAAACCATAAACTCATTGAATGGAAACTCGTCCCCTAAGGCTATTACACGAGTCCACTTTGAATAACATGTACCCAACCATTAACCATTTTAGGAAGAAATTATTTTTAATTAAATTTATCAAAATAAATATTTATGTTGGTGGGTTTACTCAAATTTCATTTAAATATTGGTGATGATTAGAGATCAACTTTAGAACCGTTGAAACCGAACCGGAACCGATCATAATTTAATAAAACAATCTAGTTCCCGATTCTAATAATATAACAAAACCGGTATCGGTTCTAATAAAAACCGGTTAAAAAACTGGAACCGACCCGTAACTGTAAGAGTTAAAATATTGGTTTTTAAAATACCACAAATCATTTATATGAAGTCAGAATTATTTGATTTTTTTTTTTTTTTTTTTTTTTTTTTTTTTTTTTTCAGAATGTAACTTATTGTTTTTACTTTAGTTTACACTGAGGGTCGGGCCAAGACGATTGGAGGCCTGCGACAAAATAAAAAATTGGGCACTTTCAAAAATTTTATGTATTCGTATATTACATTATTTTATACATACATAACAATATATTTAAATTCGTACACCATAAAATAGGGAAAACTAAAAATACAATGCTATTAGAAGTACAAAAATACTAAAATTCGTACACCATAGAATGAGAAAAACTAAAAATACAATGCTATTAGAAATACAAAAATACTAAAGTCCCATCCCATTTGTTTCTTTATTAACTTGTTCAGTTCTGTTCCTGTACATAAGTTGTTGACCTCCAACTGAAGTAGATTTATCATTGACAAAAAGTTGTTAGGTGAATTGCTTAAATCCAGAATACTTGTTGTTAATAACCTGGAAGTAGTTGAAAAAACTATACAACAACAGAAAATTCTATACATATCAAAAACATAAAAATAGAAATAAAAAGAGTACCATTCATAAATAAAAAATAAGAACATTAACATTACAAATTGAAATTAAGTAATAAAGTTCAAGAACTGTCTCTAACTCAAAAATATTAACATTTGATGATGTCTCTAACTTGAACAGTCTCATAACAATCGAATTTAAAAAAAGAATAAGAAATTTCAAGAGCGATAGAACATACAAAGATTCACAGTCATATTATCAGAAATCAATTTCACCTTTAATAGTCGATTCTAAAAACTGAACCTTCAAATTTCTAGAAATTAAGAAAGAAATCCAATTGAGGCAGTTACTCGAACTCTCGATTCAAACATCTAGGCTAGATTCCTAAAATAAATCAAATAACCTGATTAACTTCCCATTGGTGCTATATCAGAAAAAGGAAATCGACAACAAGAAGGGAAACAATAGAGTTTCCCGTAGTTTGAAATCGTGAAAAGAACGAGACATAATCCGTCTCTCAATTTTAAAATAACATTCAATTCACTAATGGTTGTTGTGGACGAATTCAGAAAACCAGAATAGAATGAAAGAAATCGATTAACTTGAAATCTTGAATAAGAAATAGAAGAATGATCGTTAACTATTGCTTTTAGAGAAGACATCGTTTGGATTTTCCATGACAATGTTTGTATTTTCTATAGAAATCTGACTGTTGAAGAGTTACGACGTATTGGAATTAGGACGCATGTTAGGTAAGTCTTGTTCTCCCCCACACTCCATCTTTTGGATTAGTTCTTGATCAGAGTATTGAGGTTTGAAGTAGTCCAATTGGCTAAAAAGTAATGGACTGTTAATATATAACAAAAATAACAAGTTTAAAATTAGGGCCTTGTAGCATTTGGGGGCCCAGGGCGGTCGCCCAGCTTGCCCATGCCCACGGGCCGGTCCTGTTTACACTATATAAAAGTTATCATATTTTGGTTAACTATTAAATCAGATACAATATACGCACTGAAAGACAACATATCAATGCAACATTCTTATTTTATTATTTTTTTTATGTTTTAACATGTTTTTTTATTTTGTCACAGTTTTTTAAAATACTATAATTCACTTGAGCTAAAGGGTGTGATCATTACATCTTCACTTGAAAAGCGTTGCTACATTTGCATCATGTCATCTTCACTATCACATTATTATCATTTGAAAATGGTTACCACACCACATCATTTATATATATATATATATATATATATATATATATATATATATATATATTTATTTTTTTAACGTTAGATTAAATAAAGAAACGTAGTTTTAAACTTAAATAATCATTTTACTAATAAAAAATTAAATAAAAATATTACTAATTTTTAAAATTAAATAAACATATATATATATATATAGTTGAAGGAAAGGATTAAAAATTAAATAAATTTATAAGCGAGGGGTATAATGAAATTAAGAGGCTCAATATCAAGGACCATAATTGTAACTTCAGTTAAAAACAACAATAAATTATTTTTTAAACCCATTTTCATTCTTGGTTTTCTTCTTCACCCGTTTTCTAAAAAACCGGTTATTGGCCATTATCAAAATTCACAGGTTCAATCTATCCATTTTAAAACCATTTAACTACATCTAAACTCTCTCCGGTCAATACATCCATCGATTAAATATTCTTTCCCAATTAAATGGTATGTGAACATCCATGAGTAGCCCCATTACACAACATAACTAAATCTAAGGGATGGTGTTTACGTGTAAAAAGAACTCCATACATTTTATATGAAATCGAAATTACTTGATTTTTTTTAGAACACGTAATTTACTATTTATATTTTATAAAAAAAATTATATTTTAATTAAATAACCGAAAAACCAGACCCAAACCCAAAACCGACATGTTGTATCTAGGTTCTTATAATATTATAAAACCGGGTTTGGTACAGGTTCTGGTTCATAGTTACTCTCGGTCAAATATCAAACAGCTAAATAAATTATGAAAAAAATAATAATTTGACTGTATAATCTGTTTCAAAATATGACAAATGAGACCTCTGCTTCTAACCATAGACGTTCATTTCTATAGAAAACCCTTTCCACTTCCACCTCCCTCATTTTTATGGCGGGAACAACTTCTCTTCTCTCACACCGTATCCCCTGGAAATCCCTAAATTTGAAAAGAATCCCATCTCCGCCTCCGGTTCACAACAACATGTGCTGGGTCGCGGCCAAGTCCGTCGCCTTCTCAGTTCCTCGGTGGTGCTCAATCGGCCTTCACACCCGTTTCCTCCTCTCCCGTCGTCACTTTGCATTCTCTACACCATGGTCTTAACCCTCTTTCCCCTTCTATCTGTTTCTTAACATTTTTTTAGTTGCATATGCCATTGGTTTGCTTGTAAGTAGGAAAATATAAGCTGTTTATCTAGTCAATAGACAAAAGTAAAAAAGAAAAGGTGAAATGGGGGTGCTAGTTTACTGCTAGCACACTATTTATCTCCATTGTAATGCTTTCTTATTTTGCCGTTTTTCTACGGTTTCGAAATTCTTCAATGGGTGTTCCAAATGTGGAACTTGTAGTCATTGCACAATGGAAGAGATTCTACATGCTATTTCGAACTGGGATTTGAGCAAAACCTAACCAAATGAGCTCAGATCGCAATAAGAAAAGTTAAATTGAATGATCCCACACGATATATACAAGGAAATAAAGATGGTTCTCCATATGATAATAGATATTAATTAGTTATAAGTGTTAAAAGGATTAAATACATATAAATCCTTGGTTTACCCCACAGATTATACTTTGAAAGTGATGATAATTTGTTGAAGCCATAATCCAGGGGTATAGTTGGGTCACTTCTTCTTCTTCTTCTTCTAAAATTTGTTGAGTTTTCTTCAAAACACCAGGCAACCAAAGCAGGTCAACTGCTCCAAAGAAAGAAAGTCAACAAGCACCAAATCAACAAAAAAGGTTAGGGAACTAAAGGATGATCTTGATGAGAAGAATTATCCTCACATTATATGGTGGAAAGAGGTAATCTAGATAACTCATTAACTTCTCCATGTAAGCAACATGATATGAAAGTTGCTTATTTTCATAGATCATTTTCTTATCTCTTCTAGACTTATCAATATCCCTCTTATTCCTTCTTCCAGAAACTGCAAACATGTATGAAGACATCTTCTTCCCAATTGGTAAAAAAACTTTCTTACTCTAATCTTCTTGGTTTGGATGAGAACCTGAAGAATGGAAGGCAAGTCTTTCTCATGATGTCAATACTCAACATGAACTCTTCTTGAATCTTGATCCTTATGTGTTAGTGATCTTTTCCTTTTATTTTCTATTTTGTGAAGTTTAAAAGAAGGAACACTTAATTCCGAAGTACTGAAATTCAAGTCAAGGTTCCCACGTGAAGTTTTACTTTGTAGGGTATGTTTTTATACTCCATTATATCATACTAAAGGCATGTTTCTCTCATGTTTATTTGATTAATGATTATACTAGTCAACATTAAGAACAATTTCATGAATCTTTTTTCATCTCATTAGGTTGGAGAGTTTTATGAAGCTGTTGGTTTTGATGCTTGTGTTCTTGTGGAATATGCTGGTTTGAACCCTATGGGTGGCTTACGCTCTGATAGCATTCCAAAAGCTGGATGCCCTGTTGTGGTATTGCATACTTATTTCATTAAAAATTATAATATTGATCAATTTTAAACAGTTTTTGAATGACTATTTTCTTGCATTTATGTAGAATTTACGCCAAACATTGGATGATTTGACACGTAACGGGTTCTCAGTAGTAAGTTCACTTTGACTTTTTCTTGTTTGACTTCAATAAGATGACTTGTGAGCTTGAAAAGTTTCTTTCATAATGTTTTTGTAGTGCATTGTGGAAGAAGTTCAAGGTCCAACTCAAGCACGTTCTCGTAAAAGCCGTTTTATATCAGGGTATTTCTGACTTTTTACATTCTTTCAATGTTGTTGAAATCTTGATATAGTAAGTTTTTGTTGATTTCTTTAGTCATGCACATCCTGGAAGTCCTTATGTTTTTGGACTTGTTGAAGATGATCATGATCTTGAGTTTCCAGAGCCAATGCCAGTTGTTGGTATGTAAAAATTCTCTCTTTTTGTATTCATTTGAATATCTATTTAATATAATAATGTTAATCTTTGCATTCTAATTTCCATTTGTTAAATTGTAGGAATCTCACGTTCAGCAAAAGGGTATTTCATGGTTCAAGTGTTGGAGACTATGAAGACTTTTTCTTCAGAGGATGGTTTAACTGAAGAGGCAATTGTTACAAAGCTTCGAACTTGTCATTATCATCATTTGTATCTTCATAATTCATTGAAGAACAATTCTTCAGGTACTTTTCTTTTTGGTTGATTAATGGACAAGAAGTTTAGAAGAACAATTCTTTGTATACAAACCTAAGGGGATGTTTCTTTTTAACTCAATGAACTTAATAGGTTAAGCACTTAATCTGTACAACAACTATATATACTTGTTTCTTTTTTACTTAATCCATACAAAATGACTTAATGAATTTATAAAGCTAAAATACATGACTTATGTCCCTTTTTTTGTTTTTTCCTTTGTTAAGTCCTGAATTTATTAAGTTTACTGAATTGATAATGATATCCGAACTGATAAAGTATTGCTGATATAAATGTTGTTTCTTTTTTGGACAGAATGCACTGTTTGAATTATAGAATATGAATAAATGACTATTTTACCCTCCTATTTAAAAATAATAAATTATCATTTCTTTAGTAATTGTTAAAAAAGATAAATGTACAAAATGATAATTTATTTAATAACCATAATAAATTAAAAATGTTCACAATAAATAACTTTTCAAGTTTACATAAATTAAAAGTAAGATTAAAAATATACATCATCACATTGTAACTCACAATGGATAATTGCTTTACACAAATTATGGATAATTAATTAGATTGTTCTAGAAGAAGGTTAACAAAAAAAAAACAAAGTAGAAATACAAGGATTGCAACACAGGAAATTTGTTAGGAGGGTATTTATGGAAAAATGGATATGGAACTACCACTTAATACTAAAGGTATCATTTTCCTAACTTAATTTATTAGGACCTTTTCTTAAAAAGAAACAACTATATATATATCTTAACCCATTAAGTTTTCTAAACATTAAGTCAAAAAGAAACACACTCTTATGAGTTATGACTTAGTGTCTTGATACACTAACCCTTTACCTATTTTCCTTTTTTTCCCCTCCTAACTCCTCTTATGTTAACTTTGATTCATATTGTTAACATCGATGAATATGATGAAATTTGTTTATTGGAGTGTAAGGGTAAAATGGTCATTTAGTGGTTTATTCAGTCTAGAAAACAAACATAAACACTTTATCTAGACAAACATCACTACCCATTAAGTCACTTTACCTATACATGACTTAATTGAAGAAAAAAAAGAAACAACCCCTAAAAATCATTAGTTGATCCTCAATAATGACAATATCTTTTTAACAGGGACTTCTAATTGGCGAGAATTTGGTGAAGGTGGATTACTATGGTCTGAATGCAATGGCAGACACTTTGAATGGCTTGAAGGGGATATGATTAATGAGATCTTATTTAGGGTTTGATACATCTTTAATCCACTTTCTATATACTTTTATACTTCCATTTATCAACATGGCATTGACTATTGAAGCTACATATATATATATATATATATATATATATATATATATATATATATATATATATATATATTATAACCTCAGGTAAAAGAGCTATATGGCCTTGATGAAAAGGTCACATTTAGGAATGTCACTGTTGCTTCAGAAAACAGGCCACGTTCATTGCACCTTGGAACAGCTTCACAAATTGGTCAGCTATAATCTTTTGGGAAATCTCCTATAAAGTCCCTGTATTTTGACCTCATATTCAATTAAGTCCCTACATTTTGACTTTATAGGGAGTTAATTGAATATGAGGTCAAAATATAGGGACTTTATAGGAGATTTCCCTAATCTTTTAGGTTCTCTTGTTTTGCTATACATTGTAACATTTATGTTATACTTTGTCTGTTTGACACCTGTCATTCATTTAATGTAATAGGTGCTATTCAGACTGAAGGGATACCTTTTTTGTTAAAAATTTTGCTACCCTCAAATTGCACTGGGCTACCTGCTATGTAAGTCAAGAGTTGATTATTTTGAATCCTAAATACTGCATACAATAGAGTTTAAACTACATATAATATGAAAATTCACATTACATGATAATGGAATGTAGTGATGACTCATCAACTCATTCCATTACCTTGTCCACTTCATTCCATTCCATCCATCTTTCTTTCATTATCTTTTTTATCTTTTTTGTTTTTGTTTTTATGGCTCTATTTCTATCTACAGGTATGTAAGAGATCTTCTTCTAAATCCTCCTGCTTATGCAATTGCATCTACAATTCAAGGTCAGTTTCCGATTAGTAGATTATCCATGTTCATTTGATTTATGATGTTTTTCTTAATTTAATAGTAGCTTTGTATTCTTTTTTGCAACATTTGCAGAGATATGCAAACTCATGAGCAATGTTTCATGTTCAATTCCTCAGTTTACTTGCATCTCACCATCAAAGGTAATGAAACTCCTTTCTCATTTCCAACTTCATTGAAGGCATGAAATTTCAACTTTCACCCTTTGTGAATCTGTATCTATACATTTCTTGTCATATTTCCATAGTTTAAACCTTTGTGAATCTTTCAGCTTGTAAAGTTACTTGAGTTAAGGGAAGCAAATCATGTTGAGTTTTGCAAGATAAAAAGTGTGCTTGATGAGATTTTGCAATTGTATAAAGACTCAGAGCTCAATGAGATACTCAGATTGTTAATGGACCCCACTTGGGTATCAACCGGATTGAAAATCGACTTTCAGACACTTGTAAGTGTGCTGAAATTTCTGTAAATGATATCATATATATATATTTTTTCTTTTATATACTATGAGACTTATCTGTTATCTATACTTTGTTTGGTTATTTTTCAGGTGAATGAATGTGAATCTATCTCCCATAGAATTGGTGAACTTATCTCTTTAGATGGTGAAAAAGATCAGAAAACAAGTTCATATCCAAACATACCAAATGATTTTTTTGAAGAGATGGAATCTTCATGGAAAAACCGTGTTAAAAAGATCCATCTAAAAGAATCCTATGAAGAGGTTGATAAAGCAGCTGAAGCCTTATCTTTAGCAGTAAGTGTTCTTCCTTTGCTTCCATATTTTGTTATTATTATCTTGTAGTAAGTTAACAGATGCCAGGTGGCATTTTTTCTAAGGTTACAGAAGATTTCCTTCCTATAATTTCAAGAATAAAAGCTACCACAGCACCATTTGGAGGTGTAAGAGGAGAAATCACATATGCACGTGAGCATAAATCTGTTTGGTTTAAAGGAAAAAGATTTGCTCCTTCTGTTTGGGCTAATACCCCTGGAGAAGAACAAATAAAACAACTGAAACCTTCTATAGACTCAAAGGGTAGAAAAGTCGGAGAAGAATGGTTCACCACAGTAAAGGTCGAAAATGCCCTCACAAGGTTAACCTTTAATAAGAAAAAAAAACTTTGTTTCAAAAAGAAAGGCTGTGTTTGTTACACTAGACTAGACAAGGTTTCTTAGGCTGGTTTCAATGATGAAGATAATGAGGGCATTTTCGTCTTTTCAGGTACCATGAAGCTGGTGCTAATGCAAAGGCAATGGTGTTGGAATTGTTAAGGGGACTTTCTACAGAATTGCAAGATAAAATTAATGTTCTCATTTTTGCCTCCATGTTGCTTGTCATTGCAAAAGCATTATTTGCTCATGTGAGGTAAGAGATCAAATGTTACAACTGTATTCTAGTTTAAAAGATTCTTAATTTTTAGCTGATAAATCATAAATCAAATTCGTTTGCATGTTTTTGTAAACTTAATTTTCTCTTTGTTCATTAAATAAAAACATTGAGTTAATTGTTGTGAACATGAAGTGTTGTTTTTTAAAGGTTTAATTTCAAGAATGTTCATGCCTTTTTATTACTTTTTCCTCGTCTATATTTACTCATGTTTATTGCTTATATTCTCATTATTAAAGAGGCTTTTCAATAAACAGGAAACTTGTAGCATAATGTTTTTTTTAGTTTAGTCATAATTGCTTCTTTTATTATTTAAAGACTGAACATTTTCTAATGCTGAAACAGTGAGGGGAAAAGGAGGAGATGGGTGTTCCCTACTCTCATTCAGTCCAATGGTTCCAAGGTACCCCCCCTCTCCTACTTTTTTTCTTCTTTTAAGTGTTGTTTGGATAAAGTGATGTCTGTATAAATGATTCTTAAAAAGATATTTTAGAAAAAGACAACACCCTAAGAGAAATGGAAGGAAAAATTAAACAAGGGCAAATTTGTAAAAAGAACGTTCAGGCTTAAATGGGAAAAATCTCTTTTCTGCATCAAGTCAAAAATAAAAACACTCGTTTCTAGCTTTAAGTCAACAAGAAGCAGTCATATATATATATATATATATATATATATATATATATATATATATATATATATATATATATATATATATATATATATATAGCTTAAGATAACATTGTCTATTAAGTCAAAAAAGAAACATCCATATATAATTATAGCAAATGGAAAGTTATTTGATTTTGTTATTTTTGAAGGTTTGATATGTAATTAATTTTTCACAGGAAAAGGGAGAAATTGATGGAATGAAGATAACTGGTTTATCACCCTATTGGTTTGATGCAGCTGAAGGAAGTGCTGTTGTTAACACAATTGAAATGAAGTCAATATTTCTGTTGACTGGTCCAAATGGAGGTGGAAAATCAAGTTTACTTCGGTCAATTTGTGCTGCAGCTTTATTTGGAATATGTGGATTCATGGTCCCTGCTGAGTCAGCAGTAATTCCTCAGTTCGACTCCATTATGCTACACATGAAATCCTATGATAGCCCTTCTGATGGAAAGAGCTCATTCCAGGTCATCCCTTAAATTCTTACACAATCATACTAAATGACCATTTTACCCTTCCATCCAAAAACACAAACTTCACAATATTCGTTAACTGAGTTGGAAGAAAAACAAAAGGGCAAATAGGTAAAAAGTTAGTATCTTAATACATTAAGTCATGTTTTTGGCTTAACTCATTAAGTTGTTTCTTTTTTTTTTTTTTTTTTAAAATTGGAAGAGAATGACTTAATAAGTTAAGCCAAGAAAATTGGTTTAATGTATTAAGACACTAACTCTTTACATGTTTCCCTTCTTTTTTTTATTTAATCTCATAAAAGACCTTATATTCTGTGTTTTTTCGGATTAAACCTCAAAACTTTATTTTTTTTCCTAAAAAAGACCTTACATTTTTTCATTTTTTCCGATCTGGCCCTTTTAGTCATTTTTTTTTTCCGAAAAAAGTCGTAAAATGTGAGGGTAGTTTCAGGAAAAACTAAAAAAGCTGAGAATTTATTCTGAAATATTAGAAGGTTGAGGGTTTTTTCCGGAAAAAAAAAGACAAAGTTGAGGGTTTTTCGGAAAAAATACAAGGTTTTTTTCATGAAAAAAATAAAGATGAGGTTTAATCCGGAAAAAAAACACAAAATATAATGTCTTTTATAAGATTAACCTTTTTTTTTTCCTCTCTCAACTCCTTTTACATTTAAATTGATGAATATTGTTAAATTTAATGAATATAGTGAATTTGGGTTTTTACAATGTAAAGGTAAAACTATCATTTAGTCTCATTCACACAGTTTATTCAACACAGAACAGAAATAAACTTTAGGAAAATTGTCAGAAAAGTCCCAATATTTTCAGGAAAGTTACACTTTAGTCCCAAGATTTTTTTTTGAACATAAATATCCCAATTATTTGTAAAAATACGATAATATGTCATTTCATGTTAAAGAAAAAAAGGACTTTTTTTGTAAACTTGAGCCAAAATGAAATAATCGGGACTTTCATGTTGAAAACAAAAATCATAGGACTAAAGTGTAACTTTCCTGAAAATATTGGGACTTTTCTGACAATTTCCCTAAACTTTATTATGTATACAAACACCTTATCAACTATTAAAATCCATGAAACTTATAATTTTCAGATTGAAATGTCAGAATTGCGTTCTATAATCACAGGAGCCACATCAAACAGCCTTGTTCTTGTGGATGAAATCTGCAGAGGCACAGAAACAGCAAAAGGGACATGTATTGCTGGAAGCTTTGTTGAAACCCTAGATTCAATCGGTTGTTTAGGCATAGTATCAACTCACTTACATGACATTTTCAAATTACCATTGAACACTAACAATTTAGTTTTCAAAGCAATGGGAAGTGAATTTGTCAATGGTCAAACCAAACCCACATGGAAGTTGACCAATGGGATCTGCAGAGAAAGTCTTGCATTTGAAACAGCTCAAAGAGAAGGTGTCCCTGAAACAATCATACAAAGAGCTCAACAGCTTTATGCCTCTGTTTACACACACAACATCAATTCAAACAAAACCTACATTCACACAATTCAAGAATCAACGTCTTTTGTTTCTTCAATTGTTAATGAATCAACTGATCAAATGGAGAAAGTTTTGAAGGATTTGGAGAAAGCTGTGAGTTTGATATGTAAGAAAAGTAAATCGGAAGTTTTGATTAGATGTGTTGTGATTGCTCCTAGGAAACAACCACCTCCTTCAGTGATTGGTGCTTCAAGTGTTTATGTGATTATTAGGCCTGATAATAGGCTTTATGTTGGAGAGGTATGTGTTTCACTTTTTTCACTTAGCTAAATTACAAATGGTGTTTTATTTTTAGCAAATTGGAAGAAATAGCAACATATTTTTCTCTTTTTTTACCAATATAAGCTATATATTTTGTTTTTTAGAATCTATAATCGCAACATAGTTACACTTTTTTTACCTATAATGGCAATATGTAACTCTTGTTATAGCAACATATTTACATTTCCTTACCAATAATAGCAATACATAACAAATGAAGCTAAATACAAGTATGTTGCTATTATATGTAAGGGTTTATCTTGTAAAAAAACTTATATTTTGTGTTTTTTACGGATTAAACCTCAACTTTACTTTTTTCCTGAAAAAAACCTTGTGTTTTTTCATTTTCTTTTTCGATCTGGCCCTTTTAGTAATTTTTTCTGAAAAAAGTTGTAACATGTGAGGGTTTTTTAGGAAAAAAACTAAAAAAGTTGAGGGTTTTTTCGGAAACAGTTTGAAGGTTGAGGGTTTTTTTTGGAAAAAAAGACAAAGTTGAGGGTCTTTTCGGAAGCAGTTTGAAGGTTGAGGGTTTTTTTTTGGAAAAAAGACAAAGTTGAGGGTCTTTTTGGAAGCAGTTTGAAGGTTGAGGGTTTTTTTTTTTTTGGAAAAAAGACTGTGGAGAGTTTTTTCGGAAACAGTTTGAAAGTTGAGGGTTTTTTTGGAAATTTTTTGAAGGTTGAGGGTTTTTTTCAGAAAAAAGACAAAGTTGAGGGTTTTTTCGGAAACAGTTTGAAGGTTGAGGGTTTTCTTTGGAAAAAAAGACAAAGTTGAGGGTCTTTTCAGTAGCAGTTTGAAGGTTGACGTTTTTTTTGGAAAAAAACAAAGCCGAGGGTTTTTCTTCAGAAAAAATGAAAAAAAAGTCTTTTTCAAGAAAAAGTAAAGTTGAGGTCTAATCAGGAAAAAACACAAAAATAAGGTCCTTTATGAAATTAACCCTATAGATAAAATATAAAGTAAATAGCTATAATCAGTAAAGAAATGGAAGTATGTTGCTATTATTGGTTAAGAAACAAAAAACAAAAAACATTGCTATTGTTCACAATTTACCCTTTTTTGTTTATCAAATTTTTTGATAAAATTGTTGTTACATGCAGACTGATGATCTCGAAGGAAGGGTTAGGGCACATCGGGGAAAGCCAGGAATGGAAAATGCAACTTTTTTGTATTTCTTAGTTTCAGGGAAAAGTGTGGCATGCCAGCTGGAAACATTGTTGATTAATCGGCTGCCTAAACATGGGTTTCAACTCACGAATGTGGCCGATGGAAAACATAGGAACTTTGGTACTTGTGATGTTTCTGTACAAGGTATAAGCTTACATAGATAAGATGATTAATGGAGGAGTCCTAGCTAGATTTAGAGTAGTTGATGTTTTGTAGTTTTGGAAACTTTTTGGTGCAACGATTTTGTGCTTCATACATGTTGCGCCAATTTTTGTAAAGTGAAGATTTTGTTTTTGGTGTAATTTGCAAAAACATCAAGGGAATTCTTGATTGTGTAATTTAAACAATCATGAATGGAGCTTGACAATCATTGTTGTGTGTGTGTGTAAATTATATATACATATATGTTGGTATGACATTAGTATCAAGGTCGATAATACTTAAGCGGGTGTAACACCTTGTAAGATGAATATGGAAATGGTTGACAACATTTATTTAATATGATTCGAAATGTGGACAAAAATTGTTTGTCCATTTGATAGAGGCTTTGCTCTTAGATTGAAGGTGTTACGAATTCTACTAACTTGATTTTTAACAACAAACTAACCATTAAAAAAATATTAATTGTTATTTGATTAAATACTCTCAACATCCTTGGAGAGAATAGTTTTTTTTATTGACGGTTAAAATGCTCATTTTAGTTATGTTTTTTTTTTTTTAATTTTATTTTTATATTTATTATTATTATTATTATTATTATTATTATTATTATTATTATTTTTTGTGCATCGAAGTGATTCTTATTCAATTGTATTTCA
The DNA here is from genome assembly GCF_052625555.1 of Lactuca saligna. Classification (NCBI taxonomy): domain Eukaryota; kingdom Viridiplantae; phylum Streptophyta; class Magnoliopsida; order Asterales; family Asteraceae; genus Lactuca; species Lactuca saligna. The sequence continues at coordinate 92,378,977 of NC_136418.1, forward strand.
TTTTACTAATTTAATTATATTTAAAATACTTGTTTATTTACTAGTAATTTATTTTATTAGATAATTTATGGTATTTTATTTATAAAGTATTAAACTTATAAGGATTATATTTAAACTCTCTTTTTATCTTTATAATTATAATTCAATAAGTTCTTTCTTATATTTTATATATTTCAAATAAAGACTCGACAAAGTTCTATTTAAATAGTAATGTTTAGTAATAATTTTTAATAAATATTTTCGTATTAAAATATGATAGTATTTTAGAAAACAAGAAATTACATAAGAGTTTTATGAAACATTATTTGTAGTCAGGTTTATAGAAATAAGTATCAGAAGTGGTCAATCAATGAAGAATGTTAAAACTAATGAAAAAATAACGTGACAATAATTTTGAGCCACTACACATATCAATTAAAATTTAAACCAATTTATAAATCAAGTTACAAAACATCAACATTTGACAAAATATTGCTACTGTAGATAAGAGCACATCATGTTACCGTGCTTTCACTGTACTTGAAGGCTTTCCATTGCTTAGATGCCATTTATTTTTTCAAAGCGAAAATTTTTGAAGCCTACAGATTACCTCTGCAACCCTCTGTAGCAGAAGAGGGGGACCAAACGGTTGCAGCATGTAATAAAAAGTTTGTTTGTTTTTTAACATCTGCAGACTGCTGCAATAAGTTAAAGTAAGGTGTAAAGATGTTTGAAGCAGAGGGTCAAGTGTTGCGCCACGCAATACATGTGCATCGGTTTTTAAGTCATAAGTTTTCTGAAAAACAAGCAGCTGCGAAGGGCCAAATGTTGCGCGACACAGCAATAAGTGGTTAGAAGAGGGTTTTTTTTTTTTTTTTTTTTTTTTAACAAACGACACCTCACTCTCTCTTTGCCCGTCTCTTCAAAACTCTGTCACATGTTTCCTCAAGAAATCCATCATATTTGTTCTTCTGCACTATGCTTGAAAGGCCTTTTGTTCCACTTCTTCTCCTGTATTCCTTCTGTCACACCCCGAAACCGACGACAGAAACGTTCCGAGGTGGATGACGTCATGCGTAGTATCACAACCAATGTACATAGTAAGCATAGTAAACACAATCATTACATTACATAGGATTATTTACATTTGTTTGAAAACACAGTATTACAAGTTTTATTCATATACGGCATGTAAACAAAAGAACATACGAGACTTCAATACGCTCCGTCTTCTCCAAAAGTAAACGGGATACCTGTCGAACGAGAACTTGAGAATACAAGCAACTTTAAAATAGTAAGCATAGTAAACACAATCATTACATTACATAGGATTATTTACATTTGTTTGAAAACACAGTATTACAAGTTTTATTCATATACGACATGTAAACAAAAGAACAAACGAGACTTCAATACGCTCCGTCTTCTCCAAAAGTAAACGAGATACCTGTCTAACGAGAACCTGAGAATACAAGCAGCTTTAAAATATCAGCATAAAGCTGGTGTGTTCATAAACGGTTTGTTTATGGTAAAAGAAAATGTTCCTTTAGTTTTTGAAAAGTTGTTTCCCCAAGAAAATCCCATATTTTCTTATGAAAGAAGTTTAGTTATCAATTTGTTAAACAACCTTTTTATGAAAAGTTAAGTTATCCCAGGAAAAACCCTTATTTTCCTTAAAAGTTAATGTTCGATTATCGATTCGGAATGAAGTGTACAAGTATCTACCATACTTGTATCGTTAGGTAAAGTTTCCTTGAAATTTTGGTTATCCTTGAAAAGTACATTAGTTTTAACACATATATAAAACTAATAAGTAGGTAGTGAACTATTTCTAAGGGTATTACAAATACCATCTAGTAATCAAAACAATTATTACTTTGAGGTTAGTTCACCATGTTCATTATTACTAAAGTAAATCTCCATTATTCTAAGTAGCGAGTTCTATAACCATACGATAAACTAGATACGACACGTAACGGGGGCAATATTGATTTATGACTTTGTCACCCGTAGACCCGTCGGTCCGGCTGTAGCTAGCAGCGAGGTGTGGGGTAGTCAGTCCCATATAGATCTATAAACAGAAGTCACGTTCTCCCTCCAGGAGATTCTGGTTACAGGGGTAGCCCTACACTCTCGTACCCGGGGAGTGTTACCAAGGACGTGTCTCCAACCATAAGATTAACAAATTTACAAGTAATAATATGGAAAATCCGTTTTATGAATGTCATAAATCCCTTGTGAAATATAAAATATAACATTTTGAATTAAGTTTCACAAGTATCCTTATTTTAGTTTTGAAAACCAAATCCATAGTTAAGTTGGTTGGTAAAATGTGTTTTGGTGTAAAAAGCATACAGATCATGTAAACATTTCATACGAAGTAATAAGTTTTGAGTACAGGTTCCCTCGTACTTTTGCTCGTATCCCCCCCCCCCCCCCCCCGCCCTGAAAGCATGAAAAACACGGAAAAAGGTGTAGGGGTATGAACTCACAATTTAACGTAGGGTTCAAGTGTGATCGATATGAGTGCTGAGTGTTAACAAATGCCCTGAACGCAAGTGGTCCCTATTATACATATGATGGCACATATGTGAGTTAGAGCTAGGGTGTTTCATGACAAAACATGATGAGAAGTCACTCTAAAGACTTTGTATCACTAAGATTAAGTGTCCCATGATTCATACTTAGTGATCTTTACAAGTTTAAGGCCAAATATGGGCATTAGAGTGAGTGTATGGCCATGCAGTGAGTGTGCGGCTAGGGAATGCGGCCAAACTTGTGTGTGAGGCTGCACGCAAGAGTGTGCGACCATAAAGAGGGTGTGTGCGGCCATATATAGGGTGTGTGCGACCGTACATAGTAGTGTGCGGCCGTACACTCCTCATTTGAGTCAAAATGTTGATTTTTGAAGTGTTTTCTCTTCACCAAGGGGAGTTTTGAATGTGTGCGGCCACCATATGAAGGTGTGCGGCCGTACACCTTCAAGGGACGAAGAACATGATGAACATTATGAGTTTTAAGCTTAGATTCAAGTGTTTACCACTATATCCAACTAGATGATGGAGTAGTTCACGGTTCTGAGGCCTTCAAAGTGTTCTTGGTTGATGATTTTGGAGAGAGAAAGTAGAGAGAGATGGTGCATTCAAGAGAAGAAAGGAGTGAATGAAGGGGGTCTCCTCAATATATAGGGTTGGGTGTGAGGCTGGATGGCCGCACACACGGGTGTGTGGCTGGGGGAGTGTGTGCGACTGGGTGTGCGGCTGGCTGACCGCACACGCGGAAGTGCGGCCACACACACCTTCCTTAGTGTGTTTGGCCCAATTTTGTGATGCTACACCCTTTCTAACCTTTCTTAAGACTCATAACTAGGCTATAGTAAGCCTAAAGCACTCATATGGACCCACAATTTCGCTATAAGATGATAAATTAGAGTGAAATATTGATATACGGATCGATTGTACAGGATAAAAGTTTCGGGTTGTCACATCATACCCCCGTTAGAGGGAATTTCGTCCCGAAATTCAAGAATATGGATACAAATCATGGATTTCGAAAAAGATGAGGGTACTTCTGTTTCATTGAATCCTCGCGCTCCCAAGTGAATTCAGGTCCCCGCTTAGCATTCCAACGAACTTTCACTATCGGGATGCGACTTTGTTTCATACGCTTGACCTCCCGATCCATGATTTTAATTGCTTTCTCCACGAAGTTTAGGTTTTCATTGATTTCAATATCATCAAGAGGGATCATAAGGGTTTCATCGGATAGGTACTTCTTAAGATTAGAGACGTGGAATACAGGATGGATGTTGCTAAGCTCTTGGGGTAATCGGAGTTTATAGGCCACAGGACCGATCCTAGCGAGGATCTTGAAAGGTCCTATGTACATTGGGTTCAGTTTTCCACGCTTTCCAAAACGTATCATGCCTTTCCAGGGCAAGACCTTCAACATGACACGATCTCCAACCTGGAATTCCAAAGGGTTTCGTCATTTATCAGCGTAGCTCTTCTGTCTGTCTCTAGAGGCTTTCAATCGCTCTCGGATTTGGATGATCTTTTCGGTAGTTTCATGGATGATTTCAGGACCAGTGAGAGCACTGTCGGGGACTCGACTCTTAGCTAGCTACGTATCCCCTACCTCAACACAACACAGAGGAGATCTGCACTTTCAATCGTAGAGGGCTTCGAATGGGGCAACCTTGATACTGGTGTGGTAACTATTGTTATATGAGAACTCGATCAAGGGTAAATGGGTGTCCCACGACTTGCCGAAATCGATGACACACACTCTCAACATGTCTTCCAAGGTCTGGATAGTTCTCTCACACTGCCCGTCCGTTTGAGGATGATAAGCCGTGCTCATGTCTAGTTTAGTTCCAAGAGCTTTCTGTGGGGACTGCCAAAACCTCAAGGTAAACCTGCTATCCAGGTCACCCTTCCATCCAATCTTACTAAATGACCATTTTACCCTTCCATCCAAAAACACAAACTTCACAATATTCGTTAACTGAGTTGGAAGAAAAACAAAAGGGAAAATAGGTAAAAAGTTAGTATCTTAATACATTAAGTCATATTTTTGGCTTAACTCATTAAGTTGTTTTTTTAAAAAAAAATCTGAAGAGAATGTCTTAATAAGTTAAGCCAAGAAAATTTGTTTAATGTATTACGACACTAACTCTTTACATGTTTCCCTTCTTTTTTTTATTTTTTTTTATTTTTATATATTTAATCTCATAAAAGACCTCATATTTTGTGTTTCTTTCGGATTAAACCTCAACTTTATTTTTTTCCTGAAAAAGACCTTACATTTTTTCATTTTTTTCCGATCTGGCGCTTTTAGTCATTTTTTTTCCGAAAAAAGTTGTAAAATGTGAGGGTAATTTCAGGAAAAACTAAAAAAGCTGAGGATTTATTCTGAAATATTAGAAGGTTGAGGGTTTTTTCTGAAAAAAAAGACAAAGTTGAGGGTTTTTCGGAAAAAATGAAAAAATACAAGGTTTTTTTCATGAAAAAAATAAAGATAAGGTTTAATCCGAAAAAAAACACAAAATATAATGTCTTTTATAAGATTAACCTTTTTTTTCCTCTCACAACTCCTTTTACATTTAAATTGATGAATATTGTTAAATTTAATAAATATAGTGAATTTGGTTTTTTAGAATGTAAAGGTAAAACGATCAATTAATCTCATTCAGACAGTTTATTCAACACAGAAAAGAAATAAAGTTTAGGGAAATTGTCAGAAAAGTCCCAATATTTTCAGGAAAGTTACACTTTAGTCCCAAGATTTTTTTCTTGAACATAAAAGTCCCAATTATTTGTAAAAACACGTTAATATATCATTTCATGTTAAAAGAAACAAAAGGACTTTTTTGTAAACTTCAGCCAAAATGAAATAATCAGGACTTTTATGATGAAAAAGAAAATCTTAGCACTAAAGTGTAACTTTCCTGAAAATATTGGGACTTTTCTAACAATTTCCCTAAACTTTATTATGTATACAAACACCTTATCAACTATTAAAATCCATGAAACTTATAATTTTCAGACTGAAATGTCCGAATTGCGTTCTATAATCACAGGAGCCACATCAAACAACCTTGTTCTTGTGGATGAAATCTGCAGAGGCACAGAAACATCAAAAGGGACATGTATTGCTGGAAGCTTTGTTGAAACCCTAGATTCAATTGGTTGTTTAGGCATAGTATCAACTCACTTACATGACATTTTCAAATTACCATTGAGCACTAACAACTTAGTTTTCAAAGCAATGGGAAGTGAATTTGTCAATGGTCAAACTAAACCCACATGGAAGTTGACCGATGGGATTTGCATAGAAAGTCTTGCATTTGAAACAGCTCAAAGAGAAGGTGTCCCTGAAACAATCATACAAGGAGCTCAAGAGCTTTATGCCTCGATTTACACACACAACATGAGTTCAAACAAAACCTACATTCACACAATTCAAGAATCAAGTCAAGAATCAACGTCTTTTGTTTCTTCAATTGTTAATGAATCAAAAGATCAAATGGAGAAGGTTTTGAAGGATTTGGAGAAAGCTGTGAGTGTGATATGTAAGAAAAGAAAATCAAAAGTTTTGATTAGATGTGTTGTGATTACTACTAGGAAACAACCACCTCCTTCAGTAATTGGTGCTTCAAGTGTTTATGTGATTATTAGCTCTGATAATAGGCTTTATGTTGGAGAGGTATGTGTTTCACTTTTTTCACATAGCTAAATTACAAGTGGTGTTTTATTTTGGGCAAATTGGAAGAAATTGTAACTTAATTACCAATATAAGCAATATACTTTGCTTTTTTTTTAATCTATAATCGTCAATATAATTACATTTTTTACCTATAATGGCAATATGTAACTCTTATTATAGCAACACATTTATATTTCCTTACCAATAATAGCAATACATAACAAATGAAGCTAAATACAAGTATGTTGCTATTATAGGTAAGGGTTAATCTCATAAAACCTTATATTTTGTGTTTTTTACTGATTAAACCTCAGCTTTACTTTTGTTCTGAAAAAAAACCTTGTGGTTTTCATTGTTTTTTCGATTCGGCCCTTTTTGTCATTTTTTTTCGAAAAAACTTGTAAAATGTGAGGGTTTTTTTAGGAAAAAAACTAAAAAAGTTGAGGGTTTTTTCGGAAACAATATGAAGGTTGAGGGTTCTTTTTTGGAAAAAAAGACAAAGCTGAGGGTCTTTTCGGAAGCAGTTTGAAGGTTGAGGGTTTTTTTTTTCCGGGGAAAAAGACAGTTGAGGGTTTTTTTTGAAACAATTTGAAGGTTGAGGGTTTTTTTGGAAAAAAAGACAAAGTTGAGGGTCTTGTCGGAAGCTGTTTGAAGGTTGAGGGCTTTTTTTTTGGAAAAAAAAGACAAAGTCAAGGGTTTTTTTGGAAAAAAATGAAAAAACAATGTCTTTTTACGAAAAAAAATAAAGTTGAGGTCTAATCTGGAAAAAAAATGCAAAACATAAGGTCTATTATGAGATTAAACCTATAGATAAAATATAAAGTAAATAGCTATAATCAGTAAAGAAATGGAAGTATGTTGCTATTATTGGTTAAGAAACAAAAAGCAAAAAACATTGCTATTGTTCACAATTTACCATTTTACCACTTTATGTTTAAAAGAATACTTATTAATATTTTTGATAAAATTGTTGTTGCATGCAGACTGATGATCTTGAAGGAAGGGTTAGGGCACATCGGGGAAAGCCAGGAATGGAAAATGCAACTTTTTTGTATTTCTTAGTTTCAGGGAAAAGTGTGGCATGCCAGCTGGAAACATTGTTGATTAATCGGCTGCCTAAACATGGGTTTCAACTCACGAATGTGGCCGATGGAAAACATAGGAACTTTGGTACTTGTGATGTTTCTGTACAAGGTATAAGCTTACGTAGATAAGATGATTAATGGAGGAGTCCTAGCTAGATTTAGAGTAGTAGATGTTTTGTAGTTTTGGAAACTTTTGGTGCAATGATTTTGGGCTTCATACATGTTGCGCGAATTTTTGTAAAGTGAAGATTTTGTTTTTGGTGTAATTTGCAAAAACATCAAGGGAATTCTTGATTGTGTAATTTAAACAGTCATGAATGGAGCTTGACAATCATTGTTGTGTGTGTGTAAATTATATATGTTGGTATGACTTTAGTATCAAGGTCGATAATACATAGGCGGGTGTAACACCTTGTAAGATGAATATGGAAATGGTTGACAACATTTATTAAATATGATTCGAAATGTGGACAAAAATTGTTTGCCAATGTAGGAGTAGCCCATTTGACAGATGCTTTGCTCTTAGATTGAAAACGTTTTAATCTGGACGATGGTGAATTCTACTAATTTGACGACTTTTAACAACAAACAAACCATTAGAAAAAAATATTAATTGTTTTTAGAAATCTATCCTTTCAGTTTGTTCATCATCGTCCCACCATTTTTTTACCACGCTGTTAGCCACCATCTTACCATCGCTGGTAACAAACAGGTAAACCTTATTTAATACTTTATATTTCAATCTATATAATGGTATCCAACAATTAGAACCCACACCCCCAACTAACAAATCAAAGTCTTTGTAAAAGATTATTTTGCAATTGTTTAAAAGCCTTGGACCATGTATTTTGATTCTAAAAGACATGGGATCATATGGATGTATTGTCGTTGGGTTTATGAAATTTTCTTTTGAATTAAATGCTTTTGTTTATGTGCAGATATGGTAATTTCTATATGAAATTGTTCCCTATTTGGTATCAGTTATAAACATATAAATTTAAAGCTATTGAGTTTGTTTGATTTCTTGCACATAAGGTGTTTGAGGTACTGTCTCACTGAGATACTTGTTTGGTTTTTATTGTTGTAGATTTATATTAAGGTCTACTCTCTAGATTTAATTGACTTTCTTGACTGTAGGCATTCAGCAAATATATATATATATATATATATATATATATATATATTGAAAATTTTTATTTGGATCCTTTATTAATCTGAACCCTTAACACCTATATGGAAATGCATTGTTATTCTTTGTGCTAAATGCAAGAAATAACAATGTACTTCTATTTACATGTTTTATTTATACCGTCTCACTTTAATTCCTTCCTGATTAGCATGGTATTTTGAAAAATCTTGAAATATAATGATCCTTTCATTAATTTGTTTATGGTAAGTTGATATCATCCCTTTTTAGTGGAAGGAAGTTCTTGTAATAAAAAACTGATGTTGTTAAATTTGATGGAGTGAATGATGAAGCTACAATGGATGTGGTAGATGATAAAGCTAAAAAAGGTACTTTTTTGCTTATGTTTGTTGGATTAAGGTGTCTAAGCTAATAACTAAATTGGTATATTCTTGAATTGGAAGCAAAGTTCTTTTTGGATAGCCCTTAAAACTAGTATTCGGATAGAATGACTTTTGGATGAAGAGGTCAATTTGTTACTTTATTGTATGATTAATAAATTAATTAGAAATTTACATAAATTATTTGTTAATATATCATGGGATTAATATATTAATTAGAAATAATATTATTTAATTAATAATTAATCATAAATTATTTGGAATTAATTTTGGGATTAATTGGATTAACTAAAAGTGTAAGGACTAAAGCTGTAATTTTTCAATAGTTGAACAAGAAGGTATTCTAGAACCTTCAAACCCCTTGAACGAAGTTAAGGAGGGTTTTTAGGGTTTTTGGAATATCCTTTATGGATAATTAGAAAATTAGATAATTTCAAATTTGAAATAATATTATTTGATTTCAAATTAGGGTTTCTATGGTTTTCCTATCAGTTATAAATAGGGTCATTTGGCATCATATTTTCGACTACCACATACACACATATAAGAGCCAAAATTTTGCTCTAGCCTCCTCTCTCCTCAAGTCTTCTTGCTACTAGGGTTTTGGGTACAAGACATTAGAGGCATCTATTCATTTGGTGCTAGTTTTCCAAGATCTAGAAGAAGGATTATGCTTTGATTAGTTGTAATAATAATCGAAAGTATGTAACCCTAATTTTATATGAATTTTGATTTCATAGCCTATTTCCTAGGGTTTCTTGATATTCGTAGTTTGTTGCTATCAATAGAGAAAACATAAATCCTTTCTAGGCCGCATGTGAACTTAAGAGTTTATGTCTTTTTTCGCCACATGTAAAATTTTGGGAGTGTTGAAACAATAAACTTAAGATCAAGGGATCCTTTAACAGAAAAGTGAATCAAAACAAGAAGAACAATTGATCAAAAAGTCCCGAATGATTATATTATCAAAGCCTTAGAAGACTTCCATGTGAACTTCTCTCTACAAGCGATGTAGGGCAATACAATTGATTACCCTAAAAGCATTAAATCTTGGGTAAATAGACCCAAACCGTTACATTATGGACTATTCTAGTACAAACAATATTGACACAACACATTAAATACGCCAACAATCTCCTCTTTGTGTCAATAAGGAAGGTAGATTCTTCAATTTGGCTGACGTTTCTGGACTTTGAATAGCTTCGACATTAATCCAAGCAAAGTGTTGCAAACTATGATATACCATTTTATCAAATATGTGAAGCAATTCTTATACGCAGTATTATTCGCCCTGCATTGTTCAGTAATTCCCATAATGTAGTTCAGATAGGAAGTAGAGTAAAGATGCTTGTATGGTAAAGAAAACAAGCACTTTTGAACATTTACGCCCTCTTTATCATGCTGTTGAAACGCCACACTCCAGTTGTCTTTCTCAAATTCCCCAGCCTCATCTTGCTGATGTTCTTTGGAGCTTCCTTTGTTGCACAATGGGTTTCTTTCGGAGTATAGCCGCAATCTCTACGTCCATTCTCCCGACTTCTTGAATATAGGAGACTAACATTATTTTCAAATGAGCTATAATTGTCTCAAACTTCTGATCATATTTGGACAACAGGGAGAACAAAGAAATCCAATCGTATGGATATAGGCATGGCAAGTCAGTAAAAGTGAACTCAAAGGCCGAATTCCCTGCTCCTCGGACAGCTTTGAATCAAACATTGATGAAGCTTTCAGTTTGAACCGGTCCAAAAAATTTAACCGTAGAAATCTTCTTTGAACTCCATGTTTGATACCTAGGCTTTCTGTGCTTGAGATAAAAAAGAGAAGCATTTGGTTGACATCGTTTTCTGAATCGGGGGCATTCACAATCCTCTCAAAACATCTAAACAGGAAAGCTTTCGGAGTGACTGGAAATTCAAGCCGAGACTCCGAAGAGTTATCCAAATCAAATGATACGACAAGCTCCAACCAATAAACACTCCGATTGTCAATAGCCTCATTCAGAATCCGCTCCATGGACCAAGGAGGGAAGAGAGACTTCTGAGTTTTAAGTGTGACTTGTGCATCACAAGCCTCCTTTTTAGTTGCTTCAGCTTCCTTTGCAACATGCTGAGCTTCATCAAGCTCTTGGTCACGTTTCTTTCTTTTAAGCTTTAACACTTCAGACAAATCTTCTTCTTTTTCATCATTGGATTCAACTAATTTTCCTTTTCCTTTCGATCCCGAAGCTTCATTACCCTTCAGATCTTTTGATTTTGGATTTGACTCGTGTTTGTACTCCCCATATTCATCAGCTGGTTTCTTAGGTTCTTAATCAGATGGCTTCTTAGCTTCTCCCCCTTGTTTTGGAAGAGTATCAGATTCTGAAACACCCTTGATATGATTAAGGATGAAGAATACTGGTTTGATTTTGTCAGCTAGATGTTGGTGAACTGAGATTGTGAGCAACAAGTCATGAGTCTTTACAAGATTTTGCAAGAAAAGGTTTACATCCGCGGCACAACTTTTGAGAACAACCATTTCAGATTTCAGATGATAAAGCTGTTGGTTGGCATTAGATAGATTCATATAAATAAATTTTGTTTTCTCAGTCTTGAGAGCAAGTTGGTCTGTGATTTTTTTTTTCTGTGGCCAGGTCAGCTTGACGCTTCTTAATTTTGGAGACGATAGAGGCATTCATTTCAACATTATCAACTCGTAGATTCGGATGAACTTTGGAGAAAGCCTTTTTTTTCAGTGTGAAGAGTGGAGCTAAGATTTTTGATCACCTTATTCACAACTTCAATGTTTTTATTAGAAGACCTCCGAAAGTCCTCCATAAATCGAGTAACATGTGCAAGTAGTTTTTTGATTTTTTCAGTCGTTTCATGAACTGTCTTCTCTGAGTTTTCAACAACTTTTGTAGAAGCATTGAGGCTTTTGGCATGTTCTTTGGTAAGAGTCTCAAGTAACGCTTTGATAGGCTCAAAAGAATATTCACTGCTGGAAGATGTTTTGGAAGACTCAAGCAGAGTATCCAAATTTTCATTTAGGGTCTTGAACTGCCCTTTTGTCATAGGTGCATCATCATCATGACTATCCTGGTGAACTATGAAGGAACTGAAGTGGAAGTCATTAAAGTCTTCCTGATCATCACCAAAAACCGTATCAGGATCATCGGCCCTGAAGGGCGAGAAAGGAAAAGAATCGAAACCAACAGTAACACCAAAAGCACCGGCCCCCGTATCAGATACATTAACAGTCACTTGAGGTGAACTCGTAGTAGTCGTAGTTGTTGCGGTGGATTCGGTGTATAAGGGAGTAGTTTGGGCAATCTAAATCTATGGTTGTGAAACCCCAACATATACATTTGGACATAGAGCTATTGTGATGGGTGTATAAATGGAAGTAGGTGAAGGTGGAGGTGAAGGAACTTGAAAAGAATCAAATGTCATTAGAATTGAAGTGGAAATAGGAGATGATACCTTCGCAGTAGACTAAGTGGGAGTGGGCTCCGAGACCATGGGTTGCGAAGTGGATCCTGTATCATCATTGTCGTTCTGACGAATATCTTCTGAAATGGTTTGAGAATCCGATTCCTTCTGAGCAACTGGTGAGGTTGATCTCAAATTGCGAGCAACCCTCTTAACTTTCTTCCTTAGAGTTTGAACAGGCTCTGAAGGTCCAACTTTTGCTTGTCGCTTTCCTCCCTTTTGAGGCTTATTTCCTTCCTCAAGTGCTTATTGCATTGCATCGGACATTGGACGAGGACCTGATACTGGCTTCTTTCGGTATTTGTTGATAACCACATTATCTGTAGGAACGTGAAGGAGCATGGCTTCCGGAAGTGATCCCACAAAATCAAACTTGGTAGGTCAGATATAATGAAGTTGGAGGTATGGAATTTAGAATTGCAGTCAGTACTGAGTCTTCTGGTACTTGAATCTGAAGGCGAGTGATAGACCTCTTAACAATAACAGACCAAAACGAGCACAAGAAATCTCTAAATGCCTTGATGAAGAGAGTGTGCTCTGAACAAGCTGTATCCAAAGAACCGAATCAAAATCCAGGTTAATACCCTTGTAGAGACCACTGATTAGCATGCAGAAGAGCTTGCTGGCACCGTCTGACCCAATAATGCGCTCAGAAAAGCTCTTGAATAACAAAGTGAAGAGACCATTCCACATCGGTGGAAGGTGAGGTTTCTTAAACTTGGACAAAAGCGTAATCTCACCAAGATAACCCATTTGGAAGGCAGAGGAGGGAATCGATTCAGGATCAACAAGACCCTCCGAGGAAGAAAACCCTAACAACCTGCAAAATTGGGTTTTTGAGATAGAGGTTTTATGGGAATCGCTTTCAAAATTAATCACCCCTTCATTCTGATTGTAGAAAGCAGAAAAATATGCCTTAGAGAGATGAACCATCGACATAGTTTCCGCCATTGTCAGAGCTTGAGCAATAGGAGAATATTTCAGACATTCAATTATTGGATTGAGGTCATCGGAGTATCTTGAAGATTTAAGATCCAAAATGGGATTCTGATTTGCCTTGATATTGAGCATCATAGTGGAACCAGTTTGTTTAAAAACAAAAGGAGTCTCAGAAGAATCAGCCATTGAAACCATTGGAGACGATGTTGAACAGTGTAGAGAGAGAGAGAGAGAGAGAGAGAGAGAGAGAGAGAGAGAAATGGTTTTTTCTTGAGAGATTTTGAAATCTTTGAAAGTGGTGAAGGAAATCAAGCGTCAAATTACCCTTTTATACGTCATTGGTGGAGAGAGAAAGCCAGCTATAGACAGTTCCGTTTCCCTGAAAAAGCGCCTGAAAAGGCGTGACTGATAGGCGGCGTAACTGACAGGGCGTGATGTCAGGAATTTTGAAAAACACACACCCAAATTGAAATCTTATTCCTTTAAAACCATCGTTTTAGTTCTGCACATTCGTAACGAAGCATTAATCTCCACAACATTTTTGGAACAAGTAGCCATATCCTGTTTTTGAATTGAAAGGAACCATTCGGAATTGTGAGACCAGAACTTTGAAAAAATCATGAGGATTTTTGTGCAAGAGTGAGCCAAAGATAAATAAATAAAGCAAATTATATATGAGAATCTGTGATGTCAATTATAAATCAACATAAAAACAATTGGATCACGAACAACGATCTCTTACGTCGGAGTCAAGAGAGACTCGAAAGTACTTGATGACATCCCGTTGAATTACAATCATCTGTTTGTGAAGAAACAATGAAATACTTCTTTTCATTAGGCTTAAGGGTGGTTTCATCTTCAACCAAATTGCAAAACTCAATGTAAGTCCTAAAGGATGGAATGAGAGTTTGCATACTAACGCTTCTACCTTAAGTGCATATATATCAATAGTCTAGGGGAGCATGAAGCTGACACTTTTGAGTCAAATAATCATGTGTCTAAGTCTGGTGTTAATTTCTGTGATGATTCTGTGTCAAAAACAAATGCTAGTGTTTTTGTGTCTGGTGGTGTTTTATTTTAGTCTGATAATTCTGATAATGATGGTGTTGTTTCTGATCAAACTGATAAATCTGATTTGAATGTATCTACACCTTCCACATCTGCTTCAAAATCCTGTGATGGATCCTGCAAGTGTGGAAGTGTTAAAAATGGAAAAGGGAAGAATAAATCTGTCAACAGTAGTGCCAAAACCATTGATAATAAACAAATATGTTTTAACTGTGGCACTGCTGGACACATTGCACGGAATTGTATGAACCGGATGTTTGTTTCTCATACAACAAAAAGAGGGGAGAACGAATTTCGGGGACGATCTTTAACTAGAAAAATCCCCAGAACTCGTTCTCGAAATGGTGACTTGAATTCAAATTTAAACAATAAAATTAAAAATTCTCAAATGAATAAACAGGTTTTCCGTAAAAACAACAAGTGTTTGCCAAAGTCAACTCAGGATAAGTCTAAGTTGCATTTGTCAAAGGGCAGGACCGGATCTTCAAACTCTTCAAGTAGAAAATCCACCGGCTCGAAGCAAACTAATAAATTTTCAAAACCTAACTTTCAGTGGATACCAAAATCACCTTCAAAATCAACTTCAGATCAATCACCATCCACTTCTAAATCAAAAGAAAAGAAAGAATCAAATGAAAAATCTGTGCAAGGAAAGGGTCAACCCAGTATTGTGTGACCTGGGTCCCCATAACTAAATAAATCCGCTCATCGTGCAGGGACAGTTGCGGAAGAATGTCGCCAGACCTTGGTATGTCGACATCGGCTGCTCCCGGTACATGACTGGAGACATATTCCAACTACACGACATTCAAACTTTTAATGGAGGATATGTTTCCTTTGCGGGCGGAGAGGGCGGAAAAATCACTCAAAAAGGAACTGTTTCAAATGGAGTACTGAATTTTAAAAATGTTAACTTTGCTCCTGAACTAAAGCACAGCTTGCTGAGTGTGTCCCAGATTTGCAACAAAGGTTACTCCACTCATTTAATAGATAAGGAGTGTCTGATCTTAAAGTCTGGCATTGTCATCCGTAAAGATTGGATTCTTGTAAGATCTAAGAGGGATGAAAATGCCTACATTATAGACATGAACATCAATATCCCTGACGAAGTCATTTGTCTTTTCTCTAAAGCTTCTGAACAAAATGCGATGCTGTGGAATCGTCGTCTCGGTCATGCGAATGCAAAGAACTTGAATCGGCTTGCAAAGAACGAACTGGTCCGAGGGTTACCTGTCAGAGATTTCATTACATTTGAAAAATGAGTTTCCTGCGCTCAGGGAAAGCATCATCGGAAACTACATTTTCCAAAGTAGATAAACTCCATAAGTCAAGTGCTTCAGTTGTTACATATGGATTTATTTGGTCCGGTTAATGTTCTCAGCATAAATTGCGACTCATATTGCCTCGCTGTGATAGACGATTACTCTCGGTTCACTTGGGTTTTCTTTTTCTCCAAAAAATTTGGGATCGCTGACCTCATCAAAAGATTCATTGTGATGATCGAAAATCAGACCAATAATCAAGTGAAAGCGCTGCGTACTGATAATCGAACATAATTCAAAAACGCTGTTCTGGACCATTTTTGCGCTGAGAAAGGGATTGTGCGTTAGTTTAGTTCCGTTCGAACACCTCAACAAAACGGGGTTGCCGAATGCCGGAATCGAACTCTAAAAGACGCCGCAAGGACGATGCTCTGTGACTCCAAGCTTCCTGTGTTCTTCTGGGCAGAGGCGATTAACACCGCATGCTACATTTAGAATCGTGTGCTAAGCAACAAAGCCAGCATGAAAGCACCATACAAAATTCTATACGGACACAATCCATCTGTCAGTCATTTCCGAGTATTTGGCTTCCCTTGCACCCTTCTTCACTTGGAATCCAACTCCAAATTCAATGCAAAAGCTGATGACTGTTACTTTGTTGGATATGCTGCTCGAACTGCTTACGGGGTTTACAACAAGAAGACAAAACATATTGTAGAATCTTTCGATGTTCGTTGGCTCGAAGAAAATGAGACAGATGCAAGAGTGGGTCCTGATTAGCTATTTGACTACACATCTCTTTTCAAATCATTCAATGTGTCCTCAGATAATCAAGAATGATCTACGTCAAGTTCAAAGATCATTGTTGAAGATAAAGAAGACGAAGTTGTTTACCGACCACCACTGATTTCTTCTGATTCTCCAATGGTTCCCTCCATTCACACTGAATCTTATGAGTCTTCTCCTCATCAATCTTCTCCTGATGCTGTTTCTACTCCTCTAACTCTGGTGGAAAAAGAGTTCATGAACCATGAGACTTCCGCTGTAACTTCAAACCTACTGGAACTTCTTTTTCCAGAAAATATTGCTGAAGAGTTTATAGCAGATCCTTCGAACGAACTTTGTTCATCTATTGTGAATCACACAACAAATGATGGAGTGGTTAACATTCATAATCTTCCAGTCTCTTTCGATGATATTAGCTACGAGATCGCTGCACACATTCAGCGCGACCATCCTATAGAGAACGTCATTGGCCAGCTGGGCGTCGATGTTCAAACAAGAAGTCAGAGTGGAGATGTTAATATGCGTCTCTATTCCTGCTCTATTTCTCAGATTGAGCCCAAAAATGTCGAAATGGATCTGAATGAGCCCAGCTGGGTTGAAGCCATGCATGATGAACTTAATCAATTCGAGAAGCTCGGGGTTTGGAAGTTGGTGGAGCTACCAAAAGGAAAGAAATCTCTTGACACCTGATGAGTCTTTCGGAATAAACAAGACGACTCCGGGGTAATTGTGCGCAACAAGGCGAGATTAGTGGTTTGAGGGTTTCTGCAAATTGAGGGTCTTGATTATACGAAAGTTTATGATCCGGTCGCTCGCTTGGAATCCATTCGTATCTTCCTTGCATAATGCTTCCTATATGAAGTTCACCGTATACCAAATGGATGTCAAGACGGCTTTCTTGTACGGCATGGTCAAGGAAGAGATTTACGTTGACCAACCACCTAGTTTCGTTAACTCAAAACTTCCCAACCATGTTTACAAGTTAGACAAAGCTCTGTATGGACCGCATCAAGCTCCGAGAGCTTGGTATGCTACCCTGACTCAGCATTTGCTCAACAACGGCTATTCTCGAGGCACCATTGATCAAACCTTATTCCTCTAACATGTTGGTCCAGATTAAATTCTTGTTCAAATCTATGTGGATGACATTTTTTTTCGGATCGACAAGCCAACAGCTTTGCAAAGAGTTCGAAGCAGTGATGAAGAAGCGGTTCGAGATGAGTTCGCTTGGGGAAATGACCACGTTTCTGGGGCTTCAGGTCAAACAATCTTCAAACGACATCCTTATTCACCAAGCAAAGTATGTGGATGTTGTACTGGAGAAGTTCGGGTTTCGAGACGTGAAACCTGCACTTACACCCATGGCAGAAAGACCTCTACTAACCCCTGATTTTGAGGGTGAATCCGTAGATCAGACGCACTATTGATCAATGATCGGATCACTCATGTATCTGGCTGCCAATCGCCCAGACGTAATGTTTGCGATCTGTCAATATGCTCGCTACCAGGCTAATCCTAAACTCTCTCATTTACTTGCTGTTAAACGGATTTTTCGGTATCTCAAAGGGTGCCCAAAACTGGGTCTTTGGTATCCGAAAAATCCAGAATTTGACGTTTATGCTTTTGCAGACAACGACTATGGTGGGTGTGAGTTTGATAGAAAATCGACTTCAGGAGGATGCCAATTTATGGGCGATAGATTGGTTTCATGGCAGTGTAAGAAGTATCATACCGTTTCAACCTCAACAGCAGAAGCGGAGTATGTCGGTGCGTCTGCATGTTGTTCTCAAGTCATCTGGATCCAACATCAGCTGTTGGACTACGGTTTGAATTTTCAAGAAGCCCCTTTTTCTGTGATAACGAGGCTGCGATCCAAATTGCCAAAAATCCGGTCCAGCAATCAAAAACCAAGCACATCGACATCAAAATTCATTTTATCAGAGAATGTTATGAGCGTTTGCTTATTTGGCTAGAATAGGTCCGCTCTGATAACAATGTAGCGGATCTGTTCACCAAGCCGTTTAACAAAGCTCGATTCGATGTGCTGGTTAATTTTCTAAAAATGATCCGTTTTGAGGACTAATTTTTTTTGGTGTTTCGTTTAGGATAAATTTGCACATTTTTTTATTTTTATTTTATGCACAAATTTAGGGGGAGATAAATTAGAAAATCCAAAAACATTTAGAAATACTAGAAAATCCAAAAACATTTAAAAAAATTAGAAAATCCAAAAACATTAAAAAAACTAGAAAATCCAAAAAAACATCAGAAAATTAGAAATACAAAATGAATTATGTTGGTTATGGAATGTGCTTGAGGGAGATGTTTAGGGAAGTGATATTATCAAGTGATAAAGGGCAATCTGACTCTGTGTAAAGTACCAAAACTGGATTGTCTAGGCTCTGTATTCGATGCACTGGTAGGCACGAAGAATTAAACGGACTTGACTAGGTGCAGATGAACCTAAGGAATCTAGAGACTTGATAAATCTTGACCTAGATAGTTCCGTTTAGTCTGACAATACGACGCTTGGATAGGTTGAGCAGGGATATATATATATATATATATATATATATATATATATATATATATATATATATATATGGGAATCTACTCGTCACATGAATTGAACCCGTATCTGGAACCGTGGTTTAACTCTTCCTCAATGTGCAGATTCTGTCCTTAATTCCGGTATTGATGGGGCGACTGGTAAATTCCGATGAATTAGGTCTGTAGAAAATCATTTTCTTTCTTTCTTACTATTAGTCACATGTTGCCTCCTTTGCATGATTGGAAGAGATCCGACTTGGACTGTAACATATGCAACTCTATTTCTCCGCATATTATATATATATATATATATATATATATATATATATATATATATATATATATATATATATGAAATTCTTCTTATCTGTTAGCCATATGCTGTCTCCTTTGTGTGATTAACAATCCGACCTGGTACACAACATATGCAACCTTCTGCTTCTATATCCCTCTAAAACTATAAGTGATAATAATCTGAATCTATCTTCTCTCCTAATGATAGTCTGCTCACCCGATGTAAGGAGTACTCTGGAAGTCTTTGATTGTTGGGGCATATCAGGAAGCGGGAAACATATTCCAGTACAATTAAAATTGAACACTAAAAGATTGTCTATAGATCTTGCTGCTCAATTTAGGTGGACACTAATATCCCTGGTCGTCGTCAGCTGAATGGTCCTTAAGATATAATATCTAGGAACTTGGTATCACATTGTCTTGTCACTTATAATATGTCCAAATTTGTCATAAATTTTTTCGTGTTTAAGTGGACCACAATACCGGCGATCGACCAGATCTATTCATGAAAGAGAAGGAACTGATAAATGAACAACGATTGTTTAACAACTTTGATCCCTAATCTTAATAGGTTAAAACAATTTATATAGGATTAAAATTAAAATTTAATTCCTAGTCATTAATAGTATTTCCAATTTTATTTTATTTTATTTTAGTCTATTCTATTTTTATTTCATTTTTTTATTTTTATTTTTATCTTTATCTTAGTTAATAAGTTTTTTTTAATTTTTATTTTTATTATTATTATTTTGAAAATCCTTTGGAATAATAAATTTAGTCATTTAAATCCTCAAAATGGTTTGTTTTTTAAAAAATTGATAAGTATGGGGCATGCGTTTTAAATTGTTAAAATGGGTGAGGGTGAGGAAATGATTTTTTTTTGTATATATATGGTGTGTGCGGTGAGAAATGTACCATCACTATTTCCATTCACACTTCTCTCGACCGCACACACTTACAGCTGTTCTCTCAAATCCCTTTGAATATTCCACTGATTTTCAAGAAATCAAAGCCCTTACCTAGTAAATTTCATGAACACGGCTCAAAAATCAATTTTTTTAATGAAAAATGATCATCGTTTGCTGTTGTATCAAAGAATCAAACGTTTCAGAGTACGACCACACACGGGTGTGTGCAGCTATAATGTTTTTGAACGGTTGAATGTGTGTTGTCACACACGCGTATACGGCTGCACACTTGCACGTGTGCGGCTGAGTGCATTTTTGTGTGCGGTTATATTATTTTCAATAATTTTGATCTAATGATTACGTGTTTCTATTTTCAGAATAAGATGGGAGACATGGAATTTACTAAGGTCCACAACTCCCCCATTTTTCTCCAAGACCCTCCTGCAGCTCACAATGACTTAAAATTCATTGTTGATGGTTTAAAGAAATCCTGCGTGGTCCATGCTCTAACCACATGCCCTGCAATTTACCAGAATCTGATCAAGGATTTATGGAGGAGTGCTGTTGTGAAAAATAATGATTAGGGTGAAAAGTTAGTTGAAACAACAATTGTAGATAAGAAAGTTCAAGTAAGAGAGAGCATCATTTGGGAATCTCTCCAAATAGATGACATATCTGAGTGCACTATGGAGATTGACATTCATCAAACTCAGGATGTCTTAGAACACATGGGGTACGAGGGAACCTTTCCCCCTACCATCAAGAAGTTGCTTCCTCCGTGTTGGAAGTATCTGGCTCACGTGTTTGTGAGCTGTATTTCCAGCAGCAGATCTGGAGCAAATGAGATCTCGCTGGCTAACATTGGAGCAATTGCAGCCTTGGCTGCAGGACTTGAGTTCAACTTCTCTAAGTTCATAATGCATGAGATGATTCTAAACCATGAAGGGAGCAAGAGGGACAAGTTCTTGATGTATCCAAGATTTTTGAAAATCATTCTCAATATAACACACCCCGAGCTGCAGAGAGGAAATGAAACCTTGGACTTCAAATCCATTGGTCCAAGTGCTTTTGGACTAATGAAATAGAAGAGAGGTGGGAAATTTGTGTTTGAAGGAAAATTTCCATTGATAAAATTCGGAATTTTTGCAGAAAGTGATAGAGAAGAATCTGAAGAGTAGTACATCCCGATGGAATCTGAAGATATTTTTCATTCAACCTCCGAGCCAGAGATTGAGGAGGTCAATGATTCTCCTTCAACCATTGTGGCTGAGGAACATGATCATCATAAAGAAGATGAAACACAATCTGCTCAAGATGATGATGATGATCTTTATGGTGATGTCGAGTTTTTGAAGGAAATTGATTTTACAGGGATTAGTGATGACATCCTGACAAATATAGAATTTGATCTTGATGATGAAGAATTCGGTCCTTTTCCTGGAATTCCCAGCAGCTGTCCTGTAACAATGTAATTTTCAAAACAAAATTTCATTTTTGTCACAACCATTTTCACATAAAATATTTCCAAAAACATCCAACAGTAATTATCAAAACATATCGTATCCCAAGATCACAAAAATCAAATCCTTTCTCTAGTGTGTACGAATCACGCCGACGTCTTCCCACGGTCCTCGCTAGTACCTGAAACACATAACACAACAACTGTAAGTATAAATGCTTAGTGAGTTCCCCAAAATACCACTTACACACATACGCCCTTCCAGGCCATGACCTTCCGATTCATGTGTCTCAGGGGACTTCCATCCCAACCCGGTAAACCTTCCGGTCCTACACGTGTTGACCTTCCGGTCCAAAACTCCCTGACCTTCCGGTTTACATCATAATGCCTTCCGACCCATAACATAATGCCTTCCGGCCCATAACAAGCATAGCATACATAACATATACAAAACGGATAAGTAATCACATACATTGCATATATCTTATAGCATACCAGACCTTCTGGTCACACATAGGTACCCTTCCAGGTACAATATAGTGAGAAGACTCACCTCGTAGGATGTCTTGGTAAGTCACTGACATGGTAGAAATACGATCTAGCCTCCGCCTAAACACATAAAGTAATACTCTCATCAATATATAACTCTCAGACTCTCTCTCTAAGCACCCTCAGAAGGGTAAAAGACCATTTTACCCCTCCTTTGGCTCAAAGGCCCTCATTGTCGACCAAACCCTAAAAGTCAACCAATGTCAACGGTTAAAATTTGACCCGACTCGGCGAGTGCACTTGGGCAACTCGGCGAGTCCACCTGTGTCCACTTAACTCTTTAGTCCCATTTAACAGGTCGAGTCCCTACCTTTACTCGACGAGCCCTCAGGTAAGAATCGCGGGGCTACCCCAACTCAACTCGCTGAGTCTCAAGAACAACTCGGCGAGTACATTCCATGCACAAACTCTATTGACCTCCTGAGGTCAGATCTGTTCCTCAAATCCATAGATCTGTCCTTCCCAAGCATAATAATTACGTAAATTCCAGACCTTGACACTCATATGTCATCTAGATAGTAACACTTGGAGATTTAAGCCCAAAAATGGCATCCTAAGCTCATAACTCCCAAGATAACTCATAAAGTTATAAGGGTTAAGGTCTTTGGACCTCTTTGAGTCCAGATCCAAAGCATAAACTCGATAAGGGACCAATTTCTCCACATAAACATCCTCAAACGTGGATAGAAAACCCTAAGTCTAGGTATCAATACCAAAACTAAAGAAGGTCCGAATAAATACCTCAAGTTGAAGTCTCTGAACTCTGCAACCACTAGAACCACACCTTCTTCAGTCTCCTCTTGCTCTTGATCACCTTCTTCTTGCTAAACCAAAAATAAAAAGGTCAAATATGGCTTCTCCTTCCTCTCAAACGATCTATCTCACTTAGAGTGCTCTCAAGGGACTGGCAGCCACAATGGGAGGCTAAGAGTGCCCTTAAATAGGCTCCAACCCTGGAGGATTAGGGTTTTAGTAAAAAACGTGTACTCGCCGAGTCCACTCATGGACTCGCCGAGTCCAATGCGAACCTGAATGATCAACCGCGACCCTACTCTGCAAGTCTAAGCATCAACTCGCCGAGTTCCTTCACAAATTCCAAAAATAAAATATTAAAATAATATACCTGGGATTCCGGATGTTACAATTCTCCCCCACTAGAATCAGACTTCGCCCTCGAAGTCTCATTTTGAAAACAACTCTGGATGCTGCTCGCGCATCTCGCGCTCCGGCTCCCAAGTCAGCTCGGACCCCTTCCTATGTTGCCACTGCACCTGCACCAAAGGCACTTCCTTGTTCCTCAGAACCTTGACCTTCCGATCCCTAATTGCCACCGGTCTCTCAACATAGTTTAGGCCTACATCTACCTGAATATCCTCTAATGGTACCACTACCGACTCGTTGTCTATACACTTTCTCAACTGCGACACATGAAAAGTGTAGTGAATCTGACCCAACTCCGCAGGTAGTTCCATACGATAGGCTACCCTGCCTACCCTTGCGATTACCCTGAAAGGTCCAATATATCGAGGGCCCAACTTGCCCCTCTTCCTGAATCGGATCACTCCTTTCCAAGGAGAGACCTTCAAAAGTATGAAGTCACCAACCTGAAATTCGAGCTCGGACCGAAGCCTGTCCGCATAACTCTTCTGACGCCTGTGAGCGGTCAACAACCTCTACTTGACCTACTGTATTTTCTCAGTCGTTTGAAGCACGATCTCCGTACTACCCATTACACGTTGCCCCACCTCTCCCCAACAAATGGGGGTCTGACACCTCCTCCCATACAACAGCTCAAAGGGTGGCATACCAATGCTCGAATGGTGGTTGTTGCTGTACAAAAAATCTGCCAAGGGTAAATATGTGTCCCAACTCCCACCAAAATCCAAAACACATGCTCGGAGCATATCCTCGAGTGTTTGAATCGTCCGCTCACTCTGCTCGTCCGTCTGTGGGTGGTATGCAGTGCTGAAATGCCGCCTCGTACCCAACTCCTCGTGAAACTTCTTCCAAAATATGGAAGTAAATCGCACGTCTCGATCTGAAACAATCGATATCGGAACCCCATGCCGCGATACCACCTCCCTCACATATAACTCTACCATCCTCTCAGCAGAAGAGCTCTCACTGATAATAAGAAAATGAGTGCTGTTCGTCAACCTATCCACAATCACCCAAATTGCATCGACACCTCTAGCAGTCCTTGGCAATTTGGTGATAAAATCCATGGTAATATGTTCCCACTTCCAATGGGGGATCTCCAGCGGCTGCAGCTTACCATGCGGATGCTGGTGTTTGACCTTTACCTGGCGACAAGTTAGGCACCTCTCAACGAACCATGCAACATCCCTTTTCATACAGGGCCACCAATACTCCTTCTTTAGGTCCATATACATCTTAGTGGCCCTGGGATGGATCGAGAACTTCGATCGATGTGCCTCTTCCATCAAAATGATATGCATCCCGCCCACAAACGGTACCCAAATCCGACCCTGAAATGTCATAAGTCCCCGACTATCGGTAACGAACTCCGATACCTGCCCGACGACTCGCTCCCTCTTTTGGTTTTCTGGTCTCACAGCCTCGGCCTGGGGCCCTCGAATGGTGTCCAATACCAGAGTCATCACTGTCAACCTCATACAAACATCTCGAATCGGGGCGTTCTCCGCCCTTCGGCTCAAAGCATCGGCTATAACATTAGCCTTGCCCAGGTGGTACAGGATCTCACAATCATAATCCTTCACCACTTCTAACCATCTCCTCTGGCGCATATTCAGGTTGGGCTGATCCATCAAGTAATTCAGACTCTTGTGGTCCGTGTATATGGTACACTGAACCCCATACAGATAGTGACGCCAAATCTTGAGGGTAAACACCACAACCGCCAACTCCAGATCGTGGGTGGGATATCTTGACTCATAAGGCTTCAGCTGCCTCGATGCATACGCTATCA
Organism: Lactuca saligna; assembly: GCF_052625555.1. Taxonomy (NCBI): domain Eukaryota; kingdom Viridiplantae; phylum Streptophyta; class Magnoliopsida; order Asterales; family Asteraceae; genus Lactuca; species Lactuca saligna. The sequence goes on from NC_136418.1 coordinate 92,404,013, forward strand.
CGTGCCCCCATTGCATAAGCACTGCCCCAAACCAGATATCGATGCATCACAGTACACAACAAAATCCTCCATCCCTTCCGGGAGTGCGAGCACCGGGGCTTCACACAACTTCTGGCGAAGTGTCTCAAATGAGGACTGCTGCTCCGGACCCCATGAAAATGCAACACCCTTCCGGGTCATCTTGGTAAGTGGCAAGGCGATCTTGGAGAAATCCCTAATAAATCTCCGATAATAGCCTGCCAATCCTAGGAAACTCCTGATCTCTATAGGTGACCTCAACACCCCCCAACTCATCACCGCCTCGATCTTGGCCGGATCGACCAATATCCCTTTCTGGTTAACAAGATGACCTAGGAACTAAACCACTCGTAACCAGAAATCACACTTGGAGAATTTGGCATACAACCTCTCCGATCTCAGGACTCCAAGGATCTCCCTCAAATGCTCCTCATGCTGCTCTCTAGACCTCGAATATACCAAAATATCATCAATGAATATGATCAACGACCGATCCAGCATCGCCTGCACACCCTGTTCATGAGATCCATGAACGCAGCTAGGGAATTGGTGAGCCCAAAAGGCATCACCACAAACTTGTAATGCCCATAACGAGCTATGAATGCAGTCTTCTGGATATCTTCATCCCGAACCCTCATCTGATGATATCCCGACCTCAAGTCTATCTTGGAACACCAAGATGCCTCCTGCAACTGATCGAACAGATCATCGATCCTCGGTAACGGATATCGGTTCTTGACCGTCATCTTGTTCAACTCCCAGTAATCAATACACATCCGGTGTGAACCATCCTTCTTCTTGACAAAAAGGATCGGCGCTCTCCAAGGTGAGCTACTCGGTCGAATAAACCCATTCACCAACAGCTCCTGAAACTGCAAGGATAACTCCTGCATCTCTGGCGGCATGAGGCGATAAGGCGCCTTGGCGATAGGTGCTGCTCCTGGAACCAAATCGATACGGAACTCCACTTGTCTTTCCGGAGGCACGACCGACAGTTCCTCGAGAAAAACATCCGAAACTCGCATACTATCGGGACCTCTTCAATCAAACTTGGCCTCCGCGCGACCACTCGTGTGTCCATCACATAGGCTACAAAGCCACGACAACCTTGCTGCAAACTCTATCTCGCCCTAGCAGCCGAACAAAATGCCGACCCACACCGAGTCCCTTTGCCGTACACAGTAAGCACTCCCTCACTAGGGTCTCGTATCGTCACCAACTGTCTCTTGCAGTCAATAACCGCTCCAAACTTACACAACTAGTCCATGCCCACGATGACACGAACATCTCCCATCGCGATAGGAACTAAATCAATCAGGAATTTGATGCTAAAACTCTCGAGCACACATCCTCGAATCACCTCGGTGGCATACACCGCTTTCTCATCAGCTATGGAAACCCTCAGAGGTCGAATCATCACCTCCCGACTAATACTGATGTGCTGACTAAAAGCCAAAGATACAAAAGACCGACTCGCACCTGAGTTAAATAACACGAAGGCAGGTACACAATTCACAAGAAAAGTACCTACGCATATCATAATACAAGCACAATATCTCAACATGAAAGTAAATATACGAAAGAATACATACCAGCCACAACATCGGGCGCCGCTTGGACCTCCTCCGCAGTCAACTGGAAAGCTCTCCCACGAGCCTTCGGAGCCTCGGCCTTCGCCGGCCGAATCTCGGTAACCCTAGCAGCAGGCGCATATCCATGCGCTGATCCCTGGTGTAGCTGAGGACACTCAGCCTTCCGATGGCCGGTCTGGTTGCAATGGAAGCAAACCATAAATCCCTTGGGGCAATCCCTGGCAATATGCCCCTCCTTGCCACATTTGTAGCAAGCACCCGATCGATAAACCCCCTCATGACCCTTACCGCATTTCCCGCAAGTGCGGCCCTTCTAGCCTCCAGTCCTCGGTTCAGCGGACTTGGTCCGCTTGGCTATCGGCTGAGACTGTGCCCGCCACCGATCCATCCTCTAAGACTCGGCCTCATCCCTGGCCTGAGTCTCCAACTCAATCTCCCTCTTACGGGCATTTTCATGGAGCTCAGCAAATGTCCGGTATGTTGAGTTCGCCACGAACTCGCGAATGTCCCTGTCACAACTAGAAATTTTGTGTCTTGTAATCACTATACTCAAGTAAATGTTGATTTCAAAAACTCAAAAGCATGTATGATGCTTACTCAATGGAAAACTAAACCTCAATTCACTACATCAAGCAATTGGAAACCCTAGAAGTTCTTGATTAGGTCCATTTTGGACTAGGACTTCCTTATTGGACTCTATGGACCAATAAGCTTCCAATTTAACTATCATGGGCTTAGAACCCTTAAACGGGCTCTAATTGGACCCACATTAATGTAATTCAACATTTTGGGTCATTTTGGGCCTAGAATGAAATGAATTAAAAGCTTTGATCCATAATTAACCTAATCTAGCTTAATAAAGCATAAAAATCACAATTTTATCTTATAAGGCCAATGATCACCCAAACTAACTTTAATATTAGGCTTAGGGGCAAAAAGCCCAAAAATCCTTTCTTCCCTCTCCATTCTTGGCCCAAGCCCAAGGAAAAGGAAGAGTTGACTTTGGATTGCCACCTCACTTTTATTTGTTGGGTCTCCATGCATGCAACTCATACTTCCAAGCATCTATCTTGTCAAATTCACTCTCTTCTTTCCTCTCTCCTCCTCTCGGCCGAATCCCAAACACACACACAAACATTTCACTCATCTTTTCTCTCAATGAACTCTCTCCATTTCTCTCCAAATTTTCGAGATCTAAGAGGTATTCAAGGGAGTTCTTCCACAAAGATCATCATCTAGGTAAGTTGAAACTTGGATCCACACTTTAGACTTCTTCTTATGCCCAAAAATCTCTTCTTAACTCATATGAAATCATAATCTTGTGTCTTAGAACCTCTCAAACTCGAGATCATCAAGAAAAGGTTGCTTAGGCCGAAAATCATCCTATTTCCTTTCCATTTCTCCTCCAAAACCGAAACCACATCCAAAGGTGAGCTTCATACTCCCTATCTTTCTGTTTTATAAGTTTTGTGTGGGGGGGGGGGGAATACAAGTGAAAGTGTAGATCTATACGTGTTTTGTATGCCTTGTATGATTTCTATGCTTATATGTGTGTTTTTGTGTGTTTATGATGTTGGATCTAACCATAAGCCCCTAAAAATCGAGATATACTTTATGTTAAATGATACTAGCATCAAATATATTTCTACATACAAATTATTCCAAGAAAAATAGCTAAGTGGCTTAATAACATCTTCTTTGGGCTAAAAACTCAATTTTTGGACATAAAATGTTAAAAATATAAAGTTAAAGGGCCCAAAATGACATATTACAAATTCTGATGGATGAGAAGAGTCAACACAGTTTCAATAAAGTATTTTCTGGAAATATACTCTTTTGGAGGGTTGAAAATATAAATTTCAAGCTTAATGGGCTAAAAATGACATTTTTGGCCCAATAGGGCCCAAAATGTGAAATTTTCTGTTTTGAAGGGCCAAAACTGTATTTTTTTGCAAAACAGTGGACTACAAGTGTCCCAAGTCCTTTTCTAAGGTTAAAAATGCTTTTCATAATTAAAAAGGACCAAAGTTGCAAAAATTTTCCAATTTGGGGCAAAAGTGTAAATTTGCAAAAAAGGAAGGTTTCAACCGAGAAAACTGTATTTTCAGGGACCAAAACTGTTTTCAACTAAAAATATGCTGAAAAATATCAATTTCAATAAGTTTTGGTGTTAAAACGTCAAGAAAAATGGTTTAAGGACCAAATCGGAAATTTATTTATTTAAAGGGTTGAAAAAGTAAATTTATAACAATAAGAGGGGCTGTAATAGAAAAGTTGAAATGTTAATTCAATACATCCGTTGTGATCAAACACTGGCACTACGACTACCGACGAATTATGTTACACAACAACACCAAAAATCGTTATCAAACGAATTGATTCGGTCTCGAATCAATGACAAACCCGAAACTACTAACACGACAATAACTCGACTCATACATGGAAACATTTGGGAATTCAATACACACGTGAGAGTGCACATACGTCGACGCACCATCTTTGGCCCCCAAAGTGTAAAATCTTGTTTGTTGGGCCTAGCTAGCCCAATGACCCGATCTTTAGGCCCGAAGACTCCAACCTTACGAGTTGTTGGGTCTTACATGATCCAACACAGCGTAAAAGGACTTTCAATGGCTTTTTACTATTGGTCCCCAAGGGTCCTTTGGTACTGCTAGTAAAGTCGGTTATTCAGATGCGAGTGGGCCAAGGGCCCTTCGTACTCTTTTTTTTATCCCCAACCGGCTAACGGAGTTACCGAGGTCTTCGTGCCCTCTTTCTCTTCGGATGTGGGACTACAAGAAGTCAGGGTGGTTGGATTACGTGAATAATACTGATGACGCCTATTGGATCATTAGTATAAGTTGTAAACTGGCCGTTTGTGTAACGCGTGTTTATAGCAATTCACCATGCGCAATAATCCGACGTCGCCTGGAATCAATGACTTCACACGCCACGATGGTTCTACAACTACATGGAATTCAAAGTATTAGGAAAACGTCGGGTTTTCCTAGGGTTTTACAATACATACAGTTTCGAAATGTACACAAGTTTAGTGAACATTTTTTTTAGAAACAAACAAGCATACTTATGGATCTTCACAAACCTTTTCAGAAACTCTTTTAAGAAAATATCGTATTTTCTGGTGGTTTTCAAAATAATACAAAATGTTGCTTTTCAAATACCGCTTATGAACTCACCAACATTTCATATGTTGATGTTTTTCAAAATACTTGTATTCTCAGGTAACAAGTGAACCAAAGGAAAATGTACTCAGTGATGGCTTGCAGTTTGTTTAGCTATGAACCGAACAATTTGTTTTTGGGAATGTAATGTTAAAACAATGTACTTAGTGTAAAGATTACCAGTTGTACTATATTAATGCATGGTGACGAATGATGTTATGTTTCATATATATTCAATGTTATGGTATTCAATTAAGTCACAACAGCCCTCGGACGTTTCCACCGTCTGGTTCGGGGGTGTGACAGGATGGTATCAGAGCTTTGTTTATAGTGAACTAGCATATCTAGCCACACATTGATATGCAACTATAAACCAAAAAGAGGGACTAACTTAACTCTGCACAAAACAAGTAAAAATACAACAATAAAACATATTTGCTTGCAGTAGGAACAAGGAACATAACGCCGAACCAAACAAAAATAATACTAGTGTGTCGGTTAAATTCAGGACTGTTCTTAGTGGTATCAAGGGGTGGATGTAGCCTGAGCAACTACATTCCCTCCAAGGTATAACTAATACATGTCCCGATGAAATCATGATATCTAGGGAACCTAAAACTATACCCCTATAGCACCAAAAAGAGAACGTTTGTTTGGCTTATGCAATAGTGGTAGAGTCATAGGAAAGTGATAGCTTATTCGTATAGCTTCTCCCAGTCTTCATGGAGGGAGAGCATCTGGGAATTCAGTTTCAGCAAGCCCTAGTGGCACACGGGATACTTGAAGAGGAACCAGAAGGGAATCAAGAGGGAGCCCACGACGTCGAACCTGACGAGTACATGGACGCCGACTACGAGTTCGAAGAAACCGACGACGACATGGAGGAGGATCAGACCCCGGACATGGATCACGTCGCATCTCCTGTTAGCGAGGTGCAAAAGGATCCCCATGTCCCACCAGTGAATCCCGCGAGGGAGAATCGCTCCCCAGAAGCCGAGATTGCTGACTTGCGGCAACAACTGTTCGCCATGGAAGCACGTGCAGTGCAAGCAGAGCATGAGAGGGATGAGGTCATCGTGGACATGACTGAGATGGCTCAGCTGTTGGCTCAGCACTTCGGCATATGATTCCACCTCTATATTAGGACGCAACTCATCGCGGTTAGGGATAGACTTATCTTAGTAGGTCGTTAGGAACTATGCTATGTACCCCGACTCTATGTTTAAGTGACTACACTACTCATAGAGCCGTTATGCTGTCGAATTAGTATCACTCATGTATGCTCTTACGAGCAAAATTTTCTTGTATCAAATGCGGATAATATTAATAAACTTTTATGTGCTTTGTTATGATATTACAAATTGCTATGTGTTGAGAAATTATGATTGAATGTCCAAGGGTAGTAGTGTTCAAGTTCGTATCATGCACCTAGTCAGTAGGATCACAACCTCACAGAAACCACATACACTCAACATCTTTTCGTTTCGTAACAGAAAGATGCCTCTCCGACCTACTCGCGGAAACCCAGGACCAACTCCACCTGAAGTTGACTCAGCCGCGTTCCAGGCAGCTGTATCTGCTACGGTCACTGCAGCGATTGCGCAAATTCATCAAGGGAACAATGGAGGAGCCAATGGGCAAGGAGCCGGAAGTTCGAACAACGGAATGAATCAAGGACCCACCAAAACATGTACCTACAAGGACTTCACAAACACCAAACCACGAACTTTTAACGACACTGGAGGGGTGATCACTCTGAAGCAATGGATCGAAAAGGTGGAGTCGGTATTCGAGATATGCGATTGCCCTGAGCAGATGAAGGTGAAGTTCGCGGCCTGCACTTTTGTTGACCAAGCACTCACTTGGTGGAACGGACACGTGGAAGCCATGACGCTCCCTGTAGCCAACTCTATGCCGTGGGCAGAGATGAAAGAAATGTTAATGGCTGAGTACTGCCCACGAGGAGAAATACAGAAAATGGAGCAAGAGCTATGGAACCTCACTGTGCAGAATGCAAATATCGATGCCTACATAGCGAGATTTAGTGAACTATCTCTGCTGTGCCCGGGTATGATCACCTCGGAAGGAAAGAAGATTGAGCGATTCATCTGGGGACTAACATCACCCATTCAAGGAAACATAATTGCTGCAAACCCGGAAACATTTGACAGTGCGAAGAGATTGGCGAAGAAGTTGCATGACCATAACACCAAGAAGAGTGAGAAGCCAATGGAGACTGAGGGCAAAAAGGAAGGTGATGGCAAGAAAGGGAAGAACAACAAGAGGAAGGGACGTCAGGGCCCCGAAACCTCTAAAAAGCAGCAGATAGTGGCGGTTAATGCTGCCACTGCACCGATTCCAGCCACACCACATGCTCCAGCCTCAGCTGCTTCAAATGCTTCAAAACCTTATTCCGGTAATCTTCCCAAGTGCAACAAGTGCGGTTTCCATCACCATGGAGAATGCAAGGAGTTTCAGTGCACCAGTTGCAATCGAAGGGGACACACTGCGAGGTACTGCAGGACTTACCATCCCCAGAACCAAAATCAGGGAAACAACAACAATCATCGCAACAACAACAACACCAATGCCGGCGGCAATAATGCAGGGCCTAGCTACACCTGCTTCGGGTGTTGGAGGACTGGGCACTTCCGCCGAGACTGCCTTAACAAAAACAATCCCGGGAATAGAGGAACAGGAAGGATGCTGACCATGGGTCAAGGAGAGGCGGTTCAGGACCCTGCAGTTGTGACCGGTACGTTTCTCCTAAATCGCACTTATGCATGCATCCTATTTGACATCGGAGCGGAGCAAAGTTTCGTAAGCAATAAGTTTAAGCATTTATTAAAACAACAGCCCCAAAAGCTAAATGAAACCTTTACGGTGGAAATGGCCACTGGGGAAATCTACATCGGATGTACCCTAACCCTTAATCAACACGTCTTTCTAATATATCTAATGCTAGTATCAATTAGGAGTTTCGATGTGATTATCGGCATGGACTGGTTAAGCCCCCACCATGCTGAAATTATGTGCCACGAGAAGGCCGTTCATCTTCGTCTCCCAAATCACGAAACCCTAGTAATTTACGGAGACAAACCCAGCATGAACCTTCGCCTCATCTCGTGCATCAAGGCACAAAAGCACATACGAAAGAAGGATTCAACATTTCTGGCTCACATAGTGGATAAAACCAAGGAAGAGACTAACATTCAAGATATTCCGGTAGCGTGTGAATTTCCAGACGTGTTTCCTGAAGATCTTCCGGGAGTACCCCCAGAGAGACAGGTTAAGTTTCGAATCGACCTCATTCCAGGAGCAACTCCTCTCGCTAAATCACCCTATCGGCTAGCTCCTGCTGAAATGCAGGAATTGTCCAGCCAACTCCGTGAGCTTCTGGACAAGGGATTTATCCGACCTAGTTACTCGCCATGGGGAGCTCCAGTGCTCTTTGTCAAAAAGAAGGACGGATCTTTTAGAATGTGCATCGATTACAGAGAGTTAAATAAACTCACTGTTAAAAATTGCTACCCACTCCCACGAATCGATGATCTATTCGACCAGCTCCAAGGAGCTAGTTATTTTTCAAAAATAGATCTATGGTCCGGATACCACCAACTCAAAGTCCGAGAAGAGGATATTCCAAAAACCGCTTTCCAAACCTGCTACGGACATTATGAATTTGTCGTAATGCCCTTCGGTCTAACAAATGCACCTGCTGCATTCATGGATCTGATGAACCGGATCTGTCGACCATTCCTAGACAACTTTGTCATTGTCTTCATTGATGACATTCTCGTTTATTCCTGAAGCGAAGGAGAGCATGGCCAACATCTCCGACAAATCCTAGAAACGCTGCGATCAGAGAAGCTATACGCAAAACTCTCCAAGTGTGAGTTTTGGCTCCGGAGTGTGAACTTCCTAGGTCATGTAGTTAGCCAAGAAGGAATACATGTGGATCCCTCTAAGGTCAAAGCTGTTGAAGGGTGGGGAATCCCGACAACACCCACAAAAATTCGTCAATTCTTGGGCCTAGCAGGCTACTATAGGAGATTCATTCAAAACTTCTCTAAGATCGCCAAACCACTTACGTCTCTTACGCAAAAGGGCGTACCATTCAAATGGACAGACAAACAAGAGATTGCGTTTCGGACATTAAAGCAAGCTCTCTGTAGCGCCCCTGTACTATCTCTACCGGAAGGAATGGAAGATTTTGCAGTCTACTGCGACGCGTCAAATCAGGGCTTAGGTTGCATCCTCATGCAACGTGGAAGGGTGATAGCATACGCATCCTGCCAACTAAAGACGCACGAAGTAAATTATACGACCCATGACCTAGAATTGGGAGCCGTGGTCTTCGCTCTGAAAATTTGGAGGCACTACCTGTACGGTACAAAGTGCACCATCTTCACAGACCACAAGAGTCTCCAACACATCTTGAACCAGAAGGAGCTGAACATGAGACAACGAAGATGGGTTGAATTGCTAAACGACTACGAGTGTGAGATCAAGTACCACCCAGGCAAGGCCAACGTGGTAGCTGACGCATTAAGTCGGAAGGAGTACTCTAATCGCCGCGCGAAAACTCTCTCGATAACCATTCAATCTCATCTGGCCACTCAAATTGCAACAGTCCAGTCGGAGGCCATGAAGACGTAAAATAGAGCAAGCGAGGCATTACGCGGGATGGAGAAGAATCTAGAGGCAAGGAAGAATGGAGTATACTACTTCATGAACCGAATTTGGGTCCCAGAAATCGGAGGATTTAGGGAGGTTGTTATGAAAGAAGCCCACAAGACACGATACTCCATTCATCCCGGTTTAGACAAGATGTATTTGGACATTAAACAACACTATTGGTGGCCTAACATGAAGGCGGAAATTGCGACCTACGTTAGTAAGTGCCTTACGTGCGCCAAGGTAAAAGTGGAGTACCAGAAACCCTCAGGATTGTTACAGCAACCGGTAATCCCTGAGTGGAAATGGGAGGGGATTTCTATGGATTTCGTGACCAATCTACCCAAGACGTCGGACGGACTGGACACCATATGGGTAATAGTCGACCGACTGACGAAGTCTGCCCATTTCCTGCCTATAAAAGAATCCTACAAGATGGAAAGATTGACACGTCTGTACATTCGAGAGATCGTGAGACTCCACGAAATAACAGTATCTATCATCTCGGATAGGGACAGTAGGTTCACTTCACGATTTTGGCAATCACTCCATAAGGCGATGGGAACAAACCTCGACATGAGCACCGCTTATCATCCACAAACAGATGGTCAAAGCAAGCGAACCATCCAAACGCTCGAAGACATGCTCCGCGCATGCGTGATAGACTTTGGGAAGTCTTGGGATACCCACCTACCTTTAATCGAGTTCTCATATAACAATAGTTATCATTCGAGCATCAAGGTGGCTCCTTTCGAAGCATTGTACGGGCGTATATGTAGATCACCGTTATGTTGGGCTGAAGTAGGTGACACCCAGCTAGCAAAAACACATACGTCGGACAAAGCACTAACGGGACCGGAGATCATTCGCGAAACCACGGAAAAGATCGTTCAAATCAGAGCTCGATTGCAAGCATCGCGTGACCGACAAAAGAGCTACGCTGATAAACGGCGAAAGCCCTTAGAATTTCAGGTCAGTGATCGAGTACTGTTGAAAGTATCACCCTGGAAAGGGGTTATACGGTTTCGGAAAATGGGGAAAGCTGAACCCACGATACATTGGACCTTTCGAAATCATCGCCCGAATAGGTCCGGTAGCATACAGACTGCAACTACCCGCAGAGCTAAACGGTGTACACCCCGTGTTTCATGTCTCTAATCCGAAGAAGTGCCTATCAGATGAAACCCTCTTCATTCCTCTTGACAAGATCGAAATCAATGAGAATCTCCTGTTCGTTGAAGAACCAATTGAAATCATGGACAGGGAGGTGAAGCGTACTAAGCAAAGTCGCATCCCGATCGTGAAAGTACGGTGGCACGCAAATCGTGGACCAGAATTCACGTGGGAATGCGAAGACCAAATGAAGCAAAAGTACCCTCACCTATTCTAGCATACTCAAATCTAGCTTTCAAACAGAATTTCGGGACGAAATTCCCTTTAACGGGGGGATGATGTCACAACTAGAAATTTTGTGTCTTGTAATCACTATACTCAAGTAAATGTTGAATTTAAAAACTCAAGAGCATGTATGATGCTTACTCAATGGAAAACTAAACCTCAATTCACTACATCAAGCAATTGGAAAGCCTAGAAGTTCTTGATTAAGTCCATTTTGGATTAGGACTTCCTTATTGGACTCTATGGATCAATAAGCTTCCAATTTAACTATCATGGGCTTAGAACCCTTAAATGGGCTCTAATTGGACCCACATTAATGTATTTCAACATTTTGGTTCATTTGGGGCCTAGAATGAAATGAATTAAAAGCTTTGATCCATGATTAACCTAATCTAGCTTAATAAAGCATAAAAATCACAATTTTATCTTATAAGGCCAATGATCACCCAAACTAACTCTAATATTGGGCTTAGGGGCAAAAAGCCCAAAAATCCTTTCTTCCCTCTCCATTCTCGGCCCAAGCCCAAGGAAAAGGAAGAGTTGACTTTGGATTGCCACCTCACTTTTATTTGTTGGGTCTCTATGCATGCAACTCATACTTCCAAGCATCTATCTTGTCAAAGTCACTCTCTTCTTTCCTCTCTCCCCCTCTCGGCCGAATCCCAAACACACACACAAACATTTCACTCATCTTTTCTCTCAATGAACTCTCTCCATTTCTCTCCATATTTTCGAGATCTAAGAGGTATTCAAGGGAGTTCTTCCACAAAGATCATCATCTAGGTAAGTTGAAACTTGGATCCACACTTTAGACTTCTTATTATGCCCAAAAATCTCTTCTTAACTCATATGAAATCATAATCTTGTGTCTTAGAACCTCTCAAACTCGAGATCGTCAAGAAAAGGTTGCTTAGGCCGAAAATCATCCTATTTCCTTTCCATTTCTCCTCCAAAACCGAAACCACATCCAAAGGTGAGCTTCATACTCCCTAACTTTCTGTTTTATAAGTTTTGTGGGGGGGGGGGGAATACAAGTGAAAGTGTAGATCTATATGTGTTTTGTATTCCTTGTATGATTTCTATGCTTATATGTGTGTTTTTGTGTGTTTATGATGTTGGATCTAACCATAAGCCCCTAAACATCGAGATATACTTTATGTTAAATGATACTAGCATCAAATATATTTCTACATACAAATTATTCCAAGAAAAATAGCTAAGTGGCTTAATAACATCTTCTTTGGGCTAAAAACTCAATTTTTGGACATAAAATGGTAAAAATATAAAGTTAAAGGGCCCAAAATGACATATTACGAATTCTGATGGATGAGAAGAGTCAAAACAGTTTCAATAAAGTATTTTCTGGAAATATACTCTTTTGGAGGGTTGAAAATATAAATTTCAAGCTTAATGGGCTAAAAATGACATTTTTGGCCCAATAGGGCCCAAAATGTGAAATTTTCTGTTTTGAAGGGCCAAAACTGTATTTTTTTGCAAAACAGTGGACTACAAGTGTCCCAAGTCCTTTTCTAAGGTTAAAAATGCTTTTCATAATTAAAAAGGACCAAAGTTGCAAATTTTTTCCAATTTGGGGCAAAAGTGTAAATTTGCGAAAAAGGAAGGTTTCAACCGAGAAAACTATATTTTCAGGGACCAAAACTGTTTTCAACTAAAAATATGCTGAAAAATATCAATTTCAATAAGTTTTGGTGTTAAAACGTCAAGAAAAATGGTTTAAGGACCAAATCGGAAATTTATTTATTTAAAGGGTTGAAAAAGTAAATTTATAACAAAAAGAGGGGCTGTAACAGAAAAGTTGAAATGTTAATTCAATACATCTGTTGTGATCAAACACTGGCTACCGACGAATTATATTACACAACAACACCAAAAATCTTTATCAAACGAATTGATTCGGTCTCGAATCAATGACAAACCCGAAACTACTAACACGACAATAACTCGACTCATACACGGAATCATTTGGGAATTCAATACACACGTGAGAGTGCACAGACATCGACGCACCATCTTTGGGCCCCAAAGTGTAAAATATTGTTTGTTGGGCCTAGCTAGCCCAATGACCTGATCTTTAGGCCCGAAGACTCCAACCTTACGAGTTGTTGGGTCTTACATGAGCCAACACAGCGTAAAAGGACTTTCAATGGCTTTTTACTATTGGTCCCCAAGGGTCCTTTGGTACTGCTAGTAAAGTCGGTTATTCACATGCGAGTGGGCCAAGGGCCCTTCGTACTCTTTTTTTTTATCCCCAACCGGCTAACGGAGTTACCGAGGTCTTCGTGCCCTCTTTCTCTTCGGATGTGGGACTACATGAAGTCAGGGCGGTTGGATTACGTGAATAATACTGGTGAAATGTACACAAGTTTAGTGAACATTTTTTTTAGAAACAAACAAGCATACTTATGGATCTTCACAAACCTTTTCAGAAACTCTTTTCATAAAATATCGGATTTTCTGGTGGTTTTCAAAATAATACAAAACGTTGCTTTTCAAATACCGCTTATGAACTCACCAACATTTCATATGTTGACGTTTTTCAAAATACTTGTATTCTCAGGTAACAAGTGAACCAAAGGAAAATGTACTCAGTGATGGCTTGCAGTTTGTTTAGCTATGAACCGAACAATTTGTTTTTGGGAATGTAATGTTAAAACAATGTACTCAGTGTAAACATTACCAGTTGTACTATATTAATGCATGGTGACGAATGATGTTATGTTTCATATATATTCAATGTTATGGAATTCAATTAAGTCACAACAGCCCTCGGACGTTTCCGCCGTCTGGTTCGGGGGTGTGACAGTCCTTCCTTAGAATAACCAAATACCGGCTCATCCGTGCCTGCTCAGAAGACACCTGCTCAGGGCAGAACATCGCCCTCTCATGAAACTTCCGGGTGACCACAGTAACTGAATCATTACCCTTCTTAAGGGTCAAGAACTCCTGAACTAGTCGTTCCCTCTCCACTGGGGGAACATACTCGTCTGTGAATATGGTGGTGAACCTCTCCCAGGTCACCGCTGAAGTCTCTGAAAGAGTCAAGTTCGCTGTCACGAACTTCCACCAATCCTTTGCTCCCAGTCGAAGCTGGTTCAAAGCGAACCGTACCCTTAGATGCTCCGGACATGAACACGTATAGAAGCATCCCTCAATGTCAGCAATCCATCTCATCACAACGATCAAATCCTGCATCCCATCAAACTCGGTTGGCTTCGTGTTGCTGAACTCTTGGAGTAACAACGAGTCACCTCCCTGAGGTTTGGCAGCAGCCACAACTGCTATAGCTGCAACGGTTGCAGCCTCAGTCACCGCGGTGTACCGCTCATCAAAAGTCTCCAACAATGTGGTCTTGATAGACCCAAACATCTCCGGAATCTCGGCCCTGATTGCCGCAGCCACCTCATCGTGGATCATCTGACGAAGCTCCTCGTCACTCACACCACTCACCTCAGGCTTGTGACGTGTCCCAACCATGATGCCTCTAAAATACAACATAAAAATATCAGAGACTCGATCGAGCATACTCGCACTCGATAACGCAACCCTACTCGTCCTCCGATACCCAAAGGATTCTCACTTGGAGTGCTCACTGATCCAGTGTCTTCAGTAGTACGGGCTCTATACTACCGACCACACCGCATCAGCACTCACCCCAAGTCCTCCTCCTTGGATCCCCGATCGCAAGTACTCTATTCCCACTATGAACTGGCTACCTACTCTCTCTCAAGGCATCTCATAGCAGTAGGATTCTCCTAGACTAAGGCATCACAAATCAGGCCACTCTAGTCCTAATATGAATACCTAGCCTACTCTAGCATGCATAACATATATCATAGCATATCTCATAACACATATTGTAAGGGTAATTTGGGGATTTACCATTTGGGCGTTGGCTAACCGTACACACTGCTCCTCTTTGGTTACCGCAAAACCTCTTGTAAAATTTAATGCTTTTATTATTGGAATTGTTTTTCAAGTCCTCGGTTTGAGTTCAGTTACGCCCGAAGGTGCATCCGAATTCCTCAAACCTAGGCTCTAATACCAACTTGTAACAACGTAATTTTCAAAACAAAAATTTCATTTTTGTCACAACCATTTTCACATAAAATATTTCCAAAAACATCCAACAATAATTATCAAAACATATCGTGTCCCAAGATCACAAAAATCAAATCCTTTCTCTAATGTGTACGAATCACGCCGGCGCCTTCCCACGGTCCTTGCTAGTACCTAAAACACATAACACAACAACTGTAAGCATAAATGCTTAGTGAGTTCCCCAAAATACCACTTACACACATACAGCCTTCCAGGCCATGACCTTCTGGTCCATGTGTCTCAGTGGATTTCCGTCCCAACTCGGTAAACCTTCCGGTCCTACCCGTGTCTACCTTCCGGTCCAAAACTCCCTGACCTTCCGGTCTACATCATAATTCCTTCCGGCCCATAACATAATGCCTTCCGGCCCATAACAAGCATAGCATACATAACACATACAAAATGGGTAACTAATCACATACATTGCATATATCTTATAGCATACCAGACCTTCTGGTCACACATAGGTACCCTTCCACGTACAGTATAGTGAGAAGACTCACCTCGTAGGATGTCCCGGTAAATCACTGACATGGTAGAAATACGATATAGCCTCCGCCTAAACACATAAAGTAATACTCTCATAAATATATATCTCTTAGACTCTCTCTCTAAGCACCCTTAGAAGGGTAAAAGACCATTTTATCCCTCCTTTGGCTCAAAGGCCCTCATTATCGACCAAACCTTAAAAGTCAACCAAAGTCAACGGTCAAACTTTGACCCGACTCGGCGAGAGCACTTGGGCAACTCGGTGAGTCCACCTGTGTCCACTTAACTCTTTAGTCCCATTTAACACGTCGAGTCCCTACCTTTACTCGACGAGCCGTCAGGTAAGAATCGCGGGGCTACCCCGACTCAACTCGCTGAGTCTCAAGAACAACTCGGCGAGTACATGCCATGCACAAACTCTATTGACCTCCTGAGGTCAGATCTGTTCCTCAAATCCATAGATCTGTCCTTCCCAAGCATAATAATTACGTAAATTCAGACCTTGACACTCATATGTCATCTAGATAGTAACACTTGGAGATTTAAGCCCAAAAATGGCATCCTAAGCTCATAACTCCCAAGATAACTCATAAAGTTATAAGGGTTAAGGTCTCTGGACCTCTTTGAGTCCAGATCCAAAGCATAAACTCGATAAGGGACCAATTGCTCCAAATAAACATCCTCAAAGGTGGATAGAAAACCCTAAGTCTAGGTATCAATACCAAAACTGAAGAAGGTCCGAATAAATACCTCAAGTTGAAGTCTCTAAACTCTGCAACCACTAGAACCACACCTTCTTCAGTCTCCTCTTACTCTTGATCACCTTCTTTTTGCTAAACCAAAAATAGAACGGTCAAATATGGCTTCTCCTTCCTCTCAAACGATCTATCTCACTTAGGGTGCTCTCAAGGGACTGGTAGCTGCAATGGGAGGCTAAGAGTGACCTTAAATAGGCTCCAACCCCGGAGGATTAGGGTTTCATTAAACAGCGTGTACTCACCGAGTCCACTCATGGACTCGCGAGTCCAATACGAACCCGGATGATCAACCGCGACCCTACTCAGCGAGTCTAAGCATCAACTCGCCGAGTACCTTCACAAATTCCAAAAATAAAATATTAAAATAATATACCTGGGATTCCGGATGTTACATGTCCTAATAAAGTCGATGAAGTTGCTTCTTTAGCTACCAAGACTAGAGATGAAGGAAACACTCTCAAGATTTTTCTCTGTACTTCAAAGCCCCTAGAGGTTACATCAAGCTAAGGAGATGTGACATCAGAGATTCCTCCCTTTGTGTCATCCATCTTAACATCTGCTCTAATTGTTCCTGACTCAACTCAGCCCCAAACCTCCATGGAAACAAGTCAATCTTTTTCAAGTCTGGAGGTACCCACTATCGGCAGTGCTCCTCAAGTTCTCTCCACAATCACTGCTTCCACTGCTTACTCTCCACCAAAACAACCTAATGAAGGTCTGAGCACTATGTTTGAGACTGGTGGCTCATCATCAATTCTAGAATATTCTCCCGCCAGACCTTCATTAGATGAAGCTTCTATAAGGCTGGTAAAACACCTGGCCCAACACAATCCAACCTCCTCTTATAGCAAAGGAATATTATTTATAGAGGAGTGTGCAGGTGATGACAAATCTTCCACTTCTGATCTTCGTGAAGAAATCGAGGTTCTCTGTCAAGAACTTATTAAGAAGACCATTTAGATGGATCAACTCGATTCTTACATTGAGGATCTGAGAGCAAAGGATGAGGAGAAAACAAAACAGATTAAAGATCTACAGACGAATCTTGGTTTAGTAACAGCTAGTTACTTCAACTTAAAGAACGTTGAGTATGACGCTTTTGGTGAAAAAGTCAAGGCTCTTTTTCAACAGCCACATGGAGTCGATGATCCTCCCACAACCCCCACACAGTCTGTCTCTGAAGACTTTCCAGTCGATCCACCTGCTCGAAGAACAACCACTACTGTCAATAGATTTGGAAAGGAGCCAGAGGGAAGCAGAGCTAGAATAACAATCAAACAGGGCAAGAGAACCATAACAACCAACAAACGTGATGGTTTACTATTCATGAAAAATTGAAATGAGAATCGCAAGGCAAAAGACCTTGTTCTGACTGTAACTGATCTAAAGAAAAGAAAATTTAGTGATGAGTACGGATATAGATCGAGAATTCGAATGTGGGCCTTTGATCCTGCAACAAATATGTGGGTTGTGAAAAGAAACTCAGGCATTCCTGAGTATTACAAGAGCACCCATGATTTTAACTCATAGACAAAAGTGGATCTTGCTGAACTATCAAGGGCCCCATTCCATAACCCCTCGGAAGATCCCAATGCCTCAAAATTTAAAAGGTTTCTTGACAAACAAGTAAAAGAAAATTTTCTATCAATGAAGACTGCAAGAGCCTTGTACCGAAAAGACAAAGAAATTCTAGATCGTGAATCAGGCGAGCCTATAAAGATCATACATTGGCCTGCGACTAAGCAGCAAAAGGAAATTCCTATCCCTCAACACTTCCATGAAGGATATCTTGATAAAATGGAATTTTGGGCTTATGATGACGAAACTGCAACTGCTGCTATCAAATTCAAGGATCAGGAACAAGTTCAGAGGTTGATAAGTGCCAAAGATCTTCTTCGATTCAGAGAGAGGGTGTAACATACACGTTTTAAAATCGTGTTTTGTAATGAATAAAATTGTGAAATATTATGTAAAATTGAGTGTTGAGTTGTAACAGATGGTTTTTACTAGAAATGAAGTAAAACTATGTTTAGAATCACTCAGAAAATATTGGAAGTCTTATGAGATTCTAATTAAAAGACAAATAGTGAAATTTAGTGAAAATATGAAATTTTAAATAAGTAAAATTTTATTATTTGATGTTATATAGAATCTCGTTAGAAATTTGTAGGCGAAAACCTCGTCAAAATCCAAGTTACAACGAAGAAGTTATGACCAACCGAAGATCCGCGACAAAACCAGCACGGTGCCGAATGATGTAAAAAGTGAGTTTTTGATAAACTAATTTTTAGCCTTAGTAATCTAAATGAAAGTCGTAGTATTTGTTAAACTGAGAAATTCGATAAAAAGAATGCCAAAATCTGACTTCGTATGAGGAAGTTATGAGTTTTCGAAGTTTCAACTTAGCAGTAGACAGCTAAAAACTCGAATTTTAGATCGAACGATATTTTACCAATACATCCTAAACGAGAATCGAAGGTCTCTTCATATGTAGTACAACGGTAAAAAGTCTGACGAAAACGGATGTCGGATGAAGAAGTTATGAATTTTTTAACGGATTTTCCTGTCCCGGTGTGTTAAAAATAATAATATTAAAATTAAGGTCAAAATTAGCCAACGAAGTCTAAACGAAAGTTGTAGAGCGTAACTTTAGCTACGCGTGCATATAAAGAACATAAAAACGGAGCTCGTATGCGAAAGTTATGGCTTTTAGAAGTTCGGGGCTCAATTTCCGAGATTTTCGCATGAACAGTACGTGCCACCGGAGTCCTCGTCGCTGCCACGTCACTTCGCACGAAGTGCTGCGTCACCGACGTCGTGGACCAATCAGAGAAGCGATGCGTGCCACTCAGTGATTCGACCGAAGTGCGAGCCAATTGGCTTCCGACGCGCCTCGCCCTCGTGTCCGAGTCTCGCACCTCCACGTCGCGCCTACCAGCTTCGCAGTCGAGCCTCGCATCCGAGCCTCCCTCTCGCGCCACCTGCTTCGCTCTGCTGCTTCCACCGAGCTTCGCTTCTTAAGCCGACATCCGAACCTCGACCCTATATAAAGGGGCCTGCGAACCTTGCCGACTAACTTTGAAAATTTGACGCTTTTAGCCCTTCTTTCCATATTTTCTTCATATTAACTTTCCTCGAAGCCCCGAAATCAATTTTAGCACCCGAAACACGTCCCGAGACCCCCGAGAAGCCCAAAAATTTTATCTTTTCGGTTTTGAATCCCTACCTTCGCGGAGCCCGGTTTTCAAACAAACTCCCGATTTTCAACATAGAAAGGCATATTTAAAGCCGAAGTGCTGTCCAAATTACTATTTTAACCCCCGGTTAACTTAAGGTGAGTTCAATATCTAGGAACAATTGTATGTTATGTGTTATATGTGCTATGTGCTTTCCAGTATTATCATTCTGAGTTATTTTCTCGTGTTATTCGCTATGTTTATAGCAATTGTAATACCTTTGACTATGTGATCAGTGAAAGGACTTAGATTCACATTGGTACTGGTACGTAGCCTCTGGCCATGTAGAGCATGTCTCCGTAAGAGAATGACTTCTATTCTATGGCATTGGTAAATGGTTAGACAGGACTATAAGACTGAAATCTAACAAGATGTTAATCAGAAATTGCATGTCTTCTATGCCAATTGGGCCAAAGCTTTATTGATGTATATCAAGAATTGAAAAGAATATCTTTGAATAATGTCTTTGATTGATATGAACGCTTGTTACATGATCTCACATACATCTTGTTGTTCCTCTTTGCCTTGCCACATTGAAGTATATATATGGCATAACATTATATTGTATCTATTTTTGAACTCACTAAGCGTCACCGCTTACCCTATCAATGTTTAACAATTGCAGGTGATAAATAAATAGTATGTTTACATACTATTGAAAAATGTAGAATAGTTTGTAACTACTTTTTATGTTTGTATAAATTACAATATCCTGGGTAGTTATGTAATATATATAACACTTTGTAATAGAAGGTTTGTATCCAATAGTTTGTAAATCCTTTATATCAATGTAAAATATTGCTTTTTATGAATATGAAAATAGCATGTTTTGGAGTAATGATAATGTGAAATATGAAAGTTTGGATCTTTCAAAAATATGAAAGTTGGGGTCTTTCAGAGGGATATCCGAACTTTGGCTCGTCACCAAATCATCTGCAGAAAAGACGTTATGGAAGCAGCTGCCAAAGAGTTTACTGCAATGGTGGCTACAATCATTAACGGAAGGTTGTGGATGGGCTTGATGGGAAGATCAGATCTAAAGCTGTATGAGAAGCCAACCAAGATGTCAAATGAATGAAGTTCAAGACTATGCTAGTCTCAAACCAAGGGGGAGATTGAAGGTCCATAATATTGTGTTTTGAGCTAGGCATTAATTTTGTATAGATCTGATCAGGGTGTCAGTGGTTGTATAGAAGTGTAATTGTGTTTGAACTTGTATGTGTGCAGCCTCACACGGGTGTGTGGCCGCACACGCGTGTATGGCTGCACACTCGTGTGCTGGTAGGGATACTATTTATAGTAGCTGAGTTGTGTCAGATTGTACTTGTTGCTGAACAGTGACATATGTGTGTGTACTTTCAAGGTGTACTTGACATTTATGAGCAATAGATGTGTGCATGCTTGATGTTATTTCTCTTCTACTCCTTCTACACTCTATTTTGATTGTTATTACTTCACTGATTACTGATTTGGATCTATAGTTTTGGGACTAACAGTATTATTATATATTACAAAATATTATTTTATTGGATTATTAATTTCTTTTAGTTGACTCTTTTTATAATTTATTTTTTGTTGGAGCAATTCTTTTTTATTAGATTATTATATATCAAAAAATAATATTTTTAATATATAATATTTACATCATAGTAAATAATATATTATTGGATTATTAATTTTTGTAGTTTGTTTTTTTTTTGAATTATTAATTTGTTGAAATATTACTTTTAATTTATTTTCTTAATATAATAAATATTATCTTGTTGGATTATTATTTTATTTTTAATGTATACTATTAATTGTTTTTAATTTTATTAGTTTCACCAAAAAGTAAGGATCACCTCCAAACACCATCATTGGAGGTTCAATAGATACCCTACCATATTCCACCTAGCGTTGCTAGTAGCCACCTGCGATAACCTCTTCATAATCCAATTGAATCCTTTATCTCACATAATGCACAACAAACCCCTATAACATTTATAAGTGGTGGCGGTGACCGAGTGATGGTGGTGATATTTTCCCCAAGGTTTCTCATTATAAGCTGGATGAAATGAAACTGTTTGACAATGATCCTAACAATTTCAATGATGAGAGACATCGGTTTTGCGTATCCCATGACTTTGTGGTGGAACCAATAAAATTAACAAGAACTATTATTATAATTAAAAACAAATTAATAATCCAATAAAATAATATTTAGTATATGAAGAAAATAATAAATTAAAAGTAATAATCCAATAAAAAATAGTTTAAAAAAAGAAATTACAAAAATTAACTAAAAGATAATAATAATCCAAGAATATAATATTTATTATGATATAAATATTATATATTAAAAATTATATTTATTGATATATAATAATTCAATAAAAAATAATTACTTTGACAATTGTTTCTTTTAAAAGAATTAACTAAAATAAACTAATAATCCAATAAAACAATATTTAGTATATGAAGAAAAAAATTAATTAATTAAACCTATAAAAATAATTTAAAAAAAAGAATTAAAAATATTAACTAACAGAAATTAATAATCTAATAATATAATATTTATTATGATATAAATAGTATATATTAAAAACTATATGTATTGAAATATAATAACTCAATAAAAAGAATTACTCTAACAAAACAAATTAAAAAATCAACCATAATAAATTAATAATCCAATAAAACAATATTTATTAATATATAATATTATATATTAAAAATAATATTTATTATTATATAATACTTCAATAAAATCGAAAAGAATGTATGCAAAAATGGTACTTATGGTATGGTAAAAGAAAAAACTGCGAAAATGGTCTCTAAAGGTAAAATTGTCATTTTAAAAAAGTTAACAGCTAACCAGTTAAACTTAACGAATGAGGGACCAAAACCGCAACAAAAATGGTTGAAAATGACCAAATCTGCAACTTTTCAAACGTTTGGACCATAACCACATAAAATAAGAAACTACGGGGACCATTTTTGCAATTTTGTCCCTTATATATGGCTACTGTATTTGTATGAGAACTTCATGCTAGATTAGGGCTAAGGATCTAGGAAGATCCCTTACGCCTGCTGTATGTGCTTATTGAGTTGCATGATAGTACTGATCAGTTAGTGATAGGATAACATGTTTAGGTTATGCCTGATTGTATGAGCCTTAGAATCTCATGCCAATGTAGATTCCTGATAAGAGGACAAAATGATTTGATTGGAATATGTGGGTTAGATTTTCCATTGTCTAAATTCTGCTTGCTTTGTGGTTTGTGGGACTCTTAGTAATGTGAGCTAGCAATTAAGTGAATATGCTAAGTTACATGTGATACTGGCTGAATAATCTCAGAGTGATAGATTTGACCATATTACGCACCTCTCGTTTGAGTCTAACTGTTCTAGGGTTGAGTCTTTTACTCAAAGGATTATTTGATCTCTATTGCATGTGGCTATATTTATGAGGTAGGTAGCTAACATTTCTGGTAATCTTTCAGCAACTAAGGACTATTTGAGGTTGAGAACCTAGGAAAGCCTAGGAAATGCTTTGCTAGATTTGGTTACGTTGTTAGCGAGCATTCAGGGTATCATTTTGAGAAGGTGAATTAGAGGATTCGGGATGACTCTTGAGGAACGTATGGATAGGTGTGGAAGGTAGTATTGGGCCCGTACTACTGAAAGCACAAGATCCATACTCGAATCAGGGAGAGCCTTGGATAATCCAGAAGCCTTTGGGATAAAGATTCTTGGGTACATTCGGATCTTTGGAATGTCAGTTCAGTATGGTGTAGAGCATTCAGGAATGGGATTCGGATTCTGGATCCGACTCAGGAGCAGGGCATGGGCCAATCGATGCGTGATCTAAGAAGTTCATCTCATCGGATGTTACTTGTAGAGTTTTGGAATGGAACTCAGTGGTCTTTCCTTCAACCAAGGAAGGGACGTTGGGAGATCTCGATAGTAGTCTCGAGGCCTTTCAGGTTAGATTTTTCGAGGGGAAGTTAGGGGCTCACTAGGAGCCCAGAGCCTGTGGATCCCTAGAATCCGTCAGGAAGGAGGATCCTATTGTTAGTCCCTATCATTGAGATCGAAAGAGAGTTTTGCACCATGATCTTAGGAGGGTAGAAGTATCTCTGGAGAAGGTGATGAGGATTCCTACAAATGTTGCGGGTATGTCATCTTTTAATGCTACTAGGTGGATGTCAGGAATCTGTATCAATTTGGAATTTTGATTGAGTTTGGATAAGTTAGATCTCAGGCCGGTTCTCTGCCATTGTCTGGGTTATCAAGGATTGTTATATGCCATTTTGCATGCCGAAAAGTCCTTTAAGTGGGTTCCACGTGTACCGTTACTATTCTGGATCTTTGTTGGGATCCGTTCAGAAGTATTATTTGGAAGATCCTTTGGTCAGGAATTAGTGGGATAGTTCTCCAGTGAAGTCAGAGTTTAATGGTTCTATCATTTGTGTAGGTATGGTTAATAGTTGTTTATGGAAGAACTTGGAGTTCAAGGCACTACCATTGCTAGGACAGAACTGGTAGCATGAAAACAGTAGTGTTAGTTGCGGGTGTTAGATGCATAAGTGGTTAGTCATTGGATGTTCAATAGAATTGTATTTTTGCATGGGCTATGTTTGGTTAGAGTTCAGTGGTGCTGCAAGATTAAAAGTGGGAATGAGGATTTTTCAACAGGGTGAAGATTAAGGTCTCTAGTTATCAGCATGGGAGGTGGACTATGGTGTTAGACTGGACATGATTTCAAGAATACTCTTCAAGACTTTAGAGGAAGCGCGTTATTAGGGTTTAACTGGTAAGTGATCGCGAGCATGGGTAAGCATAGGTTGTCATTAGTGGATTATTAGAAAGCAAGAAGGATTGGGAATCATTCAATTCTCATGTGTTGTGAAAACTTAGTAGAATCCAAGTGGGGGAGAATCGATCATGTATTCAGGATCAGAAATAAGTATGAAACTAGGATGAGTTTTGCATCCATGTAAGGGGGAAAGGCAGTTGAGTGGGCGGCTAGGTTTAGGATTGGGTGATTTGGGAGTTCAAAAAATGTTCCAATGTTTGGTTCATGCTTTTCCTTGGCATCAGACAGCAGGTTTCGGGAACCAGGTTAGAGTTCCAGTTAGGACTCAAGTTTATTTGAGTATTAGGTCGAGTGCGTGTTCGACCGGTATGGAAGGTGCTGTAAGTCTGTGGGTGTAGCCGTAGCATTCAAGAGGTTGACAGATAGTGCTAGAATGTTGTAAGTATGCGGCTGTAGCCATAGCATTAACGAGGTTGGCAGATAGTGCTAGAGTGTTGTAAGTCTGCATGTGTAGTCGTAGCATTCACGAGGTTGAACGATAGTGCTAGAGTGTTGTAACTCTGCGGGTGTAGCCATAGCATTCACAATGTTGACGGATAGTGCTAGAGTGTTGTAAATCTGTGTGTGTAGCCGTAGCATTCACGAGGTTGGCAGATAGTGATAGAGTTTAGTAAGACTGCGGGTGTAGCCGTGACATTCACTAGAATTCGTAGATAGCATGACAACGTTATTTAGATCGTGGAAGGAATAATAGTACCCATCAGTTCGGGTGCAGTAGTGAGGATATGCAAATCCACATATCGGATTTCAGAATTACCCAGATGGATTAGATCTGGTTGAGCTAGCGGTACGACCGTAGGAACGCCACTATAGTTATGGGAACATGGAAGTAATGGAGTTTATGAGGCCGTTTGGGATATAAGGCTCCCATTGGTCATGTAGCAATCAATTTTATCCTTGGAATTGGCGACGTCAGGACTCGACATATGGACCCGATTAGTTAGATTAGAAGGTTATTAGAGCCTTAGTGGCATGATAACTAGTGGCAACTAGTTCCAGAAAAGGATTTCCTTTAGGACTCGTGTGAGACGACTAAGTGGGAGTCCATTGGCTCAGTAGCCAGGCCGGAACCCGGTATTTCAGATGATTGGCGAACGAATTGAGACCAAGGAGGTCTCGGTAGATTTTGGAAAGCAGCCTTGTTGCAACATCCTATTTCAGGCAGTTCAACGTTTCGGGCAGTTTCAGTGTTTGGACAGTATTAATATTTATGTTTTGGGTTGAAAATACGAACACAATAACAAATTGATTGGGTCATGCTAAGTCACTCACAATGGGATTAAATAATCTCAGAGTGGTCAATTTTACCCTATTATGTAGCTCTCGTCTAAGTCTAACCGTAGCAGGAATGGATCTTTTACTCGAAGGATTATATGAGCCTTCTATGAAGAATACATGTGCTATTGTGGCCTATAGCCAGTGATTTTGTTCTAATGGTAGCATCGAGATAAGCAAGGCAGAAAGTGTGCATTTGGTCGATCACTCAAAGAATATTATGCTTGGTAAAGCTCAGCATGGGTTGCCTGCTAGAGATTCAGACCATCTCGAGACTACTTGTGACAACCCGAAATTTCCATTGTGTACTACATATACAGTCAATAGAAGTCAGAATAGTTACTGTTAACTTTAAGATGATTTTGGATAAGTTTGAACATTGTATGATTTACACTTTAGGAGATACCAGGAGAGGGGATGCTATTAGGGTTATTGTGCAACAATGACATTTCATACTCCAAGAAATTGGAATTATATGAACCAATCATAGAGTTTGCGGTCTAAAACCCTAGGGGTATATATATGGTCCTTAGCCATATTTATTCATTTATTCCATTTCCAACTAGACAAAAGCCACATTCTCTCCTACGGATCTTCGGCCTTTCGTCCCAAATAGTGAGTACTTCTATCTAAGTGTATTATAGGGCTTGATATGTGTCTAATAACCTAGAAATCGTATGAAAACAACAAGATCAAAGAGTTTATGGCCCAAGAACATCTTGGACCGTAAACCCTTCTTTAAGGGACAAAAGAGTGCCCTAGTCCCTTCCTTTTGCAATGAAACTAGCCTAGACTCTTACCCTAATGTATGTAGGACTAGAAAACACCCCAAGAACACCAAGAGTAAGGTGTTCACGGCCCAAGAAGTTCTTGGACCATGAACCCCAATCAAGAGTGCCAAAGTGTGCTTTAACTCTTCATAAGCCTTGAACACTAGCCTAGATTCATTCCTAGTTAAGTTAGGGACTTGAAAACACCAAAAACACCATAACCATGAGAGATTATGGCCGTAATCTCTAAGGGATTTGGTTCTAGGGATGTGAACTCCTCAAAGGAGCCCTAGTCTCTTCCAAGGACTAAGCCATCAAGTAGAAATGCTTCTTAGGGTCTTGTAAAGCCTCAAAACATCAAATGGTCATGGAATCATGATCTTACAGCCATAAACCCATGAGTTTAAGACCGTAAACTCATTTTTTGAGGACCTTAGGGCTATGAACTCCCTTTGGAGTTTTCCTTGAACCCTACACCCATTAGCCATACCCTACAACACTTGGATGCAACCCTTGTGATCTTTAAACACTTGAAACAAAGTGTTTTCATGTTCTAGTGTGTCCCAACATAATTTATTACTTATAATTTGGCTAATTAGTTATATATATGTTTATTATATGATAACTAGGCTCGCGCGTGTGTACAAGTCTCCATTTGTCACATATCACCGTATCCGACACTTCAATCCAATCCACTCACTACATGTGAGTTCATACCCCTTAATCAATGTTTTAAATGATTTTAGATGCTTTAATGGGGGGGGGGGGGGAATACAAGTAGAAAACAACATGCTATAGAATCAATCACATGTGATTTATAATTGTGTTTTCATCCAACTGATTTCACATGCTTCAAAATGTGATGTATGAAATGGTTTTCTATCTTAAAAATACTTTGTTAGCAAATGTATTACTTTTGAAATGTTTATTAAAAAGACATCAAGTCATTGTTAATTATTGTTCAAAACTCTTTAATGTCTTACAAAACCATTTTCATCTTCTTGATCAAAACTATATCTATACACTTATGTTCTTATATATGTATTGATATGATAGCTTTCATCCTTCATTCAGTTTCCCACACTCTTGTGTAGCAAAGTTGTATAACCCTGCTTGAACAATCAGTTACCTTCCAGTTAACTATTATAGGGATAGTTAGGACATACAAAACATTATTCCTATTACAAGGAATTACACCAGAGTCAATTCATTTATTAGTGTATACTATACATTACATGTTACATGAATACGTCTACATCGATACGCTTACATGAATACATTTACATATATACATTTATTTGTATACACTTACATGGATACTTGTACCTAGATTCAATATGATGAGTTACTAGTACATATTTGTAAATTGTTCTGCCTATCCTAGTACAAAAGGATAGCTAGACGGGACTAACCATTCCGGAATCCACCTGTTAGCAATAGAGGTAATGAACATCTACGGATGCCTACGGTTGATACTTATATTAGGGGTACCTTTACGAGACTAACCATTCCTTAAACCTACTGCCAGCTACAGAGGAAAATGAACAATCTATGGATGTTCAAGGTTATACATTTCGGCAGTCGCGATGTCGAGTTGATCCTAATACAAAAGGATAACACTTACATGGCTATATTTTTCCTATTACTTTATTTTGTGATACATTCACATAAACGATGAGGTAGACTAGGTACTGTTAGTAATAGTCAAAAAGAGGGAAAACTATCATTGTTATAGCAAAACATATAAGTCTTGGTAGAAGACTACTTTCTAGCATACAGGTCTTGGTAGAAGACTACTTTCAAACATACATGTCTTGGTAGAAGACTACATTCAAACATACGGTTCTTGGTAGAAGACTACTTTCAAAACATTCAGGTCTTGGTAGAAGACTACTCTTATACTAATAGGAAATATGGGATTTTCTAGGGTTTTCATACTTATATCAATTGTTTCATTCAAAGATTTACATGGCATTCATAACAGCTTTCCAAAACAAGACAATGACACTTAAATATTTATGAATTCACCAGCTTTATGTTGATACTCGCTTTCAAAATAACTTGTATTCTCAGGTCACCAGTAGACAAGTACGATGGCCAGGTTTTGAGAAGACGGAGCACAGGCAAGACTCGTCTTTTATTTTGATTTCATATTTTGGTGTCTTATTATTATTATTAAAGAACACACATGTATTAAATATTTACTTTTAATGCAATGGATGATGTTGTTGCTTGTTTACTACTTTGCATTGTTTTGATACTGTACACGACGTCCTCCACCCCTGAACGTCTCTGCCATTCTTGATTTTTGGGGTGTGACAGGTTGGTATCAGAGCATTGTTTATAGTGAATATAGTATATCAACCCATAAAAGATATACTAATTATAAATACATTAGGATTAAAACACTCTGACTAAGAGTTTATAGTTTTAAATAATAAAATATTTAAGTAAGTATACGTGCCTGCATTCATACTAAAATTGGTGTCGCAACGACAAGAACAAAAGTATTACGATTGTTGAATATCACAAGTAAGCCTGGGGATATATGGTCAGTCTTGGGAGTGGCATAGCTTGATCAACTATGCTGGTCCAAGGAGTGATTAGCATATGCCCAAGAATGGTTGTGATGTGGCAACAAGTCTAAAAACTTACCAACACAACCACCAAGAAATACCATTTGGGTATTTGGTCTTACTATGATTAGCTTAGTTAGTTCGACTAGTTAGTTATTTATTATATCTCTTTTCTTGCGTAGATATCATGGCGGGATTTCACCATGGCCACCCGTACTTCCCAAACCAAGGCAACGCTGGATGGCTAGAGGAAGAACCGGAAGATGATCACCAAATCCCTTTGGATGATCAACATGCCGAAGGCTTCTTTGATAGTTCTGACTCGGAGCCTGAAGTCAACAACCTACCTCCAGCTGGTCAAAACCCAATCCTGAACCCCCGTCCTGCATTTCAAGGACCCACACCTCTGTGGGCCACAAACTTCAATACATAGAGCTAGGAACAAGGTCAACCTATCCCCTACAACGGAGACAAAAGCTTCTACAACCTCACTGAGGGGGGTTCTGCTAACAGGGTCCTACCCATCATGGTTCGTAGGATTTTTCGGAACACGATACTGGGTCAATCAACTATCAATCGAGTCTTGGAGATTGACGCCAACTCTGGCGTTAACACTGTCCGCATTCGCCAACTAGAGTCTGCTCAGAAAAGGACTCTGGTCCGCAATGCAGCTCTACAGAGAGAACTTGCTAAAACCCAAGATGGAGTTAGGGAACTTTGAGCTCAACAAGTGAGAGCTGACATACGTATAAGGGACATAGAACGCCTACTGTCGGGAGCAAGAACTCATGCTAGTAGTTCTCGTCGCCGATAGAATCTCATCGACTCATCTTTTGGATATAACCTAGTTTATGTAAAAACTTTGGTCTAATTTCCTATATTTGTAAATCTTAGACTTGTTAGGTGTTGATCTATTCATAGTTCTGTCAACATTTTCTCATCTTGGTTGATGTAAGGCCTACATCTAGGCCATTTTTCCCAAACTTATTACATCTGTAATTCCAGTATTATTGACAGATATCTAAGCATATGGAAGTTATTATCTAAATGCTATCATCTTCATTCAAACATACTATTCATTGTGATATTGGATTATGGAGGGTTAGTCCATGAGCCACTCTCATTATTCGATTATTCTTATCAATGTTGTCATCTTTTTAAACGTATAGCTAAAAGATGCCGCCACACAGAAATCCAAGGCGTAACCAAAATAACAAAACATCGATACCACCACCTCCTCCACCACCTCAACCTCCTCAACCACCTCCTCCTTTTGATGCCACTATGTTCCAGGCAGCATTCACAACAGTCGTAGTAGCTGCTTTGTTAGCCATCAATACTCCTACCCCTAGTGGATCGGGAACAGGTGCACATCCCTCCAACCGCAGCGAGAGCCATGGGCATCCTCGGGAATGCACCTACAAGGACTTTACGAATGCCAAACCCCAAAACTTCAATGGAACTTGTGGGGTTATGGTTTTAAAATCTCAAATGAAATGAACTCCCATATCTGCTCATCCAACTATCGGTATCTAGAGCCCAAACCAGAACTACTGTCAGAACCTCCTCGTGTGGCCACTGTACTAAAAATTGACCACATAAACCATTAGAACATACATACATATATATATATATATATATATATATATATATATATATACATGGAGAAGTCTCATGCTCTACAAGCTTTGTGGTATCATCATAACTTTCCTTGAATCAAGTACGAATCCCTACTTTCAGTAGTACGGGCCGATACTACCTTCCACATCTATCCATACTTTCCTCAAGGATTTCTATGAATCCTCCAAGTCACTCCCATTCAACCCTCAATAAGACAAGGCTCCTGACACTAAATCTCTTCCTAGGCTCTCCTAGGTCAGTCACCATACCACCCTTTGCCATCAGCTGCCAAAGGAACTCCCACTAACACTCTCTAACTAGCTCATGAATACAATTACGTATCATCGACACTAAATAATTCTTCGAATGAAAGGTCTCAAACTACAACAGTTGAACTCAAACACGAGTTGCGCAATAGAGTTAAAACCTAACCTTCTAAAATTATATAGTGTCAGCAATATGTAATTTAGAATATTCAATTACTAGTTAGATAAAGTTAATGATAACTCCTAAAAAGCAAAAAGCAAGCAACATTCGAGCATTGAGTAATCAGAATCAAGCATAACCTAAAAAGACCATCCTATCATTAACTAATTAGTACTAGCATGCAAGTTTACAAGCCTATATAATAGGCATACAAAGGCATATCTCCTAACACTCTATCATGAAATTTTCAGTAGATCTCTAGCCCTAATCAAGTATGCAATCCACAAATTCACAAATGAAAGCATAACATAAACATGTATATGGATTTTGGGAAAACTTACTTGACCTCTGTAACATCCCGGAATAGCAAGAATAGAGTTGAAGGGCTAAAAGTGTAAATCTTGAAGGGCGACTCGGCGAGTCCATGGATGGACTCGGCGAGTAGAGTCGCGACTGTGGTTGTGTGTCAAGCGACCTCCTCGGCGAGTCCAAAGATGGACTCGGCGAGTAGGTGCTGGGCGAAGAAAACCCTAAATCCGGGGAATGAGCAATATATAAACGCCATTATGTTTCCTCCACAGCCTCCTTGATCCCCCTTGAGTCCCAGAAACCCTAATTTCGTGGAGGAACCCCATTGTTGAGCAAATTGGAGCTTGGAGAGGTGCTTGTTGAAGAAATCTTGAAGGAGAAGAGGCTTGGATCAAAGGGCTTTGCTTGGATTCGAGTTTCATTGCTGTTGGGGCCTTCTTTGGAGGTAATACTTTCGTTCTTGGGCTGTGTTCTCCTAGATTCTCATTTTGGGGTTGTGTGGGAAGCTTAGTTGTGTGACATATTGAGTTTGAAGGATGGATCTGAGGTTGCTACCTTAGATCTGGAGTGGAGAAGATCTTAAGAGCATTAAAGCCCCTGTTCTTGTGTTGTTAATGGAGCTATCATGTCCCAAACCTTAGTTCTAAGGTGAGTAAGGCCTAGATATCTTTAGATTCACGTAAAGTTTGCCACTTTACGTGATGGATGGATTGTAGGAGGTTGGATCTATGTTTTGGATCAATTGCATGGCCTGGAGTGCTTCTGAATTGATTCAGATCGGTGATACTCGGCGAGTCACATGGGTGGACTCGACGAGTTGCTTGAAGATGGCCTGGAACTCGGCGAGTTGGAAGAACAACTCGGCGAGTAGGTTGAAGATAGCCTTAGACTCGGCGAGTCTGTTCTTGGACTCGACGAGTCTTGTCGAAGAGTCCCAATATTTCCTGGTTGAGTCGAGAATCGGTGAGTTGGGTGCGAGTGGACTCAGAGTTGTTGGACTCGGTGAGTCTTGGGGTGACTCGGCGAGTTGGGTCGCTGATGGAGGGAAGTTCTGAGCATAGGGACTCGGCGAGTAGGGTCAGTCAGGGGTTGACTTTGACTTTGTCCAAGGTTGACCAGTTGTCCTCCAGGGGTATTTTGGTAATTAAGGGTATTTATTGAATTGAATGTTTTGGTGTTCAGTGGAAGAGTTCGTGTCAGAGTTGGAGCAGCGGGATCTTATCCTTTCAGCCGGCAGTTTCGAGGTGAGTTATCCTCACTATATCAACAGGGTCTAAGGCACCAAGGCCGGCCCTTATCGGATTGAGATCCGGGTAGTTGTTATTACTTTGTTGTTGTGATATGCTTGCATATTGAGAGTTAGGACGGTATATGTTAGAGACCTGATTGAGATCAGTATCCTGAGAGATAGGGAGATGCTATGCTAATGACTTGTTAGGTCGGTATCCTGCTTAGAGTATGTTATGCTATGTGATCTGCTAGATCGGCTTGTTTGAATGTGAACTGTTATATGATTAAACGTTTATGCGTACATGGTTGTTTGGACTGGAGATGGGTTGAGGCGGTCCTGCTTTGTGCTGTAGGCCAAGATACTCAGGGCGGACCGGTTATTCCGAAGGCCCAGCGAGCGGTCCGGATATGCTGTAGGCCCCACGTGGGCGGACCAGACGTGTCGAGGCTCGGAGAGTGGACCAGGCCGACTGAAGGCCCGATGCGGGCGGACCAGTCATACTGTAGACTCAGAGAGTGGACCAGGTGAGTTGAAGGCCCAGTGCGGGCGGACCAACCACACTGTAGACTCGAAGGACATGACTAGACTCGGAGGATGGATCTGGTGGACTGAAGGCCGATACGGCGGACCAGTCACACAGTAGACCCGATATGCATGGCTGTTCTATGTTCTGTTATGTTATGTATGTTTTATAAGTTATGGGACGGAAGGCAATATGTTTTGCATCGGAAGGTCGTAGCCTGGAAGGGCGTATATGTGGTTGGCATTTTGGGGGTATCTCACTAAGCTTTCGGGCTTACAGTTGTGGTTTAATGTTTTTTTTTTCAGGTTCTTCAGGAGACTGTGGCAAGGCGAAGGCGTGATCGTACCGCTCCTCATGATTTTGTAGCAATGCTATTCTGGGAATACTCTAAATGATTTGTATTGAAAACCTTTTTGTAAACAATTTAATGAAATCGGGTTGTTTTTGAAAAATTTAAATTGGTTGTATTTTTTGGTCGTTCCAACCTCAGTCGATTGCATGCACCACACCCCTTTATTTTGTTAGGACATTCTTTTTATAAAACATCCATTTTATAAAACCTACCAAATCCTTAGTTTGATTTTAGACACACCCGAGGGTATCTTTAAATCTCTCAAACCAAGACTCTGATACCAACTTGAAACATCCCTAAAATTAAGACCAAAATTTTTAATTTTTAAAGTAATAAAACCATCATTCAAAACGTGTTCATAAAACCATGATAAAATCAAAGTATGTCAAAAAACATCCAAATACATTAGAGTCATGTAAAATGCAAACAATTTAGTGTGTGCAACGCAATCATCCTGAGCTCTTCCCCTTCGAACCAAAAGTACCTAAAACATAAACTAAAAACCGTAAGAATGAAGCTTAGTGACTTCCCCAAAACACCACATACCATATATATCAAACATATAATCGACCCCGCCCGTCATTGGGCCCCACCTGAAATCGAGCCCTGCTCGGAATATATTTATATCAATCATCTGATCCCGCCTGGTACAATATAAACACATAAATGCATTCAAAAATCACAAAAATAAATAGAGTACAAAATAATCGTCAAGACTTATCTGGCATCGGGCCCACCTGGTATACATATCATATAGCATACATGCAGGAGTCACGCAAACAACTAGCATCCTAATCATAACTAACTATGGGCTAGAATTGGTGCCTTTGACCCGCCAAATATAGTGCAGAAACTCACCTCAAGCTACTGAATCTCTTAAATAAAAATTTGGACTGCTGATCTGGAAAAATCCCCACCCTTAGGGGTGTAGTTTGGATGGATCGGTTTAATTCGATCCAATCAAGTGAATCTGAATAGATTTTGGTTTTCAAAACATTGATCCAAATAGTTCAAACTAAATTTAAATCCGATCCGATCCAACCATATTACAATTAGGTTGGATCGGTTTTTACAATTCGGTTTTCAAGAGGCAATGCATTTTGATAAATATATAACTTGAATATTAGCAAAATCTATAAAGAAACTATTTTTTTTAAATTTTTTTATAAATTATAATTTATGAACAAATACTAAGAAAATATATTATAGTTAATATTTCATTGACAAAAAACTTTTGATAAGAAGTAATTCTAAAGTAGTATATTCAATGAAAATTTCTAATAACTAAAAATAATAATTTAGTAAATTTATAAATAGTTAAAGATACATATGAAAAATAGATAATAATTTGTTATTCGGTTTTTTCGAACTATTCGGTCCTTAGTTTATAAACCAAAACCAATCCAAAATCCAAAATAATAATTCGGTTTTGCTGAAAACCAATCCAAAAATCCGAATATCCGAACCTAATAGTCTGATCCAAGTTATCTAATTGGACAATTCAGTTTTATCCGAATAGTGAACAACCCTACACACCCTAACACAATCAAATAATATCCAATTAATAATTTGTGTACAATCCAAAACTAGAATCCTACTCCAAAGTCAAACCCTGAGGGTGAAATCCATTTTACCCTTTCCTCACTTGGCCCCAAATCTAATGCCCAATATAATAATATCAAAAGCCTAATATCGCCTAACATCCTAATTAGGCCCAAAACCCATCATAAGGCTAATTCAAAGAAGGCCCAAGGCCTAGCAATGGCCCAAAAATCAGAAGGCTAATGGCCAAAAACCCTTCTATCCCAAAACTGGACCAAACCGAAAAAGTCAACCAAGGTCAAGGCTGCAGAGTATGTCTAATGTAATCAAGCTTACGCCCTACATTCTACCTCGATGGCCAGTACATGTAGCGTACAAGCTAGGTACGCCGCGTACGATACAACTGACCAACTTTATCATTAAATGCTTAAATGATTAAACCATCACATCCAAGTGTCAAATCTGGTCCCTAATGATGTCCTAACATGTAAAGTTGGCAACTTTACTCCCATGCATGAATTAATAGGACCCAAAAATCAAATAAAACCATAAAAAGGATCCTAAGACATTCATGAACTAATATAACTCATAAATATTGCATTTTATGGACAAGAGACCTCAAAGTTGCTAAGATCTCACATCCATGGCTTGTGGAGTAGACCACACTCTTAAATACAGCTTATAGGATCCAAAAATGCATAAGTTACACCTTAAATTGGATCTAGCCTAAGGAATCATCAAGTTAAGAGCTTTATACCTCAAATAGCTTGCAAAGATGATGATGAATCTAGATATACAATCTTAATGCACTCCAAAGCAACCTCCATGTGTTCTTAATTCAAATTACCAAAAACACCACCAAAACTCACTTCCAAGCTCAAATCTCACAAATGGCAATTAGGGTTACGATCTTAGGGTATAGAGAATTGGAGGTTGGTCATAAGATGCACCCAAGGAAACATAAGTTGCTTAAATAGGGCACAAAACCTAAAAATTAGGGTTTGCGCTTGCTTAACGCACACCCTGCGTACTCCAACGTACGTGGTTTCCTTCGCGTCCAACCAACGAGACAGTACGCCTAACGTACTCATAGAGTACGCCTAACTTACTCGACTAGGGAGTAAAATGAAAAGATTTTACATTAAGGGTATAAAAGGAACATACCACTAAACTCGAATGTTACAGGTTGGGCCAAGATATTCTAGTCCGATGACTTATTGGATTCGTTGAATGTTGGCATTCATGTATGATGAATGCTTGGGCTGGGGCATTCGAGTTCGATGATTGATTGGGCCAGGGTATTCTAGTTCGATGACTGATTGGACCCATTAGATGTTATATTTGTCTTAATGTGTGTGATATTTTGGGGGAACTCACTATGCTTTGACCTACAATTTGAATTTATGGTTTCATGTACTTTTTCAGAAGACAGGGGCAAGGCGAAGGCCTAGTCGTGCACATCATTCTGGACTTTTATATGATTTGTGACTTTGGGATACTATGATATATGATTTTGACTCTTGGAAACTTTTTTTTTGTAATACTTATGATTTGAAATGGCTTTAAGAAATTAAAAATTTAGCCTTGTATTTTGGGATGTTATAGTGTTACTCAAACTACGACTTGATTGTCAGCGAATGATCCATGATATTAGTTCTTTGTATATAACAACTCAAAATCTAGGCTTGCGTTTCTCGTTAAAATAATAATAATAATAATAATAATAATAATAAGTAGATAGATAGATAGATAGATAAATAATTTAGACAATTAAAATTAGTTTTAGAAGTAGAATAAAACATTTTATAGATCAAGAATAAAAAAAATTTGCAATATTTTGGAAATAAGGACTATATGTGTCAAGTTCTCTGAAATATGGTTTGACTTGATTTTGACCCATTTTCATTACTTAGGATTAGTTTTCTCATGTTTTAAAGGGGAAATACTTGGACTGTACACTAGCGAAGTTATGTTCCCACTTATTAGAACTTTGGTTCATAGTTGTCAAAAACTCAAATTTAAGGGGGATGGAAACGGTAAAATTTGGAAAATAAGAGGCTCACACTCTTCATTCCATCAAATGGGATCGCTTTTGGGGTTTGATGGTTGTAGAATCATAGAAGGCCATAGAATCTGATCCTATACTTGTCTAGTTCATTTGGAGCACATTGTGAAGCAATCTAGTGGTTAAAGGTAGAACTTCTTTTCCCCCATGACGTGCAAATCTGAAATTCAATTGTTGTTTGAGTTTGAATCTAATTTTCATCTCATTTGAGGACTAGGGTTTTGTGTTCTAAGAAAACTAAAGTGATTATGTGAGCTTTTAGCTCAAATCTACCTTCCTATGGTTGAATTTTGGTGAAATTGCTAAATATCCAAAAACCCTAGATTTTCCAATGATAATGGTGATGTGATAATCTAGCCCTTATATGATCCCATGACTATTAAGAAAGTATTTATTGCAAATCTCCATAGAATAACATAATTCTAGCAATGGATATGAACTTTAATAGTGATTGTAGGTGATATAAGGAGGATATAGTGTTCATAATCATAGTTCTATGATGTGGATTAGGAATTGAAGGTCAACATGAAGAATCATCACATCCTAGTGTGGTTCTAGTGATTATTGGGACAAAAAGGGTAATATGGGAAACTATGGAATGAATTTGGCAATTCCATAGTTGCACTAGGTGCCTAGAATCCTTAGGATGTGTTTTAGCATGATGTTATGGACTTGGAACATTTATTTGGACATCGAATGTTCTTGAAATGATTCAGTTGAGAGTTAGATCTAGCATTTATGAAATCTCAGGATTGGAATCCCGTCCATTCCATGGATTTCAA
Source organism: Lactuca saligna (assembly GCF_052625555.1). NCBI lineage: Eukaryota > Viridiplantae > Streptophyta > Magnoliopsida > Asterales > Asteraceae > Lactuca > Lactuca saligna. Next base: position 92,441,811 of record NC_136418.1, read on the forward strand.
TGTCGAAGCTAGATAGTTTAATAGTATGTTATGTGATGAATTTATAGTTGGATAATGAGTTCAAATAAATATATGGTGATTATATGATCGTTTGAAGTCATTATGAATTTTGAATAGGTTACGATGCTCATATAAGCAATCTCAAAACACATATGACATTTAGAATGTCTTAATGATTAAGTTTTCATAAGTTTAGAGCTTAATTGAGTATTTAATAAGTTCTTAACCTTTATTTAGTCCTTAATAACCATTTGTTAAAGTTTGGTGGCCATTGGAAGTCGAAGGAATAGTTACAAAGCTTTTAGAAATTTTTTTATACAAAATAGTAACTTGCAATCATGACACAGGGCGTGTCAACATGACACCGGGGGGGGGGGGGGGGGGGTGTCCCTTTAACACAGGGTGTGTCAAGCATTCTGTTAAGTGTACTATTTTTCATGGAAAACCAAGTAAATGAGCCCAAATTGCCCTTAAACCTTATATATAAGCTAATAAGAAGTAAATAAGTTTATTGGGAAGATCCAAATGATAAAAATTAGAGGGGTAATTTGGTTATTTTTACTAATTTACTATGATTTTATAGGAAGTTGTTAAAGGAAGTTTGCCATTGAAGAAGAAGTGATTATAGGAAGCTAGAAGCTAAGGTGAGTAATTGGGAACATACATCCCCCTACTTACTTATTTCTATTTAACTAGTTTTACTTAATTTTCATCGCATGGTACTATACGTACCCATTGATTGGTATATGGTCTAATTGTGTATTCATGAAAGGTGATTTTTGAAATGTTTTGATAAGAAAAAGAGTTGAAATCTTGAAAAATGTTTTCATTATCCTATGTGTGCATATTCATACTAGGATGGGTGTGACTTTGAGATTCTCGAGTACCCAAATGAACATTTGTTATTGTTGTTGTTATGAGTAGATTTCTAGATATTCCTCACATGCACGAGTAGAGGCTCACTACCCCTCGTGTGGACTAGGTTGGATCACCCCTAGTGCCTTGAATGTGGATGTAAGAGAAAATTTGACAAATTTCTTCTATCATATCTTCTTCACATCCGACCATCAACTTGTGAGTTGGACTTTGAGATTGAAATAGATTGGGGAATAGATGTATGCATAACATCGCATTTAGCATGAAAAATCTTATCCATCTTTTCTCACTTATGGAATATAATATTTCTGCCCTTTTTCAACTAAAATGTTAATTATAAATTTTGGGAGGATTATTCGAGTGTTGAGATTTCTATTCCTTACTCAAAGTGAGTTGATTCTCGGGTAATTCACTAGACATTTCGTTGTATAACTTATTTTGGATGTATTTTTAGAATGAGAGGCTTGGTGCTTAGGAGGTATCATGGATTTTAGAAGAGCCCAACTTGTGGGGAACTTAAACCTTTGTTATGATACCTAACAAACAACCTCGCTTCTTAAACATTTATTTAACTTTTGGGGACCATTGAACTTTTCCACATGAATTTGAAACTTTTGAACATAAAAGAGTTTACATTTTGTTTGAAAATGATATTAAATTTGGATCCTAGTGAGGGGTGTTACATAGTATTACTCAAACAACAACTTGCTCAAAGTTAGGGAAATTTTTTTACGAAAAAATGGAGAAAAAACTCAAATCGAGTCCAAGGATTAGGTCCATATGCTATAGTGGCGACTCCATTAACATTGATGACTTCCAGCATGGCAGGAATTTAGAGCAAGCGCAGTTGTGGGCGATGATGCTTTATGGAGTCGTTCCTAAAGAGACATGGAGTAAATCTCTATTTTCCCTTTGGTCTAGTCGGAGGTGCATAAAAATTAATAGAAAAGAGTACTTTTTAATGAATACTGCATTTTTATCTTTATCAATTTTTCATACTGCCACCAATATTTAAAAAGAAAAAAAAAAAAAACGTAATATCACCAACCAATTACCAATAAAATGTGAGATTGTTCATTTTCCTCTGTAAATTGTGGTGTATGTAACCGATTACCAACGAAAAGTATCATGTCATTAAACCATCGAAAATTTGTCACTGGAATCCTTATAATCAAGTTTTGTTAATCCTTTGTTTTCGTCGCTATTACCGATAAATTTTTCCGTCACTAAAATTCTGTGTTAATACCTTGTTTTCGAGTAGTGGCCTAGCATTTTTTAATTTCTAACAAATTAACAAAATAAAAATTAATAAGTTCCGAAACACAATCTTATATCATAAAATTGGTTCTGATGTATTACAAAAAATCATCTTGCAATCCAAAAACATATTTTCATTTATTACTTAAAACAAACAGAGCAACAACCGTTATTTTCAAACACAGATCCCAGATAAAAGCACTAATCGTTTCCGACTTAACGCGTTAACCACTATGTTGACTTTTTATGGATGATTAAGAATCTTGCGTAGTATTTCACTACATCCAACCATGTGTACTTTTTTTATTCTCACATCCAACAATATTGATTAAAGACCGGTGTCGTATTAATTGCTATGATGGACTTGATGAACTTGGCAAGGCCAACAGCCACTTAAAGTTGAGAGAGTTAGAAAAAAAAACATGGTTCCTATGTAAACTATCATGTTTGGTTTTGTCTGAATTATTGATTTTAATTTTGGGTTAATGTCATAAAAACCCTTAAGTTTTCAGGATTTTTGTCCAAAGTTGAATTTTATGTCCGTTTTTACCCTAATATTTTCCAAAAAATGTTCGGTCTTACCCTTTTACCGGTGATAACAGGTTACCATTATATTAGCTTCGCAAAAAAACTCTTAAGTTTATAGTTTTTTACGTTTTTACCCTTAAGTTTATATATTTTTTTTACACTTTTACCCTTTGTATTTTTTTTTCATATTATATGTATTCATACAGAAAATTTATATTTATATACAAAAAATTTTTAATTAAGTATTGCATTTACATTTTTTTAATGTTATGTGTGTGTATGAGTTTTTTCTTGGATAAAAGATTTAAGATATAAAAAAACCACAAATTAATATGTTTTTAGAACTACAAGTACATATTTTAATGCATTTAAAAATATACATGACAATAAAAAAAACTTGATGAATCATAAACATGTTTATATAAGTATATACATATAATCTTAGAAGTGCAAATATATATTTTGATATATGTTTTTTTTAAGTATAAATATATTTTTAGAAGTATATATACATATTTATATATAATAATGTAAAAATATGTATTTATACTTCTAAAAACTATATCTATAAAACATCGTATTCATAATTCTAAAAATATTATTTATCTTTTTAAATGGTATAACCTTGCAAACACACACACACAAACAAACAAACAAACAAACATATATATATATATATATATATATATATATATATATATATATATATATATATATATATATATATATATATATATATATATATAATATTTAATTAAACATTTTTTCGTATATAAATACAATTTTTCTACATGAATACGTATATTATGAAAAAAATACTTAGGATAAAAGTGTAAAAAAATTATAAACTTAAGGGTAACAACGCAAAAAAAGGTAAACTTAAGGGTTTTTTTGCGAATTTAATATAATGGTAAAAGGGTAAAACCGAACATTTTTTGGAAAATGTTAGGTAAAAACGGACATAAAATTCAACTTTGGGCAAAACCGATAAAATTCTGTAAACTTGAGGGTTTTTATAATATTAACCCTTTAACTTTTCACATGTGTTTATGTGATTTACAACTTTCAATATTAAAACTAAGAGATTCAAACTCTTATGCCAACCTCATATATTTTTTTAATTTAACTTTGTTCAAATTATTGACATCTATTTGAATATCTATGCCTTAATATAAATGTCTAATTTTTATTATTATTATTATTATTATTATTATTATTATTATTATTATTATTATTATTATTATTATTATTATTATTATTATTTAATTGGTTATTAATTATTAAGAAATGATATATAACTTTACATTGGATTGGGTAATAATAGATTTCACAGAAGCTGATAAATGATCAAAAACATACGTAACTATCTTGATGAATCAAAATAAACATTTACAGGTTTCTTCAATTTTATGCATTGAATAGTATTTTTTTTGTAGTAATTGTATTTTTCCTTTTAAGGACTTTTATTTTTCATTTCTATGATCAATTAGTATTTATAAATTGATTTTATACTCTAGCATTATATCACATAAATTCTATTTATTTATATCTTGATTGTTTAGTAATTACAGCTATTTAATTATAACATCAGCTAACTTGCAATGATTAAACAATATTATTGTTACAATAAATATGTTTTTCAAAAATAATAACATAGCAAGTTAAACAAAATCGTTTAATAAATAAATAATTATATTATTTTTCAAATTTAACTTATCATCATTTGCTTATTAACTTAACTCAATAGTTTGCTTAGATTAAAACGTAATTTCGTTTTTTAATTTTATCTAAAACTAACACAAATTTTGTTTTCAACATATTTTTCTTTTTTAAACGATCCAATAACATATGTTTGTTTATTACTCAAAACAACGTACCATTTTTTTAACTTCTAATAAAATAAACAAAATAACAATTAAAAGTTTCGAAACAAAATCGTATATCATTATGTATTACGGAAAAAACCATCTTGCAATCCTATAACATATTTTATTGATTACTCAAAACCAACCGAGTAACAACCATCATTTTCAAACACAAACACAATTCCCTAATAGATGCACTAGTTATTTACTGACTTAATGTGTTAACCACCATGTTGGTGTTTCTTGGATGATTAAGAATCTTGGAGTCATAGTCTGTCATTACATTCAACCATATGTGCTGTGTCATTTTCACATCTAACCATATTGATTAAAGACGCAAGCTGTATTAATGTTGATTTTGTTATGTTTATGTAATTGAGTGCATCATCTAATATTAAGTTCAAATTATGTATCATGTATCATGATGTTTTGCTAACATTATTGGCCCAAAACACCTTTAATGAGGTAGGTAGTAGGAATAGAGGCCTGACTATATCCCTATGTTAAACATTAATGTTTGTAATTGATTTGTACATCCGTAAATTGAGGCTAGACGTTTAAAGGGTTTATATCTATGATTATTCATTTCTATTGAAAAATTACAACTCCTCAAATAGGACTATTTAAGAAAAAATAATCTAAATGAAAATTGTGGTAACCGTAAATACGGCCTCATGAGTATAAAGATCACAAAAATCTGACATTGAATGAAAAAATTATGATTTTTCGAAGTTACGTATTCCAATACAACACAGTACATTAATATTTAATCCATAGCACGAAACAAAAATATATTATTTATTAGCTTAAGTAATGTAAACGAGAGTTAATGTTACATAATTACAAAACTGTGGATATAAAGAACGTCGAGAATGAAAGCATATGAAAAAGTTATAAATTCCGCAAGGTCATTCATAGTATAATCTTTATAAACCATAAAGTGAAAATAGAATGTGAATTAGCTATTGAGATCTAAAAGAAATTTGTAGTATACAGAATTACGAAACCGTGAATATAAAGAACATTGAAAACAAGGTTTGTATGTGAAATATAAGTTTTTTTGAACAATGCGAGAAATTACATGTGAAAGGTGAGATGACACCACCCTGAAGGAGACACGTGGCACCTGGAGACTCAGCTGCCCTATCCAACCGGCGATGACATGGCTACATGTCACACCCCGAAACCGACAGCGGAAATGTTTCGGAGCGGAGGACGTCATGTAAAGTATCATAACCAATATACAAAGCAAGCATAGTAAACACAACCATTACATTACATAGAAAATATTTACATTTGTTTGAAAGCAAGGTAATACATGTTTTATATATACATTAGTTTGAACAAAAGTAAAGACGAGACTTCTATACGCTCCGTCTTCTCCAAAAGAACGCGAGATACATGTCTAACGAGAACCTGAGGATACAAGCAATTTTAAAATATCAGCATAAAGGTGGTAAGTTCATAAGCGGTTTGTTTCTGGTAAAAGAGTAAGTTTCCTTTGGTTTTATGAAAAGTTGTTTCCCAAGAAAATATCATATTTTCTTATAAAAGTAGTTTGGTTATTCATTTGTTAAACAACCTGTTCATGAAAAGTAAAATTATCCCAAGAAAAACCCTTATTTTCCCTAAAAGTTGGTGGTTGGTTATCGATCCGGAATGAAATGTACAAGTATCTACCATACTTGTATTGTTAAGTGAAGTTTCCTTGAAAGCTTGGTTATCCTTGAAAAGTACGTTAGTTTTAACACGTATATAAAACTAATGAGTACGTAGTAAACTAATTCCTGAAGGTATTACTGATACCCTCTAGTAATCAAAACAATTATTACATTGAGGTTAGTTCACTAGGTTTATAGTTACTAAAGTAAATCTCCATTATCTAAGTTGCGAGTTCGATAACCATACAATAAACTAGATATGGCTCGTAATGGGGCCAGTATCATTTTATGACTTTGTCACCCGTGGACCTGTCGGTCCCACTGTAGTTAGCAACCAGGTGTGGGGTAGTCACTCCTGTATAGATCTATACACACAAGTCACGTTCTCCCTCCAGGAGATTCTGGTTATAGGGGTAGTCCTACACTCTCGTATCTCAGGGGAGAGTTACCAAGGACGTGTCTCCAATCTTAAGATTAATGAATTTACAAGTAAAAATATGGAAAATCCAGTTTTATGAATGGCATGAAATCTTTTGTGAAATATAAAATATATCATTTTATAATGAGTTTCACAAGTTTTCCTTGTTTTAGATTCGAAAACAAACTCTACTAGTTAAGCTGTTAGTAATACGGTTTTGTGTCAAATGCATACTGAACATGTAACATTTCATATGAAATAATAAGTTTTGAGTACAAGATTCCCTTATACTTTTGCTTGTATTCCGCCCCCCCCCCCCCTAAAAACATGAAAAACACGGAAAAAGGTGTAGGGGTATGAACTCACCAGATGAGAGTGTGCCGGGTAGGATGCTAAGTGCCAATTTAGGACTTGAACACATGCGAGGATCCTATGTAACATGAAGTGATACATAATTGTATCTAATTAGACTTTGAACCACTAATTACGTAAGATAATACACTCTGATGCGTGAAAACACTTTATCTCAAGTGTTGGAAGTGATACAGGTTGCATCTAAGGAGTGTAGGGCCTTGATAAGCAGTTTACTCTTCAAGTGTAAACCCTTAGGGGAGATTACGGCCCAAAGACCATATCCTCCATGAGTTTATGGCCGTAAACTCATGGGTGAGGTGTTTTTGGTTGCTCAAAGGTCTTATATCACTTGGGAAATAAGCTAGGTTCAATTCTAGGGCATATGAAATGACTAGGGCTTCAAATGGACCCTTTAGGGGAGTTCACGGCTGTAAACATAGAGTTTACGACTGTAAACTCATACTTGCCCCTTCATTTCATACTTTGATGGTTCTAGGTTAAGCATACATGTTTCTAGTCCTTTATACAAGCCATGAAGGGATGTTAGGGCACCATTTGACCTCCTTAAGGGAGTTTACGGCCAAAGGACCAATTCCTTGGGGGTTTACAGCCGTAAACTCTATAAGGTCTTGGTTTCTTTGATGTTTAAGGTCCCTACTTTGATGGTGGTTGATTCTATGTTGAGTTCTAGGCATGAGGAAGGAGGAAAGGGCAACTTTGCACCCCTTTAAGGGAGTTTACGGCCCAAGAACATTCATTGGACGTAAACTCTCATTCATTGGCCGTAAACTAATGTTTACTCCCATTAAGACATGATTTGGGGGTCCTAAGTTCATGCATGCTAGTTTCTATGTCATTGCTAAGCATTAGAAGGGTTTTGGAGGGGTTTTGGGTCTTCAAAACCCACTTATGGGTGTTTACGGTTTTGAGGGGTGTTCCTCAACCGTAAACACATGATTTTGAGGCTTTTGGATGATTTAAACACAATTTTGCATGCATATCAAGCTAAACAACAAGCTAGGAAGGATTACTTACGATTTTGGAGCTTGAAAGGGGTGTTTTTTTTTATCAAAATTCGAGTTGTAGAGAGAGAGAGAGAGAGAGAGAGAGAGAGAGAGAGAGAGTAGAGAGAGTGTTAAGAGTGGGAAAAAGCTCAATTGAAGGCAACTCAACCCTTATATAGGGTTCGAGTTTGCGGCCAGGTGGGGACCCACCCGATCCCTCCGTTAAACGGAATTTATGGTCGTACCCGATTAAATGTTCGTAACCCGACTTGGTCGTAAACTAGAAACCTTTCTAAAAGAATTCGAGGGTGTATCACATGTTTCTAATTCGTTTCGACACTTATGAAGTCATAATAAAAGTCTCAATTTAATTTTCCTAATAAAAAAATGTTAACGGAAAAATTTAATACAAACGGGTTTTATTAACGGAAATGGGTTACAGTGATAGAATAAATTTCAGGTTGTCATATCATTCCCCCGTTAGAGGAAATTTCATCCTGAAATTTAGAATTAAGATACAAATCATGGATTTATAAAGAGATGCGGATATTTCTGCTTCATCTAGTCTTCGTGCTCCCAATTGAATTCGGTCCCCACTTGGCATTCCAACGAACCTTCACTATCGGGATGCGGCTTTGTTTCGTACGTTTGATCAGTCGATCCATGATTTCGATTGACACTTCCACACAGTTCAGATTTTCAGTGATTTCGATCTCATCAAGAGGGATCACGAGGGATTCATCGGATAGGCACTTCTTAAGGTTAGAGACGTGGAATACAGGATGGATGTTGCCAAGTTCTTGAGATAGTCGGAGTTTATGGCTACGAGACCAATCCTAGCGAGGATCTCAAAAGGTCCTACGTACCTTGGGTTCAGTTTCCCGCACTTCCCAAAGCGTATCATGCCTTTCCAGGGTGAGACCTTCAACAGGACACGATCTCCAACATGGAATTCCAAAGGTTTTTTTCGTTTATCGGCGTAGCTCTTTTGTCTGTCTCGTGAAGCTTTCAGTCGTTCTCGGATTTGAATGATCTTTTCGGTGGTTTCACAGATGATTCCAGGACCAGTGGAGTACTATTGGGGACTCGACCCTTGGCTAGCTGCGCGTCCCCTACCTCGGCCCAACATAGAGGGGATCTACACTTGCAACCGTAGAGGGCTTTGAACGGGGCAACCTTGATACTGGTGTGGTAGCTGTTGTTATAAGAGAATTCAACCAAGGGTAAATGGGTGTCCCACGACTTTTTGAAATCGATGACACATGCTCTCAACATGTCTTCCAGGGTCTGGATAGTTCTCTCACTCTGCCCATCAGTCTGAGGAAGATAAGCCGTACTCATATCCAACCTAGTTCCAAGAGCTTTCTGAAGGGACTGCCAAAATCTCGAGGTAAACCTGCTATCTTGATCGGAGATAATGGACACAGGTACACCATGCAGTCGGACTATCTCTTGAATGTAGATTTGCGTGAGTCTTTCCATCTTGAATGTTTCTTTGATCGGTAGGAAGTGAGAGAATTTCGTCAATCGATCGATAATTACCCAATGGTATCGCACCCACTCGGAGATTTGGGTAACTTGGTGATGAAATCCATAGAAATCATCTCCCACTTCCACTCAGGTATCTCAGGCTGCTGGAGCAGGCCCGAGGGTTTTTGGTATTCGACCTTCACATTGGCGCAAGTCAGACACTTGCCCACAAAGTTTGCGATTTTGACTTTCATGTTTGGCCACCAGTATAGTTTCTTGAGGTCCAGGTACATCTTATCCGAACCTGGGTGTACGGAGTATCTAGTATTGTGAGCTTTGTTCATGACAACCTTTCTGAAACCTCCGAACTTTGGGGTCCAGATTCTATTCATGAAACAATAGACTCCGTCACCTCTGATCTCAAGATTCTTATCGATTCCCCTTTAACCTTCGTTCGACACGTTCTTTGGTTGTAGGGCTTCCAACTGGGCTTCTCGAATTTGTGTGGATAAGTGGGAATGGATGGTCATTGTTAGTATCTTCGCCTTGTTGTCTGAGCTTTCCTTTCGGCTAAGGGCATCTGCCACCACATTGGCCTTGCCGGGATGGTAGTGGATTTTGCACTCATAGTCACTGAGCAGCTCTACCCATCGTCATTGTCTCATGTTTAAGTCCTTTTGATTAAAGTTGTGTTGTAAGCTTTTATAGTTGGTGAAAATCGTGCACTTAGTCCTGTAGAGATAATGTCTCCAAATATTTAGTGCGAAGATCACTGCTCCTAACTCCAGGTCGTGAGTCATGTAGTTAACTTCGTGTGCCTTCAGCTGTCTCGAAGCATAAGCGATAACTTTTCCTCTTTGCATAAGCACACATCCTAAGCCCTGATTGGATGCATCGCGATTGACAACGAAATCCTCCGTCCCTTCGGGCAAGGACAGGATAGGTGCGCTGCACAAGGCTCGCTTCAATGTTTGGAATGTAGTGTCTTGCTTTTCACTCCAACAAAAGGGTACACTTTTCTATGTCAGAGTGGTTACAGGTTTGGCGATTTTGGAAAAATTCTGAATGAATATACGATGATAGCCGACGAGACCCAAGAAGTGACGGATTTCTGTGGGTGTCTTCGGTGCCGACCAATTCTCTATCACCTTGATTTTGGACGGGTCCACAAGTATACCCTCCTCACTTATCACGTGACCAAGGAAAGTTACCTTCCGAATACAGAATTCACACTTGGAGAATTTTGCGTACAACTTTTCAGATCTAAGAGTTTCCAACACTAACCTCAAGTGTTGTTTGTGATCTTTTTTGCTTCTGGAATAGACAAGTATGTCGTCAAAGACCACGATAACAAACTTGTCCAAAAAGGGGCGACACACCCGGTTCATGAGGTCCATGAACACTGTCGGTGCGTCGGTTAGTGTGACATCCCTATTTTCACAGCCAGAAAAGACCGATTTTGTTTATGCTTTATAAAAAATCAGAGTTCTTCTTTTAATAAAAATGTTGCGGAATTCGTTCCCAGAAAAACACGATAAATACGTTATTAAAACATTTTCGAAGAAACGTATTTTATTCATTTAAAAACGTTTGGGATGTCATCATCAATATAGGAACATAAACATAGACATAACTTACATTTATTTACACTAGTGATCTAAATCTCTTTAATCTCTCAGTGTAATGTGACTTCATATCAACACCTGTGATATAAATAAACTGAGTGGGTCAGGTTGGGAAACCTGGTGAGTACATAGGGTTTTCAACCCACAATAATATAATTATTAAGTTTAAACAATCAAAAAATCAACCCAATTACCCATCCCCATTATTTTCTTTACTCTTAAGGATTTATCCTAAGAGTCATCTATTCTGCATTCGTTTATTCTGAAGTCCCTTACTTCCAGGGTTATAGGACTGGCACTAAATCCATAGCTGCCAATGTTCGTTCATAAAGCACTAATTCCATAGCTGCTATATAGTTTATTCATCGGGTACTAAATCCATAGCTACCAGTGTTTATCTAATAGGTACTAAGTCTATAGCTACCAATTCCTATCAAGTACCAAGTGCATAGCTACCAGTATTTGTCCAATAGGCACTAAGTCCATAGCTGCCAATGTTTAATCACATCATCTTTTATCTCTCATCATTCATCTACCCATGTCATACCCAACATATTTGTATATATAAAATACGTATACAGTTTAAATCATTTAAAACATGTATAAAAATCTTTCACCAGCATAGACAACAAGTATTCAGAAAATATGCACATATAACACGTAATTTATATTAAAATACTTCATATCTATGTGTAAGATCAAAGTAACTATGCACTCACTTGAAAATGTGGTGATTCCGAACTCAGACAACGCTTCACTTCTTGAAAAAAAATAATTTCCTTCGACGAAACCTAGTATTATTACCACTAGAGTTTAGTCTATTATTCACCGAGACTAATTAATAGTCTAGCTATTATTAATATTATATAACCGTTAAATAATACTTATATAACCTATAATAATAGCCCAATTACTTATGATATGTTCTTAATAACGTTAATATAATTAAATAAAACTTATATTAAAAATAGCGTAGGCGTAGCTCACTTACAGCGGGTTTTATAGAAAACCAGGGTTTGCTTGGAGCAGCATTCCCATGCGGAAAAGCTCTTCTTCTCGGAGCCATCGAGCACTCAGGGGCTTCCGCCTTGTGCTAGGGAGGTTCCCTAGGCTTTTCGGGGGGTTTCAGGGCTAGAGAGAGGTTCTAGAGAGAGAGAGAGAGAGTAAAGAGAAGAAAGAATGAGAAAGGTGTGAAGAAAATGAAGTGATGAGATAAAAATCTCTTAGATCGATTAGATCTTTGAAACAGGTATGTAAAGAATGTAAAGCAATGTAAAGCAATACTCAAGAATGGATTTGAATGTGTTGAATGATTAGAACTTTCAATCCTCAACAGAGCTCGATTAAGAACTTCCGCTGTAGAGGATTCTAGGGTTACAAAAAGATATCTTCTACAATTACACCGTAAAAACCTTGATCTATCAGTTACGTAAAAGATGCATGCAAACATCTATAAATACACAAAACCTAGAAAATAAGATACGGATGGACAGGCCCATACCGCATAAAAGATGGGCTAGGAGGCGAGACCAAGACGCAACAGCAAGTACCCAACAATCTCCCCCTTTGCGTCAATTGGGGCGAGACCTCACTCCAGCTTGCTTGCCCCCACAACACTGGCTTTCTTGACTGTCTTGAACAGGCAGGGGATGATAACAAGAAGTGTTTGACGGAAGTGAATATACCAGTTTATCATATCATTGAAGTACTTTTTATCACTATCCGTGTTCTGCTTGCAACGATTGATTATACCCAGAACATGCTCCAGACAAGTAGTGGTGTAGAGATGTTTGTCAGCTAAAGTAAACAGGCATTTCTGACCTTCTGCTCTGGTGAACATGACTGAGTTCTGTTTCGGGTCAATCTTTCCCATCTTCATTCGGTTTATATCGCTAGCAGAACCGACTAGAGTGATGATGGGCTTCTTCCTCAGGATATTAGCAACCTCTTGATCAAGCTTAGCCACCTCCAAAATATAGCAAACTAACATTCTCTTGAAATGGTCTATGATCGGACCATATTCAGCTTCATTGACAAGAAGAATGTTGTGCAGAACGATCCAATCGTGAGGGTTGAGGTTGGGAAGATCAGCCAGAGAGATGGAATGCTCAGATTTTTTAGATCCCGTCAAGACCTTGAATCTGACATTGACAAAGTTACCTTCACGAACAGGCTTGAGTACCCGAATGTTGGTTATCTTCTGTGCGCTCCAAGTTTGGTACTGAGGTTGAGCAGTCCTCAGGTAATAGTCTATAAGCTCCCTATCCACCTTCGGGTGAGGATGGGGAACTTCAGCTATATGAGCGAATGCATGGAAGATGAAGGCCTTTCGGGTCAGGGGCATGTCGAATTGGGAATCGACTGAGTTGACACGGTCTAGGGAGACGACCGGTTCTAGCCACAGAGTGCAAGGGGACTCAATGGCTTCTTTGATGAGCACTTCGAGGGTCCAAGGAGGAAACAAAGTTTTCCTGCTTTCAAGGAGATCATGAGCCTCCTTTATCTTCCTCTCCTTGGCCTCGGCTTCCCTGACTATGCGAGCATTTTCATCCAGCTCTCTCTCTCTGGTCTGCTTCCTGACCAAGCTGACAATCAGCTCTTGATCATCACTTTCATCACTGTCATCTGCAATCTGTTTGGCTTTGGTTTGAGCACTCAAACCTGATGAAGGACCAGATGTTGGTTTGGGTGCTTTCGGAGGGACAAGTGATGAAAATGGAATAGATTGAGGTATGGAACTTGGAGGGGGTTTCTGTTGAGCTGTGGACTTCTTCTATTCTCCCCCTTGTTTCGGATGGTCCTCCTGCTCAGGAATGCCTTCGATTTGGCTAAGTAGGGCAAGAGCAGGAGCGAGCTTCTCTGCAAGACTACGCCTCACCGAATAGTTGAGGATTGGATCATGGGCTTCAATGATGTTAGACAGAGCTCCGTGGACATCTGAAACACAACTCTTGACCATAACTTTCTCAGACCGAAGAGAATCGATCTCCTTCTCGGCTTGGGAGAGCTGATGAGTTGCCAAGGTAAGCTCGGAAGACTTTCGGGCAAGCTCTTCCTTTGTGGTAGATTCGGCGGCAAGAGTGGCTTGGAATGAGAGAAGACGATCCGCAACCGAAGACTGAAATGATTGGCAATCTTCTTTGAGTTTTTGGCGGAAGCTGGCAAATTGATCTTTTTCCGTTTCGAAGGAATGGACCAGCTTCTCCTCAACGGTGCGGATCTTCTTAGTGTTCGTCTCTGATGCCGCCTGTAAAGACTCCAGCCAGATCTGGGCGTCTTGAAATAGTTTTTCGACTTTTTCGGTCGCAACAGCACTAGCCTTCGTGGATTTATCAATGGCAGTAGCAGCCGAGCTGATGGAGGCTTCATGTGCTTTGGTGAGTGACTCCACCATACTTTGAATAGCAGCCTCTGAAAAGTGAGATGTTGAGGAAAAGGAAGAAGCCACAAGATTGTCAATCTTCTCATGGAGTTCCTTGATGTGCTTTTTAGTGACCGGAGCATCATCATCATCATCACTCTGAAGTTGATAGGGGCTGTAGTAGATGGAGTCAAAAACGGTATCCTCCCCTCCTAGAAAGGTTTCGGTTTCAGCAGATGGAGTGGGAGATAAGGGTGCAGTGGGTGGTTCGGTAGTGATAGTGGGTTCGGGTGCAGATGTAGGTTCGGGTTGTGAAGTAGAAACCCCCATATCAGATACGTTGGTTAGAACCTCACGGCTGGTAGTGGTGGTGGCTTCTGTAAAAAGTGGTGGGGGAAGGGTGGTTGTTGTGGTTTGAATAGAAGTAGTTATGGGGGGAATAGAAATAGGGATAGATATGGAGGGAATGGAAATGGAGGAGGTTATGATGGGAATGGAAGAGGTGGGTATAGGAGAAGGGGAAGGAGGTTTTGATGAAATATGTACCTCATGATCAGGTGAGTGAGGCGGGGTTTCGCCTCTAGCTGACTCATCTGAGTCAGAGTGGTTCTCTTCCGAGTCGCTGGAGGAAGAAGAGAGAATAAGTTTTCTCTTGGGTTGGACTCTCTTCTTCTTCGCTGGTGGGGAAAGATCTGGTTTTGAGGGTTTTCGCTTCTTAGGAGAAGGACCCTTTGCCCCCTTTGCTGCTTTCTTTATCTTCCCTAACTCGGGTTTCTTTCCTCTAGCAGTAGGTTTATCTACATCATTAATGGACTGAACCATTTCAGCAGAAAGTTCCCTTGGGCCCGAAGGACGGAAGTCCTTATAGGCTTTCATGATGATGCTCTCCTTGGACACCCCAGTGGATATAGAGTCCGGAATGGATCCGACGAAAGAAAATTTTGTCGGATTGGTGACAATAATTTTGGTGGTGTGGAAGACGCTGATGTTGGAGAGAAGGGAACCTGCAACAGTAGGAACATGAAGTTTATCCATGGCCCACTTGGTGATGAGCATCCAGAATCTGGCGTAGGATACCTCAGTGTAGCGAGAGGAGGAGGCTAGGCTCTGAATAAGGTACTGCCATAGAACCGAGCCATAGTCGAGGTTAAGGCCGTGATATAGACCATAGAGAATGGTCATAAACAGTTTGCTGGCCCCATCAGAACCAGAACTATGCTCCGAGAGCCCTTTGAATAGAATGGTGAAGAAACCATTCCATGGAGGAGGGAGAGAGGATTTCTTGAATCTTGTGACCGTTGTAAGAATCTCCGTGTTACCCATATTGTAGAACATCAAAAATAATTGCCCGACGGTAATGGTGTCGGGATTAACCCTAGATTCATCGGCTTCAAAGCCTAGGATCCAATAGAATCTTTGCTTAGAGATGGAGGTCTTGTGTGAAAGAAGATCAAAGTAGATGCGATCCACTGATCTGTCATAATGGGCTGTGGAGAAGACCTGGGAAAGGCATTCCATTGGCACAAGCTCGACTTTGGAAAGAGCGAGCACCAACGGAGAGTATTTGAGGCACTCCACCATGGGATACATGTAATTCTCGTAAGCTTTAGGGTTGAGATCAATCACCAGGCTTTGTTGAGCACGGATTGGAAGAATGTTTGTGCGGGAGGAGGTTTCCTGAACTGATGAAGAATCTGCCATGGTTGAAGGTAGAAGATGATGAACAGTAGATGAGAAATCGTTCGATTTTACTCGTTGAGTTTTGAATGTGGTAAATTGGGAATGAAGCAGATGTGTTCCTTTTATACCGTGGGTAGAGGAGAGAGAAAGATCATCCCCAAATCTTCTTGATACAATAAAACAATTTCGGATTTGACTGAAGCGCGACGGTTGGCACCCCCGATGATTACGCATGAGAGAGAAGAACTGTTCCGTTTTGCACGCGTGCCCGTCACCTCACTATTGAGGCCGTTACTCTGTCGGCTGAGTCAGCATCTTATCTATTTAATAGCTATCATCCAAACATAAGATTAAAAGGTAACCGAACGAGAAGTTTGGAAAATCAAAGATTTTCGTGCATAGAGTGTGAAAGATAAGGAAATAAAGCGAGATATATATGGGAAGTTGTGATGTCAAAATAGACACAAAATAGTTGATCCCGGGCACGAATCACTTTCTTCAAGGTCAAGAGAGACCTTAAAGTGTTTGTATGGATTCCCGTTGAATTACGATCAATCACTTTCTAAGAAGTGTTGAAAGGCATCTTTTTGTTAGGCATAAAAGGGTGGCTTTCGCTTCAATTTAGAAACCCGGACCTTGACATAAGACCGAGACTAAATGAAGTACTTGTGAGACCGATGTGGTCTGTTGAACAAGTAGGCTGGATAACATATATAGTGACTTGGAGAAAATATATGATGGTGAAATCTCAAAAAAAAAATTTAAACTGGATTCTAAGGGAAGAAATGTTATGGTAAATAGCAAATTCATAAGAATCGCACAACCAAAGAGAGATTTCATGTTGACCGTCAATTCATGATAGGTATCGAATTTTGGGTTTCACCAAGCATGTAGTGACATGTGGCTTAGATCATAAACACAAATATTTTGTAACCATAAACCTCAGTGGTTAATTCTGAGAGTCTCAAGGGTTACGATATGGAACTGAAATATGATGGAGAAGAGTAAGGTGGTGAAGAAAAGCGATAGTACCTCTGCTGAAAATAGTGACCAAGCAGTAAACTCTCAACCCATATGAGAAAAGAGTAAGGTAGCTCAGGATTAGAATAAATGGAGCATCCTTATTGGGAAGACAAGGTTTGTATATACCTAGTCATTAAGGCTTTTATTCAAAATCAGTTGAGGCTTTGGACAACATGCAACAACATGCTTCTAGGGACGCTTAACTAGTTAATATAAAGTATGAGAACCAAACCTATCCTAAGTATAGTTAAAAAAGAATGAGACAAAAATATTATTGGAGATTTTAAGATTGTGAAAAGAGAAAAACCAAAAAAAATAAGTAATAAAAAAAATGAACCGAACCCGAAATGGACTGAACGCTCGGTTCATTTCGGTTCCTAAAAAAATATTTTTGGATTTTTGGAAAACAGCTTTACAAAAGGGAAAAACCAATACAGAATAAGTAATAATAATAAATCAAAAAAATAATTTTGAACCGAACCCGAAATGGACCGAACGCTCGGTTCATTTCGGTTCCTAAAAAAATATTTTTGGATTTTTGGAAAACAACTTTACAAAAGTGTACAACCATAGATAACACCTTTTTGAGATTGAGCGAAAATATGTGTTATGGGACCGAACCCGAAATAGACCGAACGTTCGGTTCATTTCGGTTCCCATGTTAACCGAACCCGAAATAGACCGAACGTTCGGTTCATTTCGGTTCATTTCGCTCCTTACTTTTAACTTTGGGATGAGTCTTTGGTACCGATTCGGATTCCATCATTCCCAGACCATGAATGATTTTATTGAAACTGGCTTTAGGTAGGGCTTTGGTGAAGAGATCTTCCAGTTGATCGGTGGTTCGAACAAAGTGAATTTCGACATTTCCATCCTCCACATGATCCTTAATGAAGTGATACCTTAGTGCTATATGCTTGGTCTTATAATGTTGCACTGGGTTATGACAGATCCTAATTACACTTTCTGAATCGCAATATAGTGGGATCTTTTTCATGTTAAGTCCATAATCCCTGAGCTGGCTTTGGATCCATATGACTTGAGATGTGCAGGAGGCGACTGTGATGTACTCTGCTTCGGCTGTAGAAAGGGAAACGCAGGTTTGCTTCTTTGACTGCCAGCTGACCAATTTCCCATCAAGGAATTGGCAACCCCCTGTGGTGCTTTTCCTGTCTAAACCACATCCTCCAAGGTCTGCTTCAGAGAAGGCTTGAACGAAGAAGCCTGAGTTGGATGGATACCATAGACCGAGAGAGGTAGTTCGCTTCAGATACTTGAGTATATTCTTCACTGCAAGCATATGAGGTTCTCGTGGGTTCGCCTGAAACCTAGCACAATAACATACGGAAAACATGATGTCAGGCTTGCTAGCAGTAAGATACATTAATGACCCAATCATCTGGCGGTATAGCGTAATGTCAACTGCTGGTTTCTCCAGTGAAGGGGTGAGTTTGGTTCCGAATGCCATTGGAACCTTGACCTTTGAATCTCCCATCATACCAAATTTGGCAAAAAGAGTTTTGGTGTATGCTTCCTGGTTGATAAAGATGCCTTCGGGTCCCTGTCTAATATTTAATCCAAGAAAAAAGTTAATCGAACCCATGGAGCTCATTTCAAATTTAGTCTCCATCAACTTTCTGAATTCAGCTGTTAAGCTGGGATTCGTTGAGCCAAAGATGATATCATCGACGTAAATTTGTACAATCATAAGGTGGTTACCTTCCTTTTTACAAAAGAAGGTTGGGTCAACCGAACCTTGTTTGAATTTAGACATCGTTAAAAACTTTGTTAGCGTTTCATACCAGGCCCTAGGAGCTTGTTTCAGACCATAAACCGCCTTGTCCAGAATATAGCAGTGATTTGGGAACTTCTCATTGACGAAGCCAGGAGGTTGCTCCACGTAGACTGTTTCTTCGAGTTCTCCATTCAGAAAAGCGCATTTGACATCCATTTGGTAGACCTCGATGTTTTTGTGTGCTGTATAGGCAAGAAAAATACGAACAAATTCCAGCCTTGCAACTGGAGCGAAAGTCTCTTCATAGTCAATTCCTTCCTCCTGACAGTATCCTTTCACTACCAGATGTGCTTTGTTTCGAATCACATTCCCTTCCTTGTCCATTTTGTTCCTGAATACCTATTTGAGACCAACAACTGATGCATTTTGAGGAGTTGGAATGAGGCGCCAAACTTTGTTCCTTTCGAATTTGTTCAGTTCGTCTTGCATAGCTTGAACCCAATCGGAGTTATCGAGAGCAGTGTTAACTGTCTTGGGTTCAACTTTTGAAACGAAGGAATTAAACATACAAAATTCTACTTTGGAAAATAGGGATGTTTGTTTAGCCTTAAGTTGTGATCGGGTCAGAACATTTTCAGAAACATCACCTACAACTTGAGATACCGGATGATTTCTGGTCCATTTGATGAGAGGAGGGTAATTTGGATCATAGGAAGGATCCAATTCAGCATTTACCATCTCTTCTGGTTCGGATTGACTTTCATCGTCATAAAGCATATTGGCATTCTCCCCCTCGAATGATGAGCCTTCTGCAACAGTCGGACTTTCGGGTATAGTGAAGAGTTCGGGTGCTCCGGTGCCTTCGGATGCTGTGGAGTGATCAGATGCTACAGTACCTTCGGTTGCTCCAGTACTTGGTGTTGTGGAGCCTTCGGGTGCTACAGTACCTTCGGGTCCTGTTGTGCCTTCTGGTGTTGTGGAACGTTCGGGTGCTACAGTACCTTCGGGTGCTACAGTACCTTCGGGTCCTGTTGTGCCTACTGGTGTTGTGGAACGTTCGGGTGCTACAGTACCTTCGGGTGCTACAGTACCTTCGGGTGCTGCAATATCGACATGCTCCCCCTCGACTGAAGCGCTGGAACTAGGCACTCCTTCATTCATTCGCCTTGTTGCATCTTCTACTAGTTGCTTCAGATGATCCATCTTGTTGTTTGCTGCGCTGGCTGCCGAGTTAATAGCCTTCTCTGGTTCATCAAATAACTCAACAAAATTCTCAAAGAGATTTGCAATTGATGTTGTGACTTGACCTGTTTGAGGAAAGATTTCACCAGTTGCGTCTACGTTTGCTGTTGACTTTTTGACATAGCTATCATCAAAGGTCATGTAATACGTCTCTTCTATTTTCCTTGAACGTTTGTTTAATACCCTGTATGCTTTAGAAGTGAGAGAATATCCCAGAAAAATCCCTTCATCGGCTTTGACATCAAATTTGTTGCGATGCTCTTTAGAATTGAAGATGAAGCACCGGGAACCGAACACATGGAAGAATTTAACATTCGGCTTCTTGTTGTTGATGATCTCATAAGGAGTGAGCGTGAATCGCTTATTGAGATATGACCTGTTCTGTGTAAAACAAGCTGCAGATATAGCATCAGCCCAAAAATACAAAGGTAAAGAAGCAAAACTTAGTATGGTTCGAGCTACTTCACACAAGGATCGGTTCCACCTCTCGACTATACCGTTTTGTTGAGGTGAGTAGGGAACTGAGAAGTTGTGACTAGTTCCTCTTTCTGCCAGGAATTCTCCAAATTCTTTATTTTTGAACTCCAGGCGATTGTCACTCCTGATGTTCCGAACGACTTTCTTCAGTTGTACTTCCACCTGCTTGATGAACATCTTTAGCTTGTGAGTCGCTTCAGATTTAAGCTTGAGAAAGAACACCCATGTAAAACGCGAAAAGTCATCAACAATAACAAGAATGTACTTGCTACCACCGATACTTTCAATTGATGATGGACCACATAAGTCAATGTGAAGTAACTCTAGTGGTTCAACAACTTTTGTGTTTATGATTGATGGATGACTTTGACGACTCTGCTTTCCCATTTCACATGCCACACACAAATGTTCTCTATCGTACTTGAGCAATGGAAGACCACGAACATGACCTCCAGTGACAAGTTTGTTGATATCCTTAAAGTTGAGATGAGAAAGCCTTCGGTGCCACAGCTAGCTTTCGTCAGATTGTGCTTTTGATAACAAGCAGATTGCTGGATTCCCTTTGATTGGTTTGAGATTTAGGGGAAACATTTCACCTTTGCGCTCTGATTTGAGAATAACTTTGTTCGTTTGCTTCTCAATAATTTCCGAACCCTCATCATCGAACGAGACCATGAGACCAGTACCTCCAACAAGCTGAGATACACTGATGAGATTATGTTGTAGTCCTTCTACATATGCAAACTTCCTGATCGTGAAATCACCGTTTGTAATCATTCCATAGCCTTTTATGGTTCCGAAGGAGTTGTTCCCGAACTTGACATTTCCACCGTTTGAAAGAGATCTGAATTCCCTTAGCTCTTCCTTCCTTCCTGTCATGTGACGTGAGCAGCCACTGTCGATATACCATTCTTCGTCGAACTGCTCGTCACTGATAACCTGCACAAATTAAACAGATTTAGGAACCCAAAGTTTCTTGGGTCCACGTGAGCCTTTCACAGGAATAGGAGTAGTAAGAGAGATGTCAACAAAATATGTTCTTTTTATTAATGTTGTCTCATCTTTCTTTTTGATGGTGAAAACCTTAATCTTAGTGGGATTTGATGCTTTTGGTTTGGTCTCGGATTTAACTGACGAAACCTTTGATTTCCCTTTCAGGTCAGTTGAAGATTTAGGTTTTTGAGTTCGAGCAGAATTGGATTTAGAATGGGGTGGAGAAGAAGAAGAATGATTGGAAGAATTAGAAGAGTTAGAATGAGAGAATTTAGACTGAGATGATTTCTTGACTTGATATTCTAGGTGACTCTTTCGGTTTTGATTATCAGTGGGACCGAACCTAGAATTTTGGTCTCTTTTGCTCTCGGAACCGAACTCCTGCTTTCGGTTGATACTTTTCTCTGAACCGAACTTCTGCTTTCGGTTGATGCTGTTCTCAGAACCGAACTTCTGCTTTCGGTTGTTATTTCTCTCTTGAGATCCAACACTATTTTTCTCTGACTTTAAATTTCTGTCACGATATGAGAAATAGGCATTTTGAGATTGGCAAAACTGTTTTCTTTCAGATAGATTCTTCTTGTATCTCTGATTCCTTTCTCGTTTTTGATTTCTCATCTGTTTCGGCTGATGATGGATGTTCGCCTTTTGTTTTTGACTGGTGTCAACAGGTCCACTTTGAACCGATGATGATTCACTTGAATCTGCTTTTTCTTTAGGAACATCTTTTGTACCACTAGTACTCGGTATGTCAAAGTTATCAGGCTTGTTCAGTGGCTCAGGAATATATCTTCCTTTTGTCTTCCAGGATGTTTGCTCTGATAGACCAACAGTTTCATCAGCATTGTTGATAGGAGCAGACCAGAAGAACTCATCACAACCATCAGCATTGTCTTCGTTTACAATGGCTGTGAGTTCGGCTGTCTGATGTTTGGTTACACCTGTGACCTTATACACCTGATTTGGTGTTGTCCTTACCTTTTGGTAAACAACTGCTTTTTCTTCAAGTTTCGGGGACTTTTGTTGGGACAAGCGAGCAAACTCCACATAATTTTTTGAGATGAGATTTTTGTGGATTTCGGGTTCGCTCTTGACAAACTCAGAACAGTCAACTTCATCCTCTACAAAAATTTCACTCATGTCATTATCCTCATTAAGCTTAGATGCATTTTCAACATCAATTTTATTTTCTAAGCTCAAATTCGCATTCAATGAGTCAAATTTTTGTATGGTTTCGGTCCTTAGATTTAGTTTGTCATTTTCATCCAAAAGGTTTTTCAGCATGTCCTTGTGGTCTTTGGACTTAATGAAAGATTCAATTTTGTCTAGACCATACATATACGTCGGATTAACATCCTCAGACGAAACCACACTTTCACAATTGTATGCTTCAGCGTCAATTTCATCCTCCTTAAACTCAAGGAAAGGCAAAATCATACGTTGAATTTTCTGCCCTATTTCATAATTCAAATGGAGTTGAGTAATATTATTGTAAAGACGCTTAGCAATCAAACAAAAAACATTTCGCTGTTTCAAAAGTTTCAAATTATCTCTTTGCAAATAAATGTTTTCATCCTTGGTTTAATTAACTCCGACTCCTTCAGTTCGATCCACATCCTCTGTTCCTCACTCTTCGAAGACACCCTGCTTATTTGGTCAGTTAGGTTAGAATTGGTGACTCGAGTTTGAGTTAAGCTGTTGTCTAGATGAGAAAATCTTGAATTAACATTTTTTAATTCTTTTTCATATGAGCATTGTGGGACTTTAAATGAAACAAAAACGGATTGTACCTTCTTGATCAGTTCATCAAGCTCGTTGAATTGCACACTGAGCGGTTTTGTTGTAAAGCACATGTCCTGTTGCTCCTTCGTGTCTTTGTTCCCACCATCCGTGTTGTATCCCCTCATCTGAGATACATCGGACACCATCAAGCATCTTCTACTGCTATCCTTCTCTTTCACAACAAAAGCTTTTCCATGAGAAGGCCTCCTTACTTCATCATCCTCGGAGTCGGTTGACCAGACCTCCACTCCTCCGAATTCATCATTTGCTATCAAACCCTGTACAATTAAAGCATTCATAGACGGGTTAGCAGTAGATTTCTTCTTCTTAATCTCATCCAACTTTTTCAACAACAACGCTTCTTCATCTTTTTCCTCGTCCTTTTTCTGCCATTTTCTTGAGGACACAATCTTTAACAAAGTGATTCTTTCCTCCACAGTAATAGCAGCTCACTCTCGAATCTCCTTCAACTTTTGGTTCCTTCTTTGATTCTTCTGCTTTCGGTTCGTCTTTGACCTTTTCAGAGCTATAACTTCCCTGCCAATTGCGGTTCTTATTGGTAGGAAATCTTTTCTTGATGAACCTCTTGGGGTTTGATACCATCATAGCATAGTCTTCAGAAGTAAGATCATAGTCTTCTATGTTGAGGTCTTCATCTTCCATCACCGCTTTACTTTTGGATAGTAAGGCCAAGGAATCCAGGCTTGAAACTACATTTTTCTCCTGTAGTACGATCTTTTCTTGAGATTTCAGAATGCCCACCAGTTTTGCTAGAGAATAAGATTTGAATTGCTCATGCGCTTTAACTGTGGACACTACAGCTCTCCACTCAGATCTGAGGCCGTTCAAAAACGTGACTTTCTGCTCAATTAACTTCCTTTCAATATCATGTTTAATCATCTTGCTAAGAAGACGATTGAAGCGATTGAACGTTTGAGTCACAGTTTCTTCGACTCCCTGCTTGAATTCACCAAACTCGGATAAGAGTAAGGTTTGAATGGAGTGTTCAAGATCTTCGTCCGTAGAATACAATTCGTGAAGCCTGTCCCATATTTCTTTGGCAGTAGTGCATGAAATCACCAGCCTGAAAGTGTCAGATTGAAGAGCGAATCTGATTAATCTCAATGCTTTAATATTGCACTGAAATTTATCTTTTTCGTCTTGGGCAACATCTTTAACATCTTTCAAAAGATCATTATACTCCTTTTGAGTTTTAATAATCCTTGAGGTTGCAGAATGAGCAAAGGGTCCCGATACGATTGCTTCCCAGATGAGGTATCCATTGTCCTCAGATCCTATAACATAATCTTCAAAGTGATTTGCCCAGACTTCATAATCTTGGGTGTAAAGGATGGGAATCTTCGTTGTTGATCCAATGCTGTTCGAAATATTAATGGGATTAGATGGCGACTCGTCCATGCTTGATCGAATAACCTGCTTGAAAGATCAGACTTGTAATATATAATATTAGGGCAAAACGAACAAGTAATGAGATACGTCAATTATGGGGTGACGGCTCAATAAATATTGAGAATTTGGTTTCCATGTTTGACCTTGAAGGTCCTTCAAACTTCCGCTTCTCTCCTACCTTATCTTTTTCTAGACCCTTTTCTCTTATCTGGGCCTCTACGTTCTTAGCTGCCCTAACAACTGTTTTCAAGGTAGTTGCCATTTTGACAATTGGGCCAAAGTCTGTGGGTAATCCGTTAGCAAACTTATCAATCTTGGAGAATTTAGTAGGCACCAAGTAGGGGAATAGCTTCATCCTCTCGGTGAATGCAGTGGCATACTCATCAACACTCATCTTCCCTTTTTTCAGGTTATGAAACTCGTTGTTTAGGTCTATCAGATCTATCTCCGAGCAGTACTGCATTTTCAACTGTTCCAAGAACTCTTCCCATGACATCCTTAAGGCTTCTCCTCGTGGCATCGTATCTGCCAATAGCTTCCACCAGCTCAAGACTCCAGTTTTTAGTTGTCTTACAGAGAAGATGGTTTTCTGTTTCTCGCTACAGTCGCAGCTCTCAAACACCATCTCCATCTCGGAGATCCAATCCATAATCTCAACTGGCTTCGGGCTTCCTGAGAGACTTGGTGGTTTCGCACCCAGGAAATTCTTGTACATTCGCCCTTCCTTGTCGTTTCTCCCCTCCTGGCCTTCCCTTCGTTCGCCTTGAGTACCCACTTGACTCGCTTGGCAGCTGTAGTTCCCTTCCTCAGATTGTTCGGGAATTGGCTTGGTTGGCTCAATATGTATGGTAGGTTCATCCCTATTTTTGTGGAACATCTGTCTCATTTCTTCCCTTTGTTCAGCTAGCATAGCCCGAATCATGGCTTGAACTCCAGCCATGGTGACTGACTCAGGTGCAACTTCTTCTACAATAGGTATTTGCTGAACCACTGGGGGTTGAGGGGGTTGGTTCCTATTTCCATTTGCGTTTACGTTTCCACTACGGGTCCTTGCCATCTTGATCTATACACCGAATAAGGTGAATCTAGATCTTTATTTAGGATTGGCGTTTAAATCATCCTTATCACTCCGAAACGTTTATATGCTAGTTCTAATATCGTATTCGTACATTTAGAATCCTAAACACATAAGGTTTCTAGATCCGATCGACAACAGACCATAGATCCGATCAAACTATAGAATAACAAATCATTTAGCACATAAAAGCAATTTAGGCATCATTCCTAAATTAAGCTAGTGCTCACACCTCACAATCATCACTTAGCATTCTATGTTTAAGTCTAGAAATAAATCCATATTCCTAGTTCGCTTAAACTAATGCTCTGATACCAACTGTGACATCCCCATTTTCACGGCCAGAAAAGACCAATTTTGTTTATGTTTTATAAAAATCAGAGTTCTTCTTTTAATAAAAATGTTGCAGAAGTCGTTCCCAGAAAAACACGATAAATTCGTTATTAAAACATTTTCAAAGAAATGTATTTTATTCATTTTAAAACATTTGGGATGTCATCATCAATACAGGAACATAAGCATAAATAGAACTTACATTTATTTACACTAGTGATCTACATCTCTTTAATCTCTTAGTGTAATGTGACTTCATATCAACACCTGTGATATAAATAAACTGAGTGGGTTAGGTTGAGAAACCTGGTGAGTACATAGGGTTTTCAACCCACAATAATATAATTATTATGTTTAAACAATCAAACAATCAACCCAATTACCCATCCCCATTATCTTCTTTACTCTTAAGGATTTATCCTAAGAGTCATCTATTCTGCATTCGTTTATTCTGAAGTCCCTTACTTCCAGGGTTATAGGACTGGAACTAAATCCATAGCTGCCAATGTTCGTTCATAAAGCACTAATTCCATAGCTGATATAGTTTATTCATCGGGTACTAAATCCATAGCTACCAGTGTTTATCTAATAGGTACTAAGTCCATAGCTACCAATTCCTATCAGGTACCAAGTCCATAGCTACCAGTATTTGTCCAATAGGCACTAAGTCCATAGCTGCCAATGTTTAATCACATCATCTTTTATCTCTCATCATTCATCTACCCATGTCATACCCAACATATTCGTATATATAAAATACGTATACAGTTTAAATCATTTAAAACATGTATAAAAATCTTTCACCAGCATAGACAGCACGTATTCAGAAAATATGCACATATAACACGTAATTTATATTAAAATACTTCATATCTATGTGTAAGATCAAAGTAACTATGCACTCACTTGAAAAGGTGGTGATTCCGAACTCAAACAACGCTTCACTTCTTGAAAAAAAATAATTTCCTTCGACGAAACCTAGTATTATTACCACTAGAGTTTAGTCTATTATTCACCGAGACTAATTAATAGTCTAGCTATTATTAATATTATATAACCGTTAAATAATACTTATATAACCTATAATAATAGCCCAATTACTTATGATATGTTCTTAATAACGTTAATATAATTAAATAAAACATATATTAAAAATAGCGTAGGCGTAGCTCACTTACATCGGGTTTTATAGAAAACCAGGGTTTGCTTGGAGCAGCATTCCCATGCGGAAAAGCTCTTCTTCTCGGAGCCGTCGAGCACTCAGGGGCTTCCGCCTTGTGCTAGGAAGGTTCCCTAGGCTTTTCGGGGGGTTTCGGGGCTAGAGAGAGGTTCTAGAGAGAGAGAGAGAGTAAAGAGAAGAAAGAATGAGAAAGGTGTGAAGAAGATGATGGTGGGAGAGGTTCTATTTATAGGGTGAAAATGGATGAACTTGGTGCCACATGTCATCATCTAGTGGCAAGACTTGGGGAGAAAGCAATGGCCAAGATTGTGCCACATAACCCACTTTCGCATAGTACACTTTCGACTTCTAAATTTCATAACTTTCACATACGACCTATGTTTTTGAGGTTCTTTATATCCACGCGTAGGTAAAAATAATATCTACAACTTTCATTTTGACTCCGTCGGCTAATTCTCGATAGATCTTAAATTTAACAATACGAGGCGTTTAGACTGTTAAATGACCGCGGAGAATTCGTAACTCCTTCATACGGACTCTGTTTTCGTCTGTCTTTTTACTGTTAAGTTCCTATTAATTAGATCTTCAACTCTCATTTAAGTCACGT
Organism: Lactuca saligna; assembly: GCF_052625555.1. NCBI lineage: Eukaryota > Viridiplantae > Streptophyta > Magnoliopsida > Asterales > Asteraceae > Lactuca > Lactuca saligna. The sequence goes on from NC_136418.1 coordinate 92,469,767, forward strand.
AAGCCAAAAACCGCTCGAACTAAAATTCGAGTTTCGGGCCGTGAACTGCTAAGCCGAATCTTAGAAAAATCATAACTTCTTCATACAAAGTCAGATTTTGGCGTTGTTTTTATGGATTTTCCCGGTTTAACATATTATACGACTTTCGTTTAGATCACTAAGGCTAAAAAGTCCTCCATCGTAAAATCACTATTTACGCTTCCCGGTGCCGTGCCGGTTCCGTCGCGAAACTTCGACGGGTCATAACTTCTTCGTTATAACTCCGATTCCGACGCTCTTTATATGTACGGAAACCTTGTGACATATTGTACAACTTGGTTAAGATTATTTATTCTAAATAATCTTTTGTTGAAAAGTCATTTTCGACCCCGATTACCTCTAAATTGACCAGCCCGGATCTACAGGCGTTACAGTTAGACGAAAGGGCATCACTATGAACTCATGGTGACCATATCGAGTCCTGAATGCTGTCTTGGAAACATAACTCTCGTGAACTTGTAGCTGATGGTACCCTGATCTAAGGTCTATTTTCGGGAAATAACTGGCTCCCTGAAGTTGATCGAAAAGGTCGTCTATTCGAGGAAGAGGATAACGATTTTTGACGGTCAGCTTGTTTAGTTCACGGTATTCTATACACATCCAAAAGGATCCATCTTTCTTCTTCACAAATAGTACCGGGACTCCCCAGGGTGAGAAACTCGGTCTGATGAACCCTTTGCTGAGCAGCTCATTGAGCTGGCTGGATAACTCCTGCATTTCTGTTGGTGCTAATCGATATGGACACTTGGCTACAGGATTTGCTCCATTAATTAGGTCGATGCGAAACTCGACTTGACGTTCGGGAGGAATTCCCGGGAGATCTTCAAGAAAGACATCAGGAAAGTTGCAGACTTCGGGGATGCTTTCGAGGTCTTTAACTTCATGTTTCTCGTTGATTACATGAGCTAGGAATGTGTAACAGTCCTTTTGAAGAAGTTTTTGAGCTTTGACACATGAAATGATGCGAAGATTTGAACTGAGTTTATCGTCGTAGATCATGAGAGTCTGGCCAGAGGGGAGATTGAGACGGATAGCTATTTTGTAACAAAGGATATCAGCATATTTGGGACTCAACCAATCCATGCCAATGAGAACATCAAAGCTCTTTATGGAAACTGGAATTAGGTCAATAGGAAAGCAATGATCATTCAGGATAAGGGTACAGCCTATGAATATATTTTTAGTGTTCTATTTCTCACCGTTAGCCATATCGATGGTAAATGTTTCGGTTAATGGTTGAGGATTATGTTTAAGAAGATCTTTGAATGAATGGCTAACAAAACTTTGTTCCGCACTAGAATCGAAAAGGATGCATGCATAAGAGTTGTCGAGAAGGAACGTACCCGTGACAACAGTGGGATCGGCAACTGCCTCCTGTTGCCCTACAATTATAACTATCCCGGTGTTGTTGGTTGTTATTGCTTTGGGGCAGTTTCAATTGTAATGCCCGACTTCACCACAACCGTAGCAGGCCTAACCAACACCTCCATCAAAATAGTGCGCGCACCGCCCACAAACGGCACCCAAATCTGTCCCTTAAAAGTCATAAGCCCTCGACCATCCGTAACAAATCCTGATACCTGACCTACAACCCGTTCTTTCTTCTGGTGTTCCGGCTTCGCAGCCTCTATCTGAGCCCCTCGAATAATATCCAGGATCGGGGTCAAAACCGTCAATCTCATACAAATGTCTCGGATCGGGACGCTATCCGCACTACGGCTCAATGCGTCGGCTACCACATTAGCCTTGCCCGGGTGGTACAGGATCTCACAATCGTAATCCTTCACCACATCCAACCACCTCCTCTGTCGCATATTTAGATTTGGCTGATCCATCAAGTATTTCAAGCTCTTATGGTCCGTGTAAATCGTACACCGAACCCCGTACAAATAGTGTCGCTAGATCTTGAGGGCAAACACCGCCGCCCCCAATTCCAGGTCGTGCGTGGGATATCTCGACTCATGGGGCTTCAACTGCCTCAAAGCGTACGCTATCACATGACCCCTCTGCATAAGTACCGCCCCCAAACCCGATATAGAGGCATCACAGTATACCACAAAATCCTCCATCCATTCCGGGAGTGCAAGCACTGGAGCCTCGCACAATTTCTGACGTAGCGTCTCAAATGAAGACTGCTGCTCCGGTCCCCATGAAAACGTGACACCTTTCCGGGTCATCCTAGTGAGTGGCACAGCGATCTTGGAAAAATCCTTGATAAATCTGCGGTAATATCCAGCCAAACCCAGAAAACTCTTGATCTCGTTGGGTGATCTCGGCACCTCCCACCTCAACATCGCCTCAATCTTGGTCAGGTCGACCAATATCCCTTTTTGGTTCACAAGGTGCCCGAGGAACTGGACCTCTCGTAACCAGAAATCACACTTGGAGAACTTGGCATACAGTCTCTCCGATCTCAAAACCCCAAGAATCTCCCGCAAATATTTCTCATGCAGGTCCCTAGTCCTCGAATACACTAAAATATCATTGATGAATACGATCACCGACCGATCCAGCATCGGTCGGCACACCCGGTTCATGAGATCCATGAACGCGGCCAGGGCATTGGTGAGCCCAAAAGGCATCACCACAAACTCATAGTGCCCATAACGAGTCCTGAAAGCAGTCTTTTGGATATCCTCCTCGCGAACCCTCATCTGATGATATCCCGACCTCAAGTCAATCTTGGAAAACCAAGAGGCCCCCTGCAACTGATCGAACAAATCGTCGATCCTAGGTAACGGATATCGGTTCTTAAGCGTCAACTTGTTCAACTTACCATAATCGATACACATCTGATGGGAACCATCCTTTTTCTTGACGAACAAAATCGGCGCTCCCCAAGGCGAGCTACTCGGTCGAATGAATCCCTTTTCCAACAGCTCCTGAAGCTGCGAGGACAATTCCTGCATTTCCGGCGGAGCGAGACGATAAGGTGCCTTGGCGATGGGTGCCGCTCCCGGAACCAAATCGATACGAAACTCCACTTGCCTCTCTGGAGGCACACCTGGTAACTCTTCGGGGAACACATCCGAAAACTCGCATACGACCGGAACGTCATCAATCGAATTGGGCCTCTCCACGGTCACTCGAGTATCCATCACATAGGCTATGAATCCATCACAGCCCTGCTGCAAACTCTGCCTCGCCCTGGCCGCCGAACAAAACGCAGACCCACACCGGGTCCCCTCGCCATAAACCGTGAGCACTCCCCCACTAGGGTCTCGAATCATCACCAGCTGTCTCTCGCAGTCAATGACTGCTCCAAACTTGCTCAACCAATCCATGACCACGATAACGCAAACATCCCCCATAGCTATAGGGACCAAGTCTATAGGAAACTCGACCCCAAAAATCTCGAGCACGCATCCTCGAATCACCTCGGTGGTGTATACCGCTCTCTCATCCGCTATAGCAACTCGCAGGGGACGACTCATCGTCTCTTGATCGATATCGATGTGCTGGCTAAAAGCCAACGAAACAAAAGACCGACTCGCACCCGAGTCGAATAATACCAAAGTAGGCACATGATTCACAAGAAAAGTACCTACGCAGATAGTAATATAAACATAATATCTCAGCATAAATGTAAATATATGAAAGAATACATACCGGCCACGACATCAGGCGCCGCGCGGACCTCCTCTGCAGTCAACTGGAAAGCTCTCCCACGAGCCTTCGGAGCCTCGGTCTTCACTGGTCGAACCTCAGGAACCCTGGCAGCAGGCGAAGATCCTTGACGAAGCTGGGGGCACTCGACCTTTCGATGGCCAGTCTGGTTGCAATGGAAGCAAACCATGAATCCCTTGGGGCAATCCCTCACAATGTGCCCCTCCTTGCCACACTTGTAGCAAGCACCCGATCGACATGCCCCCTCATGACCCTTGCCGCACTTCCCACAAGTGCGGCTCTTCTGACCTCCGGATCTCAAATCAGCGGACTTGGTCCGCTTGGCTGCCGGCTGAGACTGAACCGGCCGCCGATCCACCCGTTGAGACTCGGCCTCCTCCCTGGCCTGGGTCTCCAACTTGATCTCACGCTTCCTGGCATTCGCCTGAAGCTCCGCAAAAGTCTGATATGACGAGTTCGATACGAACTCCCGGATATCTCTCCTCATCACTCCCAAATACCGGCTCATCCGAGCCTGCTCCGTGGACACCTGCTCGGGGCAGAACATCGCCCTCTCATGAAACTTCCGCGTGATCACCGTAACTGAATCATTACCCTGCTTGAGGGTCAAGAACTCCTGAACCAACCGTTCCCTCTCCATTGGGGGAACATACTCATCTCTGAACATAGAAGTGAATCTCTCCCAAGTCACGGCTGAAACCTCCGCAAGAGTGAAGTTCGCCGTCACAAACTTCCACCAATCCTTTGCTCCCAGGCGGAGCTGGTTCAAGGCGAACCGTACCCTCAGATGCTCAAGACATGAACAAGTATAGAAGCATCCCTCGATATCAGCAATCCATCTCATCGCAGCAATCGGATCCTGCGTCCCATCAAACTCTTGTGGCTTTGTGTTGCTGAACTCCCAGAACAGCAACGAGTCACCCCCTGTGGTCTGGCAGCGGCGGCAACCTCAGACAACGCGGCGTACCGCTCATCAAACGTCTCCATCAGCGTGGTCTTAATAGACCCAAACATCTCCGGAATCTCGGCCCGGATCGCTGCAGCTACCTCCTCATGAATCATCTGACGAAGCTCCTCGTCAGTCACTCCACTCGTACCAAGTCTGTGTCGTGGTCCAACCATGATGTCTCTGAAATACAATATAAAAATATCAGAGACTCTACCGGCATAATCGCACTCGATAACGCAGTCCTGCTCAGCTTCCGATACTCAGGGATTCTTACTTGGGCTGCCCACTGACCCGATGTCCTTGGTAGTACGGGCTCAATACTACCAATTACACTACGTCGGTATTCACCCCAAGTCCTCCCCAAACCCCGGATCCTGAGCACTCTATTCTTGTCATACACTAGTTACCTACTCGCTCTCGAGCACCTCATAGAAACAGGTTTCCCTAGACTAAGGCATCACAAAATCAGGCCACTCTAGTCCTAATATGTATACCTAGTCCACTAGCATGAGTATTATATCATAACATGTCTCATAACACATATTGTAAGAGTATTTTGGGGATCTTTACCGTTCGGGCGCTGGCTGACCGTACACACTTTTTCTTCTTTGGTCGTCTCACTTATCAAAAATTTATTATTTATTTTATTTATTTTTTTTATTTTATTTTTTAAAATTTTTCTCAAATCCCCGGTTTGAGTTCAGTTACGCCCGAAGGTGTACCCGAATCCCTCAAACCAAGGCTCTGATACCAACTTGTAACGTCATAAAATTCCAACCAAAAATTTTCATTTTTACAACCATCAAAACATGAGTAATAAGTTTAGATTCCAAAGTAACAATGTAGTCACAACCGATTACATAACAAAAGATAACAAAATAGTTTCCCCGAGTGTGTGTACGGTCACGCTGGCGCCTTCCCACGGTCCTCACTAGTACCTGAAACACATAATACAACAACTGTAAGCATAAAGCTTAGTGAGTTCCCCAAAATACAACATACACACATACGCCTTTCCAGGCCTTGACCTTCCGGTCCTTGTGTCTCAGGGGACTTCCGTCCCGACTGGGTAGACCTTCCGGTCCTACCCACGTCAACCTTACAGTCCATATGACCACGCCTTCCGGCCCATATCATGTTGTCTTCCGGCCCAAATCAAACATATCATGCATGGCACATGTAACAAATAACTTAACACACATAATGCATATATCTCATATCATATTCGACCTTCCGGTCACACAGTCAAAACCCTTCCGGGTGCAGTATAATGAGAAGACTCACCTCGTATGCCTCGCTAAGTCGCTAATCGTGAATCCTGAAATCACTCGAGCTCGAACCCTCGAGCTTCAAATCTCCTATGATATTATAAATCTATAATTATTACTTGTACCACAAAGGTGGGCCATCCTTATCAAGTCAACACAGGTTGACTTGGTCAATCGTCTTTAATCAATTTGGACCGGACTCGGTGAGTGCACACTAGTGACTCGGCGAGTCTACGCATTTTATTCAACTATCAAGGTTTTCCCCTTTTGACTCGTCGAGTACTCCCCCGACTCGACGAGTTCCCCCTGGGCCTGAATCACAGGGCCACCGCGACTCAACTCGCTGAGTCGAAGGTAAACTCGGCGAGTCCCAACCTGACTCGGTCCACCTGTTCAAAACCTTTCCAACTCTCTGCGACTCACTGAGTCGCCCTCAACTCGGTCCGGACTACACACAGGATGGTCTCAAGGACAATCTTCAAGCGACTCGTCGAGTCTGTTCTTCAGACTCGGCGAGTCCATGCCATGCACCAGCTAAAACTGCCTTTTGCGGTCAGATCCGTTCCATACATGCATAGATCTGGCCTTCCCAAGCTTATTTGTCATGTAAAGTCTCGGTCTTGGTTGCCATGCAATGCATACAAGGCTTATTTTGAAGAAACAACCTCTAATATGGCAAGTTTAGCTTCTAACTCAAAAGAATGGACATAAAGCTTGTCATAAGGGGTCTCCTGGACCTGCTAAAGTCCAGATCTAGGTTCCATATCTCCATGGGACCTCTCATACTTCTAATTCAAGCCAAGAAATGCAAGAAGAAACCCTAGATTTGGCACATCAACACAAAACACGAAGTTTGGCTCTGAAAATTACCTCAAGAACACTCCCTTGGTGAAGTAGCAACAGATCCAAGCTCCCCAACACTTCAAGCTTGATCCTCTCCCTCCTTTCCTTGCAATATCCCACAAAATAATGAACAAAAAGCCTCTAAACACTCTCACAAGGGCTCACAGACGTATGGGGGCTCTTAGGGTTCAAGGTGGCCGCATATGAGGGCCATAAGGTCCTTTAAATAGGGCTTAGAGCTGGGAAATTAGGGTTTCATTAAACAGCGCGGACTCGCCCAGTCCATCCCTTGGACTCGCCGAGTCCGGACGCGAACCCCCGCCCAAAACCGCGACCCAACTCGGCGAGTTCGACCTCCAACTCGCCGAGTCCCCTCGCATAATGTCAAAAATATATGAAATGAAGATACCTGGGGATCAGGGCTGTTACACAATAGTGGATGTGCTTTTACCTTTGTAGCTAACAGAGATTCTAGGAATGGTCAGTCCCGCAATGTATCATTGGGTACTAGGATATTAATCCCAATCTATCTCGTCGATTGTGTGATTGAATCACAAGGTAAAGATAAGAATGAGGATTATATAACAGAATCTATACATATAAAATGTACTAGTAATTCCTGTAAGTGTACTCATGTACATGTGATCATGTAAACATATCTATGTAATAATATAGTAATGTACTGTAATGTTCCACGTGTGCTAGTTGTAAAGTGTGATCTCTCTCTATCTAGCATGTATAGTAATGTACTCGTTCTAGTATCGTTGTATATGTTCTTCTCTAGTATAGTTGTATATGTTCTTCTCTAGTATAGTTGTATATGTTCCTCTCTAGTATAGTTGTATATGTTCCTCTCTAGTATTGTTGTATATGTTCTTATAGTAGTAAGTAATGACTCATGAATGAACTGACTCATACTATGATATTGTGTTCTAGTAATAGTTCTAGTATCTTCCTAAACTACCCCTATGGTAGTTTACTAGTAATCTAACTCGTATGTATGGACATGGATCTATACCCTTGCTACGCAAGGGTATTGATTGAACTGGAAGAACCTTTATGACTACATATGTACACATGATATATAACTAATATTTAAACGACCTTCGGACGGGTACCCGATATCCTACCAGACCACATCTCAAGCGCGAAAAGGAAATAGGGTGGATAGCCTTCCTAAGTCTTTTAAACATTACTCATATAAATATACATACATAGGCATGCAATTTATAATATAAAAGCATAAAGTAAGTTTTGTAAAACCTTTGAACATGATTATTATCTGAAGATGACTTGATATCAATCTATAAAACAATTTGAAGGCATGGGTTTGGTAAAATAGTTTAGTATAAAGAAACATTTGTTTGAAACACAATTGTAAATAAGTTTGAAAGGTAATATACAGAGTGAAATGTACAGTGTAATAAAGAGTTTAAAACATATAAAATGTTTATAAAAATCATTTGAATAAAATTGTTTGGTAAAACAGCTGACGTGTAGTAAATCAATTGAATTTTACATATTAATCACATGTGATTGATATAACAACTAGCATAATTCTACTTATTAATCACATGTGATTGATATAATATCTAATATGATTCTACTTGTATCCCCCCATAAAACATTTAAAAGTAGTTTAAAAGATTATTTAAAGGGTATGAACTCACTTGTAGTAAGTGGATCAGAAGGAAGTGTCGGATAAGTGCTTGGTGTCAAGCGAAGACTTAGACACCCACGAAGATCCTAATAACATATAAGGATATATGTATATACAAAATTAGTCTTTAAACAACTAATAAACAAAGTTAAGATAGTCTAGGACATGCTAAGCACTTATACAAGTGTTATACATCTCAAGGGTTGCATCTAAGTGTTGTAGGGAAAGGCTAGTGTGTTTGGGGTCCAAGGGTAACTCTTAAAATGAGTTTAATCCCTAAGGATCAACACCCCTTGAGTTTACGGTCGTAAAATCTTGAGTTTACGGCCGTAAACTCCTAATCTTTTGACCATTTGGTGATTTGAAGTCTTCTAGGCTATTCCAAGCATTCCTACGTCACGAATTAGCCTTAGCAAGTGTTGTGTGGCATCAAAACACTCCTCAATGGTGTTTACGGTCTAAGGAACATTTCTCATGAGTTTACTACCTTAAACTCATGAGTTTACTACCTTAAACTCATGAGTTTACTACCTTAGACTCCTAAGTTTATGGTATTTGGGGTTTTCAAGTCCTTAGTTCAATGATGGCACTAATCCAGGTTAGATTTAGCCATAAGAACCAACTATGGGACTTTAAATGGACATTTACCCACTTTTTGGGGTGTTTACGGTTTTGGGACATCCCTAAACTGTAAAAACATAAAATTGAGGGTTTTGGTGCTTTTTCAAGTCTTAAACACAAGAAGGAAGGGTTTAAACATGTCAAGGATGTTCTATACATCAACTAGGTCTTAGATTTGGGACTTAGGCACACTTTGGTGCCTCATTATGGTGTTTACGGTCCAAGCATCTCTTTGGACCGTGAACACTCATGCACTTGTATTCTCCCCCTTAAAACATAAGAAAATATGAAAATGTAGGGGTATGAACTCCCCTTATGTGATTTCAGTAGATGATTGTTGAAAAATGGAAGTGATCAACTCAAGAACACTTGAAGATGCCTTGAAGATTTTCGAGAATCTAACATCGAAGTGATGGAGTTTGTGTAAGCAATCAATGATTTAAGTAGAATGAAGTGAAATAATCACAAGGAGGATGAATTATACTTACCAAAAGGAGGATAAATCTTGAAGATCAGCCTTGGAGTCTTGAAATAGAGAGAAAATGTTTGAGAGAAAAGTTGTGTTGTATCTTTGGTGAAATGAGAGCAAATGAAAGAAGTGAGGAGAGAGGATGGGTTGTTCCAGCTCTAAGAACGTGGGAGAGGCTGAAAATTGAGTGGGAAAGGACATTGAGGTGACCTAGGTAAGGTTGGGAGGTGTGGCTGGTCATAGAGTGGGTATGGGGGTGGTTGCTTGTGTCATAAGGTAAAGCAAAGTCAACACTCCACCTCAATTATTCACCCACTAGATTTTATTATTTAAATAAGGATTTTCATGAAAATATGATTAAATTATGAATATTTAGGGTTTATTATGTTAAAATACGAGTTTGAGTGAAAATCCCACGTTAAAATCATGAAAAACGAAGCTAAAATGAAGTCGTAGTCGAAAACCGGAAAGAATTGGTCTTCCAGCGAGGCTTCTCGTAAGGGGCCGTAGGTTCAGCCCCTTCTGATGCTAGGCCGAAGTGATATGAAGCGAACAACAATAAGAGAAATAGGCCGAAGGGCGGGTAGGAAGGAAATGGACCAAGGCTCGGGTTCGGGCCTTGAGCGAGGTTCGGGCCTTGTGTGAGGTTCGGTCCTGAGTGTGAGGTTTCGGTTCCGGAAGTAAGAAGCGAAAAAAGTTACGAGAACCATTGAGAGAGATTTGGGAGAGATTTCAAATAGAAAGAGATAGAGTGAAAACGATTGAGAGAGGTTTCGTTTGTGCCCTTTTTGAGTGTCCGGCTTCGCAACGCAAGGTCCGTAAACCTCATTAAGCCATGTTTTAATGTCTTACACACTCCCGATGAGTGTGCATTTGTGTTTTATTGCTTTGGTTCATTGTTTACCGCATTTAAGGCTTAAGAAGAATTAAATCACATGGATTTTTCAAATGATTCTTTCTCATTAAAATAACGGATTGTTTAGTAAATACACCACGTAAACCTTAATACGCAAGAGCTAATTGAGTCGTCCGGTTTAACTTATTGACTTTGTTTGACTTTGACTTGACCCAAATTTGACTATTGTCACATTATGCCATATACATCTCAATATGATAGAAGCAAAGCGGGACAAGGAACAAGAAAGGCAAATAAGTATTATATGATAGGCTTTCCATAACAATGAATAATCAGATTCAAAGAGTTGAAATCAATGAGACATAACAACTTTCCAACGCTTGATATACATCAATAAAAATTCAGCCCAAGTAGCATAGAAAATATAGTTTCACAATATCATTTCACTAGAATACACAGGTATTTAGCCATGTCTTGGTATTCTGCTATGCCATAGTGATGATTATGTCATATACTTCATGGCCAAAGGTTGCATACAAGTACCTAAGTCATGCTTATGTCATACACTTCGTGGCCTAAGGTATAACTCATTATCATAATAACATGGGAAAGAAAATTTAACATATAACACATAACATACAATTGTCCATATATTGAAACTCACCGTGAATTTATCGGGGGTTAAAATAGTAATTTGTGTAGTACTTCGTTATAATAATAAAGTTTCTTCGTTAAAAACTAGGAGCTTTATTGAAAAATGGGACTTGCGAGGGTTGAGCTTCAAATGGAAAAGATAAATTTCTCAGGCTTCTCGGGCACTTTGGGATGTGTTTAGGGTGTTGGGAATGATATCGAGGCTTTGGGGGAAGTTGGAATGGAAAAAATATGAGTTTAGGGTGAAAAAGTGGCAAATTCCAAAAGTTATCCAGGAAATCTCGTACCTCCTTCATATAGGTGCTAGGTTCAGAGCTCCGGCCGAAGGAAAGGACACAAGACAACAGCAATGAGGCTCGGATGTGAGGGGAGTCATTGACATGCGTCGGATGTGAGGGATGCACACACGACTGATGCGAGACTGAGACACGGGGAAGGCATGTGGTGGCTTCTGTTTGGCCGAGCCTTCAGTGCAAGGAGGATGCAACACGTGTTGACTTCTACTTCGGATGTGAGGGCTGCACACACGACTGATGCGAGACCGAGCCACGGGGAAGGCAGGTGGTGGCTTCTGTTTGGCCGAGCCTTCGGTGCAAGGAAGGTGCAACACGTGTTGACTTCTACTTCGGATGAGTCATCGGCATTAGGCACGGGGAGAGCTCGAACGCGAGGGTGATGTGGCCGAACCTCATCGATGTGAAATTTCTCGGAAATTGTGATTTTCTCGGATTTTGTGTCCCAAACTTCTAAAATCCATAACTTTCGCATACGAGCTCCGTTTTTGACGTTATTTATATGCACATGTAGGTGAAATTATACTCTATAACTTTTGTTTAGACTTTATCGGCTAATTTTGACGTTATTTTTAATATTATCATTTTTAACAGACCGGAACAGGAAAATCCGTTAAAAATTCGTAACTTCTTCATCCGACGTCCGTTTTCATCAGTCTTTTTACTGTTGTACTACTATTGACGAGACCTTCGATTCTCGTTTAGATTGCGTCGGCTAAAAGTCACCCAATCTTTAATTCGAGTTTTTAGCTGTCTGCTGCTCTTCCGAAATTGGAAAAATCATAACTTCCTCATATGAAGTCAGATTTGGACGTGCTTTTTATGAAAATTCTCAGTTTAACAAATACTACGAGTTTCATTTAGTTCATAAGGGCTAAAAAGTAGTTTATTGAAAACTTATTTTTTGTGTCATATGACATCATGTCGGTTCTGTCGGGAAACTTCAAATAGTCTTAAGTTCTTCGTTATAACTCGGATTTCGATGAGGTTTTCGCCTAAATGTTTCTAACAAGATTCTCAACAAATTTCAATAATAAAATTTAACTTATTTTAAATTTTATATTTTCATTAAATTTCAATATTAGATTGGAATCTCATAAGACTTCCAATATTTTCCGAGTGATTCTAAACATAGTTTTACTTTAGTTCCAGTAAAAACTATCCGTTAGAACTTAATACTCATAATTATATAATATTATTCACTTTTAAAATTTACAAAACATGATTTCAAAACGTGTATGTTACAAATACCTCCTCATTTTGAGGATTTCGTCCCCGAAATAATATCGATTAAAATAAATGGGGATATTTCGCTCTTATCTCATTCTTATCTTCCCAAGTATTATTTGGGAATTTTTGGTGTTTCCACTTGACAAGAACCAACTCTACTTCTTTATTACGTAACTTAGTCGTTCTTTCATTTATGATCTCTTCGGGCTCTTCTACATAAGCTAACATATTATCCAGTTTCACCTCCGATAACGGAACTGATTTATCATATATGCTTAAACATTTAAGCAGATAGCTCACATGAAACATATAATGACTACCTGCCAAATCTTCTGGCAATTCCAAGCAGTATGCTTGTTTACAACTTCTCTGGATGATTTTGAAAGGTTCAACAAATCTACGACTCAACTTTCCTTTCTTCCCAAACCGCATATGGCCTTTCCATGGGGATACATTTAGCATTACGATATCACACACCTGGAATTCTATGGATCGTCTCTTCTTTTCTGCATAGGACTTCTGTTGATCTTGGGTTGCTTTCATTTTTTCTAGTACAATTTGAATCTTATAGGTGGTGTCTTGAATCACTTCACGGTCTCCAAGGATCTTTTGTCCTACATCACACCAACAAAATGGCATACGAAATTTGCGACCATATAATGCTTCATAAGGTGGCATTTTGATTGAAGCGTGGTAACTGTTACTATATGAAAAGTCAACAAGAGGTAAACAGTTATCCCAGTTAGCACCGAACTCCAAGACACATGCACAAAGCATATCTTCCACTATTTGGATTGTTCTCTCCGTTTGACCGTCTATCTGGGGATGATAAGATGTGCTGAGAGCAACCCGAGATCCCAATTCATGTTGCATACTTGCTCAAAAGTGAGAAGTGAAATGAGTATCCTGATCGGAAATGATTTTTCGTGGAACACCATGTCTCCCAACAATTTCATTCATGTATACTTGTGCGTATTTCTCCATTGGAGCTGTTTCACGCATGGCGAGAAAATGTGCACTCTTAGTCAGGCGTTCGATGATTACCCAAATGCTATCATGCTGTTTAGAAGTCTTTGGCAATTTGCTAATAAAATCCATGGAAATCTATTCCCCTTTCCACACAGGACACTAAGTTTTTTTGGAGTTCCGTAAGGCTTTTGTTGCTTTGTTCTGACTTGTAAGTATATCAAGCATTCTTGCACATATCTTCCAATGTCTCTTTTTAATCCAGGCCACCAATAATCACCTCTTACATCACAGTACATTTTACTTGTACAAGGATTTATTGACACCTTGGACTTATGGGCTTCATCTAAAATCTCCTGTCTTAATCCGCCAATCTTTGGAATCCATAGCCAATTCTTAAACACCTTTAGTCCTCGTGGATCATCAAGTAAAACATTAGTATAATGTATCCTCCCTTATTTCTTCACATTTTCTGGCTTTAAGGCCTCTTCTTGCCATTTCTCTAGTTCATCAAGAATAGTAAACTTCACTGTAGTGTGAGTAATATTATAACACATACTATTAAGATAAACTCTCATGCTAAGTGCATCGGAAACTACATTGACTTTTCTAGGATGATACAGGATTTCACAATCATAATCTTTGATCAGCTCCATGGCTTGTTGTTGTCTCATATTGAAAGTTTGCTAACTGAATATGTACTTGAGACTTTTGTGGTCGGTAAACAATTGACATTTTGTACCAAAAAGATAATGTCTCCAAAGTTTTGGGGCAAATACCACTGCAGCGAGTTCGAGATCATGGGTGGCATAATTCTTTTCATACTCTTTTAGTTGTCTTGAGGAATACGCTATCACTTTACCATGCTTCATCAACACACAACCGAGTCCCAACCTAGAAGCATCGCTATACATGGAGAAATCATTATCACCTTCTTGAAGTGATAAGATTGGAGCATAAATCAAAATATCTTTTAGTGTTGAGAAAGCATTTTCTTAGGTTTCACCCTATTTGAGCTTTGCTTCCTTACGTGTAAGACTTGTGAGAGGTAGGATCTACAGATACACCATCACCAGAAATCACATGGCCGAGTAATTGAACTTTGCGAAGCCAAAATTCACATTTTGAGAATTTAGCATATATTTTCTCCTTTAGAAGAAGTTCTAATACCGCACGAATATGAATGGCATGATAAAATTCAGATTTGGAATAAATTAGAAGATCATCAATGAATATGATGAAAGACTTATCGAGCATTGGGCGGCATACCCGATTCATCATATCCATAAATACAACAGGAGATTTTTCAGATCGAACGACATGACAAGGAATTCATAATGTCCATATCGAGTACGAAAAGCAGTCTTCGGTGCATCTTGCTCGTGTACTTTCAACTAATGATAGCCATATCTCAAATAAATCTTGCAGAAATAACTAACCCCCTAAATTTGATCAAATAATTCGTTGATGCGAGGTAGTGGGTACTTGTTTTTTGTAGTTACCTTATTTAGCTCATGGTAATCAATAAAAATTCGCATCGATTCGTCCTTCTTCTTGACACACAATACTGGAGCACCCCTATGAGAGGTACTCAGTCGAATAAATCCTTTGTCAAGTAATTCCTGCAGTTGGATCATCATTTCATTTATTTCAGCTGGCACAAGACGATAAGGGGTCTTTTGCAGTTGGAGCAACACCAAGTACAAGATCAATTCGGAATTCTACTTGCCTGTCAGGAGGAAGTCTAGGAAAATATTCGGGGAAAACATCAGGATATTCATTAACAATAGTAACATTGTCTACCGTTTTTTTTGCTTCTACTGAGAAGATGACATTGTAAGCTAGATAGATAGAACACCCCTTCGCTATGAATTTACAAGCTTTTAGGAAAGAGATTATTTTTAAGTTTCTTTGTTCACCTTTGACATAATTAGGGTTCTCCCAATCAATGGGAATGTGTACTATCTTTTCATAGCACAAGTGTTCTGCATCGTTCTTTGACAACCAATCGATGCCGAGAATAATATCAAAGTTGGGCAAAGAGATAGGGATCAGGTTAGAAAGAAAATTATAGCCTTCAATTTCTACTACATAATCCCTATAGATTTTATCAGCAAGTAATGATATACTTCCTGCAGTATCTACATGAAATGGTTGTTCAAGTGGATAACAAGCAATTTGAACGGTGTGTGCAAATTCATGAGTCACAAAAGAATCTGAGGCACCAAAATCAAATAAGATCTGACCAGGTCTGGAGTTGACAGGAAATGTACCTGTCATAATATTCGGGTCCTCACATGCCTCTTCTGTTGTAATATGGAATGCTCGACCCTTAGCTTTGGGCCCCTCTTCCTTTTTAGTTGGAGTACCCTTTGATTGAAAGATATATACTCCATTCTTTCTAAAACTACATCATATTTCTGAAAGACCCTAACTTTTATACTTCACAATATTCTCCAAAACATGCTACATGCATATTCATAAAATAATATTTTACATTGATAGTTTATTTACATAGACTTGATACAAACCAAAAATTTAGACTTTTACAAAGTTATATATATATATATATATATATATATATATATATATATATATATATATATATATATATATTACATTCTTTCCCAGGAATACAATACAAAATTATAACGTTATCTATTCTACATCTTCTACCGGTGCAAACTACATTGGATGCTTATCACCTGCAATAGTTAAACATTGAGAGGGATAAGCGGGTGAAGCTTAGTGAGTTCAATAACAGTTACAATATGACATTATGCCATATACATATCAATATGAAAAAAATAAAGAGGGACAAGGAACAAGAAAGACAAATAAGTATTATATTACAGGTTTTCCATAACCACGAATAATCAGATTTAAAGATTTGAAATCAGTGAGACATAATAATTTTCCAACGCTTGATATACATCAATAAGACTTCAGCCCAAGTGCATAGAAAATATAATTTCAGAATATCATTTGGCTAGAATACACATGCATTCAGCCATGTCTTTGTATTCTGCTATGCCATAGTGATTCTTATGTCATACACTTCATGGACAAATGCTGCATACCAGTTCCCAAGTGATGCTTATGTCATACACTTCGTGACCTAAGATATAACTCATTATCATAATAACATGGGAAACCACATTGAACATATAATACATAACATACAATTGTCCATATATTGAAACTCACCGTGAATTAAGCGGGGGTTAAAATAGTAATTTTTGCAGCACTTCGTTATAATAATAAAGTTTCTTCGTTGAAAACCGGGAGCTTTATTGAAAAATAGGCTTTGTCAGGGTTGAGCTTCAAACCGAAAAAATAAATTTCCCGGGCTTCTTGGGCACTTCGAGACGTATTTCGGGTGTTAGGAATGATACCGAGGCTTCAGGGGAAGTTGGAATGGTAAAAATATGAGTTTAGGGGGAAAAAGTGGCAAATTCCAAAAGTTATCGGGGAAATCTCGCACCCCTTTATATAGATGCGAGGGTCGGAGCTCTAGCCGAAGGAAAGGACACATGGAAGCAGCAACGAGGCTCAGATGCGAGGGGAGTCATCGACATGTGCCGGATGCGAGGGGAGTCATCGACATGTGTCGGATGCGAGGGTTGCCCACACGGCTGATGCGAGACTGAGACACGGGGAAGGCAGATGCCATCATCTGGTTGGCCGAGACTTCGGTTCGAGGAGGGTGAAACAGACGTCGAATTCTACTTTTGATGAGTCATCGACGTCGGTAACGGGGCGAGCTCGTAGTCTAGGGTGACGTGGCCGAACCTTATCCATGCGAAATTTCTCGAAAAATGTGCTTTTCTCGGATTTTATGTCCCAAACTTCTAAATACCATAACTTTTGCATGCGAGCTCCATCTTTGACGTTCTGTATATGCACGTGTAAGTGAAATTATCCTCTACAACTTTCGTTTAGTCTTACTCGGCTAGTTTTGATTTTATTTTTATTATTATTATTTTTAACAGACTGAATAGGAAAATCCGTTAAAAATTGATAACTTCTTCATCCGATGTCCGTTTTCATCAGTCTTTTTACCGTTGTACAACTATTTACGAGACATTCGATTCTCATTTAGGTTGCGTCGGCTTAAAATCACTCGATCTTTATTTCGAGTTTTTAGATGTCTACTAGTATTCCGAAACTTAGAAAAACCATAACTTCCTCATACGAAGTCAGATTTGGACGTTCTTTTTATGAAAAATCTTGGTTTAAAATATACTACGACTTTCATTTAAATCATAAGGGCTAAAAAATAGTTTATCGAAAACTTACTTTTTATGTCATACGGTGTTGTGTCGGTTCAGTCACGAAACTTCATATAGTCATAAGTTCTTCGTTATAACTCGGATTTTGATGAGGTTTTCACCTAAATGTTTCTAACGAGTTTCTCTACAGCTTTCAGCAATAAAATTTTACTTATTTAAATTTTATATATTCGTTAAATTTCATGTTTAGATTAGAATCTTATAAGACTTCCAATATTTTCCGAGTGATTCTAAACATAGTTTTACTTCAATTCCAGAAAAAACTATCCGTTAGAACTCAATATTCATAATTATATAATATTTCATAATATTATTCACTTTTAAAATTTACAAAAGATGATTTCAAAATGTGTATGTTACAACCACTTTGATCAACCTTTTCATTTTTGTTTTAACGTTTTCCTTTTTGATTTGTTAAATAAATTGATTCGTCCTTCTTTTTGAAATCATGAACTTTTGCATTTTGAAAACTAGAATCATTAGGTAAATGTTGCTTATATTTTCCTCAATTTCACTATTGTTTTTGGATTTATTAGATTTCACAACCCAAATTTTGTTTGATTTCATTTGACTTTCGTTAGAAAAGATTTTTGACTTTTTGTATTTGAAAAACATGGGATCTTGTATTCAACTTGTTTTCTTCCATATTCTGATTTGGCAAAAAACCTTCATCTGATACATTTTTATTATCTTCTTTTAACAATTCATTGATCTTTGGATCAAAATTTTCAGTATTTCCTTTTGTCATAAAAACCTGATTTGGACAACCTTTTATACTCGATGGATAAACAACAATATTCATTTTCAAATAATGTTTTCCTTTTTCTTTCAAAATCTTTTAAAATTCCTTCGTACCCTCATACACTTGTGCTTCCACAACCCTAGGAATCTCCTTTTCACAAGATTCATCATCATTGTCACTTTTATTATTTTTTATGTCCTCAACAACAACATTTTTCTTTTTAATAATCACAAGTATTAGTTGTCGAAGATGACTCATCATTTAGCGTCCTATTTGAGTCAATAACATCTTCTTCCTTAGCTAACGAAGTAACATTAATGACAGACAATTTCGAGCAATCAACACATTCCTCTTCCTTAATATCACTAATATTCTCAGTCTCATTTTCGATATCAGCAAAATTTTGTTGGTGCTTTGTTTTGAATTCTTAGTTTTGTTTAAATCTTGATTGCTTTGCATTTGGTTAAAGTCTCATTCATAATATTAACGAGTTCATCAACATTAAAACAATCATTTATGTTAACTACACCATATGCATAAGAATCATTAGGAACAGTGGAATAGTACGATACTTTACTCTCATAGTTGACAGTAGTCTCATCAACTAACTCTCGTTTGAAAGTAATAAAGGGATGCAACTTTCTATGTTGTTCTACATAGATTTCAGTAGAGTGATAAAGATTTGTAAGCTTTTTGTACAATCTTTTGCCAATGTTACAAGATGTGTTTTATTTTTTGATTAGCATCTTATTATCCATCCTAAGAGTATCCCTATCACACATAATATTTGTTATGTAAATCTCTAAACTTTTGAAGGTATATTTGTCACTTTTTCTCCTTAATTTTCTTTTCATTGACCATAGGTAAGAAAATGACTCTTTGTCGCAAGAACATTTTTGTTCCTTCTGAGGATGACTTCGTTAATCAAAAGATCTTGTCTAATTATGAGATTTGTTCTTTTGATGATTGATGAGATTAAAACTTGAATGCTCAATTAGATTAAAACACGTAAAAGAATCAAGAACACAGAATGGAGATCAACGTTGTGTCAAATGATTAATAATCACAACCTTAGAAGAGCTCGATGAAGAATTGCTACTTTAAAGGTTGTGTAGGGTTTACAACTTAGACGATTACATGATACAGTGCATGCATACACTTTAAATAGTAAAACCCTAATAATAATTAACTGGGTGGACATGCCCAACCTGTAACACAAAATGTACTGAAAATAGTTACACAATGACGTAATATACACGACCCGACAATGATAATTATATCGAGTCGCTGAAATCAACCAGAGCTTTTTCTGACAGTCATATTCTCAAACCTTTTAACGTCAAGTATCCCATTTCATCTCTTTTTCATGGGTCTGTTTCTTTGAATACCCCTTTTCTTGGGCTTTAAGTATGTCACACCCCGAAAACCGAAGGCGGAAACATTTCCAGGGCGGACTCCATGTTGAGTATCAAATCCAATGCACATAGTAAGTAAAGTAAACAACCATTACATTACATATATAAATTTACATTTGTTTCAAAAGTAAAGTTGTACAAGTGATATACATATGCATCATACTAACAAAAGTAAAGACGAGATCTTCAGTACGCTCCGTCTTCTCCAAAAAGGATTGTTGGGTACCTGTCTATCGCTGACCAGAGAATACAAGCGATTTGAAAATCAGCATAAAGCTGGTGAGTTCATAAGATGTTTGTTTTCTGAAAATGTACTAGTTTCCTTTAGTTTACCAAAGAGGTTGTTATCCAAGCAAATCCCATATTTTCTTACGTAAAGTTAGTTTACCAAAAAGATTGTTATCCAAGAAAATCCCATATTTTCTTATGTAAAGTTAGTTTAGTTGTCACTTGTTACCAATTCATTTATGTGTTGTATTTTACCCCAGGAAAATCCCGTATTTTCCTAAATGTAAGACCGGTTGTATAATACAGAGTATAGTTTAATACATAAAACTATATATTAAGGATCATGGGATTACTATCCCGAACTAGATATGAATTAGTTTGAAATGTGCGATCTATAGATAGAAAGTAGTTTGAAAACCATGGGACTCACATCCCGTACTAAATACAAGACAGTTTAATATACATGAAAATATAATTTGAAAACCATGGGACTACCGTCCCGTAGTAGATATAATATAGTTTGATATTCATGGAAACATGGATTGAAAACCATGAGACTACCATCCCGTACTAGATACAATATAGTTTAGTATTCATGGAAATATAGATTGGAAACCATGGGACTACCGTCCCGTACTAGATATGGTATAGTTTGATATTCATTGAAATATAGATTGAAAACCATGGGACTTCCGTCCCGTACTAGATATAGATTCAAAACCATGAGATTATCATCTCGTATTAGATATAGTTTCAAAACCGTAGGACTACCATCCCGTACAAGATATAGGTTCAAATCATGGGATTATTATCCCGTACTAGATATAAGTTAAAGACCCTGGGACTACCATCCCGCATTAGATATAAGACAAATAGACTGAGAACCATGGGACCATCATCTCGTACTAGACATGGAAACTATAGATAGAAGTTAGATATGGAATCGAAACATAGTCAAACTAAGCCCAAAGCGAAACCGTGAATAAACTTATATTAATTCGTATTGTGAGTCGGGTAACCATGCTGATACGACAACGAGACCTCCTTGACGCTTGTCAGGCGTCGAACAATATCTAGAAATTTGTCACCCCAGGCGTGCCCGCCTAACTATAGCTAGCAGTTAAGGTGTGGGATTGTCAGTCCCGAATAGATCTATTCACAAATTCCTCGCTCTCCCTCCAGGAGACTCTGGTTACACTTCCGGGGAGGATTTACTGATCATCCATAAAGGGTAGTGACGAACTCACAAGGTAGTACTAATCTATTCACGGGGTTCTCATATGATATCAAACATACAAAAGATTATGAAACATAATACAGTGAATACAACTATATACAATGAAATCATCTGGCAATATATTCAAAATGAAATAGAGATAAACTGAACCGTACATAGTTTATCTAATAACTTTGTATACATATCGGTACTTGATGAAACAAGAACTAAAGAACCCCAAATTATTCCCATAATAATTTGATTAGTTTGGTTATTTCCTCAACTTAAATTCATATAGTTGTAGTTGATAAATCACCCCTTATGCTCAACATAATACATAAGGGGTAAAGGTATTTATAAGTTTGCCAGATATTATTTGAAATACATTGATGTTATGTATTGAAAACATCTTCAATTTTCTTGTATTCCCCCCCTGAAAACATTGAAAAACCATTGAAAAAGGGTAGGGGTATGAACTCACCGGACGAGAAATGTGACGATTTTGGATGCTAAATGTTGGTTCGGGGCTTGCAAACTTACGAGATTCCTATGTATGATGAAAAGATACACATTTGTATCTAATTAGGACTTAGATTACTTAATTGTTAGGGACAAACACTTCTAGTCGCGGAAACAACTAATTTCAAGTGTTTGGAAGGACCCGGGTGACATCTACGGACATGTAATGGTACTAGGGACTTGGAATTTGAGTTTACTCCCCAAGAGTAAACTCGTACAAGAGCTTTCGGCCGATAACACCCATTCCTCATGAGTTTACGGCCGTAAACTCATGGTGGGGTGGTTTATGGTGCAAAATGGCTTCAATCACTCGGGGATAATTGCTAGACTTGGGTTTTTGCCTTTGGAATGGATTATAACACACATAGGGACCATTTATTGGAGTTTACGGCCGTAAACACCCCCATACATAGAATCCTTAATGTTTTGGTCCTAAAACAATCACATGTGATTCCCATGATTTTTCCCGAGCCTTGTATGGATTTTTGAGGGACTTTGGACAAGGTTTTTGGAGTTTACGACCCATGAACCCCCCTCATGGCTGTGAACTCCCTTAATGTGTGATTTATTATGTTTTAAGGTCCAATACTTGTTTGTAAACACTTCTAGAATTTATCCCAAGGCTTTAGGTGTGTTAAAGTGGCATTTTAATACCTTTAGAGGAGTTTACTCCCCAAGAACATTGAGTTTACGGCCTAAGCATGTGCCTTGGCCGTAAACTCCAATTTACTCCTCAAAATTTATGTTCAAGGTGTTCCAAGGCCAAATCCATAATTCTACAAGTCGTATCTAAGCCTTGTTGGTGTTTTGGAAGTGTTTAAGGGCATAAAATCCCCATTTATATGTGTTTACGGCCCAAGCATGCTCCAGGGCCATAAACTCATGAACAAGGCTCTAAATTATGGTTTAAGGTATTCTAGTTCCATTCCATAAAGTCATCTAGCCCTATCTAAGGTCCAATTGTGGTTTGGAAGGGTTTTGTTGCTCCAAAAACCCCATTTATATGAGTTTACGGCCTAGAACTATTCTAGGGCCGTACACTCGTGATAATGCTCCTAATCCATGGTTTAGACTCGAATTTGAAGGCTAGAGAGGTTATATAACAAGTTAGGGAAGGTACCTCAAAGATTTGGAGCCTTAAATTGATGATTTGGACCCTTAAACTTCGATTTAGGAGAGAGGTTAGAGAGAGGAAGCAAAAGCTTCAAATGAATGTTTAAACACGTTTAAATAGGTCCTAAAACTTGGACAAGGTGGAATTCTACCCGATACCGGCATTAAACGGGGCTTTAGGTCGTACCCGATTAAGTTTCCGTAACCCGGCGGGGACATTTCTAACTTTTTGAAATAAACATTTTTGGGCTAATTTCATGAGTTCCTAAAGGGTTTGGACACTCATTGAATAATAATAAACATATAAATTTAAATAATTTAACCCAAAACGAAAACGGAACGAATTAACAAACAGCGAATTTTTACGGGTAGAATGGGTTTTCGATGATGGAAAACTTCGGGTTGTTACATTATCTCCCCGTTAGAGGGAATTTTGTCCCGAAATTCAAAGATTAAGATATAGGTCATGAATTGGAATGAGATATGGATAGACTTGTTGCCTCGGATCTTCAAGCTCTAAAGTGGAATCGGGTCTCCGCTGGGCGCTCCAACGAACCCTCACTATCGGAACGTGTCTTTGTTTCGTACATTAACTCTCTCAATACATAATCTCAATTGGTTATCCCATGAAGGTTCCAACCCTTGATGAATTCAATCTCCTCAAAGGAATCGCTAGGGTTGCGTCAGGTAGGTACTTCTAAGGATTCAAGATGTGAAGTACTGGATGTATGTTACTAACATCTGAGGGTAGCTGAAGTTTGAAGATTGCGGAATCGATTCTACGAGGATCACGAAGGGTCTGATGGTTCTAGAAGAAATTTATGGATATGTAGGCGATAATAATCGATGGGACCCAAGAATCGACGGGTTTCTATGGGTATCTCTGATGCCGACTAATTCCCTATCACCTTAGTTGTTGGAATGGTTCACGAGTATGTGTGCTTTACTTAGCTATATGATTAAGGAGAATGATTTTACCGAAAGGGTACCACTACTAACCCGTAGTGATCATATTAATTCTTGGTCACCGTCATGGAAACGTCATCTTCACTGAGGTTCGGTTACTAGATAGTCCCAGAGATTAGACCGGCGTGAGACTTGGCTATACGTTCGGAAGGAATTTTCAGGCATCCTTCGGGAAAAACATTTAGGGAAAAGAGCCGTAGACTTCTCGTTTCCCAATGATCACAGGAACGAGGGATACGTGGCAATTCTTATCAGGAAAACTTTTCGACCTTTAAGGTATGAAATGATACGAAGGTTTAATGTCGAAGATCATGAGAGTCGGGTCGGGGGAAAGATCTAGACAGGCGACCCTTTCGAAACCAAGAATAACAATATGAATGAGACTCGTTCATTTCATGTCAAACATAGCATCAAAGCATTTCGTGAAAAGTTTCCCATTTAATCGAATGGAACAAATTTATCCTCCGGACTGAGAATACAATCTATAGGTACGAAGTTAGTGTTCTCTATCTTGCTGGTTAGCCGTCTCGACGGTACACATTTTCGATTACCAATAAAAGATTAAGTTTAGACAGGTGTTCGAATAGATAGATAACAGGTTACCCTTCTGGTACTAGAATTGAAAAGAGTTGCAGGTATAAGAGTTGTCAAAGAGGAGTATACCTGCGGCGACAGTAGGATCAGCAGTTGAATCTTCTCGTCCTATTGCTAGGACTCTTCCGGTATTTCCAGTTGTTGCTTCCTTGGGGCAGTTTCTTTTGAAGTGCCCTACTTCACCACAATTGTAGCAGGCTGGACTGATTCCTATTCCGGATGATTGGTTCATCGATTTGGCTGGTTTTCTGCAGGTCCGAGCAAGATGGCCCTTCTTGCCACAGTTGTCACAGATGCTTTCGCGACATGGACCAGGGATACGGTGATGGTAGCTGCACTTACCGCACCAAGGAAGGGTACCGGTGTATCCACTGGTAGGAGTTTGGGCCATGGATCCGACAGCTGAAACAGCAACATGGGTAGTAGCAACACGGACTGCTACTGTTTGCTATTTCTTAGAGGAACCGTGCGTACTCTGGGCCTTCCGCTTGTTCCATAATTTCTTTTTACTTCCACCTTCACTTGTGACTTGCTTAGGAGTGGTGGCCTCCTCATTAGAGTTGTCTTCGTGATCGATCAGGATTTGCGCAAGACACTTAGCGCTGTCGTAGGTGTCTGGCTTCGCAGCCAAGACATTCCCTTTCGTTGGCTGGGTCAATCCCCAGATGAATCTCTCAATCTTTTTACTTTCCGAGGTAACCATTCCCGGACAGAGTAATGCCAGGTCATCGAATCTTGAAGTATAAGCGGCTATGTCGGAACCCTTCATCTTAAGGTTCCAGAGTTCGTGTTCTAGCTTCTGTATTTCGCCCCAAGGGAAATACTCTGCAAGCAGAAGATCCTTCATAGCTTCCCAACCCATATCATTTGCTACAGGTAGAGTTAAGGATTTGACTCGGCCATTCCACCAAGTCAGGGCTTTGTCAAGGAAGGTGCAGGCGGTGAACTTTAGTTTGTCAGACTCCGAACAGGCACATATTTCGAAGATTGATTCAATTTTCTCGAACCATCGAGTTAGGGAAATGACACCTCCAGTGCCATCGAAGGATGTGGGTTTCACGTTCATGAAGTCTTTATAGGAACCTCCTCTTCGGTGTCCCTGGCTGTCTTCCGGGTTTTGGGGCTGAGGACCACCTCCTGAACTACCAGGGTTCATTTGTGACATGGCTGCCACCATTGCGGCAGTCAAAACTGTCCGAAGTGATGCAAGATCAAATTGAGGAGGAGGTGGTGGTGGAGGAGGATTGTCGTTGTTCTTCGAGCTGGGTCTCTTTCTTGGAGGCATCGTGATCTAAAAAGATCAGGAAAGAGAGGATCATAAGTCCTCTGAATTGAATCAAGAGATATGGAACAGGGGATATCTCATCAAGACAGATATAGCATTATATCAAGCGATAAAGCAGGAAAGAGTTATCAAGGCAGAACATTTTATCGCTAGTGGAATGATCAAATAACAACGCATATATGAGGATTTTCTACAAAGGATTGACTCGAGAAATAATCCCATAGTATTTCTTGTCTCGTTGCAACGACGACTCATTGTTTGGGAATTGGGTAAGTTTTAGGCATGCCGCACACCACAGTTACTCCCAAGCACATATTGGCCGTGTCTCGGATGAATATAGTTGGCCAGGCTATATTGATCCTAGACACGACTACATAACTACCCAGGTTTAACCGCAGCGCACAACACCCATTTACTTATGTTTTGTTCTAATTGTAGTTACGGATCTCGGCGGTTAGGTATACTTGTATACTTTTGAAAATACTTATACTTTGAAGGATACTTTTAATTTAGAGCACTTATGCCCTTTATTGTTTATAGTTTTATACCATGTAAGGTTTGTATACTTCATTCACTATAAACAAGGGCTCTGATACCAATCTGTCACACCCCGAAAACCGAAGGCAGAAACATTTCCGAGGCGGACTCCACGTTGAGTATCAAATCCAATGCACATAGTAAGTAAAGTAAACAACCATTATATTACATATAGAAATTTACATTTGTTTCGATAGTAAATTTGTACAAGTGATATACATATGCATCATACTAACAAAAGTAAAGACGAGATCTTCAGTACGCTCCGTCTTCTCCAAAAAGGATTGCTGGGTACCTGTCTATCGCTGACCTGAGAATACAAGCGATTTGAAAATCAACATAAAACTGGTGAGTTCATAAGATGTTTGTTTTCTGAAAATGTACTAGTTTCCTTTAGTTTACCAAAGAGGTTGTTATCCATGAAAATCCTATATTTTCTTATGTAAAGTTAGTTTACCAAAAAGATTGTTATCCAAGAAAATCCCATATTTTCTTATGTAAAGTTAGTTTAATTATCACTTGTTACCAATTCGTTTATGTGTTGTATTTTACCCCAGGAAAATCCCGTATTTTCCTAAATGTAAGACCGGTTGTATAATACGGAGTATAGTTTAATACATAAAACTATATATTGAGGATCATGGGATTACTATCCCGAACTAGATATGAATTAGTTTGAAATGTGCGATCTATAGAAGGAAAGTAGTTTGAAAACCATGGGACTCACATCCCGTACTAAATACAAGACAGTTTAATATACATGAAAATATAATTTGAAAACCATGGGACTACCGTCCCGAAGTAGATATAATATAGTTTGATATTCATCGAAAGAAGGATTGAAAACCATGGGACTACCATCCTGTACTAGATACAATATAGTTTAGTATTCATGGAAATATAGATTGGAAACCATGGGACTACCGTCCCGTACTAGATATGGTATAGTTTGATATTCATTGAAATATAGATTGAAAACCATGGGACTTCCGTCCCGTACTAGATATAGATTCAAAACCATGAGATTATCATCTCGTATTAGATATAGTTTCAAAACCGTAGGACTACCATCCCGTACAAGATATAGGTTCAAATCATGGGATTATTATCCCGTACTAGATATAAGTTAAAGACCCTGGGACTACCATCCCGCATTAGATATAAGACAAATAGACTGAGAACCATGGGACCATCATCTCGTACTAGACATGGAAACTATAGATAGAAGTTAGATATGGAATCGAAACATAGTCAAACTAAGCCCAAAGCGAAACCGTGAATAAACTTATATTAATTCGTATTGTGAGTCGGGTAACCATGCTGATACGACAACGAGACCTCCTTGACGCTTGTCAGGCGTCGAACAATATCTAGAAATTTGTCACCCCAGGCGTGCCCGCCTAACTATAGCTAGCAGTTAAGGTGTGGGATTGTCAGTCCCGAATAGATCTATTCACAAATTCCTCGCTCTCCCTCCAGGAGACTCTGGTTACACTTCCGGGGAGGATTTACTGATCATCCATAAAGGGTAGTGACGAACTCACAAGGTAGTACTAATCTATTCACGGGGTTCTCATATGATATCAAACATACAAAAGATTATGAAACATAATACAGTGAATACAACTATATACAATGAAATCATCTGGCAATATATTCAAAATGAAATAGAGATAAACTGAACCGTACATAGTTTATCTAATAACTTTGTATACATATCGGTACTTGATGAAACAAGAACTAAAGAACCCCAAATTATTCCCATAATAATTTGATTAGTTTGGTTATTTCCTCAACTTAAATTCATATAGTTGTAGTTGATAAATCACCCCTTATGCTCAACATAATACATAAGGGGTAAAGGTATTTATAAGTTTGCCAGATATTATTTGAAATACATTGATGTTATGTATTGAAAACATCTTCAATTTTCTTGTATTCCCCCCCTGAAAACATTGAAAAACCATTGAAAAAGGGTAGGGGTATGAACTCACCGGACGAGAAATGTGACGATTTTGGATGCTAAATGTTGGTTCGGGGCTTGCAAACTTACGAGATTCCTATGTATGATGAAAAGATACACATTTGTATCTAATTAGGACTTAGATTACTTAATTGTTAGGGACAAACACTTCTAGTCGCGGAAACAACTAATTTCAAGTGTTTGGAAGGACCCGGGTGACATCTACGGACATGTAATGGTACTAGGGACTTGGAATTTGAGTTTACTCCCCAAGAGTAAACTCGTACAAGAGCTTTCGGCCGATAACACCCATTCCTCATGAGTTTACGACCGTAAACTCATGGTGGGGTGGTTTATGGTGCAAAATGGCTTCAATCACTCGGGGATAATTGCTAGACTTGGGTTTTTGCCTTTGGAATGGATTATAACACACATAGGGACCATTTATTGGAGTTTACAGCCATAAACTCCCCCATACATAGAATCCTTAATGTTTTGATCCTAAAACAATCACATGTGATTCCCATGATCTTTCCCGAGCCTTGTATGGATTTTTGAGGGACTTTGGACAAGGTTTTTGGAGTTTACGACCCATGAACCCCTCTCATGGCTGTGAACTCCCTTAATGTGTGATTTATTATGTGTTAAGGTCCAATACTTGTTTGTAAACACTTCTAGAATTTATCCCAAGGCTTTAGGTGTGTTAAAGTGGCATTTTAATACCTTTAGAGGAGTTTACTCCCCAAGAACATTGAGTTTACGGCCCAAGCATGTGCCTTGGCCGTAAACTCCCATTTACTCCTCAAAATTTATGTTCAAGGTGTTCCAAGGCCAAATCCATAATTCTACAAGTCGTATCTAAGCCTTGTTGGTGTTTTGGAAGTGTTTAAGGGCATAAAAACCCCATTTATATGTGTTTACGGCCCAAGCATGCTCCAGGGCCATAAACTCATGAACAAGGCTCTAAATTATGGTTTAAGGTATTCTAGTTCCATTCCATAAAGTCATCTAGCCCTATCTAAGGTCCAATTGTGGTTTGGAAGGGTTTTGTTGCTCCAAAAACCCCATTTATATGAGTTTACGGCCTAGAACTATTCTAGGGCCGTACACTCATGATAATGCTCCTAATCCATGGTTTAGACTCGAATTTGAAGGCTAGAGAGGTTGTATAACAAGTTAGGGAAGGTACCTCAAAGATTTGGAGCCTTAAATTGATGATTTGGACCCTTAAACTTCGATTTAGGAGAGAGGTTAGAGAGAGAGAGAGAGAGAGTAGAGAGAGGAAGAAAAAGCTTCAAATGAATGTTTAGACACGTTTAAATAGGTCCTAAAACTTGGACAAGGTGGAATTCTACCCGATACCAGCATTAAACGGGGCTTTAGGTCGTACCCGATTAAATTTCCGTAACCTGGCGGGGACGTTTCTAACTTTTTGAAATAAACATTTTTGGGCTAATTTCATGAGATCCTAAATGGTTTGGACACTCATTGAATTATAATTTAACCCAAAACGAAAACGGAACGAATTGACAAACGGCAAATTTTTACGGGTAGAATGGGTTTTTGACGATGGCAAACATCGGGTTGTTACAAAGTACCCTTTTTCTAGAATCATCTTTGAGTTCTCTGAAGTTACTAAAATCTCTTTCGTCAAATCCATGCCTATCGTTTGGAGGATATTGTTTTGTCTTGACAGACGAAGCTACTCTAATGACCTAAACATAGGTTTAGATGAAATGGCCCATGTGTATGACCTTACTACCTTTGGAAGTTCTTGTTTTCTTCTTGAAGTCAAATCCCATAAATTCCCTCTCATTCTAAAACTAAAACACAATGACAGAGTTTGGAATGAAATATACCTTTTTGTGAGACATGATTCTATCCTTGGTGGGGATCTTCTACCAAGGACCTGGGTTAAAAAGGGTAGGTATAATTCATACGTGTATTGCGGATTCTGGAATTCACATTTCATTAATTTATTTGATAGTTTGCAGCTTTCAAGTTTGAAGAACTCATTCCTGCCACCAAGGACACCAAAAAGAAGATAAAGAAGTTCCTTTCTCTTTCTATGGTTGATAGGTCTTTCAAATTTGATTTCTCTAGTCTCCAGGAAGGTTCCTCTATGACTGCTTCAATTGCTACTGGTAAGGATCCTTAATTTACATGTTTAATTTTTAAAGATCTTAAATTAACAATGATTATGAACTAATAAGGATCTTGTGTGATATGCAAGACCTAAGGCTACTCGTTCCAATGCATGATTTTGTCTATCCGATCTCGAAGACGATATGTCCAGTGGCCTAAATGCAATCAAGAAGGAAAAAGTTCCTCCTCCTCTTCCTCTTAATAGATCTCAGATTGATCTTACCCTAAAGACCTCAGGCTCTTGAAAGAGGAAGACCACAAATGCCATAGATTTGATCCTGTAGAATCTCGGAGACGAGGAGGCACTCCAGAAGTTGGTTTCCTTTTCCCAAGCTGTAAATATTCAAGTGATTATAGTTTTAGCCTTTCACTCGCTTTTACTGATGCCATGCTTGGTTGAGGTTTTTTCTTATGTTTTCCAGTCAACAGTCGATCTAAGGATCTGCATTAAGAGGGTTGATCAAACCCTAAAAAAGTTGGAGAAGGAGTTGAAAGCGACCAACGAGGAACTTTTGAGGAGGTTGGAACTTCTGAGTAAGGAGAAGGCCAAGAAGGAGGAAGAGGATGGCATGAATATGGAAGAGGTGATTACGGAGGTGAAGGCCAGTGGTGCTGCGACCGTTTGGGAGAAAAAGGTCATCTTTGTATAGGACATGGTCAACACGGGATCCTAGGATTAAGCTGGTTGGCACAAAGGTTTAGACAAATTAATTGGTAAGCTTGTTAATACCAGTCAGGATCCTGAAGGGAAGCACCAAAAGGCGGGTGAAGAGGAAAAGGTTCCATGAAATGATAACCAATCCACAATTTAGTCCTCTTAGAAAAACATTTTAAATGTTTTTTTTGTTTGGAGATGTAAGACAGTTTCTAACTTTTTCTTTTGTGGGGTTGATTGGAAACCCTTTTAATCTATGGTGGTTTTATATCCTTTTTTGCATGTTTGACTTGCGTGGTTGATTCATGTAACAATAGGATCTTTAATGATTCTACAAGTAATTAGGATCCTGAAAAGTAAAGTCTTGCAAAAAAATCTTAGGACTTTCATCAATCAGTCTATCAATTTAGGATCCTAGGTTGGTGAGGATCCTTAGAGATAAATAATCATATGTAAAATAGTTAGATAAGGATTGATAGAACCTGTTTATCCGTAGCACTTGTGACCTTTTGACTTAGGAGAACCTCTTAAACGCCGTTTACTTTTTCAAGTTTTCATATGATAGGATTCTTTTTCATTTAGCCATAACTTAGTGAACTCTGTAGAGGATCCTTCCTTAGGAATCAATTAGAAATATCTTCAACTTGGAAAATATTTGAGAAAAAATCTTGTTTCGCAATGTGATAATGCAGTAAAGCTTCCGTATTTTTTGGGGAAAATCACAACTTTAGAAAACATGTTGGTGTCATAACTCTTAGAAAATATCAGTGAAGAATCCCAATCTGACATAACATGTAACATCCTAATAATACAGATAAAATTTTTGTTTTTAAAATCATTCAAAATATACGATACTCATATCAAATCAGTCAAAAGTGTATCATAGCAACACATTATCAGAATACAAATTCCCAAAATCTCAAAATGCATAAATCATAGGGCGATACAGTGCGATCAGGCTTGGCCCCTCCCCTTCGAACTGGAAGTACCGGAAACATAAACTAAAAAACATAAGTACTGTGACAACCCGAAGTTATTCCGTCGATGCAACCCGTTTCGTCCGTAAAACTCGTTTTAATCGAATTATTCCGATTTCGTTTTTGGATTAGGTCAATTAAGTTAGCACTTTTATTTGACCTTGTAAGTATCCGAACATGTTGGAAACATGTGAAAACGTCCCAAACTAGTAATTAGAAAAATTTTAGTTTCGACCATATCGGGTGATGACAACTTAATCGGGTGCGACCAAAAGCCTTGGTTAACATCAGTATCGGGTAGAATTCCACCGTGTATCAAATTCAAACCATATATAAAGTGAATTAAGACTCATTTGGAGCCTTTTCACTCTCTCTCTAACCTCTCTCCTCAATTCAAGAATTTGATCCAAAAATCATCCATTTCAAGCATCAATACACCAAGGTAATCATCCTAGCTTCTTGCACATCATCCTTAGCCTTTAATTTCAAGTTCAATTAATGATTTAGGACCTCAAAGATGTGTTTACGGCCCTAGAACACTCTCGGGCCGTGAACACATATAAATGGTGTTTTTGAGCCTCAAAACCCTTCCAAATCACCATTGGAGCTTAGATATGGCTTAAGGACTTATTGGATTGGACTTAGGACACCTTAAACTCAACATTTGGAGATTAAACATGAGTTTACTGCCCAAGAACAAGCTTGGGCTGTAAACACCATTTTCATGGGGAGTAAACTCCTTTTTGGGTGTTAAAATGCAACTTACACACCTCACAAGCCCCAGAATAAAGTCTAGATGCAACCACAAACAAGTTAGGAACCTTAAACTTGATTAAAACAACTCCATAAGGAGTTCACAACTGTAAACCCCCCAAGAATGGGTTACTGGGCCATAAACTCCTATAAATGGGTTGTTTGATGCCCTAAACTCACCCCTTGGCTTGTAAAATTGAGTAGAATCAATTGTGATTAATCTTTGACCTTCAAAACACTTAAGAATGATGTGGGTGAGAGTTTACCACTGTAAACACTTAGTTTACTACTATAAACTCATCATTTAGTCCATATGGTTCACTTAATTCCTTGATAATGCCCTAGAACCAAACCTAGCAACACCCCTCATTTTATTTAAGGCCATTTAGCATATAAGAACACCATCCATGAGTTTACGGCCATAAACTCATGGTGATGTGGTGTTTAGGGCCATGAACACTCCCTAGACTTTACTCTTGAAGAGTAGACTCCATATCCTAGCCATTCATGTTCATAAACGTCACCCGGGTCACTCCAAACACTTAATTTGAATTGTTCTCGCGTCTTGGAGTGTATGGTCATATCTGATTAGTGTTTTAAAGTCTAATTAGATACATTTTTATATAATTTAACATTACATAGGAACCTCGCATGTTTTGAAGCCTTGATCCGATGTTTAGCACCCTCGTTGACACATGTCTCGCCCGGTGAGTTCATACCCCTACCATTTTTCAATGTTTTTCACTGTTTTCAGGGCGGGGGGATACAAGCAAAGTACAAATAATACTTGTACTCAAAACTTGTTTTATATGTGTTGTGTTTCATAATACTTATGTTTTTAACACTGTTAATCATATCAGATAACCGTTTGAACTTGCAGATTTCATTATCATAGTATTTGTGAAAAACGTTATAAATTGTTGTATTTTATATTTTCACAAATGATTTTCCTCATTACAATAGTTTAAAA
The DNA here is from genome assembly GCF_052625555.1 of Lactuca saligna. NCBI lineage: Eukaryota > Viridiplantae > Streptophyta > Magnoliopsida > Asterales > Asteraceae > Lactuca > Lactuca saligna. The sequence goes on from NC_136418.1 coordinate 92,503,612, forward strand.
CATAACCTTTAAACTTTGAACAGGAAACTTAATAAGTTGTTTTGTCCTCGGTAACACCCCATGGAGATACGCGAGTGGAGGATAGTAGATAGAACTTTTGTATTGTCCTTAATAAAACACCGCTAGACACGAGTGTGAAGGACAGGTATCATTGGAACTTAGTCAGGTCCTAGTTAGTACTCCCCCTAGACACAAGAGTAAACACCAATAGAATAGGATTTCCGTATTGATAATTTCAGTTTTAAATTCATGAATCTTAAAGATTGAAGACACGTCCTTTGCAACACTTCCTAGGCACGAAAGTGGAGGACCGCCCCCGTAACCAGAATCTCCGAAAAGTGGAGAGCGTGACTTGAGTCTATAGATCTATACGGGACTGACTATCCAGCACCTGGCTGCTAGCTACAGCCGAACCAAAAGGTTCAAGGGTGAGAAAAGTCATAGAAGATATTGGCCCCAGCTCGAGTCAAATCTAGTCTGTAGTATGGTTATGGAACTCGCAATTAGGATTATGAAAAGTTGATACTTAATTATTAGTTTTATATACGGCTTAAAACTAATGTACATTTAAAGGTAATCAAACTTCCAGGAAACTTCGCACACACACACTTTAAGTATGGTAGATACTTGTACATTACTTTCAGATTCGATAACACTTCACAAGGTTCATCAGGTTTTCAGTACATATCTTTCACATTAGGAAAATATAGGATTTTCCTGGGACAATCACAATTCATAACCAGAACAGTGTAACATAGCAAGAACAACTAAACTTTACTTTTAAGAAAATATGGGATTTTCTTGGGTCGTAAAATTTTCAGAAACCAGAAGGAATCTTGTACATTTTCATAAAAACAAACCGCTTATGAACTCACCAGCTTTATGCTGATTTTTAAAATGCTGGTATTCTCAGGTTCTACTTAGACAGGTATCCAGTGTCCTTTTGCAGAAGACGGAGCGAATGGAAGTCACATCTTTCTTTTGTTTAAACTATGTATCTATGACACTTGTACTACTTTACTTTTCAACTGATGTAATGAAATCTATGTAATGTAATGTTTTGAGTTTTACTTCGCTTACTATGTACATTGGTTATGATATTCACATGAAGTCACCTCTGTCCCGAGACGTTTCTGCCTTCGGTTTCGGGGTGTGAAAAGTACAACGCTTACTAAGTGTCGCCATACCATAAAAGCATATAACAAACATAATTAGGTGTTTGCAATCCCCATCGGTCTATTTCAACCAGATACAATCAAGCATATCTGGGTGCTAGCCATCCCTTTGGTACATTTCAACCGGATACCATCAACCATATCCCGGTGCTTGCAATTCCCTTCGGTCTTTTTTAATCGGATAGCGGGTCTAATTCACCCCAACTACAACCATATAATATCATGACAAATAATCACAAAGTCATCAAGGAAGCACTTGCATAACTGACAGTTCTCACAAAGTTAACCATTGATATTTGCATAATTAGCCACATGTTTAGCATATATTTTTATTTAAATACGTGCATAATGTAGACAAAAGGTACTTAATAATGCTTAAATTGTGTTTTCAGTCCAAAAGACATGCTTGGAAGCAAAAAGGAATAAGGAGAATCAATTAGAGACCAATGAATGAAGAAAAACGAAAAACCCACACCTACTCATCGAGTCCACACACCAACCCGGCGAGTCCATGAGAATGTTCCCGAAGAAAAGTCAAAAATCCTTTCCTTACACAGATTTCACACTTGTACTCGGCGAGTCCACGACCTACTCGCCGAGTAGCCCCTGTTTTATGATAACTATAAATATGGGGTCTCAATCCGAATTAAAGACTTTTCTGGCTTCCTTGGAGATGGAGCTGCGATAGAAGAAACCATTGAAGACCTGAGGAACCCTAACCTTTGATCCTTTGAATTTTGAAGGCGAATTAGGATATATTTTCCACTTAATCTTAGGATTGAATGATGTTTAGCTTAATCAAATTCGTGTTTGAGCTTGTTTTCCTTGTAATCATGAGCTAAAATTCGGATGGTTTCTATTTAGGAAGAAGCAAATTACTCCTATGGTTTAATTATTACTTTTGTTAATTGTTTATTGGTGATTTTATTAAATTAAGTTTGTTAAAGAACCTTATGCATTAACCACAGCTATTTTCTGTTTATTGGAAGACAATTAAGCTGCATGAATATCTCTTAGTTATTAACCTCATATGTTTATGTGACCACTTTATCATATGTCTAGGAATAATGAACATGAAACTAGAATTAATAAGAGAATGGGTAAATTAATGTGTGAGCTTGTTTGAGAAACCAACACACAAGAGGTTAATTGAAACACCCACTTGATTAACCAATTACAAATCTTATTTAATCCAAATAATTGAACTAGGGAATTAATTAGTTAAACAATTGGCCACTGCTTGAATTGATTAATTAGATAAGGTTTAGTATTAGTGAGCATGAACCTAACCACTATAGTTGGTAACCAATAACAATTAATATATCACATTATTATACAAATCACCATAAGAGTGAAATGGTTGGACCTAAACAGAAACTCTTAATCAAATTTGGTGAATTTTTACTTGTTTTAGTTTTTTAGTTAATCACTTGTTAGGTGGTTTGTTTACGTTTCTAGTCTTGTAAAACTAGAGAAAAACCTTTAATTTATTACTTGATTAGTTAAAATTTGTTGTTAGTTTAATTTCCATTCCCTGAGTTCGACACTCTACTTATCCAACTATACCACTAAAAGACAGGTTCACTGCCTTTGTGTGCTAAATTTATAATTTAGAAGTAGGATTAAAACCAGTGCATTTTACACACATCAAGTTTTTGGCACCGTTGCCGGGGAACGATTCAAAAATTAAATCTAATTCCTAATTTTATCGTTCCTTTGTGTGATTTTTCTTGCACAAAGGTAATTTTTTTAGTCATTCAGTAAGTATGTTAGGTTTTTGAATTTATTAGTATTTTTTTTAGAATTTTTATCTTTAGTTTTAATTTTTTCAATAAAACAAGCTACTCACCGAGTGCACTCGCGCCTACTCAGCGAGTGGCCTGCTGTTTGGTATTTATTTTTCATTTAGTTAAGTTGCATTTTTTTTGTTCTTTTTACGTGTTTTTCTTGTTTTATTGCATGACTTTCATGACCAGAGGATCCAACACTCCACTGGTACCCCCAGTTGAAGACCCGGAATCCGCGTTGAGAAAGAACAAAGGAAAGGATATGGAATGCTCAAGTACACATAAGAAGTCACCTTTTTCTAACTTGAAGATTGTTTTTGGGAAGAAGAAGAGCAGCGAATCAGGGGCATCCAACACATCTTTAGCAAGCGAAGACCCGATCAAAGAAGACACTGAGTACGAGACCGAGGAGGAAGAAGAACCTACATACGGGCACGACTCCGATTCCGGCGACGAGTTAGCACTTACCATGGCTAAAATTGATGAAATTCCCATGGGGGAATGGAAGAAGAGGATCCACGCTGACACTGACCCGGGACTTGTGCAACCCGCAATTCCTGCAACTGGTACTTTTGAGCTCAAGGGTCACATCCTTGCTCAACTTAAGGAGATTCCTTTCACCGGCAAAGACCACGAAGATGCTTACAAACACTTGGATGAAGTTAATGATGTAGCTGGTTACTTTAATGTTCCAAATGTGCCTCAGGAAACTCAGCTACTTTGCATGCTTCTGGTTACTTTGAAGGGTGCTGCAAAGGATTGGCTCAAGTCACTACCCACAGATCGATCACTACATGGTCCAAATGCAAGAAGAATTCATTGATCAATTCTACCCGCCATCCAAGATATCCAAGCTAAAGAAAGCCATTGTTAACTTTGAACAACAAGCAGGGGAGTCACTATATGAAGCTTGGGAGAGGTACAAGAGCTTGCTAAGGAATTGTCCACCTCATGACCTCAATAGTCAACAAGAAGTATCCATCTTTTAGGATGGAGTAAATGTTACCACAAGGCAATTACTTGAATCGCAAGTTCCACTCACAAAGAAGGCACCTCCATTGATAAAGCAATTGATTGAAGAATTCTCTAAGCATTCTAGAGAATACCATAATCCAAGAAATGATGTGACTAGGGAGCCACCTATGCAGCTTCAGAAGACTTGTCAGCGGTCATGGCTATGCTAAAAACCATGGATAGGAGGATGAACAAAATGGATCAAACGATACATGCTATTCGGGTGGGTTGTGAGAATTGAAATGGGCCTTGTCTTACTTGAGACCACGACTTGGATGAAAATGGCAACAAGAAGGTGCAAGTTTTTTACTCAAGTGAGGGCCGATATGATGAATATTGCCGTAAACCAAAGAAGGAGTAGCTCCTTTATGACGAGTACAAGAAAGCTAAGGAGGAGAAGTACAAGCAAAAGGGAAGAGGTTTTTACCAAAAGGAGGAGTCGGCACAAGAATGATTACCAAGTTTGGAAGAGATGCTTACCAAATTTGTAGCTGCTTCAGAAAAGAGACATAATGATCATGATGCTTGGGCAACTTGCAATACAAGAAAGAAGAACCATGCTTAGAAACCAGCAAGCATCTATCCACAACATTGACACGCAACTTGGGCAACTTGCTCAACAAATCAATCAAAGATAACCCCAGAAACTTCCTAGTAAAACCGAAAACAACCCACGAGGCGCACACATAAACGTAGTCACAACAAGAAGTGGGAAGATAATTACTCCTCTGGCCCCCATTCAGAATGAAGCACCCAAAGACTTGCAAAAGGAGGATACAGAAAAAAAAGATCAAAATAAAATTCTGCAAGACACAGACTTTACTCGTCGAGTCCATAATATGGACTCGACGAGTCCACTGCCAAATTCAAAAGAACAAGTTCCTGAAAAGCCCTTTCTGCCTCCAATACCATATCCAGCCGGAGCTAAGAAATAAAAGAAGGAAGAGGAGTACCAAAAGTTTCTCGACCACATTAAAGCTCTTCAAATCAACATACCCTTCATTAAAGTCGTCGCTCAAATGCCAAAATATGCAAAGTTCCTCAAGGAGCTTCTAACCAATAGAAGGAAGATGGAGGAGGTGAAAGAAGTAGTTCTTAATGAAAACTAATCAGCTACCATGTTAAACAAATTACCAAAGAAGAAAGGTGACCCGGGAAGCTTGACTTTGCCTTGCCAATTTGGCAACTTGGCTACCATCCATGCTTTGGCAGATTCGCGAGCAAGTGTGAACCTCATGCCCTATTCATTCTTCAAGAATTGGATCTTCCGAAACCAAGGCCAATTCATATGGTAATTTAGTTAGGAAACAAGACAGTCACATTTCCAAGAGGAATATGTGAAGACTTATTGGTCAAGGTGGACAAGTTTGTATTTCCTGCAGATTTTATAATTCTAGACATGGAAGTGGATCCTCAAGTCCTGATCATCCTTGGAAGACCTTTCCTCAACACGGCAAGTGCTATAGTGGACATGAGAGACTCGAAGCTTACTTTACGGGTAGGAGAAAATTCAATCACTTTCGGGGTTGATCAAGCTATGAAGCATGCGAGGAATAGTGATGGCATGTCATTCTCGATTGACATGTTTGTTGAGTTGATGGAGGAGTGTGATAATGAAGATTCCAACAAGTCCACTATCTTTGATGAAGAATTTGATGCTGAAAAAGACTTATTGGAGATCGAGAGGCTGCTGGAAGAAGCGGAGTATGAAGAAATAATAAAGCAATCTGATAGAGCTACTCAGCGAGTAGGGCCAAACAAATTGTCGAGTCCATGTGAGGAAAATATTGAATTCCTAAATTCAGCAGCTGACTTGTCAAGTCCCTCACCTGTACTCGGCAAGTATAACATGTAGAACCCAAAAACCAAGCTCAAAACGTTACCAGATCACTTGGAGTATGATTTCCTTGAAGATGGACATCAAAAGCCAATTATAATATCCTCTAACCTCTCCAAAGGTGAAAAAGGACTAGTTCAAGTATTGAAGAAGCAAAAAAGGGCCATAGCATGGAGAATTACCGACATCAAGGTAATAAGTCCCTCTTACTGTAATCACAAGATTAACCAGGAGGATGGAGTGAAGCCGATTGTGAAACACCAAAGAATACTAAACCCAAAAATGCAAGAAGTGGTCAAGAAGGAAGTAGTCAAGCTCTTAGACGCAGGGATCATTTATTCTATTTCCGACAGTCCTTGGGTGAGTCCGGTCCAAGTGGTTCCTAAGAAAGGAGGAATGACGGTCATAACCAATGAGAAGAATGAGCTTATTCCAACACGAACGGTAACCGGTTGGAGAGTGTGCATCGATTATCAAAAGCTAAATGATGCTACTCGTAAAGACCATTTTCCCTTACCTTTTATTGATCAAATGTTAGAACGATTATCGGGCCATAGTTTTTAATGTTTCTCAGACGGTTTTTCGGGTTATTTCCAAATACCCATAGACCCCATGGACCAAGAAAAACCACTTTTACTTGCCCAAGTGGGACTTTTGCTTATCGATGCATGCTCTTTGGGTTATGCAATGCACCCACGACCTTTCAAAGGTGCATGACAACCATATTCCACAACATGGTGGAAAAATTCATGGAAGTCTTTATGGATGATTTTTCTATTTTTAGATCTTCCTTCCATTATTGTCTCACTAACCTTGATTTGATGCTTGCTAGGTGTGAAAAAACCGGCTTAGTTCTTAATTGGGAGAAATGTCACTTTATGGTCAAGGAGGGTATAATTCTAGGCCACAAGGTTTCCAAATCGGGAATTGAAGTGGATCGGGCAAAGATTGACACCATTGCCAAATTACCTCCACTAACTAGTGTGATGGGCATTAGAAGTTTTCTTGGACACGCGGGTTTTTACCGGCGTTTTATAAAAGATTTTTCAAAAATAACTAGACCTCTAACACAATTGCTTTTAAAAGATGCACCATTCAATTTTACTAAAGAGTGTTTAGAGGCGTTTGAATTCTTGAAAGAAAATTTGACTAATGCCCCGATCATTATTGCCCCGAATTGGGATTTACCATTTGAAATAATGTGTGATGCTAGTGACTTTGCTTTAGGAGCTGTTCTTGGTTAAAGGCTTGATAAGTACTTTCGACCCATTTATTATGCAAGTAAAACTCTAAATCCAACCCAAGAGAATTACACCACCACCGAAAAAGAATTACTAGCTTTGGTGTATGCCTTTGATAAATTCCGCCCTTATTTAGTTTTATCTAAAACAACTATTTTTACTGACCACTCTGCTATCAAGTATTTGTTTGCCAAGCAGGATGCCAAGCCAAGATTGATACGATGGATTCTACTTCTTCAAGAGTTTGACATCGAGATACGCGACAAGAAGGGAATGGAGAATGTAGCAGCCGACCACTAATCACCGCTTTAAAACCCGTAATTGTAAGAAGATAGAGTTGGAGATGACTTCCCGGAAGAGTACATTATGGTGACCACGGGAGAAGAATCATGGTTCGCGGACGTAGCTAATTACTTAGCTAGCTAGTACATCCCAAAAGATCTTACCCGCCAACAAAAGACGAAATTTTTTTCCAAAATAAAATATTACTTTTGGGATGAGCCCTACCTTTTTCGAAGTTGCGCCGACGTAATCATACGAAGATGTGTGTTTGGGAATGAAAGCCAACAAATCTTGGAGCATTGTCAGATCGGGCCCACCGGTAGACATCATGGAGCACACTACACTGCAAAGAAGATCTTTGACATTGGGTTTTATTGGCCCACAATTTTTAAAGATGCAGCCCAATTTGTCAAAGAATGTGATGCATGCCAAAGAGCGGGAAACATTTCATCCTGAAATGAAATGCCACAACAAAGTATTCAAGTGTGCGAGGTGTTTGATGTTTGGGGGATCGATTTCATGGGACCATTTCCCATGTCTAAAGGCAACAAATACATACTAGTGGCGGTGGATTATGTATCCAAATGGGCGGAGGCACAAGCATTACCAACTAATGATGCTCGGGTAGTGGTGCGATTTTTGAAGAAGCTATTTTCAAGATTTGGAGTTCGAAAAGCTCTTATAAGTGACTGAGGCACTCATTTTGCCAATGATTAACTAGAAAAGTGAGAAGAAAATATGGGGTAACTCATAAATTCTCTACATCTTACCATCCACAAACGAGTGGGCAAACCGAAGTGATCAATAAAGCCTTGAAGAGAATCTTGGAGAGATCGGTGGGGAGCAATCGGAAAGAGTGGTCGGACAAGCTAGATGATGCACTTTGGGCCTTCCGAACAGCTTTCAAAACACCTATTGGTACTACACCATATAGGCTAGTTTATGGAAAGTAATGCCATTTACCGGTGGAAATCGAGCATAAAGCTTTTTGGGCTTTAAAAATGTGCAACTTCAACATAGTGGAGCTCAAGAACAATCGGTTGACGCAAATGAATGCTCTTGAGGAACTTAGACATGATGCTTATACTAGTTCTTTAATCTACAAAGAGAAAACCAAAAGTTGACATGACAAGAAGATCAAGGGTAATAAAGAGTTTCATGAAGGGCAAAAGGTGTTGCTTTTTAATTCAAGACTAAAACTTTTTCCGGGCAAACTCAAGTCAAGATGGGATTGTCCTTTTCTAGTAAAGAAGGTGTTTCCACATGGTGCTATAAAGTTATTATCAAAAGATGGTACCCCTTTCAAGGTCAATGGACATAGAGTGAAAAGATATGAAGAAGGAGTCCCAAGGAATGAAGACATAGAAGAAGGGCTGCTGTTGGAGGGAATGGCAGAAACATAGCAAGGAGGGAGTCCAACTAATGACTCTATAAAAAGAAGCGCTTCCAGGAGGCAACCCGCGTTTAGAGTTTGCATTTCTTTTCCCTTTATTTTCTTTTTAATTTCATAGGTTCAGTTTTATTTTCATTCTTCCTCTAAAAATATGTTTTAAGTGATTTCTTGAGGGCAAGCAATGCTTAGAGTGTGAGCTGGTGGTTTAAAAATCAAAAAATTAAGGTTTTTTTTTTCAATCTACAAGACTAACTCGCTGAGTTTATACGCATACTCGGCGAGTACATCTTTAAAAACCAAGAAAATCGCGAAAACGTGGATCTACTCGGCGAGTAGAACTCTTCTATTCGGTGAGTAGAAATTTTACACAGGTAGTTTACAATCTGTAAATAAGGGTTTTTCACTTATTCTAAGCATTACCCTCATACTCGCCGTGCATATCTCCTCTCAAGCCATTTTTTCAATTTTTGTTGAATCTCCATCTTTCAAGAATAAATGTATGATCTTTACTCCTAATACTTGTTAAAGGTTAAAGCTTTATCAATTCTTAGCCCTTATTTTTCCTAAAACTTGGATTTGGGGGTTTCCGTAAATTCTAGGGTTTTGATTTTACTATGAATTAGGAGGTTTTAGTGAAAATTTTCTTTTGGATTAGTGTTTAATGGACTTAGTACAACAAACCCCTATGCAAAATTAGATGTTTTAAATGACCTATATTGGTCCAATTGTAATATGGTCCCGATGTTCTTCCTACTCGCCTAGTAGTTCATGAACTCGGCGAGTAGGGGCCTTGACAAATCTATTTTGTTTAATTTTAATTGTTGGGTGTTGTTTGTTTGTGCTTTCTTAATGTTATTTTGTAGGAACCATGTCTAAAAGAGGCCAAACTTCACGTGGGGGAAGCCAAGGAGACATCCCGTGGCTTTCTTTTCGCCAAATAACTTCTAAATCCTCGCAGGCCCGTGCTAAAACTAGAATGGAAGCTTTAAAGCAGAAGGAGATCCACCTCCCTAATGCAATCAACTGGGACTAGTTGGGAAAGATCTGGTTGGAGGAGGAATTGATGCTATATTTGGTAAAGGCTTGTGATGTGGGGGATTCTACCATCATTTATGATGGATGGTTACAATTGTTCAAGATCCAAGAGCCGTTTTTTGCGGATTTGTGTTGGGAATTCTTTGCTACCATCTCATTCCGGGGTGGTAGTGAGTATTATAATTCGAACGCTATTTCATTTTCACTCAATGGGGAACTGTGACAATGCAGCATGGTGGAGCTTGCATGGATGATTGGCATTTACGATTAAAGTGCCATGTTAAATGAAGATTTTGAAACGTTTTTGGAGCAGTGCCATAAAGACCTCGTTGAAGAGGTTGTTGCTTCCACCTGGTGGAACACTATTGCCAACCGGGTATACATTCCGTCTTCCGCGCAGGAAGGCCACATCTGTTTGCCAGTTCATCGTCTTATTCACTGCCTTATTGCCAGCATAATCAACATGCGGAAGGACGATGACAAGGTCCTGAAACTTGATATCTTCTACCTTTGGAGCATCATTACTCCCGATGTCTTTTGCAACCTTCCCTACAGCTTGGCCAAATATCTTGCCGATGGGGCAGTCAAAGAAAAAGTGACCTCCAAAACAATGGAAGGATGTTCGTTACTAGGCTCGAGATCATATGGGATCTTGGATTTGAAAGAGGCAAGGGCAATAACCATCATTTCTCCCCCTCCTTTCAACACTATTTTATATCGTAGGACACAAATTGTAGAAAAGTTTGGAGATTCTTTTTCTATTCTGCATGAGGACGAGGTGGTTATCCTCGAGGAGTTGGGGCGACAGGTGAGGCAAAGGAGCAAGAGGGCCCGAGAAGACACACTGGTTATTCCGGTGGAGGATGAGAATGACGGGTGGAACCAAGTTGAATACTGAAGATACTTGGATGATATTGGGAGAGGTGTCAATTACAATAATCAATCATTTGAGGATCTCTTCCAACAAATGAATAGCGCCCCGAGACCCAGGCCCGGTTATCCCTATATCATGAATTGGGATTAAAGAATTCATAGGAACAATGAAGAAGGAGGTAGTGGTGCTGGAGGAGCTAACATGGATGAGGAAGATTGAATATTGGTTTTGTGTTTTTATTTGTTTTTATTGTGTTTGGTTTTGGATTATTGTTGAACTTGGATGATTATGTTTTTAGGACTTTTATTTGGTTGCTTTCACTCGTGGTTGCATTTTTTTTCAGCTTTGAAGGTTAGGATGCATTTAGAAGTCTATAGGGTCAAGGTTCAAGTGAGGAATGTTTTAAAAGTTTTTCCATTAAGGTTGAGTCCGTTAGAGTTGGGAGTGATGGAGTGTGTTATTACTGAAGTAATTAGAAGAAGAGTCACTGAATTACCCAATTGAGCACCTCAGTCGAGAAGTAAACAAGTAGGACATTTTTCTCAACTAAGCGCCTACTCACCGAGTGCATATAGCCTACTCGGCGAGTACATGGGCAATTACATGACATACTGCAAGTTGACAATATACTCGCCGAGTACACGATATACTCACCGAGTCCATCGACATTTTTCAAACCCCAAAGTTTGTTTTAGGCATATTTATTGCAGTCTTATCCATCTTTTTCGTAAAGATTCATTACTGGAGGTTTCTAGGAGCTTTGTCCTACATATTTAAGTCGTTTGCAAGTCTACCACACGCGACATGGCACCCAAGACATCGATGAGCTGTTCCCATGTCTAAAGTCATTCAAAGTTGGAGCTTAATTGAAGAAAATCAACTTCGTGACTGCTACACCAGGGGAGTTTGCTCCAATTTTCTCTATATTTCATGTTTTTATTTTCATGCATGCCATGCATTGGGGACATTGCATGAATTAAGTGTGGGGTAGGGGGTTAGTTACATCTTAGCAAATTTAGAATCCTAATATCATAATTTAGGTCTATTTTAAAAAAAATGCATACCAAAAATTATACTTAGGATTTAATTTAGAAAATTTTGGTAAAAACTAATTACGATTCCATGTTAGAATTTTGTTGATAATTGCATGAAAACCCAAATGTTTAGTTGAGCCGATATACGTTCTAGTGCATTTGTGGCTTCCTTATTCCACTAAAATCATGGGACAAAAACACGACCTCGCTTAGTTTGAAGGATGGAAGATGTTTAGCCTCGTGTACCAGAAATGTATCCAGGAAAATTATTATCGCTAACCAATAAAGGTTGAAGTTGAGCGCCCCTGCTTAAGCATGTAGGGTTTTGAGTGAAAAAAAGTGAGTTACATGTAAAAAAAAGTGAGAATTACAAGAAAATTTTGAAGAATTTTTGGAGCATCGAAGTTAAATGTGAAGTTAAAAGATCGAAAATTCTGAAGAAATTCAAAAGTTGAAGATACCAAAAATCAAACAACAAGGTGGTGAATTCAAATAGATTAAAGATTAAATGTCAAAGAAGTGAAGAATTTCGAAGAGCTCCAATGTGGTATCATAAATTGTAATTGTCTAGATTATGTATGCTTGAGTTGCTCAACCAAAAATACCTTGAGGTTAAGAGGTTTTCTGAGGATAGATTCGGAGGGATGCATAAAATGAGCATTGTTCGGAAAAAGTGGGTGAATGTTTATGAGGATTGTGAGTATTTGGAGTATGGGGGGGTTATTAGGAAAATTTTAGACACAAATGCATGCGTTGCGGTCTTGGCATAAAGGCTGGGTTCGATTGGAGTTGTCGAATGTGATTCTAATGTGTTAAAATTCTGTTTTGCTTGGGGGCAAACACAAGTCAAGTGTGGGGTATTTTGATATTTGCATAATTACCCATATGTTTAGCATATATTTTTATTTAATTATGTGCATAATGTGGACAAAAGGTACTTAATAATGCTTAAATTGTGTTTTCAGTCCAAAAGACATGCTTGGAAGCAAAAAGGAATAAGGAGAAGCAATTAGAGACCAAAGAATGAAGAAAAAGGAAAAACCCACACCTACTCGGCGAGTCCACGCACCAACTCGGCGAGTCTATGAGAATGTTCCCGAAGAAAAGTCAAAAATCCTTGCCGTACACAGATTTCACACTTGTACTCGGCGAGTCCACGACCTACTCGCCGAGTAGCCCCTGTTTTATGATAACTATAAATATGGGGTCTCAATCCGAATTAAAGACTTTTCTGGCTTCCTTGGAGATAGAGCTGTGATAGAAGAAACCATTGAAGACCTGAGGAACCCTAACCTTTGATCTTTTGAAGTTTCAAGGCGAATTAGGATATATTTTCCACTTAATCTTAGGATTGAATGATGTTTAGCTTAATCAAATTCGTGTTTGAGCTAGTTTTCCTTGTAATCATGAGCTAAAATTCGGATGGTTTCTGTTTAGGAAGAAGCAAATTACTCCTATGGTTTAATTATTACTTTTGTTAATTGTTTATTGGTGATTTTATTAAATTAAGTTTGTTAAAGAACCTTATGCATTAATCACAACTATTTTCTGTTTATTGGAAGACAATTAAGCTGCATGAATATCTCTTAGTTGTTAACGTCATTTGTTTATGTGACCACTTTATCATATGTCTAGGAATAATGAACATGAAACTAGAATTAATAAGAGAATGGGTAAATTAATGTGTGAGCTTGTTTGAGAAACCAACAAACAAGAGGTTAATTGAAACACCCACTTGATTAACCAATTACAAATCTTATTTAATCCAAATAATTGAACTAGGGAATTAATTGGTTTAAACAATTGGCCACTGCTTGAATTGATTAATTGTCTAAGGTTTAGTATTAGGGAAGATGAACCTAACCACTATAGTTGGTAACCAATAACAATTAATATATCACATTATTATACAAATAACCATAGGAGTGAATTGGTTGGACCTAAACAGAAACTCTTAATAAAATTTGGTGAATTTTTACTTGTCTTAGTTTTTTAGTTAATCACTTGTTAGGTGGTTTGTTTAATTTTCTAGTCATTTAAAACTAGAGAAAAACCTTTACTTTTATTACTTGCTTAGTTAAAATTAGTTGTTAGTTTAATTTCCGTTCCTTGAGTTCGGCACTCTACTTATCCAACTACACCACTAAAGGACAGGTTAACTGCCTTTGTGTTTTAAATTTATAATTTAAAAGTAGGATTAAAACCAGTGCATTTTACACACATCAACCATCATACTACAACATAAACTGGTGGGCCGACATTGGCGTCTTCGACCCACAAATACAGTGAAGGAAGCTCCCCTGATATTGAATACAACTAAATCTCGCACTCTAATTGATGGAACTAGACTTTTCCTAATAACAAAATAATTAACCCTAATCAATAATTAAGCTCCATCAGTCAAATCACGAGTCCAAGTTCCACAACTAAACCCCCTTATTGGCAAAAATACCATTTTGCCCCTCCCATGGTGCAAAACCCTAAATCTTGACCATAAGTCCAAAAGTCAATAAAAGTCCACTGCTTAGCATGTACACTAGGCATACTCTCTTCCTACATGGGGCGTACTCAGAAATCGGGCGTACCTAGTAGTATACAAGGTGTACTCCATCTGACACCAAAAACCAAACCAAAATGGTCTTAATCATTAAGACATGCATCCAAACATAGATCTGACCTTCGTATAACGAATTAATCCATAAAGTCTAAAGCTTCAATCATTTACATGGCTGAAAAGTGCTTTAGGCTTAAAACTCTAACTTAATCTAGACTCTTCACCATCAAACTCATGGATGACTAGAAAAGGACCATCAAGCAACCATTTTTATGAATCTACAAGACCTAACATGCAAGAAAGGACAACTAATATGCTTTAGAGTGTCCAAAACTCATAAAGGTCCAAACTTTGGGACAAAAAGCTCATACAACCCAACTATGGAGATAAAAAGGAAACACATCAAGGTATAGACTTTATACTTTCAAAAGATGCACCAGGAGGTGTAGAAGTGATTTAATCGAGTATAACAGAAATCAGAGTAACCAAAGTATATGAACAGAAGGAGTAAATAAGATCTTGTTTATAGATCCTTATACTTCTGAATACAAAGAGAATGTTTAGACAGAAAGCTTGGAAATTTCTATCTATCCTTGAGTACAACTCCTATTTATAGAAGAATCAAAAAGCATACAAATAATTAAAAGGGCTAAACATCAGAACTTCGAAATATAAAATGCGTTAGTAAATAGATAAAAGACTTTCGAAAATGCTAACACAAAATTCAACACATTACAATATATTCGACACTAACATTCTCCCCCTTTTTAATAAGTGCCAAAGTTAATTGATCAAAACTTGAGCAACTTTATGTAACGTTTTTTGAAATTCAGCATACCAATTCATGATCTTTCTTATTTCAGCTTTATCTCCTTCCGAGTTCTTCTTACAGTTATTCATACGAACATTTAAGTTCGTATATTGAGATGTTGTGTATCTTTTGACATCATTTGCTTGGAACAAAAGCTTCAACTGTTTTCCATTTGTACCCTTCCCAACAAAAACTATTTGATAAGGTTTTAAACATATTTCTGTTCGATAAGGTGTCTAAGTCCATAACTATTTCTGGTATGTACTTGACCCGACCCGACATGGTCCATTTGGGTTGTATGGCACCATGCAATTGGATAGACTAAATGAGAGAAATAAAATTTGTGGTTTATTAATATATTATGAGTTCTCATATATTAATATTATTATTTAATTAGTTTGATCGAGAATTAATTTAGAATTAATTAAGTGATCAAAAGATAACTAATTAAATATATGGGTTGATTATGTAAGTCATCCATAACTTGTATAGTAGGCTAAGAGGCTCTATGGATTATTAAGTTGGGTTCCACCCATAGGATACTCCATGGATGCTCCATGGGAGTTACAAACCCATGGGTCATGGAAATGAAGAGTCATAACACATTAGGGTTTACATGGTGTCACCCTAGATGTGTCAACACTATATAAGGAACCCATTCTCTACCAAAATCGGCTACACACATAAACAAGTGAGGGCTAGGCTGATTTTTGCAAGTGTAAGATTCTCTCAAAAGTTTACTCCATTGGATTTGGTGTTGTGTGAAGCATTTGAGGCATCACACTTGGGGTGATAGGCTCACAAGGTTTCAAGGATCACAAGCAACAATAAGGTAAGTTATTCTATCTTCCATTCAAGTTAAATATTGTTCCCCATGTATGCTAGATAGGAATATAACCTTGGAATTCAAATTTGCATGATAATTAGACAAACATAGATCCAAGGTTATTAGGGTTGCATGTACACTTAGGAAGTGTTAGAACGCTCAAAACCCATCAGTGGTATCAAAGGCTAGGCTTGTTTGTTGATTTTTTGTGCAAACTGTTGAAAAAAAATCATTTTTTCTGTTTTCTGCTCGTATGAACTCGTCGAGTCCATGGGGGGAATCGACGAGTCCATGTGCAAATGCAAGCTACTCGTCGAGTTTGTTCTTGCACTCGAAGAGCAGAGGTTGCAGTTTTCAGAAATTCGAACTTTGTTACTGGAAATGGACTAGAAACATTACCCTGAACTGTTTTGGTACTTGAAAACTTGTTTTAGATGGTGTAATGCTTATGCTAATCTATTTGCAATGGCAATTATCAGAATTACAAGTCTTTAAGTGTAATTTTTGATTCTTGAAATGTTCATATTCATGTTCTTGAACTTATGAAATTTAGATGATAATAGGAATTATTTGTAACCTCCATGTTAGTTAATTCTTGATCATGATGTGTTTTAATGGAGCCCATAACTTATCCTCAAGTTATGGAAAACTGAGAGTCATAATTGAATTAAAACCATTAAAAGAACATAAGAGTTGTGAAAATGAAGAGTCTTCATTTTAATACTCTAATAAAATCATAAGTTATAGGAAATGAAGAGTTTTGAAAGTTTATAAAACTTGCCCTCATGTTTTGGAACAAGTAAAGTCTTGATTAAAACTTTAGTTCCAACCCATAGAATTTTAAAAGTTAAAATTCAACCCTTATACTTTATAATATTATAAGCTAATTATATATATATATATATATATATATATATATATATATATATATATATATATATATATATATATATAAGATCAAGTCGTCTTACCGCTAGTACGCCTCATTCACGAAGCTGGTGTATAAGGTTGTTGTCTATAAAATGGCAACTTAATGGGTGTCCACTCTCACCCACTGCTTCCTTGATTGGTGGAGGGTCGTTAGCCGAATAGGTAAGACAAGGACTTATAAATTCTTATTAAAAGTATGATGAATATTATAAAGTAACTAAATGTTTTATAAAACTCACAATCTTAGTTACTTTAGGAAAAATGTGAATAAGGTGATAATCAATGAAATTACACTTTACACTTTGTTTAAGTCTTTGGTGGAGCATGTGTGGTTAACCGACACACTAACTTGGACTTAACAAGGTAGGTAAAGGGTGACTTAAGGTTTATCATAGCATCAATGGAGCGTGTGTGGTTTACCGGAACATCGATTGAGTGAGAAAATTTAAGGGTACCAAGTGATTTGCATGGTTACTTCACACCTCGTTTTGTGATCCTTGGTATCTCAGTCACAAAAACTGTAGGGAACACTCGAGATTGAAACATGCCATTGAAAAGTTCAATGAATCTCAAAGAATCTAGGAATTTCTAATAACCAGTTAAAAGCAAAATATCAATATTTCGTTTTTCATGGAGGAAATTGGTGAATCGTCATTCACCTACCTTTCAAATATGTTATAGCTTGGATTACAGCATACCTCTTCTAAGTTATAATATATTGTGATTGGATCCTAGCCTTAATATTACATTTGGGTGTTTTATTAAGGACTCTCTTAATATCTAAACTAATCTTGTCCTCTTCATTCAGATGACTTCAAACAACGCTGCTTTTGGCTCTAATCCTAATAGCTCCTTTACGCTTATGAACTTGTGTGGGAAAGTCACTTTTGATGGATCCAACTTCAATGAATGGATCAGAAACCTCAGGATGATTACCTGCTACGAGGATAAAGAATATGTCCTTGATAAGAAGCTTAAGGAGATTGATGAGACCACTGCAACTCCTCAGGAGATCGCTGACTTCCAGGCACATGAAAGGGATGCTACCAAAGTAGCATGCATCATGATGGCCACCATGATAGCGGAACTCCAAAAATCCTATGAGGACTTTTACCCTTTTGAAATGCACCAAGATCTGATGGAGAGATACCATCAAAGTGCACGGCAAGAGAGGTATGAAATCATCTGCTCCATGATAACAACCTTGATGAAGGACGGAGAGTCTGTCACGAGCCACATGCAGAAAATGCAAAGGTATGTGGATTGGTTGTTGAAGCTTAATGTGAACTTCCCTGGGGAGCTTGCAATGTATATCATTTTGCACTGCTTACCATTGTGCTATGATCAATTCCGCATGACATATCACATGAATAAGGAAGAGGCCACACTCAGCAAACTTCAGGGACTTCTCAAGACCGCAAAAATAGGTCTTAAGGGGAAGTTGGTTGTTAACATTCCTACTCCAATCTCCGCCCTGATTTTAGAAATCGGGAAAAGTCTAGGGAAGAAGAGGAAGAGCTCTTCAAAGGGTACAAGGCTAGGACCCTTGATGGCTCCTCTTCAAGTGGAACCAAGAAAGGTTTCGTCACTCCTTCTTCTGACCCAAAAGAGGCTGAATTCTTCTATTGCCATGAAAAGTCACATTGGAAGCGGAACTGCCCAATGTACCAGCAAGATGTGAAGGATGGGAAAGTTAAACCTAACCATGCAGGTATTTACACTATCTTATCTAATAACTCACCCCATTCTAACTCTTGGGTCCTTGATACTACTTGTGGTATTCACATTTGTTCTGATTTGCAGGGACTAAGAAGAAGTGAGAATGTGAAGCAAGGAAGAATAAACTTAATCATGGGGAATAGGAAAGCTTTACCTATCACCAATATTGGAGTTTATACTTTATCGCTAAGTAGTGGGTTTAATTTAGATTTGAATAAATGTTGTTATTCGCCAGAAATGGCAAGAAATGTTATTTCCTTTCATGCATTGAATAAACAAGGTTTCACCTTTTCATTTGACAATGAAGTTTGTTCGATTAATGCTTTCTTTAATAATGTTCTTTATTTTAAAGCATTACCTTGTGATGGTGTTTATGAAATTGTATATATGTGGTTGATAACTTAGGAAATAATCTTTTTTGTATTGATTCTGTTAATGATAATAACCTGGATAAAGCATCATTGTGGCATTGTTGTCTTGGATATATAAGCAAGAAACGCATAAGCCAACTCCAAAAGGATGGAGTCTTTGAGTCATTTGACCTAAAGTCAGATGATAGTTGCGAATCATGCTTACTTGGAAAAATAACAAACTCACCCTTCACAGGTTCCTGTGAGAGCGGTGAAGGTTGTTGGATCTTGTACACACGGATGTGTGTGGGCCTTTCAAACATGCCACAAAGGATGCTAATCGTTATTATTTGAATTTTACTAATGATTATAGTAAATATGGTAATGTCTACTTAATAAATCATAAGTCAGAGACTTTCGAAAGGTTTAAAGAGTTTAAACAGGAAGTTGAGAATGAATTGGGCAGGAACATTAAGATGCTTTGATCCAATCGAGGTGGTGAGTATCTTAGTTCAGAGTTCCTCGATTATCTTAGGGAATGTGGGATTGTGTCACAAATGACACATCCCAGGACACCGCAGTTGAATGGTGTAACGACCAAAAATTTCAACAAAATTTAAACTTTTCAAAAACAACCCATTTTAATAATGTTATAACAAAAAGGTTTTCAATACATTTATTATCAGAGTATTCCCAGAACCATATCATAAACATGAACACGAGGAGCGGTACGATCACGACTTCGCCTTGCCACGGTCTCCTAAAGAACCAGAAAAACATTTAAACCACAACTGTAAGCCCAAAAGCTTAGTGAGACACCCCCAAAATACCAACCACATATACGCCCTTCCAGGCTACGACCTTTCGGTCCAAATCATAATGCCTTCCGGCCCATAACATAAATAGCATACATAACATAACAGAACATAGAATAGCCATGCATATCAGGTCTACTGTGTGACTGGTCCGCCGTATTGGGCCTTCAGTCCACCGGGTCCACCCTCTGAGTCTAGTCATGTCCTTCGAGTCAGCGGTGTGGTTGGTCCGCCCGCATCGGGCCTTCAACCCACCTGGTCCACTCTCTGAGTCTACAATATGACTGGTCCACCCGTATCGGGCCTTCAATCGGCCTAGTCCACTCTCCCAGCCTTGACACGTCTGGTCCACCCTCATGGGCCCTACAGCCTATCCAGATCGCTCGCTGGGCCTTCAGAACAACCGGTCCGCCGTGGGTATCTTGGCCTACAGTACAAAGCAGGAACCGCCTCAACCCAACTCCAGTCCAAACAACCATGTGCACATAACATACATTCATATAACAGTTCATAGTCAGCAAGACGATCAAGCAGATCACATAACATATCGTCATCCTAACCAGGATACCGACCTAACCGGTGACTAGCATAACATCACCCTACATATCAGGAAACCGACCTTAACCAGGTCTCTAACATATACCATCCTAGCTACCAGGATGCAGACATATCAAAGCAATAACATAACTACAAATATCTGAATCTCAATCCGATAAAGGGCCGACCTTGGTTCCTTAGACCCTGTCGATATAGTGAGGATAACTCACCTCGCGAATACCGATACTCTGAACTGAAGAAGCAGACTCTTGAATCACCAACTCACCGCAAATCGCGAACTAACCATCATAACAAAATAAACATTAGGCCAATCATACATCCACTTATCGGGCCAAGACCAAAGTCCAAATCTCATACAAAGTCCAATATTGGCCCAATTTACCAAATTGGGCTCACCTCACTAAATGGGTCTAGATCCAGTGTCCATAACAATAATTGGGCCCAAAATACTCTATCCATAAATTCCTATTCATGGCCCATAAACCAAGAACCCAAAAACAGCCCAAACTCTTAGGCACAATATGAAAGTCTAACAGGGGGAGTACGTTGGGCGTACCCTCCTTGGTACGCGGGGCGTACAACATTGACTCGCAAGAGGGAATCGGGGCTCTGGCTCGCTACGCTGGGCGTACTCGAAGGTTAGGCGGGGCGTAACTGCGCTACACATTAAGTCCATCTAACCACTTAATGGCTTAAGCTCTTAAGCCCAAAGTTCAAATCCCTAGGTCAAATATAATTAGAATTCATAAAGTCTCAAACATTATCACTTGGGACGTCTATAAGCTCTTAATCCAAGGTCTTAATCCATTAAGACCTTGATATCTCACAGATGGAACAACTACAACCCTTGGGACCTCATTTTTCTCACTCAAGACCTCTCTAAAGGTCTGAAAGGACAGATAATCTTGACCAACTCGAAACATGCAAGAAGGTGAGGACTTTTGGGACAAGAATGGTGTCAAAGCTTCAAAATACATAGATCTACACAATATGAATGACAAGTAAGAAGCTTTATACCTCAAACAAGCTCCAAAGGATGGTATCTCTTCAGATCTATCAGCTCCAATCGTTCCTCTTCTTCTTTGAAAACTTCTGTTTTCTCCTTCAAGCCTTTCTTTTGCCAAAATGAGCTTTCCAAGGTCAAACACACCCAACAATGGAGGAATATGGGTTTTCTAGGGTTTTCTGAGGTTAAGGATGAGCTTAAAGAGGCTAGGGTATGAACCAACATGTTCCTTATATAGTGGCTGACCCTAAATTAGGGTTTGGGGTTTCTGAGAGTACGCTGGGTGTACCTATAGTATGTTGGGCGTACTCACCTGGCCAACCCGCACTGTTCTCTCTATTACGTTTGGCGTACGTCCAGCTTACGCTTGGCGTACCCAGCCAAACTGCAAAAATTCATGCATGCCATGCACGCATGGGACCTTTTTCCACTTATTCCACAAGGAGCTATAAACAATAATCATCTTCCAAACACCGCAACTCCTATAGTCTAAACCCGCTCCCAAATAACTTTACATTCATGCAAGGGTGACGAGAAGCCCAATGCTTCTAACAACATACACCACCCGAAACCTCCTTGGATGAAACCCATTTCCCTGAAAATGACCAGAATTACCCTTCCTCTTAAATCTCAGGGACTCATAATTAAACACTTTAAGAACGGGGTGACGAGAAGCCTGTGACAACTCTACTCTGAAACTACCCCTGCAGTGCACCGCCTGGCATTCACCGGACCAGGATACTCAAGACTCGACCATCGAAATCCGAAACCCAACTTTACCTTTCTTGCTGACAGGATGACACATGCTTCAGCCTCAAACCAACTCCTACGAGTTCTCCACCGCAATCTCATAACCACACCGAACTGGCTCTAGTATCCTCGGGTTAGGAAAACCCCGATACACTGATGACACTTCCAAACATCCTTCCGGATGAATTTTCACCACTTAAAACAAAATTTATCTGGAAATTCGAGATTCCATCTGTGCATTCCTGCCGAGCCTCAGCAACCATTCAACCCGGATGTGATCCCATACCACTGCCGCGGTCACTCTGCTCAATGACCATAATTTGACCACTCCAATCATAACCCTGTGATGCGACACACATGTCCTGAATCTGCTCGCAAGGACTCTTGAGTTCATGCACTACCTCCACCAATCAAGATCAATACCCGGGGCCAGACCATCTAATGCTAACACATCACAACATACCCAACCCATTTCCTCGAAATGATCCAATAATACCTGCAGAGTCTTCAGCATGATTGGACCATCATACCAGGCCTTCAGCCAATCTGGAACACTCTCAGAACCTTCAGCCAATCTGGACCGCCCTCTAGGGCCTTCAGTCTGGCTGGACCGTTTTCCGAGCCTTCGGCCTGACTGATACGCCTACCGACCTTTAGTCTATCTGGACCGCTCAAGTAACATCTATCATTTCGAGTTATCTCTACGGGAAATCCTCCCATGCATACTGTTCTAGCCCTCTAGGGGTTCCGAACTCTATCTCCATCATACATACTCGATCCCAGCTTGATCCCAGGCCCTCCACAATCAATGCCATAGGTTTGTATCCCACCCCGCACGTCTGCTGCTCACCAATACCAGCCTGCTATCGGCTGACAGAAACACTATAGAATCCCAAGCAGCTAAACAATCTCTCAAGCCTATCGACCATCCGGAGAATTTCCAATTCTCCCCCACTTAGGGCACTGACTATCAACCACCGGTCGCTATCACCGACCTCCCAAAACAACCTTACACAAAACCCAACACTTACACACGGACTGATTCCCACTAGCACTAGCAACCTTCGCAAAAACACATTTCCACACTGATCATCCCGCTCGAAAGAAACTCAATCTTCAACTATCCACTCCTCAGACTGCAGATGCTATCCGACATTCAAACCAACACCATTATTCCACTAATAACCCTCACGAATGATAACCAACGAAAACGCGAAACACTAACACATAACCATACCAAACCCTCAGGGAACAACGGATACCAAAACGAAAACCACACAACAAGAGTAGCAGATAATAATACTTCCACAATAATCACAAGATAACAAGATATCAAGAAAGGAACATACCCGCAGCTGCATCTGGCACTGCTCTGACATCCTCTGCTAAAAGCTGAAAACCACGACCCTGAGCCCTTTAGGGCTCCGCTCCACCCTGACCTCCACCTGTGATCCTCAAAGTGGCCGGTGCTGGAGCCTGCACCGGTCTTGCAACAAGTTGTGGGTAGTTGACCCTCAAGTGCCCAACCTAATGACAATGATAACAAATCCCCAAATCCCGAACCCATGTTGACTGCCAACAATCCGTCGCATAATGCCCCTCCTTTCCGCGCTTGCGGCATGCACCACCGGACCGACAAACTCTGGTGTGACCCCTCCCACACTTCCCACAAACGTGGCTGCCCTGATCTCCTATCCTGGAATCAACGGTCTTAGACCGTTTCGTCGCCGGCTGCGATTGTACCGGAGCTTGCCTCAGCTCACGCAACTGCAACTCAATCTCTAACTCACGCCGCCTGGCGGCCTCCTATAGCTCCACCAAAGTGCCCCACCTCTACGCGGACACAAACTGTCTGATATATCTATTCAGCATACTCAGATATCGGGACATCTGAGCCTGCTCCAAAGAGAACTCAAGGCAAAACATCACCCTCTCAGTAAACATCCTGATGATCTCTGTCACCGACTCCAAATCCTGCTTCAGCTCAAGGAACTCCTGAGCCAACCTCTCCCTCTCGACCTACGGAACATAACGAGTGCTGAACATCTCTCTGAACTGATCCCATGAAACGACAGCCCTCTGTGCATCCGAGTATGACCCGTGGTCAATATCTACCAATCCTTTGCCCCGAGCCTTAACAGGTTCAGAGCACACCTCACCCTCTGATCAGCAGGTCATGAATACGTGAAGAAACACCCCTCCACGTCCGATAACCATCTCATAGAAATGATCTGGTCCTGAGCTCCATCAAAGGTGGGAGGCTTCGTATTATCGTAGCCCTGATACTGAAAACCTCTACTAGCTCCTCCCCCTGCCGCTGCTACAGCCGTTGTAGCCACCGCGGCAGTCGTCTCAGTGAGAGCCGCATAGCGCTCATCAAAATACTCCACCATGGCGGTCTTGATCGACCCAAACAGTTACGGCAGCTCAGCTCGGAACAACGCAACAACCTCATCATGCAGGATCTCATAAATCCTCGCATCCAATTCGCACGTGCTCATCTGTCCGATAACCTCGGGGGGTACTGACCCGCCCGTAACTCCCTCTCTTGCTCCCGATCCTGACCCGGATCCACTCCCAGCATGCCTCGAAATCTCCATACTAAAAATAAACCACAAAATCTCAGACACTTCCCACCACCCCGGGGACCAACTCCCAACCCAACCCTAGAGGTCATGGTTTCCCTGATATGCATATGGGTCCTATGCTTTCAGTAGTACGGGCCCATATTACCTTCCACACCTACCCATATTTGTATGAATTACTACCACAACACCCTAGTGACAAATATACATAGCAAGCGCTCAATCCTTACTCCTAGAGGAACACTGGAAATCTCATACAGAGGAAACCCTAGGCTAGCAGGCATCATAAAACATGCAACATTATCATGAAATCCTGAAGATCCCTAGCCTAGTACTAGCATGCTGTTCTATCAATGCTCGAAAACAAATATCATGTATGGTATTTTGGGGTTACTTACTGGCTCCAGCTGATAGTACCTCTGCGTCATCTTTTTACTTAATTTGAAAACCATTTTAATTTCTCTTTTAAAAACTCTCCTTGATTTGAGATTGGATTCACACGAATGTTCCTCCAATTCACTCAAACCAAGGCTCTGATATCAACTTGTAACGACCAAAAATTTCAAAAAAATTTAACCTTTTCAAAAACAACCCATTTTAATAATGTTATTACAAAAAGGTTTTCAATACATTTATTATCAGAGTATTCCCATAATCATGTCATAAACATGAACACGAGGAGCGGTACGATCATGCCTTCGCCTTGCCACGGTCTCCTGAAGAACCTGAAAAACATTTAAACCACAACTATAAGCCGAAAAGCTTAGTTAGATACCCCCAAAATACCAACCACATATACGCCCTTCCAGGCTACGACCTTCCGGTCCAAATCATAATGCCTTCTGGCCCATAACACAGTGCCTTCCAGCCCATAACATAAAGAGCATACATAACATAACATAGAAAAGCCATGCATATCGGGTCTACTGTGTGACTGGTCCGCCGTATCGGGCCTTCAGTCCACCGGGTCCACCCTCTAAGTCTAGTCATGTCCTTCGAGTCAGCAGTGTGGTTGGTCCGCCCGCACCGGGCTTTCAACCCACCTGTTCCACTCTCTGAGTCTACAGTATGACTGGTTCGCCCGCATCAGGCCTTCAGTCGGCCTGGTCCAATCTCCGAGCTTTAGCACGTCTGGTCCGCCCTCGTGGGGCCTACAGCCTATCCGGACCGCTCGCTGGGCCTTCGGAACAACTGGTCCACCCTCGGTATCTTGGCCTATAGCACAAAGCAGGACCCGCCTCAACCCAACTCCAGTCCAAACAACCATGTGCACATAACATACAATCATATAACAGTTCATAGTTAGCAAGCCGATCAAGCAGATCACATAACATATCATCATCCTAACCAGGATACCGACCTAACCGGTAACTAGCATAGCATCACCCTACATATCAGGAAACCAACCTTAACCAGGTCTCTAACATATACCATCCTAGCTACCAGGATGCAGGCATATCAAAGCAATAACATAACAACAAATATCCGAATCTCCATCCGATAAAGGGTCGGCCTTGGTGCCTTAGACCCTGTCGATATAGTGAGGATAACGCACCTTGCGAATGCCGATACTCTGAACTGAAGAAGCAAACTCTCGAATCACCAACTCACCGTAAATCCCGAACTAACCATCATAACAAAATAAACATTAGGCCAATCATACATCCACTTGTCGGTCCAAGACCAAAGTCCAAATCTCATACAAAGTCCAATATTGGCCCAATTTACCAAATTGGGCCCACCTCACCAAATGGGACTAGATCCAATGTCCATAACAATAATTGGGCCCAAAATACTCTATCCATAAATTCCCAATCATGGGCCATAAACCAACAACCCAAAAACAGCCCAAACTCTTAGGCCCAATATGAAAGTCCAACAAAGGGAGTACGTTGGGCGTACCCTCCTTGGTATGCGGGGCGTACAACATTGATTCGAAAAAGGGAATTGGGGCTCTAGCCCACTACGCGGGGCGTACTTGAAGGTTACGCAGGGCGTAACTGCGCTACACATTAAGTCCTTCTAACCTCTTAATAGCTTAAGCTCTTAAGCCCAAACTTCAGATCCCTAGGTCAAATATAATTAGAATTCATTAAGTGTCAAACTTTATCACTTGGGACGTCCATAATCTCTTAATCCAAGGTCTTAATCCATTAAGACCTATATATCTCACACATGAAACAACTGTAGCCCTTGGGACCTCATTTTTCTCACTCAAGACCTCTCCAAAGGTCTGAAAGGACAGATAATGTGCAACCCAAAATTTCCATTCTGAATAAACCATATCAAGCCAATAGATGAAGATCAGTTACAGTGAAAATTCAGACTTAGAATATAAGTTTGGCAGTTTCAGGGTTTTACACCAAAAAAGAGTATCAGGAGAGTGGGTGCACTAGGGTTTGGTGCAACACTATTATTCCAACACTCTAATTTATTAGGGATCATTTCAGGAATAAAAATATTTTCTGCTAAAATATCTCAGGACTATAAATAGATTTCCAAACCAAAATCATTCATTATTCACATTTCCGACTAGAGAAAAGCCATTTTCTCTCTGACGGATCTTCGGGTTTTTATACCAAAACGTGATTAACTCTTTATAGTATTGTTAGAAAGCTTTATACGTGTCTATAACATGTTTTAGAAGGCTAAAACATGAAATCTAGGAGTTTACACCTCGAGGTGTTCTTGAGCAGTAAACTCCCGAAACGAAGCCAAAACCGACACTTGTGTTATGATAAGGCCTTAGATGTTTATGTATGCATGTTAGGGACAAGAAAGCAAGCCAAAATACACCCAAGATTGGGAGTTTACGGCCCAGAACTCTCTTAGGCCGTAATATCCATATTCTAACACCAAATGGTGTTTTGAGGACACTAGGCCTTAAAGGCTTGTATCTAGACTATTTCCCCAAGTAGAACAAGGTCTTAAACACATCAAATGACACAACTAAAAGTGAGTTTACGGCCCAAGAGAAGCTTAGGCCGTAAACTCCAATGAAAGGGACAAAAGGGTGTCTTCAAGACACCTAAAGCCCTAGACCCCTTCATGGAATTGTTTCCCACAAAAATGAAGAACCGAAGTACATCAAAATCACTTAACCAAGTGAGTTTACGGCCAAGACATAGTTCTTGGGCCGTAAACTCCTAAAAAGGGCACTAAGGTGTGCCTAATGCCTTCATATGCTAGGAATAAAAGTCTAGAACATATCCCACAAGTGCAAGAGGCTTGAAAGCAACAAAAACCCACATTACTTTGAGTTTACGGCTATAAACTCTAAGGGGAAAGGACTTGAGGCCGTAAACTCCTAATTGGAGTACTTCTAGACCCTAAACCCTTCCAAGGAATTAACCACTAAGTTAGAATAATTCTAGAAAGCCTTTGGGACTTCAAAACACACCAAACACACATGTTTGGGAGTTTACGGCCATAAAATCAAGAGTTTACAACCGTAAACTCCATGTGTGATGGTTTATAGAGAGTAAACTCTCACATAGGGTCCTTTGGAAACCCTAAACACAAATACCCTGTCCCACAATAGCTTAGATGCAATCCTTAAGGCTTGAAACACTTATATTAAGTGTTTATTATGTCTAGGATGTCTTAAACATTATCAATTAGTCACTTATGTCTAATTGAGTGTGTATATGTGTGATTATATGTTCATTAGGATCGTAGTGTGTTCACAAGTCCTCGCTTGACACCCAGCCATCCTATACCGTCCAGTTCATTCCAATCACCAACTACAGGTGAGTTCATACCCCTTAACTAATGTTTTAAACTCTTTTTAAATGTTATATGGGGGGGATACAAGTAGAATCATGCTACTTATTATTTCAATCACATGTGATTAGTAAGTAGGATTATATTACTTATTACATCAATCACATGTGATTAATATACAGCATTCAAATGATTTGGCTACTCATTAGCCGTTTTACCAAAAAATTTCCTTCAAATGACTTTTTATAAACACTTTAAATGTTTTAAACTCCTTTTTACACTGTACAGCTTACTCCGTACATTACCTTTCAAACTTACTTACAACTATGTTTCAAACAAATGTTTACTTATACTTAAACTGTTTTATTAAACTTATGCCTTCAAATTGTTTTATAGATTGACACCAAGTTGATCTTTTCTTAAAATAATACTTATATTTCAAATGTCTTACATAACTTATTTATGCTTTTATATTATAAATTGCATGCCTCTATATGTATAGTTATATAAGAAATGTTTAAAAGACTTAGGAAGGCTATCCACCCTATTTCCTTTTCGCGCCTTAAGATGTGGTCTGGTGGGATATTGGGTATTCGTCCGAAAGTCATTTAAATATTAGTTATATATCATGTGTACATATATAGTCATAAAACGTCCTTCCAGTTCATCCTATGCCCTTGGGTAGCAAGGGTATACATCCATGTCCATACGTACCATTTAGATTACTAGAAAGCTACCATATGGGTAGTTCAGGAAGATGCTAGAACAATTACTAGAACAAGATATCATACAAATGAGTCAGTTCATTCATGAGTCAATACCTTCTAGAACATTACAGTACATTACTATACTCGCTAGATAGAGAGAACACACATTACAGGTAGCACTTTTACATAAGTACATATACATGATTACTTTTACATGATTACACTTACATGAGCATATTTACATAAGTACATATACATGTTTACTTTTACATGATTACACTTACATGAGCACATTTACATAAGTACATATACATGTTTACTTTTACATGATCATACTTATAAGAGCACTGTTGCATAGATATATCAGGAGGAGTCCTATTACATTTTAGATGTATCGACTCTGTTATCAAAACCCTCATTCTTATCTTTACCTTGTGATTTCAATCACATAACTGACGAGATAGATTGGATTTATTATCCTAGTACCCAAGGATACAGTTGTGGGATTGACCATTCCTAAAATCTCTGTTAGCCACAGAGGTGAAAGTACATCCACGGATGTCAACGGTAGGTACCATTACAGGTATACGATTAAGGGAGTAACTATTCCTATACCCAGCTGTTAGCAACAGAGGTAATTATACGTCTACGGATGTCTTAAAGTTAACAATGATAGTTACCCTAGTACCAAAGGGTAATATTCAGGTTAGTTGTATTATTGCCTTTATTTTGTGACTCATTCACATAACCAATGAGGCGAATTATATGTAAGTATCTTAGTACCAAAGGATACAAATTCTTATAATGATAATAATAGTAACACAGTTAGGTCTTGGTAGAAGTACAATCAAAACAGTTAGGTCTTGGTAGAAGATTACAATCAAAACAGTTAGGCCTTGGTAGAAGACTACAATCAAAACAGTTAGGTCTTGGTAGAAGACTACATTCAGAATAGTTAGGTCTTGGTAGAAGATTACACTGAGAACAGTCAAGTCTTGGTAGAAGACTCCTTTTGTTACTAATAGGAATCATAGGGATTCTAGGGTTTTTCAAACATTTACAGTTATTCTACAAACATTTTCATACTTATTCGAGCTTTCTTTCAAAACAATGTCAAGTCTTAAAAATTATAAGTTTTACAAATTAAGACACATTAATACTTATGATCTCACCAGCTTCAAAGCTGATACTCGCTTTCAAAATTACTTGTATCCTCAGGTCGTCATAGACAGGTACCGATGCAAGAAGAAAGGAAGATGGAGCTTGTTCAAGACTTATCTTTCATTTTGATTTATGCTTTAGTGTTTATCAAAATTTGACAGAACACATTCGTATAATAATTATATTATTAATGCAATGGATGATGTTGTTGCTTGTTTACTACTTTACATTGTTGTTGATATTATACATGACGTCCTCTGCCCCAGAACGTTTCCGCCGTTCCTGGTTTTGGGGTGTGACAGATAATATTGACCAACTCAAAACATGCAACATGGTGAGGACTTTTGGGACAAGAATGGTGTCAAAGCTTCGAAATACATAGATCCACATAATATGAATGACAAGCAAGAAGCTTTATACCTCAAACAAGCTCCAAAGGATGGTATCTCTTCAGATCTACCAGCTCCAATCGTTCCTCTTCTTCTTTGACAACTTCTCTTTTCTTCTTCAAGCCTTTCTTTTGCCAAAATGATCTTTCCAAGGTCAAACACACCCAAAAATGGAGGAATATGGGTTTTTTGAGGTTAAGGATGAGCTTAAAGAGGCTAGGGTATGAACCAACATGTTCCTTATATAGTGGCTGACCTTAAATTAGGGTTTGGGGTTTCTGAGAGTATGCTGGGCGTACTCACCCGACCAACCCGCAATGTTCTCTCTATTACGCTGGGTGTACGTCCAGCTTACGCTGGGCGTACCCAGCCAAACATCAAAAATTCATGCATACCATGCATGCATGGGACCTTTTTCCACTTATTCCACAACGAGCTATAAAAAATAATCATCTTCCAAACACCGCAACTCCTCTACTCTAAACCCGCTCCCAAATAACTTTACATTTATGCGAGGGTGACGAGAAGCCCAATGCTTCTAACAACATACACCAGCTCGAAACCTCCTCGGATGAAACCCATTTCCCGGAAAAGGACCAGAATTACCCTTCCTCTTAAATCTCAGGGACTCATAATTAAACACTTTAAGAACGGGGTGTTACAAATGGTGTGGCTGAGAGGCGTAATCAGACCTTGTTGGACATGGTTCATTCCATGATGAGTTGAGCTTCGCTACCAATCTCATTTTGGGGGTATGCCTTAGAGACTGCCGCCCATATCCTAAATCTGGTCCCTACAAAGAAAGTTGCCAAAACTCTTCATGAGATGTGTACTGGTAGAGTACCCAAACTAGACCACACCAAGATTTGGGGTTGCGAGGCTTTCGTGAGACGTGAGACTCATGATAAGATCGAACCTCGAAGCGAGAGGTGTATTTTCATCGGCTACCCACAACAATCCATTGGTTACCTCTTCTACATACCTAGTGAAAATGTGGTCTTTGTAGCTAGGAGGGCATTCTTGAGAGAGAGAGAGAGAGAGAGAGAGAGAGAGAGAGAGATTTCATAAGCCAAGGAAACAGTGGGAGGCAAGTTAATCTTGAAGAAATTCAAGAGTCAAGTAGTGAAGGAACTTCAACCCTAGCACTCAACTTCAAGAGGAAACTCCTGTTGAGCCAATTGACAAGTCCTTACCTATGAGGCGTTCCACAAGGGTTAGGAATGCACCTGAGCATTACTATGGATTCCATATTACTGCGGAAGGTGATACACTTATTAGTGATGAGACACTGGTAGGTCTGGATGAACCTAATTGTTATGCGGAATCCATGGCAGGCCCTGAGTCAGCCAAGTGGAAAGAGGCAATGGACAGCGAGATACAGTCCATGTATAACAATCAAGTTTGGAACTTGGTTGAGAATGTACCTGGTCGTATGACTGTAGGGTGCAAATGGATCTTCAAGAAGAAGACCGACATGGATGGTAATATACACACTTATAAGGCACGATTGGTTGAAAAGGGTTTCTCACAAACTCCAGGAGTTGAATATGACGAGACCTTTTTCTCCAGTGGGTAAGATTAAGTCTATTAGGGTTCTATTAGCCATAGCTGCATTTCATGACTATGAAATTTGGCAAATGGATGTCAAAACTGCTTTCCTTAATGGAAAGTTGGTTGAGGATCTTTACATGAGTCGGCCAGAGGGTTTTGTCAATACAGAGTACCCTAATAGAGTGTGTAAGCTTGAGAAATCCATATATGGATTAAAGCAAGCACCTCGCAGATGGAATCTTTGCTTTGATGAGAAAGTCAAAGAGTTTGGCTTTTCTAAGAGTGAAGATGAATCTTGTGTATATGTCAAGGCTAGTGGGAGTATAGTTAGCTTTTTGGTATTGTATGTGCATGACATACTACTCATAGGAAATGACATCCCAACTCTGCAGGAAGTTAAGTCATGGCTTGGAAAGTGTTTCTCTATGAAGGACCTAAGAGAAGCTGCCTATATTCTAGGGATAAGGATCTTGAGAGAACGGAGTAAACGACTAATTGGACTTAGTCAGAGTACCTACTTGGATAAGGTGCTGAAGAGATTCAGCATGCAGGACTCGAAGAAAGGAGAGTTACCCATCCAAAGTAACACCGGATTGAGTAAGACACAAACCCCTTGTACTAAGGCTGAGATAGCAGAAATCAGTCGAATACCTTATGCTTCGGCTGTAGGATTGATCATGTATGCTATGATGTGTACTCGACCTGATGTAGCCTTTGCTTTGAGCATGGTAAGTAGGTATCAGGGGAACCCTGGAAAGGCACACTGGACTGCGGTAAAGAATATCGTCAAGTACCTACGTAGGACTAAGGACTGGGTCCTTACCCTCTGTGGTAGTGAGGACTTGAGAGTGGAAGGATATAACGATGCTTGCTTTCAGACTGATAGGGATAATTTCCGCTCTCAGTCAAGCTGGGTCTTTATCCTAAATGGAGCGGCAATTACTTGGAAAAGCTCCAAGCAGGAGACAGTAGCTGATTCAACTTGTGAATCACAGTATATAGTAGGGAGCGAGGCAGCAAAGGAGCCGATATGGCTAAATAACTTCATCGGAGACTTTGGAGTTGTACCAGCTATAAAGGAGCCAATGGAAATTTTCTGTGACAGCGAAAGTGCGGTTGTTTTAGCTAAGGAACCAAGATATCATGGAAGATCTAGGCACGTTGACAGAAAATACTATTTCATCAGACATCGAATAGAAGAAGGATTGCTCATAGCAAAGAGGGTATCATTGGATGAGAACCCAACAGATCCCCTCACAAAGGGACTGAGTAGGGTTAAGCATGTATAGCATGTGAGGCGTATTGGGCTGAAGGATGATATTAGTTTTAATAATTAGATAGTTTTCTGAAACTTGTAAAATTTAATTGACATTTGATGATTAAATAGAATTTGTTATATATTTATGACTAAAGTGTTACTATCTTTATGTTAATCGTTTACTATGGTTTCAATTTTGCATCTTTTGACTTCCTGAATAATTATGTTATTATTCAAACTCTCCACAGTTAGTCATACTTTGGAAGTACGTATTGATTTAATATTGTCATGAATTTTGTTTGTATGATTTGTCTAATGTGTATTAGACATAGCAATGGTTGATGCAACATTCATGAGTACTTATAAGGCTTGAGTATTGGATTCAACCCACGTAGGACTAAGGACTGGACTACGGTAAAGAATATCCTCAAGTACCTACAGAGGTATGCTAAAATCGACTGTGAATATGTGTTTATTTCATCAAATCGACAGTTGTTAGGGCTTCAATCGAAGATAATCAGTTTTTCGGAGCTTGGGGTTGGAGCTTACGGCCAAGGAACTTACGGCTGTAAAATCTGTTTCCGGCCATGAGCTTACGGCCATGGGTTTACGGTCGTAAACCCCAGTTTGACCATAAACTCTAATTTGGTCAAAATTGTTTTTGGGGCCAAAAATTAAATTGATTAACTAAGAAAACTTAAATCTTAATTGTTCAAATATCTTTGTTTTCTTACTTGACCCATTTTAGTGCAGATCAAATGGCAAGCCTGAAATTTGTGGACATGCACAATTTGGCTATTGTACTGGCGGATGCTCTTGTTGCACACAGAGAGTTCAAGTCAATGAACCATGGGCTGAGGGAATGCTGTTTGGCTTCTGCTATCACAGTGAATCCTGTCGTTTATTAGAAAATCATTAGGGAATTTTGGATGACTACTAAGGTGAAAAGTTATAATGATGGAGCAATTACTGTTGAAGCAGATGTGAAGGGATACAAGATTGAAATAACTAAACAATTCATCAAAGACGCTTTGTTGATTGATGACCAACCTGGTCTTCCTACTGAGATTGGGATTGAAAATGCTCAAAAGGTTCTTAAAAAGATGGGTTATGAAGGCAACTTTCCTCCTACTGTGAAGAAGCTTCTGCCACCGTACTGGAGATTTTTGGCTCACGTCTTTGTGAGCTGCATTTCTTGTTGGGTTTTGAGAAATCTAACACTTCCTAAGTGTGCATGCAACCCTAATAAACCTTGGATCTATGTTTGTCTAAATACATGCAAAATAATAATTTTCCAAGGTTTATAACCTATCTAACATGGCATGGGGAACATTTCAACATAAAAGAGTTAGAAGAGATTACATACCTTTTGGTGAGTTTGGTTCTAAGGAGTTTGAGGGCCAAGCACCAATAGTGTGAATGCCTCAAATGGAATCACAAACACCACAAACTCTTGGAAAACTTTGAGAGAGTATACACCCTTGTATAAAATCGGCCACACACATGCACACACACACTAGTTCACTAGTTTTCTCTTAGGCTCCATTTCATGCTCCATAAGCATGCTTATATAGTGTGCATGGTTAGGGTGAAACACTAATAACCCATGTCTTTTCCTTCCCAAGGATCCATGTGTTAAAAGCTCCATGGATCATCCATGGACTTCCACATAATCCTAGCCCATTAACAAATGAGTATTAGCCCACACTATATAAAACAAATAGCCCATAATTTAATTAGTCTTCCTTTTAATCTCTAAATTAATTCATAATTAATTTAAGACAAAAACTAATTAAATAACGTAACTTCATATTAATATATTATAACTCATAATATATTAATAAACATATGTGTATAACTCTCACAAAATTATCCATAATAGTTTGGATGAGATGCAACCCAAATGGACCATGCCGGTCAGGTCAAGTATATACCAAATAAGTTATGGACTTAGACACCTTATCCAACAGACTCCCACTTGGATAAGTCTAATAACTGTATTTGCCTATAACTTCAGGAACCAACCAGCAATCGTAGCTCTCGAAAACTCCCTCGAACTATGAAGACTCTGTCGAACTATGAAGCGCCATTTTAGATAAGTGATCACATAATCCTCTGTTCTCATGATATCAGCCGGACAAACACATGGAACTATGTCTTGCTTATTGTCTAGCAGTTGTTTCTCGATTTTCTGATTTTTTTGACGAAGAACTTCACTAAACACATCGGTTTAGTTCTGACCAGGCCTGGTACATGGGTCAACACAAAATCATCGAGGGGCCCAGATATCGCTTCTATTTCTAGAAGGAACAGATAAACTTCGACTGATATGCTTGTTCTACTACTTATTGAATTGTACACAAAGGCACGTTTTATAACATCAAGTTACTGATGTGTTTACGTGCAATCAATGCACAACCAACTCATAGGTAACAACTCATATCTCTAGGTTTAAAGATTTATATGATGTTATCGTCTCACGATCACTCGAGATAAATTCCATGAAGTGATACAAGTGAGTGTGGGCTTATACCAATACTCATAACTTATGAGTACTCATGAATGTTGCAGCAACCATTGCCATGTCTAAACACCTTTAAGGCATCTACAAACCCAATTCATGACACTCTTGATTCATACCTACTTCCGACGTATGATCGATTGTGGAGGTTTGAATAAATTAATTATTCTGGAAGTCAAAACATGCAAAACTGAAACAATAGTAAATAATTGACAATGATAGTAACACTTTACTCATAAATAAATCAAAAATTTTATTCATCATCAAACGTCGATTACATTTTACAAGTTTCAGGAAAACTATTTAATCTGTAAAACTAATATCGTCCCTCAGCCCGATGCGTCTCGCATGCTGAAAATGCTTAACCCTCGTCAGTCCCTTCGTAAGGGGATCTGCAGGATTCTCATCCGACGATATCCTCCTTGTCACAAGGAGTCCTTCTTCAATCTTGTGTCTTATGAAGTGCTATTTTCTGTCAATGTGTCAGGATCTCCCATGATCTCTCGGATCTTTAGCTAAAGCAACCGCACTATTGTTGTCACAGAAAATTTCCATAGGCTCCTTAATAGCTGGCACAACTCCAAGGTCTCCGATGAAGTTCTTCAGCCATATCGCCTCCTTCGCTGCTTCACTCGCTGCTATATACTCTGATTCACAAGTCGAATCAGCCACCGTCTCCTGCTTGGAACTCTTCCAAGAAAATGCCCCTCCATTTAAGGTAAAGATCCAGCCTGAATGAGAGTGGAAATTATCCCTATCAGTCTGAAAACCGGCATCACTATACCCTAATACTCTCAAGTCATCACTGCCACCAAGGGTAAGGACCCAATCCTTAGTCCTTCGCAGGTACTTGAGAATGTTCTTTAACGCTGTCCAATGAGCCTTGCCAGGGTTCCCCTGATACCTGTTGACCATGCTCAAAGCAAATGCCACATCAGGACGGGTACAAGTCATAGCATACATGATCGAGCCAACTGCGGAAGCATACGGTAATTGGCTCATCTCAGCTATCTCTGCCTCTGTACTCGGACTCTGAGTCTTACTTAGTTTGGTATTGCTTTGGATCAGTAAATCTCCTTTCTTGGAATTCTCCATGTTGAACCTTTTCAACACCTTATCCAAGTAGATACTCTGACTAAGTCCAATTAGTCTTCTACTCCTTTCTCTTAATATCCTTATCCCTAGGATATAGGTAGCCTCCCCTAGGTCCTTCATAGCAAAGCACTTCCCAAGCCAGGACTTAACCTCCTGCAAGGTTGGGATGTCATTTCCTATGAGTAGTATGTCATCCACATACAGTACCAAGAAGCTAACTATACTCCCACTAGCTCTGACATACACGCAAGACTCATCTTCGCTTCTCGAGAAGCCAAACTCTTTTACCTTCTCATCAAAACAAAGATTCCAGCTACGAGATGCTTGTTTTAATCCATAAATAGATTTCTCAAGCTTGCATACTCTATTAGGGTACTCTGCACTGAAAAAACCCTCTGGCTGATTCATGTACACATCCTCAGCCAACTTTCCATTAAGGAAAGCGGTTTTGACATCCATTTGCCATATTTCATAATCATGAAATGCTGCAATGGCTAACATAACCCTAATAGACTTAATCTTTGCTACCGGTGAGAAGGTTTCATCATAATCAATACCTTGAGTTTGAGTAAAATCCTTCGCAACCAGTCGAGCCTTATAAGTATGCACTTTTCCTTCCATGTCTGTCTTCTTCTTGAAGATCCATTTGCACCCGACTGTTTTACGGCCTGGTACATTGTCAACCAAGTTCCAAACTTGATTGTCATACATGGACTGTATCTCGCTGTCCATAGCCTCCTTCCATTTAGCAGAATCTGGGCCTGCCATGGCTTCCTTATCACTGCTAGGTTCATCCAAATTTACGAATGTACTATCACTGATGAACGTATCACCTTCCGTGGTAATATGAAAACCATAATAGAACGAAGGTGTGTTCCTAACTAGTGTGGAACGCCTCGGAGGTACAGACTCGTCAGCTGGATCAACAAGATTTTCCTCCTCAGGTTGATTGCTAGTGTCTGAGGTTCCTTCACCAATTGATTCTTGAATGTCTTCAAAATCAATCTGCCTCCCACTGTCTCCTTGGCTTATAAATTCTTTCTCGCGAAAGATCCCTCTTCGTGCTACAAAGACCACATTCTCACTGGGTCTGTAGAAGAGGTAACCAAAGGATTTCTGTGGGTAGCCGATGAAAATACACTTTTCACTTCGGGGTTCAAGCTTATCATGAGTTTCACGCCTCACGAAAGCTTCGCAACCCCAAATTTTGATGTGGTCCAAATTGGGAACCTTCCCAGTCAACATCTCATGAGGTGTTTTGGTAACCTACTTTGTAGGGACTAGATTAAGGATGTGGGCGGCAATCTCTAAGGCATACCCCCAAAAATAGATTGGTCACGAAACTCGACTCATCATAGAGCGAACCATGTCCAACAAAGTTCGATTACGCCTCTCAGCTACACCATTCAGCTGTGGTGTCCTGGGAGGAGTTAATTGTGAGACAATCCCACACTCCTTAAGATAGTCAAGGAACTCGGTGCTAAGATACTCACCACCTCGATCGGATCGAAGCATCTTAATGTTCCTGCCCAATTGATTTTCTACTTCCTGTTTGAATTCGTTAAACCTTTCAAAGGTTTCGTACTTATGTTTGATTAAGTAGACATACCCATATCTACTAAAATCATCAATAAAAGTCACATAATACCGATTAGCATCCCTTGTGGCGGTTTTGAATGGCCCACATACATCAGTATGTATTAGGTCCAATAAACCTTCACCCCTCTTACAAGTTCCAGTGAAGGGTGATTTTGTCATCTTTCCAAGTAGGCAAGATTCACAATTATCATCCGATTTAAGGTCAAATGATTCCAAGACTCCACTCTTTTGGAGTTGGCCTATGCGTTTCTTGTTTATATGTCCAAGATGACAATGCCACAATGATGCTTTATCTAGGCTAGTAGAAGAATCAATATACAACACATTATTTCCTAATTTGTCTACAATCGACACAGTTTCATACACACCATCACAAGGTAACGCTTTAAAATAAAACACATTTTTAAAGAAAGCATTAATACCACCATATTCATTATCAAATGAAAAGGTAAAACCTTGTTTGTACAAAGCATGAAAAGAAATAATATTCCTCGCCATTTCAGACGAGTACACACATTTATTCAAATCTAATTTTAACCCATTATTAAGCAACAAAGTATAAACTCCAATCTTGGGAACAGGTGAAGCCTTCCTATTCCCCATGATTAAGTTTATCTTCCCGTGCTCCACATCCTCACTTCTTCTTAGGCCCTACAAATCAGAACATATGTGAATACCACATCCTGTATCAAGCATCCAAGAGTTAGAGTATGTTGAGTAATTAGACAATATAGTGTAAATACCTGCATAGGTGGGTTTCACTTTCCCATCCTTTAGATCCTGCAAGTACTTAGGGCAGTTTCGCTTCCAGTGTGCCTTTTCATGGAAATAAAAGCATTCAGCAGCCTTGGGAATGGCAGAAGGAGTGGCAGAACCGTTCTTGGCCTTTGATGAGGAGCCTTCAAGAGACTTTCCCTTGGTACCCTTCGAAGGGTGCTTCCTCTTCTTCCCTTTGCCTTGCCCAATAGCTAAAACAGGGGTAGATGTTGGAGTAGGAGTAGTAGAGGTAACAACCGCTTTACCCTTAAGACCGGTTTCAGCGGTCTTCAAGAGTCCTTGAAGCTTGCTGAGGGTAACTTCCTCCTTGTTCATATGATATGTCATTCAAAAATGATCATAACAAGAAGACAAGGAGTGCAAAATGATGTCAATTGCCAACTCCTTGGGGATGTTAACATTCAGCTTCAGCAAACGGTCCACATACCTTTGCATCTTTGCATGTGGCACATGATGGATTCACCGTCCTTCATGCGGGTAGTTATTATGGAGGAGATTATTGCATACCGCTCCTGACGAGCACTCTGATGGTACCTTTCCATCAGGTCTTGGTGCATCTCAAAAGGGTAGAAATCTTCATATGACTTTTGGAGCTCGGCTGTCATCGTGGCCATCATGATACATGCCACCTTAGTAGCATCTCTCTCATGAGTCCTGAATTCAGCGATCTCCTCAGGAGTAGCAGTAGACTCATCAAGTTCTTTTAACTCCTTATTGAGGACATATTCCTTGTCCTCGTAACGAGTAACCATCCTGATGTTCCTAATCCAATCCATGAAGTTGGAACCATCAAAGATGAACCTCCCACAAAGATTCATGAGAGAGAAAGAACCAGTTGGTTAGAGCCTGAAGCATTAGTGTTGGAAGACATCTGAAAAAAGAAAGTAAGTTTAGATTAGATATTTAGGATCCTTAATAAGACACCCAAATGTAATATTAAGGCTAGGATCCAATCACAATATATTACACTTAGAAGAGGGATACCGTAATCTAAGTAATAATATATTTGAAAGGTAGGTGAATGACGATTCACCAATTTCCACCATGAAAACGAAATGATTTATTAGGTTTAATTGGATTTGAAATTCCTAGATTCTTTTGAGATTCATTGAACTTTTCAATGGCATGTTTCAATCTCGATTGTGCCCTTCAAGTTTTGTGACTGGGATGCCGAGCATCACAAAACAAGGTGTGAATAACCATGCTAATTCACTTGGTACCCTTAATATTATCACCTAATCAATGTGCCGGTTAACCACACACGCTCCATTGATCTATGACAAACATTAAGTCACCCTTCGTGATCCTTACTAGTCCTAGTTAGTGTGCCGGTTAACCACACACGCTCCACCAACGACTTAGTAAGGTACAAAGTGTGAATTCCATGGACTAGCACCATGTTCACATTTTCCTAAAATAACTAAGATTGGGAATTAAAAGAGTTTAGTTATTTTATAATATTCATTATACTTTTAATGAGGATTTAAAGTCATTGTTCTACCCGTTCGGCTAACGACCCTCCACCGATCAAGCAAGCGGTGGGTGAGAGTATACACCCATTAAGTCGCCATTTTATAGGCAACAACCTTATACCCACCTTATAGACCGGCTTCGTGAATGAGGCCTACTAACGGTAAAACGACTTATTCTT
Source organism: Lactuca saligna (assembly GCF_052625555.1). Classification (NCBI taxonomy): domain Eukaryota; kingdom Viridiplantae; phylum Streptophyta; class Magnoliopsida; order Asterales; family Asteraceae; genus Lactuca; species Lactuca saligna. The sequence goes on from NC_136418.1 coordinate 92,544,620, forward strand.
ATACATATATATAATAATTAACCATTAATGTTATAAATAGTATAAGGGTTGAATTTTAACTATTAAAACTCTAAGGGTTGGAATTAAAGTTTATTAAAGTGTGTGAAACTTTACAAATTCCAAAACTTGAGGGCAAGTTTTGTAACTTTCCAAAACTCTTCATTTCATAACTTATGAATTAAAGGTTCATAAAAATGAAGACTCTTCATTTTCATGTAACTTATGTGTTTTAAGTGTGTGTTAAATAAGAGTGACCTTTGGAAATCCATAACTTGAGGACAAATTATGGGCTCCATTAAAACACATAAATGATCAAGAATTAATTCTAAACAATTCAGCAAATAATTCCTATCATTTTCTAAATTCATAAGAACATGAACATGATCATCAAAAATTCAAGAATTATATGAACACATAAAATCATGGAATTTTGATATATGCTATTGTAAATGGATTAGAACAACCATTACACCAACTAAAATAAGTTTTATAACACCAAAACAGTTTAGGGTAATGTTTCTAGTCCATTTCCGGCAGCAAAAGTCGAAAAACTGCAATCTCTCGATCCTACTCGTCGAGTGCATGAACTGACTCGTCGAGTAGGTTGAAGTTTGCCTTGGACTCGTCGAGTCCCCCCAATGGACTCGGCGAGTCCACCATGCAGACAACAACGATTTCGACTTTTTTCACTATTTTGCACAAAGTATCAAACAAGCAAGCCTAGGCTCTGATACCACTGTTGGGTTTTGAGCAATCTAACACTTCCTAAGTGTGCATGCAACCCTAATAAACCTTGGATCTATGTTTGTCTAAATACATGCAAAATAATAATTTTCCAAGGTTTATAACCTATCTAACATGGCACGGGGAACATTTCAACATAAAAGAGTTAGAAGAGATTACATACCTTTTGGTGAGTTTGGTTCTAAGGAGTTTGAGGGCCAAGCACCAATAGTGTGAATGCCTCAAATGGAATCACAAACACCACAAACTCTTGGAAAACTTTGAGAGAGTATACACCCTTGTATAAAATCGGCCACACACATGCACACACACACTAGTTCACTAGTTTTCTCTTAGGCTCCATTTCATGCTCCATAAGCATGCTTATATAGTGTGCATGATTAGGGTGAAACCTAATAACCCATGTCTTTTCCTTTCCAAGGATCCATGGGTTAAAATCTCCATGGATCATCCATGGACTTCCACATAAGCCTAGCCCATTAACAAATGAGTATTAGCCCACACTATATAAAACAAATAGCCCATAATTTAATTAGTCTTCCTTTTAATCTCTAAATTAATTCATAATTAATTTAAGACTAAAACTAATTAAATAACGTAACTTCATATTAATATATTATAACTCATAATATATTAATAAACATATGTGTATAACTCTCACAAAATTATCCATAATAGTTTGGATGAGATGCAACCCAAATGGACCATGCCGGTGGGTCAAGTATATACCAAATAAGTTATGGACTTAGACACCTTATTCAACATTTCTGGCAGAAGGTCTGGTGCTGATGAGATCTCACTGAGGAACACTGGAGCCATTGCATCACTTTCTGCAGTGATCGACTTCAATTTCTCGAAGTTTATCTTGGACGAATTCATGGTGAACATCAATGCAACGACACGGGACACGTTTTTTATGTATCCCAGATTTATCTAGATGTTTATTGATATACAGTTCCTAGATTTGATCAAAGATGGAGAAACACTCGATATGAAATCTCTTGGTCCTCACACGATTGAACTAATCAAGCAGAATTACAAAGGAAAGGTTGTCTTCCAAGGAAATTTTTCACTTGTGAAATTTAGAAAGTTTGTTGAACTAAATGAAGCATCTGAGTCTCACAGATCATCTGACAAAGTATCCTCTAAGCCTATGTATTTAGAGAGGGTAATTTCAGAAGATGATGTTATCACTGTGTCAGATCACATAGAAAAAGAAGAAACAATAGCTCCTAATGTTCTTGTGGCAGAAGAACATGTCTTGACGTCTGTTCCAGTTCAAAGTGATTACAGTGAAGGGGCTACAAAGAATGAGACTGGGGCTGATTTGTGCGAAGATCTTGATCTTTCTGGCTTTGATAAGGATGAAATTCCTTTAAATTTTGGAAGCAATGAAGACCTCTTGTCGAATGAAAACCTTGACTCGTTCCTTGACAATATCCATGATGTTGCTCACATAGCAACGGAGATACAGGACACCGACGATGTTCTCGAAACAACACCTCCTGCATCCAAACAAATAGCTAAAACTTCCACTCCAATGGAGACAATTTTAGGGATCCCCCCCCCCCTGCTACTGTCCCTCTTGCAACTGAGCCAATTGATAGTGATTATGAAACAACTCAGACCATCCTGCCACCCTTGAAAAGAAGAAGACGCGATCCTAGACAGGGAATTCTTATTCCAGATCTATCTTTAGGCCTTCGAACACCACCAATAACCACTCCTTCTATTGTCTCATCTGAACCTATTTCTGAAGGAACTTCCACTATATTTGAATCTGGTGGCTCTTCAATTCCTATAGGATTCTCTCCTCCCATGCCAAATCATGATGTTGCCTCTGTAAGGCTCGCCTTGCATTTGGCTCAGGAACAAGGCTCAATGCCTTCTCCCAAATTAAAGGAATTTCTTTTAGAGAAGGTCACTCAAGAGAAGACAATCCCACCATTGTTGAGCTTCAGAAGAAAATAAATGTGCTTGATCAAAGGAACATTGAGCTCAACATACAAGTAACTGATCTTGTGAATGAAAATGCCAAGCTAAAGACTCAAGTTTTTGATCTTGAAGAGGATAGGACCTTAACGACTAAAAAAATTTCTGAACTCCAAACTCACTTTAATCTCCTAACTTCAAGCTATTTGATTTGAAGAAAAAGTTGGAAGAAGAACTTGGTAACAATTTCAATACATTTGTTGGTGAGTCAAGGATTCATCTGCAAGCTCAAGCTCATCCTATTGTTTCACCATTTGCTCAATCATCCTGTGCTGTGGATCGTTTTGAAGTGGAGCCAGTTCAAGCTCCTAATGTCGTAGCTTTGAAGCATGCTAGATTGGCCAAAGCAGCTGAGAAAGCTCAACATTTTTTTAAAAGGAGCTCGGATCAAAATGCTCCTAGGGATCAACCCAAAATCACTGTTACAAATCTTCAAGAAATCATTTTAGAGATATCTATGGTGATAGGTCCGAAATTATTTCATGGGGATTTCATGATACTCTAAACATGTGGCTTGTGATACGCAAAAGCGGGAACACAGAGCTCTGTAAAGATGTTCATGATTTTAATTCTTTGACTAGGGTTGATCTTTCAAAATTATCAAAGGCTCCTTTTGCAAATCCCTCTCAAAATCCCAAGGCTACACAATTCAAGCATTTCTTGGAAGATCAAGTGCTTAAGGGTTTTCCTTCAATGAAGACTGTACAATCGAGTTTTAAACTATACCCAAGTGTACTTGATCCCAAAACCAATCAACCTGTTCGAAATGTGATGTGGCATGCTACAAGTCAAGTGAAACAGATCCCTATACTTCAGAGTCATCCAGATAGATCTTTGTCATCCATGCTTTACTGGGTCTTCGATGAAACTACAGCCTCCGCTTTTATAAAGCTTCAAGATGGATGTATTCGCTTATATGACAAAAGGAATTTTTTTCAGTTTGGAAAAGGGGATATATGTTAGTTGAATCTACATCAGATCAAAGTTGCAGAAGAGATTTTTTAGTCAGCCGTTAAAGATTATACATCTATGGTTGCTGACATTATTAACAAGAGGATGTGGAACGAGGCAATGGCTAGATCAGATGTGCTTCTTGTCGAAAAAGACTAATTCAAGCTAGCCCTAAACCAATGGGGAGATTGAAGGGTTCAATTAGTGGTTTGTTCTAGGCTTTACTTTGTATGAAGGTCTTTTGAGTCATTTGGTACATTTCTAGGGTGTTTGGAGAGTTTATGGCATAAGCATGTGTTTACGGCCGTAAACAGGTTTACAGCCGTAAACCCTATTTACGGCCTGTGTCCCCTATATAAAGGGTTGGTCTTGGTCTTTTGTAGTTGTTGATCCTATAGATTTCACGGTCACTGTAAACGAGTTGTACCTGACATTTTCCAATTATAAAGCGTGTTCAAGCTTGTTTCTATTCTTCTTCTAATCCAATTCTTGTTCTCTTTGATTGTTTGATCGTTTGATCACAGGTAAGATCAGTTTCTAGGACCTTACATGTGTTTTTGTAACTTGTCTCCAAGTTACATGAAAAGACACAATTATGAATTTTAAAAACTCATTAAATTTCATAAGTTATGAAAATGAAGAGTCGCATTTTTAAATGCTTTTAAGGTTTTCCATAACATGTCCTCATGTTATGGAACTTAAAGATTTTTTTTCCATTAAAATTACTTTAAACTCATAGGTTATGGAAATCAAAAGTTTTTGAATTCTTCAAAACTTGCCCTCAAGTTTTGGACTTTACAAATTTACCCCCATGTATACAATAATTTGAACCCTTAGAATTTTAAAAGTTAAAATTCAAACTTTATGGACTTCATTAAATTAATTAAAGTATTTAACTAAAAGAGTTAATAGTTCCGTAATGACATGGCTTAAGTTTAATTAAATTAAGAGTGTAGTTTAATTAATAGATTAAACCACCAAGTATTTTAAATATGTAAAATACACCCTTATACTATTATAATATTAAAAGTTAATATATATATATATATATATATATATATATATATATATATATATATATATATATATATATATATACGATTAAAAGTCAATCTTACCGTTAGTAGGCCTCATTCACGAAGCCAGTCTATAAGAGTGTATAAGGTTACTGCCTATAAAATGGCAGTTTAATGGGTGTCCACTCTCACCCACCGCTTCCTTGACTGGTGGAGGGTCGTTAGCCGAATGAGTTTGACAGGACATTAATTATCCCTTCATTAAAATTATAATGATCGATATAAATTAACTAAACCTTATTAAATTCCCAATCTTAGTTACTTTAGAAAAATGTGAAATGGTGCTAACCCATGAAATTACACTTTGCACCTTATTTAAGGCGTTAGTAAAGCGTGTGTGTTTAATCGGCACACTAACATGGGACTGATAGTATATGGCAAATGGTGACTTAAGTTTTATCATAGATCGGTGGAGCACATGTGGTTAACCGACACATGGATTAGGTGATAAAATTAAGGATACCAAGTCCATTTGCATGGTTATTCACACCTTGTTTGTGATCCTCGGCATCCCAATCACAAACTTGAAAGGGAACAATCGAGATTTAGACATGACATTGAAAGTTTAATCATATTAAAACTTAATAATATATTTTGTTTTTCATGGTGGAAATTGGTAAATCGTCATTACCTACCTTCAAATATTTTGTAGCTTGTATTACGGCATCCCTCTTCCAAGTTATAAAATAGTTTGTTGGGTCCTAGCCTTAATGTTTCATATTGGGTGTTATGTTAAGGACATAAATGAACTGAAACTTGAATTTCTCCCTCATAGACATCTAAGTTCAGACAACTATGGTCTTCCTCATCCTTTTGGATAGAGCTTCACTTCCTCCACCTCCTCCAATAATTCTCCGTAACCCACAAGTTCAAGGTCACTCAATCCCTATTTGGCAAACAAAGTGTATATGTGCTTACTTCTTGGAGATTAAGTCACATATTGGCAAGCGGGGAGAGCTGGGTGTCAAGGTCTCAAGGAAGTTGACTGTTGACTAGGTTTTTCAATCATTTCCCAAGTCATATATTGAGTTCTTTAAGGACTACTAAGTGACAGACCACGACATGACCCTTAGTGATCTTACATATTTGCTCGATGCTATTGAATCAGAAATGATTTTGGAGCAATGGTAAAGCAAATTTGATTGGAAGATCAACTTCCCAAACTTCCATAGACATTTACAATGGTAACATTAAAAGTCCATAAAAGCTTTCTCTTCCTAATGGAAAGTGATCGTCCATGGTTGACTCATTTAACCCAATTGTAAAGAGAAAGGTTAAGTCTGAGATAGTCTAGTGTACCATTTCCAAAGAGACCATATGTTTGTATTTCTAATAGAAGGGACATTGGTTCCGAAACTGCCTAATTTACCTATAAGATCATAAGGATAGTAAAGTCTAAAAGTTTGACTCTACTTCAAGTAAAGTCTATTATCTAACTCTATGAATTCTCTTTTGGAGATTCTTAATACATGATATAATGTAATTACATTTTGATGTTTTGGAAGAACCAAAGGAAACCTAAAAAAAGTATGCTAATTCTGATCGCAAGGATGGATTTCAATCGCATGGTTCAGTGATTAGATTTTTGAGCTGCTGCTTAGAGAGTTATGATAGATTGCTTTGGAGTAGATAACAACATGTTTTTCATATGTATTTTAATTGTAAGGATAAGTTTTTCCGCAAGTTTTAAAATAAAAGAAAAGTTCTGATTTTCTTTATTTTAAGCATCCTTACAATGGCATTTGTGAAAAAAAAAATTATATGGTTCCATTGATAGCAATATTGGAAAATGGATTTGATTATTTCTTTTCTGGTAGTGTCATAGTTTACCAAATACGGAAAGATTCTCATCACCCAAGTTTCAGTTTGATAGAAACTTGGAATCATGCAAATTGTATTGTATGATAAATGAGAATTTTCATCTTTAGGAAATTTAAACTAAGTCCTTGTTCACCTGTGTGTATGAGTCAAGTAAAGGACAAGGGGATCAGGTACACTTGGTTGTGCGCTGGTCAAGTCTACCACAAGGAATGATAAGATTATTCGTCATGATTTACTAAGGTTTAGTAAAATGGTTATTCTTACAAGTTTAAGTGTAATTCTGAAACATTGGAAAAGTTTCAATGTAGGTAGAATGGATGAGAAGAATCAAATTAGGTAGAAATATAAAAGTTTCTCCAATCTGAAAAGATGGTAGAGTACTTGAGTATCTTGTTTTATGATTTTCTTAGTGATTATGAAACCATATCATAGTTGATTCTCTAAGGACATCTTAGGGCATTTTTTTGGATAAGAAGAGGAATCGTGAATTGTTGGATGGTTAAATCAAGAAGATGAATCATACTTCATTCCAAAACAATTCATAGAGTTATACTCCATGATTGTAACTTGAGTGACATAATCTTAAGGAATGTTTATAACACTTGTCAAATGTAGAGTAAAATGCTTTCTTACTCTTGTGCATTTTAAATTGGTAAGTTGTGATGATTTGGATAAAACAATAACCAAATAAGACCAATTGTGTGAAGTGTTTATCTTGATAAGAATCCTCATTAACTCTTGAATATTTGTTTTGTCAAGGAATGGTTCTTAACAAAGAGTATCTCATATGTCAAAAGGTCGGTGGGAGTCTTAAAAGATCTTGAGATAGTTTCAACAACTAATAAAGAGTCTTGTTAATCACTAGCCCACGAGTTTATATTTGTCGCTAACCTTGTCTTGTGATTAAGGTTATGACAAATTACATGGATAGGAGCACATACACCATAAAAATCTAAGTATCATAAGGTTTGTCTCTGATTCATGAAAATGATGGTAAGGAAACGCTTTCACTAAGTAGATTTTAAGTAGATAACAATTGTGACATTTGTATTCTCAAAGTCATTAGTGGAGCGCATGTGGTTAACTGGCACACTAACATGGACTTGTCAGAATGGAAAAAGGTATAAACATTATGATTATGACATCCCTCTTCATAACTTTTTAGGAGTACATGTGATCTATCCAAGGAAAGGTGTATGATTTAGATAAAGTGTTATCAAAGCATCTCGTATCAGAAATCTGAACTTTGGTAAGAAAGTCAATAAAGTATTGATTTAAAGAAGCCCAACTGATTTCTGGATACATGTCAGAGCTAGGGGGAGCATAAGTGTTATGCTAATAATCATCATGTTAATGGGAGCATTATTATTATGTTAAGTGTTGCTAGTTAGCAATGTTAAGTATAGAAAACAAAAGCTTCAATTCAGGTTTGAAAAAGTTGTTTTGCTGTAATTAAGGGAGAGGAAATTATACTTCTTTCCAACTCTAAGAGCTTACATTGAGATTTGAATAAACTTTAGTCAAGGATATATATATGAATGTTATGTTGGAATGGTTCAACATAAGGAAATTCTATATATATTCTGTTCTTAAAATTTGATTATGATTACGGAATCCCTCTTCATAGTTCAAATTATGAGAACATGGAAAATTAAAAAAAAATATAGCAAAAGACTGGTGAAGTATCATGTCTTTGTGTAACACATCATGAATCGTGTCCCATATGCTTTAGGTATAGGATCAATTACATGTGATATAATATTTATCCATTCCAAATTTTTCCAAATGCTTAGCGCATTAAGAGGGAAAAGGGAATATAACTGGATATGACTAAAATGATTAAGCAATTGTTAAGGATAATCTCAGGTTTACCAAAGATTGGTTGCTCATGAACAATTGGAAGTATAGAGTTAGGACCATATTGACATATTCTGAAAAGAAGCAACTCTCATTTAGAAGTGATAGTCAAAATGGGAACATGGAAACGTTTCGATAGTTAGAAGTTATTCTTTGAATCTGTGTAAGATTAGAAACTTAATGCGAGAGGGATGTTCAAAGGAATGTACTTTGAATGTGAGACTTCGTTTCCATGGAACAACTCTCCATTGGAATACTTTGTATGGTATATTGTCAAGTCTTTGTGATCTTTCTGCATGGTCTATACAAGAGGATTATTGCATATAATTTTAACAGAATATAGTGAATGGCAAGAACTTGGTATTCTTACATTTATGTTACGGATTTGGGATTGTGAAATGAGCATCATTGAAATATTGTCAATTGATCTATTTCACAAAGAAATGATCATAGGTAAACATAGTGTGCATGCTTGGAGCATGACATAACTAATATTTTAATTCAAGTATTAAGTTGATTATCTGAAACATTATACAATCAATAATGAGTGATCAATATGGAGCTTAGATAAAAGGTGTTTTATTTATTCTCAAAAAGTTTTGGAGCCATATAGGATTAGTATTATTCTTTTGTTTCGCTTTGCATGTTTTGACTTCCAAAATAACTAGATCATTCTTCTTAAATGACTAAGTTATTCAAACCATCCACAGTTGATAATACTTTGGAAGTAGGTACTGAGTCAAGACTATCATGAATGGGTTTGTGGTTTGTTTGGGTGTTTTAGACATTTAGACATTGATGTTGTGTTCATGAGTGCTCCTTGAAGAAGATTCGAGTATTGGATTAAACCTACACTCATTTGAATCACTTCATGGATTTTATCACGAGTGATCATGAGATGATAATATCTTGTATTACTCAAAACTAGAGATATGAGTTGTTGACTATGAGTTGTTTATACAATGATTGTACGAAAACGCATCAGTAACTTGGTGTTATAAAATGTGTCTTTGTGTATGATTCAACAAGTAGTTAGTACAAGCATATGAGTCAAAGTTTATCCATTCCTTTTACCCTTAAAGGGATAAAAGCGATATATGTGGTCCCCTCGATGATTTAGTGATGACAAAATGTAAGTGCTCGGTGGGGCCCTGACTGATTTGATTCTTTCAATTACTCAGTCATCATAAATCTGAAATCGGGAAACAACAAATGGATAGAGAGAATGATTATAATCCATGTCTCAGTCCATATGGTATCTAGAATGGAGGAATATGTTATCCTTTATCTAATGGACATGTCATTGATTTGTTCAGAGTTTGACAATGGCGAGTTCTTTGAATATTGCCTGGAACTCGACGAGTTGTTCTTCAAACTCGGCGAGTCATATGAACTATTACAGAGTAAGAGGGGTTTAGGTGTTGAAAGTCCAACCCTTCGTATCTGCACGAGGAATTAGCAATTTAACGTGTAGCAATAGTCCCAAAAACCCAAATCCTCATAAAGGATGCTATGGTGAGGATTTGGAAGCGAGTAGGAGATCTGCTCGCGTGAACTCGGCGAGTTGTTCTGGGACTCGGTGAGTCGGATCGCGAGTCGATTCTATCATCCTAAGTAGTGAGTTAACGGTGACTCAGTGAGTGGGAAGAGGGACTTTTCGAGTAGGACCGGGTTAGTAGGAGAAGGACTCGGCGAGTCGGTGCCATGACTCGGCAAGTCTAGTCAACTAGAAGTTGACTTTGACCAAGGAGTTGACCTTGGACCAGGGGTGGGTCAGTCATCTGACCTAAAGGAATTTATGAGTGGCTAATCTATGTTTATGATTTATACCCAGAGGACTATCGGTTCAGCAGTCAGGTGCTTAGCAAGCAGACCTTCAGCAACTACTTTTCGAGGTGAGTTACCTTCCAGTAGTGGTGGGTCTACGACCACAATGTCGGCCCATTAGTAGGAGTTGTATGATTAGATGATTGTCTATGTGATATTCATCTAGGTTTGCTACTACTTGATATGTTATGTGCTAGTATGATATGATGATATGTGCTACTGACAGTGGGGGAGATAGTCCCCAGAGTACCGGTCGATAGGGCCGAAGGGGTAGTCTGTTGGATAAGGTGTTTAAGTCCATAACTTATTTAGTATATACTTGAACCGACCGGCATGGTCCATTTGGGTTGCATTTCATCCAAACTATTTATGGATAATTTTATGAGAGTTATACACATATTATTATTAATATATTATAAGTTATAATATATTAACATGAAGTCATGTTATTTAATTAGTCTTAGTCTTAAATTAATTATGAATTAATTTAGAGATTAAAAGGAAGACTAATTAGATTGTGGGCTATTGATTTTATATGGTATGGGCTAACACCCATTTGTTAATGGGCTAGGCTTGTATGGAAGTCCATGGATGATCCATGGAGCTTTTAACCCATGGATCCTTGGAAAATGAAAGGTCATGGGTTATTAAGGTTTCACCCTAATCATGTACACTATATAAGCATGCTTATGTTGCATGAAATAGCCACTAGTGTGTGTCTTTGTGTGTGGCCGAAAATTGTAGTGTGTATACACTCTCTCAAAGTTTCCCAAGAGTTTCTGGTGATTTGTGATTCCATTTGAGGCATTCACACTATTGGTGCTTGGCCCTCAAACTCCTTAAGAATCAAACTCATCAAAAAGGTATGTAATCTCTTCTAACTCTTTTATGTTTAAAAGTACCCTATACCATGTTAGATAGGTTATTAACCTTGGAAAATTATTATTTTGCATGTATTTAAACAAACATAGATCCAAGGTTTATGTCACACCCCGCTAAAGCGGAAACGCAAGGTATGACAACGATAACGGTTTCAATGCAAAAGATAAAGATACATCACCATAGCAGTATTTAAAAGTTTACAACCCATAGCTTCAAAAGAAACAAAATACAAGTTTTTCAAAATAACATTGTTCAAAATATAGCTTCATAATAGCTTCAACACGATGCAGCATGCTCTATGATGATGAATCTTTACATCCACTTACTAATTACTTCCTGAAAAAGCATGTAAAACGAGCGTCAACTATGAAAATAGTTGGTGAGTATCGCAAGTTTATAAATCGATGGTACAATAATGCTTTTCGTAAGTACAAGTACATTGCTTTAATGATAAAACAAAGTTGATTGCTATTAAGGTATACAAGTTTATTGCTAGAACGAGAAACGTGTTTGTATGTGTATGAGCAAACAATGAGTCTCAACCAAACCTATGACTGAAGCCCTATCGAGATCTATGCTTATCGTTCCATAGATGAATATGGTATCATGCACTCCAGCGATTCGGGCGAGTGAGGAGTTGTCAATTCCTAATAGCGCTATCCATAACGACCATTGGCTCAAAGAGTTAATGGTTAGAGATAAGGGAAGGGCCTTTGTACGATAAGTTCTCATGTTCCGTGTTGCATAGACATACATAAAGAAACATAGCAATACAATAGCAATCATGTTTGATACAATTCAATTTAAATACAACATGCAAACAGTAGTTTTTCTGGACATGCTTTTCCACCCCAAAACATAAAAACCGAAAATAGGGGAGTGCGTGAATACTCACGATGTTTTGTATAGGCACAAGCGGTTCTTCGGAATGCACCAACGTCTTACTACCGGGATCCTACGACATCAAACACACGCACTAGTGAGTTTCCATGTCGATATCTAATGCTAATATACTAAACTCTACATATAGGGAAATGCCAATTTATGTTTTAGTATTGGATTTTATATCAATTAGTTACACTTTTTCTGAAGTAATGAAATTCTATATATCGGGCGATTAATTACAACCTTGGAATATAAACTTTCCAAATTTTTAAGTCCTTATTACAACATAAATTCACGAAAATAGCATTCGAGGGATAAAAATTCTCAAACTTTTTATTTAGCTGTTATTACACAATACTAAGCTGGGAAAATTATAAAAATGGATTTCCAAGCTCTTTAATTATATTTTATGATTTTTGAGCATTTATTTCAATAAAAATTGAAATAAATAGAAAACAGTTTCCAAAATTACCCAAATATTTAATTTAATTGTTATTATACATAAATAGGCTGGGAAAAATATAAAAGATACTTTTCAGTGGTTATTTGTATTTTTCCTTGTTTTATTCCTTTAAATAGTCATTAATTAAAGAAATAATATTAAACAGTTAAAATAAATCACCATAAATTTTTGTAACAACATTTATAGTATAAATATCCTGGGAAAAATATCAAAAGTGGTTTTCATAATGTATAAACTGGTTTTGGGTATTTATGTATATTTAAGTGTATTTTAGTGCAATTAACTTTAGAAAATAAGATAAAAATAGTTTACAGTAGAGAAAAATATTCAAAATTTTTATGTAACCTCCTACTCTATAATATTATATCCTGGTAAATTTTCATAAATTTTGTATAATCAGAACTATTTCTCCCATTTTTAGACCATTATAATTACCAAAAATTGGGAAAAATAGTAAAACATGATGGAAAATCTTGAAATTATTTTCTGGAGTCACCCATCACAGGTAAGGTATGCGAAAATTGTTAGATACAATTTTCACATCCTATAAAGTGGTTTTGTAATTTATCATTCCCTAAACAAAATAAAATTAGAAATCGTATGAAACAGTAACAAAAATTGCTGAAATTTGGTGAGGGGTCATTATTCCCCATACGGATCATCCATGAATTTATTTAGGATTTATTGACCTCTGGAAGTATTTTATATGATTTATGCCCTTGGTTTTAGCAATAATTCTAATAAATCAAAGAAATAACAAAAGCTCTTGAAATTTTCCAGATTATCTCATGCATGCAAGGGCTTTCAAAAGGAAAAATGTAAAAAAATGTATTCAGAAGAGAAATGTGGGTAATGATTCCAAACAATTTAAGAAAAATTGCATGCAATAATGCATGAAGTGTAGATGTGGCTGAAGTTCATGAATTTTTGTAGTCCATTCAGTGGGGTTTTAAGCCACGAAATTTCAACCATAATTCACTAGATATGTTAAGTTTCTAAAGTATTTTTCCTCAGATTTATGGTTGGATTTAAGGCCATTGTTTAAGCAAGATAAAAATCGTGATCACAGAAAAAGAGCTGTATGCGTAACCTTTTTGTAAAATCTGCTAAAAATCGGATATTTAATATTTTACAGTGAGACTAGTTGGGTCTGAAAGTTAACTAGTGGAACTAACCAATAAAAAAAGAATATCATGATTTGGTTAAGAAATGACTGAGTTATGACTGTTCAAAGTCGAACAAAGTAATCTGGCAGATTGCATGTTTGCTTGTGTGCATTATTAGGGTATTTCAACAAGAACATCATCCATGTATTTGGTAAGGCCCGATTTCTAACACATGCATGGAATGAATGAGCATCCAAGATGTACTAGAAATGGTTTAAATGCTTTTGTCCATGCATGAACACAAAAGAAATGGAGAAGAACATGAAATATTAGGTTTTGATGTCACATGATCATATGTGCATCTTTTCCACTCCTTGCATGGGTTTGATCCCGGATTTTCACCATCTCTAACACATGCATTGTGTTATGGTGAGAATCTACAAACCACAAGGGGAGAATAAAGATTTCTAGCCATGGAAAGGCATAGAATCCGAAAAGTAGAGAAGACTAAGAAGAAAAAGAGGTTTAACCATGAAACTATGGAAGAAGATGTTGTTTACCTTGGTTTTGACCTTGAGAGAAGTAAGAACACTTCAAGGGCTTCACAATCTCGAATTTTGCAGAGAAATGAGAGGATTTTCGTGAGTTTAGAGAGAGGGAAGAAGAGAGTGAAGTGTGTGAAGAGAGTGAAGTGAGAGAGTGAAGAGGGAAGAGGTGGAGTAAGGGTTTAAGCTTAATGATTGTGTTTTGGGGAAGAGAGAGGGCATGGGGAGAGGTGATGGCTGGTTTTTGCATGCATTTTGGCCTCCTCTTTCTTAAATTTTAAACTTTATAAACTTCCCTCCTATATTTTATATAAAAACATTCATTTTTATAAAATGTTTATTAAGCAATTTGATTTATTTAAAAATCTTGTTTTCAACAAATAATTTATGATTAATACTTGTAATTTATATTTCTAGTTCATTGGTATAATCCATAATTTGATTAATAAAATTTGATATTAGGAAGTTTATAGCCAAATTTTATAAAGTTTTTAAGCTTTATAATTTATAACTTTGGATTTTTGGCTCTTTAGGGTTTTTGGAATATTGTTTGATATTCAACAACATGTTGAAGTATAATTAGAATGTTTTAATTTATTTTTAGAATTTTATACCCTATTTCAATTATAACAAAGCTTGAAGCTTTATTCTAATTATAGTATTGGCATTTCCTATTGTAGCTAAGCAACTTACTAGAATTGTAAGTATCAAGTATATTAGTCCTAGACCTTAGTTGGATCCTAGTTTATGCAAGATTTTTGACCTAATCTATACTACTAGGTCATGGCATGTTGTGCATGAATGGTTTTTATAAAGATGCATGAGTCCGAGAATGACCTGAATTGGCAGTTGTCACAGTATCCCCCACTTAAAAAGAATTTCATCCCGAAATTCATTCTATGTCATCGCTTGTCATCGCAAGGGAAAAGTTGCGGATACTTTTCCTTTATGAAGTCCTCGCGCTCCCAGGTGTAGTCCGGCCCGCGTTTTGAGTTCCATCGAACTTTCACAATCGGGATCTTACTCCGCTTAAGTTGTTTTACCTCCCTGTCAAGGATTTCTATCGGTTCCTCAATGAAGCTCAGCTTATCATTGATCTTAATTTCCTCCAGGGATACTATCAATGTTTCGTCGGCTAGACATTTCTTAAGGTTGGAGACGTGGAATGTGTTGTGAATGCCGCTTAACTCTTGGGGCAATTGGAGTTTATACGCTACTGGACCAATCCTTTCAAGGATTTCAAAGGGTCCAACATATCTCGGGCTTAGTTTTCCTTTCTTACCAAAACGCACAAGCCCTTTCCAAGGCGACACTTTTAAAAGTACCTTGTCTCCTACTTGGAATTCTAATGGTTTTCGACGATTATCCGCATAACTTTTCTGACGATCTCTAGCAGCTTTAAGCTTATCCTTGATGATAGCAATCTTGTCGGATGTTTCCTGGATAAGTTCGACTCTAGTCAACTGTCTGTCTCCGATTTCTGTCCAGCATAAGGGCGAACGACACTTGCGTCCATACAATGCTTCATATGGAGCACATTGGATACTCGTGTGGTAACTGTTATTGTAGGAAAACTCAATTAGGGGCAAATGAGTATCCCAATTTCCTTTGAACTCAATGACACACGCTCGTAGCATGTCTTCCAATGTTTGTATTGTTCTCTCTGTTTGCCCATCTGTCTGAGGGTGGTAAGCTGTGCTCAAATCTATCTTGGTTCCTAGTACCCTCTGTAACATCCACCAAAATCGAGATGTAAAACGACTATCTCTATCAGAAATGATAGATAGGGGTACACCATGTAGAGAAACAATTTTGTCGATGTAGATTTGGGCCAATTTTTCCATCTTGAAATCTTCTCGAATGGGTAGAAAGTGTGCAGATTTCGTCAGTCGATCCACTATGACCCAAATTAAGTCATGACCTTTAGCAGTTCTAGGAAGTTTGGTAACAAAGTCCATAGATATTTTCTCCCATTTCCATTGGGGAATTTCAGGTTGTTGCAACAACCCGGATGGTTTCTGATGTTCAGCTTTGACTATTGAGCATGTCAAACACTTCCCAACGTACAAGGCAATATCCTTTTTCATTCCAGGCCACCAATAGTACTCTTTAAGATCCTTGTACATCTTATCTGCTCCAGGGTGGATGGAGTATTTAGATCGATGGGACTCCTCTAGTACCATGTCTCTCAAGTTGTTAACCCTTGGAATCCAAACCCTGTCTTTAAAATAACGAACTCCATCAGGTTTGGTTTCAAATCTTTCTTCCAAACCATGTAAAGTTTCGCCTAGAAGATTTTCCTTGCATAACGCTTTCTCCTGGGCATTAATGATTTGAGATTTCAAGCTTGTCTGAATTACCATTCCCAAAGCTCTCACATGGGAAGGTTTCACTCTTTCTTTCCTACTAAGAGCGTCGGCTACTACGTTAGCCTTCCCTGGGTGATATCGTATCTCACAATCATAATCACTAAACAACTCTACCCATCTTCTCTGCCGCATGTTTAACATTTTCTGATCCAGGATATGCTGAAGGCTTTTGTGATCGGTATAAATGGTGCACTTGGTTTCGTACAAATAATGCCTCCATATCTTAAGGCGAAAACTATTGCTCCTAGTTCTAGATCATGGGTGGTATAATTCTTCTCGTGCGGTTTGAGTTGTCTGGAAGCATATGCAATGACCTTATCTTTTTGCATTAGCACACATCCTAATCCTTGATGAGACGCATCACAATACACCACAAAGTTCTCTAATCCTTCTGGTAAAGCCAGAATTGGTGCATTGAACAGCTTGTTTTTCAGGATTTGAAACGCCTCTTCGTGTTTCTCTTCCCAGAGAAATTTTCTATCCTTTTGGGTCAAAGATGTTAATGGTTGAGCAATCCTAGAGAAATTCTCAATGAAGCGTCTGTAGTACCCAGCTAATCCTAGGAATTGTCGTATTTCTGTCGGGGTTTTGGGGGCCTCCCATTTCTTGATTGCCTCTATCTTAGCTGGATCTACATGGATTCCTCTTTCACCAATCACATGACCACGAAAATGTACTTCCCGAATCCAAAATTCACACTTAGTGAACTTGGCATACAATTTCTGTTCCTTCAACAGCTCCAACACTAGCTTTAGATGTCTATTGTGATCTTCTTTGGTCCGCGAGTAAACAAGTATGTCATCGATAAATACAATTACAAACCTGTCTAGGTATGGTCTACAGACCCTATTCATCAAATCCATGAATACAGCGGGTGCGTTCGTTAGTCCAAAAGGCATGACTAAGAACTCATAATGTCCATAACGGGTTCTAAATGTTGTTTTGTGAATGTCCTCTTCGTGAATTCTTAGCTGATGATACCCTGACCGAAGGTCGATTTTTGAGAAGTAGGAAGCGCCCTGCAACTGATCGAACAAGTCATCTATTCTAGGGAGGGGATATCGATTCTTGATTGTCAACTTGTTCAATTCTCTGTAATCAATGCACATTCGGAACGAACCATCTTTCTTTTTGACGAATAACACTGGGGCTCCCCAAGGTGAAGAACTTGGTCGAATAAACCCTTTGTCTAGAAGTTCTTGAAGTTGTCCGGATAGTTCTTGCATCTCGGATGGTGCAAGGCGATATGGTGCTTTTGCTACCAGTGCCGCTCCGGGAATTAAGTCTATCCGAAATTCGACCTGTCTATAAGGGGGTAGACCGGGCAATTCCTCCGGAAATACTTCGGGATAGTTTTGAACCACCGGAATCTCCTTGAGTTGCTTAGCTTCAGGTTCTCTTTCTAGCACGTGGGCCATGAATGCAATACAATTCTTCTTCAGGTACTTGTGAACCTTCACGCTTGATACTATGTTTAAACTTCTTCCTGGCTTCTCACCGTGTATGATATGGGTTTCTCCATTAGGGAGAGGCACTCTGATGACTTTCTCATAACAACCAATGTCCGCTCTATTTTTGGATAACCAATCCATCCCTACTATCACATCAAAAATACCTAGCTCTATAGGAATTAGGTCAATGCTAAAGAGTTTATCAACTAAATTCAAAGTACAACCAGGAATTATATCACTAGCCCTAATTTCATACCCATCAGCAAGTTCAATAGCATAAGCATTCCTCATCTTTACCGATTTCAAGCCAATTAACGGTCTAAATGCTAAAGAAACAAAACTCCTATCTGCTCCCGCATCGAATATTACTAATGCAAAATGGTTGTTTAGGAGGAACGTACCTGTTATCACTTCAGGGTTCTGACGAGCTTCTTCTGCACCAATCACAAAGGCTACACCTCTTGGTTGTCCAACTTGATTTCCTTGAAAGTTTTGCCTGACTTGGCCTTGTCCATTGTTACCAGGTCCATTGTTCAGTTTAGGACATGCTCTACGGAGATGATCAGTACTCCCGCACTCGTAACATGTCCTTTTTCCCTCCTTATTCACCTTACAATACTTCGAGTAATGGCCTATTTTCTTACAGTTTTGGCACACCGGGCAAGCTCCCTTGTGATGGAAGTTACACTTATTGCACTTTGGAAGCGGCTCTGAGTACTGCTTCCACTCCTGCACTTCCCGTTCTTGAGTTTTCACTGGTTCTTGCTCCTAGGCTCTTACCATAAAGTTTCTTGAGACTTTCTGCTTCCTCCCTGACTTGCCTCCATACTTTTTCTCTCCCTGATCTGCTGGCTTCCTCTTGCTACTAGAGCTTTCCTTTACCGATGCTCCCATCCTTATCACATCACAATCAGTAATAGCCCACCAAACATATAATATGCTGTCATCACATGACTTGCCTCTCGTCTAGCAGCACTAGCAGTGTCAGCAGTCTCCATCGAATGCTGATACAGGATTTCCATCCCTGTCATCACTTCGTTCAATACCTCCTGGTGCCCAGCTATCATAGCGAGACTGTGACGTAGGCCCGCTGCTATCGACTGCAATCTCCAGGACTCCTCCGGGGTCATACCTGGCTGTCTGACAGGTATCCCTATGACTTGCTGAGGTGAGGGTGCTCTCGGTCCTGCATCGCTGGGTTCTGCTCTGCTAGGTCCTGCCGTGCCATGTCCTGCTGTGCTGGCGGGTATCCTTCCTGGAATAGGAACACTCTTCCTCGCTGTCCTCCGAATGCGAAGTCCATAGAGCGGTGGCTGTGGCAACACCGATGTAGGTGATGCCTCGCGTCGTTGACTCGGGGCGTTGTCATTGCTGATCTCCACCGAGTTCCCAGTATCTTCCGTATCCTCTGATGGGTCTTCTTCTACCGAGGCGGGGGGATTACGTCGAGGGATAACAGTGACGTAGCCGGATTCATCGGCTGAGGCGGTAGCGCGGGAAGATGACGATGTTGACATAGTGGACTGTGACATAGTTTCAATGAGATATGAAATAAATGACAATGCATGCCTATAATATGCAATCCTTACACACACCAAAATTAACCTTTTGAAATTTTGAAATAAAGTTTTCTCAAATATTTTTGTTGAACATATTCCCATTATAATTAGCTCAAGCTTTGTATAAATCTTTTCTTAATTAAACATAGGTGATCAGGCTATGTTTAATCAAGGTCCAATAATACAACTCCCGACCTAATTATACTAGTAATATGTTTGATGTAAAGAGAATTTCTTTGTAAGTTTTAGTTATAGGTTGTGTTTTCTTAAAGAAAAACCGATGTTCTCTATAACTTTAGCTCTGATACCACTTCTGTCACACCCCGCTAAAGCGGAAACGCAAGGTATGACAGCGATAACGGTTTCAATGCAAAAGATAAAGATACATCACCATAGCAGTATTTAAAAGTTTACAACCCATAGCTTCAAAAGAAACAAAATACAAGTTTTTCAAAATAACATTGTTCAAAATATAGCTTCATAATAGCTTCAACACGATGCAGCATGCTCTATGATGATGAATCTTTACATCCACTTACTAATTACTTCCTGAAAAAGCATGTAAAACGAGCGTCAACTATGAAAATAGTTGGTGAGTATCACAAGTTTATAAATCGAGGGTACAATAATGCTTTTCGTAAGTACAAGTACATTGCTTTAATGATAAAACAAAGTTGATTGCTATTAAGGTATACAAGTTTATTGCTAGAACGGGAAACGCGTTTGTATATGTATGAGCAAACAATGAGTCTCAACCAAACCTATGACTGAAGCCCTATCGAGATCTATGCTTATCGTTCCATAGATGAATATGGTATCATGCACTCCAGCGATTCGGGCGAGTGAGGAGTTGTCAATTCCTAATAGCGCTATCCATAACGACCATTGGCTCAAAGAGTTAATGGTTAGAGATAAGGGAAGGGCCTTTGTACGATAAGTTCTCATGTTCCGTGTTGCATAGACATACATAAAGAAACATAGCAATACAATAGCAATCATGTTTGATACAATTCAATTTAAATACAACATGCAAATAGTAGTTTTTCTGGACATGCTTTTCCACCCCAAAACATAAAAACCGAAAATAGGGGAGTGCGTGAATACTCACGATGTTTTGTATAGGCACAAGCGGTTCTTCGGGATGCACCAACGTCTTACTACCGGGATCCTACGACATCAAACACACGCACTAGTGAGTTTCCATGTCGATATCTAATGCTAATATACTAAACTCTACATATAGGGAAATGCCAATTTATGTTTTAGTATTGGATTTTATATCAATTAGTTACACTTTTTCTGAAGTAATGAAATTCTATATATCGGGCGATTAATTACAACCTTGGAATATAAACTTTCCAAATTTTTAAGTCCTTATTACAACATAAATTCACGAAAATAGCATTCGAGGGATAAAAATTCTCAAACTTTTTATTTAGCTGTTATTACACAATACTAAGCTGGGAAAATTATAAAAATGGATTTCCAAGCTCTTTAATTATATTTTATGATTTTTGAGCATTTATTTCAATAAAAATTGAAATAAATAGAAAACAGTTTCCAAAATTACCCAAATTTTTTATTTAATTGTTATTATACATAAATAGGCTGGGAAAAATATAAAAGATATTTTTCAGTGGTTATTTGTATTTTTCCTTGTTTTATTCCTTTAAATAGTCATTAATTAAAGAAATAATATTAAACAGTTAAAATAAATCACCATAAATTTTTGTAACATCATTTACAGTATAAATATCCTGGGAAAAATATCAAAAGTGGTTTTCATATTGTATAAACTGGTTTTGGGTATTTATGTATATTTAAGTGTATTTTAGTGCAATTAACTTTAGAAAATAAGAGAAAAATAGTTTACAGTAGAGAAAAATATTCAAAATTTTTATGTAACCCCCTACTCTATAATATTATATCCTGGTAAATTTTCATAAATTTTGGATAATCAGAACTATTTCTCCCATTTTTAGACCATTATAATTACCAAAAATTGGGAAAAATAGTAAAACATGATGGAAAATCTTGAAATTATTTTCTGAAGTCACCCATCACAGGTAAGGTATGCAAAAATTGTTAGATACAATTTTCACATCCTATAAAGTGGTTTTGTAATTTATCATTCCCTAAACAAAATAAAACTAGAAATCGTATGAAACAGTAACAAAAATTGCTAAAATTTGGTGAGGGGTCATTATTCCCCTACAGATCATCCATGAATTTATTTAGGATTTATTGACCTCTGGAAGTATTTTATATGATTTATGCCCTTGGTTTTAGCAATAATTCTAATAAATCAAAGAAATAACAAAAGCTCTTGAAATTTTCCAGATTATCTCATGCATGCAAGGGCTTTCAAAAGGAAAAATGTAAAAAAAATGTATTCAGAAGAGAAATGAGGGTAATGATTCCAAACAATTTAAGAAAAATTGCATGCAATAATGCATGAAGTGTAGATGTGGCTAAAGTTCATGAATTTTTGTAGTCCATTCAGTGGGGCTTTAAGCCACTAAATTTCAACCATAATTCACTAGATATGTTAAGTTTCTAAGGTATTTTTTCTCAGATTTATGGTTGGATTTAAGGCCATTGTTTAAGCAAGATAAAAATAGTGATCACAGAAAAAGAGCTGTATGCGCAACCTTTTTGTAAAATCTGCTAAAAATCGGATATTTAATATTTTACAGTGAGACCAGTTGGGTTTAAAATTCAACTCGTGGAACTAACCAATAAAAAACGAATATCATGATTTGGTTAAGAAATGACTGAGTTATGACTGTTTAAAGTCGAACAAAGTAATCTGGCAGATTGCATGTTTGCTTGTGTGCATTATTAGGGTATTTCAACAAGAACATCATCCATGTCTTTGGTAAGGCCCGATTTCTAACACATGCATGGAATGAATTAGCATGCAAGATGTACTAGAAATGGTTTAAATGCTTTTGTCCATGCATGAACACAAAAGAAATGGAGAAGAACATGAAATATTAGGTTTTGATGTCACATGATCATATGTGCATCTTTTCCACTCCTTGCATGGGTTTGATCCCAGATTTTCACCATCTCTAACACATGCATTGTGTTATGGTGAGAATCTACAAACCACAAGGGGAGAATAAAGATTTCTAGCCATGGAAAGGCATAGAATCCGAAAAGTAGAGAAGACTAAGAAGAAAAAGAGGTTTAACCATGAAACTATGGAAGAAGATGTTGTTGTTTACCTTGGTTTTGACCTTGAGAGAAGTAAGAACACTTCAAGGGCTTCACAATCTCGAAATTTTGCAGAGAAATGAGAGGATTTTCGTGAGTTTAGAGAGAGGGAAGAAGAGGGTGAAGTGTGTGAAGAGAGTGAAGTGAGAGAGTGAAGAGGGAAGAGGTGGAGTAAGGGTTTAAGCTTAATGATTTTGTTTTGGGGAAGAGAAAGGGCATGGGGAGAGGTGATGGCCGGTTTTTGCATGCATTTTGGCCTCCTCTCTCCTAAATTTTAAACTTTATAAACTTCCCTCCTATATTTTATATAAAAACATTCATTTTTATAAAATGTTTATTAAGCAATTTGATTTATTTAAAAATCTTGTTTTCAACAAATAATTTATGATTAATACTTGTAATTTATATTTCTAGTTCATTGGTATAATCCATAATTTGATTAATAAAATTTGATATTAGGAAATTTATAGCCAAATTTTATAAAGTTTTTAAGCTTTATAATTTATAACTTTGGATTTTTGGCTCTTTAGGGTTTTTGGAATATTGTTTGATATTCAACAACATGTTGAAGTATAATTAGAATATTTTAATTTATTTTTAGAGTTTTATACCCTATTTCAATTATAACAAAGCTTGAAGCTTTATTCTAATTATAGTATTGGCATTTCCTATTGTAGCTAAGCAACTTACTAGAATTGTAAGTATCAAGTATATTAGTCCTAGACCTTAGTTGGATCCTAGTTTATGCAAGATTTTTGACCTAATCTATACTACTTGGTCATGGCATGTTGTGCATGAATGGTTTTTATAAAGATGCATGAGTCCGAGAATGACCTGAATTGGCAGGTGTCACAGTTTATTAGGGTTGCATGCACACTTAGGAAGTGTTAGATTGCTCAAAACCCAACAGTGGTATTAGAGCCTAGGCTTGCTTGTTTGATACTTGATGCAAAATAGTGAAAAAAGTCAAAATCTTTGTTGTCTGCATGATGGACTCGCTGAGTCCATGGGGGGACTCGCCGAGTCCAAGGCAAAATTCATCCTACTCGCCGAGTAGGTTCGTGCACTCGGCGAGTAGAAGGTCCAGAATGCAGATTTTCGACTTTTGCTGCTGGAAATGGACTAGAAACTTTACCCCAAACTGTTTTGATGTTTTAAAACTTATTTTAGTTGGTGTAATGGTTGTTCTAATCCATTTACAATGGCATATATAAAAATTTCATGCTTTGTATGTGTTCATATAATTTTGAAACTTTGATAATCATGTTCATGTTCTTATGAATTTAGAAGATGATAGGAATTATTTGCTGAATTGTTTAGGATTAATTCTTGATCATTTATGTGTTTTAATGGAGTCCATAATTTATCCTCAAGTTATCGATATCCGAATGTCACTTTTCATTAACACACATTAAAAACACATAAGTTATATAAAATGAAGAGTCTTCATTTTATGAACCTTTAATTCATAACTTAGAATTTTAAAAGTTAAAATTCAACACTTATGCTATTTATTACATTAATGGTTAATTATATATATATATATATATATATATATATATATATATATATATAATATATATATATATATATATATATATATATATATGTATAAGAACAAGTTGTTTTACCGTTAGTAGGCCTCATTCACGAAGCCGGTCTATAAGGTGGGTATAAGGTTGTTGCCTATAAAATGACGACTTAATGGGTGTATACTCTCACCCACCGCTTGCTTGACTGGTGGAGGGTCGTTAGCCGAACGGGTAAGACAAAGACTTGTAAATTCTCATTAAGTATGATGAATATTATAAAGTAACTAAACCTTTTATTTAATTCCCAATCTTAGTTACTTTAGGAAAAATGTGAACATGGTGCTAATACATGGAATTCAAACTTTATACCTTACCAAGTCGTTGGTGGAGCGTGTGTGGTTAACCGACACACTAACTTGGACTAGTAAAGATCACGAAGGGTGACTTAATGTTTGTCATAGATCAATGGAGCGTGTGTGGTTAACCGGCACATTGATTAGGTGAAAATATTAAGGGTACCAAGTGAGTTGGCATGGTTATTCACACTTTGTTTTGTGATCCTCGGCATCCCAGTCACAAAACTTGAAGGGCACAATCGAGATTGAAACATCCCATTGAAAAGTACAATGAATCTCAAAAGAATCTAGGAATTTCAAATCCAATTAAAACCTAATAAATCATTTCGTTTTTGTGGTGGAAATTGGTGAATCGTCATTCACCTACCTTTCAAATATATTATTACTTAGATTACGGAATCCCTATTCTAAGTATAATATATTGTGATTGGATCCTAGCCTTAATATTACATTTGGGTGTCTTATTCGGGCTCTAACCTAACTGGTTCTTTCTCTCTCATGAATCTTTGTGGGAGAGTCATCTTTGATGGTTCCAACTTCATGGACTGGATAAGGAACATCAGGATGGTAACTCGTTATGAGGACAAGGAATATGTCCTCGATAAGGAGTTAAAAGAGCTTCATGAGTCTACTGCTACTCCTGGGGAGATCGCTGAATTCAAGACACATGAGAGAGATGCTACTAAGGTGGCACGCATCATGATGGCCATGATGACAGCCGAGCTCCAAAAGTCCTATGAGGACTTCTACCCTTTTGAGATGCACCAAGACCTGATGGAAAGGTACCATCAGAGTGCTCGTCAAGAGCAGTATGAAATAATCTCCTCCATAATAACAACCCGCATGAAGGACGGTGAATCCATCACGACCCACATGCAAAAGATGCAAAGGTATGTGGATCGTTTGCTGAAGCTGAATGTGAACTTCCCTGAGGATTTGGCAATTGACATCATTTTGCACTCCTTACCTTCTTGTTATGACCATTTTCGTATGACATATCATATGAACAAGGAGGAAGTTACCCTTAGCAAGCTTTAAGGACTCTTGAAGACCGCTGAAACCGGTCTTAAGGGAAAGTCGGTTATTACCTCTACTACTCCTACTCCAACATCTACCCCTGTTTTGGCTATCGGGCAAGGCAAAGGGAAAAAGAGGAAGCACCCTTCGAAGGGTACCAAGGGAAAGTATCTTGAAGGCTCCTCATCAAGGACCAAGAGCGGTTCTGCCACTCCTTCTGCCATTCCCAAGGATGTTGATTGCTACTATTGCTAGGACAAGGGGCACTGGAAGCGAAACTGCTCTAAATACTTGCAGGATCTGAAGGATGGGAAAGTGAAACCCACCCATGCATGTATTTACACAATATTGTCTAATAACTCACCATATTCTAACTCTTGGGTGCTTGATATAGGATGTGGTATTCACATATGTTCTGATTTGCAGGGCCTAAGAAGAAGTGAGGATGTGGAGCACGGGAAGATAAACTTGATCATGGGGAATAGGAAGGCTTCACCTATTTCCAAGATTAGAGTTTATACTTTGTTGCTGAATAATGGGTTAAAATTAGATTTGAATAAATGTGTGTACTCGTCTGAAATGGCGAGGAATATTATTTCTTTTCATGCTTTGTACAAACAAGGTTTTACCTTTCGTTTGATAATGAATGTGGTGGTATTAATTCTTTCTTTAAAAATGTGTTTTATTTTAAAGCATTACCTTGTGATGGTGTGTATGAAACTATGTCGATTGTAGACAACTTAGGAAATAATGTGTTGTACATTGATTCTTCTACTAGCCTAGATAAAGCATCATTGTGGCATTGTCATCTTGGACATGTAAACAATAAACGCATAGGCCAACTCCAAAAGAGTGGAGTCTTGGAATCATTCGAACTTAAATCGGATGATAGTTGTGAATCTTGTCTACTTGGAAAAATGACAAAATCACCCTTCAGTGGAACTTGTGAAAGGGGTGAGGGTTTGTTGGACCTAATACATACTGATGTATGTGGACCATTCAAAACCGCCACAAGGGATGCTAATCGGTATTATGTGACTTTTATTGATGATTTTAGTAGATATGGATATGTCTACTTAATCAAACATAAGTCAGAAACCTTTGAAAGGTTTAAGGAATTTTGAAACAAGAAGTAGAAAATCAATTGGGCAGGAACATTAAGATGCTTTGATCCAATCGAGGTGGTGAGTATCTTAGTACCGAGTTCCTTGACTATCTTAAGAAGTGTGGGATTGTCTCACAATTGACTCCTCCCAAGACACCACAGCTAAATGGTGTAGCTGAGAGGCGTAATCGAACCTTGTTAGACAAGGTTCGCTCCATGATGAGTCGAGTTTCGCTACCAATCTCTTTTTGGGGGTATGCCTTAGATACTGTCGCCCATATCCTCAATCTAGTCGCTACAAAGAAGGTTACCAAAAAACCTCATGAGATGTGGACTGGGAAGGTTCCCAATTTGGACCACATCAAAATTTGGGGTTGCGAAGCTTTCGTGAGGCATGAAACTCACGATAAGCTTGAACCCCGAAGTGAAAGGTGTATTTTCATCGACTACCCACAGAAATCCTTCGGTTACCTCTTCTACAGACCTAGTGAGAATGTGGTCTTTGTAGCAAGAAGAGGGGTCTTTCGTGAGAGAGAATTTATAAGCCAAGGAGACAGTGGGAGGCAAATTGATCTTGAAGAAATTCAAGAATAAATTAGTGAAGGAACCTCAGACACT
Organism: Lactuca saligna; assembly: GCF_052625555.1. Taxonomy (NCBI): domain Eukaryota; kingdom Viridiplantae; phylum Streptophyta; class Magnoliopsida; order Asterales; family Asteraceae; genus Lactuca; species Lactuca saligna. Next base: position 92,571,995 of record NC_136418.1, read on the forward strand.
AGCAATCAACCTGAGGAGGAAACTCCTGTTGAGCTAGCTGACGAGTCTGTACCTCCGAGGCGTTCCACACGGGTTAGGAACACACCTACGTTTTATTATGGTTTTCATATTACTACGGAAGGTGATACATTTATCAGTGATAGTACACTAGTAAATTTGGATGAACCTAGCAGTGTTAAGGAAGCCATGGCAGGCCCGGAGTCTGCTAAATGGAAGGAGGCTATGGACAGCGAGATACAGTCCACGTATGACAATCAAGTTTGGAACTTGGTTGACAATGTACCAGGCCATAAAACAGGCGGGTGCAAATGGATATTCAAGAAGAAGACTGACATGGTGTAACGACCCGTTCCCGGTATGTTAATTTATTAGTAATTGTTTTAAAGATTTGCAAGAGGGACTCAGCGAGTTCATAGCCTGAATCGCCGAGTAGGGTCGCGACTTCGAGCACGTGTTAGCTGGAGACTCGGCGAGTCCATATCCCAGACTCAGCGAGTCCATCCGTCTGGGTGAAACCCTAAATCCCCGGGTTTCCCACTATTTAAGTCACCTTATAGCCCCATTCTTGCCTCCTTCACCCTGAGAACACTGTGAGAAAAACCCTAGTTCATCCTTGAGAGTTTATAAGTGATTTTGTGTGATTTGTGAAGGCTTGAAGAAGGAGAAGAAGAAAGGAGCAAGGAGAAGAAGAGTTGTGCAAGATCCAAGGGCAAATATGAGTTATTTGGAGGTATTTTCGGATTCCCCTCTTGTTTTATGCTTTAAACCTCCATTAGAACTCTTCTAAGAACTAGTTGATGCTTGTTCCAAGCCTTGTGCTTTCATGAACGCCCTAATAAGCCGAGATAACCTTGGATCTATTCATTGAGAAGTCCCATAGTCCAGATCTATTGCCTTTATGAGGATACTTTGCATATTAACCCTAGATCTATCCCTTTTCTGCATATTTTAGCCTTATTTTCCCTTATTCATGTGTTGTACACGTAAAGTTGGAAACTTTACGTGGTAAACCAGCTTATTGGACTCAGATCTATCATTTGTATGTGTTGGATTCAAGCAAAATCGGGTGAAAAACAGTTGCATGGTGGCAACTCGGCGAGTCGGGAAGAACGACTCGGCGAGTTGAGTCGCGAGTCCCCGATTCCTTCATTTTTAGCAGTGTTGAGTGGAACCAGTGAGTTAGAGAGTGGACTCTGCGAGTTGAAGGTAGACTCAGTAATGGAGGGACTCAGCGAGTTGTTCATACAACTCGGCGAGTCCAAGGCAATCTTCTTAAGATCAAGAACAACTCGTCGAGTACGTTCATATGGCTCGGCGAGTCGAATGAAGATTGTCTCAGTTCTTGGATCAAGAGGGTACTCGTCGAGTCGATTCCATACTCGACGAGTAGCAGCGAGTAGGATTGAAAAGTGAGAGTAGGACTCGGCGAGTTGGGTGGCCCAACTCGGCGAGTCAGTCCAAATGAGAGTAACTTTGACCAAGGGTAAAAGAGTCATTTTACCCAAGTGCAGTGTTTAGTATTTGATTGAGTGTGTTTATGGACTTGTAGTCGGGGAGATACAGGAGCAGCAGCCGTTAGCTTCCAGAGCCACACACTCAGCAGCCAGTTTACGAGGTGAGTTTCCTTCCAGTAGGGACGGGTCTAAGGCCACAATGCCGGCCCGTTCAGTTAGCAGTAGTTTCCGGACTTTGGTCCGATGCAGTAGCTAGTATGTTTGATGCCTTCGTGGCTCAGACAGGATTTGTATGCTATGTTTTATGTGTTAAGTCTTATGTGTTTCGGGCTACGGCCCGATGTAGTATGCAGTATATGTGTTCATGCTAAATGATGTGTTATGCTATGCCATGTTCAGTTAGTCAGTTCCGGACTTCGGTCCGATGCAGGGGACAAGGTCCCAGTCGGTTCCGGACTTCGGTCCGATGCAGATAGTTCCGGACTTCGGTCCGATGCAGTTAGTTTCGGACTTCGGTCCGATGCAGTTAGTTCCGGACTTCGGTCCGATGTAGGGGACAAGGTCCCAGTCAGTTCCGGACTTCGGTCCGATGCAGTTTCCGGGCTTCGGCCCGATGCAGTGGGCCAAGCCCAATATGTGTTTATATGATACTGTATGGTATGTGGTAGTTTGGGGGAGCTCACTAAGCTTAGTGCTTACAGTTTTAGTTTTGGTTTCAGGTACTTCCGCAAGCAAAGGGAAGAGCTCGGGGTTATAGCATCGCACACACCACAGCTTAGCTTTTATCCTGGGGATGGTTTTAGTTGTCTTGATTTGATATAGTATGATACAGTTTTTCCGCACAGTATTTTATTATGATTTGGGATACATCGCGTATGTTTTTATGTTATGATACTCAGATTATGGTTTTGATTACATTGAAAAACAAAATTTTTGGGTCGTTTCAAGTTGGTATCAGAGCCCTGGTTTGAGGGATTCGGATACACTTCCGGGTATATCTGAACTCAAACTAAGGAAAATAAAGATTTTATTTTTTTAAAAAAAATAAATAAATAAATAAATAAAAACGTTTTACAAAAAGAATTTTGAAAGCACTTAGAAGGAAAGAAATCGTTTTTTTTTTAACAAGATAGAGGTGTATGCATGCAATCAGCCGGGCTCAAGTAAGTACTCCCAAATTACCCATACAAGTTATTTGTTCAGTTTCAGTTTCAGTAGAACAGCATGCTAATATAGGACTAAGGATCTAGGAGAATGCCTTATGTGCCTGCTTTATGTATTACAGCTTTATGAGTATTGCATGCTAGAATTGAGTAGACAGCAGTAGGATAGCCTGATTAGGTTATGCCTGATAGTGGGAGCTTAGCATCCTATGCTAGTGCAGTTTCTTGTTACGAGAATAGTTTTGCTTGAGTCTGTTTCCCTTGTCCGAATGTTGCTTGCTTCGTGCTTTGTGGGAATCTGAGTGATGGGAGTTAGCCATTAGGTGAACACGTCACACCACATGTGGTCAGGGTTGAATAATCCCAGAGTGCTGGAACTGGCCCTATTGCGCAGCTCTTGTTTGAGTCCAACCATTATAGGGACGGGTCTTTTACTTGAAGGATTATCTGATCCTCATCACATGTGATGGTGTTTAGGTAGTGGCTAATTGGCATTATGAGGAGACCTTCAGCAGCTGAGGACCAGTTGTGTTAAGTCTGAGGTTTCCCTAGGGCAAGCCTAGGATGAGAGTAGCAGAGAATAGCAGTAGTAGAAGTGACTTGGTGGAGTCAAGGCAATCCTTGAGGAAAGTACGGATAGATGTGGAAGGTAGTATGGGCCCGTACTACTGAAAGCAGAGGATCCGTACTCGAATCAAGGAAGGCCAAGACAAGACCAGGAAGCTAGTAGTAGTATCACGATCCCTTGTGATATTTCAGTGTTTTGATGTTGTTATGATATGTTTCAGAATGGTAGTTTTGCGCCCGAGACCAGCAGTCGGCAGCTCAGATGCCGGAGGGGGATCAGGATCGGGATCAGGCCCGGAGGTCGGGCAGATGGATGAGCAGACCAGAGAGTTCCTTTCTTCTGAGGTTACCGGCATCATACTGGAGCAGACTCCTATGATCTTCGGTTCGATCAACGAGGGTATTTTAGAGCTGATGGATGAGAGATTGGGTGGTTTTCGTGCTGAGATGGCGGCCATGATGGGGTCGCGCACACTTACGTTCAGGGAGTTCAGTGCATGTGGAGCTCCAGACTATCATGGGGCGCGGGACCCCATAGCGAGTACCAGATGGTTGGCGGATGTGGCCAACGCTTTTCGCACTAACAGGTGTCCCGAGGGGGACAAGGTTAGATTGGCGTCCTGTCTTCTGAAGGACAGGGCACGGGATTGGTGGGAGGAGGTTGGACATGCCATCGGGGATGATGCAGCATTGGATGCCAAGACCTGGACTGATTTCTCTACTAGGTTCAGGGCGGAGTTTGCACCGGTCATTGAGGTGCAGCAGCTAGCTAGGGAGTTTCAGGACCTTACCCAGACTACAGAGACGGTGGCGAAGATCACCGCCAAGTTCAGGGAGAGGGCTCTTCTTGTTCCTCAGTATGCAGCCGATGAGGAGATGAAGACGGCCCGTTATCATGAGATGTTGCGGAGTGATATCCGCATGTTTGTGAGCCGGTCCAATTGTAAAACGCTGGACGACATGATTGCTAGAGCTAGGGAGAGGGAGATTGATCTCGAGATGGAGAAGAAGAGGAAACCGGAGGCGGTTTCAGGTTCAGGCAGTGTGGGCAAAAAGCCCAAGGTTTCAGATCACAGGTCCAGGAGTCAGCAGAGCCATGGTCGGTGTGGCAAGTGTGGGAGATTGCAAGAGGGGGCGTGCAAGGCAGGGAGTTCCTACTGCTTCAAGTGCTGTCGGATTGGGCATTTGAGCAGGGATTGTACGGCCCCTGCTACTACGGTTACAGCATCAGATCTGATTTGCTTTCAGTGCAATCAGGGGGGACATAAAAAGTCCCAGTGTCCCAGTTTAGCTGCAGCGGGGAAGGTGGTTGCACCTGCCCCTGCCACCTTGAGGATTACGGATGGCCGGCAGGGCCGATCTGATGCGCCAGTGGCGAAGAGCAGGGCGTTTCAGATGACAGCAGAGGAGGCGCGAGCGACTCCTGATGTGGTGATGGGTATGTATCTTTCCTTCACCTTTTAATTATCATTATCGTTTGAATATTACTTGATGATATGTTTTATTTAGGGTCGTTCTCGGTGAACGGCATCTATGCTTTAGTATTGTTCGATTTGGGGGCTACCCGATCATTCGTATCGCTTGTGCTTAGCAAGAGATTTAGCAGAGCTCCAGGGGAGCTGGATTGTCCATTAGAGGTTGAGATAGCAGATGATAGGACCGTGAGGGTCGGCAAAGTACATAGAGGGTGTTCCCTTCATATATTTGATGAGCAGTTTTCAGTGGACCTGGTTCCTATTCCCCTGCGAGGGAATAAAGTTATTGTGGGTATGGATTGGCTAAGCCCCAATGGGGCGGTGATTGATTGTGAGCTTCAGCTAGTGAGGATTCGCACTCCCAGTAGGGGAGAGATAGTGATTCAGGGCGAGAGGCCCCAGCGAGGACCGACCTTTTGTTCCGCCGCAAGGGCGAGGCGCTATGTTCAGCAGGGTTGCGCCGGTTTTGTAGTTTACGTCTTGGATGCCCGGGAGAAGGGCAAGATGACGATTGATGATGTTCCTATTGTTCGGGACTACCCGGATGTATTTCCCGAGGATTTGCCGGGGATACCTCCTGAGAGACAGGTTGAGTTCAGGATCGACCTAATTCCTGGTGCGGCTCTGATAGCCAAAGCACCGTATCGACTAGCTCCCCCTGAGATGCAGGAGTTGTCTACACAGCTGCAAGAGCTGTTAGACAAGGGTTTCATTCGGCCGAGCAGTTCGCCTTGGGGAGCGCCGATCCTGTTTGTGAGAAAGAAGGATGGGTCGCATCGTATGTGCATTGATTATCGGGAGTTGAACAAGGTAACGGTGAAGAACCGTTACCCACTTCCGAGGATAGATGACTTGTTTGATCAGCTTCAGGGAGCGTCTTGGTTCTCCAAGATCGATCTACGCTCCAGTTATCATCAGATGAGGGTTAGAGATGAGGATGTACAGAAGACTGCTTTCAGGACCCGGTATGGTCATTATGAGTTCGTGGTGATGCCATTTGGGCTCACCAATGCCCCAGCCACGTTCATGGACCTCATGAACCGCGTGTGCAGACCAATGCTGAATCGGTCGGTGATAGTATTCATAGATGATATCTTGGTATATTCCAAGACACAGGGGCAGCACGAGGAGCACCTGCGGGAGGTGTTGGAGACCTTGAGGAGGGAGAGACTCTCCGCAAAGTTCTCCAAGTGTCAGTTCTGGTTGCGCGAGGTGCAGTTTCTTGGTCATCTCGTCAACCAGAAGGGTATTTTGGTAGATCCGGCCAAGATAGAGGCCGTGATGCAGTGGGAGGTCCCAAAGTCTCCATCCGAGATTCGGAGCTTCCTAGGGTTGGCAGGGTATTATCGGAGATTTATTCAGGACTTCTCCAAGATAGCAGTGCCGCTCACCCGACTAACCAAGAAGTCGGTGGTATTTCGTTGGGGGCCTGAGCAGCAGGCGACGTTCGAGACTCTCAGATAGAAATTGTGCGAGGCTCCGATCCTTACCTTGCCAGAAGGAGTAGAGGACTTCATAGTCTATTGTGATGCTTCGATCATAGGTATGGGAGCAGTATTGATGCAGCGAGGCCATGTGGTAGCTTATGCCTCGAGACAGTTGAAGCCTCACGAGGCTAATTATCCTACCGATGATTTGGAGCTGGGGGAAGTTGTGTTTGCCCTCAAGATTTGGAGACATTACCTTTATGGGGTCCATTGTACTATATACACGGATCACAAGAGCTTGAGATATCTTATGGATCAGCCGAGTCTGAACATGAGGCAGAGGAGGTGGTTGGACGTGCTGAAGGATTATGATTGTGAGATCCTTTATCATCCAGGGAAGGCTAACGTGGTGGCCGACGCCCTAAGCCGCAAAGTGTCGGCGGCCCCTATTAGAGATATGTGTATGAGGATGATAGTGATCACTCTGTTGTTGGAGCGGATCAAGGAGGCTCAGATGGAGGGCCTCAAGGAGGAGAGGTAGAAGTGTGAGAGGATAGTGGGCCGAGTAGCTTCGTTCGATTATGACAGTCGGGGTTTGCTGATGCTTCATGGGAGGGTATGGGTACCGTACTGGGGTGGAGTGCGGCAGGTATTGATGGACGAGGCTCATAAGTCTCGGTTTTCTATCCACCCAGGGGCGACGAAAATGTATCGAGATCTTCGACCTGATTATTGGTGGCCCTGCATGAAGCGGGACATCGCTTGGTATGTTGAGAGATGCTTGACCTGCTGGAAGGTCAAGGCGGAACACCAGAGACCTCACGGCAAGATGCAGCCGTTAGACATTCCCGTGTGGAAATGGGAGGACATCACCATGGATTTTGTCACCAAGCTTCCCAGGACCGCACGCGGAGTGGATTCGATATGGGTAGTAGTGGATTGGTTGACGAAGAGTGCCCATTTTATTCCGATTCAGGAGAGTATATCGGCGGAAAAGTTAGCCGATATCTATGTGCGAGAGATTGTGGCACGTCATGGAGTGCCGGTATCGGTGGTGTCAGACCGAGATGTCCGTTTCACATCCAGATTCTGGAAGCGGTTCCACGACGAGATGGGTACTCGTCTTCATTTCAGCACCGCTTTTCACCCCCAGACTGACGGGCAGAGCGAGAGGATGATTCAGACTCTTGAGGACATGCTGAGGGCATGTGTTCTAGATTTTGGGGGCAGTTGGGATACGTATCTTCCGTTAGCGGAGTTCTCGTATAACAACAGTTATCATGCGAGTATTGATCGACCTCCTTTTGAGATGCTGTATGGGAGGAAGTGTAGGACCCCGATTTGTTGGGGCGAGGTCGGTCAGCGAGTCATCAGGAGCACAAAAGTGGTGCTCAAGACGACTGAGTTGATCCAGCAGGTCCGTAGTAGGCTGCAGACTGCGCAGAGTCGGCAGAAGAGCTACGCTGACAGGAGGCGTTCGGACTTGGAGTTTCAGGTGGGAGATATGGTCCTTCTGAAGGTCTCACCTTGGAAGGGTGTCATCAGGTTCCGGAAGAGGGGCAAATCGGGCCCCAGATTTATTGGTCCTTTCAGGGTTTTGGCCCGGGTGGGTCGGGTTGCTTATCGGTTAGATCTTCCTAAGGAGCTTAGTCAGATCCACAACACCTTCCACGTGTCGCAGTTGAGGAAGTGTTTGGTGGATGAGTCAGCAGTCGTTTCCCTAGAGGATATTCAGGTTGATAGCAGCCTGAATTATATCGAGAGACCGGTCGCGATTCTGGATCGGAAGGCCAAGACTTTGAGGAACAAGGTAATTCAGCTAGTGAAGGTATAGTGGCAGCACCGGAAGGGGTCTGAATGGACGTGGGAGGCTGAGGAGGAGATGAGAGCGCACTACCCGGAGATATTTGCAGATCCAGCCGTAGCAGACTTCGAGGACGAAGTCTGAGATAATTGGGGAGAATTGTAACGACCCGTTCCCGGTATGTTAATTTATTAGTAATTGTTTTAAAGATTTGCAAGAGGGACTCGGCGAGTTCATAGCCTGACTCGCCGAGTAGGGTCACGACTTCGAGCACGTGTTAGCTGGAGACTCGGAGAGTCCATATCCCGGACTCGGCTAGTCCATCCGTCTGGGAGAAACCCTAAATCCCCGGGTTGCCCACTATTTAAGTCACCTTATAACCCCATTCTTGCCTCCTTCACCCTGAGAACACTGTGAGAAAAACCCTAGTTCATCCTTGAGAGTTTATAAGTGATTTTGTGTGATTTGTGAAGGCTTGAAGAAGGAGAAGAAGAAAGGAGCAAGGAGAAGAAGAGTTGTGCAAGATCCAAGGGCAAATCTGAGTTATTTGGAGGTATTTTCGGATTCCCCTCTTGTTTTATGCTTTAAACCTCCATTAGAACTCTTCTAAGAACTAGTTGATTCTTTTTCCAAGCCTTGTGCTTTCATGAACGCCCTAATAAGCCGAGATAACCTTGGATCTATTCATTGAGAAGTCCCATAGTCCAGATCTATTGCCTTTATGAGGATACTTTGCATATTAACCCTAGATCTATCCCTTTTATGCATCTTTTAGCCTTATTTTCCCTTATTCATGTGTTGTACATGTAAAGTTGGAAACTTTACATGGTAAACTAGCTTATTGGACTCAGATCTATCATTTGTATGTGTTGGATTCAAGCAAAATCGGGTGAAAAACAGTTGCATGGCGGCAACTCGGCGAGTCGGGAAGAACGACTCGGTGAGTTGAGTCGCGAGTCCCCGATTCCTTCATTTTTAGCAGTGTTGAGTGGAACCAGTGAGTTAGAGAGTGGACTCTGCGAGTTGAAGGTAGACTCAGTAATGGAGGGACTCGGCGAGTTGTTCATACAACTCGGCAAGTCCAAGGCAATCTTCTTAAGATCAAGAACAACTCGTCGAGTACGTTCATACGGCTCGGCGAGTCGGATGAAGATTGTCTGAGTTCTTGGATCAAGAGGGTACTCGTCGAGTCGATTCCATACTCGACGAGTAGCAGCGAGTAGGATTGAAAAGTGAGAGTAGGACTCGGCGAGTTAGGTGGCCCAACTCGGCGAGTCAGTTCAAATGAGAGTAACTTTGACCAAGGGTAAAAGAGTCATTTTACCCAAGTGCAGTGTTTAGTATTTGATTGAGTGTGTTTATGGACTTGTAGCCGGGGAGATACAGGAGCAGCAGCCGTTAGCTTCCAGAGCCACACACTCAGCAGCCAGTTTATGAGGTGAGTTTCCTTCCAGTAGGGACGGGTCTAAGGCCACAATGCCGGCTCGTTCAGTTAGCAGTACTTTCCGGACTTTGGTCCGATGCAGTAGCTAGTATGTTTGATGCCTTCGTGGCTCAGACAGGATTTGTATGCTATGTTTTATGTGTTAAGTGTTATGTGTTCCGGGCTACGGCCCGATGTAGTATGCAGTATATGTGTTCATGCTAGATGATGTGTTATGCTATGCCATGTTCAGTCAGTCAGTTCCGGACTTCGGTCCGATGCAGCAGCCGTTAGCTTCCAGAGCCACACACTCAGCAGCCAGTTTACGAGGTGAGTTTCCTTCCCGTAGGGACGGGTCTAAGGCCACAATGCCGGCTCGTTCAGTTAGCAGTAGTTTCCGGACTTTGGTCCGATGCAGTAGCTAGTATGTTTGATGCCTTCGTGGCTCAGACAGGATTTGTATGCTATGTTTTATGTGTTAAGTGTTATGTGTTCCGGGCTATGTTTTATGCTAGATGATGTGTTATGCTATGCCATGTTCAGTCAGTCAGTTCCGGACTTCGGTCCGATGCAGGGGACAAGGTCCCAGTCGGTTCCGGACTTCGGTCCGATGTAGATAGTTCCGTACTTCGGTCCGATGCAGTTAGTTCCGGACTTTGGTCCGATGCAGTTAGTTCCGGACTTCGGTCCGATGCAGGGGACAAGGTCCCAGTCAGTTCCGGACTTCGGTCCGATGCAGTTTCCGGGCTTCGGCCCGATGCAGTGGGCCAGGCCCAATATGTGTTTATATGATACTGTATGGTATGTGGTAGTTTGGGGGAGCTCACTAAGCTTCGTGCTTACAGTTTCAGTTTTGGTTTCAGGTACTTCCGCAAGCAAAGGGAAGAGCTCGGGGTGATAGCATCGTACACACCACAGCTTAGCTTTTATCCTGGGGATGGTTTTAGTTGTCTTGATTTGATATAGTATGATACAGTTTTTCCGCACAGTATTTTATTATGATTTGGGATACATCGCGTATGTTTTTATGTTATGATACTCAGATTATGGTTTTGATTACATTGAAAAACAAAATTTTTGGGTCGTATTTTTGGGTCGTTTCACATGGAAGGAAAAGTGCATACTTATAAGGCTCGACTGGTTGCGAAGGGTTTTACTCAGAATCAGGGTATTGATTATGATGAAACCTTCTCGCCGGTAGCAAAGATTAAGTCTATTAGGGCTATGCTAGCCATTGCTGCATTTCATGATTATGAAATATGGCAAATGGATGTCAAAACCGCTTTTCTTAATGGAAAGTTGGCTGAGGATGTGTACATGAATCAGCCAGAGGGTTTTGTCAGTGCAGAGTACCCTAATAGAGTATGCAAGCTTGAGAAATCCATTTATGGATTGAAACAAGCATCTCGTAGCTGGAATCTTTGTTTCGATGAGAAGGTCAAAGAGTTTGGCTTCTCGAGAAGTGAAGATGAGTCTTGCGTGTATGTCAGAGCTAGTGGGAGTATAGTTAGCTTCTTGGTACTGTATGTGGATGACATACTACTCATAGGAAATGACATCCCAACCTTGCAGGAGGTTAAGTCCTGGCTTGGGAAGTGCTTTGCTATGAAGGACCTAGGGGAAGCTGCCTATATCCTAGGGATAAGGATATTAAGAGAAAGGAGTAAAAGACTAATTGGACTTAGTCAGAGTACCTACTTGGATAAGGTGTTGAAAAGGTTCAACATGCAGAATTCCAAGAAAGGAGATTTACCGATCCAAAGCAACACCAAGCTGAGTAAGACTCAGAGTCCGAGTACAGAGGCCGAGATAGCTGAGATGAGCCAATTACCATATGCTTCCGCTGTTGGCTCAATCATGTATGCTATGACTTGTACCCGCCCTGATGTGGCCTTTGCTTTGAGATGGTCAGCAGGTATCAGGGGAACCCTGGTAAAGCTCATTGGACTGCGGTAAAGAACATTCTCAAGTACTTGCGGAGGACTAAGGATTGGATCCTTACCCTTGGTGGGAGTGATGACTTGAGAGTATTAGGGTATAGTGATGCTAGTTTTCAGATTGATAGGGATAACTTTCGCTCTCAGTCAAGCTGGGTCTTTACCTTAAATGGAGGGGCAATCTCTTGGAAGAGTTCCAAGCAGGAGACAGTGGCTGATTCGACTTGTGAATCAGAGTATATAGCAGCGAGTGAAGCAGCGAAGGAGGCGATATGGCTGAAGAACTTCATCAGAGACCTTGGATTTGTGCCAGCTATTAAGGAGCCTATGGAAATTTTCTGTGACAACAATAGTGCGGTTGCTTTAGCTAAAGATCCGAGAGATCATGGGAGATCCTGACACATTGATAGAAAATATCACTTCATAAGACACAAGATAGAAGAAGGACTCCTCGTGGCAAAGAGGATATCGTCAGATGAGAACCCTACGGATCCCCTTACAAAGGGACTGACGAGGGCTAAGCATTTTCAGCATGCGAGGCACATCAAGCTGAGTGACGATATTAGTTTTACAGATTAGATAGATTCTCTAAAACTTGTAAATTGTAATCGACATTTGATGATGAATAAAACTGTGATTTATTTATGAGTAAGGAGTTGCTATCATTGTCAATTATTTACAATTGTTTCAGCTTTGCATGTTTTAACTTCCAGAATAATTAATTTATTCAAACCTCCACAATCGGTCATACGTCAGAAGTAGGTATGAATCAAGATTGTCATGAATTGGGTTTGTAGATGGCTAAAGGTGTTTAGACATGGCAATGGTTGCTACAACGTTCATGAGTACTCATAAGTTATGAGTATTGGAATAAACCCACGCTCACTTGTATCACTTCATGGAATTTATCTCGAGTGATCGTGAGACGGTAATATCATATAAGTCTTCAAACCTAGAGATATGAGTTGTTACCTATGAGTTGGTTGTGCATTGATTGCACATAAACGCATCAGTAACTTGATGTTATAAAACGTGCCTTTGTGTACAATTGAACAAGTAGTAGAACAAGTATATGAGTCGAAGTTTATCTGTTCCTTCTAGAAATATAAGCGATATCTAGGCCCCTTGATGATTTTGTGTTGACCCATGTACCGGGACCGGTCAAAACTAAATTGATGTGTTCAGTTGAGTTCTTTGTCAAACAAATCGGAAATCGAGAAACAACTGCCAGACAATAAGCAAGACATAGTTCCATGTGTTTGTCCGGCTAATATCATGAGAACAGAGGATTGTATGATCACTTATCTTAAAATGGCGCTTCATAGTTCAACAGAGTTTTCGAGAACTACGATTGCTGGTTGGTTCCTGAAGTAATAGGCAAATACAGCTATTAGACTTATCCAAGTGGGAGTCTGTTGGATAAGGTGTCTAAGTCCATAACTTATTTGGTATATACTTGACCTGACCGGCATGGTCCATTTGGGTTGCATTTCATCCAAACTATTTATGGATAATTTTATGAGAGTTATACACATATTATTATTAATATATTATAAGTTATAATATATTAATATGAAGTCATGTTATTTAATTAGTCTTAGTCTTAAATTAATTATGAATTAATTTAGAGATTAAAAGGAAGACTAATTAGATTGTGGGCTATTGATTTTATATGGTGTCGTCTAACACCCATTTGTTAATGGGCTAGGCTTGTATGGAAGTCCATGGATGATCCATGGAGCTTTTAACCCATGGATCCTTGGAAAAGGAAAGGTCATGGGTTATTAGGGTTTCACCCTAATCATGTACACTATATAAGCATGCTTATGTTGCATGAAATAGCCACTAGTGTGTGTGTTTGTGTGTGGCCGAAACTTGTAGTGTGTATACACTCTCTCAAAGTTTTCCAAGAGTTTGTGGTGATTTGTGATTCCATTTGAGACATTCACACTATTGGTGCTTGGCCCTCAAACTCCTTAAGAATCAAACTCATCAAAAAGGTATGTAATCTCTTCTAACTCTTTTATGTTTAAAAGTACCCCATGCCATGCTAGATAGGTTATGAACCTTGGAAAATTATTATTTTGCATGTATTTAGACAAACATAGATCCAAGGTTTATTAGGGTTGCATGCACACTTAGGAAGTGTTAGATTGCTCAAAACCCAACATAGTCATGCCCAGCCATGCTAGATAGATTATGTGATGTGTGTTATGTGGTAGTATTAGGGGGTGAAATAGTCCCCAGTATCCGGTCGAGAGGACCGAAGGGGAGACAAGCACCCAGATATGCTAGTTAGTAACCGGTCGAGAGGACCGAAGGGGAAACCAACACCCATATATGCTAGTAGTATCCGGTCGAGAGGACTGAAGGGGAGGCCATCACCCAGATATGTTTGCCAGTATCCGGTCGAGAGGACCGAAGGGGTAGGTCGGGCACCCATATATGCTTGAAAATATATGTATGATATGTGGATATATGGTATGTGGTACAGTGGGGGAACTCACTAAGCTTCGTGCTTATGGTTTACAGTTATGTTTTCAGGTACCTCTTCATCGAAGGGGAAGGAGCTGGCGCGGTAGCGGCACATCATACACGCACATTGTTTTTCGCACCATGAGTCATTCTGGGATTTTGTACTCTGATATTTGATTGTTTTCATATTTCGGTTTTCAGACACGATGTATGTTATGAAATGGTTTGATCAGACAATGTTTTATTTACAAATATTTTCTAAAGTATTGATTTAAAAAGAAAATTTTTGGACGTGAAATTTAGGTCATTACAGTATCCCACTTGAACCGGACCCAATATTCTTCATCAAATTCGATGATTCCAAAACTTAGCATCCTCCCATAGAAAATGGCTTTGAGTTCTTCATTTATCCTAACCTTTTTATTTGTTAGGATGCCAAATCTTTGGAGTCGATAGATCAATTCTATGGTTTACTTCATCAAAGGGCATAATTGTTTTGCCAAACCTTTCTGTAATAGCAGCAAAGTTTCTCTCACCCCAAAGATGTAGTGGAATCCCAGTGATTCTTACCCAAGCTACCCTTTTAAAGACAAGTTCAGTATGTTCCCCCCAATTTACCCATTTGAATGTGTCATTCCACCTTGTATCAGCTTCCATGAAATCTTTTGCGTCCTTCATACTATTAAAATCTAGTAATACTTTTAGGCCTCTAATGTATTTTATCTCGCATTTGAGTTCCTCCTTCATCGTTAGTAGCTTAGGAAGATGTCCAAGATGATCAACTGAAACAGCCTCACTTTTAAGGGTTGTTTTTTTTTTCATCCAGTTGTGTCCCATGGTCACATTTCAGAATAATGGGGTTTAGAGTGAGGGTTGGGGTGGTGGTGAAGGTTTGTTTCTGACCCGATGATTAATGATTTCTGCATATGAACGATGATCGCGATATGCAATGGTAGGTTTTTTTTTTTTTTTTTTTTTTTTTTTTTTTTTTTTTGTGGTGGTTGATTACATCTATTTGTTGTCTGCTTCGTATCATAAGCTTCTTTCTTCTTTCTTTCATATCGGGCTAGATTCACCGTCAGGTTTGTGCCTCTTATCTTGGCCCCATTGAGTACTCTCTCCATAGCGTCAACATCCTTCACATCCGTAAATCTGATGAACGCATAGAAGTGTTCGTTCTTCCCTGTGTTCAAGCCATGTAAACGTCTTTTAGTTTTCCATATGTGTTGAAAACGTCCATGAGCTTGGATTTTCTGGCCGCCTGTGGTACATTTGTGACAAAGAACGTGGTTACTCTATCACTCGTTGATTTCGCCCCTGCCGGCTTCCGCAGGACTTCCGTCCATTATGCCCCGTCTCTTCGCCACCTTTCATAACTTATAATTTCAAATATTTTGGTGACTTTTTTTAGGTTCCCCGCATCTATTTGTGAAGAATATCGATACCTATTAAAACCTTTGATGAATTTCTGCAAACAAAATTATTACTCATTTTTTCCCTGTATCCAGTCTCTAGAAAACTTCTAGACCTAACAATAATCATTTTGTTTTTGGGAAATTAAGCATGGTCAAAGCTATATCATTTAGTAATTGATATTTGTTTTTGTCTTGATTAATGTAAATTCAACATATTACGTGAATAAGGAGACTAGAGTATTTACATGCCTATGTGATTTTTGTTCCCATTCTTGTTTTTTCAAATATTTTTAGGAAATTACTTGAGTAAAGAAACTAAAATTTAATCAAGTTGTTGTACATTTCTGCAATGTTGACTGTTGCAGATGTTAATTAATTTTCACGACAAGTTGGCAAAGGATGATATTTTGTTTCGTAGTACTCCTCAAATTAACTCCTATCATTATCATTATTCATTATTCACATCTATTATCTATAATTTTAATTTACAACATTTAATTTAAAGTCTTAACATATCTGTTATGTGGTAGCCTTCATATGACAAATTCTCTGTTATCCTTGTCAATTTAAAGTCTCACAAATGTTGTCTTCTCTCTCATGCAAAATAGGGAAAAAGTGATTCAATTATAATGTATGGTAATAAATCTCTGCAGGCTTTTTTGATAATAAAGTTTATTAAATTATTGTATTCAATGATTAATATAAATCAGATGCTCGCGTACCCTTTATTACGTGTGATGAATGATTAACTAGTTACTATTTATGGATTCTATTTTTTTAGAAGGCAGGGAGTGGGTTGCGGCAGTGGCACATAGAACAAAACACCGCCCGTGGGTGCGGTGTAGGTGAGGCGGAGAGTGCACTATGTCATTCCAAATGTGCACTCCTTCAAGCAATGTGATTGGTCTTTTTTCCTTACCACTCCTTAATTGGTCCCTTTATTTATTAAAAAAACAAAAAATACCTAAGTGTGGCACCACTTCTTGAGTGTGATATGAAACCACACTTTTATTGTAAATAGTGAGGTCACGCTTACGTAACAGTGAAAGAAGTGTAACTTTTATGACACAACTTCC
This sequence comes from Lactuca saligna, assembly GCF_052625555.1. Taxonomy (NCBI): domain Eukaryota; kingdom Viridiplantae; phylum Streptophyta; class Magnoliopsida; order Asterales; family Asteraceae; genus Lactuca; species Lactuca saligna. The sequence continues at coordinate 92,588,211 of NC_136418.1, forward strand.
TCCATCCTTACGGTGACCAAGTTAAATAATATGTTCTTATAATTGGAAAATTAAATATATTGTTATTATCCATTTTTGTTACCATTTTTTTGGTTCGTGGCTTTGATCTTTGCACAAACAAAGCTCAAATGGACGAGGAAATGCAACAAAACAAAAAGAACTTGAAGAGAAATTGGTGGAGATAATTAAATAACCTATCTTGTAATCATATAATTATGTCTTTTAAGACTAATATCATAAAAATCTTAAGTTTTATGCTAATATTTAGAAAATGCTTTAATATTTTCTTTTTTGGTTACCTATGGCCATAATTTTTACACAAAGTTATCACTTTAATATAATTAACTAGTATTATGATTAACTCTTATATCATTTATGTAAAAGTCAGTTCCTAAATCAGGTTTAAAGTCGAAATTTATTCTTTATAATTTGCATAAATTTACACCACATAGTTTTTTAATTTTATTTTATACTTTTTTTATATACTATATTTATTTTGGATTTTTTACTTTATTTTTCGTTTTTTATATATTTTATTTATTTTCCTTTCATAACTTTATTTTCATTATATATATATATATATATATATATATATATATATATATATATATATATATATATATATATATATATATATACACTATATTTATTTTGGATTTTTTACTTTATTTTTCGTTTTTTATATATTTTAATTATTTTCCTTTCCTAACTTTATTTTCATATTATATATATATATATATATATATATATATATATATATATATATATATATATATATATATATATATTCTGTAATTTTCATATATTTTATATTTTTTTGTATTTTTTTAGTATTCGTTTTTCTATTATTCATGTTTATCATTTTTATTTTTAAAATTATTTTATTTCATTTTTATGAATTTGATAACCTTTTCTTGTAATTTCGGACAAACTTATATTCTTTATATATTTTTTCTTTAATGTTATTATAATTATATTACGAAAAATGAAAAGTAACAAAATTAAACAACTTATTCTTTGAAAATTAATGATTCTATGTGTAATATTTATGATATATAATTATTAAAATAGGAAAAAAAGATAAAATTTTATAATATAACTTGCAAATTAAATCATATTTTTATATATGAAATCAATAGTTTAAATTCAAGTTAATATTTTTCAATTGGATAATAGATTAAAAGAAAGAACAAAAGAAACAATAATAATCAGTCTCCATAAAAAACCATCTTATAATATTTTAAATTGAATTCAACTTCATTTATTTGAATAAAATAAATAAATAAAAACATTAGAAAAATTAAAATTTAAGAAAATAGAAAACAAAAAGGAAAAAAGAGAAAAAATTAAATAGTTGAAAAAGATATATATATATATATATATATATATATATATATATATATATATATATATATATATATATATATATATATATATATATATATTACCTTTTAAAAGAAATCTTACTATTTCTAAGATGTTCAAGTCTTTAAGCTTAAAGTACAACCAACTATTAATATAATAATGTTATAATATATATCTTACAAATGATAATGTTAGGGATACAAGTATTAAAACACATTTAAATTGGTATTTCCTTATTTTTAGGGATTGAATTAGTATTTTCATCAATTTTGACCCAACTTGTACTTTTAAAATATCTCTTCGCTGGTATCTGGTGCATTCGAAATCTGAAACACTTCTTTTCAACAAATCGTTTGAAATTTAAAAGTTCATTCAAATTGGAGTTCCCTAATTTTTTTTGCATAAAATATAGTTGACTGAAGACTAATTCAAATTTGCATCTCCTTTTCCTCCATGAAATTCACCACCACAATATTTTTTGGTTTTGGCATTGCACTTTTTGTTTTTGTGAAACCGATCGATAATAGTGCAAGTGTTCTTAGAAATATAACATGTCTCCGAATCAAACTAATTGCTTAAAAGAAACTATTCGCCGCCACCGCTTTGCACGGACAAACAGCTAGTATATATATATATATATATATATATATATATATATATATATATATATATATATATATATATATATATATATATAGTTAAAAACGAAAAATAAAGTTAAAAAACTATTCGGTGTAATTTTTTCGAAAGTATAAGGACCAAATTTTGACTTTAACCCCAATTTTAGGACTCGTTTTCTAAGAAAGATAATTAAGTTAACGATGAAAATAGTTAAGTGGACTATAACGATAACTCTACGTAAAAGTTGTGGTCATAGCCGACCAAAAAATTTGTTAAGACTATTTTGAACTACATGTGTAAAATTTGAGAATTTTATGGTATTAATCTTTTTTAAAAGTTGTGGTCATAGTCGATCAAAAAAATTATTAAGCCTATTTTCGACTACATGTGTAAAATTTGAGAATTTTATGGTATTAATCGTTTTTTAGCATTTATTATATGATGTATATAATTGTATTACTCACTTTTAATATATTAAACAATTTGTTTCTTGATATTTATTAGGGTGAGGGGGTGGTTCTCTCCCAACCCCGTCAATGGATTGCTACATCAATTCCACAATTTTTTTTTTTTTTTTCATCTTCTCCGAACCCACAATAAATGGAAACAAGATATTTTTTCCAATCAATTAAAAAAATACAAAAGAACATAACGTATAAGGTATAATAGAAAAAAGGAGAGTGAAGAAAGAGAGAATATGTTCTGGTCCCTTAACAATAATAAATGAGTGGTTTCGTATGGTGAAGGTAATGCTCTAGGAGGTATCCCAATACCTCCAACCTAATCCTAATGAAGCTCAGCCACTTCCTCCTCTATTAGTTTTGTTGTTGAATTAGTTATGGAAATATCCATCAATAAGAATAATATACCCCATCGAAAATTTGTAGCTAAAAGTTTGTCGGTAATCCGTCAAAATAAGGTCAAAAATTGTCTGAATAATTCCGAAATATTTTTTTTTTGAAATAAATTATTTTCGTTTCTTCATCACCATTTCATCGGAAATTAGTCACAAATAATTAGTAATGGCAATGGGGCGGGTTCGGGGCGGGTCATGGTTTCCTAAACCCGCCCCGATATCTTTCGGCTATCTTATTGGGGCGCTTCATTGGGTTCGGGTTTTCCCGTCGGGTTTTGGGTATCTTATCGGGTTTACAATAATTCATAACGAAATCCTTATTCCGTTTAAGGGTACTCCAATATCTTAAAAAAAAAAAAATACATGTTCTACCCTTCCTTTTAAATTAAAAATATGATGAATCACTTTAATAAAATTAACTGGACGTTATACTAAAACTTATGTGATTTAAGTTTAGTGTAATACGTCAAAACATAAAAAAAGACCATTCACACCGGATTTTTAATAACTAAAAAGATTGTCACAATAAGTATTTTATCTTTGAATGCGTGCAATTAATATATATATATATATATATATATATATATATATATATATATATATATATATATATAAAATCGGGGCGGAGCGGGTCAGGGCAAGGATAACCCACTTCCTGCCCCGAACCCGATAAAAAAACCCCGATAGTGATCCGTTATCCGACCCGAAATAATCGGGTTTCGGGTTTCCCCGTCGGGTTCGGGTTTTTTTGTTACACATGAAGGTTATTGAGCGACTAATTTCCGTCGGTAAGCCGACGGAATACTGTCGGCTATGGCCGTTGGAAAAATCCATTTTTCTAACAGTGTTAATTTACCGAACGAATAAGAACATAAAAATGATTTGCTTATTTGTCCGGTTAAATTCAACGAAGGATCGTGTTAGTTAATACAATTAACTCACTAAGTTTAAGATAAATAATATCTAAAGCATGGCTAAAATAGGAAATATGCGCACATTTTTCAACTACAGCGCCATAGCTCGAAGATGATTCACTGCAGATAAAATAACGCATGCTACTACTAAAAAAAAATAAAAATAATAATAATAATAATAATAATAAGATAAAAATAAAATAATAAAAAATTAAAATCGCTAATAGAACCCAGTTTTGTGACCCAACAATATGCCAGCGGGTCCTTAATTTTTGGAGTTTTGTAGTAGTGAATAGGGGTGTGATAAAAAACCGAAACCTAATAACTGAACCGAATCAAATGATGTTTGGTTTATTTGGTTCTGGTTATTTGGTTATTCGGTTAATTCAGTTTGATTCACTGAATAATGATACTTTATTCGGTTTGTTTTTGGTTAAGTTTTCATGACTTTTGTTACACTGAAAAAACTGTGTACTTATTATATATTTTTGTAGTTTATATATAAATTAACATTTTATACTTAAGAGTAAATTACTGAAATCGTTCCTATGGTTTTATCAAAATTTCATGTTTCATTTTTTTTTTTTTGTATTCGGATCGTCCCTGTAGTTTGATTTTATTGCGTTTTTCGTCCTTATGATTTGGTCAAAATTACACATTTGGTCCCTAACTTTATGTATGTAAGGAATAAAAAAACGTAATAAAATCAAATCACATGAACGATCCGAGTGCAAAAAAAAAAAAAAAAAAAAAAAAAAAAAAAAAAAAGCAAACGTATAAATTTGAACAAACCATAGAGACATTTTCAGTAATTTACTCTATACTTAAATTGATAGATAGTTACTATAAAATATTTTCATAACTCATTATTGAACTATTAACCATTATAAATTTATAATTGTTTACATATTGTATCAGGAAACAACAACTAATTAGTGAAAGTGAAATGCCAATTAACCTTATGTAATTTCTTTCATCTTCACATACATTTAAAGATATATTAACATGCATCTACAAATTGTATGGCTACATCAATATCTCAAGACTACATATTATGAAAGATTGAATATAATAAGTTGTGTATTAGTGTTTTTCTTTTATTCATTTGGTAAAACTTCAGTAATTTTCTTTCCTTTTAGTTTAATATTTGTTTTTACATGTAAAATTTGATTTGGTTTAACCAGTAAACCAAAACGAATAAATTGTAACTGAATTAACCAAAACCGATTAAACCGAACCTTATTTGGTTTGATTGTGATTAGTTTTGAGATGTAAAAAAACTAATAAAACCAAACCGTATAAACCGAAAACCGAAACAAAACCGACCGAATAACACCCCTAGTAGTGATGTCCCTATATAAACAAACACAGCTTCAAAACCCTCTATATTTCTCTATGATTCCCTTTGCAATGGAGTTATTAGCAACAAGTATGATCTTGTTAATGATCTCATATGTTACTTTTTGGTTAACAAAGCTGGTACTTGGAACAGGCAAAACATGCTATATGATCGATTATCAATGCTACAAGGGAAAGAAGGAGATGAAGCTGGACACCGAACAGTGTGCGAAGATTGTTTGGCGCAACAAGAATCTACGTGTCGAAGATTACAGGTTCCTTCTAAAAACCATGGTAAATTCAGGCATTGGTGAAGAAACTTATGGCCCAAAAAGCATCATATTGGGTGAAGAAGAAAAACCAACACTTGTTGCTTCTTTATCAGAATTAGATGATGTGTTCTATGATACGCTTGACAGTATTTTTTCCAGGTCGAATATCTCGCCATCTGAAGTTGATATACTAGTGGTGACTGTATCCCTAATCTCACCAGTGCCTTCTTTAGCGTCAAGAATCATAAATCATTACAATATGCGGTCGGATATTAAGGCGTTCAATCTCTCAGGAATGGGGTGCAGCGCAAGTCTAACTGGTATCGATCTGGTCCAACACTTGTTCAAGACTCACAAGAACAAAATAGCCATTGTTGTGAGCACAGAATCCATGTCGTCTCACTGGTACTGTGGGAGAGAAGGATCCATGATGCTCTCTAACGTTCTTTTTCGGGTCGGAGGTTGTTCAATGCTTTTGACCAACGACAGAGATCGCAAAAACAACGCGATTTTGAAACTGAAGTGTATGGTTCGAAGCCATTTTGCCTCGGACGATGAAGCCTATAACTGCTGCATGCAGATCGAAGATGATGAAGGATACGAAGGCTTTCGTCTCAAAAAATCCCTCCCAAAAGTTGCTGGTCGGGCTTTGATGAAGAACCTACAAGTGCTTCTACCAAAAGTGCTTCCACTTTGGGAGATAATTCGTTATACATGCCTCAAATCTGGTTCGAAAATCAACCTTAAAACTGGAATCGAACACTTCTGCATACACCCAGGTGGAAGAGCTGTAATCGATGAAGTGGGTACAAATCTAGGGTTAAGCGATTACGATCTTGAACCATCTCGAATGACGCTGCATCGTTTTGGAAACACGTCGTCTGGTGGGCTCTGGTATGTTCTTGGATACATGGAAGCAAAGAAAAGGCTGAAGAAGGGTGATAGAATCTTAATGATCAGTTTGGGTGCAGGTTTCAAATCCAACAGCTGTGTTTGGGAGGTCACAAGAGACTTAGATCGAACTAATGTCTGGAAAGATATGATCGAAAAGTACCCTGTAAAGCAGGCTACAAACCCTTATCTGGAGAAGTACGCATGGATCAATGATGAAGATATGGATTTTGTCACACGTGAAGATGCAGACAAGATACTTGGTTTTGCATAAACATTATCTTTGAAATGCTTGGAGCACTAAAAGTTAATCGTTAGCTAAAAGTTTTTATTTCAGTGAGTTTCTCGTTATTTTCATCACCAATAAGAGTACTCATTGTCTCATCGATCATTTGTGGATAACTTATCCAGGTGATTGGGGTTTTTAAATTACCTATTGGCGTACTAGATGTCTAAAAATGTTTTACATGTAAAATGTGTTTATTTGTTGTAAAAATAATAGATAGTGCTTATATATGTTGTGTATAACAGTTACACTTTATTATTCTACTTCTCTTTTATATATATATATATATATATATATATATATATATATATATATATATATATATATATATATATATATATATATATATATATATATATATTAGTTTATAACCCGTAGGAACTACGGTTATAAAATTAATCAAACTTTCACAGAAAAAACTCAAGATTATTAATAAGTTATTTTAAATAAATTATTAATTTAACAGATATTTTTATTAGTTATGTAAAATTATAATCATTGATTCAAATAAATACATAAAATTAATTTTTAATATATATTAGATATTTTTTATTTGTGAGTTAATGAAAACAATAATTTAAAATTTAAAATTTAAAATAGAATCACATTAATGAGAGGTCTATGAAATTTAAAATGGAAAACTAATAGATTGGCAATTGACAACATATTAATTAAAATATCTAATATGATGATACATGGCAAAAGAGCTACTCTTTTATTGGTATATATATATATATATATATATATATATATATATATATATATATATATATATATATATATATATATATTTACATCGTATTGAACATTACAAAAATTTAATAGATATTTATTTTTTCATTTTTCTCATTAAAAAAGTCCTATAACCACTGAACTCATCCAAAGTTGAACGTGAATGCCGTATTCCACTATGCTTTATGCTCAACTTTGCTTCATTAACATAATCAACTAAATATTTCATCAAATTCTAAGAATTTTATTAAACTATGTCGATGCTCTTATCATTGATACTTGTATTCTTTAAATTCAAACAAATCATGTTAGTCATTAGTAGTAAAAGATTTGAATTGTGTTGGATTAGGTTGTTAAACCAAAAATTAAATTATATTTAATATAATCTTTAATTATTTGCAAAATTCTTTTGAGCTTACACTCAAACCTAGTAATTGATTGAAATTTTTTTTACAGAGAAACTAATTTATTAATTTATTATATAGTTAATAAATTAAATAGAAATCAAAATAAATGATTTATTAATATATTATGATAATAATATATTAATTAGAAATAATGTTATTTAATAAAAAATCAATCTAAAATTAATTTGAATTAACTTTAGGATTAATAGGATTAACTAAAAATAAAATGACTAAAGGTGACAATATTAAAAGTTGAACATTGATTAATTCTAAAACCTCCCATATATGAGACGGTTTCTATAGGGTTTTTAGAGGTTTCTAGAGCTTTTTCTTGAGCTCTAAGGAAGCTTGGATGGCTTAGAGGAAAGCAAAAGGATTAATGTTATCTAAAAGGAACATACATTATCCTAGCTCCCTTACTCACCTATAAAAACTCCTAAATGTTTAGAATTTAGAAATCATCATTCTAAAAGCCATAGAATTCAGAATTCTTCATTCTCTTCCTCTCTCCTCTTTAGGTTGTAACTTGATAGGGTTTGGGTGAGAGCCATTAGAGGAACACAACTTTTAATGTTTGCTTTCTGAATCCCAACAAAGGAAGGATTACTAGTTTATTTGCTACAATAAACTAACTAGTTGTGAAACCCGTATATTACACGGGTTGGATAAAACAAAAAAATAAATAAATATGAAGGTTTAAACAAAAATTTATTTAAATTTGAAACTTAAAATTTGAATTTTAAAAGGAAACATATTAAATACTATATGAGTTGTAATATTGTAATTTATTGGTTATTTTTAATTAAGGCAGTTATTAGTTAAGGTGTAAATATGATGTGTTAATTAAGAAATATAAAAAAAAAATGAGAAAATGACAAATGGAAAAAATATTTATTTAAAAATACTACAAAATGACAAGTGTCAAAACTCATAAGAGATTGACATGTGGCGAAAAAAAAAACACTTTCATTTATTAAGAAGGATGTATGTATTTTCTAATAACCTTTGAGTAATTTCGAAAATATCAATGTACTTTTAAGGTTATTGATATTCAATAGTTGTTTGCAAATCATAGTGAGAACATAGATCCTTTAGAGTGCATGTGAACTTAAGGTTTATGTTTTTCAACCAAAAAATGGATTTATTTTTAACATATAAAATGTATCAGTGGTATTAGAGTCATTGTTATCATTGATCTTGCACAAAGTTGAATAAATCAAAATTAGGGTTTATAGAAACTAAACCCTAAGGAGGTAAATTTCAAAATCTTCTTGGGTTTTTGAAACCCAATCCTCCACCCTATATTTTCGAAATTTGCAAGGGTTTTAGAAACATTAGCCCCCTTTGCCTAATTTTCGAAAATTGGGGATCCTATTTTAAGGTTTCCTTGTTTCCTTATATGTTATTTTAAAAGCCTTAAAATTTGAACAATTAACACCTGATAAACCTAGTCTATTTTCGAAAATTAGAAGGCTTAGGATTAGAACTAAATTTGATTTATTTTATTAACTGGTTAAATGTAAATACTGATTTAATCCATAACGATTTAATTAATTATTTAATTAAAGATAAAGATTAAATCAAAATTAGTTTGTTTTTAAATTAAATTAATTTTTATTAATTCTGAAAATTTAAATTTAAACATAGTATTTTAGAAAAGTTTTAAATACACCTTATACTATATATAATTAAAAGATTTATATAACATATGTATAAGACAAGATAGTCAAATCGCTAGTATGCCTCATTCACGACGCTATACTCTAAAGAGGGTTTAAGGAAGCGACCTATAAAATGATCACTATTGAGTATCTACTCTTACCCACCGTTCTCTTGTATGGTGGAGGGTCGTTAGCCGAACGTATTTGATAATACATAATCTCATTCATAAGTATAATGAGATAAACTAACTAAACTATTTTTAAAATCTCACTCTTAGCTACTTTAGGAAACAATGTGAAAAGTATGCTAATCCGTGAAAACATACATCATGTTTTATATGTCGTTAATGGAGTGTGTGTGTGTTTAACCGACACATTAATAGGGACTATAAAGAGAGATGATGGACATCTTGAAAATTATCATTGTTGGTGGAGCGTGTGTGATTAACTGACACATCAATGAGAGTTAATAAATGAAATCAAGGCTGTCAAGCGGGTTTGTGTGGCTATTCATATCTCGGTTGTGGTCCTCAACATCACGGTCACAAAAATGAGAGCATAATCTGAGATTAATCATATCATTGATAAGCTTCATTTAATCTCAAAAGATCTAGGAGTTTCATAAGATTGGAATTAGTAAAAGCGTTACCTAACTAAAATAGATTTGAATTTGACTACGACATCTCTCTTCAAAGTCCAAATAAAAAAAATATGGATCCTAGCCTTAGTTTAAATTTTGGATTAATAATTAAGGATTAAAATCAACTAACTCGAGTTCTATTTTCTCCTAATTTTAGATGTCTTTTGAAGATAGTAATGGTCTTCCTCGTTATTTTGGAAATGGTTTTCCTCTTCGTTCTGAAGATGATTTTTCACATTCTGATCAAGGTAAAATGTTTTCCCTTCTTCGGGAATTGGTGGAACTGGACATTATGCTTCTTTAACACTTCCACCTCCTCCTCATGTGACTCCCCCAACATTATGTTTTTATCAAGTTGAAATATATGAAACAACTCAATTCCTACTGGCATGTAGGCATCAAGATGGAAATTCTATGGGTGTGCATGTTCTAGAAATGAAATCGTACATTGACAAGTTGGAAAGAATAGATGTCATCTTTCTAAGGGAGCAATCTATTGATTTGGTTCTACTTTCGCTTGCTAAGTCATATGTTCAGTTTATTGAAAACTTCCATATGAGGAATCTCGATGTGACCCTAATTCATCTAACATAAATGTTGATAGTTGTTGAAGCAGAAATCCTTAAGAGCACATCCGAGGTAGTGTTGCTTATATGTTCTAATTCCAAGGTTTCTATGGACATTGGTGATGGTGACATTGGTGGTTCGAAAAAGATTTCTTTGCCCAATGGAAAGGGATCAGCCAAGATCAAACAGTTTGATCGTATGGTAATGAGAAAGCCTCATTATGAGATCATCCCATGTGTTAAGCCCAAAGAGTCCATTTGTTTCTACTGCCATATGAGGGGATAGGGGTTGTGAAGTTGTCCAAAGTATAAGAAATATCTCTAATATGGTAAAGTCAATTCGAATGACTCTACTTCAGGTACATTCAATATCTACCTCCATTATTTTTCAACTTCCTATTCCTAGAATTTTAATACATTATGTGATGATCACATTTGATGTTGTTGCAAGATCTAAGAGAAAGAAAGAAGCTTAAGCAAAGTGAGCTGAATCTAATCTTGAGAAATGAACTTCGGTCACATGGTTCGATGATCGGAATTTGGAGCTGCTACTAAGGAGTTAGGATGATAGATTGCTATTACTCTTAGAAGATGTCCAGAAACATAGTTTTTCATTTTATGCGTTGTAAAGAAAAGTTCCAATTTTTTCGTTTATTTTTCAATAAAACTGAAAATTTGTTTTATCTAGTTACCTTATTCACATTTTCTTGTAATGGTATTTATGAAAGTGTTTGTTACATTTCTAATATTAGCAATATTAATTGTGGATTCGATTCTTATAATATCGTTTGTGGTGTTGTCATAATTGACAAAGTGAAAAGAAATCTCATCGCCAACTGGACAGATACTTGGTGTTGTAGAAATCGCATTGTATAGTGTATAAGAATTTTGTTCATTGGAAAATTATAACTAACTCATTGCCATATTTTTATTTGGGGCAAGTTAAGGACTAACAGATCTAGTACATTTTGATATGGACTATTTAGATCGACCACAGATGACGGTAACTCTATTCGTCATGATTTTATGACGTTTCAGTAAATATGGTTGTGTTTATAAGATTAAGCATAATTCTGATACTTTAAAAAGATTCAAAGAGTAGCAGAAGGAATAAGAAGTATCTATTAGGCAGAAAGATAAAATATTCTCTAATCTAATAACAAAGGATAATGTTTTAGCATCATGTTTTATGATCATATTAGTGATTCTGGATTTATATCACAATTGATCCTCGGAGAACATCTTAGTGCAATTGTATGACTAAGAAGAGGAATCAGATATTGTTGGAAATAGTTCAATCATTGATGAGTCGTACTTTATTCCAAATCAAGTTGTATAGCCATGTTCTAGTAACTATAAATCATATCTTGAAATTTATTTCAAATTAAGAAGGTTGATAACACCTAGTGAAATATGGAGTAATAATGTTTTCTTACTCTAGTATATATAGAATTGGAGTTGTGATGTTTTTGTTAATCGAGAAACAAAATATAAATTAAGACCTATTCAATGGAGTGTTTTCTTTTCGAGAACCACACAAACTTTTGAATATTTGTTTTAGCTCATCAAACAATGTTCCTTGAAAACAAAAAACTCATACGTCAAGAATTCAGTGGGAGTCATATTGGTCTTGATAGTTTCAAGAGTCAATCGACAATAAACCTTTTAGTTATCACTAGCACACAACCTGAGGTTGATAACCTATCGTGTTTGGTTGACACATTCTTATTTCTATGCACTTCAAGCTGAGTTGGAAATGCTTATGAGATCTATTTTTTCATTTGACTAGAAAAGAAAAAGCGCGTTGGTTAGTGAAAGTGCATTGATCTATATGGGTGGCATGTTAACAACATAGAAGCACCGGTAAGCCCTTGTGCTACCAGAGGGAAAGAAATTTAGAATAACAAAGTTCATTCCATGAAGGAAAGCTAAATTTGAATTTAGTTTTATCTTAAACCTTGTCTTATGATAGTAGGTTGGTTTTAAATGATAGATTAACATGGATAGGAACATATACACTCTAAAATCTAGATGGAATATGTTTCGCTTTAATTCATGAGAATGGTTGTGAGTAAACTCTTTCGTTGATATATTATAAGATCAGATAAAGATCAATATGGATATTGTTTGTGTTAACTGCATTCTTAAATTCATAATATGATTACGGCATCCCTCTTCATATTTCGAATTGTGAGGAATGTCAAGGAACTATTTGAACTTTCAATATATATATATATATATATATATATATATATATATATATATATATATATATATATATATATATATATGAGTCCTGAAAGGGTTTAAACACACATATATGTTATCCATTGAAGGTGTATAAGCTTAAGAAGTCTAGTTAGAGTCTTTTCAAAGCATCACATAACAGAAATATGTACTTTGGTAAGAAAGTCAAGAGTACTTATTTCTAGAAGTCCAATTGATTTTGAAGGGTCTTAACGTAACATACAATCCTATGTGTGCATGCAACCCAAAAAAGATTAATGTCTTCTCTAATTGAACATACCATATGAGCAACAACATTCAAACCCTAAATCTATAGATAATAATCGAAAATCTTAAAATAAAGGATTATGTAACATACCTTTGATTGTTATACTATAATAACAATCCAAAACCTTGTAGATCTTGAAGATTGAGAGCAAGTATCACATATGTAATACCTCTAATGAATCACAAAAACACTTAGCAAGAGGATAAGATATGAGAGGGAGGAAGATGATTCATTTTTTGGATATAACTCTCTAGGGTTTCTAGTGGTCAAATTCATAAGGGTATGGATCTTTATATATTGAGGTGACTTATAGCCAAAGCTAGGGTGAAGAGTACAAAACCCTAATTGCTCTGATTAAGGACCAAACAAGCCTTAAACCTTCCATCTATAAGCCCTTGGATGAAAATTCTACGGCTTCTCTAGAAGATTTTTGTCCAAGCCTCTTAGGAGGGTTCTAGAGCTTCTTTCTCAACTATCAATAAATTACCAAACAAAATATGTACTTTTAATTAATTCAATTAATCCCAAAATTAATTACAATAATTTCTGATTAACTATTAATTAAATAATATGATTTATAATTAATATATTATTTACATAATACATTAGTAAATACTTCATTACAATTTATTAATTAAATTAATAAATTCTTCCTCTTTCTCAATTAATCATTATATCAAGTTGCTAGTATGAAGGCAACCTAAAATGACTGTGCTACTCTCAATTCAAGTGTATATATCAATTATAGTTATGGGATTAGATAGTTAATCCACCAGTCTCCTACTTGGATAAGTCTAATAACTATAATTGTCAGTGTAACTTCAAAGACCAACTAGCAAATTGTAGCTCTCAAAGCTGTTGTCAAACTCTGGCCTAGTCAATAATGTGTCTTAAGATAAGTGATCATATAATCCCCTGTTCCGCAAGATATCATTGTGGAAATACGACATGGAACTGATTCAATATCATTGTCCAACAGTTTGTTTCCTGATTTTCAATTTAAATTGACAAAGAACTACTAATCGAACACATCAATTTACTCTTGGCTAGGCCTGGCACATAAGTCAACACCAAATCATTAAAGTGCCCAAGATATCGCTTTTCCATTAGATCAAAAGGAACATATAATTTTGACTTATATGCTTGCACTATTTACTCATCAAATAATGCACAACAATAAGTTTTATAACATCAGGTTACTGATGCATTTACATATCATCAATGTACAACCAACTCGTAAACAACAACTCGTATATATCGGTTTCAAGATTATAAGATCTTATCGTCTCATAATTACTTGTGATAAATTCCATGAAGTAATTCTCTAAGCATAGGATAATCCAATACTTAAATCCTCATTTCAAAAGTGCTCACGAAAACTGCAACAAACCTTTGTTATGTCTATACCCTTAGACAATCTACAGTCTGATTCATGAAAGTCTTAATTCACTACTTACTTTCAAAAGTATGATCAAGTATGGATGTTTGAATAAGCTAATTATGTAAGAAGTAAAACATGCAAAAATGAAACAAAATAATAAAAAAAAATGATAAAAGATATTAAACAATACTCATAAATAAATCTCTATTATTTATTCATTTAATGTCAATTACATTAATTTGTTACAAGTTTCTAAGTGTCGATCTAACTGTTAAAACTAATATCATCCTTCAGACCAATGCTCCTTGCATGCTGAATATAATTAACCCTACTCAAACCCTTTGTGAGGGGATCTGGAGGATTCTCTTCTTATGATACCCTCTTCACGATGATGTGTCCTTCTCTTACTCGATATCTAATAAAGTGATATTTTATATCGATATGTCTTGATCTACCATGATATCTTGGTTCCTTAGTTAAGGAAAGCGCTCCTTCATTATCATAGAAAATCTCCATTGGCTCCTTTATGGCTGGCACAACTCCAAGGTCTCTGATGATGTTCTTAAACCATATAGCCTCCTTTGATGCTTCGCTTGTTGTTGTATGGAACTTACTCTGATTCAGAAGTAGAATCACCCACGGTCTACTGTATGTAACTTTTTCAAGTTACTGCTCCTCCATTAAAGGTAAATACCCATCCATACTGAGAATGAAACTTATCTCTGTTTGTCTAAAAACTAGAGTCACTATACCCAATTATTCTTATGTTATCACTGCCATCAAGCACAAGGACCCGATCCTTAATTCTCTGCAGATAATTAACAATATTGTTATCCGCTATCCAATGATCTCGACTTGGTTTTCCCTTATATCGACTAACCGTGCTCAAAGCAAAACCCACGCCAGTATTAGTATATATCATAGCATACATGATCGATCCAACGATAGAAGCATATAGAACTCAAGTCATTTCTGCTATCTTAGTATCAGTATTCGGACTTTGATTCTTACTCAGTTTGGTATTGCTATGTGTAACGCTCATGTTTCTAGACTAAGCATTAGTATGATGATGTAATAGTTAGGGTCAACAAATTTAACCTAATTTGAAAAAATAAAGAAGAATTACTTGAATATTATGTGAATTATGTGATTTCATGTGCATTATACTTATTTATAAGATATAATAAATTAAGAATGAAAATAAGCATAAAAAATAATAGATAAACCCAATATCTATGAAGAAAGTTGTAGTGGTCGTGACAAGGATTCCAGAGATATATAGAACGCTGAAATCCAAGTTATAACGAAGAAGCTATGACCTGTCTACGAAGAAAGTAGTGTTCATATTTGTAAACGTTCGACTACCATATTAGAACTAGCATCTAATGTTTCAGAGTGACAAGGAAGATTTAAACGTCTATCATAAATAAAGATCTAAATTCACCTAATTTGGTGTATAGATTTACATGGCGAGAACACGAAGTGGATTCGGAAACCTAAATGGAAATAGGATCAAGCAACCTCAACCCAAGTGATTGAGCGTGCATAGGAAGTAGCAGTTGCACTTGAGTCAATCATAATGGCAGGAGTACAAGCCATGATTTGGGATATGACGGCTAAATAGAGGGAAGAGATGAGGAAAATGTTGTTGAATAATAGGGAAGAACATACGATGCCTGTTGAACAGCCAAAACTAAATAACGGACAATCAGAAGAAGGGAATTACAGTAGAACCGTTGGTCATGCTAAACCGCCAATGGTTAGAAGGAATAACCAATATTAAGGAATCGAGGGGAATGGATGCAAGTATAAGGACTTCACAACTTGCAAGCTATTGACTTTCACTGGAAAAGAAGATACTATCGGAGTAATGAATTGGATCTATGAAATGGAGCTAGGCTTTATAACATGTGGTTGCAAGGGCAAGCTACAAACCACATATGCAGTGTTTCAGTTCACAGGTCGCACTGTTTGCTGGTCGAACACTCTAGGGAAAATCATAAAACCGAATGAGCCACTACAACTGACATGGGCAGTGTTCTTGGTACACTTTAAACGCAAGTTCTACTAGGCCCAAAACCTTCTAGATCTAGAGAATCAATTCCTGACGTTGAAAAAGGGCTACACATCCATTGATAAATATACCAATGCCTTCATAGACAAGATGTAGTTTTCTTTGAGTATTGTCCCTGACGAGCTGATAAGGATCGATAAGTATGTAAAGGGACTTCTATGGGACTACACGGTGCCAGTACGTTGAGCAAGTTTGTTGAGGAGATGATCAAGGGAAGAGCCGCCATCAAGGTTGAAGTTGGCGAGAAGAGGAAGTTTGAAGGATCTTCAAGGTCCAACAAAAAGAACAATTCTAGTTCAAAGAAATTTGGAGGACGAGGAGGCGAAGCTAAGTTATGCAAGAAGTGTAAAAAGAAACACTTTGGTAACTGTAGTGAGTACGTATCCAACAAGAGGGTGTGCTATGGATGTAACGAAGAAGGGAACATTTCAAAAAAGAATGCCCGAAGAAGAAGGAGGCAGCACTGCCTAACGTTCCATCAAGGCCGAAGGCAAGAGCTTTCCATATGAGACTAAAAACCGCAAAGGATGCAACAGATGTCACTTTAGGTACCTTTCTTGTAAACAGATTTCCTGCCAACATATTGTTTGATTCCAAAGAAAATTACTCCTTTATATCACATAAATTTGGTGGAAGACTAGCATTGCCTGTAGATAAACTTGATAATGCTCTCATTCTAGAAGTTGCAAGTAGCAAATTTATACCTATTAGCGATTGCATTAAAAACATTGTCATCGACTTGAACGCAAATGAATTCCATGAAGAGTTGTTACCCATTGAGTTGAATGGTTTCGACATCGTACTGTGAATAGATTCTCTTAGCACCAACGATGCTGACATATTATGCAAGAAGAAGATAGTGAGAGTAAACCCACCTGCAAAAGAGTCATTTGTGGTGTATGGAGACAAACGTAGAGTCAATTCTAGAATCATTTCCCTGATGAAATCCAGAAAATGTTTGCCTATGTAACACACATAAAATTGAAGCCAATTTAAAACTTTTTAATACATTTAAGAACCGTTAAGTTATTATAGTTTGTTTTCAAAATCGTTTAAACTTCAGAGTATCCCCAGAATCAAATCATAAAACCCATGAAAATGAGGAGTTGTACAATCATGCCTTTGCCTTCCTGCGGTCACCTGCTGCACCTGAAACAATAATCAATAAATGTAAGCTCGAAGGCTTAGTGAGTTAACCCTAAAATACCAATACACGTATTGTCTAATAACACATGAACAAATAACATATCATAACAATTGAACAACATGCAATGGGTCCACAACTTTACAAGCTGGCTTACCCCCTAGTCCCTCAGTACGAATCTGGTATGCTTAACGGGCCCTCAGCTCGTATATGGAATGCTACAGAGTCCTCAGTATGAGTCTGGAATGCCTACCGGGCCCTCAGCTCATATCTGGAATACTCTAGGGTTTGTTGGCTACCGCACGGACCTACCAAACTAGCATGTCGACATGTAATAGATAAATACACATACAGGAAATCAGACAATATCACAGGTAGTTCTACAGACCTACCAAACTAGCATATCAACTGGCATACATCTCTAGCATGCAATAATAACTCATGATCAACATCTAACACTGCTAGGATAATACATCCAATGGGCCGGCCTTGGTGCCTTAGGCCCCTTAGTATAGTGAGGATAACTCACTTGACATTGCTGAAGTCCTGCAGATACAACTCCAACTGCAGGTTGACAGATTCCTGCACTGTCAACATCAAACAATACCCAATTAATAATTGGGTTACAAGCCCACGATTCAACTCACACTATAAAATCCCAATAGCCCAACATATGGCCCAATTTTCCAAATTGGGCCTAGACCTCTACATGGTCTTTCCTTAAGGCCCATCCACTTATCCCAATCCGATTCCCATGACCCAATATCACATGATCATTAAGGCTCATTTATGGCCCATCTATGGCCCAATTTTCCAAATTGGGACTAAGACTCTCACATGGGCCTTATCCTAAAACCCATATAGTTATTTAGTCTATTTGCTTATTCTTGGAAGTCCATTAATATTCCAATTACTAAAGCCCACTAGGAAGGCCCAATTCAAGGCCCATGTGAAATTAGGGTTTCACATAAAATGACAATTAGGGTTAAGTGTTTCTAAACACTTAACCCATTAAGGACTTAATCCATTAAGTCCCTCACTTTACTAAATAATTCTTATGATGTGATTGGGCTTAATACCTAAGTCCATTCCATTGGCCCAAATGTGGGTCCCGATAAGTCCAAGCCCAATATCCTAAAATTAGGGTTTTTCACATTAAATAATGATTAGGGTTGAGTGTTACTACTTAACCCATTAAGGACTTAATCTACTAAAGACTTAATCCATTAAGTCCAATGTTGCTTTTAGGTTAATTTTGCCAATGAATATTAATTATTATTTAGGTTTAATAATTAATTATCGTGTGAGTGTTCCAATGATTTTCAACATTAGGATTTTATTGCCATTAAGGTTTTCCTAACCCTACTTAGGGTTTCCAACCCAAATACTAGCCCATTTATTAATTTGTTGGACTTTTAGGTTATTTAGGACTTTATTGGGCCTATCAAGCCCACTAGAATGTCATTAAGTCCATTAGGGTTTTATTGGGTCAATTAGAGTCCACTAGACTCATTAGGGTTTTCACTAAGCCCATTTGGCTTCATTAGGCCCATTAGGATAACAAGGCCCATTAGGGTTTCAAGCATCCCTAATCGAGTCAACTCACAAGGCAAGCACACCGCCACCTGAGACGGCGGTTGGTGGCGGTAGGAGGCGGCAGCTACCACCCTAAGGTGGTGGAATTTCCTTTCATTATTCCATTTTCAAATTTACAAAAAAAAATAATAACAATAAACGCCCACACACTACACTAAGCAACGTAAACACACACACACACTATTACGTAATGGTGGTCGACGGTGGCGTATGACGGCAACCACCACCCTACAGTGGTGGTTGTGGTGGTTTCTTCGGATCTCGGGTGGCCTCATCCCATCACAGTACACGGACACACATTTCATGCCTGGAAAATAAATCCAACACCCACTGAGGTGGGTGGCGAAGGCAGCAACATAAGAAAGCTAGCAGCAGCGGTGACCATGGCGGTGGATGGCGTGAATGAAACAACCAGCAGAAGCAGCATAATCGTGGCAGCTTATGGTGAGGCAACCACATGGAGACGACGGCTACAGCGAACCCCAAAATCAGTCAGTTCAACCGCCCCTCCCACGACCACCCTATCAGTCTAACTCTCATCTTTTCCGGCGAAGAGAGTAGTGGTTGTGGCGCGTCGGCATAAGGAAGAAGGAGAACTTGTCTTTTTTGTCGGTAGTGCAGCAACGGTGGCGAGGTTATCTTCGATGGCAACAATGGTCGGTCATGATTTGCATCCTCGAGTTTGCCGGTGATCGGGGCAGAGAAAACTCACGCTAAGGCGCGGAGATGGCGGTTGTGAAGGTGAAGAAGAGGGTGACGGCTGGGAATAGTGAAATAGGGTTAGGGTTTGCGATGGTATTATGCTTAAATACCAGATCCTTTAAGATTTATCCCATAATCACGGAAATGGCCCCTCCTTCCATTATTCTTTCCATATAAGGTCCAAAATTTACCTTTTAAACCCAGCCTCCTGAGATTCTTTACAAATTAAGTCTAATGCATACCAATAGCCCTTTACCCTTCAAAATCTTTTCAAATGAAGTCCTAAAAGTTACCATTTAGCCCCTGTATTCATAAATATTTACAAAACTAATCCGCAACTTACAATTTTAACCCCCGACTTCTAACATCCGATAATTATTACATGCTTTCGGGTTATAATAATATAAAATAATAATAAAAATTATTTTTCAAGGTTTCGAGTTTATTATTTAATTACTCTATTTAAAACGGGATGTTACAGCCTAAAGGATGCACATCATACTTGGCATTTGAGATCGATCCAAAAAAGGAGAAAAAGGAGATACAAAGAATACCAGTGGTATGTGACTATCCGGAAGTCTTTCCCGTAGATCTTCCTGGATTTCCCCCTGATAGACAAGTGGAGTTTCGAATAGACTTGTTACCAGGATTGACACCAATAGCAAAAGCGCCATACCGATTAGCACCAACGGAGATGAAGGAGCTTATGATGCAACTTCAAGAGTTGTTGGACAATGGTTTCATTACACCTAGTTCATCACCCAAGGGAGCTCCAGTGTTATTCATAAAGAAGAAGGATGGAAGCTTGAGGATGTGCATAGAGTATAGAAAACTGAACAAGGCAATGGTTAAAAGCAAGTAATCATTACCAATGATTGATGACCTAGTCAATCCGCTGCAAGGTCAAGCTATTTATCAAAGATCGATCTTAGGTTAGGATATCATCAGCTAAAGGAGAGAGAGAGAGAGAGAGAGAGAGAGAGAGAGAGCAAGACATTGAGAAAACCACAATTAGAATAAGATACATACACTATGAGTTCTTTGTTATGTCATTTGGACTAACCAATGCTCCAACAACATTCATCGATTTGATGAATAGTGCTTGTAAACCATTCCTCGGTAAATTCATGATAGTATTCTTAAAAACATTCTGATTTACTCAAAGAGCCAGCAGGAGCATGGCTAGCATCTACGAGAAGTGTTAGAAGTTTTGAAGAAGGAAAGTTGTAAGCATAGTTATCTAAATGTGATCAATGGATTCAAGCAGTCCAATTCTTGAGTCATGTGGTTAACCAAGAGGGAATAATGGTTGACCCAGCAAAGATTGAAGCAGTGATATAGTGTGAATGACCAAAAAGTCCCACAGAGATTTGAAGCTTTCTAGGATTAGATGGATATTATTGAAGGTTTATCCAAGGCTTTTCTTCAGTAGCTGCTCCAATGACATCTTTGACCCATAAAGGAGCTACATATACATAAAATGAGAAACACAAAGAGGCATTCAAAAAGCTAAAGAAGAAGTTGTGTGAAACACCAATTCTTTTTTTACTTGATAGAGTTGAAGACTTCACAGTTTATAGCGATGCATCTGGAGTTGGGTTAGGTTGTGTTTTGACCCAAAGGGATAAGGTGATAGCATATGCATCTCAACAATTGAAAGAGCATGAAAATAACTACCCCGCTCATGATGTTGAGTTGGTAACAGTAGTATTTGCATTAAAGATATGGATGCATTATCTTTATTCCACAAAGTGTAAACTTTTCACTCATCATAAGAGTCACCAGTATCTCTTTAATTAGAAGGAACTGAATATGATACAACGATGCTGGCTAGAGTTGCTTATGGATTATGACTGTGAGATACTTTACCACCCTGGTAAAACAAACGTTGGAGCTGATTCTCTAAGTCAAAAAGTAAACCTTGAAAGAAAAAGGCCAAGAGCGTTAAGAATAGAAGTTGTCTCGACGATTATGGAAAGCATTAAGAAAGCTCAGGAAGAAGTTTTGGAGAAAATGACAAAGAGGAAAAGCATTTAGGCAAAACACTGGTGTTCAGTATGAAAAATCAAGGATTAAAGGTATTCCAAGATAGGATTTGGGTGCCTAAGATGGGAGGAGTAAGAGGTCTTCTAATGGAAGAGGCTCACAAAACCATGTACTTGATTCATCCCGGTAGCACTAACATGTATAGGGATCTGAAACCCAATTACTGGTGGCCGACAGTGAAGCTCGATGTTGCAAAGTATGTGGCAGAATGTGTAACATGTACGAGATTGAAGGCACAAGATCAGAAACTGTATGGGACTTTTAAACCTTTACATGTACCCATGGGTAAATGGGAAGATATCACCATGGATTTTGTGAATAAACTACCTAGAATGAAAAACGGTCACGAAATGATTTGGGTAGTCATTGATCAGTTCACTAAGGGTTCATACTTCATACTAGCCAATGAGAGATGGTCTATAGATAAGCTTGCAAAAGCTTACGTGAATAAGGTAGAAAGACTTCACGTTTTACCTTTAACAATTGTATCAGATCTGTGATACTCGTTTCACGTTAAGGTTTTGGAGGACCCTACAAGAGGAAATGGATATGAAATTGTGTTTAAGTATAGCCTACCATCCGTAGACTAATGGTCAGAGCGAAAGAATGATTCAAACACTGGAAGATATGCTAAGAGCATGTACCCTAGAATTCCAAGGTAAATGGGATGAACACTTACCCCTGGTAGAGTTTTATTATAATAATAGTTACTATTCGAGCATCAAGATGGCACCTTATCAAGACTTGTATGGATAGAAGTGTCGTACACTATCTTGTTGGCTTAAGGCTGGATAAAAGCAGTTTATAGGCCCTGAGATAGTACATCAGACCGCTAAAAAGTTAAAAGTAATTAGTGAAAGGATGTTAGCAACTGAGGATCGCCAAAAGAGCTATGCTGACAAGAAGCAACGACCAATGACATTCAAAGTTGGAGATTCGGTATTGCTGAAAGTCTCACCATCGAAGGGACTTATATGATTTGGAAAGAGAGGAAATTTGAGTCCAAGGTTAACTGGACCATTCAATTTTCCTTAGAGGATTAGAAACCAAGCGTACAAGTTGGAACTACTTCAAGAACTAGATGGTATTCATAACACGTTCCATGTGTGCTATTTGAGGAATTTCACAGGAGAAGTTCCCAATATAATTCCACTTACGAAGTTAAGGATGGATGAAAATAAGAAGCTAATCGAAGAGCCTGAGACAATTGTTGACCGTAAGACAAAGAAGTAGTGACGCAAGATGGTCAATTTAGTGCTTGTGTGATCGAAACATACGAATGGGCCAAACCTCACTTGGGGAATAGAGAATGACATGATAAGTCACAATCTACATCGGGTTCTTGATGCATGATTTCAGGACAGAATCATCCTTAGGAGGAGAGAATTATAATGCATGTGTTTCTAGTCTAAGCATTAGTATGATGATGTAATAGTTAGGGTCAATAGTTGTAACCTAATTTGAAGAAATAAAGAGGAATTACTTGAATGTTATGTGAGTTATGTGATTTCATATGCATTATACTTATTTATAGGATATAATAAATTATGAATGAAAATAAGTGTGAAAATAAAATAATATATCAACCCAATATCAATGAAGAAAGTTGTAGTGGTCGTCACATGAATTTTGGAGATATAAAGAACGTCATAATCCGAGTTATAACGAAGAGGTTATGAGATGTCGAAGTTTTGCGGTAAAACCGACACAACGTTGTGTGACATAAAAAGTGAGTTTAAGCTATAGTACCTTTTAGCCTAAGTGGTATAAACAAAAGTCATAGTATACGTTAAACTGAGAACGTGCATAAAAAGAACATCCAAATCTTACTCCGTATGAGTAAGTTATGATTTTTCTAAGATTTAACATACCAGTATGCAGCCCAGAATTTGAATCTTAGAATGACCAATTTTTAGCCAACACAATCTAAACAAGAATTGAAGATATTATTAATGGTAGCTCAACGATAGAAAAACAAACAAAAACGGACGTCGAATGACAATGTTATGAATTTTTAATTGACTTTACCTATCCAGGTCTGTTACAACATAACTATAAAAATATTCATAATTAGTCGATGGAGTCTAATAGAAAGTTGTAGAGAACATCTCCACCTACGCCTGGATATAAAGAACATAAAAAATGGAGCTCTTATGTGAAAGTTACGAAATTTAGAAGTTGGAAGTGGATGATGTGAAATAAACGTGAACACCCCATGCAGAGAAGCGTTACGCCCCGCGTTCTCGCATACTAGGCTACGGATAATCCACGTCGCCCCATCCGAAGTTTGACACATGCCCCCTCCTACGCACAACATACCCTCATACACACATCGTACATCCAAGGTACACCCAGCGTAACCGAGGACCTGGTGTCTATATAAAGGATGTGAGGGTCTCCCTCATTCTTCACACCATCACCCTTCAATCTCCCTCTAATCTCTCTCTAAACCTACCTCAACCTCTAGTAACTTCTAAGTGCCAAAGGAAAGCCCCGGAGCACCTGAACGATCCAAGAAAAAGAGCTTTCGGCTTGGATGTTTTGCCCGCGCAGAGCCTGGTTTCTAGCCAACCTTCCGGTAAGTAAGTTATGCATACCCTACTTTAAGTATAGGTTAGGTTTAAATTTATTATCGTTATTATGAACTTATAAAAAATTTATATATTATAGAATATTATATATATATATATATATATATATATATATATATATATATATATATATATATATATAAAGTGTTATTATAATTTATTTTAACTACTCGCGATATTGGGAATGTGGTTTGAAGGGTCGTATAGAGTTGTTGGATTTCAGAAGTGCTATAATGTCAAAATGGTCCTACCCTCTGGTGTTTTATGTTTCATTCTTGTCTATAAATAGTGGTTGAAAAGTATTGTTTAAAACTTATAAAACAATATCGCTAGTAAGTAGCCATGATAAATATTAGACCAAAATCTAGTGGTAATAATACTAGGTTTCATCGAAGGAAATTATATTGTTAAGAAGCGAAGCGATGTCCAAGTTGGAATCACCACTTTAACAAGTGAGTTCATAGTTACTTTCCACTTACACACGCACGCACACACACACACACAAACATATATATATATATATATATATATATATATATATATATGAAGTATTTAATATAAATTATGTTCTATGTGTGCATATTATCTGTGTTCTTGATATCTATGTTGGATGAACGATTTATACATGTTTGAAAAGATTTAAACTATATATGTATTTTATATCTATAAAAATGGTGGGTAAAACATGGGTAGATGAAATAGTTGGTGTGCGATAAAATGATGAGAGGCCTCGATGTTTACGATGATCCAGTCATCTAGCAGAGTATAGATGACGACCACATACTATTATAGACAGTCTAGTGGAATGCTGGAAAACTCACAACCTATAGGTGTTTATTTAAACTACGTGGTCACCACGTGTACTCTATCCCCCTCATGGTTGCCTTATTTGACATGAATTGCTAAGGAATCTCCTATGAGTGTTGTCACCCTGATGAAAATCCTTAGGCTAGGTCTGTTATATTAGAAGCCTTAGGGACGTAAAGTGAGGATAACAGGAATGGGTAATCAGGTTGAATGATTTGATGAAATTAATAAACTTAATTATTGTGGGTTGAAAACTCTATGTGCTCACCACGATCCAAAGCCTAACCCACTCAGTTTCTTATATACAGGTAGTGGCAAGACAACATCATAGTGATGGTCTGATAAGAGATCAATAGATTATAGGTCACTAGAATAAATAGATGTTGTAAGGCCTATATTGTTTCTGTTTATGCTTTTAATCTGTATTGAAAATGATATCCCGAGGTTTTTAATATAATAAAAATACATTGTTTCAGAAACGTTTTGATAAACTCTTTATCCTATTTTTGGGAAGAAATTCCGCAACATATTTCTTAAGAGTATACTATGATTTTTAAATAACGCATAAACAAATCGGTCTTTTCTTGCCATGAAAATGCGGATGTCACAGTTGTCACCGGATCATTCATTTAAGCGAACGAGGAATTTGTACAATTTCTAGACTTAAACTTAGAATGCTAAGTGTGTTGGTTTTTTAGCACTATAACACCCCTATGGTGCACATGCAACCCTAGATGCTTTGGATCTAAGTTTTCTTTATTATACATGAAATATTGTTTCCAAGGCATGAAGCCTAAACTAGCATACCAAACTTTGAGATATACAACATAAAACCAAAGTATATGAATACCTCTTAGTGTAGCTTAAAGTTCTTGGCCTTCAAAAGCTTTAACACATCAAATGTGATGCCTCTAATGTGTCACAAACACCAATTGCAAAAGGAGGCTTATGAGAAGTAGCTAGGAAGTTGAAAACCGGTTATGACTCTTCTTGGAAATGTGTGGGGCCGATTTTGGTGACTATGGGGTCCTTTTATAGTGTGGGAAAGTGTAGGATTACATCCATGCAAACCGTAATTCACATGACTCTTCATATCTCATGGGTTACATGGGTTAAACCTTTATGGACTATCACATATGTTTAGCCCATCCTAACTAACCATAGATCATTAGCCCAACTACAAATATTACTGATTTACATAATTCGTCTCCGTATATTTAATTAGTCTCTTTTGATCACTAAATTAATTCCAAATTAATTCTTGATCAATACTAATTAAATAATACGATTTATCAATTAATATATTATACTTGTAATATATTAATAAACCACAAATAAGATCTTCTCAAAAAGGCCATCCTATCAAATTACTCTGGTGAAGGCAACCCAAAAGGACCTTTCTACAATCTGGTTAAGTACATACCAATTTTAGTTATAGGCTTAAACATCTAATCCAACAGTCTTCCACTTGTACTGTCAAAATCCGATTAGCAATCGTAGCTTTAAAAAGACGCAGTTGAACTCCGGCCTAATCAGTGACACACCCTTTAGATAAGGGATCGAATAATCCTCTGTTCTAAAAACTATCGTGTGGACAAATACATGGAACATAGTTATACTTATTGTCCAACAGTTTTTTTTTCCCAATTTCCGATTTGTTTGACATAGAACTTAATTGAACACGTCAATTTAAGTCCTGATCGGGCCCAAAAAATAAGCCAAAACAAATCATCAAGTGGCCCAAGATATCGCTTTTAATCCTCTTAGGATAAAAGGAACAGATAAACTTCGACTTATATGCTTGTACTAATTGTTCGTTAAATCATGCACAATGATATGTTTTATAACATCAAGTTACTGATACGTTTTCATACCATCAATGCACAACAAACTCGTATTCAACAACTCATATATCTTGGTTTGAAGATCATATGATATTATCGTCTCACAATCACTCGTGATAAATTCCATGAAGTGATTCATGTGAGCGTGGGTTTAATCTAATACTCAAATCTTATTTCACGAGCACTCATGAATGTTGTAGCAAACTTTTGTTACGTCTAACACCTTAAACAATGTACAAGCCAATCCATGACAGTCTAGCCTCATAACCTACTTCCAAAGTTTGATCGATTGTGCATAGTTTAAATAATTTTATTATTCTGGAAGTCAAAACATGGAAAAGTGAAACAAGAGCAAATAATTGACATAAGATATGTACTTTACTTATAAATAAAACTCCTTTTATTCAATCATCAAATATCAATTATAGTGTACCTCTTACAAGTTTCTAAATATTTGTATAATCACTAAAACTAATATCGTCCTTTAGCCCAATGCCCCTTGCATGCTGCAAGTGCTTAACCTACTCAGTACCATTGTAAGGGGATCTGATAGGTTTGTTGGGGTGCAAAGTTATTCATGTTTAACTTTGTAATGGTTTGACTTTTGTAAAACCCACTTGCATGTCGTGGATTTGCCTTTTGACCCATGCATTAGTGAGAGTGAGAGAGAGACATGTAAACACCTCTATATCAGGTGGGTTTAGTCCACTTGTAGAGGTGTGCTTGAGAGATGTAAAAGTGAGTGTGTAAGTGTGTGTTATTTATGTAGACTAGATCTAGATCCGTTTTTGTAACACCATACATATTCAATACATCTCTTGAACACCCAAATCACCATGTTCATTGTGTAATATTTAATTCTGCATGTCAAACCATGTTCTTATGTCACTACAATTGGTATCAGAGCGGGTCTTCAAGATCAACGTGATTTTTGAAGAACGATTCTTGGTTTGACAATATTTGTCACAATTGAAGCAATTTTGGTGAGTCTCTCTCTATGACATCTCTTAATTTCATTGAATTTGTGCGTTGCGTTTTTGATTTGTGATCGTTTGACTTGTTGGGTCAAATTTTTCTTGAAAAATGCCATTGATGATCCAATAATTTTTTTTAGATCAAATCCAATCCAATCATATTTGTTTGTTCAATTTGATTCTCGAATTTCAATTGTTTGTTTGATTCAAAATTTGACCCAAAATCAAAATAAGAATTGTTATTGTTCATCAATTCATTTCGAACCCCAAAATTCGTATGTTTCATATTCGATGTCCATTACTGTTCTCAATTTTGAAGCCCAAAATATATGACCATTTACTGTTCACAGATTCGTTAACTGGAGTTCAAACCTTTATTCATTTTGATTAATCGGATAATTTCATTCGTTCTTGCATCTTACATCTTGATTCATTCTTTCATTCATTCACAGATTCGTTCCTTTAACGTTATATTTGACTTCAGTATACACATCAATTTTTTTGATTCAAGAAGATTGTTTTCTCCATTAGTACCTACTTGGTATCGATTTGTATTGAAATCGATATTTCTTGTTCGATTTTTGAGTCGCATGATCTGTATCAATGTTAGTATCGATCTCATTAGTTTCACATATTCATAAATATCAGCTTAATTTCTTCGATTTTATCTCTGTATCTCTGAAAGTCGACTGGTGTTGTTCGATTTTAGTTTGAGTTGCAATTGATTTTGCTTGACATTGATTTAAATTAGAAGTCAGAACCGAATCACTTATAATGTCATAATTTGATGTTTCCCTGGATATGAAATGAGTTATATATTTGTGTTTGTCGATTAATAATAATAATAATAATTAAAAAAATAAATAAATAAGCAGTTGACTGAAATGTCAAAATTGAATGTTGATTGAAAGTGAAGAACAAGCAAGTTTTGGGTTCATATCAAAAGGTTCGCATTCTGCAAAAGATTCAAAGATTTAGATGTCATTTGATTATTAGTATTGATAATCGATTTTAAAGGATTCGTTTTGATTGTCTCAAGTCTGATGTTGACATTCTAACTGTGAAAAATGAAGAACGAATTTTGTAAATGAAAAGACTTGGATTGAATGTCGATTGTTGTGAGTCTAAGATTCGAAGATATTGACTTTGACGATATAGAGTGTAGCTGTGAGCCTGTGATTTTAAAAAAAAATCAAAGTTTTGTTTGGATTTGGAGTTACGAATGGTATTTTCTTTGGGAAGAACTGTAAGAAAGTATATCTGATTTCGGAAGGTTCAAGATGTGTTCAATTACAATGGTTGAATATTTGAGTTGGGATTAATAAAAGATAGTCGAATTTTGGAGATTTAAGTTTCGAACATTTTGATGAGAACTGTCGAATTTTTTTTGTTTTTAACGAAGGGTGGAGTTTGATAATTCATACGAAGGGTGCAACTGGTATTGATCGAAGGGTGTTTGGAAAAGAATAGTTTTGTACGAAGAGGGAACAGAAAAATTATAAGTTTCGAATATGGTCCCTTAATTTTTCAAATGCTCAACACATTTTATAAACATTCGAAAGTTGGTACACTTTTCGTATGTTTTGAAGTCAAATGGAAAAGTTTCAAAAATAGCCCCTGAACCTTCGAATTTTTGGCAACTTCGACATTTAATTGAAGTATCAAATTTTTGACATTTTTCACCAAACTTCGAAAATTGGCTGAAGTTTCGTATGTTTGGGGTACTCTTCGTATGTTTGGGGAACAAAGGGAATAACTTTTGATATTAGTCCTTGTGGTTTGATACATTTGGCGGTTCATACCCAAAGTCGATAAAGGACTGATTTTGCTGAAAATTGAAGAATATGTATTCTAGGTCCCTGTAGTTTGTGCAAATTGACGCTTTCTACCTAGCTTTGGTAAAGGGGGAGAGTTTTACATATTTTTTGTTTTGGGCACATCGGGGCATTGCAGAAATTTGAAATTGACAAATTCTACTCATTTTTGAGAAATTTTATCAAAGGCGGTCCATGAACGAAGCTAAAAAAATTGAATATTTTTTGGGTTTTTCGGATTGAAGCACAAAGTTTATGCCACATGTTAAGGGGGAGTTTTGACACAAAAAATTCCGAATAAAGCACGTTCTCTTTCCTTGAAAGTTTTATAATCAAATTTCGATGATAAAAAGGGGGAGAAATTTATATGGAAATTTGAACTTGAATTTTTCATATTACGCGGATTTGATGACCGAAGTGACCTTGAATTTTTGAAGCTTACGAAATGATGCAATTAGAAGTTCGGAAATGATTTATTTTTGAAATGGGTTTGGTTTTATTGAAGATTTTTGGGATGTGTTTTTATGCTCAACTTTTGGGTGATCAATTAGAGTTTGAGAAGCTCGTGATCATTCGTTGATGCTCGGTTCGTATGGTCTGACATCCTAGAGCCCAAGTTGAAGAATCATGGAAGAATTGAAGATTGATATTTGTTTCGACATGTGTCACCTTTGAGGCTCGGATCACATAGTTGCTCAATTTTGGAAGATTTGAAGTGGTTCATCCATTCCTAACTTTGAGGGGGAGAATGTTGGGGTGCAAAGTTATTCATGTTTGACTTTGTAATGGTTTGACTTTTGTAAAACCCACTTGCATGTGGTGCATTAGCCTTTTGACCCATGAGTTAGTGAGATT
Source organism: Lactuca saligna (assembly GCF_052625555.1). Classification (NCBI taxonomy): domain Eukaryota; kingdom Viridiplantae; phylum Streptophyta; class Magnoliopsida; order Asterales; family Asteraceae; genus Lactuca; species Lactuca saligna. The sequence continues at coordinate 92,619,103 of NC_136418.1, forward strand.
GAGAGAGAGTCATGTAAACACCTCTATATAAGGTGGGTTTAGTCCACTTGTAGAGGTGTGCTTGAGAGATATAAAATTGAGTGTATAAGTGTGTGTTATTTCTATAAACTAGATCTAGATCCCTTTTTGTAACACCATACATATTCAATACATCTCTTGAACACCCAAATCACCATGTTTATTGTGCAATATTTAATTCTGCATGCCAAACCATATTCATATGTCACTGCAGGGTTATCCTCTGATGATATCCTCTATACCACAAGATGTCCTTCTTCTACTTGATGTATTATGAAGTGGTATTTTCTGTCGATATGCATGGATCTTCCATGATCTCTTAGTTCCGTGGTTAAGGCAGCCATCCCTTCATTATTGCAGAAAATCTCCATAGGCTCCTTTATGGATGGTACAACTCCAAGGTCTCCGATGAAGTTTTTCAACCATATTGCCTCCTTCGATGCTTTGCTCGCTGCTATGTACTCTGATACACACGTTGAATCAGCTACAATATCCTACTTGGAACTTTTCCATATTACTGCTCCTCCATTTATGGTAAACACCTAGCCAGACAAAGAGCGTAATTATCTCTATCGGTCTAAAAACTGGCGTCACAATACCCTGTCACCCTTAAGAGATCACTCCTATCAAGGGTAAGGACCCAATCCCTAGTCCTTCATAGGTACTTAAGAATGTTCTTTATTGCAGTCCAGTGTGGTCTACCAGGTTCCCTTGATATTTGCTGACCGTACTCAAAGCAAAAGCCACATTAGGGAGAGTACATGTCATAGCATACATGATTGAACCGACAGTAGAGGCATATGGCACTTGACTCATATATGCTATCTTTTCATCAGTTCTCGGACTCTAATCCTTTCTCAGTTTGGTATTCCTCTAGATAGGTAAGTCACCTTTCTTGGAATTCTCCATGTTGAAACGCTACAACACATTGTCCAAGTAGATACTTTGACTAAGTCCTATTAGTCTTTTACTCCTGTTTCTCACCATTCTTATCCCTAAAATGTAAGCAGCTTCCCCAAGGGCTTCATTGTGAAACACTTCCCAATCCAACATTTCACCTCCTACAAGGTTGGGATGTCGTTTCCTATGAGTAGTATGTCATCCACATACAACACCAGAAAGCTAAATATACTCCCACTGGCTTTGACATATACACAAGACTCATCCTCGCTTATCGAAAATCCAAACTCTTTAACTTTATCATAAAAATAATCCATCTGGGAGATGCTTGTTTCAATCCATAGATGGATTTCTCAAGCTTACACACGCTATTAGGGTACTTTGCATTGACAAAACACTCTGCCTGATACATGTAAATATCTTCAGCCAACTTTTCACTAAGGAAAGTGGTTTTGACATCCATTTGACATATTTCATAGTCATGAAATGCAGCTATGACTACCATAACCCTTATAGATTTAATCTTCACTACTGGTGAGAAGGTCTCATCATAGTAAAGTCCTTCGCAAACAGTCGCGCCTTATATGTGTGTACTTTCCCATCCATGTCGTTCTTCTTCTTGAGGATCCATTTGCACCCGACTACCTTTGACCTAGTACATTGTCAACCAAGTTCCAAACTTGATTGTCATACATGGACTGAAACTCGCTATCCATAGCTTCTTTCCATTTTGCAGACTTCGGGCCTGCCATGGCTTCCTTGTAGTTATTAGGCTCATTCAGATTTATCAATGTACTATCACTGATAAATGTATCACCTTCAGTTGTTATATGAAGACCATATAACACTGGTGGAACACTAACTCTACTGGAACGTCTCAAAGGTACGGATTCGTCAATCGGTTCAACAGGAGTTTCCTCCTCGGGTTGAGCGCTAGTGTTTGAGGTTCCTTCATCATTTTAACTCTTGAATCTCTTCATTGTCAATTTGCCTCCCACTATCTTCTTAGCATATGATTTCTCTCTCGTTAAAGACTCCTCTCCTTGCAATGAAGACAACATTGTCAATTGGTCTATAAAAGAGATATCCAAAGGAATTATGTGGGTAGCCGATGAAAATACATTGCTCACTGCGATGTTCGAGCTTGTCGTAAGTATCTCGTCTTACGAAATCCTCACAACCTCAAACCTTGATGTGTGTTAACGAGGAACCTTCCCTGTCCACATCTCGTGAGGTGTTTTGGTAACCTTCTTAGTTGGGACTAGATTAAGGATATAAGCGGTAGTCTCTAAGGCATACCCCCATAATGAGATAGGTAATGAAGCTCAACTCATCATGGAACAAACCACGTTTATTAAGGTTTGATTGCACCTCTTATCCACACCATTAAGTTGTGGTGTCCTAGGTGGCGTCAATTGTGAAACAATTCCACATTCCTTTAGATAGTCGTGGAACTCGATACTAAGATAATCACCACCTCAATCAGATCGGAGCATCTTTATCTTCCTTCCCAATTAATTCTCCACTTCTTGCTTAAACTCTTTGAACGTTTTAAATGTTTCTGACTTATGCTTGATTAAGTAGATATAGCCATATCTGATGTAATCATTAGTAAAAGTCACATAGAAGCGGTTAGTATCCCTTGTGGTGGTTCTGAAGGGTCCACACGCATCGGTGTGTATGAGATCCAACAGACCTTCACCCCTTTCATAAATACTAGTGAAGGGTAATTTGGTCATCCTTCCAAGCAAACAAGACTTGCAAGTGTCGTCCGACTTCAAGTCGAATAACTCCAAGACTTCATCCTTTTGGAGTTGGGCTATGCACTTCTTTTTGACATGTCCAAGACGACAATGGCACACGCATGCCTTGTCCAAAACATTGGATGAATCAATATTCAATACATTATTTCCTAGGTTATCTACAACCATCACAGTTTCATATATACCATTACAAGGTAATGCTTCAAAATAAAATGTACCATTATAATAAGAATTAATACTACTAATTTCATTATTAAAAGAAAAAGGAAAACCTTATTAATACAAACTATGAAATGAAATACTATTTCTTGCCATATCAGACGAGTAACAACAATTATTCAACTCTAAATTTAACCGGCTACTAAGCAATAAATTGTACACTTCAATCTTGGTGATAGGCGAGACTTTTCTATTACCCATGATTAAGTTTATCTTCCCGTGCTCCACATCCATACTTCTTTTTAGTCCCTACAAATTAGAACAAATGTGATATCCACAACATGTATCAAGGACCCAAGAATTAGCAAGTGATGAGTTATTAGAAAGAATAGTGAAAATACCTGCGAAGGTGGGCTTTATCTTCCCATCCTTAATGTCCTACAAGTATTTGGGGGCAGCTTTGTTTCTAGGTCTATTTATCATGACAATAGAAGCACTCCATTTTCTTTGGATTGGTAGAGGGTTTAATAGGATCAAATTTAGTTCCACTAGAAGAGGATCTATCATGGGACTTTCCCTTGTGGCTCTTGGAAGGAGCCTTCCTCTTCTTTCCCTTCCCATGTCCAATTTCAAAGACAGGGCCAGCAGCAGTAGTAGGAGTGGATACAACCGACTTGCCTTTCAAGTTGCTTTCTGTAATTCTTAGAAGGCATTGAAGCTTGCTAAGACTAACCTCCTCCTTTTTCATATGATAGGTCATAATAAATTGATCATAACAAGAAGGCAAAGAGTGTAGAATGATATTAATGGCCAACTCTTCATCAAAATTGAAATTCAATTTTAACAAGCGGTCCACATATCTCTGCATCTTTTGATAGTGGACTGTGATAGAATCTCCATCCTTCATTTTAGTTGTAATCATGGAGGTAATGATCTCATACCTCTCCTGCCAAGCAATTTGATGGTACCTTTCCATCAAGTCTTAGTGCATTTCGAAGGACCAAAATTCCTCATAAGACTTTTTAAGCTCAGCAGTCAAGGTAGCAATCATAATGCACGACACCTTTGTCATGACCCTCTCATGAACCATGTATTCCTCGATTTGCTCTGTTTGTTCATCAATCTCCTTTATCTCTTTATCAAGAACATATTATTTGTCCTCGCAGCGAAGGGTCATATGAATGTTTCGAATCGAATCATTAAAGTTTGACCCATCGAAGATAGTCCTCCCAACCAAGTTCATGAGGGAGAATGAGCTAGAAGGGTTGGAGCTTGAAGCATTGTTTGGGATAGACATCTTAAAAGGTAAAATAAAAAAGTTTATATTAGATGAGGATCCTTAATATAACACCCAAATGAAATACTAAGGCTAAGACCCATCACAATATTCTACAATTCAGAAGGGGGATGTCGTAATCCCATTGTAAAATATTTGAAGGTAGGTAAATGATGATTTACCAATTTCCACCATGAAAATGAAATAGATTATTAAGCTTTAAATGTATTGAAATTCCTAGATTCTTTGAGATTCATTGAACTTTTCAAAGGCATGTTTAAATCTCAATTATGCCCTTCAAGTTTGTGATTGGGATATCAAGGATCAAAAACAAGGTGTGAATAACCATGCAAATTGCTTGGTACTCTTGATGTCACTTATCACCAAATCAATGTGCCAGTTAACCACACACACTCCATTGATCTATGAAAAACAACAAACTACCCTTTTTCACCCTTGACAGTCCCAAATTAGTGTGCCGGTTAACCACACGCGCTCGACTAACGGGTTGGCAAGGTGCCAAGTGCAATTTCATGGAATAGAATCATTTTCACATTTTTCCTAAAGTAACTAAGATAGGAAATTTATTAAATTTTAGTTACTTATAATTTCATTATACTTATTAATGAGAATTAATACCAATCCTACCCATATGGCTAACGACTCTCCACCAGTCAATGAAGCGGTGGGTGAGAGTGGACACCCATTGAAACACCATTTTATAGGAAATGACCTTATACCCCCCCCCCCCTATAGACCAGCTTCGTGAATGAGGCCTACTAACGGTAATACTTACTTGTCTTATACATACATACATACATACATACATACATACATACATGCATACATACATACATACATATATATATATATATATATATATATATATATATATATAAGTATTAGCTTTTAATATTATAATAGTATAATGGTTGACTTTTAACTTTTAAAACTCTAGGGTTTGATTTAAATGTTTCATTAGTGAGGCTTTACAAATTCCAAAACTTGAGGGGAATTTTTGAAACTCTTAAAAACTCTTTATTTCCATAACATATGAGTTTAATATCATTTTAATGGATGAGACTTTTCATGTTTCATAACTTGAGGACAAGTTATGGAATTTATTAAAACATTTAGATCAATTTCAACAAATAAAATTATCATATAATTCATGATTGATCTAACTAAACTCATAAAGTAAGATAATATCAAATCAACGATTTACAAGTAACTTTTTTATCATATAAACCAAGAATTATCTTAAAATTTTAACAATTATCTTTTGCTTAGATGAGTATAATCACTACCAAATAACAAAAAACAGATTTAATGATACAAAATAGTTTGTGGTAGTGATCCTAATCACATCTAGGCTAAAAAAAACCCGAAAATCTGCCATCAAACAGTGCAACTCGTCGGGCCAGGCTTTGGACTCTTCGAGTTCATCATGAACTCAGGGAGTTCATCTATGGACTCGGCGAGTTCAGTCTGGTAGAAAGATTTTTCAGTTTGCTTCAACTTTGAAGAATAAAGAATGCAACAATATAACTGAAAACTATCCTAAGCACTGATACCATTGTTGGGTTTTGAGCACTATAACACCCCTATGGTGCACATGCAACCCTAGATGCTTTGGATATAAGTTTTCTCTATTATACATGCAATATTGTCTCCAAAGCATAAAGCCTAAACTAGCATACAAAACTTTGACATGTACAGCATAAAACCAAAGTATATGAATACCTCTTAGTGTAGCTTAGATTTCTTGTCCTTCAAAAGCTTTAGCACCTCAAATGTGATGCCTCTAATGTACCACAAACACATTGCAAAAAGTGGATTATGAGAAGTGGCTAGGAAGCTCAAAATCGGTTATGACTCTTCATGGAGATGATTGGGGCCGATTTTGGTGACTATGGGGTCCTTTTATAGTGTGGGAAAGTCTAGGGTTACAACCATGCAAACCCTACTTCACATGATTCTTCATATCTTATGGGTTACATGGATTAAACCTTTACCAACCATGGATCATTAGCCCAACTAAAGGTATTACTAATTTACATAATCAGTCCCCGTATATTTAGTTAGTCTCTTTTGATCACTAAATTAATTCCAAATTAATTCTTGATCAATATTAATTAAATAATATGATTTCTCAATTGATATAGTATACTTATAATATATTAATAAACCACAGAAAACCTCTTCTCAAAAAGTCCATTCTATTAAATTACTCTGATGAAGGCAACCCAAAAGGAACATGTTACAATCGGTTCAAGTAAATACCAATTACAGTTGTGGGCTTAGACACCTAATCCAACAAAGTGATGACTGTGAGATGAGTGTCTACTATAATTTAGACACGAGCACTACCTTATTTTAGGAAGGATGCCTAAAATGCTTTCATGTGCTAAATGATTGATGATATAGCTATAAAAATGCCTTATATGCTATTATTTGAACGAATCTATGGTCCATTGCCGACCAGATCTAGAAAATTTATGTGTTCAGACTTATAAACATTCGAATACGATATTAGAACTAGCATATAATGTTTCGGGGTGACAAGGAAGATATAAAAGTATATCGTAAATAAAGATCTAAATTCACCTACTTTGGTGTATAGATATACATGGCGAGAACACGAAGTGGATTCATAAATGCAAATGGAAATAGGAATCAACAACCTCAAACCCAAGTGATTGAGCGTGCACCGGAAGTAGTAGTTGCACATGAGCAAATCCCAGTGGAAGGAGTACAAGCCATCATTCGGGCTATGATGGCTGAACAAAGGGAAGAGATGAGGAAAATGTTGTTGAATAATAGGGAAGAACCTACGATTCCTATTGAACAGACAGAACTAAATGACGGACAATCTGAAGAAGGGAATTACAGTAGAACCATGGATCAAGCCGAACCGCCATTGGTTAGAAGGAATAACCATGATGAAGGAATCCAGAGGGACAGAAGCAAGTATAAGGACTATACAACTTGTAAGCGGTCGACTTTCACTAGGAAAGAAGATTCCATCAGAGTAATGGATTGCAAGGGCAAGCTACAAACCACATATGCAGTGTGTCAGTTCATAGGTGGTGTTGTTTACTGGTGGAACACTCTAGAGAAAACCATAAGTCCAAATGAGCCTCTACAACTAACATGGAGAGAGTTCTTAGTATACTTTATACGCAAGTTCTGCTCGTCCCAAAACCTTCTAGAGTTAGACCTAATTCCTGACATTAAAAAAGGGCAATATGTCCATTGATAAACAAAACCAATTCCTTCAGATACAAGATGGACTTTGCTTTGCGCATCGTCCCTAATGAGGTGACAAAAATCGACACATATGCAAGGGGACTTCCATGAGAGTACGTTGTGCCAGTACGCCAACAACCTACTCTTGAGGCAACTATTTGGGATGCAAAGTCTGCTGAGGAGATGATCAAGGGAAGAGCCGCCAACAAGTTTGAAGTTGGAGAAAAGAAGAAGTTTGAAGGATCTTCAAGGTCCAATAAGAAGAACAAGTTTGCTACAAATAAATTTGGAGGAAGAGGAGGAGGAGGAGGAGGCGAAACTAAGTGTTGCGAGTACTGTAAAAAGAAACACGTCGGGAAATGTAGCGAGGAGGTGACTTGCTACAAGTCTTGAGAGACTGGGCATTACGCCAATGAGTGTGAATCCAACAAGATAATGTGCTATGGATGTAACAAATAAGAGAACATTTCAAAAGATAGCACGAAGAAGAAGGAGGCAGCAAGGCCTAACGTTCCACCGAGACCAAAGGCGAGAGCTTTTAGATAACACTAGAAGCCGCACAGGATGCAACAGATGTCGCTTAAGGTACCTTTCTTGTAAATGGATTGCCTGCCAACATATTTTTTGATTCTAAAGCAAATTACTCCTTAATATCAGACAAATTTGGTGGAAGACTAGCATTCTTATAGATAAACTTGATAACGCTCTAGTTGTAGAAGTTACTAGTGGCCAATTCATACTTGTCAGTGATTGCATTAAAAACATCGTCATCTACTTGAACAAAAACGAATTCCACAAGGAGCTATTACCCATTGAGTTGAATGGTTTTGACCTCGTACTGGGAATGGATTGGCTTAGCGTCAATGATGTCGAAATACTATAAAAGAAGAAGATAGTGAGAGTAAAATCACCTGGAAAAGAGTGATTTATGATGTATGAAGACAAACGTAGAGTGAATTCTGGAATCATTTCCCTGATTATAGCCATAAAATGTTTGTCTAAAGGATGCACAACATACTTGGCATTTGTGATCAATACAAAGAAGGAGAAGAAGAAGATACAAAGAATACCAGTACTGTGTGACTATCCGGAAGTCTTTCCCGAAGATTATCCTGGATTTCCTTCTAATAGAGAAGTGGAGTTTCGAATAGACTTGTTACCAGCATCGACACCAACAGCAAAAATTGACACCAATAGCAAAAGTGCAATAGCAATTAGCACCAACAGAGATAAAGGGGATTATGATGCAACTTCAGGAGTTGTGGGACAACGGTTTCACTGAACCTAGTTCCTCACCCTGGGGAGCTCTGATGTTATTCATAAAAAATAAGGATTAAAGCATGATCATGTGCATAGAATGCAGAGAGCTAAACAAGGCAACAATAAAAAACAAGTACCTGTCACCAAGGATTGATGACCTATTCAATCAGCTGCATGGTTCAATCTATTTCTCAAAGATCGATCTTAGGTTAGGATATCATCAGATGAAGGTGAAAGAGAACAAGATATTGATAAAACTGCATTCAGAACAAGATACAGACACTATTAGCTCTTGGTTATTTCTTTTGGACTAACCAATGCTCCAGCAACATTCATGGATTTGATGAACAGTGTTTGTAAACCATTCCTCGATAAATCTGTGATAGTGTTCATAGATAACATTCTAATTTACTCAAAGAGCCAGCAGGAGCATGAAAAGCATCTACGAGAAGTGTTAAAAGTTTTGAAGAAGGAGAAGTTGTATGCAAAGTTCTCCAAATGTGATCTTTGGATTCAAGAAGTCCAATTCTTCTGCCATGTGGTTAACCAAGAGGGAATAATGGTTGACCTACAAAAGATTGAAGTTGTGATGAAGTGAGAACGGCTAAAAAGTCCAACGAAGATTCGAACCTTTCTAGGGTTAGATGGATATTACCAAAGGGTCTCCACAACTTGGACCTTATTGGACCCAATTAAACCCAAAAATTCCATACACACTCCAAACCGAAAACCCTTCTACCCTTGGACTTTAATGGACTGAAAACATCTTAATGGGCCAAGTTAAAAAAATGAAAGCCCATGAACTTAGCCCATGTAGGCCGAAATCATATATGATTTCGGTTTGGTCAAGACAAAAAAAAGTGAAAAGAAAATCAAAAACATTAATACCTCATGCCTTCACATCATATTACTCTTCATGTATCCAGAACATGCATACTTTTACCTTCCATATATCCACACCCTACACCGTATTGTACACCATGCAACCAAGTCAATTTCTCTCTCTCTCTCTCTTCTTAAGATCGGCCGCAAGCACCCACACACATACACACTAAACACATTTTAACTCAACTTACTCTCCAAAACACTCCCCTTCCTTCTCTAATTTTCATATACCACCTTCAAAAGAAAATTCTTCAAGAAACTTATAAGAACTTGGTAAGTGTTCTTGAAAACCTCTAGTTTTGATTATACTTTTTAAGCTAAAACTCCACCTTTACACACACTGTTTCATGTGTAGTCCCTAGAACACTAGCAATTTTCGAGTATTCTTCAAGTTGTGAAAGAATAGGCTCAATAGCTTCTTCACTTCCTTCCTTCAACTCACAAAATCAACAAGGTGAGCTTCATACCCCATGCTTTGTCATGTTTTTCATGTATTTTTAGAAGGGGGGGGGGGGAGAGAGAGAGAGAGAGAGAGAGAGAGAGAGAGAGAGAATACAAGTCAAGTTTTGTTTAACCATTGTATATTTTCATGCACCTACATGTTTATGTAACAATTTGAGCTTATAATATTGAACAACTCCTTTTGATACACCATAAACTCATAAATTACAAGCCTCATGTTTGCTAGATTAAGTTTATCCTTTGAACAATGGCATGCATCATGGTTATTTTTTAAATAAGGAACAAATACTTGTGTAAAAAGGTAATTATCTTATATAGCTTCATAAAAATCATTATGAACATGTTCATTAACATATTTTTTATATAAAAAATTATGGACATGGGTTGGTCACTAAAAATCTTTAAAATCATAGTATGTATATATCCATGCATGTTTACTTTTGGATACATACATACTCCCTTTTTTAAAAACCTACACTAGTATTTGGATAAAATATTGAGTTTATCATTTATGGTATTACAAAATTCGTGACATATTTGAGTTAAACTTAAACAACATATTTGGTGTTATAAACTTGCAACAATCTATAAAAAGGATGTTAAGCATAAACACAAAGTTTAATATTTTACTAAAAATAATATTATTAGTAAAATAGTCATAAACTTGTCGTCATCATTTTTGGATGGTTTATAACCCAAGATAATATGCTATTTTTGCAACATATGTTACAACTAGACATATTCACTATGTCTATTTATATAAAATGTTTTAAATAGTTTAACCGGAATCATATACAAAACAGTTTTATGACAGAAAACCATGCGTCTCATAAACTGTCTATCATAAAGCTCATATTGTATAAGTAAAAAGTTGCATGTCATGAGATCTGGGAATTGCGTGTCATAAAACAGCATTTTACCAAATTCTGTAAAATGTGTGTCATAAAACATCTGTCACGAATTTACGCTAGTGAGAAACTGTTAATGCTCGAGTGAGAAACTATCTTCACCGTACCTACCTAGCATACACCCTAGGTCCTGTAATTATAATCAGGGTCTCCGGTAGGGAGAGTGAGGTAATTGTGTATAGATCTATACAGGGATTGACACCCCCACACCTGAGTTGTTCGCTATAACAAGACGGGCCAGTCTAGAGTGACAAATATCTTACTAAATCGAACGCCTGAAGAACGTCATGACAGTGATAACAGTCACATCAAGCATGGTGATAATGACTCACATAGGGATTAACAATTCCATCTTGACTTATGGGAAAACTTACACTGCACTAGTTTTATAAAGTATAAAACTACACACTATTTGTAGTACTTAATTATCACTATTCCAGTCTTAGGGTCTAAGTTTAATGCATTAAGAAAATATGGGATTTTCTGGGAACATACATTCACGTGATTCAAAGAAACGTGCAAACATATATTCTTGGTTTTGGAAATGAACATACAACTCTTTTTTATGGAAAATATTGGATTTTCTAGAAGCATACAACATTTTTTGTCAAGCAAAATAGATACAAGCTACTTTCATACAAAAATACTTATGAACTCACCAACATTCTTTGTTGACGCTTTTCAAAACGACTTGTATTCTCAGTAAACCAGTAAGCAGATACTCGAGCCATGGATTTTGGATATTTTGTTGCATTAAGAAATTTACAATTCTGTCGCTTTTGTGTAACATTTGAACAATTAAAATTGTAAACTTATGAAGATTCTAATTTTAACTTATGTCGTTTGGTTGCTATGTCCATTTTTATGCAATTGTGATAATACAATACAATGACGTCATTCACCCCCGGACATTTCCACCGTCCTGGTTCAGGGGTGTGACATGGTGGCCGACAATGAAGCTCAATGTTGCAAAGTATGTGGTAGAATGTGTAACATGTGTGAGAGTTAAAGCACAACATTAGAAATCATATAGGATTTTAAACCTTTACCTTTACCCATGGGTAAATGCGAAGACATCATCATAGATTTTGCGATTGAACTGTCGAGAATGAAGAATGGTCACAACATGATTTGGGTGGTCGTGGATCGGTTCACCACTAAGGAAAGCAGTTTTGACATCCATCTGCCAAATTTCATAGTCATGAAATGCAACTATAACTAATATCACCCTAATGGATTTAATCTTAGGTACTATTGAGAAGGTCTCATCATAGTCAACCCCTGGGGTTTGAGTAAATCCCTTCATAACTAGTCAAGCCTTGAAAGTGTGTACCTTTCCATTCATGTCAGTCTTCTTCTTGAATATCCATTTTCACCCAACTATCTTACGACCTGGTACATTTTCTACTAAATTCATGTCAAGAACTCCTGAACCAACTGTTCCCTCTCCACCGGGGGAACGTACTCGTCTCTGAACATAGTAGTAAACCTCTTTCAAGTCACAGCTGAAACCTCTGCCAGAGTGAAGTTTGCCGTCACGAACTTCCACCAATCCTTTGCTCCCAGGCGGAGCTGGTTCAAGGCGAACCGTACCCTCAGATGCTCCGGATATGAACAAGTGTAGAAGCATCCCTCGATATCAGCAATCCATCTCATCGCAGCGATCGGATCCTGTGTCCTGTCAAACTCAGGTGGCTTCGTGTTGCTGAACTCCCGGAACAGCAACGAGTCACCTCCCTATGGTCTGGTAGCGGCCACAGCTGTGGTAGCTGCAGCGGCTGCAGCCTCAGTCAACGCGGCGTACCGCTCGTCAAATGTCTCCATCAGTGTGGTCTTAATAGACCTAAACATCTCCGAAATCTCAGCCCGGATCGCTGCAGCCACCTCCTCATGAATCGTCTGACGAAGCTCCTCGTCACTCACACTGCTCGTACCAGGTCTATGGCGTGGTCCAACCATGATGCCTCTGAAATACAACATAGAAATATTAGAGACTCTATCAAGCAAAAATCACTCTCGATAACGCAACCCTACTCCGTCTCCGATACCCAGGGATTCTTACTTGGGTTTCCCACTGACTCGGTGTCTTCAGTAGGATGGGCCCAATACTTCCAACTACACCGCGTCAGCATTCACCCTAAGTCCTCCTCCCCAAACCCCGGATCCTGAGTACTCTATTCTTGTCATGCACTAGCTACCCACTCGCTCTCAAAGCACCTCATAGAAGCAGGTTGCCCTAGACTAAGGCATCACAAATCAAGCCACTCTAGTCCTAATATGAATACCTAGTCTACTAGCATGCGTATCATATCATATCATATCTCATAACTCATATTGTAAGAGTATTTTGGGGATTTTACCGTTCGGGCGTTAGCTGACCGTACACACTTCTTCTTCTTTGGTTGTTTCAAAAATCACTTATCAAATTTTATTGATTTATTAATTAAAATTTTCTCAAATCCCCGGTTTGAGTTCAGTTACGCCCGAAGGTGTACCCGAATCCCTCAAACCAAGGCTCTGATACCAACTTGTAACGACATAAATTTTAAAACCAATTTTTCATTTTTACTAACATCAAAACATCGATTAATATTTTAAATTCAAACGTAAACAATATTGTCACAACCGAATACATCACAAAGATCATAAAAAATAGTTTTCCCCGATAATGTGTACGATCACGCCGACGCCTTCCCACGGTCCTCGCTAGTACCTGAAACACATAACACAACAACTGTAAGCATAATTGCTTAGTGAGTTCCCCAAAATACAACCTACGCACATACGCCTTTCCAGGCCCTGACCTTCTGGTCCATGTATCTCAGGGGACTTCCGTCCCGACTGGGTAAACCTTCCAGTCCTACCCACGTCAACCTTACGGTCCATATTACAACGCCTTCCGGCCCATAACATATTCGCCTTCCGGCCCATAACATAATGCCTTCCGGCCCATATCAAGCATATCATACATGTCTCATATAACGATTAACTTATCACACATAATGCATATATCTCATATCATATTCGACCTTCTGGTCATACAGTCAAACCCTTTCCGGGTACAGTATAGTGAGAAGACTCACCTCGTATATCTCAATAACTCGCGAATCCTGGAAATCACTCGTGCTCGATCCCCCGAGCTATAATCCTCCTATAACATCATATATCTCTAATTAATACTTTTACCACTAAGGTTGACTACCCATATCAAGTCAACACTGGTTAACTCTGGTCAACGGTCAACGGTCAACTTGACCGGACTCGGCGAGTGCACTAGAGCGACTCGGCGAGTCTAAACATTTTCACCAACTCTCTAGGATTCTCCTTTGACACGTCGAGTACTCCCCTGACTCGACGAGTTCCACCTGGCATGAATCGTGGGGCCACCACGACTCAACTCGCCGAGTCACAAGAACAACTCGGTGATTTCCAGCTCGACTCAGTCCACCTGTCAACCCTCTCTAACTCTCCATGACTCACTGAGTCAACCATAACTCGGAAGGAGCACTCACTGAGTGGTTAAGGGCAATCTTCATGCTACTCGTCGAGTCTATTCTTCAGACTCGGCGAGTCCATGCCATGCATCAACTCAATCTCGCTTCTGAGGTCAGATCCGCTCCATCCACTCATAGATCTGGCCCTCCTAAGCTCATTCATCACGTAAAGTCACAGTCTTGGCTACCATGCAACACCTACAAGGCTCTTTTTGGAGAAATGACCTCTAAGATGGCAACCCTAGTCTCCAACCCAAAAGGAAGGACATAAAGCATAGCATTAGGGACTTTCTGGACCTGCTAAGGTCCAGATCTAGGTACCATATCCCCATGGGACCTCTCACACTTCAATTACAAAGCAAACAAGGAAAGAAGAAACCCTAGATTGGACCATATCAACAAAAATACGGAAATAAGCTCTGAATGATACCTCAAGAAGCTTCCCCTGGCAAAATGGAAGTAGATCCAAGCTCCCCAACTATTCTAGCTTGACTTTCCCCTTCCTTTCTTGCAAATACACACAAATTTGGTGAACAATGGCCTCTTATCTCACTCACATGAACCCTTAGCTGCTTTGGTGCTCTCAAGGTCAAGGTAGCCGAAATGAAGGGCCATAAGGTCCTTTAAATAGGGCTTAGGACCGGGAAATTAGTGTTTCATTAAACAGCACGCACTCGCCGAGTCCATTCCTTAGACTCACCGAGTCCAGGCGCAAACGCGCGTCCAGAACCGCGATCCTACTCGGCGAGTTTGAGCTCCAACTCGCCGAGTCCCCTCACAAAACACTAAAAATATATGAATAAAAGATACCTGGAAATCCGGGCTGTTACAAGAATGAAGTTTCGTAAGTCACATATTCAAACATATACTTAAGCAAAATTCCCAGCCATTAAAAGATTCTTACATTGTAGAAATGGCAAATGGAAAGGTTGAGCGCGCTAGCGATATTTACATAGGGTGTACTCTCACTCTAGACAACCATTCGTTCAAAATCGATCTAATGTCGGTCACCATAAAAAGTTTCGACATAGTCATTGGTATGGATTGGTTAAGCCCTCATCGTGCTGACATTTTATGTTACGAAAGGGCCGTCCGCCTCAATCTGCCGAATGGCAACATCCTCACCGTTTGTGGCAACAAACCTAGTGCGAACCTACAAATCATCTCTTGTGTCAAAGCCCAAAAGTACCTCTGAAAACAATACCATGCATTCTTAGCCCACATCGTAGATAAGAAACAAGAGGTGAAGGACATCAAAGAAATTCCAGAAGTATGCAACTTCCTTGACGTATTCCCAGACGACCTGCCAGGTGTACCACTCGCACAACAAGTCGGATTTTGAATCGACTTAATTCCTGGAGCTACCCCCGTTGCCAAAGCTCCATAGCGCCTAGCACCGGCAGAGATGCGACAACTGTCCAGCCAGTTGAATGAACTGTTGAGTAAAGGGTTCATCAGACCGAGCTTTTCACCTTGGGGAGCACCAGTCCTATTTGTGAAAAAGAATGATGGATCCTTTCACATGTGCATTGATTATAGGGAGTTAAATAAACTTACCATCAAAAATCGATATCCCCTACCCTGAATCGACGACCTTTTTGACCAACTTCAGGGAGCAAGCTACTTTTCAAAAATCAACTTAAGGTCGGGTTACCATCAATTGCGAGTTCAAGAATAAGACATCCCCAAGACGGCATTCAAAACTCGCTATGGACACTACGACTTTGTAGTGATGCCATTCGGATTAACAAACGCGCCTGCGGTGTTCATGGATCTAATGAACCGAGTGTGTCGACCCTTCTTAGATAAGTTCGTGGTTGTGTTCATCGATGATATCTTGGTCTATTCGAGAAGCGAAGAAGAGCACAGGCAACACCTACGACTAGTTCTAGAGACTCTAAGAGCTGAGAAGCTTTATGCTAAGTTTTCAAAGTGCAAATTTTGGCTCCGAGAAGTGGGATTCCTTGGCCACATGGTAAGCAAAGAAGGAATACATGTGGATCCCTCAAAGATCAAAGCGATTGAAGATTGGTCAGCACCTACAACGCCAACAGAAATCCGACAACTTTTAGGACTTGCATGCTACTATCGAAGATTCATACAGAACTTCTCCAAGATCGCTAAGCCCCTCACCACCTTGACTTAGAAAGGTGTGGTGTTCAAATGGGAAGATAAACAAGAAGTCGCCTTCCAGACACTAAAGCAAGCCCTATGTAGCGCACCAATCTTGTCTCTTCCAGAAGGAACTGATGATTTTGTGGTGTATTGCGATGCTTCGAATCAAGGTCTCGGTTGTGTGCTCATGCAAAGGGGAAAGGTTATTGATTACGCATCAAGGCAACTTAAGACCCACGAAGTTAACTATACCACCCACAACCTCGAATTGGGAGCGGTAGTGTTTGCCTTGAAGATCTGGAGATACTACCTCTACGACACAAAGTGCACCATCTTCACCGATCACAAAAGTCTTCAGCATATCCTCAATCAAAAAGAGCTCAAAATGCGATAAAGAAGATGGGTAGAGCTACTAAACGATTATGAGTGTGAAATCTGTTATCATCTGGGCAAGGCTAATGTTGTAGCCGATGCCCTAAGTAGAAAAGAATAATCGGGTCACCGGGTGAAGTCACTAACGATGACAATCCATTCGCACCTGTTCACACAAATCAAGGAAGCTCAACGTGAAGCATTGAAACCCAAAAACGTGATAGGTAAGGCATTGAGAGGGATGGATAAAAACCTCAAAGTCAAGGAGGACGGAGCTTGCTACCTCATGAACTGGATCTGGACACTGAAGTTCGGTGGGTTCCGAGATGTTGTCATGAACGAAGAACACAAGAAACGATATTCCATCCATCCAGGTTCGGAAAAGATGTATCTAGACCTCAAGAAGTTGTATTGTGGCCGAACATGAAAGCTGAAATTGCTACCTATGTGGGCAAGCGTCTGACTTGCGCCAAGGTCAAGGTAGAATACCAAAAGCCATCAGGACTACTACAACAGCCGGATATACCCGAGTGGAAGTGGGAGCAGATAGCTATGGATTTCATAACCAAGCTACCTAAGACATCGGGTGGGCTTGACACCATATGGGTAATCGTAGACAGATTGACCAAGTCTGCGCACTTCCTACCAATAAAGGAAACCAACAAGATGGAAAAGTTAACCAGGACATACATCAAGGAGATTGTGCAATTGCATGGTGTACCAATATCCATTATCTCTGACCGAGATAGTAGATTCACCTCGCGATTTTGGCAGTCCTTACAGAAATCTCTGGGAACTAGGCTAGATATGAGTACGGCTTATCATCCGCAAACCGACAGGCAGAGCGATCGCACCATACAGATGTTAGAAGACATGTTGAGAGCCTGTGTGATAGAATTTGGTAATGCATGGGATACTCATTTACCACTTATCGAATTTTCCTATAATAACAGCTATCACACTAGCATTAGAGTCGCTCCATTCGAAGCTCTCTACGGTCGCAAGTGTAGATCACCTCTGTGTTGGGCCGAAGTGGGGGATACTCAGCTAGCTAGGGGCAAGTCCCTGATAGCACCCTTACCGGGCCTGAAATCATAAGGGAGACCACAAAAATGATTGTTCTAATTCGGGAAAGACTAAAGGCGTCTCGTGATCGACAAAAGAGTTACACAGACAAGCAACGCAAACCCTTAGAATTCTAGGTCGGAGACCGGGTATTACTAAAAGTTTCCCCTTGGAAAGGAATGATACATTTTGGTAGATGTGGGAAACTAAACCCGAGGTACATCGGACCGTTCGAAATCCTTTCCAGGATTGGTCCTGTGGCGTACAAACTCCGATTACCACAAGAACTTAGTAACGTACACCCTACCTTCCACGTATCCAACTTAAAGAAGTGTCTGTCTGACGAGACACTTGTAATACCTCTCGACGAGATCGAAGTTAACGAAAATCTCAACTTCGTGGATGAACCAGTTGAGATTATGGATCAGGAAGTCAAAAGAACGAAACAAAGTCGTATCCCCATTGTAAAGGTCCGCTGGAACACTAAACGAGGACCTAAGTTCACCTGCGAACACGAAAATCAAATGAAACAAAAATACCCACATATTTTTCCTAACTCCTAAAGTCCCAGTCAAAACGTAAATTTTGGGATGAAATTCCCTCTAACGGGGGGATAATGTGACAATAGTCAAATTGGGGTCAAGTCTACATCGAACAAAGTCATCAAGTCAAACCGGTCAACTCAATTAAACCTGGTATATTAGGGTTTGTGTTATGTAAATACTGTATAACTCACCATTTTAATGAGAAAACATCACTTGGAAAATTCGTGTGTTTGATTTTCCTTAGCCTTAGTGCTAAACAATGAACAAAAACGATGAAACAATGTTGCATACTCATCGGGAGTGTGAAAGATCCTAAAACATGGCTTAATGAGGTTTACGGACCTTGCATTGCGAAGCCGGACACTCAAAAAGGGCACAAACGAAACCTCTCTCAATCGTTTTCACTGTATCTCTTTCTATTTGAAATCTCTCCCAAATATCTATCTGTATGAGAAATCTCTCCAAGAATGTCAAATCTCTCCCAAATATCTCTCTGTATGAGAAATCTCTCCAAGAATGTCAAATCTCTCCCAAATATCTCTTTGTATGAGAAATCTCTCCAAGAATGTCAAATCTCTCCTAAATCTCTCCAAGTATGGGAAATCTCTCCCAAATCTCTCTCAAAAGTTCCCGTAACTTTTGATAACCTTTCGGGCCATCTCGACTCTTAACCGGGTCAAAAACAGCTTGAAACGGGGTTAAAACGAGTAAAATACCTTAAAAGAACTGAAAGACCCTTTATAGGGCCGAAGCCTCGTAGGGCCGAGCACCTTGGACCGAAAGCAACAAAGAACCGAAACCCTAAGCAACCGAAACCAAGACCTGGAGCCGAGACCTGAGAACCGAGACCAGCAGCCGAGACTGAGCCTCGCTGCCGCAGTCGAAACAGAGACCTGTAGCGGAAACCTGAGAACCGAGACCTTGAACCGAACCCGCTAAGAACAGAGACCGAGTCTCGGTCTTCCTTCCCCTCTTCTCTCGGTTCCTTCTTCTACTTTCGGTCCTCTCTTCCCCTCTCAATCCTCTCTTCCCCTCTCGGTCCTCTCTTCTCCTCTCGGTCCCTCTCTTCTAATTTCGGTTCCAATGACCAGAAGGCCGAACCTCCGGCCAGACTTCGGAATTTTGACATTTTGGCCCATTTTCAATATTTTTCACATTTTGAGCCCGTTTTTCGAGATTTTAACGCGGGATTTTCTCACAAACTCATATTTTAACATAATAAACCCTAAATATTCATAATTTAATCATATTTTCATGAAAATCCTTATTTAAATAATAAAATCTAGTGGGTGAATAATTGAGGTGGAGTGTTGACTTTACTTTACCATATAACACAAGCAACCACCCCCATACCCACTCTATGACCATCCACACCTTCTCACCTTACTTAGGTCACTTTGATGTCCTTTCCCACTCAATTTTCAGCCTCTTCCACGTTCTTAGAGCTGGAACAACCCATCATCTCTCCTCACTTCTTTCATTTTATCTCATTTCACCAAAGATACAACACAACTTTTCTCTCAAACTTTATCTCTCTATTTCAAGACTCCAAGGCTGATCTTCAAGCTTTATCCTCCCCTTGGTAAGTATAATTCATCCTCCTTGTGATTATTGCACTTCATTCTATTCAAATCATTGATTGCTTACACAAACTCCATCACTTCGATGTTAGTTTCTCGAAAATCTTTAAGGCATCTTCAAGTGTTCTTGAGTTGATCACTTCCATTTTTCAACAATCATCTACTGAAATCACATAAGGTGAGTTCATACCCCTACATTTTCATATTTTCTTATGTTTTAAGGGGGAGAATACAAGTCAAATCATCAACAACACAACTAAATATTTCTAACAGCATACATCAGAAAAGTTGGACTCCATTGACGGACTGTTTTGGTCAATTAAAACATTTTTTTTCAAAACTGTACAAGGTTCAAGTAGTTCAATTTCTTATATTTAAAATGACTACTTGCACATCTCCATACGATTTTATACAATTTATGGTGATTTTTGCAAAACTGCCTATCATTTCAAGAACCAAACCGGACCAATCTGTGTTTATGGATGTTTTCACTTAAGTTGGAAGTCGCTAAAAATTATGGAAAAATTTATGAACAAACTAGACTCATTAACCAAACTCCCAGAATTTACGGATTCTGATTTGGATCTTCTATTAAGTTTTTATAAATTTTCTAACAATAGTGATCGAAGCTGTTACAAACAGAACAATGCTAACATATTATTATCACCTTGTATCATGTTGAGCAAGGTATATATCCTTATGTGAATGTATGTTATTACAAAAGAGCCATATTTTATCTTGGTATATGAACATGAAACAATTAATAAATGGATTTCGATATAGATATACATATAAAATATAAAGGACAACACGATTATTATAAACAAAGTATATCCATTTTACTCAAACAAATGAACAAACTACGTTGAATATAGATTATGTACGTTACCATTACTACTGTAACATCCCGAAATCGCAAGAGTAGAATTGAAGGGCTGGAAGTGTAAGTTTAGAGGGTGACTCGGCGAGTCCATGGATGGACTCGGCGAGTCAGGTCGCAGTTGGGTCGCGTGTCTAGTGGCCTACTCGGCGAGTCCCAAAGGTGGACTCGGCGAGTAGGTGCTGTATGAAGAAAACCCTAATTTCCGGGGTTGAGCCCTATATATATAACATTATACCCCTCCACAGCCTCTCTTATTCCCCCCTTGAGTTCCAGAAACCCTAATCTCGTGGAGAAGAGCATTGGTGGAGCAAATTGGAACTTGGAGAGGTGTTGCTTGGAGAAATCTTGAAGGAGAAGTGGTTTGGATCAAAGGGCTTTGCTTGGATTCGTGTTTAGCTGTTAGTGAGGCATCTTTTGGAGGTAATATCTTCGTCCTTAAGCTGTGCATTCCTAGTTTCATCATTTGGGGTTGTGTGGGATGCTTGGTTGTGTGACATTTTGGTGTTGGAGGATGGATCTGAGGTTGCTACCTCAGATCTGGAGTGGAGAAGTCATTGAGTGCATTAAAGTCCCAACCTATGTGCTATGAATGAAGCTATCATGTCCCAAACCTTGGTTTTAAGGTAGAAATGGCCTAGATCTCGTTTGATTCACGTAAAGTTTGCTACTTTACGTGATGGTTGGATTGTAGGAGGCTGGATCTATGTTTTGGATCAATTGCATGGCCTGAGATGCTTCTGTATGGATTCAGACCGGTGGAACTCGGCGAGTCACATGGGTGGACTCGACGAGTTGCTTGAAGATGGCCTTGAACTCGACGAGTTGGAAGAACAACTCGGCGAGTAGGTTGAAGATGGCCTTGGACTCGACGAGTCCGGTTGGACTCGGCGAGTCTTGTCAAGGAAGTCCCTATATTTCTGGTGGAGTCGATGAATCGGTGAGTCGAGGGACGACTCGGTGAGTTGGGTGCGAGTGGACTCAGAGTGTTGTACTCGACGAGTCTTGGGGTGACTCGGCGAGTTGGGTCGCTAATTGAGGGAAGTCTGAGCATAAGGACTCGGCGAGTCATCAGTTGACTCGACGAGTAGGGTCAGCCAGGGTTGACCAGTTGTCTTCCAGGGGTATTTTGGTAATTATGGATATTTATTGGGTTTTGTTGATGTTCAGTGGAGGAGTTGTGTCAGAGTTCGAAGCAGCGGGATCTTATCTTTCAGCCGTCAGTTTCGAGGTGAGTCATCCTCACTATATCAACAGGGTCTAAGGCACCAAGGCCGGCCCTTTATTGTATTGAGATTTAGTTACGTTTATCATGTTGTTGTTGGTTGTGTCTGCATCCTGGTAGTTAGGATGATACATGCTAGGGGGCCTTGTAAAGGTCAGTTCTCGATATGCAGAGTAATGCTATGCTAGTGAACGGGTAGGTCGGTAGCCCGGTTAGAGTAATGATATGCTATGTGATCTGTTTACTCGGTTTGCTGATTATGACTGTTATATGAATGTATGTTTGGTGCACATGGTTGTTTGGACTGGAGATGGGTTGAGGCGGGTCCTGCTTTGTGCTGTAGGCCAAGATACCCAGGGCGGACCGGTTATTCCGAAGGCCCAGCGAGCGGTCCGGATAGGCTGTAGGCCCCATGAGGGCGGACCAGACGTGCCGAGGCTCGGAGAGTGGACCAGGCCGACTGTAGGCCCGATGCGGGCGGACCAGTCACACTGTAGACTCAGAGAGTGGACCAGGTGGGTTGAAGGCCTGATACGAGCGGACCAACCCCACTGTAGACTCGAAGGACATGACTAGACCCGGAGGATGGATCCGAAGGACTGAAGGCCCGATACGGCGGACCAGTCACGTTAGACCCGATATGCATGGTTGTTCTATGTTCTGTTATGCTATGTATGATTTATATGTTTTGGACCGGAAGGTCGTAGCCTGGAAGGGCGTATGCGTGGTTGGTATCTTGGGGGTATCTCACTAAGCTCTCGGGCTTACAGTTGTGGTTTAATGTTTTTCAGGTTCTTCAGGAGACTGTGGCAAGGCGAAGGCGCGATCGTACCGCTCCTTATGATTTCGTAACGACATGATTCTGGGAATACTTAAATGAATTGTATTGAAAACCTTTTTGTAAACATTTTAATGAAAATCGTGTTGTTTTGAAAATTTTAAATTGGTTGTGTTTTTCGGACGTTACAAGTTGGTATCAGAGCCTTGGTTTGAGTGAATTGGAGGGACACTTGTGTGACTCCAGTCTCAAATCGAGGGGAGTTTTCAAAAAGAGAATTAAAATGGTTTTCAAAATAAGTAAAGGAGGACGCGGAGGTACGATCAGCCGGAGCCAGTAAGTAACCCCAAAATATCATACATGGCAATTGTTTTATTGAGCTTTGATAGAACAGCATGCTAGAGTTAGGCTAGGGATCTTCAGGATTTATTGATGAGTTGCCTGATTTATGATGCCTGCTAGCCTAGGGTTCCTTGGGAGAGATTTCTAGTGTTCCTCTAGTGGTGAGGATAGAGCGTTGCTATGTGTGTCGCTAGGGTGTTGTGGGAGTACTTCATACAAATATGGGTTGGTGTGGAAGGTAGTATGGGCCCGTACTACTGAAAGCACGGACTCATACGTGTATCAGGGAAATCATGACCTCTAGGGTTGGGATGAGAGCTGGTTCCCGGAATAGTGGAATATGTCTGAGATTGGTGTTTTATTTTCAGTATGGAGATTCCAGGGCACGCTGGGAGTGGATCCGGGTCAGGATCAGGAGCAGGAGAGGGAGCTCCAAGTGGGTCTGTACAGCCAGAGGTTGTCAGTCAGATGAGTACGCACGAGTTGGATGCGAGGATTCGCGAGATTCTGCATAATGAGGTTGCTGCGTTGATTCGGGCTGAGCTGCCAGAGTTGTTTGGGTCGATCAAGACCGCCATGGTGGAGTATTTTGATGAGCGTTATGCGGCTCTCACGGAGACGGCTGCCGCGGCGGCTACCGCAGCAGTAGCGGCGGCAGGGGGAGGAGCCAGCAGAGGTTTTCAGTATCAGGACTTCGATAATACGAAGCCTCCCACTTTTGATGGAGTTCAGGATCCGATCGTTGCTATGAGGTGGCTATCGGATGTGGAAGGATGTTTCTTCACGTGTTCATGCCCTGCTGATCAGAGGGTGAGGTGTGCTTTGAACCTGTTGAGGCTCGGAGCAAAGGATTGGTGGAGATTGACCACGGGATCGTACTCGGATGCGCAGAGGGCTGCGATTTCATGGGATCGGTTCAGGGAGATGTTCAGTACTCGTTATGTTCCACAGGTCGAGAGGGAGAGGTTGGCTCAGGAGTTCTTGGAGCTGAAACAGGATTCAGAATCGGTGACGGAGATCACCAGGATGTTTACTGAGCGGGCGATGTTTTGCCCTGAGTTCGCTTCGGAGCAGGCTCATATGTCTCGATATCTGAGCATGCTAAAGAGGGATATTAGACAATTTGTGTCTGCACAGAGGTGCGAGTCTTTGCTGGAGTTGCAGGAGGCCGCCAGGCGGCGTGAGTTAGAGATTGAGTTACAGATGCGGGAGCTGAGGCAAGCTCCGGTTCAGTCGCAGCCGGCGACGAAACGGTCTAAGACCGTTGATTTCAGGATGGGTGATCAGGGTGGCCACGTCTGTGGTAAGTGTGGAAGGGGTCATGACGGGGTTTGTCGGTCTGGTGGAGCATGCCGCAAGTGCGGGAAGGAGGGACACTATGCGAGGGATTGTCGGCAGTCGGTGCCGGTTCGGGATTTGAGGATATGCTATCATTGTCATCAGGTTGGACATTTGAAGGTCAACTGTCCACAGATTGCTGCAGGATCGGGGCAGGCTCCAGCACCGGCTACATTGAGGATCACAGGTGGAGGTCAGGGTGGAGCGGAGCCCCCAAGGGCTTAGGATCGTGTTTTTCAGCTTGCTGTTGCGGGTATGTTTCTTTCTGATGTTTTGATTATTTATGATTGTTGTGGAGTATTGTTATTTACTAGTTTCATTGGTTGACTATGGAAATTGCGTTTCGGGTTTCTTGTGGTATTCATTGTTCCTTGAGGGATTGGCGAGTTGTGATCGAGATCTTGGTTTTAGTATCTTGTGTCCCTTGAGGGATCGTTATGGTTATGGGATTATACTTCGAGCCATCATTGATTATCTTTGTGAGGATTGGTGGCGAATGCGGCGTTAGTTTGGAGGCTAGTTGGATTCTGCAATCTGAGGAACGGAAAGATGAAGGTTGAGTCGCTTTCGAGCGGGTTGTACAGCGGGGGAGCATGATGGTATGAAAGTTGTTGGTGCTGGTGAAACGCACTTGGAGTGCATGTGTTGATTTCTGCGAGGTGCCTTGGGAGATCGGTGATGGCGACCGATGATTATCTGTCAGTGTCTTAAGTGGGGGAGAATTGGAAATTCTCCGGGTGATCGATGGGCCTGAGAGGTTGTTTAGCTGCTTGGGAAAATTCAGCGGTATTTCTATTAGTTGAGAGCAGGCTCGTATGGGTGAGCAATAGGTGTGCGGGGGCGAATTACAGACCTAGAGCAGTTGATTGAGGAAGGCATGGGGGCAGGCCGGGATCGAGTACGTATGATGGAGATAGAGTTCGGAACCCCTAGAGGGCTAGAACGGTGCGCACGGGAGAATTTCCTGAAGAGATAGTTCGGAATGATGAGTGATTGTTGAGCGGTCCGGATAGACTGAAGGCCGGTAGGCGTACCAGTCAGGCCGAAGGCTCGGAGGACGGTCTGGTCAGATTGGCTGAAGGTTCTGAGAGTGGTCCAGATTGACTGAAGGCCCGGGGAGGCGGTCCAGTCATGCTGAAGACTCTGCGGGTAATGTTGGATCGGTTGGAGGTTATGGGTTGCGTATGTTGCAGTGGGAATACATTGGGAAGTCTGGCCCCGGCAAGCGATCATTAGCGGTAAAGGTAGTGCATGGGCTTGAGAGCCCTTGTGATGAGAGGCAGAGTAGCGGTAGCGCATGGATGTTGAGTGCGCTGTAGGGAGGTAATGTGGCGCAGGATGGGCACCAGGGTGCCTGTCATGATGAGCGGGCAGACGAATGGTTTCCTTGGTAAGGGAAGAGGGAGGAATGAAACTCCGGCAAGGGAGAGCGAATTCACGGAAGTGAAAGCGGCAATGTGGAGTTGCGATCACTGTGGTCCGTCGATGATCTTTGAATAGAGTGTTGAGGCGGCGGAATATAAGCTTATTCGACTCGATATGTTGCTTTGGGCGCAGAGGGAATATCGCAACGTGGAGTCAGGAAGGGGAGTTCGGAAGGGATGCAGAGCAAGAGTCTTGGACTCTCGGTGAGATCATGATCAGGGTTCTGGGTATGTATCGGTGGTTTATCCTGGAAGGATGTTGAGGATATCGTCGGTATATCAGATTATCCGCACCTGAGGGTGCCAGAGCTAGATCAGCATGTATGTGTGATTGCGATAGGAGAACTCGGGGGAGTTGCCCCGAAATGGAAGAATGGGTCCTTCGGTCGTCAGGGTAAGGGTAGAGTGGAATTCGGATCGGGAATCCGAGGGTGCGTGGCTTTATAGCCATGTGAGTCAAGTGAAAGATGAGAATTGGAGCAGTAAGGCATCATGGGTAATTCTCGGTTGTTGAGTGTGGTTATCGGAGGGTGCAGGGGGTGCCGGTTCAAATAGATGGTGGGGAACACCGTATGGAAGGAGAAAGTGAGCTTCTGGCTCTATGGTTGTACTTTGGGGGGCTTGGTTCGGTCAAGGTCAAGTGGCGCGTAGTGGGAAGTAAATTGAAGATGAGATGCCGAAGGCTTCGAGGACGAAGCCTAATTTAAGTGGGGGAGAATTGTAACATCCCGAAATCGCAAGAGTAGAATTGAAGGGCTGGAAGTGTAAGTTTAGAGGGTGACTCGGCGAGTCCATGGATGGACTCGGCGAGTCAGGTCGCAGTTGGGTCGCGTGTCTAGTGGCCTACTCGGCGAGTCCCAAAGGTGGACTCGGCGAGTAGGTGCTGTATGAAGAAAACCCTAATTTCCGGGGTTGAGCCCTATATATAGAACATTATACCCCTCCACAGCCTCTCTTATTCCCCCCTTGAGTTCTAGAAACCCTAATCTCGTGGAGAAGAGCATTGGTGGAGCAAATTGGAACTTGGAGAGGTGTTGCTTGGAGAAATCTTGAAGGAGAAGTGGTTTGGATCAAAGGGCTTTGCTTGGATTCGTGTTTAGCTGTTAGTGAGGCATCTTTTGGAGGTAATATCTTCGTCCTTAAGCTGTGCATTCCTAGTTTCATCATTTGGGGTTGTGTGGGATGCTTGGTTGTGTGACATTTTGGTGTTGGAGGATGGATCTGAGGTTGCTACCTCAGATCTGGAGTGGAGAAGTCATTGAGTGCATTAAAGTCCCAACCTATGTGCTATGAATGAAGCTATCATGTCCCAAACCTTGGTTTTAAGGTAGAAATGGCCTAGATCTCGTTTGATTCACGTAAAGTTTGCTACTTTACGTGATGGTTGGATTGTAGGAGGCTGGATCTATGTTTTGGATCAATTGCATGGCCTGAGATGCTTCTGTATGGATTCAGACCGGTGGAACTCGGCGAGTCACATGGGTGGACTCGACGAGTTGCTTGAAGATGGCCTTGAACTCGACGAGTTGGAAGAACAACTCGGCGAGTAGGTTGAAGATGGCCTTGGACTCGACGAGTCCGGTTGGACTCGGCGAGTCTTGTCAAGGAAGTCCCTATATTTCTGGTGGAGTCGATGAATCGGTGAGTCGAGGGACGACTCGGTGAGTTGGGTGCGAGTGGACTCAGAGTGTTGTACTCGACGAGTCTTGGGGTGACTCGGCGAGTTGGGTCGCTAATTGAGGGAAGTCTGAGCATAAGGACTCGGCGAGTCATCAGTTGACTCGACGAGTAGGGTCAGCCAGGGTTGACCAGTTGTCTTCCAGGGGTATTTTGGTAATTATGGATATTTATTGGGTTTTGTTGATGTTCAGTGGAGGAGTTGTGTCAGAGTTCGAAGCAGCGGGATCTTATCTTTCAGCCGTCAGTTTCGAGGTGAGTCATCCTCACTATATCAACAGGGTCTAAGGCACCAAGGCCGGCCCTTTATTGTATTGAGATTTAGTTACGTTTATCATGTTGTTGTTGGTTGTGTCTGCATCCTGGTAGTTAGGATGATACATGCTAGGGGGCCTTGTAAAGGTCAGTTCTCGATATGCAGAGTAATGCTATGCTAGTGAACGGGTAGGTCGGTAGCCCGGTTAGAGTAATGATATGCTATGTGATCTGTTTACTCGGTTTGCTGATTATGACTGTTATATGAATGTATGTTTGGTGCACATGGTTGTTTGGACTGGAGATGGGTTGAGGCGGGTCCTGCTTTGTGCTGTAGGCCAAGATACCCAGGGCGGACCGGTTATTCCGAAGGCCCAGCGAGCGGTCCGGATAGGCTGTAGGCCCCATGAGGGCGGACCAGACGTGCCGAGGCTCGGAGAGTGGACCAGGCCGACTGTAGGCCCGATGCGGGCGGACCAGTCACACTGTAGACTCAGAGAGTGGACCAGGTGGGTTGAAGGCCTGATACGAGCGGACCAACCCCACTGTAGACTCGAAGGACATGACTAGACCCGGAGGATGGATCCGAAGGACTGAAGGCCCGATACGGCGGACCAGTCACGTTAGACCCGATATGCATGGTTGTTCTATGTTCTGTTATGCTATGTATGATTTATATGTTTTGGACCGGAAGGTCGTAGCCTGGAAGGGCGTATGCGTGGTTGGTATCTTGGGGGTATCTCACTAAGCTCTCGGGCTTACAGTTGTGGTTTAATGTTTTTCAGGTTCTTCAGGAGACTGTGGCAAGGCGAAGGCGCGATCGTACCGCTCCTTATGATTTCGTAACGACATGATTCTGGGAATACTTAAATGAATTGTATTGAAAACCTTTTTGTAAACATTTTAATGAAAATCGTGTTGTTTTGAAAATTTTAAATTGGTTGTGTTTTTCGGACGTTACAACTACCCTTATTTTTTATAAACTATAATAGGTATGGTTTATGATACAATACATAACACACTCATACAAGAATTGTACATTTATACGATAAGGGATTTTCATTACGTTACATGTAAATTCGTTAAGATCTTTGTGAGACGTTCGCTTCACACTTATCATTAAGTCCTGTATTGTAACCAGAGTCTCATGGAGGGAGAGCGTGATAGTTGTATATAGATCTGTATTGGGTTTGACAAACCCACACCTTAACTGCATGCAATAGTTAGACCGGCAGGTCTGGGGTGACAAATGTCATAAACAGTTCCGACGCTTGAAGAACGTCGTTTCAGGCCAACTAGGTCATAACATGGTTATAATAAACTCACAGAAAGTATTAACAAATATAAGAATTTACGAGAATTTCATTAAATTCAAGCGCGTTTAAGTAGATTTTAAACACATATCATTTTCTATTAGTAAGAGAGGTTACTTATACATTTTGGTCTTCGGTTATAAGACTACATTACGCAGATTTTAAGGAAAATATCGGATTTTTCTAAAACAAACGTGACATTTACAAGAGAAAGACTTTTATCAATTTCGAAAACAAAAACTTATGAACTCACCAACCTTTTTGTTGACACTTTTCCAAACAACTTGTATTCTCAGGTAATCACTAAACAGGTACCAAAGTGCATTTTGAGGATGGGACGTTAAGGCGTCAACATATCATGTTTTTGTTAACATATTGTAATTGATTTGGAAACATGTAACTCATACACTGATGTAACTTTTTCAATTATATATATGTTGGTTGTGTTTGCTTAAATTACTATTGCAATTTTGGTTATGATACTATACATGAAGTCCTCCACCCCCGGACGTTTCTGCCATCCTTGGTTTGGGGGTGTGACATCATCCGAAAGGGGAGAGAATTGTAACGCATGCGTTTGTAGGCTAAGCATTATTGTTGATGTAATAGTCTATGTTAACCCTTGTAACTCTTTTTGAAGTATTAATGATGAAATATTTGAGTATTATGTGATTTATATGCTTATTTTCTTAATTATTATAATTTAATGAATTAAAAATAAAATAAGTGTCAAAATTAAAGTGTGATATAAGCTGATATATTTGCATGAAGATGTAGTGGTCGAAACAAGGATTCCTAAGATATAAAAAAATGCTGAAATTCGAGTTATAACGAAAAAGTTATGACCTGTCGAATTTTCGCGGCAAAACCGGCAATGCTGAATGACGTAAATAGTGAATTTATGATAGAGCGATATTTAGCCTTATTAATGTAAACGAAAGTCGTAGAATACGTTAAAATGAGAACGTGCATAAAAAGAACGCCCAAATCTGACTTTGTATGAGGAAGTTATGATTTTTCGAAGTTTTGACTTAGCGGTATGCAGCCCGAATACTCGATTTGAGATCGAGTGATTTTTTATCCGACACAATCTAAACAAGAATCGAAGATCTCATCGATAGTAGTCCAACGGTAAAAAGACGGACGAAAACAGACATCGTATGAAGAAGTTAAGAATTTATAACAGAATTTTGCTGTCCCGGCCTACTAAAAATAAATAATAAAAATAAATTCAAAATTAGCCAACGGAGTCTAAACGAAAGTTGTAGATCGTAGTCTCACCTACGCGGTAATATAAAGAACGTCGAAAATGGAGTTCGTATGAGGAAGATATGAAATTTTGAAGTTTATTAAATAATTAAAATATTAAATTTAATTATAAATACCCGATATTATCCAAGAGGGGGGTGCGGAGTCAGCGACCTTATCCACATTATGCCCAGCGTAACTTAATTTATGCCCAGCGTAATTCGGGGTTTCAGCCCCCTATAAATAGATGTCGAGTGCAGCCGAGTTCTATTGCTCGTTTTCTTTCTTTCTCTCGCATTTTTACCTCGTTTTGCGTGCAACTTATACCCCGAAGCTCCGAAGATCCCGAGAAGTACAATTCCCGAGCTGAAGCTCTGCCCGCGAGAAGCCCGGTTTTTGTGAAGATCTTCTAGATCTACCGAAGAATACTACTTCTACAAGTCGTAGTGTTGTCCGATCATCTTCTGATCAAGTGAGTGTGTAGTCACTTTCTTCTAACACATAATTATGAAGTATTTTATATAAAATACGTGTTATGTGTATATTTTGTTGTTATATGTATGAATGTCTATTCACTTTCTTCTATCTCGTAGATATGATTTGTTCTCTATGAAATACGTGTTATGTAACATCCGAAAAATACAACCAATTTAAATTTTTCAAAAACCACCCGATTTTCATTAAATTGTATACAAAAAGGTTTTCAATACAAATCATTTAGAGTATCCCCAGAATCACTTTGCTACAAAATCATGAGGAGCAGTACGATCGCGCCTTCGCCTTGCCACGGTCTCCTGAAGAACCTGAAAAACATTAAACCACAACTGTAAGCCAGAAAGCTTAGTGAGATACCCCCAAAATACCAACCACGTATACGCCCTTCCAGGCTGCGACCTTCTAGTCCAAAACATATAAAACATACATAACATAATAGAACATAGAACAGCCATGCATAATGGGTCTACTGTGTGACTGGTCCGCCGTATCGGGCCTTCAGTCCATCGGATCCATCCTCCAGGTCTAGTCATGTCCTTCGAGTCTACAGTGGGGTTGGTCCGCCCGCATCGAGCCTTCAACCCACCTGGTCCACTCTCTGAGTCTATAGTGTGACTGGTCCGCCCGCATCGGGCCTTCAGTCGGCCTGGTCCACTCTCCGAGCCTCGGCACGTCTGGTCCGCCCTCGTGGGGCCTACAGCCTATCCAGACCGCTCGCTGGGCCTTCGGAATAACCGGTCCGCCCTGGGTATCTTGGCCTACAGCACAAAGCAGGACCCACCTCAACCCATCTCTAGTCCAAACAACCATGTGCACAAAACATACAATCATATAACAGTCGTAGCCAACAAACCGAACAAACAGATCACATAGCATATTATTACCCTACCCAGGTTACCGACCTAACCGGTCACTAGCATAGCATCACTTTATATATATCGGGAAACTGACCTTAACAAGGTCTCGTAGCATGTACCATCCTAGCTACCAGGATGCAGACACATCAAACAATAACATAATAACCATATCCGAATTTCGATCCAATAAAGGGTCAGCCTTGGTGCCTTAGACCCTGTTGATATAGTGAGGATAACTCACCTCGAAACTGCCGGCTGAAAGGATAAGATCCTGCTGCTCCGAACTCTGACACGAACTCCTCCACTGAACATCAAAACATACAACTCAATAAATACCCTTAATTACCAAAATACCCCTGGAAGACAACTGGTCAACCTTGGACAAGTCAAAGTCAACCCCTGACTGACCCTACTCGCCGAGTCAACCCGATGACTCACCGAGTCCTTATGCTCAGAACTTCCCTCAATCAGCGACCCAACTCGCCGAGTCGCCCCAAGACTCGTCGAGTCCAACAACTCTGAGTCCACTCGCACCCAACTCACCGAGTCATCCCTTTACTCACCGATTCCTCGACCCAACCAGAAATATTGGGACTTCCTCGACAAGACTCGTCGGGTCCAAGAACAGACTCGCCGAGTCCAAGGCTATCTTCAACCACCTCGTCGAGTTGTTCTTCCAACTCGTCGAGTTCCAGGCCATCTTCAAGCAACTCGTCGAGTCCACCCATGTGACTCGTCGAGTACCACCGGTCTGAATCCATACAGAAGCATCTCAGGCCATGCAATTGATCCAAAACATAGATCCATCCTCCTACAATCCATCCATCACGTAAAGTGGCAAACTTTACGTGAATCTAAAGAGATCTAGACCTTATTCACCTTAGAACCAAGGTTTGGGACATGGTAACTCCATTAACAACACAAGAACAGGGGCTTTAATGCTCTTAAGATCTTCTCCACTCCAGATCTGAGGTAGCAACCTCAGATCCATCCTCCAACATCAAGATGCCACACAACTAAGCTCCCTACACAACCCCAAAATGAGAAACTAGGAGAACACAGCCCAAGAACGAAAGTATTACCTCCAAAGGATGCCTCAATAGCAATGAAACTCGAATCCAAGCAAAGCCCTTTGATCCAAGCCACTTCTCCTTCAAGATTTCTTCAACCAACTCCTCTCCAAGCTCTAATTTGCTCAACAATGGAGCTCTCCACGAAATTAGGGTTTCTGGGACTCAAGGGGGGAATAGAGGAGGCTATGGAGGGGCATAATGATCTTTATATAGGGCTCAACCCCGAAAATTAGGGTTTTCTCCACACAGCACCTACTCGCTGAGTCCATCTTTGGACTCGCCGAGTAGGCCACTTGATACGCGACCATAGTCGCGACCTGACTCGCCGAGTCTATCCATGGACTCGCTGAGTCACCCTCCGAAACTTACACTTTTAGCCCTTCAACTCTACTCTTTCGATTCCGGGCTGTTACATGTTATGTGTATGTGTCTCATCTGTTGTTTGGAATATGTATTTAATGAGAATGTTATACACGTTTTAAACTATGTATAAAAATATATATTTTTTATCTACTAATTTGTTGGATAGAACATGGGTAGATAGCTGATGTATGATAAACAGATGAGAGGCCTCGATGTTGTTGTTGTTGACCTAGTCATCTAGCGGAGTATGGATGACGACCACAGACTCTTTCTAGATAGTCATGTGGAATGCTAGTAGATCCATAACATGTAGGTGTTGTGAACGATGTGTTCACCGGTGTACTCTATCCCCCTCATGGTTGTCGTTAGGACATCTATTGTTGAGGAAACTACTTAGCAGTAATGTCCGTCCCAATGAAACTCCTAGATTAGGTCCCTTGAGATAGATGTTGTTTTAGGGACGTAAAGTGTGGATAGCAAGAATGGGTAACCGGGTTATTGTTGGTTGGTAAAAGTAAATATAATATTTGTTGCGGGTTAAAAACCCTATATGCTCATCTGGCTCCCAAGCCTAACCCACTAAGTTTACTTGTATTACAAGTAGTGGCGCGAGGGCATAAGATGGATGAATCATCAAGTTATTTTATTTATTAGACCAGTTATTATATGTAAATGTTGTATGGTCTATCTTTTGTTGTTTATGCTTTTGTGTCTGTAAGTTTTGATTATATAATGAAAATACATTTCTTTATAAAATTCTTTGGTAAATATTATTTTTATCATATTTTGTTTTTGGGAACAAATTCCGCAACTCTTTTAAATCAATGGATTTACTCTGAAAGTATTTTAAAAGCATAAATGAAACCGGTTTTTTCTGGCTTTGATTTTGGGGATATCACATTGGTTTAGGAAACAACCCATCAATAAATTCACTTAGGAATCATTTGATAATTGCTAAATTGGTTAGAGGGGTTAGAAGTTGACTGGGTTAGAAGCTGACTGTGTTAGAAGTTCTGACTAAGTTAACTTATGACTGAACTTTGTTGTTTGATTTTACATCTGACTGGCGATACAAAATGACTATATTACCCTAAAAAAGTTATAATAATTCATCTATGATTAGCCATTTGATTTATAAAATTACCGTGTAATTTACAAAATGGATATGTAATTTACAACCATTCTTAAAAAAAGATGCATATAAAAATATAAGACAAACAAAAAGATGTAATTTACAAGTATTCTTCGAAAATATAACACTAGGATCATAAGCAATAGGTATTATGATACATATAGTTAATCAATTCTAAGGTTTATACAACATTCATGGATCACATATACACCATTTCTCCAAACTTCATCCATTCTAGTCTAATCCAATCATCCACTACATCATACCATACAAAACTGAACACTACCAGTACTTTCTACTTTTAATTTACACCAATGATTTCTTGTTGATTTAATTTTTGGAAATAGAACTAAAATCAGCTTCTAGGCCTCCATAACTATCTTTAACATGATATGGTATCATAAACATAACCACTCAGTGTTGATCTTACATCTTCATATGCTTCTTCCATAGTCAACTCATCCAAATCCAAAAGAAAATCAACATCATACTCTTTGATTTCCTCGAAACCAACAGTTTTGTTAAGTTCCTCTTTGAAGACAAATTCTAGACAATAAAAGATCACTGAAATCCATACACAAATAAGATGAAATTTTTGCAATTAAGTTGTAACACCCCAAAAATACGAGCCAAAAATTTCATTTTTAAATACACATACTTAGCAAAACATTAAAATAAAACATTCACCAATCATAACATTTCATAAAAGATGTACGTGTCTGGAAATCAGTTATAAAAACATAATAAAGTCAGAGTACAAATCCCCAGGACGATCTCATAGTGCGGAATACAAAGCATGTGTGTGATGTGCTGCTACCGAGCGAGCTCCTTCCCCTTCGAATAAGAGGTACCTGAAACCAAAACTGAAAACTGTAAGCACGAAGCTTAGTGAGTTCCCCCATCATACCGCATACCATACAATCACATATCATACATATTGCCAGGCATTTCTGGGGTGCCCGACCTACCCGGTACGACCATTCTGGGGTGCCGACCTACCCGTGTCAAGCCATTCTGGGGTGCTGACTACCCATGTTAAGCCGTTCTGGGGTGCTGACTACCCTTCGGTCCTGACGACCGAACCTCAAGGACTATTTCACCCCCTACTGCTACTATCACATATACCATAACATAACATATTATCAGACATATCTGGGGTGCCTGAACTACCCTTCGGTCCTAGCAACCGAACTCGGGGATTGGTCCCCTCATACTACCTCTATCGCATATAACATAACAAGTCAGCATGCAAACATATAATCACATACTGTCAGACGTATCTGGGGTGTCTGACTACCCTTCGATCCTAACAACCGAACTCTACTACTATCACATATAACATATCATGCTAGCATATAACATATCAGGTAGTAGCAAACCTAGATGATATCACAAAGACAATCATCTATCATACATCTCCTACTGGTGGGCCGGCATTGTGGCCTTAGACCCACCGCTACTGGAAGGTAACTCACCTCAAAGTAGTTGTTGAACTGATCGGAAACTGACTGTCTACTGCTGCTGCTGCTCCGGACGTCCTCCGGCTATAAATCCCACAAAACGATCAGTCAAACACTGCTAGATGTTCTTAGGGTAAAATGACCCTTTTACCCTCGACTAGGTCTAAATCTAAGTCAAAGTCAACTTCCAGTTGACTGGACTCGCCGAGTCCACGAGCAACTCGTCGAGTCCTTCCCTTACTAATCTGGTCCCACTCGCCAAGTCCCTCCCCCCACTCACTGAGTTACCCTTGACTCACCACTCGGGACTATGGGGCCGACTTGAGTACCAACTCGCTGAGTTTGAAGAACAACTCGGGCAGCTCCATGCAATCGTCATAGGACTCGCCGAGTTGTTCATCCAACTCGCCGAGTTTAAGACCATCTTCATAGAACTCGCCGAGTACCACTTTGGGACTCGCCGAGTTCCTCGACCCATTTCCCAAATAGGCCAGATCTAAGACATGCAATGCTTCAAAACCACAGATCTATGGTCCTAGGGCATGTTTACCACGTAAAGTTGCAAACTTTACGTGTATACATGGCCCAATGAGCTCAAACATGCAATTCCAAGCTCTTTAAGAGGTCCTACACTCAATAGGGACCTCAATCACCTCAACCACGGAGACTTTATGCTACAAGGATGTCTTAAAGGTCCAAATCCGAAGTCCTTGCAGAACATTAACCATAAGCACATAGAGATTTAGGTTCTTAGGGCTTAAAACCTCTTTTTAGGGACAAGAAAGGGGGTTCAATGAACTAAAGGTCAAGGTAGGAACTTTTCTACCTGAATAGAAGCCCTTCACAGAGTATATTCCGGATCTTCTTCCCTTCTTGCACTCTTCAACCTTCTCCTTCTTCTCCCAAGCTCCAAACCACCTTCAAAATGCTAAAAATCACCCACAAGGACACAAAGGGGGCTAGGGCTTCGTTCTACAGATCTCTGGGAGTGCTAGGGGTTGTGGAGGCTGGGTTAGATCGTTTAAATAGGGTGCAAACACCCGGGTTAGGGTTTTAGTCCATACAGGGTCTACTCGCCGAGTTCCACGACCCTACTCGCCGAGTAGCCAGAGTTGATCCCGTGACTAGACCTGCTTCTACTCGGCGAGTTAGTCCTTCAACTCGCCGAGTCCAAGGTTAAAATGCAATACATAAGGAGAGTTAATAATCAAGAATACGTACCAGGAACCAGGTGCTACATAAATACACAAATTGCATCTAATTTAAAGAAATAGATACACAAATAACATCGAATTTTAAAAAATGCATACATATGTGCATCTAATTTCAAAAAAAAATGAAAATAATTACAGTCGGAATTGCAAATCGACCTGGTCGAGGAAAGCGTCGGAGAGTAGGAGGGTGGACTGGTGGAGGACGACGGCGTTGTTGAGCAGGGAATGATCGGCGTCGGTGGACAAAAGAAGACAACAAAGGAAGGATGTTGAGGCTAGGAAGCGAGCGTCTGTAAAGAAGAAATTTCACCAATCTTGAATGAATTGGGAGGAGGCTGGAGCTTAGGGAGGTGGTGTTGGAAGGGGGAGGTGAAGTCGGGGGGAGGAGAAGAGACTCGCAATGGAGATAATGTCGGGCAATGAGAGGAATAAGGAAACGAGAATAACAAGGGCAAAGGAGGATGGTTTTTTTCAGCTAGCTTCCTTTTTGCCATGGACTGAGTCAGACATTCTCAAGACCTAGTCAGAATATTGGACCGGTCAGAAACAATTAGCCATTTATCAAACAGGCTGACCGTACCGAGTCAACCAAAAATACCGACTACGCCTGGCAATCGGATTGGGTTCGGGTTGGTGGGCTGAAAACATCAACCCAACCAACCCAACCCATATAACCCGTTTAAATATATGGGTTATAGCAGGTCAAACCCAACTCATATAACCAGTTTAATAAATAAGCAAGACTTTCGAAAATGATGATTTTTTTTTTAAATATAATCATAAAATTATTAAAGTAATTAACATAAGAAAAAAATATTTTCAACATACATTCATGAACTGATTAACATCTAAATAAAATTTAAAAATGAAAACATTTATACAAAGTAGATCTGTTCTTCGTTCATAACTAGCGAGTATCTAATAATAACAACATGTGTTTTTTCTTTTTTTGATTAGGGAACCACAAACACAAAATAGAAACATCACAAACACAAATATATATATATATATATATATATATATATATATATATATATATATATATATATATATATATATATATATTGGTGGCTTGACAACCCAAACAGGTAACCCAACCCAACCCAACCCAACCCATAAAATAAAAAGGTTAACGGGTTGGCGAGTTGGATGGGTTGGTGGGTAAAAAATCTTAACCCAAACCCATCTATTTTCGAGTTGGGTCGGTATCGTGTTACAGGTTGGCTCGAAAGTTGCCACCCTTAATACCGACCGGACCCGATCAGCTGCTTATCAAACAGGTCTTTATATTCTTAACAGAATGGCAACTAACATTGCTCTGACTCCATGAGTGATAATCGTCCTAAAATAAAAGGTAAGATACAATAATAATACTCCGAATGATGAAGGAAATATAGATGATGCTACATCTTCCAACACACAATTGAAAATAATGAAGACAATTTAAATAAATGAATAAAAAAAATCCAAGACACGCACTATACAAGGAGAGCATCTATAAAATTTGAACTTAATATGTACAAACAACTATAACATTTAAAAGTAAGGTTAGCCCAGTGAGTCACACAACAAGTCTACAACAAAACAATCACATTTATCCAAGACCACTCATCATCGATGTGGCCATGTCATGTGGAAATATAGATGATATATATATTTATATCATCACCTGCTGTATATTATAGCTCAATCATAGCAACCATCTTTCACTTTCACTCCCTTATATGTAATTATAATTCCACATCAGCATATTACGTGGACTGGTTGTAAGAGCTTGTGAAATTTTTAACAAAATTTTTACTTTCTTGGGAGATAAATAAGATGCGATTTTTTAGGAGACTGAGCTGCATAGTTTCCTGGAGATCTTATCATTATGCCTACCTGCAAAAGTCAACAAATTTTATGTCAGTGATTTTTTTAGGAGATGAAAACGTGGGCAAAATAGTAATTTGACATCCAAGCCAAAGACACAATAATTCAACAAACCAAACATTTGGACTAAAACCATAACTTCATCAACAAGAATCACTCATTGCAATTTAAGCACACGAAGGACACGGAGATGGTTGCCACTTGGCACTTACCCGATCTTGTTTTGTATGAGTGTATGACATGACAAATGCAAACTTAAAACATGATAAAGAATTGGGATTAAAGACTTATGTATATTTATAAAATATACATAAACTTTGATCTCAATTCTTAAACTACATTTTGTGAACTTCTATAACCAAGTATTAAGATACTAGATGACACAGATTGGAAAACCTAAAACATATTATGAAAAACATCATTTTGGTTGTTCACCTTCTAGCTTATGCCATGATGCAACATTCAATCCAAACCTTCATTAACATCCAATACAAAACAACACTCTACGAAGCAATTTGATGAAAATATAAAATCACGTTAACCTTGACCTTAAAAACATATGACACAACCAAAACATCATAAACATAAGGAATAAATTAATCGAATGAAGGATTAGAAAAAACTTTTTGCATCTACCATGGACAAAAGTAAAAAACAAATCAAAGGTACAAAACAAGACATGCATATACCAAAAAAAATAAAGAGTAGTTAGTTAGTTAGTTCGTTAGTTAGTTAGTTGGTTACCTCGATGCATAATGCATCCCTGAATTTACATTCAGGTTACACAAAAGCTACTCCAAGTTGATTTAGTTACAAATGGCCAGTTTCCCAGTCCATTCATCAGCTTCTCCATAATCAAGACTAAGTTCCCTCATAGGAGGAATATTCTCCATAGCAAACAACATAAGATGAGGGAAAGCAAAATTCGAATGATCATACAACACCAATTGAACCAACACATTCGGACACGAACTATGGCTCATGTAACACGCAACATTCCTCATTCTAGAAACATCCATAGCAAAATCAAGTGGAGGCACAGATGGATACGATGGACGCGTATAATCAGAAAATATTTGTCCCAAATCTCCCCATTCTGCCCATCTCTCCCCAAACCTATTCGGATAAACTAAATTGTCACCATTCATTGTAAAAAGTTGTGCTTGTTCTCTTGTGAGAATTACACCCGTGTATTCACAGATAAAAGATCCCGCTTGTATCAAATCCAATGATCTAACTCCCCACCCTGTTTCCCTTGACCTAAACACTTCAAATCTGTTTTTAATCCCGTTCTGGCTTACGCGATTCCGACACGTGGCACTACAACCACAGTGGGGCCCACATTCGAAAATCAACGGTTTTCCTCTAACGAGTAAACCGTTCTGATCGTAAGCAAACTCGCCACCGTTTTTCGCAGCACAAACACAATCATCCAAGCAGCCAGAAACACAGTTACACCCATGGCCTTTCCCTCCAAGATGATAAACAAAAGGAGGGAAAACAGATGTG
Source organism: Lactuca saligna (assembly GCF_052625555.1). Classification (NCBI taxonomy): domain Eukaryota; kingdom Viridiplantae; phylum Streptophyta; class Magnoliopsida; order Asterales; family Asteraceae; genus Lactuca; species Lactuca saligna. The sequence goes on from NC_136418.1 coordinate 92,659,609, forward strand.
GATAGATACTCATAGAACATTGGGTCGTGGTTGTTGTCAATGTCGTTGAAGAGTAACACTGGGAGTTTCTCTTTCTTCATTGACATGTCTGTGTGGACATATCCCACAGGCTTAATCTGTCCGTTTCTAAGATCTTGGGCGTATTTGAGAATCGCGCTCCCCATTTCGGGTTGATTTTCCATTCTTATAAGCTTGAATTTGATTACACCAAAACCGGATTTTCCAATTTCGAGCCATGAATCGATGACTTTGTATAACCCATCATAGACATACACTTTCCCACTTGGGCTTCCTTCGTATCGAAACCCACGAACAACGCGTACCTCGATACCATAATGCATACTTCTTTCCATGGCGAGATTTCCACCTTCTAATCTTTGATGATCGGCTTGTCTGGAGTATTTATCTTGCCCACCGTGTCCTGTGTAGATGATAACATCCCCAGCATCTTGGTCGTCTTCATACCCACCTGAAACGATTATACTGGTGGCGATTGGATCTCCATTAGAGCTTTGACTTGAGGTTAGGTAATCAATCCCTGCTTGAGGTAGACCATGCATTCCGACAACACAGAGCTCCATTCGGAAGAAGAAGATATCACCGATGTAAACACCTGGAATTGCTCCGACGATCCTTTTATCACGATTCAACCATAGGCCACGGTCTTTCATCACCGAGGAAGCTTTCAAATCGCCTCTTGCACGGGGAATACGACCGAATACTTGATGACTCCGACGCTTTTCGTCCTCCATCGTAACGAAAACCCTAAGAGAGTCGTAAAGCATCCGTGTTTTTCTCACCACGTCTCGGAAATACCTTTCGTCTTCGACTCCCAGGTTTGTAACCCTGACTAATTCACCTGACCGCTGTTGAGACTTCCGACGAGATGAATCTCCGACGGCGGAATGCTGGTTCTCTTCGGGAACCGGGACAATTGCTTGTGCGTCTGGATCGATGAACCCAGCTGCATCGGGTTTCTCCGTGTTATTAGAAAAGGCAGTCCGGAACATCTCCTGAATCCTGCTGAATTCGGAATAAACATCGTTTGCAACACCGGCGGGTTGCTGGACAGGTTGTGATGTGTCGGGATGTGTGAAATTAATGTTAGGGTTTGCAGAATGGTGGTGGGGCGGGGGTGGTTCGTCGAGAGGTTCTTCTTTAGGTTCGAGTTTAGGGATGTTTAGGGTTAAGAAAGTGGTGGCTTCCCGGAGGTTACCGGCGGTGACGTCGGGTGTGTCTCTGACAGGAGAATCGGGATAAAGATTTAGGTCGATCAAAGAACCCATTTAAAAGGATGGTAATTTTAGGGATTATATCAAGAATTTCAGAGACCTTGATGATGCTGAAACGGCGATTCCGCCGGCAAAAGGAGAGAAAGAGAGGTAAAATTAGTAGAAATGAAACACCACAACAACAACAACAACCAACAAACAAGATGAAGAAATGAAGTTAAGAAAATGTAAACTGTCTGAAACTATGTTGTTTTTGTTTTACTTTTTTGGATGGAAAAAAAAGTCTTTCTTAAAAAACAATACTCTCTCCCTCCCTCAGCTTTACTTTATCGAAAAAAAAAATAAAAATTAAAAACTGATTGTTTGGTTTTCAAAATTTTGATAAAAAATCAGGTTTTTTTATTAAAAAAAATATTGTTTGGTTTTTTGAATTTTTTAAAACAAAGTTACAAATTTTATAATGTGATTAAAAATAAAATATTTAGTTTGTTGTTTTTTTGGTTTTTGTATAAAATAAAATAGAAAACTAAAAAATCTAAACCACAAAAAAATAAAAAATAAATAAATATTACATAAAGACGCAAAACTTCAATTTTCAATTTTTTAAAGTAAGGAAACAATTATTTTTCTTTTGATTATAGTTTTAATCAGTATTGTAAATGACGGTTTACGCGGCACCTATGCGGATAGAAGTTGCCTACGATTTTTGACAGACAGTTAAATTATATGGAGTCGTTTAATATGAATCTAGAGTGGCCGACACGAAGTTATAGGCGATTCTAGTCGTCTATAATTTTCAATTTTTTAAATTTTCAAATATTTCACAAAAAAATTCTAAATTTTCAAATTTTAAATGTCAAATGTATTAATTTCAAATAATACTTCTAAATTTTCAAATTTCATATTTTAATATTTCAATTTTTCAAATATTTATTTCTTAAAATGTAATAATTGAATAAATTGTATATATTATATCAAAATAAGTAATAATCACAAAATTTTGTCATATTTATTAAATTTGTTAGAATATAGGCAATATTTAATTTACAAAAGAAATTTAATACAATAAGGTTCCCCGCCTAGGTGCTGATTAATTACCGTCTAAACCGATTAGGTGTTTAACCCTACTATATCATTTGACTCATACCTAACGACTTTTACAACCTTGGTTTTAATATAAATCACAATGAAAAGACATCGGTGTAATTTAAATCATTATGTTTGTATAATACATGTACATTGTATACAATTAAAATGCAAAATTTAATTATTTTAGAGTAATCAACTATAAGACCAAATAGTATGAATGAGTGGAAACAGGAACCACACCTAGGAACATCATACCCTGGGTGCGATTTAGGTCATTAGGTTTACAGGTGTGGGAAAGATACATGACTCCTACTTTCTACTTTCATTGGTTGTCGGTGATATATATATATATATATATATATATATATATATATATATATATATATATATATATATATATATATATAACCTCTCTAATAAATAAATGTTTTTTTTTTGTTATTTTTCACACTCTCATTCAATTTGTCAAATATCATTTTGTGGTTTTTTTAAATTAATTTTTTTTTCAACATGTCAGGTTTTCTATTTTATTAAATTTTACATAATATTTTAATATAATAATTGCAATAAATGTAGTAATAAGTGAATATTAATTTCATTAATAAACTTACCTTTTAATGTCAAAATTCCGAAATAAATAAAAATTAATTTCATTATTACTCGAACCATAGGTTCATACCTAATTTCATTAATAAACTTACCTTTTAATTTTATTAATAAACTTACCTTTTAATTTCAAATTTTCGAAAATTAAAGTTCAATAGTTCTTTTTATTTATTTAAATTTAAAAAATAAAAGATGTTTACATTATAATAATTCATTAGTTTTCTTATTTTCTTATAAATTCAAAGTTCTCAAATATTTTAGCATTTATATTTAACTTTTTGTTTTTTAAATTAACTCGTATAATACATGTGCATTCTAGCACACAGTGAATGTAAGAAACACATGAAACTATATATATATATATATATATATATATATATATATATATATATATATATATATATAGTTTCATGTGTTTCTTACATTCACTGTGTGCTAGAATGCACCAATAGAAATTTAGTAAAATTAAATAATTATTTATTTAAATAAAGATAGATATTAAATAATTTCCATAATTATATGTATATTAAATGATATCCATAATTATAATTCTTTTTTATGGAAATTAATTAAATTCGTCATATTGTTTCTATTTCTTAGCAAAAATGACTCCCAACACTCCAACCCCAATGTAACGTCCCAAAAATAAGACACCAAAATTTCATTTTTCATGTAATAAAAACATTATCCTGAAACATCAACAAAATTCTAAAAATGATTGATTGTATCAAAACATCACAAATTATCAGAGTTATCATGAAAATGCGAAACTATACCATGTGTGCACTGCAATGTAACGACCCAAAATACGACCCAAAAATTTTTGTTTAAATAATACTAAGGTTATCAACGATTTATAATATATCATAAAATCGTACGTCATAAATGTCAAAAAGTTATAATAGATATGTCATAACAAAAGAACTGTACCAACATAACATAGTATCTGAAATAAACTCCCAGGACAAAAGCTGAAGTTGTGGTGTGTGCAAAGCCATCATCCCGAGCTCTTCCCTTTGCTTGCAGAAGTACCTGAAACCAAAACTGAAACTGTAAGCACAAAGCTTAGTGACCCCCCCCCCCCCCAAACTACCACATACCATACAATAACATATAAACGCATATTGGGCCTTGCCCACTACATCGGACCGAAGTTCGGAAACTAACCAGGGCCTTGCCCTCTGCATCGGACCGAAGTCCGGAACTGGTTGGGACCTTGTCCCCTGCATCAGACCGAAGTCCGGAACTAACTGCATCAAACCGAAATTCGGAACTAACTAGGACCTTGTCCCCTGCATCGGACTGAAGTCCGGAAACTGACTGAGCATAACATAGCATAACATAAACATATCAACTACCATAAACACATATACTACATACTGCATCGGACCGAAGTCCAGAGCACATTACACAAAGAAATGTCTGAATCACAAAGACATCAAGCACACTGAACTACTGCATCAGACTAACGTCCGGAACTACTGCTAACTAAACGGACTGGCATTGTGGTCGTAGACCCGTTCCTATTGGAAGGAAAAGTCACCTCGAAGTGCTGGCTGTTGAGATGCTAACTTTAAAAGTGGCTAACTGTTGCTTCAAAACTGTCCGATTACAGATTCCAAGAACACTAGATCAGTTACTAGTAAATGCTCTCAGGGTCAAATTACTATTTTACCCCTAGTCAAAGTCAACTCCCTGGTCAAAGTCAACTTCTAGTTGACCGGACTCGCCGAGTCGGGGTGCAGACTCGCCGAGTCCCTCCATCACTAACTCTGACCTGAACTCACCGAGCCCTTTCTCCTCTCACTGATTCACCCTGAACTCACAACTCGAAGAAAGACGGGGGACTCGCAACTCGACTTGTCGAGTCCAAAGAACAAATCATTGAGTCCTGTCGTGCAGATTCCATACAATCGAATTCTAATCCATTCCAGAGCATCTAACTCATAGATCTGAGCCCCTAGAACCATCTGAACACTTAAAGTTGCTAACATTACGTGTAACTAAGAAGGAATGAAGTTATTTCACCCAAACACTACTTTTCTCGGGAAATCTCATCCGACTCGCCGAGTTGTTCAAACAACTCGTCGAGTCTAAGGCAATCTTCATTGGACTTGCCGAGTTGCTCATCCAACTCATCAAGTCCACGGTGTCACACCCCAAAACCATGAACGGCAGAAACGTTATGGGGCGGAGGACGTCATGTACAGTATCACAACAATGAAAAGTAGTAAACAAGCAACAACATCATCCATTGCATTAATAATATAATTTTAATACAAGTGTGTTCTGTCAAATTATAATAGACACTAAAGTATAAACAAAATGAAAGATGAGTCTTGAACGAGCTCCATCTTCTCTAAACCTTGCATCGGTACCTATCTACGGTTGACCTGAGGATACAAGTAATTTTGAAAGAGAGTATCAACTTTAAAGCTGGTGAAATTATAAGTATTTTAGTGTCTTATTTTGTGTGTAAGTACTTGTATGTATCTGAAATGTAAGTATTTGTACGAATGAACTGTAAGTATTTGTATGTATATGAATTGTAAGTATTGAAAATGTATATGAACTAAAAGTATAAAAATATTTGTAAAACAACTATAAATGTTTGAAAAACCCTAGAAACCCTATGATTCCTACTAGTATATAAGGGTGTCTTCCACCAAGACCTAACTGCTCTGAATGTAGCCTTCTACCAAGTCTTAACTGTTCTAAATGTTCGTTTCTTGTAAAAGTGTGTAATTTTCCCAAGTGTAACTATCATTAACAAAAATATAGTTTTTACATTAAATGTTTAAGTGAAAAGATCACTAGATATATGTAAAGGGAAAACTAATGTAGTACTATGGTGTAGTGCTATAGGAACTACTGCCGTACTAACTACCTTAAACCGGATTTATATTAAGGCATAATGTGATTAATTGTACCGTACTATCGACTGGGTAACAACGACAAATGTAGGTCGTAAAAAGGTATGACGTTTGGTACCCGCGGACCTACAGGTCCGGCTGTAGCTAGCAGCAAGGTGTAGGATAGTCAATCCAGTATAGATCTATACGCAAACTCGCGCTCTCCCTCCAAGAGACTCTGGCTACAATTCGGGTCATGCCATTGAAGGCATGCTCCAATACAGTGGATCACAATTATGTCAACGTATTCATGTATATGTAATGTACTGAAATGTTCTACGTGTGCTAGCTGGAATGTGTGTTCTCTCTCTATCTAGCAAGAATAGTAATGGATTGAAATGTTCTAGTTGTAATGTATGTTCTCTCTATCTAGCAAGTATTGAATCATGAATGAACTAACTCATTGTATGATATCGTGTTCTAGTAATAGTTCTAGTATCTTCCTAAACTACCCATATAGTAGTTTACTAGTAATCTAACTGGTACGTATGAACATGGATGTATACCCATGCTACCCAAGGGCATTGGATGAACTGGAAGGACCTTTATGACTATATATGTACATATGATATATAACTAATATTTAAACGACCTTCGGATGGATACCCGATATCCCACCAGACCACATCCAAATCGAGGAAAACAAAATAGGGTGGATAGCCTTTCTAAGTTTTTTAAACACTCCTCATATAAATATACATATATAGGCATGCAATTTATAATATAAAAGCATAAAGTAAGTTTTGTAAAACCTTTGAACATAATTATTATCTAATAAAACATTGACTTGTTGTCAATCTATAAAATGGTATGAAAGAATGGGTTTGATAAAACAGTTTAAGTATAAAGAAACATTTGTTTGAAACACAATTGTAAAGGAGTTTGAAGTGAAACATATAGAGTAAAATGTACAGTTTAATAAGGAGTTTTAAACATATAAAGCGTTTATGAACAACATTTGAAGGAAACTGTTTGGTAAAACGACTAATGAGTAGTAAATCATTTGAATGTTGCTTATTAATCACATGCGATTGATATAATAAGTAGCATGATTCTACTTGTATCCCCCCATAAAGTATTTAAAAACATTTAAAACATTGATTAAGGGGTATGAACTCACCTGTAGCAAGTGGATCGGAAGGAAGTGTCGGATAAGTGCTTAGTGTCAAGTGAAGACTTAGACACGCACAAAGATATTAATAACATATAAGGATATATGTATATAAACAATTAGTCTTTAAACAACTAATAAACAAAGTCAAGACACTCTAAGGCATGACAAACACTTTGTATAAGTGTTATGAGTGCTAAGGAGTGCATCTAAGTGTTTTAGGGAAAGGCTAGTATGATTGGGGTTCAAGGAACACTCTTAAAATGAGTTTACTCCCTAAGGACCAACACCCCTTGAGTTTACGATCGTAAACTCTTGAGTTTATGGTCGTAAACTCCTAACCTTTTGACCATTTGTTGGTTTGAACTCTTCTAAGCTATTCCAAGAATTCCTACTTCATGATTTGGACTTTGGAAGAGACTAGGGCATCAAAAACACTCCTTGGAGGAGTTTACAGCCTCATGGACTTTCCCTTTGGGTATACTACTGTAAACCCTCATGGAGAAGGGTATTGCCATGTTTTCAAGTCCTTGACACAATTAGGTAAGTGTATAAACTAGTTTCTAAGCCTAAGGAAGGAAAATGACCAACTTAATCACACTTTATGGTGTTTACGGTTTTGGGAGATCCCCAAACCGTAAACACCTATAATTGTTGGTCTTTGATGTTTTTCAAGGCTTAAGCACAATAAGGAAGGGTTTAAACATGTCAAGGATGGTTTATACATCAACTAGGACTTAGATTAGGGACTTAGGCACACTTTGGTGCCATTTATGGTGTTTACGGCCCAAGAACATTCTTGGACCACGAACACCTCTAATCTTGTGTTCTTGACATATTTTCTTGATGTTTAAATGTAATACTAGCTCAATAACACTCAAGGATGGAATTACTTACTATTAGAAGGCTTGATTTGAGCTAAAAGGCCAAGAACACTTAGTGTGTGTTCTTGGTGTTTTGGAAAAACTAGTCAAAACACATAAATGAATGGATTAAAGGATGTAAAATCACTAGATTAAGTGATATACTAACTTGAAAGGCTAGAAACACTTACTAGATTGAAGATTTCAAATAAAAACTTGGATGATACTTGAGAGGATATTTTGGAGTTTACTCTTTTGACATTTGGGGAGTAAACACAAATAACTAACTTTTTGGGGAGTAAACTCATACATAGGTATGATTTCACGGTTTTGGGTGATTTCTCAACCCAAAACATAAAAGTTTGGTCGGGTGTTTCTAATACGCGAAGTGTTTGCAGTTTTTAAAATTCAAAACCCGAGACGAAACTTTCTTTCGCCCGTTCGTTTAAAAATAATATTAAAATAATAAAACGAACTTTATATTTCTTAAAAATAAGAAATAATGACATTGAATTATGATACGAAGTGGTTGACTTTTAGGGTTTGACTGAATGGAAATTTCGGGTTGTCACATCATCCCCTTGTTAATGGGAATTTCGTCCCGAAATTAGAATTTAGATAAGGAAGTAGGTACGAATGATCGATTCGTGAGGAGGAAACTTCCTAATCGATGGGTTCTAGCGCTCCTAAGTGAAATAGGGTTCTCGGTTTGTATCCCAACGAACCTTCACTAACTGGTGCCGGTGTTGCTTTGTCCGCTTGACCTCTCGGTCGAGGGTCACTACGGTTCTAATACAAAGGCGAGGATCTCGACGAGTGAACTTACAAGAGTCCTACCGGAAAGGTATGGTTTCACGATCAAGACGCAAAGAGTAGAATGTACGTTACTGAGTTCGTGGAGTAGATCTAGTCTGCGAGGTACAGGAGCAATTCTTGGTAAGAATCTCGGAGGTCCTATCTATATTGGATTTAGCTTTCCACGCTTTACGAAGCGTAACAAGCCATTCCCAGAGTGAGATTTCCTAAAGAATTTGGTCTCTCACTTGGAATTCCAAAGGTTCTTTCTCTTGCTAAACTTCCCATTTAAGGGCCACCCCTTGCTGGGTCAAAGTCAAAAGGGTTTCTATAATTTGCGAGGGGTTCTGAATGAACTATGATAGTAGGTCTGTAAGACCTAGAATTTGGTGAATGCCTGTCGGCGTCTCTGGTGTCGACAAATTCTCAACGGTTTTGACAAATTATAAGAGTACTCAAAATTTCCCACATCAATTACAGTGTGTCATAGAAACTTGACTCTTAAATTTCAAAACTCGTGCTTAGAGAACTTTGCGAAAAGTACCTCTGAAGGTAATGTTTCCATGGGTTTCTTCTTACTATGAGGGTAGATAAGTAAGTCATTACATGGAGAAATGACGAACTGATCCAAGTAAGAAAGACGGACCCTATTCATTAAACTCATGAATACTATGGGCGTATTGGTCCTATCTGAAGGGTATCACTACGGACTCGAAGTGTCCGCATCGAGTTCGGAAGATAGTCTTCCTGACATCCTTCCTTAACACTCGAACTGGTGATATTCGGATATCAGATCCATTTATGAAAGTAATTATTTCCTTGCGTTGCTCAACCATTTCATCTATGCGAGGCAGAAATAACGATTTCTAATGAAAAATCTTGACGGAGTCCTCGATATCTGAGGTACATATTTTAACGCCCGTAGATCCGGGCTAGTCAATTTAGAGGCGATAGGCATCAAAAATGGATTTTTGATGAAAGATTATTTAGAATGAATAATATTAACTAAGTTATAGTATATGTTACAAGGTTTCCGTGCATATAAAGAACGCCGAAGTCTGAGTTATAACGAAGAAGTTATGACTTGTCGAAGTTTCACGACAGAACCGGCACGACGCTGAATGACGTAAAAAGTGAATTTACGTTAGAGTGATATTTAGCCTTAGCAATCTAAACGTAAGTCTTAGAGTTCGTTAAACCATGAGCGTGCATAAAAAGAACATCCAAATCTGACTTCGTATGAGGAAGTTATGATTTTTCTAAATTTCGACTTAGCGGTATGCAGCCCGAATACTCGATTTGAGACCGAGCGGCTTTTAGCCAAAACAATCTAAATGAGAATCGAAGGTCTCGTTAATATGAGTAAAACAATAAAAAGATAGGCGAAAACGGACATCGGATAAAGAAGTTATGATTTTATATCGGAGTTTTCCTGTCCCGGCCTACTAAAAATAAATAATAAAAATAAAGTCTCACCTAAACGAAAGTTGTAGAGCGTAGTCTCACCTACGCGGGGATATAAAGAACGTCGAAAGCAGAGTTCGTATGAGGAAGATATGAATTTTTGAAGTTTATTAAATATTTTCGATATTTAATTTAATTATAAATTAACCGATATTATCCATGGGGGGAGTCAGCGATCTGATCCACGTTACGCCCAACGTAATGTGAAGTTACGCCCAGCGTAAATGGGCTTCCAGCCCCCTATAAAAGGGTCTCGAGGGCAACCGACTTCTTTGCTCATTTCTTCCCGTTTTCTCGTATTTTGCATCGTTTTTCGTGCAAGAATTATCCCGAAGCCCCGGTATCATTCCCGAGCCCCGAAGCAAGTCCCGAGGCCCCGAAGATCCCGAGAAGTGAAATTCCCGAGCCGAAGCTCTACCCGCGAGGAGTCCGGTTTTTGTGAAGATCTTCCAGATCTACCGAAGAATACTACTTCAGCAAGTCGTAGTGCTGTCCGATCATCTTCTGATCAAGTGAGTGTGTAGTTACTTTCTTCTAACACATAAATATTAAGTATTTGCTATAAAATACATGCTATGTGTATAATATAAAGTTGTTTATATGTGTGGGTGTATAGTCCCTTTCATAAACACGGGTATAATACAAGTATTGTTTGAATGTATTAAGTATATGTTTGGGTGAGTGTGCGGTTACTTTCTTTTAACACATAAATATGAAGTATTTGTTATAAAATACGTGCTATGTGTTTATATATTGTTGTTTATTTGAGATGAGTGTGGGATGGATGATTTATATAGTTTTTAAATGAGTTAAACTGTATATGTATTTTATATCTACAAATATGTTGGGTAGAACATGGGTAGATGAGATAGTTGGTATGTGATAAAACGATGAGGTATGAAAGATGATTATGAATAATATCGGTAGATGCACCAAGTAGTGAATGTCGTAATCCTGGCAGATGTGCTTATAGGATAATCCTGGCAGATGCGCTTATAGGATAATGTCGACAGATGCGCCTAAAAGAGAATGTCATAAACCTGACAATCGCGCCTCATAGTGTATGACGCAATCTTGGCAGAGGCGCTTAAAGGATAATGTTGGCAGATGCACCTTATGTAGCAATGGAAGTTTGTGATAATTCCTTAGGTCAATCCTTAGGAATGAATGAATGACGGGTAGTTGAATTCCTAGGGTAAAATCCTAAGAAATAAAGAAGATAATAGGGATGGGTAATTGAGTTGATTGTTTGATGGTTAAATATAATAATTATATTATTGTGGGTTGAAAACCCTATATGCTCACCAGGCCCCCAAGCCTGACCCACTCAGTTTTCTTTGCATTACAGGTAATGGCACAAGAGTATAAGTTGGTGGACTTGACGAGAGATTTTGGATTATAGGCCAGTAGTTATGAATAACTGTTGTAAGGTCTATTTTGTTCTGTTTATGCTTTTGGTCTGTATTGAACATGACATCCCGAGATTTTGTTATATAATGAAAATACATTTCTTTAAAGAAATTCTTTGATAATTTTTATCATATTTTGTTTTGGGAACAAATTCCGCAACCCTTTTAATCAAAAGATTACTCTGATTTTATAAGAACAAAGCATAAACAAATCGGTCTTTTCTGGCCGTGAAATTGGGGATGTCACACATACGATGCAATCCGTCGATCTCTAGAAGAATAAGACTGGAGTTCTCCAGGGTGAGAAGCCTAGTCTTCTAATTCTATTTCTGTGTAGTTCGTTAAGTTGTCTGTACTGTTCTTGTATCTATGTAGGTGTTTAGACTGTAGGGCAATCTGTTTACAGAAGTCGTACTGGGTTCTAAGTTTGTTCACATGACGATACGATAACTCGTAGGCTTGGGCAGTCTCCGTCCTGAAGTTCATATTTAGAATCCATACTTGGTTCAACGATCACAATTTCGTGTATACGAGTCGTATATAATTAAGATTGAAAAGGTAGTCGAATAACTGATTCTTCTTTAAGCTCATATCCCATTGAAGAAAAGAAGTTAAAGTGGAATCATCAATTCTAAACATGTAGAACCTTGATTATATATCACCCCATGTATACATTCTTCAGCGATAGATTAACCGTATGGATCTTTGGATTGAACTTGACGTACTGTACGAGTGGTACTTCGAAGATTTCTTCTGAAAAAGAAAAGAACTATGAAGTACTCCCTGCATGAGTACTTCGGTGTTCTGATATGACAGCTTCGCTAGAAAGGCGATTTCGAAGAAGGAGACGTACATATGAAGCTAGTATGGTGTGGATCAAATTGAATCTAGTTGTATGATAATGTCAAAATCATACGGAAACTTAAAGACATTAGATTTGAACATAAGACATTTACAGACAAAACACAACCGTGCAACCATGAACAGAGTTATAGTACTTTAGATTTACTACAAGACTATTGTTGCGAATACGGTATACTACAAAAGACAAGTATACGCAGCACGAGCATCCCTATACAGACAGGATCTCACAAAAGGTAAGACTCTAGTTGCACTAGTTCTGGATAGTTTATTAGTCTGTTACAATGAAACGCCTAAATTACATTAACGTGGGTTCCGGAGCAGGTTCTCCCGTAGCTGTGATCCTGAGAATCTTCACATCTGCACCCGTTCTTTGCTATAGAGAAATCCTTCTTGAAGTGCCCTATCTCACCGCATTGGTGGCATGACTAGCTAGTACTTGCATTGGTGGCGGGAGTGATGTGTCGAGCTAGAGTGACGTGGACACGAGTGTTCTCCTTGTTCATCCACTTTGAAATTTTCCTTTCATAGGGTCTAGTTTTAACACCACCATCATAAAGCCTGGTTGACTTTGATATCAGGGGCTTGAGTGATGGGTCGTGCCGGTGCTCCACAGCTACGAGCATGGTGCCCTATTTTTAGGTAATTGCAACATTGCATCTCATGGCAAGCCCCATGATGATGGAAACTACACTTATCACACTTCAGGAGTTTTCCCTCGTATGGTCTGCTCGGTACGGGGATGGCAGGGGTTTCCACTTGTTGTTGTTACATGGCAAGTTTTTGGGATTTCTTACGCTCTTTCTGGGCTCAGCGCTTTCGTTTCTTGTTCTCTGTTTTTCGGCTTTGCGAGCCTGTGACTGTTACTGTTTGGCGATTTCCTGGATGGATACCACGATTTGAAACTTCAATTCCATCATCAGCATTGATTGTGCTGATAGTGCTACGGTACACAAGGACAGCTGTCACGACAACCATCACGACAGTTGTAACTATGGTTTGAAAGGTAGCAGCATCCATAGGAAAGGTAGAGGTTTCTTTGTTCTTCTGATTGCTTCCGGATGACGACATGATTTTGTAATATGAAAGATAAGGATTTTGTGAGCGATTCTGGTTGACCCTTGATGTACTTAGATTGTTCAAGTAAAGAGTAAGAGCATGATCTCGGAAATTTTGACCTACATCCCTATGATGCAGTCCTAGTACGGGTTGGAGGTATGTTCTCGAAGGTTTGACCTACATCCCAAACACATTTTAAACACACTTTTCCAAACACATTTATTGATAAACCCCATTGTATCATACTTTGTTTCACAAATATTTTCCCAAGATCAAAATACATAATAACCCATGCGTATGTACGAATCATGCCGACGCCTTCCCGCGATCATCACTGGTACTGAAACATATAACACATAACACTGTAAGCATAAATCTTAGTGAGTTCCCCAAAATACCATACATACAAATACTAGCCACTTGAGGCCATAACTCTGTTGGCCCGTGGGCCCTAACTCTATGGACCCTCTGGTCCTAACTTTGTGAACCTTCCGGTTCTAACTCTGATATACTCTGATATACACATGACATAAAACACATAGAAATAATGCAGTACAACACATCACATATTATCATACGATAACTCTGTCACATAACTCTAATTACCACTCAAGGTAAAGTATAGTGAGAAGACTCACCTCAGATGTCCTGGTAAATCACTGACTCGGTAGAAATACGATCTAGCCTCCGCCTAAACACATAAAGTAATACTCTCATAAATATAACTCTCAGAACTAGACTCAACCCTCTCTAGGCACCCTTAGAAGGGTAAAAGAGCATTTTACCCCTCCTTTGGCTCAAAGGCCCTCATTATTGACCAAACCCTAAAAGTCAACCAAAGTCAACGGTCAAACTTTGACCCGACTCGTCGAGTGTACTTGGGCAACTCGGCGAGTCCACATGTGTCCAGTAACTCTTTAGTCCCGTTTAACGCGTCGAGTCCCTCCCTTTACTCGACGAGTCCCCAGGTATGAATCGTGGGGCCACCCCGACTCAACTCGGTGAGTACATGCCATGCACAAACTCCATTGCCCTCCTGCGGTCAGATCTGTTCCTCTAATCCATAGATCTGGCCTTCCCAAGCATAATAATCATGTAAAGTCCAGACCTTGACACTCATATATCATCTAGATGGTCTCATTTGGTGATTTAGCCCCAAAAATGACATTCTAAGCTCATGACTCCCAAGATAACTCATAAAGCTCCAAGGGTTAAGGTCTCTAGACCTCTTTAGGTCCAGATCCGAAGCATAAACTCGAGAAGATACCAATTGCTCCACATAACCATCCTCAAAAGAGGTTAGAAAACCCTAACTCTAAGAATCAATACCAAAACTGAAGAAGGTCCGAATAAATACCTCAAGTTGAAGTCTCTGGACTCTGAAACCACTAGAATCACACCTCCTTCAGTCTCCTCTTGCTCTTGATCACCTTCTTCTTGCTAAACCAAAGATAGAAAGATCAAATATAACTTCTCCTTCCTCCCAAACGATTTAGCTCACTTAGGGTTCTCTCAAGGGACTGGTAGCCGCAATAGGGGACTATGAGTGCCCTTAAATAGGCTCCAACCCCGAGGGATTAGGGTTTCATTAAACAACGTGGACTCGCCAAGTCCAGTCGCAAACCCGGATGATAATCTGCGACCTTACTCGGTGAGTCTAAGCATCAACTCGCCGAGTTCCTTCACAAATTCCAAAAATAAAAAAAATATTAGAATAATATACCTGGGAATCCGGATTTACACAAGAGGGACCCCAATCACGATTTTGACTGAAACTTTACACTTCTAGAATACAATGAGGGGCTTGATCTGAAGTTTCCATAAAAAGGGGAGTCCATATCTCAAGTTTGAATCATAAGAGGCTCCAAAGAAAGCATAACAAGCATTTAAATGGAAGAATGCACAAGGTCAAATCTTCATTACCTGAATGAGAAATAGATGGAAGCTAACTCCTGGATCTCCCTTTTCCTCTATGGACCATCTTTCCTCTTTCTCTTCCCAAGGATTCCAAGCTAGCACAAACACACTCAAACTCAACAATGGGGTTAGGGTTTACAGGGGAAATGTTCTGAGAGTGATACAGGCAAGGTTGGGGGCGTATGAGTGTGTTTAAATAGGGTGCAAACTCTTAAAATTAGGGCTTAATCCAACACAGGCGGACTTGCTGGAATTGAGTGTTGTGGATCTGGCTAAGCTCTACCGGAAGATCCAACCGATAAGCAAACCGAAGCACCTAGGCCAAAACCCTAAAAGTACCATTGAACCTGGGGCCTAGCTTGCCCCTTTTCCGAAACCTGATAACACCCTTCCAGGGTGATACCTTCTGGAGGACTATATCGCCCACCTGAAACTCCAAATCTGAATGCCTCCTGTCGGTGTAACTCTTCTGCCTACTCCGCGCAGTCTGCAGTGTGCTATGAAGCTGCTGGATCAACTATGTGGTCTTGAGCACCACCTTGGTGCTCCCGATGACTCGTTGACCGATCTCTCCCCAACAAATCGAGGTCCTACACTTCCTTCCATATAGCATCTCGAAAGGAGGACGATCAATGCTAGCGTGGTAACTATTGTTATATGAAAATTCCGCCAGTGGAAGATACGTATCGTAACTACCACCAAAGTCTAGAACACATGCCCGGAGCATGTCCTCAAGAGTCTAAATCGTCCTCTCGCTCTGCCCGTCCATCTGGGGGTGGAAAGCGGTGCTAAAATGAAGACGAGTCCCCATCTCGTCATGGAACCACTTCCAAAATCTGGAAGTAAAGCGGACGTCTCGATCTGACACCACCGAAACAGGAACTCTGTGCCGTGCCACTACCTCGTGTACATAGATGTCGGTTAGCTTCTCAGCCGATATGCTCTCCTGGATCGGTATAAAATTCCGCTCTTGGTCAGCCGATCCACTATGACCCAAATCGAATCCACTCCCCGTGCGGTCCTGGGAAGCTTAGTGATATAATCCATGGTAATGCCCTCCCATTTCCATACAGGAATGTCTAACGGTTGCATCTTGCCGTGGGGTCTTTGGTTCTCTACCTGAACCTTCTTGTAGGTCAGACATCTCTCCACATACCAAGCGACATCCCGCTTCATGCAGGGCCACCAATAGTCGGTCGAAGATCTATGTACATCTTTGTCGCCCCTGGGTGGATGGAAAATCGAGACTTATGGGCCTCATCCATCAACACCTGCCGTACTCCTCCCTAGTATGGTATCCAAACTCTCTCATGAAGGGTTAACAATCCCCAACTATCGTAATCAAAAGAAGCTACTTAGCCCACGATCCTCTCACACTTTTGCCTCTCCTCCTTGAGGCCCTCGACATGTGCCTCCTTGATCTGCTCCAATAATGGAGTAATCACTGTCATCCTCAGGCATATATCCTTGATCAGGGCTGTTGTCGCCTTGCGGCTCAGGGCGTTGGCCATTACGTTGGCCTTTCTCGGGTGATAAAGGATCTCATAGTCGTAATCCTTCACCACATCTAACCACCAACGCTACCTCATGTTAAGATTCAGCTGGTCCATGAGGTATCTCAAACTCTTGTGATCCGTGTAGATGATACAACGGACCCCGTAGATGTAGTGTCTCAAAATATTGAGGGAGAACACCACTATCCCCAACTCCAAATCCTGTGTCAGATAGTTAGCCTCGTGAGGCTTCAACTGTCTAGAGGCGTAGGCTATCACATGCCCCCGTTGCATCAACACTGCTCCCATACCTATTATCGAGGCATCACAGTAGACTACAAAATCATCAAATCCATCTGGCAGGGTTAGAATCGGTGCCTCCCACAATCGCTGTTTGAGAGTCTCGAATGCCACCTGCTGCTCAGACCCCCAACGAAACACCACCGACTTCTTGGTTAGTTGGATGAGTGGAACTGCTATCTTGGAGAAATCTTGGAGAAATCCTGGATGAATCTCCTATAATACCCTGCCAATCCTAGGAAGCTCTGAATCTCTGATGGAGACCTCGGGACCTCCCACTGCATCACGCCCTCGATCTTGGCCGGATCCACTAGAATACACCTCTGATTGACGAGGTGACCAAGGAACTGCACCTCGCGCAACCAGAACTCGCACTTAGAGAACTTCGCAAAATGTCTCTCCTTCCTCAGTGTCTCTAGCACCTCTCTCAGGTGCTCCTCGTGCTGCTCCTGGGTTTTGGAGTAAACCAAGATGTCATCGATGAATACTATCACAGAACAATCCAACATCAGCCTGCATATGCAGTTTATGAGGTCCATGAACGTGGCTGGAGCGTTTGTGAGTCCAAACGGCATCACCACAAACTCATAATGACCATAACGGGTCCTAAAAGCCGTCTTCTGAACATCCTCACTCTTGAACCGCATCTGATGATAACCGGAGCGCAGATCAATCTTCGAAAACCATGATGCTCCCTAAAGTTGATCGAACAAGTCATCTATCCTTGGGAGTGGGTAACGGTGCTTCACTGTTACCTTGTTCAACTCCCGGTAGTCTATGCACATACGGTGCGACCCATCCTTCTTCTTCACAAACAGGATTGGGGCTCCCCATGGTGAACTACTCGGTCTGATGAAACCCTTGTCTAGCAGATCTTGCAGCTGCGTAGACAACCCTTGCATCTCTGGAGGAGCCAACCGATACGGTGCCTTGGCTATCGGAGCCGCACCAGGAACCAAATCAATTCTGAACTCAACTTGTCTCTCCGGAGGTATCCCAGGCAATTCCTCTGGGAATACGTCCGGTTACTCTCGCACCACTGCTACATCATCTACTATCGCCTTACCCTTATCCCGAGTGTCCATCACATATGTGACATAACCTGCGCAACCCTGCTGGAAGTAGCGCCTCGCTCTCGCTGCTAAACAAAGAATCGGTCCACGTTGTGGCCTCTCGCCCTGAATAACTAACTCTCCCCCACTGGGAGTGTGAACCATCACTAACTGCAACTCGCAATCAATCACCACTCCATTGGGGCTCAACCAATCCATGCCTACTATGACCTTGTTCCCTCGCAAAGGAATAGGGACCAGGTCTACCGAAAACTGCTCATCGAATAACTGTAACGAGCATGCCTTATGCACTCTCGCAACCCTGACAGTTCTATCATTGGCTATCTCCACCTCGAGTGGACAATCTAGCTCCCCTGGAGCTCTGCTAAACCTCTTGCTAAGCGCAAGAGAGACAAAGAATCGGGTAGCCCTCAAATCAAATAACATTGTAGCTAAAATGCCATTCACTAAGAATGACCCTATATGCAAACATATAACATTAGAAACAATCAATAATAAATGCAGAGATAAAAGGAAAATACATACCCGTCACCATGTCAGGGGTCGCTCGCGCCTCCTCTATCGTCATTTGAAAAGCTCTACTCTTCGCCACTGGCGCCTCGGCCCGACCCTGACGACCGTCCATAATCCTCAATGTAGCAGGGGCAGGTGCCGACACCTTCCCCGCTGCGACTAAGCTCGGACACTGGGACATTTTGTGTCCCCTCTGATTGCAATGGAAGCAAATCAGATCTGATGGTGTGGTGGCAGTGGTAGAAGCTGTATAATCTCTGCTCATATGCCCCGTCCGACCGCACTTGTAACAACCGAAACTCCCTGCCTTGCACTCCCCATCGTGCAATCTCCCACATTTTCCACACCAACTGTGGCTCTGCTGACCTCTGGCCCTATGATCTGAAACCTTGGGCTTCTTACCCAAACTCCCTGTACCCGAAGCCACCTCCGACTTCCTCTTCTTCTCCATCTCAAGATCAATCTCCCTCCCTCAAGCCCTCGCAATCATATCATCCAGCGTCTTATAGCTGGATCAGCTCACAAACTGGCGGATATCACTTCATAGCATCTCATGATAATGGGCCTTCTTCATTTCCTCATCAGCTGCATACTGAGGAACAAGAAGAGCCCTCTCTCTGAACTTGGCGGTAATCTCTACCACTGTCTCTGTAGTTTGAGTAAGGTCCTGAAACTCTCTGGCTAACTGTTGCACCTCAATAACCGGTGCAAACTCGGCTCTGAACCTGGTAGTAAAATCAGCCCAAGTCATAGCATCACCTCCCACCAATCTCGTGCCCTGTCCTTCAGAAGACAAGATGCTAATCTGACCTTGTCCCCCTCGGGACATCTGCTGGTGCGGAACGCGTTGGCAACATCTGCTAACCTTCTAGTACTCACAATACGGTCTCGCGCCCCATGGTAGTCTGGATCTCCACATGCCCGGAACTCCCTGAAGGTGAGTGTGCGCGACCCCATCATGGCCGCCATCTCAGCACGAAACATGCTCAACTTCTCATCCATCAACTCTAAAATACCCTCCTTGATCAAACCAACGATCACAGGAGTCTGCTCAAGTATGATATGAGTAACCTCTGAGGTGAAAAACTCCCTAGTCTGCTCATCCAACTGCTCGGCCCCCGAGCCTGATCCTGATCCCTCCTTGGCACCTGAACTGCCGCCTGCTAGTCTAGGATGTAGAACCACCATTCTGAAAACACATCATGATAAATGTCAGAAACACTGATATATCTCAAAGGATCGTTGCTACTACAAGTTTCCTGGTCTCACCTCGGCCTTCCTTGATTCGAGTACAGATCCTCTGCCTCCAGTAGTATGGGCCCCTACTACCTTCCACATCTATCCGTACTTTCCTCAAGAACTGCCTCGACTCCACCAAGTCACTGTTACTGCTACTGATCTCTACTACTCTCATCCTAGGCTCGCCCTAGGGAAATCTCTGACTCAACCAAAAACCAGTCCTCAGCTGATGAAGGCCTCCTTGTAATTCCAATTAGTCATCACCTGAATACCACCACATGTGACGAGGCTCAAATAATCCTTCGAGTAAAAGACTCATTCCTACAATGGTTGGACTCAAACAAGAGCTGCGTAGTAGGGCCAAATCCAACACTCTGAGATTATCCAACCCTGATCACATGTGATGTGACGTATTCACCTAATGGCTAACTCCCATCACTTGGAGTCCCACAAAGCACAACGCAAGTAGCATTTGGACACAGGAACTAATCTAGCAACTCTATTCTCGTAACAAGAAATTGTACTAGCATGCAATGCTAAGCTCACAATATTAGGCATAACCTAATCAGGCTATCCTACTGATGTCTACTCAATTCTAGCATGCACTTCTTGTAAAGCTGAAACACATATAGCAGACACATAAGGTGTCCTCTTAGATTAGTCCTATTCTAGCACGTTGTTCTACTGAAACTGAAACAGATAATCATAATATAAACTTATATGGGTAATTTGGGAGTACTTACTTGAGCTCGGTTGATCGCATGCACCACACCCTTTTCTTTTAAGAAAACTTCTTTTATTTCTAAATTCTTTTTCAAAATTTATTCCGAATATGTTTCTCTTTTGAAAATCTTTTACCATTCCCTTAGTTTGAGTTCAGTCACAGCCGTTAGTTGTAACAGCCCGAAATCCAAGTACCCTTTTATTTAGCCCTTCATCTTTAATTTTCTTGTCATTTTAGGGCTTTTATGTTGGGCGAGTACGCTGGGCGTACAAGGAGTACGCTGCACGTACTCGCACGCTTCATTTAAACACATCCTCCCTCGGGTATGCTGGGCGTACCCAAGGTTACGCTAGGCGTAACTGGTCCAAACCCAAAAACCCTAAATTTTGTGGTTGGCTATAAAAGGAATGAGATGGCTTGATTCCTCAGCCACCATCCCTCAGAAAGAAACCCTAAGAGAGTGTTCCTTCGTTCCTAGCTCATTTGTGAGTGTTCTAAGCTTGGTGGTGTCATTTCAAGGTAGCAAAGGAGAAGAGGAGTCCATTGTGAAGGCTAGAAGGTGGTGTTCAAGTGTAGATCCATGCTTAGCACAAGTTGGAACTTCATTCTAAGGTAAAAAGTTCGGATCTCGACTTGTAGTTCTTGTGGTATGCTTTATGGATCATTTTCTAGGGTTTTGGTCCCAAAGGTGGAGACTTTATGAGCAAGTGGTCTCCACTAGCTTAGATCCATCATATTTCTGGTCCATTTGAGTTGTAGATTCATAAAAATGTAATCTTGGACGTGAATGATTAGCCATGCATGAGATCTAGATCCTTGAGTTGAAATGGAAAGGTGTTAAGGAGTGTAAGAGCCTTTACAGCCATGCCAAGGCTTAAAGGTTTCGACTTTATGAGTAAGGAGGCTTAAATAAAGCCGGATCTGGAAGTTGAAGAAGTGGCTTAACCGATTAAGACCATAAATGAAGAATGTCTAGATCTGACTATTACGCTGGGCATAACTCCCAGTACGCGCAGCATACTGGGTGGAGACCCCGACTTTTGGGTTGGCGATGTACGCCCCGCGTACATCAGTCTGTATGCCCTGCGTACTGAAGGATGTTGACTTTTGTTGACTTTTAGGGTTTTGGTCAACATGAGGACTTTGAGTCAAGGAAGGGTAAAAATGGTCTTTTACCCCTCTGAGGAATGTTAATAAGGGTAAAGTCTAAATGTGGAAGTCTATATTAATTAAAATGATATTCGTTATGATTAGGCGAGGTTGAGTCTTCATTCGAGATTCGGAGATAGCGAGCGCGTCAGATTCTAGAATTTCCACGAGGTGAGTTTTCTCACTATACTGTACCCGGAAGGGTTTTATTGTGTGACCGAAAGGTCGGATATGTTATGAGTTGTATGCATTGTATATGATAAGTTAATCATTTGTATGTGCTATGTATGCTATGCTTGATATGGGCCGGAAGGCATTATGTTATGGGCCGGAAGGCATATATGTTATGGGCCGGAAGGCATTATGATGTGGACCGTAAGGTTGATGTAGGTAGGACCGGAGGGTTTACCGAGTCGGGACGGAAGTCCCCTGAGACACATGGACCAGAAGGTCAGGGCTTGGAAAGGCGTATGTGCGTAAGTAGTATTTTGGGGAACTCACTAAGCATTTATGCTTACAGTTGTTGTGTTATGTGTTTTAGGTACCAGCGAGGACCGTGGGAAGGTGCCGACGTGATTTGTACACACTGGCGAAGGAACTGTTTTATGATCATGGGATGTATTTTGTTACAATGACATTTGTTACACATGTGATTTCAGAATATTAAATGATGGTTTATGTTATTTGAAAAATGAAAAATTGTTTTGAAAATTTACGTTGTTACAAGTTTGTATCAGAGCCTTGGTTTGAGGGATTCGGATGCACCTTCGGGCGTAACTGAACTCAAACCGAGGATTTGAGGAAAATTTTCAATTAATAAAAGCGTAAAAATTTTATAAGAGATTTTGTAATAACCAAAGGAGAAGCAGTGTATACGGTCAGCCAGCGCCCGAATGGTAAAATACCCAAAGTACCCTTACAATATGTGTTATGAGATATGTTATTGTCAAAATTGATGAATACTTGAATGCTGATGAGTTGGTTAGTATTGTCAATGAAAGTTTGATAAAGAATGAACAAGTGAAAATCTTAAAGAAAACTGAAATATCAACTCTTGATTCTCAACACAATTATGCTGATGTCGATGACAATTCAGATAATGTGAGTGAAATCAGTGAGATTGAAGAGGTTGATTGTTCTCAATTGTCAATCATTAATATCACATCTAAGATCAAAGGTAAAGAAATTTTAGTTGATTCGATAGTCAAAGATGACATTGAAAAACCCTCTACTTCGCAACATTGTAATTTTGATAATGTGGAAGTTGAAAGTTGGAAATCTGATGACACTGATGAAAACAAAGAAGATGTGAAGGAATCACATGAAATACCTCCATGAGTTATGGTTGATCAAGTATTTGGTGATACAAAAGAATTCGACAAAATTCTGAGTGACAAAGGTGCACATTATTTGGAAACTAACACTGTGTTTTGTCACTACTGGGAATGCTGAAAAAATTAATCCTGAATTCAGCAAAATTGTTGAAAATGATAATCAAAGGTCAACTACTGAAGGTTTCTTCTCAAATCAAAATATTGTAGAAAATAATTTGACTCAAAATTCTTATGTTTATCGAAATCAAAAATCATCACAAAAATGGGTGGTTAAAAGGGAAAAACCAAACAAAGTTTTTGAGAATGTTGCAAAACCAAAGATTGAAGTGAAATTGAATTCTCATGAATTTAAATTGATGGTTGAAAATTATTCAACAGAAAATAATGTTTCAAAAAGAAAAGCAAGAAAATAATTTTTTTTGGCAAGTTGTGTCCAATGACAAATCAAAAGTTGAAAAAGAACAGATTTCAAAGTCAAAATCATCAAATTTTCAAAGAATGAATAAACAAAAAGATACAAGATTTCACAAACCAATATATTCTGTTGTCAAAATTCCAATGACAAATAATGATAAATTTGTTCGCAAATATGACAACAATCAAAAATTTGAGACTTCGCAAAAATTTGTGAACAATCATAAGTTTCGCAATGTTGACAAATTCACGAATAATTCATCAAATTTGAATGTCACAAATCAAACCAAAATGAAATTTACACCTAAACAACCAAATTTTCCAAATCCTTTAATTTCAAAACCGACCAAAGTTTCGTATACAAAAGGAAAATCTGATGTATGTATGATCAATCGTTGGCTTGAAGGGAAAGGAAGACAATATCAAAATGGAAAGTTTTCATAGCAACAAATAAAGAATGCATTTGATAAGTTCGCAAATAACTCTTCAAATGCTAGTTCATCATCGTATAATTTGCAAGTTCTAGTACAAAAATGGAAACCAATTATCAAAGTTAAGAATGTTGTGAAAGATGAAATGAAACTCAATGAAAATTCAAAACTATCGAATAACTATATTTCAATATCTCGATCTGATGTTGTTGATATAATTGACAGTGTAACAAACAAAGTGAAATCATGGTTTTTAAATTCAAAGAATTTGTTCAAAACTACTAATATAGGACCTAATAAGTCTTGGGTTCCTAAATTTTTTCAATAAATGCAGGTGATGTGTGACGAGCAATATGATGCAAAATGGTATATTGATAGTGGTTTCTCTCGTCACATGACTGGAAGGAAGGAAAACTTGCGAGATTATAGAAGCTTGGAAAATGCTGGAGTAGTCAAATTTGGAAATAATCACGTGTCAAGTGAAAGGTTATGGAAAAGTCACGAATGGACAATTCACTGTTAACAGGGTTGCTTATGTTGAAGGTCTTCAACATAACTTGATTAGTGTTTCACAACTTGTTGTGGGTACTGGAAATCAAGTTATGTTTAATGAAGAAGGAAGTATCATTTCAAATGCAAAAACAAATGAAGTACTTCTCAAATCCAAAATATATGGTGATATGTTTACACTGGATATCAAACCAATCGTGGGCAAACCTGTTGTGTGTTTACTATCAAAGGCATTTAATGATATTAGCTGGCTTTGGCATCGAAGATTGTCTCATTTGAATTTTCGCAACATTAACAAACTTGTCACTGAAGATTTAGTTAGAGGTTTACCTATACTAAAATTTGACAATGATACTTTATGTGCAACTTGCGAACAAGGAAAACAACATAGAAAAGGTCATCCGATTGTGATAGATTCAAAAATTGTAGAACCATTGGAACTTCTTCACATTGACTTATGTGAACCGTCGACTGTTGCTACAATCAATAAAAAGTGGTACATTTTAGTTATTGTTGATGATTTTTCTAGATTCACATGGGTATTTTTTCTCAGGTTAAAATCTGAAGTTGCTCAAACGATGATTGGTTTTATCAAAAAGATTGAGATTAGCCTTAAAAAGAATGTTCGCAAGGTTAAAAGTAATAATGGTTCTTAGTTTAAAAATCACACACTGGACTCTTTTCTCACAGACAAAGGTATTTCGCATAATTTCTCTTCACCATATACTCCACAACAGAATGGTGTTTTTGAAAGAAAAAATAGGTCTTTATGCGAAGCAGCCAGAACCATGTTGACATATGCGAACTTACCTCAATATCTTTGGGCTGAAGCAGCATCTACTGCTTGTTTTACTCAGAACCGTTCATTCATTCATCGCAGATTCAATGTCACTCCATATGAAATACTCAACAATCGAAAACCTAATGTCAAATTTTTCCATGTTTTTGGTTGCATGTGTTTTATAATGAATCTAAAAGACAATCTGAACAAGTTTCAAACTAAAGCTGATGAAGGCATATTCTTAGGATATTCGCAAAATTCAATTGCATACAGGGTGTTAAACAAGCGAACAAGAAAAGTTGAAGAAACTTTCAACTTAACTTTTGATTACTACTATCTTAAACAAACAGATAGTCAATTTGAACATAAATCAATTCTTGTTAATTCATATACTAACATTGTTAATTCAGAAATAAATGATTTTGATTATGACTTAATTTTTGAAACTCCTGACAGGGCAATTAATGCAGAAATGAATGTTCCTGATAATCAAACATCAGAATGGAGATATGTATGAAGATGCACATTCTTAAATGGAGATATCGCAAGACTCGAAGCAGTTTGCATATTTTTAGCTTATGCAGCTCACAAAAACTTTGACGTTTTTCAAATGGATGTTAAATGCGCATTCTTAAATGGAGAACTTGAAGAAACAGTGTATGTTGAACAACCACCGGGATTTATAAATGAGGAACATCCTGATCATGTCTACATTCTTGACAAAGTAGTTTATGGGTTAAAACATGCACCAAGAGCCTGGTATGCAACACTTACAAATTTCTTGAAACAATCTAAATTTAAACAAGGATCAGTTGACCCCAAATTATTTCGCAAGAAAGTTGGGAATCATCTCATGCTTTTTCAAATTTATGTTGATGATATTATTTTTGGCTCAACTGACCCAACATTGTCACTTGAATTTGAGAATCTAATGAAAAGTCAATTTGAAATGAGTATGATGGGAAAAATCAATAATTTTCTTGGTTTGAATATAAGACAGAACAGGGATGGAATTTTAATCAATCAAGAAAAATACATAAAGAACTTGCTTGAAAAGTTTGGAATGACCAACAGCACGAAGCTGCGAGTACCAATGGCAATGGGAACAAGACTAACTCCTTCATTAGATACTCCTGTTATGGATTTAACTCTTTATCGAAGCACGATAGGGTTCTTATTATACTTAACTGCAAGTAGACCTGATATTATGTTTTCAGTATGTAATTGTGCTAGATATCAAGCTAATCCCAGGGAACCTCATTTAACTGCAGTGAAAAATATTTTTCGCTATCTTAAAGGAACAATTTCTTTAGGACTTTGGTATCCTGCAAAATCGGGATTTTTCATTCATGCTTTTTCAGACTCAGATGTAGGAGGATGTACTCTATATAGGAAAAGTACAAGTGGTGGATGTCAACTGTTGGATGGAAAGTTAGTGAGTTGGCAATCAAAGAAGCAAACTTGTGTTGCTATATCAACTGTTGAGGCTTAATACATTGCAACTGCTGCTTGCACTTCGCAAATCATTTGGATTCAGAGTCAACTTCGTGATTATGCTATCAATATGAAAAAGATTCCTTTGTATTGTGATTCTCAAAGTGCAATTCGCATTTGTCCTAATCCAGTACAACACTCAAAGACAAAACATATAGCTCTTCAATATCATTTTATCAAAGATCATGTGGAAGATGGGAATATTGAAATTCATTTTGTTAAAACCACTGAACAACTTGTTGATATTTTTACTAAACCTATTGATGAAAAATCATTTGTAAGAATTTTAGCAGGTTTGGGAATGATTGATGTGAATTCAGTTTCAAAATCAATAATTCAAGGATGAAAGGTCCGGTCAGAAGCTCTAAGTTGGAATTGTTAAGAAGTTACTATTCATTCAGAGGCTTCGCATTCACATTTCTTCGCATCCGCACATATAACAACTAAGGTTAGGTTTACTTTTGATTCATTTTCATTTTCGAAAAATAGAAAAACCTGAAAAATCAAAAATATTTTCGTTTGTTTAGTTTTTGTTTTTATATATAAAAAAACAAAAAAAATATTTTTTTTGTTAACCTTGTTTTATAAGGATTGTGAGTTTTTAGTTAGTCCAGTGCTTAATGCGAAGAGGTCATGCTTGTATGTTTCTATGGGAAGGTACTATTTCTTTTAACTTTGTACTAGTTAGGATGTCCCTAGAATCATGTTGCAGCATGTTGTCTCAAGCCTCATATGACTCTATGTGTACGAAAAGAAAGCCTTAATGAAATTATCACATGAAAATTTCTTCCCAATAAGGCTTATATTCGCATTAGTCAAAAGAGCTACCTTACTCTTCTCAAATGAGTTAAGAGTTTTCTGTTTGGTCCATACATAACAGAGGTACATTCAGTCTTATAACCAATCTTTTTCATCTTAAAATTCTTAACACAAATCACACACAAAGACGTATGTCCGAGAGGTCTCTGATTAAACCCATCGAGACTTAGATATACAAACATTCTGTTTTAAGGATTTAACATCATGAGTCCGTGATGAAAGTGAAACCCAAAATTCTAAACTTTGAGGAATTGACGGGGAAGATTTTTCCAGATATTAGCAAAACTTTTGTTTCAATAACAAAATTTCGAAACTCCAAATCATATTCAATTCGCATGTGTGGTCTTGATCAAACATTCGCAACCCACGATGTTTGTTACCCAACAAGATCCAGTACAACAATTTTTATGAATATGATTTCTGTGTGAGTTTCATTCGCAAATCCTAGTCATGATAAATATTTTCAAAAGCCAACTTGTCACTAACTACACTGGTCATACAAGTAATTTCAGTTGCAATTTCTGACCTTATGTTAAGGTTGATATGTAATGAAATTTGTCACACCCCCAAACCAGAATAGCGGAAACATTCGGGGGCGGAGGACGTTATATTTAGTATCATAACAGTTCATAGAAAGGAAAGTACACACCACCATATATATTAAAGTTTCCAAGATGTTTACATAATTGTATTCATTACATGTTCAAAAGATAAATACATAAACATCATTCAAAAGAAGTAATTAACGCCAGTGCGTTAATCCCAAAAGTTGATTCCCAAACCTGCTTAGCGGTTCCCTGAGAATACAAGTTAATTCAAAGAAAAAGTGTCAACAACTAAGTTGGTGAGTTCGTAAGTAGTTTAGAAAAAAATTGGATGCCATTCCAAAATAGGTGTATGTTTTCCAGAAAACTCAGTATTTCAAGTGTGAAGAGTTATGACATGTTGTGTTGAAAATGAGTGTATTAGATCCAGAAAATCCCATCTTTTCCCTACTGGTTGAGATATGATTTTTTGTGTCTTCCAAGAAAAACCCTTATTTTCTTATAAAAGTATGAAATGCATATGAATGTTCGTGTCATAAGTTGTAAATAATTGCACCAGGAAAATCCCTTATCTTCCTATTAGTTGTTTGGTTTGTATACAAGAAAAACCCTTATTTTCCTAACATGACTGGCAGTCTCTAAGACCGAAAATCGCAAGAAAACGACGATCTTAAAAGTTGTGTCATAGTTTTATATAATAAAGCTATACGAAGATCGCATTTGTTAGATGAAGAATAGTTTTAACAGTTACTCGTTCATAAAAGCATAATACCATAATAATTGTATATCCGATGAGTTTTATAACCATACTAAACATAATATGCCTGTAACGACGTTCTTCAGGCGTCGCAGTGTTATGACAACTGTCACCCCAAAGGACGGACTGTAGCTAACAGTCAGGGCGCGGGATCATGATTTCCCGTATAGATCTATACACATTTGATATGTTCTCCGAACGGGAGACTCTGGTTATAGACAGGACTTGCAGCATTTCTTTCAAATAAAGAAAAGTAACGTTTGAAGATATACACGTCTCATGGATTCTCAACTAAGCTTGTATTAAAGTGATAGTTTTTGTACGCGAAGTTTATCCTTTTTCACAATGTTTAACAAAGCATAAATCACAAGTCTTTAGAATGTATAAAACGACTTAACCACGAAAAGTACTTTGAAATCATTATATACTTTGCATAAGTCTAATGCACACAAAGTATGACATGAGTTTTCCATAATAGTAATGAGTTCCAAGTGATTTGTTCGGTAAAACAAGCGAAGTGAAACTTTATAAAATACACGATAATAACCGTATGTTTACTTGTATTCCCCCCCCCCTAAAAGAGTATAAAAGCATTTAAAATGTATTTAAAGTGTGTTTGAAAGGGGTATGAACTCACTTGAAACTTTGAAGATAGCAAGATGGAAAACCGGGCAGAGTTTCGCCTCGGGAAATGGATTTTTCCTTGGGATTCTCGGGATTTCTCGGGAGTAAAATCGACCTTCGGGACTTGTACAAAATGACCAGGGCTTCGGGGTAGTGCGAGCACGGAAAACGAGGCAAAACGAAAGAAAAAGGAGAGTGAATGAGCAATTTTTCCGGGAACCCTCGTATCCTTTTTATAGGGGGCTGGAAGGCACACGTACGCGGGGCGTACTCCCGTACGCGGCGCGTACGGGACGTCATCGCTGACCGCATCCTCGGCTGCATCGCGCTTCGGACGGGACGGGGGAGGGGGGGTAGGCTCGCATAGGGGCGACGTGGACGATCCGAGGCCGTGGCCTCGAGTACGCGGGGCGTAACTCGGATGAGGGCGCTGACTCCTCCTTCGGATATTACCGGATTTTTGATTTATTTTTATATATAATTTATTTGATAAACTTCAAAAATTCATATCTTTCTCATACGAACTCTGTTTTCGACGTTCTTTATATCCACGCGAAGGTGAGACTAAGATCTACAACTTTCGTTTAGATTCCATCGGCAATTTCCGAAATTATTTTTATTATTTATTTATTAAAATGATGTGATTAAGGAATTTCTTTAAAAATTCATAACTTTTTCATACGATGTCCGATTTGAGCGTTCTTTTTATGCACGTTGTAGTTTAACGATATCTATGACTTTCATTTAGACACCTAAGGTCAGAAAGTGTTTTATTGAAACTTTGTGTTTTTACGTAACTTCGTATTGCCGGTTTTTGTCGGAAAACTTAGAATGGTCATAACTTCTTCGTTATAACTCGGATTTTTGTGTTATTTATATGTTTGGAAACCTTAAGACGATATCTACCACATAGCGTACTCCAAATAGAGTTTTTGAATACTTCATTTTTCTATGATATTTTAATTCCTTTCTCAAAGAGGTTACAGGATTCGATTTTTACTGACTTGAAATGACGGGCTGTTACAAAATTTGAAACCAACCCAAAATATCTTTCAAAAGAAGCCCTTTGATACTTATAAAAAAGTATTCGATTGTAATTCACGGGAACGTACACAAGCTGTTGATCATCTCTCTTGATGATTAATGAAGCAACCTTTGCCTGGGGTTTAATTGCCTTTGTGTCAAATTGAATTTTTGACATCATAGAATTCGAAAAAAAAAATTGTTTGTTTCTTATCTTATTTCTTTGGAACACTGCACTCACGAAATCCTTGATGTTTTGAGTAATACCAAATCAGGCTGATGATTTCACAAAATCTGGCATATGACTTCACTGTATATCCCAAAAGTGAAAGAGCCTTGCCTCCATGCGTAGGGTTCTAACGGTTACAATTCAACAAAGGAATACTGACAGGCTGTGTATACGTGACGAATGGTATTCGGTCCGGGTTTCTAGGAGATGTGACAGTTGCTTTTTCACACATGGCTAACTTTTGCAGTAATGGTCCGATTATCAAGGTGCCACATCGGATAACATTAAATGCATCCCGCTTTAATTTCAAATAGATTCGGGTTACCTATAAAAGGGGATTCAAGCAGGTGTTATATGGTTACGCGATCAAAACAAAAATTCCAAAATTCTCTGATTCTTTATCTTCTTCAAACCCTAACAATGGCTGCTACTCAATCCAACACTGATAAAGTTCTCTCACAATCACTCATGAAGATCCAAAGCACCAACTACCTTGTTGATCCTCGAGTTTCATCTTACCCAGAAGAACTAAAAATGTTGATTTTTGCCTTGAAAATATCTCCTTTAGCAACTGCCATGTTTAGTTCCTTCTCCGTTCCGATGACATGGTTGTCATTGGCAGCATCAACCGCATCCCACAACTATGCCACTGATGTCATAACCTTTCAATTTCTGAACAATAAGAGGGTTCGTTTGAACAAGAAGATGTTCATTGAGTTCTTGAACATTCCCAATAACCCTCCATTTTTCAAATCCATAAATTCCCAAGTCATCTTTATGTTCAATGAGATGCGACATTAACCAACACTTGAGAAGATTAGTGATTTTCGAAAATCTGGATTACCATGTATGTGGTATTTTCTATTTGGCATTTTTCTCAGATGTTTGACAAGAAGAACAGTCGGTCTTGATAGGGGGCGTATGGAAGTTTATGCGATGGTGATGGGCTTATACTATGATATTAGTGTGGATTACGGAACTCAGTTATGGAAGGAGTTCATAAAGAGTCTTGAAAATACAAATTCTAAAAAAGGAATTTCTTATGCAAGATATTGGAGCCTTATTCTTGAAAAGATATATGAAAAAGAAGGAATTCAAGTTCCCGAAGGTACTGAGGTTGCAGAATTCTCGTTGTATCAATTTCCAAAGGTAGTGGAAGATGATGAAAATATCTTTACACATGTTGCTCGCATTCCGGATGCGATGCTTAGAAAGGTATCATCCACTCACAAAGTGTTGGTTAAATAGGTCAATCTTCAAAACAAACTCAAGCTGGAGAGGTTCAGATAGAGGAAACATATTCAAAATCGAAGAAGGAAACTATACCCTCAAAATATGGGGTACTGAAGACAATTCGCAAATCCTCTCTTATTCGCAAGGCAGAAGTCAGCAGTAAGGGGGTAACGGTTAGAAGTGTTCCAGCTCCTGTTTCTCCAGGATCAAAGAGGAAAAGAGCTCAGGATGTTGCAAAACATATGAAACAAACACTTTCCAAGAAACGAAAGTTGGTTATTCGCAACGAGTCTTCTGATGAAGAGGTGGTTCCAGAGACTCCACCTGTTTCTTCACCGGTAACTATTTCTATTCCACCTATTTCAATTACACCAACTTCGCAAATCTCTACAACAACTTCCATTCCACTTGAAGTAGTCACTACCAAATCAGTTTCTGAGGAGGTACCTACTTCTGATATGGTTGTCAACATATCTGATACGGGGGCACCTATCACAAGTGTCGAAACCACACTGCCTATCATCTTATCTGCTTCTTTACCAATTTCTTCTGAGAATATATCTACTTCATTACCACCATTTTCTCTTCCAACAACTACACTCACTACTTCATCCATTTTTGAACATCCTTTATAAAATCCTTTCACCACCTTATTTCCATCACAATCACCCGTAACTCCTCAACCTTCGCAACCCATGTCCGATGATGAAACCGCAGGAGGAGGTTTTGGAGGAATATTTGAAGATTTACATTTTGATTCAGAGGAGGAGGAGATAGTTGATCATATGCTTATGACAGGAAAGCAATTCAAAATCCTGAATCAAAAGTTGAATGCCATTATTCAGTCACAAGCTGATTCTGGTAAAACGTCATCTACGTCAGGTTTGGAAGTTGAAGCTATGATAAAGTTTGATGAAAAGAGAATACTTGATAAAGTTGCTCAATCAGATAAGAATAATGAGCTTCGCATTCAAGCTCAAGCGAATTTGTTTAATGATGTTGTTAAGGAATTGAAGACTGTTGCAAAAGAACGTCATGTTCTTTTTGTGCAGGATGTAAAGAAGGTTAGGGAGGATGTTAATTTTAAAGTTGAGGAATTAAAGAAAGAACTTGCCAAGGAGCTTCAAGATATTACTTCTCAAAATTTGGAAGTACAGAAGAGGGTTGATGTCATTACAACAGACGTGAACAAAGTTTTCAATAATTTTCAATCTCCTGCTCCAGTTCTTGCAGCAAATCAGAAAGAAAACAAAGAGAAATTTGATCAGTTGATTCATTTGCTGACTGAGTTGAAAACTTTGGTTTCGCAATCTTCATCACAGACTATTCTCACTCCTGAATTGCTATCTCTCAAAGTCAATACTTTGGAACAAGCAATTCAGAAGACACTTGCTCCTATTGCGAACTTTACCTCTTTACTACCGAAGAATGCCCCACCTGCTTTCACATGGGTGCAAGGGGGAGAGAAGAATACAAGTAAAGAGGATGATGCGAAAATTGTGGGGAAAGTGATATCCATTCAGCTCAAAACTACTCTTCCAATATTCACAATGCCAAGTTCTTCAACAACAGTAACAACAAGGCCAATTCTCAAGGGAATTGTAATTGGGTCAAATGAAGGAGGAAGTTCAAGTACGAAACCTCCAACTGATGATGTGGGAAAAGGAAAAGGGATTTTGTATGAAAAGTCGAAGGAGGAGAAGAAAGCTGAAGCTGAGGCTGAAATGGAAAGGATGAGACATGTTCAGAGCATAATGAGGCGGAGGGCAAATGATCCCCCACAATGAATAAAGGTGATCCTGCGAAGCTTTATTCTTATGAAACTATAGAGCAAATGTGGTGGGGAAGGAGATGTACGAATCTGAGAAAAAGCCAAAGAGGAGCTACGATATTGCGAATTCGGAAAAATGTCAGTTGGATTTTCCGATTAATGAAATGCTATTCATAACAGCTCAGTACAAGATAAGTGAGAAATTTAAAAATGCTGATTACTACATACATATGAAAATCAGATTTCATGCTGTAATGGGAAAGAATCCAGATGAAATATGGTCCTTGTTGAAGATTAAAAAGGTGTTGACGATTAACAAGGATTTATTGTTTGAAGACATGCTTCAGAACTTTGGATATTTTGTCACTAGAGCTGATAACAAACAATATGACTTCACAATAGCTAACTTCCCTTTGATAAACTGCAATGATCTTCTCCAAGTAGCTCTTATTTTGAAACACATGCAAGATCAAAAGCTCAAAGGATCTGAAACTGAAGTGTTTAGATTCGGTTTCGCACATGTCAAGATTTTTATTGATAACTACTTTGAATGTTTGACATTAACCGATGAAGAACTCGCAACGACCTTGGGAAAGCAAATAAATGTCCCCTGGGAAGATACTTTGACCCAATCAGCGTTATCTAAATATGCTGATGGTGAAATATGCCTGAAACCTTTTGGCATGGTATTTTCAGGGAAGGATCCCAAGAAATTTTTGTTCAAGATCTCGGAAATTGAAAGATATACTTCTTCGCAGTATACGAATTCTATTGTTCGTATGAATAACTGCAAGAAGAATAATAAAGGATACAAGAGGGAGCTTAAAAATGTGATTTCTTGGTATGGTGAATTGCGAAAGACAATCTACTCAGCTGTTCAGAAACTTATGTACTAAATAGTTTCGACTGTTTACAAATGGGGAGATTGTAGAGTCTATGTATTGTAAAAGTCGAAGTAGTTGTTTCTTTTGAGTTTCGCATATTAGTTATTTTACTGAGTCACAATTTTATGCGAAGCGTATTGTAATAGACTTAGTATATTTTTTGTACACTCAGGTCTCCTATAAATAGGGACTGAGGATAGAAGTAGAAAGCACTTTTGAACTCGAGTATTCTTTCTGCTTAAAGCTTTGTAAGCAGTCTTCATCAATATAAGATGTGATTAATATTTACTCGTTGTGTTCTTACTTTTCAATCATTCAATCATAATTGCTTTCATAATCTCGATAACAATTCTCTTCATATGTGTATGTTACTTTAATTCATGAGGACAGTATCGCGGTTAAGTCCCTGGAATCTCTAGACACAACTCATTAACTCTTTTGAGCCTATGGTTATTATGGATAGTGCTATCAGGAGGTGGAAAACTCCTCACTCGCACGATTCGCTTGAGTGCATTTTACCATCTTATACACTATGTTTGCGATACACATAGTAGTCAATAGGGCACGATTCGGTCATTAGGCTTGGGTTGTGAACTCATGAATGAAAACTTGATGCACGTACTATTCTTTATGCACATACGAAACTTGTATTCCCATGTTAGCAACGAAACTTGTATACTTATTTTAGCAATGAAACTCGAATACTTATTTTAGCAACGAAACTCGTTGCTCATTATAGCAATAAACTCGTTTATTAATTATAGCAATCAACTTCGTTTCTCATTATAGTAAAGAACTTTGTTTCTCATTAAGAAATGTACTTTTATTTATGAAAAGTCTTATTCCAAATCTTGATTTTATAAACTTGTGAACTCACCAACTATTTTCATAGTTGATGCTCGTTTTACATGCTTTTTCAGGAAATAATTAGTAAGTGGATATAAAGATTCATCATCATAAAGCATGCTGCATCGTGTGGAAGTTATTTTATGAAGTTATATTTTGAACAATGTCATTTTGGAAAACTTGTACATTGTTTTGTTTAAGCTATGTGTTGTAAACTTTTAAATATTGCTATGGTGATGTATCTTTATCTTTTGCAATGAAACCTTTATCGCTGTCATATCTTGCATTTCCGCTTTAGCGGGGTGTGTCAGAAATGGTATCAGAGCTAAAGTTATAGAGAACATCAGTTTTCCTTTAAGAAGACACAACCTATAACCAAAACTTATAAAAATTCTTTTTACATCAAACATATTACTAATATAATTAGGTCGGGAGTTGTATCGTTGGAATTCAATTAAACATAGCCTGATCACCTAGGTTTAATTAAGGAAAGATTTATACAAAGCTTGAGCTAATTATAATGGGAATATGTTCAACAAAATTTTTGAGTAAAATTTATTTCAAAAATTCAAAAAGGTTAATTTTGGTGTGTGTAAGCATTGCATATTATAGGCATGCATTGTCATTGATTTCATATCTCATTGAAACTATGTCTCAGTCCACTATGTCGACATCGTCATCATCTCGCGCTACCGCCTCAGATGATGAGTCCGGCTATGTCACTGTTATCCCTCGATGTGATCCCCCACCTCAGTGGAAGAAGACCCCTCGGAAGACACAGAAGATACGGGAGACTCGGTCGAGATTAGCAACGACAAAACCCCGATTCAGCAACGCGAGGCATCGCCTGTATCGGTGTTGCCACAAGCACCACTTTATGGGCTTCGTATTTGGAGGACGGCGAGGAAGAGTGTTCCTATTCAAGGATGGATAGCAACCAGTACAGAAGGACTTGGCACGGCAGGACCCAGTAAGGTAGGACGCAACAATACAGGACCGAGAGCACCCCCACCACAACGAGTCATAGGGATACCTGTCAGGCAGCTAGGTATGACTCCGGAGGAGTCCTGGAGAATGCAGTCGATGGCAGTGGGCCTGCATCATAGTCTTGCTGTGATAGCTGGGCATCGAGAAGTTTTGGATGAAGTGTTGACAAGGATGGAAATCCTGTTTCAGCATTCGATGGAGGCTATTGACACTGCTAGTGCTGCTAGACGAGTGGCAGGTCATGCGATGACCGCACATTATGTGTTTGGAGGGATGTTACTAATTGTGGTGCTGATATTTCTTGTTGGGATAGCAATTAGTATTTGGTTCTGATTTCAGTATTTTATTTTATTTTGTCATGAAATGAAAACCCATGTTGGGTGTCTTTTGGGAGAAACATTAAAACTTTATTTTGGGATTGAAGTATTGTTTTGGTTTTAAGACTATTTCAAATGGTAAAGAAGAAGTTTATTTTTACGTTTGAAAACTTTTTCTATGAGGTCAAACTCTAGAATTTATTTAGTCAATGGTTGAATAAAAAGATTTTTTTTTCTTTCCTTTCTCAAATCTATATGCATACTGTTAATGCAAACCATTAATTTGACAACACTTATTGTTTTCAAAATAGTAGTGAACTAAATATTATACATTATTTTATGTATTTATACATATTTCTTCTCTTGTGTCTTAGAACCATGTCAGGAAGGCCTAATCGCGGGTTCCCACAGAACGAAACAACCGATGTTGCTCAAGTTGTAGCACAACAACTCATGCCAGCAATCCCAAACATTATCACTCAAGTAACTGCGGGTCTCAATGCTAACCAAGGAAGTAGTGGAGGAAACCGAGGAAACAATGAAAGAGAATGCAACTACAAGTCCTTTATGGCTTGTAAACCTAAGGAGTTCCACAGAAAGGAAGGTGCGGTCGGGTTGTTGAAATGGATTGACAGCATGGAGTCGGTCCTTCACATTAGCAAATGCCTCGAGCGCAACAAAGTTGAGTATGCAACTTGTGTACTCCAAGATAGGGCATTGACTTGGTGGAATACCCTAGTGCAAACCCGAGGTAGTGCAGCGACATATCAGCTAACTTGGGAAGACCTAATGAAGCTGCTGATAGAGGAGTATTGTCCCAAGGATGAAATTCAGAAGCTTGAATCTGAATTCTGGAACCATTCTATGGTTGGAACACAAATAGAGAAGTATACAGTCCGATTTCATGAACTAGCAAAACTGGTACCTCACATGGTCACTCCTGAGGAGAAATGGATAGATCGCTACATCTGGGGTTTGGCACCAGAGATCCGGGGAATGGTTACTTTAGCAAACCCAACTACCATTCAGAGTGTAGTGACTTTGGCAAATCGATTGACTAAAGACATGATTCAGACTAAAAATTCGGTAAAGGGAAGCTATGGTGAAAAGAGAAAGATAGAAAATCACGGAGAAAAGAAAAATGATGGTGGTTCAAGGAGGAAGCAAAAAACCACAAGGAATTTCATGGTGAGAACACAGGAACAAGAGCCGGTGAGGACTCAGGAACGGGGGCAGTACATTGGGCTGCATCCAAAATGCGATAAGTGTAGGTTCCATCATGAAGGAGCATGTGCAGTGTGTCGAAAATGTAATCGAACGGGCCATATACCCAAGTATTGCAGGCTGAATAAGGATGAAAAAGGGCATGTTACGAGTGCGGGAGTACTGATCAACTTCTGAATGCTTGTCCCAAAAATAAACAGGGGGCCTGGTAACAATGGACAAGGCCAAGCTAGGCAATATTTCCAAGGAAATCAAGGCGGGTCGCCAAGAGGTGTAGCCTTTGTGATTGGTGCAGAAAAAGCTCGTCAAAACCCTGAAGTGATTACAGGTACGTTCCTCCTAAACAATCACTTTGCATGTGTAATATTTGATGTGGGAGCAGATAGGAATTTCATTTCTTTAGCATCTAGACCATTGATTGACTTGAAATCGAGAAAAAAAAATGAGGAATACTTTTGCTATTGAACTTGCTTATAGGCATGAAATTAGGTCTAATGAAATAGTTTCAGGTTGTACTTTGAACTTAGTTGATAAACTCTTTAGCATTGACCTAATTCCTATAGAGCTATGTAGTTTTGATGTAATAGTAGGAATGGATTGGTTATCCAAAAATAGAGCAGACATTGGTTGTTACGAGAAAGTCATTAGGGTACCTCTCCCTAATGATGAAACCCTTATCATACACGGTGAGAAGCCAGGAAGAAGTTTAAACATTCTATCAAGCATGAAGATTCACAAGTACCTGAAGAAGGATTGTATTGCATTCATGGCCCACGTGCTAGAAAGAGAACCTCAAGCTAAGCAACTCAAGGAGATTTCGATGGTTCAAAACTATCCCTAAGTGTTTCCGGAGGAATTACCCGGTCTACCCCCTCACTGGCAGGTCGAATTTCGGATAGACTTAATTCCCGGAGCGGCACCGGTAGTAAAAGCACCACATCGCCTCGCACCATCCAAGATGCAAGAACTATCCAGACAACTTCAAGGACTTCTAGACAAAAGGTTTATTCGACCAAGTTCTTCACCTTGGGGAGCCCCAGTGTTATTCATCAGAAAAGTTATGCGGATAATCGTCGAAAAACATTATAATTCCAAGTTGGAGCCAAGGTACTTTTAAAAGTGTCGCCTTGGAAAGGGCTTGTACGTTTTGGTAAGAAAGGAAAACTAAGCCCAAGATATGTTGGACCCTTTGAAATCATTGAAAGGATTGGTCCGGTGGCGTATAAACTCCAATTACCCCAAGATTTAAGCACCATTCGCGACACATTCCACATCTCCAATCTTAAGAAATGTTTAGCCGACGAAGCATTGATAGTACCTCTGGAGGAAATTAAGATCAATGATAAGTTAAACTTTGTTGAGGAACCGATAGAAATCCTTGACAGGGAGGTGAAACAACTTAAGCAGAGTAAGAGTTTGATTGTGAAAGTTCGATGGAGCTCAAAACGCGGGCCGGAGTACACCTAGGAGCATGAGGACTTCATGAAGGAAAAGTATCCACAACTTTTCCCATGCGATGAAAAACGATGACATAGAATGAATTTCGGGACGAAATTCTTTTTGAGTGGGGGATACTGTGACAACTGTCAATTCAGGTCATTCTCGGACTCATGCGTCTTTTTATAAAAATTATACATGCACAACATGCCATGGCCTATTAGTATAATTAGGTCAAAATCTTGCATGAACTAGGATCCAACTAAAATCTAGGACTAATATACTTGACTCTTACGATTCAAGTAAGCTGTTTAACTACAATAGGAAATGCCAATACCCGAATTAGAATAAAACTTCAATCTTTGTTACAATTGAAAAAGGGTATAAAACCCTAAAAATAAATTAAAATATTCTAATTTCATCCCAATATGATGGTGAATATCAAACAATGTTCCAAAAACTCTAAAGAGCCCAAAAATCCAAATTTATAAACTTTAAAACTTAAAAACTCTACAAAATTTGATATAAACTTCCTAATATCAAATTTTAATAATCAAATTATGATATATAATCAAAGAAAAAAAAATTAAATTATCAAACATTAATCATAATTTATTAGCTAAAAATAAAGATTCTTAAATAAATCAAAATTATTTAAAGAAGCATTTTTATAAAAATTTGAGCTTTATAAAAATTGAAGGGAACTTTATTTAATTTGAATTAGGAGAGAGAGGGCCTCTCTTACACTTATAAAATCCGCCACCCTCTCCCCCGTGCTCTCTTTTCCCCAAAAATCTTAATCATTTTATCCTTCTCTTACACTTCAATTTCCCATTCACTCTCTCTCTCTCTCTCTCTCTCTCTCACACACAC
This sequence comes from Lactuca saligna, assembly GCF_052625555.1. Lineage (NCBI taxonomy): Eukaryota > Viridiplantae > Streptophyta > Magnoliopsida > Asterales > Asteraceae > Lactuca > Lactuca saligna. The sequence continues at coordinate 92,699,951 of NC_136418.1, forward strand.
ACACTCCACCCTTAAAACTCTCAAACTCTCTCTTCCTCTCTCCAAACCCACGAAAATCAGCAGCCAAGAACACCTCTCCACACTCAAATCTTCATTTTCTAAAGTTGTTCTTCAAGGTATTCACGAAAATCCTTCATCTTCCCTTACTTTTCTTTCTTGTTTTAAAGAGTTTTCCTGTACTTCTCATCCTTCTACACCATTCTTTATCAACATTCATGAACATGTTCATGAATGTCAAGTTTGATGATGATGGTGGTAGGGTTTCACCCAAGAACAACATGCATGTTGTTTAATGGTGAAATCCAAGGACCAAAACCTATGTCAAACACTAAAGTTCAGATTTTTAAAAGTTGTAAAGGTTAATACACCTTATGCATTCAAGTATTTCCTTTAAAAACATCACTATGACCAACATATGTCCATGCATGGTCTTCAAACCGTGATGCATGTGATGAAAAACAAGCTAAAGAGCTTGATGATCAAAGTACATTGTTAATAGTGCATGTAAATAATTTTATTTATAAAAATATCTAAAAGTTCTTTTCTGTTCGAAATAAAATTTTTCCAGATTCCCATTAAGATAATATGAATATCTGGAAAATCCCAAGAGTTTTTATCATTTCCTTGATTTATTAAATTTGTTACAAGAAAACAAGGGCATAAATCACATAAAATACTTTCAGAGGTCTATAAATCCTAAATAAATTCGTGGATGACCCCTATGGTGAATAATGACCTATCATGAAGTTTCATCGATTTATGTTTCTGTTTAGTATGACTTTTGATTTCTTTTTGTTTGGGTCCAATAAATCACAAAACCACTTTAGATAGTGTAAAAATTGTATCTAACAATTTTCGCAGCTCTTACCTGAGGTGGGAGACTCAGAAAAGTAATTTGAGAATTTTTCATCATGCCTGTCTATTTTTCCCTAATTTTTGTAATTATAATGGCCTAAAAATAGAAACTAATAGTTCTGATCATCCAAAATTCATGACAATTTACCAGAACATCTTGTTGTACATTAGGAGGCTACATAAATTTTTTGATGATTTTTCTCTTCTGTATACTATTTTTCTCCTATTTTCTAAGGTTAAATACACTTAAATACCCAAAATCGGATTATACAATATGAAAACCACATTTGGTATTTTTACCAGGTTATTTACACTGTAAATAATGTTACAAAAATTTTTGGTAATTTATTTTAACTGTTTATTATTTATTCTTCAATTAATGATTATTTAAGGGGATAAAAACAAATAAAAATAGAATGATCAACTGAAAAATATCTTTTATATTTTTTCCAGCTTCTATATGTCCAAAAACAGTAAAATAAAAAGTTTGGGTAATTTTGGAAACTATTTTCTATTTATTTCAATTTTTATTGGAATAAATGCTCAAAAATCATAATATTGGGTTAAACAGCTTGGAAATCCATTTTTATATTTTTCCTAGCTTAGTAATGTGTAATAACAGTAATATAAAAAATTTGAGAATTTTAACCCTTTGGATGCTATTTTTCATGAATTTATGTTGTTGTGAAGGCTTAGAAATTTGGAAAAATAGTTAACCATATCAAAAATTCAAGGGAAGTTTTCTAGAAGACCTCTACTGTATTTAGAATGAACATACAAGGTTTGGCAATTTTTGGAAACTGTTTGATAATATTTTACATTTTTAGGAGTTTAAAACACCTTTAAATGTGTTGAAATATCCTCAATTTATATTATTAAATCTGGAAAATTAATATCCCAAAAATTGTCTTAATCGCATGACTTATAGAATTTCATCATTTCAAAAAAGAATTGTAACCAATTAGTATAAAACCAATATTAGAACATAAAATTGGCATTTCACTATATGTAGAGTTTAGTATAATAACATTATATTTCGACATGAAAATTCACTAGTATGTGTTTGATGTCGTAGGATCCCGATAGTAAGACGTTGGTGTATTCTGAGGCACCACTTATACCTACTCGAAGCATTGTGAGTATTCAAGCACTCCCTTATTTTCGGTTTTTAAATGTTTTGGGGTGGAAAAGCATGTCCTAAACTACTTTTATGTTCGTTGTATTTATTTTGACTTGTATGAAACTTGGTTGCTATATTTCGTATGTATGTGAATGTTACTTTAATTCATGAGGATTGTATCGTGGTTAAGTCCATGGAATCTCTAGACACAACCCATTAACTCTTTTGAGCCTATGGTTATTATAGATATCGCTATTAAAAGGTAGGCAACTCCTCACTCGCACGATTCGCTTGAGTGCATTTTACCATTTTATACACTATGTTTGCGATACACATAGTAGTCAATAGGGCACGATTCGGTCATTAGGCTTGGGTTGTGAACTCATGAATGGAAACTTGATGCTCGTACTATTCTTTATGCACATACGAAACTTGTATTCCCATGTTAGCAACGACACTTGTATACTTATTTTAGCAATGAAACTCGAATACTTATTTTAGCAACAAAACTCGTTGCTCATTATAGAAATAAACTCGTTTATCAATTATAGCAATCAACTTCATTTCTCATTATAGTAATGAACTTTGTTTCTCATTAAAGCAATGTACTTTTATTTATGAAAAGTCTTATTCCAAATCTTGATTTTATAAACTTGCGAACTCACCAACTATTTCCATAGTTGACGCTCGTTTTACATGCTTTTTCAGGAAATAATTAGTAAGTGGATATAAAGATTCATCATCATAGAGCATGCTGCATCGTGTGGAAGTTATTTTATGAAGTTATATTTTGAACAATGTCATTTTGGAAAACTTGTACTTTTTTTGTTTAAGCTATGGGTTGTAAACTTTTAAATATTGCTATGGTGATGTATCTTTATCTTTTGCAATGAAACCTTTATTGCTGTCATATCTTGCATTTCCGCTTTAGCGGGTTTGACATTTTTTTTTACCAAATTAATGGTGTATTTTACTTATATAATCTTCGCGTAACATTCCCCTACATATTCTAGGTTGAAAATTGGATGAATTTAGTAATTTTCGAATCGACTATTTGTCGTGTTCTTGAGGTGTGTCGTGCATCTTCAATGCACGTTGGTCATCCTCATTCTGCACGTGGCATAGCTCTGAATGCACGCAATATTTTTTTTTTTTGTTATTTTTCAATACTGTTACTCATTGTATCTTAATTCTAGCTCTGTTGCCCTATTTTTCTCAGGTTATGACTCAATCAGTTTGTCAGAGGGCTACTCAGTTACCGCCTAACTGGCAATCTCAACCATTTCTATAGTTCGTATATGATTTTCCTTCTGTGGACCGGAGCTTCTTTATTTCTTGGTTGACTGATATGTTGTCCAAGTAGTTCAGTATTCCTCAACCCCTTGCATGGCAGATTGCTGATGATCTTGGGCTGTCTGCCCATTTGGAGTCGAATGTCACTCAGGTTCTTAGTGCTGATAACGGTCTTGGGTATTTTACCTGCTATGGGTGGCGTCGGTTCCTCATGACTTAGGAGGTCATCTATCTTGAGCTTTGTTGGGAGTTCTTTGCTACTGTTCGCTTTCCTAGGTGGTGACGATCTGGAAAAATCATTTCATCTTTACATTTCGTTTGGGAGGGGTATCCCGCTCCTGCATTATTGAAAAGCTAGGATGGCGACTAGGGATTTATACTGAGGAGGAGGTTGCTAGTCGTCATTTTATTTCGTTTCTAGATAGATACATCCTTTCTCCACCTCAAGAGTATGACTAACTGCATGTATGGGCTCACGCTAGGGGCATCTCTGTCTCTAGGTCAGCCAAAGAGAGTTCTTTTAGATCTTTTATCTTCAGGTGGATCCATCACTTGATTGCTTCCATTATTTGTCACCATGAGGAGTATGACAAGGTTCCCTCGGTGACCTTTTCATGATGTGGTGCTTGGTTCTCCCTAAGGGTCACCTTAACCTTTCTTATACCCATGTTTTATACTTATGTACTTCATCTGTAGGCTCTATGGAAAAGAGTCGAGTCTGTGGGGGTCATTGGGTTACCCGAAAGGCTCACTCTAATGGGATTGACACCGGCTGGATGGTTTCGTTTCCTATTATAGAGTTAGGTGTGACCACTCTGGGGAAGATACATGCAGTTGTACGGGGAGTTGATCATGTATGAAGGGATGATGATATTGTTCCGCCTTTGAGACAAGTGGATTCGGAGCCTATTCCTGAGCATGCTTTCATGAGGAGACAAACACCTAGTGCGCACCTGAGGCTGCACAACAAGATCCTAAGCCTGGGGTTGACTACCACCACTTGTCTTGACACATGGATGTTTTACAATAGGAGCATTAGACCATCATACGAGCTCAACTGTGGATCATGGCATCTCTTACCAGTATCATGGAGTTTCACGGGATGGATTTTCTACCCTTTCTACTACCAGACCCTGATGTTGGCTGTTTAGGCACACAACAGGGTGATGCTGGTGATGTTGACAATGATGAGGATGAGGAGGACAAGTATGCGAGTGATGAAGATGATGGTAATGGCAGGAATGATGAGGATGGTTTTATTTGATAGTCTGTTGTCTTTTAATACTTGTTCTACGGATTTATTTTTGATACTCTTTATGTATATTATACTTTTGTTTTGGGTTATATGATATATATATATATATATATATATATATATATATATATATATATATATATATATATATATATACTTTCTTAGTTTATCAATCACCGAATCCAAATTCAGTTGGTGCATTGGTCCAACTACAATTAAATATAGGTGATCAGTCTACGTTTAGTTGTGGCTTAACGTATGTACACTGATTTATTTAAGATAAATTATTCTAATATTGGATGCTTTGATTCGTGTACTTAAATGTTTTAAATTGGCTATTATCATGTTTGTTATGTACTTCTATACTATCAAATAAGGATTGGCCAGGTGAGAAGTGTCAAAAGGAAAGACCATTTTAGCATATAGCTGTTCTGAAAATGTAGCAACCCAAGTGACAATTCAAAATAGTCAACTCGCTCGTAAGTAGTCTATCAGTAATGTAATTAATAATAATATTTTTATTTATAGATTTGAGGAAACAACTTAATGGAGTATATGCCCTAGGCTATAGTCATAATTTCCTAAGGAGACACTAGTTCGCTATAACCTTCGGCCCTGATACCATTCCCTGTCACACCCTCGTCCGGTGGCGGAAACGCCGACCCGTGACATAGTACGTTTGATTATCCAAATCACATATCCTAAAATTAACAACATAATTCTTTTATTTATAACACATAAGTACATTGATACTTACATTATATAATCTAACTAACACACACTTCTTGTCCTTCCTTGCAACCATTCTCAATTCTTTTTGACTTCCTAGGAATACATGGGTTTTGAAAACGGTCAACATAATGTTGGTGAGTTCACAAATTTTGAAGCTTTAAAAGTTTTCTTTTTTATAGGATCTTTGTTTAAGAATATATAGGCTTTCGAATCTTTTCCAACACTATAAGTTTCTAGGGAGCATTTCCTTTCTCTATTTTCATTCATAACTTAATATATATATATATATATATATATATATATATATATATATATATATATATATATATATATATTAATTTTTGGTTTGCTTCTTCCGTCTTAGCGTAATAGATTTGGTTAACCCACTCGACTAATTTTAAGGAGTTATTAGATAGGATACTTAGGAAATTATCTATTTTTATATTTGATCATACAATTTATATCTTGTTTTTCCTAGGATAAATTAGTTCTTTTTTACTTATCCCTTTCATACATATATGTTTCTTTAACATGTCGTTATACTTTAATTAGTTTTTAGGAATTCTCCTCTAGGTAGTTTAATTTATTAAGGATTGTGAGCAGTATTACCATGAGTCCCTATAACTAAGCTATATGACTTGAGATTTCGCCTCAATGACGTTTCATCGAATATCGTGAAATACACTCTATATTTATGCTTGTCGAGGTTGTAGCTAGTAACTGCGGGTGGGAGTGTCAAACCCATTTAGATCTATACATACCTTTAACGCCCACTAAAGATTATCGATTAGAGGTCCGGGGTAGCCAAATATCATGCAACTATGGATAAATAATATGTCTCATTTAACACTTACTTTGATAAAGCTTTTAAGTATGTCTTTGTTATTCTTTCTTTAGTTTTTCCTTACATAATATATATATATATATATATATATATATATATATATATATATATATATATATATATATATATATATATAATAGTTATCTTTACTTCAATGCCTTTGATAGTATATTAAAGCATCATACAGTTAAGTGAATTGCCTATCCTTAAGTTTTCTTTTGATATAGTTTGTTCAATAATTATTTTGATACTCATATATATTATACCATATCTATAAAATAATTATTGGGTTTTAAGGTAGAGTAACAACTAAGTAAAATGCTTATCCTAACATTTGGCCAACATAAAAACAACTAGGTTTAATCCTTTAGTATAATCTTACGCATTATAATTACTAGGCATAATATTATCCTAACGTTTGCATGAAGTTTGAAAACTGTTGATATATTATAAGTAATAATCTTTTTGTAAAATTATTGAAATAGTTTTATAACATGTATCCCCCCATAAAACATTTGAAAATGGTAAAAGTTGGGCAGTGAAACTCACCTAAACAACATGATTTGAAAGACTCAGGTTATCGTATCGAGAACTTCCAGCCATCTGGGGAGGAGGAGAAAATTCTGGATCGATTCGAAGAGAAAGATAAAGAGTTTGAGGTGTGAAGATTTTGAGAAGTGAAGGTCTATATTTATAGGGTCGATTTTGGCATGTGTGCAAAGCAAATATCTATGCGCACAGTGCATAGGCTTTATGGCTCCATTCAGAACATGCAACGTGTCACTTTCCTGATGGTCCACGTCTTGATGAATCTGTGTGTCAGACATACACATCGTGCGTGGTGTGAATTACGCACGCACGATTATTATTTGATAAAAATCATATATTTCTTATACGAATATTTTTTTTTTGATACTCTTTATATATTTATGTAGCTATTAATGAGTACTACAACTTTCCTTTAGGTTGTTTTGGCTAATTCCAATTTCCATTTTAGCCCGTATTTTATGTTTTCCCAAAAATCATATCTTCTTTGTACGTACTCTGTTTTTGTCATTCTTTGATTCCAAGTTTTTATAACGAGGTGTACTATGATTTTCCTTTTAAAACTTTTATTCAAAATACAACCAATCCCTTTGTATTATTTTGATGTTGTGAAATTTATTGACGCGACCGATTTTACTTCCTACAAAAATCATAACCTCTCCAACCGATGTCAGATATTTACGAAGTTTATATCCTTGAATATGCCTCACTACGTACTTTCTTAATATATTACCCATTTACTCTAGTGAACTCAACTTTTTGCACACTTAATTGTGTATATTTTAACCTATTTTCTCTTTTATGCCGAGGGTCTAAGCCTTGTCTTTACATATTCTTCATTTTCTATGTCCTTTTACAATCGGTGACTAGTGGTAATTGTCGCCATTGTCATAATATATATCGGGTAGTGATGGGTGATGAGAGATGGGAGATGAGAGATGAAAAATGATTAGAAGAGATCCTTATCAATAACAATATATGAGATATTAGAGTATAGATGACGAATCTAGACTAATCTAAACAGTCTAACGGAACACTGACAAGATTACAACCTGTAGGTGATAAATTATGAGTTCAGGCGATGTACAAACCGTGTATTCATGCGATGTACTCTACTGATATGTATTGCGGAGGACTCTCTGAAGTAGTACTATAAGTGTGATGATAGGCGATGAACATTAGAAGAAGTCCTTAGTGATGTAAATATAAAATGCAATGATAGGCGATGAACATTAGGAGAAGTCCTTAGCGATGATTATATAAGAAAATATGATGTAGGTGATCATACTTAGGAGAGGTTCGTAGAAATGAATATAAAAGAAAATGGGAATCGGTAATTGGGTTGAATGTTTGATAATTAAACATATTAACTAAATTATTGTGAATTGAAAACCTTATATACTCACCAGGTTTTCCAACCCGACCCACTCGACTTCTTTGTATCATAGGTAGCGGTACAAAAGGTACATGAATGACGAGAGATTCAAGTGGATGCATATTATATGTCTAAAATACTATAATGTATATTTATGCTTATGTTTTTATCATTTATGACATTCCTGGCTTTTATAAATCAATGAAAAACATCTATTAATAAACACTTTATGGGATCAATTCTGCAAAATAATTTATACTCCGTTCTAAAATAAGAATAAATAAAAAGTTTTAAAATGACCATAAAAATAGGGATGTCACAGTTGGTATCAGAACATTAGTTTAAGTGAACTAGGAACTTAGAGGATTTTTAGATTTAAACCTAGACTTCTAAGCAATGATCGTGAGATGTATGTCCATTATATTTTAGGTAATACACCTTAACTAACACAAACATTAGCTTACTTTAGGACAAGATGTCTAATTTGCTTTTATGTGCTAAACGATTTGTATTATAGCATGCCTTAGGTTTCCCACCTAAATTGTTGTTATTAGGTTTAAGGTGTGTTGCTGACCTAGTGTTAGGAAATTTTATGTGTTCAGGTTTTTAAACATTTAATTACACTATTAGCACTGGCATATAACTTTTCAGAATGATGAGGAGAAATATGTGCCTAAACCTTCCTTATCTATATTATCATTTTGATACAGTGAATACCTTATTTGGTGTACAGAACACCATGGTGAGGTCACGAAGCAGATTAGGAAATGGTAATTAAAACCGAAAACCTAAGCCTTGTATAATCAAGCGTGCACCAGAGGCAATAGCTGCACCCGAGCCAATCACGATGACAATGATACAGACAATGTTAGATCGTCAGATGGTAGAGACAAGGCATTTACTTCAAGGGAATACAGATGAACCTACTGCACCCATCACGCAACGTGAGTTGGAAGAGGAACACTCGGAGGAGAGAATTACAGTTGGACTATTAGTCAAGTTGAACCCTGATTGGTTAGAAGAAACGATTCGGGCGAAGGGATTGAGAAAGATAGATGCAAGTACAAGGACTTCATGACATACAAGCCGCCAAGTCTTTCTAGAAGCCCAACACTAGTAGAAATTATCGATTGGATCTTTGGAGTGGAGATGGTATTCAAAAGTTATGATTAAAATGACAGGCAGAAGACAATCTTCACTGCTAGACAACTTCAGCATGGCGTATTGAGCTGGTGAAAACTATTGGCTACCTCCATGCCAAAGGGATAAGTAAGAAAGATGTATTGAGAGGTTTTCCTTGTGCAACTGAAAAGAAACTACTGCTCTGAGCAAGACCTTCTGGTAATCAACAATGAATTCTAGAACTTCAAGAAGGACAAGATGAGTGTCAACAAGTATATGCCACATTCACTGAGAAAATGAATGTAGTAACGCATTTGGTACCCACCAAACTATCCAAGGTTGAAAATTTTGCTAATGGACTACCAGTAGACTTTGATCCAATGGTGAAATTAGCAAAAACTCTAAAGGAGACTATCTGATCAGATAAAAATGTGAAGACCCATATATGAGAGAAGTGTCTGGAAAGAGCAGAGGTAATAGAGAAAATGAAGCTTTATGGATCTTCAAGATCCGAAAAAAATAAGTTTTCGAAGTTTGAACCTAATGACAAGAAGTGTGGGGGTAACAATAAAGCCAAATGGTGTGATAAGTGCAAGACAAAGCACTTTAGGAAATGTGACGGGAGTTGACATGTTATGAATGTAGAAGAACGTGTCACTATTCTAGAGATTGTATGTTTAATGACAAGAAATGTTACGAATGCAGAGATGGTGGGCATATTTCAAGGGACTGCCCAAAGGAAAATGAAGCAGCAAGACCAGATGTGCTACTGATGGCAAAGGCCAGAGCATACCATATGATACTTGATGAGGAAAACGAGGGTGTGAATTCGGAGCTATTTGTTGGGATTACTTGAAGGAAGGAACCATATAAGTAGTATTATCTTATATATCCTAAAGTAAAAGGCATGATGTATTTTTATAAAGTAATATAATCCTTAGCTATATTACATTATCTGGTGTGTTAAGTTTCTATATAACCTTCTTTTATGATAACTTAGTGAAAGGTGAGCCAATACTTGGAACAAGTATGAGTAGGTGTGAAATATATTAAATGACTATACTACCAGAAGCACATGAATCACACTTGGATCAAAGAAAGTCACAAGGTTACTAAGTTTATAAGTAGCTGAGCTGTTTTTTTTTCATTTCCATCATTACCTTTGTTTCAGTAATGGCTAGGAAGATAAATATTATTCTGACCCTAGTGGTCATATCGAATCGAGTCTGACTAATCTAAAAAGTAAGTTCGATGTAGTGTCTGACTTTAGTTGAAAGATTAAAAGACAATCAAATCGATCGAAAGAAGCATCATAATAATCGTTAATACCAAACATCATGTAGCCAAAAATGATACCTATCATTATGTGATTACATCATATTAGAACATTAAGTAAGGTATCTTCCATGCTGGAATCTAACTCAAAAAGGTATGAGTCTAGCCATTGCATAATGCAATGGAAGGTCATTAGAGGATAACTATTCAGGATGTTATGTTAGTTGAAGAAAAGACCTTGTCTTAGGTTAAGTCTATTCTAGAAGGAGCAGAAGTCTCCAATGAGGATCACATGTAGAAGGAAGAGCAAGTGCAAGATTGAGCACCATCAGTAGTCAAGAAGTCTAAGAGTTATGGTTATTACCTAGTATGGAAAGGTAACGCTCTTAGCCATTATACTAACCTTGTTTTACTGATGATTATGGGACATAATCATTCTAAGGGGAAGGTAATAGTAACGCTCGAGATTCGGGCTAGACTAATAAGCGATAAAAATATGACTTTTTGATAGAATATTATTTAGGATAAATAATTTTAACTAAATTTATACTATATATAACAAGGATTCCATACATAAAAATAACTTAGAAATTCGACTCCATATGAAGAAGTTATGCTTCATCGAAGTTTCGCGATCAAACAGGCACACCTCTATCTATCATAAAAAGTAAAATTTTGATAAATTATTTTTTAGCCTAAGTGATCTCAAAGAAAGTTGTAGTAGAGATAAAACCGAGAGCGTACATATAGAGAACATCCAAATCTGACTTCGTGAGAGGAAGTTGTGATTTTTTTTTTTAAAGTTTCAGCGCAATTGTGTTAACACAGAACTCGAATTTTTGATCGGTCGATTTTTAGCCAAAGCAATATAAACAAGAATTAAATATCTTGAGATAAGGAGTCCAATGGTGTAAAGATAGCCGAAAACACGGTTTTTTGTAAAAGTTATGAATTTTACATGGTCGTTAAGCCCGAAATCTAGTAGCTAGCAGGTCGGAGTTCTGCCAGGACAAATTCTGGAAAATCTCTGTAAGTTAAGCTACACTTATATTTCTTTCAATGTAACTTATATATATATATATATATATATATATATATATATATATACACACACACACACACAGTCATACTTGCTATTATGAACCTATGAATAAGATTTATCATAAATTCCATGTCATTATATTGATTAATCAACTTAGGTGGATGATGTCCAGGCTCGATTTAGTGAGGTGTTTAAAGTGGGATTTCCAAACAGTATACTCTGTATACCAAACGGACCCTACCTCCGATATGATCCTACCCGGTTGTTCCTTACCTAATAGATCTATATGTAGACATTGGGATTAGTGAGGAATCTAGACTACCATTAATCACCAAGAATATAAAACGAAGACTTAGTAATATGAACCTAGGTCACATTAGAGGAAAAACTATGGTACGAAGGCGGTGTTCTACCCAAATTATGTGGTATCCACTTTTATCAAATGAGTGCATAACTACTTTCATCTTACACATAGATGTGAAGTATTTAGATAATTAAATGCTATGTGCACTTATTATTTGCAATGTGTGTTTGATGAATTTATATGACATGATTTTACTCAATTGAATTATATAAGTATTTTAGTACTTATGGTATATATATATATATATATATATATATATATATATATATATATATATATATATATATATGAATATGAGATGCCATGAGTTTTACTTGTGATGTTTGCGATGATTGAGATGTATTCATCTACAAGAGTATAGATGATGACCCCAAACTAATGTAAATAGTATAGTGGAACAATAGCACGATTGCAACATGTAGGTGATGAATTACGAGTTCAGGCGATGTACGAACCGTGTATTCATGCGATGTACTCTACTGACATGTATTGTTAAGGAATCCTTGAACTAGTACTGTGAATGCGATGATAGGTGATGAACATTAGGTGAAGTCCTTATAAATGAAAATATAAAATTCAATGATAGGCAATAAACCTTAGGGGAATTCCTTAGCAATGATTATATAAGAAAACGCAATGTAGATGATGATACTTAGGAGAGGTTCGTATAAATGAATTTAGAAGAAAAAGAAGGATGGGTTATTGGGTTAAATGTTTGATAATTAAAAATATTAACTATACTTTTGTGGGTTGAAAACCCTATGTACTCACTAGGTTTCCCAACCTAACCTACTCAGCTTCTTTGTATCACAGGTAGTGGTACAAATGTACGTGAATGATTAGAGATTCAAGGAGATGTAGATTGTTAGTCTAAAATGTTATAAGGCCTATTTATGCTTATGTTTTGAATAAGTTATGACATCCCATGTTTTTATAAATCAAATGAAAATCACTTCTTCATAAATACTTTCATGGGACCAACTATGAAAAATTATTTATACTGTGTTTTAAAATAAGCATAAATAAAAAGTTTTAAAATGGTCGTAATAATGGGGATATCACAATTTTTATAACCAATTTATATGTCTATTACATATGTTCTACAAAAAGGATGATTTGAACAAAAATCTTTTGTAATAAATGCTACCTAAGCAAGATAAGTATGAGGAATAGATGGGATGAAACATATATGTCAACATAAGTTGTTAGCGATCCTATAAGGCTAGGAATTATATATTAGAATATAACTGAGAAACGTTATCTACCTAGTTGAAATAAATGAATGGGATAAATGATAGCTAGCCATTTATTTTTTTTGCAACTTGGATCCTAGACTTTCATAATTAATGTTTTAGAAACTTAAAGATTATTAATTATTAAATATTTAAATAATGAAAATACTAAATGAATTCTATTAAATTTTGTAGATGAAAACAAAATACAATCTCATTACCAAGAATCATCTTTCTCTTGCTGATCTACATGACATAATAAAATTCGACGAATATAATTTCTATGAATGGGTTTGTGCTTTGAGATTCAAGCTCAAGAGAGATCAGAAGTTCTATATTCTTCAGGGCTCTATTCCTGAACCACCTGATCTGAGCAGTAGACCTGAACATGATATCTGGTAGAAGCATCACTGTGATGTTGATGATGTTTTTGACATCATATCAGAAACAATTATTCTTGAACTTTATAAGGTATTGGAGAACTTAGAAGCATGTCATATGTTTCATTAGGTGAAATGGATGTTCCTCAAATATAGTGCTATTTGGTTTGAGCCAGTTAAAACATAGGAATAATACAAAGCTGAAAAGAGTCACCATGTGTTTTCTAAGAGTTTCATAGTTCATGGAAAGGATACATATAAGTCCAAGAAATCTATAAATGTCAGGAGACTAGAACAGGTATAGCTCTTCTTATATGAGAAATATTGGTCGGACAAGTCATTCTGATATCTATTAGATAGAACTTATATTTTTCATTTAACACTCAAATACCTAATGATTTATGTTAATATAATATTTGTAAATGCTTATATATATATATATATATATATATATATATATATATATATATATATATATATATATATATATTCAAGAAGAGTAAGCAATTGAGAACTTTACATAGTGATGTATGACTTCCATTCTAATGAACGTCTAGATTTAGTACAAGATACATAATCATTTTTATTAACAACTATTGTCGTTTGTAATTATATATTATTTGATAAAAGATAAATGTGAAATCTTTTGAAGTTCTCAAATAGGAAGTTGAGAAATAATTCAGTAGTACCATCTAAAGTCTTATAGGTAATAAAGTATAAAATAAACCTTACTGGATACAGTTTACTTTCTGATCAGTAGAAATTATCTTCTTTTATTCTTTTGGGATTATCTTTTAATCACTATTGCTTGTATTTCGAATACAAACACCAACTAAGACGTAGATAACACACTTTATAATATATAGTATGGAAAGACTTCATCCTTATGTTACTTAATGTTTTGAGTATTTAAATCCTACATAAGACTATAGCTTCTAAACCCAAAATATAATAGATACGTATTTGTAGAATATTATAAACATGTTATTTAGATTATTATTTACAAACCCGAGTTGCTAAAAAGCAAGCTTCTAATGACCAATCAAATTGAAGGCACATGGAACTTTAAGTAACTCAAGAACCATAGTCTGATGTAGCAAAAGTTGGCAGTAATTTTAACAAGAAATAGTTGAAAATGAATAAAAGCTATTCATAAACACAAATTGTTTGCATATATGGTAGAAATCATCTATAACAAGAAAAATATAGAATATCTCATTGATGAGTTTTTCTTGATGGTTTCTGGCAAATCCATTAACTACCAAAATGCTTTATCTCACTTTGAATATAGTAAATGAATTAGAGTCATGAACACTGAGATGTGATCCATGTATAATAATCAAGTATTGGCTTGATTAATATTACTCCCTATATCAAGACTAGAAGGAGTAAGTGATTCTTCCAGAAATTAAAAAATAAACTCGGAAAGTGTTTTCTAAAATGAAAGACTTAGGAAAGAGAAAATACATTCTTAGATTATAAATTCTACATAGATAGATAAAATGAATGTTAAGTGTTAAATCTTTATGCATATGTTGACAATATCTTGAACGATATCAAGATACAAGATTCTTTTGGTGGACTCTTGGTATTGTCATATGACACCATTTTGAGTTTGCCTCAAAAGGACCTAGCACATAGATTTAAGCTAGATAAAATGATTTATATTCTTTATGCTTTGATGAATAAATCTCATTTATGTCACAATATGAACAAGATATGTATATGATTATATGATGATAATATCATAAAATACCAATAAGATATATGGAAAAGTCGTTAGATGGCTATAAGCACATTCTAAAAGTAATCACGAAGAGTTAGAAAATGTACATGAGATAATCAATTTACATGAAGATATTTATGTAAAGAGCTACCCAATATGTTGACTTCAAAATTGTTAGACATAATTATGAATTATAATTGGATTATTACTTCATTATGAATGAAGAATGAGTTTTGTTGGAATGAAATCTAAGAACTTCATAATTACACAATCTACTACAGAGTCATAATACACCGCTACTTCAAAAGATGCAACTATATATGATTGGATGAATGAGTTCATTGAAAGACTAGGTTGGGTCCTTACATTCATGGATCACCTAGAAATCATTTATAAATTTAAGAGTATGCTTAGTCAAGAAAAGAGACTCTAAGTCGCATCAGAACACCACTCATATTCTCCAAGATATCTAACTAACCTTAGAATAAAGTTAAATATGGAGCTGATCATATTCACATAATTCACACAAATTAAATTTAGTTATACCAATTAATAAAGTCCTTCCTTTAAGCTAATCATGAAGTTCATGCTGTGTCTATAGGACTTTGTTATTCTAGAAATGAAATTTGATTTGGATTTAGTATTGGGATATTGGAACATTAAGACAACAACTATTATATTGTTTTGATATATTAGGATATGATCATCATATTAATAGTTGTTGTGTTCTATATTAACATTTTTAATCCATGAATAATCTAATTACTCTAAAAGTTCATAGTCAACCATAATTTTGGGAGCAATTATGAAGTAAGACTACTGTGAATTAAATTGGTTGACTCTTATAAGATGCAAGTGGGCAAAGGGTTGTAGCTGATATTTATATGTACTTATCAGAGAACAAGTATTAGACGTGAACCCCTATCAAGATTACCTTATGGATTGGAATAATGAGTGATACTTGACAAAGGTATTATCTTTGTATCATTAATAATTAAGATGGATATTGGGAATTGAGTGTATGAAGCACTATATTTTGATATGGTTAAATGCTTTTCTTTGACCATGCAGTTATAAAGGCCATTATCAGGTGTGGTATGAACTATACAATAGGCGTATGTAGTCAAGATGGATTTCTTCCTCTTATGTCTTGAGACCTAGACATCTAACATGCGTTACCCAAAGTTGAACACTAAATGAGATTGATTGTGATCCAAGTCTCATGTTCAATAAGATGTCTATAACAAAGGGATAACTAATAAAATTACCTTATAGATCAATTGTAGCTTTAAGCTTTTTGGAATTGGATGTTGATGAATGGAATTTTCGTTGTGTGTTATTAGGGGGAGTGAAATTTTGCACCACGTTAACCATTTTCTATATCAATCTATGATGAGTCTTGTGCAAGTGGGAGATTGAAAGATCACTTATTAATTACTTATTAGAATTTAATTACTAATATATATTATTAACACTTTTATTTAATTGGGAAATTATTATTTTTTGGAAATAATTTTTCTTGAGAAAAAAACAACTAGTAAACCATAAGGTATGAGTTTATATGTTGTATACATTTTTTTGGACCTATTGAATTCCATTTATATAAATTTAGGTTATATAAATATAAGATGTGAAAAGCCAGTTAATAAGGAGTAAAAGACACACATACATACACACACGCACTATATATATATATATATATATATATATATATATATATATATATATATATATATATATATATATATAACGTATTGAGTAATGTTAGGGTGCTTGAAGTTTTCAAGTTATCAATACATGATGACATTTTTGATTAGGTGAATCATTAATCAAACTTCATGTTGTAAGTTGTTTTTCTTTTGAGAGTGTTTTTGGTTCTATAAATCGAATTAGTTCTTTGATATGGTTAAATGTTGTTCTTTGACCATGCAGTTATAAAGGCCATTATCAGGTGTGGTATGATCTATACAATAGGCGTATGTAGTCAAGATGGATTTGTTCCTCTTATGTCTTGAGACTTACACATCTAACATGCGTTACCCAAAGTTGAACACTAAATGAGATTGATTGTGATCCAAGTCTCATGTTCAATAAGATGTCTATAACAAAGGGATAACTGATGAAATTACCTTATAGATCAATTGTAGCTTTAAGCTTTTTGGAATTGGATGTTGATGAATGGAATTTTCGTTGTGTTATTAGGGGGAGTGAAATTTTGCACCACGTTAACCATTTTCTATATCAATCTATGATGAGTCTTGTGCAAGTTGGAGATTGAAAAATCACTTATTAATTACTTATTAGAATTTAATTACTAATATATATTATTAACACTTTTATTTAATTGGAAAATTTTTATTTTTTGGAAATAATTTTTCTTGAGAAAAAAACAACTAGTAAACCATAAGGTATGAGTTTATATGTTTTATACATTTTTTTGGACCTATTGAATTCCATTTATATAAATTTAGGTTATATAAATATAAGATGCGAAAAGCCAGTTAATAAGGAGTAAAAGACACACATACATACACACGCACTATATATATATATATATATATATATATATATATATATATATATATATATATATATATGTAACAACCCGAAATTTCCGCTTCATTTTAATGTAACTTTTTCATAAATCAACTCGCGCAACCGATCGTCGTTCCGATTTCCAATTTCCGATTTCTCCGTTTAATTAAGTCATTAATTAGTACACATTTAAAATGAATTAATGGGTGTCTTAATACATTTAGAAATCATTTTAACACTCAACTTTAGTGATCGGAATAATTCTAAAATTTACTGTATCGGGTTATGGTAACTCAATCGGGTACGACCAAAAACCCCGTCTAACGCCGGTATCGGGTAGAATTCCACCGTGTCCAAAACCTAAACACTATATAAACGTGTTTAGGACTTAATTTGAAGCCTTTGGCCAAATTATCACTAAACATTACCCACCTCTCTCCTAATCCAAGTTTAAGGGATCAAAACTCAAAATTAAGGCTTCTAATCTCTAAGGTACCTTCCTAGCCTTAATCTCTAACATATTTGGCATCCAAATTCGAGTTCAAATCATGAATTAGGCCAACATTCATGAGTTTACGGCCATGGAACATTCATGGGCCGTAAACTCATATTTCAAGGGTTTTTAAGCCCTAAAACCCTTCCTTTGCATAGTTGGACACTAGATATGACTTAAGGGCTTAAAGGGAAGAACTTATAACATGTAGAACATGGATTTAGAGGGACAAAAGTGAGTTTACCGCCAAGGAACATTCTTGGGCCGTAAACTCATATACAAGGGGTATTTAAGCCAATTAACCCTTCCAAAACCTAGTTGGGACTTAGACATGAACCATGGACTTGCTAATCTAGACTTGGAACACTTTAAACTTGATTTTTGAGTAATAAAGAAGAGTTTATGGCCAAGACATACTCTTGGGCCATAAACTCCTCTAAAAGGGTGATTTAAGGCCTTTAAACATGTTCAAATGCTTCCAAACTCAATCTATGGCTTTGTGGTAAAATCTAGATACATCTAAAAATGGTTTAAAGGATTGAAACACAACAAAAGTATGATTTATGAGAGTTTACAGCCTAGGAACATACCCTTGGCCGTAAACTCATAAAACAATGTTTAAGATGCATCAAACACACCCAAATGGCCTGTACAAATTTCTAGAATCACATGTGATTGTTTTAAACACCAAAAACTATTTTTTTCAATGGTAAAAGAGATTTTACGGCCTTAGAACATACCTCTAGGCCGTAAACTCCAACAAATGTCTTAATTGATGTTCTAAATTCATAACAATGCTTAGAAAATTAGTTTGAATCACATGTGATTGCCCTAAGTAGCTTAAATCAATTATTCTTAGCCATTGTGAGTTTACGACCATAAACTCTATGAGTGTGGCCGTAAACTCATGTTTTAAATGTTTTAAATCCATTTCAAGTGTTCCAAGGTGTTTAGATAATCATTTCTAGCAATCCCTAAATCCATATGAGCCCTTAAAACACCAAAACCTCACCCACATGAGTTTACGGCCGTAAACTCATGTATGTGGGTGTTCCAATGTTGTAAAATCTTTAAAATGTTTACTTATGGGGAGTAAACTCAAGTCCCAAGTCCCTTGTGCCATTACAAGTCCGAAGATGTTACCCGGGTCACTCCGAACGCTCGTTTTGAGGTGTTTAACCTCATTGGAGTGTAATGTTCCATATGATTAGTAAATGTATCTCTAATTGTATATATATGGACATTATATCATTTTACATAGGGTCATCGCGAGTAATCAAACCTCGAACCGACGCCTAGCATTCAAAACCGACACGTTTTCGAGTCTGGTGAGTTCATACCCCTACCCTTTTTCACTGTTTTCACTGTTTTCAGGGGGGGGGGGGAACACAAGCAAAGTAAAAGGAAATTCTTGTACTCAAAACATGTTTTCAAATGTGTATTTCATATTTCGTATGCTTTTATAACTGATTACCACAACCGATAACAGATCGAACATGCAAATCACGTAACACATATTTGTGAAATAAGTCTTTAAACTAGTATGTTTTATATGTATTTCACAAATGGTTTTTCCACTTTTTATCAGTTAAAAGCATGACATTAAAATATTTGAACATAATACCTATACACTGTTTTGTCCTCAGTAACACTCTGCACACTTATAAGAGTGGAGGATTTTCATATTATTACTAGTAAATTTGTTATTCCTGTATGATTGGAGACACGTCCTCGGAGAACACTCCACCCCGGTTACGCGAGTGGAGGACTATACCCATAACCAGAATCTCTAGTATTTAGAGAGCGTGACTTGAGTGTATAGATCTATACGGGGCTGACTACCCCACACCTGGCTGCTAGCTACAGCCGAACCGAAATGGTTCAAGGGTGATGAAAGTCATAAGTATGTGGACGACTTATTGCCACATGTGGACTACTTATTGCCACAGGTTTCAGTCTATTGTATGGTTATGGAACTCGCAATTAGGATAACAGAGATTTACTTACAGTAATAATGGATTACTTTATATATCGTTTACATCTTTTACATCTTTTACATCTTTCACGTACTGTAGCTAACATTCAGGAAAGTACGGGACTTTCCTGGGGAAAACATGGAACCTAACTACATTTACATCTTTTACATCTTTAACATCGTTTACATTAGAAACATACATGCAGGAAAGCATGGGCCTTTCCTTGGTAACACTTACATAACTAGAAAGAGTAACAAACTGGATAACATTACATCTTTTACAATGTGAAACATACAATAAGGAAAGTATGGGACTTTCCTGGTAACACATGATAAGTAAACATGTTTTCAGTGTACAAACTTACTATACTTTACATTTGTGAAACAATAATCTACTATTAAGAAAATACGGGATTTTCTTGGTGTACATAACATTTCAGAAATAGAACGGAAACCGAAACATTTTCACAAATAAAAACCGCTTATGAACTCACCAGCTTTATGCTGATTTTCAAACCGCTTGTGTTCTCAGGTCAGCGTTAGAACAGGTACCCGAAGATCCTTTTTCTTGAAGACGGTGTACATGAAGACCCGTTACATTTTGTCTATATATACTATGTATCACTACTGTACAAACTTTACTTTTGAAACAACTGCAAAACTGTTACTATGTAATGTAATGCTTGTTTTACTTTACTTACTATGTACATTGGATTTGATACTCAACATGGTAGTCAACCCCGGAAATGTATTCCGCCTTTGGTTTTCGGGGTGTGACAATATATATATATATATATATATATATATATATATATATATATATATATATAAAAGGTATTGAGTAATGTTAGGGTGCTTGAAGTTTTCAAGTTATCGATACATGATGACATTTTTGATTGGGTGAATCATTAATCAAACTTCATGTTGTAAGTTGTTTTTCTTTTGAGAGTGTTTTTGGTTCTATAAATCGAATTAGTTCTTTGATATTGATTCAAATTTGATTTTACCTCTCTAAAATTCATGTGATTTTCGCTTTTTCTCCATAGAATTATTGTCAAAAATCACTTTTTCTCTCTACGATTCTGATAAATTTTAATTTCTCCCTCTAGAAGTTCATTCAAATTCACTTTCATTTTCTAGAATTTCTTTCAAATTCACTTTCTCTCTCTAGAAATATCCAAGTTCTTGTGATCTTTTTGTTAATTGGTCAAATATGGTGTGTTTGGATTATGATTCTTGGATTATGATGATTGAAGATGTCAAGTACAAAGTCAATGAAGAACAATATTACAGATTATTGTTGAAAGATGGATTGATTACATAGAATAATTTTATTTCTTATGGGAACAAGAAAGATGATTCTGGAAAATTGATCTTTTATGACATCCCAAATTTTAGGGCATAGATTACGAACGACTAAATTACAGTAAATATGTTTGTAATTTAAATCATTCAGTTTTAGTGTATCTAAAGTAAAATAAATGAGTTATTTCAAATAATATAAGAGGTCAAATGATAACTTAATTCCAAAAGTGTAAACTGTAAACCGAATCAAACCGCTCAAACTACAACTCATATCAATACGTCTAAAAAACGGAAATTTAGTAATAAGCAGTTTTGAGCATACCAAACATTAAAATCTTAGAGTATATGTTCCCATGTTTCCGAAAATATAAAGAATTTCCAAAATGGAGTTCGTTTTCAAAAGATACAACAATTTTTAAAAAAAGATACAGTAAAACATTGTTTTACTTTAATCATGTTAAACCGAATCGATTCATTGAGACACCTACACATTGCCAATGGCATTTCCGAGAACGTTTTTGGAATCGGACTATAGTCTATTATATATTTTCATACTCGGAATATTTTTAGCAAAAATATTTACAAAAATCGCAAAAAACGGACTTGATGACTATTTAGATGCGAAACTTCAAACCCAAGTTCCCGGAGTTCCATAACTCCAAAAATTAATCTGTTTGATGTTTTGGAATCCCTGAATTAAACTCTATCCAACGGTACTTTTGGAAAAAATTTCATAATGTTTGGACCCCGATACATTAAAATAAGTTAGTTTTTGGGCATTAAAGGAAGGTATGACATCATGTGGGACCCACACGCCTTGCATAGAAAGAAATATACAGTTCTTTGTCCTTCTTGCTTCCCAATTTTATTAAACCCACATGACTAACCCATATCTTCACCACCTTCTCTTCTTCTTCTTCTTCCTTACTTCTACACGTCATCTTAAGGTATTAGGAATGACCTTAAGGGCTTGTGAGTGCCTTTTATGCTATAAATAGAGGCTCATGGAAGCCATTAAACTGACTCTCAACATTCATCTTTCTTTTCTACCTCAAAAATCTCCATATCTCTCTCTAAACACTCTCTATCTCTCTCTCTTTGTCTCGGTATACAACCATAACCAACCAACACCACCACACTAAATCACCATTCCACCGCCCAAACACCTCCTTATAACCCTTTTTTGATAATCAACACCCCTCAGCCCCCCCCCCCCCCCCATCGTTTCCAGCTCAAAAGGAGGAAGAACCGGAGGCAAAAGAACCCCTAGAACCACCCTACTACCACCACTATGAACTCCACTGCCACCTCCTTCGCCAACTATTAAAACATCACGACTACCTGTTGTAACTCGAAGGACTCCTACACCCTCCCTCCACCATCCTATGCCTTCTACTTCACCAGAAAAGCAATGAAAAACCAGCAGCAGGAGGGTGCCGACCACCTCCCATCACCATCAAAAATCACGGCCACCACCATCCACCGTGCTGCCACTGTTGATGTTGCTGATGTGTAAGGCCACCCAATCCCCTTCAATATTTATTTTGGTCTTGATTCCGATCAAAATCCCAGTTGAAGAGGATCTGATCATGTTATGTGATTTCTTTTTTGTTGTCCCTGTGTAGAGGGTGTTTGTGATTGCTTTAAAAACAACTTTTTGACTTATTACTTTTCCAAAAAGTCAAAAAAATTGAAAAGATGTTTGGAAAGTAAAAAAGATCTTTTGAAAATAACTTTGGGTAAAGGGAAAAGAAGTTGATTCTAAAAGTCACAAAATCTTACTTATGGGTCTTTTGTGTCTTTTCAAAAGCAACTTTCGCCTTTTTACATCAAAAAAAACATTTTAAATATTTATTTTTGGAAAAAGATATTTTACAAAAAGTTCTTTTATAAAAAGAACTTTAAGGTTAGAAAATATATCCCAAACACCCCCGTAGTCGACGAAGAACATCAACATGTATCCTCCTATTAGCAATGATCCAACCAAAACATACATACAAAATAAATAAAATCAGTACCTCTACTACTGAATTATATGAATTTAGCCCCTCCCTCTCAAGAATTGTTTCAAATCAAGTTCTAAACAAAAAACCATCAATTAAATTTGGCAAAATTTACCCTATTGTAACATCCATAAAATTCGAGCTAGTTTAAAACTTTTTAATTCATATAAAACCATTCAGTTATGACAATTTGTTTTCAAAATAGTTTAGACATCAGAGTTCCCATAAATCATAATCAACAATCAATAAAGTGTACAGTCACGCCTTCGCCTTCCCGTGGTCATCCGTTGAACCTGAAACAATAAACTGAAACTGTAAGCCCGAAAGCTTGGTGAGTTACACCCAAAATACCAACCTCAACAATTCCATAACCATATCATATCAACAAAAACAAAACAGTCATGCATCTCGAGTCTACAGTGTGACTGGTCCGCCCGCACCGGGCCTTCAGTCAACCTGGTCCACTCCCTGAGTCTTCAGTATGAATGGACCGCCCGCACCAGGCCTTCAGTCTGTTTGGCCCACTCTCTGAGTCTTGACACTTCTGGACAACCCTCTCAGGGCCTTCAGCCTATTCGAACCGCTCGATGGGCCTTAGGCCTGACTATGTGCCCTCCCGGGTCTACAGTATATCCGGTCCACCCTAGGTATGTTGGCCTACATCACAAAGCAAGACCCGCCTCAAACCAACCCCAAACAAACAACCATGTGCACATATAATAGATAATCACATAACAGTGTATAGAAAAACAAACTGATCTAGCAGATCATATAGCATAACAACATCCTAATCAGGATATCGACCTAACCCGTCACTAACATTATACCATCCTAACTACCAAGATGTAGATCTAACAAATCAATAAACATATTAAACAAAACCAGTATACAATTCGAGAAAGGGTTGGCCTTGGTGCCTTAGACCTTGTTGATATAGTGAGGATAACTCACATCGCAACGCTGATCTGAACTGAAGAAACAAACTCCCGAACCGCTATCTCACTGGAAATCCTGAACTATCGCATAATAAATACCAAGTCATTACACAACATAACCATCTTGGCAAAAGGGTCCACTCAATCCATCATGTCTATTCCCTTTTATTGGGCCAAGGCCCAACTCAAAGTCCATAACCTTGATAGTCTTTATGCAAGACCATAATTGGCCCAATTTACTGAATTGGGCCTAATTTCCTTGTTGGGCTTAACCCCATGATCCACTATCACTAAAACTGCCCCAATACAATCCACTCAAAAATTCCAACAAGGCCCTAACCTTACTAGCCCAAAAAGTAGCCCAAACCATCAAAAGTCCACAGAAGACGTACGATGGGCATACCTCGAGGCTACGCGGGGCGTACGCAAGTCTTGCATTGACTGGGAAACGAGTCATTGACTTAGTACGTTGGGCGTACCCCAAGGCTATGCAAGGAACGCCCTAGTACTCCCAATGTATCCTTATGTATGCTCAACGTACTCCTCCTGGTTCCAAAATTACAATTTAGCCCTTAGGCTCTTCCTGGCTTTACCATCCCTAGGGACTACAATTGACAAAACGTGGGATGTTACAACTCTCCCCCACTTAAATTCGATTTTTTCCTCTAAATCATTCCTTATCATCCCTGGAACTTGACATCCTGAGGGGCACCTCCATAACCATAACCTACAACGATTTTTGAAGGAGACTAAACCCAAAGGGAATCTTTTCATTGCAAAGAAGATGATTTTACAATCCAATGCAACACACCATCCTTTTGTCACACCCCGAAACCGAAGGTGGAAACATCTCGGGGCGGAGGTGACTTCATAAGAATCATAACCAATGTACATAGTAAGCGAAGTAAAACACAAACATAAATATTACATAGATTTCATTACATCAATTGAAAAGTAAAGTAGTACAAGTTTTCATAGATACATAGTTTCAACAAAAGAGAGACGAATCTTCTATGCATTCCGTCTTCGCCAAAAGAGATCATCAGGTACCTGTCTAAAGCGGACCTGAGAATACAAGCAGTTTGAAAATCAGCATAAAGCTGGTGATTTCATAAGATGTTTACTTTGTGAAAATGTACGAGTTTCCTTTAGTTTACCGAAAAGTTATTATCCAAGAAAATCCTATATTTTCTTAAAAGAGAAGTTTGATCGATTTCTAGGTTACACGGTTCTGGTTGTTTATCTATGATTTCAGGAAAGTCCCATACTTTCCTTATTGTATATTACCAATTGTAAAAGATGTAATGTTATTCAGTTTGTTACAATTTCTAGTTATATAAGTGTTACCCAGGAAAGCCCCATGCTTTCCTGCATGTTGGTTTATAATGTGAACGATGTTAAAGATGTAAATGATGTACATGTGATTAAGTAATGTTATGTTTTCCTCAGGAAAGTCCCGTACTTTCCTAAAGTAAATGTTAGTTATTGAACTTCGATATACTGATTTATTTCTTTTTGTACCTATTGTATTAACTATGTATTCTGAAAGTCTAATGGTATTATCTTGGAGTATACTAGATACATATCTTCATATTCGTGTCCTTATTCTTAAACAAATTCTTGTATTTATTCGTGTTCGTATTTGTGTTCGTTACTGTATTCGTTTCCTTATTCCTATTCCTATTACTATTCGTATTCGTATTCGTATTCGCAGTCGTATTCGTAGTCGCATTCCTATCCCTAATCCTACTCCTAATACTATTCGTATTCGTATTCGTATTCACAGTCGTATTCGTATTGGCAGTCGTATTCGTAGTCGCATTCCTATCCCTAATCCTACTCCTAATACTATTCGTATTCGTATTCGTATTCGCAGTCGTATTCGTATTCGTTCTGTTCCTAATTATAGTTTCGTATTCGTTCTAATCCTAGTTATAGCTTCGTATTCGTATTCGTATTCGTAATTAGTTATAAATGGAAATTAGTATAAGTTATTCTTAGATTATGAAACATAGTTTAGATTAGAACATTTTACCGAGAAATCTATGATTAGTTTGAAAGCTAAATTCGTAATTCGAACTACTTGATAAACACAGTTATTGATATTAGAACATACAGAATGAAAATGATTAAACTAAAAACAATAAGTTTGAGTACAAGATTTCCTTGTACTTTTGCCTGTATTCCCCCTGAAAACAGTGAAAACAGTTGAAAAAGGGTAGGGGTATGAACTCACCGGACGCGGAGAGTGTCGAATGGGATGCTAAACGTCGAACCGAGGTTTGAATACGAGCGAGGTTCCTATGTAATATTAAATAATACACAATATATATCTAATTAGATTTATATAACTAATTAGATACACTTGAACAATCTAAGACGCGAAAACACTCCAAAATGGTCGTTTGAAGTGACCCGGGTGGCGTTTTAGGACATGAATGGCTAGGACTTAGAGTTTATTCTTCAAAGGTAAACTCTTAGGGAGTGTTTACGGCCTAAACACCACATCCCCATGAGTTTACGGCCGTAAACTCATGGTAGGTGTTTTTATTAGGAAAATGGCCTTAAATCAAATAATGGGTGTTGCTAGGTTTGGCTTTTGGACATTTGAAAGGGATTAAATCATTATATGGATTAATAGAAGAGTTTATGGCTATAAACTAAGAGTTTACGACCGTAAACTCTTACCCACATCCATCTAAATTAATTTGAAGGCCAAGGATTAATCACATGTGATTCAACTGATTTTTACAAGGCTTAGGGTGAGTTTAGGGCTTCAAATGACATACATCTATGAGTTTACGCCCTAGGAGCATATGATCTGGCCGTAAACTCTCAATTAGAGGGTTTATGATGTGTTTAAGGCTTCTAAACTATTTTTGGTTGGTTCCCTAATTTATTCCAAAGCTTTTGGTGGTGTTGGATGGCATTCTAACACCTTAGAAGTGATTTTATACCCATGTTTGAGGAGTTTACGGACCAAGCATATGCCTTGGCCATAAACTCATATAAACCTCTCAAAATTGATGTTTAATGAGTTCCAAGTCCATTACATAACTTCTAAAAATCATAACTAGGGTTTGATTGAGTTTAGGAAGGGTTTAAGGGCTTAAAACCCCTTTAAATGTGAGTTTACGGCCTAGGCACCTTCAATGGCCATAAACTCATATACAATGCTTCAATTTATAGTTTAAGGCATTCTATGTCCATTCCATAAAGTCATTTAGCCATGTCTAAGGTCCATTTGAGGTTTGCAAGGGTTTTGTTGCTCTAAAAACCCCATTTTCTTGAGTTTACGGCCTAGTACTGTTCTAGGGCCGTAAACTCATAATAATGGTCCTAATCAAATGTTCAAACTCGAATTCTAAAGCTAGAGAGGTTGTACAACAAGTTATGGAAGGTACCTCAAAGATTTGGAGCCTTAAATTGATAATTTGGACCCTTAACTTTGGATTTAGGAGAGAGGTTAGAGAGAGAGTAGAGAGAAAAAGAAAAAGCTTCAAATGGGTGCTTAAACATGTTTATATAGGTCCAAAAACTTGGACACGGTGGAATTCTACCCGATACTGACCTTAAACGGGGCTTTTGGTCGCACCCGATTAAGTTGTCGATACGCGATATGGTCGAAACTATAATTTTTCAAATTACTAGTTCGGGACGTTTTCACATTTTTCCAACATGATTTGATATTTACCAAGTCAAAATAAAGGTTTTGACTTAATTAACCTAATTCAGGACGAATTTGGAACAATTCGTTTAAGATGAGTTTTGACGGAACGGTTACGGCGAGGAAGCAAAGTTTCGGGTTGTTACACCTTTACCACCTAAAACCTACAATCTGGAAAGCTGGATTCGATTGACCCCCTAGCCGACCATTCGAACTATCCATTGCTAGCTCTCTTTCTATTACGGCTAACAAACTATTCTGCCCGGAGGACCTGAAGTTCCTACCCGAAGTCGAACCATAGGTCATATTCTACTGAATCCTTGCCCCTACGACTCATCGTTGGCCTGCACCGGGTATCTTGGCCTACTACATATAGCAGGACCGCCTCAGCCCAATCAAGCACTACATGCCATCTAGTAGACCATCATAGAAAGATGTCCACTTAATACCTACGATAATTTACCATGACAATCCTTGCCATCCACCACCTCCATAGGAAACAATCCCGCAAGCGATTACTACCAACAACATACCTAACACTACCGACCCACCAGTACTGCACTCATATTTATCCCATACCACCCTGTAGGTGGGAATACCAATATGCCGAGTCCAATTGATCATAGGGTCCGGTCATCCTCGGGATGGAATACCCTAGATTGGAATACCAACATGTTGAATCGATTCAATCATCAAGTTGAACTCTCAGGGTTTGATGGCCTACCACCTCAACCCTACCTCTCCTCTTGAGCCTCCGTGCCTACAAATTTCAGTCGGTCCGCATCGGGTATCTTGGCCTACTATAGTCCTCCACTCTACCAACTGAGATAAGGTCAGATTTTCCTCTAAGTCCACATCACGAGTCTGATATGCCCACTCCAGTCCTCAGCTCATGACTGGAATGCTCCCGATAACTTATCGACACCGTTGTTGTCACCTCAGTTGTGCCAACGCTCCACCCTGGAGATTCACATCTCCTCCATTGCCCAAAAGGGCCTAATCAAAGTCCTTCCTAACACCAACAAGCATTACAGTACTGAAACCTCACTCCACAATATCCACTTGTAGAACAAGTTGCTACACCATATCATATATATACTCAGAACTGGATCATATAACTCTCTAAACGCACACAATGTCTTCAGCATATTTGATGAACATGTTCAATACTAGGGGACATGCCTATTGCTTGCTATAGCATAGTAGCATTCTCAATACCCACACATAGATCTATAACGCATACAGAGTCTTTAGCATGACGGGACCGCCTCACCAGTCCTTCAATCTATATGGACCACTCTTAGAACCTTCAGCATGCGTGGAGCGCCTCTGCAGGTCTTCAACCCGTCTGGACTGTTCTTCGAGCCTTCGGCCTGACTGGTACGCTCCATCGGCCTTCAGTCTATCCGGACCGCTCTAAACTGTTAAGCATCTCCCTCGACCACCTCTTCTGGTGATCCTTCCCATGCAGACTGTTCTCACCCACTTGGGGTTCTGAACTCCTGATCCATTCTGTGGACTCTAACCCCAGCCTATTCCCAGGCCTCATACCGATCGTCCACCTTATCGGAAATCCATGCTCTATTCCTTGATCCGTGTGCCTACCACTTACTCTAAATAACCCACATACCCGCTAAATGCACTGTCGAACCCTGGCAGCCAACAGAACCCTCAATGGCTGATGCTCAATCTGAGAATTTCCAACTCTCCCCCACTTGGGACACTAACTACTACATACTGGTGGTGAAACCTTAACACAACTCAGCTGTTCCTACTAGGTATCATCAACCTTAACTATGGATCAATTAACCCCCCAGAGTGAGCAACCTCCGCAGAACAACCTTCCCGATATGGATTAACCAAACTTCAAAGAAACCATATCCCAGCTGAACCCTTCTGCATCTCCGTTTCCCAGCTAATCCTCTATCCTAACTCCCCATTCTCAATGCCCCTGGAGACTAACCATCTACAACCCCTCGATACTAAACTCCCCTGACCTTCCTATATTATAATGATACATGAAGAATGAGGAGGAAATATTTCATAATATAATAAAAAATAGTAAGATAAAAGGTATAGACATACCAACAGCCACATCTGGTGCTGTCCTGACCACCTCTGTTGTAAGATGGAAAGCACATCCAAGAGCCCTTGGAGGATCTGCTCCACCCTGACCCCCGCCAGATATCCTTAATGTAGTTGGCGCTGGAGCCTGTACCGATCTTGTAACAAGCTGTGGACAGTTGGCCTTCACGTGACCAACCTGATGTTAGTGATAACAAATCCTCACATCCTGAATCGGGGCCAACTGGCGGCAATCCCTCACATAATGCCCTTCATTTCCGCACTTGAGGCACACACCACTGGACATACAAACTTTGGTATGACCCTTCCCGCACTTCTCACAAGTGCAACCGCCCTGACCTCCAACCCTAGAATCAGCAGTCTTTGACCGCTTTGGCGCCGGCTGCGACTGCACCGGGGCCTACCTCTTCTCTCGCAACTGTAACTCAATGTCCAGCTCATGCCGCCTAGCGGCCTCCTATAAGTCCAACAATGTATCACATCGTCAGTTAGTAACAAACTGTCTAATGTCAGTCTTGAGCATGCTCAGATAACACGTCATCTGAGCGTGCTCGGAAGCAAACTCCAGGTAGAACATCACCCTCTCCATTAACATACGGGTGACCTCTATGACCGACTATGTACCCTGTCTCAACTCCTAAGCTAGCCACTTAGGCTCGACTCGTGGAATGTAGCAGGAGCAAAACATCTCCCTAAACCAATCCCAAGAAAGTGCAGCTCTCTTCACATCCGAATAAGACCCCATCATCAACCTCCACCAAACTTTTACCTCGGACCTCAACATGTTTAGGGAACACCTAACCTTGTGGTCGTTTGGGCAGGAACATGTGAAAAAGCACCCCCCGATGTCTGATACCCACCTCATGGCTATGATAGGGTCCTGAATCCCATCAAAAGTTGGGGACTTCGTGTTGTCGAAGTCCCGATACTAGAAGCCCCGAACGGATCCCCCTACCATAGTTTCAGCCATTGTAGCTACCGCGACAGCCGTCTCAGCTAGGGTTGCATTTCTGTCATCAAAATACTCCATCATAGCGGTCTTGATAGACCTGAACAGTTCCAGAATCTGACTCCGAAAAACCTCTACCACCTCCTTGCGGATGATCTCCATGACTCGATCCTCCATCACCACTGGCCCCTCCTGGCCGAGAACCTCAGGCGCTGCTATGGCGTGCTGATCACCCTGTCCTGATCCCGACCTAGATCCAATCATGAAGCTCCGTGTAACCACCATATTGTAAATATAACAGAATATATCAGACAACCTGAACAAACAACAGGGAATCTAATCCCAACCACACCTTAGGGTTTGTGACTTCCTTGCTACGTGTATGGGTCTTGTGCTTTTAGTAGTACGGGCCTATACTGCCTTCCACACCTACCCATATTTTTCTCAAGTATCATCACAACACCCTAACAAAATACATAAACACAGCGAGCTCACCATCCTCAATCCTAGAGGAATGCTAAATATCTCATAACTTGACTACCGGTCCCATACAACCCACCCATCAATGAAACTTCCACCAACCCAGTAGCACTAGAGTATGCTAGCCATACATAACGTTGTACCCCATAGACTTTCGAATATCTAATCCTACCCTAAGCCCCCAATCAGACAAGAACAGAACATAAGGCCAAATCAAACATTATCAGGCTATAAGATCTTAATTATGTATAACCATGATGCATACACTAAATAACTACAGTAATGATGTCAATCTCATATAAATGAAACCCTACGCTAGCAGGCATCATGTAATCAGGAAATTCTATCCTGCAATGCCTGAAGATCCATAGCCTAGTACTAACATGTTGTTCTAATATATCACATAATCAAATAACTATATGGTATTTTGGGGCCTACTTACTGGCACTGACTGATCGTACACTTCGCCTCCTCCTTTCTTATTTTGAACACTATTTGAAATCACTTTGAAAACATTTTCCTTAATTTGAGACTGGATTCACACGAATGTTCCTCCAATTCACTCAAACCAAGGCTTTGATACCAACTTGTAACATCCATAAAATTCGAGCTAGATTAAAACTTTTTAATTCATATAAAAAAATTCGGTTATTACAATTTGTTTTCAAAATAGTTTAAACATTAGTCTTCCCAGAAGTCATAATCATCAATCGAGGAAGTGTATGGTCACGCCTTTGCCTTCCAGCGGTCATCCATTGAACCTTAAACAATAAACTAAAACTGTAAGCCCGAAAGCTTAGTGAGTTACCTGCAAAATACCAACCTCAGTAATACCATAACCATATCATATCAACAAATACAGAACAATCATGCATCTCGAGTCTATAGTGTGACTGGTCCGCCTGCACCGGGCCTTCAGTCCACTCCCTGAGTCTTCAGTATGACTGGACCACCTGCAGCGGGCCTTCAGTCTGCCTGGCCCACTCTCCCAGCCTCGTTACATCTGGACCACCCTCTAGGGGCCTTTATCATACCCGGACCGCTCGTTGGGCCGTCGGCCTGACTATGTGCCCTCCCGGGTCTACAATTTATCTGGTCCGCCCTTGGTATGTTGGCCTACAGCACAAAGCAGTACTCACCTCAACCCAACCCCAAACAAACAACCATGTGCACATATAATAGATAATCACATAACAGTCTATAGACAAACAAACCGATCTAGCAGATCATATAACATAACAACATCCTAACCAGGATACCGACCTAACCAGTCACTAACAGTATACCATGCTAACTACCAGGATGCAAATCTAACATATCAATAAATATATCAAACAAAACCAATATACAATCCGAGAAAGGGCCGACCTTGGTGCCTTAGTTCGTGTTGATATAGTAAGGATAACTCACCTCGTAACGCCGATCTGAACTGAAGAAACGAACTCCCGAACCGCTATCTCACTGGAAATCCCGAACTATCACATAATAAATACCAAGTCATTACACAACATAACCATCTTGGCAAATGGGTCCACTTAATCCATCATGTCCATTCCCTTTTATTGGGCCAAGGCGCAATTCCATGTCCAAAAACTTGATAGTCTTTATGCAAGGCCTTAATTGGCCCAATTTGCTGAATTGGGCCCAACTTCCTTGTTAGGCTTAACCCCATGATCCACTATCACTAAAACTACCCCAATACAATCTACTTAGAAAGTCCAGCATGGCCCAAATCTTACTAGCCAAAAAGTAGCCCAAACCATCAAAAGTCCACAAAAGACGTATGTTGGGTGTACCCCAAGGCTATGCGGGGCGTACGCGAGTCTCGCATTGATTGGGAAACGGGACATTGACTTAGTACACTAGGTGTACAGAACCTTACGCTAGGCGTACGTAGGGTTTCACCAAAACCTTATTAAGTGCTTAATGACTTAAGCAATTCAGTCCAAACTCCAGATCCAGTGACCAAATGTTCCTAGCACTAATAAAGTCTCGAACTTTATCACTTTGGAAATCCATAAAGCTCTTAATCCAAGGTCTTAATCTATTAAGAACCTTCTACATCATGCATGGGACATCTTAAGCCATTGGGTCCTCATTTTTATCACTTGAGACCTCCTTAAGGTCCAGAAAGGACAACTTATCTTGTCCAAAATGCATCATGCACCATATTGGGGTTTTAGGGAGAAGAAATGGTTCTATAATGCTAGAAAGGCTAGATCTATGAATTACAAGCATAAAGTTTGAAGCTTTTTACCTTCTAGAGCTTCTAGGTTACAACACAACTTCCTATCTACACGCCAACCTCCTTCTTCAACTATTTAATGTAATGGCTTCACCTTCAAGAGCTCAAAATAACCACCAACTCACTCATACACACAAGATCTAGGGTTCGGGGACGTTTCTGGAAGATGGAGGCTGAGAAGGAGGAGAGAAAATGAGCCATAAGGATGTTTATATAGTCCCCAACCTGAGATATTAGGGTTTTCATCCTTTATGAGTACGCCCAGCGTACTAGGGGTCGCCCTAGTACACCTAGCGTACCCTTATGTACGCGCAACATACTCCTCCTAGTTCCAAAATTACAATTTAGCCCTTAGGCTCTTCTTGGTTTTACTCTTCCATCCTCATGGACTACAATTGACAAAACTTGGGATTTTAAACCTATGGTGGAGAAACCCTTTCAAACAAACCAAAAACTTTAAGGTGAGTGTTATGGCCCCTCTTTTGTATTTACTTATTTTTGGGGGAGAATACATGTACTAAGTATTATAAATAATACAAAAATATTTGTCACAACTATAAATTTTTGTTCCTTTTAATTACAACACCTATGCCAAATTATGAATCAAAGACATGAAAGCATGTATGATGCTTACTCTGTGACAACAAAATTTCAATCAAACACTTCATACAAGCTTTGCAAATAGTCAAAAAGCAATTGGAAACCTTAGAAATCCTTATTTAAGTCCATTATGGATTAGGATTTCCTTATTGGGCCCAATGGACCAATAAGCTTCCAATTGGACTATCTTGGGCTTAAAACTCTTGAATGGGCTCTAATTGGACCCACTTCTATTTCTTTCAAAATTTTGTGCCATATTGGGCCTAGAATTAAATAAATTAATTTAATGAACCATATTGGGCCATAATTAACCTAATTTAGCCTTCATGGGTCATAAAAATCACATTTATAATTATTTGGACCGAAAATCACTCAACATAACCAAGAAAATTGGGCTTAAGCAATTAAGGCTCAATCCCTTCCTTTTTCTTCACCATTCTCGGCCCAAGCCCAAAGGAAAAGAGGAAGTTGACTTCTTGCATGACACATCACTTTTATATGGAGGATATCCATGTTTTACACTTCAAACATCCATGCAATCTCATCTTTCCATGCAAGCACTTTTCTTCTTCTCCCTCTCTCTCATTCTCGGCCGAAACCAAACAAACACACACATCCCAAATAGATTTCTCTCTAAACCACTCAAAGATCATCTCTTCTTCTTCATCCAAAATCTCGAAAATTTGGCTTGAAGTCTAAGGATCTTCATCAAGTAATTCATCATCTAAGGTAAGTTAATGGCTAACTTATGATCTAACTCCCTTCATTTCATCAAAATATCTTCTAAATCCATTCAATCTTGTGATCTTTCACCTTAGCAGCTCTTTAAATTCGATGTCTTCCAAGAAAGGTTGCTAGGATCGAATTCTTCTCATATTTTCCTTCCAAAACCAAAACCACACCCAATGTGAGTTTCATACCCCCTTATTTTCAGTTTTTATGAGTTTTATGGGGGGAGACTACAAGTAAATGTGTAGATCTATCTGTAAATGTATGCTATGTGTGATTTGATGCATGTATCTATGTGATATTATGTGTTCGTGATGAATATGTTATTCAACAAGTGTGTAAAACCGAGATCTAAAACATGGGGAAGGAAATAAACATAACCTAAACTATTTTATACTAATCAAGTCAATAAAAATAGTTTATATGGTTAGGATGAACATACTTGAACATAAAACTCATTTTTGGGCTTAAATTGTAAAAAATACAAAACTTGGGGTCCAAACTGACAAATTATAATTTCTGGAGGGTCAAAAGTGTCCAAACAGTTTCTATGATAACTTTTCTGAACATCAACATTTTTGGAAGGGCTGAAACGTAAATTTTGAATTTAATCGGCTAAATTTGGGCTTTTCGGCCAATTAAGCTTCAAAATGCGAAATTTCCAAATTTGATGGGCTAAAAATGCAATTTTTTGTAAAACAGGGGATTTGAAGTGAAATAAAACAATTCCAATGGTCAAAAATGCTTTTCAAATTCAAAAAGGATAAAAAATGTAAAATTTTTCTATTTTAGCCCAAAACTGTCAAAGTTGCGAAATTGAGGGTTTTAACCGAGAAAACTTTATTCTGGAAGGACTAAAGCTGTTACAAAACAAAATTTGGGGTAAAAATGTCTTTTCTACAAGTTTATGACACAAAAGTGTCAAAATAATGTTTTAAGGACTAAAATGAAATTCTTTTATATAAAGGACTAAAAGTGTTATTTTTATAAAAGAAAGGTTGTGAAAAAGTAAAAATCTTACTTTTAAAGGAATTAATTCATTAAGACGAAATACAAGACCCACAACTACCGACGAAGCATAAGAACAAATACACACTCAACACCCAATATCGTTATAGAACGAATTGATTCGGTCTCGAATCAATAACAAAACAAAAATCAATAAATCATAGGATTTCAATAAACACGCGATAACTGCGATGAGTCAACATTCAATCTTTGGGCTTGAAAGTTTCAAATCGTGCTTGTTGGGCCTTGCTAGCCCAATAACATGATCTTTTGGCCCGAAGGGAATGCGCTTACATGTGAATGGACCTTCTATGACCTAGTTTCATGTAAAAGGACTTTCAATAGCTCTATTATGCTATTGGGCCCTAATGGCCCATCAGTACTGCTAGTGAGGTCGAGAAGTCAAATGCGATTCGGGCCAAGTGCTTTTCGCATTCCCGATACCCTTGAATAACCTATGGAAATAAAGGGGGCTTCGTACCCTCCTTTCTCCTCGGTTGACCGGCTTATGAGAATTCGAGTAATCAGATTTGTGGCGTTAATTAATAGAAGTCAGGGTGGTTGGACTATGTGAGTAGTACGGACGACGCCTTAAATATCATTCGTAATCTGTAGTTATAAACTATTCATTTTCATTAATGCGTGACTGTAACAACTCACAAACCTTAATTAATCCAATGTCACTTGGGTAATCAAAAACAATCGTCGTATCGGTATAACAATAAACAAGTCATGTGATTTACGTATTGGGAAAACATCGGGTTTTCCCGGGAAGTTCAACATTTTAACCTATGTGATGTATACAAAGTTCAACAATTATACATGTTTTCAAAATCGACAAGCATATTTACGGATCTTCACACTTTTTCTTTTAACAAATACTCCTTTCATAAAATATTGGATTTTCTGGGTTTGCAATCTTCATAAAAATCATTTTTCCATAACATTACTTATGAACTCACCAACATTTCATATGTTGACCGTTTTCAAAACAACTTGTATTCTCAGGTAACAGGTAAGCCGGAGAATATGTACCAAGTCATGTCATGGTGTTTTGCTTATACTATCTATTAGACAGTCTATGTTATGGAATTGTAACGTTTAAACAATGTACTAAATGTAAACAATATCAGTTGTAATATTTCAATGCATGGTGATGAATGATGTTATGATTCATGTATAATCATTGTGATGGTATTCAATTTAAGTCACAAGAGCCCTCGGACGTTTCCGCCGTCCGGTTCGGGGGTGTGACAGGTTGGCATCAGAGCACTGTTTATAGTGAACTGACATATCTAACCACACATTGATATGCAACTATAAACCAAAAAGAGGGACTAACACAACTCTGAACAAAACAAGTAAAACATAACAATAAAAACATCCTTGCTTGTATTAGGGAAAGAACATAATACCGAACCAAACAAGATAATGCTAGTATCTCGGTTAAGCCAGAACTGTTCTTAGTCGTACCAAGGAGTGGATGTAGCCTGATCAACTACATTTCCTCCAAGGTATAACTATCACATGTCCTCAGGAAATCGTGATAGCTAGGGAACCTAAAAACATACCCCTTCTTCACTAAAAAGAGAACATTCGTTCAGTCTATACAATAGTTGTAGCGTCTTAGGAATAATGTTAGCATATTTACGCACTCTCACAGACAGCATGGCTGGTTTCCATCACCCCGGAGATCCTTACTTCCCTAATCAGGGAAATAATGGATGGTTGGACGAGGAGCCTGAAGAAGAGCCTGAGGAAGACCCCGAGGAGGAATCTGATGGGAAACCGGAGGCAGAAGTCGAGGGCGAACCTGCCGAACCAGAAGAAGAACAGGAGGAGGAAGAAGATGAAGGAACTTTGAGTAGGAACCCAGCGATAACGAAGGGGGTGATTCGGACGCGGAGTCCGAAGTCATCAATCCCCCTTACCCGATTAGGGTGCCCACTTACCGGGTGGGCCCCACTGGTCCTACACCCCCATGGGGTATTGACCTTTGGAGGTGGAGCAAACAGCAGGGACAGCGACCCCCGTTCGGCATGTTACGTGAGTTCTTTGACCTGAGGGACAGAGGACCGGCTGATCGAGCCCTTCCGGTCATGGTGAAACGGTTACGGAACACCGACGACCTAGCTCAGAGCACCGCCGACCAGGTATGCCAGATGTGGGCTAGGGTCGACCGTGTAGAGCAGGAGACACGAGACGTTCTTCGAGAGTTCCATATGAGGCAGGTGAGGTGGGAGTCTCGACTCCAGGACGCAGAACGACAAGTGGCTCGTCTTCAGGGAGCATCCACTTCCTCAGCACCACCCCCGGGCACATCTCACCGCGACTAGGGATAGCAGTATCAGTTTTTAGTACTATGTCATTAGGATCTATGCTATGTACCCCGACTCCATGTTTAAGTGACTACACTACTCATAGATCCGTTATGCTGTCGAACTAGTATCACTTATGTATGCTCTTACGAGCAAAAAGTTTCATGTATCAAATGCGGACAATATTAGTAAAAATTTTATATGTTTTATTATGACGTTATAATCTGCTATGTGTCATGTATCCATGATTGTATACTATATTGTAGAAGTACATAAGTTTGTGCCACACACCTAGGCTATAGGATCACAACCTCACAAAAACCACTGATATGTGCATATGTAGTTTGTATTAAGTATATATTTTTATCATTTATTAGCTAAATTATTGCATTTCATGGACAAAAGGTACTTAAAAGTGTTTGAATTGTATTTTCAGTCCAAAAATGAAGCTCGGAAGCAAAAGGAAGCAGGAGAAGCGGTTAGGAGCTCGGGAATTGAATAAAGAAGAAAAACACCAAAAATAACACCTACTCAGCGAGTAGGGTCGACTACTCGGCGAGTCCAAGTGAAGATTCGAGAAGATAATGACTTGGGAACCCAGATACTTATTGCATACGGGAATTGTGAGACGGACTCGACGAGTCGATGCGTAAATATATAGATAACTTCTCAGATCGAGGAAAAAAACTTCTTGGACAATTCTGGAGAAATCAGCTGCGATTCAGAGGCCATAGAAACCCTAGAAGACAAAGATAGAAGCTACAATTCAATCCCGAAGGAGATTTGAGGCAAATTTCATCATTCTACTTAATCTTTTGTTTTCCATTATGGTTAGACAATTAGAATTCGTTTTTATGTTGTTATTTACTTCAATCATGAGCTAAAACTCTTAACTTCTGTTTGGGGATACAAAATTGAGACAATGGTTTGATTATTGGCAGGATTAATTCAATGTTGGTGCTTTTTTGTTATTTTAGCTTGCTAAAGAACCTTGTGTGTGAATGATAATTAATTTTCTGTTAATAGGAAGGTAATTAAATAGCATGAACATCATTTGATTATCAGCCTCATATACCATGTGACTACTTTGTTATATGTCTAGGATTAATGAACATGAAACTAGAATTAATAAGAAAATTAAGTAAATCCATGTGCGAGCTTGTGTGATGACCATCAACAAGAAGTTAATTAAAAACCAAATTGGTTAACTATTGTAAGTCTAAAGTAATCTGAATAATTAATCTAGTGAACTAAATTGAATTAGACAACTGATCACTGTTTAAGTTAGTTTATTTACTAAGGATTAGTGTAGTGAATGCGAACCTAGTAACTTGAATCGGTAACCAACAAAAGAGTTAATCCATTGCGCTAATACCTTGAGATCAACCATAGGATCAATTGAGTTGAACTAAACAGAAGTTCTTTCGTATTATTGAATCTAGTTATTTCTTTGTTGTTCTAGGTTTTAAATTGAGTAATAGTTAGTAAGTTTCTAGTCTTGTAAAACTAGAGAAAACCCCATACTTATTAATTAATTTAGATAGAATTAGTCTTTATTTTTAATTTGTCGTTCCCTGTGTTCGATACCCTACTTATTTGACTATACCACAATCGATAGGTCCACTGCCTTTGTGTGTTTATTTTACAACTAAAAGTAGGTTTAAAAATAAGTGAGTTCACGCACATCAACCACATACACTCAACATCTTTCTGTTCTATGACAGAAAGATGCATCCACGACCCGCTCACGGAAAACCTAGACCAACCCCACCCGAAGTCGACTCAGCTGCATTCCAGGCAGCTGTATCTGCTGCGGTCACCGCAACAATGGCACAAATTCACCAAGGGAACAATGGAGGAGTGAATGAACAAGGGGCCGAAAGTTCGAACAACGGGATGAAATAAGGACCAACCAAAACATGTTCCTACAAAAACTTCACAAACGCCCAACCACGAACCTTCAACGGCACTGGAGGAATGATCACCCTAAAACGATGGATCGAGAAGGTGGAATCGGTTTTTGAGATATGCGATTGCCCTGAAGAGATGAAGGTGAAGTGTGCCGCATGCACTTTCGTTGACCAAGCGCTCACTTGGTGGAATGGACACGTGGAATCCATGACACTCCCCGTAGCCAATTCCATGCCATGGGCAGAAATGAAAGAAATGTTGATGGCTGAATACTGTCCTCGTGCTGAAATTCAGAAAATGGAACAAGATCTGTGGAATCTCACTATCCGCAACGCTGATATAGATGCCTACATATCAAGGTTTAGCGAACTATCTCTGTTATGCCCTGGCATGATTACCTCAGAGGGTAAGAAGATCGAGCGATTCATCTGGGGACTAACCTCCCCGATCGAAGGAAACGTGATAGCTGCAAATCCTGAAACTTTCAACAGTGCTAAGAGATTGGCCAAGAAGCTATATGACCAAAACAACAAGAAGGGTGAGAAGCCAGTGGAGACTGAAGTTAAGAAGGAAAATGATAGCAAGAAGGGGAAGAACAACAAGATAAAGGGGCATCAAGGCTCCGAATCGTCCAAGAAGTAGCAAACAGTGGCAGTTAATGCAACAACCGCTCAAGTTCCTTCCACACCACATGCTCCAGCCTCAGCTGCTCCAAGTGCTCATAGACCTTATTTCAGTAATCTACCCAAGTGCAACAAGTGCGGTCTCCATCACAATGGAGAATGCAGAGAGATGCAGTGCACCAACTGCAATCGGAAGGGGCACACGACAAGGTACTGCTGGACTTACCCTCCTCAGAATCAACAACAGGGAAGCAACAACAACAATAACCGCAACAACAACATCACCAACACCGGCAACAACAATGCAGGACCTAGCCACACCTGTTATGGATGTGGAAGGACTGGGCATTTCTGTCGAAATTGCCCTAACAACAACAATCTCGGAAATGGAGGAACAAGAAGGGTGCTGACCATGGGTCAGGGGGAAGCGATTCAGGATCCCTCTGTTGTTACCGGTACATTTCCGCTAAACCACTCTTATGCATGCATCCTATTTGACACGGGAGCGGAGCGAAGTTTTGTGAGCAATAAGTTTAAACATTTGTTAAAACAACAACCCCAGAAGCTCGATGAAATCTTTACGGTGGAAATGGCCAATGGGAAAACCGAATCTACTAGGGAAGTCTATATCGGATGTACCCTAACTCTAAATCAACACGTCTTCTAAATAAACTTAATGCCTGTTTCCATTAGGAGTTTCGATGTGATTATTGGCATGGACTGGTTAAGCCCCCACCATGCTGAAATTATGTGTCACGAGAAGGCCGTTCGCCTTCACCTTCCCAATCACGAAACCCTAGTTATTTATGGAGACAAACCTAGCACAAACCATCGCCTCATCTCGTGCATCCAGGCATAGAAGCATCTGCGAAAGAACGATTTGACGTTCCTGGCTCATATAGTGGATAAAACCAAGGAAGAGGTTAGCATTCAAGACATTCCAGTAGCACGTGAATTCCCATATGTATTTCCTGAAGATCTTCCTGGAGTAC
The DNA here is from genome assembly GCF_052625555.1 of Lactuca saligna. NCBI lineage: Eukaryota > Viridiplantae > Streptophyta > Magnoliopsida > Asterales > Asteraceae > Lactuca > Lactuca saligna. The sequence continues at coordinate 92,741,965 of NC_136418.1, forward strand.
CCCCAAAGAGACAAGTTGAATTCCGAATTGATCTTGTTCCAAGAGCAACTTCCCTCGCTAAATCGCCTTACCGACTAGCTCCTGCTGAGATGCAGGAATTATCTAGCCAACTCAGCGAACTCCTGGGCAAAGGATTCATCCGACCCAGCTACTCGCCATGGGGAGCTCCGGTCCTCTTTGTCAAAAATAAGGACGAATCTTTTAGGATGTGCATCAATTACAGGGAGCTAAACAAGCTCACTATCAAAAATCGCTATCCACTCCCACGAATCAACGATCTATTTGACCAGCTCCAAGGAGCTAGTTACTTCTCTAAGATAGATCTACGATCTAGATACCATTAACTCAAGGTCCGAGAAGAGGATATACCCAAAACCGCTTTCCGAACTTGTTACGGACATTATGAATTTGTCGTAATGCCCTTCGGGCTAACGAATGCCCCTGCCGCATTTATGGACCTAATGAACCGAATCTGTCGACCATTCCTCGACAACTTTGTTATCGTTTTCATTGACGACATTCTAGTCTATTCCCGAAGCGAAGAAGAGCATGGCCAACACCTCCGACATATCCTGGAAACCCTGCGAACGGAGAAGCTATATGCAAAACTCTCCAAGTGTGAGTTCTGGCTCCGTAGCGTGAACTTTTTAGGTCATGTTTTTAGTCAAGAAGGAATACATGTGGATCATTATAAGGTCAAAGCCGTTGAAGGTTGGGCAGTTCCGACGACACCCATAGAAATTCGCCAATTGTTAGGCCTAGCAGGCTACTATAGGAGGTTCATTCAGAACTTCTCTAAGATCGCCAAGCCACTTACCTCGCTTACACAAAAGGGCGTTCCATTCAAATGGACGGACAAACAAGAAGTTGCATTCCGAACTCTGAAGCAAGCACTCTGCAATGCCCCGGTACTATCTCTACCAGAGGGAACGGAAGATTTCGTGGTCTACTGCGATGCATCAAATCAGGTTTTAGGTTGCATTCTCATGCAACATAGAAAAGTGATAGCTTATGCATCCTGCCAACTGAAGACACACGAAGTGAACTATACAACCCATGATCTGGAATTGGGAGCAGTGGTCTTCGCTCTAAAGATTTGGAGGCATTACCTCTACGGTACGAAGTGCACCATCTTCACGGACCACAAGAGTCTCCAACACATCTTGAATCAGAAAGAGTTGAATATGAGGCAACGAAGATGGGTTGAACTATTAAACGATTACGAGTGTGAAATCAAGTACCACCCAGGTAAGGCCAACGTGGTAGCTAATGCCTTGAGCCGGAAAGAGTACTCTAATCGTCGTGTGAAAACTCTCTCAATAACCATCCAATCTCACCTAACCACTCAGATCAGGGTAGCCCAGTCAGATGCCATGAAGGCGGAAAATGGAGCAAGCGAAGCACTACGCGGAATGGAGAAGCATCTTGAGGTGAAAGAGGACGAAGTATACTATTTCATGAACCATATTTGGGTCCCTAAATTTGGAGGATTTAGGGAGGTAGTCATGAACGAAGCTCACAAGACATGATACTCCATCCATCCATGTTCGGACAAAATGTACTTGGATATTAAACAACATTATTGGTGGCCTAACATGAAGGCAGAAATTGCCACCTATGTCAGCAAATGTCTTGCTTGCGCCAAAGTAAAGGTGGAATACGAGAAGCCCTCAGGGTTATTACAGCAACCAGAAATCCCCGAGTGGAAATGGGAAGGGATTTCTATGGACTTTGTGACCAAGCTACCCAAGATATCAGATGGATTAGACACTATATGGGTAATAGTTGACCGACTGATGAAGTCCGCCCATTTCCTGCCAATAAAAGAATCCTACAAGATGGAGATACTAACAAGAAAATACATCCGAGAAATCGTAAGGCTTCACGGAATGCCAATGTCTATAATATCAGATAGAGACAATAGGTTCACTTCACGTTTTTGGAAATCACTTCAGAAAGCACTTGGAACCCATCTCGACATGAGTACCGCTTATCACCCACAAACGGACGGTCAAAGCGAACGAACTATCTAGACGCTTGAAGACATGCTTCATGCATGTGTGATAGTCTTTTGGAAGTCCTAGGATACCCACTTACCCTTAGTTGAATTCTTGTATAACAACAGTTACCATTCGAGCATCAAAGTCGCTCCTTTCGAAGCGCTATATGGACGTAAGTATAGATCACCGTTGTGTTGGGCTGAGGTGGGCGACACCCAGCTGGCAAGGGGACTAGCATCAGATAAGACGTGAATAGGACCGGAAATCATATGTGAAACCATGGAAAAGATAGTTCAAATCAGAGCTCGACTACAAGCCTCGCGCGACCGATAAAAGAGCTACGCTGATACACGGCGAAAGCCCTTAGAATTTCAGGTTGGGGATCAAGTATTGTTAAAAGCTTCACCCTGGAAAGGGGTCATTCGTTTTGGAAAACGGGGAAAACTGAACCCACGATACATTGGACCTTTCGAGATCGTTGCCCGAATAGGTCCAGTAGCGTACAAACTGCAGCTACCCGCTGAGCTCAGCAGTGTACACCCCGTGTTCCATGTTTACAATCTGAAGAAGTGCCTATCCGATGAAACTCTCGTCATTCCCCTTGACGAAATTGAAATCAATGAGAATTTCCTGTTCATTGAAGAACTAGTGGAAATCATGGATAGAGAGGTGAAGCGTACTGAACAAAGTCGCATCCCGATCGTAAAAGTACGGTGGAACACGAAGCGTGGGCCAGAATTCACGTGGGAACGCGAAGACCAAATGAAGCAAAAGTACCCTCACCTATTCTAGCATTCTCAAAACCTAGCTTTCAAAATAATTTCGGGACGAAATTCCCTCTAACGGGGGGATGATATCACAACTAGAAATTTTTGTGTCTTGTAACTACAACGCTTATGCCAAATTATGAATCAAAGACATGATGTATGATGCTTACTCTATGAAAGCAAAATTTCAATCAAACACTTCATACAAGCATTGCAAATAGTCAACAAGCAATTGGAAACCTTAGAAATCCTTATTTAAGTCCATTATGGATTAGGATTTCCTTATTCGGCCCAATGGACCAATAAGCTTCCAATTGGACTATCTTGGGCTTAGAACTCTTGAATGGGCTCTAATTGGACTGACTTCCATTTGTTTCAAAATTTTGGGCCATATTGGGCCTAGAATGAAATAAATTAATTTAATGAACCATATTGGGCCATAATTAACCTAATTTAGCCTTCATGGGTCATAAAAATTATAATTATTTGGACCAAAAATCACTCAACATAACCATGAAAATTAGGCTTAAGCAATTAAGGCTCAATCCCTTCCTTTTTCTTCACCATTCTCGGCCCAAGCCCAAAGGAAAAGAGGAAGTTGACTTCTTGCATGACACATCACTTTTATCTGGAGGATATCCATGTTTTACACTTCAAACATCCATGCAATCTCATCTTTCCATGCAAGCACTTCTCTTCTTCTCCCTCTCTCTCATTCTTGGCCGAAACCAAACAAACACATACATCCCAACTAGATTTCTCTCTAAACCACTCAAAGATCATCTCTTCTTCTTCATCCAAAATCACGAAAATTTGGCTTGAAGTCTAAGGATCTTCATCAAGTAATTCATCATCTAAAGTAAGTTAATGGCTAACTTATGATCTAACTACCTTCATTTCATCAAAATCTCTAAATCCATTCAATCTTGTGATCTTGCACCTTAGAATCTCTTTAAATTCGCGGTCTTCCAAGAAAGGTTGCTAGGATCGAATTCTTCTCATCTTTTCCTTCCAAAACCGAAACCACACCCAAGGTGAGTTTCATACCCCCTTCTTTTTGGTTTTTATGAGTTTTATGGGGGGGGGGGGGGGGGGAATACAAGTAAATGTGTAGATCTATGTGTAAATGTATGCTATGTGTGATTTGATGCATGTATGTATGTGATATTATGTGTTTGTGATGAATATGTTATTCAACAAGTGTGTAAAACCGAGATCTAAAACATGCGGAAGGAAATAAACATAACCTAAACTATTTTATACTAATCAAGTCAAGAAAAATAGTTTATATGGTTAGGATGAACATACTTGAACATAAAACTCATTTTTAGGCTTAAATTGTCAAAAATACAAAACTTGGGGTCTAAACCGACAAATTATAATTTCTGGAGGGTCAAAAGTGTCCAAACAGTTTCTATGATAATTTTTCTGAACATCAACATTTTTGGAAGGGCTTAAATGTAAATTTTGAATTTAATGGGCTAAATTTGGGAATTTCGGCCCAATAAGCTTCAAAATGCGAAATTTCCAAATTTGAGGAGCTAAAAATGCAACTTTCTGTAAAACAGGGGATTTGAAGTGAAATAAAACAATTCCAATGGTCAAAAATGCTTTTCAAATTCAAAAAGGATAAAAAAAATTTAAAAAAAATTCTATTTTGGGCCAAAACTATCAAAGTTGCGAAATTGAGGGTTTTAACCGAGAAAACTTTATTCTGGAAGGACTAAAGCTGTTACAAAACAAAATTTGGGGTAAAAATGTCTTTTCTACAAGTTTATGACACAAAAGTGTCAAAATAATGTTTTAAGGACTAAAATGAAATTCTTTTATATAAAGGACTAAAAGTGCTATTTTTATAGAAGAAAGGTTGTCAAAAATTAAAAATCTTACTTGTAAACGAATTAATTCATTAAGAAGAAATACAAGACCCATGACTACCGACGAAGCATAAGAACAAATACACACTCAACACCCAATATCGTTACAGAACGAATTGATTCGGTCTCGAATCAATAACAAAACAAAAATCAATAAATCATAGGATTTCAATAAACACGCGATAACTACGATGAGTCAACATTCAATCTTCGGGCTTGAAAGTTTCAAATCATTCTTTTTGGGCCTTGCTAGCCCAATAACATGATCTTTGGGCCCGAAGGGAACGCTCTTACATGTTAATGGGCCTTTTATGACCTAGTTTCATGTAAAATGACTTTTAATAGCTCTATTATGCTATTGGGCCCTAATGGCCCATCAGTACTGCTAGTGAGGTCGAGAAGTCAAATGCGATTCGGGCCAAGTGCTTTTCGCATTCCCGATAGCCTTGAATAACCTATGGAAATAAAGGGGGCTTCGTACCCTCCTTTCTCCTCAGTTGACCGGCTTATGAGAATTCGAGTAATCAGATTTGTGGCGTTAATCAATAGAAGTCAGGGTGGTTGGATTATGTGAGTAGTACGGACAACGCCTTAAGGATCGTTCGTAATTTGTAGTTACAAACTAGTCATTTTCATTAATGCGTGATTGTAACAACTCACAAACCTTAATTAATCCAATGTCACCTGGGTAATAAAAAACAATCGTCGTATCGGTATAACAATAAACAAGTCATGTGATTTACGTATTGGGAAAACATCGGGTTTTCCCGGGAAGTTCAACATTTTAACCTATGTGATGTATCCAAAGTTCAACAATTATACATGTTTTCAAAATCAACAAGCATATTTACGGATCTTCACACTTTTTTTTAACAAATACTCCTTTCATAAAATATCGGATTTTCTAGGTTTGCAATCTTCACAAAAATCATTTTTCCATAACATTACTTATGAACTCACCAACATTTCATATGTTGACCGTTTTCAAAATAACTTGTATTCTCAGGTAACATGTAAGCCGGAGAATAAGTACCAAGTCATGTCATGGTGTTTTGCTTACACTATCTATTAGACAGTTTATGTTATGGAATTGTAACGTTTAAACAATGTACTAAATGTAAACAATATCAGTTGTAATATTTCAATGCATGGTGATGAATGATGTTATGATAATCATTGTGATGGTATTCAATTTAAGTCACAAGAGCCCTCGGACGTTTCCGCCGTCCGGTTTGGTGGTGTGACAATATTATTACGCTACCTTTTGACTACTTATGGTACGGGGAATCTGGTTTGAAGGGCAGCACAGGGTTGTTGGATTTCAGAATGGCTTAAATGCTAAAATGATCCTGCCCTCCGATGTTTCATGTCTTGCCCTCGTCTGTGCATAGCATTCGAAATGTATTGTTTAACACTTATATAATAATTAAACAATATTGCTCTAAACCTCAATGTCCAAGTATACTATGTTGTTAGAATAATACGACTATTGAAATACCAAGTGCCTTGTTACTATAGAGTTTATAACGGAAACAGACTTTGTTACAAAATTTAGTGCCCTATACTTTACACACACATCAAACATACTCAGCTTTAATAAACTTGACCTCATGAAATAACATATGCCTTTTCGTTATAAAAGCTAGTGCCTTATACTTTACACACATGTCAAACATACTCGACTTTTATAAACTGAATGTAATGAAATTCATTATGCCTAGAATATACCCACAAGTAGGTAAGGGTTGAGAGTTACTCACAAACATTTTATTTAATGCCTATTTAGTGAGACGTTGTGTTATTCATTAGCTAAGTCTAACCACTTAGCATACCCACACTACTGTAACCTAATTTTCAGAGCGAGATACACACACACACACACACACACACATATATATATATATATATATATATATATATATATATATATATATATACGTGGTTGGCATCCCCACCTGCGGCTGCTAGCTACAACCTCGACTGATCAATTGAAACGGGTGATAGGTGTCTACAATTTTTACTTCAACGTCCAATGAAGAGTTGTATTTAGGCAGACTCAAGTCACATAGTTCGGTTATAGACTCACTACAAACATTAATTAGAATCTCTCTCTTTCTCTTTCTCTCTCTCTCTCTCTCTCTCTCTCTTACTATAACTTATAAACTTGTTTCATTTGAAAATTGTTTTAAGCATGAAATTGCTTATGTCAAGACATTGTTTTGATTTTTCAAAGCTTATTTAAATACGGTTCACTTATAAGGAAAATACTTCTTGAAACACTTTTAAGAGTATTATTACTACGGGTAGAAGCAAACCTATGACTCTCACGAACCTTGTGTTGACCCTCAAAACTACATGTATTCTCAGGAAATCAGTAATCAAGCAAGTTCAGACGACGGATGATCAGGGATATCAAGCAATTTAGTCTACTAATTTTTATTATGTTTTCCTACATGTTTAAGGTAATTCATATATTGTAATATTATCTATAAGAACCATGTATTCAAACATCAAGATGGAATATAAATGATGTTTTGTTTATTGTTGTACTTGTGCTATATATTAAGTTTATCTGTGATCCATGAACTTAGTCACACAGCCCAACGTGTTTTGCCAGCTCGGATGGTGGTGTGACATCTTTCGACCTCTTTGTACGATAAAAAATCTGATTGATATAATAGTAGATATGTTAGTTTGGGATGGAAATAAAAAGGAGGTAATAGAAAAAGAATTGCTTAGAAAGCAATATGTTTCTCTAATTGAAGATCCAAGTGATCTTCATGCTTTTGAATTTGTTGAAGATGTTATTGAAGAACTTCATGATGTTCAAGATACGGGAATTCAATGGGATTCTAAGTTGTGGAAGTTTTTTTTCAATTGGAGGTCAAATCGATGATTGCTTGGATTCTTATGATTCATTTGAAGGAATAGTGACATATAGAAAGCATTCAATCCAAGATGTTTAAATGTATCAAACTCCAAAAGATTTTATTCAAAGATGCAAATTGAAGTTATGAAAATGATGTTGTTTTTGCGTTCAAATCTTCAAGAACCAAAAATATGAAGAATAAGAATAAGAATAAGAAGAAGATCAAAAACAAGAAAATTTGGGTTTCTAAGCAAAATTCGTCAAATGTCGTTTTGATGCCGAAATCAATGAAGAAAATTTGGGTTCCAAAGCCAAAAATCATTAAATTATGTTACATAATTGAATTCCAAACCCAAAACTGTTGAAGATTCTCAAATTCAACATGATGATGAAGTTAGATCTATGGATGGTACAATGTGCAATTTGAAAATTTTATAACTTTAACCAAGGAACCTAAATATTGCATGTTTGATTCATGCATTACATATGGAAAAAGGATTTTCAAGGAGGTTTCACAAATTCTCAAATGGATTCTGAAAAATTCTTGTTGAATTCAAAACTTTTTTTTTTTAAGATCCGAATATGAACGGTCCAAGTTTGCTCAAAATTCGAAACAAATCTCATTTTCTTTCAATTTTTGAGCCCTATCTTAGAGTTATTAATGTTCATTGATCCATTAATTTGAGCCTAAAATCATATTTTTCTATTCATTTGATCAACCTTTAGCCCAGTCAAAAATATTTGAACACTATTCATGAACTCAATTTCTTCACCTATTATTTTTTTTGTTACTTTTCATCGCACATAAATCATGTTCTTCAATCGAATTAAAATTTCAAGTTGAAATTGAGATGTTTTGGTGTCGATTCTAGATTGGAAAGAAGATCTTGAACGAAAGTGTGTTTGCATATTCGTCGATTGTTTGAGAATTGAAAATCAAAATTGAAGAGTCGAACTAAAAGTCAAAGTCAAATTTTTGGTTATGATTCAGTGACTAGAAGTCAATATTGGTTAATGAATGCTTGAATCGAAATCAACAGCAGGCCTGAAATGTTTTGGAATTGATTGGGAAGATGTTCAAACTGAATAGTCAAACTTGACTTTCGATGACATACAATGGAGAATTGCTTCCTTACCCATTAGGTTTGGGGGTTTGGGTTTATACTCAGCAGTAGAGGCTACCTCCTATGCTTTTGTTGCATCAAGGGCCCAATCTTGGGTATTGCAAGACCACATCTTACGGGATAGCGGTATACATGGTATGGATTCTGATTATGATTGTGCCTTGGCATCCGTTCGCAACAAGCTTCTAGATTTTGACCTTAAAAATTTTACTACTAAAGACACCGCCCCCCCTAAATCCCAAAATACACTGGCAAGTGCCTTTTTTCATAAAATTGCCCAAGATATGGAACTGCATTTCGACATGACGGCGCGGAAGAAAACGGTTTTCCAGTGCTTACGTGCACCACATGCTCAGGATTTTCTCCTGGCTATCCCTATAGATAGGCTTGGCCAACACATGTCTCCCATGGAGTACCGTACTATTCACAAATATCGACTCTTGATTCCCATTTTCCTAACTGACGAGATATGTCATGTGTGTCGCAACGCATGTTTGGACTCCTTTGGGGAGCATGCAGTTCACTGTAAAGAACTCCTGGGGTTCAAATATAGGCGCGATATGGTTAGGGATGTCTTGTTTGGCATATTTAAGCATGCTGGGGTTTCCGCTAAGAAAGTGGCACCTGTTAATTTCTTGACTGAACCGACAGAACGAAGGTCAACCCTCAGACTGGCTGACATTTTGATTTTTGGATGGGTCGGAGGGAAACTGTAAGTCCCCAAAATCGCTTGTGTATCAATCAGATCCAACTGAAGGTGTGGAATCCCAATCAATTGGATGATGTCAGATCAATATAGAAGAGAAGGAGAAGAAAAAGAAGATGAATCTATGATGTATTAATGATATTGAGTGATGCTCCTTACAATAGATTCTCTCTCACACACACTTCTTCTCTCTAACTTTCTCTCTCTACAAGATGCTCTCCTCTCCTACCATCTCTAACCGTACACTCACATGCACTCCTCTATTTATATGAACCTCCAGCCATACACATGTGTACAGCCGCACACCCTGTGTACGACTGTACACACAAACCGCAAACACATACAACATTACATAAAAATATATTTTCCTATAAAAGCAAAGTATAAACCATATTTTTGACCCAACAATCTCCCCCTTGGTTTGTAGCTTTCTTTTCTAAATGACCCAACAAGCTCCCCCTAAGAAGTAGCTGGGTTTTCTTGTCAATCTTCAATGAGAGCTTTAGCTTCAGCTTAATCTTCAAATTCTTCATAGCTTCAAGATGAACTTGATGAATCTTCAATGAATGACTTCATATTGAGCGGTTGGGCTTTTCTTCAGAATTTGGCTTTGAACGCACGTTGGATGAGGGGGCTTGATGTACTGATTCTTGAAAGATAGCGCTTTCAGCTTGAGAATCTACAGTTAGAACATCAGAGTGAACAAATCTTCTGGATCACTTCAGCAGGTAAAATGATAGCAGCAGACTGATTGAGAAAGCTTCAATGCAATCTGTGACATAATCTTCAATTACAACTTCACCATGCTTCTGGGGTTAACAGATTGAATGTCGAAAGAATAATCTTCATTTCTTGCTCCTTCGAATGCGAATTCTTCGATACTCACAGATGAAGCCTTGGCTCAGAAATCTTCCACTCAAACTTCATGAGTCTTATCTATACCTTAAATCACTTTTCAAGACAAAAAAAAAAACTAAGAGAAAAATTAACACACAAAATAAAAATAGAAACAAATATATATATATATATATATATATATATATATATATATATATATATTTTGGATTTTCTGATTTTTCTGAACAAGAAGATGAATCTATGATGTATTAATGATATTGAGTGATGCTCTTACAATAGATTCTCTCTCACACACACTTCTTCTCTCTAACTTTCTCTCTCTACAAGATGCTCTCCTCTCCTACCATCTCTAATCGTACACTCACATGCAATCCTCTATTTATATGAACCTCCAGCCATACACATGTGTACAGCCGCACACCCTGTGTACGGCCGTACACACCAACCGCAAACACATACAACATTACATAAAAATATATTTTCCTAGAAAAGCAAAGTATAAACCATGTTTTTGACCCAACAATCTCCCCCCTTGGTTTGTAGCTTTCTTTTCTAAATGACCCAACAAGCTCCCCCTAAGAAGTAGCTGGCTTTTCTTGTCAATCTTCAATGAGAGCTTTAGCTTCAGCTTAATCTTCAAATTCTTCATAGCTTCAAGATGAACTTGATGAATCTTCAATGAATGAATTCATATTGAGCGGTTGGGCTTTTCTTCAGAATTTGGCTTTAAACGCACGTCGAGTGAGGAGGCTTGATGTACTGATTCTTGAAAGATAGCGCTTTCAGCTTGAGAATCTACAGAGAGAACATCAGAGAGAACAAATCTTCTGAATCACTTCATCAGGTAAAAAGATAGCAGCAGAGTAATTGAGGAGGCTTCAATGCAATCCGTCACATAATCTTCAATTTCAGCTTCACCATGCTTTTGGGGTTGACAGATTGAATGTCGAAAGAATAATCTTCATTTCTTGCTCCTTCGAATGCGAATTCTTCGATGCTCACAGATGAAGCCTTGGCTCAGAAATCTTCAACTCAAACTTCATGAGTCATATCTATACCTGAAATCACTTTTCAAGACAAAACAAAACTAAAAGAAAAATTAACACACAAAATAAAAATAGAAAAAAAAAATACTTTTTTTTGGATTTTCTGATTTTTCTGAACAAGAAATAACACTATTTTGGATTTTTTATTTTCTAATTTTTGATTGATTTTTGAATTATTTTTAATTCTCCCCCTAAAATTTATGCATAGAGGAAAACTATGAACAAATTTAACAAAAATAAAATGATATCTAACTTTAAGAATGATTTGGGATCAAAGTTTTTAGACAACTTTTATCCGCTTGTCGGTACCTTCTATCTTCACGTCTTTGTCTAGTCGATCGCCAATATTGTTGTCCACTTAAACACGAAAAATTGTGACAAAATTAGGACATACTATACGTGACAAGACAATGTGATCCTAAGTTCCTAGATATTATATCTGATCCTAAGTTTCTAGATACTATATCTTAAGGACCATTCAACTGACGACGACCAGGGATATTGTTGTCCACCTAAATTGAGCAGCGAGATCTATAGACAATCTTTGTGTGTTCAATTTTAATTGTACTGGAACATGTTTCCCGCTTCTTAATATGCCCCAGTAATCAAAAACTTCCAGAGTACTCCTTACATCGGGTGAGCAGACCATCATTAGGAGAGAAGATAGATTCAGATTATTATCACTTATAGTTTTAGAGGGATTGAGAAGTAGAAGGTTGCATATGCTGTGTACCAGGTCGGATTGTTAGTCACACAAAGGAGACAACATATGGCTAACAGATAAGAGGAATTTCATATATATAATATGCAGAGAAATAAATTTGCATATGTTGCAGTCCAGGTCGGATCTCTTCCAATCATGTAGAGGAGGCAACATATGACTAACAGTAAGAAAGAAAGAAAATAATTTTCTACAGACCTAATTCATCGGAATTTACCAGTCGCCCCATCAATACCGGAATTTAGGACAGAATCCGCACATTGAGGAAAAGTTAAACCACGGTTCTAGATACGGGTTCATTTAATGTGACGAGTAGATTCCCATATATATCTCCCTGATGAACCTATTCGAGCGTCGTATTGTCAGGCTAAACGCATCTAACTAGGTCAATATTTGTCAAGTCTATAGATTCCTTAATTTCATCGGCACCTAGTCAAGTCGGTTAAATTCTTCGTGCCCACCGACGCATCAAACCAGAGCCTAAACCCTTCAACTTTGGGTACGTTACGCAGACTTAGATTGCCTGTTATCACTTAATAATATCACTTCCCAAAACATCTCCCTCAAGCACATTCCATAACCAACATGTTATTATTTTTTTGATTTTTTATTTATTGTTTTTTTAAATTTTCTAATTTTTGTTTTGTTTTTATTTCTCCCCCTAAATTTGTGCATAGGAGAGAAACGAAAGTAAATGCGCAAATTTAAACTATGCTAAAACAAAAATTTGTCTTTAAAGCGAATCATCTTAAGAAAAACTCAAGAGTATAGAGAAGAAAACTCAAACTGTAAGTAACCGATTGAATTTGCATCCAGAAGGTCTGAGAACAACACGCATAATCTCAGAACATATCTGAAAATTCTTCATGTCATTCAGCACAAACCCCGTGAGTGATCACTTCCTTTCTTCCCTTCCCACAAGGACACATACTCTCAAACAATGTTTTAAGTGTTGTACAGTTGAGAGATGTCCCCTATCAAGTGCCAGGAACAATCACTACCAACAAACTGAAGTCTGATGATATGCCTCCATAGCTGCTCCGACACAAAGCGGGATCAGTTGGTCTTTGGAACCCAGTCCATTTTGAAACTGGGTTGACCTTTGTCATCCATGCATGGTACTCTCTCCCATGACATGTCCTGCTTATCACAAATAGAAGATGAATAAATATTAGAGTCGTTAGAAGATTTAAGAGAGTGAGCCTTCGAAACCCATTTGTAGTTGGGTTTAACCCATTTCTTTTTCGATCTGATGGATGGCTTAGTACTTACTTTTGAACTTGATGTCAGCTGTTGAGATGATTTTGATTTTGACTTCACGGGAGCATCTCTTGGATTTGGCTTCTTGGTCGACATTCCCTTCTTGACCTTGGGATTTGATTTCTTGGCCTTTGGAGTTGAACTCTTGCCCTTCGTGGCATTCCAGTCGCCATTGTCTGAACATGACCTTGAGGGGTTTCTTTTGAAGTATCTCCTTCTTGGCGCGTTTTGCCAGCCTTGTGCATAGTAGGGAATATATGCGCGATTTGGACAGTTTCGGGCAATGTGTACAGGTGTTCCACAGTGAAAACATGTATTTTTCTTCACTATGGAGTTGTTTCTTCCTGCCCCTCGTGGCGTATCCTTGCCTCGTTTCTAATTGTTCCCACAAGCACACTTGCAGCACGTCGGCTGTTTCACTTAACTTGGTGGCCTGTACTTCCCAACAGCAGGTTGATCAGAAGCAACTGAGTTCGAAGCAACAGATTCAAAGTTCAAGGAGTCATTGGTTTGTTCAATAGTTTTCTCCTTGTTCTCATCCTCTACTACTTTACCTGCACATGTAACAGAATCATTAGAAACGTTCACTTCATCCTTTTCTGGCACAACCGCAATAGGTTTCCCATATTGGAGATGTGCCTCATTGTCAATTTCTTCCTGTATCATAGGGATGGATGTGTAGTTATGATTGAAAGGGGGAGGAACACTATCATACCCTAGACCCTTGTTTTGATTATCTTTGAATTTCAATTGATTTTCAAATAAGGACTCGACTGTCTTACTTGACGCAGTGTAATTTTTGAAACTAACATCTGTTTTTCCACACCTTATTTTCAAAGCATCAAATTCTTCAGTTACAGCAACAAGTTTTTTCTTAATGTGATCATAATTTTCACACTTGTTGCTGTAATCTTCTTGGAGTTTTCGAAAATCCTTGATTTTGGTTTCTAATTGAGCTTTTAACGGTTTCTGTCCTTTCCTAAGAGTATATCCTTCGTATTTGAGGTCCTCATTTTTCCTTTTTAGCAAATCAATTTGTTTGCGAAGAAATTTAATCGTAGCTTTACAAGATGGAGTACATGAAACTTCATTTACCGGAATTGATGTGGAACTCATCATTTTTTTATATATTTTTTTTTTGTTTTTTTTTTTAATTTTTTAATTTTTTATTATTAATATTTTTATATTTTTAATTGCCCTTTGACTTAAAAACCAAGAAAGTCAACCTTAAAATTCAAATTTTAAAAGTCAAACTTAAAAGTCAAACCGAAAAGTCAGATTTGAAAAATTAAAAGTCAAACGAGAAAGTCAAAATTTAAAGTCAAAGATCAACCTTTAAAAGTCAAAGTCAAAAATTTTAAGGTCAAAGATAAAAATAAAATAAAAAATTAATAACTAAAAAATTTGGGTTGAAAATAGAATTTAGAAATAAAGAAAATTGATTTTTGGGTTAAAAGTGTTAATTTTGTGGAAAAAAAAAAGGATGCTAGAAGGACTGGTTATGATTTAAATTTCGAAATAATGAATCAAGTGGTAGCCTAGAGGAGTTGGTAAGGCGTGAAGGTGATGAAGCTAGTGACCTGGGTTCGATTCTTGCAAGCCTCAATTTCATTTTGATTATTTTCTACTTGCTGAGAAGACCTTAAGAAGGTGAAAACGGAGTATGTTTTCATGTTCTTTGTAGGTCAACTGGTAAGGCGCTTGGTCAAGAGCCAAGAGATCCAAGTTCTAACCCCGACAACCGCAACTTTTTCTTTAACTTTTTTAAGTGTAATACATACGAAGTTCGGACCCTATGCGAGGTTGGCCGCACACCTTCAACAGATTCGCGAAAAAAACGATGTTTTTCACCCTTTTTTGCTCCAAAACTCGATCAAAAACTTGTTTTTATGAAAAATGCAAAGAAGTAACCGCCCTTATTTTTGTGAGATCTATCCAAAACGCTATTCTCTTTTAAAATAAGATCAAATAAGCTCCAGATCTGAAAATTTGATTGATACAACCAAGCTTTGATACCAATTGTAAGCCCCCAAAATTGCTTGTGTATCAATCAGATCCAACTGATGGTGCGAAATCCCAATCAATTGGATGATGTCAGATCAATATAGAAGAGAAGGAGAAGAAGAAGAAGATGAATCTATGATGTATTAATGATATTGAGTGATGCTCCTTACAATAGATTCTCTCTCACACACACTTCTTCTCTCTAACTTTCTCTCTCTACAAGATGCTCTCCTCTCCTACCATCTCTAACCGTACACTCACATGCACTCCTCTATTTATATGAACCTCCAACCATACACATGTGTACAGCTGCACACCCTGTGTACGGCCGTACACAGGGTGTGCGGCCGTACACACGTGTACGACCGTACACACAAACCGCAAACACATACAACATTACATAAAAATATATTTTCCTAGAAAAGCAAAGTATAAACCAATAATTATGACCCAAAATTATATACAACATTACATGTGTAGAAATGCATGTGTGGATCTTACAGGGTTATCCCCTCTCGTGGGCCTGATGGCTGGGGGTTTCACAACGGGACATGCTGCTTTAAAAGCAGCCACAGGCAAAGTCACCAAACATGACAGATCGTGCCTGGAAAATCAACACGTGTTCATACCATTTGCATTTGATACGTTTGGTTTCCTCGCACCGGATGCGGTAGAGCTTCTGAAAAGAGTACCAAGAATCATGCATAGTAATGTTATATCCCCTAGATCTTCGGATGTAGTCTTTAAAAGAATTAGCTTTACCATTCAAAAAGGCTTAGCGGCATAGCTTGTTGCCTGATTGCCATCTCACTCATTGTACGATGACAATTAAATGATAGATTTCATTTGAAGGGAACGAATTTCATAATTGATTTTGGAGTGTCTGATAAACTAAGGTCAATTATGAAATCCTGGGAATGAAAGTCATTATGTGAATGACGGAATTGATTTTTCGAGTATGAATGGTTGAAATCGAGCTTTACAGTCAAAAGGACATGGAATCGAAATGGTTCTTGAGATCAAAAGTGAAAGTGTAAGAATCGACGATGTCTTGGAATCGATTACTAAGGTGAAAGCCAAATTGGTGGGAATTGAAAGATAGGATATGAGTCGACATCGAAAGCCAAAAGATTTATGGTATCTAAAGTTGCTTTGGGATCGAAAAAGAATGTGTATGAGTCAAAAGTGAGGACTAACTTGAAATCGACGACAAGTTGAAATTGAAGAATTGGAGTCGAAATATATAGTTTAGAGTCTAGAGATCTCGATTTTGTGGAGAATAAGAGATTGAATGTTATGCAATTAACTTGAAACTCATTGGAGTCGAATGGTCAGTGAGGCTTGTGAGTCAAAAGCATATGGAGTCAAACTTATTTTGGGATTAATAGTCAAAAGCAACTTGGTTGGAGTCGAATTGATTTCGACAGTGTTGATTGTTGATTCAAGTTGAACGCAATTTTGACTCGTACATATGTTCGTTCGCATCAGGGGTCGATTTGCGGAAGAATGCAACATTGTTTGGCATATGGTCCTTATGAATTCAGTAAATTGGCAGAATGCATCCTAAATTTGAAAAACTCAAAATCTGTGGATATAAATTGGCAATATTAGAGATTTAGTTCCCGATGTTTATGAAAAATAACACTTTATACCTATTTTTGCATATGGGTTAAAGTTTAGCATTTGAAGCTAATTTTTCACAATTGGTCCCTCAAGTACTTGCGAAATTGGTTGTTTGTACCCATTTTTCAAAATTCTTGCAACTCTCAGCCAAAAGTCAAAATTTTCACAACTCTTGAAATATTTTCTCGGATTTTTGTGATTGTTCTTGGTGAAAGATTTTTCATGGTACATGAACAATGTGTATTCGCTTTCAAGTCTGGGAAGTCAAAGATTTGAACACATCGGCGTATTTTTTGGATTTTATTAGATTGAAGAGTTTCATTTTTGTTACACATCGACGAGGGGTTTCTTATGGTTTATTCCTCGAGAGTTTCTCATACCTTTATGGGTTTTTTAATCTTTTGTTGGATATAGAAAGGGGGAGAAAATTTGAAATGGGTATTCGAAGATTATTGGATTTTTTTTCAAAGCAGATTTGAAGGCCGGTGTTACTTCGATGGGGGTTTGGTCATCATTGCTTGGGGCTCGTTTAGATATTGAAGTTGTGACATCCAATCCTAACGTTTAGGGGGGAATGTTAGGGTGCAAAGTTCTCCTTGGATGTGATGTTGGCTCACACTTTTAGATTGTGTAATGGGTTTAGCCATTCCTATAAATATGAAGTTAGTGGCTCCCATTTTACGTAAGAACCCATATGAGAGATTAGTCTAGTGAGAAAATGTTTAAATGACCCACTTTGTAATAGCCTACTAGATTAATGAGAGATTAACCATTTTATTTACTTCTTGTGTTCTTGATATGATTTGATTTACCTTATCATTACAATTCCGCATCTGCCATCATAATCGGGTCACTACAAGTGGTATCATATTCAAAGAACAGTCGAGATTCAAGGTGACTGTATATTGCAAATAAATCTAAAATTTGAAAATTTTGAGAAACAATCAAGTAGGTTAAGGGAATGCAGAAGGCAATATTGAAATTGTCAAATCAGGAAGTAGATTAATGAAATCTTGTATATGGTTTCCATTAACTAGGTTACCCAATAACGAGGATGTCGATTCCACAAGTTGAGGTCCTCGATTGATTCTCTTGAATGTGGATGTCGATTCGTGAAAGGTGCCCAATGCGTTATACATTTTCACATTCCAAATGTATATCGGTCCATTAAATCTATTTTTTGGACTAATTTGAAGTTGCATTTCTGGGCGCCTAATAAAAAAATAGATAAATTAAACATATACATGTATATATTATATACCATTAGAGTTATGGGCTCCTTAGAGACATGGGTCATGGACAACCGCCCGGGTTGCCAACTGTTAGGGCCGAGCATGCCCATATATTTCCCATAAAATCAAACACTGATTTAAAAGAAATTCTTGATTTTCAACAAAAATACCATAAGTAATTCTTAGCATGAAACTTTCACATTTTCCAAAGAATTAGAAATACAAGAGAAATTCGAGCGAATTTGTATGTAAAACTACTGAAAACCCCATTTTTTTTAAGGATAAAGGTCCATGGATATTTTTTTTACTAATTCCTTATGAGAAAGGTGGGTGTCTCATGTGAAACACATTACATGTGAAACACTTTCTATGTGAAAAATTGTATGAAATTCATTCCATGTGCAATTTGTGGTTAATAGTCTATTTATTATTATTATTAATATTTAAATTAACTTTTTAATTATAATTATTAAAATTATTATTACAAAACATATTATTATTGTTATCTTTTGTTATTCCTGATATTGTTACTGTTATTGTTAGGGCTAATTCCATAAAATCCCCCAAATTTTCAAGAAATGTTCGGTTATGTCCTAAGTTCATTTGTATGTCCACAGAAGCTGCATACTTGGGAAAAAATTGTCATAATTTCCATCTTTTCTGATGCTACCCTTCAATGGCATTATGGAATGTTTGTTTCTAGGACAAAAGTGTGTTTGGTTTTGCTTAAAAAATTAATAGCACGGATAAACATAGGACAAGACTCGAACACGGGTCTTACCCACACAAGTAAAACACTCTAACAAACTCAACCGTGGAACTAATTATGTTTAAATCATCAGAAAACATGTATATATAACGTGAACTGATGACCTTCACCATCATCTTTATCACCGCACACCATTGGAGAAACCCTAGCTGCCACTATTATCGTTGTTATGATTTTAGAGGGTATGCATCCTACCATCACCACCACCATCTATAGGAGAATACGATGCCATTCCGACATTACTACCTCCATCTACAAGAGAAACCCATATCAATATTTCGGAAAAGGTGGAAGTTGTGAAGGTGACAATAATGGTGTGAACGATGGTGAACAAAGAAATAGACTCTGTGGAGGTATGTGTTGATTTGTAACCACAGTGGTGAATCCATAAAATGGTGTGCGGAAGTTGTAGGTCACCGGAGGTTGCAGGTAATCAGAAGTTCAACATAGTCCTCGCCCTATTGGTCAGTGACATAAACCCAAGTGTTATTCACATCGCCATTATTGAGGTCACAAATTGTTGAGATCTTGTGGTGGGTCTTGGTGGTGATGGAATCAATATGTTATGTACAATAAATAACCCAAATGAACATCAGACAATGCCCATCTTGGTGGATAACATGTTGCATTTTTTTCCTGAAGGTCGCGAGTTCGATATTTGGCATCGTCTTCGTTCAACTTTGTTTTTTAAGCTAACCAAACCTACCCTAATACTAAAGGGAAGATGGACAGAAGAACTTATTTGCGTTTTACGGGCAGATAGAACCACTTCTAAAGTAGCCACAGGTCAGACCCTCTATTTCTTAGTGTTTGGGATGGAAGCAGTAATCCTTACCGAAGTAGTGATCCCAACAGCAAGATACTTGCTGCAAGACCAAGAGAATAATGACAAGATCCTAGCATAGGATCTCGACACCATCGACGAGCTTAGGGATCTCGCCAAAATATGTATTGTTGATCATCAACAGAGAATCACCAAAGCTTACAATAGGAATATAAGGGTCAGAAAGTTTCAAATAGGAGACTTGGTATTAAGAAAAACATTCCAAAACACCAAGGATCCCAGTGCGGGAAAATTGGCTCTTAAATGGGAAGGACCATATCGTATGGATGCTGAAGCAGGAAAAGGAGCATACTTGCTAGCAACACTCGAAGGAGACGTCCTGCTAAGATCCTGCAATACCATACACCTCAAAACATACTACATGTAAGTAGGATCGAATGATCCACAACAAAACCAAGGTACATATATTCTTAACTTTATACTTTTATTATTACAGTTTTTCTCCTCGAACACATTACTAACTTAAGCATCGGAGGGGCGTTAGCTAGACTAACGCCCACCCCTAGCTAATGTTTTCTATGTAGAACGACGTACGGTTAAGGATACTTAAGAGTGAAGATCCAGAAAACATCATGATCCTCACAATCGAAAACCCTGAAACAACAGGACCCTCACAATTGAGGATCCTAGAACATTTGGATCCTCGAGTTTAAGCACCCTGAAACACAAGGATCTTGACACATAAAGATCTCAATACCCGGTAAACTCTATTATATTTAACAATGTAATCTCTTAATTATCATGTATACAAGCTAGAGACTGGTCATCTCTCCCACGTCTAAGGGTACTTAATCCCCTCTAAGGTTTAAAGAGCTAATTACCTCTTTCACACAAACTAAGGTTTATACACCTTGCTTAGACGCATGATATCTAACTGTGGGATACGGGAATGGGATCATTTCACGATTCAGTGGCTTGGCAACCCTTTTTCTTTGAACACAAGTTGAGATCCTTAAGGTTTATAACATTTTCATGTTATCCATAGATCAGGATCCTTCCCTAGAAACTACTTAAGGCTTATAACATTTTCATGTTATTGAAGATTAGAATTTCACCCCATAAATTACATAAGGTCTGTAACATCTTCATGTTATCACACATTAGGAATTCTCTCGGAGAATACGGTCGAATTGTAACATTTTCATGTTATATATCCAATAAAGCA
This sequence comes from Lactuca saligna, assembly GCF_052625555.1. Lineage (NCBI taxonomy): Eukaryota > Viridiplantae > Streptophyta > Magnoliopsida > Asterales > Asteraceae > Lactuca > Lactuca saligna. The sequence goes on from NC_136418.1 coordinate 92,762,830, forward strand.
TATCACAAGTTGGGATCCTCCCCAAAATATAACATAAACATGTTATTTAGTTTGTCGAAGTCTATAATCTGAACAAGTTATCCTAAGGGGAAAATTCCCTTATGAGATCTAAGACCCTTATTAGGATCCCTGACATTAAGGATCATCATCGACCTTTGTTGGTGACGAACCTCATTCTCGGCAATGAACCAAAGTTCTCTCCTAATTTGGAATTTATCCTCACTAAATCCTAAAATTCAAAGACGTGTGAAGTTCGAAGATAATCAGATTCTATATGTTCTTAACTTTGAAATTTTAAATCAAGGATCCTAAACTTTCTAGGATCCTAAACCAATCGTTGACATATGAACTTTCGACACTTCAGAGTCATTAGCTATTTCGATATCTTCACAGAAGTATTAAAAGCATATTAGAAGCCCTTATGGGTTGCAGGTTAATCAATAGAATTTTGAAAGAAACTTTTTAGATCACTTAACAAAACCGATTATTGTCATTTTTTTACTAATTAGTATCAATCCATTTTGTTCTAACAATCACTAACTTTTTTCAGGATCTTAACCATGCAAAAACCCCATTATTATATTATGTAGGAAAAATAGAAAGTCGAAAGAAAGATCAACCATTATATCCAAAACAAAAAGGCCTACGGCCTTACAAAAGTCATGCACTAAAAGGTTATGCTACCCTAATCACCTAAAAGGCCTAGACCTTATCCTGGTCATCATCGGCCTTGTTCTCTTCCCCTTCGGTCAGCTGCAATACATGATCCTGACTGGCGGTAGCAGGCTTGCCAGTTAGTTTGGCCAGTGCCTCGCACCAACCAACCACATCCTAGGATCCTGCATTTTTAAGATCCTCAGCAAGATGGATATTGGCCTCCCAAATCGCCACCACAGTTTTGAGCTTCGCATTCGAGATGACCTCATCCATCTCATGGATGTGCTCCTCCTATATCTCGGCCTTCTCCTTGCTGAGTAGTTCCACCCGCCTCAGAAAATCCTCGTTGGTCGCCTTCCACGTCTTCTCCTGACCCTGAAGGGCTTGTTCAGCCCCCTTCACCCGGATCCTAAGATCAGTGGAGACATGATCATAGACCTATGACAGAGATATGGTGAATCAATAAAAAACCAAAAGGAATAAAGTGAGAAAAACAAATCAAGACTTATAGCTTGAGAGAAAGAGACCAACTTTTGAAGTTCTTCCTCAGCTCCAAAGGTCTCCAAAGATAAACATGTGGAATCATCATGTAGCGCCCGATTTCTGGTACATATTTTAAAAATGAATTTTTGCATTTTTACTCTGGGACTCGGCGAGTTGGAGGCCCCAACTCATCGAGTCGAGGCGAAACTTGGACGTGGGTGGAAGGACCTACTCACCGAGTTGGATGCCCCTGTCTGGATGAAACCTAATTTTAATTGTTTGCACCCTATTTAAACACCTTAACTAGCTTCCTTTACAGCCTTCAGCACCCTCATACCATCCTCACGAAACCATAATTGATTTTTTTGAGTGTTCTTGAGCTCTTTGTGCCATTTTGTGTGTGTGTTAGAATCTTGAGAAAAAGAGGAGGCTTGGGAGATCAAGAGAGGACAAGTAGATCCAGAAGTTTTGGCACATTTCCAGCTTGTTTAAGGTAAAAAGCTTCAACCTTGACCACTTACCTTTTATATCTCTAATTATGGCAAGTTTCTACCTTTTATAAGCTTTAGTAGAGCCATTTTCGGGATGTTGTGGCTCTAAGGGGGTATAACCTCAGATCTTGAACCATTGAGGGTTCCCATGGCATAAAGGTGCCAACTTTATGGCCATGGGAGTCCCATGCACCTTGTGGACCTCATTTTTGGGTCTTTTAAGCTTGAAGACCCTAGGAGGTTAGATCTATGTTCTAGATGCATTAAAGTCGACTGAAATCTACTAAATAGTTTTGGACATGGAGGAACTCGGCGAGTCGCTTATACGACTCGTCGAGTCAGGTCACAATTTCCCCCAAACCTCTTCTGATAACGAGTAATATGTTGAATTGGAAAAAGACTCGGCTAGTTGGGTTCGTTATGGACCTGAAGATCATGGAACTCGGCGAGTTCAAGAACAAAGTTGGCGAGTTCAAGACTAAGTCCCAACTGCATGAATAAGAACTCGACGAGTTCATGGAGAACTCGGCTAGTCCAGGATTAACTGTGCCAACTTACAAGAAGATGGACTCGATGAGTTCAAGTAAGAACTCGGCAAGTCAGTTGTAGAAGGTCCCAATTTTGTATGAAGGAGAACTTGGCGAGTTGTTGAAAGACCCAAAAAGTAGGGTCGAAGCTTTTAACATTATAAGGATTATGGAACTCGACGATTTGGTGGATCAACTCGACGAGTTGAGTCAACCAGATGTTGACTTTGACCCAGAGTTGACTTTGACCAAGGTGTTAACCTTGACTTTCACTTTGACCCAAGGTTAACCTTGAAAGGGGTTATGAGTATGAAATGGTAATTAAAGAAGATTGTTATGTGTAGGATTTGAGAGGAGTTGATCCCGACAACGAGGACAGTTCAGACACTTCACGACATTGAGGTGAGTTATCATCCAGTAGGAGTGGGTCGAAGGCCATAATGTCATGCCACTAGCAGGAGTTGCTATATGATTATCTGGTGTGCAAGTATCTATAAGGTTTATGTACTAGGATGCTATGCAAAACATGCCAGTAGTAAGTAAGGTTGAAATAGTCCCCGGATAGCAGTTGAAAGATACCGAAGGGGGTCGTAAGAACCTATACATTTCTAGAAGTATGTTTATGATATGATATTATGTGGTAGTGGTAGGGGTGAAATAGTCCCCAGTTACCGATTGAAAGATACCAAAGGGGAGGATAGCTCCCAGCTACCGGTTGAAAGATACCGACTGGGAGATTAGCTCCCGGTTACCGGTTGAAAGATACTGAAGGGGAGGGTAACTCCCAATTACCGGTTGGAAGATACCGAAGGGGAGCTTGGCTCCCAATCATGTTAGATAGGTATCGGTCGAAATATACCAAGGAATAGGCATTATGTGGTATGTGGTATGATGGGGGAACTCACCAAGCTTTGTGCTTACGATTTCAGTTTTGTTTTAGGTACCTCTTCAGCGAAGGGGAAGGAGTTGGTGCGGTAGCTGCGCATCAGACACACACACACACACACCAGATTTTTGCATTATGAGATTCATGGGATTGTACTGTGATATTAGTATTATTACCATTACTATTGTTTCATGACATGGTTGAGACCCAGGGTCTATGGTTTTTCTGTAACGAAACAACTCGATGATGTTTTTTTATAAAATGTTTGTATGAATCGTTATATCAAAAATGAAATTTTTGGCCTTGAAAATTGTGATGTTACACAACAGCTTTCCTTTTCTAGGATCCCGAAGTCTTCACTATCAAATCCAGAGTTGATATTTTAGGAGGAAGAGAAGATGAACACTTCTCCTTCTTCACCATAATCTGATCTCCTAACATGGCCGTATCAAGATCAACAAGAGTAAAGCGGGCATTGGAGCAAGTAACGTTGGATCCTTTATACAGCAAAAGAGTATTAAGGATACTCACCATAAACAGGAAAAAATTAAGGATCCCTACCCGTCGACATGATGTCAGTAGGGGAGGATCTTCCCTGCGGGATGGCTTGATCGAATTGGAAGGACCTCTCGACTTCAGGAAAGGCCGAAAAAATCTCAATCTTTTCTTCGGAATCCTCTTCGAATTGAACAAGTTCTTCGAACTTGAAGACTTGAAATAAACAAACTGTAACAACCCGTTATTTCAAGTCAGTAAAAATCGAGTCCTGTAACCTCTTTGAGAAAGGAAATAGAATATCATCGAAAAATGAAGTATTCAAAAACCCTATTTGGAGTACACTATGTGGTAGTTATCGTCTTAAGGTTTCCAAACATATAAATAACACAAAAATCCGAGTTATAACGAAGAAGTTATGCTCATTCTAAGTTTTTCCGACAAAAACCAGCAATGCGAAGTTGCGTAAAAACGCAAAGTTTCAATAAAACACTTTCCAACCTTAGGTGTCTAAATGAAAGTCGTAGATATCGTTAAACTACAAACATGCATAAAAAGAACGCTCAAATCGGACATCGTATGAATAAGTTATGAATTTTTAAAGAAATTCCTTAATCACATCATTTTAATAAATAAATAATAAAAATAATTCCAGAATTTGCCAACGGAATCTAAATGAAAGTTGTAGATCGTAGTCTCACCTTCGCGGGGATATAAAGAACGTCAAAAATGGAGTTCCTATGAAGGAGATATGAATTTTCGAAGTTTGATAATTAATTTATATATATTTTTTTAATAAAACTTTGGTATTATCCGAAGGCGAGTCAGCGACCTCATCTGAGGTACGTGCTGCGTACTCTTGTACGCCCCGCATACCCGAGGAACTTGGCCTCAAACCATCCACGTCGCCCTATGCGAGGCACCCGACCCGACCCGTCCCATCCGACCCGACTGCCTGAGCCGTCCCATCCGAGGCCGAGGCAGTCGAGGCTTCGGTCACGCATGACGTACGCGTACGCGCTTCGTACGAGCGTACACCCCGCGTACGTGGCCTCTCAGGCCCCCCTATAAATAGCATGCGAGGGTTCCCGAGAAAATGGCCCATTCTCTCTCCTTTTTCTTGCGTTTTACCTCGTTTTCCGTGCTCGCACTACCCCGAAGCCCTGGTCATTTTGTGCAAGTCCCGAAGGTCGATTTTTCTCCCGAGGAATCCCGAGATTTCCGAGGAAAATCCATTTCCCGAGACGAAACTCTGCCCGGTTTTCCATCTTGCTATCTTCAAACTTTCAAGTGAGTTCATACCCCTTTCAAACACACTTTAAATACATTTTAAATGCTTTTATACTCTTTTAAGGGGGGGGGGGGGGGGAATACAAGTAAACATACGGTTATTATCGTGTATTTTATAAAATTTCACTTCACTTGTTTTATCGAATAAATCACTTGGAACTCATTACTATTATGGAAAACTCTTGTCATACTTTGCATGCATCAGACATTATACAAAGTATATAATGATTTCAAAGTAACTTTCGTTGATAAGTCGTTTTATACAGTCGAAAAACTTATGATTTTGCTTTGTCAAATATTGTGAAAAAGGATAAACTTTGCATACAAAACTATCACTTTAATATAAACTTAATTGAGAATCCATGAGACGTGTACATCTTCAAACGTTACTTTTCTTTATTAGAAAGTAATGCTGCAAGTCCTGTCTATAACCAGAGTCTCCCGTTCGGAGAACGTGTCAAATGTGTATAGATCTATACGGGAAGTCATGATCCCGCGCCCTGACTGTTAGCTACAGTCCATCTTTTGGGGTGACAGTTGTCATAGTGCTGCGACGCCTGAAGAATGTCGTTACAGCCATATTATGTTTAGTATGGTTATAAAACTCATCGGATATACAATTATTATGGTATTATGCTTTTATGTACGAGTAGCTATTAAAACTATTCTTCATCTAAAAAATGTGATCCTCGTATAGTTTTACTATATAAAACTATGACACAACTTTTGAGAACGTCGGTTTCTTGCGATTTTCGGTCTTAGAGACTGCCAATTATATTAGGAAAATAAGGGTTTCTCCTGCATACAAACCAAACAACTAATAGGAAAATAATGGATTTTCCTGGTGCAATTATTTACAACTTATAACACGAACATTTATATGCATTTCATACTTTTATAAGAAAATAAGGGTTTTCTTGGAAAACACAACAACTCGTATCTCAACCATTAGGGAAAATATAGGATTTTCTAGATCTAATACATTCATTTTCAACACAACAAATCACAACTCTTTACATTTGAAATGCTGCGTTTTCTGGAAAATATACACCCATTTTGGAATGGCATCCAATTTTTCTAAACTACTTATGAACTCACCAACTTAATTGTTGACACTTTTTCTTTGAAATAACTTGTATTCTCAGGGAACCGCTAAGCAGGTTTGGAAATCAACTTTTGGGATTAACGCGCTGGCGTTAATTACTTCTTTTGGATGATGTTTATGTATTTATCTTTTGAACATGTAATGAATACAATTATGTAAACATCTTGGAAACTTTAATATATATGGTGGTGTGTACTTTCCTTTCTATGAACTGTTATGATACTGAATATGACGTCCTCCGCCCCCGAACGTTTCCGCCGTTCTGGTTTGGGGGTGTGACAGATTGGTATCAGAGCTTTGTTTATAGGGAATTAAGTATATCAAAACCATTCCTTTTTGATATACAACTATAAACTCAACTGGGAAAAAACACTCTGAGAAAAATTCATACTTTTAAAAGTAAACCTAATTAGTTTTAAGGTAAGCATGCACTCATTTTTATACTAATAACAATTTCATATTAAATAACTTTAGAAGTATTATAAATAAGTTGTGCAGCACAGGTACGCCTTGAGACATGTAATCAGAACTGGGAAGAATATAGCCTGATCAACTATATTTGTCCAAGAGCCGACTAACGTATGCCAAGGAGTGTCTGTAATGGACAACAAATTTAAAACTTACCAAAAGCAAATCGCTAAAGAATATTGAGGGAGTATTCGAGTGTCGTCGACCATTAAACTTAAGGGTAAGTTTCATGTGCTCTAGCTTATAGTAAGCTTTTAACTCTATTCTCGTACAGTCTAAATGGCGGGATTCCATCACCCCAATGACCCCTACTATCCCAACCAAGGTAATGGAGGGTGGATTGAGGAAGATCCTGAAGAAGACGAAGAGCCTATAGAGTTGGAGGGAGGGGATGACTCTGGCACGGATTCGGAGCCAGAAATTATAAATCCACCAATCCCACAATCTCCCGTCCACGTGAGGAATTTCCAAGGACCCACTCCAGTGTGGGGAAGTCACCTCCATCATTGGAGCCAACAACAAAGCTTACGCCCTCCTTACGGCATGTGTCGAGACTTCTATGATGTGAGAGGCGGGGGATCAGCCGACCGCGCACTTCCGGTCATGGTTGGCAAACTCGCCAACCAGTGCTATCAATCCGGAGTGCAAGCCAACCGAATCCGAGAGGTCAATGTGGAAGTACAAATCCACACGGCCGATATCAACCGCCTAGAGTTGTTGCAGAACGACATCCACATTCGCGCCGAAGCGTTTCAAGCACAAGCAAATGCGGCCTTCGCAGAATTAAGAGAACAACAAGCTGCGTTTGATAGACGCCTCATGGAGTCGAAGCAGTCCGACACAGAGTCGAGCTCCAAACGCAAAGCGCACCGCAAGTAGTACTTGCCCAACTCTCAAATTTTGTTATAAATTAGGACTTCGGATAAAAGTATTATTTTCTTTAAATTGTTCTGTAATCGGAGGCCTTTAGAAAGGCCAAGAAATTTTGTCTAGACCCCGCTGTAACACAACTATATGTTTAATATATATAAGGGTATACCCCTTTTCTTGTTGTTGTTAATCATGCGCAAATCGTTCGATTCATTGGTACAGCTATTCAAACTTTACTTTCAAGCTCAAAACATTGTGTCAGTCAAACCCAACTTCTTAGAACTATTAGAAGTTAACTCAATATCATTCAACTCCGAACTGCCAAAACTTATAAATTTTTCCATATTTTTTCTTTTGGCAGCACAATGCCTCCCCGTCCAAACCTAAGGCCCAGGCCGGGCACGGTACCACCACCACCTCCACCACCAGCTTATGATCCAGCCATGGTCCAGGCTGCTATCACAGCAGCAGTAACTGCAGCCCTCTCGCAAATAAACTCTCACGGAAATGGAGGGGTGGGAAGCAGCACGAATCATCCAAATCATGGCACTGGTCATGGCCAAGGAAGAGAATGTACTTACAAGGAGTTCTCTAACGCTAAGCCAAAAACTTTTAATGGAACTGGGGGAGTCATTGCACTAATGCAATGGTTCGAGAAGACCGAAATGGTCTTCGAGATCTGCTCATGCCTAGAAGCAAGCAAAGTCAAGTTCACTGCTTGCACTTTCGTGGATCGAGCCCTCACTTGGTGGAAAAGCCATGTGAATTCAGTGACTCTCACTATCGCCAACGCCATGAGTTGGGACGATCTAAAGGTTCTACTACTGGAAGAATACTGCCCAAGGGGCGAAGTGCAAAAGCTGGAGCAGGAGCTCTGGAATCTGAAAATGACTGGGTCTGACCTAGTCACCTACACAGCTAGGTTCAATGACCTCGCTGCACTGTGCCCTACCATGGTCAACCCAGAATCAAAGAAGGTTGAAAGGTACATTTGGGGGTTGTCACCCCAGATTCAAGGGCATGTCCTAGCTTCCGGCCCTGTTACCTACAACAGCGCTGAACGCCTGGCTCAGCGACTCATCGACCACGAAGTAAAACCCAGTATCATTTCAACAACCGCAAATCCACCTAGGGAGGCTCAGGGCCAGAGTAGGCCTTGGAACAAAAGGAGGGGACAAACTCTCCAGGAAAACCCCAAGAAACAACAAGTAATAGCGACCCACGCTATGACTGTACCTGTGAACCCTGCCCCCACAAGCTCATATAATGGGAAACTTCCTAAATGCAACCGATGCAGCTTCCACCACCATGGTCCTTGCCTTGATCTTCAATGCACCAAGTGTAATAAGAAGGGACATACAGCCCGCTATTGCAAAGGGCCAACCCAACCATCCGTCCCCACTACTAATACCGGGGTAAGCCGCGCCTGCTTTGAGTGCGGAGACACGGGGCACTACCGCAGGGACTGCCCAAAGGCAAACAACCGAAATACCGGCGGAAGGGGGCGAGTTTTCGCAATGGGACAAGATGAAGCCATTGCGGACCCTACTGTTGTTACGGGTACGTTTCTTCTCGATAACTCGTATGCATGCATTTTGTTTGATAGTGGATCGGAAAGGAGTTTTGTGAGTCACGACTTTAAAGGCCTGCTAAAATCAATACCACAATCATTAAGTGAACCATTCATAGTAGAAATGGCCAACGGGAAAACCGAAGGCACTAAGGAGATATACTTAAACTGCACCCTAACTTTAAACGATAATACCTTTTCAATCAACCTCATGCCAGTCTCGATTAAGAGTTTCGATGTCATCATTGGCATGGATTGGCTGAGTTCTCATCATGCGGACATTCTATGTTACGATAAGGCCGTTCGCCTTAATCTGCCAACCGGCGAAACTTTCATTGTCTTGGGCGACAAACCAAGTACCACTCTTCGTATCATCTCAAGTATCCAAGCTCGGAAATGCCTATGCAAGGAGTGTCACGCGTTCTTGGCACACGTTGTAGATGTGAAACGCGAAGTCCAAGACATCAAGAGTGTGCCCGACGTACGCGATTTTCCCGACGTCTTTCCCGAGGACCTTCCGGGAATACCACCCGCGAGACAAGTTGAGTTCCGAATCGATCTAGTTCCCGGAGCTACCCCAGTAGCCAAAGCACCCTATCGATTAGCTCCGACAGAGATGTAGGAGCTATCCAGCCAACTGAATGAACTACTTGGAAAAGGATTCATCAGGCCGAGCTTCTCGCCATGGGGAGCACCCGTACTGTTCGTGAAAAAGAAGGATGGATCATTCAGAATGTTCATCGACTACCGTGAACTCAACAAACTTACCATCAAGAACCGATACCCCCTACCCCGAATCGATGACTTATTCGACCAACTCCAAGGAGCCAACTACTTCTCCAAGATCGATCTGAGGTTGGGATATCACCAGCTGGGAGTCCTGGAGAGTGATATTCCCAAGACGGCCTTCCGAACACGATACGGACATTACGAGTTCGTAGTGATGCCGTTCGGACTAACCAATGCCCCGGCCGTGTTCATGGATCTAATGAATCGAGTATGTCGTCCATTCTTGGATAAATTCATGATAGTATCCATAGACAACATACTCATTTATTCAAAGAATAAAGAAGAGCATGGTCAACATCTGAGGCAAGTTTTAGAGACGTTATGGACTGAGAGACTGTATGCAAAATTCTCAAAATGTGAATTTTGGATTAGGAAGGTGGACTTCCTCGGTCACGTGGTCAGCAAGGAAGGAATCCACGTGGATCCATCAAAAATCAAGGCTATTAAAAACTGGTCTGCGCCAACTACACCAACATAAATTCGCCAATTTCTAGGTCTTGCTGGTTATTACCGAAGGTTCATCCAGAATTTCTCCAGCATCGCAAAGCCTCTTACCGCCTTAACCCAGAAAGGTGTGACCTACAATTGGGGAGAAAAGCAAGATGCTGCATTTCAGACTTTGAAACAGGCCCTTTGCAGCGCGCCCATCCTTTCTCTCCCAGAAGGGACCGAAGATTTTGTGGTGTATTGCGACGCTTCGAAGCAAGGGCTGGGCTGTGTACTAATGCAGAGGGGAAAGGTTATTGTATATGCCTCACGACAACTGAAAACGCATGAGGTCAATTACACCACTCATGATTTAGAACTTGGGGCGGTGGTCTTCGCTCTTAAAATCTGGAGACACTACCTATATGGTACCAAATGCACCATCTTTACAGACCACAAGAGCCTATAACACATCTTCGACCAGAAAGAGTTGAACATGAGACATCAACGTTGGGTCGAATTGCTCAACGACTACGAATGTGAGATTCGTTATCATCCAGGAAAGGCTAACGTCGTGGCAGATGCCCTTAGTCGTAAGGACTACTCTGGCCGAAGAGTGAAGTCATTAGCCATGTCAATCCATTCGCACCTGTCGACACAAGTCAAGGAAGCTCAAATAGAGGCCCTGAAACCCGAAAACGTGACAGGTGAGACCCTTAGGGGAATGGACAAGAATTTAGAAATCAAGAGTGACGGAGCACACTACCTCATGAACCGAATATGGACGCCCAAGTTTGGTGGACTTAGAGAGGTAGTTATGAGCGAGGCACACAAGACTCCATACTCCGTACACCCCGGGTCAGACAAGATGTATCAAGATCTCAAACAACTCTACTGGTGGCCAAACATGAAAGCAGAGATCGCTACATATGTGAGCAGGTGTTTGACTTGCGCCAAGATCAAAATAGAACACCAGAAACCCTCATGACTACTCCAACAACCTGAAATTCCTGAGTGGAAATGGGAGCAGATTTCCATGGACTTTATAACGAAACTGCCCAAAACTCAGGGTGGCCAAGATACTATTTGGGTAATCGTCGATAGATTAACCAAGTCCGCTCATTTCCTACCGATTAAGGAAACTGATAAAATGGAAAAGCTATCAAGAATCTACATCCGAGAGATCGTACGACTTCATGGAGTGCCAATGTCTATCATCTCGGATAGAGACAGCAGATTCACATCTAGATTCTGGCAATCATTGCAAAAATCCATGGGAACAAGATTGGACATGAGTACTGCCTATCACCCCCAAACTGACGGACAGAGCGAAAGAACGATCCAAACCTTGGAAGACATGTTGCGAGCATGTGTAATCGACTTTGGTAAATCATGGGATGTTCACTTACCTTTGGTTGAGTTCTCTTATAACAATAGTTATCATACTAGTATCAATAATGCTCCATTTGAAGCCCTTTACGGCCGTAAGTGCAGATCACCTCTGTGCTGGACGGAAGTGGGCGACACACAACTAGCAAAAGGTCTAGTCCCTGATAGCACCCTCACTGGTCCAGAGATCATCAGGGAAACTACTGAAAAGATCGTGCAAATACGAGAACGACTGAAATCCTCGAGGGATAGGCAAAAGAGCTATGCCGACAAAAGACGTAAACCCTTGGAATTTCAGATTGGCGATCGGGTACTACTGAAGGTCTCACCCTGGAAGGGAATGATACGCTTTGGAAAGCGTGGGAAGCTAAATCCTAGGTACATTGGACCCTTCAAAATCATTTCAAGGATTGGTCCAGTAGCCTACAAACTCCGACTTCCAATTGAGCTTAACAAAGTACATCCAGTATTCCACGTATCAAACTTGAAGAAGTGTCTGTCCGACGAAACACTTGTAATTCCACTTGATGAGATCGAATTAAATGAAAATCTTAACTTTGTGGAAGAACCCGTCGAGATCATGGATAGGGAAGTTAAACGAACTAAACAGAGTCGCATCCCAATAGTAAAGGTTCGATGGAATGCTAAGAGGGGACCTGAGTTCACGTGGGAACGAGAAGATCAAATGCAACAGAAGTATCCACATCTCTTCCCCAGCCCCTAAGACTCTTCTTTTGTATTAAAATTTCGGAACGAAATTCCCTCTAACGGGGGGATGATGTAACAACCCGTTATTTCAAGTCAGTAAAAATCGAGTCCTGTAACCTCTTTGAGAAAGGAAATAGAATATCATCGAAAAATGAAGTATTCAAAAACTCTATTTGGAGTACACTATGTGGTAGTTATCGTCTTAAGGTTTCCAAACATATAAATAACACAAAAATCCGAGTTATAACGAAGAAGTTATGCTCATTCTAAGTTTTTCCGACAAAAACCAGCAATGCGAAGTTGCGTAAAAACGCAAAGTTTCAATAAAACACTTTCCGACCTTAGGTGTCTAAATGAAAGTCGTAGATATCGTTAAACTACAAACATGCATAAAAAGAACGCTCAAATCGGACATCGTATGAATAAGTTATGAATTTTTAAAGAAATTCCTTAATCACGTCATTTTAATAAATAAATAATAAAAATAATTCCGGAATTTGCCAACGGAATCTAAATGAAAGTTGTAGATCGTAGTCTCACCTTCGCGGGGATATAAAGAACGTCAAAAACGGAGTTCCTATGAAGGAGATATGAATTTTCGAAGTTTGATAATTAATTTATATATATATTTTTTAATAAAACTTCGGTATTATCCGAAGGCGAGTCAGCGACCTCATCCGAGGTATGCGTTGCGTACTCCTGTACGCCCCGCGTACCCGAGGAACTTGGCCTCAAACCGTCCACGTCGCCCTATGCGAGGCACCCGACCCGACTCGTCCCATCCGACCCGACTGCCTGAGCCGTCCCATTCGAGGCCGAGGCAGTCGAGGCTTCGGTCACGCATGACGTACGCGTACGCGCTTCGTACGAGCGTACGCCCCGCGTACGTGGCCTCTCAGGCCCCCCTATAAATAGCATGCGAGGGTTCCCGGGAAAATGGCCCATTCTCTCTCCTTTTTCTTGCGTTTTACCTCGTTTTCCGTGCTCGCACTACCCCGAAGCCCTGGTCATTTTGTGCAAGTCCCGAAGGTCGATTTTTCTCCCGAGGAATCCCGAAATTTCCGAGGAAAATCCATTTCCCGAGATGAAACTCTGCCCGGTTTTCCATCTTGCTATCTTCAAACTTTCAAGTGAGTTCATACCCCTTTCAAACACACTTTAAATACATTTTAAATGCTTTTATACTCTTTTAGGGGGGGGGGGGGGGAATACAAGTAAACATACGGTTATTATCGTGTATTTTATAAAATTTCACTTCACTTGTTTTATCGAATAAATCACTTGGAACTCATTACTATTATGGAAAACTCTTGTCATACTTTGCGTGCATCAGACATTATACAAAGTATATAATGATTTCAAAGTAACTTTCGTTGATAAGTCGTTTTATACAGTCGAAAAACTTATGATTTTGCTTTGTCAAACATTGTGAAAAAAGGATAAACTTTGCATACAAAACTATCACTTTAATATAAACTTAATTGAGAATCCATGAGACGTGTACATCTTCAAACGTTACTTTTCTTTATTAGAAAGTAATGCTGCAAGTCCTGTCTATAACCAGAGTCTCCCGTTCGGAGAACGTGTCAAATGTGTATAGATCTATACGGGAAGTCATGATCCCGCGCCCTGACTATTAGCTACAGTCCGTCTTTTGGGGTGATAGTTGTCATAACGCTGCGACACCTGAAGAACGTCGTTACAGGCGTATTATGTTTCGTATGGTTATAAAACTCATCGGATATACAATTATTATGGTATTATGCTTTTATGAACGAGTAGCTATTAAAACTATTCTTCATCTAAAAAATGCGATCATCGTATAGTTTTACTATATAAAACTATGACACAACTTTTGAGAACGTCGGTTTCTTGCGATTTTCGGTCTTAGAGACTGCCAATTATATTAGGAAAATAAGGGTTTCTCCTGCATACAAACCAAACAACTAATAGGAAAATAAGGGATTTTCCTGGTGCAATTATTTACAACTTATAACACGAATATTTATATGCATTTCATACTTTTATAAGAAAATAAAGGTTTTCTTGGAAAACACAACAACTCGTATCTCAACCATTAGGGAAAATATGAGATTTTCTGGATCTAATACATTCACTTTCAACACAACAAATCACAACTCTTTACATTTGAAATGCTGCGTTTTCTGGAAAATATACACCCATTTTGGAATGGCATCCAATTTTTTTAAACTACTTATGAACTCACCAACTTAATTGTTGACACTTTTTCTTTGAAATAACTTGTATTCTCAGGGAACCGCTAAGCAGGTTTGGAAATCAACTTTTGGAATTAACGCGTTGGCGTTAATTACTTCTTTTGGATGATGTTTATGTATTTATCTTTTGAACATGTAATGAATACAATTATGTAAACATCTTGGAAACTTTAATATATATGGTGGTGTGTACTTTCCTTTCTATGAACTGTTATGATACTGAATATGACGTCCTCCGCCCCCGAACGTTTCCGCCGTTCTGGTTTGGGGGTGTGACACAAACAAAATAAGAATAAGTTTCCAGGATTACAAGGTAAAGCATTGAAATCCTACCCTTCTTAACCCAATCTGTGGGTAAGAGATCCCTGTTGGGAACAAATTCATGCCTTATAAAGAGGTATATCCCTTTCCAAGCCCCGTCATTATGCTTGGTTTTCAGGATTAGAGAAGATCTTAGAGTTTTGACCTTGAGAAGGAAACAAGAGTTGCCAAAGGTGGAGACATCATATACACAGGCCAACTCACAAAGGCCTATGTCAAGACCCTTCGATTGATTTCTCTGGTCGACCCAATATAGGATCCTCCAGACAATCGGTATGGTGTGGATAAACGAAATCCCAGTTGCCCTAAAAACAAATGATCCCGGGGAAAGGATATCTCAAGCCGAAGGAGAAAGGATACTCATGAAAGCACACCCAAGTGGGAGAGACGAAATCGGGTTGAATCAGAGGATCGAAGGGCCTAAAAACAACACTGGGAGGAAAGGCCCCATGAGTTTTAGAGACTCGACGTCTTCATCACCAAAAGAGCATGTCTCCTCATAAGAGAGGATCCCCTGGTTGATGAAATCATCATCGGGAAGAGCCAAAATGCATTTCCGAGAGACATACATTTTTCGACCCATGGTAGAAAGAGTAAAAGCCTAGAAGAAAAGTTACCTTTTAATTGGAAGATGGCACAAGAGAAGCAAAGAAGAACGGACAGGAGAATATGAAACTGATCCCTCATATTTATCCTAGGCCGGTGTAAATGATTTGATTGCTAACGGCTAGTAAAGTATCCGTTGGGACTTAATTCACCTAGCCGTTATGGGTTAAAACTGAAAATTATTATTCTCTCTTCTTTTACCTATTTACTTTAAGTTATTCATTTAATATTTTATAAAACTAATCCCGATATTTTCAGGTATAACTTCGGGACAATTTTTAAGGCGAGGATCCTTAAAATATTCAGGATCCTCAGCTACCTCAGATATCGGCTAATTACCATTATTATTTTTATTAATATTTATAACAGTTATATTTTGTCTATAACTAACATGTGTGCAGAAGTAGTCAAGGAAAGATCAATTCTCAACGAAAAATCATCTCAACTATGCTAAAGACTCAAAATACCTAGTCAAATAACGTTCATGAAGCTGGTCATAGAGGATCCCGGAAATATCGGACATCTTGTTGGCTAGTTTAGACTATAAATTAACACTTGTAATCTGCACACGAGACACTATTCTTTAGTCTAAGCTCACGCTACGAATTCCTTGACTCATTCTTATTGCGAATTCATTGTAATCTTTATTTTATATCAACAAAATCATCAAGGCAGGTGATCATTATCACCTCCAAAGGTTTTATGTCGGATATCCTAGTAAGGATCAAGGGATTTCCTTGTAAACTATTGTGTTGCTTTCTTTTACCATTTATTATTACACCATCTGAACATCACAACCTCACATTCAATTTGGTTGATTAGTATTTGTGTAATTTTTAACCAAAAAAATAACTTTATAAGTATAAGTAAATATATTATTTTAAAATTGAAATTTAGTTTATTTATGATTACACTTTAGGTTTGATATTTATTTAACCTTATTAACTAACTTATAATCATTATTAGAAGCACACTACAATTTATCACTTTTAGCTATTTATAAAATATTATTTGGATTGTTAAAGTTAACTAAATTTTTTTTTAAGTTGAACCTGTAATGTTATATTTAAATTAATAATTTAAGTATTTTATATAAATTTTTCCAAAATTGTATCTTTAAAATGGTAATGGTTTACATCCAACAATATATTTAAACTAATAAATTAAGTATAGTATGTAAAAAAAAATAAAACAATAAAAAAATAAAAAAAATAAAAAAATAAAAAAAACTTTCTAAGTAGAAGTAAATATATTATTTTAATATTGAAATTTAGTTTATTTATTATTAGACATTAGCTTTTATATTTATTTAACCCAATTAACCAAATTATAATTATTATTAGAAAGAAACTGAATAGTCATGGGAGTTTCGAATGAATATGGTAAAAGAAAAAAATGCATGTGTGTTTCAAATGAATGTGGTGAAAGGAAAAATGTTTCCTTTATAAGTATATTAGGTTAATACTCACGCGTTGCGAAGAATACAACAATATATTTGTAATATTTACAAATATACGTTTTTCAAAATATATCAATGTTGTTGTTAGCTCTTATATAATAAATCTTATAATAAATTGATATAACATTGTTTATTTTGAATTATATAATAATGTAGACATCTTTTAAATTTCTATAATCTCAGTTGTCTCAATGGCCTTTGCATCTGAGTTACTCATGAATAAAATTAAATATGATATATGGCTTAATGATATTTATAGTTATTTTATGGTTAATTAATTTTAAAAAGTTTATTTGCTTAAGATTTTTATTTCTATCATTATAATTATTTAAATCGTCAAACATTATTTATATTTTTAAAGGTAATAATATAATTTTTATATATAATATTACTTTTAATTATTGTTGTTGTAACTTATTTAAAATAATGTATTTGGAAACTCCTAATTATTTTAATTTGGTTTTAGAATTTTACTTTTTTAAAATTTATTTCATGAATATTTTTAGTTTCTTTGATTATAATTATTTAAAAAAGCAAACATTGTTTTTGTTTTTGAAGATAACATTATAATTTTTTATATAATATTACTTTAACTATTCTTATTGTAAGTTATTTTTAAGCTACTTATTTGAAAATCTTTTATATTAAAAAAAATAGGTTCATGGTTTTTTTTGTTAATTTAGGAATACAATTTAGATTTAAGACTATAATTTATAACTTTTAACTATTTATAAAATAGTCTCTTGATTTTTCTCAAGTTTAACTGAAATTTTGATTTAAGTTAACCATCTAACATTATATTGAAATTAATAATTTTACTAGTTTGCATAAAATTATAAACAATACAAAACTTATCACTTTAAAATGACAATTGCTCACATAGGATAATATATCTAAGCTAATAAGTTAACTATAACATGTTTAAAAGTTAGTTATAATTTTTTAAATAGAAGTAAAATATTATATCTTAATATTATAGTTTAGTTAATTTATGATTTGAATTTAGTTTTTTGCATTTATTTAACATTATTAACCAATTTATAATATTTATTAGAAGGAAATTGAAAAGTTATGGAGGTTTCAAATGCATGTAGTGCAAGTAAAAATGTTTTATTTATAAGCATACTAGGTGAATGCTCGTCCGTAACGTAGAAACACCTATATAGTTAAGGTCTTTAGAGATATATGTTTTTTTAATACAACAATAAAGTTGTTGTTAAATTTGATATTATTGATATAATAATTTGTATACTAAATTGATATAATATATTGATTATTTTGAATTATATGAAAATATATACATCTATTATAATTGCATAATGTCAATCGTTTAAATTACTTCTACCCGCAAGTTACACATAAATAAAATTAAATATAATATATGGTTTAATGTTATTTATAGTTGATATTTGTTATTAATTTTTTTTAAACTTATTTGCTTAATGTTTTAATTTCTATCATTATAATTATTTAAAATATCAAATATTGTTTTTGGATTTTAAAGGTAACAATATAACCATTTATATAAAGTTATTTTTAGTATTGTTATTGTAAGTTATTTTAAGCTATTTATTTGAAAACTTTTAACGGTTATAAAAATATCCTTAGCAAATATTTTAGTTAAATTGGGATTACACTTTAGTTATATTTAAATTAACAATTTAAGTATTTTATCCAAACTTGTCAAAAGTTGTAGCTTTAAAATAATAATGACTTACATACAACTTTAAATCCAATAAGTATAATAAGTTAAGAGTTAAAGACATAAATTTATAAGTAGAAGTAAAGAGATTATTTTAAAATTAAAATTTAGTTTATTTATGATTACACATTAGGTTTGATATTTATTTAACTTTATTAAACAACTTATAATCATTATTAGAAAGACACTACAATTAATCACTTTTAACTATTTACAAAATATTCTTTTGGTTGTTTAAGTTAAACTAAAATTTATATTTAAGTTGAACCTGTAATGTTATATTTAAATATATAATTGAAGTATTTATACAAATTGTTCCAAAATTGTATATTTAAAATGATAATGGTTTACATCCAACAATATACTAAAACTAATAAATTAAGTATAATATGTTAAAAGTTCAAAAACATAACTTTATAAGTAGAAGTAAATATATTATTTTAATATTAAAATTTAGTTGATATATGATTAGACTTTAGGTTTGATATTTATTTAACATTATTAACCAACATATAATTATTATTAGCAAGAAATTGAAAAGGTATGACAGTTTCAAATGAATTCGGTGAAAGGAAAAATGCATGGGAGTTTCAAATGAATATGGTGTCATGAAAAATGTTTCTTTTATAAGTATACTAAGCAAATGTCCGTGCGTTGCGCATAAAAACCTATATAGTTGAAGTCTTTACAAATATATATTTTCTTAAATATAACAATAATGTTGTTAAATTTGATATAATAATTTGTATATTAAATTCATATAATATAGTGATTATTTTGAATTATATGATAGTCTATACATCTTTTATAGATTTATAATCTCAATCATTTAAATGGCTTCTACCCGCAAGTTACACATGAATAAAATTAAATATAATATACGGTTTAATGTTATTTATAGTTGGTGTTATTGTTAATTAATTTTTTTAAAAATTATTTGCTTAATATTTTAATTTCTATCATTATAATTATTTAAAACATCAAACATTTGTTTTTTATTTTAAATGTAACAATACAATCATTTGTATAAAGTTATTTTTAACTATTCTTATTGTAAGTTATTTTAAGCTACTTATGTGGAAACTTTTAACGATTATAAAAATATAATTAGGAAATATTTTAGTTAAATTGAGATTACAATTTTTTTTTTTGCATTTATCACTACAATTTATCAATTTTAACGATTTACAAAATATTTGTTGGTTTTTTAAGTGGAACGGAAATTTATATTTAAGTTGACATTGTAATGCACAGAAACACCTATATAGTTAAAGTCTTTACAAATATATGTTTTTTTAAAATATAACAATAACGTTGTTGTTAAATTTGATATAATAATTTGTATACTAAATTGATATATCATATTGATTATTTGAATTATATGATAATATATACATCTATTATAACTTCATAATCTCAATTGTTTGAATGAATTATACTCGCGAGTTACACATGAATAAAATTAAATATAATATATGGTTTGATGTTATTTATAGTTGTTGTTATTGTTAATTATTTTTTCTAAATTTATATGCTTAATATTTTAATTTCTATAATTATAATTATTTAAAAGATCAAACATTATTTTATTATTTTAAAGGTAACAATATAATCATTTATATATAGTTATTTTTAACTATTGTTATTGTATGTTATTTTAAGCTACTTATTTGAAAATTTTTAACGGTTATAAAAATATCTTTAGAAAATATTTTAGTTAAATTGATATTACAATTTAGTTTTTCAATTTATCACTGCAATCTATGACCTTTAAATATTTACAAAATATTCTTTGGTTATTTAAGTGGAACTGAAATTTATATTTAAGTTGACATTTTAATGTTATACTTAAGTTAACAATTTAAGGATTTTGTCGAAACTATTCAAAAGTTGTAGCTTTAAACGTATAATGGTTTACATATAACAACATATTAAATCTAATAAATTATTTATAATATATTAAAAGATAAAGACATAACTTTATAAGTAGAAGTAAATATATTATTTTAAAATTGAAGGTTTGATATTTATTTAGCCTTATTAAGCTACTTATAATGATTATTAGAAAAACACTACAATTTATGACTTTTAAATATTTACAAAATATTCTTTGGGCTGTTTAAGTTAAACTATAACTTATATTTAAGTTGACCCTGTAATGTTATATTTAAATTAATAATTGAAGTATTATATACAAATTGTTCCAAAATTATATCTTTAAAATAATAATGGCTTACATCCTACAATATATCAAAACTAATAAATTAAGTAAAATATGTTAAAAGTTAGCAAACATAAATTTATAAGTAGAAGTAAAGATATTATTTTAATATTGAAATTTAATATATATATGATTACACTTTAGGTTTGACATGTATTTAACCTAATTAACCAAATTATAATTATTATTAGAAAGAAATTGAAAAGTCATGGGAGCTTGAAATGAATGTGGTGAAAGGAAAAATGTGTCCTTTATAAGTATACTAGGCGAATGCCCGCGCGTTGCACAGAAACACCTATATAGTTGAACTCTTTACAAATATATATTTTTATAAAAATATAACAATAACATTGTCGTTAATTTTGATATAAAATTTTTTATACTAAGTTGATAAATTATATTGATTATTTTGAATTATATGATAATATATACTATATACATCAATTATAACTTCATAATCTCAATCGTTTGAATAACTTCTACCCGCGAGTTACACATGAATAAAGTTAAATATAATATATAGTTTAATGTTATTTATAGTTGTTGTAATTGTAATTAATTTTTTATTATTTATTTGCTTAATGTTTTAATTTCTATCATTATAGTTATTTAAAACATCAAACATTATTTTTTGATTTTAAAGGTAACAATATAATCATTTATATAGAGTTATTTTTATTTATTATTATTGTAAGTTATTTTAAGCTACTTTTTTGGGAACTTTTAACGATTATAAAAATATCTTTAGGAAATATTTTAGTTAAATTGATATTACAATTTAGTTTTTGTATTTATCACTACAATTTATCGTTTTAACTACTTTCACAATATTCTCTGGTTTTTTAAGTGGAACTGAAATTTATATTTAAGTTGATATTCTAATGCACAGAAACACCTACATAATTGAAGTCATTACAAATATATATATATATATATATATATATATATATATATATATATATATATATTAATATAATAATAATGTTGTTGTTAAATTTGATATAATAGTTCGTAGAATAAATTGATATAATATATTGATTATTTTGAATTATATGATAACATATACATTTATTATAACTTCATAATCTCAATCATTAGAATGATTTTTCTCCACGAGTTATACATGAATAAAATTATTTATAATATATGGTTTATTGTTATTTATAGTTATTTTTATTGTTAACTAATTTTTAAAATTTATTTGCTTAATGTTTTATTTTATGTCATTATAGTTATTTAAAACATCGAACACTATTTTGTGATTTTAAAGGGAACAATATAATCATTTATATAGAGTTATTTTTAACTATTGTTAAATTTAGATTACAATTTATTTTTTTGCATTTATCACTTTTAACTGTTTACAAAATATTCTTTGTTTTTTTAAGTGGAATTTAAATTTATATTTAAGTTGACATTGTAATATTATATTTAAGTTAAAATTTTAAGTATTTTGTCCAAACTGTTCTAAAGTTGTAGTCTTAAACTGATAATGGTTTACATATAACAACATATAAAATATAAAAAAATAAGTAAAATATGTTAAAAGTTAAAAACATAGCTTTATAAGTAGAAGTAAAGATATTATTTTTAAAATTGACATTTAGTCTATTTATGATTACACTTTAAGTTTGATATTTATTTAACCTTATTAACCAACTTATAATCATTATTGGAAAGACACTACAATTTATTATTTTTAACTATTTACAAAATATTCGTTGGGTTGTTTAAGTTAAACGAAAATTTATATTCAAGTTAACCCTGTAATGTTATATTTAAATTAATGATTTAAGTATTTTATGCAAATTGTTCCAAAATTGTATCTTTAAAATGATAATGTTTTACATTCAACATTATATTAAAACTAATAAATTAAGTATAATATGTTAAAAGTTAAAAAACAACTTTATAAGTAAAAGTAAAGATATTATTTTAATATTGAATTTTAGTTTATATATGATTACACTTTAGGTTTGATATTTATATAATTTAATTAACCAAATTATAATTATTATTAGAAAGAAATTGAAAAGCCATGGGAGTTTCAAATGAATGTGGTGAAAGGAAAAATACATGGGAGTTTCAAATGAATGTGGTGAAAGAAAAAATACTTCATTTATAAATATATAATGAAATGATAATGATGATAATGATATAGACATAGATGCTTTTAGATATGGATATCATAGATAAGATTTTATCATGAGTAAGGAACAATAGAAGAGTCTTTTATAGCCTAAATGGGGTGTTGATATAAATGAATACGACCTATGTGTATCTTATAAGTTTCTTGAACTCGTGTCTAATTAAATGGACAACAAACGGACTAATGAAGTGTGAGACTTGATGTCATAATGATGATAGGTGATCTGATTACTTAGTAAATTTAAAAATGTATATATTTAAATTATATCCCAAAAAATGGTTCAACAATATTTTTTTTAAATAGAAAATCGATCATCAAAATTCACATTCAGCTTGATGAGCCTATCCATGTATCGTTGCATTCTCTGAACGTTGCTACTAACAGACTTTCCCTCCTTCATCTTGCTAGAAATGAGGGATTTTTCCACTTCGTACTTTTCCTAACAGGCTCGTTAATGATATTTCTCATAGTGCCTTTGCAATTTAGGAGTTATTGTGGTGACCATGATGTTGGATTATTGTCTAAGTCCATAACCATATTTAGTATGTACTTGACCCGACCCAGCATGGTCCATTTAGGTTGCATGGCATCATGCTGTTAGATAGACTAAATGAGAGAAATAAAACACTTATGGTTATTAATATATTACAAGTTCTAATATATTAATAATAAGAATAATAATATTTGATTAGTATTGATCAATAATTAATTTAGAATTAATTATGTGATCAAAAGAAGACTAATTAAATATATGGGTTGATTGTGTAAATCATCAATAAATTATATAGTGGGACAAAGCTCCATGGATAATCAAGTTGGGTTAAACCCATAGGATGCTCCATGGAGGTTACATAACCCATGGGTCATGGAAATGAAAGGTCATGACAATTAGGGTTTACATGGTGTAACCCTAATTGTAACACACTATATAAGCATCATATTATTCACCAAAATTGGACACTAGTGTGTGTAAAAGAAGGGCTAGCCGATTTGATAAAGTGTGGATTTCTCTCTAAGTTATTCCAAGAGCATTTGATGTTGTGTGAACCATTTGAGGTGTCACATTTGAGGCACTAGGCACTCAAGCCCCATGGAGTCAAGCTACACTAAAAGAGGTATGTATTATATCTATATTATTACCCAAGTATCTATGATTGTATGCTAGATAGGGTAATACCTTGGAATATTAGTATTTGCATGTATATTAGAGAAAACATAGATCCAAGGTATTTAGGGTTGCATGTACACCATAGGAGTGTTAGAACGCTCAAAACCAAACAGTAGTATCAGAGCCTATGCTTGTTTTCCTGTATACTTGATGCAATTGCTGAAAAATCAAAGATTTTGTGTTGTCTGGGTAGTGGACTCGCCGAGTTCCCTCATGCAATCGACGAGTCCAAGGAAAAACTCATCCAACTTGGCGAGTTGGTTCATGCACTCGACGAGTTGGACCTCGTGACAGCTTATCTTTGAGATTTGGTGTTGGAATTGGTATAGAATCATTATCTTAAACTGTTTTGGACTTATAAAAACTAGTTTTGGATGTGATAATGATTATGGTAAACCAATTTCAGAGTTGCCATCAAAATTTCAAGTTTATATGGTTAATTTTATGATTCTTGAAATTGTTGATATGCATGTTCTTGAACTTATGAGTTTTGATAATCATAGGAATTATTTGTAACCTTCTTGGTAGTTTAATTCTTGATCATTATGTGTTTTAATGGAGTCCATAACTTGTCCTCAAATTATGGATAACCAAAAGTCACAAGTTATTAAATCCATTAAAAGAACACAATGATTACATAAAATGAAAAGTCATTCATTTTAATAAGCCATTAAATCATAAGTTATGAGAAAAGAAAAACTTCCATAAGTTATGAATTATGAAGAGTCACTTTCTTAATTAGTTTAAAGTCTTCCATAACTTTTCCTCAAGTTATGGAACTTGAAGAGTGTTTTAATTAAAACTACTTTAAACACATAAGTGATGGAATTGAAAAGTTTTGAAAGTTACAAAACTTGCCATCAAGTTTTCAAATTTGAAAAGTTTTCTTTTATGAATACTTTAATTCCAAATTAAGCCCTTAGAATTTTAAAGAATTAACATTCAACCCTTATACAATTATAATATTATAAGTTAATAATAATATATATATATATATATATATATATATATATATATACACACACACACACACATATATATATATATATATATATGTATAAGAGCAAGTCGTCTTACTATTAGTATGCCTCATTCACGAAGCCGGTCTATCAAGGGGTATAAGGGTGTTTCCTATAAAATGGCAACATAATGGGTGTCCACTCTCACCCACCGCTTCCTTGATCAGTGGAGGGTCGTTAGCTGAAAAAGGTAGGACAAGAACTATAATACTCCTTTCATTAAAAGTATTAATGATAAATACTAAGTAACTAAACACTTATAAATTCCCAATCTTAGTTGCTTAGCAAAATGTGAATAAGGTGCTAATCCATGAATTACACTTTGCACTTTGTTTAAGCCGTTAGTGGATCTTGTGTGGTTAACCAGCACACTAACCTCGACTTAACAAGGTAGGCAAAGGGTAATTAATATGTATCATAGTATCGTTGGAGTGTGTGTGGTTAACCGACACATCGATTGAGGGGTAAATATTAAGGGTACCAAGTATATTTGCATGGTTACTTCACACCTTGTTTTGTGATCCTCGGCATCCCAGTCACAAAACCTGAAGGACACACTTGAAATTGAAACATGCCATTGAAAAGTTCAATGAATCTCAAAAGATCTAGGAGTTTCAAAAACCAATTAAAACCTAATTAAATATTTCGTTTATCTTGGTGGAGATTGGTGAATCGTTATCCACCTACCTTCAAATATCTTATAGCTTCAATTACGGCATCCCTCTTCCAAGTTATAAAATATTGTGTTGGGTCCTAGCCTTAATATTTCATATTGGGTGTTATATTAAGGACTTAAATTAACTTACTTGAATTTATCCCATTGAGATGTCTAGTTCAGACAACAATGATCTTCCCAAATCAAGCTTTCTAATGAAGATGATTTCCCAAGTTTGTCTCATGGAAATCATACTTCTCTTCCTCCACCTCCTTCAATTATTCTCCCTATCCCACAAGCTCAAAGACTTGAAAATTTCAAGATCACTCAATCGCTACTCACAATAAAACATAAAAATGGAAGTCCTGTGTGCACTCATGTCTTAGGACTGAAGTCACAGATTGTCAGGTTGAGAATGTTGGGTGTCATTGTCCCAAGGAAGTTGGCTATTGAATGGGTCTTTCAGTCACTTCCTAAGTCATATAGAAAGACTACTATGTGATAGTTCACAGCATGACCCTAATGGATCTTTCTTATTTTCTTATAGTTGCTGAATCAAGAATGGTTTGGTGCAATAGTCAAGCAAATATGGATGGAAGGTCTATTTCTCAAACTTCCATGGACATGGAGAATGGTAACATTGGAAGTCTAGAAAAGATTTCTCTTCCCAATGGAAAGGGATCGGCTTTGGTCAACCCAGTTGACCAAAAGGTAAAGAGAACGTCTAGGTCTGGGAGAGCCTTTTGTACCATTCCCAAAGAGTCTATATGTTTTCATTGTGAAGAAGGGGCACTGGAATCGAAGCTGCCCTAGCTACCTGAAAGAAAGAAGAATCAAAAGTTTGACTCTCGTTCAGGTAAGTCCGCAATCTAACTCTCTTAAGTTTCATTTGAATATTCTTAATACATTTTGATGTATGAAAGGATCAGAAAAAGAGTAGGAAACTTAAAGAAAAGAGTATGCTAAATCTGATCGCGTAGATGGATTTCTCTCACATGGTTTGAAGATCAGATTCTTGAGCTACTTCTTAAGAGTTATGATAGATTGCTAGGAAACCTAAAATATTAGTTGCATTGTAAGGAAAAAGGTTTTTCCACATTTTGAAAAAATAAATAAAAGTTTTCTTTATTTTATATCTCCTTACAATTGCATTCATGAAAACTTGATGTTTGTAGGTTTCTAGCAATATTGGAAATATGAATTTGATTCTTTCATTTGTGGTACTGTCTAAATTTATCAAATAAGGAATGATTCTCACCACCCAAGTTTCAATTGGACCGAAACATGGAATCATTCAAGTTGTTTAGTACGATGAATGAGAATTTTCATTTTTAAAAAATTAAGACTAGTTTCTTGTTCACATGTATATGTGACTCAAGTGAAGGACTAAGGGATCAAGTACACATTCTTGTGAACTAGCTAAAGTCCACCACAAAAGATGAATGAAACTATTCATCATCATTTACTAAGGTTTAGTAAATATGATTATACTTACAAGCTTAAGTATAACTTTGAGACATTGGAAAAATTCCAAATGTATGGCATAGTGAATAAGAAGAATCAAGTTAGGCAGAAGGATAAACGTTTCTTAAATCAGAAAAGATGGGAGAGTACTTTAGTATCATGATTTATGATCATCTTAATGATTTTGAGACCTTATAACAATTCATCCTCTAAGTGCCTTCTGATAGCTAAGAAGAGGAGTTATGAATTGTTGAAGTGGTTAAATCAAGAAGAGGATTCATACTTGGTTCCAAAAAGAAATCTTAGAGTTATACTCTAAGATTGTGACTTGAGTGGCATGTCTTAAAGAAGGTTTAAAACCCTTGTAAGAGTAAAAGTTTTCTACTCTTGTACATTTGAAGTTGGTAAGTTGTGATGTTTTGGATAAAACAAAGACCAACTAAGGCCAATTGTGTTAAGTGTTGTCTTGATTAGAATCCACACTATCTCTTGAATATTTGACAACGAAGTCTTATAGGTCAAGAAGATAGTGGGAGTCCAAAAGATCCTGAAATGGATTCAAGAACTAATCAAGAATAAAACTTGTATTTCATCACTAGCACACAACTAGAGGTTTATAACTTATCTTGTTGACATTTCTGTGCCCATTCCAGTTAAGTTGACTATAAATTTGTGTTCTACATGTTCTCAATTGTTTGCATAACTACTTGGAAGCATGGGCAGGCCCTTGTACTGATAGGTGACAAGAAGTTTAGATTGCAAAAGTTTAATCCATATGAGTTTGGATTTGTCACTAACCTTGTCTTGTGATTATGGTTTTGACAAATTCACGTGGATAAGAACAAATACACCATAAAATCTAAGGGTCATAAGTTTCTCTCCGATTCATGAAAATGATGGTGAGGAAACTCTTTCACCAAGTAGACTTTAAGTAGATAGTAATCATTGCATTCTCAAAGTTTTTGGTAGAGCACCCTAACATGGACTTATGAGAAATAGCAAAGGTCTAACCAGTTGAGACTATGATTACCGCATCCCTTTTCATAGTTCTTAAATTGTTTAGACACACCAGTGAGCTATTTGCCACAAGGTGTATGATTTTGATAAAGTCTTATCAAAGCAATCTAGTATCAGAAATTTAAACTTTAGTAAGAAAGTCAATAAAGTATTGATTTCTAAAAGTCCACTAATTTCTGAAATACATGTCAAAGCTAGTTGGAGCATAATTATTATGCTGATAATCATCATGTTAGTGGGAGCATGATAATTATGATAAGTATTGCAAGTTAGCAATGTTAATTATAGAAAACAAAAGTTCAACTCGTGAGGTTAAAAGGGTTGAAAAAATTGTTTTGCTATAATTAACGGAGAGGAAATTATACTTCTTTTCAATTCTAAAAGGCTTCGATTGAGATTTTAATCATTTTAGTCAAGAATATATATATATATATATATATATATATATATATATATATATATATATATATATATATATATATATATATATATATATATATATATATATGAATTTCATGTTGGATTGGTTCAACTTAAGGAAATTCTATATATTGCATTATCAAAATTCGGTTATGATTACGACATCCTTCTTCATAGTCAAATTTTGAAAACATGGCAAAAAAAAATATTGTAGCAAAAGACTGGTCTAGAATCATGTCTTTATGTGAGACATCATGAATCGTGTCCCGTTTGCTTTGGGTACAAGATCGATTGCATGTGCTATAATATTTATCCTTTCTAAATTTTCCAAATGCCTTGGGGCATTAAGAGGAAAAAGGTCTAGAATTGGATATGACTAAAGTGAATAACCAATTGTCGAGGAAAATCTAAGGTTTTACCAAAGATTGGTTGATCAAGGATAGTTGGAAGTATAATGTTAATATTGGAAGGATCATATTGACATATTCTGGAAAACAGACAACTCTTGTTCAGAAGTACTAGTCAAAATAGGAATATGGAGTTGTATCCATAGGTGGAAGTTATATGTGTAAGATTAGAAAACTTAATGCAAGAAGGATATTCAAAGCAATGTGCTTTGAGACTTCGTCTCCATGGAATTGATCTCCATTGGAATAACCTATAATGACTATTGACAAGTCTTTGTGACTTTGTACATATTAGGTTCTGTGCATATAAATTTAAAATCTAAATAGATTTGGGTAAATGTTAGGAATTTGGAATTCTTACATTTTACGATAAGGATTTGGGAGTGTGAAAAGAGAATCATTGAAAGTTCGTTCAATCGATCTATTTCACATAGAGTGCATACTTGATGTATTGCAAAGCTATTGTTTAGAAAACATAGTGTACATTCTTGGAGCATGGGACAACTAGTGTTTTTTAAATTCAAGTATAAAGTTGATAAAACCGAAACAATGAATAATGAGTAATCAGTATGGTGATAAATAAAAAGTGTTTTGTTTATATTCATAGTTTTGATACCATATTAGATACATTTATTCTTGTGTTTCATTTTGCATGTTTTGACGTCCAGAATAAACTAGGTTATTCTTCCTGAATGACTAAGTTATTCAAACCATCCACAGTCAGTCATAAGTTGGATTCAACCCGTGCTCATTTGAATCACTTCATTTATCACGAGTGATCATGAGATGATAATATCTTATATTCTTCAAACCTAGAGATATGAGTTGTTACTATGAGTTGATAGTACATTGATTGCACGAAAACGCATTGGTAACTGGATGTTATAAAACGTTCCTTTGTGTATGACTCAACAAGTAGTAAAACAAGCCATATAAGTAGAAGTTTATCCATTCCTTTTACCTTTGGGATTAAAGCGATATC
Source organism: Lactuca saligna (assembly GCF_052625555.1). Lineage (NCBI taxonomy): Eukaryota > Viridiplantae > Streptophyta > Magnoliopsida > Asterales > Asteraceae > Lactuca > Lactuca saligna. The sequence goes on from NC_136418.1 coordinate 92,792,811, forward strand.
TGTGGGCCCCTCAATGATTTAGTGATGACACATGTGAGTGCTTGGCCAAGCCAGGACTGATGTGATTTGTTCAATCAGTCAGTCGTCATAAATCAAAAATCGGGAAACAAAAAATGGATAGAGATAATGATTATTAATCCATGTCTCAGTCCATATGATATCTAGAATGGAAGAATATATGATCCTTTATCTAATGGACAAGTCATTGACAAGGTCAGAGTTCAGTTACAAGGTCAGAGTTCGACATCGGCTTTTGAGAGCTACGATTGCTAGTTTGGTTTCGAAGTCATACACAATAATAGTTTTAGAATTATCCAAGTGGGAGACTGTTGGATTAATGTCTATGTTCATAAGTATATTTGGTATGTACTTGACCCGACCCGACATGGTCCATTTGGGTTGCATGGCATCATGCACTTGGATAGACTAAATGAGAGAAATAAGACACTTATGGTTATTAATATATTATAAGTTCTAATATATTAATAATAATAAGAATAATAATATTTAATTAGTATTGATCAAGAATTAATTTAGAATTAATTATGTGATCAAAAGAAGACTAATTAAATATATGGGTTGATTATGTAAATCATCCATAACTTATATAGTGGTCCAAAGCTCCATGGATAATCAAATTGGGTTAAACCCATAGGATGCTCCATTGATGCTCCATGGAGGTTACATAACCTATGGGTCATGGAAATGAAAGGTCATGAAAATTAGGGTTTACATGGTGTAACCTAATTGTAAGACACTATATAAGCATCATATTATTAACCAAAATTGGCCACTAGTGTGTGTAAAAGAAGGGCTAGTCGATTTGATGATGTGTGGATTTCTCTCTAAGTTATTCCAAGAGCATTTGATGTTGTATGAGCCATTTGAGGTGTCACATTTGAGGCACTAGGCACTCAAGCCCCATGGAGTCAAGAAACAGTACAAGGGGTATGTATTCTATCTATATTATTACCCAAGTATCTATGATTGTATGCTAGATAGGGTAATACCTTGGAATATTAGTATTTGCATGTATATTAGAGAAAACATAGATCCAAGGTATTTAGGGTTTCATGTACACCATAGGAGTGTTAGAATGCTCAAAACCCAACACATGATGCATGCAACTTTTATGGCATCAATATAGTGTTTCTTGTAGGCGACATTTCTTCAGGAGTGGCCTTCTCTTCTTCGATCTTATCTAATGGTGTCTCAAGGACATATTCCTTGTCCTCAAAATGAAGGGTCATTATAATTTTGTGCATCCAATCGTTATAGTTGGTGCCATCTAATTGCACCTTAGATGTCACACCCCAAAACCGAGAACGGCGGAAACGTTCTGGGGCGGAGGACGTCGTGTATAGTATCACAACACAGTTGTAGTAAATAAGCAAACAGACATCATCCATTGCATTAAATATATAATTTTAATACAAGTGTGTAATGTGTAAAGTAATAGACACCAAAAATAAATGATAAAATACGAGTCTTGTATGTGCTCCGTCTTCTCAAAAACCTGTCACCGGTACCTGTCTACTGATGACCTGAGAATACAAGTTATTTTGAAAGCATAGATCAACATTTAAGTTGGTGAATTCATAAGTATTTTAATGTCTTTGATTTGTAAAAACGTAAGAAAAGACTTGTAAATGATTGATGATGCAATTCGTATAAGTGTGAAAACCCTAGAAAATCCTATATTTCCTACTAGTATAAAAAGTAGTCTTCTACCAAGACCCGACTGTTTTGCATGTTTGTTTCTTGTAAAAGTATGTAATTTTCCCATGGGTAACTATTATAATCAAAATATAGTCTACTTCATCATTTATGTGAATGTGTCACAAAGTAAAAGTAAAAAGGAAGCATTATATAAACATGTAAGTATTATCCTTTGGTACTAGGATAAACACGACAAAGTAACTTGCCGAATAGTAGTAACCGTAGACATCCATCGATGTGCATTTTCCCTCTGTAGCTAACAGCAGGGTGTAGAATGGTTAGTCTCGTACAAATATAACAATACTTACTTATATAATATGTAATAGTAACTCATCATATAGTATGTAAACGTATCTCTTCCCATAGTAAGTAATAGTTTCTCTTCATATAGTATGTAATACAGTTGTATAGACTCATGAATGAACTGACTCTTGTATGTTCCATTTGTACTAGGAATAGTAAGTAGTATTTCCCTAAGCTATACTTATTATAGTTTGCTAGTAATGTAGTTTTAAGTGTCCATGTAAGTTTATACACCTTTGCTATACAAGGTGTTGGAGTTGAAAACACAGCCATCCTATTCAATTGCATATATATATATATATATATATATATATATATATATATATATATATACCTACTTACTACATAAGTGTATGCATATCGTTTCTATGAATATATAAGTGAAAAATAGTTTTTGTAATTCATTTAAAGGGTTTGAAACGAGAAAATAATTATGAGTTGATGTCAGCTTGTAAAGCGATTCAAAAGTAGTTTGTTTGGTAAAACGGTTTGAAAGTATAGTAAATCCATATGTTTGGTAGTTATTAATCACATGTGATTGATATAATAACTATGATATGCAACTTGTATCCCCCCTATAAAAGTATTTAAAAGCATGTGAGAGCATTTAAAAGGTTGTTTAACGGGTATGAACTCACCTGCAATGAGTGGTTTGTTCGGAAGTGTCGGACAAGGTGCTAGGTGTCACGTGAGGACTTGAACACACACAATGGTCCTAGTTATCATATAATAAGTATATATGTATCTAATTAGTCTATTAATAACTAACTTATCAAGTTAAGACACCCTAGGTCATGGAAACACTTTGCTTCAAGTGCTATAGGTACCACAGGGTTGCATCTAAGGGTTGTGTGGCATGTCATTGGAGTTTATCGCCCATGAACCACCCCTTTATGGAGTATACAGCCCATGACCATTTCCCCATGAGTTTATGGCCGTAAACTCATGGTACTAAGTGCGAAGTTGTGTTTTGAGGTCTTACAAGTCATGATTGGGCATCAAATGATCAAGTCAAAGCCTTAGGAAAGCATTAGGGGCATAATAAGACCACCTTGTGGAGTTTACGGCCAAATGAACATATTATTATGTGTTCACGGCTGTAAACTATCTTAAGGACATGTTTTGATTATTGTTTAAGGTCTTAAACACTTCTAGGAAGGTTCAAGGTTGGCATCCAAGGCTTAGGAAGGGACTAATGTCCATTTTACCACTTTAAAAGGGGTTTACGGCCCAAGAACATCCTTGGTCGTAAACTCCTTTATTCTTGTGTTATTTGATGATTTTAAAGTGTTATCAAGTTCATATTAAGTACACAAGAAGCTAGGGAAAGTGTACTTACAAGATAGAAGCTTGATTTGGTGTTTAAGGTCCAAGAACACTAGTGTGTGTTCTTGGTGTTTCGAAGAACACTTGAAGATCTAGCTATAAATCAATAATGAATGGATGAAATGATGTATAACTACTAGATGTTAGGTTATAACAACAAATCAAGTCGAGAAACACTTACGTTTTCGGAAGATCGGGTGAAGAACGGGATGATAGTTGAGAGAGAATGGAGGGTGTTCTTGAGAATGGAAGTTGGAAATGAAGAGTTTGGGGAGTAAACTCATGCTTAAGGCATGAGTTCACGGCCTAGGGAGAGTTTACGACCCAAAATCCAAAATTTTGGCTGTGAACTCTTGGTTAGGGTGCAATGGGTGGGTTTGCTACTTCACAACCCGAGACAGTACTTCCTTTCCTTCGTTCGTTTAAAGAATAAGCACTAAAAATGCTCAAACAGACTATTAAATTGGCTACCAGTTATTAGAAATGTAATTGACTTTTAATTGAAGTGATTGACTTTAGAGTTTGTCCGAATGAAAATTTTGGGTTGTCACATCATCCCCTCGGTAAAGGGAATTTCGTCCCGAAATTAAAGTTTAAGCGAATAAAATAGTTACAAATAACTAAGCAAATAGATGAGGGTATTTCAATTTCATTTAATCCTTGCGCTCCCATGTGAATTCCGGTCCTCGCTTGGCATTCTAGCGAACCTTCATAATCGGGATATGACATTGTTTCGTCTGCTTGACCTCACGGTCCATGATCTCTATAGGTTCTTCCACGAAGTTGAGGCTCTCGTTGATCTTGATCTCATCGAGTGGGATTACAAGAGTCTTGTTGGACAGACACTTTTTCAAGTTTGAGACGTGGAATGTAGAATGTACGTTATGAAGTTCGTTGGGTAGACTGAGTTTGTAAGCTAGAGGGCCGATTCTAGTGAAAATCTCGAAAGGCCCTATGTATCTTGGACTGAGCTTCCCACGCTTTCCGAAGCGTATCAAGCCCTTCCAGGGTGCGACTTTCAAAAGAACGCGGTCTCCCACCTGGAATTCCAAAGGTTTCCTTCACTTGTCTGTGTAGCTTTTCTGTCGGTCTCTAGAGGCTTTCAATCGTTCATGAATCTGAACGATCTTCTCTATCGTTTCCCGAATGATTTTCGGACCTTTGAGAGTGCTGTCAGGAACTCGTCCTTCAGCTAACTGGGTGTCACCCACCTCAGCCTAGCACAGAGGGGATCTACACTTCCGGACATAGAGGGCTTCGAATGGAGCAGCCTTGATACTCGTGTGATAACTGTTATTGTAGGAAAATTCGACAAGGGATAAGTGAGTATCCCATGCTTTCCCAAAGTCGATCACACAGGCTCTCAACATATCTTCCAGTGTTTGGATGGTTCTCTCGCTTTGTCCATCGGTCTGAGGATGGTAGGTTGTACTCATGTCCAACCTCGTCCCTAGGGAACTTTGTAGTGACTGCCAGAACCTCGAAGTGAACCTACTATCTCTATCGGAGATAACGGATATAGGAACACCGTGCAGTCTTACGATTTCCTTAATGTATGTTCTCGTAAGCTTCTCCATCTTGTTAGTTTCTTTGATAGGCAGGAAGTGTGCAGACTTGGTCGATCTATCGACGATGACCCATATGGTATCAAGTCCACTCGTTGTCTTGGGCAACTTGGTTATGAAATCCATAGTGATCCGTTCCCACTTCCATTCTGGTATCTCTGGTTGTTACAGCAAACCAGAGGGTTTCTGGTACTTAGCCTTAACCTTTGAGCAAGTAAGGCATTTACTTACGAAGGTAGCAATCTTTGCTTTCATGTTAGGCCACCAGTATAACATTTTAAGATCCAGATACATCTTATCTGAACCTGGGTGAACGGAATATCCAGTGTTGTGCACCTCAGTCATGACCATGTCTCTGAAGCCACCGCGTTTCGGTGTCCAGATTCGGTCCATGACATATAACGCTCTGCCACCCTTGCTTTCTAGGTTCTTATCCATTCCTCTCAGGGATTCACTTTCCACATTTTCGGGTTTCAAGGCGGCGAGCTGAGCCTCTTTAATTTGCGTGGACAAGTGTGAATGGATAATCATAGTCAAGGATTTGACTCTAGGACTAGAGTATTCCTTCCGACTTAGGGCGTTAGCTACTACGTCGGCTTTGCCGGGATGATAACGAATTTCGTATTCGTAGTCATTGAGTAGTTCGACGCACCGTCGTTATCTCATGTTGAGCTCTTTCTGGTCGAAGATGTGTTGGAGGCTTTTGTGGTCTGTGAAGATAGTACTTTTCGTACCGTACAGATAATGTCTCCAGATCTTCAGAGCAAACACAACTGCTTCTAACTCAAGATCGTGTGTGGTGTAATTGACCTTGTGCGTCTTCAGTTGTCTCGAGGCATAGGCAATGACCTTTCCTCATTGCATCAGAACACATCCGAGCCTTTGGTTGGATGCATCACAATAGACCACAAAGTCTTCTATTCCTTCTGGGAGGGATAGTATTGGTGCAGTGCATAAGGCTCGTTTAAGCGTTTAGAACGCCTTCTCTGGTTTCTCTTCCCGGTCAAAGGCCATGCCTTTTTGGGTCATTGTGGTAAGTGGTTTCGCGATACTAGAGATGTTCTGTATGAACCTGTGGTAGTAGCCAGGGAGGCCTAGAAATTGACGAATTTATGTTGGTTTCTTCGGTGCTGACCAGTTCTCAATAGCTTTAATTTTGGAAGGATCCACGTCTATTCCCTTTTCGCTAACGACGTGGCCCAAGAATTCGACTTTTTGAATCCAAAACTCGCACTTAGAGAACTTTGCGTAAAGCTTCTCCGATCGTAATGTTTCTAAAACTTTCCTTAGGTGTTAACTATGTTCCTCCTTACTTTGGGAGTAGATAAGTATGTCATCAATGAAGACGATAATGAACTGATCCAAGTATGGACGACACACCCTATTCATCAGGTCCATGAATACAGCTGGTGTGTTGGTTAATCCGAATGGCATCACTACAAAGTCGTAGTGTCCATAGCGAGTTCGAAAGGCTGTTTTGGGGACATCCTCTTCTAGTACTCACAATTGGTGATACCCGAATCGTAGATCTATCTTCGAGAAGTAATTTGATCTTTGAAGTTGATCAAATAAGTCGTCAATTCGGGGTAGAGGATAACGATTTTTAACGGTAAGTTTGTTGAGTTCCCTGTAGTCGATGCACATACGAAACAATCTGTCTTTCTTCTTGACAAACAAGACCGGTGCTCCCCATGGTGAGAAGCTTGGGCTAATGAATCCCTTCTTGAGAAGTTCGTTAAGCTGACAGGAAAGTTCCTGCATCTCCGTTGGTGCCAGACGATAAGGAGATTTGGCTACTGGTGTAGCCCCTTGCACTAAGTGGATTCTGAACTCGACTGGGCGTTGTGGTGGTAATCGTGGTAGTTCTTTTGGAAAGATGCCGGGAAAGTTGTGTACTTCTAGAATGTTCTGAATTTCCTTTACTTCTTGACTCGTATCTATGACGTGTGCCAGGAACGCATGATTTTCCTTTCGTAAGCACTTTCGAGCTTGAATACTCGAAATGATGCGAAGGTTCGTACTAGATTTGTCGTCGTAGATAACTAAGGTTTCGTTGTTAAGGAGGTTAAGACGAATTGCTTTCTCAAAGGACATGATGTCGGCGCGAAGATGACTTAACAAATCCATATCGATTATGACGTCGAAACTTTTAATTATGACTGGCATGAGGTCTATTTGGAAAAAATGACAATCTAAAGTTAGAGTACAACCAACGTAGATGTAGTTTGTGATGGGTTTTGTACATAAGAACATTCTTATGTGCGCATACAACCCCTAATGCTTGGATCTAGGTATGTCTAATTAAACATGCATTGAATCCAAGACTCCTAATGGCTAATTAGGTATAAGAACAATACAAAACCAGAGTTAGAATCATACCTTGAAACACTTGTTTGATCTTCTTGTTCTTGGAGCTTTAGAGTCACAATTGTCACTCCTCTAATGGCTTACAAACACCAACTAGCAAAGAGAATGATTTGAGAGAGAGGAGTGAGGAGGAAATCGGCCAGGGTATCCTTGCTGTAGAGGAGGTGCCGATTTCCTATCCCAAGGGGTCTATTTATACGTGTAAGGCTCCTAGGGTTTCATCCTTAAACCCTAATTGGATAACTTAGACTCTCAGCAATCCCAATCCTTTACATAGATAAGTCATGGACGCATTTGAGGCTATCCCAAGCCCTAGAATTCGTCCAACCCATATCCCATAAGGATTTACAGCCTAAAGTATAACTATCAAACAATTGACAGTTTATACCCTCTTATTTAATTAATCTCTTTAAGTCACCAAATTAATACTTATTAATTTATGACTTATATTAATCAAATAACAATATTATTATTCATTATATTATTCCCATAATATATTAATAATATCTATTCTCTCATAATAAATCATCCTACCAAGTTGCTATGGTGAAGGCAACCCAAAAGGACCATGCACAATCGGGTCAAATACTTGCCTAATATAGTTGCAGCCTTAGACACTATTCCAACAGTCTCCCACTTGGATAAGTCTAGTAACTATATGCACAAGTACAATCCGATTTGCAATCGTAGCTCTCAAAGACGCTGTCAAACTCTGATCTAATCAATCTTGTCCTTTAGATAAGGGATCGTACAGTCCTCTGTTAGATATCATGCTGACAATTCTATGGAACGATTAGTCTAGCATTTGGTTTCTCGATCTCCGATTTATTTGACATAGAACTTAATCGAACACATCAATTCAGTTCTGACCGGGCCCGACACATAAGTCAAATCAAATCATCGAGTGGCCGAGATATCACTTTTTCCTTCTTAGGATAAAATTTACAGATAAACTACAACTTATATGCATTTACTTATTCATTAATCAACTATACACAACAATGCGTTTTATAACATCGAGTTACCAATGCGTTTTCGTATTATCAATGTACAATCAATTAGCAAATAACAAACCATATATCTAGGTTTTAAGACTATATGATATTATCGTCTTGCGATCACCCTTTTATCACATTCCATAAGGTGATTCCAGCAAGCGCGGGTTTGTTCCAATGCTCAAAACCAGTTCATAAGCACTCATGAACGTTGCAGCAATCTTTTGCTATGTCTAATACCATTTAGACACTCTACACACCTATTCATGACAATCTTCATTCATATCTACTTCCGACATATGAACGATTGTGGACAACTTGAATAATTCGATTATTCTTAAGAAACTCAATTATTCTGGAAGTCAAAACATGCAAAGTGAAACAATAGTTAAACAATTAACATAAGACAGTAACATTACTTATAAATAAAACTCCTTTATTTAATCATCAAATGTCAATTACATTTATCTATTATATGTTTCTAATACTATCTAATCTATGCTAATATCATCCTTCAGCCAATACTCCTAGCATGCTGCAAATGCTTAACTCTACTCAGTCCCTTCGTAAGCGGATCTGCTGGGTTATCTTCTGATGATATCCTCTTCACTACGAGTTGTCCTTCTTCTACACGATGTCTAATAAAGTGATATTTTTTGTCGATATGTCGTGATCAACCATGATCTCTTGGTTCCTTGGTCAAGGCAACCGCTCCTTCATTATCACAGAAAATCTCCATGGGCTCCTTTATGGCAGGTACAACTCCAAGATCACCAATGAAATTCTTCAGCCATATTGCCTCCTTCGACGCTTCGCTCGCTGCAATGTACTCTGATTCACATGTTGAATCAGCTATGGTTTCCTTCTTGGAACTTTTCCAAGTTACTGCTCCTCCATTCAGGGTAAAGACCCAGCCCGACTGCGAACGGTAGTTGTCCCTGTCGATCTGAAAGCTGGTGTCACTATACCCTCGCACCTTCAAGTCATCACTCCCTCCGAGGACTAAAAACCATTCCTTCGTCCTCCGAAGGTACTTAATGATATTCTTCACCGCAATCCAATGGGCTCTGCCAGGGTTCCCTTGACATCTACTAACCATGCTCAAAGCAAAGGCTACATCAGGGCGAGTACAAGTCATAGCGTACATGATTGAGCCAACTGCCAAAGATTCCATCTGCGAGACGCTTTCTTTAGTACATAAATGGACTTCTCAAGCTTACACACTTTATTCGGATGCTTCGGATCAATAAACCCCTCTGGCTGAGCCATGTAAACATCCTCAGCCAACTTCCCGTTAAGGAAAGCAGTCTTGACATCCATTTGCCAAATCTCATAATCATGAAATGCGGCAATAGCTAGCATCACTCTAATAGATTTTATCTTTGCAACTGGTGAGAAGGTCTCTTCATAGTCAACTCCGGGAGTTTGAGTAAAGCCCTTCGCAACCAATCACGCTTTATACGTGTGTACCTTTCCATCCACGTCGGTCTTCTTCTTGAAGATCCATTTGCACCCAACGGTTTTACGTCCAGGCACATTATCAACCAAATTCCAAACTTGGTTATCATACATGGGTTGGATCTCGCTATCCATTGACTCTTTCCACTTTGCAGACTCCGGGCCTACCATGGCTTCCTTATAGCTATTAGGTTCATCAAGGTTTATTAGTGTACTATCACTAATATACGTGTCCCCTTTGGTAGTAATATGAAAACCATACAACTGGGGTTGAACTCTAACTCTTTCGGAACGTCTAAGAGGTAATGATACGCCAATTGGTTCAACCGGAGTTTCCTCCTCGGGTTGAGTGCCAGCGGTAGAGGTTCCTTCATCTATCGACTCTTGAATCTCTTCAAGATCAATTTGCCTCCCACTGTCTCCTTGGCTTATGAGTTCTCGCTCTCAGAAAACTCCTCTACTCGCAAAAAACACAACATTGTCCTTCGGTCTATAGAAGAGATATACAAAGGATTTCTGCAGGTAGCCGATGAAAATACATCGCTCACTACGAGGTTCGAGCTTGTCGTTAGTATCTCTTCTTACGAAAGCCTCGCAACCCCAAACTGTGATATGTGCTAACGAAGGAGCTTTCCCCGTCCACATCTCGTGAGGTGTTTTGGAAACCTTCTTAATAGGGACTCGGTTAAGGATATGGGCGGCAGTCTCTAAGGCATACCCCCAAAAAGAGATAGATAGCAAAGCACGACTCATCATAAAGCGAACCATGTCCAACAACGTTTGATTACGCCTTTTTGCCACACCATTCAATTGTGGTGTCTTATGTGGCGTCAATTGTGAAACTATTCCACACTCCTTGAGATAATCGTGGAATTCAAAACTTAGGTACTCTCCTCCTCGATCGGATCGAAGCATCTTGATCTTCCTGCCAAATTGATTCTCCACTTCATTTTTGAACTCTTTGAACTTTTCAATAGTTTCTGACTTTTGCTTAATTAAGTAGATATACCCATATCTACTATAGTCATCGGTAAAAGTCACGTAGAAGCGGTTTCCATCCTTCGTGGTAGATCTAAATGGTCCACACACATCAGTATGTATGAGGTCCAATAGACCCTCACCCCTTTCGCACGTACCAGCGAAGGGTGACTTAGTCATCTTTCCAAGTAAACAAGATTCGCATGTGTCATCTTCCCTAAGGTCGAATGACTCCAACACTCCATCCTTTTGGAGTTGGGCTATGTGTTTCTTGTTGACATGTCCAAGACGACAATTCCATAAGGATACCTTATCCATACTGTTGGAAGAATCCATGCATAAAACATCATTTCCTAAGTTATCAACAATCATAACAGTTTCATAAATTCTATTACATGGTATAGCTTCAAAGTAAAAGGCACAATTCAGATAAGGTAAAATAGAACCATTCTCATTATTAAAAGAAAATCTAAAACCTTGTCTAAACAAACCATGAAATGAAATGATTTTTTTAGCCATTTCTGGAGAATAGCAACAATTGTTCAAATCTAAAGATAAACTATTCCTAAGCACTAAAAAATACACTCCAATCTTGGTTACAGGCGAACGATCTTCTGTTCCCCATGATTAGATTTATTCTTCCATGCTCCACGTCTTTACTTCTTCTTAGTCCCTGCACATTAGAACAAATGTGGTAACCACAACCGGTATCAAGAACCCAAGAAGTATCATGAGATGAATCGTTAGATTTAATTGTGTATATACCTGCGAAAGATGGCTTGATCTTTCCTTCCTTGATGGGTTGCAGGTACTCCGGGCAGCTTCTCTTCCAATGTCCTATCTTGTGGCAGTGGTGGGACTCTGCCTCCTTCGGGTTAGGGCATGGCTTAGCGGGATCACCTTTGGTCCCACTAGAAGAGGCAGCATCTTGGGCTTTCACCTTGCGATAGTTCTTTGACGAAGCGTTCCTCTTCTTTCCCTTTCCTTGTCCAATTGCCAAGACAGGAGCGGCGAGCAGATTGGGAGTTGGTGCAACAGACTTCTCCTTGAAGTTGCTCTCAGCGACCCTCAAGAGACCTTGGAGTTTGCTTAGGGTGACCTCTTCTTTGTTCATGTGATAGGTCATCCTAAATTGATTGTAGCTTGGAGGCAAAGAGTGAAGCACCATGTCGATCGCCAAGTCTTCCCCAAAGTCAACGTTTAACTTGCGAAGGCGGTCGACATACCTTTGCATCTTTTGCAGGTGCACGGTAAGAGACTCTCCATGACCCATCTTAGCGGAAATCATGTTAGTGAAAATCTCATAACGCTCTTGTCTCGCGTTTTGATGGTATCTCTCCAATAAGTCTTGGTGCATTTCGTACGGATACATGTCCTCGTAGGACTTTTGGAATTCGGGGTTCATAGTTGCGATCATGATGCAATGTACATTCGTTGCATCACGCTCGTGAGTTTCGAAAGCGGTCATTTTGGCGGGAGTAGCGATTTCGGGGTTGATTTTCTCGAGCTTCTCATCGAGGACATACTCCTTATCCTCATAGCAAGCAATCGTGCGAATGTATCTTATCCATTCGCTAAAGTTCGTTCCGTCAAAGGTGACCTTTTGACAAAGGCTCATCAAAGTGAATGAACTAGCAACAGCGTTGTTAGCGTTCGACATCTACAATAGAAAGGACAAAGATTGATTAGAATGTGAATCCCTAATTATCACCCAATTAGAAAATTAGGGCTAGGATCCAACAACAATATTTACAGATTAGAAAAGGGATGCCGTAATCTAACATGCAAACAATTTGAAGGTAAGTGAATGACGATTCACTAATTCTCCACCATGAAAAACATAACTTCAAGTCCTAAATGTATTGAGAATTCCTAGGTTCGGATGAGTTTCATTGAAACTTTTCAATGGCATGTTTAAATCTCGATATGCCCCTCCTGTTTGTGTCACACTCCGAAAACCGAAGGCGGAATACATTTCCGGGGTGGACTACCATGTTGAGTATCAAATCCAATGTACATAGTAAGTAAAGTAAAACAAGCATTACATTACATAGTAACAGTTTTACAGTTGTTTCAAAAGTAAAGTTTGTACAGTTGTGATACATAGTATATATTGACAACATGTAACGGGTCTTCATGTACACCGTCTTCATGCAAAAGGATCTTCGGGTACCTGTTCTAACGCTGACCTGAGAACACAAGCGGTTTGAAAATCAGCATAAAGCTGGTGAGTTCATAAGCGGTTTTTGTTTGTGAAAATGCTTCGGTTTCCTTTCTGTTTCCGAAATGTTATGTACACCAAGAAAATCCCGTATTTTCTTAAAAGTTGGTTATTGTTTCACAAATGTAAAGTATAGTAAGTTTGTACACTGAAAACATGTTTACTCATGTGAAAACGTATAGTTGGTTATCTGACTGGTTAAACTGTTCTGTTTACTTATCATGTGTTACCAGGAAAGTCCCATACTTTCCTTATTGTATGTTACTAATTGTAAAAGATGTAATGTTATCCATTTTGTGACTCTTTCTAGTTATGTAAGTGTTACCCAGGAAAGCCCCATGCTTTCCTGCATGTATGTATCTTATGTAAACGATGTGAAAGATGTAAAAGATGTGATCGTGATTAGATTCCATGTTTTCCCCAGGAAGGTCCCGTACCTTCCTGAATGTTAGTTACAGTAAGTAAAAGATGTAAAAGATGTAAACGATGTAAACGATGTATAAAGTAATCCATTATTACTGTAAGTAAATCTCTGTTATCCTAATTGCGAGTTCCATAACCATACAATAGACTGAAACCTGTGGCAATAAGTAGTCCACATGTGGCAATAAGTCGTCCACATACTTATGACTTTCGTCACCCTTGAACCATTTCGGTTCGGCTGTAGCTAGCAGCCAGGTGTGGGGTAGTCAGCCCCGTATAGATCTATACACTCAAGTCACGCTCTCTAAATACCAGAGATTCTGGTTATGGGTGTAGTCCTCCACTCGCGTAATCCAGGTGGAGTGTTCTCCGAGGACGTGTCTCCAATCATACAGGAATAACAAATTTACTAGTAATAATATGAAAGTCCTCCACTCGTATAAGTGAGGGGAGTGTTACCGAGGACAAAACAGTGTACTGGTATTATATTCAAATGTTTTAATGTTATGCTTTTAATTGATAAAATGTGGAAAAACCATTTGTGAAATACATGTAAAACATACTAGTTTGAAAGACTTATTTCACAAATATATGTTACGTGATCTGCATGTTCGATCTGTTATCAGTTGTGGTAATCAGTTATAAAAGCATACAAAATGTGAAATACACATTTGAAAACATGTTTTGAGTATAAGAATTCCCTTGTACTTTGCTTGTGTTCCCGAACTGAAAACAGTGAAAACAGTGAAAAAGGGTAGGGGTATGAACTCACCGGACTCGGAAACGTGTCGGTTTTGAATGCTAGACGTCGGTTCGGGGTTTGATTACTCGCGATGACCCTATGTAAAATGATATAATTTCCATATATATACAATTAGAGATACATTCACTAATCATATGGAACATTACACTCCAATGAGGTTAAACACCTCAAAACGAGCGTTTGGAGTGACCCGGGTGACATCTTTGGATTTGTAATGACACAAGGGACTTGGGACTTGAGTTTACTCCCCATAAGTAAACATTTTAAAGATTTTACAACAATGGAACACCCACATACATGAGTTTACGGCCGTAAACTCATGTGGGTGAGGTTTTGGTGTTTTAAGTGCTCAATTGGACTTAAGGATTGCTAGAAATGATTATCTAAATACCTTGGAACACTTGGAATGGATTCAAATCATTTAAAACATGAGTTTACAGCCACACTCATAGAGTTTACGGCCGTAAACTCACCATGGTTAAGAATAATTGATTTGAGCTATTTAGGGCAATCACATGTGATTCAAACTAATTTTCTAAGCATTGTTATGAATTTAGAACACCAATTAAGACATTTATTGGAGTTTATGGCCTAGAGGTATGTTCTAAGGCCGTAAACTCTCTTTTATCATTGAAAAAGATAGTTTTTGGTGTTTAAAACAATCACATGTGATTCTAGAAATTTGTATAAGCCATTTGGGTGTGTTTGATGCATCTTAAACATTGTTTTATGAGTTTACGGCCAAGGGTATGTTCCTAGGCCGTAAACTCTCATAAATCATACTTTTGTTGTGTTTCAATCCTTTAAACCATTTTTAGATGCATCTAGATTTTACCACAAAGCCATAGATTGAGTTTGGAAGCATTTGAGCATGTTTAATTGCCTTAAATCACCCTTTTAGAGGAGTTTACGGCCCAAGAGTATGTCTTGGCCGTAAACTCTTCTTTATTACTCAAAAATCAAGTTTAAAGTGTTCCAAGTCTAGATTAGCAAGTCCATGGTTCATGTCTAAGTCCCAACTAGGTTTTGGAAGGGTTAATTGGCTTAAATACCCCTTGTATATGAGTTTACGGCCCAAGAATGTTCCTTGGCTGTAAACTCACTTTTTTCCCTCTAAATCCATGTTCTACATGTTATAAGTTCTTCCCTTTAAGCCCTTAAGTCATATCTAGTGTCCAACTATGCAAAGGAAGGGTTTTAGGGCTTAAAAACCCTTGAAATATGAGTTTACGGCCCATGAATGTTCCATGGCCGTAAACTCATGAATGTTGGCCTAATTCATGATTTGAACTCGAATTTGGATGCCAAATATGTTAGAGATTAAGGCTAGGAAGGTACCTTAGAGATTAGAAGCCTTAATTTTGAGTTTTGATCTCTTAAACTTGGATTAGGAGAGAGGTGGGTAATGTTTAGTGATAATTTGACCAAAGGCTTCAAATGAAGTCCTAAACACGTTGATATAGTGTTTAAGTTTTGGACACGGTGGAATTTTACCCGATACCGGCGTTAGACGGGGTTTTTGGTCGTACCCGATTGAGTTACCGTAACCCGATACGGTAAAGTCTAGAATTATTCCGATCACTAAAGTTGGGTGTTAAATTGATTTCTAAATGTATTAAGACACCCATTAAGTCATTTTAATTGTGTCCTAATTAATGACTTAATTAAACGGAGAAATCGGAAATTGGAAATCGGAATAACGATCGGTTGCGCGAGTTGATTTATGAAAAAGTTACATTAAAATGAAGCGGAAATTTCGGGTTGTTACATTATCCCCCCGTTAAAGGGAATTTCGTCCCGAAATTCAAGTTTAGAACATAAGACAAGATACAAATCATGGATAAGAAAAGAGTTGTGGATACTTCTGTTTCATTGAGTCTTCCCGTTCCCAAGTGAATTCCGATCCCCGCTTGGCATTCCAGCGAACCTTCACTAACGGGATGCGACTTTGTTTTGTACGTTTGACTTCTCGATCCATGATTTCGATCGGTTCCTCCACAAAGTTGAGGTTTTCATTGATCTCGATCTCGTCTAAGGGAATTGTTAGGGTTTCATCGGATAGGCACTTTTTAAGATTTGAAACATGAAAGACAGGATGAATGTTACTGAGTTCGTGAGGTAAATGAAGTTTATAGGTAACTGGACCAATCCTAGAGAGGATCTTAAAGGGTCCAATATACCTCGGATTAAGTTTCCCACGCTTGCCAAAGCGTACAGTGCCTTTCCAGAGCGAGACTTTCAACAGGACACGATCTCCAACCTGGAATTCTAACGGTTTCCGACGATTATCAGCGTAACTCTTTTGACGATCACGTGAGGCTTTCAGTCGGTTACGGATTTGAATGATCTTTTCGGTGGTTTCGCGGATGATTTCAGGACCAGTGAGAGCACTGTCGGGGACTCGACTCCTTGCTAACTGTGTATCCCCCACCTCGGCCCAGCACAGAGGGGATCTGCACTTACGACCGTATAGAGCTTCGAACGGAGCAGCCCTAATGCTGGTGTGGTAACTGTTGTTGTACGAGAACTCGATCAAGGATAGACGTGTATCCCAAGACTTTCCAAAGTCAATGACACATGCCCGAAGCATGTCCTCCAGGGTTTGGATTGTTCTCTCACTCTGTCCATCGGTCTGAGGATGATACGCCGTGCTCATATCTAGTTTGGTTCCAAGGGCTTTCTGAAGAGATTGCCAGAATCTGGAGGTAAACCTACTATCTCGATCAGAGATAATGGAAACAGGTACACCGTGAAGACGTATTACCTCCTGGATGTAGATTCGCGCGAGTCTCTCCATCTTGTATGATTCTTTGATTGGGATGAAGTGAGCGGATTTTGTCAAGCGATCGACAATTACCCATATGGTATCGTACCCACTAGAACACCTGGGTAGTTTGGTGATGAAGTCTATGGTAATCATTTCCTATTTCCACTCGGGAATCTCGGGTTGTTGGAGCAGACCTGAAGGCTTCTGATGTTCAACTTTGACCTTGGCGCAAGTCAGACATTTGCCCACAAATGTAGCTATCTTAGCTTTCATGTTCGGCCACCAGTATTGTTTCTTGAGATCCAGATACATCTTGTCCGAACCTGGGTGAACAGAGTATTTGGTTCTATGTGCTTCCTCCATGACTATTTCCCTGAATCCACCAGATTTGGGAATCCAGATTCGATTCATGAAACAGTGAACTCCGTCACCTCTGATCTCAAGTTTCTTTTCCATTCCTCTCAAGGTTTCATCTGACACGTTTTCAGGTTTGAGGGCTGCATACTGAGCTTCTCGGATTTGCGTAGGTAAGTTGGAATGGATGGTCATCGTCTGGTTCTTCACTTTGTGGCTTGTACTATCCTTTCGGCTAAGGGCATCTGCTACCACATTGGCCTTGCCGGGGTGGTAACGGATTTCACACTCATAGTCACTGAGTAATTCTACCCATCGCCGTTGCCTCATGTTTAAGTCTTTTTGATTAAAGATGTGCTGCAGACTCTTGTGATCAGTGAAGATTGTGCACTTGGTTCCGTAGAGATAATGTCTCCAAATCTTCAATGCGAAGACTACTACTCCTAGCTCCAAGTCGTGTGTGGTATAGTTGACTTCGTGTGTTTTCAGCTGTCTAGAGGCATAGGCAATCACCTTTCCTCTTTGCATAAGCACACAGCCTAAACCTTGATTAGACGCATCGCCATAGACAATGAAGTCCTCTGTCCCTTCAGGCAGAGACAGAACAGGCGCGCTGCATAAGGCTCTCTTCAACATTTGGAATGCAGTTTCTTGCTTATCACTCCAACAAAAGGGTACACCTTTCTGTGTTAGAGTGGTTAACGGTTTGGCGATTTTGGAAAAGTTCTGAATGAATCGTCGATAGTAGCCGGCGAGACCTAAGAATTGACGAATTTCCGTGGGTATTTTCGGTGCCGACCAACTCTCTATCGCTTTAATTTTGGAAGGATCTACATGAATACCCTCCTCGCTTACTACGTGACCGAGGAAAGTTACCTTCCATATCCAGAATTCACATTTGGAAAATTTCCCGTAAAGCTTTTCGGATCTAAGAGTTTCCAACACTAGTCTCAAGTGTTGTTTGTGGTCTTCTTCGTTTCGGGAGTATACGAGGATGTCATCAATGAATACGATAACGAATTTGTCTAAGAAAGGACGGCACACCCGGTTCATCAGATCCATGAACACAGCCGGTGCATTGGTTAGACCGAAGGGCATCACTACAAACTCGTAGTGTCCATACCGAGTCCTAAAAGTTGTCTTGGGAACATCATTCTCCTGGACTCGTAACTGATGGTACCCCGACCGAAGGTCTATCTTAGAGAAGTAACTGGCTCCCTGGAGTTGATCGAAGAGGTCGTCTATTCTTGGAAGAGGATATCGGTTCTTAACGGTTAACTTGTTCAGCTCACGATAGTCGATACACATCCGAAAGGATCCATCTTTCTTTTCGACAAACAGAATCGGAGCTCCCCAGGGTGAGGAACTCGGCCTAATGAATCCTTTACTGAGCAACTCATTGAGTTGACTGGATAACTCCTGCATTTCTGTGGGAGCTAAGCGATACGGGGATTTTGCTACGGGAGTAGCTCCAGGAATTAGGTCAATACGGAACTCGACCTGACGTTCGGGAGGAATTCCTGGAAGTTCTTCGGGAAACACACCGGGAAAGTTACAGACTTCGGGGATGCTCGCGAGGTCTCTAACTTCTTGTTTCTCGTTGATTACATGAGCTAAGAATGCAACACACTCCTTTCGAAGGAGCTTTCGAGCTTTGATGCAAGAAATGATATGAAAGTTGGAACTGGGTTTATCGCCATAGACTACGAGAGTTTGATCCGAAGGAAGATTGAGACGGATAGCTTTTTCGTAACAAAGAATGTCAGCATGATTGGGACTCAACCAATCCATGCCAATGATAACATCAAAGCTCTTAATGGAAACGGGCATGAGATCTATAGGAAATGAGTGATCATTTAGGGTAAGCGTACAACCTATGAATATATCGTTAGCGCTTTCTTTCTCACCATTAGCCATCTCGACGGTAAATGTTTCGGTTAGTGGTTGAGGATGTGGTTTTAGATTGTGTTTGAATGCATGACTAACAAAACTCCTTTTAGCACCCGAATCGAAAAGAATACTAGCATATGAGTTGTCGAGAAGGAACGTACCCGAAACAACAGTGGGATCGGCAACTGCTTCCTCCCGTCCCATGGTTAGGACCCTTCCAGTGTTACCAGCAGTTGACTTCTTGGGACAATCCCTTTTAAAGTGCCCAACTTCACCACAGTTGTAGCAGGCTTGACTAACACCTGCTCCCGATGATTGATTAGCTGATTGGGTAGGAGTTCTGCAGTACCGAATTGTGTGCCCTTTCTTACCACAGTTGGTGCAAGACAATTCTCGACAGGGACCAGGATGATGATGGTATTTACACTTGTCACATTGAGGAAGGTTACCAGTATATTTACTGGTAGGAGTTGAGGCTGTGGATCCCATAGCAGAAACAACAACAACAGGAGTAGCAGTAGCAGCATGGACTGCTACCGTCTGTTGTTTCTTAGATGATCCTTGAGAAGATTGACCTTTCTTCTTTTTCCAGAATTTCCTCTTTTCACCACTCCTTTGAGTCGGCTCAGAAGTGGTAGTGATTTCCTTGACATCGTCGTTGTGATCAATCAGAATTTGTGCTAAGGTCTTGGCACTATCGTAGGTATCCGGACGAGCAGCTAAAACGTGACTCTTTATTGGTTGAGATAACCCCCAAACGAAACTTTCGATCTTTTTGTTTTTAGGAGTGACTAACCCCGGGCAGAGAAGTGCGAGATCATCAAATCGGGAAGTATATGCAGCAATGTCGGAACCTTTCATCTTCAGGTTCCAGAGCTCGTGCTCTAATTTCTGCATTTCACCACGGGGGCAATACTCAGCAATGAGAAGTTCCTTCATGGCTTCCCAGCTCATGGCATTGGCTACGGGTAAGGTCAGAGATTTGACTCGGCCATTCCACCAAGTCAAAGCTTTATCCGCGAAGGTACAGGCTGCAAATTTGACTTTATCGGATTCCGCACAAGCACAGAGTTCAAAGATGGACTCGATTTTCTCGAACCATCGAGATAAAGAAATGACACCTCCAGCGCCATTAAAGGATGTTGGTTTCGCATTCATGAAATCCTTATAGGAACCCCCTCTTTGGTGTCCCTGGCTACCCTCAGGGTTTTGAGATTGAGTACCACCACCCGAACCACTAGGGTTCATTTGTGACATAGCTGCTACCATTGCAGCTGTCATCATTGTCTGAACCGATGCTAGGTCAAACTGAGGAGGAGGTGGCGGCGAGGAAGGATTATTGTCGTTCTTTGAGCTAGGTCTCTTTCGGGGAGGCATCTTGATCTAATAAGATCAAGAAAGAGAGGATGGTAAGTCCTCTACATTGAATTGATAGACATGACAGTTATATGATTCGAGTAAGCGATAAAGCAGGAAAAAGTTATCGAACAGATAATTTATCGCTAAGAGTGATCACAGGGAAACCACTTGAATAAGGACTACTACAGAGGATCGGGATCGAGAAATACTCCCATAGTATTTCATGAATTGTTTACGACAATGATTCGATGTTTGGGATATTAGGGTAAGTTTTAGGCATGCCACATACCACAGTCACTCCCAAGCACATGTTGGTCGTGTCTCGAATGAATATAGTTGGCCAGGCCATATTGACCCTAGACACGACTATATAACTGCCCAGGTTTAACCGTAGTACACAACACCCATTTACTTATGTTCTGTTCTACTTGTGGTTACGGATGGCGACGGTTTGGTATACTTGTATACTTTTGAAAATACTTGTAGTTTGAAGATACTTTTAATTCAGAGCACTTAGGCCCTTTAGTGTTTATAGTTTTATACCATGTAAGGTTTGGTATACTTTATTCACTATAAACAAGGGCTCTGATACCAATCTGTCACACCCCGAAAACCGAAGGCGGAATACATTTCCGGGGTGGACTACCATGTTGAGTATCAAATCCAATGTACATAGTAAGTAAAGTAAAACAAGCATTACATTACATAGTAACAGTTTTACAGTTGTTTCAAAAGTAAAGTTTGTACAGTTGTGATACATAGTATATATTGACAACATGTAACGGGTCTTCATGTACACCGTCTTCATGCAAAAGGATCTTCGGGTACCTGTTCTAACGCTGACCTGAGAACACAAGCGGTTTGAAAATCAGCATAAAGCTGGTGAGTTCATAAGCGGTTTTTGTTTGTGAAAATGCTTCGGTTTCCTTTCTGTTTCCGAAATGTTATGTACACCAAGAAAATCCCGTATTTTCTTAAAAGTTGGTTATTGTTTCACAAATGTAAAGTATAGTAAGTTTGTACACTGAAAACATGTTTACTCATGTGAAAACGTATAGTTGGTTATCTGACTGGTTAAACTGTTCTGTTTACTTATCATGTGTTACCAGGAAAGTCCCATACTTTCCTTATTGTATGTTACTAATTGTAAAAGATGTAATGTTATCCATTTTGTGACTCTTTCTAGTT
Organism: Lactuca saligna; assembly: GCF_052625555.1. Taxonomy (NCBI): domain Eukaryota; kingdom Viridiplantae; phylum Streptophyta; class Magnoliopsida; order Asterales; family Asteraceae; genus Lactuca; species Lactuca saligna. Next base: position 92,814,487 of record NC_136418.1, read on the forward strand.
ATGTAAGTGTTACCCAGGAAAGCCCCATGCTTTCCTGCATGTATGTATCTTATGTAAACGATGTGAAAGATGTAAAAGATGTGATCGTGATTAGATTCCATGTTTTCCCCAGGAAGGTCCCGTACCTTCCTGAATGTTAGTTACAGTAAGTAAAAGATGTAAAAGATGTAAACGATGTAAACGATGTATAAAGTAATCCATTATTACTGTAAGTAAATCTCTGTTATCCTAATTGCGAGTTCCGTAACCATACAATAGACTGAAACCTGTGGCAATAAGTAGTCCACATGTGGCAATAAGTCGTCCACATACTTATGACTTTCGTCACCCTTGAACCATTTCGGTTCGGCTGTAGCTAGCAGCCAGGTGTGGGGTAGTCAGCCCCGTATAGATCTATACACTCAATTCACGCTCTCTAAATACCAGAGATTCTGGTTATGGGTGTAGTCCTCCACTCGCGTAATCCAGGTGGAGTGTTCTCCGAGGACGTGTCTCCAATCATACAGGAATAACAAATTTACTAGTAATAATATGAAAGTCCTCCACTCGTATAAGTGAGGGGAGTGTTACCGAGGACAAAACAGTGTACTGGTATTATATTCAAATGTTTTAATGTTATGCTTTTAATTGATAAAATGTGGAAAAACCATTTGTGAAATACATGTAAAACATACTAGTTTGAAAGACTTATTTCACAAATATATGTTACGTGATCTGCATGTTCGATCTGTTATCAGTTGTGGTAATCAGTTATAAAAGAATACGAAATGTGAAATACACATTTGAAAACATGTTTTGAGTACAAGAATTCCCTTGTACTTTGCTTGTGTTCCCCCCCTGAAAACAGTGAAAAAGAGTAGGGGTATGAACTCACCGGACTCGGAAACGTGTCGGTTTTGAATGCTAGACGTCGGTTCGGGGTTTGATTACTCGCGATGACCCTATGTAAAATGATATAATGTCCATATATATATACAATTAGAGATACATTCACTAATCATATGGAACATTACACTCCAATGAGGTTAAACACCTCAAAACGAGCGTTTGGAGTGACCCGGGTGACATCTTTGGATTTGTAATGACACAAGGGACTTGGGACTTGAGTTTACTCCCCATAAGTAAACATTTTAAAGAGTTTACAACAATGGAACACCCACATACATGAGTTTACGGCCGTAAACTCATGTAGGTGAGGTTTTGGTGTTTTAAGTGCTTAATTGGACTTAAGGATTGCTAGAAATGATTATCTAAATACCTTGGAACACTTGGAATGGATTCAAATCATTTAAAACATGAGTTTACGGCCACACTCATAGAGTTTACGTTCGTAAACTCACCATGGTTAAGAATAATTGATTTGAGCTATTTAGGGCAATCACATGTGATTCAAACTAATTTTCTAAGCATTGTTATGAATTTAGAACACCAATTAAGACATTTATTGGAGTTTACGGCCTAGTGGTATGTTCTAAGGCTGTAAACTCTCTTTTATCATTGAAAAAGATAGTTTTTGGTGTTTAAAACAATCACATGTGATTCTAGAAATTTGTATAAGCCATTTGGGTGTGTTTGATGCATCTTAAACATTGTTTTATGAGTTTACGGCCAAGGGTATGTTCCTAGGCCGTAAACTCTCATAAATCATACTTTTGTTGTGTTTCAATCCTTTAAACCATTTTTAGATGCATCTAGATTTTACCACAAAGCCATAGATTAAGTTTGGAAGCATTTAAACATGTTTAATGGCCTTAAATCACCCTTTTAGAGGAGTTTACGGCCCAAGAGTATGTCTTGGCCGTAAACTCTTCTTTATTACTCAAAAATCAAGTTTAAAGTGTTCCAAGTCTAGATTAGCAAGTCCATGGTTCATGTCTAAGTCCCAACTAGGTTTTGGAAGGGTTAATTGGCTTAAATACCCCTTGTATATGAGTTTACGGCCCAAGAATGTTCCTTGGCTGTAAACTCACTTTTTTCCCTCTAAATCCATGTTCTACATGTTATAAGTTCTTCCCTTTAATCCCTTAAGTCATATCTAGTGTCCAACTATGCAAAGGAAGGGTTTTAGGGCTTAAAAACCCTTGAAATATGAGTTTACGGCCCATGAATGTTCCATGGCCGTAAACTCATGAATGTTGGCCTAATTCATGATTTGAACTCGAATTTGGATGCCAAATATGTTAGAGATTAAGGCTAGGAAGGTACCTTAGAGATTAGAAGCCTTAATTTTGAGTTTTGATCTCTTAAACTTGGATTAGGAGAGAGGTGGGTAATGTTTAGTGATAATTTGACCAAAGGCTTCAAATGAAGTCCTAAACACGTTGATATAGTGTTTAAGTTTTGGACACGGTGGAATTTTACCCGATACCGGCGTTAGACGGGGTTTTTGGTCGTACCCGATTGAGTTACCGTAACCCGATACGGTAAAGTCTAGAATTATTCCGATCACTAAAGTTGGGTGTTAAATTGATTTCTAAATGTATTAAGACACCCATTAAGTCATTTTAATTGTGTCCTAATTAATGACTTAATTAAACGGAGAAATCGGAAATTGGAAATCGGAATAACGATCGGTTGCGCGAGTTGATTTATGAAAAAGTTACATTAAAATGAAGCGGAAATTTCGGGTTGTTACATTATCCCCCCGTTAAAGGGAATTTCGTCCCGAAATTCAAGTTTAGAACATAAGACAAGATACAAATCATGGATAAGAAAAGAGTTGTGGATACTTCTGTTTCATTGAGTCTTCCCGTTCCCAAGTGAATTCCGATCCCCGCTTGGCATTCCAGCGAACCTTCACTAACGGGATGCGACTTTGTTTTGTACGTTTGACTTCTCGATCCATGATTTCGATCGGTTCCTCCACAAAGTTGAGGTTTTCATTGATCTCGATCTCGTCTAAGGGAATTGTTAGGGTTTCATCGGATAGGCACTTTTTAAGATTTGAAACATGAAAGACAGGATGAATGTTACTGAGTTCGTGAGGTAAATGAAGTTTATAGGTAACTGGACCAATCCTAGAGAGGATCTTAAAGGGTCCAATATACCTCGGATTAAGTTTCCCACGCTTGCCAAAGCGTACAGTGCCTTTCCAGAGCGAGACTTTCAACAGGACACGATCTCCAACCTGGAATTCTAACGGTTTCCGACGATTATCAGCGTAACTCTTTTGACGATCACGTGAGGCTTTCAGTCGGTTACGGATTTGAATGATCTTTTCGGTGGTTTCGCGGATGATTTCAGGACCAGTGAGAGCACTGTCGGGGACTCGACTCCTTGCTAACTGTGTATCCCCCACCTCGGCCCAGCACAGAGGGGATCTGCACTTACGACCGTATAGAGCTTCGAACGGAGCAGCCCTAATGCTGGTGTGGTAACTGTTGTTGTACGAGAACTCGATCAAGGATAGACGTGTATCCCAAGACTTTCCAAAGTCAATGACACATGCCCGAAGCATGTCCTCCAGGGTTTGGATTGTTCTCTCACTCTGTCCATCGGTCTGAGGATGATACGCCGTGCTCATATCTAGTTTGGTTCCAAGGGCTTTCTGAAGAGATTGCCAGAATCTGGAGGTAAACCTACTATCTCGATCAGAGATAATGGAAACAGGTACACCGTGAAGACGTATTACCTCCTGGATGTAGATTCGCGCGAGTCTCTCCATCTTGTATGATTCTTTGATTGGGATGAAGTGAGCGGATTTTGTCAAGCGATCGACAATTACCCATATGGTATCGTACCCACTAGAACACCTGGGTAGTTTGGTGATGAAGTCTATGGTAATCATTTCCTATTTCCACTCGGGAATCTCGGGTTGTTGGAGCAGACCTGAAGGCTTCTGATGTTCAACTTTGACCTTGGTGCAAGTCAGACATTTGCCCACAAATGTAGCTATCTTAGCTTTCATGTTCGGCCACCAGTATTGTTTCTTGAGATCCAGATACATCTTGTCCGAACCTGGGTGAACAGAGTATTTGGTTCTATGTGCTTCCTCCATGACTATTTCCCTGAATCCACCAGATTTGGGAATCCAGATTCGATTCATGAAACAGTGAACTCCGTCACCTCTGATCTCAAGTTTCTTTTCCATTCCTCTCAAGGTTTCATCTGACACGTTTTCAGGTTTGAGGGCTGCATACTGAGCTTCTCGGATTTGCGTAGGTAAGTTGGAATGGATGGTCATCGTCTGGTTCTTCACTTTGTGGCTTGTACTATCCTTTCGGCTAAGGGCATCTGCTACCACATTGGCCTTGCCGGGGTGGTAACGGATTTCACACTCATAGTCACTGAGTAATTCTACCCATCGCCGTTGCCTCATGTTTAAGTCTTTTTGATTAAAGATGTGCTGCAGACTCTTGTGATCAGTGAAGATTGTGCACTTGGTTCCGTAGAGATAATGTCTCCAAATCTTCAATGCGAAGACTACTACTCCTAGCTCCAAGTCGTGTGTGGTATAGTTGACTTCGTGTGTTTTCAGCTGTCTAGAGGCATAGGCAATCACCTTTCCTCTTTGCATAAGCACACAGCCTAAACCTTGATTAGACGCATCGCCATAGACAACGAAGTCCTCTGTCCCTTCAGGCAGAGACAGAACAGGCGCGCTGCATAAGGCTCTCTTCAACGTTTGGAATGCAGTTTCTTGCTTATCACTCCAACAAAAGGGTACACCTTTCTGTGTTAGAGTGGTTAACGGTTTGGCGATTTTGGAAAAGTTCTGAATGAATCGTCGATAGTAGCCGGCGAGACCTAAGAATTGACGAATTTCCGTGGGTATTTTCGGTGCCGACCAACTCTCTATCGCTTTAATTTTGGAAGGATCTACATGAATACCCTCCTCGCTTACTACGTGACCGAGGAAAGTTACCTTCCGTATCCAGAATTCACATTTGGAAAATTTCCCGTAAAGCTTTTCGGATCTAAGAGTTTCCAACACTAGTCTCAAGTGTTGTTTGTGGTCTTCTTCGTTTCGGGAGTATACGAGGATGTCATCAATGAATACGATAACGAATTTGTCTAAGAAAGGACGGCACACCCGGTTCATCAGATCCATGAACACAGCCGGTGCATTGGTTAGACCGAAGGGCATCACTACAAACTCGTAGTGTCCATACCGAGTCCTAAAAGTTGTCTTGGGAACATCATTCTCCTGGACTCGTAACTGATGGTACCCCGACCGAAGGTCTATCTTAGAGAAGTAACTGGCTCCCTGGAGTTGATCGAAGAGGTCGTCTATTCTTGGAAGAGGATATCGGTTCTTAACGGTTAACTTGTTCAGCTCACGATAGTCGATACACATCCGAAAGGATCCATCTTTCTTTTCGACAAACAGAATCGGAGCTCCCCAGGGTGAGGAACTCGGCCTAATGAATCCTTTACTGAGCAACTCATTGAGTTGACTGGATAACTCCTGCATTTCTGTGGGAGCTAAGCGATACGGGGATTTTGCTACGGGAGTAGCTCCAGGAATTAGGTCAATACGGAACTCGACCTGACGTTCGGGAGGAATTCCTGGAAGTTCTTCGGGAAACACACCGGGAAAGTTACAGACTTCGGGGATGCTCGCGAGGTCTCTAACTTCTTGTTTCTCGTTGATTACATGAGCTAAGAATGCAACACACTCCTTTCGAAGGAGCTTTCGAGCTTTGATGCAAGAAATGATATGAAAGTTGGAACTGGGTTTATCGCCATAGACTACGAGAGTTTGATCCGAAGGAAGATTGAGACGGATAGCTTTTTCGTAATAAAGAATGTCAGCATGATTGGGACTCAACCAATCCATGCCAATGATAACATCAAAGCTCTTAATGGAAACGGGCATGAGATCTATAGGAAATGAGTGATCATTTAGGGTAAGCGTACAACCTATGAATATATCGTTAGCGCTTTCTTTCTCACCATAAGCCATCTCGACGGTAAATGTTTCGGTTAGTGGTTGAGGATGTGGTTTTAGATTGTGTTTGAATGCATGACTAACAAAACTCCTTTTAGCACCCGAATCGAAAAGAATACTAGCATATGAGTTGTCGAGAAGGAACGTACCCGAAACAACAGTGGGATCGGCAACTGCTTCCTCCCGTCCCATGGTTAGGACCCTTCCAGTGTTACCAGCAGTTGACTTCTTGGGACAATCCCTTTTAAAGTGCCCAACTTCACCACAGTTGTAGCAGGCTTGACTAACACCTGCTCCCGATGATTGATTAGCTGATTGGGTAGGAGTTCTGCAGTACCGAATTGTGTGCCCTTTCATACCACAGTTGGTGCAAGACAATTCTCGACAGGGACCAGGATGATGATGGTATTTACACTTGTCACATTGAGGAAGGTTACCAGTATATTTACTGGTAGGAGTTGAGGCTGTGGATCCCATAGCAGAAACAACAACAACAGGAGTAGCAGTAGCAGCATGGACTGCTACCGTCTGTTGTTTCTTAGATAATCCTTGAGAAGATTGACCTTTCTTCTTTTTCCAGAATTTCCTCTTTTCACCACTCCTTTGAGTCGGCTCAGAAGTGGTAGTGATTTCCTTGACATCGTCGTTGTGATCAATCAGAATTTGTGCTAAGGTCTTGGCACTATCGTAGGTATCCGGACGAGCAGCTAAAACGTGACTCTTTATTGGTTGAGATAACCCCCAAACGAACCTTTCGATCTTTTTGTTTTTAGGAGTGACTAACCCCGGGCAGAGAAGTGCGAGATCATCAAATCGGGAAGTATATGCAGCAATGTCGGAACCTTTCATCTTCAGGTTCCAGAGCTCGTGCTCTAATTTCTGCATTTCACCACGGGGGCAATACTCAGCAATGAGAAGTTCCTTCATGGCTTCCCAGCTCATGGCATTGGCTACGGGTAAGGTCAGAGATTTGACTCGGCCATTCCACCAAGTCAAAGCTTTATCCGCGAAGGTACAGGCTGCAAATTTGACTTTATCGGATTCCGCACAAGCACAGAGTTCAAAGATGGACTCGATTTTCTCGAACCATCGAGATAAAGAAATGACACCTCCAGCGCCATTAAATGATGTTGGTTTCGCATTCATGAAATCCTTATAAGAACCCCCTCTTTGGTGTCCCTGGCTACCCTCAGGGTTTTGAGATTGAGTACCACCACCCGAACCACTAGGGTTCATTTGTGACATAGCTGCTACCATTGCAGCTGTCATCATTGTCTGAACCGATGCTAGGTCAAACTGAGGAGGAGGTGGCGGCGAGGAAGGATTATTGTCGTTCTTTGAGCTAGGTCTCTTTCGGGGAGGCATCTTGATCTAATAAGATCAAGAAAGAGAGGATGGTAAGTCCTCTACATTGAATTGATAGACATGACAGTTATATGATTTGAGTAAGCGATAAAGCAGGAAAAAGTTATCGAACAGATAATTTATCGCTAAGAGTGATCACAGGGAAACCACTTGAATAAGGACTACTACAGAGGATCGGGATCGAGAAATACTCCCATAGTATTTCATGAATTGTTTACGACAATGATTCGATGTTTGGGATATTAGGGTAAGTTTTAGGCATGCCACATACCACAGTCACTCCCAAGCACATGTTGGTCGTGTCTCGAATGAATATAGTTGGCCAGGCCATATTGACCCTAGACACGACTATATAACTGCCCAGGTTTAACCGTAGTACACAACACCCATTTACTTATGTTCTGTTCTACTTGTGGTTACGGATGGCGACGGTTTGGTATACTTGTATACTTTTGAAAATACTTGTAGTTTGAAGATACTTTTAATTCAGAGCACTTAGGCCCTTTAGTGTTTATAGTTTTATACCATGTAAGGTTTGGTATACTTTATTCACTATAAACAAGGGCTCTGATACCAATCTGTCACACCCCGAAAACCGAAGGCGGAATACATTTCTGGGGTGGACTACCATGTTGAGTATCAAATCCAATGTACATAGTAAGTAAAGTAAAACAAGCATTACATTACATAGTAACAGTTTTACAGTTGTTTCAAAAGTAAAGTTTGTACAGTTGTGATACATAGTATATATTGACAACATGTAACGGGTCTTCATGTACACCGTCTTCATGCAAAAGGATCTTCGGGTACCTGTTCTAACGCTGACCTGAGAACACAAGCGGTTTGAAAATCAGCATAAAGCTGGTGAGTTCATAAGCGGTTTTTGTTTGTGAAAATGCTTCGGTTTCCTTTCTGTTTCCGAAATGTTATGTACACCAAGAAAATCCCGTATTTTCTTAAAAGTTGGTTATTGTTTCACAAATGTAAAGTATAGTAAGTTTGTACACTGAAAACATGTTTACTCATGTGAAAACGTATAGTTGGTTATCTGACTGGTTAAACTGTTCTGTTTACTTATCATGTGTTACCAGGAAAGTCCCATACTTTCCTTATTGTATGTTACTAATTGTAAAAGATGTAATGTTATCCATTTTGTGACTCTTTCTAGTTATGTAAGTGTTACCCAGGAAAGCCCCATGCTTTCCTGCATGTATGTATCTTATGTAAACGATGTGAAAGATGTAAAAGATGTGATCGTGATTAGATTCCATGTTTTCCCCAGGAAGGTCCCGTACCTTCCTGAATGTTAGTTACAGTAAGTAAAAGATGTAAAAGATGTAAACGATGTAAACGATGTATAAAGTAATCCATTATTACTGTAAGTAAATCTCTGTTATCCTAATTGCGAGTTCCGTAACCATACAATAGACTGAAACCTGTGGCAATAAGTAGTCCACATGTGGCAATAAGTCGTCCACATACTTATGACTTTCGTCACCCTTGAACCATTTCGGTTCGGCTGTAGCTAGCAGCCAGGTGTGGGGTAGTCAGCCCCGTATAGATCTATACACTCAATTCACGCTCTCTAAATACCAGAGATTCTGGTTATGGGTGTAGTCCTCCACTCGCGTAATCCAGGTGGAGTGTTCTCCGAGGACGTGTCTCCAATCATACAGGAATAACAAATTTACTAGTAATAATATGAAAGTCCTCCACTCGTATAAGTGAGGGGAGTGTTACCGAGGACAAAACAGTGTACTGGTATTATATTCAAATGTTTTAATGTTATGCTTTTAATTGATAAAATGTGGAAAAACCATTTGTGAAATACATGTAAAACATACTAGTTTGAAAGACTTATTTCACAAATATATGTTACGTGATCTGCATGTTCGATCTGTTATCAGTTGTGGTAATCAGTTATAAAAGCATACGAAATGTGAAATACACATTTGAAAACATGTTTTGAGTACAAGAATTCCCTTGTACTTTGCTTGTGTTCCCCCCCTGAAAACAGTGAAAAAGAGTAGGGGTATGAACTCACCGGACTCGGAAACGTGTCGGTTTTGAATGCTAGACGTCGGTTCGGGGTTTGATTACTCGCGATGACCCTATGTAAAATGATATAATGTCCATATATATATACAATTAGAGATACATTCACTAATCATATGGAACATTACACTCCAATGAGGTTAAACACCTCAAAACGAGCGTTTGGAGTGACCCGGGTGACATCTTTGGATTTGTAATGACACAAGGGACTTGGGACTTGAGTTTACTCCCCATAAGTAAACATTTTAAAGAGTTTACAACAATGGAACACCCACATACATGAGTTTACGGCCGTAAACTCATGTAGGTGAGGTTTTGGTGTTTTAAGTGCTTAATTGGACTTAAGGATTGCTAGAAATGATTATCTAAATACCTTGGAACACTTGGAATGGATTCAAATCATTTAAAACATGAGTTTACGGCCACACTCATAGAGTTTACGGTCGTAAACTCACCATGGTTAAGAATAATTGATTTGAGCTATTTAGGGCAATCACATGTGATTCAAACTAATTTTCTAAGCATTGTTATGAATTTAGAACACCAATTAAGACATTTATTGGAGTTTACGGCCTAGTGGTATGTTCTAAGGCTGTAAACTCTCTTTTATCATTGAAAAAGATAGTTTTTGGTGTTTAAAACAATCACATGTGATTCTAGAAATTTGTATAAGCCATTTGGGTGTGTTTGATGCATCTTAAACATTGTTTTATGAGTTTACGGCCAAGGGTATGTTCCTAGGCCGTAAACTCTCATAAATCATACTTTTGTTGTGTTTCAATCCTTTAAACCATTTTTAGATGCATCTAGATTTTACCACAAAGCCATAGATTAAGTTTGGAAACATTTAAACATGTTTAATGGCCTTAAATCACCCTTTTAGAGGAGTTTACGGCCCAAGAGTATGTCTTGGCCGTAAACTCTTCTTTATTACTCAAAAATCAAGTTTAAAGTGTTCCAAGTCTAGATTAGCAAGTCCATGGTTCATGTCTAAGTCCCAACTAGGTTTTGGAAGGGTTAATTGGCTTAAATACCCCTTGTATATGAGTTTACGGCCCAAGAATGTTCCTTGGCCGTAAACTCACTTTTGTCCCTCTAAATCCATGTTCTACATGTTATAAGTTCTTCCCTTTAAGCCCTTAAGTCATATCTAGTGTCCAACTATGCAAAGGAAGGGTTTTAGGGCTTAAAAACCCTTGAAATATGAGTTTACGGCCCATGAATGTTCCATGGCCATAAACTCATGAATGTTGGCCTAATTCATGATTTGAACTCGAATTTGGATGCCAAATATGTTAGAGATTAAGGCTAGGAAGGTACCTTAGAGATTAGAAGCCTTAATTCTGAGTTTTGATCTCTTAAACTTGGATTAGGAGAGAGGTGGGTAATGTTTAGTGATAATTTGACCAAAGGCTTCAAATGAAGTCCTAAACACGTTTATATAGTGTTTAAGTTTTGGACACGGTGGAATTTTACCCGATACCGGCATTAGACGGGGTTTTTGGTCGTACCCGATTGAGTTACCATAACCCGATACGGTGAAGTCTAGAATTATTCCGATCACTAAAGTTGGGTGTTAAATTGATTTCTAAATGTATTAAGACACCCATTAAGTCATTTTAATTGTGTCCTAATTAATGACTTAATTAAACGGAGAAATCGGAAATTGGAAATCGGAATAACGATCGGTTGCGCGAGTTGATTTATGAAAAAGTTACATTAAAATGAAGAGGAAATTTCGGGTTGTTACATTATCCCCCCGTTAAAGGGAATTTCATCCCGAAATTCAAGTTTAGAACATAAGACAAGATACAAATCATGGATAAGAAAAGAGTTGTGGATACTTCTGTTTCATTGAGTCTTCCCGTTCCCAAGTGAATTCCGATCCCCGCTTGGCATTCCAGCGAACCTTCACTAACGGGATGCGACTTTGTTTTGTACGTTTGACTTCTCGATCCATGATTTCGATCGGTTCCTCCACAAAGTTGAGGTTTTCATTGATCTCGATCTCTTCTAAGGGAATTGTTAGGGTTTCATCGGATAGGCACTTTTTACGAAAATTAAATATTTTATTAATTGATAAATATCTTCAATTAGATCAAAAATATAGTCATATATATCATAAAATCGGATTTGGGTTGATCTAATATGATTAAGGTAAGTTTCCATAAGATAAATATGAAAAAATCTCGTTTTTGGCTCTTCTTAACGCTCGGACTCGCCGAGTACCCAAACTGGACTCGCCGAGTCAGGCCAACTCGCTGAGTCCACTATGGGACTCGCCGAGTCCATGACTCAGAAACACAAAATTTGAATTTTGCAGTTAGCATTCAAACAATTAAGCATCAATTTAATAGAAACCAATCTAGTCTCTGATACCACTGATGGGTTTTGTACATAAGAACATTCATCTGTGCGCATACAAACCCTAATGCTTGGATCTAGGTATGTCTAATTAAACATGCATTGAATCCAAGACTCCTAATGGCTAATTAGGTATAAGAACAATACAAAACCAGAGTTAGAATCATACCTTGAAACACTTGTTTGATCTTCTTGTTCTTGGAGCTTTAGAGTCATAATTTTCACTCCTCTAATGGCTTACAAACACCAACTAGCAAAGAGAATGATTTGAGAGAGTGGAGTGAGGAGGAAATTGGCTAGGGTATCCTTGCTGTAGAGGAGGTGTCGATTCCTATCCCAAGGGGTCTATTTATACTTGTAAGGCTCCTAGGGTTTTACCCTTAAACCCTAATTGGATAACTTAGACTCTAAGCAATCCCAATCCTTTCCATAGATAAGCCATGGACGAATTTGAGGCTATCCCAAGCCCTAGAATTCGTCCAACCCATATCCCATAAGGATTTACAACCTAAAGTGTAACTATCAAACAATTGACAGTTTATACCCTCTTATTTAATTAATCTCTTTAAGTCACCAAATCAATACTAATTAATCTATGACTTATATTAATCAAATAACAATATTATTATTCATTATATTATTCTCATAATATATTAATAATATCTATTCTCTCATAATAAATCATCCTACCAAGTTGCTATGGTGAAGGCAACCCAAAAGGACCATGCACAATCGGGTCAAATACTTGCCTAATATAGTTGCAGCCTTAGACACTATTCCAACAGTTTGTACTTTCCGTTTTCCCATTTTCCATTTCTACAGTGAATGATTCCTCTAATGTACGTGGTTTTTGTTTAAGCAAGTGAACAAATTTTTGGCTTACGAAGCTTCTCTCTGGTCCGCTATCGAATTGTATGCATGCATATGAATTATCGAGGAGAAACGTACTGGTAACTATCGTAGGATCAGCTACGGATTCCTCGTGACCCATAGCCAGAACTTGTCCCACTCCACTGGTATTTGTTGCCTTCGGGCAGTTCCTTTTGAAGTGATCCACATCGCCACAACCGTAGCAAGTTTGGCCCGTCCCAACATTTGGAGCTTGAGTGCTTGGTTTTGCGGGAGCTTTGCAGAAACGGGTAGTATGCCCCTTTCTGTTGTAGTTGGAGCAATGCATTTCCCAGCAAGGTCCAATGTGGTGGAAGTTGCATTTGTTGCACTTTGGAAGGTTTCCCACATAATGTTTTGCTGGGTAGCGGTTAGTAGGAACAGCAGTAGGTACAACAGCAACATTCACTATAACTAGCTGTTGTTTCTTTGAGGATTCTTGTGAAGACCCCTCTTTCCTTTTGTTCCAGTGTTTCCCCTTGCTGGTGTTGCTTCCTTTTTGTTGATCAAGTGAAGCAGTTGTTGTGTTCTGGTAGTTCCCGTGGTTGATGATAGATTGTGCCAGTTTTTTGGCACTGTCAAAAGTCGCACGCTGTGAAGCTAGCACACTTGCTTGTATTTGAGGCGACAGACCCCAAATAAATCGCTTTATCTTCTTGCTCTCAGGAGCAACCATATCTGGTAAAAGAATTGCCAGATCACAGAATCTATTGGCATAGGCTGATACATTAGAATCAACCATTTTAAGACCCCAGAGTTCCTGCTCGAGCTTTTGAACTTCCTCACAAGGACAGTACTCTCTCATTAGCATGGCTTTCAGGTTCTCCCAACTTATTGAGTTTGCCACCACCAGGGTCAGTGAATCAACGTGGCCATTCCACCAAGTTAAGGCCCTTTCAGAAAAGGTGCAAGTAGCAAACTTGACTTTATTGTTCTCCGGGTAGGTGCAGATTTTAAAGACTGCTTCGGTCTTTTCTATCCACTGCCTCAAAACCATCACCCTGTAGTTTCACTCTCTGGGGTGCCCATGACTCTCGCCATAGTTAGAAAGAGGTGTTCCAATTCCTGATCCACTAGGGACAGGAGTATTGATTTGTGACATGGCAGCCGCTACTGCTGCAGTGACAGCCGCTTGGAACATAGTGGCGTCAAACTGAGGAGGTGGAGGCGGTGGTGGTGGTATTGGTGCTTCCTCACCATTGTTACGCCTGGGATTTCTACGAGGTGACATGTGTCAACTATAAGTTGAAAAGATAAAAACAATGTTAAGAGTTCAATAGTATAGAAAATGAATGTGTCTCATGAACTAAATCGCCATAGTTCAACAACAGGTGATCGTATGAGTTTTCTGAATAAACTAGATAACATGCCAAAATTACTGGTATTAATGATGTAAATAAGTTCGGGAAAATGACCTAATTGAAGGTCTTACATCATACCATAGGGGCAAATATTGGCAGTTTAGTAGTCTAATAAAGTACTTGAAAGACATGAATATTTTACAGACAAATGCTTCATAGAGCACGGATAAGAAAGGCTATTCCTTAATCAAAAGAAAAGATGTGTTACACATCTTCTAACGGCAATGGGAATTCCTCGGGCGAACCCTAAGGTCTTCCATATGACGAACCACTTCTTGGAGGTGTCATTCATGAGCCCTCTGGCGAACTCGAAGTTCTATGAATTCAGCTTGGGAGGCAGCTAGTTGTTGTTGCATAGTCTCATTGGTCCTCCTGGTTCTTTCCATTACTTCTTCGAGATGGCCAATGCGGACCGTGTTGACACCAGAGTTGGCATCAATCTCCGCTACTCGGCCGATGGCTTCTCGACCTTGTTCAACATTCCAAGCAATCCTGTGGACCATGATTGGTAGGGATCGGTCAGCCGATCCACCCTCGCTTATGTTGTAAAAGCTTTGGTCCCCATTGTAGGGTAAGGGTTGACCTTGTTCACCGATCCAGTGATTCAAGTTTGTTTCCCACAAGGGTGTGGGACCTTGAAATGCGGGTTGGGGTTGTTATTCGGGCTTGACCTACTTGAGGTAGGTTGTTGACTTCGGGCTAGGAGTTAGATCCATCCGAGAAACCTTCTGCAAGGTGGTCATCCAAGGGGATTGGATGCTCATCTTCAGGCTCTTCTTCAATCCATCCAGCATTGCCATGAGGTGGAAAGTACGTGTCGCCATGATGATGGAATCAAGCCATGTAATCTACCCGATAAGTAGGGGTAAGAGAATTAGTTTAAGAGACGAACTAGCTAAGATATTTATAGTAACACGAAATACTCCTATAGTATTTTAAGTTATGATTTGTTCTAAGGTTCTCATTGTAGTAGTGTTAGTAAGTTTTTAGACTTGTTGCCACATCACAACCATTCTTGGGCATATGCTAATCACTCCTCGGACCAGCATAGTTGATCATGCTATGCCACTCAAAGTACTGACCATACATCCCCCATCTTACTTGTGATATTCAACAATCATAATACTTTTGTGTTTGTCATTATGACACTGATTTTAGTATGAATGCAGGTATGTATACTTAGCTAAATATTTTATTATTTAAAAGTATAAACTCTTTGTCAGAGTGTTTTAATCCCATTGTGTTTATAATTAGTATATCTTTTATGGGTTGATATACTCAATTCACTATAAACAATGCTCTGATACCAATCTGTCACACCCCAAAACCGAGAACGGCGGAAATGTTCTGGAGCGGAGGACGTCATGTAAAGTATCACAACACAGTAATAGTAAATAAGAAAACAAACATCATCCATTGCATTAAATATATAATTTTAATACATGTGTGTTCTGTGTAAAGTAATAGACACCAAAAATGAATGATGAAAGATGAGTCTTGTATGTGCTCCATCTTCTCAAAAACCTATCAGTGGTAGCTGTCAACTGATGACCTAAGAATACAAGTTATTTTGAAAACATAGATCAACATTTAAGCTGGTGAATTCATAAGTATTTTAATGTCTTTGACTTGTAAAACCATAATAAAAGACTTGTAAATGATTGATGACACAATTCTTATAAGTGTGAAAACCCTATAAAATCCCATATTTCCTACTAGTCTAAAAAGTAGTCTTCTACCTAGACCTTACTGTTTTGCATGTTTGTTTCTTGTAAAAGTATGTAATTTTCCCATGTGTAACTATTATTATCAAAATATAGTCTACTTCATCATTTATGTGAATATGTCACAAAGTAAAAGTAAAAGGTAAACATTATATAAACATGTAAGTATTATCCTTTGGTACTAGGATAAACACAACAGAGTAACTTGCCGAATAGTAGTAGTCGTAGGCATCCGTCGATGTGCATTTTCCCTCTGTACTAACAGTTGGGTGTAGAATGGTTAGTCCTATACTAATATAATAGTATCTACTCATATAATATGTAATAGTAACTCATCATATAGTATGTACACGTATCTCTTCCCATAGTAAGTAATAGTTTCTCTTCATATAGTATGTAATACAGTTGTATAGACTCATGAATGAACTGACTCTTGTATGTTCCATTTGTACTAGGAATAGTAGGTAGTATTTCCCTAAGTTATACCTATTATAGTTTGCTAGTAATGTAGTTTGAAGTGTCCATGTAAGTTTATACACCTTTGCTATACAAGGTGTTGGAGCTGAAAACACAGCCATCCTACTCAATTGCATATATATATATATATATATATATATATATATATATATATATATATATATATATATATATATATACGTACTACGTAAGTGTATGGATATGGTTTCTATGAATATATAAGTGAAAAAGAGGTTTTGTAAATCATTTAAAGGGTTTGAAACGATAAAATAATCATGACTTGATGTCAGTTTGTAAAACGATTCAAAAGTAGTTTGTTTGATAAAACGGTTTGAAAGTATAGTAAATCCATCGGTTTGGTAGTTATTAATCACATGTGATTGATATAATAACTATGATATTAACCTTGTATTCCCCCCCCCCCCATAAAAGTATTTAAAATCATGTGAGAGCATTTAAAAGGTTGTTTAAGGGGTATGAACTCACCTGCAGTGAGCGGTTTGTTCGGAAGTGTCGAACAAGGTGCTAGGTGTCACGTAAGGACTTGAACACACACAATGGTCCTAGTTATCATATAATAAGCATATATGTATCTAATTAGTCAATTAACAACTAATTCATCAAGTTTAGACACCTAGGTCATGGAAACACTTTGCTTCAAGTGTTATAGGTACCTAAGGGTTGTATGGCATGTCATTGGAGTTTATGGCCCATGAACCACCCCTTTATGGATTTTATGGCCCATGACCATTTCCCCATGAGTTTATGGCCGTAAACTCATGGTACTAAGTGCCAAATTGTGTTTTGAGGTCTTACAAGTCACGATTGGGCATCAAATGATCAAGTCCAAGCCTTAGGAAAGCATTAGGGGCATAATAAAACCACCTTATGGAGTTTACGGCCAAATGACCATATTATTATGTATTCACGGCTTTAAACTCTCATAGGGACATGTTTTGATTGTTGTTTAAGCGCTTAAACACTTTTAGTAAGGCTCAAGGTTGGCATCGAAGGCTTAGGAAGGGACTAATGTCCATTTTACCACTTTAAAAGGGGTTTACGGCCCAAGAACATCCTTGGCAGTAAAATCCTTTGTTCTTGTGTTATTTGATGATTTTCAAGTGTTATCAAGTACATATTAAGTACACAATAAGCTAGGGCAAGTGTACTTACAAGATAGTAGCTTGATTTGGTGTTTAAGGTCCAAGAACACTAGTGTGTGTTCTTGGTGTTTTAAGAACACTTGAAGATCCAACTATAAATCAATAATGAATGGATGAAATGATGTATAACTACTAGATGTTAGGTTATAACAACAAATCAAGTCGAGAAACACTTACATTTTCGGAAGATCGGGTGAAGCACGGGATGATAGTTGAGAGAGAATGGAGGGTGTTCTTGAGAATGGAAGTTGGAAATGAAGAGTTTGCGGAGTAAACTCATGCTTAAGGCATGAGTTCACGGCCTGGGGAGAGTTTACGGCCCAAAATCCAAAAGTTTGGCCATGAACTCTTGGTTAGGGTGCAATAGGTGGGTTTGCTACTTCACAATGCGAGACGGTACTTCCTTTCCTTCGTTCGTTTAAAGAATAAACACTAAAATCGCTCAAACAGACTTTTAAATTGGCTAACAATTATTAGAAATGTAATTGACTTTTAATTGAAGTGATTGACTTTAGAGTTTGTCCGAATGAAAATTTCGGGTTGTCACATTAGAACATATGTTCAACAAGGAGAAGTTGTTGTTGGAGGAGGAAGAGGAGGAACCACAAGCATGAGTAGGAATAGAAAACTATAAAAGAAAGATACATTTAGTTAGATAAGAATAATCCTCAATATAGCACCCAAAATGAAATATCAAGGCTAGGATCCAACTAAATAATTCACAACTTAGAAAAGTGATGCCATAATCTAATTGTAAATTATATAAAGGTAGGTAATTGACATTTTACCAATTTCACCATCAAAAAAAGAAATTTTAACGAATTAGGTTTTTAAATGAAATTCCTATATATTTTGAGATTCATTGAACTTTTCCATGACATGTTTAATCTCGATTATGCTCTTTCATTTGTGACTAGGATACCAAGGATCACAAACAAGATGTGAATAACCATGAAAATTACCTTGGTACTCTTGATGTCATTTATCATCTCATTTTAATGTTTCGGTTAGCCACACGTTCTCCATTAATCAATGATAATTTTTTGAGACACACATTGCCATTGTTTATTTGTCCCTATTAGTGTGTCGGTTTACCATACATGCCCCAGTAATGACTTATAAAGTGCAATGTGCAATTTCATGGGTTAGCATTCAAATTCACATTTTTCCTAAAATTAACTAAGATTGGGATTCTTTTAAAAAAGTTTAGTTACCTTATAATTCATTATACTTATTAATGAGAATTAATTTGTCCTATCGAACCTGTTAGGTTAACGACCCTCCACCAATTAAGGAAGCGGTGGGTGAGAGTGGACACCCATTCAACCGTTATTTTATAAGCAATTTCCTTATCCCCCCCTTATGAATCGGCTTAGGCATACCAGCGGTTCGACTGACTTGTCTTATACATATAGTAATATTAGACTTTTAATCTTACATATAATATAAGGGTGTATTTTTAAAACTTTTCAAAACAATACTGGTTTACATTTTTAAATTTCAAAAATTAAACATTTTAATTTTAAATTTAAAATAAACCCAATAATATTTGACATTAGTTAGTAAGTTCCATTAATATGTAAATTACCTATTTAACCATTTAAAAAATCAATCATATTAATCACAAAATAATTAATCAAGTCAAATATAAATCTCCTAACTTTAAGGCATTCATATATCATGATATATTCAGCAATATCAGATTTGGCACGTGAATATAGCAGATAATTATCCTTGAAAATAGATTAGGCAGATTTGGTCTAGATTTTCGGATCTGACCGAGGTCACATCATGAGCCTCATAGTTCACCTCGCGACCTACAACTAAACCAAAACCAAGTTTCTTTTTCGATTCACCAATGTGTAGATACATCAAAGAAATCCCTAGGCTATTATACCACTGATATGGAATCTAGGTTACAACTACAATACCATATGCGGAAAACAATCAAAACAATTTAATTGATTAGGGCACATGTAACCTACTTTGATCTATGCCTTTCACATATAGCAACATACTATGAACACTAGCATACAAAATTTTCATATGAATAAACTGATTCATAAGATAAGAAAACTAACCTTTAGATTGTTATTGTAAACAATCTTGTATCCTTCTTCTTCAAAACTTTGGTAGCTAGTACAAGAAGCGTCGTGCCTCTGATAGTTCACACCCAAGGCTAGCAACTAAGGATTATGGAGAGGGAGGAGGAGAATTTCAGCCAGAATTCTCTTAAGGTTAAAAGTGCCAAAATTGTGAAGGCCAAGGCTTCTTATATATGTGAGGTAACTTAGAGCCAAAGCTAGGGTTTAAGGGAGGAAACCCTAATCCCTTTGATTGGTGAACAAGCAGGCCACAAGCCTCCATCCAGGAGCCTTTGGAAGAAAATTCTAGCCCTTCCTAGAAGATTTCGTCCAACCTCTCACAAGGAGGTTCTAGAGTCTTTTCCTCAACTATCCATAAATTGTCAAACAACCCACGGACTATAGATTGATCCAATTAATCCCAAAATTAATTCCAAATAATTATTAATCAAATATTATAGTTTCTAATTAATATATTATTCACATAATATATTAAAAAAATTATATATTCCAATTTATTAATCAAATAATAAATCATTCTCTCTCTCTCTCTCCAAAATAATCTTGTCCAATTGCCAGTTTTGAGGGCAAGTGGGTAACCCAAAAGGACTGTGCTACTATCAATTTAAGTTTCTACCAATTATAGGCATGAGCTTAGAAACCTAATCCAACACAATGCTCCCACTAGCATTGAAATATATATGGGCTATCTATGTTTCTCGAAATTCAAACTCCATTAACTTTTTCATTGGAACAAAGATTACAATTACAATCACTAGCATTGACATATATATAACTCATATTTATTTCTCAAAATTCAAACTCCTTGAATTTTAATATTGAAAAAAGATCCCACATGCGAGATGCTTATTTCGGTCCATAAATGAACTTATTAATCTTACACATCCTTCACAACCTATCTTGGTTTGATTATGTGCTTTTTTCTATCCATGCTTGTCTCTTCTGGGAGATCCACATACACCTAATGGTTAAGGCCAAGTGCTTGATCTACCAAGTTTTCTCACATATATGGACTAAATCTCGCTCTCCATTTCCCCTTTCCAATTTGAAGCCTTTAACGCCTACCATAACTTCTGATAGCTGGTATATTATGATTATGCCATACTAGTTACTCATTTATCTTAGTAATATAAACTCTTATATAACTAGGTGTACGGCATCCTCTATCAGATCTATAAGGAAGAGGTGAAACTATGTCAATTTCCTTAATAGCTCTTTCTCATGGGTTTTACACAAAATAACATCCTATGTGCTCATGCAAACCCTAATGCTTGGATCTAGGCTTCTCTATTGTACATGCTTTTCATCCAAGACTTGAAAATCCTGTATCTAGTGTATATAATTGAAATTAACATAACAAAACAAATCTATATGATTACCTCTTCTTGAAAGCTTGAGTCTTCTTGCCCTTGGAGCTTAGAGTCACAAATATCACTCCTCAAATGACTTACAAACACCACAAGCAAGAGGATGATCTTAGTGAGAGGTTAGAGGATATGAAATTTGGCTATTGCACTCTTGGAAGATGGGTAGCTGATTTCTGAAGCCTAATGGGTCTATTTATACTTATGATGCTAGGGTTTCAGTCAAAACCCTAATTGGATAGCTTAGGCCTTAAGCAGTCCAATGAATCTTCCAGAATAAGGCCTTGGACGAAATTTAGATGTGTTCCCACCCTCAATTTCGTCCACCCCTTAATCATAAAGGATTATCAGCCCAAATTAACTATCACACAATTGAAAGTTCCAATCTCTTTTATTTAATTAATCTCTTTTAGCCACATAATTAATTCTTGTGTAATATTAATTAAACTATATGATTTCTCCTTTAATATAGTATTCATATAACATATTAATAAATCATAATTCTTTATTCATAAATCATCCTATCATGTTGCTTTGGTGAAGGCGACCCAAAAGGACCATGCACAACCGGGTCAAGTAATTACCAAATATAATTACGGGCTTAGACACTAATCCAACAGTCTCCCACTTGGATAAATCTAGTAACTATAAATGTAAATACAATTTGATTAGCAATCGTAGCTCTCAAAATGTTGTCGAACTCTGATCTTATCAATAACCTATCCTTCAGATAAGGGATCGTACAGTCCTCCGTTCTAGATATCATGCGGACAATTACATGGAGCATAGTCATACTTATTGTCTAGCAATTTGTTTCTCGATCTCGGATTCGTCTAACATAGAACTTAATTGAACACATCAATTCAGTCCTGACCGGGGCCAACACATAAGTCAAACTAAATCATCGAGGGCCCTGATATCACTCTTACCCCCTTAGGATAAAAGAAATAGATAAACTTCAACCTATATGCATTTACCATTCACTAATCAATTTATACACAACAATGCATTTTATAACATCAGGTTACTGATGCGTTTTCGCATTATCAATGCATGATAAATTATCAAAAAATAAACCATATATCTAGGTTTTAAGACCATATGATATTATCGTCTTGCGATCACTCGTGATAAATTCCATGAAGGGATTCTAGTAAGCGTGCATTTATTCCAATGCTCAAAACTTGTTCATAAGCACTCATGAACGTTGTAGCAAACTTTTGCTATGTCTAATACATTTAACAAAATCAACACACCAATTCATAACAGTCTTCATTCATATCTACTTCCAACATATGAATGACTATGGACCGTTCGAATAAATCCAATTATTCAGGAAGTCAAAACATGCAAAATGAAACAATAGTTAAACAATTAACATAAGACAGTATCTTTACTAATAAATAATACTAATTTATTTAATCATTAAATGTTAATTACAATTTATCTATTACACGTTTCCAAATAATCTAATCTAAACTAATATCATCCTACAGCCCAATGCTCCAAGCGTGCTGCAAGTGCTTAACCCTACTCAGTCCCTTAGTAAGTGGATCTACTGTGTTATCCTCCAATGATACCCTCTTCACTACGAGGAGTCCTTCTTCTACCCGATGTTGAATAAAGTGATATTTTCTGTCGATGTGTCGAGACCCACCATGACCCCTTGGTTCCTTGGTAAAGGCAACTGCTCCTTCATTATCACATAAAATTTTCATATGATTCTATATGGTTGGTAAAATTCCAAGGTCTCCAATGAAATTCTTCAGCCATATTGCCTCCTTTGACGCTTCGCTCGTTGCAATGTACTCTAACTCGTACGTTGAATCAGCTATTGTCTCTTGTTTGGAACTTTTCCAAGTCACTGCTCCTCCATTAAGGGTAAAGACCCAGACCGACTGCGAACGATAGTTGTCCTTGTCGGTCTGAAAATTGACATCACTGTAACCTCGCACCTTTAAGTCATCACTCCCAGCGAGGACTAGGAACCATTCCTTGGTCCTCCGAATGTACTTAAGAATATTCTTGATTGCGGTCCAATGTGCTTTGCCAGGTTTCCCTTGATATCTGCTGACCATGCTCAAAGAGAAGGCCACATCAGGGCAAGTATAAGTCATAACATACATGATTGAGCCAACTGCAAAAGCGTAAGGTACTCGGCTCGTCCATGCTTTCTCGACTTTGGTACTCGGACATTGACTCTTGCACAACTTGGCATTACTTTAGATCAGGAACTCCCCTTTCTTGGAATTCTCCATACTAAAACGTTTTAGTACCTTGTCCAAGTAAGTATTCTGACTAAGTCCTATTAGTCTTTTACTCCTTTTTCTTACTATCCTTATTCCCAAAATATAGGCAGCCTCTCTGAGGCCCTTCATAGCGAAGCACTTCTCGAGCCATGACTTAACTTCCTACAATGTCGGGATGTCATTTCCTATGAGTAGTATGTCATTAGCATACAATACGAGGAAGCTTACTATACTCCCATTGGCTTTGACATATACACATGATTCATCCTCGCTTCATAGAAAACCAAACTCTTTGACTTTCTCATCGAAACAAAGATTCCATCTGCGAGACGCTTGCTTAAGTCCATAAATAGACTTCTCAAGCTTACACACTCTATTGGGATGCTTCACATTGACAAAACCCTCTGGTTGAGCCATGTAAACATCCTCATCCAACTTCCCATTAAGGAAAGAGGTTTTGACATCCATTTGCCATATTTCATAATCATGAAATGCAACAATGGCCAGCATCACCCTAATTGTGACATCACCAATTTCTCGGCCAAGAAAGACTGATTTGTTTATGCTTTGTTTTATAAATCAGAGTAATCGTTTAAAGAAAACGGTTGCGGAATTTGTTCCCAAAACAAGATATGATAAAAACTTATCAAAACATTTCTCAAAGAGAATGTATTTTCATTATATAATAAAACCTCGGGATATCATGTTCCGATACAGACACATAAGCATAAACAGAACATACATTCATTTACTCTAGTGATTTACATCTCCTTTAATCTCTCAGTGCAAAGCAGCTTCGTATCGATACCTGTGATACAATTAAACTGAGTGGGTCAGGCTTGGGAGCCTGGTGAGCATATAGGGTTTTCAACCCACAATAATATAATTATTATATTTAATTATCAAACTATCAACCCAATTACCCATCCCCATTATCTTCTTTTAATATTCCCTAAAGATATTATCCTAAGGGTCATCTCCTATCTCTTATTTACCGCTCATCTCCTTACATTTTATGTCCTTATATGCTTGTTCCTAAGAACTTTTCCTAAGGATCATCACCTGCATTGCATAGACAATACTAATTTGGGGATCACTCCCTTAATATGTGTCTAGTAAGGGTTAGGGTATCATCGAATGATTACGCAGCCACAACATCGCCTGGACTCGTAAATCATAATAAGTGTTAGACTATCATCGCATGAATACATAGCCACAACATCGCCTAGACTCGTAATTCATAGTAAGGGTTAGTCTATCATCGCATGAATACGTAGCCACAACATCGCCTGGACTCGTAATTCATAGTAAGGGTTAGAGTATCATCGCATGAATACGTAGCCACAACATCGCCTGGACTCGTAATTCATCACCTACAGGTTATGAGCCTGCTGGTGTTTCCACGGGGTCATCTAGAACAGTCTGTGGTCATCATCTATACTCTGGTAGATGACTACATTGCCAAATTGCCACATCGTCGGTCAAGGTTATGGTATCTCCTCTCATCTCACATCACCTATTTATCATCACCTATCTATCATCACCTTTCTATCATCACCTATTTCTCATCACCTAATTATCATAACCTATTTCTCATCACCTATTTCTCATCACCTAATTATCATCACACATCATCTAATTCATCTACCCATGTTCTACGCAACATATTTGTAGATATAAAATACATATACATATTAACTCATTTAACACCTATATAAAACATCCATTCCACATCCATCTCAAAGAAACAACAATATATAAACACATAGCACGTATTTCATAGCAAATACTTAATATATATATATATATATATATATATATATATATATATATATATATATGTTAGAAGAAAGTGATCACATACTCACACGTATAAACAACAATATATATACACATAGCACGTATTTTATAAAATATTTCATATCTATATGTAAGATGAAAGTGACTATACAATCACTTGATTAGAAGATGATCGGACAGCACTACGACTCTTCAAGTAGATATTCTTCGGTAAAACCGGGATCACTTCATACATCGGGTTTCTCGCGGGCAGAGCTTCGGCTCGGAAACTCTTTTCTTCTCGGGATCTTCGGGTTTAGGAACTTGCCTTGGGTCCCAGGGTTGATACCGAGGCTTCGGGGGGTTAAAATTTCACGTAAAACGATGTAATATGGGAGAGATATGATAGAATGGGCAACCAAACTCGGATGGCCCTTCAAATCTATTTATAGGGCAAAACTGGCCCTTGCCACGTCGTGGGCTTGATTGTCACTGCATGCGTCATCCCAAGTTGCATCTGGGGGACTCCCGGAGGTGTCAGGAGACTTGTCACGTCGTGGCACTGCTTGCCACGTCGTGGTATCTGACAATTCTGGGGTTTCGCGCCCCGAACTTTAGAAATTCATAACTTTTTGGCATACGAACTCCGTTTTCGACGTTCTTTATATCGACGCGAAGGTGAGATTATGCTCTACAACTCTCGTTTAGACTCCATTGGCTAATTTTGACTTTATTTTTAATATATTATAATTATATTACATATATATTATTTTTAGTAGCCCGGGACAGGAAAACTCCGTTATAAACTCATAACTCCTTCATCTGAACTCCGTTTTCGTCTGTCTTTTTATCGTTGGACTACTATCGAAGACATCTTCAAATATCGTTTAGATCATTAAGGATAGATATCTATCTACCTTAAAGTCACTATTTACATCGCGTTGGGTCGCGCTCGGTCGTGCCGGTTCTGTTGCGAAACTTCGACAGGTCATAACTTCTTTGTTATAACTCGGATTTTGACGTTCTTTATATGCACGGAAACCTTGTGACATATACTATAACTTGGTTAAGATTAATCCTTATAAATAATCTTCCATCAAAAAGTCATTTTTGACACTTATCGTCTCTAAATTGACTAGCCCGGATCTACGGGCGTTACACTAATAGACTTTATCTTCACAACTGGTGAGAAGGTCTTATCATAGTCAACTCCGGGAGTTTGAGTAAAGCCCTTCGCAACCAATCGCGCCTTATAAGTGTGCACATTTCCATCCATGTCGGTCTTCTTCTTGAAGATCCATTTGCACCCGACCGTTTTACGACCTGGTACATGATCAACCAAGCTCCAAACTTGGTTATCATACATGGACTGGATCTCGCTGTCCATTGCCACTTTCAATTTTGCAGACACTAGGCCTGCCATGGCTTACTTATAGTTGTTAGGTTCGTCCAAATTTATTAGTGTACTATCACTAATATACATATCACCCTCTCTATTTATATGAAAACCATACAACACGTGTGGAACACTAACTCTACTGGAACGTCTAAGAGGTAATGACTCATCAATCGGTTCAAATAGAGTTTCCTCGTTGGGTTGAGCCCCAGCGTTAGAGGTTCCTTCATCGCTTAACTCTTGAATCTCTTTAAGATAGATTTGCCTCCCATTGTCCCCTTATCTTATGAGTTCCCGCTCTCGGAAAACCCCTCTCCTCGCAACGAAGACAACATTGTCACTCGGTCTATAGAAGAGATTTCCAAAGGATTTTTGTGGGTAGCCGATGAAAATACACCGCTCACTACGAGGTTCGAGCTTGTCATGAGTCTTTTGTCTTACGAAAGCCACGCAACCCAAACCTTGATATGTGCTAACGAGGAGCCTTCCATGTCCACATCTCGTGAGGTGTTTTGGCAACCTTCTTTGTGGGGACTAAGTTAAGGATATGGACGGCAATCTCTAAGGCATACCCCCAGAATGAGATAGGTAGTGAAGCATAACTCATCATGGAACGAATCATGTCTATCAAGGTTCGATTACGCCTCTCAGCCACGCCATTCAACTGTGGTGTTCTAGGCGTCGTCAATTGCGAAACAATTCCACATTCCTTAAGGTAGTTGTGGAATGCAAGACTTAGGTACTCTCTTCCTCGATAGGATCAAAGCATCTTGATTTTCCTGCCCAACTGATTCTCTACTTCTTGTTTAAACTCTTTGAACTGTTCAAAGGTTTTTGGCTTGTGCTTGATTAAGTAGATATACCCATATCTGCTATAATCATCGGTGAAGGACACATAGAAGCGGTTTGCATCCTTTGTAATGGATCTAAAGGGCCTACACACATCGGTGTGTATGAGATCCAATAAACCCTCACCCCTTTCACAAGTACTAGTGAATGGTGACTTGGTCATCTTTCCAAGTAAACAAGACTCGCAAACGTCATCGTCCGTAAGGTCAAATGACTCCAACACTCTATTCTTTTGGAGTTGGGCTATGCGTTTCTTGTTGACATGTCCAAGACGATAATGCCACAACCATGCTTTATCCATACTACTAGAAGAATCAACACACAACACATCATTTCCTAAGTTATTTACAACCATCACACTCTCATATACTCCATTAAAAGGAAATGCTTCAAAATATAAAACACTATTAAGATAAGCATAAATAGAACCATTTTCATTATCAAATGAATATTTAAATCCTTGTCTATATAAACCATGAAATGAAATGATGTTTTTTGCCATATCTGGCTAATAGCAACAATTATTTAAATCTAAACCTAATCCATTACTAAGCACTTGGGAATAAACTCCAATCTTGGTGGCAGGCGATGATCTTCTGTTTCCCATGATTAGGTTTATCCTTCCACACTCCACATACTTATTTCTTCTTAGTCCCTGCAAATCAGAACATATGTGAAAACCACATCCTATATCAAGAACCCAAGAAATAACATGTGATGAATCATTAGATTTAATAGTTAAATACCTGCGAAGGACAGCTTGATCTTCCCATCCTTGATAGCTTGTAGATATTTAGGGCAGCATCTTTTCCAATGCCCTATCTTGTGGCAGTAGTGGCACTCTTCCTCCTTAGTGTTAGAGTTGGGTTTAGTAGAACCAAATTGGTTCCAATAGAAGAGGTACCATCTTGGGACTTTCCCTTGTGGTTACCCTTTGAGCGAGCCTTCCTCTTCTTACCCTTCTCTTTCCCTATTGCCAAGACAAGGGCAGCAGCGGGCGTAGGATTCGGTGCAACAGAGTTATCCTTGAGATTGCTCTTAGTAGTCCTTAGCAAGGCTTGAAGCTTGCTCAAGGTGACCTCTTCCTTATTCATGTGGTAGGTCATGCGGAATTAGTTGTAGCAGGGAGGCAAGGAGTGAAGGATGATGTTGATTGCCAACTGTTCATCGAAATTAGCATTTAACATTAGTAGGCGATCAACATATATATGCATCTTTTGCAGATGAGCAGTAAGGGACTCTCCATTATACATTTTGGCAGTGATCATCGAAGTGATGACCGCGTACCTTTCTTGCCTAGAGCTTTGGTGGTACCGGTCCAGCAAATCTTGATGCATTTCAAAGGGATACATGTCCTCATAGGACTTTGGGAGTACAACAGTTATGGTCACTAGCATGATGCAGTGGACTTTCATGGCATGACGCTCATGGGCCTCAAAGGCAGCGATCTCATTGGGAGAGGCAGTGTTGATGTTGATTTCCTTCAACTTCTCGTCAAGGATATACTCTTTGTCCTCATATCGAGTGACCATTCGATTGTCATGGATCCAATCATTGAAATTGGACCCATCAAATATCACTCTCCCACACAAATTCATGAGTGAGAATGCGCCAAAGGAGTTTCAGCCAGAAGCGTTGTTGTTGACGTTCGACATCTAAAATAGAAAAGAACAAATTTTGATTAGAAAATGAATCCCCAATTAAACACCCAAATGAGAAATTAGGGCTAGGATCCAACAACATTATTTACAAATTAGAAGAGGGATGTTGTAATCTAACATGCAAATAATTTGAAGGTAAGCAATTGACGATTCACTAATTCTCCACCATGAAAAACGAAAAATAAATTAAGTTTTAAATGTATTGAAAACTCCTAGATCTTTTGAGATTCATTAAACTTTTCAACGACACTTTGAAATCTCGAGATGCCCCTCTTGTTTATGACTGGGATGCCAATGATCACAAAGCGGGTGTGAATAACCATCCAAATGTACATGGTGCCCTCATTGTTACAGTCACCTATTCGATGTGCCGGTTAGCCACACACACTCCATCGAACTATGACAAACAATGAGTCACCATTTGCCACCTTTGCTTAGAGCCTAATTAGTGTGCCAGTGAACCACACGCGCTACACTAACGTCTTAGCAAGGGTGCAAAGTGTAATTTCATGGAATTGCATCAATTTCAATTTTGCCTAAAGTAACTAAGATTGGGAATTTCAAAAACATTTAGTTACTTTTATAAATTCATTATTCTTTTAATGAACAATGGTTGCCCTATCCTACCCGTTCACCTAACAACCATCCACCAATCAAGGAAGTGGTGGGTGAGAGTGGACACCCATTAAACTGTCATTTTATAGGCCATAACCTTATATCCCCCCCCCCCCCCCTTATAGATCAACTTTGTGAATGAGACCTACTAACGGTAAGACCTGCATTTTAAGTTTTATATATATATATATATATATATATATATATATATATATATATATATATATATATATATATATATATATAATCTTGTAATAATATAATAGAATAGTGTGAATTTTAAACTTGTAAAATTCTAGGGTTTGAAATTTAAATGATTCAAATTAAACTTTTATGCCAAAAATTTTAATTTCAAAACTTGAGGACAAGTTATGAACTTTTCAAAACATAAAGGATCAAATAGCATATAACTCAAAATTAAACAATTAATTTAATGATTATCTAGATTTGACCTAATCAATTTTATTTACAAAATAATTGAACAATTAATTCAAATAATCAAATAATTATCATATAAGCAATTTATTATTGGAAAAACTGCAATAAAATCCCTACATATTAGCTTCATAATCGATTTAGTCCCTATATATTTTTTTTATTAGATTAAGTCCCAAATACCGGTAATCGTATTCAATTTAACCCTTTGACATGTTCAACAGGTCATCCAACTTTCAAAAATTATATTTATGGCCAAGATTCAAAACTTTATTATAAATTTGGTCCAAAACTTACACTTATGGCCTAGATTTTAAATTTTATTACAAATTTCGTCCAAACTTTACCCTTTTTGCCCAAATTTTAGAATTTGATTATGAATTTATCCTAACTTTAGTTTTTTAACAACTTTTTTTCTCAAATATTTGTTTCTAATATGTTTTTTCTTTATAACATCATATTTATACAAAATAAACGTATTTTCAAATAAAAATCTTATATTTTCTATATAATTTTTTTTTGTATATGACATATCAAGTTACAAAAATAGGTATTTATTAAGCACATAAATATATACAAATATTCTTTTATGAAAAATGTATACAAACACCTATCGCCTATATATATATATATATATATATATATATATATATATATATATATATATATATATATATATATATATATATATATATATATTCACACAAATAGGTGTGTATCTATATTTTTTTTTATAAAATCGTGTTCGTATACATTTTATAAAAACGAATAATTGTTTATATAATACGTGTTTGTATATATTTTATAAAATCGTGTTTGTATACATTTTGTAAAATGTATACAAACATGTATTATATAAAAAATGGTTCAAACTCGTTTTTATAAAAAAAATGTAAACAAACACGATTTTATAAAAAAGAAATATAGATAAAATTGGTGTTTGTATACATTTTTTTGTAAAATACATTTTTGTATACATTTTTTATAAAAATGGATTTGTATATATTTATATACTTAATAAATACCTAATTTTGTAACTAGATATCTTATATACAAAAAAAAAATAAAAAGTTTTTATATAGAATATATGAGATTTTTATGTGAAAATGTGTTTTTTATGTATATAAATATGATTTTATAAAGAAAAAACATATTAGAAACAATTCTTTGAGAAAAAAAAAGTTGTCAAAAAAACAAAAGTTAGGATGAATTCATAATAAAATTCTAAAATTTGGGCAAAAAGGGTAAAGTTTGGACCAAATTTGTAATAAAATTTAAAATTTGGGCCGAAAGTGTAAATTTTGGACCAAATTTGTAATAAATTTTGAAATCTAAGCCAAAATGTAATTTTTGAATTAAATTCGATTACCAATATTTGGGACTTAATTGAATAAAAAATATATATAGGGACTAAATCGATTATGAGGCGAATATGTAGAGAGTTTATTGCAGTTTTCCCTTTATTATTCAAATAAATGGTAATAAGCTTTTGTTTTGGAAAGGATAAACATACAATAGTGATAAAATTCAGTTTTTATCAATCAATAACAGTTTTGGGAATTATCCTTAAACAAAACAGCAATAAATCCTGAAAATCACTCTGCCAGACGCTCTGACTCGTCGAGTTCATCCTACTCGCCGAGTCCACAATGGGACTCGTCGAGTCTGTCAAGCAGATGACTCAAAACTCGATCTTTTTAAGCGAGAACAAAACATATATCATCAAATACAATAAAAGCCAATCAAGTCTTTGATACCACTGATGGGTTTTACACAATATAACATCAAATGTGCTCATGCAAACCCTAATGCTTGGATCTACGCTTCTCTATTGTACATGCTTTTCATCCAAGACTTTCAAACCCTAGATCTAGTGTATATAATTGAAATTAACATAACAAAATAGATCTAGATGAGTACCTCTTCTTGAAAGCTTGAGTCTTCTTGCCCTTGGAGCTTAGAATCACAAATGTCAGTCCTCTAATGGCTTACAAACACCACAAGCAAGAGGATCATCTTGGAGAGAGGTTGGAGGCTATGAAATTTGGCTCTTGCACTCTTGGAAGAAGGGTAACCGATTTCTGAAGCCTAATGAGTCTATTTATACTTGTGATGCTAGGGTTTCAGTCAAACCCCTAATTAGATAGTTTAGGCCTTAAGCAATCCAAAGAATCTTCGAGAATAAGGCCTTGGATGAAATTTAGATGGGCTCCCACACTCGATTTCATCCACCCCTTAATCATAAATGATTCTCAGCCCAAATCAACTATCACATAATTGATAGTTCCAGTCCCTTTTATTTAATTAATCTCTTTTAGCCACATAATAAAGTCTTAATTAATTCTTGTCTAATATTAATTAAACTATATGATTTCTCCTTTAATATATTATTCATATAACATATTAATAAATCATAAAAACCTCTTTATTCATAAATCATCCTATCATGTTGCTTTGGTGAAGGAAACCCAAAAGGACCATGCATAATCGGGTCAAGTAATTACCAAATATAGTTATGGGCTTAGAAACTAATCCAACACTTTCAACCTTGAATTGAATGCTTTGTCCAACTTTAGGTTCTTTGTTGGTTGACTCTCAAATCTTATTAAGATCAATATGGCTCCCACTAGCCCTTTTGGAAATTCGCTCCTTCTCTTGGAAGACTGCCCTTCGAGCAACATACACTTTGTTCTCAGAATGATTGTTAAATAATCATCCAAAATGCTTGATGGGTTCTCTAACATGATAACACATCTCTATTCTAAGTTCCAGATTGTCAAACGCTTCACGATAGGTAAGCCTCATAATCGTAAACTTCCATATGTGCAAGTGAGGACTAAAACGTACTACACATATCATAGAGTGTTTCATGAACCTACTTAGTTGGTACAAGACCAAAGGACTTATCGTAACACTATTCATGGTACAATCCACAAATTTTTAGCAAGCACAGTGTAACTCATCTAGTATCAAGTCAATAAACGATTTGTTTCTCTATTTAACTAACATTCCTTGTAGTAGTATTCTGGGTGGAGATAGCTCGTAAAAATCTTTCACAATTACTTAGATGATCGATGAACTTTTGAATGAGATGATCATTATCCTATCTCATCCTATTACCCAATTGATTCTTAACTTCTCTTTATGAGATCTCTAAACACATGAAAGATTCCATACTCGCTTTCATATAAAGTTGGTCTTACTGTGTATCATGTTTAATATAAACGGTACATTAGTGCAAACTAACTCCGACATATATTCACGTCACCCAATGAGGTATTCATAATCTATCTTAATAAACAAGATTTGCATTTGTCATGAGACTCGAGGTTAAATGGGATCCGAAATTTGGTCCAACTAGATACTAGGTAATGCATTTCTCATTTATGTATCCAAGACTATGATTCCAAAAATACATTTCACCCAACCCTTATGTATGTATTTGAATAAGTATGTATTGCGGTCAATCTGAACGATCCATTAGGTAAACTAATTTCAGCAAATATTTGCACCATAATAATACACCTTATTCAAATATTCAAATTATTTTTAAACTATTGCTACAATACTAGCTTCATAGATTCATGACTTTCTTTTAACATGTTAGAATGCTCCACATCTAAATAAGTCAAAAATATCTCATGAGTCATAGTATAAACAATTTTCAATTATAATACCATATATTAAACATTTGGGAGAGTTGTCTTTTGATCCCATGAATAGTAGCAAGGACTTGACATTCATGATCAAATTATCTTCTCCATTTCTTAGTCTTCTTACTTCATTCTAGTCACTACACACTCTTTGTCATAATCTTCTTACTTCATTCTAGTCACTGCACATTCTTGTAAATGTTAGTACTTAATCCTTATTAAAATACTCAAGGTTTAGAACTAACGTTTTTATGGCATTATGAAGCCATATATTTGATTAAACACCAAGCATAGGAGAACTAGGTATCTTTTGATCCTATGCAAAGTAAGTAGCAAGGACTCGTAATCCATGATCAAATTACTTTCTCCAAATTTTAGTCCTTTCGCTTGAAATATATATTGTGCATGTACGCTTTCTTAGTCCTTGGTTGTTATTTAAGTGAATAGTTATTAGAACATGTCTCAAAATAAGCCTTCCTTTGTCCTAGTTATTTGGGCCTAGATTAGGCATACCAACACTAATCGCCTTTTAACTGGCTTTCTTCTTCTTGAAACTTCTATTCATGATAGTAAAAATAAAAATATGGGAGTGTTTTGAAGATTGAGTTTCTAAGTTGTGGACATGTTAGTTCCAAAAGGAAGCCTCAGAATACAACACAACTCATTAATGGACATTCCAAGTTATTCATATCAAAATTTGATTGAATTGCTCATATTTACATGTCAGCTATTTGACTAACCCTAGCCAACTCCTATCTCAAGGAAATTCCATTTTACTTCAATATATTAGTTTACAACGTACACTTGATAACTGCTTTTTCTGATTGATTAGAATACAGTACTTAGATGAACCTCAGGAATAGCTTAGTCCAATGCATGATCTTTTCTTTTCATTTATGAGAACAATTCCCAAACTACACATTTAACAAGATTGATCATCCTCATAGCTAATCCTTTCAAATGTTTTATAGTAGTACACTTTAGTGGATAAGGTGATAAACATCATTCATTATCAATTTCCATTATACTTTTTTCATTAATCCTTAGAAAATAATCATCCTAAATAAAATTATTTAAGAAGGCTAGGATCCATATTTGGCTCCATGATGTGTAAAAGGATGTTGTAAACACATCATAAAGTTATTTAGGTAGGCAAAGCCCTTTGCCAATTTCTATCACCAGAGAATTCCTAAATCTTTGAGATTCATTGACTATCAATGGCATGTTAATCTCAGATTATTTTCATCTCATATTCAATAACAGGGTCGCCGCGGATCACTGAACAGATGGTGAATCATCCATACAAAATTGTATGGTCTCCGGCTCAAGTTACACTTGAAATTCATGAGTTCCACATCATTCTCTACCTATACTCTCAAATTAACGTGTCGGTTAACCACACGAGCTCCATCAACAAGTTATAAAGAGAATGTGCAACTTTTATGGATAACATAAGATTGACATTAAATAGATTGTGAATTAACCATACAAAATCACATGGTCCCTGACTCAAGTTACTCTTGAGATTTGTGAATTCCATATCATTTTCAACAATACTCTAGATTGATGTGGCGGTTAACCACACGAGCTCCACCAAAAAAATATAAAGAGAATGTGTAATTTTCATAGATAATATGAACTTCACAATCTATTAATAAAACGGGATTTTGTTTTATACTTGTATTTAGAATACTTTTATATTGACCATTATCACTATCAAACCCTTTCGGTAACTCCATTCTCAAAGCGTAATAGGGGGATGAGGATGGTAATCGCGAAACATCTTAAAAAGCGACCTCATTAGAAATCATAGAGACCTCCTTAAAACCCTACAACAGAATGGGTGAACCTAGCCATGATATGACTGATAATGTCAATATTTAAACATACGAAGACACATGTTGTAACTTTCTTATACATATAATAGATACAATTCTAATATGTATAAATATAATGGGTAAACTAAAAACTCTTAGTTATTAATTATTAATTCTAATTAATAGCGATGACGCAATGTAACAATTAATAAATCAAGAGGGGTTAATATTCAAATTTATAAATATTTGTGATAAATAATATTAAAAATTTAAATTCACTATTTAAATAATAAATATCCAAATTTAAATAATCACATTCAAATAATATTTATCAATTTTCTAGATTTAAAGCATTTTAAATTTGGTATTTATCCATATTTTACAAACGCTCAAATTTGAAAACAAAAAAAAAATAGGGAAGCCCTAATCCGAGCTGCTCACATCGTGAACATAAACCCCCCATGTCATAAGTTGCGACAAAGGGTTTTATTAGATACAAAATTTCCACTTATTCTTCTTTCATTCAATTTCAAACAAACATTTATAGAAAATATGGATCTAGGGTGAATGTAAGCATAAACCAATGGCTCCGATACAATTGTTGGGTTTTCTACGCTTCAAATACACTCTACACTAAGTAGCAGAAAAATCAAAACTACGATATAATTAAGTGTACATGCAACCTATGGATCTATAGTTTCATGCTAATTACATCTATCCTAAGAATACATAAAATAACTTGGAGAATGGTCAATTTAACAAACCTTAAGAGGGTTAGAAATCATCACTAAGAGGGGGGAGGGGGAGAAGGGTTGGTGAAACTTCACGCCAATCTGCAAGGAAGAATGGAATCCCAAAGGCCCTATTTATAGCCTTGGATCCCTTCCTAGGTTTTGTACTCCTTCTCATGTACGATGAGGAGGTAACCACGAAATTCACTCCTTTTCCCATATGGGATGGAGTGATTTTTGTTCGAATTTAATCTCGTAAGGGTTCTGGAATATTCCCGATTAACCAATTATCAATTAGTGAAAATTCAGCACTTTAATTAACTAAACTATTAATTAATTCCAAAAATGTTTTCCATTGAGTTTCTGATTAATTATTATCCATAATAATTAATAAACCAATTTCTCTTTTATTTATTCTACTCAATTTGGGTCTTAAGGGCAACCCATAAGGACCTTGTTATTATTAGAAATATTACCAATAGTTAATGACCTTGGACACTATTTCCAACAATCCTCTACTGGACGGATAACATTCTCCTTGGATATTTGTCTATTTATTTCTACTTCTTTCTTAATTAACCGCTCAAACCTTTCTTTAGATTAAAGTCGAGTCATCGATATTTACATTAATACCTCTAATGAGAGTTCCTGGTCATAAGCCTTAATTAAACAATCTTATGATATTTTCTTATCCTTTCTTGGTATGTCTGGAGTAGCTTCGTTGAATTATTTGTCAAATGATTTAATACGTTCTACTTCCAATTGTCTACATCACATTATTTTGGTGTGCATGTGCATGGTATTTTCATAACTACATGAACTTGGTGAGGAATGCCTCTTCGAGTTCTTTCAAGTTAAGAATGATGTCTGGTTCTAAGATTTTCAACCAAGCTCTAGAATTTCCATTTAAGTTAATGTCAAATAGGTCAAATAGAAACATGGTCTAACTTTGAAAATTGTATATGATATTCATAGGTGTCGCTGTATTCATTTAGGGGCCAGTTGTTCCATATTATGTTTTCAAGTTTGGCAGTCTAACGATGATCATGATCTGGTAGACACTATTCACCTTTAGAAATACAGATGAAGGTAACTCATAGGAATTATCTATTGATTGTACATATGATTTAGGGTAGATTGGTAGAGGATTCAATGGTGCCTAAAAAAATTTAGGGCTCCAGTAAGAAAAAGTTATTCTTCTAGATTTATGGTTAAGTTTCATAATGAATCTAGGATTTCTTACATCCTTTAATATTTCTCTTCGAACACTCCATAATCGAAATATATATTTAGTGCTTTTCTCTTGTGACCACTACACTTTGGTTTTAGGTTTAAGTTATTTGTAGTTGTTCAGTGTTTGTTATTGTTTGTGGCTCTTACTTTATAATTCCTTTGGAATACCATGAAATTGTTGGGTGAATAGGCATACATGGAAGTTAGGAATAGTGATATATTTGGGCATCAAAAGAGGACGAGGGTTGAATAAGTTTGAAACAACTTCCTTCTCTGACATCCCTAGGTTTCCCATTCTTTAGGATCATATGGTGCGATGGTGACTATTTAATTGGTAAAATAGGTACACTTTTATCACATGTTAACATGGGTTTTAGCTTACTTTGGCATAGATTCTTTCCAAAACTGTGACAACTGTCAATTCAGGTCATTCTCGGACTCATGCATCTTTATAAAAACCATTCATGCACAACATGCCATGACCTAGTAGTATAAATTAGGTCAAAAATCTTGCATAAACTAGGATCCAACTAAGATCTAGGACTAATATACTTGATACTTACAATTCTAGTAAGTTTCTTAGCTACAATAGGAAATGCCAATACTATAATTAGAATAAAGCTTCAAGCTTTGTTATAATTGAAATAGGGTATAAAACTCTAAAAATAAATTAAAACATTCTAATTATACTTCAACATGTTGTTGAATATCAAACAATATTCCAAAAACCCTAAAGAGCCAAAAATCCAAACTTATAAATTATAAAGCTTAAAAACTTTATAAAATTTGGCTATAAACTTCCTAATATCAAATTTTTATTAATCAAATTATGAATTATAATCAATGAAATAGAAATTAAATTATCAAGTGTTAATCATAAACTATTGGTTAAATACAAATATTTTTAAATAAATCAAGAACTATATAAAGAAGAAATTTTATAAAAATTCTTGGGTTTTATATAAATTAAGGAGGGATTTTTATAAAATTTGAATTGAGGAGAGAGAAGGCCCTAATCCACTCAAAAATCTGGCCATTCTCCCCTCTCCCCATGCACTCTCTTCCCAAAACTCATGATTAAACTCAAACCCACACTCCACCTCTTCTCTCTTCACTCTTCTCACTTCACTCTCTTCACACACATCACTCTCTTCCTCTTTCTCTCTCTCTCTCTCTCTCTCTAAACTCACGAAATTTCTCTCATTTCTCTGCCAAATTTCAAGACTTTGAAGACCTTGAAGTGTTCTTACTTCTCTCAAGATCATAACCAAGGTAAACAACATCATCTTCTTCCATAGTTTCATGATTCTACTTCTTTTCCTTCTTAGTTTTTTCTTCTTTTCGGATTGTATGCCTTTCCATGGCTAGAAATATTTATTCTTCCCTTGTGGTTTGTAGATTCTCACCATAACACAATGCATGTGTTTGAAATGGTGAAAATCCGGGATCAAACCCATGCAAGGAGTGAAAAAGATGCACATATGATCATGTGACATCAAAATCTAATATTTCATGTTCTTCTCCATTTCTTTTGTGTGCATGCATGACCAAAAGCATTTAAACCATTTCTAGTACATCTTGGATGCTCATTCATTCCATGCATGTGTTAGAAATCGGATCTTACCAAAGGCATGCATGATGTTCTTGTTGAAATACCCTAATAATGCACATAAACAAACATGCACTACTAGAAAAATGATCTTTAATGACGCGCTTTTTACGACACGCACTGATTAATGATACGGAAAAGGACGTGCCCTTAAAATAGTGTCATCTCTCCAAAAAATTTAAGGATTTACGTCATGCATTATTGAGTGCCCTTAATTTAGTGTCTCAAGAAAAAAAATTAAAAACACGGAGGGCGCTTTATCTTAAATGCGCGTCGTCTATAGCTGTTGCTTTATAATTTTAATGAAACGCGCTTTTAGTAGACAAGGGGGGGGGGGGGGGGGGGGAAACGGAATCTCCAAAATTTTGAAAACCCGCCTCGTTTTTTCTTTCTTCTATCTATCTTTCATCCTTGCAATCCACTCTCCCCTCTCTGATACTCTCTCCTCTAGTTCTCCTTTCATTCTCTACCTCCCGTCTCTCTGTAAACCCTAAGCCATCGCCACCTCCTTTCTC
Source organism: Lactuca saligna (assembly GCF_052625555.1). Classification (NCBI taxonomy): domain Eukaryota; kingdom Viridiplantae; phylum Streptophyta; class Magnoliopsida; order Asterales; family Asteraceae; genus Lactuca; species Lactuca saligna. The sequence continues at coordinate 92,853,785 of NC_136418.1, forward strand.
TCTAGCACGTGCTAGGGTTTTATTTTCTTCCAAGCTTCTGCTTCTCTCGTTTTCTCTCAACCCAGTACATGCGAGGGTTATGAAATAAAGAAAAACCCTGATGCTCCACAAAGACTCCTTTCTAAAAAATATCATGTAAAGTCATAGAGACGGAGTCTGAAATCATCAAGAGGAGAACAAGAAGATAAAGAGAAGGTGAATCGTAATTGATATGCGAGGTCTCCTCATTAATGGCGTCGACCAAATCTAAAACCTCGTGTTCAAAAAAATTAGAAAAGTTGAAGACCCCGCCATTGCTGGGACCATTATCTAGGGCTTTTTCAAGGAGTGCTCTCTGTAATGTTCGCTCCCTCACCTCACCTCCTATCGACGACCTCGGTTCATCTCTTTCCACCGGCAACCTCGGCTCATCTCTTTCCACCAGCGACCTCGGGCTCACCTCACGTCACCAGAGACTACAACGACTGCTCAAATTTGCAAGCCCTAAGTACGATTAAGGTATGTTTTTGTTTACATGACCGACCTTATCTTTATCTCGACACTTCTCAACAACAGTCGTCGACTTGCTCGGCCGAACGATGTCCTCCACATCTCCAAATTCTTGCCTTCCCATGGTCTATCAGTTAGATCTAATTTGCCAAAGGTATGTTTTAGGACCTAGAGACGTGTGCTCTGCGTTATGGCCTGTTAATCACAGAGAATCAACTAATCAGAGGAGACAAAAGGGTCTCCTTTGTTATTAGCTTACCCTTGACTGTCTGTGTGTTGTTTTCCAGGTTCGTATCACAACCCTTAATCATGTTTTTTCAATCATTCCATCGATTCTTCAACTGGATTTCCATTTTGAAGTTGGTTGGATTTTGCAATCCCATTCAGATCTTTGGTTTTAATGAATTCCCTTTAGCTAGATCGTTTTCGGATATCGATTATTGGTTCGGGATTGCAAAATTGGGCTTAATCCACGAGAATATGTGAAAAGCGAATGTTTGAATATCATCGATTTTCGATTCCCATTTTAGAAAAACTATATTATCTTCTATTATTGTGGTCTACCCACTTCAATCGGGTAGACGATTCAAATGTTTTTTTGGTTTATCGTTTTACCAAAAGCGGAAATTAAATCTGTACATTTATTTGTTCAATCGATTAATTCGTACATAAAAACACTATCGTTACTGTTTAAAGCTTGACAATTCCAAAAAAAACACGACCAAAACACTACGATTTCGTACATAAAACACCATCATCACTGTTTCGATTTTGTGTGAAATTTCAAAGTCTGAAAAACTAACAAACCACTGAACAGATAATCAAGGAAGAAAGCTTTCGATTTTCATGGGTGGTTTTGACGATCATGGTGGGATAATTGGCGATTGGATGCCTCCGAGCCCTAGCCCTAGGTCTTTTATTTTAGCTGTGTTGGGGGATGATCCTGGTTCAAGATCTGTACCCGACCCTCCAAAAAACGATACCAATAACGACACCGGGTTCACTTTTGCTGGACCAAATCCCCAAATCGGGTCTGAAAATGGCGATGCGACAAAATCAAGTGAGTTTGGTGATCAAAAAACGAGCTCAAGGGCACCTCTTGTTGAAAGAATGGTAGCTGGAGCTGGTCATAATGCTCCTAGGTTGAATACAGAGATTATAAAATCTTCTGATAATTCACAAACTCAACAATCTCCATATTTATTTTCACCTGGTGTTAGCCCAACTTCTTTTCTGGAATCACCTGTTTTCCTTTCCAACTCATTGGTAAGCTCACTAGATAAACTAGGGGTATATTAGTAATTTACTATACTAAATGATCCTTTCTGTTGTAGGTTCAACCATCTCCAACTACTGGAAAGTTCCAATTTGTTCCAAATGGTAATGGTAGAAGCTCCATGATGTTCTTGGATTCCTCTAATAGGGTTAAAGAAAATTTCTTTGAGGACACTAATAACACTTGTTTTGCCTTTAACCCTCACCATCTACAATGAAATCCTAGGTCAATGATCTGTATTGATATGAAATGGGTTGTTTACAGGTATTCCTTTTCCCCAACATGAAAAATCCAAATAAAAAGATTCTAGACTTGGAGCTATGGACTACATGTATGTAGGTTTGACTGATTTGTTTCCAAATTATGTGTATATATGCTTCAACAGAAAGTGATTGGTTGTTGATTTTGAATAATTATATTTTCTTGATGCAACAGATACCTGTCTGATTGAATCGTTTTTATGCTGGTCGATCTTATGTTGCTCTGCTGGAATTTTCATCTTGAGATAAAACATCCTAGTTGAATTCATTTTGCTGCCTTTAATTTTTTGTGTTGAAATGTTTACTAATGAACTGTTGAAACAAACATACTTGCTGAAATATATTGGCTAAAATCTCATGCTGAAATCTGATGTTGGGATATGATTTGAATCTTTTTTTTTAAATCTATTTGCTTGAAATCTTTGTTTTATGTTAAATGTAAGTACTCCACCGGTAAGCTCTCTCTTTATGCTAATTGGTTTCTTTTGAATTATAAGTTATCGAATTATATGTTCACAGTAAAGAGAATCAGGGGCATTTGGGAAATCATCAAGTAAAGAGAATCAGGGGCATTTGGGAAATCATCAAGCTCTCTCTCATGCCTAAAATGCCCCTGTCCCATGCCATATAATTTTCAAGTTTTTTTTGAAACATTTTTCTCGGTCTTGTTGCTTACTTGTTTTGTAATCATTTGAAGTATAATAAAAGTTTAGTTATAGTTAAATAATTGTTATAGTTAATTAATTTTTGATTCCATTCAAGAATTCCCCTTCTGATCATGCAGGTTTGAGAAACAAGATGGGGAAAAATACTTCAAATAGCTGCAAAAGAAACCATGGACCCTGAACTCATTGACTTTGTTGACTGGCAGAAGGTATAAGAAACTCACGTTCAATGAAATCATTCTTTTTTCTTCTAATACCACACTACCTTTTGTGTTCAGGTGGCTGAAAAAATGGCTTTCTTACGTCCTGTTGAAGTCAAACTTGTTCCCGTGTCCTTGGAAGGCATTGCCTTTAGGACTAAAGTCCTTAACACAGATGAACTCATGAACTATACTAGCTTGATTGCAGTAAGAAAATATTCTAGCTTTAATCATTTATGTGCATACTTTTTCTCTTTGTGCAGACTATTTCACAGATTTTAGTGGTAGTATTCCCACATGGTTGTACTCAGAACTATCAAGCTATTTCTCTTGGGTTTGATTCTTCAAGGTATTCATATAGTGAGAGTTGGGGGAATTTCACTGCTCATTTGTGGTTTGAAGGAGCACAGAAAGGAAACCATGGAAGCACTTGATGCTTCAGGGTAAAAAAAATCTGTTATATATGCATTAGTAGATATCATAAAACAAAGTTCAGGTTGTTACCCTCTTGAAGTTGATGTTAGAACTCCAAGGGGTTTGGCTAACAGAAGTGGCATCCGTGATGGAGGTGAGGGAAACAGGCGTATTGTAGTGGAAGCTGGGGTACTTGAAGTTTTCTCAGACAAGCTAGAGAAATATACTTTAAATTCACAGGTGGGTCCCGTATGTCTCATTTTTTAAAAGCATAACCGGATTACTAGCACTTAACCACCCACTGAGATTATATGGTTGCGACAAAAATAGTTCATTCAAATACAAAAAAGGTTTAAGTACTAGAAAGGCCTTACATTTTGACATGTTTATGAAAAAGGCACAACTTTTTCTTCATTTTAGTCTGCAACTCTGAAGAAATTTGTTCTTTTAAGGATTTTTTACCCATTCAACTGCTTGAGATCTTGACGTGGATTATAAAAGGGTTAATTCCAAGAAAGCTCTTACACTTTGACATGTTTTATAAGAAATACACAAAGTTATGGGTTGTTATAACTTTGTCTTTTTCTAAATAACTTTGTCTTTGTTAAGGCCTTTCTTGGAATTAATCAGGTCAGCATCTCGGCCGGTTCAATGAGTAAAAAATCCTAAAAATTAACAAGTTTCCTCATAGTTACAGGTTTAAATTAAGAAAAAAATTGTCTTTTTAAAACAAAAAATAAATAAATAAAACATGATAAAATGCAAGGGCTTTCTTGGAAGTAACCCTATATAATCATCTTTATATTGGGTAATGAGAAATATTATTTTGTGAAAATTCTAATGAGTATATGTATTTATACATGTCAAAGACAAGCCTCTGAAAAAGTGCTAATGCATTTTTTCAGAAATTGAATGACGTGATGTTTCTTTTTGACTTAATAGACTTAATCAAGAATGGACTTAGTATGATAAGTTATATATGGGTGTTAATGTGTAAAGAACGACTTAATGGAGAATGCCAGGCTTTTTCCATGAAGACATATCCTAATCTTTTACAAGTTTGCCTTATTTATTTTTTCCTTCTTCTTCCGTAAGTGTGCTGTCATTTTTTTTTCAAATATTTTTGAACATCTTTATCCAGATAGCACTTGATGCGAAAAAAAACAGGGCTTAAGTGAATGAACTAATATTAGCTAACAGAAGTCCTGTGGATATATATATATATATATATATATATATATATATATATATATATATATATATTATTGTTCACATCCTAAGTTTTAATTATTATTTAATAATAATAATTACAGGTAAAAAGAAAGATAATAAACATAGTTAGTTAATTTCTAAGACAGTATTAACTTTTGTTTTTGGATTTACAAGTACTAAGAACATAATTGATGCTTGTACTAAACTTAATGTGAAGAGGCTTATCTATACAAGTTCTCCTAGTGTGGTTTTTGATGGGATACATGGAATACATAATGGAGAAGAATCATTACCATACAAGTCCAGATGTGAGTTTGATGATTTGTATTCCCATATTTTATTAAACTTAAAATTGCGTAGTTTTGTAAACTGGCATTTTTTATTTTTCTAAAAACTTGAAGTCTTGAAAGTGAAATGATATATATATATATATATATATATATATATATATATATATAGAGAGAGAGAGAGAGAGAATCTGAATGGAAAATAATATGATATTTTATTAGTTTTACTTTGTTTCTTTTTTTATCTTAATAGGCTTAATGGGTTAAGTACTTAATCCAGAAAGCTACATATAGTTGTTTCCTTTTGACTTAATTTGGACATAATTACTTGATGAGTTAACCAAAAAAGCTTGCCACATATTTTAGATAAGGGTATTATGGGAAAATCCTATGAATAAAGGGCTTATTAATGGGAGCGGCATTTTGGGTAATTCTTTATATATTTTGTTTGTTGCAATAGAGTATATAAGTGGGTAGAAGGATTGGGGGATGGTTATCTGTCATGATAAATGAAGATTTTCACTGTCACTGCCTTCTCTGCTATCAGGAATATACATATTTCATGGTCTTTTTTCCTTTTTTAAAGGTAAACATCCATCAATTTTGAATTAACTCTCTCTTTTATCAAATATCATGTTCTTCATTTTAGAGAACATTAATCTCTATTAGTTTTTATTTATTTACTTATCCTGTTATGTGTTGGATTACAGCAGTGAAAGGAGCATTAAAAATAAAAAACGAAAACAAAAATATAATTCTCTCCTTATTATCATATGCCTAATATATTTTGTACTTCAATTTGCAGAAAGATCATCAAGCAATAGATATCCTTTTAGCAGAGATCGATATATATGAGCTTTTTGCTTTGAAACATTGTTGGGGAAGAAGGTTGAAACTTGCTCTTTGTGAGTAATTTTTTTTCTTAATGTATTATCCTCTATATTCTTGATATTTTCCCACTTGTTAAATCTTTTATCAAATTCTCACTTTTGGATACAGAGCTTGATGAGAGAATGTGTGACCTAAATCTTTTATCAAATTCTCACTTTTGGAGGTGGCCATAAGAAAAGGTAAGCAAAGGGTAATTTGGTATTTGTTGTTGTTATTGTGTATTACAATACTTCCATGTATATATGTATAAAGTTTGTTCTTATTCAGATTTTCCTTTTACCATTGATTTCCTTATTGAGGCATTGTACTTTGAAAATGTTAATTCTTACCTTTTGTCCATGTAGGATCCACCAGGAACAGGAAAAACACAAACAATTCTTGGGCTTCTTAGTGCCATATTACATACCAACTTAGTCTCTTAACTTTGTAAGACATTGATTACTTGAGGGTATTTTTAGTAACATTGTAAGAGATTGATTACTTGAGGGTACTTATGGTATATAATGTTATATTCTTTTGTTAACATGGTCCTTAGTACAATGAATTATCTTTATTGTTTATGGTATTTTATTTTGTATTATGAGACTTTTAATGTGTTATTTAATTTGAAAATTAGTAAATCTATCAAAAAAAGTAATTTATTTCTATTATGAGAAATTAAATGCAAATTTAATTTAAAAATTAATAAATATATAATTTTTTTTAAACATTTAAATTTACGATACGCAAAAATGTGTGTCATCTTCATTTATGACATGGCCTTTCTTGACAGGGGCTTTCTTGATACGCATTGCGTGTCATTAACACGTGCGTCGTAAGGTTACGACACGCGAATGCGAGTCGTCTTCCTTTATGACAGGGCCTTCCTTGATACGCATTGCATGTCGTAAACGCGCGTCGTAATTGCGCGTCGTAAATCAGCGTCGTAAATGCGCGTCGTCTATAGACGACGCGCAAAAGTGCGTCATCTCTCTTTATGACAAGGCCTTCCTTGACGCGCATTTGTGCGTCGTTTGAGCCTTTTACGACGCGCAATGAGCGTCGTAAAAGGCTGTTTTTCTAGTAGTGATGCAATCTGCCAGATTACTTTGTTCGACTTTGAAAGGCCATAACTCAGTCATTTCTTAACCAAATCATGATATTCTTTTTGTATTGGTTAGTTCCACGAGTTAACATTCAAACCCAACTGGTCTCACTGTAGAGTATTAAATATCCAATTTTTGGCAGATTTTACAAAAAGGTTGCGCATACAGCTCTTTTTCTGTGATCACTATTTTTATCTTGCTTAAACAATGGCCTTAAACCCAACCATAAATCTGAGGAAAAATACCTTAGAAACTTAACATATCTAGTGAATGATGGTTGAAATTTCATGGCTTAAAACCTCACTAAATGGGCTACACAAATTCATGAACTTCAGCCACATCTACACTTCATGCATTATTGCATGCAACTTTTCTTAAACTGTTTGGAATCATTACCCTCATTTCTCTTCTGAATACATTCTTAACATTTTTCCTTTTGAAATCCCTTGCATGCATGAGATAATCTGGAAAATTTCAAAAGCTTTTGTTATTTCTTTGATTTATTAGAATTATTGCTAAAATATAAAATACTTCCAAGGGTCAATAAATCCTAAATAAATTCATGGATGATCCTTATGGGGAATAATGATCCCTCACTAAATTTCAGCAATTTTTGTTACTGTTTCATATGGTTTCTAATTTTATTTAGTTTAGGGCATGACAAATTACAAAACCACTTTAGAAGATGTGAAAATTGTATCTAACAATTTTCGCATACCTTACCTGTGATGGGTGACTCCAGAAAATAATTTCAAGATTTTTCATCATGTCTAGATATTTTTCCCAATTTTTGGTAATTATAATGGTCTAAAAATGGGAAAAATAGTTCTGATTATCCAAAATTCATGAAAATTTACCAGGATATCATCTTATACAGTAAGAGGTTACATAGAAATTTTGAGGATTGTTCTCTACTGTAAACTATTTTTCTCTTATTTTCTAAAGTTAATTGGACTAAAATACACTTAAATACACATAAATACCAAAAACCAGTTTATACATTATGAAAACCACTTTTGATATTTTTCCCAGGTTATTTATACTGTAAATGATGTTACAAAAATTTATGGTGATTTATTTTAACTGTTTAATATTATTTCTTTAATTAATGACTATTTAAAGGAATAAAACAAGGAAAAATAGAAATACCCACTGAAAAATATCTTTTATATTTTTCCCAGCCTAGTTATGTATAATAACAATTAAATAAAAAGTTTGGGCAATTTTGGAAACTATTTTCTATTTATTTCAATTTTTATTGGACTAAATGCCCATAAATCATAAAATATAATTAAACAGCTTGAAAATTCATTTTCATATTTTCCCCATCTTAGTATTGTGTAATAACAATTAAATAAAAAGTTTGAGAAATTTTATCCCTCGAATGCTATTTTTCGTGAATTTATGTTGTTATAGAGACTTAAAATTTGGAAAATTAACCTTCCAAAGTTGTAATTAATCGCACGACTTGTAAAATTTCAATATTTCAGAAAAGTGTAAACAATTGATATAAAATCCAATACTAAAACATAAATTGGCATTTCCCTATATGTAGAGTTTAGTATATTAGCATTAGATATCGACATGAAAACTCACTAGTATGTGTGTTTAATGTCGTAGGATCCCGACAGTAAGATGTTGGTGCATCCCGAAGTACCGCTTGTGCCTACACGAAATACCGTGAGTATTCACGCACTCTCCTATTTTCGGTTTTTATGTTTTGGGGTGGAAAAGCATGTCCAGAAAAACTACTGTTTGCATGTTGTATTTAAATTGAATTGTATCAAACATGATTGCTATTGTATTGCTATGTTTCTTTATGTATGTTTATGCAACACGGAACATGAGAACTTATCGTACTAAGGCCCTTCCCTTATCTCTAACCATTAAATCTTTGAGCCAATGGTCATTATGAATAGCGCTATTAGGAATTGACAACTCCTCACTCGCCCGAATCGTTGGAGTGCATGATACCATATTCATCTATGGAACGATAAGCATAGATCTCGATAGGGCTTCAGTCATAGGTTTGGTTGAGACTCATTGTTTGCTCATACACATACAAACTCGTTTCTCGTTATAGCAATAAACTTGTATTCATTAATATCAATCAACTTTGTTTCTCATTAAAGCAATGTACTTGTATTTACAAAAAGCTTTATTCAAGCTCGATTTATAAACTTGTGAACTCACCGACTATTTTCATAGTTGATGCTCGTTTTACATGCTTTTTCAGGAAATAATTAGTAAGTGGATGTAAAGATTCATCATCATAGAGCATGCTGCATCGTGTTGAAGCTATTATGAAGTTATATTTTGAACAATGTTATTTTGAAAAACTTGTATTTTGTTTCTTTTGAAGTTATGGGTTGTAAACTTTAAATACTGCTATGGTGATGTATCTTTATCTTTTACAATGAAACCGTTATCGCTGTCATACCTTGCGTTTCCGCTTTAGCGAGGTGTGACAAAAACATTTGTAGAACACTATGTGGAGCTTATGGTGCGATATGTATATGTATACCTCCACTTATTGATGCAAGTAAGAAAATTCAAAGGTGCAAGTGAATATTAATCTTTTACTAACTAAATTGAAGTTATATCACTCATTTTATGTAATTTTAATGATTTAATTATTTTAATTGAGGTTTGATCATGAACCCTAGATTTATTATCTCATCTTGCATGTTAGAATTAGTGTTAGATAAAGATGAAATGAGCAATAAAGTTTTGTTATTATGTTAATAAAACCGAGAATGTAACTTGGTTCATATAATTTAATGAAATCAGATATATAATATAAGTCATAGTTTGCAATGTGGTAATTAGATATAAATATTTATGTAATATGTAAACAAACATGTTATCCATGGTTATTATCCGGTTACAAGTTATATTTCATAACAATCTTTTGAATTGGAGAAGGGTAATTGATAAATCGATGTTAAACTTGAATTATGGATTATCTTAGATGCTTGCTATTGAAAATGGATTCATATGAGCTAAATTTTGTTAATCACACTAGCACCTAGAATATGAGATTATAACATTGAAAGTTGTACTTTGGAATAGATGGATAAGGACTTTGAAAGTACTACATTACAAGAATGATTTAGCATTACTGAAATAGACATGTGAATTGCGGAAACAAGTAAGTTATATCAATTTATTAGGATTGAATAAAGTTTGGGACAAAGGAATAAGGCAAATTCAAAGATAAAAGTAGTAGTTAGTTGAGACCAACACCAAAGGTGAGTACATATGGGTATTTTTACTTGAGTATATGTCATATTTACTTGTTTATGACAAATGCTTTATTACGAAATCAAATGTGTATGAATGAGGGTGCTATGAATAGTTTCATATTTTGATGTTATCTTATGTTTTGTATAATAATAATATCATTAATTTTGATATGGCATTTTATATGTATGCGGAATGAATTGCATACGAAATATGCTTATGTATGTTCATGCATTCCTATCTATGTTGTTGTATTTTGTCATGTGTATAGACACTTATCTCAATGAGGTGATGATGCATTGTGATATCAATTTTACCTTGGATTTGTGGATTTGGTAAGAACAAGGACATGAAAAATTTATAAGTCATCATATATAGTAAAGGAGTCAACAATTTCAACAACAGAGATATGGACTCCCTAAAACTTGTGTGTGCTTTAAATTCATATATTACATTAAATAAAGTTGTATATGGACTGGAAATACATTTATGGTATTATGTTTATATATATATATATATATATATATATATATATATATATATATATATATATGTGTGTGTGTGTGTTTCAATGATATAAAATTTTGGGTGTTACACTTTTCACTACAGTTCTACCGATGTCACCACTATATCAATCTAATTTGGTTGATTAGGCATTGGTGATAAAGAGGGTTCTAAATGGTGTGAAGCATGGCGTGGCGGCAAGGCCAAGCCTCAAGCTTAACGAGTCATGGCGAGTCATGGCCTTTTTCAAAATGTGATGTAACGCGGCGATTTTGTATGAATTTAAAATTATATTACCAAATAAATATAAATTTATATCAAATATAACTACTTTTTAGAACTGTTAGATCAATAACTAATAACAAAAAGTTAAAAAAAACACAATACTTATATCTCCGATTAGAAAAAAAACATAACAAAGAGCAAAAAATGTGTCTCAAACGAAAAAACACATGCCATAACACACCACAACGTGCCATAGCATGTCATATCACACCTTGCTACGCGCCACGCCTAACAACAATGTTATGAGGCTTTTTGTAACGATGAAACCATGCCTCACGCCATGTCGCACCTTTTAGAACACCAGTGATAAAAGAGTAGTAAAGGTGTTTTCCAAGACCTGAAATCATAATAAAACGCTAGGTGTATTACAAGAATGGATCCCAAAAAAATGTTATGATGGATAAGTTAATATTGGTTGTATTTTAGGGTGTAGAGTGATACTATCTCTTATGGTTGTTAATAGATATCTAAGTTTATTTATAGTATGACGGTTTATATATTATTGAGAGTTGTGATGTCGAACTTGTATCATGTGCGCATTAAGATGGAATATTTAGTTGTTGGTTTCGTGTCTCCTTTGATATAACTTTTCTTTTGGATTGAAAAGGAGATTGTGGGTCACGATGTCCTTATACCGCCTAGCTGGGCATCAAATTGGTACTAATATTGTCTTCTCTACTAGGCGTGACTGCATAGGTACTAAACTGAACGAGGGAAATTGATAATGTTTTGTTGTTTAGTGTACATCTTGGAGGGATCACAAATCCATCTAGCATGGGATGCATCATTAATGCATATATGTGAATTTTGAATGGTTGCATATTAATGCATACACAAACTCGAGAGTTTGTATTGAGTAGTTAAGCTTCAAGGGTTTACATGTATGTATATACATACGAAATTAACATCAATTCGAATAACAAAGTAATACATTGATTTTTTAAGTTATGTGAAAGATGGAACAAAAACAATAATGTTTGAGAGTTAAAAAAAATATAGTCCTTGAGAAATCCATGGATAATTTAAATAGAGTTACCCATGGATTACCTATATATTAAAAAAAATAAAGGACATATGGATACTTATTTATAATAAGTCATGGGAAATATGTATGAAAAAATTATTTATAATAATTCATGTGAAATATGTATCAAACACTTTTCATGTGAAATGTGTGGGAAATCCATTTCATGTGAAATTCATGGGTAACAATCCAATGTTATTATTCTAGTAAACTTTATTATTAATATTAGAGTAAATTAATAAATGGTACGCATGGTTTGAGATAATTGACAAACTAGTACCTAACTCTTTTTTAACATGGATTATTCATCTCGTTTGCATTTATTCAAATTTTGGTCACCAACTAGATTAAAATGACCATATTAGTCTTATTGCTAGAATTTTTTTTAATATTTTTTAGTTCCTTCTATTATTTCGGCTACTATTACAAACAAAAATTATTAATGAACCATTCCATATTTTCTCCTTTTTTTATTTCACATTATAAATCTTTAAGTTCTTAATGGATACTAACTCATTCTCAATCTCTCTCTCTCTCTCTCTCTCTCTCTCTCTATCTATCTATATATATATATATATATATATATATATATATATATATATATATATACTCACACACACATCGTTTTCTTATGGCTAAAGGCATTCCTCCGTATTACATTACGTTTTGCGGTTTTTCCATCAATGAGAATAAGTAAATGTCATCTTGTCTAAAGTTACATCTTGAGGTGCTACTAAAAGAGAGAATTTGTACTTTGGAATCTACAATTATTCTAGAAAAATCAAAAAAAAAAAGTTGATGAATCAGATAAAGGTACCAATCGATCATCTCTCTCTAGGGTTTTAGTTTTGTTTTATTAAACCATTGAACTTGTGATCCTTATGGAATATGTTTTTTTCGTTAATTTGCTTCCGTTGTGTGTTGTACGTATTTGTAGTATCTCTATAGTCCAAAATTATCAATCTTTTTTTCATTCAATATTTGTTTCCTTAAAAAAAACAGTGACCAAAAATAGACTGCATAACTAATTTAAGTATGGTTATACATTTAGTGTCAACACCAAAATATGGAGGGGATCAAGGATATCACTTTTACCATGAAGCAAAAGGAACAAGTAGCTTTGACTAAATAGACCTCTACACTAATCATGTCATACTTGATTGTTCCTTTTATGGCTTCCACTTACGGGCAATATTGGTGAATAGTGAAAAACATAACAGATTTAATGTTAGGTGTTTAATATTAAATACTTTATAGAAAACCTATAACCTAGATTCAGTCCTAATGTTATGAGATAAAATTATAAGTTGAGATTCAAGGAAGGATTTTGAGTAACATCTCAATATAGAGGACAAATATGGATCATAGAAAGATGTAGCCTAGAGACATAGTATGAGTCAGAAGGGATTTAGATGACGAAATCCTTGTAAATAGGACACAGTTGTAACATCTCATTTCAGCTTTTAAGATAAACAAATTATAAGGTTTTGTTTATAAAATATAACGTAAAATTATATTACAATTTAGCTAAAATAATCTAAAGGAAAGTTGAACGTAGAAATGGAGCTTGCATTTTTGAAAAAGTTATGATTTTTCAAAGATACAATACGTCTAATCTTGTTTATAAAAATATAACGTAAATATATATTACGATTTAACGGGTGAGATCTTTAGGAAAGTTTTAGTAGATGAAAATACGAAACCGTGGATATAAAAAAAACGTTGAAAATGGATTCCGTATGAGAAAGTAACAATTATCCGAAGATAAAAAAATAGCAATTTACAATGCAGTAGCCAACTAAATGCTACCTGCTAAATACATGGTTGTCGTAAGGCCACGTGAATTCCAAGTTTTTTTAGGTCTTTAAATAGCAATCTCAAGCTCCTTATTTCACATCCTTTTTCTCTTGAAAACTCTCTCTCCTCGAGATTTCGGTCGATCATGATTTGATTTATTTGTTCTTTATTATTGCTAGCGAAGCACTGGAGAGATGGAGAATCTTTTTAGATAAAGTTTAAGCATCGATTAAGTTACACTTACTCTTAAATATAACTGAATATATTCCTAATCTATGTTATGAACCCAATAATTATAAGATTAATCATCAAATCTAGTTATAATTTTGATTGATCTACTTATGAGAAAGGTGTATAGAATGAGCATGTTGGATTGGTTGTTGGATTTCAGAAAGGTTATGTACCGAAATGGTATGTATAACCAATCTTTACTTGATAGTCAATTAGTATTAATAGGATTAATGAAGAATCTAGTTATTAGTTACTATAATCAAATAATAAGTAAATAGTAAAAGTATTATAGGTTGATACACAATTAATGTGCCTGTTCATAAATCAATATATTTAGTTGAATCAAGACTACTTACGTGAGTTACACTAACTCATTTATTATGTTAGTTTTGCCTATTTATGTGTAATATTTTACATGAATACCCTCTCTGGTAGATTACAATATGATAGAGGGATGGACTAATTAAGGATATCCTTCGCATGAATCGGTTAGGAGGAAAACAATCATGACACGATGTGTGATTAAAAGTATCCATATATGTGTATAAGTGAAAGATATGGACTAACTAATGATATCCCTCTCAGAACCAGTTAGAGATAATACAAACATGACACTTTAGTCTTCCCTTGATCATGACATGATGTGTGATCAATCCTTCTTAGTGTGTCCAATGTATATTAGCATTCCTATGTTGCTTGAATTTATATGTCATTTGTAGGTATATGATTACTATAATAGGTGAGTATTGTGTGGTTTCTTTAAGCGTTTACGCTTACCCATTGTTATTAATATTTTTCTAAATTACTAGAAAAGAACCCAAGTTGACTGCAGCAACATCCACATTACAGTTTTGAAACTACTTTCAAAATACAAAGTCTTCCGATATTTACTCACAATGATAATGATTTATGTACCACTGGAAGGAATAATTTTATGAATAAGTGTTTTTTATCACCTTTTAATTGGGACCAACCAAAAGTTTTAATTTTTGCTATAAAAGAATCAGGGCGTTACAATAGGGTCATGAATACTAGGAATTATACTAAGGTCCTCAATGAACTTCTTCATCCATATGACCTCTTTTACATCTTTATTAATTTCAATATACTTATCTTTCGTTAAATATACAACAATATTTTACTTGGAATTTTTCCGAAGTGACCAACCCACCAATAAGCAAAAACATGACTCCCAATTGTGAGCATCAATCGTCTCGAACGGTTTGGAAGTTGGCATTTGAGTATGTTCTGCCTACTCATCATAGACCAAAAACATGTCCTTTATCCTTCTTATGTATTTGAGAATGTTCTTAACTATTATCCTATGGGTTTCACCATGGTTGACATGATATCTACTCATTATGCTCAAAGAATATTGTACACAAAAGCCTAGTACGAATCATGACATACACGATCTATCCAAAGCCTTTCTCAATGTCATGCCATGTTTCATAGTAACAAACCTTTTTTGTAATTGGAGTCTTGCATCTTAAATTTAATTAAAACCTAATATATGTAGGGATTTTTCCTTAACTTAATGAGTTGTCTCGATCTATCTCTATTGATCTCGAAGCCTAATATTTCTATCATATTTCCCATGTATTTCATGAAAAAACAATCTCATATCCAACATTGAAACGTTGTAGTGTCGGGACATCATTTCCTATAAGTAGTATGTAATCAACATACAATACAAGAATAACTATAACACTCCCACTAGTTCTAAAGTATGCACATGGTTCATCGTAACTTCTAACAAAATCAATTTCCTTATTATTTTCAGCAAAATAAAGATTCTAGCTATGAGATGATTGCTTGAGTCCATAAATGGACTTCTAAATTTTCACAGTTTATTAAGATTCTTAGGATATATAAAACTATTAAAGAGTGTCATTAACCTATCCTCAATATGCTTTCGGTTTGGGAAGGCACTTTTTACGTTGATTTTCAATATTTCATAATCATAAAATGATGATATGGCATAAATATTAGTGAAAAAGTATATGCTTAGTCTACATCATGAGTTTACATGTAACCCTTTGTCATCAATTTGACTTTATATATCTGTATATACCAACCCACCCCACCCCACACCCATCCATACTTCCAGTTCTACCCCAACCTACCTTAGATCACACACAGTCAGACCACCCAAATGTTGTAACAACCTTTTTTCTTAATTAATAGAAGTTTAAAATACAAATGAAACTATATTGCAATCCTTGTTGCATTGTATTATATATATCCTTAGGGCTTGTTTAAAGAGCTAATAAAGAAGTTTGGATTGAAACCTAAGCTAAATTGTAGGGTTACAAATAAAAATAAGTTGAAAGACTAAGGGTTTAAAACATAAATAAACCACATATATGTGTTTTCGCTCAATATAATCAATTCAAAGGGGTTTACGTATTTGGAAATGACACCAAAAGGGTGTTTTCGGTTTGCGTAGAACCAAAAACCCTTTTCACCCTAGCCTTAGATCTGAAAACACCCCTTTTAGAAGGTCCTTGGCCGAAAACACTTTTCGCTTAGACTTAAATCCGAAAACTCTTTTCCCTTTTTGACTCAAGCCGTGAACCCATGGCTTGAAAACTCATTATGGCCGTGAACCCTTCATAGGTGGGATTAAACACCTCCTTTTGGCCGTAAACCCTCCATGGTGGGGTGTAAACCCTTACAACTTAACAGTAAACATCCCTAAAATATCTTATTATCTTATCCTAATTATGCTTCCCTATGTGATTATTCCATTTATCAATGCATGTCAACTCAACCTCCTCATATTAACTTCATATATAAGTTTCATAATAGAGTTCACTCTTCACTTTTACATACTCAGCAACGAAAACCTCCCATTTCTCTCTCAAATTATCAAACTCGTTTCTTTCATTTACAAGATTCAAACAACTCCAGGAGATTATTTGCTACCATATATATAAGTTTTGCTAAGTTCCTATGGAACTCATGTGTTTTCAAAACCATCTTATCCTTATTATCATCTTAATCACACACTAATATGAGTTTAATCATTAGGATACGGCTATCGTTACATGTTCTAAATCGAAGTTCACCGTTTCCTATCCCGTTATCAACCTCGTTATCACGCTCGAGGTGAGTTCATACCCCCTACATTTTCATAACGTTTTCCATGTTTTAGGGGGGGGGGGGAATACAAGTAAAACACAAGAATCTAGTGTTAAAATACAAATTATTGTTTTATAGTTTGTTATGTAAAAATATCAAACATGTAGCATAACATTATTAACATTTAACAAACGGTTAAATGCAAAACACGTTAAAACGAAACGATTATCATTTTCAATGGAACAATATCATTTAGACCATGTTACGTATAGTTTGAGACACATTCACATTATTTACCCTTCAAGGTAAACAATCAATTATATTAAAATACGATTATTTTTATATACATATTAAATATGATGAAATAAATAACAATTTCATGCATGATTATTTTCATTACAAAAACACGTATATCGTTGGAAATTTGTGAGACATTCGTCTTCATTGTACCTACCAAAGGTATCCATGCAAGTCCATTTTTATAACCCGAGTCTCCTTCCAGAGAGTATGATACTTGTGTATAGATCTATACATGACTGATGATCCCGCACCCTAACTACAAGCTACAGTCATACTGGCAGGTTATGGGTGACAAATGTCATATATATCATTTAGATGCTTGAAGAATGCAGAGGCAGGCAATTCATTAATAGCACAGTTATGAAAATTCACATGATAAATGACAATACGTTATTTTTACGTGAAATCGTGGTTACAATTATTTTATGTAATTTCACAACTCTTCAAATGGTTTTATTTTCGAATAAAACTACATGTTACAAAACTAAGTATGGCATATATAATTGTACTTTTCAGTCTTGGAATGTATAAGACTACAGTTCAGTTTTTATGGAAAATATACGATTTTCCGAGATAGATACAATTAATTTACAAATAAACAGTTTACAGTTCCGTTTTATTGGAAAATACAGGATTTTTCGGAATAGATACGATTACTATGCAAACGGATATTTTTCAACTCATTTTATAGAAAATATCGGATTTACTGGAAATAAACGTGATTTCAACTTAGTGAATCGCATACATTTTCATATTGCCACAACTAGCAAATTTAGCTAGGAAATTCTATGTTCTCGCAAACATTAACTATGATAACAATTGTAACCCAAACTTGGTAATACGTATGATGCTCATTTAATGACAACAAACTCCCATCAAAATCCATTGTGAAGTCCAAAACTTTATACAAAACGTTTCAAATAGTCAATTAGGGGTTGAAAACCCTACGAATCCCGGTATAAGCTCACTATGAACTAGAACTTGCTTATTGGGTCTAATGGACCAATAAGTTTCCAATTTGACTATTTTGGGTTAGATCCCTTAAATGGGCTCTAATTCGACCCACATTTATAAAACTCAACATTTTGGACCATATGGGCCTAAAATGGTTCATCTTACTTCTAATGGGCCAAGTTGGACCACAACAAATTACAATAACCTTAATGGGCCTTATTAGGCCATAAATGTATTAATTAGCCCTAATGGGCCATAAACCCATTCCTTTATAACACATTGGGTTGTGATCACTTACAAGGGCCCAATGGGCCGAATACCATTATTGGGCTCCATGAATTCGAAGCAAGCTTAGAATAGGACCAAACTATCTCATTCTTATTCCTCTTAACCCAAAAATCTTAGCCCAATGCATAAATAAATATATATGAGTGTAAAAAAAGGGAGAAGAATTAACTTGCAATTGACACATCACATTTGCATGATGGTCTTCCATGCACATTAACCATTAAGTAATCCATAAATCTCATGCATCTATGTATCCATCACATCCACACCTCGCTCCTCCCTTCTCCTCTTATTTCTTCGGCCAAGAGCAAGAAACAAACACACGCACACCTTCAAACTTTTCTTTAAACTCTCTATAATCTCTCAAGAACATCCTCCTTCTTCCACCAACAAATCTCGAAAATTACTTGTGTTTCAAGGATCTTCATCAAATATTTCAACCTTTAGTAAGTTGTATATCAAACACAAGCATCTATTTCCATGTTAATATTAAGAACTCATTCTTATATAGCTTTACTTCAAGATCTAGATTCTTAGAAACCTCATAAGCTCGAGATCTAGTCAAGGAAAGCTTGCTAGAGCCGAAACCTCCCTCTTTTCTTCACCAAACCGAGAACAAACAAACAAGGTGATTTCATACCCCCTTGTTTTCGGTTTTTCCTTGTTTTTGGTGGGATAATATAAGTGTTGTGTGTTGATCTATGTATTTATGCATGTTACATGTTGTTTCTTTGATTTATGTTGTGTATATGTGTTAGATCTTGACAAATCTCGAGATCTTTAACAATAAAGGATAAAATCCATACACTAAAACACTTTATACACCATATTACGAAGATTAAAGTGTATTGCATGTTGAAGATGTGCAAAACAAAACAAAAATCTTATATAAGAATCTTTTGGCAAAAGTAAAGTATGGGGTTAAAAGTAACATTCTTGGTTTTATAAGGACCAAAGAGGTTATATTTGGATGAAACTGAAGTTTTATGATAATCACCCTTTTTAAAGGACCAAAGATGTAAATTTTAGCGTATTGGGTTTAAATTTTGGGCCTTACGGTTTTGGGCCCAAATTGCGAAAAATGTAAATTTTGGGGATTAAAAATGGTATTTGATCAAAGGCTTGAGCAAAAAATGTAAATAAACCAAAATAAGGTTTAAAAAGGACACTTATTTCTCAATTGGGCTAAAAATGCAAAGTTTTTTGAATTTAGGCCAAAAATGTAAATTTTACTGAATAGGGGCCAAAAATATAAACTTTTACCAAATATGGGCTAGAATTGTTAATCATTGCATTTTTAGCAGAAATTGTAATTTAATTTATAATTGGGCCGAAAATGCTAAGTTAAATGATTTAATGGACTAAAAAATGTCATTTTTCATCAACAAGGACTAAAAATGTCATTTTTTACCAATAAGGGCTGAAAATCTAATTCTATGTGAAAAGGGGGCTGAAATGGTCAAATATGTCAATTATTGAACAATTGGACGAAAGATATAAATTTATATAACTTAAGGGTGTCACACCCCAAAACCGGAACGGCGGAAACGTTCTGGGGTGGATGACGTCATATCAAGTATCACAACATATGCAGTATAGCAATCAAAGTACAACAATCATTGCATTAATAGTAATAGTTTTACATGGTTTACATTACATAGAACTTCAAAATAATACAAGTAATAATATAGGTGTAGCTTGGTACTAAACTGTCTTCATCAAAAGCTCTGGGGATGTACCTGTCTATTGCTGACCTGAGAATACAAGTTATTTGAAAAGCGAGTATCAGCATTTTTACAAATGTTGGTGAGTTCATAAGTATTTAGTGTCATTTTATCCAAATAACTTTATATAAGTAGTAGTTTTAAAGTATACAGTGAATTAGAGTCCTTTCCGGAAAATCCTATATTTTCAAATTAAAAGCAGTCTTCTACCAAGACTGGACAGAGTTGTGTGGCAAAAAGTAATTTTTCCTTAACACTATCATTATCAAAATGTGGTATTGATTTTGAAAGAAAGTAGGAGCATATCAGGGAAAATAACATATGCCTCAGCAGTGAAGACTGCTGACTAAGGCAAAAGAAATCATAGACTCCAGGGGAGTATCGAATGAACGGTACACCTGGCTTAGTCTAACAAAAAGGGAGACACAGACCCTAGACAGTATCAAATGAAGGATACGTCTAGCAAGGTCTAAAAACAGTGAACACAGACCCTAGACAGTATCAAATGAATGATACGTCTAGCAAGGTCTAAATATAGTGAATACAGTGTTAAAACTCGTTACCTTAAGGCCATGAATTATAAGGTAACCCCAAGATACTCGTAACGATACTGATAGACACTAGAGAACTTGATGCCCTGCAAGCATCGGTATGAATATGACATTTGTCACCCCTTGGCTTGGTAGGCCGTGGACTGTAGCTAGCAGTCAGGGTGCGGGGGTGTCAATCCCATATAGCTATACACACAATGTCCGCTCTCTATACAAGAGACTCTGGTTACTATCCTGACAACGGAGAAGGCCGTGTACTGAAGATGTATCTCGTGTAGTGAGATCTGATGTGAAATACTGGACTAATGATAGAGACTCACAACTGAACTGACTAATGTAAACCTATATGTCTATGCTTGTATACATAATATATAACTAATGATCAAACGACCTTCGGACAGACATCCGATCCCACTAGACCACATCTCAACAAAGAAAGGGAAATAGGGCGAACTAGCCTTCCTAAGTCCTTTAAACATTATTTATATAACTTATACAAGCACAGGCATACATTTAACTAAGTAGAAGCATTTAACGAAGTTTAAGTGTTTAACGAAGTAGAAGTGTTTCATAAAGTATAAGTGTTAACAAGTAAAAGCATATCGTGAAGTAGAAGCGTATCGTGAAGTATAAGCGTATCGTGAAGTATAAGCGTATCGTGAAGTATAAGCGGATCGTGAAGTATAAGTGTATCGTGAAGTATAAGCATATCGTGAAGTATAAGCGGATCGTGAAGTATAAGCGTATCCTGAAGTATAAGCGTATCGTGAAGTATAAGCGGATCGTAAAGTATAAGCGTATCGTGAAGTATAAGCGGATCGTGAAGTATAAGCGTATCGTGAAGTAAAAGCGTATCACGAAGTAAAAGTGTTAACAAAGTAGTAGCATTAACTACCAGGAAGTATAATGAAGCAGTAGTATCTAACAAAGTAGGAGTATAAAACATGGAAGAAAACTTTGATGAAATCATTGGAAAACCTTTATACTTTTAGAAAATCATTCATAAACAAGTTTTGATTATAACCTTGATAAAGTAGAGAAAACCTTTATTTAAAATGCTGTTGTAATAGAGTTTGAAATAAAACATACAGCATGAGAGACAATTTGAGAAAAGCTTTGGACACATAAAGATGTTTTAGAAAACCATTTACAGTATCATGCTTGGTAAAACAGTTGACAGTGTAATGAATCCTTGTGCATGCGGGTTATCAATCACATGTGATTGACATGATAACTGGCATGTTTAACCTGTATTCCCCCCCCCCCCCCAATAAAAGCATGTAAAAACATTTAAAAGGTTAATTCAGGGGTATGAACTCACCTGTTGTAAGTGGATCCGACGAAGGTGTCGGTTGGGTGCTCGGTGTCAAGTAAAGACTTGAACACACTTAGTGACCTATTAAACATATGATGACATATGTTTACAAACAATTAGTAAATATAATACTAATTAATTACGTATACGCATCCTAAAGTGCGGAAAACACTTTGGTTAAGTGTTTGGAGTGTCTCGGGTAACATTTAAGGGTGTGTATGGCTTAGATAGGGAGTTAACTCTTCAAGAGTAAACTCTTTATAGAGTTTACGGCCCTAGGACTAACTCCGCATGAGTTTACGGCCGTAAACTCATGGTGAGGGTGTTCTAGGATGCCAAAGTGTCTTATATCATTCAAAGAATTAGGCTAGACTCAAATGTAGGGATTATGAAGGGTTTAAGGCCTCACATGGACCATTTTTGCGAATTTACGGCAGTAAACATGGAGTTTACGGCTGTAAACTCCTAGTCACCCTTTCCTTTTGTGTTTTGAGGTCTTAAATGGTAAAGAATGAAGTTCTATGCATTTTTCCAAGTCAAATGGGGAGTTTAGGGCATCATTTGGGCACCTTTTAGGAGTTTACGGCCCATGGACCTTTCCAAGGGGGTTTACAGCCGTAAACTCCTATTTCCTTGGTTTTATTGAAGTTTAAAGCCTTTACTTCAATGGTGGTTGCTTCTAGACATTTTCCAAGGCCATAGGAGGTGTTTAGGGGCATTTCTAACACTTAAACTCGAGTTTACTCCCCATTAAGAGGAGTTTACGGCCCAAGCAAGTTCTTGGGCAGTAACCTCCAGTTTACTCCCCAAAATTATAGTTCAAGGTGTTCTAAGTCCGAATGTGTAAGTCCACAAGTCATATCTAAACCTTAGGGGCAATTTGGAGGGGTTTTGGGGCTTAAAAACCCCATTTAATGGTTTTTACGGTCCAAGAGTGTTCTTCAGCCGTAAACACATGAATTTACCCATATTTGATGTTTTAAACAAGAATTTGCATGTTAGTTAAGCTATACAACAAGTTAGGGTAGATTGCTTACTCGTTTGGGGCTCAAAACGGATGTTTTTGGCTCGAAAACAAGTTGTAGAGAGAGAGTGTAAAGAGAGAGTGTGTGAAAAAGTCTCAAATGGACTCCACTCTCCCTTATATAGGGGTTTGAGTTGGGGCTCAGTGGAAATCTACCCGATACTGCTGTTAAACGGGGCTTTTGGTCGCACCCGATTTAGTGGTCGTATTTGACTTGGTTGAAACTAAAATTTTTCAAAGGAAAAATTTGGAGTGTTTCTATTTTATTTCAACCCTCATAAATTCATTTAAAGAGTCCCAAATTAATTAACTGGTCCAAAGGTTAACGGGCAGTTAAATAAAACGAGGCTTATTAACGGAAGAAGGGGTTAAAAATGACGGAATAAATTTCGGGTTGTCACAAAGGGTTTAAAATATTATTTTTATATATAAACTAACATATACCGTTGTAAATCAAACATTGGATATTTTATAACATCACAAGTTAATGCTTCGTCTAGAAACACTATACTACAACAAATATACAAAAATAAAACAACGATACGACTATTAGGCCTAGTGCTCCCTACACATGTTTCTTGGACCTTCTGTCACACCCCGAAAACCGAAGGCGGAAACATTTTCGGGGTTGACTCCACGTTGAGTATCAAATCCAATGCACATAGTAAGTAAAGTAAAACAACCAATACATTACATAAGAAAAGTTTTACAGTTGTTTCAAAAGTAAAGTTTGTACATTTGTGATACATAGTATATATATATATATATATATATATATATATATATATATATATATATATATATATATATATGAACAAAATGAAACGGGTTTTCATGTACTCCGTCTTCTGACCAAAAAGGGATCTTCGGGTACCTGTTCTAACGCTGACCTGAGAACACAAGCGGTTTAAAAATCAGCATAACGCTGGTGAGTTCATAAGCGGTTTTTGTTTGTGAAAATGTTCAATTTCCTTTTTGTTTCTGAAATGTTACGCACACCAAGAAAATCGCATATTTTCTTAATAGTTGGTTGTTGTTTCACAAATGCAAACAATAGTAAGTTTGTACACTGAAAACATGTCTACTCATGTGAAAATGTATAGTTTGGTTATCCGGCTTGTTAAACTGTTCAGTTTACCTATCGTGAATTCCCAGGAAAGTCCCATACTTTCCTTATTGTATATTACCAATTGTAAAAGATGTAATGTTATCCGGTTTGTTACCCTTTCTAGTTATGTAGGTGTTACCCAGGAAAGCCCCATGCTTTCCTGCATGTTGGTTTCCAACGTGAGCGATGTAAAAGATCTAAACGTGGTTAGGTTCCATGTTTTCCCCAGGAAAGTCCCATACTTTCCTGAATGTTAGTCACCGTACGTGAAAGATGTAAAAGATGTATAAAGTGGTTGATTATTATATTAAGTAAATCTCTGTTATCCTAATTGCGAGTTCCATAACCATACGATGGACTAAACCTGTGGCAATAAGTAGTCCACATGTGGCAATAAGTAGTCCACATACTTATGACTTTCGTCACCCTTGAACCATTTCGGTTCGGCTGTAGCTAGCAGCCAGGCGTGGGGTAGTCAGCCCCATATAGATCTATACACTTAAGTCACGCTCTCTAAATACCAAAGATTCTGGTTACGGGTGTAGTCCTCCACTCGCGTATCTTTGTGGAGTGTTCGCCGAGGACGTGTCTCCGATCATACAGGATTAACAAATTTACTAGTAATAATATGATAGTCCTACACTCGCGTATATATGTGGAGTGTTACCGAGGACAAAACAGTGTACAAATATTATTCAAATGTCTAATGTTATGCTTTTAACTGATAAAATATGGAAAGCCATTTGTGAAATATATGTAAAACATAACAGTTTAAAGACCTATTTCACAAATATATGTTACGTGATCTGCATGTTCAAATGGTTATCAGTTGTAGTAATCAGTAATAAAAGCATATGGAATATGAAACACATATTTGAAAACATGTTTTGAGTACAAGAATTCCCTTGTACTTTGCTTGTGTTCCCCCCTGAAAACAGTGAAAACAGTGAAAAAGGGTAGGGGTATGAACTCACCAGACTCATAAATGCATCGGTTTTGGATACTAGACGTTGGTTCGGGGTTTGATTACTCGCGATGTCCCTATGTAAAATGAAATAATGCCCATATATATCTAATTCGGGATACTTTCACTAATTATATGGAACATTACACTCCAACGAGGTTAAACACCTCAAAATGAGCGTTTGGAGTGACCCGGGTGACATCTTTGGACGTGTAATGGCACTAGGGACTTGGGACTTGAGTTTACTCCCCAAGAGTAAACATTTTAAGGAGTTTACAGCCACAAAAAACACACACACATGAGTTTATGGCTGTAAACTCATGTTGGTGTCATTTGGAGGGTTTAATGGCTTGTTTGGACATGGGGATTGTTGGAATGGATTTCTAAAATGCCTTGGAATGGATTACACGGGATTATATCACTTAAAAGGGAGTTTATGGCCACACACTTGGAGTTTACGGCCGTAAACTCATCCATGGCCAAGAAAAATTGATTTAAGCTACAAAGGATAATCACATGTGATTTTAACTAATTTTCTAAGGCTTGGTATCAACTTGTGGCTTCAATTAACACCTTTGTATGAGTTTACGGCCCAAATACATACTCTCTGGCCGTAAACTCTAATTTGGTTAAGAAAAGATTAGTTTTTGATGCTAAGAACAATCACATGTGATTCTAGGAATTTATCCAAGCCTTTGGGGTGGTTTAAGGCATCATTTGACACACTTATAGGAGTTTACAGCCCAAGAGAGGTTCTATGGCCGTAAACTCACTTATGTAGGGTATTGGATGTGTTTAAGGTCCCCAAACTATTTTTAGATGGTTCTAGGATTTACCACAAGGCTATTGGTTGAGTTTCAAGGGATTTGGACATGTTTAAAGGCACTAAATCCCCATTTTAGAGTATTTTACGGCCCAAGAAGGAGCCTTGGCCGTAAACTCTCTTTTGTCCCATATGATTCATGTTTAATGTGTTCCAAGTCCAGATTGGTAAGCCTCAAGGTCATATCTAAGTCCCAACTATGATTTGGAAGGGTAATTTAGGCTTAAAAACCCCATTTTGAGGAGTTTACGGCCCAAGCTTGATCCTTGGCCGTAAACTCATGTTCTTGGTCCCAAAAATAAGTTTAAACATCAATTTGAAGGCTAAAGAGGTTGGATAACAAGTTAGGGGAGTTACCTCTTTGATTTGGAGCCTTAAATCTTTGTTTTGGACCTTTGATTATGGATGAGGAGAGAGGTTGGGAGAGTTTTATGAGAAAATGGCCAAAGGCTTCAAATGGAGTCTTAAAACACTTTATATAGTGTCTAAGTTTTGGACACGGTGGAATTCTACCCGATACCGGCGTTAGACGAGGCTTTTGGTCGTACCCGATCGAGTTGTCATAACCCGATACGGTAATTTCTAGAAATATTCCGATCACTAATGTTGGGTGTTAAAATGATTTCTAAGTGTATTAAGACACCCATTAAGTCATTTTAAATACGTACAAGTTAATGACATAATTAAACAGAAGATCAGAAATCGAATTTGAAAACGACGATTGGTTGCGTGAATTGTACTACGAAAGAGTTACAAAGGATGGTACAGAAATTTCGGGTTGTTACATTATCCCCCCCCCCCCCCCCCCCCCCCCGTTAAAGGGAATTTCGTCCCGAAATTCAAAGTTTAAAACACAAGACAAGATACAAATCATGGATCTGGAAAGAGTTGTGGATACTTCTGTTTCATTGAATCTTCCCGTTCCCAAGTGAATTCCGGTCCCCGCTTGGCATTCCAACGAACCTTCACTAACGGGTTGCGACTTTACTTTGTATGTTTGACTTCTCGATCCATGATTTCGATCGGTTCCTCCACAAATTTGAGGTTTTCATTGATCTCCATCTCATCTATGGGAATCGCTAAGCTTTCATCGGATAGGCACTTTTTGAGATTTGAGGCATGGAAGACAGGATGAATGTTACTGAGTTCATGAGGTAAACGAAGTTTATAGGCAACCGGACCGATCCTGGAGAGGATCTCGAAGGGTCCAATGTACCTTTGATTAAGTTTCCCATGCTTACCAAAGCGTACAGTGCCTTTCCAGGGCGAGACCTTCAACAGGACACGGTCTCCAACCTGGAATTCTAGTGGTTTCCGACGATTATCAGCGTAACTCTTTTGGCGATCACGTGAAGCTTTCAATCGGTTACGGATTTGAATGATCTTTTCGGTTGTCTCGCGGATGATTTCAGGACCAGTGAGAGCACTGTCGGGGACTCGACTCCTGGCTAACTGTGTATCCCCCACCTCGGCCCAGCACAGAGGGGATCTGCACTTACGACCGTATAGGGCTTCAAATGGAGCAACCCTAATGCTGGTGTGGTAACTGTTGTTGTACGAGAATTCGATCAAAGATAGATGTGTGTCCCAGGACT
The DNA here is from genome assembly GCF_052625555.1 of Lactuca saligna. Taxonomy (NCBI): domain Eukaryota; kingdom Viridiplantae; phylum Streptophyta; class Magnoliopsida; order Asterales; family Asteraceae; genus Lactuca; species Lactuca saligna. The sequence continues at coordinate 92,881,378 of NC_136418.1, forward strand.
TTCCAAAGTCAATGACACATGCCCTAAGCATATCCTCCATGGTTTGGATTGTTCTCTCACTCTGTCCATCAGTCTGAGGATGATACGCCGTACTCATACCTAGTTTGGTTCCAAGGGCTTTCTGAAGGGACTGCCAGATTCTGGAGGTAAACCTGCTATCTCGATCAAAGATAATGGATACAGGTACACCGTGTAGACGTACTACCTCCTGGATGTAGATTCGCGCGAGCCTTTCCATCTTGTATGATTCTTTGATCGGGATGAAGTGAGTGGACTTTGTCAAACGATCGACAATTACCTAAATGGTATCGTACCCACTAGAACACTTGGGCAGTTTGGTGATGAAGTCCATGGTAATCATCTCTCATTTCCATTCAGGGATCTCGGGCTATTGGAGCAGACCCGAGGGTTTCTGGTATTCAACTTTGACTTTGGTGCAAGTCAGACACTTACCCACGAATGTAGCTATCTCAGCTTTCATGTTTGGCCACCAGTATTGCTTCTTGAGATCCAGGTACATCTTGTCCGAACCTGGGTGAACAGAGTATTTGGTTTTGTGTGCTTCCTCCATGACTATTTATCTGAATCCTCCGGACTTGGGAATCCAGATTCGATCCATGAAACAGTAAGCTCCGTCACCTCTGGTCTCAAGTTTCATTTCCATTCCCCTCAAGGCTTCATTCGACACGTTCTCGGGTTTGAGGGTTGTTAACTGGGTTTCTCGGATTTGCATGGGTAAGTTGGAATGGATAGTCATCGTCTGGTTCTTCACTTTGTGGCCTGCACTATCCTTTCGGCTAAGGGCATCTGCTACCACATTGGCCTTGCCGGGGTGGTAACGGATTTCACACTCATAATCACTGAGTAATTCTACCCATTGTCGTTGCCTCATGTTCAAGTCTTTCTGATCAAAGATGTGCTACAGGCTCTTGTGATCAGTGAAGATCGTGTACTTGGTTCCGTAGAGATAATGTCTCCAAATCGTCAATGAAAAGACTACGGCTCCTAGTTCCAAGTCATGTGTGGTATAGTTGACCTCGTGTGCTTTCAACTGTCTTGAGGCATAGGCAATCACCTTTCCTCTTTGCATAAGCACACAGCCTAAACCTTGATTAGACGCATCGCAGTAGACAACTAAGTCCTCTGTCCCTTCGGGCAAAGACAGAACAGGCGCGTTGCATAAGGCTCTCTTCAACGTTTGGAATGCAGTTTCTTGTTTATCACTCCAACAAAAGGGTACACCTTTCTGTGTTAGAGTGGTTAAAGGTTTGGCGATTTTGGAAAAATTTTGAATGAATCTCCGATAGTAGCCGGCGAGACCCAAGAATTGACGAATTTCTGTGGGTGTCTTCGGTGCCGACCAATTCTCTATCGCTTTAATCTTGGAAGGATCCACGTGAATACCCTCCTTGCTTACCACGTGACCGAGGAAAGTTACCTTCCATATCCAGAATTCACACTTGGAAAATTTCGCGTATAGCTTTTCGGATCTAAGGGTCTCCAACACTAACCTCAAGTGTTGCTTGTGGTCTTCTTCGCTTCGGGAGTAGACGAGGATGTCGTCAATGAACACGATGACGAACTTGTCTAAGAAGGGACGGCACACCCGGTTCATCAGGTCCATGAACACAGCCGGTGCATTGGTTAGACCGAAGGGCATCACTACGAACGCGTAGTGTCCATACCAAGTCCTAAAGGCTGTTTTGGAAACATCGTTCTCCTGGACTCGTAACTGATGGTACCCTGACTGTAGGTATATCTTTGAGAAACAGCTGGCTCCCTGGAGTTGATCGAAGAGGTCATCAATTCGTGGAAGAGGATATCGGTTCTTAACGGTCAACTTGTTCAGTTCACGGTAATCGATACACATTCGAAAGGATCCATCTTTCTTCTTGACAAACAATACCGGAGCTCCCCAGGGTGAGGAACTCGGTCTAATGAATCCTTTACTGAGCAACTCGTTGAGTTGACTGGATAACTCCTGCATTTCTGCTGGAGCTAATCGATACGGAGACTTTGCTACGGGGGTAGCTCAAGGAATTAGGTCAATACGGAACTCGACCTGACGTTCGGGAGGAATTCCTGGAAGCTCTTCGGGAAACACATCAGGAAAGTTATAGACTTTGGGGATGCTCGCGAGGTCTCTAACTTCTTGTTTCTCGTTGATCACATGGGCTAAGAATGCAATGCACTCCTTTCGTAGGAGCTTTCGAGCTTTGATGCAAGAAATGATATGAAGATTGGAACTGGGTTTATTGCCATAGATTACGAGAGTTTGATCTGAAGGAAGGTTGAGACAGATGGCTTTTTTGTAACAAAGAATATCAGCATGATTGGGACTCAATCAATCCATGCCAATGATAACATCAAAGCTCTTAATGGAAACTGGCATGAGATCTATAGGAAATGAGTGGTCGTTTAGGGTAAGCGTACAACCTATGAATACGTCGTTAGCGCTTTCTTTCTCACCATTAGCCATCTCGACGGTAAACGTTTCAGTTAGTGGTTGGGGATTATGTTTTAGATTACGTTTGAATGCATGACTAACAAAACTCCTTTCAGCACCCAAATCGAAAAGAATACTAGCATATGAGTTGTCGAGAAGGAACGTACCCGAAACAACAGTGGGATCGGCGACTGCTTCCTCCCATCCCATGGTTAGAACCCTTCCGGTGTTATCAGCAGTTGACTTCTTGGGACAGTTCCTTTTAAAGTGCCTAACTTCTCCACAATTGTAGCAGGCTTGGCTAACACCTGCTCCAGATGATTGGTTGGCTGATTGGGTAGGAGTTTTGCAGAATCGAATTGTGTGCCCTTTCTTACCACAGTTGGTACAGGATAGTTCTCGGCAGGGACCAGGATGATGATGGTATTTGCACTTGTCACACAGAGGAAGATTACCAGCATATTTACTGCTAGGAGTTGGAGCTGTGGATCCCACAACAGAAGCAGCAGCAACAGGGGTAGTAGCAGCATGGACTGCTACTGTCTGCTGTTTCTTGGAAGATCCTTGAGAAGATTGACCCTTCTTCTTCTTCTAGAATTTTCTCTTTTCACCAATCCTTTGAGTCGGATCAGAAGTGGTAGTGATTTCCTTAACGTCATCGTTGTGATCAATCAGAGTTTGAGCTAAAGTCTTGGCACTATCATAGGTATCCGGACGGGCAGCCAAAACGTGACTCTTTGTCAGTTGGGATAATCCCAAATGAATCTTTTGATCTTTTTGTTTTCAGGAGTGACTAATCCTGGGCAGAGAAGTGCAAGATCATTGAATCGGGAAGTGTATGCAGCAATGTCAGAACCTTTCATCTTCAGATTCCAGAGCTCCTGCTCTAGCTTCTGCATTTCACCACGGGGGTAGTATTCGGAAATGAGGAGTTCTTTCATGGCTTCGCAGCCCATGGCAATGGCTATGGGTAAGGTCAGAGATTTGACTCGGCTATTCCACCAAGTCAAGGCTTTATCAACGAAGGTACAGGCCGCGAACTTGACCTTATCAGATTCCGCGCAAGCACAGATTTCGAAAATGGATTCGATTTTCTCGAACCATCGCGATAAGGAAATGACACCTCCAGCGCCATTAAAGGATGTTGGTTTCGCGTTCATGAAATCCTTATAGGAACCCCCTCTTTGGTGTCCCTGGCTAACTTCGGGGTTCTGGGTTTGGGGACCACCTCCTGAACCACCAGGGTTCATTTGTGACATGGTTGCCACCATTGCAGCAGTCAGGACCGTCTAGAGTGATGCTAGGTCAAATTGGGGAGGAGGTGGCGGCGAAGAAGGATTGTTGTTGTTCTTTGAGCTGGGTCTCTCTCTGGGAGGCATCTTGATCTAATAAGATCAAGAAAGAGAGGATGGTAAGTCCTCTACATTGAATCGATAGATATGACAATTATATGATCCGAATAAGCGATAAAGCAGGAAAGAGTTGTCGAAACAGATAATTTATCGCTAAGAATAATCACAGAAAGCCACTCGAATAAAGATTTCTATAGAGGATTGTCTCGAGAAATACTCCCATAGTATTTCATGAATTGATTACGAAAATGGTTTGATGTTTGGGATATTAGGGTAAGTTTTAGGCATGCCACATACCATAGTCACTCCCAAGCACATGTTGGTCGTGTCTCGAATGAATATAATTGGCCACGCTATATTGACCCTAGACACAACTACATAACTGCCCAGGTTTAACCATAGCACACAACACCCAATTACTTATGTTCTGTTCTACTTGTGGTTACGGATGACGACGATTCGGTATACTTGTATACTTTTGAAAATACTTGTAGTTTGAAGATACTTTTAATTCAGAGCACTTAGGCCCTTTAGTGTTTATAGTTTTATACCATGTAAGGTTTAGTATACTTCATTCACTATAAACAAGGGCTCTGATACCAGTCTGTCACACCCCGAAAACCGAAGGCGGAAACATTTCCCGGGTTGACTCCACGTTGAGTATCAAATCCAATGCACATAGTAAGTAAAGTAAAACAACCAATACATTACATAAGAAAAGTTTTACAGTTGTTTCAAAAGTAAAGTTTGTACATTTGTGATACATAGTATATATATATATATATATATATATATATATATATATATATATATATATATATATATATATATATATATATATATGAGCAAAATGAAACGGGTCTTCATGTACTCCGTCTTCTGACCAAAAAGGGATCTTCGGGTACCTGTTCTAACGCTGACCTGAGAACACAAGCGGTTTAAAAATCAGCATAACACTAGTGAGTTCATACCCCTACCCTTTTTCACTGTTTTCAGGGGCAACACAAGCAAAGTACAAGGGAATTCTTGTACTCAAAACATGTTTTCAAATGTGTGTTTCATATTCCATATGCTTTTATTACTGATTACTACAACTGATAACCATTTGAACATGCAGATCACGTAACATATATTTGTGAAATAGGTCTTTAAACTGTTATGTTTTACATATATTTCACAAATGGCTTTCCATATTTTATCAGTTAAAAGCATAACATTAGACATTTGAATAATATTTGTACACTGTTTTGTCCTCGGTAACACTCCACATATATACGCGAGTGTAGGACTATCATATTATTACTAGTAAATTTGTTAATCCTGTATGATTGGAGACACATCCTCGGCGAACACTCCACAAAGATACGCGAGTGGAGGACTACACCCGTAACCAGAATCTCTGGTATTTAGAGAGCGTGACTTAAGTGTATAGATCTATACGGGGCTGACTACCCCACGCCTGGCTGCTAGCTACAGCCGAACCGAAATGGTTCAAGGGTGACGAAAGTCATAAGTATGTGGACTACTTATTGCCACATGTGGACTACTTATTGCCACAGGTTTAGTCCATCGTATGGTTATGGAACTCGCAATTAGGATAACAGAGATTTACTTAATATAATAATCAACCACTTTATACATCTTTTAAATCTTTCACGTATGGTGACTAACATTCAGGAAAGTATGGGACTTTCCTGGGGAAAACATGGAACCTAACCAGGTTTACATCTTTTACATCGCTCACGTTGGAAACCAACATGCAGGAAAGCATGGGGCTTTCCTGGGTAACACCTACATAACTAGAAAGGGTAACAAACTGGATAACATTACATCTTTTACAATTGATAATATACAATAAGGAAAGTATGGGACTTTCCTGGGAATTCACGATAGGTAAACTGAACAGTTTAACAAGCCGGATAACCAAACTATACATTTTCACATGAGTAGACATGTTTTCAGTGTACAAACTTACTATAGTTTACATCTGTGAAACAACAACCAACTATTAAGAAAATATAGGATTTTCTTGGTGTGCGTAACATTTCAGAAACAGAAAGGAAATTTGAACATTTTCACAAACAAAAACCACTTATGAACTCACCAGCGTTATGCTTATTTTTAAACCGCTTGTGTTCTCAGGTCAGCGTTAGAACAGGTACCCGAAGATCCCTTTTTGGTCAGAAGACGGAGTACATGAAGACCCGTTTCATTTTGTTCATATATATATATATATATATATATATATATATATATATATATATATATATATATATATATATATATATATATATATATATACTATGTATCACAAATGTACAAACTTTACTTTTGAAACAACTGTAAAACTTTTCTTATGTAATGTATTGGTTGTTTTACTTTACTTACTATGTGCATTGGATTTGATACTCAACGTGGAGTCAACCCCAGAAATGTTTCCGCCTTCGGTTTTCGGGGTGTGACACCTTCATGGCCCAATCGCATGTTTATTTGGCCCAATATAATTATTACATGTCTATTGGGCCATAGTGACCCAATTACATGCTATTGGGACTTAGTGACCCATTTCATTACTAATTTGGCCTCGAATATTCATCACATGTTTGATGGACTATAACGTGTCTGTCGCATACTTGACAACGTGGAAATAACTTACATGAATAATGGGCCACAATTGTTCTTTTTCGTGTCTGTTGGGCTTTATTCATTCATATCCATGTAATCATCGAGGTGTGTTAGAAATCAAAATACACTTAATGGTAAACATATTCATGGGGTAATAATTGGGATCTAGTGGGATATGTCGGTTGACACTAACGGGTGTTTGGCCGTAGCCTGTAGTTATAATCAGAGTCTCCTGGAGGGAGAACAAGAGTTTATGTATAGATCTATATGGGGGTGACTCCCCCACACCTGAGTTGTTCGCTACAGTTAGACTCGGCCAGTCTAGGGTGACAAAATATTGATCAAAATCGGCGTTTGGAAAAATGCCAACACAAGCGAATTAGTCACTATCATGCATGGTTATAACTTATGGTTTTTGAGTATTCTAACACTCCTATGGTGTACATGCAACCCTAAATACCTTGGATCTATGTTTTCTCTATTATACATGCAAACTTGAAGTTTCCAAGGTATTACCCTAGCTAGCGTACAATCATAAGTACTAGTATAACAAAACTAGATAGAATACATACCTTTTTGATGTAGCTTGATTCCAAGGAGCTCAAGAGCCTAATGCCCCAATTGTGACACCTTAAATGTTTTACACAAAATCACCAACAATTGGAATAACCATAAGAAGAGATACATGGACTCTAGAAATCGGCTTGCCCTCTTGTGTGTACACTAGTGCCAATTTCACCAACCAATGGGGTCTTTGTATAGTGTGGCTATTAGGGTTACACCATGTAACTCATGACTTATGTGCACTCATGAATGTTGTAGCAACTCTTGCTATGTCCAATACCTTGGACATCTACAATGAACTTCATGAAAGTCTTGCCTTAATACCTACTTCCAACATCTTATCGACAATAGATGGTTTGAATAACTTAGTCATTCAGGAAGAACGACCAAGTTATTCTGGAAGTCAAAACATGCAAAGTGAAACACAAGGAAAATCGAATCCAATATGGTTTCATAACCTATGAATATAAATAGAACACCTTTCATTTATCACCATATTGATCACACATTGTTCATTGCATACTGCTGCAAATTATCAACTTTATACTTGAATTAAAACAATAGCAGTCCCATGCTCCAAGCATGTACACTATGTTTTCTAAACACTAGTCATGCCATACACCAAGTATGTACACTATGTTTGTCTATGATCTTTACTTTGTGAAATAGATCGATTGAACATAATTCCAATGATTCTCAGTTTACAATTCCAAATCCTTACCGAAAATGCAAGAATTCCAAATTCCTGCCATTTACTGAAATCTGTTAGATTTTAAACTTATATGCACTGATCCTCTTGTAATAATTATCCACAAAGTCACAAAGTCTTGTCAGCAATCATTACAGAGTACTCCAATGGCGAACATTCCATGGAAATGAAGTCTCAAATTCAAAGTACATTGCTTTGAACATCCTTCTAGAACTAAGTTTCCTAATCTTACACAGATTTAATGAATAACTTCTACCTATGGGAATATTTCCATATTCTTATTTTGACTATCACTTCTAAACAAGGGTTGCCTCTTTTCAGAATATGTCAATATAGTCCTTCCAAAAAATTAACAATATACTTCCAACTGCCCCTGAGCAACCAATCTTTGGTAAACCTTAGATTGTCCTCGATAATTGCTTAATCATTTTACTCATATCTAATTCTAGACTTTTCCCCTCTTAATGCCCCGAGCGTTTGGAAAATTTAGAAAGGATGAATATTATAGCACATGCAATCGATCCTATATCTGAAGCATATGGGACACGATTCATGATGTCTCACATAAATACATGATGCTAGACCATTCTTTTTACTATAATACTTCTATTTCTATTTTCCATGTTCTCATAATTCAAATTATGAAAAGGGATGTCGTAATCATAATCGAATTTTAGAACACAAATAACGGACCCATATATAGAATTTCCTTATGTTGAGTGATTCCAACATAACATTCATATATATATATATATATATATATATATATATATATATATATATATATCCTTGACTAAAGATGATTAAAACCTCAATTTAAGCTTTTAGACTTGAAATGAAGTATAATTTTCTCTCCCTTCATTATAGCAAAACAACTTTTCCCAATTGAAACTTTTGTTTTCTATAATTAACATTGCTAACTTGCAACACTTATCATAATCATCATGCTCCTACTAACATGATAATTATTAGCATAAAACTTATGCTCCCACTAGATTTGACATGTGCACAGAAATCAGCTGGACTTCTAGAAATCAATGCTCTATTGACTTTCTTACCAATGTTTAGGCTTCTGATACAAGATACTTTGATAAAACTTTATCAAAATCATACACCTTTCCTTAGATAGCACACATGTGTGTCTAAACAGTTTCAGAACTATGAAAAGGGATGTTGTAATCATAGTCTCAATTGTTTAGATCTTTACCATTCCTCATAAGTCTATGTTCGTGTGTCGGTTAACCACACACGCTCCACTAACGACTTTGAGAAATGCAAATATCACAATTGCTATCTACTTATAATCTACTTAATGAGAGCGTTTCCTCACCTTCATTTTCATGAATTGGAGAAAAACCTTATGACACTTAGATTAGATGTTGTATGTGCTCCTTTCCATGTGAATTTGTCAAAACCATCATCACAAAAGAAGGTTAGTGACAAATCCAAACTCATATGGACCGAACTTGTGCACTCTTAACTTCTTGCCACCTAGCAGCATAAGGGCCTTCCATTGCTTCCAAGTTGTTATGCAACCAATTGAGAACTCTCAGAACTCATATACAAAGCGAACTTTAACTGGAATGGGCACAAAAATAGGAATATGTCAACACGATATGTTATAAACCTCAAGTTGTGTGCTAGTGATAAACTACAGGTTTTATTCTTGATTAGATCTTGAAACTCTATCAGGATCTTTAAGAATCCCACTGTCCTCTTTACATATAAGACTCTCTTGCCAAATATTCAAGAGATAGTGCAGATTCTTTATCAAGACAAACACTTCATACACTTGGCCTTAGTTGGTCTTTGTTTTATCCAAAACATCACAACTTACCAATTTCAAATGTACAAGAGTATAACACATTTTACTCTTACATTTTACAAGTGTTAATAAACCTTCTTCAAGATGTGTCACTAAAGTTACAACCTTGGAGTATGAATCTACTACTTGTTTTGGAACGAAGTATGCATCATCTTGTTGATTTAACCATTTCAGCAATTAATGACTCCTCTTCTTAGCCATAAGAATGCAATAAGATGTCCTTATAGGATGAATTGTGATATGGTCTCACAATCATTAAGATGATAATAAAAACATGATACTAAAGTACTCTCCTATCTTTTCAGATTTGAGAAACATTTATCTTTCTACCTAATTTGACTCTTCTCATTCGTTCTGACATACATCGAAACTTTTCCGATGTTTCAGAATTATACTTAAACTTGTAAGTATAACCATGTTTACTAAGCTTTTAGTAAATCATGATGAATAATCTTATCGATCTTTTGAGGTGGACTTTATCAGTACACAAGAATGTGTACTCGATCCCTTAGTCCTTCACATGACTCACATGTACATGTGCACAAGGAATTAGTCTTAATTTTCCAAAGATGAAAATTCTCACACATCATACTATACAACTTGCATGATTCCAGGTTTCGGTCCAATTGAAACTTGGGTGATGAGAATGTTTCCTTATTTGGTAAATTTAGACATTACCACAAAAGAAAGAATCAAATTCAAATTTTCATTATTGCTAGAAACATACAAATATCAATTTTCAGTAAAAGCATTGCAAGGAGATATAAACTAAAATAAAATCAAATTTTTATTTATAAAATGCGGAAAAACTATTTCCTTACAATGCAACTTTAAATGAAAACTATGTTATCACATATTTTCTAGCAATCTATCATAACTCCTAAGTAGTAGCTCAAGAAACCGATCTTTGAACCATGCGATTGAAAACCATCTTCGCGATCAGATTCAACATACTCTTCTTTTAAGCTTCCTTCCCTATGCTAGATCCTGAAGTAGAGTTAAACTTTTTGACTTGATCTTCTCTCAGATCTTTCAGGTAGTTAGGGAAGCTTCGCAACCAATGCCCCTTCCTTTTGGCAATAGAAACATATGGACTCTTTGGCAATGGTACATAGGACAATTTCAAACTTAGCCATTCTCTTTACCATTTGGTCAACCGAGTTGACTATGGTCCATCCCTTTCCACTAGGAAGAGAAAGCTTTTCTGGATTTCCAATGTTACCATTTTCAATGTCCATGGAAGTTTGGAAGTTGATCTTCCAACCAAATTTGCTTTACCAGTGCTCCAAATCATTTCTGATTCAGAAGCATCAAGCAAATTGGTAAGATCATTAAGGTTCATGTCATAGTCTGTTACATTATAGTCCTAAAGAATTCACTATGTGACTTAGAAAGTGATTGAACATCTAACTTTCTCAAGACTTTGACACCCAACTCTCCCGGCTTGTCAATATGTGGCTTCATCTCCAAAATGTGATCACACATAGACCTTGCTTGCCAATAGGGCTTGAGTGACCTTGAACTATTCAAGAACTTGTTGGTTAGGAAGAATAATCGGATGAGGTGGAGGAAGAGAAGTGTGATTTCCATTATCCAACCATGGAACATCATCTTCATTAGGAAAGCTTGTTCCAAGTGATTTGGGATGATCATAGATGTCTAAACCAGACATGTAATATGGGAGATATTCAAGTTAGTTGATTTAAATTCTTTAATATGACACCCAATATGAAATATTAAGGCTAGGACCCAACACAATATTATATATCTTGGAAGAGGAATGTCATAATCCAAGCTTTAAAATATTTGAAGGCAGGCAAATGACGATTCACCAATTTCCACCATGAAAAATGAAATATTTTTAATTGGATTTGAAACTCTTAGATATTTTGAGATTCATTGAACTATTCAATGGCATGCTTCAATCTTGATTGTGCCCTCTTAAGTTTTGTGTGGGATGCCGAGGATCACAAAACAAGGTGTGAATAACGATGAAAATTGACTTGGTACCCTTAATATTTATCACCTAATCGATGTTCCGATTACCCACACGCGCTCCACCGATCTATGATAAACATTAAGTCACCATTTTCCACTCTTACTAGTCCATGTTAGTGTGCCGGTTACACATACACGCTCCACCAACGACTTGGTAATGTACAAAGTGTAATTTCATGGGTTAGCACAAAATTCACATTTTCCTAAGTAACTAATATTGAGAATTAATGAAGTTTAGTTACTTAGTATTTATCATTAATACTTTTAATGAAGGGAGAATTAGAGTCCTGTCAAACCCTTTCGGCTAACGACCATCCACCAGTCAAGGAAGCAGTGGGTGAGAGTGGACACCCATTAAACTGCCATTTTATAGGCAGTAACCTTATACCCCCCCCCCCCTTATAGACCAACTTCGTGAATGAATCCTACTAACGGTAAAAGACTTTGTTCTTATATATATATATATATATATATATATATATATATATATATATATATATATATATATATATATATATATATATATATAACTATTAACTATTAATATTATAATAGTATAAGGGTTGAATTTTAACTTTTAAAATTCTAAGGACTTAACTTGGAATTAAAGTATTCATGGGGAAACTTTACAAATTCCAAAACTTGAGGACAAGTTTTGAACAATTCAAAATTTCTTTATTTCATAACGTATGTGTTTAAAGTAGTTTTAATGAAAAACTCTTCAAGTTCCATAAGTTGAGGACAAGTTATGGAAGACTTTAAATCATTTAAAGAATGAGACTCGTCCTTATTCATAACTTATGAACATCTTTATGAGTTTTAAAAATCTTAAATGTGACTTTTCATATAAATTGAGGACAAGTTACAAAAACACATTTTATGAACAACTTTTAGATCAATTTGGATTGAAAACACATTATCACATAACGTTTCTATTAATCTAAGCAAACTCACAAGAACAAAATAATTCATATCAAACTTTTTCATGAAATTAGCCTAACCATTAAACTAATACATGTAACGACCAAAAATTTCAACATAATTTAAACTTTTCCAAACAATTCATTTAATAACATTATTACAAAAAGGTTTTCAATACATTACTTATCAGAATATTCCCAGGTCCATTTCATAAAACATAAACGCGAGGAACGGTACGATCACGCCTTTGCCTTGCCACAGTGTAACGCCCGCAGATCCGGGCTAGTCAATTTAGAGGCAATAGGGGTCGAAAATGACTTTTCTACAAAAAGATTATTTAGAATAAATAATCCTAACCAAGTTGTAGAATATGTCACAAGGTTTCCGTACATATAAAGAACGCTATAACGAAGAAGTTATGACCCGTCGAAGTTTCGCGTCGGAACCGGCACGGCGCTGGGAAGCGTAAAATAGTAAATTTATGATAGAGAGAGATTTAGCCTTATCGCTCTAAACGAAAGTCGTAGAATATGTTAAACTAAGAACATCGATAAAAAGAACGCCCAAATCTGACTTCGTATGAAGAAGTTATTATTTTTCGAAGTTTCGGATTAGCGGTGTACAACCCGAAATTCGAATTTTAGATCGATTGATTTTTAGTCGACACAACCTAAACAAGAATCGAAGATCTCGTTATTAGTAGCTTAACGATAAAAATACAGACAAAAATGGACATCGGATAAAGAAGTTATGAGATTTTAACGGACCAATCATGTCTCGGCCTGTTAAAAATATAACTTTAAAAATAAAGTCAAAATTAGCCGACGGAGTCTAAATGAAAGTTGTAGAGTACGTCTCCACCTACGCGTGGATATAAAGAACGTCAAAAACGGAGTTCGTATGAACGAGTTACAAATTATAATAGCATATTTACGTATTAAAATAAAGTATAAATCATGTATACGTACATATATATATATATACATATGTATATATCATTAGAAAGGTATCGATGATGCAGTCATTATAAGACTAATGTTGAGTTCTTTCGACATTAGTTTAGTACAAATATCATTAAATCCATTTAAAATAGTATTATAGAGGGTGTTTAGTTGTTTATATAACTAAAAGGTCATTAAGTAATTATGGAGGGTAGTTTTTGAAAATTCAATTAGTATAAATAAGAGCCTTGGGCTCTCATATTTCTTGCACCATTCTCTTGATTCAAGAGTCTTTCTCTCCTTATCCCCCAAGCATTTCGGTCCCTCGTGATTCGACTTCTCTTTCTGTAGTTTTAGTATAGTAAGGTGAGCGCTGAAGCGCTGCACGAATCTTTCTTAGAAAGATTCAGCGACGAAGTTCTGCCCCTGCAGAGCCCGACTCCTAGCTAAAATCCCCTTGAAAGTAAGTTATGCTTACCCTATTTTAAATATAGTTTATATTTAAAATTAGTATTGTTATTATAAATTTATAATAAATATTTGAGCTATTATTATGACTTATATAAGTGTCGTTATAATATCTTTTAACTACTCGCGGTACGGGGAATCTGGTTTAAAGGGCCGCATAGGATTGTTGGATTTCAGAAGTACTATACGCCAAAATGGTCCTGCCCTCCGGTGTTTTATGTCTGGCCCCTGTCTGTACATAGTAGTTGGAAAGTATTGTTTAAACGCTTATATAATAATAATAATAAGACTAATAATTAGTCACGGTAATATTAGACTAAAATCTAGTGGTGATAATACTAGGTTTCGTCAAAGGAAATTATTTTAAAGTAAACGAAGCGTTGTCCGAGTACCGAGTCACCACTTTCTCAGGTGAGTGCATAGTCCCTTTCATCTTACACATAGATATGAAGTATTTTAATATAAATTACGTGCTATGTGTGCATATTGTCTGAATACTTGTTGTCTATGCTGAGTGAAAGATTTTATACATGTTTTAAATGATTTAAACTATATATGTATTTTATATCTACGAAAATGTTGGGGTAAAACATGGGTAGATATAATAGATGAAATATGAGTTGGATGATGAGTTGAGAGGTGATATAGACTATAAGGTGTGGGTGAGAGGTGTACGATGTGAGAAGCCTTTTTCCCAAACGATGTCCCCGTCATTCAGCAGAGTATGGATGACAACCACGGACTATCCTAGATAGTCCAGTGGAACACTATCAGGCTCGCAACCTGTAGGTGTTGTGAACGATGTGTTCACCCGGTGTACTCTAAACCTTGCTGATCATGCAGACTTGATACCTAGACCCTGGCGATCATGCAGACTTGGTGCCAAAACCTTGGCGACTATGAAGACTTAGTGCCTATTGTATAAATTCTGGCGACTATGCAAACTTAGTGCCTAAACCCCGGTGACGATGGACTTCGTGCCGATTCCTTAGGATGATCCTTAGGAATGTATGAACGAGGAATAATTGATTCTTAGGGTAGATCCTTAAGAATAAAGCAGATAATATGGATGGGTAATTGGGTTGATTGTTTGATTGTTTGAAAATAATAATTATATTATTGTGGGTTGAAAACCCTATGTACTCACCAGGTTTCCCAACCTGACCCACTCAGTTTATTTATATCACAGGTGTTGATATGAAGTCACATTACACTGAGAGATTTAAAGAGATGTAGATCACTAGTGTAAATAAATGTAAGTTCTGTTTATGCTTATGTTTCTGTATTAACGATGACATCCCAAATGTTTTAAAATGAACAAAATACGTTTCTTTGAAAATGTTTTAAAAAAGTATTTATCATGTTTTTATGGGAACAAATTCCGCAACAATTTTATTAAAAGAAGTACTCTTATTTTTATAAAACATAA
The DNA here is from genome assembly GCF_052625555.1 of Lactuca saligna. NCBI lineage: Eukaryota > Viridiplantae > Streptophyta > Magnoliopsida > Asterales > Asteraceae > Lactuca > Lactuca saligna. The sequence goes on from NC_136418.1 coordinate 92,896,656, forward strand.
ACAAAAATCGGTCTTTTCTGGCTGTGAAAATGGGGATGTCACACACAGCCTCCTGAAGAACTTGAAAAACATTAAGCCACAACTGTAAGCCCGAAAGCTTAGTGAGATACCCCCAAAATACCAACCACATATACGCCCTTCCAGGTCACGACCTTCCGGTCCAAAACATATTGCCTTCCGGTCCATAACATATTGCCTTCCGGCCCATAACATATTACCTTTCGGCCCATAACATATAGCCTTCCGGCCCATAATATATTGTCTTCCGGCCCATAACATAAAAAGCATACATAACATAACAGAACATAGAACAGCCATGCATATCGGGTCAAACTCCAGTCTAAACAACCCTGTGCACATAACATTCAATCGTATAACAGTTCGCAGTCAACAAATCAATCAAGCAGATCACATAACATATCATTACCCTAACCAGGATAACGACCTAGCCGATTACGAGCATATATCACCCTACGTCTCAGTCAAGATACTACTTACACACATACGCCTTTCCAGGCCATGACCTTCCAGTCCACATAACGTAGAATGCCTTCTAGCCCATATCATAATGCCTTCCGGCCCATATCAAGCAATACCATAACAAACAACTACCCGGATTTCCATCCGGTAAAGGCTCGGCCTTGGTGCCGTAGACCCTATTGATATAGTGAGGATAACTCACCTCGAACTGCCGGCTGAAAGGATAAGATCCCGATGCTCCGAACACCGACACGAACTCCTCCACTGAACACCAAAACACTCAACTCAATATATATACTTAATTACCAAAATACCCCTGGATGACAACTGGTCAACCTTGGACAAAGTCAAAGTCAACCCCTGACTGACTCTACTCGCCGAGTCAACCCGATGACTCGCCGAGTCCCCAAGCTCAGAACTTCCCTCAACCCGCGACCTAACTCGCCGAGTCACCCCGAGACTCTTCGAGTCCAACAACTCTGAGTCCACTCCCACCCAACTCACCGAGTCATCCCTTGACTCCCCGATTCTCGACTCAACCAGAAAATATTGGGACTCTTCGACAAGACTCGCCGAGTCCAAGAACAGACTCGTCGAGTCTAAGGTTATCTTCAATCTACTCGCCGAGTTGTTCATCCAACTCGTCGAGTTCCAGCTTATCTTCAAGCAACTCGTCGAGTCCACCCTTATGACTCGCCGAGTACAACCGGTCTGAATCCAAACAGAAGTATTTCTAGGCCATGCAATTGATCCAAAGCATAGATCTAGCCTCCTACAACCCATCCATCACGTAAAGTGGCAAACTTTACGTGAATCCAAAGAGATCTAGGCCTTATTCACTTTAGAGCTAGAGTTTGGGACATGATGTCTTCACTAAGCACTCAAACACAGGAACTTTTATGCACTCTAGGCCTTCGATATTCCAGATCTGAGGTAGCAACCTCAGATCTAACCTCCAAACTCCAAAACATACCAAGATATACTCCCCACTAACCCCAAAATGATGAATCCATATGAGTGATAGCCCAAGAACAAGATATTACCTCAAAAGAATGCCCCAACTGCAATGAAACTCGAATCCAAGCAAAGCCCTTTGATCCAAGCCTCTTCTCCTTCAAGATTTCTTCAACAAACACCTCCCCAAGCTCCAAATGCACTCCAATCTTCTTCAATCACGCTTTTTAGGGTTTCTGGACTTCAAGGGGGATCAAAGAGGCTGGAGAGAGGATATAATGTTCTTTAAATAGGGCTCGTTCCCTGGATTTAGGGTTTTCTCCACTCACCACCTACTCGCCGAGTCCATCCTTGGACTCGCCGAGTAGGCCACATGACTCGCGACCAAAGTCGCGACCCTACTCGCCGAGTCCATCCATGGACTCGCCGAGTTGCCCTTCAAAATTTACACTTTTAGTCCTTCTACTCTACTCTTGCTATTCCGGGATGTTACAATTCTCCCCCACTTAAATTAGGCTTCGTCCTCGAAGCCTACGGCAACTCATCTCAAAATACTTCCACAACACGCCACCTGGCCTTAACCGGACCAGGTCCCTCAAGGCATACCCATCGAGACTCGAACTCACTTTCTCCTTCCTTGCGGTGTCCTGACCGCCATCTCAAACCGGGTACCGGCTTTACCCTCTAATAACCACACACAACAACTGAGTACCACCCATGATGCATCACAGTTCCAAATCACAACCATTACTTGACCCATGTGAGCTATAATTAACTATGCACCACCCGAATCCCCGATCCGAGTCTAACTCTATCCATCCCATGCTGACAGAAAGACACACTCTTCAGAGCAACTCCCATGAGTTTTCTTCTTGCAATCGAATGCACATGCTGAACTAGCTCTAGCACCCTCGGGTTAGGAAACCTATCACTCTGACGACCCTCAAAACATCCCTCAGGATGAACCACTGATACACAAATCCTTTACCGAAATCAAGCTGGAAATCCAAAATTCCATATCTACATCCCTTACGAGCCTCTTGTCTTTACAGCCCTGGAATTCCCTTCTACGACCCCAGCAGACATCCCCTCATGATGTCCTCCCAACCGCCGCCGCACACGCTGCTCGAAAACCACCGTCGAACCACTCCGATCATAACTCTACACTGCCGCTTTCACTTCCGCGAATTTGCACTCCCCTTCGGAATTACATTCCTCCCTCTTTCCTTACCAAGGAAAACCACTTGACCGCCTCGTCACCATGATAAGAGCCACGGTGCTCACCCAATGCTACATCGCCTCCTTATAGCATAACCGTTATCCATGCAACACATATGCCATGAATCTGCTCGCAAGGACTCTCGAGTCCATGCACCATCACCACTAATCAAGGTCAATACCCAGGGCCAGACCTTCTGATGCTAACACATCGCAGCATACTCAATTCATTACTTCGCACCGATCCGATAATACCGACAGAGTCTTCAGCATGACTGGGCCACCTCACCAGGTCTTCAGTCAAGCTGGACCACTCTCAAAACCCTTAGCCAATCTGGGCCACCCTCCAGGGCTTTCCGTCTGGCTGGACCGCTCAACTAGCATTCATCAATCCGAGTTATCCCTCCGGGGAAATCCTCCCCTGCATACTATTCTAGCTCCTCAGGGGTCCCGAACTCTATCCATATCATACATACTCGAACCCAACCTAATCCCAGGTTCTACACAATCAATTCCATAGGTCTGTAATCCGCCCCGTACGCCTGCTACTTACCTATACCAGCCTACTCTCGGCTGAAAGGAATATCGTCGAAACCCAAACAGCTAAACAATCTCTCAAGTCTATTCATCATCCGGAGAATTTCCAATTCTCCCCCACTTAGGGCACTGACTATCAACCACCGGCCGCTAACACCGACCTCCCAAAATAATCTTGCACAAAACCCAACACTTACATGCAGATTGATTTCCACTGGTACTAGCAACCTTCGCAAAACACATTTCCACACTGATCAATCCGTTCAAAAGTACTCATTCCTCAGCTAACCACTCCTCAGACTGAAGATGCTACCCGACATTCAACCAACGCCATATCTCCACTAATCACCCTCACGAATGATAACCAACGATAGCACGAAACACCAAACTATAACCTCACCAAACCTTCAGGGAACAACGGATACCAAAACGAGAACCCGAATCACAATCCATAACCATACCAAACCCTCGGGGAACACAGATACCAAACGAAAACCCGAAACACAAATCCATAACCATGCCAAACCCTCAAGGAACACGGATACCAAACGAAAACCCGAAACACAAATCCATATCCATCCATCAAGACTAGCAGATAAACGATACTCCACAATAATCATAAATAAACAAGACAACAAGGACGAAACATACTCGTAGCTGCGTCCGGCACTGCTCTAACCTCCTCCGCTACAAGCTGAAAAGCACGACCCCAAGCCCTTGGGGGCTACGCTCCACCCTGACTTCTACCAGCGATCCTCAAAATGGCCGATGCTGGAGCCTGCACCGGTCCTGCAACATGCTGTGGGCAGTTGACCCTCAAGTGCCCAACCTGATGACAATGATAACAGATCCTCAAATCCCAAACCGGCACTGACTGCCGACAATCCCTCGCATAGTGCCTCTCTTTTCCGCACTTGCGACATGCACCAACAGACCGATAAACTCCGGCGTGACCCCTCCCACACTTTCCACAAACGTGGCTACCCTAATTGCCCATCCTGGAATCAACGGTCTTAGACCGTTTCGTTGCCAGCTGCGACTGAACTGGAGCTTGCCTCAGCTCACGCAACTGCAACTCAATCTCTAACTCACGCTGCCAGGCAGCCTCCTGCAACCCCAACAAAGTCTCGCACCTCTGCGCGGACACAAACTGACTGATGTCCCCCTTTAGCATACTCATATATCGGGACATTTGAGCCTGCTCCGAAGCGAACTCAGGGCAAAACATCGCCCTCTCGGTAAACATCCTGGTGATTTCCGTCATCGACTGCGTATGACCAACTTTTAGATCAATTTGGATTGAAAACACATTATCACGTAACTTTTCTATTAATTTAAGCAAACTCACAAGAACAAAATAATTCATATCAAACTTTTTCATGAAATTAGCCTAACCATTAGACTAATACATGTAACGACCAAAATTTTCAACATAATTTAAATTTTTCCAAACAATTCATTTAATAACATTATTACAAAAAGGTTTTCAATACTTTACTTATCAGAATATTCCCAGGTCCATTTCATAAAACATAAACGCGAGGAACGGTACGATCACGCCTTTGCCTTGCCACAGCCTCCTGAAGAACCTGAAAAACATTAAGCCACAACTGTAAGCCTGAAAGCATAGTGAGCTACCCCCAAAATACCAACCACATATACGACCTTCCAGGCCACGACCTTCCGGTCCAAAACATATTGCCTTCCGGCCAATGACATATTGCCTTCCGGCCCATAACATATTGCCTTTCGGCCCATAACATATAGCCTTCCGGCCCATAATATATTGCCTTCCGGCCCATAACATAAAAAGCATACATAACATAACAGAACATAGAACAGCCATGCATATCGGGTCAAAATCCAGTCTAAACAACCCTATGCACATAACATTCAATCATATAACAGTTCGCAGTCAACAAATCGATCAAGCAGATCACATAACATATCATTACCCTAACCAGGATACCGACCTAGCCGATCACGAGCATATATCACCCTACGTCTCAGTCAAGATACTACTTACACATATATGCCTTTCCAGGCCATGACCTTCCGGTCCACATAACGTAGAATGCCTTCCGGCCCATATCATAATGCCTTCCGATCCATATCAAGTAATACCATAACAAACAACTACCCGGATTTCCATCCGGTAAAGGGTCGGCCTTGGTGTCGTAGACCCTATTGATATAGTGAGGATAACTCACCTCGAACTGCCGGCTGAAAGGATAAGATCCCGCTGCTCCGAACTCCGACACGAACTCCTCCACTGAACACCAAAACACTCAACTCAATATATATCCTTAATTACCAAAATACCCCTGGATGACAACTGGTCAACCTTAGACAAAGTCAAAGTCAACCCCTGACTGACTCTACTCGCCGAGTCAACCCGATGACTCGCCGAGTCCCCAAGCTCAGAACTTCCCTCAACCCGCGACCTAACTCGCCGAGTCACCCCGAGACTCTTCGAGTCCAACAACTCTGAGTCCACTCCCACCCAACTCACCGAGTCATCCCTTGACTCCCCGATTCTCGACTCAACCAGAAAATATTGGGACTCTTCGACAAGACTCGCCGAGTCCAAGAACAGACTCGTCGAGTCTAAGGTTATCTTCAATCTACTCGCCGAGTTGTTCATCCAACTCGTCGAGTTCCAGCTTATCTTCAAGCAACTCGTCGAGTCCACCCTTGTGACTCGCCGAGTACAACCGGTCTGAATCCAAATAGAAGTATTTCCAGGCCATGCAATTGATCCAAAGCATAGATCTAGCCTCCTACAACCCATCCATCACGTAAAGTGGCAAAGTTTACGTGAATCCAAAGAGATCTAGGCCTTATTCACTTTAGAGCTAGAGTTTGGGACATGATGTCTTCACTAAGCACTCAAACACAGGAACTTTAATGCACTCTAGGCCTTCGATATTCCAGATCTGAGGTAGCAACCTCAGATCTAACCTCCAAACTCCAAAACATACCAAGATATACTCCCCACAAACCCCAAAATGATGAATCCATATGAGTGATAGCCCAAGAACGAGATATTACCTCAAAAGAATGCCCCAACTGCAATGAAACTCGAATCCAAGCAAAGCCCTTTGATCCAAGCCTCTTCTCCTTCAAGATTTCTTCAACAAACACCTCCCCAAGCTCCAAATGCACTCCAATCTTCTTCAATCACGCTTTTTAGGGTTTCTGGACTTCAAGGGGGATCAAAGAGGCTGGGGAGAGGATCTAATGTTCTTTAAATAGGGCTCATTCCCCGGATTTAGGGTTTTCTCCACTCAGCACCTACTCGCCGAGTCCATCCTTGGACTCGCCGAGTAGGCCACCTGACTTGCGACCAAAGTCGCGACCCTACTCGCCGAGTCCATCCATGGACTCGTCGAGTTGCCTTTCAAAATTTACACTTTTAGTCTTTCTACTCTACTCTTGCTCTTCCGGGATGTTACAATACAAAACATGAATATATCGACAATTATCTTTGAAATTTGATTAGAATGAACATTACCACATCAAAAACAGGTTTCTAGGTTCAAAAACAGCTTAGGGTAATGATTCTACTCCAATTCCAGTCTTAAAAGTCGAGAATATGTTGTCAGGGGCTCCTACTCGTCGAGTGTATGAACCTACTCGACGAGTAGAATGGTTTTCTTCATGGACTCGACGAGTACATCAGTGGACTCGGGGAGTCCAATGCACAGATAGCCAGAAAATCGATTTTTTTCAAATTTTTCAAAAATTTGCATAAAGTATAATTGAAAATAAGCCTAGGCTCTGATACCACTGATGAGTTTTGAGCATTCCAACACTCCTATGGTGTACATGCAACCCTAAATACCTTGGATCTATGTTTTCTCCATTATACATTCAAACTTGAAGTTTCCAAGGTATTACCCTAACTAGCATACAATCATAAGTACTAGTATAACAAAACTAGGTAGAATACATATCTTTTTGATGTAGCTTGATTCCAAGGAGCTCAAGAGCATAGTTCCCCAAGTGTGACACCTCAAATGGTTCACACAACATCACCAACATTTGGAATAACCATGAGAAGAGATACATGGACTCTAGAGATCGGCTTGCCCTCTTGTGTGTACACTAGTGCCAATTTCACCAACCAATGGGGTCTTTATATAGTGTGGCTATTAGGGTTACACCATGTAACTCATGACTTTAGCTATTCCTTATACTCCATGGAGTATCCATGGGTCACCACATGGGTTAAACCCAACATAAGGAATCATGGATCATAAGCCCACATATATAAGAATTAATGATTTGCACAATCAATCCCGATATATTTAATTAGTCTCTTTTGATCATTAAATTAATTCCAAATTAATTTTTGATCAATACTAATTATATAATATGATTTCATATTAATATATTAGAACTTATAATATATTAATATGTCACAAATATCCTCTTCTCACAAAAGGTCTACCCAAATGTCCTGATGCCATGCAACCCAAATGGACCATGCCGAGTCGGGTCAAGTATATACCAATTATAGTTATGGACTTAGACACTAATCCAACAATAAAGACTCACATAGAGATCCATTACCATCTAAACATTCATGGGAATCAAAAATTTTACATTGTGTTAATACAAAACAATTCCTACGATAATGCAAGTACTACAATATTGCTATAAATCGGAAAATATCGGATTTTCTAGGAAAATACTATCATTCATACTTACATCAAATACAAAACGGAAAAATTTTAGGTTCATTTCTTTATGCATATTTTGAAATAGAAATCGCACATACATTTATACTTGATCATCACATCATTTCTTAGACAAATTTTTACAGAAAATATCGGATTTTCTGGGTTATACAAACGATACAAAGCTTTTAAATCAAACATGCTTATGAACTCAACAACATTTTATATGTTGATCATTTTCAAAATAACTTGTATTCTCAGGTAATCGATAAGCTAAAGACTCATCAAGAGTATTTTGGGATTTCTTTTATGCAATTGTCAATTATCATACAATTTATGTTTTGGAATGTGTATTGTAAAACAATGTACTTGATGTGAACAATACCAGTTGTACTACGCAATGTTTGGTGATGATGGTGTTATGTTTCATGTATATTCATTGTGATGATACTTCAATTTATAGTCACACGAGCCCTCGGACGTTTCCGTCGTCTGGTTCGAGGGTGTGACACATACAAATGCTTATGAACTCACCAACTTAAATGCTGAAACTTTTTCTCAAATAACTTGTATTCTCAGGAAATCAATACGACAGGTTATCAACAACTTTTGAAGATTTGACGTTAGGGCGTTAAACAAAACTTTTGACATCATATTGTAATTGACGTTTTGGAAATATGTAACGTATACGATGATGTAACTTTTCAATTATGTATATCATGGTTGTATTTACTTTCTTTACTATTCAATTGTTATGATACTGCACATGATGTCCTACGCCCCCGAATGTTTCCACCATTCAGGTTTGGGGATGTGGCAGATTAGTATAAGATCATTGTTTATAGTGAACTAAGTATATCGAACCATATGATATATAACTATAAATCCAACGGGATTAAAATACTCTGACCAATAGTTATACTTTTTAAAATATAATATTTTTATAAAAAATATACATGTATACATATGTACTAGACCAGTGTCGTAATAAAAACAAAACAAAAAGTATTAAAGATGCGTTGAGCACTACGAGTACGTCCGAGAGTATGTAATCAGGTCTAGAATGAATATAGCTCGATAAACTATATTTATTCGAGAAGTGACTAGCATACACTTAAGAATAGTCGTAATGAGCAACAAATCTAAAAACCTACCAACCCTATAAAGTCGAGAACCAAACATCAAATTTAAAATACTATAGGAGTCTTTATAATACCACAACAACCGTAATTACTATATATAGACTTCGATATTTATTTTCATAAACTTAAGTTTTTCATATATTCCTCATACCCCTATTTCTCTCACAAACACAATGATAGGATTTCAACCACATGGAAACCCCTATCCCCCAATTCAAGGAAACGGTGGTTGGATTGAAGAGAATCCGGAAGAGGATCCTGAAGAAATAATAGAAGAGGAACCGATGGAAGAATCGGAAGAGGAAGAACCAATGGAAGATGAAGATAAAGAAGATTCTGAAGACACCGACTCGGACCTAGAGGTCTACAATCCACCGCATGTACTTTAACACCCTACAGTCCGAAAAAATTTTCAAGGTCCAACGCCAAGATAGGCCGTAGACTTACGAAGATGGAGTCAAGAACAAGGCCAGCCTCCACCTTACAAGATGGAAAGAGGCTTCTATAACCTCTCCAAATGAGGTTCAGCAGACCGGGCTCTTCCCGTTATAGTACATCGTAACGCTCGTAACTGGGAACAAGTATGAGCATTGGTCAATCAAATCATGGATGTTAACGCTACTGCTCAAGTCACCACAGTCAGACTTCGTCGTCTGGACGAAGACCATGATCATACCAAGAACCTCACTGACGCTCTTCGAGAAGAGATGACTGCTGCCCGAGCCGAAATAAGAGCACTTTGGGAGCATCAAGCTACATTAGAAAGGCGTTTAAGGGAAACAGAGAAAAATGTGGCAGAGCCCAGTACTAGGGGCAAGACCAGCCACGAGTAGTGTTCACACTATTCCCCTTTTTATATAGATTAGAACTGCGGATATGCATTAAATATTAATCTTATATACATATGAACTCGACTCTGTGACCAGGTGTTTACACTATCCAGGGAAATAGGAATGTTGTCAAAATTTTCCTTTAAACTTCGATATACTATAGACCGGTGTCAAGGTTGAATTTTCCAAATCTTTATGTATCAATATATATCAAAGAAATTGACAAGCATTTTATTACATTGAGAATATAACTATCAAAATTCATAAATTTATTCTTACATAAATTTCCTTTATGAATTTAATACAAAACATATTTTGAGTCGGGACATAATGCATGTAGAAACTAATAAAATTAGTTCGTTAACAAGCAACTTACAATTATTATTGAAGACTTACCATCCTTTCACTTTTTAACTCTATGGCAGAAAGATGCCACCAAGAAAGAATCCCAGACGATTCAAAAATACTCCACCACCTCCACAATATGACTCCACTATGATCCAAGTTGCGGTAAATGTTGTTGTACCAGCCGCCATAACACAGATAAATGCAAGCGGCGCCAGTGGAGGGGATAATGGTACTAACCATTTGAACCATGGGGAAAGTGACAGACACCCCAGGGATGCTTTACAAAGATTTCACTAACGGAAAGCCTAAAACCTTGAATGGAAGTGGAGGTGTTATCACACTAATGCAATGGTTCGAAAAGACAGAATCAGTCTTCGAAATATGCGCGTGTCCAAAAACAAGTAAAGTTCAGTATGCAGCATGCACCTTCTCCGAAAGAGCTCTTACTTGGTGGAAGAGCCATGTCAAAACATTAACCCTCCTAGTGGAAAATTCCATGAGCTGGGAAGACCTGAAGATCCTGATGTTAGAAGAATATTGTCCACATGGTGAATTGGAAAACCTGGAGCATGAATTATGGACTCTTAAAATGATTGGATCTCACCTCACCATTTACACGGCTAGATTCTATGATCTCTACACTATGTCCCGAGATGGTTACCCCAGGAGCGAAGAAGTTGGAAAGATTCCTGTGGGGATTGTCACCCGAAATCCAAGGGTATGTAATAGCTTCCAAACCTACTACCTTTGACAGTGCAAAACGTTTGGCGCAACAACTTATTGATCATGGGGTTCGTCAGGGAACAACAATAGCCACTTCTGAACAACCGAAAGAAAATAGTAACTGAAAAAGGTCTTGGAACCAGAGAAATAACAAAATAATGGAGGAAACCCCCCAAAAAACAGCAACTAGTGGCAGCTCATGTTGTTACTTTCCCAGCAGCCCCAACACCAGCAAAACAATACACTAGGAATCTACCAAAATGCAATCAGTGTAACTACCACCATATTGGTGTGTGTCATGAGATGTATTTCACGGAGGGCAATAAGAAAGGACACACATTCCATTTCTGCAAATAACAAGCTCAACCAGCTACCCCAACCACTAATATAGGAGCAATCCGCACCTGCTATGGATGCGGAGAAACAAGGCACATCAACAGGGATTAACCAAAAACAAGGAATGTAGGAGGAGTAGGAAAAGTACTTAGAATATGACATGAGGAGGCAATGGTAGACCCAACTATGGTCATGGTACGTTTCTCCTAAATGACTCTTATGCATGCATACTATTTGATAGTGGAGCGGAAAGGAGTTTCATGAGCCACAAGTTTTAACATTTACTCAATCAAACCCCAAAATCATTAAATGAAACATTCACCATCGAAATGGCAAATGGAAAGACCGAAAACACTAACGACATAGACATAGAGTGTACTCTCACACTAAACAATCACTCTTTTCAAATCAACCTCATGCCAGTCTCAATAAAAAACTTCAATGTCATCATCGGCATGGATTAGCTATGTCCCCATCGTGATGATATTTTACGCTACGAAAAGGTTGATTGCCTTAATTTGCCAAATGGCGAAATCCTCTTCATTTACGGCAACAAGCCCAGTACGAACCTTCGCATCATTTCTTGCGTTAAAGCTCGGAAATACCTACGGAAGGAATACCACACATTCTTAGTGCATGTTGTGAATGAGGAGCATGAAGTAAAAGACCTCAAGAGAATTCTTTAAGTATATAATTTTCATAACATATTTCCTGAAGATCTTCCAGGAGTACCACCTGTGCGACAGGTCGAATTTTGAATCAACCTTATTCCTAGAGCTACACCGGTAGCCAAATCTTCGTATCATCTAGCCCCAGCAGAGATGTAGGAACTATCCAGCCAACTAAACGAACTACTCAACAAAGGATTCATCAAATTGATCTTCTCACTGTGGGGAGCACCAGTACTGTTCATAAGGAAGAAGGATGGATCATTCCAAATGTGCATCGACTACCGCGAGCTGAACAAACATACCATTAAAAACAAATATCCCTTACCAAGAATAGACGACTTGTTCAATCAACTCCAAGGAACGAACTAATTTTCAAACATCGACCTGAGATCCGGATATCATCAATTATGAGGCCAGGAAAGCGATGTTCCCAAAACGTCATTCCGAACACGTTATGGTCACGACGAATTTGTAGTGATTCCCTTTCAGACTAACCAATGCACCCGTAGTCTTCATGGACTTAATGAACAGGGAATGTCATCCTTTCCTAGACAAATTTGTGATTGTTTTCATAGACAATATACTCATTTACTTGCAAAGCAAGGAGGAACATAGTCAGCACCTTCGACGAGTCTTAGTAACATTACGAGCGGAAAAGCTTTATACGAAGTTCTCAAAATGTGAATTTTGGATCCAAAAAGTAGATTTCCTAGGTTACGTGTTAACCGAAGAAGGAATACACGTATACCCCTCCAAAGTTAAAGCAATCAAGAACTGGTCAGCACCAAAAATGCCAACAAAAATCCGTCAATTCTTAGTCCTAGCTAGCTATTACCACATATTCATACAGAACTTCTCAAGGATTGCTAAACAACTTACTACCCTTACTCAGAAGGGTGTAACTTTCAGCTGGGGAGAGAAACAAGACATCGCATTCCAAACTATGAAGCAAGCCTTGTACAGTGCGCCTATCTTGACACTTCCAGAAGGGACAAAAGACTTTGTAGTATATTGCGATGCATCCAATCAAGGGTTGGGACGTGTACTAATGCAGCGAGGAAAGGTTATCACCTATGCCTCACGACAACTGAAGACACATGAGGTCAACTACACTACTTATGATCTTGAACTGGGAGCAGTAATGTTTTCTCTGAAAATTTGGAGACACTATCTTTATGGTACAAAGTGCACTATCTTTACAGACCACAAAAGTCTTCAACACATATTCGATTAGAACGAGATGAATATGAGACAACGGCGATGGGTTGAACTACTCAATGATTACAAATGTGAAATTCGTTATAATCCAACAAAGCCAATGTAGTAGCAGATGCTCTTAATCATAAAGAGTACTCAGGTCACAGAGTAAAAGCACTAACCTTGACTATCCATTTCCACCTGTCAACATAGATCAAAAAGGCTCAGTTGGAGGCCTTGACACCTGAGAAAGTGAAATATGAATCACTTAGGGTAATTGATAAAAACATAAAAATCAAGGGTGTCAGAGTTTGTTATCTTATAAATCAGATCTGGACACCGAAGTTTGGTGGATTCAGAGAAGTTGTCATGAACGAAGAACACAATACTCGATACTCTATTCATCTTGGTTCAGAGAAAATGTATATGGACCTTAAGAAATTGTATCGGTGGCCGAACATGAAAGTAGAAATTGCTACTTCCGTGGGCAAGTGTCGGACTTGCGCCAAAGTAAAGGTAGAATACCAAAAGCCCTTAGGTTTACTACAACAACTAAAGATACTTGAGTGGAAGTGGGAATAGGTTACAATATATTTCATAACCAAGTTACCCAAGACAACGGGTGGCCTTGATACAATATGGGTGATCGTCGACCAGTTAACCAAGTCCGCACACTTCTTGCCAATCAAAGAAACAGACAAGATGGAAAAACTGACTAGAACCTACATCAGAGAAATAGTATGGAGTACCAATATCTATTATATCTGACAGAGATAGTCGATTTACCTCTCGGTTCTGGCAGTCGCTTCAAAAATCCTTGGGAACAAGGTTGGACATGAGTACAGCCTACCACCCACAAACAGACGGACAGAGTGAGAGAACCAGACAAACACTGGAAGCCATGATGAGAGCTTGTGTGATCGACTTTGGTAAAGCATGGGATACCCATTTACCACTTGTCGAGTTCTCATATAACAACAGTTATCACACCAGCATCAAGGCTGCTCTATTTGAAGCCCTCTATGGCTGCAGGTACAGATCACCTCTGTGTTGGGCGGAATTGGGTGATACACAGTTAGCTAAAGGACAAATTCCTGACAGCACTCTCACTGGTCCGGAAATCATCTGGGAAATGACCAAGAAGATTGCTCAAATTCGAGAACGACTAAAAGCTTCTTGAGACAGACAAAAGAGCTACGCAGACAAAAGACAAAAATCATTAGAATTTCAGGTTAGCGACCGTGTTCTGTTAAGATCTCACCTTAGAATAGCATGATATGGAAGTCAAATGAACGAAACAAAGTCGCATACCAATAATGAAGGTTTGCTGGAATGTCAAGTAGGGGCCTGAATTCACTTGGGAGCGAGAAGACCAGATGTAACAGAAGTACTCGTATCTTTTTCCTAGTCCATGATTTTACTCACTTTAAAAACAATTTCGGGACAAAATTCCCTCTAACGGGGGGACGATGTAACAACCCGTTGTTTTGAATTAATAGAAGTCTAAACTAAAAATGAAACTACATTGCAATCCTTGTTGCATTGTATTATATATATAACCTTAGGGCTTGTTTAAAGAGCTAACAAAGAAGTTTGGATTGAAATCTAAGCTAAATTAGAGGGTTACAAATAAAAATAAGTTGAAAGACTAAGGGTTTAAAACATAAATAAACCACATATATATATATATATATGTGTGTGTGTGTGTGTGTGTGTTTTAGCCCAATATAATCAATTCAAAGGGGTTTACGGATTTGGAAATGACACCAAAAGGGTGTGTTATAACGAAAAGATTATCATTTTTAATAGGACGATATCATTTAAAGTATGTTACATATAGTTTGAGAAACATTCACATTATTTTACCCTTCAATGTAAAGAATCGATTATATTAAAATACAATTATTTTTATATACATATTAAATATGATGAAATGGATAATAATTTCATGCATGATTATTTTCATTACAAAAGCATGTATATCGTTAGAAAATTGTGAGAGATTAGTATTCATTGTACCTACCAAAGGTATCCATGGAAGTCCTGTTTTATAACCGAGTCTCCTCCCGGAGAGCGTGATACTTGTGTATAGATCTATATGAGACTGATGATCCCACACCCTGACTACTAGCTACAGTCAGACCGACAAGTTATGAGTGACAAATGTCATATCATTTAGACGCCTGAAGAACATTGATGCAGGCAATTCATTAATAGCACGGTTATGAAAACTCACATGATAAACGACAATACGTTATTTTTACGTGAAATTAATATTATATTTATTTTACTTAATTTCACAACTCTTCAAATGGTTTTATTTTCGAATAAAACTACATGTTGCAAAACTAAGTATGACATATATAATTGTATTTTTCAGTCTTAGAATACATAAGACTACAGTTCAGTTTTTATGGAAAATATAGGATTTCCCGAGATAGATACGATTACTTTACAAATAAATAGTTTACATTTCAGTTTTACAGGAAAATATAGGATTTTCGGGGATAGATACCATTACTTTACAAACAGATAATGTTCAACTCATTTTGTAGAAAATATCGGATTTTCTTGAAATAAATGTGATTTCAACTCATTGAATGGAGGTAGGACAGGGACCAAGCACGCAACAAAACAAACTGTAGGGACCTTCAAAGTTAAAAAAAATAAGTTAGGGACCAAACATGCAAATTACCCCAAACCATAGGGACCATTCATGTAATTTATTCTTATTTATATATATTTATTTTTAACTATTATTGTTATAAGTTATTTTAAACTACTTATTTGAAAATTTTAAATGATTACAAAAAAATATCTTTAGTAAATATTTTAGTTAAATCGAGATTACATTTTAATTTTTGCATTTAGCACTACAATTTATCACATTTAACTATTTACGAAATATTCTTTGGATTTTTTAAGTGGAACTGAAATTTATATTTAGTTGACCATATGATGTTATACATTTAAATTAACAATTCAAGTATTTTATTCAAACTGTTCAAAAGTTGTAGCTTTAAACTCATAATGGTTTACATACAACAACATATTAAATCTAAAAATTAAGTATAATATGTTAAAAGTTAACGAAATAACTTTATAAATCAAAGTAAATATATTATTTTAATATTTAAATTTAGTTTATTTATGATTACACTTTAGATTTGATATTTATTTAACCTTATTAACCAAAATATAATCATTAATAGAAAGCCACTACAATTTATCACTTTTAACTATTTGTAAAATATTTTTTGGGTTGTTTAAGTTGAACTAAAATTTATATTAAGTTAACCCTATAATGTTATATTTAAATTCACAATTTAAGTATTTTAACCAAGTTCAAAAGTTATAGCTTTAAAATGATAATGATTTACATACAAAAGCATTTTAAAACTACTAAATTAAGTATAATATGCTAAAAGTTAAAGACATAATTTTATAAGTAAAAGTAAAGATATTATTTTCATATTGACATTTAGTTTATATATGATTACACTTTAGGTTTGGTATTTATTTAACCTTATTAACCAATTTATAATAATTATCAGAAAGAAAATTAAAATTCATGGGAGTTTCAAATGAAAGTGGTGAAAGTAAAAATATTTCCTTTATAAGTATACTAGTTGAATACCCGCGTGTTGCTCAGAAAGCTAGAAACAACTATACAGTTGAAATTTTTACAAATATATGTTTCTTAAATATAATAATAATGTTATTAAATTTGATATAATAATTCATATACTAAGTTGATATAATATATTGATTATTTTGAATTATATGATAAGACTTACAACTATAAAAACTGCATAATCTCAATCGTTTGAATGACCTCTACCCACAGGTTATTCATGAATAAAATTAAATATAATATATGGTTTAATGTTATTAATAGTTGTTGTTATTGTTAAGTAATTTTTTAAAATTTATTTGCTTAACGTTTTAATTTCTATCATTGTAATTATTTAAAATATAAAACATTGTTTTTTGTTTTTAAAGATAACAATATAATCAATTATACATAATTATCTTTAACTATTGTTATTGTAAGTTATTTTAAGCTTCTTATTTGAAAACTTTTAATGATTATATATCCAATAAATCATATGACAAGTTGGGATCCTCCCCAAAATATAACATTAACATGTTATCTATTTTGTCAAAGTCTATAATCTGAACAAATTATCCTAAGGGGAAATTTTCCTTATGAGATCTAAGACCCTTATCAGGATCCCTGACAGTAAGGATCTTCATCGACCTTCGTTGGTAAGGAACCTCATTCTCAGCAATGAACCAAAGTTCTCTCCTAAGTTGGAATTTATCCTCAATAAATCCTAAAATTCAAAGACTCATGAAGTTTGAAGACCATCAGCTTCCATAAGTTCAAAACTTTCAAATTTTAAATCAAGGATCCTAAACTTTCTAGGACCCTAAACCAATCTTTGACATATGAACTTTTGACAATTTGGATTCATTATCTATTTTGATCTCTTCACAGAAGTATTAAAAGTGTATTAGAAGCCGTTATGGGTTGCAGGTTAATCAATAAACTTTTGAAAGAAACTTTAAGATCACTTAACAAAGCCAGTTATTGTTATTTTTTAACTAGTCATTATCAATTCATTTTGTTCTAAGAATCGCTCACTTTTTTTAGGATCTTAACCATGCCAAACCCCCAGTATTATATTATGCAAGAAAAATAAAAAGACGAAAGAGATCAACCATTATATTCAAAACAAAAAGGCCTACGGCCTTACAAAAGTCATGTGTCAAAAGGTAACGCTAACCTAATCACCAAAAAGGCCTAGACTTTATCCTAGTCATCATCAGCCTTTTTCTCTTCCCCCTAGTCAGCTACAGTATAGGATCCCGACTAGTAGCAGAACGCTTGCCAGTTAGTTTGCGAGCGCCTCGCACCAACCAACCACGTCCTAGGATCCTCCATTTTTAATATCCTCAACAATACAGATCTTGGCCTCCCAAACAGCCACCGCAGCGCTGACTTTCGCATCCAAGATCACCTCATCCATCTTAAGGACGTGCTCTTCCTATATCTCGGCTTCTCATTGATGAGTAGCTTCACCCTACTCAGAAGATCCTCATTGGTCACCTTCCACATGTTCTCCTGGCCCTAAAGGGCTTGTTCAGCCCTCTCCGCCCGGATCCTAAGATCAGTGGAGACACGATCAGAGACCTATGACAAAGATATGGTGAATCAGCAAAAAACCAAAAGGAATAACGCGGGAAAAAAATCAAGACATATAGCTTGAGAGAAAGAGACCAACTTTTGGAGCGCTTCCTCAGCTCCAAGGCTCTCCAAAGATAAACCTGTGGAATCAACCGCTTTCCTTTCTAGGATCCCGGAGTCTTCACTGTCAAATCCATGGTTGATATTTTAGGAGGAAGTCTTCACCACAAGCTGATCTCTTGACATGGCCATATCGAGATCAACAAGAGTAAACCGGGCACTAGAGCGAGTGACCTTGGATCCGGTATACAAAAAAAGATTATTAAGGATCCTCACCACAAACAGGAAAAAATTAAGGATCTCTACCCGTCGACATGAGGTCAATAGTGGAGGAGCTTTCCTGCGGGATGGCTTGATCGAATCCGAAGGATCACTCGACTTCAGGCAAGGCCAAAAACTTCTCATTCTTTTCTTCAGAATCCTCAGCGACGGGAACAAGTTCTTCGAACTTGAAGGCTGCAAAGAAACAAAAAAAAATAAGAATCAGATTCCATGATCACAAGGTAAAGCATTAAAATCCAACCCTTCTTAACCCAATCTGTAGGCAAGAGATCCCCGTTGGGAACAGAGTCAAGCCTCACAAAGAGGTATATCCCTTTCCAACCCTCATCATTGTTCTTGGTTTTTAAGATTAGAGAAGATCTGAGAGTTTTGATCTTGAGAAGGAAACGAGAGTTGCCAAAGGTGGTGAGATCATATACGCAGGCGAACTCAGAAAGGCCTATATCAAGACCTTTCGATTAATTTATTTGGTCGACCCAATATAGGATCCTCTAGACAATCATAAATACAACATAAATCATAGTTTGGAATGAAATAATTAGATACAAATATTTATGTAATATGTAAATAAACATGTTATCCATGGTTATTATCGTGATACAAGTTATATTTCATGTCAATCTTTTGAATTAGATAAGGGTAATTGATAAATAGATGTTAAACTTGAATTATAAATTAACTTAGATGCTTGCTATTGAAAAGGGCTTCATATGAGCTAATTTTAGTTAATCACACTAACACTTAGAATATGAGATTATAACATTGAAAGTTTTCTTTTGGAATAGAGTGATAAAGACTCTGAAAGTACTACATTACTAGAATGATTTAGCATTATTGAAAAAGACTTGTGAATTGCTAAAACAAGTAAGTTGTACCAATTGATTATGATTGAATAAAGTTTGGGACAAAGGAACAAGGCAAATTCAAAGATAAGAGTAGTAGTTAGTTGAGACTAACACCAAAGGTGAGTACATATAGGTATTTTTACTTGAGTATATGTCATATTTTCTTGTTTGTGACAAATGTGTTTATTTCGAAATCAAATGTGTGTGAATGGGAGTTCTATGAATAGTTACATATGTTGATGTTATCTTATGTTTTGTATAATAAGAATATCATGAATTTTGATATGGCATTTTATATGTCTGCGGAATGAATTGCATACGAAATGTGCTTATATATGTTCATGCATTCATATCTATGTTGTTTTATTTTGTCATGTGTCTAGACATTTATCTCAATGAGGTAATGATGCATTGTGATATCAATTTTACCTTGGATTTGTGGATTTGGTAAGAACGAGGACAAGAAGAATTTATAAGTCATTCCATATAGTAAAGGAGTCGACAATTTCAACAACGAAGATGTGTACTCCCCAAGATTTATGTGTGCTTTAAATTCATACATTACGTTACATAAAGTTGTATATGCCTTGGAAATATATTTATGGTATTATATTTTTATGAATATAAATATATATATATATATATATATATATATATATATGTGTGTGTGTGTGTGTGTGTCTGTGTGTGTTTCAAATATATAAAATTTTGGGTGTTACACTTTTCACTACAGTTCTATCGATGTCAACATCGTATCAATCTAATTTTGGTTGATTAGGCATGGGTGATAAACAAGGTTCTAAATGGCGTGACGTGTGGTGTAGCAGCAAGGTCATGCCTCAAGCTTAACAAGCCATGGCAAGCCATGGCGTTTTTCAAGACGTGATGATATATTACCACATAAATATAAACTTATATTAAATATAACTACTTTTTAGAAGTGTTAGATCAATAAGTAATAATAAAAAGTTATCAAAAAGCACAATACTTATATCTCCGATTAGAAAAGATATAACAAAGAGCAAAAAAATGTGTCTAAAACGAAAAAACACATGCCATAACACGCCATAATGCGCCATGGCACGTCGTATCATGCCTTGCCATGTGCCACGCCTAACAACAATGTTATGAGGCTTTTCATAACAACGAAGACACGCCTCACGCCATGGCGCACCTTTAAGAACACCAGCGATAAAAGAGTAGTAAAGGTGTTTTCCAAGACTTGAAATCATATTATAACATTAGGTGTATTACAAGAATGGATCCAAACAATATGTTATGATGGATAAGTTAATATTGGTTGTATTTTAGGGTGTAGAGAGATATTATCTCTTATGATTGTTAATTGAGATCTGAGTTTATTTATAGTATGACGGTTTATATATTATTGAGAGTTGTGATGTCAACTTTGTATCATGTGTGCATTAAGATGGAATATTCATTTGTTGGTTTCGTGTCTCCTTTGATACAATTTTTCTTTTGGTTTGAAAAGGAGATTGTGGGTCACAACGTCCTTATACCGCCTAATCGGGCATCCTATGGGTACTAATATCACTTTCTCTGCTAGGCGTGACTGCATAGGTACTAAATCAAGTGAGGTAAACCGATAATGTTTTGTTATTTGGTGTACATATACGGGAATCACAAATCCATCTCGCATGGTATGCATCATCAATCCATATATGTGAATGTTGGATGGTTGCATATTAATGCATACACAAACTCGAGAGCTCTTATTGTGTAGTAAAGTTTCAACAGTTTACATGTATGTATGTATATGCGAAATTAACATAAATTGGAATAACTAAGTAATACATTGATTATGTGAAAGATGGAACAAAAACTATAATGTTTGAGAGTTGAAAAAAATATAGTCCTTGAGAAATCCATGGATAATTTAAATAAAGTTACCCATGGATTACCCTTATATTAAAAAAATAAAGGATACATGGATACATATTTATAATAATTCATGGGAAATATGTATGAAACGCATATTTATAATAATTCATGTGAAATATGTATCAAACACTTTTCATGTAAAATGTGTGGGAAATCCATTTCATGTGAAATTCATGGGAAACAATCCAATATTATTATTCTAGCTAACTTTCTTATTAATATTAGAGTAAATTAATAAATGGTGCACATGGTTTGGGATAATTGACAAACTAGTACCTAACTACTTTTTTTAACATGGATTATCCATCTGGTTTGCATTTATTCTGATTTTGGTATCCAACTAGATTAAAATGACCATATTAATCTTAATGGTAGATTTTTTTAATATTTTTTAGTTCCGTCTATTATTTATACTATTATTAAAAAATATATATATTAATGAACCATTCCATCTTTTTTCCTTTTTTTGATTTCACATTATAAATCTTTAAGTTCTTAATGGATCCTAACTCCTCAGTTTATCTATTTCTTTCTCTCTCTCTCTCCCTCTCTCTCTCTCTCTCTCTCTATATATATATATATATATATATATATATATATACACACACACACACACATCGTTTTCTTATTGCTAAAGGCATTCCTCCATATTAAACTATGCTTTGAGGTTTTTCCATCAAGGAGAATAAATAAATGTCATCTTGTCTAAATTTACATCTTGAGGTGCTACCAAAAGATAGAAGTTATACTTTGGACTCTACAATTATTCTAGACAAATCAAAAAAAAAATTGATTAATCAAATAAAGGTACCAATCAATCATCTCTCTTTAGGGTTTTAGTTTTGTTTTATTAAACTGTTAAACTTGTGATCCTTATGGAATATGTTTATGTTAATTTACTCCCGTTGTGTGTTGTATGTATTTATAGTATCTCTATAGTCCAAAATTATTAATCTTTATTTCGTTCAACATTTGTTTCTTGACAAAAAAAAAAGGTGACCCAAAATAGACCGCATGACTAATCTAAGTATGGTTATCCATTTAGTTAAACATTAGAATATGGACGGGATCAAGGATATCACATTTACCATGAAGCAAAAGGAATAAGTAGCTTTGACTAAATACACCTCTCCACTAATCATGTCATACTTGATTGTTCCTTTTATGGATTCCACTTACAGGCCACATTGGTGAATGGTGAAAAACATAACAAATTTCATGTTAGGTGTTTAATATTAAATACTTTATAGAAGAACTATGACCTAGATTCAGTCCTAATGTCATGAGATAAACTAATAAGTTGAGGTTCAAGGAAGGATTTTGAGTAACATCTCAATATAGAGGACAAATATGGATCGTAGAAAGATGTTGCATAGAGACATAGTATGAGTCAGAAGCGATTTTGATGACGAAATCCTTGAAAATAGGATAGAGTTGTAACTTCCCGTTTCAACTTTTAAGATAAACAATTTATAAGCTTTTGTTTATAAAATATCACGTAAAATTATATTACAATTTAGCTAAAATGATCTAAATGAATGTTGAACGTAGAAATGGAGCTTCTATGAAAAACTTATGATTTTTCAAAGATACAATACGTCCAATGTTGTTCATAAAAATATAACGTAGATATATATTATGATTTAGCTGTTGAGATCTAAAGGAAGGTTTTAGTAGATGAAAATATGAAACCGTGGATATAAAAAACGTTGAAAATGGATTCCGTATGAGAAAGCAACAATTATCCGAAGATAACAAAAAAATAGCAGTTTACAATGCAATAGCCAACTAAATGCCACCTGCTAAATATATGGTTGCCATGAGGCCACTTGATTTCCTAGTTTTTTTAGGTTTGTAAATATCAATCTTAAGCTCCTTATTTCACATCACTTTTCTCTTGAAAAATCTATCTCCTCGAGATTTTAGTCCATCATGATTTGATTTATTCGTTCTTTATTATTGCTAACGAAGCGCTGGAGAGTTGGAGAATATTTTTAGAAAAACGTATAAGAGTCAATTAAGTTACACTTTCTCTTAAATATAAATGAATATATTCCTAATCGTTGTTATGAACCCATTAAGTATAAGATTAATCATCAAATCTAGTTACAATTTTGATTGATCTACTTATGAGAAAGGTGTATAGAATGAGCATGTTGGCTTAGTTGTTGGATTTCAAAAAGGTTATTTACCGAAATGGTCGGTTGTCTTGTATGACCAATCTTTACTTGATAGTCAATTAGTATTAATGGGATTGATGAAGAATCTAGTTATTAGTTACTATGATCAAATAATAAGTAACTAGTAAAAGTATTATAGGTTAATACACATTTGATATGCTTGTTCATAGATCAATCTATTTAGTTGAATCAAGACTATTTACGTGAGTTACACTAACTCATTTATTAGGTTAGTTTTGCCTTTTTATGTGTAATATTTTTCATGAATACCCTCTTTGGTAGATTAGAATAAGATAGAGGGATGGACTAACTAAGGATATCCTTCACATGAACCAATTAGGAGGAAGACAATCATGACATGATGTGTGATTAAAAGTATCCATATATAGGTATAAGTGAAAGATATGGACTAACTGAGGATATCCCTCTAACAACCAGTTAGAGATAAGACAATCATGATGCTAGTGTGATTAGTCTTCCCTTGATAATTACATGTCGTGTGATCTACCTCTTAGTGTGTCCAACGTATATTAGCATTCATATGTTGCTTGAATTTATATGCCATTTGGAGGTATATGATTACTATAATGGGTGAGTATTGTGTATCCTCATTAAGCGTTTTTTATTACCCGTTGTTATTAATATTTTTCTGGATTACTAGAAAAGAACCCAACTTGACTGCAGCAACATCCACATTACAGTTTTGAAACTACTTTAAAATACAAAGTCTTCCGATATTTACTCTCAATGACAATGATTTATGTACCACTGGAAGGAATGATTTTATGAATAAGTGTTTTATTATCACCGTTTAATTGGGACCAACCATAAGTTTTAATTTTTTCTTTAAAAGAATCAGTGTGTTACAATAGGGTCATGAATATGAGGAATTCTACTAAGGTCCTCAATGAACTTCTTCATCCATATGACCTCTTTTACATCTTTATTAATTTCAATATACTCATATTCTGTTGAATATACAACAATGTTTTTCTTGGAATTTTCTAAAGTGACAGACCCACCAATAAGCAAAAAACATGAATCCCAATTGTGAGCATCAATCTCTCTAACGGTTTGGAAGTTGGCATCTGAGTATGTTCTGCCTACTCACCATAGACCAAAAACATGTCCTTTATACTTCTTAGGTATTTGAGAATGTTCTTAACTATTATCCTATGGGTTTCACCATGGTTGACATGATATCTACTCGTTATGCTCAAAGCATATTGTACGCATAAGCCTAGTACAAATCATGACATACATGATTTATCCAAAGACTTATAAAATTTCACAGTTTATTAAGATTCTTAGGATGTATAAAACTATTAAAGAGTGTTATTAACCCATCCTCAATATGCTTTAGATTTGGGAAGCCACTTTTTACAATGATTTTCTAGATTTCATAATCATAAAATGATGATATGACATAAATATTAGTGAAAAAGTATATGCTTCGTCTACATCATGAGTTTATGTGTAACCCTTTGCCATCAATATGACCTTATATGTGTGTATATACCTACCCACCCTACACCCATCCATACCTCCAGTTCTACCCCAACCAACCTTAGATCACACACCATCAGACCACCCAAATATAACCAACTCACACCCCCATAGCCTAGCCTTATATATATATATATATATATATATATATATATATATATATATATAGTAGGCGTATGCTCGTGTGTTGCGCAAAAACACCTATATAGTTGAAATCTTTACAAATATATGTTTTCTTTAATATAACAATAACATTGTTGTTAATTTCTATACTAAGTTGATATAGTATATTGATTATTTTGAATTATATTAATAATGTATACATCTAATAAAACTGCATAATCTCAATCTTTTGAATAACCTCTACTCGTGGGTTACTCATGAATGAATATAAAAAATAATATATGTTAATGTTATTTATAGTTGTTCTTATTGTTAACTTTTTTTTTAAATTTATTTGTTTAACGTTTTAATTTCTATCACTGTAATTAGTTAAAACATCAAACATTGTTTTTGTTTTTTTAAGGTAACAACACGAATGGTCCCTATGGTTTGGGGTAATTTGCACGTTTGGTCTCTAACTTATTTTTTTAACTCAGAAAGTCGTTATTGTTTGTTTTTGTTGCGCTCTTGGTCCTTGTCGTACCTAAAAAGACTATTTTGCCCTTGATTTTTGATATAATAATTCATATACTAAGTTGATATAATATACTGATTATTTTGAATTATATGATAATACTTACATTTATTAAAATTGTATAATCTCAATCGTTTGAATAACCTCTACTCACGGGTTATTTATGAATAAAATTAAATAAAATATATGGTTTAATGTTGTTTATAGTTGTTGTTATTGTTAAGTAATTTTTTAAATTTATTTGCTTAACGTTTTAATTTCTATCATTGTAATTATTTAAAATATAAAACATTGTTTTTTGTTTTTAAAGATAACAATATAATCATTTATACATAATTATTTTTAACTATTGTTATTGTAAGTTATTTTAAGCTACTTATTTGAAAACTTTTAATGATTATATTTCCAATAAATCATATCACAAGTTGGGGTCCTCCCCAAAATAAAACATTAACATGTTATCTATTTTGTCAAAGTCTATAATCTTAACAAGTTATCCTAAGGGGAATTTCCCTTATGAGATCTAAGACCCTTATTAGGATCCCTGTCAGTTAGGATCCTCATCAACCTTCGTTGGTAAGGAACCTCATTCTCAATAATGAACCAAAGTTCTCTTCGAAGTTGGAATTTATCCTTAGTAAATCCTAAAATTCAAAGACTCATGAAGTTTGAAGACCATTAGCTTCCATACGTTCTTAACTTTGAAATTTTAAATCAAGGATCCTAAACTTTCTAGGACCCTAAACAAATTGTTGACATATGAACTTTCGACACTTCAGAGTCATTATCTATTTCGATATCTCCACATAAGTATTAAAAGTGTATTAGAAGCCCTTATGGGTTGCAGGTTAATCAATAAGCTTTTGGAAGAAACTTTTAGATCACTTAACAAAGCCAATTATTGTTATTTTTTTAACTGTTATTATCAATCCATTTTGTTCTAAAAATCACTCACTTTTTTCAGGATTTTAACCATGCAAAAACCCCGGTATTATATTATGCAGGAAAAATAGAAAGACGAAAGAAAGATCAATCATTATATTCAAAACAAAAAGGCCTACGGCCTTACAAAAGTCATGTGTCAAAAGGTTATGCAACCCTACTCTCCTAAAAGGCCTAGACCTTATCCTAGTCATCATTCGCCTTCTTCTCTTCCCCCCTAATTAGCCGCAATACATGATCCTCACTAGCGGTAGCAGGCTTGCTAGTTACTTTGGCCAGTGCCTCGCGCCAACCAACCATGTCCTAGGATCCTGTATTTTTAAGATTCTCGGCAAGACGGATCTTGGCCTCCCAAACAGCCACCGCAGTGTTGGCTTTTGCATCCGAGATCACATCATCCATCTCATGGACATGCTCTTCTTATATCTCGGCCTACTCATTGCTGAGTAGCTCCACCCTCTTCAGAAGATCCGTGTTGTTCGCCTTCCGCATCTTCTCCTGACCCTGAAGGGGTTGTTCAGCCCTCTCTGCCCGGATCCTAAGATCACTGGAGGCATGATCAGAGTCCTATGACAAAGATATGGTGAATCAGCAAAAAAAAAAACAAAAGGAATAAATCGAGAAAAAAATCAACACTTACAGCTTGAGAGAAAGAGACCAAATTTTGGACCGCTTCCTCAGCTCCAAGGCTCTACAAACATAAACCTGTGGAATAAAAAACGTTGCTTTTCCAGGATCCCGGAGTCTTCACTGTCAAATCCACGGTTGATCTTTTAGGCGGAATAGAAGATGAACACTTCTCTTTCTTCACCACAAGTTGATCTCCTGACATGGTCGTATCGAGGTCAACAAGAGTAAAGCGGGCACTAGAGTGAGTGACCTTGGATCTTGTATACAACAAAAGATTATTAACAATCCTCACCACAAATAGGAAAAAAATAAGGATCCCTACCCATCGACATGAGGTCAGTAGCGGAGGAGCTCTCCTGCGGGATGGCTTGATCGAATCGGAAGGATCTCTCGACTTCAGGCAAGGCCAATGTCACACCCCAAAACCAATAACGGCAGAATACGTTTCGGGGTGGATGACGTAGTGTACAGTATCATCACAATTGTATAATAGTAAAAGCAAGAAACATACAACCATTTCATTTACATAGTAAGTGTATTTACAAGTGTGTTTTGTAATGTTTGACAAACACCAAAAGTAAACAAAAATAAGAGATGGGTCTTGCATGCTCCATCTTCTTCCAAAAATGCTGCAGTTGTACCTGTCTATCTTTGACCTGAAGATACAAGTTATTTTGAAAAGAATATCAGCATAAAGCTGGTGAGTTCATAAGAGTTTAGTGTGAGTTCTTGTATAAAAAGCATTAGAATCATTAATATGAAAACTGAAGTTTGTAATCATAAGTAGTGGTAAAACCTAGAAAATCCAATATTTTCCAGAACTGTATAGTAAATGAAAATATTTAAGAAATATGGTATTTCTATCTTTGAAAACCATTTATCGTAGAAGTATAATAGTGACTCACCAATAAGTAAAGCAATATAGTGAGTTATTCTTGGAGTACATAATAGTGGTGCAGCATCCTTTAGTATTAGATACTTATTTACTTCGGGATATTAACTTCATCTTTCGGTTAGTATTTTAGTGCGGTTATAGTGTCTTTCTTGTATGTTACCAATAGTGTGAATAATAGCGGACCCACATGACCTTCCCAGTCATGTATAGTGTAGTGGAGTAAAGGCATCCTTGGGCCTGTGCGGCTCGGACTGAAATTATCAGTTGGGATGTAATAGCATCTGCCCCGTATAGATCTATACATGTAGTGCCGTCTTCCTATCGGAAAACTTCGGGCGTAGCGAGTAGCGAATAGAGTATCTCGTAGTGGGTTAATGAATTATCTCATGATTAGTACATTCTCTTGTGTTATAGTGTAGTAGTCTTTTGTATAACTTGTATTGTATTCTCTTATTAGTGTATAGCTTCATAATAGAGAGGATTATAGTAATGTAGAGTAGTAGTTAAAACAAGGGATAGAGACCTTAACTATACCTATTATAGTTAACTCAGTGTGTGTGGTTCTAGTCAGGTTAGTGATTTAGGCATCTAATGAAATATGAAGTACTCGTAATCTGTACTAATATACGAGATATATAACTAAGAAATCAACGACAGTTGGACGGATAACCACTACCCTAAGCCCACAATCAAACAAGAACAGGAAATAAGGCGAGCTATCGGTCCTAAGTCCTTCAAGTCTTACTTATATAAATATATCAGTGTGATTACAATTTTATAAGGAGATTTATTAAATAAAAGTATTATACAAAAGAGACATTTAAAACTTGCTTGTCTATTCAAAATAGTTTTGAAAACAAATGATTGATTTATAAGGTATAGTGATAAATCACATGTGATTTGAACTACAGGTAGTGAATCACATGTGATTAATTCTGTAATATGAGAAATTGTCTTGTATAACTTTTCATAAACATGTATATTCAACTTGTATCTCCCCCCTAAAACATATAAAACATTTGAAAGGTTCATTAAAGGGGTATGAACTCACCTGAACTCGCGTAAATCGGGTGAATCAGGTAAATCGGGTAAAAGTGTCGGTTGAGCGTTTTGTTCCAATTAATGACTTGTACACCTTTAGGACCCTAATGTCATATGAAAATATGTGTTTTAAAATTAATTAATCATTTTATGCTTTCCGTTTAAGTATCGAGGCATTCTAGCATCAATTCGGAGTTTTAGGGCCTAGAAGGGGTTCCCGGGAGTGGTTTAAGGCTAAGGAGGATTTACGGGAGGGTCCATGAGCTCACTCCCTTGGATTTTACGGCCCAAAGGCCAATCCTTGGGAGTTTACGGCCGTAAGCCCCCTAGGCTTGGCCGTAAGCTCATGTGGTCTTCCAAATTGCATGTTTAAGGCCTTATTTCACTTCCTTACTTTAATGGTATGTGTCTTGGACCAATATGGAGGGATTAAACTCCCTAATTTTCATGCCAAATTGTCCCAAAACTCATTTTAAGGCCTTCTAGAATTTACCTAAGGTGAATGAGAACATGTTGTACCATTTAAACATCCATCTTGAAGGATTAAATGTAGTTTACGGCCCAAGAACAAGTCTTGGCTGTAAACTCCCCAAAATGTCACAAAATAATAGTTTAATCCCTCCATATTGGTCCAAGACACATACCATTAAAGTAAGGAAGTGAAATAAGGCCTTAAACACGCAATTTGGAAGACCACATGAGCTTACTTCCTGTTCCTTGTTTGGTTGTGGATATAGAGTTAGGGTCACCTATTCGACGGACTATCCTGCCCCAGTTACATGTAATTAGTATGCATTATGCAAGTATTGGTCTAATTCATGACGACCATCTTATAAGTAATTTAGGTTAGTGCGCCTATTAATCTTCTTTTCCCCTTTTCTCGCATAGATATCATGGCTGGCTTCCACCCTCCTGGCGACCCGTACAACCCAAACTAGGGTAATGGAGGATGGCTCAGCGAAGAGTCGGAAGATGATCACCCAATCCCTTTGGATGACCACCGAGCAGAAGGCTTTCCGGATAACTCCGACTCCGAGCCAGAAGTTAATAACCTACCTCCCGGAGCTCCGAACCCTAACCCCCATCCGACATTCCAGGGTCCCACTCCTATGTGGGCCATATCCTTGCACAGATGGAGCGAAGAGCAGGGTCAGCCCATGCCATACAATGGAGACCGAAGCTTCTACAACATAAACGAAGGAGGATCAGCAGATCGGGTCCTGCCCATCATGATCCGAAGGATTGCGAGGAACGCCGAGCAGGGTCAAGCTGCTATAGGTCGAGTTGTAGAAGTGGATGCCAACTCGAATCTCAACACGGTTCGCATCCGTCAACTCGAAGAAGCCATGGACAGAACAAGGAGGACCAACGAGGCTTTGCAGCATCAGCTGGCTGCATCCTGAGCCGAAGTTAGTGAACTTCGTACACGCCAAAGGACTTAGGATCGACACCTTCAAGAAGTGATGTGTCAACTAGCGAACCTGAGGATTCGCCCAGCAAGTAACCGTCGCCAGTAGAAAATGTCTAGTTACCTCAATCTTTTGTTTAAAGGATTAGCCTTTTCTCTCTATGTTCCGTAGGTCTATTATCTGTAAACATTCCTAGCTGGAAAGTACTCTAGTTAAACCTCTAAACTACCAACATTTTCTCTATGGTATGATGTAAGACCTATTGCTAGGTCAATTTTCATGAACTTGTGTTGCATCATTGATACCAGTATATTGGCAGTTGATTTCTCTATTGCTATAACTCTCATCCTGATCTTGGATTATGTTGATTTAATCCACGAAACACTCTATATATATTCGCAATAGGCTCTTACTATTGCTATCATTTCTATAATTCTTCCAGTAAAGGATGCCTCCACGAAAGCGTCCCAGCAGAGGAAGACCCACAACTCAAACCCCTACTCCACCACCTCCTCCTCCGCAGATCGACCCGGTGTTGTTCCAAACAGCGGTAACCGCGGCCGTGACAGCAGCCATGGCTCAAATGAACTCTAGGGATGCGAGCGTTGGTAACTCCAGGTTTGGTGAAGTCCATCATAGGGTGTAGGGATGCACTTATAAGGATTTCATGAATTGTAAACCTACCTTCTTCGATGGTACCGGAGGAATCCTGGCATTATCCCAATGGTTCGAAAGAACCGAAGCGGTGTTTGAGATGTGCTCTTGTCCCGAAGAGAGAAAAATCAAGTTCGCTACTGCTACCCTCACTAACAGGGCCTTGACATGGTGGAACGGCCATGTTAGTTCACTCTCCTTGGTCACATCCAATGCTATGGGCTGGGACACTCTGAAAGACCTCATGAGAGGAGAGTACTGCGCTAGGGGCGAAGTTCAGAAACTTGAGGAAGAACTCTGGAACCTCAAGATGAAGGGGACTGACATAACGGCTTATACGGCCAGGTTTTGCGACTTGGCGGCTATGTGTCCCAATATGATCCCCTCTGAAAGCAAGAAGATTGAACGATACATTTGGGGTTTAGTGCCTCCGTATCGAGGAAATGTTCTAGCCTCACGCCCTACAACTTTTGACAGTGCCAAGGAATTGGCCCAGAGCCTGATCAACCACGAAATCTCCTCCACTCCAGCAACAGCAACCACAACAACCACTGCACCACCCGCTTCATCTGACAGAAAGAGGAAGCGATGGGATAAGAAGAAGGGCAAGAAAACTCAAACCTCCTCAAAGGATCAGCAAATTGTGGCGGTCCATGCTGCCACCACCCCGGCCACTCCAGCTGCTCCAACCCCACCGAAAGCTTACAGTGGAAACTTGCCCAAGTGTCCCAAGTGCCCTTTCCACCACAACGGCCCCTGCCGTGAACTGCAGTGTTCCAACTGCGGTCGAAAGGGCCATACTGTCCGATTTTGTAAGGCTCCTCCCAAACCTATAACGCAGGTTCCTGGTACGGGAGTGACCCCAACTTGCTATGGCTGTGGAGAGGCGGGTCATTTTAAAAGAAACTGTCCAAAGGCCACAAATACTGGGGGAACTGGAAGGCTACTCGCTATCGGTCACAATGAAGCGGTAGCAGATCCCACGGTAGTCACGGGTACGTTCCTTCTCAACAACTCCTATGCCTGTGTCTTATTTCATAGTAGTGCAGAAAGAAGCTTTGTAAATCATAACTTTAAATACTTACTCAAACAAACCCCTCGACCACTAAAAGAAACATTCGTCGTAGAAATGGCTAATGGGAAAACCGAAAGCTCTAACGAAATCTACATAGGTTGCACTCTCATGTTAGACGACCACTCATTTCCAATCGATCTTATACCAGTCTCAATCAAAAATTTCGATGTCATTGTTGGTATGGATTGGTTGAGTCTCCATCGCGCTGATATCCTATGTTCCGACAAAGCCATTCGCCTGAACCTTCCAAATCACGAAACCCTATTGATATATGGAGATAAGCCAAGTACGAGTCTTCGTATCATCTCCAGTGTTCAGGCTCAGAAATACTTACGCAAGGAATATCGCGCCTTTCTTGCTCACATCGTCGACACTAACCAGAAATTGAAAGATCCAAAAGACATTCCCGTAGTATGCGATTTCCCCGATGTCTTTCCGGAGGATCTTCCCGGCCTACCTCCCAAACGTCAGGTTGAGTTCAGAATCGACCTAATCCCAGGAGCTACCCCCGTAGCTAAGTCGCCCTACCGTCTAGCGCCCGCCGAAATGAAAGAACTATCCGGTCAACTCAACGAACTGCTCAGCAAGGGCTTTATAAGACCGAGTTTCTCACCTTGGGGAGCTCTGGTCTTGTTCGTGAAGAAGAAAGACGGATCGTTTCGGATGTGCATCGATTATAGAGAACTCAATAAACTCACGATTAAAAATCGCTACCCTCTCCCTCGTATCGACGATCTATTCGACCAATTACAAGGAGCAAGTTACTTCTCCAAGATTGATCTTAGATCTGGGTATCATCAGTTACGGGTACTTGAGGAAGATGTTCCGAAGACAGCTTTCCGAACCCGCTACGGACATTTTGAGTTCGTAGTAATGCCCTTTGGACTGACTAACGCCCCCGCAGTATTCATGCACTTGATGAATAGAGTGTGTCGTCCATACCTGGATCAGTTCGCCATCGTCTTCATTGACGATATTCTCGTTTACTCTCGGAGCGAGGGAGAACACAGGGATCACTTACGACGAGTCCTGGAAATGTTGCGATCCGAAAAGTTATATGCGAAGTTCTCTAAGTGCGAGTTTTGGATCCGAAGAGTTGAATTCCTAGGTCACGTGGTTAGTGAAGAAGGAATCCATGTGGATCCCTCCAAAATTAAAGCTATTGAGAACTAGTCAGCACCGAAGACGCCTACGGAAATTCGTCAATTTCTAGGCCTCGCTGGCTACTACCGTAGATTCATCCAAAACTTCTCTCGGATTGCGAAGCCTCTCACTATACTGACACAGAAAGGTGTATCGTTCGACTGGGAAGAAAAACAAGAGAAGGCATTCCAAACCCTGAAGCGAGCCCTATGCACCGCACCAGTATTATCCCTTCCCGAAGGGACAGAAGATTTTGTTGTATACTGTGATGCATCCAATCAGGGGCTCAGTTGTGTCTTGATGCAACGGGGTAAGGTTATCGCATATGCCTCGAGATAGCTAAAGACCCACGAGGCGAACTACACTACTCACGACCTCGAGTTAGGAGCGGTTGTCTTTGCACTAAAAATCTGGAGACACTACTTATACGGGACGAAGAGTGTGGTGTACACTGATCATAAAAGTCTTCAACATATACTGAACCAAAAAAAACTCAACATGAGACAGCGTCGATGGGTCGAGCTACTTAACGATTACGACTGTGAAATTAGGTATCACCCGGGAAAAGCCAATGTAGTAGCAGATGCACTGAGTAGAAAGGAGTATACTAGTCGAAAGACCAAGTCGTTGATGATGAATATCCATTCGCATCTCTCCACACAGATCAAAGAGGATCAGTTGGAAGCCTTAAAGCCCGAGAACGTGATGGGATAATCTCTGCGCGGAATGGATAAAAATCTGGAGGTCAAGGGTGACGAAGCCTACTACTTCATGGACCGAATCTGGACTCCACGCCATGGAGGTTTTAGAGATTTGGTTATGAGAGAAGCACATAACACTCGCTACTCCGTCCACCCGGGATCAAATAAGATGTATCTGGATCTCAAAAAACTATACTGGTGGCCGAACATGAAAGCAGAGATCGCTACCTTTGTGAGTAAGTGCCTTACTTGTGCGAAGGTCAAGGTCGAATATCAAAAGCCATCAGGACTCCTCCAACAACCTGAGATACCAGAATGGAAGTGGGAGAGGATCACAATGGACTTTATAACCAAACTTCCCAAGACAGCGGGTGGATTAGATACCATTTGGGTCATTGTTGACAGGTTGACCAAGTCCGCCCACTTCCTACCCATTAAAGAAACGGACAAGATGGAGAAACTCACTAGAATATACATTAAGGATATAGTACGACTACATGGCGTCCCTACATCTATTATCTCAGACAGAGATAGTAGATTCACCTCTAGGTTTTGGCAATCGTTGCAAAAGGCACTAGGGACGAGGCTGGATATGAGTACAGCCTACCATCCGCAGACCGACGGACAAAGTGAGAGGACAATTCAAACCTTAGAAGATATGCTGCGAGCTTGTGTGATTGACTTCGGCAAATCATGGGACACACACTTACCTCTCATGGAATTTTCTTACAATAATAGTTATCATACGAGTATCAAGGCAGCTCCGTTCGAAGCCCTCTACGGCCGTAAGTACAGATCCCCTCTGTGCTGGGCTGAGGTGGGTGACACTCAGCTAGCTAAAGGAAGAGTTCCTGACAGCCCTCTCACTGGCCCGGAGATCATTCGAGAGACGACCGAGAAGATTATACAGATACGTGAACGACTAAAAGCCGCTAGAGATCGACAGAAAAGCTACGCCGACAAACGAAGAAAACCCTTGGAATTCCAGGTGGGAGATCGAGTCCTGTTGAAGGTCTCACCCAGGAAGGGCACGATACACTTTGGAAAGCGTGGAAAGTTGAACCCAAGGTACATAGGGCCTTTTGAGATTCTCGCCAGAGTCGGCCCCGTAGCTTATAAACTCAACCTACCTCACGAACTAAGCAACATACACCCTACCTTTCACGTCTCTAACTTGAAGAAATGCCTGTCAGACGAGACACTCGTAATTCCCCTTGACGAGATTGAGGTCAATGAGAGCCTCAACTTCGTGGAAGAGCCCGCAGAGATTACGGATCGAGAAGTAAAACGAACGAAGCAAAGCCGTATCCCAATTGTGAAAGTTCGGTGGAACGCCAAACGAGGATCGGAATTCACTTGGGAGAGCAAAGACCAAATGAAACTCAAATACCCCCATCTCTTCGCATAGTAGTACTGTAAATTCCTATCTGTATGAATTCTAAATTTCGGGACGAAATTCCCCTAACAGGGGGATGATGTGACAACCCCAAATATATTGCCGTTACAAACCCTATTTTCACTAACGGAATGCGTCACTATATGTTATTCTCGTAAATGTTTGGAGTCATCAATAAATAAATATCTAATTATATATATGTTCCAATATTATCATAAGTGATTATAACTTGTAAATGTTAACCCCGTTTAACTAAATAGAGTTATATTACTTTTCAACCACTTCACCCGGGTAAAAAGTTTTAACCCCGTTAAACTTTAGCATCGGGTAGCCGTGTATCGGGTGCAATACCCGAGACATATAAAAACGATTGAACACTACAATTGAACTTTTTTACCACACCTTCACCTCTCTCTCACTACTTTCTCTCTCTAGACCCGAAATCGACCCCAAATCCGCGAATTTCCGACTTCCAAACGTAAGGACTCATTCCCTATCTTAATCTAAACACACTTTACTGTATTTAGAGTCCAAAATCATAGAAAACAAGGAACAAAAAGGAGTTTACGGCCTAAAAATCCCATTAGGCCGTAAACCCCTAAAAACAAGCCAAAAACCTCATTTTTCCTTCCTTTAAGCTTATGGACTAATTAAGGCATAAACCTAGGAGAGTTTGGACACTAAAACACAAGGAATTGAAGCTTAAAAAGGAGTTTGAGCTTGGGCTGTAAACTCCTTTTTAAGCTTCAATTCCTTGTGTTTTAGTGTCCAAACTCTCCTAGGTTTATGCCTTAATTAGTCCATAAGCTTAAAGGAAGGAAAAATGAGGTTTTTGGCATGTTTTTAGGGGTTTACGGCCTAAGGGGCTTCTTAGGCCGTAAACTCCTTTTTGTTCCTTGTTTTCTATGATTTTGGACTCTAAATATAGTAAAGTATGTTTAGATTAAGATAGGGAATGAGTCCTTACGTTTGGAAGTCGGAAATTCGCGGATTTGGGGTCGATTTCGGGTCTAGAGAGAGAAAGTAGTGAGAGAGAGGTGAAGGTGTGGTAAAAGAGTTCAATTGTAGTGCTCAATCGTTTTTATATGTCTCGGGTATTGCACCCGATACACGGCTACCCGATGCTAATGTTTAACGGGGTTAAAACTTTTTACCCGGGTGAAGTGGTTGAAAAGTAATATAACTCTATTTAGTTAAACGGGGTTAACATTTACAAGTTATAATCACTTACACTTATGATAATATTGGAACATATATATAATTAGATATTTGTTTATTGACGACTCCAAACATTTCCGAGAATAACATATAGTGACGCATTCCGTTAGTGAAAATAGGGTTTGTAACGGCAATATATTTGGGGTTGTCACAGCCAAAAACTTCTCGATCATTTCTTTAGAATCCTCAACGACGGGAACTAGTTCTTCGAACTCGAAGGCTGCAAAGAAACAAACAAAATAAGAATAAGATTCCAGGATCACAAGCAAAAGCATTGAAATCCTACCCTTCTTAATCCAATTTGTGGGCAAGAGATCCACGTTGGGAACAGAGTCACACCTCACAAAGAGGTATATCCATTTCCAAGTCGCGTCACTGTTCTTGGTTTTCAAGATTAGAAAATATCTGAGAGTTTTGACCTTGAGAAGGAAACAAGAGTTTCCAAAGGTGGTGAGATCATATATGCAGGCCAACTCAGAAAGGCCTATGTCAAGACCTTTCGATTGATTTATCTGGTCGACCCAATATAGGATCCTCCAGACAAGCATTATGTCCTGGATATACGAAATCACAGTTGCCCTAAAAAATTCGGAGACGATCCCAGGGAAAGGATATCTCAAGCCCAAGGAGAAAGGATACTCTGGAAAGCACACCCAAGTGGGAGAGATGAAATCGGCATAAATCAGAAATCAAATTATAAATTTTTAGAATAAATGGCGTGCTAAAAATCTAATCTGACATACATATCCTTTTTATTTCTTTATTGTATGTGAACGCATGTCTAACCTACACCAATCCCACAACATATGAAATTGGATTCCAATTTCATTTTATGTCAACCTAATAGTCTATAAGAGTGCGTTTGATATAAAGAAATGGAGTTGCAACAGAGAAAACTTAGATCCAAAGCATTAGGGTTGTATGTGCACCATAGGGATGTTATAGTACATAAAACCCATCAGTGGTATTAGATGCTTGGGTGTTTTCTATTATATTGATGCAATTGTGTAATTTTCAAAGCTGAAAAAACTGCAATTTTGGATTCTGCCAGGGCCAACTCGACGAGTCCATAATGTAACTCGACAAGTTGGATCATATGATGATGAACTCGACGATTCCATTAATCGGCTCGATGAGTTGTATCATCTGATGGTTTTGGCATGTTTTGGATTAGGATCATTACCACAAATTGTTTTGGTTTATAAATTTTGATTTTACTAATACGGTAATGATTATCCCCATCCAATAACATGATGATTGTCAAATTTTAATATAATTACTTGATTTTGTGAAAAAACTAATAATTTTAAAATTTGAAATTATCTTGCTATATGACTAATATTAGGTCAAATTAGTAAATGTTAAATTGTATGATAATTGTATTAGTTAAATTTGATTTAAATGTTTCTTGAAGAGTTTCATAACTTGTCCTCAAGTTGTGGAATATGAAAATTTTCATTCATGAAACATTAACCTTTTAAGTTATAGAATTTCAAAGGTCTTGAAGAATTTCATAACTTGTCCTCAAGTTATAGAACTTGGAAAGTCTCATTTATGTAACATAAATTCTAAAACTCAAGAGGTTTTGAAGAGTTTCAAAACTTTCCTCAAGTTTTGGAATTTGAAAAATCTCATTTGTGAAACTTTAATTCCAAACCCTAAATTTTAAAAGTTTAAAAGTCAACCCTATACTATTATAATATTAAACTTTAATATATATATATATATATATATATATATATATATATATATATATATATATATATAAGACAAGTCAGTCTTACCATTAGTAGGCCTCATTCATGAAGCTAGTCTATAAGGGGTGTTTAAGGAAGCGGCTTATAATATGACCGCCATTGGGTATCCACTCTTACCCACCACACTTTTGACTAGTGAAGGGTCGTTAGCCGAGCGGGCAGGACATGACATTAATCCTCACTAATAAGTATAATGATATTATAAAATAACTAAAATTTTATAAATTCCCAGTCTTAGTTACTTTATGAAAAATGTGAAAATGGTGCAATTCCATGAAATTGCACTTTGCACCTTGTTAAGTCATTAGTGGAGCGTATATGGTTAACCGAAACACCAATTTGGGACTAATAAGGGTGGCAAAGGGTAGCTTGTTGTTAATCATGGATCAATGGAGCATGTGTGATTACCCAACACATTAATTAGGTGATAAGTAACATTAAGAGTCCCAAGCAAATTTGCATGGTTATTCACACATTGTTTGTGATCCTCGGTAACCCAGTCACAAACTTGAAGGACATAATCAAGATTTAAACATGCCATTGAAAAGTTCGATGAATCTCAAAGGATCTAGGAATTTCAATTCATTTAAAACTTAATCTTTTCATGGTGGAAATTTATAAATCGTCATTTACCCACCTTTAAATATTTTACAATTGGATTACCACATCCCTCTTCAGAATTGTAGAATATTGTGTTGGGTCCTAGCCTTAATATTTCATTTGGGTGTTATATTATGGATCCTTGTCTAATTTAAATTGTCTTTCTTTTCAGATGTCTACTTCGAACACTGCTTCAAACCCAATCCCTTCCGGCTCTTTCTCCCTCATGAATTTATGTGGGAGGGTCATCTTTGATGGAGCGAACTTCAATGACTGGATTCGAAACATTCACATGAATAGTCGCTACGAGGACAAAGAATATGTTCTTGATATGTAGCTAAAGGAGATTGATGAAAACACTGCTACTCCTGAACAGATTGTTGAATATAAGGCTCATGAGAGACACACGCCAAAGGTGTCGTGTATCATGATTGCTACCATGGCTGCTGAGCTTTAAAAGTCATATGAGGACTTTTGGCCCTATGAGATGCACCAAGATTTGATGGAAAGGTACCATCAAAGTGCTCAGCAGGAAAGGTATGAAATCATAGCCTCCATGATCACAACAAAAATGAAGGATAGAGAGTCCATCACAACCCACTTGTAAAAGATGCAAAGGTTTGTGGACCGCTTACTGAAGTTGAATGTCAAGTTCGATGAAGAGTTGGATATTGACATTATCCTACACTCTTTACCACCTTGTTATGATCAGTTCATAATGACCTATCATATTAACAAGGAGGAAGTCACTCTAAGCAAGCTTCAGGGCCTTTTGAGAACTGCTGAAAGCAGTTTAAACGATAAATCTATTGTGCTTACTCCTACTACTGTTGCCCCTGTCCTGGCAATTGGACATGGGAAGGGAAAGAAGAGGAAGACTCCTTCTAAGAGCCACAAGGGAAAGTCCCATGATGAATCCTCTTCTAGTGGGACCAGAGTTGGTTCTGCTAAAACCTCTTCCAATCCAAAGGAAGCAGAATGCTTCCATTGTCATGAAAAGGCCACTGGAAACGAAGTTGCCCTAAATTGCAGGACATAAAGGATGGGAAGATCAAGCCCACCTTCTCATGTATTTACATTATTCTATCTAATAACTCATCACATACTAATTCTTGGGTCCTTGATACAGGATGTGGAGCACGGGAAGATGAACTTGATCATGGGGAATAGGAAAGTGTCGACTGTCACCAAGATTGGAGTTTATTCTTTATTGCTTAGTAGTGGGTTAAATTTAGAGTTGAATAATTATTGGTACTTGTCTAATATTACGACAAATATTATTTCTTTTCATGGTTTGTATGAACAAGGTTTAACTTTTTCATTTAATAATGAGATTGGTGGTATTAATGCTTATTATAATGGTAAATTTTATTTTGAATCATTTCCTTGTAATGGTATATATGAAATTGTGATGGTTGTAACTTATTAAATAATGTGTTGCATATCAATTCGTCCAATGGTTTGGATAAAGCATGCATATGACATTGTCGTCTTGGACATGTCAACAAGAAGTGCGTAGTCCAACTCTAAAAGGATGGAGTGTTGGAGTCATTTGACTTAAAGTTGGAAAGATGACCAAGTCACCCTTTACTGGTTCTTATGCAAGGGGTGAGGGTTTGTTGGATCTCATACACACCGATGTGTGTGGACCCTTCAAATCCACCACAAGGGATGCTAACCGCTTCTAGGTGACTTTTACCGATGATTACAACAAATATGGGTATATCTACTTAATCAAGCATAAGTCAAAAACCTTTGAAAAGTTCAAAGAGTTTAAACAATAAGTGGAGAATCAGCTGGGCAGAAAGATAAAGATGCTCTGATTTGATCGAGGTGGTGAGTATCTTAGCATCGAGTTCCACGACTACCTTAAGGAATGTGAAATTGTTTCACAATTGACACTACCTAGGACACCGCAACTGAATGGTGTGGTTGAGAGGTGCAATCGAACCTTGTTGGACATGGTTCGTTCCATGATGAGTCGAGCTTTGTTAGCTATCTCATTATGGGGGTATGCATTAGAGACTGCCACCCATATCCTTAATCTAGTCCCAAGTAAAAAGGTTGCCAAAACACCTTACGAAATGTGGACATGGAAAGGTTCCCTTGTTAGCACATATCAAGGTTTGGGGTTGCGAGGATTTCGTAAGATGAGAGACTCATGACAAACTCAAACCTCGTAGTGAGTGTTGTATTTTCATCAACTACACACATAAATCCTTTGGATATATCTTCTATAGACCGTGTGACAATGTTATCTTCGTTGTGAGGAGAGGGGTTTTCTGTGAAAGAGAACTCATATGCAAGGAGGACAGTGGGAGGCAATTAACCTTTAAGAGCTTTAAG
Source organism: Lactuca saligna (assembly GCF_052625555.1). Classification (NCBI taxonomy): domain Eukaryota; kingdom Viridiplantae; phylum Streptophyta; class Magnoliopsida; order Asterales; family Asteraceae; genus Lactuca; species Lactuca saligna. The sequence continues at coordinate 92,938,184 of NC_136418.1, forward strand.
AGTTAAGTGATGAAGGAACCTCAGACACTAGCGCTCAACACAAGGAGGAAACTACATTTGAACCAGTTGACGAGTCCTTACCTCTGAGACGTTCCAATAGAGTTAGAATGGCACCTGAGTTTTATGGTTTCCATATTACTACTAAAGGTGATACATTTATCAGTGATAGTACACTAGTAAAATTGGATGAACCTAACAACTACAAGGAAGTCATGGCAGGCCCCGAGTCTACAAAATGGAAAGAGGCGATGGACAACGAGATTCAATCCATGTATGACAATAAAGTTTGGAACTTGGTTGACAATGTACCAGGTCGTAATATGGTCGGGTACAAATGGATATTCAAGAAGAAGACCAACATGGATGGGAAAGTACACACTTATAAGGAACGATTGGTTGCGAAAGGCTTTACTCAAACTCCTAGAGTTGACTATGACGAGACCTTCTCACCAGTAGCGAATATTAAATCTACACGGGTTATGCTAGCCATAGTTGCATTTCATGATTATGAAATATGGAAAATGGATGTCAAAACCACTTTCCTTAATGGGAAGTTGGTTGAAGATGTTTACATGAATCAACCAGAGGGTTTTGTAGATGCAAAATAACCTAATAGAGTGTGTAAGCTTGAGAAATCCATTTATGGATTAAAGCAAGCATCTCGTAGATAGAATCTTTGTTTCGATGAGAAATTCAAAGAGTTTCGTTTTTTGAAAAGCGTGGATGTGTCCTGTGTATATGTCAAAGCTAGTGGGAGTATAGTTAGCTTTCTAGTATTGGATGTAGATGACATACTACTCATAGGAAATGACATTCCAACCTTGAAGGAGGTTAAGTCCTGGCTTGGAAAGTGTTTCGCTATGAAGGACCTTGGGGAAACTACTTACATTCTAGGGATAAGTAAATTAAGAAATAGGAGTAAAAGACTAATATGACTTAGTCAAAGTACATACTTAGACAAGGTGTTGAAACGTTTCAACATGGAGGATTCCAAGAAAAGAGGATTGCCTATCCAGAGCAATACCAAACTGAGTAAGACTCAAAGTCCAAGTATCGATGCTGACATAGCATAAATGAGTTGAATACCATATGCTTCTGCAGTTGGCTCGATCATGTATGATATGATATATACTCGCCCTGATATGGCCTTTGCTTTGAGCATGGTTCGTAGATATCAAGGGAAGCCTGGTGAAGCTCACTAGATTGCGATAAAGAACATTCTTAAGTACCTGCAGAGGACTAAGGACTGGGTCCTTACCCTCAGTGGGAGTGATGAATTGAGAGTGATAGAGTATAGTGACGCCAACTTTTAGACCGATAGAGATAATTTCCACTCTTATTCGGGCATGATATTTACTTTAAATGGAGGAGCAGTAACTTGAAAAAGTTCCAAACAGGAGACTGTAGTTGATTCAACGTGCTAATCAGAATATATAGTATCAAGTGAAGCATTGAAGGAGGCAATATGGCTAAAAAACTTCATCGAAGACCTTGGAGTTGTACCAACTATAAAGGAGCCTATGGAGAATTTTTGTGACAACAAGGGTACGGTCGCCTTAGCCAAGGAACCAAGGGATCATGGCAGATCCAGGCACATCGACATAAAATATCACTTCATAAGACATCGAGTAGAAGAAGGACTCCTCGTAATGAAGGGGGTATCGTCAGAAGAGAACCCAACAGACCCCCTTACGAAAGGACTGAGTAGGGATAAGCACTTGCAGCACGCTAGGAGTATCGAGATGAAGGACGATATTAGTTTTAATTATTAGATAGATATTTAGAAACTTGTAATAGCTAAAATGTAATTGACATTTGATGATTGAATAAAAGGAGTTTTATTTATAAGTAAAGTTACTATCTTGTGTCAATTGTTTACTATTGTTTCATTTTTGCATATTTTGACTTCCAGAATAATAAGATTATTCAAACCATCCACAGTCGATCATACCTTGGAAGTAGGTTATGAAATTAGATTGTCATGAATGGCTTTTTTGTAATATTGTCTAAGGTGTTAGACATAGAAAAAGTTTGCTACAAACATTCATGAGTGCTCTTGAAATAAGATTTGAGTATTGGACTAAACCCATACTCACATGAATCACTTTATGGAATTTATCTCGAGTGACTGTGAGACAATAATATCGTATAATCTTCAAACCAAGATATATGAGTTGTTGATTATGAGTTGGTTGTGCATTAATAGTATAAAACCACATCAGTAACTTGATGTTATAAAACATATTATTTTGTATGATTTAACGAGTAGTTAGTGCAAACATATAAGTCGAAGTTTATCTTTTCCTTTTATCCTAAAAGGATTAAAAGCGTATCTTGGGCCCCTAGATGATTTTGTTTTGACTTATGTGTCAGGCCTGATCAGAACTCTATTGATGTGTTCAATTAAGCTTTATTTTAAACAAATCATAAATCGGGAAACAAACTGCAGGACAATAAGTATGACTATGTTCCATGTATTTGTCCGCACAATATCTTCAAGAGTTGAGGGTTATATGATCCCTTATCTAATGGATGCGTCAGAGTTCGACAACGACTTTTTGAGAGCTACGATTGCTAATCGGATTTTGAAATTACATTGGTAATTATAGTTATTAGACTTACCCAAGTGGGAGACTGTTGGATTAGGTGTCTAAGCCCATAACTATAATTGGTATGTACTTGACCCAATAGTAGCATGGTCCATTTTGGGTTGCCTTCACCAGAACAATCTGATAGGATGGATACTTGAGAAAAAGGTTAGTTGTGATTTATTAATATATTATAAGTATAATATATCAGTTGAGAAATCATATTATTTAATTGGTATTGATCAATAGTTAATTTGGAATTAATTTAGTGATCAAAAGTGACTGATTAAATTAACAGGGACTGATTATGTAAATCAGTTATACATATGGTTTGGGCTAATGATCCATGATTGATTTGTGATGGGCTAAGCTTATGAGTTAGTCCATGAAGTGTTAGTCAAAATCAATTGTTGGATCATAAGCTTAAGTCTAAGAATTACAGTTACAAATGACTCTTGGAATTCTACACTATAAATGTGTACCCTAAGCTCTAAAATCGGTAACCACTTGCATTCCAAGAAGGGTTAGCAGATTTTGTGTCTCCTAAACCTCTCTCATTGTCCTTTAATTGTTTATTGGTGTTTATGACTTGTTTGAGGCATCACACTTGGGGTGCTAGGCTCTTACAGGCTTCATGCTTTGGAAAATGAATATTGAATCTATAATTAGAAAAAACTTAGATCCAAAGCATTAGGGTTGTATGTGCACCACAGGGATGTTATAGTACATAAAACCCATCAAAAAAGTCATTCTAAAAGGACTTTTATAATTGCCAAACAACTTTTCAAACTTTTAGCTTTTTGAAAAAGCTAAAATTCCAAAAAGTCATTTTAAAAGTTATCCTAAACACCCTCCAATTAACCTATTTTGACCCAAAACCTAGCCAAGACATAGAACCATAATTTGAAAAAAAAATGCGTCATTATGAGCTCGTATGAAGATTTTGATGGGTTTTGAGCATTCTAACACTTCCTAAGTGTACATGCAACCCTAATAACCTTGGATCTATGTTTGTCTAATTATCATGCAAAGTTGATTTCCAAGGTTATGATCCTATCTAGCATACATGGGGAACAATTTTAACTTGAATAAAAGATAGAACTACATACCTTGTTGTTGATTTTGATCCTTGAAACCTTGTGAGCCTAGCACCCCAAGTGTGATGCCTCAAATGCTTCACACAACACCAAATGCTATGGAGTAAACTTGGAGAGAAAGTATAACACTCTAAAAATCAGCTCTAGCCCTCAAGTATGCATGCATAGCCGATTTTGGGAGAAACATGAACTTTATATAGTGTTGACACATCTAGGGTTACACCATGTAAACCCTAATGTGTCATGACTCTTCATTTCCATGACCCATGGGTTTGTAACTCCCATGGAGCCTCCATGGAGCATCCAATGGGTTTAACCCAACTTGATTATCCATGGAGCCTCTTAACCCACTATACAAGATATGGATGATTTACATAATCAGCCCATATGTTTAATTAGTTATCTTTTGATCACTTAATTAATTCTAAATTAATTCATGATCAAACTAATTAAATAATATTATTAATATATTAGAACTTATAATATATTAATAACCACAAGTGTTATTTCTTTCATTTAGTCTATCCAATTGCATGGTGCCATGCAACCCAAATGGACCATGTCGGGTCGGGTCAAGTACATACCAGAAATAGTTATGGACTTAGACACCTTATCCAACAGTCTCCCACTTGGATAAGTCTAATAACTATAACTGTAATACTTCAGGAACCGATCAGCAATTGTAGCTCTTTTCAAGGTTTCTCAGAACTAAGAAGATGATGATACGCCATTTTAGATAAGGGATCATATAATCCTCTGTTCTAGATATCAACCGGACAAATACATGGAACATGGTCTTACTTATTGTCCAGCAATTTGTTTCCCGATTTCCGATTTGTTTGACATAAAACGTAATTGAACACATCAACTTAGTTCTGACCGGGCCCGGTACATAGGTCAAAACAAAATCATCGAGGGGCCCAGACATCAGCTTCTAATCCAAGAAGGAACAGATAAACTTCGACTCATATGCTTGTTCTACTACTTGTTAAATTACACACAAACGCACGTTTTATAACATCGAGTTACCAATGCATTTTCGCACGATCAATGCATAACTAACTCATAGTTAACAAGTCATATCTCTAGGTTTGAAGACTTATATGATATTACCGTCTCGCAATCACTCGAGATAAATTCCATGAAGTGATACCAGCGAGCGTGGGTTGAATCCAATACTCATAAGTTATGAGCACTTATGAGTGTTGAGGCTTTATCCAACATCTTAGACCTCTACAACCAACTCATGACAGTCTTACTTCATATCTACTTCCAACATATGACTGACTGTGGATAATTTGTATAATATGTAAAACAACATAAATATTCTGGAAGTCAAAACATGCAAAAGAAATAATAGTAAACGATTGACAAGGGATGGCAACACTTTACTCATAAATAAACACACCTTTTATTCATCATCAAATGTCAATTACATTTTACAAATTTCAAAATTATATAACTACTAAGACTAATATCATCCTTCAGCCTTATGCTCCTAGCATGCTGGAGATGCTTAACCCTACCCAGTCCCTTCGTGAGGGGATCTGTCGGGTTCTCATCCGATGATACCCTCTTTGCCACGAGGAGTCCTTCATCTATACGATGTCTGATGAAATGATATTTTCTATCAATGTGTCTGGATCTCCCATGATCCCTTGGTTCCTTTGCTAAGGCAACTGCACTTTCACTATCACAGAAAATCTCTATGGGCTTCGATATAGCAGGTACAACTCCAAGGTCTCCATTGAAGTTCTTTAGCCACATAGCCTCTTTTGCCGCCTTGCTTGCCACTATGTACTCTGATTCGCAAGTTGAATCAGCCACTGTCTCCTACTTGAAACTTTTCCAAGAGATTGCTCCTCCGTTTAAGGTAAAGACCCAGCCCGACTAAGAGCGGAAATTACCCCTATCAGTTTGGAAGCTAGCATCACTATACCCTACAACTCTCAAGTCATCACTCCCACCAAGGGTAAGGACCCAATCCTTAGTCCTCCGCAGGTACTTGAGAATGTTCTTTACCACTATCCAGTGAGCCTTACCAGGATTCCCCTGATACCTGCTAACCATGCTTAAAGCAAAGGCTACATCAAGACGAGTACAGGTCATAGCATACATGATCAAGCCTATTGCTGAAGCATAAGGTACCGACTCAGTTCTGCTATCTCATCCTCAGTATTCAGGCTCTGAGTCTTACTCAGTCTAGTGTTACTCTAGATGGGTAACTCTCCTTTCTTGGAATCTTGCATGCTGAATCTCTTCAGCACCTTATCCAAGTAGGTGCTCTGACTAAGTCCAATTAGTCTTTTACTCCGGTCTCTCAAGATCCTTATCCCTAGAATATAGGCAGCTTCTCCTAGGTCCTTCATAGCGAAACACTTCCCAAGCCAGGACTTAACTTCCTGCAGAGTTGAGATGTCATTTCCTATGAGTAGTATGTCATCCACATACAACACCAAAAAGCTAACTATACTCCCACTAGCCTTGACATATACACAAGATTCATCTTCACTCCTAGAAAAGCCAAACTCTTTGACCTTCTCATCAAAGCAAAGATTCCATCTGCGTGGTGCTTGCCTTAATCCATAGATGGATTTATCAAGCTTACACACTTTATTAGGGTACTCTGTGCTGACAAAACCCTCTGGCTGATTCATGTAAACATCCTCAGCCAACTTTCCATTTAGCAGACTCGGGGCCTGCCATAGCTTCCGCATAGCTGTTAGGTTCATCCAGACTTACCAGTGTCTCACCTTCTGCAGTAATATCCTAACCTTTGTGGAACGCCTCAGAGGTACAATTGGAGGTATAATTGGATCAACAGGAGGTTCCTCCTCAAGTTGACTGCTAGGGTTTGAGGTTCCTTCACCACTTGACTCTTGAAGTTCTTCAAGGTCAATTAGCCTCCCACTGTCTCCTTGGCTTATGAACTCTCTCTCTCTCTCTCTCTCTCTCTCTCTCTCTCTCGAAAGACAACCCTCCTTGCTACAAAGACCACATTCTCACTAGGACTGTAGAAGAGGTAACCAAAGGATTTTTGTGGGTAGCTGATGAAAATACACCTTTCACTTCGAGGTTCGAGCTTGTCATGAGTCTCACGTCTCACGAAATCCTTGCAACCCCAAACCTTGATGTGGGCTAGACTAGGAACTTTTCCAGTCCACATCTCGTGAGGTGTGTTGGAAACCTTCTTTGTAGGGACCAGATTAAGGATATGGGTGACAGTCTCTAAGGCATACCCCCCCCAAAATGAGATTGGTAGCGTAGCTCGATTCATCATGGAACGAACCTTGTTCAACAAGGTTCGATTACGCCTCTCAGCTACACGATTCAACTGCGGTGTCCTGGGAGGTGTCAATTGTGAGATAACCCCACATTCCCTTAGATAGTCGAGGAACTCAGTACTAAGATACTCACCACTATGATCGGATCGAAACATCTTAATGTTCCTGCCCAACTGATTATCGACTTCTTGTTTAAACTCGTTAAACCTTTCAAAAGTCTCTGACTTATGCTTGATTAAGTAGACATATCCATATCTACTATAATCATCTGTAAAAGTCACATAATAACGATTAGCATCCCTTGTGGTAGTTTTGAAGGGTCCACATACATCTGTGTGTACAAGATCCAACAAACCTTCACCCCTCTCACAAGAACTAGTGAAGGGTGACTTTGTCATTTTTCCAAGTAAGCATGATTCACAACTATCATCTGACTTTAGGTCAAATGATTCCAAAACTCCATCCTTTTGGAGTTGGCCTATGCGTTTCTTGCTTATATGTCCAAGACGACAACGCCATAATGATGCTTTATCCAAGTTATTATCATTAGTAGAATCAATACACCATACATTATTTCCTAAATTATCTACAACAGACACAACTTCATACACACCCTCACAAGGTAATGCTTTAAAATAGAACACATTATTAAAGTAAGCATTTATTCCACCAATTTCATTATCAAAAGAAAAGGTAAAACCTTGTTTATACAAAGCATAAAAGGAAATAACATTTCTTGCCATTTCTGGCGAATAACAACATTTATTCAAATCTAAAGTAAATCCACTACTAAGCAACAAAGTATAAACTCCAATCTTGGTGACAGGTGAAACTTTCCTATTCCCCATGATCAAGTTTATCTTTCCACATTCTTACTTTTTCTTAGTCCCTGCAATTCAGAACAAATATGAATACCACAACCGGTATCAAGGACCCAAGAGTTAGAATAGAGTGAATTATTAGATGAGATAGTGTAAATACCTGCATGGTTGGGTTTAACTTTCCTATCCTTCAAATCTTGCTGGTACTTCGGACAGTTACGCTTCCAGTGCACCTTTTCGTGGCAGTAGAAGCATTCAACCTCTTTGGGATCAGAAGAAAGTGTAACGAAACCTTTCTTGGTTCTGCTAGAAGAGGAGCCATCAAGGGTATTACCCTTGGTACCCTTCGAAGGGTTCTTTCTCTTCTTCCCTCTACCTTTCCCGATTGTCAATACAGGTGGTGAGTTTGGAGTAGTAGTAGGAGTGGTCACAACCAACTTACCTTTAAGACCTGATTCTGCGGTCTTTAGGAGTCCCTGAAGTTTGCTAAGTGTAACTTCCTCCTTATTCATGTGGTATGTCATGCGGAATTGATCATAACATGAAGGTAAGGAGTGCAAAATAATATCTATTGCTAACACCTCAGGGAAGTTCACATTCAACTTCATCAATCAATCCACATACCTTTGCATTTTCTGTATTTGGCTTGTGATGGGTTCACCATCTTTCATTCGGGTTGTGATCATAGAGGAGATGATTTCATATCGCTCTTGACGAGCACTCTAATGGTAGCGGTCCATCAAATCCTGGTGCATCTCAAAAGGATAGTAGTCCTTATAGGACTTTTGGAGCTCGGCTGTCATGGTGGCCATCATGATGCATTCCACTTTGGTAGCATCTCTTTCATGAACCTTATATTCAGCAAGCTCCTCAGGAGTAGCAGTTGGCTCAGGCACCTTGAGCTCCTTGTCAAGAACATACTCCTTGTTCTCGTAACGAGTGACCATCCTGATGTTTCTGATCCAGTCAGTAAAGTTGGATCCATCAAAGATGACCCTCCCACAAAGGTTCATGAGAGAGAAGGAGCCAGTAGGGTTTGAGCCAGGAGTAGCATTGTTGGAAGACATCTGAAAGGAAGAAAGTAAGTTTAGTTTAAATATAGGGATAGTCCTTAATAAAACACCCAAATGTAATATTAAGGCTAGGATCCAATCACAATATATTATAACCTAGAAGAGGGATGTTGTAATCCAAGTTATAACATATTTGAAAGGTAGGTGAATGACGATTCACCAATTTCCACCATGAAAACGAAACATAAATTATTAGGTTTTATTTGGCTTATAGAAATTCCTAGATTCTTTGAGATTCATTGAACTTTTCAATGACATGTTTCAATCTCGAATGTGCCCTTCATGTTTTGTGACTGGGATACCGAGGATCACAAAACAAGGTGTGAAGTAACCATGCAAATTACTTGGTACCGTTAATGTTTTTAACTTAATCGTAGTGCCGGTAAACCACACGCGCTCCTTCCGACCTCATGAAAAACCTTAAGTTACCCTTTGCCTTCCTTGTTAAGTCCAAGTTAGTGTACCAGTAAACCACACACGCTCCACCAACGACTTAACACAAGGTGCAAAGTCTAATTTCATGGATTAGCACCTTATTCACATTTTTCCTAAAGTAACTAAGATTGGGAATTTATAAAATATTTAGTTACTTTATAATAATCATTATACTTTTAATGGGAATTTTTAAGTCATTGTCCTACCCGTTCGGCTAACGACCCTCCACCAGTCAAGCAAGCGGTGGGTGAGAGTGGACACCCATTAAGTTGCTATTTTATAGGCAACAACATTATACCCACCTTATAGATTGGCTTCGTGAATGAGGCGTACTAGCGGTAAGCCGACTTTGATCTTATACATACATACATATATATATATATATATATATATATATATATATATATATATATATATATATATATATATAACTTATAATATTATAAGTATAAGGTTGAATTTTAACTTTTTAAAAATTCTAAGGGTTGGAACTAAAGTTTTAATAAAGACTTTACTTGTTCCAAAACTTGAGGGCAAGTTTTTTAAACTTTAAAAACTTTTCATTTCTTGTATCTTATGAGTTAATAGAGTATTAAAAATGAAGACTCTTCATTTTTATAGCTCATGTGTTATTTTAATGGTTTTTAACAAAGTGACTTTTGGTTTTCCATAACTTGAAGACAAGTTATGGACTCCATTAAAACACATAATGATCATGAATTAATCTACCAAATAGGTTACAAACAATTCCTATGATCATCTAAACATCATAAGAACAAGAACATGAATATGAACACTTTCATGAATCAAAAAATTACACTTAAAACTTGTAATTTTTGATAATTGTCATTGTAAATTGATTAGCATAAACATTACACCATTTAAAACATGTTTACAAAAACCAAAACAATTTAGGGTAATGTTTCTAGTCCATTTCCAGCAACTAAAATCGAAATTCTGAAAACTGCAGCTTCTACCCATCGAGTGCAAGAACAAATTCGACGAGTAGCTTTCATTTGGTCATGAACTCGTTGAGTCCCCCCATGGACTCGGCGAGTTCATACGAGTAGAAAACATAAAAAACGATTTTTCCAACAGTTTGCACAAATAATCAACAAACAAGCCTAGGCTCTGATACCATTGGGTTTTGAGCATTCTAACACTTCCTAAGTGTACATGCAACCCTAATAACCTTGGATCTATGTTTGTCTAATTATCATGCAAAGTTGATTTCCAAGGTTATGATCCTATCTAGCATACATGGGGAACAATTTTAACTTGAATAAAAGATAGAACTACATACCTTGTTGTTGATTTTGATCCTTGTAACCTTGTGAGCCTAGCACCCTAAGTGTGATGCCTCAAATGCTTCACGCAACACCAAATGCTATGGAGTAAACTTGGAGAGAAAGTATAACACTCTAAAAATCGGCTCTAGCCCTCAAGTATGCATGCATAGCCGATTTTGGGAGAAACATGAACTTTATATAGTGTTGACACATCTAGGGTTACACCATGTAAACCCTAATGTGTCATGACTCTTCATTTCCATGACCCATGGGTTTGTAACTCCCATGGAGCCTCCATGGAGCATCCAATGGGTTTAACCCAACTTGATTATCCATGGAGCCTCTTAACCCACTATACAAGATATGGATGATTTACATAATCAACCCATATGTTTAATTAGTTATCTTTTGATCACTTAATTAATTATAAATTAATTCATGATCAAACTAATTAAATAATATTATTAATATATTAGAAATTATAATATATTAATAACCAAAAGTGTTATTTCTCTCATTTAGTCTATCTAATTGCATGGTGCCATGCAACCCAAATGGACCATGCCGGGTCGGGTCAAGTACATACCAGAAATAGTTATGGTCTTAGACACCTTATCCAACATATTTTATAGAGGTTCAAATGTGGGACAAAAATCCTAAACATGATGAAATACTAACCAATAATCACAACAACCACTGTTTAGGGCTGTATAACTTAGCAATATCTTGACCAATTAAACTATTTTTTGATCATAAAACGTAGCCAAGACAGAGAACTACAATCTGGAAAAAAATTACATCATTCAATGTCTAGTCCAAAGTGGAACTTGAAATCGAGTGTCTAGTCCAAAATCATACTTGAAATCCATGAATTTGATTGTCGAGCAATCCAAAAGCAAACTTGAAATCGAATACATCAATCCAAAACTAAATGTGAAAGCAAAGTGAAAAATAGATGTTGAATGTAGAATGCAAGGACCGAACTACGTAAAGCGGGTTTTGATTTCTAAGCCTCTCTCCCTCCCCCCCCCCCCTCTCTCTCTTTTAATTTCTATTAGGAGTTCTCGTTTCAATTCCCCTATTTCCCCTATACATAATAGAGAAACTAAATAAATTACACAAATGGTCCCTGTGGTTTGGAATAATTTGCATGCTTGATCCTTAACTTAGGGGTTGTTTGATAGTTTCTATATGAGTCAGTTCTGACTGAGTCAGAGACTGACTGGGTCTGAAGTTCTGACTGAACCTACATCCGACTGAAACTATATTGTTTGATTATGTCACTGACTGGTTGTGCTGAATGCTGGAAATGACCATTTTATCCTTCTTTTCTTTTTGCCAAAAAATTAGTTGTTTCATGTCATAATACCAACCAATTTGATCAATATAATGGGTACCTCTCATTTAAATACCCAACTTTAACAAAAGAAATATACACCTTTAAGGCATGATAACCGTGAACATGTTCACCATCCATCTAAAAAATTTCACGTAAAACATTATAAATGAAAACTACAATGTTTAAACATAAAAAAAATGAAAGGTTGGATTCTTTTTGGATAAGTGTTCCTCGAACTATAGAACCTGATAAACACATAATCAATCAGAAGAATATGATAAGATAAAATGCTTATGAGATAAAAACTTAAAACATCAATTTAGATTGTAAATTATCTTTCCTTCTTTACATAACCCTCAATCTACCATCAATTAACCAAAATGAAGTTCTTTACAGAAAGACTACAAGGTTCAACTGCTATATCATCACCAAAACTTGCAACATGACGCCATAACCTTCTCTGTTCTTATCTATAGTTAATAAACCTCCGTGTGTTTATTGCAAAGTGATAGTGTTATATTCTTCATCTGGAGATCCAGATATCGACATATATATGGTCAAGTTTTCACCATTATTTACACCAATGCATTTCTCTCTTTATAAATAGATTATGCACCCAATTCCCAAAAAATGCGACATCTGGGTTTTATCAGTTTTGTAAATCAAAACAATGTAGGTGCAAACGAGGTCCACTTCAGTACTCAGAATCACAAGAACAAAAGGCATAAGATCATACCTTCAATCATAACAAAATTGGAACTCAAATCAATTGTGTCTCTGTCGGCAATGGCAAAAGACCAAATTAATAATCATACCTAATCAATGGTGAAGAAGCAAAATTGGAGGTGTGGTCGTTGATGGAGAAAAAGAAGCAGTCCGTGTAAATGAGGGCAATTGAGGAACGTGAAAGATTTAACCAAGTCCGCACCTTTTTTCCTGATGACCAAATTAGGAGAAAACCTATGACTGAATCAAATTCTTCAGACCGAGTCAGAAGAAATGCACCAAAACAAACACACAGACCGAAGGTTGTGGACCGAGTCTAAGCTTCTGACCCGATTAGAAGGCTTATCAAACAAACCCTTATTTTTTTAACTCATAAAGTCTCTACTGTTTGTTTTTGTTACGTGCTTAGTCCATGTCTTACCTCAAAAGACTATTATTTAAATAGAAAAAAATGGTGAAGTAGGTAAGGTAATGCGAGGGGGGGGGGGGGTGAGGTTGGGGGTGTGTTTATTTAAATAAATTAAGAGCAAAATAGTTTTTTAAGTAAGACATAGACCAAACGCGTAACAAAAACAAATAGTAGGGACCTTCCAAGTTAAAAAAATAAGTTAGAGACTAAGGGGCTGTTTGGCAGGATCTGAACTTTTAAGCTCTGAATTTTTAAGAGGTCTGGATTTCTAAGAGGGTCTGAATTTTTAAGATTTGAATTTTTAATATGCTGTTTGGTTGGAACCTCTGAATTACTATGCTGAATTACAAAAATGACCATTTTACCATTTATATTATTTTTTATTGAATTCAATGTTTATGTTTACAAAATGACCATTTTTTCTTATATTTAACACCATACAAAATCCAAATTAAACACAAATCCAAAATACAACATAAATTCTTTCAAATCCATGAAAACATACAAATATCTTGATGTGATCAACAAATCTATTAGAAAAAAAATGATTAGGAAAAACAACAACAAATGTTCAAGCTAAACAAATATATACATACTTTTTCTCCAACATTACAACAAATGTCCCAGCAGAATGTTGGACAAAATACCCCTCCATTGTTTTTCTTGATCTCCTTTCCCCTGTTCTTCTTTCAACTGATCAATAATTTCCAACCCCTAAATCGACCTATAATAGCAAATCAAGACTAGAGGGGCAACATGGGGGAGAACTTTGCTGTTAAAATCACTACAAAAAACAAACATGATCCAACACATCAAATGCACAACTGACAGCATAACAATTTCAAATTTTTATGTTCAAGTTTGAGGGCAAAGAAGGAAGAAACAGAAGAAGAAACAATGTGCTATCAATTTCAGTTTTTTTATGTTCAAGTATGAGGGCAAAGAAGGAAGAAATAGAAGAAGAAACAGTGAATTCGAGGGAAAGAATGAGGAAACAAAAGAAGAAACCAAAGAATACCTTTTTGTTGGCTACTGCAATCGGCGGAAGAACGACACGTAGATGGAGGCGGCGGAGGAAGGCGACGTTGTTGTAACGTCGTCGGGGATTAGGGTGGGCGGTGTCTGGCGTCGCCCGATGCTGAGGAGAAATATGCGAAGCAAGCAAACGCAAGGGAAGAAAGGGATCGATTGTTTAGGGCAAATAGGGAATCCTTAAACGCGCGTCTCTCTCTCTGTTTTTTTTTTCTTCAGACTTGGTTTATTCTCTGAAAAAAATAAGAGGTATTATTAATTTTAAGAGGCGAAAAATAATACACAAACAAACGGTTTGAATCTGAAAGTTTAAGACATGGCCTCTTAATTATGAAATTAAAAGGTAAACAAACAGCCCCTAAATACGCAAGTTATCCTAAACCATAGGAACCATTCGTGTAATTTACTATGGAAATGGAGTTGAATTTTTTCTCTTATTCTTTTTATTTTAATACAAAACAAACATAATAAAAAACAATTCCATTTCCCTAAACCACACATCCCATAATCTCTCTGTACCAAATACCCTAAAACTAAATTCAAAAAACCCTGAATTCTAATTTATGACAAATTGTAATTATTTAATAGATTCCAAAATCCAAATCATCCATAAATATTCTAAAAACCATTCTGCAATTGACTACAAAAAGTTCAAAGTACGGACATGCCGGTGATCAACTAATTTCGTCAAATTTAATTAACGGAGTTGGCATCGTTGGCAAATTAGTAAGAGCATTGGGTGTGGGCAACAAGGTGCAACACCACCTTACAGGCCACATAAGCAAGTAGTGTTATAACACCAAGTAGGAAAATGGACAACAAGATGCAACACCAAAAGAAAAAAAAAAGAAAAAAAAACAAAAAATTGGTGCACAACGCCAACAAGATGCAACGAGATTTACCATGACAAGATGCAACAAGTTGGATGACGGTGTTCCCTGTGTCATAACGCCGTTGAGGGGTGCCACTCACCTTGTTGCTTCTCGTTGGACGGTCTGGATGGTCTAAGAAAAACAACTTTAGTGTCCAAAGTTAAACAAATTTATGTTACGTGACAAATTGATAAAAGAAAAATAACTTGAAACTTGTACGTGAGGCTTGTGGTTTGTACTTTATTGATTGGTAGCCTAAATTGCTTCACCAAGGAAGTGCATGAAGTAAGAACAGCGCCACAACCCCTTAGCAAAGCATCACCGCCGTTTTACGCTAAAACCCTACCGGCGATGGCCTCTCAACCACCAAAGAAGAAACAGAGAAAGAGGAATATAGTAAGACAGAGCGCGGGACAACTAGAACGATTCGACTCACTCCCGTGGACCTCATCTCTTCCCGATACCGATGACGATCCGTTCTCTGCACTCGCCGGATTGAATGACTTCGAAGGAGGTTCATATTTGCTCTAGCTTCAGCTCATTCTATTGATTTTTGGAAATGATAACTTGTTTTGCTGATATTTTAGGGTTTATAGGTTTTTAGCTCACTAGCTATTCCCTTTCTTCTTCATCAAAGACAACAAGTAATTGAAATTAGAGGATAGGAGAGTTCGGAAATTCTTGCTACATTTAATCCAGTTTCTTTTCTCTACGAAAAATATAACTTCTGTTGATATATATGCTTCATTGTTCGAAGGCTCAAAACCAAATATTACAAATTTACAATATCTGAATGTATTGTAGAAAGCAAAGAGAACGCAAGTAATGAAAATTATTGTCTTTCATCAATTTAAGTATCCATTAGATGTTCTTTCTGTTACTTTTTTTTGTCTAGTTTACATCCTTCCTATATCAAGACAGATTTGTAGATAATGTTTATATTGTATCATGAAAAAATGGATCCATAAGCTGTCTCATTAGTATCTTAGTTGACTATTCAGCTTTGTTGCTGCAGGTGTTTTGTCTCTTGAAGAGATTGATGAATCAGAGTATGGATTGGAGCTTCCAAAAGGATTTCAAAAAGGAGGGAAGAAACCAGAAAAACTGACAAAACGGAAGAGGGAAGAAAGTAACAGTGATGAAGTTGTTAAGGAGGAGGTTAAAAATGATGAGACTTTAGAGGAGGTTAATGATGGTGAGACTGAAAAGGAGGTTGGAAAGACGAAGAAGAAGCAGAAGAAAAAGAAAAAGAAGAAGGCTAAAAAGCCCAAGGAATCCATGGACACTGAAGAAGAAACAGCTACTGGTTAGTGTTACTTTAGTTTCAAATTAACAAGTCCTATACCATGTTTTAAGCTCTATAAATTACTGTATTGACAAACTTCCTTCAAAAATTATTTCAATAGTTGCAGAAACCAATGATCAAGTTGATAAAGAAGAAGATCAAGTTGATGACTCTGAATATCATGCATGGTATGAACTTAGGCTTCATCCATTGCTTATGAAATCAATATCCAGGCTCAAGTTCATAGAACCAACACCTATACAGAAAGCTTGTATACCTGCAGGTGCTCATCAGGGAAAGGTCAGTTTAGTAATTTGACAAGTTTTCATGCTACCATTTTATGTGGTTCATCTTTTAACATTTTCTTTTGACAGGATGTGATTGGTGCTGCAGAGACAGGGTCTGGTAAAACACTGGCATTTGGATTACCGATTTTACAACGTCTTCTTGAAGAAAGAGATAAATTAGAGAGACAAGTGGAAGAAAAAGGAGAGGCAGATGAAAAAGTTGTTTCAAGAGGTCTTTTAAGGGCACTTATTATTACTCCTACTAGGGAGCTTGCACTTCAGGTACTCATAACCCTAAACCCTAACCCTAAACCCTAAACCCTAAACACTAAACCCTAAACATTAATGTGTTTTCCTCTCTTAGGTCACTGATCATTTGAAGCAAGTGGCAAAAGGGACTGATGTTAGGGTTGTTCCTATTGTTGGTGGAATGTCAACAGAAAAGCAAGAAAGACTTTTGAAAACAAGGCCTGAGATTGTTGTTGGAACTCCAGGGAGGCTATGGGAACTAATGTCAGGTGGAGAAATTCATCTTGTTGAGGTGAGTTGGAAATTTTTTTGATGTCTAATATATAAAAACTAAAACTAGGGTTAAATGTAAGAAATAGCAACATACCTTTATTTATTTGTTTATTGTAGCATTCTACTTTCATTTTTCCCTATAGTAAGTTGCAACATTATACTTTGAAAAAGTATGCAGTTATATTAATGTCATCCAAATACAATATATATTTTCCAAATGGTATAATTCGGTAGAATTTTTAGAGTACAGTGTCTTGATAGAAAATAAAATATAAAATTACAATGCTATAATTGCCTAGAATTTTCACATCAGAATGCCTTAATAAGAAAAAATTGAAAGTACAATGTTTTAATAGAAAGAAATGAAAAAATAGGATGCTGTAGTAAACAAATAAATAAAAGTATGTTGCTATTTCTTGCATTTATCCCTCCCTATTAAAACATTGTACTTTGAAAAAACTACCCAACTATAGCAATGCCATCCAAATACAAAACATATTCAATGCTATAATTTGGTGGATTTTTTAAGGGTTGATCTAAAAAAAACATTATATTTTTTTTTCAGATTAAACCTCAAATTTATTTTTTCCCTGAAAAAGACCTTGCATTTTTTCATTTTTTTTTTTCGATCTGGCCCTTTTAGTCATTTTTTTCCCGGTTTTATGCAGAAAAGTCCCATTATTTTGGGAAAATCATATAATCTGTCGTTTGCTGTTAAAATAAAAAGGGACTTTTTCGTTAATTTGGGCAAACATTCGGACTTTTGTGTTCAAAAATAAAAATTTAGGACTTCACCGAAAATTTTCCCAAAATAATGAGACTTTTCTGCATAAAACCCTTTTTTTCCAAAAAAAAATTGTAAAATGCAAGGGTTTTTTCGCGAGAAACTAACAAAGTTAGAGGGTTTATTTGGAAGCATTTAGAAGGTTCGAGGACTTTTTCAGACAAAAATGCAAGGGTTCGAGGACTTTTTTAGAAAAATGAAAAAAATACAACGTCTTAATAATACATTCAGAAAAATGTAAAATGCAAGGGTTTTTTTTAGACAAAAAAATACAAAGTTCAAGGACTTTTTCAGAAAAATGAAAAAATACGTCTTAATAATAAATTCAAGGTTTAATCCGGAAAAAACACAAAATCTATAAGATCTTTTTTGAGATTAACCCATTTTCCAAAGCACAACATCTTATCAAGAAACAAATTTATAACTACAATGCTATAATCGGCTAGATTCTTCAAAGCACAAATAAAAACTGAAAGCAAGTAAAATGCTATAATCATGTATAATAATATTAAGTGTTGATGATTTTTGCAGCTACATTCACTGTCATTCTTTGTGCTGGATGAGGCAGATAGAATGATAGATAATGGTCATTTTCATGAGCTGCAGTCAATTATTGACATGCTTCCCATGATTCGTGAAGGACATCAAGAAGATTCTGAAAATTGTGTCACAGCTTCAGGCTTTCAAAAAAAGAAAAGACAGACTTTTGTGTTTTCAGCAACCATTGCCTTATCTTCTGATTTTAGGAAAAAACTTAAACGTGGATCTGTGAAAACAAAATCAGATGGTGAATTGAACTCAATTGAAGCCTTATCTGAACGTGCAGGGATGCGTTCTAATGCTGCTGTTATTGATCTCACAAATGCTTCAATTATGGCAAATAATCTTGAGGAGTCCTTCATTGAGTATGATAATACCCCTTTCCCTTTTATTCATCTGTTTGCTTTTTTTTAATAGAGTAAATTACACGAATGGTCCCTATGGTTTGGGATAATTTGCACGCTTGGTCCCTAACTTATTTTTTTAACTCGGAAAGTCCCTACTGTTTGTTTTTATTATGCACCCGGTCCCTACTGTTTGTTTTTCTTACTCCCTTGGTCCCTGTTTTACCTAAAAAACTATTATTTAAATAGAAAAAATGGTGGGGTAGGTAAGGTAAGCTGAGGGGGTGAGTTTGGGGGTGTGTTCATTTAAATAAATTAAAAAAATCAAGGGCAAAATAGTCTTTTTAGGTAAGACAAGGACCAAGCGCGTAACAAAAACAAACAGTATGAACCTTCCGAGTTATAAAAATAAGTTAGGGACCAAATGCGTAAATTACCCTAAACCATAGGGACTATTCGTGTAATTTACTCTTTTTAATATTGAATTTGATTAAACATCAATTTACAGGTGTCCAGAAGAAGATAAAGACGGATGTTTGTATTATATTTTATCTGTTCATGGACAAGGGCGTACTATCGTCTTTTGTACATCAATTGCAGCCCTTCGTCATATCTCTTCCCTTATGCGTATTCTTAATGTCAATGTTTTGACCCTTCATGCACAGATGCAGCAGCGTGCTAGACTCAAGGTTATTATTTGTTAAACATAAGAGTAAATTACTGAAATCGTCCCTGTGGTTTGGTTAAAATTGCATATTTGGTCCCTAACTTTTATTTTGCACTCGGATCGTCCCTGTGGTTTGATTTTGTTACATTTTTCGTCCCTGTGGTTTGATTTTGTTGAAGAGTCTATTTTGCACAGGGACGAAAAATGTAACAAAATCAAACCACAGGGACGAAAAATGTAACAAAATCAAACCACAGGGAGGGTCCGAGTGCAAAAGAAAAGTTAGGGACTAAACGTGTAATTTTAACCAAATCATAGGGACGATTTCAGTAATTTACTCTAAACATAATTATTTTGATATGTAAAAAAAAAAATTATATAAATCATAATTGTTGGTTGAAATTGAAATTGAAATGCAGGCGATTGATCGTTTTCGTGCAAATGATCATGGAATACTTGTGGCTACTGATGTTGCTGCTAGAGGTCTTGATATTCCTGGTGTTAGAACTGTTGTTCATTATCAACTTCCTCATTCTGCTGAAGTAACTTCTTGTTTCTTTTAATCTGATATATTATTTATTCAATCTTCTATATATATATATATATATATATATATATATATATATATATATATATATATATATATATATATATATATATATATATATATGGTGAGTATGTATGTGTAATTGGCAGGTTTATGTTCATAGAAGTGGTAGAACAGCTAGAGCTTCTGCAGATGGATGCAGCATTGCGCTAATTTCACCAAAAGAATCATCAAAGTTTTCTTCTTTGTGCAAATCTTTTTCAAAGGTTAGTTTTTTACACTATAAATGTACTAATAGTTGTGTTTTTTTTTCTTAAACTTATTCTGGTTTGGTTTACATTTTCAGGAAAGTTTCCAGCAATTTCCTATAGACTCTTCATACATGCCTGAGGTGATAAAGCGCCTATCTCTTGCACGACAAATAGACAGGGTTTTGCGAAAGGAATCACAGGTGAAAATGAATTTAAATTTTCATTTTTTTTGACTTTACTTGCATAATATCAACTTACTTACCCATAAAATATATAAATTACTTTACTACTTGTTGTAGGATAAGGCTGATAAGACTTGGTTCCAACGAAATGCTGAGTCAATTGAACTGATTGTAGAAGAAAATGATAGTGAGGATGAAAGAGCAAACACTATCAGGAAAACAAAAGCAAATTCTGCAAAATTAAAAAACCTTCAACAGGTTTTTGGTTTTCTCCTCTTTCTCATTCTCGTTTAACCATAAATTATTTTCTTCATGCTGATTTTGACTGTTTTCATGCAGGAGCTCAAGTCACTGCTTTCTCGTCCATTGCAACCCAAATCATTCTCAAGTCGATATTTGGCAGGGGTAATTCATCATTTTATATATATATATATATATATATATATATATATATATATATATATATATATATATATATATATATATATATATATATATTCCCTTTTTGAGGATCATTGTAAATTTGTTATGTGTTTCTTTTCTCCAATTAACTGCTGCATGCCTGAATAAACTACTTTTTAGATAAAATATTGGGTTAATCTCAAAAAAAAACCTTATATTTTATGTTTTTTCGGGATTAACCTTAATTTATATTTGCCTTGTATTTTTTCTGATTTGGCCCTTTTAGTCGTTTTTTTTTTCCAAAAAAGTTGTAAATTTTGAGGGTTTTTTTTCGAGAAAAACTAAAAAGGTTGAAGGTTTATTTGGAAGCATTTTGAAGGTAGAGGGTTTTTTTCAAAAGTACGAAGTTGAGGGTTTTTTCGTAAAAAATGAAAAAATACAAAGCCTTTTTCAGGCAAATAATAAGTTTGAGGTTTAATCCGGAAAAAACACAATTTAGGTTTTTTTTTTTTTGAGATTAACCCTAAAATATTCTGTTATTATTAGTTTTTTTATTTTTGGGAAAATAACAAGACAAGGAAAAACATAAATGGCTAACTGCAAGAAATAGTAAAATACTTTCTTCTATTTGTTTTTTGTACATACAATTTTGGGTAAATTACACGAATGGTCCCTATGGTTTAGGGCAACTTGCGCATTTGGTCCCTAACTTCTTTTTCTAACTTGGAAGGTCCCTACTGTTTGTTTTTGTTACACGCTTGGTCCCTGTCTTACATAAAAAGTCTATTTTTCTCTTGATTTTTTAATTTATTTAAATAAACACACCCTCAAGCCCATCCTCTCTCCTTACCTTACCTACCCTACCATTTTTCTATATTTAAATAATTGTCTTTTTACGTAAGATAGGGACCATATGCGTAACAAAAACAAACAATAAGGACCAAGTGTGTAGCAATAACAAATAGTAGGGACCTTCTGAGTTAAAAGAATAAGTTAGGGACCAAGCGTGCAAATTACCCCAAACCATAGGGACCATTCGTGTAATTTACTCTACAATTTTTTTTCTATTAAAAAACATTGTACTTTGAAGAACGAACTCAATTATACTTTGAATTTTTTCTTATTAGAACATTACACTCTGAAAAATCTATTATTTGGATGACATTGTTATAATAGGGTTGATTTTCAAACAAAAATGGAAGAAATGAAAGTATGACACTATAGTAGACTAAATCGCAATGAAACCACACTATAAAAATAAACTTTTTCTTTCATCACTTTTTTTCAAGAAGATAAAAAAAAAAAAATTAACCTCCTTTGAGTGTTTTCTCTTTTGCAGGCTGGTATTTCACCTCTTCTTCAACAACAATTTGAAGAATTAGCAAAACAGAAACTTGCTGAAAAAGAAAACCCGAGAAATAATAATAACAACAAGAGGAAAATGGTTGTTATTGGTCATGATTGTGTCGAACCACTCCAAGCACTCAGAAGCAGTGGCCATGAGGTAATTTTTATTCCCATTTTGCCCTTTTCCTTTAGGCCCCATTCGTCACACTTGACAATAATACCCTTCTAATTCTTGATTTATGTTTTTAGGTTTCCATGGATCTTAAAGGGGCTGGGGAAAAGCGAAGAAGCTTAGACAACCTAAGAAGAAAGAGGAAAGAAGATAAAAAACGTAAAATCCATCTTCTAAAAAAATAAAAATAAATAAATAAATCGTTTTTTATTTGGTTAATGATATTGAATTTTTTTTATTCAGGGTTGCATGACCAAAAGAGAAAACAAAGGAAAAAGCTTAAATCCGGAGGTGATTAGAACCTTAATTAGCAAAGCAATCATCAAATTTTGTTAAGACTGAATTTTTGAGAGGCTGTGATAATTTATATTTTATATGCATTTGTTTTCTAAATACTGAAGAAAGAGAAATACAAGAAAAATATAAATTATGAGGAAAATAGCAATGTATTCTACTTTAATGTACTTTATTTTTTTAATCCATAATAACTTATCTACATAGCGATGCACTTTTACATCAATAATAGGCTAGCAACTTTTTTTTTTTTTTTTTTTTTTTCGTTGAAACTTAAAAGTATTTATTACATATTTCATCAACAGCGAAATGATGTAACTATGTTCCTACAATGGCAATGTAATTTTTTTACCAAAAAAATAGCAACGTTATTGCATTTTGCTGCAAAAATATAAATACATTTCTACTGTTTATAAACAAATAAAATATATTGCTCATTATTTGTATAAAAGATCATTGTAATCTTATTATAGCATTCTAGTCCATGAACCTAAAAATGGGAATACTGCAATCAACAATCTAAAAAACAATGGTGTCGTGCTTCGTCTTTCTCTCCTGCTCAATTTACTCTTCAATGGCTTCCGCTTTCCATCTTTAAACGACCCACTTTTTCTATCCAGTTCTTCCCACCCACCAAAACTCGCCGATGAACCACCACTTTTGTTATCACTTGCACCACCGTCTCCGGCCACCCATGTTTGATACCCGGGAGCCCTTTTTCTTTCCCCTCTGGGGTACTCTTCTTCATCCATGTACACATAGCTTGCACCACCACGTCGCGGCGGCGGCGGCGGTTTCCTCTTACCCTCGCTCTTGCTCTTGCCTCGACGTCTGGTTTTATTCTTCGGTCTTCCCCAAACCGTTTGAAATAACATAGAAAGCGCCGATTGGCCGAGGGGAATAGCCATCGCCATAAGGAACGCTTTCGGACCTGACGTCAACAGTAGAGACGAGATTATCGCCGGAAGAAACCACCCAAATGATCGGAATACCTGCACTGGTTATAAATAACACTGTCAAATGTCAATGAAGTCCGATGGCGGATGCTATTACTTCCCATTTTTCAGGACTCAAAAGTAAATAAAAATAAAATCACCTTAAAAATCCACACACCGTCAATGAAGTCTTCAAGGATGTCGAGCCACTGATTTGCATCATCGTCTTCAAAATCGTCATCGTCATCGTCATCGTCATCGTCGTCTCCGGAGTTAAAATCGAAGCTTTGTGTTCGGAATGTCTCTGCGTTCGAGTCCCAGCGGCGTGCCTTTGTGTGAATCCGGCGAGGGAAAGTGGGAGTGGGGTTTAATGGGAAGAAGGGTTGGGTGATGGCCGGAGCCGGCCATAGTTGCTGATTGCGAAGAGGCGGCGGCGTAGGGTGTATGTGTGTATAGAAGATTAAGAAAACCATTTGTTTGAAAGGTGGTGGACGGTGGATTTGAGCTTCAATTCATTTGATTTCCGATCGGAAACATTATCCACAAGGTAACGTCCACCCCGGATTCTTGATAAAGCAAGTGTTGCTGTTTTCATTTGGTTCACTACTTATCATGTCTAATTACATTTATGCCCTTGTGTGTTTCGAATCTCACCCCTTAATACTATTTTTTTACATTATACCGGTAATTACAGGGTAAAAAATAGGTGTATTAGTAGTTATAGTGTAAAAAATAGGTGTATTAGTAGTTATAGTGTAAAAAAGAGTGTAAACACACAAAAAAGTCTTCCAATCCATTATATTATATTGAGTAAATTATTAAAATTGTCCCTTGGTTTGATCAAAATTGCACGTTTGATCCTTAACTTTTTCTTCGCATTCGGATCGTCTCTGTGGTTTATTTTTTTGCGTTTTTCGTCTCTATGGTTTGATAAAAAATTCATGTTTGGTCCCTAACTTTATGTATGTAAGGGACGAAAAATCAAACCACAGGGACGTAAAACGCAACAAAATCAAACCACAGGGACGTAAAACGCAACAAAATCAAACCACAAGGACGATCCGAGTGTAAAAAAAAAGTTAGGGACCAAACGTACAATTTTGATCAAACAACAGGACGATTTTAGTAATTTACTCTATTATATTTAACATTAAAAAAATATTTTAGATATATTGTTTTTTATTCAGGATTATATTTAGTATTAGAGTATTCATATGGGTAAAAGGCTTTTAATATTTGCAAGACTATTCAATATAAAAAATGGTCCCACCTACCATATAAACTTAATTATTATGATGTATTATTTATTAAATAAATATAAATTGTAAAGTAATATATTATTATGTTACAAGTTGAAAACATAGAGGATCCACTTACCACTTGAAAGACTTTCAATAATTGCAAGACAAATACGTAGTGGTGGATCCAGGATCAAAGTAAAAAGATATTCCCAACAAGTAAAGGGGTATCATGACACAAAAAAATCGGGTAATACTTAATAAGAAAAAGATAAAACTTCAAAAATGGTCCCTGTGGTTTTCGAAAATTTGAAGTTTAGTTCCTAATCTTTAAAAACCTCATAGATGGTCCCCGTGGTTTCAAAACTTTTAACAAATGGTTATTTTTGTTAACACCATTAGCTTTTGGCCGTTAAGTAAAGAATATTTCTATCATTTCACTACCATAGAGACCATTTATGAAGATTTGTCTTAATTTAAAAGAAAAAGAAAAAAATAATTATTTAATATTAAAGGCCACATATCTCTCTCTCTCTCTCTCTCTCTCTCTCTCTCTCTCTCTCTAAAAAAAAAAAACAGCAACCTATATTCTCTAGCTTCTTCCTCAAAATTCGATATGCTTCACAAGTTACCATCTCTGATCTGTAGCTTATCATTTCTGGATCTTGATTGCAAAAACTTGGGGTTTCTCAAATACATATCGGAAGATGACGATTGTGAATGGAAATCGTCTAAAAGAAGATAGATCGAGAAAGAACAACAAACAATCAATCGAGCCCTCGTAAACCAAAGTTTGTGAAAAACTAGAAGCTGAAGGAGGCAAATGAAGGTCATGAATATTTTAGATGAATGCAAATGTAGGAGAAGCAAATTCCCGATTCTCCATCCTCTTTCTTTAGAGCATTGTAAGTGAGAAGCAAATTCCCGTTCTATCCTCACTGCATCTGTAGTCGAATCATTTTCAGATTCAAGAAGATCCATCACTCATGAGCCCCCCCCCCCCCCCCTATAATTGAACTGATACATTTGTCGGTTTCTTATATTGTACATGTGACATATTCCCCAAATCAAAGTCCAAGATTATCAATGAGTTCTGAATCTTTAGTTTCTATTTTGCATAATGGTGATTCATTTTCAGCTTCCCCTTCAGGGTCTCCTGGTTCTTCTCACAACCTACAAGTTGATGCTAATGGAAACGAAGTGAGACGAGGTCGAGCTCCTGTAGTCACTTTCAACACAATTGATAGATCCGAAATGAAGGACGTGGGGCCCGGATACTCTGAATACATTACAACTTCTAATGGTGGTGGTGGTTGATTATCTGAACAGGAGAGGGACAGAGGGGGTTACTGGTCAATAACAGTGGCAGATTGTGGTGATTCACAGTAGTTAAAGGCACCGGTGTTGGTTCTTTAATGGAGGTAGCGATGTCTTTTGACCACCCTTCATGGTGGTGTCATTTCTTGACAGTAGGTTCATGAGAAGGAGAGAAAAAGTAGGTGGGGTGGCGATGTTTGATCGAATCAATGGAGGGGAGGTGGTATGTCATGGGTGGTCATGGGTTTAGTTTAAGAGAGAGAGAGAGAGATAGATAGACATATATATATATATATATATATATATATATATATATATATATATATATATATATATATATATATAGAGAGAGAGAGAGAGAGAGAGGTGGGACCCTTTAATATTAAATTATTATTATTATTATTATTATTATAATGTACTTCATGGACTCCATTAAACCCATGGAGAAGGTTTATAGGCTGTCCAAATTACCATGATGAACTCAAAGATTGCAAGTACTTTCATTGGGTGGATCATCCTCTACCAAACTAGTGGTATGCAAACCTCTTATTAGAATTTCACAACAATGTCAATTTGGAGAACCATGCAATATATGGGGAGGTTGGGTAAGAACAACCTACAGGGAACCTTGAACTATTTGGAGACTTTGTGGAACAAATAGTGACACACAACTACCGGTGGAGGGAGTAGGCACTCATCATCAGAATGGAAATGAAGGTGGAAGATGTAAAACCTTGTTTTATGTGTTTGTAGTTTCTTTTGTGTTTGTGTTGGTTATATTGAAGGATTGGTGTAACACCCCGAGTTCAGAAGTGAAAGTTCAGGGTGCTTGGTGTAATTAAGGAGGATCGACTCGGCGAGTCCATGGATAGACTCAGCGAGTCGAGTTGCGATCCGGGTCACGTATAAAGTGACCAACTCGGCGAGTCGCATGGGTGGACTCGACGAGTTGCTGCTGGGATGAGAAAGACCCTAATCCGGGGGTTGTGGCCTATATAAAGAACATAACATCCCTTCTTCAGCCTCCTTACCACCCTTCAGAGCCTACAAACCCTAGAAATCGAGTGGAACTCCATTGATAAAGAAATTGGAGCTTTGGAAAGGAAATCTTTAAAAGGGAACTTGAAGACCAAGGGATTACAACAAGGGAGTAGTATAGATCCAAGGTCTACTATAGTGGGAGCTTTCATTTGAGGTATTAATCTATTACTTAAGCTCCTTTGCATCTAGATCCTTTGTTGCTTGAGTTTTGTGGCATTTCTAGAGTTATTTCGGGTTTGGAAGTTGAATATGAGGTTGCTACTTTAGATCTGGACTTGACATGGTCCAGAAGATCATAAAGTCCCTGTCTTTGAGTTGTTAGTGAAGCCCTTTGTCCTAAAAGCCTAGCCCTAGAGCATTTTGGGCTCATAGCTCCTTGAGTTCACGTAAAGTTTGCCACTTTACATGAGGGATAGCTTGTAGAAGGGTAGATCTAGGGATTTGAGCCCCTGCATGGCTTGGAAAGCCTTTGTGTGGAATGAGAACTGAAGGAATCGACGAGTTGGATGAAGGATGGCTTGGACTCGACGAGTCGGAAGAACAACTCAGTGAGTCTGTTGAATATTGCCCTGGACTCGGCGAGTCTGTTCTTAGACTTGTCGAGTCTGTTCGTGGAGTCCTAACCTTTTTCTGGTTGAACGGTGAATCAGTGAGTTGAGTAAGACGGGACTCAGAATTGTGGGACTCGGCGAGTCAACGGGGCGACTCGGCGAGTAGGGTTACACAGAAAGGTGGACTTTGACT
The DNA here is from genome assembly GCF_052625555.1 of Lactuca saligna. Lineage (NCBI taxonomy): Eukaryota > Viridiplantae > Streptophyta > Magnoliopsida > Asterales > Asteraceae > Lactuca > Lactuca saligna. The sequence continues at coordinate 92,966,048 of NC_136418.1, forward strand.
GAGGACTTTGACTTTGACCAAGAGTTGACCAGTTGACTTCCAAGGGTATTTTGGTAATTATTGGTATTTATTGAGTTCAGTCATTTGGTATTGATCACTGGTGGAGTTCGTGTCGGAGGTTGGAGCAGCGTGATCTTATCTCTTCATTCAACAGTTGCGAGGTGAGTTATCCTCACTATATCAACAGGGTCTAAGGCACCAAGGCCGGCCCTTTATCGGATGGGAATCCAGGTAGTTGTTATGTTATTGCTTTGCTATATGTTTGCATCCTGGTAGTTAGGATGATATATGTTAGGGACCTGGTTAAGGTCGGAATCCTAGTATATAGGATGATGCTATATTAGTGACCGGTTAGGTCAGTATCCTGGTTAGAGTGGGCTATGTATGTGATCTGGTAGATCGGTTGTTTTGTGATAAATTGCTATATGATTATATGTTTATGTGCACATGATTGATTGACTGGGTTTGGGTTGAGGCGGGTCTTGCTTTATGCTGTAGGTCAACATACCCAGGGCGGACCGGATATCCCAAAGGCCCAACGAGTGGTTCGGATAGGCTGTAGGCCCCACGAGGGCGGACCAAACGTGCCGAGGCTCGGAGAGTGGACCAGGCCGACTGAAGGCCCGGTGCGGGCGGAGCAGTCATACTATAGACTCAGAGAGTGGACTAGGTGGGTTGAAGGCCCGGTGCGGGCGGACCAACCACACTGCAGACTCGATGTATGTTGCTAGACTCGGAGGGTGGATCAGGTGGACTGAAGGCCCAGTGCGGCGGACCAGTCACACAGTAGACCCGAAATGCAGTTGGTATTTTGGGGGTAACTCACTAAGCTTTCGGGCTTACAGTGTTCAGTGTATTGTTTCAGGTACTTCAGGAGATCGTGGCAAGGCGAAGGTGTGATCGTACCTCTCCTCATGTTTTATGTATTTATGATGTGGTTCTGGGAAATACTCTGATAATAAATGAATTGAAAACCTTTTTGTAATGAATTAATGAATAAGGGTTGTGCTTGAAAAGTTTAAATTGGTTTAAATTTTGGATGTTACAAGTTAGTATCAGAGCCTAGGTTTGAGTGAATTAGAGGAACATTCGTATGAATCAAGTCTAAAATCAAGGACCGTTTTCAGCTACATTCTAGTATTCGAGGTGAGTTACCTTCCTGTATGAGTGGGTCGATGGCACCAATGCAGACACACTAGTAGTTGTTCTAGTAGAGATGATTATCTTTGTGATAATTTTCTGGTATGCCACTATCTGTTATGATTTATGTGATTATTGCTATATTATTATGTGGTAGTGGTAAGGGTGAAATTGTGACATCCCCAAAATCACGGCCAGAAAAGATCGGTTTTTGTTTATACTTTATTTCAAAATCAGAGTAACCTTTTAATAAAAGAGTTGCGGAATTTGTCCCAAAACAATAATATGATAAAGAATTATCAAAATCATTTCCTTAGAAATGTATTTCATTAAAAGACTCAGAAGGTCATGTTCGATACAGTATATAACTATAAACAATACAATATAAGCCTTACTACATTATTTCATATCTACAGGCTTATATCCGTAATCCCTCATCCCAACACATCACAACTATGCTCGAGCGCCACTACCTGTAATACATAAAACTGAGTGGGTCAGGCTTGGAAGCCTGGTGAGCACATAGGATTTTCAACCCACATTAAATAAGTTTATTAATTTCATCGACCAACAATAACCTGATTACCCGTTCCCGTTATCCTCACATTACGTCCCTAAACACCTATCATAAGGGACCTATCCTAAGGATCATCATCGGGATGGACACTACTGCAACGGGGGTTCCTCAGCAATAAATGTCCTAAAGGCAACCATGAGGGGGATGGAGTACACCAGTGAACATATCGTTCACAAACACCTATAGGTTGCGAGCCTGCCAGCGTTCCACTGGACTGTCTAGAAGAGTCCGTGGTCGTCATCTATACTCCGCTAGGTGACTGGATCAACAACAACAACATCGAGACCTCTCATCATTTTATCACACATCACCTATTACATCTACCCATGTTTTACCCCAACATTTTCGTAGATATATAATACATATACAGTTTAAATCATTGAAACTATGTATAAAAACGTTCATCCAGCATAGATGGAAAATATTCAGATAATATGCACACATAGCACGTAATTTATATAAAATACTTCATATCTATGTCTAAGATGAAAGTAACTATGCACTCACTTGAAAAGGTGGTGATTCCAAACTGAGATAGCGCTTCGCTTCTTAAAAATAATTTCCTTCGACGAAACCTAGTATTATTACCACTAGAGTTTAGTCTATTGTTCGCCGAGACTAATTAATAGTCTAGCTATTATTACTATTATATAAGCATTAAAAAAAATACTTATATAACCCATAATAATAGCTCAAGTATTTATTATAAGTTCTTAATAACGTTAGTATTATTAAATAAAAGCTATATTAAAAATAGCGTATGCGTAGCTCACTTACAACGGGTTTTATAGAAAACCAGACTTTGCTTGGAGCAGCATTTCCGAGCCGAAAAGCTCTTCTTCTCGGAGCCTTCGAGCGCTCGGGGGCTTCCGCCTCGTGCTAGGGAGGTTCCCTAGGCTTTTCGGGGGATTTTGGGGCTAGAGAGAGGTTCTAGAGAGAGAGAGAGAGAAAGAAAGAGAGAGTAAAGAGAAGAAAGAATGAAAAAGGTGTGAAGAAAATGAGGGTGGGAAAGGTTCTATTTATAGGGTGAAAATGGCTGAACTTGATGCCACATGTCACCATCTAGTGGCAAGACATGGGGAGAAAACAATGGCCAAGATTGTGCCACATTACCCATTTTCGCACAACACACTTCCGACTTCTAAAATCCGTAACTTTCACATACAACCTCCGTTTTGATGTTATTTATATCCACGGGTAGGTAAAAATAATATCTACAACTTTCATTTTGACTCCGTCGGCTAATTCTCGACCGATCTTAAATTTAACATTACGAGGCGTTTAGAGTGTTAAATGACCGCGAAGAATTCGTAACTCCTTTATACGGACTCTGTTTTCGTCTGTCTTTTTACTGTTAAGTTCCTATTAATGAGATATTCAACTCTCATTTAAGTCACGTAAGCCAAAAACCGCTCGAACTAAAATTCGAGTTTCGGGTCGTGCACTGCTAAGCCGAATCTTAGAAAAATCATAACTTCTTCATACGAAGTCAGATTTGGGCGTTCTTTTTATGGATTTTCTCGATTTAACATATTATACGACTTTTGTTTAGATCACTAAGACTAAAAATTCCTCCATCGTAAAATCACTATCTACGCTTCCCGGTGTCGTGCCGGTTCCGTCGCGAAACTTCGACGGTCATAACTTCTTCGTTATAACTCGGATTTCGACGCTCTTTATATGTATGGAAACCTTGTGACATATTCTACAACTTGGTTAAGATTATTTATTCTAAATAATCTTTTGTCAAAAAGTCATTTTCGACCCCTATTACCTCTAAATTGACTAGCCCGGATCTACGGGCGTTACAATTATCTCCCTCTTAGGATGATTACGTCCCGGAATCATCAACGAAACAGGGCTCGTATAATGACTCCATATGTCATCTCTTCATACTAGGTAATAATTATAACTTCTATATTCTTTCAAGTCTATCTCTTAGACTCATTGACTGTAAGCGGTACTCGATCGTGCACCTGTTCTCTACCTCAGGATAGACTCCAAATTATGACCTTCAAATCACAATCTCGATCCTTACTGGATACGAACTTGAGATAAGTTCTTTTATTACTACTATGGATCTATGTGTCATATTCTAACGACCTATCATCGTATGTTGCGACGCTTTAGACTTAGGTCTCTTAGAGTCAAACTCCAAAACAGAGTATACCTTCCTTCATGTTCTAATGTGATACAATCACATTTCAATATGTAGCATTTCTAGCTACCAACTTCTTTAACAATCATCGCGATACTTCTACTGATCGCCCTGGGTTAGCTTTCATTTCAATTTTTAGTTTAAGTTAGATGCTACATCGAACTTGGTTCTCTGAACCACGTAACATACTCATCGTATTCGGACTCAATTTGATATGACCACTAGGGTCAGAATAACAACAATCTTCTTAGTCATTACCGAAACGATGGTAACGACATGCTTGAATAAAATAGACTCAATTTGTAACACCCAAAGTTTCAAAGGCCAAGAAAGGAAAGAAAAGCCCTAATTTAAGGGCCGACTCGGCGAGTCCAAGGAGGGACTCGGCGAGTCCGAGCGGGATCCGGGTCGAGGTGTGAGCGACCGACTCGGCGAGTCAGTCAAGGTGACTCGGCGAGTCTGGTCTGTGCGTGGAAAACCCTAAATTCGGGACTTGGAGCCTATATAAATGTCTTAATCTTCTTCCTAGGGTTCCTTACTGCCTCTTTAGCCCTGGATATCAAACCCTAGCCGTCACATCTCCTAGTTGAGCCTTGGAAGGTGCATTAAAGCTTGGAAAAGGAAGAAGGAACTTGGAGGAGCAAGAAGGAGCTATAGATCTGGGATTGTGAGTTCATTCTGAGCACTTGGAGGTAATAAACTAGTTCCTGGACCCTTTTTGCACCTAGATCTATGTGTGGTTGTTGGGGCTCTTTTGCCATAATGTTATTACTTTGGGTTAGAAGCCGGATCTGGAGTTGCTACTTCAGATCCAAGTGTGTTAAGGACTGGAGAAGCATAAAGTATCAGCCATTAAGTCGATTTTGAAGCCCCTTGGCCTTACACCCTAGTTTATGGCATATTTTGCCTAGATCTCCTTCTCTACACGTAAAGTTTGCAACTTTACGTGTGGAATAGGCTTGGGAAGGGTAGATCTACAGTTTGGAGTCCATGCATGACTCTAAAATCCTGTGCATGTAAGGAGATCTGAAGGGACTCGGCGAGTCCTTTGAGTGAACTCGGCGAGTAGCATGAAGTTGTGGAGAAACTCGACGAGTGAGATGAACAACTCGTCGAGTCAGATGAAGATTGCCTTGTACTCGGCGAGTCTGTTCTTGGACTCGGCGAGTCAGGTCGCGAAACCCCAAACGCTTCGAGTTGTGACTCGAATCAGTGAGTCGGGTGGAGACTCAGTGAGTTGGACAGGTCTGGACTCAGAAATCGGTAGACTCGGCGAGTCATGGACTGACTCGGCGAGTCGAGTCAGGAATGGAAGAAATCTGATCATTTTGAACTCGGCGAGTCAGTAGGGTGACTCGGCGAGTAGGGTTGACCTGGAAGGTTGACTTTGACCAGGACTTTGACTTTGGACCAGGGTGGACTTGGTTGTCTTTCGGGGGTCAGTTAGACTCAGTGTTGCATTGATATTGGTAGTTCGGGGAGCAAGAGGAGCAGGAGTTCCGTGAGTTGTCAGGCAGCAACTAGTGAGAGCATCAACAAGTTCAGCCAGTGCAGGTGAGTTTCCCTTTGTGTGAATGGGTCTAAGGCTACAATGTCGGCCCATGTAGTTATGAGTAGAAGACCCGGGGGTTAGCCCTAGGCACAGTATGCTAGTATTGTTTGCAGGATGAGGTCCAGTAATAGCGGGCGGGTGCCCAAGGAATTGTTTATATATGATAGTTTATACTTGTTGTCTGTCTGATACATGTATGTGCCTGGTAGGGAGGTGAGTATGGGCGAGGTCCCGTATCTCACCAATAGCAGAGTGTGGATGAGGTTCCATATCTCACTAGTAGCAGATTAGGGGCAAGGCCCGAACTAGAATAGGAGTGAGAGTGGGCTAGGCCCGTACCTCACTACCATTAGGAGCATGGACGGGGTTCCATGACTCATCAGTAGCAGGACATGGGCGAGGCCCAGGATAGGCGAGGCCTTAGGACAGAACTAGTTGCATGCGTCAGTTATGTGTGGTGAAATGTTTATGTGTTATTATTTGTTGACGGGCGAGTCCCTGTGACAGGCGAGGCCTAAGTAAAACAGATCTGTATCCGAGCGGGGCTCGAAGCCAGGCGGGGCCTGGAGCGGCGGGGCCGTTGTAGCGGGCGAGGCCCGAGGTAGGGGGCGAGGCCCAAGATAGGGGGCGTGGCCCAGTATGTGCAGTATGTGGTTATGCATGGTATGTGGTAGGGTGGGGAACTCACTAAGCTTCGTGCTTACGGTTTCCAGTAGCGGAGGAAAGAGCTCGGGGTGATCGCATGGCACACACCATAGATTAGACAGTCTGGGAATGTTTACTCTGATAACGAACATGTGTTTTGAAAACTTATACTCATAATATGTTTTGGAATGATGACTTTACTTTAAGTAATGATTTATTAAAAGAAAGTTTTGGTCTTAAATTTTGGGTCGTTACACAATTATTGGCTTCTTGGTAACCTTGTGACTTTACCTGATCCAAGCGTGAGTCATGTGCTTCTGGTAGTATATGCATCTACTACCTTTCACACCTACTCATACTCGTCCCAAGTATTGTCTCGCAGTTTTCCAAGTCACCGTACAGGAAAAATCACATAACAGTTTAACAAATCAGATAACAAAATGAGGGCTTTATTATTTCTCGAAACTATTACATAGGTGTTCAAGTTCACCCTAGACTATGCCTCTAATAGGCTACATCATACGATACTATGGCTACTGCATAACTTGATCTTCAGATATGAAGTCCTCATCCTTGATTCCTCGCATGGTTATCTTCTTTGTCGAGGATCATCTGAAATGCCCTTGGCCTTGGTGGCGTTTCTGTTCTTGCTGCTTTATTTTTCCTCGGGCAGTCCCTAGAAATATGCCCTTCTTTGTTACATCCATAACACACCTTCTTGTTAGACGCACACTTGCTGGCGTAATGCCCTGTCTTTCCACATTTGTAGCAAGTCACATCCTCACCACATTTCCCGAAGTGCTTCTTTTTACACTTCTCGCACCACTTGGTTTCACCTCCTCCTCCTTCTTCAGTCTTTGAGAATTTCCCTTCTTTGTTGGATTTTGAAGATCCTTCATGCTTCCTTTTCTCGCCAACTTCAGCTCACTCTAGACCTTTTTCCATAATCTGGGTCTCAAGATTCCTGGCTGCCCAGATGGCAGCTTTCAAAGTGGTTGTTTGCTTAACCATTGGACCAAAGTCTGCTGGTAATCCATGGGCAAACTTGTTAACCTAGGAGAGTTCGGTTGGGACTAGGTAAGGAACAAGCTTCATTTTCTCCGTAAAACTTGCAGCATACTCGATGACACTCATCCTTCCCATATTTAGATTCTGGAACTCATTGTTGATCTCCAGAAGATCCTGCTCAGAGCAGTACTGCATCTTTAACTGCACCACGACATCTTGCTCGCTTCTCCTTTGGGCATCGAATCAGCTAGTAGCTTCCACCAGCTTAGTACTCCAGATTTCAACAGAGGAACCACGAGAGCGTTCTTTTGCCTGTTGCTACACTTGCAACTCTCAAACATCGTCTCTATCTCGGAGATCCAATTCATGACTTCCACCGGCATTGGGCTTCCAGATAGACTCGGTGGTTTGGATGGCATGAAATCCTTGTATTTGCATCCACGTCCATCATTTCCTCCGTCCTGGTGGTTTTGCCTAACTATCGGTGGGTTGGCTTGACCAACGGTCCCACTGTAGTTTCCCTCCTCAGTCTGCCCTTCGTTCAACTCGGGCTGTTCGATTTGTATGGTCGCTTCTTCTCGATTTTGCTGGAGCAAACGTCTGGTTTCCTCTATTTGACGATCCAACATCGCCTGGATCATCGCTTGCACTTCGACCATCGTTATTGGCTCAGCAGTGGCTACCACAACTGGTATTTGCTCAATCACTGGGGGTTGGTTTCGGTTCCCATTTGTATTCATGTTTCCGCTACGGGTCCTTGCCATCTTGATCTATACACCGAATAAGGTGAATCTAGATCTTTATTTAGGATTGACATTTAAATCATCTTTATCACTCCGAAACGTTTATATGCTAGTTCTAATATCGTATTCGTACGTTTAGAATCCTAAACACATAAGGTTTCCAGATCCGGTCAGCAACAGACCATAGATCCGATCACAACTGTAGCATAACAAATCATTTAGCACGTAAAAGCAATTTAGGCATCATTCGTAAAATAAGCTAGTGCTCACACCTCACAATCATCGCTTAGCATTCTAAGTTTGAGTCTAGAAATTTCCTACAAATTCCTTGTTCGCTTAAACTAATGCTTTGATACCAACTGTGACATCCCCAAAATCACGGCCAGAAAAAGACCGGTTTTTGTTTATACTTTATTTCAAAATCAGAGTAACCTTTTAATAAAAGAGTTGCGGAATTTGTCCCAAAACAATAATATGATAAAGAGTTATCAAAATCATTTCCTTAGAAATGTATTTCATTAAAAGACTCGGAAGATCATGTTCGATACAGTACATAAGTATAAACAATACAATATAAGCCTTACTACATTATTTCATATCTACAGGTTTATATCCGTAATCCCTCATCCCAATACATCACAACTATGCTCGAGTGCCACTACCTGTAATACATAAAACTGAGTGAGTCAGGCTTGGGAGCCTGGTGAGCACATAGGGTTTTCAACCCACATTAAATAAGTTTATTAATTTCATCGACCAACAATAACCCGATTACCCATTCCCGTTATCCTCACATTACGTCCCTAAACACCTATCATAAGGGACCTATCCTAAGGATCATAATCGGGATGGACACTACTGCAAAGGGGTTCCTTAGCAATTAATGTCCTAAAGGCAACCATGAGGGGGATGGAGTACACCAGTGAACACATCGTTCACAAACACCTACAGGTTACGAGCCTGCCAGCGTTCCACTGGATTGTCTAGAAGAGTCCGTGGTCGTCATCTATACTCCGCTAGATGACTGGATCAACAAAAACAACATCGAGGCCTCTCATCATTTGATCACACATCACCTATTACATCTACCCATGTTTTAACCCAACATTTTCGTAGATATATAATACATATACAGTTTAAATCATTGAAAACATGTATAAAAACGTTCATCCAGCATAGATGGCAAATATTCAGATAATATGCACACATAGCACGTAATTTATATAAAATACTTCATATCTATGTGTAAGATGAAAGTAACTATGCACTCACTTGAAAAGGTGGTGATTCCAAACTAAGACAGCACTTCGCTTCTTAAAAATAATTTCCTTCGACAAAACCTAGTATTATTACCACTAGAGTTTAGTCTATTATTCGCCGAGACTAATTAATAGTCTAGCTATTATTACTATTATATAAGCGTTAAAAAAAAATACTTATATAACCCATAATAATAGCCAAAGTATTTATTATAAGTTCTTAATAACGTTACTATAATTAAATAAAAGCTATATTAAAAATAGCGTAGACGTAGCTCACTTACATCGGGTTTTATAGAAAACCAGACTTTGCTTGGAGAAGCGTTTTCGAGCCGAAAAGCTCTTCTTCTCAGAGCCTTCGAGTGCTCCGGTGCTTCCGCCTCGTGCTAGGGAGGTTCCCTAGGCTTTTCGGGGGATTTCGGGGCTAGAGAGAGGTTATAGAGAGAGAGAGAGTAAAGAGAAGAAAGAATGAGAAAGGTGTGAAGAAAATGAGGGTGGGAGAGGTTCTATTTATAGGGTGAAAATGGATGAACTTGGTGCCACATGTCACCATCTAGCGGCAAGACTTGGGGAGAAAGCAATGGCCAAGATTGTGCCACATCACTCATTTTCGCACAACACACTTCCGACTTCTAAAATCCGTAACTTTCACATACAACCTTCGTTTTGATGTTATTTATATCCACGCGTAGGTAAAAATAATATCTACAACTTTCATTTTGACTCCGTCGGCTAATTCTCGACCGATCTTAAATTTAACATTACGAGGCGTTTAGACTGTTAAATGACCGCGAAGAATTCGTAACTCCTTTATACGGACTCTGTTTTCGTCTGTCTTTTTACTGTTAATTTCCTATTAATGAGATATTCAACTCTCATTTAAGTCACGTAAGCCAAAAACCGCTCGAACTAAAATTCGAGTTTTGGGTCGTGCACTGCTAAGCCAAATCTTAGAAAAATCATAACTTCTTCATACGAAGTCAGATTTGGGCGTTCTTTTTATGGATTTTCTCGATTTAACATATTCTACGACTTTCATTTAGATCACTAAGGCTAAAAATTCCTCCATCGTAAAATCACTATCTACGCTTCCCGGTGTCGTGCCGGTTCCGTCGCGAAACTTCGACGATCATAACTTCTTCGTTATAACTCGGATTTCGACGCTCTTTATATGTATGGAAACCTTGTGACATATTCTACAACTTGGTTAAGATTATTTATTCTAAATAATCTTTTGTCAAAAAGTCATTTTCGACCCCTATTACCTCTAAATTGAGTAGTTCGGATCTACGGGCGTTACATAAATAGACCCCGTAACTGGTTGGAATACACCGGAGGGTAGGGCGGGCACCTATATATGCTTGGCAGTATGTTTATGATATGTTATTATATGGTAGTGGTACGGATGAAATAGACCCCATAATTGGTTGAAATATACCGAAGGTTAGGTCGGGCACCTAGATATGACTGACAGGATACGTCGAGCACCCATATATGCTTGACAGGGTAGGTCGGGCACCCATATATGCCTGACAGTATGTGATTATTTGGTATGATGGGGGAACTCACTAAGTTTTGTGCTTACGGTTTTTAGTTTTGGTTCCAGGTACTTCTTCTTCAGAAGGAAAGGAGCTGGCATGATTGCAGTGCATCACTCCATGATTTCCGCACGTGAGATCTTTGGGAGTTATACTCTGATGATGTTTTATTATGACATGTTTTGATTATTGATATTTTGGTTTTGATATGGGATGACACGATGGATGTTTTTATATTAATGGTTTTATAATTACTTAATTAAAAATGAAATTTTTGGTCTTGAATTTTGGGATGTTACACATGTATTCCTTCGTTATCCATTCCTTCATCAATCATCCGCTCCTTATCTATGCTCTCCTCATGGTTTCCCTCCTCATCCATTCCTTCCTTATTCATGCCCTCCTCATGCATAATATCCCCATCCATCTATTCCTCATCTCCAAGTAATTTAGTTTTAGGGACTCCTTCAACTGTTATTTGGAAAGAAAATCCAACATCATGTAACAAGCATAAGAAAAAACAGTTAGACATATTAAGCATCATAGCATGAAGAATGAGAAAGCATACCTGTGACATATCAAGTTGCGCAAGTACTTCTTTTTGACAATTAAAGTGTTGTAATTCTACTTCATTGATTCCAATACAATCCCTAGTCTCCTTTGTAGTGTACTTTGACTGCCTTAGGTTGTTAATTTGAAACCTTATATCACTTAGGATAAACGGTGTTGTAAAATTGCCTCCACCGGTATGCTGACATGACATCTTTACGGCCGGTAAACACTAGGCCTCACCAAAAAATTTACTGTCGGTATAATACCGACGGTGGGTTTCTACCGATAGCAAAACTTTGAAAATCGAACGATGGGTTCGAAATGGGACGTTGCCAATGGTTGGCAACTTCTACTTTCTCGTCTTTTTTTTCTTTCTTTTTTGTAAACAAATTTACTTATATATCTATATATATACACACACACACACAAACATAAACACACACATACATACCATTCTTCCAAAAAAAAAAAAATACCAAATTACACACTTTACACACTTTTCATTCAAAATGTGTTCCAACAATCCAAACTCTTCCAAGAAAAATGCTCCAAACCAAAATGTTTCAAATGCATTTGTACTTTTTGGCTACAATCTGTTATCACCACCCCCTTACCAGCCACAAATGGATGGTGTTCCTACTTATTATTCACAATTCTAAATGCCACAACAATGCAAATTCCAATCCGAACTGCAAACCTAACCATCCCAAACCCAATTTCAATTTCAATCCCAATCGCCTTTCACACCTTCAACCAAAATTCTTACCGATTTCGAACACGAAGAACAATAACCTCAACAAGAAAGGGAAGGCCAATATGAGAAGACGGACACATAAAGAAGAAATCGAGTTAGCAAATGCATGGGTCGACATATCCAAAGATGGTGGCACAGGAAAGGGTCGATCCTAGCTCTAGCAATTTAATAGTCACTAAACTACTAGGTAACAAGTTCATGTAATTTAATGGTTACGAAGCTACACTTAACTTGACTTGAAGCAATAAAAGTTACAAATGTTAACATGCTAGGTAATGATAATCAAACACAAGCATAAAACAATTATTAAAATCCATAGATTAGATAACAAAACCATAGAGTTAAAGTATCATCCAGCTAAACGAAAGCAACTAAATTTAGCTACTCATGGATGAAAACATAGATACAATCTCAATAGAAATCGACATAATTAAATGAAACCAAATCGATGTGATGATGTGTTCTTCAATCTCTTGATCTTTAACTAATTCTCCTTTAAAAGGATGTTTTGTGCACTTTATGGACCCTACAATTGGTTTCTTAGAATAGTTATCCCCCAGAAAACTCTCCAAAAGCCTCCCCAAAGCCTCTTCAAATCGTAAGAGTGAAGGATAATATAGAGTTGTGAAAATACGTGCTTCACGACGTGAATAAGGGTTTCACGTCATGACTTGGGTACAAATCCTTATCGGACAAGGATTCTAACTTCCCGCGTACTTGTCTTCTAGAATACATACTCCACTTTATGATGTTGATGGCCACATCGTGACTAGGGTTTTTTCGCTGAATTTTTCTTCTTTTAATCGTCAATCGTCCAAAGTTCCAATTCTTGTCAATTTCGGTCCCTATTCTTCAAGAGTGTTCATTTTGGTTGTAAAATACAAATTTATCTAATAAGTACCATATATCTTAGCAAATAACCAAAATATTAAATAAAATGTAATAAGATATTGCCTAAAAATGTGTATAAATATGATAATATCAAGTGTAAAGTTGGAATCTGCCATGTACGCAGAGCGTACTTCTTGCTATGCTTAGTGTAGCCAATTGCAAACCCGACTCCTCCTGCTCAATGCTCTACGCACATTATAGAGAAGTGTACGACGTGCGTACAACTGCCATTGAGTTTCATTGACTTTTGACCAAATGTGCATTTTTGACAAGTTGTGAGGGTTCTGGATCTTGGGAGGGGAAAAATGGTCTTTGCCCAAATTATGGATTAGATTTATCTTGGGATTAGTGAATTATGAAAATTACCTTATTAATTAGGGTTAACTGGTGTAATTATTAGGCAGAGTCTAGTTCCGGTAGTTCGAGTGTAAGTTCTATTAGTTATTTGTGCACGGTGAGTCTCCTTACTTATTCTTACCTGCGTGGTAGTATATATTTATATATGTGATGACCAGCTGAGTGTATGTGCTATTTCTGTGATATGTATTACCTTATGTATGCTGGGACTTTGGGTAGTCTCTAGGGTTGCTGATAACCAACAGGGCATGCTGTTTACCCTCTAAGACTTCGGATAGTCTCTAGGGTTGCTGATAACTCATAACTGTTACATGTGTTGTGTTTTATGTGGTATTTTGGGAACTCACTAAGTTTCATACTTACAATTGTTGATCAAATGTGTTTCGAACACTTTTGAGGATTGCGGGAAAGCGAATGCTTAAATTGTACACATTCGCTTGTAGTTTATGATGTCAGATATTTTTCGGACACTCTGATATTTTGATGATGATTGTATTTGACACTGTGATTTTTCGTGGGATGGTTTCTTTGAACAATCTTTTTATCTGAAATTAAAAATGAAAATTTTGGTTTGAAATTTTAGATGTTTCATTATGCATTATAAATTTTTATGATTTACGGAATATTATATTAAGATCTTAATATGTTAAAGAGAAATTAATTACATGAATTTAATTTTGTGTTCCATTTGCATGTTTACTTAGAAAATCTCCGATGGTTACAATATTTTACGATTCAAAATAAATGTCATATCATTATTCTATTAAATTGACATCTAAATAAATAAGTGCTCCAATGATTGAACTTATCTAAATAGTTTTTTTTTAATAAATTTAACTATATTCCTTTATATATCCGAAATATTTTATAAAAGATCCTATTTTGGATAGTCTATTTTTAAAAACAAATAATTTTTAATACGAACATATAAACACAAGAATATAGGCTCATTATTTATATATATAAAATATAAAAAATTATTATGTTATAGTTATAAAAATACATGATAAAACATTGAAAGTAGTAAATTATTGTCATAAATTTTTATTTTTTTATACATGAGATGTTATAAAATATTTAACATGTATAAATAATAGTAAAAAATTAAAAATGCTTATAATTAAATAGATAAATGAAATGTAGCTAAACTAGAAGGGTTGATATGTACAAGTTATATAAATGGCTTCACCATCAATGTTGGTACTTTTAAATTCAATACCTCCACAACTTGTCGTTTTTTTTTATTTATAAAAAACATATAACGAATTAAAACCCATGTAAGATATTATTGTACAGGGATACACATAGAGTTAACACATTATACAAAACAAGTATCCAAGGTTGTAAGGTGATGATCCCAATCTTACTTGGGTTATTTTTCATTATTTTTGAGTAAGATTGTATATTTATATGATTTATGGTAAGATCATAATAACGTTAATATTAAAAAAAAAAAAAAACTCTAAATATTTTTTCTAAGATAATTCCATTCAATCTTATCATTATGATTTTGCAAACCAAAAAATAATTTTATATAAAATTCCAATCATAACAACATAGTAAAATAGATCTTTATTTCGAATGTTTAAATGTCAATATTTTAGAAGTCTAGGGACGAAACGTTTTACATGAGTATATATATTCAATTATTCAGTGACCACAACTGCAATATTGGGAATATTGGGGCTGTCCGAGAACTATCAAGACAGAGAAACAGAAAATGAAGCCAACGCCGGCGGAGCTCTACGTTGAGATGGAAGATCAAGCGTCGACGATGGAGATGGATGTCGATGACGCTGAAGCACTAGATATCTTCAGAGAAGGTCCGTTAGACACCGCCGACCACCACCGTCTCACCGATTCCGATTTCTTCAACTCATTCGAAGACGATTTCAATGATGCCGATATCAACTGATGCTAATGTTTCTGTTGGTAACAGTTTCGATCTTGCTGTTTCCTTTAGCTCTGTTTGTTGTATCTATGGAAAATCTACTCCTTAATCCAATCCGAATTAAGCTGTTGTAGTTTGTGAGCTACATTATCTACTCCAATCTGTTACTTAAATCAGCATCCTGTTTCTCTTACATGTGATTTTATGTGCATCTTAAGCAATTTGGTAAGTCATATTTGTATCGATTCAGAGCCTGATTTTGTTAGCGATTTGGTTCAGGTACTGGTAGAACTTTTAGGGCTTTTTTTTTTTCTAGGTTTAACGAGAAACATCATTTTTATCAACGTCCTGGAGAAAATTTAATGTCCTTGCTCTTGCATCAAAGGCATCAGCTTGGAAAACCAGTTAGGGTCTTGCATCAAAGGCATCAAAGGATTTAATATCTGATTCTTGTTAGACATGAATGTGAACATGTACATCTTTGTACATACAAACCTGACAGATGATTTATTATTTTTCACTTGGAACATAGGGTCTGTTGCAGTGCTAAACCATTAAGAGGCACTGAATGAACCAGTGCTATTTGGTAAAGTAATTATGTTTGGTAAGGTTGCTGAAGGAAAATAAATAAATAAACTGAACGAGAATAATACAAGATAACGTTTCAAAGAAAAACCCAAATTTAACAATTCCAGGACACAATTGTTGGCTACATTGGCAAATGTCATATTACTGTGTATATTTTAGAAGGTTTAAAAAGAAGTCGCATTGTATTTTTGGTTTTTGTGTATTATATGTAGTTACAATGTTATAATTTGATAGATTGTCCAGAGTATAGTGTATTAATAGAAAAAAAAAATTAATTAAAATTAAATTTAAAAAAAAAAAAAGAGTAAATTACATGAACGGTCCTATGGTTTGGGGTAATTTGCGCGTTTGGTCCCTAACTTATTTTTCTAACTCGGAAGGTCTGTTACGCGTTTGGTCCCATCATACCTAAAAAGATTATTTTACCCTTGATTTTTTAATTTATTTATCTAAATAAACCTCCAAACCCATCCCTTCACCTTACCTTATCCACCACATTATTTTTCTCTATTTAAATAATAGTACTTTTAGGTAAATTATGAACCAAACGCGTAATAAAAACAAATAGTAGGGATCAAGCGCACAACAAAAACAAACAGTAAGAACCTTTCGAGTTAAAAAAATAAGTTAGGGACTAAACGTGCAAATTACTCCTAACCATAGGGACCATTCATGTAATTTACTCTTTTTAAATTTTTTTTTTTTAAATTTTAATTAATTTTTTTTTTTCTATTAATACACTATACTCTTGGACAATCTATCTAATTATAAAATTGTTCCTCAAAAGATATTATACTTGAAACATGATATGGACGGAAAGAATTAGATACAATCCTTGTTGTTCATGTTTGATTTTTCAATTATTTTTTTGAATTCATTTGATTTATTGCAAATGTATAACTAGAAAAAGAAAATGAAAACGGATTTGATTTGCGAAATTTGAGAAAAAGAAAATAGAATGCCATTAACAAATATTAGAAAGAGGAATTTTGAACTCTGTTGATGAATAACTAGTGAAATGATTGAGCATTTTGCGTTCAGATGGTACAGTTATTTTATTTTATATGATAGTGGGTCAAACGATTCTTTTGTACTATTATAAATTAAGAGCTTAACTAGGATTTGAACCCTCTACGTGATACTGCAGAAATCCGATATGTTGAAAAACATGATGCGAAATGGATAAGGTTTCTTAGTAGAAATTTTATCACCAAAGTTTTAACATTCAAACGTGTTTAGATTATAACATTATTTTTATAAATTTTCGAATCAAACAATTATATATGGAGGAAGCAAATAAAAATAAAGAAAAACTATAACAAAATCATACAAACAACCAAAAATATAACTTTAAAATATAGTAAATGATCAAATCGTAACATATAATATAATTGTCAATGAAATTTGACTTGAAATACACAAAAGAAAGTAGATTATTTTGTGTATAAACACGTTCTCATATACAAAAACAAAATAAAATAATCGGAGCGAAGCCGTTAACTTGTAACATTCCAAATTCTCAAATTTCTTATAAAATTGGAACTTGAAAATCTAAAATATATGTACAACTAATTTCAGAAAAAGTAAATAAATCATAAGAATACCTGCAACTAGAAATGAGTTTTAGAACTGGACAGGTTCAGAATTGGAACCAGTTTTTCTATATTATAAGAACCGGGAACCGGACCGTCGGTTCTAGCATTGATTCCGGTTCCAGTCCCAGTTTTTTGGTTATTTTTCAAATTAAAACCGGTTGAAATATTATAGAATATATGTTATATATTGGAGCTTGTAAATGATTCAATATTTAACCAAATTAAGATTTTTTACATTCTAAATTGAAGTACAAACACTAAGGGGGTGTTTGATAAGAAAAAAAAGAGTTGCTTATTGCTTATTCCCACAATAAGCTAATTTGAGTGTTTGGATAAAATCCAGCTTATTAAGCTAAATAAGCTAATTTTAATAAGCATCCCTTCCCATGCTTATTGCTTATGGGTGAGTTATGCATATTTTAAAAGCGGGACAAATTCCAAAAAAAAAGTTAAAACAGAAAATAAGTAGCATTGATATGTTATCTTCTGGGGTTTATAACTGATTCAATATTTAACAAAAATACGTGTTTTTATAATCTAAAATGAACTACAAACACCAAATTACATGCTGGAAAAAAAATTAAGTAATTCCAGCGTTATATGAATGGGTTATGCTCATTTAAAAAAATGGGACAGATTAAAAAAAATGCTGAAATAGTAAAAACGCAGTATTGATATTCTTTTTTCTGAGCATGTATCCGATTCAATATCTAACAAAAACATATGTTTGTACAGTAAAAAATGAATTACAAATTCCAAATTACATGTTGGAAAAAAAATCAAATAATTATGACTTCAGATGAGTGAGTTATGTACATTTTAAAAAACAGGAAAAAATATCAAACCGGTTCCGGTTTTTAGAACCGGGATCGATTTTCATTAAAATGGAGAACCAGTAACTAGACCTTATTACAAATTCCGGTTCCGGTTCCGATGCGGTTCCGATTCCGACAGTTCTAATGCTCATCTCTAGCAATATAACATTGTCGTACGAACCTTTATAGTATGTTAAGGTTATACTTGGCAACATGTTTTAACTTTTAGCTTAAACAAAGGAAATGGAGTAATCTAACTCTTATGACTAGCCTTTTTGTATAAAATAATTTTTTTTTTTGGAAAAATGACCACTTGATCCGGAATATCATATTCCGGAGCATGATGTTTTGTTCCGGAGTGTGCTCCGGAATACAATATTCCAGAGTATTTATGATATTGTTCTGGAGTGGATGTCGATTGGTGGGCATGAGATCCGGAATCTGACACTCCATACCTTCCGGACTAGAAAAATGTATTCCGGACTAACGTTCGGAACGACCGTATATTCCGGAGTGGTTTTCCGGAGAGATAGAATTTGGGGTTTTCTATGTTTTTCTTCAAAATATGCAATACATTTGTGTGTTCGATACTTTCCAAAAAATGTTTCGATATAAGTACGTATACGGTTTTTTTTTTCCATGTTGAGTTGCATTTTCTAGTGGAGGGCAATGACAACATATCGATGGATATATGCAGTATCTTGCTTCGGATTACACATGCTTTAGTGTAGATATAACAAGTGATATCAACTACTTTATGTTAGCTACTAATGATGTTGGTTGATGATGGTAATATAGTTCCACATGGAGAGCCAGTGAAACATTTTCAGAGTTACACTGAATTTGATGGGGATGATCATGAAGATGGAGAAGAGGAAAATGATCCCTTACCACAACCCCGAAAAGCACACCAGGAAAAGTTTCATTATTATTTTTCTGATTCTGAAGAAACACAACCCACCCATTGGGGTTTGCCTGATCCTTTACCACTGCCCGAATTAGCTCAAAAAAATCATAAAAGGGACACATCACACACCTATAATTCCCATCTTAGGTTATTCCAACTCTTTAAAAACAAAGAAGAACTTAAGCTTAATTTAGGATTGAAAAGTGTTAGTGAAGGTTTCCTAAATAAAGTGAAAAAATCTACAAAAGACAGGTTTGGAGTTGTTTGCTATATGGATAATTGTGATTGCCGGATAAGGGCAATAAAACATAATACCACTGATTCATTTCAAGTAGTTAAACTATTGAAGAAACAAACTTGCTCAAACACACAACTACGTCCACATCACCGACAAGCCAGCAAAAAGGTATTGGTCACGTCTTGAAGGGCATATTAGCTGATAGTACTGGTAATAAGTTGTGGGGAAAATAGATAAAAGGAACAGTAAATGACCGTCTTTGTGTACATATTTCATACTGGTAAGCATTGAATGCTAAAATCTATGCTCTAAATATATTGAGAGGGACCCCTGAAGAAAGCTTTCTTAGACTACCTATATACGGTTACAACTTGGAGAATAAGAATCCAGTGACGGCTACACATATAAAGATGAGTGATGACAATAAATTTGAATAATTTTTCATAGCTATACGTTGCGCGGTAATATATTTTATACAATCACTTCTTTATATTTAATGTCCATACACATGCGTTTGCTTTAATTAGATTATTAATTACTTTCTAGGTCCGAGCGTTTCAAAGATGTTTGCATCCTATTATATCATTGATGGCACACACCTTACAGGGAAATACTTGAGCACCATGTTTCTAGCAGTAGGCATGAATGATAATAATCAAATCCTTCCTATTTCATTTAGTATTGGGAAAACTGAAAGTAAAGAGTCATGGATTTGGTTTTTATCAAGACTCAAAGAATGTATTGGGAACATGCCATCTTTGGCTATCATATCAGATAGAGCCAATTCAATTGAAATGTCCATTCAAGTTGTGTTCCCAAATGCATATCACGGACTCTTCTATCGCCATTTGTTGATGAATATGCGATCAAAGATAAGTAAGCAAAAGAAAACATAGATTTTTTTTTGGGAGGCTGCAAATCTAATTTCAAAGAAAGATTAAGTAGGCTATGTCGTGCACTAACCGATGATTGTCAGACATGGATAGACAAAATCAGTAATGAGAGATGGGCAAGGTCGTGTTTCGCCATGGTTTGGTACAATATTATGACATCAAACAACGTCGAGTCTGTCAATGCATTATCAACAAACGCAAGGAAACTACCGATAACAATGTTGATCGATTTCTTTCGAGCAAATATGCAACAATGGTGATGCCAGTGACTTAATGTTGGAGGTAAGTGTTTCCTTATATTGTAATAGTTCAATGATAATTGTAGTGTAATTTACCGTGCATGACAACGTATACGTAAATGTAACGTCCCAAAAATATGAACCAAAATTTTCATTTTTAATTTACATAAAACAGTATTATAGAAACATCATCAATACAATCCAAGTGAAACTAAG
This sequence comes from Lactuca saligna, assembly GCF_052625555.1. NCBI lineage: Eukaryota > Viridiplantae > Streptophyta > Magnoliopsida > Asterales > Asteraceae > Lactuca > Lactuca saligna. The sequence goes on from NC_136418.1 coordinate 92,986,604, forward strand.
TGTATCAACATCGTATCAATCAGAGTAAATCACAAAAACGGAACTATGTGGTGTGTGCGATCCAGTCATCCCGAGCGCTTCCCCTTGGAACCAGAAGTACCTGAAACATAAATTGAAAAATGTAAGCATAAAGTGTAACATCCAAAAATATGGTCCCAATAAATTCATTATTATAATAAATAAAATAATATCTCCAAATATCAATCATACATCTCAACAAAACCAATGTATTAAATGTTATCAAAATCAGAGTGAATATCAAATGCGGAATCCCAATAGTGTGTGCGATGCACTCAACTCGAGCTCTTCCCCTTGGAACCGGAAGTACATGAAACATAAACTAAAAACCATAAGCACAAAGCTTAGGGAGTTCCCCAAACTACCTCATACCATACATACAATAATCATATAATGGGCCCGCCCAGTCATCGGGCCCCGCCCGGACGCCCGGTCATAAGGCCCCTCCAAACCATCGAGCTGAGCTCAAAAGTAATTCGGGCCCCGCCCAACATGCATATACATATATCAAATAAACACATTCACATGCAACATAGATACATAGCATATAAACAGTAGGTGGCCCCACCCGACATTGGACCTTAGCCTGGAAAACAGATAAACACATACACCTGCAAGAGTCATAAAGACAACTAGCATACTATCATAGCATAAACATAACCCAACATTGGTGCCTTCAACCCGCAATACCTGAAGATGAAAACTCACTTCGAAAAGCTGATCGAAATGAATGATCCCTGACTGCTGGTCCTATGACTCCCAAGCTATCAATTACCGATAAAAGCTGATTAACATTAGGGATCTACCTCATAACTAAAATACCTACTTGGGGTAAAAAGACTATTTTACCCCTATCATAACTTAGTCCATAATGAAACCCTAAATCACAATCTAATAGCCCAAAAGTCCAACAATCCAACATATAGCCCAATTTCCAATTGGGCCCAATCTCTTCTCACGTGCCTTAGCCCAAGGTCCAATAATATATCTCTAACCCAAAAAGTCTAAATCTAGATGGTCCACCACATCCCAAAGTTACCAATCCATGAAAGTCACCCAACCCAAGGCCCAACAATGCGACACCCAAAATCAGTGAGTACGCGGGCCATACCCGATTGTACGCTAAGCGTACAGGCTGCATGGCTTGTACGTTGTGCGTACAACATTGCACACTCACCTTACTCTCTTGTTAAGCCATAATCCCAAAAGGAACTTAATACCTTAAGATCTGAGGCTCCAAACACAGATCTAAGTCCAATGAAATGTCTTAACCCATAAAGTCGACCACTTGGTGGCTTGCATGCCCCGAAGTGAACCCAAACTTGGAATATGACAACCTACTTCCTTATAAATGAACAATACTCATGCATGGATACTTCAAGAGCTCCAAGATGGAAACTTTCTGACTTCGGGACTCAAATAACACCAAGGGTGGCAACCCTAAGCTTAGGGAACAACCTTGATCAATAAAGCTTCATCCATGGGACTAAAAAGGTCCAAAACCCAACACAAGAGATCTAAGTTTTCATACGACATGTTCAAGGTATTATACCTTGCAAGAGCCTGAAGTGAAGCAACCAACTCGGATCTACACCTTCTCCTTGAACCACCACCTTGCTTCAACCTTTACTTCCTTGGAAAAGTGGACCAGAATACCAATAATGCACTCAAGAGATCTTTCAAGCACAAGAACACACAATATAGGAATTAGAGTTTCATGGGGATGCTTAAAGATGAGAGTGAGGCTGGTCCTTAAGTCATAGTGTTCTTTATATAATGCTCAAACCCTAAAATTTAGGGTTTTTTTGGTTTGGACACGTACGTTGCACGCACGCTTTAGTACGCAGTGCGTACGTACATGGCATCCGTGTCTAGATTCAACCAGTACGCCCAACGTATGTAGTATGGTATGCCCAATGTACGTAGGATGGTACGCGCAACATATAATATCCCCTCAAGGCCCAAAATGGTGAAAGTCCAAGAACTCCAAGGTCTAACCAAAAAACGAAATGAATAAATAAAATAAATACATTTGAAATTAAACGTTACAATTCTCCCCCACTAGAATCATACTTTGCCCTCGAAGTCCGCCACCTCGAACAACTTGGGATAATGCTCCCTCATTTCTTCCTCCAGTTCCCATGTCCATTCATACCCCTTGCAGTGTAGCCACTACACCTTAACCAGCTCCACAACCTTGTTCCTCAAGGTTTTCATTCTCTGATCTAAAATTTCCACCGGTCTCTCGATGTAACTCAGGCAGTTATCCACTTGAATATCCTATAAGGGTACAACTATGGAATCATCTACTAAACACTTTTACAGATGAGACACATGAAAAGTGCTATGAATTTGGCTGAGCTCGGTTGGAAAATCTAGACGATATGCAACCCAACCCACCCGAGCCAAAACCTTAAAGGGACCGATATATTTAGGGCTCAACTTTCCCCGCTTCTTGAACCGGATGACACCTTTCCAAGGTGAAACCTTCAGGAGAACCATATCTCCCACCCGGAACTCCAAATCTAACCGACGCTTGTCGGCATAGATCTTCGATCAACTCTGAGCTGTCTGGAGTTTGCTCCAAACCTGCTGAATCATCTTAGTGGCCTTGAGTACCACCTCGGTACTCCCCATGACTCGCTGACCGACCTCGCCCCAACAAATCGGGGTCCTGCATTTTCTCTCATAGAGCATCTCAAAAAGAGGTCGATCAATGCTAGCTTGATAATAGTTGTTGTATGAAATTCTTCTAACGGAAGATACATATCACACCTCCCACCAAAATCTAATAGGCACGCATGCAAAATATCCTGAAGAGTCTAAATTGTCTGCTGACTTTGCCTATCGTTCTACAGATGAAACGTTGTACTGAAATGGAGACGAGTGCCCATCTTGTTATTAAACCGATTCCAAAACCTGGAAGTAAAACGAACATCTCGGTCGGAATCCATCGGCACCGGCACCCCATGACATGCTACCACCTTACAAACATAAATCTCGGCTAGATTCTCTACAGAAATAATCTCATGGATCGAGATGAAGTGTGCGCTCTTGGTCAATTGATCCACAATGACCCAAATAGAAACCATTCCGTGCGCGGTCCTAGGAAGCTTCGTGATAAAATCCATCGTGATGTCTTCCGATTTCCATATAGGAATCTCTAACGGCTGCATCTTGCCATGAGGTCAATGATGCTCGGCCTTGACTTTCCTACAAGTCAAGCACCACTCCACAAACCATTTTATATCCCGATGCATGCAGGGCCACCAATAATTAGGGCGAAGATCCCTATACATCTTCGTCGCCCCGGGATGGATGCAGAATCTCGACTTGTGAGCCTCCTCCATCAAAACTTGGTGCACCCCACCCCAATACGAAACCTAGACTCTTTGATGCAGAGTCAACAATACGAGGTTATCATAATTGAAGGAATCCACCTGAACCACAATCCGTTCATTCTTTCGGTGGCTCTTCATTCATAGCCTCAACCTATGCCTCCCAAGTATGCTCCAACAATGGAGTAATCACTGTCATCCTCAGGCATATATCTCAGATCGGTTCCACGATCGTCTTGCGGTTGAGAGCATCGGCCACCATATTGGCCTTACCTGGACGGTACTGGATCTCACAATCATAATCCTGTTGGGTTATGAGCATTCTAACACTCCTAAGTGTACATGCAACCCTAAATACCTTGGATCTATGTTTTCTCTATTATACATGCAAATATGAACATCCAAGGTATTATCCTAATCTAGCATACAATATTATCAATATAACAAGATAGAATACATACCTCTTTGATAGTGCTTGTCTTCATGAAGCTTGAGTGCTTAGTGCCCCAAGTGTGACACCTCAAATGGTTCACACAACACCAAATACACTTGGAATAACTTGAGAGGATTCTACACTTCATAAAATCGATTAGCCCTCTCTAGAATAATCTAGTGACCGATTTTGGGAAGAATAATATCTTTATACAGTGTTACAATTAGGGTAAACCCTAATTGTCATGACTTTCCATTTCCTTGGATCCATGGGTTCAAATACACCATGGAGCATCCATGGAGCATCATATGGGTTTTGGCCCAACTAGATAATCCATGGAGCATTAGCCCACTATATAAGTATGGATGATTTACACAATCAACCCATATATTTAATTAGTCTTCTTTTGATCACTTAATTAATCCTAGATTAATTCTTGATCAATACTAATTAAATAATCTTATTATTCTTATTATTAATATACTAGAACTTATAATATATTAATAACCATAAGTGTCTTATTTCTCTCATTATAGTCTATCCAAGTGCATGATGCCATGCAACCCAAATGGACCATGCCGGGTCGGGTCAAGTCTTACCAATTATAGTTATGGACTTAGACATTAATCCAACAGTCTCCCACTTGGATAAGTCTAAAACTATTATTGCGTATGACTTCAGGAACCAACTAGCAATCGTAGCTCTCAAAAGCTTCCGTCGAACTCTGACCTTGTAGATGAACTCTGATTTTTGTCAACGACTTGTCCATTAGATAAGGGATCATATATTCCTCCATTCTAGATATCATATAGACTGAGACATGGATTATAATCATTCTCTCTGTCCATTTGTTGTTTCCCGATTTCCGATTTATGACGACTGACTAATTGAACAAATCAAATCAGTCCTGGCCCGACCGAGCACTTCCATTTGTCATCATCAAATCATCGAGGGGCCCACAGATATCGCTTTTATCCCGAAGGTAAAAGGAATGGATAAACTTTGACTCATATGGCTTGTTCTACTACTTGTTGAATCATACACAAAGACACGTTTTATAGCACCGAGTTACCAAATGCAGTTTCGTGCAATCAATGTACAACCAACTCATAGTAACAACTCATATCTCTAGGTTTGAAGAATATAAGATATTATTGTCTCATGATCACTCGTGATAAAATCCATGAAGTGATTCCAATGAGCGCGGGTTGAATCCAATACTCAGAACTTATGAGCACTCATGAGTGTTGTAGCCCTTTGTCCAACATCTTAGACCTCTACAAGCCAACCCATGACAGTCTTAATTCATATCTACTTCCAACATATGACCGACTGTGGATGGTTTAAATAACTTAGTCATTCCGGAAGAATAACCTAGTTTATTCGGGAAGTCAAAACATGCAAAGTGAAACACAATAATAATTGAATCCAATATGGTCTTAGAACTTATGAATATAAATAAAATTCCTTTTATTTATCACCATATGATTACACATTATTCATTGTATATTGTTTCAGCTATCAACATTATTCTTGAATTTAAAACAATAGTTGTCCCATGCTCCAAGCATGCACACTATGTTTTCTAAACACTAGTCATGCCATACACCAAGTATGCATACTATGTTTGTCTATGATCTTTACTTTGTGAACTAGATCAATTGAACATAACTTCAATGATTCTCTTTTCACACTCTCAAATCCTTACTGTAAATACAAGAATTCCAAATTCATGTTATTTACTGAAATCTGTTAGATTCTAAACTTATATGCATTGATCCTCTTGTAATGATTATGCACAAAGTCAGAAAGACTTTGCAACAATCATTACAGAGTATTCCAAAGGAGATCAATTCCTTGGAAACATCCTTCTTGCATTAAGTTTCCTTAATCTTACACAGATTGAAAATTCTAACTTTGAAAACATTTCCAGATTCCATTTTGACTATCACTTCTGAACAAGAGTTGCCTCCTTACAGATTATGTCAATATGGTCCTTCCGGAATTATCACTATACTTCCAATTGTCCTTGAGAAACCAGTCTTTGGTAAACCTTAGATTGTCCTCGACAATTGTTTAATCCTTTTAGTCATATCCAGTTCTAAACCTTTTCCCTTCTTAATGCCTTAGGCATTTGGAAAATTTTAGAAAGGATGAATATAGCACATGTAATCGATCCTATATCCGAAGCATATGGGACACGATTCATGATGTCTCACATAAAGACTAAACCAGTCTTTTGCTATAACATTTCCATTTCTATTTGCCAAGTTCTCATAATTCAGATTATGAAAAGGGATGCCGTAATCATAATCGAATTTAAGAACGCAAATAATGGATCCATATACAGAATTTCCTTATGTTGAGCCATTCCAACATGAAATTCATATATATCCTTGACTAAATGATTAAAACCTCACGATCTAAGCTTATAGATTTGAGATGAAGTATAATTTCCTCTCCCTTAATTATAGCAAAACAACTTTTTCCCAATTGAAACCTTTTGTTTTCTATAATTAACATTGCTAGCTTGCAATAATTATCGTAATTTTCATGCTCCCACTAACATGATGATTATTAGCATAACACTTATGCTCCCACTAGCTTTGACATGTACTCAGAAATCAGCTGGACTTCTAGAAATCAATACTTTATTGACTTTCTTACCAAAGTTCAGATTTCTGATACTAGATTGTTTTGATAAGACTTTATCAAAAACATACACCTTCCCTTAGATAGCTCATGGGTGTGTCAAAACAATTTTAAGAACTATGAAAAGGGATGCCGTAATCATAGTCTTGATCGTTTTGACCTTTGCCATTTCTCACAAGTCCAAGTTAGTGTGCCGGTAAACCACACACGCTCCACTAACGACTTTGAGAATGCAAACATCACAATTGCTATCTAGCTAAAATCTACTTAGTGAAAGTGTTTCCTCACCATCATTTTCATGAATCGGAGAGAAACCTTATGACACTTCGATTTAATGGTGTATGTGTTCTTATCCATGTGAATTGTCAAAACCATAGTCACAAGACAAGGATAATGACAAATCCAAACTCATATGGACTGAACTCAATCTTAATTTCTTGCCACCTGGTAGCTCAAGGGCCTGCCATTGCTTCCAAGTTGTTGTGCAACCAATTGAGAACTCTAAGAACTCATATGCAAAGCCAACTTTAACTAGAATGGGCACAAAATATGTCAACACGATAGGTTATAAACCTCAAGTCGTGTGTTAGTGAAGAACTTCAGGTTTTTATTCTTGATTAGTTCTTGAGACTTTCAAGACCTTTAAGACTCCCACTGTCCTCTTGACCTATAAGACTCCCTTGTCAAACATCCAAGAGATAGTGCGGATTCTAATCAAGACAAACACTTCACACAATTGGCCGAAGTTGGTCTTTGTTTTATCCAAAACATCACAACTTACCAATTTCAAATGTACAAGAGTAGAAAACTTTTACTCTTACATTTGTCAAGTGTTTTAAACCTTATTTAAGACATGTCACTCAAATTACAATCTTGGAGTATGACTCTAAGACTTGTATTGGAACGAAGTATGACTCATCTTCTTGATTTAACCATTTCAACAATTCAAGATCCCTTCTTCTTAGTCATAAGAATGCACTAAGACTTCCTTAGAGAACTAATTTTGATATGGTTTCTTAATCATTAAGATGATCACAAAACTGATACTAAAGTACTCTCCCATCTTTTCAGATTTGAGAAACTTTTATCCTTCTGCCTAATTTGATTCTTCTTATCCGCTCTGCTATGCATTGGAACCTTTTCCAATGTCTCAGAGTTACACTTAAGCTTGTAAGTATAATCATATTTACTGAACTCTAGTAAAATATGACGAATAGCCTTATATCTTTTGTGGTGGACTGAATCAGTGCACATGACTATGTACTCGATCCCTTAGTCCATTACTTGACTCACACATCCATGTGAATAAGTAATTAGTCTTAATTTTTCCAATACTTGAAAAGTTCTCATTCATCACGCTATACAACTTGCATGATTCCAAGTCCCGGTCCAATTGAGACTTTGGATGATGAGAATCTTTCCTTATTTGGTAAATTTAGACATTACCACAAATGAAGGAATCAATTTCATATTTCCACTCTTGCTATTAATGGAATCATATAAGCAACAATTTTTTTCCTCAAATGCCATTGTAAGGATATTTTTAAAATAAATAAAATCAAAATTTTCTTTTATTTTAAAAACTATGCGGAAAAACTTATCCTTACAATCCATATAAAAACTTGTTGTTATCTATTCCTTAGCAATATCTCATAACTCCTAAGAAGTAGCTCAAGAATCCGATTTTCAAACTACGCGATAGAAATCCATGTATGTGATCAGATTCAGCATATTCTTTCTTTAAGTTCCTTTACTTTTCTTTGATTCTTAAAACATTACCATGTGACCCAATCATATCATGCATCAAGAATCTCAGAATAGAAACTTAACAGAGTTAGAGTAGTGGACTTTACCTGAAGTAGAGTCAACCTTATTGACTTTAACACCCTTAGGTAAATTTGGCAGCTTCGCAAATAATGACCCTTACTTTGGCAATATAAACATATGGACCCTTTGATAATGGTACACAGGACTATTACAGACTTAGCTTTTCTCTTTACCATTTGTTCAACCGAGTTGACTATGGCCGATCCCTTTCCATTGGGAAGAGAATGCTTTTCTGGATTTCCTGTGTCACTATTGTCAATGTCCATCAAGTTTTAAGAAAGTTGATCTTAGCAGTTAGATAAGATCATTAAGGGTCTTGTCATAGTCTATTTCATAGGTGTCCCAAAGGAACTCACTATGTGACTTAGAAAGTGATTGAACCACCAACTTCCTCAAGACTTTGACACCGAACTCTCCCGGCTTGTCAATATGTGACTACATCTCCAAGATGTGATCACACCTCGACCTTGCCTTGCCATTAGGGCTTGAGTGATCTTAAACTTTTCAAGAACTTGTGGGTTAGGGAGAATAATTAGAGGAGGAGAGAGAAGTATGATATCCATGGGACATCATCTTCATTTAGGAAAGCTTGTTTCAAGAGATTTGGGAAGATCATAAATGTCTAATCTAGACATGTTATGGGAGATATTCAAGATAGTTGATCTTTGAGTCCTTAATATGACACCCAATATGAAATATTAAGGCTAGGACCCAACAAACTATTTTATAACTTAGAAGAGGTATGCCGTAATCCAAGCTATAAAACAATTTGAAGGTAGGTGAATGACGATTCACCAATTTCCACCAAGATAAACGAAATGTATTATTAGGTTTTAATTGGTTTTGAAACTCCTAGATCTTTTGAGATTCATTGAACTATTCAATGGCATGTTTCAATCTCGAGTGTGCCCTTCAGGTTTTGTGACTGGGATGCCGAGGATCACAAAACAAGGTGTGAAGTAACCATGCAAATTACTGGGTACCCTTAAGTGTTTATCCCTCAATCGATGTGCCGGTTAACCACACACGCTCCATCGATACTATGATAAACATTAAGTTACCCTTTGCCTACCTTGTTAAATACGAGTTAGTGTGCCGGTTAACCACACACGCTCCACTAACCGACTTAAACAAAGTGCAAAGTGTAATTTCATGGATTAGCACCTTATTCACATTTTTCTAAGTAACTAAGATTGGGTATTATTAAAAGTTTAGTTACTTAGTATTTATCATTAATACTTTTAATGAAGGGAGAATTATAGTCATGTCAAACCCGTTCGGCTAACGACCCTCCACCAGTGAAGCGAGCGGTGGGTGAGAGTGAACACCCATTAAGTTGCCATTTTATAGGCAACAACCTTATACCCACCTTATAGACCGGCTTCGTGAATGAGGCGTACTAGCGGTAAGACCGAATTTACTCTTATACATATAAATATTATTAACTTATAATATTATAAAGTATAAGGGTTGAATTTTAACTTTTAAAATTCTAAGGGCTAACTTGGAATTAAAGTATTCATAAGAGAAAACTTTACAAATTCCAAAACTTGAGGGCAAGTTTTGAAACTATTCAAAACTAATTAATTCCATAACTTATGTATTTAAAGTAGTTTTAATCCAAAAACTCTTCAAGTTCCATAACTTGTGGACAAATTATGGAAGACTTTAAACTAATAAAGAATTAATCTTTTCTTTATTTTATAACTTATGGAATTAATTAAGGTTACATATTTTATTTATTTATTTATTAATGAAGTGACTCTTGAACCTCCATAACTTAAGGACAAGACTCTTCATCTTTTTTGTAACCTTTGCCAACTTTATGAGTTTTATGAGTCTTTAATGTGACTCTTCATGTAACTTAAGGATAAGTTACACAAACACATTTTATACTCAACTCTTAGATTAATTTGGATTGAAAACAACTTTTTCACTCAACTTTTCTATTAATCTAAGCAACTCATAAGAACAAGATAATTCAAATCAAACTTTTTCATGTAATTAGTCTAACCTTTAAACTAATACAAAACATGAATCTATTGACAATTATCTTGAAAATGGATTAGCATGAACATTACCACATTTAAAAACAAGTTTATAAGTTCAAAACAACTTAGGGTAATGTTCCTAGTCCATTTCTAGCCAAAAGCCTCGAAGATATGCTGTCTGGGGTCCAACTCGTCGAGTGCATGAACTCAACTCGGCGAGTTGGATGCATTTTGCCTTGGACTCGGTGAGTCAGCTGGGCTGACAGCACCAAAACTCGATTTTTCAGCTTCTATTGCAGGTATAACAAGAAAACAAGCCTAGGCTCTGATACCACTGTTGGGTTATGAGCATTCTAACACTCCTAAGTGTACATGCAACCCTAAATACCTTGGATCTATGTTTTCTCTATTATACATGCAAATACGAACATCCAAGGTATTATCCTAATCTAGCATACAATATTATCAATATAACAAGATAGAATACATACCTCTTTGATTGTGCTTGTCTTCATGAAGCTTGAGTGCTTAGTGCCCCAAGTGTGACACCTCAAATGGTTCACACAACACCAAATACACTTGGAATAACTTGAGAGGATTCTACACTTCATAAAATCGGTTAGCCCTCTCTAGAATAATCTAGTGACCGATTTTGGGAAGAATAATATCTTTATATAGTGTTACAATTAGGGTAAACCCTAATTGTCATGACTTTCCATTTCCTTGGATCCATGGGTTCAAATACACCATGGAGCATCCATGGAGCATCATATGGGTTTTGGCCCAACTAGATAATCCATGGAGCATTAGCCCACTATATAAGTATGGATGATTTACACAATCAACCCATATATTTAATTAGTCTTCTTTTGATCACTTAATTAATCCTAGATTAATTCTTGATCAATACTAATTAAATAATCTTATTATTCTTATTATTAATATACTAGAACTTATAATATATTAATAACCATAAGTGTCTTATTTCTCTCATTATAGTCTATCCAAGTGCATGATGCCATGCAACCCAAATGGACCATGCCGGGTCGGGTCAAGTCTTACCAATTATACTTATGGACTTAGACATTAATCCCACAAATCCTTCACCACATCCAACCGTCGACACTACCGCGTATTCAGGTTCAGCTGATCCATCAAATACCTTAGGCTCTTGTGGTCCATGTAAATAGTACAACGAACCCCATGGAGGTAGTGCAACCAAATCTTGAGGGTGAAAACTGATGGTTTTGAGCACTATAACATCCCTTTGGTGCACATACAACCGTAATGCTTTGGATCTAAATTTTCTCTTGTTATACATGTAAATTTCATTTTTCCAAAGCATGAAGCCTATCTAGCATACAACTTGATATATGAATCATAAAAAACTAGTTAGATGATTACCACTTAATGTAGCTTGTATTACTTGGCCTTTAAGAGCTTAGCACCTTAAGTGTGATGCCTTAAATGCTTCACAAAACACCACTACCAATTGGAGGAATTGAGAGAGAGGTTAGGAGCACCCTAAAATCGCCTATACTCTTGCTATATGACTTGTGCATCCGATTTTGGGGTCTAAGGGGTTACATATATAGTGCTAGAATTCCAAGAGTCATATGTAACCCTAATTCTTATACTTAGGCTTATGATCCATAACTCATATGGACCAACTCTTCATGGACTCTCACATAAACTTAGTCCATCATGGATTAATAACCCAAACCATATGTATCACTAGTTTACATAATTAGTCCCTATTAATTTAATTAGTTTGTTTTGATCGCTAAATTAATTCCAAATTAATTCTTGATCAACACTAATTAAATAATATTATTTCTCAATTAATATATTATACTTATAATATATTAGTAAATCATAAATAACCTCTTTCTCAAATATCTATCCTATCAGATTTTTCTCATGAATGCAACCCAAATGGACCATGCTACTCTCGGGTCAAGTACATAACAGTTATAGTTATGTGCTTAGACACCTAATCCAGCAGTCTCCCACATGGATAAGTCTAATAACTATAACTGCAAGTATGACTTAAAACCGACTAGCAATCGTAGCTCTTAAAATCCGCTGTTGAACTCTGATACACTATTTAGATAAGGGATCATAAAGTCCTTTGTTCTTCAAGATATCTTGCTGACAAATACATGGAACTTAGTTATACTTATTGTCTAACAGTTTGTTTCTTGATTTCCGATTTGTTGAGCATAGAACTTAATTGAACACATTAATTGAGTCCTGACCGGGACTATCACATAAGTCAAAACAAAATCATCGAGGGGCCCAAGATATCGCTTTTAATTCTCCAAGGATAAAAGGAATAGATAAACTTCGACTTATATGCTTGTACTAACTACTTGTTAAATCATACACAATAACACGTTTTATAACATCAAGTTACTGATGCGTTTTCGCACTATCAATGTACAACCAACTCATAGTCAACAACTCATATATCTTGGTTTGAAGACTATATGATATTATCGTCTCACAATCACTCGTGATAAATTCCATGAAGTGATTCGTGTGAGCGTGAGTTTAATCGAATACTTAAATCTTATTTCAGGAGCACTCATGAATGTTGTAGCAAACTTTTGGTATGTCTAAACAATTTAGACAATCTACAAGCCAAACTCATGACAGTCTTGCCTCAATACCTACTTCCAAAGTATGATCGACTGTTGATAGTTTGAATAATCTTATTATTCTGGAAGTCAAAACATGCAAAATGAAACAATAATAAACAATTGACACAGGATAGTAACTTTACTTATAAATAAAACTCCTTTTATTTAATCATCAAATGTAAATTACATTTTATCTATTACAAGTTTCTAAATAGTTGTGTAATCATCAAAAGTAGTATTGTCCTTCAGCCCAATACTCCTCGTATGCTGCAAGTGCTTAACCCTACTCAGTCCCTTTCTAAGGGTATCTGCTGGGATCACCTCTGATGATACCCTCTTTGCTACGAGGAGTCCTTTTTCTATCTGATGTCTAATGAGGTGATATATTCTGTCAATGTGTCTGGATCTGCCATGATCCCTGGGTTCCTTGGCTAAGGCGACTGCACTCTCGCTATCACAGCAAATCTCCATAGGCTCCTTTATAGCTGGTACAACTCCAAGGTCTTCGATGAATTTCTTCAGCCATATCGCCTCTTTCGACACTTCACTCGCTGCTATGTACTCTGATTCGCATGTTGAATCAAATACAGTCTTCTGTTTGGAACTTTTCCAAGTTATTATTCCTCCATTCACGGTAAATACCCAGCCCGACTGAGAGCGGAAATTATCTCTGTCAGTCTGAAAGCTGGCGTCGCTATACACTATCACTCTTAAGTCATCACTATTACCGAGGGTAAGGACCCAATCCTTAGTCCTCCGTAGGTACTTAATAATGTTCTCTACCATAATCCAATGAGATTTACCAGGATTCCCTTGATATCTGCTGACCATTCTCAAAGAAAAGGCCACATCAGGGATAGTACAAGTCATAACATACATGATCGAGCTAACTGCGGAAGCATATGGTACTCGACTCAGTGTTACTCCGTTTGGTATTGCTTTGGATAGGTAAGTCACATTTCTTGGAATTCTCCATGTTGAAATGCTTCAACACCTTGTCCAAGTAGGTACTTTGACTATGTCCTATTAGTCTTTTACTCCTGTTTCTCAATATCCTTATCCTTAGAATATAAGCAGCTTCCCCGAGGTCCTTCATAGCGAAACACTTTCCACGCCAGGACTTAACCTCCTGCAAGGTTGGAATGTCATTTCCTATGAGAAGTATGTCATCCACATACAACACCAGAAAGCTAACTATACTCCCACTAGCTTTAACATATACACATGACTCATCCTCACTTCTCGAAAATCCAAAATCTTTGACTTTCTCATCGAAACAAAGATTCTATCTGTGAGATGCTTGTTTCAATCCATAAATGGATTTCTCAAGCTTACACACTCTATTAGGGTACTTTGCATTGACAAAACCCTATGGCTGACTCATGTAAACATCTTCAGTCAACTTCCGATTAAGGAAAACGGTTTTGACATCCATTTTCCATATTTCATAGTCATGAAATGCAACTATGGCTAGCATAACCCTTATTGATTTAATCTTTTCTACTGGTGAGAAGGTCTCATCATAGTCAACTCCATAAGTTTGAGTAAAGCCCTTCGCAACCAGTCGCGCCATATATGTGTGTACTTTCCCATCCATGTCGGTCTTCTTCTTGAAGATCCATTTGCACCCGACCATTTTACGACCTGGTATATTGTCAACCAAGTTCCAAACTTGATTGTTATACATAGACTGAATCTATATGTCCATCACCTCTTTCCACTTTGCCGACTCGGGGCTTGCCATGGCTTCCTTGTAGTTATTAGGCTCATACAAATTTACCAGTGTGCTATCACTAACAAATGTATCACCATATGTAGTGATATGGAAACCATAAAATTCAGGTACCATCCTAACTCTACTCGAACTCCTCAGAGGTAAGGACTCGTCAATTGGTTCAACATGAGTTTCCTCCTTGGGTTGAGAGCTACTGGTTGAGGTTCCTTCATCACTTAAATATTGAATCTATTCAAAGTCAATTTGCCTCCAAATGTCCTCTTGGCTTATGAGTTCTCTTTCGCGGAAAACCGCTCCCTTCTCAACGAAGACAACATTGTCACTCGGTCTATAGAAGAGATATCCAAAGGACTTCTGTGGGTAGCTGATGAGAAAACAACACTCACTTTGAGGTTCGAGCTTGTCGTGAGTCTCTCGTCTTACGAAAGCCTCGCACCCCCAAACCTTGATATGTGCTAATGAGGGAACCTTCCTATCGACATCTCGTGAGGTGTTTTGGTAACATTCTTAGTTGGGACTAGATTAAGGATAAGGGCGGCAATCTCTAAGGCATACCCCCAGAATGAGATAGGTAACGAAGCTTGAATCATCATGGAACGAACCATGTATAAAAAGGTTCGATTGCGCCTCTCAGCCACAACATTAAGTTGTGGTGTCCTAGGTGGTGTCAATTGTGAAACAATTCCACGTACTGTGAGATAGTCATGGAACTCGATACTAAGATACTCACTACCTTGATCGGATCGGAGCATCTTTATCTTCCTGCCCAACTAATTCTCCACTTATTGTTTAAACTCATTGAACTTTTCAAATGTTTCTGACTTATGCATGATTAAGTAGATCATCAGTAAAAGTCACATAGAGGCGGTTAGCATCCCTTGTGGTGAATCTGAAGGGTCCACACACATCGGTGTTCATGAGATCCAATAGGCCATCATCCCTTTCACAAATCACAAGTACTAGTGAAGGGTGACTTGGTCATCCTTCGAAACAAACAAGATTCGCAAGTGTCATCCGACTTTAAGTCATATGGCTCCAAGACTCCATCCTTTTGAAGTTGGGCTATGATCTTCTTGTTGACATGTCTAAGAAGACAATGCCGCAAGCATGCCTTGTCTAAACCATTGGACGAATCGATGTGTAATACATTATGTCCTAAGTTATCTACAACCATCATAGTTTCATATATACCATTACAAGGAAATGCTTTAAAATAAAATATACCATTATAAAAAGCATTAATAGGACCAATTTCATTATCAAATGAAAATCTAAAACCTTGTTTATACAAACCATGAAAGGAAATAATGTTTCTCGCCATATCGGACGAGTAGCAACAATTATTCAAATCTAATTCTAACAAACTACTAAGCAATAAAGAATAAATTCCAATCTTGGTGACAAACGACACATTCGTATTCCCCATGATTAAGTTTATCTTCCTATGCTCTAGATCCCTACTCCTTTTTAGTTGTGACAACCCAAAATTTCCATTCTGAACAAACCATTTGAAGCCAATAGAAGTGGAACAGTTACAGTGAAAACTCAGATTTCGAGTATAAGTTTGGCAGTTTTTAGGATTTTACACTTAAGGAGATATTAGGAGAGTGGATGCACTAGGGTTTTGTGCAACACTGTTATTCCAATACTCTAGGATAATAGAGTTCATTCTGAGAATAGAAATATTTTCTGCAAAAAAATCCCAGGACTATATATAGAAAACTGAACCAAATAGTTCATTAGTTGAATTCCAATTAGAGAAAAGCCAAAATTCGCTCTCACGGATATGCGGGGTTTTATCCCAAATTGTGAGTAACTATTTCTAGTAGTGTTAGAAAGCTTTAAATGTGTTCATAACATAGATTACATAGATAAATCATCCGATTTAGGAGTTTACTCCTCAAGGTGTTCTTGGGCGGTAAACTCCCGAAACCAAGCCTAGATTGTCCCCCGTGATTTGTAACTACCTTGGACTAGTATAGGAGTGTATTAGGGACATGAAATCAACCAAGAATCACCCAAGTTTGGGAGTTCACGGCCCAAGAATATCTTAGGCCGTAAACTCCAAAAAGAATGCTCAAATGGTGCTTTCAAGGCACCTAAGGCTTAGACTTGATGTTAGACATGTACCCTAAAGTGTTTAAAGCCTAGAAAACATAAGGAATCACAAGTATTGAGGAGTTTATGGCCAAGACAAGTTCTTGGAATGTAAACACCTATAAAGGGGTCAAATGACACCCTAACTCCTTCCTTATGCCTAGAACCCAACATAGATCTTTACCTTGAAATGCTTGAGACTTGAAAACACCATAACCACCCTCCCAAGGTAGTTTACGGCCGTAAAATCCAAGGGAATATGGTCCCAAGGCCGTAAACTCCTTAAAGGAGTTAATATGGCACCCAAACACTTGTTTAAACCTTGAAGCAATTCACCACTAGAGTTGTAGTAATTCTAAGCTCCATTTAGTGACCCTAAGGAGAGTTTACAGCCAGGAGTTTACTCCCCTGGGCCGTAAACTCCAAAACATATGGTCTTTAGACCATAAACTCCCATTAGAGGCATTTCACTCCTTCGTTGCAACCCATTAGCCTCCTAGCACTTGACCAAAGGCGTTTTCCTCGCGTTTAAATGTTTATACTTGTATAATTAGTGTTTTAATCACTAATTATTTATATACATATGTCTTCATATGTAATTAGGATCATTGTGTGTGTCTAAAGTCCTCACTTGACACTGAGCACTTGCCCGATCCTTCCTTACGATAACAGTCCGTTCCATTCCAGTCACTTACTGCAGGTGAGTTCATACCCCTTAAATAATGTTTTAAACTATTTTTAAATGTTTTATGGCGGGGGGGGGGGGGATACAAGTAGAATTATGCTAGTTATTATATCAATCACATGTGATTAATAAGTAGAATTATGCTAGTTATTATATCAATCACATGTGATTAATATGCAGCATTCAAATGATTTACTACACATTAGCCGTTTTACCAAACAGTTTCCTTTAAATGATTTTTATAAACATTTTATATGTTTTAAACTCCTTATTACCCTGTACATTTTACTCTGTATATCACATTTCAAACTTATTTACGATTGTGTTTCAAACAAATGTTTCCTTATACTTAAACTGTTTTATCAAACCTATGCCTTCAAACTGTTTTATAGGTTGACATCAAGTCGATCTTTTCTAAAGATAATAATTATTTTCAAATGTTTTACAAAACTTATTTATGCTTTTATATTATAAATTGCATGCCTCTATATGTATAGTTATATAAGAAATGTTTAAAAGACTTAGGAAGGCTATCAACCCTATTTCCTTTTCGCGCTTGAGATGTGGTCTGGTGGGATATCGGGTACTCGTCCGAAGGTCGTTTAAATATTAGTTATATAACATATGTACATATATAGTCATAAAAGGTCTTTCCAGTTCATCCCATGCCCTTGGGTAGCAAGGGTATACATCCATGTCCATACGTACCAGTTAGATTACTAGTAAACTACCATATGGGTAGTTTAGGAAGATACTAGAACTATTACTAGAACACAATATCATACAATGAGTCAGTTCATTCATGAGTCAATACTTTCTAGATCATTACTATACATTACTATACTTGCTAGATAGAGAGAGCATACATTACAGCTAGAACATTACAGTACATTACTATACATGCTAGATAGAGGGAGAACACACATTACAACTAGCACACGTAGAACATTGCAGTACACTACTATACTAATACATGATCACACTTACATAAGTACAAGTACATGATCACACTTACATGAGTACGCTTACATATACTTAGAACAGACGTCACTAGGTGCTATAGCACGGAGCCAGTTCAGGATCTAACTATACTGATTAATCACAACGCAATTGTGATAGTTTTATCAAGTATACATGGTCATAGTAATGTGGATGCTCACGGCTTGCATACATGCAGTCGTCGTGGGTAGGTCCCAAAATCCCATTGATAGGGGAGCGTATAGTTTGGGATCTAGACATCACATTATACCTTATCCCTCAAATAAGGTAGTTGAGTACCGATGTAGTTATTTATATCAAATACTACAGTACTTGGAAGTATTACCCTAGATTTAAGGTAATAGGTATGGTTGTAATTCAACACTACACCATAGTACTATTTCTTTTCCCATTACATTCACTTCGTGAATTTTCACACGATGCACGGTAATGTAGAAACTATAGTTTGATTAATGATAGTTAGATTTGGGAAAATACACTCTCTTACGTGAGCCATACATGTAGACACTAGATGCCTTGGTAGAAGGATACGATTAGTAGGAAACATAGGGCTTCCTAGGATCATACAAAACATTTTTATACTTACAGTTCATATACATTTTTATACTTACAGTTCATATACATTCTCAATACTTACAATTCATATACATACAAATACTTACATACAAATTAAGACACTAAAATACTGATGATCTCACCAGCTTCGAAGCTGATACTCGCTTTCAAAATTACTTGTATCCTCAGGTCAACATAGACAGGTACCGATGCAAGGATTAGGGAAGATGGAGCTCGTTGAAGACTCGTCTTTCATTTTGATTTATGCTTTAGTGTTTATTAAAATTTGACAGAATACACTTGTATAATAACTATATTATTAATGCAATGGATGATGTTGTTGCTTGTTTAGTACTTTTCATTGTTGTGATACTGTACATGACGTCCTCCACCCCAGAACGTTTCCGCTGTTCTTGGTTTTGGGGTGTGACAGATTGATATCAGAGCATTGTGTATAGTGAATTAAGTATATCAACCCATAAAAGATATACTAACTATAAATACATAAGGGATTAAAAATACTCTGACCAAGAGTTTATACTTTAAATAATAAAATATTTAAGTAAGTATACGTGCTGCATTCATACTAAAATCAGTGTCACTAGGACAGTACAAAAGAATTACGATTGTTGGGCAACACTAGTGGGCTTAGAGACATATGGTCAAAACTTTGAAGATATAGCCTGATCACCTATATTATCCGAGGGTTGACTAGCATGTGCCTAAGTTTAATTGTGTGGTTGCAACAATGCTAAAATCTTACCAACCCTACCACAATGAGAACAATAGAACATAACATTAAAATTAAAATACTATAGGAGTATTTGGTGTTACTATAAGTACTTTATACTTGAGAACTAAAACGGGATCTTCATTACTAAGTTGATAGTTGCTAAGTGGATACACTAAGGCTATATGTAATTCGGATATTATAGACTTAGAATCTGTGAAAATTTTGCCTTACCCCTATTCTGTGTGAATTTGGAATTAACGTCACTTATTCGAAGGTCTATCGTGTTTAGATTACACATAGCTGGTATGCACTTCACAAATAGCGATGTAACTGATGAAGGTTTTCTAAATAATTATCTAAATAGTTCGTCTAATAATTATTCTCCTACCCTAAATTCTCGCATAGAAAACATAGCTGGACTCCATCCCTCAGCAACCAGTATCTTCCGAATGAAGTCATAGCTGGTTGGTTTGGAGAAGAGCTAGAGAATGATCATCCTATCCCCTTGAATGATCACCATGATGAAGACTTTTCGTATGATGCTAACTCCGAACCAGGGGTTGAGAACCTACCCCGAGCAGCTCCCTTTCCAATTCCTAACCCTCGTCCGACTTTTCATGGCCCGACCTCTGAGTGGGTGGAATGCTTGAAAACAAGGAGCCAAGGACAAGATCAGCCCATGCCATTTAATGGCGGCCGAAGCTTTGACGATTTGAACAATGGGGGCTCAACATATAGAATCTTGCCAATCTTGGTCCGCAGAGTGGCCCGAAATGAGATTCAAGGTAGGACAGCCCTACATCAGATTACCGAAGTTGTCGCCGATGCGAGAATGCATACCCTCCGCACCATTTCTCTAGAAGATGCTCACGAGAGATCAGAGAGAAACCATGAAACCCTGCTGCAAGCACTGACTGAATCACGAGCCGAAGTTATAGAGCTCCGAGTATGCCAGAGAGTGTACGAAAGACACCTACTTGACGTGGAACATCAACTAGCTGAACTGAGAGTTCACCATAGGGATAACCGTCGCCAGTAGCAGACGCTTTACTTTATTTTCCATATAAAAAGGAATCGTGTTTTTCTGTCTATGCCCGATGTGGCATTTTCTATGAAATTATCTTGTATCGTAAGTACCTTTAGGTCTTTATGCTGTCAACAACTATCTTCTCTGTGGATATGATGTAAGACCTTTACAAGGTCATTTTTCCGAATCTTTACATCGTGAATATGAAGATATTGGCAGTCGACTAACTTCTGTGTCATTCTTCATTCAAGTACTCTTATCATACTTTCAATGGGGTCTATCTGAAACATGCTTTAGTCAAGTCATTGGACTATAGTAATTTAGCTCTGGAGACATTTCCAAGTCTTTTTCAATGGTTGGATCTTGTTATTCACCAACCCACGATACCTCAGCTCGAATGTCAAACGTCTTGAGACCATTCTACAAACTCACTTCCAATCCGTACTAGGACTGCATCATAGGGATGTAGGTCAAACCTTCGTAATCATACCTTCAATCTGTACTAGGACTGCATCATAGGGATGTAGGTCAAACTTTCGAGAACATACTTCTATTCATTACATAAACAGCCAAACTACGTCTAGCGTCAACCAGAATCGCTCACAAATTCCTTGTCTTTCGTGTTACAGAATCATGTCTCCATCTGGAAACAACCATCCAAGCAATGAAACCTATACTTTTCCTATGGACGCTGCTACTTTCCAAGCTGCCGTTACAACTGCCATGATGGCTGCCGTGACAGCTGTCCTAGCTAATCGTAACACTGTCAATGCAACCGAGACTGAAAAAGGAGTTGACAATCCCGATCGCATTAACGATCCGAGGAATCAACAAATAGTAACAATCGCCACCACCCAAAACAACAACTCAGAGTTCAAGAAAAGAAAACGTCAAGCCAAAGTGGAACTCAAACGATTTCAGAGAATTTCCAGGCAACAACCACAAGTAAAAACCTCTGCCATCCTAGTACCGAGCAGACCATATAAAGGAACACTCCCGAAGTGCGACCGATGCAACCACCACCACCAGGGAATTTGCCGAGCATGGCAATTCAATAATTGCAACAAGATGGGACACATTGCTCGTTTCTGTAGAACTACCTCCACCACTGGAGCAAGCCTAGTTTGCTATAGTTGTGGTGAGGAAGGGCACTATTACAGAAATTGCCCAAGAGGGAAGATCAACGAAAGCAACCGTGTCCCCATAACTCCTACTCGACACTTCACTTCCTCCACTGATGTGGGTGCTGTCCAGATATGTCACCAATGTGGTGAAATTGGACACCTCAAGAAGGATTGCCCGATAACGCAGAACTCTGGCGAAGACGGGAAAATTCTCAGGATCACAGCTGAAGGAGAGCCTGCTCCGGAACCACGTTAATGTAATTTAGGCGTTTCGTTGTAACAGACTTATAAACTATCCCAAACCAGTGCAACTAGAGTCCTATCTTTTGTGAGATTCCGTAGGTTTAGGGATGCTCGTGCTGCGTATACTTGTCTTTTGTAGTATACCTTTTTAGCAGCAATAGTCTTGTAGGAACTCTGTTGATGGTTGCACGGTTGTGTTTTGTCTGTAAAACGTCTTATGTTCAAATCTAATGTCGTTATGTTTCAGTATGATTCCGACATTATCATGAGACTCCATTTAATTTGATCCTCACAAAAACAGCTTCATATGTACATCTCTTTCTTCTAGATCGCTTGTCCAGCGAAGCCGTAATATCAGAAAGCCGAAGTACTCATGCATGGAGTACCTCATAGTTCTTTTCTTTTCCGAAGAAACCCCCGAAGTACCACTCGTGCAGTACGTCAAGTTCAATCCAAGGATTCATACGATTGATCTATCATTGAGGAATGTATGCACAAGAGTGATATATAATCAAGGTTCTACAGGTTTAGAATTGATGATTCCACTTTAACTTCTTTTTCCCTGTTGGGATGTGAGCTTAAAGAAGAATTAGTTATTCGACTACCTTTTCAATCTTAATTATATACGACTCGTATACACGAAATTGTGATGGTGAAACCAGGTATGAATCCTAATATGAACTTCAGGACGGAGAACTGCCTAAGCCTACGAGTAATCGCATCGTCATGTGAACAAACTTAGAACCCAGTATGAACCTTGTAAACAGATCGCCCTATAGTCTAAACACCTACGGAGATATCAGAACAGTACAAACAATTTAACGAACTGCACAACAATAGAATAAGAAGACTAGACTTCTCACCGTGGAGAACCTCCAATCTTATTCTCCCAGAGATCGACGGATTGCATCGTATGTGCCTCGAATATCGAGGACTCCGTCAAGATCTTCAGTAGAAATTGTTATCTCTGCCTCGCATACATGAAATGGTTGAGCAAACGAAAGGAAAGAATTACTTTCAGAAATGGATCTGAGATCCGAATATCACCAGTTTGAGTGTTAGGGAAGGATGTCCGGAAGACTACCTTCCGAACTCGATGCGGACACTTCGAGTCCGTAGTGATACCCTTCAGATAGGACCAATACGCCCATAGTTTTCATGAGCTAAATGAATAGGGTACGTCTTTCTTACTTGGGTCTATTTGTCATTTCTCCATGTAATGACTTACTTATCTACCCTCGTAGTAAGAAGAAAACCCATGGAAGCATTACCTTCAGAGGAACTATTAGCGAAGTTCTCTAGGCACGAGTTTTGAAATTGAAAAGTCAAATTTCTATGACACACTGTTAGTAATGTGGGAAATTATGACTACTCTTTCAATTTGTCAAAACCGTTGAGCATTTATCGGCACCAGAGACGCCGACAGCCTTTCGCCAAATTCCAGGTCTTACCGACCTACTATCATAGTTCATTCAGAACTTCTCGCAAACTATAGAAACCTGTACGACTTTGACCCAACAAGGGGTGGCCTTTGTCTGGGAAGTTAAACAAGAAAAAGAAACCTTGGAGATTCCAAGTGAGTGACCAAATTCTTTAGGAAGTCTCACTCGGGAACGGCTTAATACGCCTCGTAAAGCATGGAAAGCTAAATCCAAGATAGATAGGACCTTCGAGCTTCTTATCAGAATCAGTCCTGTGCCTCGCACAAACTAGACCTACTCCGCGAACTCAGTAACGTACATCCTACTCTTCGCATCTCGATCGTGAAACCATACCTTTCCGTTAGGACTCTTGTAAGTCCACTCGTCGAGATCCTCGCCTTCGTATTATAACCGTAGTGACCCTCGACCGAGAGGTCAAGCGGACGAAGCAATGCCATTGCCCGATAGTGAAGGTTCGTTGGGATTCCAACTGAGAACCCGATTTCACTTAAGTGCGCTAGAACCAATCGATTAGGAAGTTTCCTCCTCGCGACTCGATCATTCGTACATACTTCCTTGACTAAATTCTAATTTCGGGACGAAATTCCCTTCAACAGGGGGATGATGTGACAACCTGAAATTTCCATTCTGAACAAACCATTTGAAGCCAATAGAAGTAGAATAGTTATAGTGAAAACTCAGATTTCGAGTATAAGTTTGGCAGTTTTCATTTTTTTTACACTTAAGGAGATATTAGGAGAGTGGATGCACTAGGGTTTTGTGCAACACTATTATTCCAATACTCTAGGATATTAGAGTTCATTCCGAGAATAGAAATATTTTCTGCAAAAAAATCCCAGGACTATATATAGAAAACTGAACCAAATAGTTCATTAGTTGAATTCCAATTAGAGAAAAGCCAAAATTCTCTCTCACGGATCTTCGGGGTTTTATCCCAAATTGTGATTAACTCTTTCTAGTAGTGTTAGAAACCTTTAAATGTGTGCATAACATAGATTACATAGCTAAATCATCCGATTTAGGAGTTTACTCCTCAAGGTGTTCTTGGGCGGTAAACTCCCGAAACCAAGCGTAGATTGTCCCCCGTGATTTGTAACTACCTTGGACTTGTATAGGAGTGTGTTAGGGACATGAAATCAACCAAGAATCACCCAAGTTTGGGAGTTGACGGCCCAAGAATATCTGAGGCCGTAAACTCCAAAAAGAATGCTCAAATAGTGCTTTTAAGGCACCTAAGGCTTAGACTTGATATTAGACATGTACCCTAAAGTGTTTAAAGCCTAGAAAACATAAGGAATCACAAGTATTGAGGAGTTTACAGCCAAGACAAGTTCTTGGGCCCTAAACACCTATAAAGGGGTCAAATGACACCCTAACTCCTTCCTTATGCCTAGAACCCAACATAGATCTTTACCTTGAAATGCTTGAGACTTGAAAACACCATAACCACCCTCCCAAGGGAGTTTATAGCCGTAAAATCCAAGGGAATATGGTCCTAAGGCCGTAAACTCCTTAAAGGAGTTAATATGGCACCCAAACACTTGTTTAAACCTTGAAACAATTCACCACTAGAGTTGTAGTAATTCTAAGCTCCATTTAGTGACCCTAAGGAGAGTTTATGGCCAAGAGTTTACTCCCCTGGTCCATAAACTCCAAAACATATGGTCTTTAGACCATAAACTCCCATTAGGGGCATTGCACTCCTTTGTTGCAACCCATTAGGCTCCTAGCACTTGACCAAAGGTGTTTTCCTTGCGTTTAAATGTTTATACTTGTATAATTAGTGTTTTAATCACTAATTATTTATATACATATGTCTTCATAGGTAATTAGGATCATTGTGTGTGTCTAAAGTCTTCACTTGACACCGAGCACTTGCCCGATCCTTCCTTACGATAACAGTCCGTTCCATTCCAGTCACTTACTGCAGGTGAGTTCATACCCCTTAAATTAATGTTTTAAACTATTTTTAAATGTTTTATGGGGGGGGGGGGGATACAAGTAGAATTATGATAGTTATTATATCAATCACATTTGATTAATAAGTAGAATTATGCTAGTTATTATATCAATCACATGTGATTAATATGCAGCATTCAAATGATTTACTACACATTAGTCGTTTTACCAAACAGTTTCCTTCAAATGATTTTTATAAACATTTTATATGTTTTAAACTCCTTATTACCCTTTACATTTTACTCTGTATATCACATTTCAAACTTATTTACAATTGTGTTTCAAACAAATGTTTCCTTATACTTAAACTGTTTTATCAAACCTATGCCTTCAAACTGTTTTATAGGTTGACATCAAGTCGATCTTTTCTAAAGATAATAATTATGTTCAAATGTTTTACAAAACTTATTTATGCTTTTATATTATAAATTGCATGCCTCTATATGTATAGTTATATAATAAATGTTTAAAAGACTTAGGAAGGCTATCCACCCTATTTCCTTTTCGCGCTTGAGATGTGGTCTGGTGGGATACCGGGTACTCGTCCGAAGGTCGTTTAAATATTAGTTATATAACATATGTACATATATAGTCATAAAATGTCTTTCCAGTTCATCCCATGCCCTTGGGTAGCAAGGGTATACATCCATGTCCATACGTACCAGTTAGATTACTAGTAAACTACCATATGGGTAGTTTAGGAAGATACTAGAACTATTACTAGAACGCAATATCATACAATGAGTCAGTTCATTCATGAGTCAATACTTTCTAGATCATTACTGTACATTACTATACTTGCTAGATAGAGAGAGCATACATTACAACTAGAACATTACAGTACATTACTATACATGCTAGATAGAGGGAGAACACACATTACAGCTAGCACACGTAGAACATTACAGTACACTACTATACTAATACATGATCACACTTACATAAGTACAAGTACATGATCACACTTACATGAGTACGCTTACATATACTTATAACAGACGTCACTAGGTGCTATAGCATGGAGCCAGTTCAGGATCTAACTATACTGATGAATCACAACGCAATTGTGATAATTATATCAAGTATACATGATCATAGTAATGTGGATGCTCATGGCTTGCATACATGCAACGGTCGTGGGTAGGTCCCAAAATACCTTTGATAGGGGAGCGTATAGTCTGAGATCTAGACATCACATTATACCTTATCCCTCAAATAAGGCAGTTGAGTACCAATGTAGTTATTTATATCAAATACTACAGTACTTGGAAGTATTACCCTAGATTTAAGGTAATAGGTACGGTTGTAGTTCGACACTACAACATAGTACTATTTCTTTTCTCATTACATTCAGTTCGTGAATTTTCACACGACGCACGATAATGTGGAAACTATATTTTGATTAATGATAGTCAGATTTGGGAAAATACACTCTCTTACGTGAGCCATACACACAGATACTAGATGCCTTGGTAGAAGGATACGATTAGTAGGAAACATAGGGCTTCCTAGGATCATACAAAAAAATTTTATACTTACAGTTCATATACATTTTTATACTTACAGTTCATATACATTCTCAATACTTACAATTCATATACATACAAATACTTACGTACAAATTAAGACACTAAAATACTTATGATCTCACCAGCTTCAAAGCTGATACTCGCTTTCAAAATTACTTGTATCCTCAGGTCAACATAGATAGGTACCGATGCAAGGATTAGGGAAGATGGAGCTCATTGAAGACTCATCTTTCATTTTTCTTTATACTTTAGTGTTTATCAAAATTTGACAGAGTACACATGTATTATAATTATATTATTAATGCAATGGATGATGTTGTTGCTTGTTTACTACTTTTCATTGTTGTGATACTGTACATGATGTCCTCCGCCTCAGAACGTTTCCGCTGTTCTTGGTTTTGGGGTGTGACATTAGTCCCTGCAAATCAGAAAAAATGTGAAAACCACAACCTATATCAAGGAACTAGAATTAGCATGTGATGAGTTATTAGACAAAATAGTGTAAATACCAGCATGGGTGGGCTTTATCATCCCATCTTTGATGTCCTGCAAATATTTGGGGGAGCTTCGCTTCTAGTGCCCTTTGTCATGACAGTAGAAGCACCCTTCTTCCTTTTGGTTGGTAGAGGGAGTAGCAGAACCACCTATGGTTCCACTAGAAGAGGATCCATCATGGGAATTTCCTTTGTGGCTCTTAGCAGGAGCCTTCCTATTCTTCCCTTTCGCATGTCCAATTGCCAGAACAGGGGCAACAACAATAGGAGTAGGAACAACAGATTTTCCTTTCAAACTACTCTCAACAGTTATGAATAGGCCTTGAAGCTTGCTTAGAGTGACCTCCTCCTTGTTCATATGATAAGTATACTCTTCATCGAAATTGACATTCAACTTCAGCAAGCGGTCCATAAACCTTTGTATCTTTTGCAAGTGGGCCATGATGGACTCCCCATCCTTCATTTTTGTTCTAATCATGGAGGCAATAATTTCATACCTTTCCTGTCGAGCACTTTGATGGTACCTTTCCATCAAGTCTTGGTGCATCTCTAAATTGTAGTAACATGATACATGACACCTTTGTGGCATCCTTCTCATGAGTCCTATATTCCGCAACTTCTTCAGGAGTAGCAGTTACTTCATCAATCTCCTTAATCTCTTTATTGAGGACATATTCCTTGTCCTCGTAACAAGTGACCATCCTAATGTTTTGAATCCAATCATTGAAATTCGAACCATCAAAGATGACCCTCCTACACAAGTTCATGAGGGAGAAAGAGCCCGAAGAGTTTGAGTCAGAAGCAGTGTTGGAAGACATTTGAAAAAGAAAGACAAAGTTTAGATTAGATAATAATCCTTAATATAATAGCCAAATGAAATATTATGGCTAGGACCCACCACAATACTTTACAATTTGGAAGAGGGATGCCGTAATCCATTGGAAATATTTGAAGGTAGGTAAATGACGATTTACCAATTTCCACGATGAAAAATAAAATTGAATATTAAGTTTTAAATGAATTGAAATTCCTAGATTCTTTTGAGATTCATTGAAATTTTCAATGACATGTTTAAATCTCGATTATGCACTTCAAGTTTGTGACTGGGATACCGACGATCACAAACAAGGTCTGAATAACCATGCAAATATGCTTGGAACACTCGATGTCATTTATCACCTAATCAATGTGCCGGTTAACCACACACACTACATTGATCCATTAAAAACATCAAGCTACCCTTTTCCACCCTTACTAGTCCAAGTTAATGTGCCGGTTAACCACACACACTCCACTAACAACTTGGCAAGGTGCAAAGTGCAATTTCATAGAATAACATCACTTTAACATTTTTCCTAAAGTAACTAAGAATGAGAATTTTATAAAAAAACATTTAATTACTTTATAATTATCATTATACTTTTAATGAGAATTAATGTCCTATCCTACCTATTCGACTAACGTCCCTCCACTTGTTAAGGAAGCAGTGGGTGAGAGTGGACACCCATTCAATCGCCATTTTATAGGCAATTTCATTATACTCCCTTATAAATCGGCTTCGTGAATGACGCCTACTAACGGTAATACTGACTTGTCTTATATATATAAGTATTAACTTTTAATATTATAATAGTATAATGGTTGAATTTTAAACTTAAAATTCTAAGGTTTGGAATTAAATGTTTCACAAGGGAGACTATACAAATTCCACAACTTGAGGGCAAGTTTTGTAACTCTTCAAAACTTTTGGTTTCCATAACTTAGGATTTTAATGTTCATGAATGAGACTTCTCATATTTCATAACTTGAGGACAAGTTATTAAACTCTTCAAGAACCATTTAGATCAAATATAACTAATTAAATTATCATATAATTTATTATTTACCAAGTTGATCTAACCTAACTCACATAGCAAGGCAATTCAAATCAAATAATACAAATAATCAACTTATTATCTTAAAATTTGATAATTGTAATTTAATAGGATGAGGATAATCATTACCATATCAGAAAAAACGAATTTTATGATACAAAATAGTTTGTGGTAATGATCCTAATCCAATTTTGGCCAAAAAGCTCGAAAATCTGCAAGCAGAAGATTCTACTCATCGAGTGCATGAACTGGACTCGTCGAGTTGCCAGTCTATGAGTGAACTCATCGAGTCAGATCATTTGACTCGTCGAGTCCATCGGTCAGTGGCCACAAATGTATATTTTTCAGCTTTGAAAATCAACCAATGGATCAATAGTACAACAAACCCGATTGAGGTAGTGCAACCAAATCTTGAGGGCGAAAAATGATGGTTTTGAGCTCTATAACATCCCTATGGTGCAAATACAACCCTAATGCTTTGGATCTAAGCTTTATCTAGGTATACATGCAAATTTCATTTTTCCAAAGCATGAAGCCTATCTAGCATACAACTTGATATATGAATCATAAAAAACTAGTTAGATGATTACCACTTAATGTAGCTTGTATTACTTGGCCTTTAAGAGCTTAGCACCTCAAGTGTGATGCCTCAAATGCTTCACAAACACCACTAACAATTGGAGGACTTGAGAGAGAGGTTAGGAGCACCCTAAAATCGCCTATACTCTTGCTATATGACTTGTGCATCCAATTTTGGGGTCTAATGGGTTACATATATAGTGTTAGAATTCCAAGAGTCATATGTAACCCTAATTATTATACTTAGGCTTATGATCCATAACTCAATGGACCAACTCTTCATGGAATCTCACATAAACTTAGTCCATCATGGATCAATAACCCAAACCATATGTATCACTAGTTTACATAATTAGTCCCCATTAATTTAATTAGCCTCTTTTGATCACTAAATTAATTCCAAATTAATTCTCGATCAATACTAATTAAATAATATGATTTCTCAATTAATATATTATACTTATAATATATTAGTAAATTATAAATAACCTCTTTCTCAAATATCCATCCTATTAGATTGTTCTTGTTAATGCAACCCAAATGGATCATGCTACTCTCGGGTCAAGTACATACCAATTTGAGTTATGGGCTTAGACACCTAATCAAACATAAACCACAACCCCCAACTCTAAATCATGGGTTGGATAATTCGCCTCATGCAACTTCAGTTGCCTCGAAGCGTAAGCGATCACGCAACGCTGCTGCATCAATACTGCACCCAAACCCGTGATTGAGGCGTCACAATAGAATACAAAATTATTGAAATCCTCTGGAAAGTTTAGAATCGGCAACTCACACAGCCGTTGTCTAAGAAATCATCCAAGGCCTTCTAAAACAAAATGTCATCGACTTCTTGGTTAGCCTGGTCAATGGAACTGATGAGTTTTCAGCATAACAACATTCTTATGTGTTCATGAAACCCTAATTGCTTTGGATCTATGTTTTTCTCTAGTTATACATGCAAATAGATGTTCCAAAGCAATAACCCTAAACTAGCATATAATTTTCAAAATTAATATGAAAACTAGGGTTTAATTGTTAACTCTCTTGTTATCTCGTAATAACAAGTAGTCTAATGGTGATCTTGACTCTCGAAACCTTGATTGCCTCACATGTTGCACCAATAATGGAATAACAAACACCAAGAGCAAGGGATGAGTGAGAGAGGGGCAAAATCGGCTAGGGTTTGTCCTTGTGAAGTAGTGGCCGATTTCTAGAGGTTTAGCGGCCTTTATATACTTGTGGCTTCTAGGGTTTCCAGGTAAAACCCTAATTCCTTACTTAGACTCCAAGCAGCCCATGAACTTCCTTTTAGAAGGCCTTGGATGATTTCTATAGGGCCTCCTATATATTTTGTCCAACCCATTCCAAGGTAGTCCAGCAGCCCAGTTTGCAACTATCTTTGATTTGCAATATCAGTCCCCGTACTTTTAACCAGTTCCCTTAATCCCAAAATTTATACCAAATTAATTTCTGATTAAATACTAATTAAATAATATGATTTCAAATTAATATACTATTCTTATAATATATTAATAAATCATTAAATAACCTCTCTCTCCAAAGTCATCCTGTCAAGTTGCTATGTTGAAGAAAACCAAAAAGGATCATGCTTCTATCAGATTAAGTACTTACCAATTATAGTTATAGGCTTAGACAGCAAATCCAAAAGTCTTCCACTTGGATAAGTCTAATAACTATAGTTTCATGTATGGCTTCAGAATCTGATTAGCAATCGTAGCTTTCAAAAGCTGCTGTTGAACTCTGACATAGTTAATGACACATCCTTTAGATAAGGGATCATATAATACTCCATTCTACAAGATATCGTGTGGACAAAGATATGGAACATGATCATCCTCAATGTCCAATAGTTTGTTTCCTGATTTCTTTTTTGTCTGACATAGAACTTAATTGAACACATTAATTCAGTCTTGACCGGGCCTGACACATAAGTGAACACAAAATCATCGAGGGGCTCAAGATATCGCTTTTACCCATTGGGATAAAAGGAATAGATAAACTTTGACTTACATATTTACTCATCAAATCGTACACAACAATTGGTTTTATAACACCAAGTTACTGATGCATTTACACATTATCAATGCACAACCAACTCGTAAACAACAACTCATATATATCATTTTAAAGATTATACGATATTATCGTCTCACAATCACTCGTGATAAATTCCATGAAGTGATTCAAATGAGCATGGGTTTGATCCAATACTCAAATATTATTTCAAGTGAACGTTGCAATAAACCTTTGCTATGTCTAAGCATTTAGACAATCTACAAAACAATTCATGACAACCGTACTTCATAACTTACTTCCAAAGTATGAACGACTATGGATAATTTGAACAATACAATTCTTCAGAAAGTAAAACATGTAAAAGTGAAGCACAAAATAAACAATTGACAAAAGATAGTAAATTTACTTAAATAAATTTTCCATTAATTAATCATTAAATGTCAATTACATTTAAACTGTTACAAGTTTCTAACTATCTATCTAATCACTAAAACTAATATCGTCCTTCAGACCAATGCTCCTTGCATGCTGAATGTGCTTAATCCTACTCAGACCCTTTGTGAGGGGATCTAATGGATTCTCTTCTGGTGATACCCTCTTGACCATGAGGAGACCTTCTTTTACGCGATGTCTGATAAAATGATATTTTCTATCAATATTCCTGGGTGTGCAATGATCCCTTGGTTCCTTGGTCAAGGTAACCGCTCCTTCATTAGCACATAAAATTTCCATAGGCTCCTTTATGGATGGCACAACTGCAAGGACTCCAATGAAGTTATTCAACCATATAGCCTCCTTTGACGGTTCGCTCGCAGCTATATACTCTGATTCACACGTTGAATCACTCACGGTCTCTTGCTTGGAACTTTTCCAAGTAACTGTTCCTTCATTAAGGGTAAGCACCCAACCTGAGTGAGAATGAAAGTTGTCTCGGTCGGTCTGAGAGTTGGCTTCACTATACCCTGTTACTATCAAGTCTTCACTTCCACCAAGTACAAGGAACCAATCCTTGGTCCTTCGCAGATACTTAAGAGTATTCTTAACTATTGTCTTGTGAGCTCTACCTGGGTTCCCTTGACATCGACTTACCATGCTCAACGTAAAAGCCACATCAGGGCGAGTACATGTCATATCGTACATGATCGAGCCAATGATAGAAGCATATGGTACTCGACTCATTTCCACTATCTTGGCATCGGTACACGGACTTTGATTCTTACTCAGCTTGGTATTGCTCTGGATTGGTAACTCCCCTTTCTTGGAATTCTCCATGCTAAAACAATTTAGCACCTTGTCCAAGTAAGTACTTTGACTATGTCCAATTAGTCTTTTACTCATATTTCTCAAAATCCTTATCCCTAGAATATAAGCAGCTTCCCCTAGATCTATCATAGTGAAACACTTTCCAAGCTAGGACTTAACTTCCTGCAAGGTCGGAACATCGTTTCCTATGAGCAGTATGTCATCGACATACAAAACTAAAAGCTAACTATACTCCCACTAGCTTTGACATAAACACATGACTCATCCTCACTCTTAGAGAGACCAAATTATTTGACTTTCTCATCAAAGCAAAGATTCCATCTGCAAGAAACTTTCTTTAATCCATATATGGGTTTCTCAAGATTGCACGCTATATTGGGGTATGTAGAATCCATAAAACCTTCTGTCTGACACATGCAAACATCTTCAGCCAGCTTCCCGTTAAGGAAAGCAATCTTGACATTCATCTACCAAATTTCATATTCATAAAACGTAGCGATAGCCAACATAACCCTAACAGACTTGATCTTGGCTACTAGCAAGAAGGTCGTCATAGTCAACCCCTGAGATTTGAGTAAAGCCCTTCGCAACCAGCCATGCCTTGAACATATGCACCTTTCCATCCATGTCGGTCTTCTTCTCTAAGATCCAATTGTACCCAACTGTCTTTCGACATGGTACATTGTCAACCAAGTTCCAAAATTGATTGTCATATATGGACTAGATCTCACTGTCCATTGCCTCTTTCCATTTTGCAAACTCCGGTCTCACCACGGCTTCCTTGTAGTTAGTAGGCTCATCCAAATTTTACCAGTGTACTATCACTGATAAACATATCCCCATCCGTTGTAATATAAAAACCATAAAACTATGGTGCCATTCTAAATTGAGTGGAACATCGAAGAGGTAATGACTCATTAATCGGTTCAACAGGTTTCTCTTCCTCAGATTGAGTGCTAGTGTTAGAAGTTCCTTCATTACTTGATTCTTGAATCTCTTCAAGATCAATTCTCCTCCCACTGTCCTCTTGGCATATGAGTTCTCTCTCGCAAAAAACTCCTCTCCTTGCTATGAAGACCACGTTGTCACTAGGTCTGTAGAAAAGATATCCAAATGATTTCTATGGGTATCCGATGAAAATACACCACTCACTTTGAGGTTCAAGCTTGTCGTGAGTCTCTCGTCTTATGAAAGCTTCACAACCCTAAACCTTGATATGTTCCAACAAGCGAACCTTCTTTGTCCATATCTCGTGAGGTGTTTTGGAAACCTTCTTTGTCGGAACTAGATTAAGGATATGGGTGACAGTTTCTAAGGCATACCCCCAGAACGATATAGGAAGTGAAGCTCGACTCATCATGGAATGAACCATGTCTAACAAGGTTCGATTACGCCTCTTAGCTACACCATTCAATTGTGGTGTCCTAGGAGGTGTCAATTATGCAACAATTCCACATTCCTTAAGATAGTTGTGGAACTCGATACTAAGATACTCATCACCCCTGTCGGATCTAGGCATCTTTAGCTTCCTTCTCAATTAATTTTCTACTTCTTGCTTAAACTCTTTGAATTTTCAAAAGTTTCTGACTTATGCTTGATTAAGTAGATATATCCATATCTTCTATAATCATTAATAAAAGTCACATAGAAGCGGTTTGCATCCTTTGCGGTGGATCTGAAGGGCCCACACACATCGGTGTATATGAGATCCAACAGTCCCTCACCTCTTTCAAAAGAACTAGTGAAAGGTGATTTAGTCATCTTTCCAAGCAAACAAGACTCATAAGTGCCGTCTGACCTAAGGTCAAAAGACTCCAACACTCCATCCCTTTGGAGTTGGGCTATGCGTTTCTTGTTGACATGTCCAATACGACAATGCCACAAGCATGCCTTGTCTAAACCATTAGATGAATCAATATGTAACACATTATTTCCTAAGTTATCTACAGCCATCAAAATTTCATATACACAATTACAAGTCAACTGTTCAAAATAAAATAAACCATTATAATAAGCATTAATAGAACCAATTTCATTATTAAATGAAAATCTAAAACCTTGTACGTACAAACCATGAAAAGAAATAGTATTCCTCTTTATTTCTGATGGGTAGCAACAGTCATTCAAATCTAATCCTAACCTATTACTAAGCACTAAAGAATAAACTCTGATCTTGGTGATAGATGACAATTTCCTATTCCCGATTATCAGGTTCATATTCCCATGCTCCACATCCCTACTTCTTCTTAGTCCCTGCAAATTAGAACAAATGTGAAAACCACACCCTGTATCAAGGACCCAAGAACTAGCATGTGATGAGTTATTAGATAAAATAGTATAAATACCTACGAATGTGGGCTTTATCTTCCCATCCTTGATGTCTTGCAAGTACTTCAGGTAACTTATCTTCCAATTCCCCTTGTCTTGGCAATAGAAGCACATTGCTTCCTTCGGATCGGACGAGGGAGGAGCAAAACCGAACTTTGCTTTAGATCCACTAGAGGACCCTTCATGGGACTTTACCTTCTGGGTCAATTTAGAGGGAGCTTTCCTATTCTTCCTTTTTCCTTGTCTAATGGCTAGGAAAGAAGTGGTAGCAGTAGGATTAGGAACAACATTTTTCCCTTTTAGACCACTTTCAGCAGCTCTAAGTAAACCTTGAAGTTTGCTCAAGGTGACTTCATCGTTGCTCAAATGATAAATCATCTTGAACTGATCATAGTAGGAAGGCAAAGAGTGAAGGACTGTGTCAAAAGACAACTCTTCATCAATGTGCATGTTCAGCTTGAGTAGGCGATCCATATATATATATATATATATATATATATATATATATATATATATATATATATATATATATATATATATGCATACGTTACAGGTGGGTCGTGATGGACTATCCATCCTTCATCTTGGTTGTTATGAATTGCGTGACTATCTCTTACCTATCTTGACGTGCTCTTTGATGGTACTTTCCATCAAGTCCTGGCACATCCCATAAGGCCAATAATGTTCATAGAACCGCTGCAGTTCGGGAGTCATAATGACAACCATGATATATTACACTTTGGTTGCATCTTTGACATGGGCCTTATATTCAACGATTTCTTTGTGAGACGAATTTGACTCATAAATCTTGTTCAGCTCCTTATCGAGGACGTACTCCTTGTCCTCGAATCTCAAGGCCATTCGGATGTTATGGATCTAATCATTGAAATTAGACCCATCAAATGTTACCTTCGCACAAATGCTCAAGAGCGAGAAAGTATTGGAGGAGTTGTTGTTTGAGGAGGCGGCAATGTTGGTTGATGTTGACATCTGCAAAAGATGAAGGACAAGTTTTGTTTAGATGAGGAAAACCTCAATATAACACCCAACATGAAATATTAAGGCTAGGACCCAACACAATAATTCACAATTCGGAAGAGGGATGTCGTAATCCAATTGTAAATTATTTGAAGGTAGGTAAATGATGATTTACCAATTGCACCACGAAAAAAGAAATTTAAATGAATTAGGTCTTATTAAAGGAAATTCCTAGATCTTTTGAGATTCATTGAACTATTGAATGACATGTTTAATCTTGATTATTCCCTTCGAGTTTGTGACTGGGATACCGAGAATCACAAACAAGGTGTGAATAACCATGCAAATTAGCTTGGTACTCTCGTTGTCATTTACCACCTAATTAATGTGCCAGTTAACCACACACACTCCATTGATCTATGATAATTTTCAAGCTACCCATTGCAACCCTTGTTAGTCGAAGTTAGTTTGCCAGTTAACCACACACGCTCCCCTAACGACTTGACAAGATGCAATGTGAAATATCATGGATCAGCATCAAATTAACATTTTCCTAAAGTAACTAAGATTGGGAAATTTTAAAAGCATTTAGTTACTTTATATTCATCATTATACTTATTAATGAGAGAATTAATGTCATATCCTACCTGTTTGACTAATGACCCTCCACCAATCAAGGAAGCGGTGGGTGAGAGTGAACACCCATTCAACCGCCATTTTATTGGCAGTTTCCTTATACCCTCTTTATAGATCGGCTTTGTGAATGGGGCCTACTAACGGTAAGACTAACTCATCTTATATATATATATATATATATATATATATATATATATATATATATATATATATATATATATATATATATATATATATATATATCTTTTAATATTATAATAGTATAAGGGTTGTATTTTAAACTCTTAAAATACCAGAGTTTTAGAATTTAATATTTCAAAATTAAACCTTTAATTAAATTTTAAATTCCAAAACATAAAGGGTACAATTTGAAAGTTTTCAAAATTACTAGATCAAATTTTAATTAAATTATTAATTAATCATATAATTTATCATTATCTTAAACTTTGACGAAATCCCCTTAATTAGATAAGGAAATTAAAATTACCATTTAATAAAATCAATTTATGGTTATAAAACCATTTTATGGTAATTATCCTAATCCAAAATAGATCAAAAATTTGAAAAATCAGCTAACAGACTAGTTAACTCATCGAGTCAGGCATGAACTCGTCGAGTTCCTTATTGAATTCTCGAGTTCATCAGGCCGATTACAAATCAGCTTGATTTTCTGGTTTGGACAAATCACTATTGCATCAAATATAACAAAAAAACATCCTAGGCTCTAATACCACTGATGGGTTTTGAGCATAACAACATTCCTATGTGTTCATGTAACCATAATTGCTTTTGATCTAAGTTTTCTCTAGTTATACATGCAAATAGAAGTTCCAAAGCAATAACCCTAAACTAGCATACAATTTTCAAAATTAATATGAAAACTAGAGTTTGATTTTTACCTCTCTTGTTATCTCGTAATAACAAGTAATCCAATGGTGATCTTGACTCTCGAAAGCTTGAGTGCCTCACTTGTTGCACCTCTAATGGAATCACAAACACCAAGAGCAAGGGATGCGTGAGAGAGGGGAAAAAATTGGCTAGGGTTTCTCCTTGTGAAGCAGTGGCCGATTTTTAGAGGTCTAGGGCCTTTATATACTTGTGGCTGCTAGGCTTTCCAGGTAAAACCCTAATTCCTTACTTAGGCTCCAAGCTGCTCATGAACTTCCTTTTAGACCCCCTTGGATGATTTTCATAGGGACTCCTATAGATTTCGTCTAACCCATTCCAAGGTAGTCCAGTAGCCCAATTTGCAGCTATCATTGATTTGCAATATCAATCCCCATACTTTTAATCAGTTCATTTAATCCCAAAATTAATAACAAATTAATTTCTGATTAAATAATAATTAAATATTATGATTTCTAATTAATGTATTATTCTTATAATATATTAATAAATCATTAAATGACCTCTCTCTCCAAAATCATCCTGTCAAGTTGCTATGGTGAAGGCAACCCAAAAGGACCATGCTACTATCAGATCAAGTACATACCAGTTGTAGTTATGGGCTTAGACACCAAATCTAATAGGAACAACAATCTTGGAGTAATGTTGGATGAGTCTCCTATAATAACTAGCCAAACCCAGGAAACTACTAATCTTAGATGGAGACCTCAGAACCTCCCACTGCATCACGACGTCGACCTTGTTCGGGTCAACCAAAACTCACACTTGGAGAACTTTGTGTATAGTCTATCCCTCCTTAAAATCTCAAACACCTCTCTCAAATGCTATTGATTCTTAGAATAAACCAAAATATTATCAATAAAGACTATCACAGACCAATCCAACATCGGTCTGCACACACGGTTCATGAGATCCATGAACATGGTCGGAGTGGTGAGCCCAAATGGCATCACCACGAACTTATAATAGCCATAACAAGTTTTTGGAAATGTGTCTTATACACATCCTCGTCATGGACCCACAACTGATGGTAACCCGATCGCAAATCAATCTTGGAGAAACAAAATGCACACTAAAGCTGGTCGAAAAGATCATCAATCCTCGGGAGGGGATAACGATTCTTCTCCGTTACCTTATTCAATTCCCAGTAGTCGATACACATCGCATGAGACCCGTCCTTCTTCTTCACAAACAGAATCGGGGCTCCCCAAGGCGAACTACTCGGTCTGATAAATCCCTTGTCTAAAAGCTGCTTTAGCTGTGTAGAGAACTCTTGCATCTCTGGAGGGGCCAATCGATATGGTGCTTTGGCTATCGGAGCCGCATTCAGAACCAAATCAATTATGAAATCCACCTGTCTCTCCAGAGGCACCCTAGGAAAATCTTCCGGGAACACATTCGGATACTCACACATAATCGGTATATCATCTACTGTCACCTTACGTAAATCCCAGGTATCCATGAAAAAGGAGACAAAACATGAACAACGCTGATGGAGATAGCGCATGACCCTCACTACTGAATGCATAATCAGCCCACATTGCGGTCTCTCACCCTGAATCACCAACTCTTCCCCAATTGAGGTCCGAACCGAAACCAATTGCTTCTCGCAGTCAATCATTTCCCCATTAGGGCTCAACCAATCCATGCCTGCGATAACCTTGTACCCATGCAAAGGAATGGGGACTAAATCCACCAGATACTACTCGCTGAATAACTGAAGGGTGCACCCTCGATGAACCATCATAACTCGGATAAACCTATCATTAGCAATCTCAACATCTAGCCGACAATCCAGCTCTCCTGGAGCTCCAACAAATCTGTTGCTAAGTGCGAGAGATACAAACGATCGGGTAGACCCCAAATCAAATAATACTAAAGAAGATATGCCGTTCACAAGGAGCGATCCTAGAAATAAAACATCTAAACATAAGAAACAATTCAATATAAATAAAGAGATAAGGAGAAGATACATACCTGTCGCCTCATCGGGAGCTGCACATGCCTCTTCTTCCGTCAACTGGAAAGCCATGTTCTTCGCCGTAGGCGTATCTGCCCGGCCCAGAAGGTCGTCAGTAATCCTCAATGTCGCATGAGCGGATGCTGATACTAGTCCCACCACAGCCAAACTTGGACATTGGGCCTTCTTGTGGCCCCTCTGATTGCACTGAAAGCAAATAAGATCAGATACCGAGCTAGTGGGGATAACATTAGTACAATCCCTACTGAGATGACCAGTCCGACCGCACTTAAAGCATCCTGAACCACCTACTCTACATGTCCCCTCGTCCACCTTTCCGCACCTGCTATAGCGGCTACGGCCATGCTGGCCTTTCGGCCTAGAATCGAACACCTTGGGCCTCTTGCCTGAACCCTCCATGCTCGACACATAATCTGTCTTCCTCTTCTTTTCCATCTCTAAGTAAATCTCCCTCTCCTTATCCCTCACTATCATGTCTTCTAACGTCTTGGAGCTGGATCGGCTCATAAACTATCGGACATCGCTCCTTGGCATCTCATGGTATCGGGCCTATTTCATTTCCTCTTCCGCCACATATTACGGAATTGAAAGTTCCACTCCTTGAACATAGCGGTGATCTCAGCCACCATCCCAGTAGTCTGATGGAGATCCTGGAACGCTCGTGCTAGCTGCTGCACGAAAATTACTGGTGCAAACTCAACTCGGAACCTAGTCGAGAAATCACTCCAGGTCGTCGAATCAATAGCTTCACCTCCTATGGCAAGCCCTACCTCCTCCCACAAATTATGAGCCTTGTCCTTCAGGAGGCATGAATCTATTATGACCTTGTCCCCCTCGGGACAACGACTGGTACGAAAGTCGGTGGCAACATCTGCCAACCACCTGCTGCTCGCAATGGGGTCCCTAATCCCATGGCATTCTAGCTTTCCAGATTCCCAAAACTCCCTGAAGGTCAGAGAGAGCGTCCCAATCAAAGCCACAACCTCAGAGCGTAGGGTGCTTAAT
Organism: Lactuca saligna; assembly: GCF_052625555.1. NCBI lineage: Eukaryota > Viridiplantae > Streptophyta > Magnoliopsida > Asterales > Asteraceae > Lactuca > Lactuca saligna. The sequence goes on from NC_136418.1 coordinate 93,027,717, forward strand.
CTCTCATCAAGAATCTTCAAAATACCCTCCTTCACCGTGCTAAAGATCAGACGAGTCTGATCAAGGATACTGCGCGTAATCTCAAACAAGATGAACTCCCTCTTTGGGTCATCAAGCTGCTCGACTCCAAAAACTGAGCCCGAACCCTCTCCAACACCGGAACTGCCCACTAGCCTGCCTCGCAACACCACCATACTAAAAAATAGACCATAAAAACTATCAGAATACGCATCAATACACACACATCGGGGAAACCACAACTTACAAGCTTCTGATCTTATCCCAACCCTCCTTGAATCGAGTACAAATCCTCTGCTTCCAATAGTACGGGCCCATACTACCTTCAACATAAATCCGTACTTTCCTCAAGAACTCCTTTGACTCTACCAGGCAACTCAGAAGAAAATATCTAACTTCCCTCACAATAAGGCTCTCAACACTAGATCTCATCCTATGTTTTCCTAGGGAAAACTCCACACCACTCTCCGGCATCAGATGCAAAAGGAACTCACACTAACATCTGCTAACTAGTTCACGAATTCAATTACATATTACAAAAACTAGCTAATTCTTCGAATGAAAGATCTAACACTACAACGGTTGGACTCAAACAAGAGCTGCGCAATAGATCTAAATCTAACCCTCTAAAATCATTTAGTTCCCATAATATGTCACTTAGCATATTCTCTTACCAATTAGCTGAAACTAGCTAAAACTCCTAAAAGGACAAAGCAAACAACATTCAAGCATCAAGCAATCTGAACAAGGCATAACTTAATCAGGTCATCCTATGACTGACCGATCAGTACTAGCATGCAGATCTATAATCTCATAAAGCAGGCACCTAAAGGCATCCCTCTTAGATCCTTAGCCCTAGTCTAGATGCGAGTCACATATTCACAATTCAAAATATAACATGTATTGGTAATTTAGGATAACTTACTTGAGCTCAGTTGATTGCATGCACCACACCCTTTTCTTTTCTCTTTTAGAAATTCTTTTTATAAAAATGTTTTTCTTTGGAAAATTTTCTACCAATTCCTTGGTTTAAGTTTAGACAAACCTGGGAGTGTGCCCCAAATCCATCAAACTAAGGCTCTGATACCAGCTTGTAACATCCAAAAATATGGTCCCATAAATCTCATTTTTATAATAGATAAAATAATATCTCCAAAATATAAATCATACATCTCAACAAAACCAAAGTATCAAATGTTATCAAAATGAGAGTGAATATCAAATGCGGAATCCCAATGGTGTGTGCGATGCAGTCAACTCAAGCTCTTCCCCTTGGAACCGAAAGTATCTAAAACATAAACTAAAAATCGTAAGCACAAAGCTTTGTGAGTTCCCCAAACTACCTTACACAATACATATAATAATCATATAATGGGCCCCTCGTAGTCATCGGGCCCCGTCTGGCCATCGAGCTGAGCTCGGAAGTAATTTGGGTCCCTCTCAGCATGCATATACATATATCAAGTAAACAGATTCACATGCAAGATAGATACATAGTATAAAAACAGTCATCGGGCCCCGCCCGACATTGGACCTTAGCTTGGAAAGCATATAAACACATACACATGCAAGAGTTACGAAGACAACTAACATACTATCATAGCATAAAAATGGGCCTAGATTTGTGCCTTCGACCTGCAATACCCAAAGAGGAAAACTCACCTCAAAAAGCTGATCGGAATGAATGATCCCTGACTGTCGGTCTTATGACTCCAGAGCTATCCATTACCAATAAAAGCTGATTAACATTAGTGATCTACCTTATAACTAAAATCCATACTTGGGGTAAAAAGACTATTTTACCCCTATCTTAACTTAGTCCAGAATGAAACCCTAAATCACAATATAATGGCCCAAAAGTCCAACAATACAACATATGGCCCAATTTCCAATTAGGCCCAATCCATTTTCATGGTCCTTAGCCCAAGGTCCAATAATATTTCTCTAACCCTAAAAGGCCAAATCCAGATGGTCCACCATGATCCAAAGTTACCAGTCCACGAAAGTGACCCAACCTGAGGCCTAACAACGCGAAGCCCAAAATCAGTGTGTACGCAGGGGGTACTCGACTGTACGCTTAGCGTACAGGCTGCATGGCTTGTACGTTCTGCATACAAGATTGCTTGCTCAGTATACTCTCCTATTAAGTCATAATCCCAAAAACAACTTAATCCCTTAAGATATGAGGCTCCAAACATAGATCTAAGTCCTATGAAGGGTCTTAACCCATAAAGTCGACCACTTGGTGGCTTGCATGCCCCCTAGTGAATCCAAACTTGGAATATGACAACCTACTACCTTAGAAATGAACAATACTCATGCATGGATACTTCAAGACCTCCAAGATGGCAACTTTTTGATTTAGGGATTCAAATAACACCAAGGGTGGCAACCTTAAGCTTAGGGAATGACCTTGATCAATAAATCTTCATCCATGGGACCAAAGAGGTCCAAAAACCAAACAAAAGAGATCTAAGCATTCATAAGGCAAGTTCAAGAATTTATACCTTGCAAGAGCATGAAATGAAGCAACCAACTCGAATCTACACCATCTCCTTGAACCAACACCTTGCTTCAACCTTTACTTCCTTGGAAAAATGGATCAAAACACGAATAATGCACTCAAGGGACCTTCTAAGAACAAGAACACACAATATATGAATTAGGGTTTCATAGGGATTGCTTAAAGATGAGAAGGAGGGTAGTCCTTAAGGCAGAATGTTCTTTATATAGTGCTCAAACCCTAAATTTAGGGTTTTGGGTTTGGAAACGTACATTGTGTGTATGCTTCAGTACACAACGCATACATGCATGGCATCCGCATCCAGATTCAACTAGTATGCCCAGCGTAAGGCACCCCTTTAAGGCCCAAAATGATGAAAATACAAGAACTCCAAGGTCCAACCAGAAATATTTACGAAATCAATAGATAAAACAAGTACCTTAGAAATTAAACGTTACACAAAGCTTACTGAGTTCCCCAAACTACCCCATACCATGCATAATAAATCACATAATGGGCCCTGACCCTACATTGGGCTCCGCTCAGTATACATATATGTTATTCTCAGGCCCCACCTGACATCCGACCCCACCCACTATACATATACAATATATATCACATAATCATGCTAACATATACATTGATCATTAAACAATAGCATACGTTTCAGTCATCGGGCCTCGCCCAACATCGAGGCCCGCCTGGTATACATAGCAGCACATAAAACACACAAGGGTCATGTAGACTCCTAGCATCCTAACATAATCAATAAGGGTCGACATTGGTTCCTTAGCCCCGCTAAACCCAGTGGGGGAAACTCACCTTGATTACTGAATACTCACCTTGATTACTGAATATCACTTAGAATCCATGGTTACTGGTCTGAAGAATCCCGAGCTATCAATAAAAAATAACACCCAATTAACATTTGGTGTCCAATCCATACTTGGGGTAAAAAGACCATTGTACCCGTCACCTAGTTTGGTCCAAGACTAACGCCCAAACTCACAATCTAAAAGACCCAAAACCAATTAATCATCCACGACCCATTTATGGCCTAATTTTGAAATTTGGACACAAAACCCTATAAAGGTCTTACCTTAAACCAAATAATTTTTCCTAGACCAAAACTCTTGCACTTATATAACCCAATAAGAACTCAAACACCCAAGCCCAAACTCGAAGCCCGAAATGCAAAAACCCATTTGAATGAGTACTGACACTCAGTTGTATGATAAGCTTTCAACTATTTTACGCCCTCACCAATTAAGCCAAAATTCTCCATAAGCACTTAAGGGTTAAGTCCAGAGGTCCAAACCACATATCTAAACCCTAATAAGTGTCTAGAACCATAAGGTTACTAACTTGTTGACTTTGCATGCCCCCAAAGGACCCGACTTAAAGATATAACACTTTACTTTCACTAAATGGACATAATCTCATGCATGGGTGATTTTAAACACTAAAGGTGCCAAATTTATGGACCTTGAACCTTAGAAACAACAAGAGTGGCAACTCATATCTCGTGGAGTGGTATCAAACTACTAGATCTCATTCATGGGACCAAAAAGGGTCCTGATGCGACATAGATCTGAACCACCTCTTCATTTTCTTCTCTTCTCTTGATGGTAGCTAATGTGAAGAGATATGCTAGTCATAATTAGAGAGGTGCGTTAGAACCACCCCAGGAAATATTCCCCATGACTAGTCTTCGATGATTAAGTTAGATTAGCTATTAGATCTAATATGGTTCTACTTACCTACAAATAACCATATTGGTGCTGGGGATAATGTATGGTAGCTGATGGCGGAGGGTGGCGGTTGAGCCACCCCGCTGGAGTATAGTGTGGCAGCTGAGTCATTGGCTAAAGTCCCCTCCTCCCCATGGAGGAGACAATATTCTATTTGTAGTGGACAATTAGGTCAGTGAGAATTAGGTCAGACTCGGAGGTGTTGGATGTGCACTGGGCTAGCCTAATTCAGGACTAACTAGCAAAGAGTTGGACAAGGCTACCCGGAGGTGTTGGATGTGCACTGGGCGAGATTGCCTGACACGCACGACGAGAGGCTTGCAAGGGAGCGCCAGAAAAGGGCTAGAAAGGGAGCACTAGAAAAAGGTTGGAAAGGGAGTCCCCAACAAGGCTTGTAAGGGAGTCCCCATCAAGGCTGGCAAGGGAGCGTCAGGAAAGGCTAGCGAACCAGAGCTGTCTAGGCCATGCTAATGGACCATATATCATCCAGTCCCCCCAGTCCGATGTTATTGGTACGTGACTAATGACATTGGAGTGGACTCAGTCATATAAACCGTGTGTCATCAAGCCCCCTAGTCTGATGTGATTGGATAGCTGACAATCAGATCGGACTAGACAAAGCACCAATAAATTAAATAATAAAGAGAATGAACGAACCTCGCCCACGAGAGTCGTGGTGTTGTGCGATGAGCCAAACATTGCTTATGCAACTTGAGTTGACTTGATACTCCTTCATTGAGAGAAGTGTGACCCGGTTGGTGATGCAATGTAACTGTTGCTACAATTAGGCAAAGTAAAGCTACTATTAATGTTATTGCCAAGCAGGGATACTATATGGATGTATGACATGGATGTTGTTGTGTTTCTATCGTCTTGGGGGCATGTCATCGATAACTATCTTCATAGTCTATTTTTCATGAGCATTGATAACCATTCTGAAGGTGTTTCTTGCTCAAGCTATACCGAGTTGGATTTCCCCAGTCTGATGTGGGTAGCGTAGGCAGCCGTATCAGACTATGGTGCACATGGCAAGGTTGTTATAAGAATACACAACAAGGTTGTTTCCATGATAATAGACAACCAAACTATTACGACAACTCAGACAACATAGATGTTGATGGATTATAAGTGACAATGTTGTGATAGCATTATTTTTGAAGAGTAACCTTGCTATAGAAAGATGTAATGTAGGAAACACCTTATTGATGATCCGAGCATAGGAAAGCTATGTTGATTATAAGATAAGAGACACCAAATGCGGTGTTAAGCAAGATGTAAACTTATGATGCGTGACAATAAGCTTCCAGTGATCAAGATACATCACGCGAGAGAGCATCGAGTGGAATGGATCGGGTTTAGCTGCCAGCGATCATGATACATCATGCGAGAGAGCATCGTGTGGAATGGATCAGGCTTAGTTGCCAGCGATCGTAGATATATCTCGCAGGAGAGCATCCCATAGAATAGACCAGCCTTAGCTGTCAACTATTGTAGATACATCATGCGAGAGAGCATCACGTGGAATGGATCAAGCTTAGCTTCCAGCGATCATAGATACATCTTGCGGGAGAGCATCTTATGGAATGGATGGGGCTTGGCAACCAGTGATAATGAATACATCACACAAAAGAGCGTTGTGTGGAATAAATCGGGACTAGTTGGCAACGATAGTAGATACAACATGCGGGAGACCATCGCGTGGAAATGATCGGTCTTAGAAGCTAGTGATCATGAATAGATCACGCAGGAGAACGCCGCATGGAATAAATTGGGCTTAGCTGCCGGCGATCGTAGATACAACACACGATAGAGAATCACATGAAATAGATTAGGCTTAAAAGTCGGTGATCATTAATAGATCACATAGGAGAGCGTCGCATGGAATAAATTGGGCTTAGCTGCCAGTGATGGTAGATACAACACTCTGGAGAGCATCGCATGGAATAGATCGGGCTTAGAAGTCAGGCGACTCACAACGAGGGTGCTGAACATTTCATGTAGAGCCTACCGCTATGATGGAGTCTGGATCATAAACCAGGAGAATCAAAGCAAGGGTGATGAACCTTTCATGTAGAGCTTGCCGCTACGATGGAGATGAGCTGAGGAGCTAGGAGACTAAGGCAAGGGTGCTGAACCTTGCATGCAGAGCTTGCCACTATGATGGATTCGGGCTGAGAAACCAGGCGACTCAAGGCAAGGGTGTTGAACCTTGTACGCGAAGCTTGCCGCTATGATGGAGTCGAGATGAGAAACTAGGCGACTCAAGACAAGTGTGTTGAACCTTGCATGTGGAGCTTTCCGCTATGATGGAGTCAGGCTGAGAAGATAGGCGACTCAAGGCAAGGGTGCTGAACCTTGCAGGAGTGGGCGTAGCGGCCGACAATCTATGTGTCCGACTCGGGATATCAAGAGTAGATGAAGTGTAATGGCATCTGATGTTCTGCCGTGTCATTATCTGATGAGAGTTAGGCAGCATAGCTGCTGGGAGTTGGGCCTCATGGATACTAGAAAGAACTACGCATCATAACTTATAAGAGTTAGGCAGCATGGGTGCTGAGAGCTAGGCTGCATGGCTACTAGAAAGAGCTAGGCATCATAGGTAATGAGAATTAGGCAACATGGCTACTAAGAGCTGGGCCACATGGCTACTAGAAAGAGCTAGGAATCATAGCTGATGAGAGTTAGGAAACATGCACGCTCAGAGCCGAGCTGCGAGACTGCCCGGGGCCTGCCAACAAGGTTTTTGATAGCCGAGCATTGTGGTTGATGTTTGGTGTTGGGAGATTAAGCTTCTCCTTCATTCATAACACCGATCTATTCACAGGGATGTACATGCGTATATAAAGTCATCTCGTTTTGTAGTTTTGCTCTTTACTTGAAATAGAAATAACACTTATGCATAGTGTGATGCTAACCCACTACTCCCACCTTTTTAGAAAGGGTGAGGAGTAAGAATTAATGGATATATGATATTGGCTTGTTGTTTGCACTTTCGAGCCTCATTCGTTTGTACAGGTTTGCAAGTCCCCTCCTCATGTCTTACAGACCGAGCTTTTGCTCCGTCGATGTGCTCTAAGTGTCGCAGCGCTGAAGCAGCTATCTGAAAAGACAACACAATATATTTTCTTTAAATCATAAACTACTTGATTTTCTGCCGGGGTATCTTTTGAAATGTTTCACGAGTAACAATAGTACATTACTATTCTCCATCCTTTGTTTTGGAAACACCAAGCGTATTCTGAAACATATTTGCTGAGCAGGGATTGCGACGCGTGAGTATAAAATTTCTGATATTTGCCTGGCAAAAATGGATCATTTTTGTATTATGGAGGTAGCTCATTAAATACCAATTTATATGAAGCCCAAATTGCCACAACCCAAAATCGCTATTATATTTTGTTAGAGCCTACAAATAATCAACTCAAGTTCTTATTCTCTGCTTTTTTTTTTTCTAAAAATTCCTAGTGCTCTTGAATGCAACTCGTCTTCTAAAGTCGGGTTTTGTTGGGCTGAATCGCAACACAAGGAATTGGACGTCTTATTAGTTGGATGTACCTTGCAAAAACAATTTCGTTCTTTTCTTTTAGCCCATCAACATTAAAAATAAATTTAAGGGGAAGCCCACAATGATAAAGGGAGTCCAACGGTATATATGCGAATATTGGGGGAGCCAAAATCAAAGTTGTGGTATTCCATATCAAGCAAGTGGTCAGCCTAATGCTTATTCTTTGAACCATATGTCACTTGTGGGATCATCCCAATTTGTTTTATCTTTAGTTTTAAAAAAAGGATCCCTAGGCTTTTCATTGTCACACTACCAAAATAAAACACGTGGCAGAGATTGTGGCCCCTTCGTCTGAACTCGTTGGATATGCAGGAAAAAATGGGTTACGAGTTCACTGGGAGTGTCAGGTCTGGTGGTGGGGGGCATAACAGGCAACAGAGAATGATGAGAACAGAGGGCTGATATTGACTAGGATGGTCGATGATGCTACATCTTGGGTAGGCGGCTACAGTACCAAAAATGGGGGCCTTAAATTGATACCAACAGTCGTTTGATAGCCGGAGCTGCTGTCATTGGGCGCCAATGAGTGATCGATGGTACCTCGCTCCGGCTACCTGTAGTAGATCGAGAAACTAAACTGATAGGGGTTAGAGATGGCAAAAAACCCGTACCCAACGGGTACCTGAAACCCTAACCCGAGTTGACTGGGTAAATCCCTGAGTTGACCGGGGATGGGTATTAACCGAATATAAAAAGCGGGGATGGGGATGGGGATGGTTTTACCTGTCGATTACCCATACCCGAACCCGAAACCGACCCCGATGGGTACCCGATATATATATATATATATATATATATATATATATATATATATATATATATATCTATATCTATATATATATATATCTATATATATATATATATATATATATATATATAATATTTATGTTTTTATTTTTAATAATGCATAAGCAAATGTTCATTAGAATAAATAAGGTTTTCTAACAATCAAACGTATAGTTTTCGGAAGACTTTTTATGTCTTTTTTTGCAAAGAATGATTTAATTTGTAACCTTGAATGTTATTGTTCGTGTTTGAAGACATTCAGTGATTATAGTGTTTTATATTAGTTCTGTTAGTTTTTGTTTGTTGGTTAATATATAATTATGAGTTATTTTTCATAAAAGTTCAAAACTTTGTAACAGGGAAAAATCCCCGATTACCCATTGGGGATCCCCGATACCCATTGAGGATGGGGATGGGGATAGATTTTTAATCCCCGATGGCGATGGGGTCGGGTATGGCGATGGGGATGGGGATTCAAGTATGGGGATGGGGAACACGAAACCCGGTTACCCATACCCATTGCCATCCCTAATAGGGGTGCCTTGTCGGGTGCAACTACAAGTCATCTGAGTTGGTAGCGACTGGTGGCATCAATGTTGGATATGATGCTTACTCTCCAAACATTGTCATTTACATGGATTCAACTGGAGTTCCTCAACAAAGACAGTTGATATATAAGCCTTTATTAGAGATCAGGGAAAGGTCTGTGGGTCACAATTATCATCACCGGTGGCATGGGTTAGAGGTCGCTGGTAATGCTCATGTTTTGTCGATCTACTGGTCGACGGTGGTAACGAGTTCCTAGAGCAGCAGGCGACAATGGTGTTGGAGTTGTCGGATGGCCGATGGTGCTGAGGCTGCTATGGTCGATTTGTCGTGTCTTGTTGGGTCGCTGGTGATGAAAGCGACCAGCAGCTGGAGATGGTCTGTCAATAATTTATGGGTGGTGTTGACTGATCGAGAAATCACAGTCCCAACAATGGTTTGCTTTCAGGTCTCTGGCGGACGCTGCTGGGGATATGTTGGCGGAGCTGGGAGCAGTGATGTTGTGGCTCCGGCTGATGGAGACTATGAAAGGTATACTATGGTCAGTGAATACTGGCTTCTCAACGAGGTCAGAAGCGATCGACGATGCTGATTTGGTTTGTTTACCAATGGTTGATGAGTAGGATTAGGTGGGGCCGACTGCTTTTGACTTTTGTGTATATCGAGAATTGGACCATGTGGGTCCCATCCAAATATGTTTTTTTCTTTTTGTTTATTATGTACATTGTATACACGTATACCCCCTCTTTTTTTTTCCTTCGAGAAACTCAGAGCACACTTTTCTTGTGTGTATTTTTTATATTTTTCTGTCAACTTTTGAATAGCGTAGGTTCCACACATTTTTTGAAATTTACTGCTGTATACTAGATTGTACATGGATGTGATGTTGATATACTAGATAATTTTTACTCTTTTGTCATTTATTTAGCTGATGAGCCATGTATATTCGTATTCACTAACAACTCTTGTATCCTTCTTCTTCTTCTTCTTCTTCTTCTTCTTCTTCTTCTTCTTCATCATCATCTTCTTCTCCTTCTTCTTCTTCTTCTTCTTCTTCTTCTTCTTCTTCTTCTTCTTTTTTTTTCTGATTGGCTCAAAAGATGCATATACGCCACTTTCCTATCCCTCTTTTTAGTTTGATACATCTCATTTTACAAATCATTTCCTATAGAGCTCTCTTTTTTTTTTTTTTTTATCTTTTTTACTAAGTAGTAAATTTTAGGAAGGATATGGTAAATCTTTGAGGTAAAAATGCTATCTGTTGTGTTTTGGAACATACGGAAATCCTTAGCTAAAAAGGGGATTTTTGTGTCAATTTGAACAAAAAGAATAGTGTATGAACTGTAAAAACTTCTTTTCTTCTCAATTTTCTGAAGAAACCATGAAAATGCAAATGACCATAGACCTGAAGTTGTGGAATGGAGTTGTATATAGAAAAAACCCAACTAAAAAAGGATTGTATGATCTCATGAACCGAAAAATATTGGTAAAAACTCATAAAACTACTTTTCTTCTGAAATTTCTCAACAAACCCCCAAAATATAAAAAAAAAACGGATCTAAGAAGGTTTATACAAGTATGGGGGTGTAACACCCATAAAAATTTGAGCCAATTTAAACTTTTAAAACATTCCTAATCCATTAAACATTACAAACTTGTTTTCAAAAAGAATCATATAAGAGTATCCCAGAAACAAATTCATAAAAAGTGAGGAGCTGTACGATCATGCCATAGACTTGCCCAGATCTCCTGAAGTACCTGAAACAATAAACTGAAACTTTAAGCCCGAAAGCTTAGTGATTTCCCCAAATATACCGATACCCATACGATCCACATAATCATGTCATCAACATCATAACATAACAAACTGAAACAACATAAAATGAGTCCACAACTTTACAAACTGGATTAGCCCCTGGGCCCACAGAGTGAGTCTGGATCGCTTCTGGCCCACAGCTCACATCTGGCTTGCCATCGATCCCACAATACGAGTCTCCCTTAGCCCTTAACTGGAATGATCCCAGGTTTGTTGGATTAACGCGAAAAGCAGTCTCACCTCAACTTATCCCACAAAACATATCAACATGTATCATAACTAATGCACATACAAATAATCATACAATATCATAGGTAGTCCTACAGATCTACCCGACTAGCATATTAACTGGCATACATCACTAACTCAACTCAACATATCAATAACTGCTAGGATATCAAATCCAATGGGCCGGCCTTGGTGCCTTAGACCCCTTAGTATAGTGAGGATAACTCACCTTGCAAATGTCACCTCGGTAACTAAACTCCAACTCTCAGATCACGACTGCAACTCCACCACCTATTATCATAATAGAACCATACTCGTAAGTTCTCAATCTTCCAAGGTACTTCGTAAGTCAAATAGTCAATCCCATGGTCAAAGTCAAAGTCAACAATCAAGGTCAACAGTCCATGTTGACCCTTACTTGTCGAGTACCCTCGGTTACTCGTCGAGTTCCTCGAGATACTCATCCACTCGCCGAGTCCCCGGAGTGACTCGTCGAGTTCCTATGGTTCGCGATCGATACCCTAAGGACACTCGTCGGGGTTTCCTTCTTGCAACTCAACAGGTTCACACACATTCATCAATTTGGGGAACCATTAACCGACTTGCCGAGTAGTTCATCCAACCTGTCGAGTCTATGGAAATCTTCTTTGGACTCGTCGAATTGTTCATCCAACTCATCGAGTTCAATCCCTATCTTCATATGGCTTGCCAAGTCGAGTATGCGACTCGCCGAGTCCCTTCAATCCTTTAACCATGCAGACACTTTTTAAGCCATGCCATGGCCCCAAATTGCAGATCCAACTTCATTCGGCATGCTTATCACGTAAAGTTGCAAACTTTATGTGCATGTAAGGGTTTAAGACCCTAAAATGGCACAACTAAGCTTGCAATGAAGTCACATCCTTGAGAGAAAGCTCATGCTAGGCAAAGCTGATGACTTTATGAATCTAGAAGCCAAGGAGAGTCCAGATCTAAAGTTACAACTTCAGATCTTGGCTTAAACACAAGAACTCGTTCCTAAACTCATGCACAAAAGGGGTTTAGGAGAAAATGAGACAAGGGAAAAATGATCTAATACCTTCAAGAGAGCCCTTTTTGATGCACAACTTGAAACCCACAAATTCTTTCTTCAACTAGCTTGCTTCCCAAGTGATTTCTTCACCAAAAACTTCCATCCAAGCTTAAATCTCCAAAGAACACACACACACACACACCTATACCTATAAAGTAACTCAAACGGCGGGGCGCCAATACTGGAATGGTAGCTATTGTTACGCAAACTCTGCAAGAGGTAGGTGGGAATCCTAACTTCCACCGAAATCAATGACACACGCACTCAACATATCCTCAAGGGTCTGAATGGTCCACTTATTATGACCGTCTGTCTGCGGATGAAACGTTGTGCTAAAGTGCAAGCGTGTGCCCAGTTCCTCATGGAACTTCTGCCAGAAACGGGAGGTAAATTTGACATCTTGGTCTGAGACAATGGAGACCGGAATCCCATGGTGAGCAATGATCTCGTGCACATATATGTCGACCAACCTCTCGGGCGAAGAACTCTCCCGTATCGCCAAGAAATGAGCACTCTTGGTCAATCGATCCACGATGACCCATTTAGTGTCGAACCCTTTTGCCGTCCTTGCCAGTTTCGTGGTGAAATCCGTCGTGATCTATTCCCACTTCCACATGGGAATCTCTAGAGGCTGCAGCTTACCATGCAGCCTCTGATGCTCGACCTTGACCATCCTACAGGTCAAGCACCTCTCGAGGATGGATTTCTCGCTTGATACATGGCCATTAGTAACTCAAAATCAGGTCTCAGTACATCTTGGTGGCCCCGGGTGTATGGAAAATGAGACTTATGAGCCTCCTCCATCAATGTCTGTTTGACCCAACCAGTCATCGGAACCCAAACTCGACCACATCGGGTCAATAACCCCCGACTATCCTGAACAAACCGAATGCTTTCGCCCTTGATCCTTTCCACTTTCCAGTTCTCTGGTCGTATGCCCTCGACCTAGGCATCTGTAATCAAACTCACCAGCAGGGAATCCACCGCTATCCTAATACACTTTGCTGTGGTGGAAAACCCAGCCGACTTGCGGCTCAATGTATCCGCAACCACATTCGCTTTATCAGGGTGGTAAAGGATCTCACAATCGTAGTCCTTGACTACATCTAACCACCTCCACTGTCTCATATTCAGGTTTGGCTGATCCATGATGTGTCTCAAACTCTTGTGATATGTGTATATGGTATAGCGGACACCATATAGGTAATGTCTCCAAATCATGAGAGCGAAAACCACCGCTCCCAGCTCCATATCATGTGTAGGATATCTCGTCTCATGCGGCTTCAACTACCGCGTTGCCTAAGCTATTACCCATCCCCTCTGCAGAAGGATTGCCCCTAAACCTGTGATGGAGGCATCATAAAACACCACGAAATCCTCAACTCCCTCCGGGAGTGTCAACAATGGAGCCTCACACAACCGATGACGGAGGGTCTCAAATGCCCTCTGCTGCTTGGGGCCCCACCGAAAATCCACCCCTTCCTCGTTAGATGAGTGAGGGGTACTGCAATCTTGGAGAAGTCTTGAATAAATCTCCGGTAATACCCCACCAGTCCTAGAAAACTACTGATTTCTGAAAGAGACCTCGTCACCTCCCACTGCATAATTGCCTCGATCTTGGCCGGAGCGACAAAAATCCCATCCTGGTTAACGAGGTGCCCAAGGAACTGGACCTGTCGTAACCAAAAATCGCACTTCGAGAACTTGGCATATAGCCATTCCTGTCTCAGAACCTCCAATAGTTCCCTGAGGTGATCCTCGTGCTGCTCTCGGGTCTTGGAATACACCAAGATATCATCTATGAACACGATGAACGAGCGATCAAGCATCGATCTGCAAACCCGATTCATCAGGTCCATGAATACTGCCGGCACGTTGGTGAGCCCAAACGGCATCACCACGAACTCATAGTGCCCATAACGCATAAGAAACGCGCTCTTCTCCACAACCTCCTCTCTAACCTGGACCTGATGATTCCCCGATCTCAAGTCAATCTTGGAGAACCAAGACGCACCCTGTAACTGGTCGAATAGACCGTCTATCCTCAGGAGTGGATAATGGTTCTTCGCCGTCAACTTGTTCAACTCCCTAGAGTCAATGCACATCCGATGCGATCCATCCTTCTTCCTGACGAAGAGGATCGGTGCTCCCGGGGGGGACTGCTAGGTCGAATGAACTTCTTGCCCAACAGTTCCTACAGCTGTGAAGATAGCTCCTGCATCTCGGGTGGCGCCAAATGGTACAACGCTTGGCAATAGGAGCCGCACCCGGCACCATGTAACATCCCAAAAATACTTTTGAAAGTGGTTTTACTTTTGAAAATTCTCATACCAAACCCTTAGTTTGAGTTCAGACACACCCGAGAGTATGTCCGAATCCCTCAAACCAAGGCTCTGATACCAACTTGTAACATCCCAAAAATACAGGCCAAAAATTTCATTTTTTAATTACATCATTTTAAAACCAACAGTGTAATAAAACATCTGTAATATTATGTCATGTCAAAACCAAAGTAGAAATAATCAAACATGTTATCATAAAACAATATCCGAGTGTAATCCCAAAGATCTCTTGTGCGGAAAACCATAGTGTGATGCGTTGCGATCAATCCGACTCCTTTCCTTTGAACACGAAGTACCTGAAACCAAAACTGAAAACCATAAGCACAAAGCTTAGTGAGTTCCCCCATCATACCACATACCACACAATCACATAACATACATACTGCCAGGCATTTCTGGGGTGCCCGACCTACCCGGTACGACCTTTCTGGGGTGCCGACCTACCCGTGTCAAGCCATTCTGGGGTGCTGACTACGCACGTCAAGCCATTTTGGGGTGCTAACTACCCATGTCGAGCCATTCTGGGGTGTTGACTACCCTTCGATCCTAACAACCAAACCTCGGGGACTATTTCACCCCTACTACTACTATCACATATAACATAACATAAACATATTATCAGACATATCTGGGATGTCTGAACTACCCTTCGGTCCTAACAACCGAACCTCGGGGACTAGTCCCCTCCTACTACCTCTATCGCATAAAACATAACAAGCCAGCATGCAACATATCATCACATTCTGTCAGACGTATCTGGGGTGTCTGACTACCCTTCGGTCCTAACAACCGAACTCTACTACTATCACATACAACATATCATGCTAGCATATAACATATCAGGTACTAGCAAACCTAGATGATATCATAAAGACAATCATCTATCATACATCTCCTACTGGTGGGCTGGCATTGTGGCCTTAGACCCACTGCTACTGGAAGGTAACTCACCTCACATTGCTGAAGTCCTGAAGACACAATCCCATACTTGCTGAAGTCCCGCAGACTCGAGCCCAACTGCTGGCTGACAGATTCCCGAACTGTCAACACCAAAATAACACCCAATTAATAATTGGGTCCCAATACATAACCATAAGTACATTCTTTGGGTAATTAGTACATTACCCCTAGCTTGGCTTATTCAAGCCCAAGGCCCAATCCATAGGCCCAAAGTCGACTAGGAATCAAAGCCCCACTCATGGCCCAATTTTCCAAATTGGGCCTAGGCCTTAACATGGTGTCATTTTAAGGCCCAACATTATACAATCATTAAGGCCTAACTATAGCCCATTTATGGCCCAATTTTCCAAATTGGGCCCAACCCCTTATATGGGACTTACCTTAGGCCCATTAAATTATTCCAGTCCATTTGCTTGACTCTGGATGGTCCATTATTATCTCAATCATTTAGGCCCAACATAAAGGCCCAATAATATAGCCAAGTGAAATTAGGGTTTCACATAAAATGATGATTAGGGTTAAGTTACCTACTTAACCCTTAAGGACTTAATCCATAAAGGACTTAACCCATTAAGTCCAATGATGCTTAGATTAATTTCCACCCATGATTATTATTTAATATTTCATGTTATTAATAATTCCCGTGTGTGTGTCCCGATTAATTCTAAAAATTAAGGTTTCATTGCATTAGGGTTTTCCAAAACCTAATTAAGCTTTCCAACCCACATTAGTCCGTTAGGCCCAATAGCTAAGTCATTAGATCCATTAGGGTTCACTAAGCCCATTAGACACATGCTTGGGCTTTCATGTCCATTAAGCCTCATAGGGCCCATTAGGGTTTCAAGGCCCATTAGGGTTTTAGTCCCTTAACCAAACATCCCCAAACTAGCAATCCCAACACAACTAAGCACACTGCCACCCGACACGGCAGCCGGTGGTGGTTTCGAGTTTCATTCCATTATTCTATTTTTGATACAAATTACAATGATAAAAACTCAAATAAACACACACCCACACACTAAGATAAACACACACATATGGCGGCACATGGTGGCAGCCACCACCTCACGATGGTGGTGGTGGACTCTCCGGCCACACAAACACCCATACAACTCCAACGAAACCGGTAGCAGCAATTTCACACGAACATACACCCATAAACACACCCACATCCACCTTTCACGGTGGTTAAGGGTGGCAGAAAAGGAACTAGCGGCGACATCCACCATGGTTGGCAGCCATGGTGGTTTCCTAGGGTTTTCCGGCCAACCAGCACACACCAATAGTATTGAAACTCGCACAAACCGACGGACAGAACACCCACCATACATATATATATACTTTGAACATGGAGGAGGATGACGGCTACAATGAAAAGACTGGCGAAACGAACCAGCGATTGCGACTGTGGTGCTCCAATTCTCAACTTCTTCTTCTCGTCGGAAAGCCAACAGCGACAGCAGCAAGGCGGCACGGGATGCGGCGGCGGACGAACAATGGAATAAGAGGGTGGTGCGGCGCCGGAAACTGAAGAGACGAGAGTAGCGGTCGCAACATCCCGATGAATGGCATCGACGATCCACAACAGCAACCTCCAACGGCCTTGCTTACTTTCCGATTTAGGGGAATTGGCTCCGGCGGCTGGAAGTTGAAGAGGTGAGGTTGGCTGCTGGAGATCTTCCGATGATGGCGGCTGCCTTCATGACAGGGTTTGGGTTATCATGCGATGGGTTTTATACTCCCGTAGCCCATCAAACGTTTCTCCATAACAACACCTTTGGTCCCTCCCTTTTCTTATTCTTTCAAAATGAGGCCATATTTTACCCTTTCTACCCTAACCTCGGAAATCCTTTTCAAATTCGACCCTTAAATTACCAAATAGCCCCCATAGTCTTAATTACAACATAATCAACCTCTCCACCTCATTTCCTTTTTAAAATTAATTCCAAGTAATTACCACGGAGTCCCTGTCTTCATAAATATTTATAAAATGGTTCCCAAACACACACTATTAACCCCCGACTTATAGAAATGTGGAAATTAACTCCTCCAACCCAACACCCTGCATATAATTATTTATTTTAGGCTACCATTCGTTCATTAATTTATTTATTTAGCTAATAAATAAACGGGGTTTTACAAGTATCCCCCACTTAAATTAGATTTCGTCCTCGAAATCATTTCTTACCAATCCTTACATACCAGGCCACTCTAGTAACATAGTCATCTTCCCGAGCACACCCTAGCCTTCCCAGGGTAGCTGTGACCAATCTTTGCAAAGCCCTAATATCCCCATATGAACGAACTCCTCGCAACGGGAGCACATCCACTTCGTCTGAATCTACTATCTCGAGATGGTCTGATTGCCTGACAGACCACTCATAGTGAATCATTATCGATGAATCTAGCATGTTTATCCCTCAACTAACTACTCGACTTTTGATAGCTTTAGGTCCTCACTATAAAATAGGTGCACAAACCCAGTTATCCCTATAAATCACTTACACTTAGCCAAGGCTCAGCTAATCTCGGTGTGAGTGACTTGTCACTCCCCAAATCATCTAGCTATCCGTGTGTACTTGCAACCTAAAACATGAATACGAACACTGCCCAAACGCGGAAATGGCTTGAACACTGATCTGCCCGAGGCAGTATGTGGCTACATAGCTGCTTACCAAAAGCTACAAAGACCTCCATGGTCTTAATTCGCTTTCCAATCCTCTGAAATACTGGGTTTCCACCCAGCTGCGAGCCAAAGGACTCCCTACCTAGTCGCCTCACACGACTTCTGAACGAAACCTTCTCTGGAACTAGTTGCCTTTAATTATCATGCCATTGTGACTCTACTACTTTTTGATCTAACCGATTGGGTCCTTGCATCGAATCATGTCATCATCAAATCCAAGACTAAAAGTGATTGCTACTTGACCAACGGTAGCCTTATCTCACATGACTTCTTATACAGTCCATTTCTTTCCCGATCACATAACTGTAGTGGTGCTCCTACAGTCCTATCACTGGCTCAACCAGATCTAATCCATCTGCGTAATTCTGAAATCCAATCTGTGGATTTCCTTATCCTTACCGCTACACCCGAACTGGTGGGTACTATTGTTCCTTCTGCATCCTAACAATGTTCTCACACTTATCTACCAACCTAGTGAATGATGCGGCTACGCCCGCAGTCTCACAACACTCTATCACTATCTGACCGCTAGTGAATGCTACGGCTACACCCGCAGTCTTACAACACTTCCCATGCTAGCTGACCACTAGTGAACGCTATGACTACCCCAATAGTCTTACAACACTCCCATACTATCTGACTGCTAGTGAATGCTACGGCTACCCTCGTAGTCTTCCAACACTTTCTAAACTATCTGACTGCTAGTGAATGCTACGGCTACCCCCCGTAGTCTTACAACACTTTCCATATCGGTCGAACACGCACTCGACCTAACACACAACTGAACTCAAATCCTGACTGGAACTCTAACCCGGTTCCCAAACCTGCTATCACGTGACCCCACTGTATCAGTACCGTAACCACGCTCATGATCAAAGCGTCATAGTAAACCACAAAATCATCTATACCCTCTGGCAGGGTGAGAATCAGTGCCTCGTACAAATGCTGTCTGAGAGTATTGAAGGTTGCCTGCTATTCAGACCCTCAACGAGAGGCCACCGACTTCTTGTACAATCGGGTCAAAGGAACCGCAATCTCGGTGAATTCCCATGTAAATCTTTGGTAGTAACCTGCTAGACCCAAGAAACTCCGAATCTCAGATGGAGACCTCGGAATTTCCCACTGTATCACGGCCTCTATCTTGGTCGTATCAACTAGAATACCCTTCCGGTTGACAAGGTGCCCAAGAGATTGCACCCCGTGCAACCAGAACTCACATTTGGAGATCTTTATAAAAAGTCTCTCCCTCACTTAGATTCGACTAAGTCTTCATTGCACGCAAGAATTGAAGGATTTCCAACCCTTCTCGGTTCCTAATATCCCCTTGATGTCAACCTGTACTTACGAGTGATAGCGATTCATCACTAATCAACCCATAAGATCGCCCATCCTCTAAAATCTAGAGGAGTACTCTTGAAATCTGGTCCAATCTAACGCCTCACTCCATCTCCCATGCTGTCAAGTGAAGACCTTAATCTTCACTCTGGCTGACGAATCCTTATTCCCACTTCCAATCTCGCAGCACCGCTAAACTCTAACCGAACATAACCCATGCGAGAGTACAATTCTCTTGGTCATGCGACGACCAACCACTTATGCATCTAATACCCGTGACTGACACTACCCTTTTCATGTCACCTGCTCTGTCCTAGCAACGGTAGTGCCTTGAACTCCAAGGTTCATCCACAGACAATTACCGACCATACCTGGACAATGATAGAATCCCCAAACGCTGACTTCATTGGAGAACAATCACTCCAACCCTGATCGACCTTAAAATAATACTCCTGCATAGATCCTGACAAAGATCCGAAATGATAACGGTGTGCACGGAACCCACTCCGCAAGATGTGTCCCTCTTTGGGTTCATTAAGGACCTTTCGGCATGCAGGATGGCATATATGATCCTTGGTAACCCAAACACTAGCAGAAAACCGACCCGAGATCTGACTTATCCAAACTCACTCACAATTCCAAAGCGATATGTGTTCCCAACATCCATCTAGTAGCAATAGAAGATGACATACTCGCAACGTCTGGGGAAATACTGATCACCTTCTGCTGATATGACCAATCCTGCTAAATCTTTGGAGTGATAAACTCCCTTGTGTACCTTCTCGTACACGCTACAATGAATCAGACCCTGTTGTCCTCTCACTTGATGTTCAAAAGTCATGGGTCTCTTCCCGGGACCCTCTACTATACGCACCTGGCACACACCTTTCTTTCCAAGGTGCTCCAAATCAATCTCGCATCTGCAACTCTTGGAAATCATATCCTTCAGGGTCTGACACCCTGTCACATGCACTAGCTCGCTTGCCAATGGCTAAGCTGCAACAACTGGAACATCCTCTATCCCCAAACTGGGTGACAAACTCTTCCCTGAAGCTTCTTAGATTCTGCAAGACTCTCACTGGTTCGAGTATGGATCCTGTGCTTTCAGTAGTACGGGCCCAATACTACCTTCCACACCTATCCATACTTTCCTCAGCAATCGTCCCGGATCCTCCAAGTCACTTCCTCAATTGATACACCCAAGTCTAACTGAGCCTCACTACTAACTCACTGAAATATATCCTAGGCTTCCCTAGGTTCCCGAACTTACCCAATTCTCAGCTACCGAAAGATTCCCAGTAATGTCAACTAGCTACCTCATGAATATAGCCACACGCAACAGAGATCAGATAATCATTCAAGTAACAGACTCATCCCTATAACGGTTAGACTCAAACGAGAGCTGCGCAATAGGGTCAAATCTATCATTCTGAGATTATCCAGTCTGTGCCACATGTGACTTAGCATATGCACTTAATAGCTAACTCACATTACTAAGAGTCCCACAAAGCACAAAGCAAGCAACATTCAGACAATGGAAAATCTAACCATCATATTCCAATCAAATCATTTTATCCTCTAATCAGGAATCTGTACATGTAATTAAAAGGCTCATACAATCAGGCATAACCTAAACAGGCTATCCTATCACTAACTGATCAGTACTAGCATGCAAGTCTACAAGCACATATAATAGGCATATAAGGCATCCTCCTAGATCATTATCCCTAATCTAGCATGAAATTCTCATAATCATATCGTAACATAACATATCATAGCATGTATGGGTATCTTGGGGAAAACTTACTTGAGTTCGGCTGATTGCACGCATCACACACTTTGTTCTTCTCAAAGTTCCTTTCTCTGTTCAAATTCCTTTCAAACTCCTTTTTATAAAGTGGTGTTACTTTTGAAAATTTTCATACCAAACCCTTAGTTTGAGTTCAGACACACCCAAGAGTATCTCTGAATCCCTCAGACCAAGGCTCTGATACCAACTTGTAACATCCCAAAAATACAGGCCAAAAATTTCATTTTTTAATTACGTCATTTTAAAACCAACAGTGCAATAAAACATCTGTAATATTATGTCATGTCAAAACCAAAGTAGAAATAATCAAACATGTTATCATAAAACAATATCAGAGTGTAATCCCAAAGATCTCTTGTGCGGAAAACCATAGTGTGATGTGTTGCGATCAATCCGAATCCTTTCCTTTAAACACGAAGTACCTGAAACCAAAACTGAAAACCATTAGCACAAAGCTTAGTGAGTTCCCCCCATCATACCACATACCACACAATTGTTGGATTAGTGTCTAAGTCCATAATTATTTTGGTATGTACTTGACCCGATGGTGCATGGTCCTTTTGGGTTGCCTTTACCAAAGCAACTTGATTGGAGAAATAAATAAAGAGAGAGAGGTTATTATGATTTATTAATATGTTATAAGAATAATATATTAAAGGAGAAATCATATTTGCTTAATTAATATTGGTCAATAGTTAATTAGGAATTAATTTTGTGATCAAGTGTAATTAATTAAACTAGAGGGGCTGAATTGTAATTATGTAATAGTTACAAAATATGGTAATGGTTATCCTAAATATGGGTTTAACGAATTCAAGGAGATAAGGATCCTTGAAATCGTCCAAAGGATAAAGGATAAGGGTTTTCAAGGCTTATCTTATGGTTGCTTTGTGGATAAGCAACTAGATAACGATAATGACTGAAACCCTATCTCTATACCTATATAAAGACCCTAAGGCCTTAGAATTCGTGTACTTGTTCCCAAGGAGTCCTAAGGACGAATTCTAACCTCTCTCCTCTCTCTTTATACCTTCTCCATTTTCTCTTGGTGTTTGTAAGCCATTAGAGGAGTGACACTTGTGACTCTAAGCCTTCCAAAGTCATTACAAGGAGATTTGGGATTGTTATTGCTACATAACAATCAAGGTATGATCTTAAACCTAATTACATATTAATATGATTACTTGAATGCTAGAATTAGGGTTTATAGTCTTGGATTCAAAGCATGTACAATAGAGAAACCTAGATCCAAGCATTAGGGTTTGTATGATCACATAGGATGTCTTATGACCCAAACCCATCAGTGGTATCAGTGCCATTGGTTTGGTTTCAATTGTATGAACTTGATATATTAGGGTTTATTGCCAATAAACCCTAGGAGGCTAGGGTTTTTTGAGATTAGGGTTTGCAAACCCTAATTTGCAAGAGTTTGAATAAGATCTTCAAATCCTTTCCTTAAACCCTTAAATTTCGAAATCAAGGGTTTGTTATAATTCCTTGATTTTTGAAATTTGCCTCCTCCCAAAGATAAGGTCCTAATTTTTAGGGATTTGGATTATCCCATATCTTGTAATTATCCTTTAATTGTTATATATGGTAATTCAAGATCTTGCATTATCTATCCATATTTTCGAAATCTATATAGATATTTAAGGGATTAGGATAACTTAAATGTATAAATGGTAATTATCCTCATTATTTAGATAATCCCTTATCATTTAATAATTAAATTAATAGTCTAATTCAACATAATTATTAAATCAAGAGTTTTAATATTTAAAATTTTAATTTAAATGTCATAAATTCAAAATTTTAAGATAGATTAAAACTAAATTGTTTCGAAATGTTTCAAAACTTGCCCTCAAGTTTTGGAATTTAAAAGATGATTAAAAGTTTAATTAGGAATGTTAAATTCTAAAACTCTAGTAATATTTTGAAAAGTTCAAATCACACCCTTATGGTTTTATTAATTAATTAAGGAGCATAATTAAAAGAGATTTAATAAATCCATAAAAGTTTAGGTTAACCATTTAATTGAATTAAAAGTGTACTTGTTAAAGTTAACCACATAGTATTTTAAAAGTATAAAATGCACTCTATACTATATATATAACATTAAAAGTCTAACATTATATATATGTATGAATAAAAGTCAATCTTACCGTTAGTAGGCCTCATTCACGAAGCTGGTCTATAAGGGGTGTTTAAGGAAATTGCCTATAAAATGGCGATTGAATGGGTATCCACTCTTACCCACCGCACTCTTAACTAGTGGAGGGTCGTTAGCCGAACGGGCAAGATAGGACGAAACCTTCCATTATAAGTATAATGAAATACAAAGTAACTAAATGTTTTTCTAATTCCCAATCTTAGTTACTTAGGCAAAAGTGAATTGATGCAATTCCATGAAATTACACTTTGTGCCCTTGCGAAGACGTTAGTGGAGCGTGTGTGGTTTACCAGCACACTAAATGGTTCTAAGCAAAGGTAGCAAAGGGTGACTCAATATTTGTCATAGTTTGGTGGAGCGTGTGTGGTTTACCGGCACATCGAAATAGGTGATTGTAACATGTGAGGGCACCGTGTAAGTTTGCATGGTTATTCACACCCGCTTTGTGATCCACGACATCCCAGTCACAAATAAGAGGGGCATATCGAGATTTAAACATGCCATTGAAAGTTCAATGAATCTCAAAGGATCTAGGAATTTTCATAGATTTAAAACTTAAATTTCTTTTTCGTTTTTCGTGGTGGAAATTAGTGAAACGTCATTCACTTACCTTCAAATATTCTTCAATTAGGGTTACGACATCCCTCTCTCGAGTTGTAGAATATTGTGTTGGGTCCTAGCCTTAGTATCTCATTTGGGTGATTTACTAAGGACTCAATCGATCAACTAACTTGAATTTGTTTTCTCTCGTTTTGTAGATGTCAAAGTTTGACAACTATGGTCTTCCCAAATCCCGTGGAACAAGCATTCCACATGAAGATGATATTCCACGATTCGATCGAGGAACAAGAAATCATGCTTCGCTTCCTCCTCCTCCTCCAATTATTCTCCCTAACCCACAAGATTATAAAATTGAAAGGTTCAATGTAACTCAAGCCCTTTTGGCAAGTAAACATAAAGAAGGAAAGTCGGTGTGTGCACACGTCTTAGGGATGAAGTCACACATTGATAGGTTAAGAATGATGGGATCCATTGTTGGTGAAGAGATGGCTCTTGATTGGGTTCGTCAGTCACTTCCTAACTCGTATAGTGAGTTCGTAAGAGAGTACTATATGTTGAACCACGACGTGACCCTTATTGTTCTCACCTATATGCTTATTGCTGCTGAATCAGCAATGGTTTGGCGCAATAGAAAAGCAAAGTTGATTGGTGAATCTGCCTTCAAGACCTCTATGGATATAGACAATGGCAATGAAAGACATGCAATGGTCGAAAAGTTTGATCACAAGCGAAAGGCGATGTCTGAGGTAGTTCCATGTGTTGTTCCAAAAGAGTCAATTTGCTTTTATTGCCAAGAGAAGGGGCATTGGAGACGAAGTTACCCAATTTACCTAAGAGATCTACGAGATGGGAGAGTCAAAAGTATGACTACGCTTCAGGTAAAATCCACTATCTAACTCCGTTAAGTTCCTATTCATTGATTCTTAATACAAGATGTCATAAGATTGCATTTGAATGTTTTGAAGGATCGGTGAAAAGAAAAGAAGCTTGATAAGAGAGCAAGATGAATCTAATCACAAGAGATGGATCTTGATCACATGGAATTGAAGATTGGATTTTGAGCTTAGATAGTTATGATAGAGTTGTTAGAAATTTTCCTTTTACATAGTTTTCAATAGATTTTGCATTGTAAGGACAAATGTTTTTCCGCTGCTTTTATAAATAAAATATATTTTGTTTGAGTTATTTATTTATTTGTTTACTTCCTTGCAATGAAATCGTTATGAAAATTTTTGCATATTTCTACAACGAATGGATATGATTCTTAGTTATGTTATTTATGGAAATGTCGAGAATTTACCAAATAGGGAGAGTTTCTCATCGCCCAAAGTTTCAGTTGGACTGAAATTTGGAATCATGCAACTTGGTTGCATGGTGAATGAGAAATTTCATATTTGGAAATTAGACAAATTCGTTGACAAAGTGTCAAGTGAAGGACTAGGAGATCGTGTACACAAAGTTGTGTGTTGATCAAGTTAACCATAAGAGTAACAAAGATATTCGTCATGATTTACTAAAGGCTTAGTAAATATGATTACACTTACAAGATTAAGTGTAATTCTGAATTGATTAAAGGGTTTAGATCAATAGTAGAACAAATAAGAAGAATCAAGTAGGTAGAAAGATAAGAGTTTCTCCACTCTAAGAATAAGGGAGAGTAGCTTTTATGCTTTATGATTAGTCTTAATGATTAAGAACCATATCTCAATTGATCCTCTAAGTGAGTCTTAGTACAATTGTATGTTTAAGAAGAGGAATCAAGGATTGAAGAAATGGTTAGATCAAGAAGTCTATCATACTTCGTTACAATAACAAGTCTTAAAGTTAAGATTGTGACAATGAGTGAAAAGTATTAAAGGTTTACAACATTCATCAAATGTGGAAAGTTGTGATGTCTTGGATAAGACAAAGGCCAACTATGATCAATTTATGAAGTGTTTTGATACAAGCTACACTAACTCTTGAAAATTTGTTTGTCAAGAAATGTTTATTGACAAAAAGAATCTTATATGTCAAGGAGTAAGTGGGAGTCTTAATGGTCTTGAAAGGTTTCAAGAACAAATCAAATAAACCTTATCAATCATCACTAGCACACGAGTTAAGGTTTACAACCTATCGTAATGACATTCTGTGCCAATCCAATCGAGTTAATTGTGCATGAGAGTTCTATGAGTTCTCATTTTGAACGCATAAAAGGCAAGGCACCTGAATCAATGAAAGGTACATTGATAGGAAAAGGTGAGCTGCTTAACTACTTGGAAGACGTGGTGGGCAGCTGTGCTACCATAAGGCAGGAAATCAAGATTAAGAAAGTTCGGTCCATATGAGTTTGAATTGGTCATAATTTTTTTTTTCAAATTCACATGGATAGGAACATATACACCATTAAAATCTAAGTTTCATAAGATTTCCTCCTTCATGAAAATGATTGTGAGAAAATGCCTTCACTAAGAAAGATTTTAAGAAGATAGTGATTGTAAAGTTGCATTCTCAAATTCAATTATGGTTACGGTATCCCTTTCCATGATTTGAATTGTGAGGTTTGGCAATTAGTCTTAATAGTTTAGATACACATATGAACTATCTAAAGCAAAGGTGTATAAGCTTAAGAGGCTTTGATAAAAGATTATCAATGCATTAAGTATTAGAAACATGGACTTAAGAAATTCAATATGTATTGTTTTCTGAAAGTTAAGATGTTTGTGAATACATGTCGAAGCTAGTGGGAGCGTAAGTGTTATGTTTTATAGTAATCATCATGATAGTGGGAGCATAAAAGTTAGATTGTATGATTATTATGGAAACTATTACAAGTTGGCAATATTAATTATAGAAAAACAAGAGTTATACCTTGCAAAGTCATAAGGGTTGTAAAGTTGTTTTGCTATAATTAAAGGAGAGAATATTATGCTTCATTTCAAATCTAAAGGCTTAGGTTGAGAAATGTTAATAAACTTAGCCAAAGGTACATAGTGTGTTCTTAAAATTTCGATTATGATTACGGAATTCCTTTTCACAATTCGAATTTTGAGAACATAGCAAATAAAACATTGTGCATTGTGTCCCATACGCTTCGGGTATAGGATCGATTGCAAATGCTTTAATGTTTGACCATTCTAAAATTTTCCAAATGTCTAGCGCATTTAGAGGGAAAAAGGGACTAGAATTGGTTTTGACTAAAATAATTAAACAACTATCAAAGGACAATCCAAAGTTCGACGAGGATTGGTCGCTTGTGAGTAGTTGGAAGTATAGTATTGGAAAATATGGAAATGTTTCCATATTGGATGGACCATATCGACATCATTACAAATAGAAAAGATTCTATTAAGAATGAGTTGTCATGAGAAAAATATGGAAGTGTGTTCATATTAGGAAGTAAATATTGAAAATCTATATCTAGATTAAAAACTTTTATGCAAAAGGATGTTCAAAGGAATGTACTTTGAGAGAGAGACATCATATCTAAGGAATTGTCTTGTAACAATCTCCGATAGAGGACTTTGTAATATCATTGGCAATAGTCTTTGTGACTTTGGTGCAGTGACATTACGAAAGGATCGTTGCATAAAGTGTTAGAATCTAGCATATTCTATAAGTAGCAAGAATTTGATATTCTTACACTTATGAAAAAGGATTTGGAGTTGTAAAATGAGAATGATTGGAAATGTGTTCAATTTGTCTATTTCACAAAAGTAAGAACCATAGGTAAACATTGTGTGCATGCTAGGAGCATGGGACAAGTGTTGGAATTCAAGTAAGAAGTTGATTACCCGAAACGACAAATAATGAGTAATCGATATGGTGATAAGTAAAAGGAGTTTTATTTATACTCAAAGGGTTGAGGCCATATGGGATTAGTATTATTCTTGTGTTTCACTTTGCATGTTTTGACTTCCAGAATAATTGAATTTATTAAGAATAATTGAATTATTCGAACGGGCCACAGTCATTCATATGTTGGAAGTAGATATGAATGAAGACTGTCGTGAATTGGTATGTGGATTGTCTAGAAGAGTATTAGACATAAGCAAATGTTTGCTGAAACGTTCATGAGTGCTTATGAATATGATTTGAGCATTGGATTAAACCCACGCTCACTTGGATCACTCCATGAATTGTATCACGAGTAATTAGTGAGACGATAACATCTTATATTCTTGAAACCAAGATGTGTGAGTTGTATCTTGCTAATCGGTTGCACATTGATAATATGAAAATGCACTAGTAACTTAGTGTTATAAAACATATTGTTGTGTGTGATTTGGTTAAAGATTGCAAGCAAGCATTGTATCAAAGTTTATCCGTTCCTTTTATCCAAAGAAGGATAAAAGCGATATCTTTGGGCCCCTCGATGGTTTAGTGATGACAAACGTAAATGCTCGGCCGGGCTATGGCTAATTTGATTTGTTCAATTAGTCAGTCATCATAAATCGGAAATCGAGAAGTAGTACAAAGAGAATGATTTGAAATCATATCTCATACGATATCTAGAATGGAGGAATATATGATCCCTTATATAAGGACACGCGTATCTGATAGGATCAGAGTTGACAACGGCTTTGGAAAGCTACGATTGCAGATCAAGATCTGAAGTCATATGCAGAATAGTTATTAGACTTATCCAAGTGGGAGACTGTTGGATTAGTGTCTAAGTCCATAACTATTTTGGTATGTACTTGACCCGATGGTGCATGGTCCTTTTGGGTTGCCTTCACCAAAGCAACTTGATTGGAGAAATAAATAAAGAGAGAGAGGTTATTATGATTTATTAATATGTTATAAGAATAATATATTAAAGGAGAAATATTTGCTTAATTAATATTGGTCAATAATTAATTAGGAATTAATTTTGTGATCAAGTGTAATTAATTAAACTAGAGGGGCTGAATTGTAATTAAGTAATAGTTACAAAATATGGTAATGGTTATCCTAAATATGGGTTGAACGAATTCAAGGAGATAAGGATCCTTGAAATCATCCAAAGGATAAAGGATAAGGGTTTTCAAGGCTTATCTTATGGTTGCTTTGTGGATAAGCAACTAGATAAGGATAATGACTGAAACCCTATCTCTACACCTATATAAAGACCCTAAGGCCTTAGAATTCGTGTACTTGTTCCCAAGGAGTCCTAAGGACGAATTCTAACCTCTCTCCTCTCTCTTTATACCTTCTCCATTTGCTCTTGGTGTTTGTAAGCCATTAGAGGAGTGACACTTGTGACTCTAAGCCTTCCAAAGTCATTACAAGGAGATTTGGGATTGTTATTGCTACATAACAATCAAGGTATGATCTTAAACCTAATTACATATTAATATGATTACTTGAATGCTAGAATTAGGGTTTATAGTCTTGGATTCAAAGCATGTACAATAGAGAAACCTAGATCCAAGCGTTAGGGTTTGTATGAGCACATAGGATGTCTTATGACCAAAACCCATCAACAATCACGTAACATACATACTGCCAGGCATTTCTGGGGTGCCCGACCTACCCGGTACGGCCTTTTTGGGGTGCCGACCTACCCGTGTGAAGCCATTCTGGGGTGCTGACTACCCACGTCAAGCCATTCTGGGGTGCTGACTACCCACGTCGAGCCATTCTGGGGCGCTGACTACCCTTCGGTCCTAACAACCGAACCTTGGGGACTATTTCACCCCCTACTACTACTATCACATATAACAAAAAATAAACATGTTATCAGACATATCTGGGATGTCTGAACTACCCTTCGGTCCTACCAACCGAACCTCGGGGACTAGTCCCCTCCTACTACCTCTATCACATAAAACATAACAAGCCAGCATACAACATATCATCACATTCTGTCAGACGTATCTGGGGTGTCTGACTACCCTTCGGTCCTAATAACCAAACTCTACTACTATCACATACAACATATCATGCTAGCATATAACATATCAGGTAGTAGCAAACCTAGATGATATCACAAAGACAATCATCTATCATACATCTCCTACTGGTGGTCCGGCATTGTGGCCTTAGACCCACTGCTACTGGAAGGTAACTCACCTCACATTACTAAAGTCCTGAAGACACAATCCCACACTTGCTGAAGTCCCGCAGACTCGACCCCAACTGCTGGCTGACAGATTCCCGAACTGTCAACACCAAAATTACACCCAATTAATAATTGGGTCCCAATACATAACCATAAGTACATTCTTTGGGTAATTAGTATATTACCCCTAGCTTGGCTTATTCAAGCCCAAGGCCCAATCCATAGGCCCAAAGTCGACTAGGAATCAAAGCCCCACTCATGGCCCAATTTTCCAAATTGGGCCTAGGCCTTAACATGGTGTCATTTTAAGGCCCAACATTATACAATCATTAAGGCCTAACTATAGCCCATTTATGGCCCAATTTTCCAAATTGGGCCCAACCCCTTATATGGGACTTACCTTAGGCCCATTAAATTATTCCAATCCATTTGCTTGACTCTGGATGGTCCATTATTATCTCAATCATTTAGGCCCAACATAAAGGCCCAATAATATACCCAAGTGAAATTAGGATTTCACATAAAATGATGATTAGGGTTAACTTACCTACTTAACCCATTAAGGACTTAATCCATAAAGGACTTAACCCATTAAGTCCAATGTTGCTTAGATTAATTTCCGCCCATGATTATTATTTAATATTTCATGTTATTAATAATTCCCGTGTGTGTGTCCCGATTAATTCTCAAAATTAAGGTTTCATGGCATTAGGGTTTTCCAAACCCTAATTAAGGTTTCCAACCCACATTAGTCCATTAGGCCCAATAGCTAAGTCATTAGATCCATTAGGGTTCACTAAGCCCATTAGACACATGCTTGGGCTTTCATGTCCATTAAGCCTCATAGGGCCCATTAGGGTTTCAAGGCCCATTAGGGTTTTAGTCCCTTAACCAAACATCCCCAAACTAGCAATCCTAACACAACTAAGCACACCACCACCCGACACGGGGGCCAGTGGCGGCAGCCACCACCCTATGGTGGTGGTTTTGAGTTTCATTCCATTATTCTATTTTTGATACAAATTACAATGCTGAAAACTCAAATAAACGCACACCCACACACTAAGATAAACACACACATATGGCGGCACATGCTGGCAGCCACCACCTCACGATGGTGGTGGTGGACTCTCCGGCTACACAAACACCCATACAACTCCAACGAAACCGATAGCATCAATTTCACACAAACATACACCCATAAACACACCCACAGCCACCTTTCATGGTGGTTAAGGGTGGCAGAAAAGGAACTAGCGGCGACAGCCACCATGGTTGGCAGCCATGGTAGTTTCCTCGGGTTTTCCGGCCAACCAACACACACCAAAAGTATTGAAACGCGCACAAACCGATGAACAGAACACCCACCATATATATATATATATATATATATATATATATATATATATATATATATATATATATATATATATATATATATATATATATATATATATATATATATATATATATAATTTGAACATGGAGGAGGATGACGGCGGCAATGAAAAGACCAGCGAAACGAACCAGCGATTGCGACTGTGGTGCTCCGATTCTCGACTTCTTCTTCTCGTCGGAAAGCCAACAGTGACAACAGCAAGGTGGCACGGGATGCGGCGACGGACGAACAATGGAATAAGAGGGTGGTGCGGCGCCGGAAACTGAAGAGACGAGAGTAGCGGTCGCAACATCCCGATGAATGGCAGCGAAGATCCACAACAGAAACCTCCAACGGCCTTGCTTACTTTCCGGCGTAGGGGAATTGGCTCCGGCGGCTGGAAGTTGAAGAGGTGAGGGTGGCTGCTGGAGATCTTCCGATGATGGCGGTTGCCTTCATGACAGGGTTAGGGTTATCATGCGATGGGTTTTATACTCCCGTAGCCCATCAAACGTTTCTCCATAACAACACCTTTGGTACCTCCCTTTTCTTATTCTTTCAAAATGAGGCCATATTTTACCCTTTCTACCCTAACCTCGGAAATCCTTTTCAAATTCGACCCTTAAATTACCAAACAGCCCCCATAGTCTTAATTACAACATAATCAACCTCTCCACCTCATTTCCTTTTTAAAATTAATTCCAAGTAATTACCACGGAGTCCCTGTCTTCATAAATATTTATAAAATGGTTCCCAAACACACACTATTAACCCCCGACTTATAGAAATGTGGAAATTAACTCCTCCAACCCAACACCCTGCATATAATTATTTATTTTAGGCTACCATTCGTTCATTAATTTATTTATTTAGCTAATAAATAAACGGGGTTTTACAAGTATCCCCCACTTAAATTAGATTTCGTCCTCGAAATCATTTCTTACCAATCCTTACATACCAGGCCACTCTAGTAACATAGTCATCTTCCCGAGCACACCCTAGCCTTCCCAGGGTAGCTGTGACCAATCTTTGCAAAGCCCTAATATCCCCATATGAACGAACTCCTCGCAACGGGAGCACATCCACTTCGTCTGAATCTACTATCTCGAGATGGTCTGATTGCCTGACAGACCACTCATAGTGAATCATTATCGATGAATCTAGCATGTTTATCCCTCAACTGACTACTCGACTTTTGATAGCTTTAGGTCCTCACTATAAAATAGGTGCACAAACCTAGTTATCCCTATAAATCACTTAAACTTAGCCAAGGCTCAGCTAATCTCGGTGTGAGTGACTTGTCACTCCCCAAATCATCTAGCTATCCGTGTGTACTTGCAACCTAAAACATGAATACGAACACTGCCCAAACGCGGAAATGGCTTGAACACTGATCTGCCCGAGGCAGTATGTGGCTACATAGCTGCTTACCAAAAGCTACAAAGACCTCCAGGGTCTTAATTCGCTTGCCAATCCTCTGAAATACTGGGTTTCCACCCAGCTGCGAGCCAAAGGACTCCCTACTTAGTCGCCTCACACGACTTCTGAACGAAACCTTCTCTGGAACTAGTTGCCTTTAATTATCATGCCATTGTGACTCTACTACTTTTTGATCTAACCGATTGGGTCCTTGCATCGAATCATGTCATCATCAAATCCAAGACTAAAAGTGATTGTTACTTGACCAACGGTAGCCTTATCTCACATGACTTCTTATACAGTCCATTTCTTTCCCGATCACATAACTGTAGTGGTGCTCCTACAGTCCTATCACTGGCTCAACCAGATCTAATCCATCTGCGTAATTCTGAAATCCAATCTGTGGATTTCCTTATCCTTACCGCTACACCCGAACTGGTGGGTACTATTGTTCCTTCTGCATCCTAACAATGTGCTCAGTTGAACCTCTGAAACTGAATTCTGGTCTGCAACTCATGTATGGACCATGTACGCTAAGTAACCCGTACATCCGTACTAAATATACTGCCGAGCTCTGGTGGCTGAACAGAGCCCTGACCCACTCTAGTGCCCTTGCCATATACAATCAGTTCTCCCCCACTTGGGGTTCGAACTACCACTCTCTGGCCCTCGCAATCTATCATGGCTCCGAAACGACTAAGACAATCCATACCCACAATCACGCATACTTCACCCATGGGAATCAAAATCAAATCTATCGGAAAGACCACTTCGAAGATCTCCAACTAACATCCTTGGTAGACCGAAGAAGCAAAAACGCCGTGTTCGTTGGCGATGGAAACTTGCAACGGACATTCTAGCTTGTCAACTGGTACACCAAACCCCCTAATAAACATCTGAGAAACGAAAGACCAACTCGCCCCTGAGTCAAATAAAACCAAAGTAGGCAAGGAGTTTACTAAAAATGAACCTAAGCACATGTACCACATACAAGCATAACACATATATAATAAACGAGGTAAAGGAAAGAGACATACCAACAACCACATCTGGTGCTGCTCTAGCCTCCTCTGTCGTAAGCTAGAAAGCACGCCCCTGAGCCTTTGGAGGCTTGGCCTTAATAGGCCTCCCATCAGCGATCCTCAAAGTAGATGGCGCTAGAACCTATCGGCTTGGTGGCTAGCAATGGGCATTTGGCCTTCACATGGCCAACCTGATCACAGTGGTAGCATAACCTCATACCCAAAACTAGGGCACCTTGATGACAATCCTTCGCATAATGCCCCTCCTTGCCACACCTGTGGCACCCACTATCCGCTCGACACACTCCAAAGTGGCTCCTACCGCACTTCCCACATGTGCGGCTCTGCTGACCCCCAGCCCTAGAATCAATGGTCTTAGACTGCTTCGGTGTCAGCTGAGACTGTGTCGGGGCCGAAAACTGCTCCCTCAATTGCAGCTCGATCTCCAACTCACACCGCTTAGCGGCCTCCTACAACTCCAACAGAGTATCACATTGATGGGTGGATACAAACTGACGGATGTCAGTCTTGAGCATGCTCAGATAACGAGTCACCTCATCCTGCTCGGAAGCAAACTCTGGGCAGAACAACGCCCTCTCTGTGAACATGGGTGACCTCTATCGTTGACTCTCCATCATGTCTCAAACTCAAAAACTCTTGAGCCAACCTCTCCTGCTCCACCCGTGGAACATAGTGGGTGCGGAACATCTCCCCGAACTGCTCCCAAGTAACAGCAGCTCTCTAATCATCACTGTACAATCCAGTTGTCAGTCTCCACTAATCCTTGGCCCCTAGCCTCAGCAGGTTCAGGGCACATCTGACCTTCTGGTTAGTGGGGCATGAACACGTAAAGAAACAACCATCCACGTTAGACAACCACCTCATAGCTCTAATCGCATCATGTGTATCATCACATGTCAGGGGCTTCGTGTTATCGAAGTTCCAGTACTGGAAACCCCGTCCAACTCCACCTCCTTCTGCCACTGTTACAGCTGATGCAACTACGACAACAACTGTCTTTCCAAGGGATGCGTAACGCTCATCAAATTACTCAATCGTAGCGGTCTTCATAGACCCAAACATCTATGGTAGTTGTGCACGGAAGAAAGTGGCAACCTCATCATGTAGGACCTATCGAATCCTGGCATCTAGCTCATCCGTCCCTATCTGAACCATAGGCTCAGGTGCTACCGGGACCTACTGGCCTTCGTCCCCCGATCCTGATCCCCACCGGATGCAGTCACAAATCGTCTCGTCGTCACAATACTGAAAACACACCAACAGACATCAGATAATCACATAACAATAGGGGACCAACTCCCGACTAAGCCTTAGGGATTTTAACTTCCTTTCTTCGCGTATGGGTCCTTTGCTTTCAGTAGTACAGGCCCATGCTACCTTCCACACCTACCCATATTTGTCCCAAGTATCACCACAACACCCTAAAAATATACATAACATAGCTAAAGCCCAACCCTCATTCTTAGAGGAATGCTAAACCATCTCACGAATTCCCTCACGGCTTCTGACGACCCATCCATCCATGAAATTTCCAACAACCCTGCAGTACTAGTGTTGGCTAGCCATACATAACACTGGACCTATAGACTTTCGAATATCCGATCCTACCTAAGGTTAAATTAAACACTCTCAGGCTATAAGATCTTGATTACATACAGCCGTGATGCATACACAAGTAACTACAGTAATGATTTCAATATCATATAAGGAAAACCTTAGGCTAGCAGGCATCATGTAATCAGGCGATTTTATCATGCAACTCATGAATATCCCTAGCCGAGTACTAGCATGCTGTTCTAACATATCACATAATCAAAAGAGATGTATGGTATTTTGGGGTCTACTTACTGGCTCTGGCTGATCGTACACCTTGCATCCTCCTTCACTTAGTTTGAAAACTGTTTTAGAAATCATTTGAAAACCTTTCCCTGATTTGAGACTGGATTTACGCGAATGTTCATCCAATTCACTCAAACCAAGGCTCTGATACCAACTTGTAACACCCATAAAAATTTGAGCCAATTTAAACTTTTAAAACATTCCAAATCCATTAAACATTACAAACTTGTTTTCAAAAAATATAATATCAGAGTATCCCAGAAACAAATTCATAAAAAGTAAGGTGCTATACGATCACGCCATAGACTTGCCCAGATCTCCTGAAGTACCTAAAACAATAAACTGAAATTTTAAGCCCGAAAGCTTAGTGAGTTCCCCCAAAATACTTATACACATACGATCCACATAATCATGTCAGCAACATCATAACATAACAAACTGAAACAGCATAAAATGGCTCCACAACTTTACAAACTGGATTAGCCCCTGGGCCCACAGAGTGAGTCTGGATCGCTTCCGGCCCACAGCTCACATCTGGCTTGCCATCGAGCCCACAGTACGAGTCTCCCTTAGCCCGTAACTGGAATGCTCCCGGGTTTGTTGGATTACCGCAAAAAGCAGTCTCACCTCAACCTATCCCACAAAGCATATCAACATCTATCATAACTAATGCACATACAAATAATCATATAGTATCATAGGTAGTCCTACAGATCTACCCGACTAGCATATCAACTGGCATACATCACTAAGTCAACTCAACATATCAATAACTGTTAGGATATCAAATCCAATGGGTCGGCCTTGGTGCCTTAGACCCCTTAGTATAGTGAGGATAACTCACCTTGCAAATGTCGGCTCGGTAACTAAACTCCAGCTCTCAGATCACGATCACAACTCCACCACCTATTATCATAATAGAACCATACTCGTAAGTTCTAAATCTTCCAAGGTACTCTATAAGTCAAATAGTCAATCCCATGGTCAAAGTCAAAGTCAACAATCAAGGTCAACAATCCATGTTGACCCTTACTTGTCGAGTACCCTCGGTTACTCGTCGAGTTCCTCGAGATACTCGTCCACTCGCCGAGTCCCCGGAGTGACTCGTCGAGTTCCTATGGTTCGCGATCGATACCCTAAGGACACTCGTCGGGGTTTCCTTCTTGCAACTCAACAGGTTCACACACATTCATCAATTTGGGGAACCATTAACCGACTCGCCGAGTTGTCCATCCAACTTGTCGAGTCTATGGCAATCTTCTTTGGGCTCGTCGAATTGTTCATCCAACTCATTGAGTTCAATGCCTATCTTCATATGGCTTGCCAAGTCGACTATGTGACTCGCCGAGTCCCTTTAGCCCTTTAACCATGCAGACACTTTTTAAGCCATGCCATGAACCCAAATTGCAGATCCAACTTCATTCGGCATGCTTATCACATAAAGTTGCAAACTTTACGTCCATGCAAGGCTTTAAGACCCTAAAATGGCTCAACTATGCTTACAATGAAGTCACATCCTTGAGAGAAAGCTCATACTAGGAAAAGCTGATGACTTTATGAATCTAGAAG
The DNA here is from genome assembly GCF_052625555.1 of Lactuca saligna. Taxonomy (NCBI): domain Eukaryota; kingdom Viridiplantae; phylum Streptophyta; class Magnoliopsida; order Asterales; family Asteraceae; genus Lactuca; species Lactuca saligna. The sequence goes on from NC_136418.1 coordinate 93,065,136, forward strand.
CCAAGGGGAGTCCAGATCTGAAGTTACAACTTCAGATCTTGGCTTAAACCCAAGAACCCCTTCCTAAACGCATGCACAAAAGGGTTTAGGAGAAAATGAGCCAATGGAAAAACGATCTAATACCTTCAAGAGAGCTATTTCTGATGCAGAACTTGAAACCCACAAATTCTTGCTTCAACTAGCTTGCTTCCCAAGTGATTTATTCACCAAAAACTTCCATCCAAGCTTAAATCTCCAAAGATAACGCACACGCTTGAGTTAGGGCCTTTCTGGACTCTCAATGGACTGTAGAGAGGCCAAAGGAGGCTTGTGTTTACTTAAATAGGATGCAAAACCCTAGGATTTAGGGTTTCATCTGCCAGCTCCTACTCATCGAGTCTCTTTTTGGACTCGGCGAGTAGGCCACTAAATTCCAAGGTTGCAAAAATCGCTCGACGTTAGCTAGTCGGTGGACTGGGGTCAAGGGATTAATCCGCTAGGCGGAGATTAATCGGGGGATTAATCGGGTACCATTAATTGCTAATTTGTTGAATTTTAGAAAAAAGAATATCACTAATATCATATCAAAGTTCGTAAATACCATTAATTTGATAACAAAATAGGTTAATATGATTAATACAACACGAATTATGCCTCAAATAGTTTCCATTGAGATAAAATTTCTTCAAAATGTTAAAATTTCATCGTTTTATAATGCTTTACTCATTATGTATGCAAGGATTAATCGTTAGGCGCCCTCTAATCGGTCGAGTAGCGCCTAGGGATTAATCGGAGATTAATCGGGACATAGTCGGGATTTTTACAACAGTGCTAAATTCGCGAACCAACCCGCTGCTACTCGACGAGTAGGGCAACCAATTTAGGCCCAACTAGCAAGTTGTTGTACAAGGCCGCCCGGAGGTGCCGTGTGAGGCTGGTGGGCACGCATTAGGAGAGGCTTGCAAGGGAGCACCAGATAAGGGCTGGCAAGGGAGCACCTGATAAGGGCTGGCAAGGGAGTCCCTTGACAAGGCAAGCAAGGGAGTACCCAACAAGGCAAGCAAGGCTGGCGCGGCAGAGTTGTCTAGGCCATGCTAATGGACCATATATCCTTAGGTCCAAAACGCATATAAACTAGATCTAAACTTCTAATGAGCAAGGTCATAGATTTTTACCTTAAACAAGATGGAAATGAAGTACAGAATCAAGATCCACAAGCTCTACCTTGATCAACAATCTTGTACTAAGCTCCTTCTTCTAGATTATGAACTAAAGTACACGAAATTGGACATAATGATCTCAAAACACAAAGGAGAGATTTAGGGTTTCAAATATGAAGCTATAAGGTTAGTGGAGGCTGAGAAATGAGGGTTTCATGAGACATAAATGTGTTTATATAGTATCCAACCCCGAACACTAGGGTTTCAATAATCCATACGTACTCCCCGCATACATGGATGTACGCCCTGTATATGTGTTCGGAACCCCGTAATAGCCTCGCCTGAGTACGCTAAGCATACCATGTGATATGCCATGCATACTCATTTCACATCTTGTACACCAAGCGTACCATGTGGTATGCCCCGCATACTACACAAGGACCAAAATGCAACTTTAAATAACACAAGGGCAATAGTGAAACATACCAGGATATAAGTGTTATAATAAATGTTTGTTATAGCTGAAAGCAAAAAAGATGTCACTAATTATGTTGAGAAGGTCATTGATAGGAGGATCAACAAATTCTCTCCATTTCAGGTATACCATATTTATCAAAGCAGATATGAGGTGATTGACCAAATGAAAAATGGTACGGTAAACTTGGAAAGTCGTTACTGTACGTGTGGAAAATGGAAATTGTAAGGTATAACTTATACTTCTGCTATGATGATATTCAAGTAAGTGAGATATAAACACTGCAGTGCATGGGTGTCATTGTACTTCACAATGGAAACATGTCGTTCAACATATGCAGAGATTGTGTTTCCTGTGCTAGTTCCAACTGAATACGAAGAACCGGATGAATTCATGTTTGTTTTTTCTGCCATTGATAGACAAAAGACAAGTCGAACAACCTAAAAACCAAAACCATATCCCATCCCAAGGTGAAGGTCCTATTCAAAAAATCTGTAGCCGTTGCCAAAGGATCGGTCACACAAGCAGAAACCGTGACACTCCTTTTTGTCACATAGTCAATAAAAAGCGAATCTTCATGTAGGACCCAGTCAGGTGGCAAAAATAATGTCTAGTCTAAGAGTAGACATACTAGTAAAAAAGGTAGCCAACAATATGATAATGTTGATTTAAAAAATCCATAGTGATGTTTGTACGGTATCATAATATTCTACAAAATGTTGTTCGGAAGGATAAACTTGTTTTTGTTACATCGTCAAAAGACAATTGGCTTAAAACATTAACAAGGAAAACCATAACTGAAACATTAGCGTAATATGCAACATCTATCCACTGGACACTCTCAATCCACCACATAGCAACACGCTCCTACGCAGTAGGCTGCAATAACTTGTTGGGGGGACGTTGCAAAAAAAAAAAAGAATATATAAAGGTTAATCGTAAGTTATTTATATAATATCAAATTATAAATTATAAGGTGGACTAAACTACATACATTATTAACATCGAGAATACGTTAACAATCAAGTGCATGCAAACGCCTCATTCTAGGGTATGCAACTGTCTGAGGGATAACACCCGATATAGGGGAACCGGCAATACTACTGTTAGGAAATGTCTCGAAAATCCAAATCTAAAAAATTATGATAAACAACTTACCAAGTTAACAAAGTTACAATACTCTTTGTTTAGAAACTCTTATTAAACATAGTGTACATACCTTAAATGCATAGACAAATCCTTGTAGTGTATATCTGTGTCTATTGTTGATTCTTGTTGCATTTGGATTCAAATGGTCTTCAATCTTATCAAACACAGTACGTAGCTGTTTGTAAGTGAAATCCCATATCAAACATCCCCATGGGTACCTATGTAAAAAAGTTACACTTAATAAGTATATGTATCATTTTGATATAATGTGGGTAAAAAAAGTTTTAAAATGTTAAGCTTCTGTAAATTAGAGACGAGTGCCATACATTCATTAGTAACTAGTTGTCGCGGGCATTTCCCAAAAAATCCTTGCTCTAGCATATACAGTAGGGAGATTCTCACCACATCTTCATTTCTTAATTAATGCAGTGAGTTATTGAACACATTCATAAGGTCATCCATACTCATCGAACGTAAAAGTGGCACAAATGAAAACACACGTTCTCTGAATGCTGCAAATCTAGAACTGGGATGTAAATACTGCCCGAACCCCAACCCAGTTGTCACACCCCCAAACCAGAATGGCTGAAACATTCGGGGGTGGATGACTTCATGTAAATGATTCTTCTTTAAGCTCACATCCATACATTCGGGGGTGGATGACCCCAAGCCAGTTGTCACACCCCCAAGCCAGTATCACGCTCTCCCTACAAGAGATTATGGTATATAATACAAGATTTTAACTGCATACTCGAAAGTACGTTAAGTTGAACGTCTCACAAAACTTAGTATCAAATAGATTTACGTGTGAAAAGTCCATTTGTTATTGTATATTAAAGTATTTCCTTGATGTAGTACTTATAGTATGTAAAATCTCATGATTTCCTTGTAAACTATACCTATTACAGTTTTTTCAAAAGTGTGTTTCGTTTGAATAATAAACCCTACTGTAGTGTCGGCTTTATGTGTAGTATAACATTTGTAATAACATTATCGAACATTTATACTCAAAATATAAATAAAGTGCTTGATATTTATATAAAACATGTTTTACTCCCCAAAAGGACAAGACATTATCGCGACATGTTTTCCATTCTGTTATAGTATTCTCTGTTATTGTATTTGTATATGATAGTATTTCTCCTAAACTATACCTATAATAGTTTATTAGTAATTTGTGTAATTTGAATGAAAGTATACCTTTGCTACCCAAAGGTATTGAACTGATTGAATAGTACTTTTATATTTACATATGTACACATAATACATAAGTTTAAAAGGAAGTTTTGTAAAACATTTAAGTAGTTTGTTTGATAAGACAGTGTAAAGTAAAAGAGACCTTTTCTCTAAACGCAGTTATAAAGTATATGAAATCATTTGCTTGAAACACAGTTATAAATCACATATGATTGATTATATAACAAAAAGTATAACAAAAGATTTATGTCTTTCACACGAGGATAATCATGTGTTTACCTGTATTCCCCCCCCCCCCCCCCCTTAAAAGAGTATAAAAAGCATTTATAAAGCATTTGAAAGTGTAATTTATAGGGGTATGAACTCACTTGATTGAAGTGGTGGCTTGAAGAAGTTAAGACAATAAATCGAGCAGAACTTCGACTAGAAAAGTTGATTTATTTCTCGGGAACTTCGGGGTGTCGGGCCTTGCGTCGTGTACTAGGGGTGCACAGGGACTTTCTGGTGGTTTAGAGGGGATTTAGAGGGGTTCCAAGGTGAAAGAAATGAGTGAGGGAGAAAATAAACCCGGGCAGCCTCGTATGATATTTATAGGGTGCTGAAAGAGGGATTACGTTGGGCGTAATTTCGGAGTACGCTAGGCGTACTCATTACGCTGGGTGTACTTCGGTTATGCTGGGCGTACGTGAGGTCAGCGCTTACCGCATCCTCGGACGGAGCATCAGGAGCGATGTGGACGAACCGAGGCCTAGCACCCGAGTACGCTGGGCGTATGAGGGTACGTTGGATGTAAATCGTCTTGATGTGTGTGCCTCGAACTTTTAAAATCCACAACTTTCACATACGAGCTCTGTTTTTGATGTTCTTTATATGCATGCATAGGGGATAATGTACTCTACAACTTTCATTTACTTCATCGGTTGGTTTTGATCTTATTTTTAATCATTTATTTTTAACCGTCCGGGACAGGAACAGTTCGTTAAAAATCCATAACTTCTTCATCCGACGACCGTTTTCGTCAGACTTTTTACCGTTGTAATCCTAATGATGAGATCTTCGATTATCGTTTAGGTTGTTTCGGCCAAAAGTCTCGCGATCTCTATTTCGAGTTTTTAGCTGTCTACTGATGTATCCGGATCATGGAAAAATCATAACTTCCTCATACGAAGTCTGATTTGGATGTTCTTTTTATGTATGTTTACGGTTTAACGATGTCTACAATTTTCATCTAGATACCTAAGGGTAAAAATTATTGTATTGAAACTTCGCGTTTTACGTCTATCAGTGTTGCCGATTTTTGCTGCGAATCTTAGATTGGTCATAATTTCTTCGTTATAACTCGGATTTTAGTGTTATTTATATATACGAAAACCTTGATATGATTCCTACCACTTTATTTAACCCAAATAAGATTTTAGGAAAGTCAAATTTTGACCTAAATTTTAGTTGTATCAGACCAATGGGTATAAGAACCGAAAAACTCAAACATGAACCTGGTTGTGTCGGTCCAATTGGTACAAGAACTGAAAAACTCGGACCTGGACCTGGACCTCGACCGGCCTCAACTGGTCCAATCCAAGGTCCACAAATTTCTACCAAACTGTTCTGGTCTGATTCGGTCCAAATGCTAACCCTTACTTTAATTTTGTGTGATTGTCAAAGTGTACAAATTTATCAGTCTAGATAAATACAAAAGTTTCTTTATATGGTGTCAACCATTTTGGTTTCAAATAAACAATAACGTCTAAAATATATAAAAACATACATCAAATTTTTAGTAAGTAAATATAACAAAATAAAATATATATTCAATAAATACCTAATAAATGCATCAATAGTCTACTAGAATTTTTTTTTGAGTTGTGAGACAATGACAATGCATGCTACTTTTGTTTCATATTTGACTAGTCCTTTTCGGCCTATAGTGTCGGGAAATATATTTTTGTGTGCTTTCATGCAAACTAAATATCTATCCGTAACAACATATGCAAACATACCTCCATCCATTATTGATTTTAAACATTATAGTGCCATGCGTACTTGGATTCTATTTCCTTATGCGTAGAGACAAATGATGTGCAAAAAGTCATATTAGTTGGAGTGATACCAAATGTTTCATGGAGGGCATCTCAAAATTGTTTGTTTTGTATGTCACATCCATCACCATCACGTGTGGGAATGCACACCACATCTTTAATGATATTCGACGAACAAAAAACAACTCTTGTAGCTCATTTGTTGATGTATATACACGACTGTAATGAATATAGTCATTCTTCTCGAAGAGAGACATAACGACCTCCATTTGAGTTTTGCCATTTTTCTCCTTCCTCTTGTATTTTCGGATTGCATTATATATTCTTGGAGAGTTAATACATTTTCTATAGTTTGTTTTATTAATGTAGATAATATATTTCGTGGTTTCAAATGTTTTCTTATCAAATCATCTAATTCTTCTTGATGTTTTATTTTCTTTTCAAGCTAAGATGCTGACGTGATATGCCACATCAGCTGCCAAATCAACCATATATTTCACTTGGCACTCTGCCTCCTCAGGTTACTTGTTGAAAAGGTCACAAATGTTTAAACTATTTAAATTAACTGGTTTTCTGGGCTTTTTTTATTAAAAAAAAAAGAACTAAATCGCAAATTTTCCCAAAAGTTTGAGACTTTTTTGAGATTTCCATTTTTAAAAAATTATAATTATTTTTTCCGAATATTTTTATACAAATAAAAACTATAATTTCCATCTTTAATCTTTAAGTTACCAGCTAATTTTATCATATATATATATATATATATATATATATATATATATATATATATATATATATATATATATATATATATATATATATATATATATATATATATGTAAAATCTAAGTTAATAATAACCTGACTTTGAAGTTGAACACAATACTCAAGGAGTCTCCCTATAATAATAAAAGATTAGTTTTGATTTTCCATGTATCATGCTCTTAAAGCTCCTAATTAATATTATATCACATGTTACTCTATTGTTTCTTTATTTCAAAATTGCCACATGTACATTAAACACTTTACCATTAACAATAAATAATACAATAATTAACAATAAAGATAAACATGCTAACTTAATGGAGTTTGTTACTTTCTTTCTTATTAAAAGAGACTAATTAAATAATTACATTAAATTAAAACATTACTATAATTAAAATGTATTATTTTATATTATAAACATATATAATTACATCACAGAGAATGCATATAGCAAATTAAATAACATTGTTAATTTCATATTTTTATTTAATTGATGATTATAATTATACATAACTAAAAAAAATCTCTTAATTAATACTTTTTTTAAAATTATTTATTTAAAATAATTTATTAATAATTATCAATTCTAACTTAGAAAATTTAGTTAATTTCTTAATCGTGATCCTCACAAATTATAAAGTGGTTCATAAATATATGTCATAGACATATCCCTCGCTCTTCTTGTTAAAGCCCATGGTAACTAGTGAGTTTATAATGAAACTTACAAGTGAGTTTACATAAAGAGGAATGGAATCATATAAATAAATAAATTATAGAAGCACCATAACAAAATAAAATTTACTTTGTAAAAACCTATTAATAGGGCATTGTCGTAATTTCATGTTATGTTGGTTAAGTTAATTACAATATCAGTTAGTTAGGTATTGAGCTTATGTCGCTTTGTAAGTTACCAAGTTAGTTAGCTTTCCCCTTCATGATGTTGTATTCTCATAATAAAATCAAGTGTTTCATTTCCAAATTCTCAAACTTTAAATTATAACATGGTAGCAAAATGCAAATAGCTTTCGTTTTTAGAATCATAACTATATATTTCATTTTGTCATTTCATCATGAGTTCGTCAGATGCATCTTCTAATCCTATGATTTTTCAAATCAACGACAATGCATCCTTATTTCCTTCATACAGGTTTCGTTCTTGTTTCTAAATTGCTTAATGAAGATAATTACAGTTCATGGGGTCAGACAATGATCATTTCTCTTTATTTAAAAAACAAAATCAGATTTATCCACGATTCTTTGATTAAACCAAATAAGTCTGATTCCAAAATGTACAATGCTTGGATGCGTAACAATAGTGTAGTATTTTCGTGGATTTTGAACTTTGTTTCAAAGAAAATTTCAGGGATTTTGAACTTTGTTTCTGTAACACCCATACTTTTTACTTTCTAAAATTTTCCATGGTTGTACAATTACTACATAAATCAATCACCGTAAAATGGTTTTGCAAAAACTTTCCTTTTATTTACCAAGAATTACAATCGTTTAGTGTTACAACTAATAATATCAACAACCATAGTAAAAGAGACGAGATCATGCAAACTGTAGACTTCTCTAAGTCTTCCATAAATATTCTCTAGCAACATATTTCTAAGCTTTACTCTCATACCTAAATATATATATCACATTTAAAAATAATACGCAAGTCAAAAAGACTTGTGAGCGACATGATTTTTAACCTATCAATACGATCCAATCATGTTTTAAATATCACAATTAAAACATATTGGCAACCTTTTAACATGTCATTATAGACAAATATGAGAAAATTCTACACCCGAACAACATAACCTTATATATAAAACTGTACATATTCTGTTTTTATATCCCATAACATAACCTTGTAGATAAACTACACCCAAAGAGACTTTAAATTCCAAAACACAAACTTTGACCTATGAGGAATCGTTACCTCTTATTAGCCCTTAACCAAATCCTTACTATCCACATGAATATAAATCATTATGAGATCGATGAGGAATCATACTTATTTTCACTATGTCTTGCTATTAGGACCTATAAACTGTGCTACCTAGTAAGAATTTATGACAATAACCTGTCACTAGTCAACTTGTGACCATCACCTATCACTAGGTCATGTGACATGAATACATTTACTGGCAATTACTCTTTACAAAAAATAATATCTCGATAGTTGTCATGTATCCCAAGCCGTGATCTCCAATGCTCACTTTGGAGTATATCACAACACTAACACATATAAAGCATTCTAATGGCCATTAACTTATAGATATTTAATAAGGTCATTCACAAATATAGACATAATAACATCAATTGTCCCAACAATTGATAAACCATATGCCATGCTAAAACTTACTTAATAGAAATAATAGCAATACCATGTAACCAATAAACATAATGTATGTTTAACATCCCAAAATTTTAACCAAAAATTATTATTTTTAGAACGGAAGAATAACATCCATTCTATTAGATTTCAAACCATAAAACCAAAGTTAGCAAGCCACACGTCGATGTAACCAAAAAAAAGAGTTTTAAGCATATTTATGTGGAAATCTCAAAACTGCCAATAATGATGCTAGTGCGATGTTGTCACACCCCCGACTGGCGGCCAAAACGTCGGACTGTGTGACATAATCATGGATCACAGTTATTAAACATACATTGAACAATATTTAAGTGTTTAACTAGTCATAAGAAATAAAACCGAAGTCTAAAGTTTTTAACTAACCAGTTAATTATAGTTTCAAAAAATATTTAAATTTGTAATTTGTTTACCAAATAATTTTAATTTTAATTTAAAAATAAATAAAATAAACAAATGAGTCCTATCCCTACGTCTTCTTCCCTCATACCTTTTTTGCATCAATGTTAGGGGTGTTGATCAGGTAATTTTTCGGATTTCGGGTAATTCAGGTTTTCCATGCTAAAAAAATACCCGTTACCCGACCCAAATTAAATTTGGGTAATTCGGGTATCGGGTCGGGTTTGGGTAACTCGGGTATTACCCGAAATATATAATTTTTTTTGAATTTCACCTGAAAATAAATTTAATAAAATAAATACGTCGTGCTATATTAGTCTTGTTTATATAAACAAACGAAACATAAACGAAATTACTCAAGCTTTGAACATTGGGATTTTTTAGTTAATAATACCTGAGATATCAAGTAATTTTTTAACAACTTAATCTAATTTAATAAGATGTTAAAAAAACAAATACTTAAAGATCTTAATTTAAAAGTTTAAAATATTTAAGATAATTGTAGCCATAAGTTTTGTCATGTTCTGAAGTTTCGTCAAGATAATGAGTTTGTTAGTTGCAATAAAAACTATAATCTAGAAAAGTTTTAAAGAACATGATAATATATAAACAATTACTTTTAATATTGTTAGTGTCATATTGTCATAATAAAAGAGATTCATGTTTTACAATAATGATAGTTAGTTTAAGTGTGATCAAATACATGCTACATAGTACAAGCTCTACAAAAAAAAAATTAAATAATTCGGGTAATTTGGGTAATTTGGGTATACCCGAAACCCAAAAAACATACCCTTTATCCGACTTGAAAAAAATCGGGTTACCGGATTACCCGATACCCGATTTACCCGACCTGATTTACCCGATACCTGAAAAAATCAGACGGGTAATTCGGGTATCGGATATTTTTGACACGGCTAATAAGTATGGTTAATATTATCTTCACCGACCTCTATCATTTGATCTTCTGCCACCTCTCCTATAAATCCATTACCCTTGTTGTTTCTATCTAAACAGGTTAATCTTCACCGTGGTTTCTCTCTCTCTCTCTCTCTCTCTCTCTCTCTCTCTCTTCTCTCTTTCTTTCTCTCTCCACAGAAACTAATAAATCTCTTAATTACCTTATTTCCCAAATCAATTTCATCATCCAACGCATAAAGCTTCAACTCAAACTGATGTCTAACGACGAGAACTTTGCGCTATGCCATACCTGAAATCATTGTTCTCTTCCTTAATGTTAGTAAACTTGCTCCCTTTCACCTCCTCTTCTTTGCCGGAAAATCACTCTGACAACCTTTTCAAGGTTGGCAGTATATTGATCACTACCCATAAATTCCAGGAACCAACAATTACTTTGGTCTGGTGCATCAATATCCTCCGCCACCAATATTAATTTCGAGTAAACAAATAATACCTCGACCATTCAGTTGTGTATTTTCTTGGCAGCCGGCCTTCATGATCCATGATGGAAGGTTTAAGTATGAACTCATTGCATACATTCACTATCGTTGGATATTCCAAGTTCATGATATTTATAGGGGTAGTAACATCATCGTTTAACTAGTTGTAGTCACCGTCGTCACAATTGCATCTGGAGCTTGTTTATCCACCAATGTTGATTTATATGCAATTATAGACACGCTGGGGTCTCTCCTCTCATTGGTTTGGGGAGCAGGGGTTTCACAGCTGGACATGTCACTTTGAAAGTTGATGCGTGCAAAGTGGTAAAGCACGAGAATGCATGTATAGAAAACTAACATGTGCTTGTACCTTTTGCATTTGATACATTTGGTTTTCTCGCAGTAGAGGCGGTGAAACTCATCAATTGAGTCCAACGGGTCATGCATTCTAATGTCATATCTCCTAGATCCATAAATGTTGTTTTCAAAAGAATTGGTTTTGCCATCCAGAAAGGGTTAGGGGCGCAGCTTGTTGCCCGTTTTCCTTCGATCAATACGTATTGAACCTTTATGTCATAAATAATTTTTTTTTAATTGTTTTGGTTAAAAAAAATATACGTTTTTTTCCTCAAAATTTAATACCGAAAGACAAGCTTGTGAAACATCAGTGGAATCCAAATCAGGTTGAAGCAATTTTTCGGTGGTTAATGTGATGTGTATATCACCTTTGGCTTGAATGAAGTTGAAGAAAGCTCTGATCGAAAATAAGAAGTGGAGAAATTGGTGAAGATGGAACTGGAATAGGGGAATCTGATTCTGAGAAACGAGAAGCTATGTCTTGAAATGGGCCTTGATTATTATTGAAGTTCAATTATGAAAAAGTTTCGAATGCATAGTCGGATAAAGGGTCATCGTTGCCGGAGGAAATATCTGGATATGCTTGCTGTGAAGTTGGAGAAATGGTTGTCAATGTGGAAACCCATTTGGTAGGAATCTCCATAGGATCAAATGCATAAATCTCCGATGTATTGGAGAGAGAGAGAGAGAGAGAGAGAGAGAGAGAGAGAGAGAGAGAGAGAGAGAGAGAGAGAGAGAGAGAGAGAGAGAGAGAGAGATTTTATTATTATTATTATTATTCAAAATCTATCTTTAACTGGTGAAACAGAGAAAAATAAAATTTAATACCCATTTAACGAGTTAATTCTAAGTTTAAAGACTTATACTATATTTAAAAAAATGAAATAAATGAAATGTTTTTTAAACAAAACCCAAAAGTTAATTGGGCTATATTGATATTAACCTTAACATTAACATTTAATGATAATGAAAATAAATGAAAGGTGAAAATACCTAATACATTTGGTTGTGAAATGAATATTTCAAAATTCAAATTGTCGCACAACTTTTTCTAAGTGGCATGCATGACAATTCCCATAATTATTTTTCTCAAAAAAATTCCGTACCAAAAGTTTATTGACTAAATAACGTCCACTACATAAGTTCCATGAAATACGAATATTACATAATTGCCAAACATAAAATTAGAAAAGCTTAGCTTATAAGGCTATGGGGATCAACTCCATGGATACAAAGATGTCGATGTCCGAGTCAAAGGCAGTAAAACCAGGGCCAAAAATAGACGTGTAATCATCAGGTCAACCCAATCACACCCTTTATACCTCCTTCTACTTCCACATATCACCACAACAATCGTCGTTTATACCTCTTCTCCTAATCCCAGAATTCTATCACAACATTCACCAACAACATGTCCAACAACATGAGTGCCGGACAAGCCTATGGCCATGCTCAGGTATATGTATATATATGCTAACCTAACTTAACATTAACGATATTGATCATTCTGGTCGTTTATTACTTAACATGTTCGTTTGATGTAGGCTAAAGCCGAAAATGTAGCCGGTGCAGCCAAGGACACCGCCAACAAAGCCCAGGACAAGGCTGCTGATGCCGCCAATGAGGCAGGAGGTCAGGCTCAGCTCCGCAAGGAAGAGGCCTCTAGCATCCTCCAGCAGGTTATATATTAATTAGCAACCATAGATCTCTTTCTGTTTCTTGATTTGATTGTTGAAATGATGAAAAACTTTCGATGGTTGATTACAGACCGGAGAGCAGGTGGCGAACATGGCTCAAGGTGCTTATGATGGTGTCAAGAACACACTTGGCGTCGGTGAAACCCAACAGAAGAAGTGAAGGGTCAAACTTACTTTGTTTGACATTGCTTCACAATAAATGTCTTTTAGCATAATCGAAATGCGTTTCTTTTTGTTTTCTAGGGTTTGAATAACATGTATAGATTCATAGTTTCAATCAAAATAACAATGTATATATTACACAATAAAAGAATGAAATTTACATTCAAAATAAAAAACAATGTGTCTATGCCATCATCTTCTTAAACTCTTGGAAATCAAGAAAACCATCAGAATTGGCATCATATGCTTTGATCATACTTTTCACATCCATAGAACCCCTCTCGTCCCATAATCCCAAGCTTGATAACGCCTCCTGGAGCTCTTCATTACAGATGAGTCCATCACGGTTCCTATCAAACACCTCAAAAGCCTTGAAAAGATCACTCTCTGAATCTTTCTCGGTGTCCTTCCCTTCTATGGTGATTGTATAAAAGTCCAAAAACTCGGGAAAACTAAGACCCATTTTCCCTGTTAAGGATTGTAGCTCGTCGACACTTGAAGAGATTTTCATGGTGTCAAGAAGCCATTGGAGCTCGTTGGGGCTCACAAGGTCATCTCCATTTTGGTCTAATTTCTTGAACAGACGATATAGATCGTTGTAGCTAAGAGAAGACATTGTACAAAGGTAAATATGTAGAGAGAATATATATGATGAGAATCACTTGTGATCGAAAGATATATATATAGAGAGAGAGAGAGAGATTATATTAGTGGTATAAAATATGAGCTAGAACAAGTCAGATATATTGGAGAATAAGGAAGACGGCATTTGGTGCCGTATTTCGTTTTGTTGAAACCTTCTAATTTAGGCATCGTACATCCCACTTGCTGCCAAATTACTTGGACTTTTACTTTGAATGCACAAAGAATATTTAAAGGTTATATATATATATATATATATATATATATATATATATATATATATATATATATATATATATATATATATATATATATATATATATATATATATATACATACACACACACAGAGAGGTTCAATTGAGAAAAAAAGGTTGAGAATGGGACAATTATTCTCAACCAATCATTTATTTTTACCGGAAAAGCCTCTAACGTACTGGCGAAAATGAAAATAACTGCACATGTGTTTTCCAACAAAACTTGTTTCCTTATATTATGCTCATCATTATTTTAATATGTACAAAAATATAGTTTTTTTTTATTTTTTCTATTTTTTAAGGAATTATTTTTATCGAAAAATAATTTTAAATATATCAAAATTCATAATTTTTTATTCTCTATAAATAGACATCTATATTGATATAGTTTTAAGATAAAATAAAAATTTTATTTTTATTATAGTTTCAGCTTTCGCTATTCATAAGTAAATAAAAACGAATCGGTTTTTTACAACAGTACATCGTTATTTACTTATGAATAAAAAGTATGATTTTTTTTTTTTTTTACAGTTTAGTATCATTCATATTTGAATATATCATATAATAAACATAGTATATTCATATTTAAATATTAGACGATGTATTCACTTTTGAATATTACGTAGTATATTCACTTGTGAATGTTAGATGATATATTCACTTATAAATATTAGATGATATTTTCATATGTGAATATTATATAGTATTACATGGTATATCATATGAGAATAGTACATAGTATATTCACTTGTAAATATTGGATCGTATATTCAGTTATGAATAATTGTTGGTATATTCATATGTGAATATTGCACAGTATTTCATATATGAATATTACAAGGTGTTTTCATAAATATATATAATTTTTATATGTTATCCAGATATGAATAACATACAGACTTGTATATTTATTTTGTGTTTTAATAATCACATATTGATTCAGGTGAGAAAACATATTCATATGTAACTATAACGTGGTAATTTAGTTTATTCAATTCATAAAAAAGTTGGAGTGCATACAAGTTAACTTTTTAAAAATGTGATAAATATGATATTTTGACTATTTAAATCTTACAAAATAGTAGATTGGTGGAGAAATATATGAAAATTTTCAAACAAAAAATGATTTGATCTTTTTCTAACCTTAATTTCGATGTTTTATTTGATGATCAATGTTGAATGAATGATACGAATTGAATTTTTTGTTGATTATCGATGATGTTGTTCTAATGATGTTGGGAGTATAATTAATTGTAGATGTTAAAGATATGTTCGTATTCAAGCAGAAATGAAGGTTGGATTGAAAGAGCAAAAAACGAATTTTTATTGTCAACACATGTTATTGACGAATATCGATGATTGATTAACACAGGATGACGTTGATCGATGATTTAATTGAAGAAATTTGAATAATTGTTGAAGGTTGGAAGAGAAATTCAGATAATAAACGATCGATTAGAATGAATTTCAACTATTATCTAATTTTCTACACTTACGTATTTGTGACTGAAGACTATTATATCATATTTACAAGTTTGTCACTGTATCCTTTATGTTTAGAGGCTAATTAAATGAGTGGCTGAGAATGATTCCCCATTCTCAACCTTTGTTATATTCTCAATTGAACTCACCTATATATATATATATATATATATATATATATATATATATATATATATATATATATATATATATATATGAGAAAATTCGGACAATAAGCAAAAAATTATATTGGTTTGAAGAAAATAACAAAGCAAAATCAAATTTTGGAAAATGACAACAGGATCTGCAGAGCACCCTCTGTGGAACCATTAAATGCTTTGCGGATCCTCTACTGCTCTGCGAAATTGCTGTTTTTTTATTTTAAATTTTAATTTTTTTTCGTTTTTTCATTTTTTTTGCGTTCATTTTTGTTTATTAATTTTAATTTTTTTAAATACACTAATACCTTATGTGATTATGTAAATAATTTGATAAAAAAGGGTTAAAAATAATAAACTTATGTTTGATATCAGTCCACATAACTCTTTGGGAATCCACCCTTAACGGATCCAGCAAAGCCTCTGCGGATCCAGCTACAGCTCTGCAGAATATTGGTTTTTTTATTTTTTTTTTAGTTTTTTTTTTTTAGTTTTTTTGCGTTCATTTTCGTTTAGTAATATTATTTTTTTTAAATACACTTATACCTTATGTGATTATTATGTAAAAAATTTGACAAAAAAAATTAAAAATAATGAAATATTTTATGTAATACGTTTGCTACCTATGTATATTTTCATGTATTTGTACTTATAAATAACGTAATACAAACCAGTGCATATAAATATTCCATGTTTTTTATAGGTTACAAAACATACCTTAGAAAACATAAACATACAACCTTCATAATCAACATACAACCTTCATAATAAACATACTTTGAAATAAACTTCACTTATTCAAATAGAACCATGAAAACTTTGATATGTTTTCGTATTCCATCCACGGGTTATCTGTTGCTTGTGTCCCGAGGTTTACTGTCTCTTGCGTCCATTGGTTATCTGGCTCTTGTTGCCATCGGTACTCGGTGCAACCCTGCCATTGGTTATGTGGCTCTTCCTGTGGTTGGTATTCGGTCTCTTGCGCCCATTGGTTATGTGGCTCCTATTGCCATTGATGTTCGGTTTGTTGTGTCCATTGGTTGTCTGGATGCTGTTGCCATTGATGTTCGATATGTTGTGTCCATTGGTTGTCTAGCTGCTATTGCCATTGTTGTTCGATATGTTGCGTCCATTGGTTCTCTGGCTCATGGTGCCGTTGGTTTTCGGTCGCTTGCATCAGTTCCTCTTTTGTCGCTTTTGTCCCATTCCCTGACGCTCTGATACGTTTTTTAGTTTTATTTGGTTCTTTGGAACGATTTCCTTACACGTCCTTGCATTATGAGTTGTGCTATGGCATCTAGTACACCTTTTTATTTTTGGTTCCTCACCTTGAGATTGAATACGATTGGTGTTTTTTGGTCTACCGGAGTGACATATTGATAGGTTTTATGTAAAACAAATAAACTAGAAAACAATTCCTAAGTTCACATGCAACCTACTTTGGATCTATGTTTTAACTATTGAGCATATAACTTTGAATTGAAAAACAATAACCCTAGAGGAGAGAGGCTATTATCAAAAATACCAAACTAGGGTTTAGGAGTTACATAACTTTTAATTGTTATAGCAAACAATTGACAGTCCTCTTGATCTGGATCTTGATCTTCTTGGAAGCTTAGCACCACAAATGTAATGCCTCTAATGGAATCACACCCAAGAACTAGCAAGAAGGAAACTTGAAGGAGAGAGGGTAGAGGGAGTATGCAATTTTTGGCCCTAGGGTTTCTTCCAAGAGGGAGTGGCTGATTTTAGGAGCTGGGAGACTCCTTATATAGCTGAGGGATCTAGGGTTTAGGGAAAACCCTAATGCTCCTTTACTTAGGGCCTAAGCAAACCCAAGGGCCTTATCTAAAACCCCTTAGACGAAATCCTTAGGGTTTCCCCCATAGATTTCATCCACCCCCTTCCAAGGAGGTTCTGGAGCCTTCCACTCAACTATTTGATAATTGCAAACTAATCCCTGCACATTATAATTAATAATTTTAACCCTAAAATTAATTCTGATTAATTTCTGGCTAACTATTAATTTAAACATAATGATTCCTAATTAATATATTAATCTTTTAACATATTAATAAATCATTTATATTGATTTATTAATCTTATAATAAATCAATATCTCTCCTTTCATAATTTCCTTGTCCGGTTGCTAGGTTTGAGGGCAACCCAAAAGGACTGTGCTACTATCAATTCAAGTACACACCAATTATAGTTATAGGCTTAGACACCTACTCCAACTGTCTCCCACTTGGATAAGTCTGTAACTATAATTGCTAGTATGACTTCTAAATTTGACCATCAAATTGTAGCTTCCAAAAGCTACTGCCGAACTCCGACCCAGTAAGTTATGTGTCCTAAGATAAGTGATCACATGACCCTTCGTTCTACTAGATATCACTAGACATAAGACAAGGAATAAAATCAATCTCTTTGTCCAAAACCTATGTTTCCCGATTTCTGATTTGTGATGATATATGACTTCTAATCGAACACATCAACTTAGTCCCAGCTGGGCTGCAACACAAAAGTCAACACCAAATCATCGAGGGGCCCACATATATCGCTTTTCCTGTTAGGGCAAAAGGAACGAATAAACATTGACTCATATGCTTGTATCTTTTACTCATCAAACCATACATAACAATACGTTTTATAACACCAAGTTACTGATGCATTTTCGTATCACCAATGTACAACCGACTTGCAAATTACAACTCATATATCTCTGTTTCAAGATCATAGATATTATCATCTCAGTATTACTCGTGATGAATTCCATGAAGTAATACTCTGAGCGTGGGTTTATCCAATACTCAAATCTCACTCTCTGAGTATTCATGAACATTGTAGCAATTCTATTGCTATGTCTATCCTTAGACAATCTGGAATCTTATTGATGACAGTCTTGATTCACTACTTACTTCCAAAAGTACGAGCGACTGTGGAGTTTGAATAATCTTATTATTCAGGAATTCAAAACATGCTAAGTGAAACGCAATAATAATATTAATCCTATATGGACCCAGAGCTTTTGAGTGTAAATAAAACACTTTTATTTAAACACCATATTGATTACTCATTATTCATTGCTTACTGTTTCAGAAAATCAACTTATTACTCGAATTATAACCACAATTGGCCCATGCTCCAAGCTTGCACACTTTGGTTTCCTATGGTCCATACTTTGTGAAATTGAAAAACATTTTTCATTTCACAATCCCCAATCCTTATTATTAGTATAAGAATAACAAATTCTTACCACTTTTAGAATATGTCAGATTCTAACATTTTATGCAATGATTCTTTCGTATTGTCATAGCACAAAAGTTACCAAGACTCGACTAATGAAATTACAAGGTATTCTATCGGAAATTGTTACAAGACAATTCCATAGACGTGAATTCTCACATTCAAAGTACATTCCTTTGAACATCCTACTCGCATAAAAGTTTCTAATCTAGACATAGATTCTCAATATCCAACTCCCAATATGGAAACATTTCCACATTCGCCATATGGCAACTCATTCTTAATAGAATCTTATTTATAATAATGTCGATATGGTCCATTCAGTACTATACTTCCAAATACTCACAAGCAACAAATCCTCAGTGAACCTCAGATTGTCCTTTGATAGTTGTTTAATTATTTTAGTCAAAATCGATTCTAGTCCCTTTTTCCCTCTTAATTCCCTAGGCATTTGAAAAATTTTAGAATGGTCAAATATTATAGCATTTGCAATCGATCCTATACCCGAAGCGTATGGGACACGATGTATAATGTCTTACATAAAGATATGATACTTTATCAATCTTCTGCTATAATATTTTATGTATTACGTTCTCACAATTCTAGCTATGAAGAGGGATGTCGTAATCATAATCGAAATTTGAGAACACTCTATGTATCCTTTGACTAAATTTATTAAAATTTCTCAATCTAAGCTTTAGATTTTGAAACAAAGTATAATGTTCACTCCCTTAATTATAGCAAAACAACTTTTCAACCATTGCAACTTTGCAAAGCGAATCTTTATTTTCTATAATTAATATTGCTAACTTGCAATACTTACCATAATAATCATGCTCCCACTAACATGATGATTATTTTCTTACCAGCATAACACTTATGCTCCCACGAGCTTTGACATGTATTCAGAAAACAATTTAACTTCCAGAGAACAATGCTTATTGAATTCCTTAAGTTCATATTTCTAATACCTAATGCTTTGATAAGCCTTTATCAAAGCTTCTTAAACTCATATCTTCCAAGTAGTTTAGCAACTTACCCTTACATATCAATGTACTTTCCATCGATCAAGGCGCTTTGTCTTTATGCATTCAAATGAGAACTTATAGAACTCACATACATAATTAACTCAATTGGAATGGCACAGAAACAAAATAATGTCAACACGATAGGTTGTAAACCTCAAGTCGTGTGCTAGTGATGATTGATAAGGTTTATTCTTTATTTGTTCTTGAAACCTTTTTTTCAAGATCATTAAAACTCCTACTGACCTCTTGACATATATGATTCTCTTGTCAGGAAACTTTCCTAGGCAAAACAAATATTCAAGAGTTAGTGTAGTTCTTATCATGACAAAACATTTCACACTAGTTGGTCTTTGTCTTATCCAAGACATCACAACTTACCAATTTCAAATGTGCAAGAATAAGAAAACTTTTCAAAATTCCACATTTGATGAGTGTTATAAACCTTCTCGAGACTTGTCACTCAATTCACAATCTTGGAGTATAACTCTAAGACTTGACGTTGGAACGAAGTATGATTGACTTCTTGATTTTAACCATTTCCACAATTCTTGATTCCTCTTCTTAGACATGCAAATGCATTAAGACTTACTTAGAGGATCAATTGAGATATGGTTCCTAATCATTAAGAGTTATCATAAAACACAATAAAAGTACTCTCCCTTCTTCTTAGAATAGAGAAACTTTTATTTTTCTGCCTACTTGATTCTTCTTTATTCGTTCTGTTATTCATTGAAACTCTTTCAATCAACTCAGATTTACACTTAATCTTATAAATATAATCATATTTACCATACTTTAGTAAATCATGACGAATATCTTATCTATTTTGCGGTGGACTTGATCAACGCACAACCTAGTGCACTCGATCTCCTAGTCCTTCACTTGACACTTTGTCAAAAAATCAGTCTAATTTCTAAATATGAAAGTTTTTCATTCATCACGTAACCAAGTTGCATGATTCCAAGTTTCTATCCAATTGAAACTTGGGCGATGAGAAACTATCCCTATTTGGTAAATTCTCGACATTTCCACAAATAACATAATTAAGAATCAAATCCATTATTGCTAATAATAGAAACTTTCAAACATCAAGTTTTTGTTTTTATACATGCCATTGCAAGGATAAATAAATAAGATAAAAACCAAAACTTTATTTTATTGCGGAAAAATTTGTCCTTACAATGCAATTCAATTGAAAAACTACGTTATTAGCAATCTATTCTAACTCCAAGTAGTAGCTAAAGAATCCAATCTTCAAGCAATGCAATCGAAATCCATTTCTTGAAGATTAGATTCAACTTACTTCTTCCCTTAAGCTTCTGTAACGCCCGCGTTTCCAGACTAAGCATTTTCGTTGATTTAATATTCTAGGTTAACCTTTGTAACCCGTTTTCAAATACTAAGAGCATATTATTTGAGTATTATGTGTTTTGTGCTTAATTGCTTAATTATGTGATTTGATTAATTAAGAATAAAATAAGAGACAAAATTGAAGTGTAAAATAAACTCAATATCTTTACATAAAGTTGTAGTGCTCGAAACAAGGATTCCGGAGATATAAAGAATGCCGAAATCCGAGTTATAACGAAGAAGTTATGACCTGTCGAAGTTTCACGACAGAACCGACAACGTTGAATGACGTAAAAAGTGAAATTTATGTTAGAGAAATATTTAGCCTTAGTGATCTAAACGAAAGTCGTAGAGTTTGTTAAACCGAGAGCGTGCATAAAAAGAACGCCAAAATCTGACTTCGTATGAGGAAGTTATGATTTTTCGAAGTTTCGACTTAGTAGTATGCAGCCCGAAATACTCGATTTGAGATCGAGCGGTTTTTAGCCGAAACAATGTAAACGAGAATCGAAGATCTCGTTGTTGGTATCGAAGCGATGAAAAGTTAGACGAGAACGGACGTCAAACGAAGAAGTTATGAATTTATAACGAAGTTTTCCTGTCCGGACCTATTAAAGATAATTAACAAAAATAAATTCAAAATTAGTCGACGGAGTCTAAAAGAAAGTTGTAGAGCGTAGTCTCACCTACGCATGGATATAAAGAACGTCGAAAACGGAGTTCGTATGAAGAAGATATGAATTTTCAAAGTTTATTAAATAATTAATATTTAAATTTAATTATGCAATCCAGCATTATCCGAAGGGGAGTCACCGAGCCTATCCGATGTACGCCCAGCGTACAGTGAAGCATGATGACCTTCGCACTCGAGTTCTTCGGATGACGCATGCAGTGACGATTTCGGACGCGTACGCCCAGCGTATGTGCAAGGCTCAACCTCCTATAAATAGGATGCGAGGGTAGCCGGCTCATTTGCTCTTTTCTCTCTTCTTTCTCCTGTTTTACCTTGATTTGCGTGCCAGAAGTACTCCAAAGCCCCGGTAATATTCCCAAGCCCCGAAGCAAGTTTCAAAGTCCCGAAGATCTCGAGAAGTGCGATTCCCAAGCCGAAGCACTGTCCGCGAGAAGTTCGATTTTCGTAGAGATCTTCCAGATCTGTTGAGGATTTCTACTTCTGTAAGCCGTAGTGCTATCCGATCATCTTGTGATCAAGTGAGTGTGTAGTTACTTTCTTCTAACGCATAATTATGAAGTATTTTATACGAAATACGTGTTATGTGTATATTTTGTTGTTATGTGTGTGAATGTATATTCACTTTCTTCTATCTTATAGATCTGATTATTTCTCTATGAAATACGTGTTATGTGTGTGTGCTTCATCTGTTATGTGGAAAATGTATTATTGAGCATGCTAGACAGGTTTTGAAACTATGTATAAAAATGTATGTTTTATCTACTAATATGTTGGGTAGAACATGGATAGATAGTTTGTGTGTAATAAACAGATGAGAGGCCTCGATGTTGTTTTGATCCAGTCATCTAGCGGAATTTAGATGACGACCACGGACTTTTCTAGACAGTTCAGTGGAACGCTAGCAGGCTCATAACCTGTAGGTGCTAATGAACTTGGGTGTTCATTCACTGTATTCCATCCCCCTTATGGTTGCCTTATTTAACTTATATTGTTAAGGAACCCCCGAAGCATGTGTTGTCACCCCGATGAAATATTCTTAGACTAGGTCCCTTGTGTTAGTTATTTTAGGAACATAAGGTGAGAATAACGAGAATGGGTAATTGGGTTATTGTTGGTTGATGAAACTTAATTTAATTATTTATTGTGGGTTGAAAACCCTGTATGCTCACCAGGCTACCAAACCTGACCCACTCAGTTTTATTTGTATTACAGGAAGTGGCGCAAGGGCATAAGATGGATGAGCCATCAAGTTGTTTTGTTTACAAGTCTGTATATGTATATATTTGTTGAATGACTTGTAATGTTATCGTTTATGCTTTATTATCTGTATCGGAACATGACATCCCGAGTTTTGATTATATAATGAAAATACATTTCTTTTATGAAATGCTTTGGTAAATATTATTTTATCACGTTTTGTTTTTGGGAATAAATTCCGCAACTCTTTCAAATCAAAAGGATTTACTCTGAAATTATTTTAAAAGCATAAATGAAAATTGGTCTTTTCTAGCCGAGATTTTGGGGATGTCACAGTTGGTATCAGAGCATTAGTTTAAGCGAACTAGGAATTTGTAGGATTTCTAGACTTAAACTTAGAATGCTAAGTGGAATTTTGAGATGTGTGTCTGTTATATTTTAGACACGAGCACTAGTTTATTTTAGGAAAGTTGCCTAAAATGCTTTATGTGTTAAATGTTATATGTTGCCATATATGATATTATTTGTTCGGATCTATGGTCTGTTGCCGACCGGATCTAGAAACTTTATGTGTGTAGGATTCTAAGCGTACGTCTATGATATTAGAACTAGCATGTAAACGTTTCGGAGTGATAAGGATGATTTGAATATCTATCGTGAATGAGGATCTAATTTCACCTTATTCGGTGTGTAGATCAAAAATGGTGAGAACAAGAAGTGGAGTTGGAAATGCTGATGAAAACAGGAATCAACCACCAATGATTGAACAAATACCTGTCGTAGCAGCAACACCTGAGCCAGTAACCATGGCTAGTGTGCAAATGATGATTCAAACAATGTTGGATCGTTAGATGGATGAAACTAGGCGGTTGCTTCAACAGAATCGTGAAGAACTGTCAATTCATGTGGAAGAGCCCGAATTAAATGAAGGGTACTCGGAAGGTGGAAACTTCAATGGGTATGTTGGTCAAGCCAACCTACCGATAGTTAGGCAAAACAACCATGATGGAAGAAATGATGGAATGGGATGCAAGTACAAGGACTTTCGGACTTGCAAACCATCGACCTTCACTGGAAAGTAGGACCCGATCGGTGTGATGGATTGGATCTCCGAAATGGAGTTAGCCTTTATGACTTGTGGCTGTAGAGGCAAGTTGTAGACCACGTTCACCGTACATCAGTTCTGAGGTGGATCCGTTCATTGGTGGCACACTCTAGGGAAGACTTTAAGCCCTAATGAGCCACTGCAATTGACATGGGCAGAATTCTTGGTGCAGTTCAAGCGCAAGTTTTGCTCGGCTCAAAATCTGTTGGAGCTAGAGAACAAGTTTCTGACATTGACGAAAGGCAGCATGTCAGTTGATGAATACACTAATAACTTTACAGATAAGATGGAGTTTTCTTTGTGCATCGTTCTAGATGAGCTGACAAAGGTTGAACGGTATGCAAAGGGACTCTCATGGGAGTACGCAGTGCCAGTTCATCAGGCACCTACTCTAGAGGTAGCTATTTGGGCTGCCAAGTCTGTTGAGAACATGATTAAAAGGAGAACCACCGACAAGGTTGAGGTTGGTGAGAAGAGAATGTTTGAGGGAACATCTGGTTCCAGTAAGAGAAGCAAATTTTCGAAATCGGATTCGAAAAAGTTTGGAGGAGAAGGAGGTGAAGTGAAATGGTGTGATAAGTGTAAGAAAAAGCACTTTGGAAAGTGTAGTGAGGATGTAACCTGCTACAAGTGTGGAAAAATTAGGCATTTTGACAATGAGTTTCCGTCCAACAAAATGATGTGTTTTGGTTGCAATAAAGAGGGGCACATTTTGAAAGACTGTCTGAAGAAGAATGAGGCAGCCAAGCCCAACATTCCGCCAAAGCCGAAGGCGAGAGCATTCCAGATGACACTTGAGGCCGCGAAAGATGAAGCTGATGTCGCTTCAGGTACGTTTCTCGTAAACAAATTACCTGCTCAAATTTTGTTTGATTCTGGAGCCAACTACTCCTTTATTTATCATGAGTTTGGTAGGAAACTAGCTTTGCATGTTAATAGAATAGATAATGCTTTATTAGTCGAAGTTGCTAGTGGCAAGTTTTTACCTGTTAGCCATCGTATGAAAAACATCTTAATCGACCTTAATGGGAATAAGTTTCACTAGGAATTATTGCCTATCGAACTTAATGGTTTCGACATCGTTTTGGGAATGGATTGGCTTAGCGCCAATGATGCCGAAATTTTATGCAATAAGAAGATAGTTAAAGTAAACCCGCCTGGGAAAGATTCGTTTATGGTGTATGGGGACAAACGCCAAGTAAATTTTGGAATCATTTCCCTAATGAAAGCCAGAAAGTGTTTGACCAAGGGATGTACATCATATTTAGCATTCGTGATTGATGCTAAGAAAGAAAAGAAGGTGATGCAGAGTATTCCAGTGGTGTGTGATTATCCGGAAGTATTTCCCGAAGATCTTCCTGGATTACCAACTGATAGACAAGTGGAGTTCAGAATTGACTTGTTACCAAGGACCATGCCAATAGCAAAAGCACCTTATCGATTAGCACCAACGGAGATGAAGGAGCTAAGGATGCAACTTCATGAGTTATTGGACAAAGGTTTCATTAGACCTAGTTCATCACCCTGGGGAGCTCCGGTGTTATTCGTAAAGAAGAAAGACGGAAGTATGAGAATGTGCATCGATTATAGAGAGCTAAACAAGGCACCAATAAAGAATAGATATCCATTGCTGAGGATTGATGACCTGTTTGATCAATTGCAAGGTTCGAGCTATTTCTGGAAGATCGATATAAGGTCAGGATATCATCAGCTAAAAGTGAGAGAGCAAGATATCGAGAAGACTGCATTCAGAACTAGATATGGACACTACAAGTTCTTGGTTATGTCGTTTGGACTAACCAATGCTCCAGCAACATTCATGGATTTAATGAATAGGGTTTGTAATCCTTTCCTTGATAAATCTGTGATAGTGTTCATAGATGAGATTCTGATTTATTCGAAGAGCCAATAGGAGCATGGCAGACACTTGCAAGAAGTGTTAGAAGCCTTGAAGAAGGAGAATTTGTATGCAAAGTTCTCCAAATGTGATTTTTGGATTCGTGAAGTCCAATTCTTGGGTCACGTGGTCAACCAAGAAGGGATAATGGTTGATCCAGCAAAGATTGAAGCTGTAATGAAGTGGGAACAACCGAAAAGTCCCACGGAGATCCGAAGCTTTTTGGGCTTAGCCGGATATTACCGAAGGTTTATCCAAGGCTTTTCTTCGATCGCTACTCCGTTGACAGCTTTGACCCACAAAGGAGCTACTTATGCTTGGAATGATAAGCATAAAGAAGAATTCGAGAAGCTAAAGAAGAAGCTATGCGAAGCACCGATACTTTCTCTACCTGATGGAGTTGAAGACTTCGCTGTCTATAGCGATGCGTCTGGGATTGGATTGGGTTGTGTTTTGACTGAAAGAGAAAAGGTGATAGCTTATGCGTCTCAACAGCTGAAGGAGCATGAAAAGAATTACCCGACTCATGATTTCGAGTTGGCAGCGATAGTTTTCGCTCTGAAAATATGGAGGCATTACCTCTATGGCACAGAGTACAAACTTTTTACGGATCATAAGAGTCTCCAATATCTCTTCAATCAGAAAGAGTTAAATATGAGGCAACGACGCTGTCTAGAGTTACTCAAGGACTACGACTGTGAGATACTTTACCATCCCGGTAAAGCTAATGTTGTTGCTGATGCTCGCAGTCGCAAAGTCAATGTTGAGAGAAAAAGTCGAAGAGCGTTGAGAATAGAAGTTGTCTCGACAATTTTCGAGAGTATAAAGAAAGCTCAAGAGGAAGCTTCTGAGAAAAATAACCGAAAGGAGGAACGTTTGGGTAAAACGTTCGTGTTTGGTACAAACGGTCATGGACTGAAGGTATTCCACGATCGTATTTGGGTACCTAAGTCAGGAGAAATTAGGGATCTTCTGATGGAAGAAGCTCACAAAACAATGTACTCGATTCATCCTGGTAGCACTAAAATGTATATGGACCTGAAACCCTACTACTGATGGCCAACGATGAAGCTCGATGTTGCAAAGTATGTGGCCGAGTGTGTGACTTGTGCGAGAGTCAAGACACAACATCAGAAACTGTATGGGAGTTTAGAACCTTTACCTGTGCCCCTGGGTAAATGGGAAGACATTGCGATGGATTTTATCACTAAACTACCCAGAACAAAGAGTGGTCACGACATGATTTGGGTGGTCGTTGATCGATTCACTAAGAGTGCGCATTTCATAGTAGCCAAAGAGAAATGGTCTATGGAAAAGCTCACGAATTCTTATGTGAAGGAAATTGTGAGGCTTCACGGTGTTTCGTTAACAATTGTATCGGATCGTGATAGCCGTTTCACCTCAAGGTTTTGGAAAAGTCTACAAGAGAAAATGGGTACCAAGTTGTGTTTAAGTACAACTTACCATCCACAAACTGATGGTCAGAGTGAAAGAACAATACAAACACTTGAAGATATGCTGATAGCATGTACCCTGGAATTCCTAGGTAACTGGGATGAACATTGACCTCTGGTAGAATTTTTCTACAATAATAGTTTCCACTCGAGTATAAAGATGGCACCTTATCAAGCCTTGTACGGACAGAAGTGTCGTACGCCATCTTGTTGGCTTGAGGCTGGGGAAAAGCAGTTTATGGGTCCCGAGATGGTCCATCAAACTGCTAAGAAGTTGAAAGTGATCAGGGAAAAAATGTTAGCAGCTCAGGATCGTCAAAAGAGCTATGCTGACAAGAAGCGAAGACCGATGAATTTCGAGGTCAGAAATTCAGTTTTGCTTAAAGTCTCACTGTGGAAAGGAGTTATAAGATTTGGTAAAAGGGCAAAGTTAAGTACAAGGTTTATTGGACCGTTTAAAGTTCTTCAGAGGGTTGGGAACCAAGCTTACAAGCTCGAATTACCCGAAGAACTAAATGGTATTCATAACACTTTTCATATGTGTTATTTGAGGAAGTTCACGGGAGAAGTTCCGGATATAATTCCAATTTATGAATTGCGAATTGATGAAAAAAAGAGGTTAATTAAAGAACCATAGGCAATTGTTGACTGAAAGACTAAGAAGCTTCGATGCAAGATGGTCGAATTAGTGCTTGTTCGTTGGAAACATTCGAATGGGACAAATCTCACCCGGGAAACAGAGAGTGACATGTTGAGTCGCTATCCGCATTTGTTTGTTGATGTGTTATTCCGGGGACGGAATCATCCTAAGAGGGAGAGAATTGTAACGCCCGCGTTTCCAGACTAAGCATTTCCGTTGATGTAATAGTCTAGGTTAACCTTTGTAACCCGTTTTGAAATATTAAGAGCGTATTATTTGAGTATTATGTGTTTTGTGCTTAATTGCTTAATTATGTGATTTGATTAATTAAGAATAAAATAAGAGACAAAATTGAAGTGTAAAATAAACTCAATATCTTTACATAAAGTTGTAGTGCTCGAAACAAGGATTCCGGAGATATAAAGAATGCCGAAATCCGAGTTATAACGAAGAAGTTATGACCTGTCGAAGTTTCACGACAGAACCGACAACGTTGAATGACGTAAAAAGTGAAATTTATGTTAGAGAAATATTTAGCCTTAGTGATCTAAACGAAAGTCGTAGAGTTTGTTAAACTGAGAGCGTGCATAAAAAGAACGCCAAAATCTGACTTCGTATGAGGAAGTTATGATTTTTCGAAGTTTCGACTTAGTAGTATGCAGCCCGAAATACTCGATTTGAGATCGAGCGGTTTTTAGCCGAAACAATGTAAACGAGAATCGAAGATCTCGTTGTTGGTATCGAAGCGATGAAAAGTTAGACGAGAACGGACGTCAAACGAGGAAGTTATGAATTTATAACGAAGTTTTCCTGTACGGGCCTATTAAAAATAATTAACAAAAATAAATTCAAAATTAGTCGACGGAGTCTAAACGAAAGTTGTAGAGCGTAGTCTCACCTACGCATGGATATAAAGAACGTCGAAAACGGAGTTCGTATGAAGAAGATATGAATTTTCAAAGTTTATTAAATAATTAATATTTAAATTTAATTATGCAATCCGGCATTATCCGAAGGGGAGTCACCGAGCCTATCCGATGTACGCCCAGCGTACAGCGAAGCGTGACGACCTTCACACTCGAGTTCTTCAGATGACGCATGCAGTGACGATTTCGGACGCATACGCCCAACGTACGTGCGAGGCTCAGCCTCCTATAAATAGGATGCGAGGGCAGCCAGCTCATTTGCTCTTTTTCTCTCTACTCTCTCCCATTTTACCTCGATTAGGGTGCCAGAAGTACCTCGAAGCCCCGGTAATATTCCCGAGCCCCGAAGCAAGTTTCAAAGTCCCGAAGATCTCGAGAAGTGAGATTCCCAAGCCGAAGCTCTGTTCGCGAGAAGTTCGATTTTCGTAGAAATCTTCCAGATCTGTTGAGGATTTATACTTCTGCAAGCCGTAGTGCTGTGCGATCATCTGGTAATCAAGTGAGTGTGTAATTACTTTCGTCTAACGCATAATTATGAAGTATTTTATACGAAATACGTGTTATGTGTATATTTTGTTGTTATGTGTGTGAATGTATATTCACTTTCTTCTATCTTATAGATCTGATTATTTCTCTATGAAATACGTGTTATGTGTGTGTGCCTCATCTGTTATGTGGAAAATGTATTGATTGAGCATGTTATACAGGTTTTGAAACTATGTATAAAAATGTATGTTTTATCTACTAATATGTTGGGTAGAACATGGGTAAATAGTTGGTGTGTAATAAACAGATGAGAGGCCTCAATGTTGTGTTGATCCAGCCATCTAGCGGAATTTAGATGACGACCACGGACTTTTCTAGACAGTCCAGTGGAACGCTAGCAGGCTCATAACCTGTAGGTGTTAATGAACTTGGGTGTTCATTCGCTGTATTTCATCCCCCTCATGGTTGCCTTATTTGACTTATATTGCTGAGGAACCCACGAAGCATGTGTTGTCACCCCGATGAAATATTCTTAGACTAGGTCCCTTGTGTTAGTTATTTTAGGGACATAAAGTGAGAATAACGGGAATGGGTAATTGGGTTATTGTTAGTTGATGAAAATTAATTTAATTATTTATTGTGGGTTGAAAACCCTATATGCTCACCAGGCTCCCAAGCCTGACCCACTCAGTTTTATTTGTATTACCAGGCTTGAGTGAGCTTGAACTTTTCAAGCCTTTGAACTTGTGGTTCAGGGAGAATAATCGGAGGAGGTGGAGGAAGTGAAGCATGATCTCTTGTTCCTCGATCATATCGTGGAACATCATCTTCATTTGGAAAACTTGTTCCATGGAACTTGGGAAGACCATGATAGTCAGAACTAGACATCTACAAAAACGGGAGAAAATTCAAGTTAGTTGATAAGAATCCTTGATGTAACCCCCAAATGAAACATCGAGGCTCAGATCCAACACAACATTCCACAAATTAGAAGAGGGATGTCGTAATCCAATTTGCAAAATATTTGAAGGTAGGTTAATGACGATTTACCAATTTCCACCATGAAAAACGAAAAAGAAGGTTATGTTTTAAATGTATTGGAGACTCCTAGATCTTTGGAGATACATTGAAACTATTCAATGATATGTTTTAATCTCGGATTATGCTCTTCTATTTGTGACTGGGATGCCGAGGATCACAAACAAGATGTGAATAACCATGCAAATGTGCTTGGTAACCTCATTGTCTTTATCATTAACTATTGATGTGCCGGTAAACCACACACGCTCCATCAAAATGATAATTATGAGATACTCATTACTACTCTTTATTAGTGTCTTTTAGTGTGATGGTTAACCACACACGCTCCACTAATGACCAATAAAGCATAATGTGCAATTTCATGGATTAGCATACTTTTCACATTTTTTTCCTAAAGTAACTAGAGTTGGGGATTGTGTAAAATAATGTTCTAGTACTTTCGTTAATAACATTATACTTTTAATGAGATGTAGTTGTCCTATCAAACTCATTTTGCTAACGACCGTCCACTAATCAAGGAAGCGGTGGGTGAGAGTGGACTCCCATTCAATTACCATTTTATAGGCAGTTTCCTTATACCCCCTTTATAGACTAGCTTCGTGAATGAGGCATACTAGCGATTTGACTGACCATATTCTTATACATATATAATATTTAACTTTTAATATATATATATATATATATATATATATATATATATATATATATATATATATATATATATATATATATATATAAGGTGTGTTTTAAACTTTCAAAACTTTAGAGTTTATATATAAATTTTAAAAATTAAGACATTAATTGTAAATTTAAAATAAACCAAATAACTAGATTTAATCTTTATCTATTAATTAACGTTTAATTAATTAATTAAATCTTGTAAGGATTATCTAATTAAATCAAACAATTAATTTAATCCTAATCCATATCCCTTCTAGATTTTGAAAATATGGGGATAGGATAATTTCCTTATTTTGTCAACAAAATAACTAGATTTAATATTTGTCTATTAATTAACTTTTAATTAATTAATTAAATCTTGTAAGGATTATCTAATTAAATTAAACAATTAATTTAATCTTAATACATATCCCTTCTAGATTTCGAAAATATGGGGATAGGATAATTTCCTTATTTTTCTTAATTATCCAATAAGGATACTATTATCCAAAACAAAGAAACCCTAATTCTTCTAGCATATTTCGAAAATCAAGGGAGGAGGCTAGGGTTCCCAAAACCCTAACCCTAATTTCGATTAGGGTTCTTGGAGGCTAGGGTTTTTCGAAAACCCTTTGATCCAAAACCCTAAAAATTAGGGTTCTTGGAGGCTAGGGTTTTTCGAAAACCCTTTGATCCAAAACCCTAAAATCAAAAAATTTGGCCTTTAGGGTTTAATGGCTATAAACCCTAATTTGCAATTCAACTATTATAGCAATTCAATTTAAAACAACAATGGCTCTGATACCACTGATGGGTTTTATGTAAAACAAATAAACTAGAAAACAATTCCTAAGTTCACATGCAACCTACTTTGGATCTATGTTTTAACTATTGAGCATATAACTTCGAATTGCAAAAAAAGAACCCTAGAGGAGAGAGGCTATTATCAAAAATAACAAACTAGGGTTTAGGAGTTACATACCTTTCAATTGTTATAGCAAACAATTGACAATCATCTTGATCTTCTAGGAAGCTTAGCACCACAAATGTAATGCCTCTAATGGAATCACACCCAAGAACTAGCAATAAGGAAACTTGAAGGAGAGAGGGTAGAGGGAGTATGAAATTTTTAGCCCTAGGGTTTCTTCCAAGAAGGAGTGGCCGATTTTAGGAGCTGGGAGGCTCCTTATATAGCTGAAGGATCTAGGGTTTAGGGAAAACCCTAATGCTCCTTTGCTTAGGGCCTAAGCAAACCCAAGGGCCTTATCTAAAACCCCTTGGACGAAATCCTTAGGGTTTCCCACATAGATTTCGTTGACCCCCTTCCAAGGAGGTTCTAGAGCCATCCACTCAACTATCTGATAATTGCAAACTAGTCCCTGCACTTTATAACTAATACTTTTAACCCCAAAATTAATTCTGATTAATTTCTGGCTAACTATTAATTAAACATAATGATTCCTAATTAATATATTAATCTTTTAACATATTAATAAATCATTTATATTTATTTATTAATCTTATAATAAATCAATATCTCTCCTTTCATAATTTCCTTGTCCGGTTGCTAGGTTTGAGGGCAACCCAAAAGGACTATGCTGCTATCAATTCAAGTACATACCAATTATAGTTATGAGCTTAGACACCTAATCCAATACATATTTCCATCACAGGAGGGTTAACAACCATAACGTCATCCGGAACCTCCAAATCACTAAGTTTTGAAAGAGGGTATACGGTCTGCTCGTACGTTCTTTGATATGTTTCAATTTTATAAGCATATATAGCCATATGCCCGCAGTGATCATTTTTCGAGTGCGTTAAAACCATTATTACATGACTACATAGCAAACCAGTTAGTTGGCAATTTCTACAAGAAGAAGTCTTTTCCCTCAAATTCACTATGTCGCAGCTTTTGAAGTCATGCACTTGATATGTTGTATTGTCAAGACCGGATACTGACCATCCTTGAATCCCCCTCTATATTTTTTTTAACAATATCTTCAGCCCACTGCGTGAGTATTGTTGTACTTTTTTCTGTTAAAACAAACATATATTATTATATATGACATTTATCATATAATTTAAAATTAAACATAATCATACATGCAACCATCCGCCGTTTGTAAAAGCATTTCTGCATAAGTGCGCGAAAGAACTCAAGAAGTGGTAATATAGGCAACCTCCTTGCTTTATTTGATACAACATTCATGGACTTCACACTATTTGAGGCCATATAATCATACCCCGTGGTAGGGCAATATGCTTTGGTCCATTTCTCACGTGGAATTTGATTGAGATATGTCTTTACATCATCTCTTATATTACGAAGTCTCCCCCCATAGATTTCAAACTCAGTGGTTTTTTAAGCTCTTACCAGCTTCTAAAACAAAATTGCTATTTTTTTGTTTTTTCCAAAGGCATGGACTATTTTTCCTATTATATGAAAACCGCAGAAACCATGTTGAGCATTTGGAATAACATTTTGAATACTTACAACAATTGCGGGTGCTCTATCTGTGACCATTGTCAGACCTTCCACATCACCAATGCATTCATGTAGTTTTTCAAGAAACCATATCCAAGAATCTATAGTCTCTTTTGGGCAAATTCCATATCTAATAGGCAAGATTTCATTGTTTCCATCCATGGCTACTGCATGCAAGATTGTGCTTTTGTACTTTCCCTTGAAATGAGCACCATCCATAATAATAACTTTTCTACAACACTATCTGAAAGCGTGTATCTGCAACAACAATATAAAACCATTAATATATCAACAATATAAATTGTTTATCAACATTTAAGATAATAAAAAATATATTTAAAAATATATTACCGCACATCCAATAGAGAAAAAGCAGTACTCAAAACGATCCCCCGAATCAGTTTTTATGTACGCCACAGTACTCGGATTATGTTTCTTTAGATTGTGAAAGTAAATTGGAAGTTTGGACAAACTTTCTTCGGGGGTCCCCATCATCAATCCCAAAACAAATTCTCTAGCATGTCACGCTTGTGAATAACTCATATTTATTTGCAGCAAAGTGTTCATATCTCTAATTATATCATTAGGCTTCTAAACTCTCAAACTTCCTTAACCCATAATGTTATGTATTATCTTTCCCACAACTTCTCTATTTGCTTGCCTATGATTTGGGTGTATAAACAATGAAGAACATGTGTGCTCGTCATTAAACGCCTTAATTTCAAATATTTATGTTCCTTTAATGACACATGCGTATAAACGTCAATGATAGTTTTCTTGCATACAAACAACCTGGTACCGAGATTTTGAAGATTTTTCAACATTTATCTGAAATATTCCTCTAATGGATTTGAATTTAACAGCAAATGCTAGCTCTTTTTTTGTGTTATAGGTTTGATTGACAATTAATTTATCATTCGGACCTAGGTTCAAAAATAGGTCCTGGACAATTAGGGATAGAAGGAAGACATACCATGGATTAAAACATTTCATTATTTTTAACCTTTTTTGTCAAGTTTTTTACATAATAATATAAGATATAAGTGTATTTAAAAAAAATATTAATAAACGAAAGTGAATGCAAAAAAACAAAAATAAGATTAAAAAAATTAAAAAACCAACATTCCGCATAGTTGTAGCTGAATCCGCAGAGGCTTTGATTGATCCGCAGAGGTGGGTTCCCAAAGAGTTTTGTGGACCGAATCAAACATAAGTTAATTATTTTTAACTTTTTTTTGTCAAATTATTTACATAATCACATAAGGTATTAGTGTATTAAAAAAAATTAATATTAATAAACGAAAATGAACTCAAAAAAATAAAACGAAAAAAAATCAAAAAACAGCATTTCCGCAGAGCTGTAGAGGATCCACAGAACATTTAATGGTTCCACAGAGAGTGCTCTACGGATCGTGTGGTCATTTTCAAAAATTTGATTTTCTTTGGTTATTTTCTTCAAATCAATCTCATTTTTTGGTTATTGTCCAAATTTTGTCTATATATATATATATATATATATATATATATATATATATATATATATATATATATATATATATATATATATATATATATATATATATATTGGTATAATGTGTGACACAACAAAAAACGTAGCCTTAGTATACGACATAAGATGTCACGATTAATGTCCCTAGCCGTCGCAAATGGTCAATGTCGTCGCTATTGGTGTCGTCTATTGGCATTCCGGCCACCAATAGGAGTTTTCCGATTACTCTTTCCGAAATGAGTAGCCATCACAATTGATCAATGTTATCTCTAAAGGTGTCGATGCTAATGCTTTTTTTTTTTTGAAAAAACAATTTATTTTTGATATTAATTATATATATATATATATATATATATATATATATATATATATATATATATATATATAATGCAGATTTAATACAAATGCAGAAATAAATACATACCACATTACATAAAACATCAAATGTACCACATTACATAAACTATCTATTAAATCCAAAATAACATCATCCATAACATAAAACAAGAAATACTATGTGTCTTCATCTTCCCCATCGTTGTTGATTTGGTTCTTAAAAAAGTGGATAATATCTCCAATTGTCGTCGCAAACATCGGGGTTTAAAGAAAAGTATTCACATCAACATCCTAGAATTAAGTCACAATCATATTAAGTCATTAATAATTAAACAAACTATCAAATTGTCAAACCACCAGATGAATTAAGTCATTAACAATTTAACAAACCATTAAACCACCAAGTCAACTAAGTCTTTAACAATTTAACAAACTGCCAAACTACCAAAAATTACTATAAATGCATCAAGTTCTTAACAATATAGCAAAGCTGCTAAATTCTTTAAGAAATTAACAAATACATGTGTTGGGTGTGTTGCTTGTGACTATGACTGCCATTGTGATGGAGCACTGGTACCCAATGAAGAAGAAGGTTTAGGCCCAATGCCTCTAACATGCCCCCTTCGAGCACCTAACACCTTCTGAAATATTGCTATCGAATCAATGGTGTCTGGATCACCACTAGAGTCGGCTATGTGATGAGTCTGTAAACCAACCTCATCAGCTAAAACATTCTGTATTTTACATAGATTGTTAATATACGTTAAAACTAACATACACAAAAAAAAAAAAAAAAACAACAACAACAACAACAACAACAATCTACTTCATTTTTAAATAATGATAACTTACATATTGGTCTTCAACCAAAGGATCAACAAATTCCCGTTTTTTATTCACATGCCCACGACGAAATACTTCAAGTCTATTCAAATTCTATTTAAGATTACAAAATATGTTATACTTGAATAAACATTAAAAAAATATGTTATAACTAAATAAGCATTGTTGTAACTTACGTTCTTAAAACAAGCACTACTGTAGTTGCACGTTCCTCTACGATTCTTAACTACTTGCTTCTTTCGACATTCTTTGTTTCCAGCGGATCGTTTTTTATGCTTTTTTGTTAAGAAGTGGTCAAAAGCATCAATCCAACGCTACAGATCCATACCCACAAGGGCTTGAACCCTTGCTACCTCCACATCCCCTTTAAAACTAGTCAAACGAGTTTTTGCAACATTTTTGTGGTCTCTATACAATGCACATATCGATTGTTCATTGACGCCCAATAAACTGGAGCCATGAGATCATTTTAAATCGCTCCAAAATCAAACCACGTCTACAAAAAAAATAGAGAAATTAAAAATAAATTAAAATTAAACATATTAAATATATAACATTATAAATAATTTACCGAAAGATACTAACTTCTTTCAATGTGTCCTCATCGAAACTGATGTCACGCAACATATAGCTCCCAACCTACCAAATGAAACATTCGTATACTTTCCCAATCCTCATGTGAGTATTTATGTAAAATATTATTTTCAGAGGCCGATTTCCGTTAGCTGCAAATAACTTGTACATTTTTTGATTATTGCCATGCCTCATCGTTTTGGAGGCACCGCTGCATAAAAATATATTAGCAAAATAAATTTTTTACAATACGAAATACAATAAATTATAATAAACCTTAATTACCATTGATCTGGTGATCACCAAAACCTCCATGGAACAGATGTAGTGGCTCGTCACCACGTCACCTCCATGGCCCATCACAGCAGCCATGCGATGGAGCAATGCAATCCAAAAAAATGACATCCTGAAAAATCATAACACCATTTGAATATATATACATATAATATGATATGATTACAACAAATACAAACCTTATTTTACTAGTCAATTGTAAATATTTTTTAATTATTCTCATCCTCAGACACTTTAGTATCTGCTGACACATCACTATCATAATCAAAATCCTCCTCATCATAACCAGTCTCGCAGTCAAACATATTATTGATGATACCCATTAGCGGATCAACTTCAATGTCATCTTCAACCAAGTGATAATATTGAAAGTACTAGCTAAAGTCAATTAAAGAGTGAAATTAGAAGAAGCATTACTAAGAACGACATCGGTTTAATCATTGTCGACAAGGGCCGGTCCTGAGGAATTAAATATTCTCAAAGGTCCATGACAAATAAGAAAAAAGGCCCTTATCATTATTATAATTTTTATTTTTAAATAAAAATATATTATAAAATATTAACCCTGTGCAGCTGCCCACTTCCCCCCCCCCCCCCCCTCAAGCCCCCCATGATCAACATTTCTAATGGGATCATGGTCGACATTTTTGATCGGTAGATCTCAAATTCTTCTATGATTAGAATTCACCACAACCCACTATTGGTTTTTATTTTCGTCACTTCGAAGAGGTTCTTTGATGTAAAATACTAGTTTGGCATGCGTAGAAAATATGAGTTGATCGTCGCTGCTCAATTCGCATTGTGGGTCGATACTGGTGAAATTATTATCAGATTTAACTCCTGCAGTATCGAACCACTTACAACGAAAAAGTACAGTGGAATATTTATGAGGATAATGCAACTCGTTAATGATAATGTCTCTTCAGCGACATAACTCTCAGCTATAGAACCTTCAAGGTACATCGAGTCTCGACATCTTCAAGGTACATCGAACAAGATGATAATGTCTCTTCAACGACATAACTCTCAGCTATAGAACCTTCCAGCACCCCCTTGTTTCTTACATATTTTTTAATATATCCATATACCTTTCAAAGGGATACATCCATCTTATACATACCGAGCCTCCACAAATAGCTTCATCAGGTAAATGCAAAACTAAATGAACCATAATATCAAAAAACTCGGGAGGATAGATCACTTCTAACTGAAAAACAACTTAGGCTCTGATATCACTATTGGGTTATGATCATATCTACATTCCTATGTGATCATGCAACCCTAATTGCTTTGGATTTAAGTTTTTCACTAATTGAACATGAAAATAGAACACGAAAGCAATAACCCTAGATCTAGCATACAATTTTAGAAATTCATGTAAAAAATAGGGTTAGAATATTACTTCACTTGTTATGTTGCAATAACAAGAATACCTTTGAAGATCCGTGACTCTTGAAAGCTTAGTACCCCAAGTATTGCACCTCTAATGGAGTTACAAACACCCAATGTAAGAGGATGAGTTGGAGAGACAAGGAAATCGGATACACTAGGGTTTCATAAGCATAGGGCTGAAAATCCAAGGTGGTGGGGTTCTTTTTATAGTTGTGTGCTGCTAGGGTTTTTAGGTGGAAACCCCAATTCCTTGCTTAAGAATTAAGCAACCCATGAACTCCTCCTTATGAGGTCTTGGACAAAATCTATAGGGCCTCCCTATAGAATTTCATCCACTCATAATTAAGGAGTCCAATAGCCCAGTTCTGCAACTATCAATGATTTGCAAAATAGCCCCTCCATTATTAATCAGTTCCTTTAATCCCAAAATTAATATCAAATTAATTTCTGATTAAATACTAATTAATAATACGCTTTCCAAAAAATATATTAATCTTGAAATATACTAATAAAATCATTTTGAGTACCAATTTATTATTTCAAATAATAAATCATACTATCTCTTCACTAGTCATAATGTCATGTTGCATGAGTGAAGGCAACCCAAAAGGACCATGCTACTATCAAATCAAGTACATACCAATTATAGTTATGGGCTTAGACACCTAATCCAATAGTCTCCCACTGAGATAAGTCTAATAACTATGATTGCAAGTATGACTTCAAAATTTGACTAGTAATTGTTGCTTTTAAAAGCCACTGTGGAACTCTGATCTAATCAATGACGCGTCCTCTAGATAAGTGATCAAATATTCCACCATTCGACAAGATATTGTATTGAAATGCGACATTGATTATAATCATTTTCTCTATCTAAAATTTGTTTCCCGATTTCCGATTCATGACGACTGACTAACTGAACAAATCAAATCAGTCCAGGCTTGGCTAATCGCTTAGGGTTTCATCACTAAATTAGAGAGGGGCCCACATATATCGCAATTATCCCATTTAAGGTAAAAGGAATGGATAAACTTCGACTCATGTTTGTACTATTTACTCATCAAATCACACACAACAATACATTTTATAACATCAAATTACTGATGCGTTTACGTATTATCAATTTACAACCGACTTGTAAATAAACAACCCATATGTCTCCATTTCAATAATATAAGATATTGCTGTCTCAAAATTACTTGTGATAAAATCCATGAAGTAATTCTTGAGCGTGGGTTTATCCAATACTCAAATTCTTATTTCAGGAGTACTCATGTACACTGCAGCCAAAATTTGCTATGTTTAAGCACTTAGACAATCTGCAGTTGGATTCATGACAGTCTTAGTTCACTACTTACTTCCAAAGTATGATCGTATATGGATGTTTGGATAACCTAGTTATTTGGGAATTAAAACATGCGAAGTGAAACACAATAACAACCTAATCCAATATAGTCTCAAAACTTTTGAATATAAATAAAACACTTATTATTTAATCACCATATTAATCACACTTTATTCATTGTATAATGATTCGAGTAATCAACTTAATACTTGAATTAAAACAACAGTTATGCCATGCTCCAATCACGCACACTATGTTTATCTATGGTCCTTTCTTTGAGAAATAGATCTATTAAACACATTTCCAATGATGCTCATTTCATAATTCTAAATCCTTATCACAAGTGCAAGAATACCAAATTCTTTCCAGTTCATGAATGTGTTAGAGTCTAACTTTTCATGCAATGAACCTTTTGTAATGTCAAGGCACCAAAGTCATAGAGACTTTGCCAATGATATTACAAAGCAATCCATTATTTGGTTACAAAAAAATTACATGGAAATGAAGTCTCACATTCAAAGATCATTCAAGTAAAAAATTAAATGGAAATGAAGTCTCACATTCAAAGATCATTCCTTGAACATCCTTCTTGCATTAAAGTTACTAACTCATACATAGATCCTAAATATCCAACTCACACTTATGGAAACATTCCATATTCCCATATGATAATCCATTCTGTACAGAATCCTATCCATTTAGAATTACGTCAATATGTTCCATCCATTACTATACTTCCAACTGTCTATAAGCAACCAATCTTTTATAAAACCTCATAGTGTCCTTGACAGTTATTTAATAACTTTGGTCATATCAAGTTCTAGAACTCTTTCCCTCTTAATGCGTTAGGCATTTGTAAAAATCAAAATTACTGAATATTATAGCACATGCAATCAATCCTATACCTGAAGCATATGGGATTCAATACATAATGTCTTACATAAAGACATGATGCTTGACCAGTCTCGTGCTATAATATTTCCATATATTGAATTTTCTATGTTGAATCATTTCAACATGAAATTCATATATGTTGATGACTAAGTTCCATTAAACTCCAATTAAACATTTAGATTCAAAATGAATTATTAATGCCTTCTCCCTTAAGCCTTACTATAGCGAAAGAATTTCCAAACTTTGCGACTTTGCAAATTCAAAACTTTGTTTCCTATAAATAGCATTGTTAACTTGCGACACTTAACATAATAATTATGCTCCCACTAGCATAATAATTATAGTCTTACTAGCATAAAAATTATGCTCCCACTAGCCTTGACATGTACCTAGAAATCAGTTGGACTTCAAGAAATCAATAGTTATTGATTTTCTTACCAAAGTTTAGATTTATGATGCGAGATGCTTCGATAAGTCTTTATCTAGACTTCTCAAGCTCATACACCTTTCATTAGATAGCACATGTGTGTCTCTAAACCATTTCATAACTT
Organism: Lactuca saligna; assembly: GCF_052625555.1. Classification (NCBI taxonomy): domain Eukaryota; kingdom Viridiplantae; phylum Streptophyta; class Magnoliopsida; order Asterales; family Asteraceae; genus Lactuca; species Lactuca saligna. Next base: position 93,106,768 of record NC_136418.1, read on the forward strand.
ATAGCAGTAAGTCCCAAATGTTCAAACTATTTTCCGTTTCTCACAATTCGAACTATGAAGAGGGATGACGTAATCATACTCGAATTTGAGAACACATGTCGCAACATGTAACCATAATGATATCAATCAAATTTAAAATCTATTAGCAAAAGGGTTTTTAACACAATCATTTTCATGAAGTAGAGGGAAACCTCTTGCCACTTAGATTTTATGGTGTATGTGTTCCTATCCATGTGAATTTGTTATTTCCAACCACTATCATAAGACAAGGTTTATCACAATTTCAAACTCATATGGACTGAACTTGCCTAATCTTAATTTCTTGGCATCCGGTAGCACAAGGGCCTACTAGTGCTTCCATGTTATTGAGTAATTCTCCCATATAGATCAATGAACTTTCACTGATCAAGGTGCTTTGCCTTATGCAATCAAATGAGAAGTCATACAACTCACATGCATAGTCAACTCAACTGGAATGGGAACATAAACAAGAATGTGTCAACACGATAGGTTATAAACCTCAGGTCATGTGCTAGTGATAACTAAAAGGTTTATTCTCAGTTGTCTCCTGAAACTTTTAAAGATTAATAAATCTCCCACTGACTTCTTGATATATAAGATTCTCGTCAAGGATCATTTCTTGACAAATAAATATTCTAGAGTTAGTGTGGGTTATTATTGAAAAAACACTTCATATAATTGGTCTTAGTTGGTCTTTGTTTTAACTAAAACATCACAACTACCAATTTCAAATGTGAAAAAGTAAGAAATACTCTAAATTTCATGAGGTGTTATAAACCTACTTAGAACATGTTACTCAAGGTACAACTTGGAATAACTAGCGTATAACTCTAAAACTCGATTTTGGAACGAATTATGACACATATTTTTGATTTAACCATTTCATCATTACCCGATTCCTCTTCTTAATCATATAAACACACTAAGGTATCTTGTCACACCCCAAAACCTGAATGAAGGAAACATTCCGGGGTGGAGGACGTCATGTACAGTATCACAACAAAGCATAATAGTAAACAAGCAACAAGATTATCCATTGCATTAATAATATATTTTAATACAAGTGTGTTTTGTATAGTTTATAAGACACCAAAAATATGAATCAAAATAAGAGATGAGTCTTGAACGCTTCATCTTCTCAAAACCTGGCATCGGTACCTGTTTACTGATGACCTGAGAATACAAGTTATTTTGAAAGAGTTTATTAGCTTTAAAGCTGGTGAGTTCATAAGCATTTTAGTGTCATGGTTTTTATGAAAAATGTTTGTAAGTGTTTGATGTATAAGTTTGTAAAAGTTTGTAGTAAGTGTTTGTATCTCCTAGAAAATCCTATATTTTCTACTAAAATTAGCCTTCTACCAAGGCAACAAATGTTCTGTTTGTTTGTTTCTTGTAAAAGTGTGTATTGTTCCTAAGTGTGACTATCATTATCAAAATATAGTTTTTACATTACCGTTTATGTGAGAAGATCACAATGTGAATTCAATGGGAAAATAATAAAGTACTCTAGTGTTGTATTATAGTAACTACGACTATACTAACTACCTTAAGCCAACTGTTAATTAAGGTATAATGTGATATAATTGTAACCATACTTGACCGACTTAGTAAAACACGGCGCTCGAAGACGTTGAACTGGTATGACATTCGTGACCCGTAGACCTGTAGGTCCCACTGTAGCTAGCAGCAAGGTGTAGGACGGTCAGTCCCGTATAGATCTCTACACAAATTCACGCTCTCCCTCTAGGAGACTCTGGTTACAAAATGAGCCACAGCAGTGATGCCATGCCCCGAAGTAGTGAGTCACCTTTATGTTATAGTATTCTTGTATATGCATTGTATGTACTAGTTTAATGTATGTTGTCTCTGTCTATTATGTACTATGTTCTCTTTGTTTCTCATTATATTATGTTCTCTTGTATAGTGTATAGTGTATTGTATGTTCACTTAGTTTCTCATTATAGTATATTCGTTATGTTTCTCATAATAGTATATTCTCTTAGTTTCTCATCATAGTAAGTTTGTATTGACTCATGAACGAACAGATTCTTGTATGTTTCGTTGTACTAGAAATTATGAGTAGTGATTTCCTAAACTATACCTATTATAGTTTACTAGTAGAGTTGTTTGTATAAATGAACATGTTTGTGCACCTTTTCTATCCAAAGGTATTCAACTGAGATAAAAGCTTTTATGACTATACATATATACATAATATATAACTAAGGATTAAATGACACTCGGACAAACAACAGGGTACTCTAAGTCCACAACTAAACAAGGAACGGGAAATGAAGTGAGTTATCAGTCCTAAGTACTTCCAACCTTACTTATATAACTATATATGCATTAGAAATAGTTTTGACAATATATAAGTTTGAAAGAGTTAAAAGAAAAGGTTTGGCATATAAGAACAAGTTTGATAAATATTTTGAAGTAGTTTGCTGGATAAAACGGTTAAAAGTATAGTAAATTCATTTATTTGATAGTTATTAATCACATGAGATTGATTTAATAACTATAAAGTTTCAACTTTTATTCCCCCCCCCCCCCTAAAAGAATTTAAAATCATTTAAAAGTTAGATTAAGGGGTATGAACTCACCTGTAGTGAGTCGTTTGGATGAACGAGTGGTATAGGATACTAAGTGCCATGTGAAGAATTGAGCACACACACGGATCCTATTTATCATATAATGATACATATATGTTTACAATTAGTGTTTGAACAACTAATTATGCAAGTAAAGACACCCTAAGACATGGAAAACACTTAGGTTCAAGTGCTAGAAGTACAAAGGGTTGCATCTAAGGGGTGTACGGCCACTCATTAGAGTTTACGGCCAAGTGGTAAGCTTCATGGGAGTTTTCGGCCAATGAGTTTTCAGCCCTATGAGTTTACGGCCATAAACTCCTAAAGTTTGGTGCCAAAGAGTAATTTAAAGGTATTACAATCCATAAGGAGGTGTTCTAGTCTCTTGTCTAAGGCTTACGAAGGAATTATGGTCCTTATGCACCAACAATTATGATTTACAGCCAAAGGAGATGCTCTTGGCCGTAAACACCTGATTTTCTTGGGAAAGCTTGTTTTCAAGGCCTTAATCCAATATCCCAAATAGGTAACAAGTATAGGAGGTATATACTTACGATTTGAAGGCAAAAGGAGGGTTTTTTCGGCCCAAAACACCTAAGTGTTCTTGATGTTCTTGAGAATCTTTGAAGATCTGGACTCAAAGATGAAATCCATAAATGAAATCAATGGTGATTTTAACGGATAAGAGAAGTATAATCTCACAAAGGAAGGAAATCACTTACAATTTTGAAGTTTGGAAGAAAAAACCTTATGATCCTTGGGAGAGAAATCGGATTCCAAGCCTTAGAAATGGGAAAGTGAAGAAAAGTGGCCAAGTTACATCTCCCTTGAGGTTTTGTGGCCGTAAACTCCTCATTTGCAGGTTTGTGGCTTGTTTGATGGTATGGTACTATAGTTGACACATCCAAACACTTAATCCTTTGCTGTACTAGGCTCAAAATGCTCTAACAGACTCTAAACAGTGCTAAACGTTAGCAGACACAAGTCTGAATTTGATTGGAGTGAATGGTTTGTACAAGATCAAAATTTCGGGTTGTTACATATCCTTATAGGATCAATTGTGACATGACTCCATAATCATTAAGATGATCATAAAACACGATACTAAAGTACTCTCCTTTCCTTTCAGATTGGAGAAACCTTTATCTTTTTGCCCAATGGATTCTTCTTATTCATTCATTGAAACTTTTCAAGCTATCAGAATTATACATAATCTTATAAGCATAACCATATTTACTGAACCATTAGAAAATCATGACGAATAAACTTTATCGTCCTTTGTGGTGGATCCAACCTATCCACATCAACTTGCACTAGATCCTTCAGTCCTTCACTTGACTCACATATACATGTGAACAAGGAATTAGTTTTAATATCCCAAAGATCAAGATTCTCATACATCACACATTCCAAATCGCATGATTCCAAGTTTACGTCCAATTGAAACTTGGGTGATGAGAATCCTTCCTCACTTGGTAAATTATAACACTACCACAAGTGATATCAGTAAGAATCAAATCCATTTCCAGTAATGCTAATAATAGAAATATAAACACCAATTCTCATAAATTCCTTGTAAGGAAATGTAAATAAGATAAAATTAAAATTTTTTTTATTCATAAAATGCAGAAAATCTTTTCCTTATAATTTAAATACAAATGAAAACTAAGTTTTTAGATATTCCTAAGAAATCTATCATAACTCCTAACAAGCAGCTCAAAAATCTAATCATCGAACCATGTGACCAAAGTCCATTTTTCATGATCAGACTCAACTTACTCTTCATTTAAGCTTCCTTCTTTTTCTTCGATCCTACAAACATCAAAATATGATCAACACATCATGTAATAAGAGTCTATAGATAGGAACTTAATAGAGTTAGATAGTGGAAATACCTGAAGTAGAGTTATACAATTTGACTTTATCATCGTTAAGATCTCTCAGGTATTTAGTGCAGCTTCGCTTCCAATGCCCCTTCAATTGGAAATAGAAACAAATGGTCCTTTTGGAGTGACACATGGAACTATATCAGAATTAGCTTTTCTCTTGTGGTCAAACTTTTTGACCTTGGCTAGTTTCCCTCCCTTAGGAGTCGAAACCATTTTTAGACTATCACCTTTTCCATCACCAACATCCATGGAACTTCGGGAGGTAGATTTTCCAAACGAATTTTCTTGACCAATGCGCCAAAGCATTGCAGCTTCAGCAAAAAATAGCAAATAGGTCAGACAGTAAGGGTCACATCGTGATTTTTCATATAGTAATCCTTAACGAATTGACTATACGACTCGGGAAGCGATTGAAGAACCAAGTCAATAGTTAGCTCCCTTAGGAAAATGACGCCCAACACTCCTAGTCTGTCAATGTGCAACTCCATCTTGAGGATGTGTGCACACACAGACCTTCCATCTTGGTGTTTGTATGCCAATAGGGCTTGAGTAACCTTGAACTTTTCAAGTTGACGAAATTGTGGGTAGAGGAAGATAGGTATGATTTCTAGTTCCACCGATGCACGAAAGAAGGGAACGATCTTTCACCTTGATCGACACGTGGAAGATCATCTTCAGGCAGAAAGCTCTTTCCAAAAGGATGAGGAAGACCACGGTTGTCTGAACCAGACATCTACAAAAGGGAGAAAATTCAAGTGAGTTGATTTAGATCCTTACTATAACACTCAAATGAAACATTAAGGCTACTACCCAACACAATATATCCTAATTCGGAAGAGGGATGTCGTAATCCAATTGTAAATTATTTGAAGGTAGGTAAATGAAGATTTACCATTCCACCACGAAAACAAAATTTTAACAAATTAGGTTTTAAATGAAATTCCTAGATCCTTTTGAGATTCATTGAAATTTTCAATGGCATGTTTAATCTTGATTATTCCCTTCAACTTTGTGTCTGGGATACCGAGGATCACAAACAAGGTGTGAATAACCATGAAAATTAGCTTTGTACTCTCGATGTCATTTATTGCCTAATCAATGTGCCGGTTAACCACATACACTCCATTGATCAATGATAATTTACGAGCTACCCATTTCCATCCTTTATTAGTTCCATATTAGTGTGCCGGTTAACCACACACGCTCCACTAACGACCAATAAGGTGCAATGTGCAATTTCATGGGTTAGCATCAAATTCAAATTTTCCTAAAGTGACTAGGATTGAGAATTTATAAAAAGGTTTAGTTACGTTGTATATTCTTTATACTTATTAATGAGATTTAATGTCCTATCAAACCCATTCGGCTAACGAACCTCCACTAGTAAAAAGTGCAGTGGGTAAGAGTGGATACCCAATGCTGGTCATTTTACAGGCCACTTCCTTAAACACTCCTTATAGACCAGCTTCGTGAATGAGGCCTACTAATAGTAAGACCGACTTTTCTTATACATATATAATATATTAGAATTTTAATTTTACATTGAAACATCCATACAATATGTCCCAAAAATTTCATTTTCAAATCATTATTAAATCCATAGATCATCCAAGGTCATAAGTAAAATCATGAATCATGTATCATAAAACATCATAATATCCGTCTCAATCAAAATCTCATAACAAAACATCAGATTAAACTCCCAGGCTAAGACTGTGGTGTGTGCCATGCTATCATCCCGAGCTCTTCCCCTTGCTACCAGAAGTACCTGAAACCAAACATGAAACTGTAAGCACGAAGCTTAGTGAGCCTCCCCAAACTACCACATACCATAAAAATATCATGCAACAAGGAGATACGGGCCCCAACCACTCTCAGGGAGATTCGGGCCCCGCCCACACTCCACTATCTAGGAGATCTTGGCCCCGTCCACATTCCCACACTCTGTTGTCTAGGAGATTCGGGCCCCGCCCACACTCTGCTGGCTAGGAGATTCGGGCCTCGCCCACACTCCACTACTAACATGCATACAAGTATCACACATACAACAAGTATATCTACCAAATAATCACATATTTATGCTCACGTAATACTAAGAGAATTGGGCCCCGCCCATACTAAACTGCTACGAGATTCGAGCCCTTTCCACACTCGACTACTAACATATCACATAAACGGGCCGGCCTTGGTGCCTTAGAGTCGTTCCTACTGAAAGGAAACTCACCTCGTATGACTGTCTGCTAAAGATCTCGCTGAGAAATCCCTATCTGTAGCTCCAGTAACTCTCTGGCTATAAATTCCATGTTAACACTTAGTTAGAGACTAATAACTATTCTTAAGGTAAAATGACCATTTTACCCCTGGTCAAAGTCAACATCCTGGTGAGGGTCAACCTTCCAGGTTGACCAAACTCGTCGAGTCAACCTTGTGACTTGTCGAGTCCTAGAACTCTGAACCCAAAAATTACTACTCGACTCACCGAGTCACCCCATGACTCGTTGAGTTCCCATGCTATTTGACATCACGATTTTTCGAACTGACTCATCGAGTCTTCCTCAGACTCACCGAGTCCTGGCATAATCAGAAAACGGACAAGATCCTCCTACTCGCCGAGTTTCTTAATCAATTCATCGAGTCCTATGAACATCATCGGGGTTTCTTCATCGGACTCACCGAGTTCCCTTATGAACTCATCGAGTCCCTTGCTTATCTAACCTATTTAACTGGTATCACACTTCTACAGCTCCATAGTACAGATCTGGGTTGTTTCCAAGGTCCATTTCTATAAAGTTGGAGACTTGATGGCTTTTCACACCTCAAATGGACCCAAAATCTAGTTATAGTAATATACTTTCATGAACATGGCAATGTCTTGGAAGAAAACGGCTTCAAGACCTTCTTTCTGGCTCTAAAGACTCAAAATCACATAAAAAGGAGAATTGTTTTGCATACAATCCATGAGAACAACTTTTCCTAATCTAAAGGGTCATAAAGGACCCAAGAATCATCCTACAAAGAGATCTAAGCTATAGCTCATCAAGCTAAGAGCTTTTTACATCAAAAAGCTTCCCAAGGCGATTATACTTCTGGATCTTGTTCTTCTTACATAGCGTTGAAAGTTCCAAGCCTTACCAACTAGCTCCAAAGGCATAAAACACACTCAAAAACTCAAGGAAGAGGCTCACAATCGTATTAGGGTTTCTGGAGGACAGGGAGGCTGATAAGGGAGGCCCAAAGTGAGATTAAGAGGTTTAAGTAGGGTACAAAATTCTAGAATTAGGGCTTCCTCTAGGCAGGCCTACTCGTCGAGTCCATGCTTGGACTCGCCGAGTGGACCCTTTAAATCTCACATCCTTTAAGACATCTACTCAATGAGTTAGGGCTACCAACTCGTCAGGTGGCTCGAAATAAATACTTGAACAAATAAGGAATTGTGTACCAGGAACGGGACCTTATAACTCTCCCCCACTTTTCTTAAACTACGTCCTTGAAGTCTGTTGTGTCTGAAAATAACTTTGGGTAGTGCTCCCTCATTTCCTCCTCGAGCTCCCACATCCATTCTGAACCCTTGCGGTGCTGCCACTGCACCTTCACTAGGTCGAACTGCTTGTGCCTTAGCTCATTTATCTTCCGATCTAAGATTTCCACTGGTCTCTCTATGTAACTCAGGTTGTCATCAACCTCAATATCCTCTATGGGTATCATTGGTGAATCATCCACCAAACACTTTCATAACTGGGAAACGTGAAATGTGTTGAGTATCTGGATAAGCTCTACAAGAATGTCTATCTGATAAGCAACATGACCTACTTGGGCCAAAAACCTAAATGGACTAATGAACCTGGGGTCTATCTTGCCCCGCTTCCGAAACCTGATAACACCCTTCCAGGGTGACACCTTCAGGGGGACCATGTCGCCCACCTGAAACTCCAAATCTGAATGCCGCTTGTCAGCGTAACTCTTCTGTCGGCTCTGAGCAGTCTGGAGCTTGCTCCGAACCTGCTTGATCCGCTCAATGGTCTTGAGTACTACCTCCGTACTCCCCATGACCCTTTAACCAACCTCGCCATAGCATATTGGGGGCCTACACTTCCTACCATAGATCATTTCGAAAGGAGGTTGGTCTATATTGGAGTGGTAGCTGTTGTTATATGAAAATTCCACTAACGGAAGATACGTATCCCAAATGCCACCAAAATAAGCATACATGCCTGAAGCATGTCCTCGAGAGTCTGAATCGTCCTATCACTCTATCCGTTAGTCTAAGGGTGGAAAGCGGTGCTGAAGTAGAGACGAGTACCCATCTCATCGTGAAACCACTTCCAAAACCTGGAAGTAAAACAGGCATCTCAGTCTAACACCATTGAGACAGGCACCCCGTGGCATGCTACTACCTCTCACACATAAATCTCAGCTAGCTTCTTAGCCGAGATGCTCTCCTGGATCGGTATGAAGTGCGCTCTCTTGGTCAACCGATCCACGATGACCCATATCGAATTGACCCCATGTGCGGTCCTGGGAAGCTTAGTGATAAAATCCATAGTAATATCCTCCCACTTCCACACGGGGATATCCAATGGCTGCATCTTGCCATGCGGCCTTTAGTGCTCTGTCTTGACCTTCCTGCAGATCAGGCATCTCTAAACATACCAAGCGACGTCCCGCTTCATGTAGGGCCACCAGTAGTGTGGGAGAAGGTCCCTGTACATCTTTGTCGCTACTGTATGGATGGAGAACTTGGACTTGTGGGCCTCATACATCAATACCTGCCACAGTCCGCCCTTGTACGGCACCCAGAATCTCCCATGTAGGGTCAACATCCCTCTGATATCGTAATCGAAGGAGGCCACCTGGCCTGTAATCCTCTCGCACTTCCAGCGCTCCTCCTTCAGGCCCTCGACCTGCACCCCTCGGATCTGCTCTAGCAGTGGAGTAACCACTGTCATCCTCATATATATATATATATATATATATATATATATATATATATATATATATATATATATATATATATATATATATATATATATATATATCAGATCGGGGCTGATGTCGCCTTGCAGCTCAAATCGTCTTCCACTATGTTGGCCTTGTATGTGTGGTAAAGGGTCTTACAGTCGTAATCCTTAACCACGTCTAACAACCGACGTTGCCTCATGTTCAGATTCGATTGATCCATGAGGTACCTCAAACTCTTGTGATTTGTGTAATCAGTACACCAGACCTCGTAGAGGTAATGTCGCCAAATCTTGAGGGTGAACACCACCGCCCCCAACTCCAAAATCATGCGTCTGGTAGTTAGCCTCATGAGGCTTCAATTGTCTCGAGGCATAAGCTTTCATATGCCCCCGCTGCATCAACACTGCTCCCATACCTGTAATCGAAGCATCGCATTAGACTACAAGGTCATCTACTCCCTCTGGCATGGTGAGAATCGACGCCTCACGCAATCACTGTCTAAGTGTATCAATGGCTATCTGTTGCTTAGGACCCCAACGAAACACCACCAACTTCTTGGTTAGTCAGGTCAACAGAACTGCTATCTTGGAGAAGTCCTAGATAAATCTCATGTAATACCCTACCAAACCTAGGAAGATCCTAATCTCAGTTGAAGACCTTGGAGTCTCCCACTGCATCACTGCCTCTATCTTGGCCGGGTCAACCAAAATACCCTTCTGGTTGACAAGGTGCCCAAGGAACTGCACCTCACGTAACTAGAAGTCACACTTGGAGAACTTTGCATAAAGTATATCCCTCCTCAGTGTCTCTAGTACCTCTCTTAGGTGCTCCTCATGCTGCTACTGAGTCTTGGAGTAAACCAAGATGTCATCAGTGAATACTATCACAGACCGATCCAACATTGGTCTGCACATGCAGATCGTGAGGTCCATGAATGCGGCTAGAGCATTGGTGAGCCCCAACGGCATCACTACAAACTCATAATGACCATAGCGGGTCCTAAAAGTAGTATTATGTACATCATCATCTCTGACCCGCATCTGGTGATAACCGGACCGAAGATCAATCTTGGAGAACCAAGATGCTCCGTGAAGCTAGTCAAACAAATCATATATCCTCGAGAGTGGGTAACGGTTCTTCATCGTTACCTTGTTCAGCTCCTAATAATATATTCGCATACGGTGTGACCCGTCCTTCTTCTTCACAAACAGGATTGGAGCTCCCGATGATGAACTACTTAGCCTGATAAAACCCTTGTCTAGTAGCTCCTGTAGTTGCGTAGACAACTCCTGCATCTCGGGAGGAGCCAATTGATATGGTGCAATGGCTATCGGAGTTGCACCAGGGACCAGGTCAATTCAAAACTCAACCTGCCTCTCCGGAGGTATCCTAGGCAAATCCTCTGGGAATCATCCGAGTACTATCTCACTACTGGTACATCATCCACTATCGTCTTACCCTTATCTCGAGTCTCCATGACAGAAGCGATGTATCCCGTGCAACCGTGCTGAAAGTAGCACCTCGCTCTCACTGCCGAACAGGGAATCGGTCCGCCCTGTGGCATCTCGCCCTGAATCACTAACTCTCCCCCATTAGGAGTGCAAACCCTCACTAGCTGAAGCTCACAATCAATCACTGCACCGTTGGAGCTCAAACTATCCATACTCACTATGACCGTATTCCCTCGCAGGGGAATAGGAACCAAATCCACTGCTCATCAAATAATTGTAGTGTATAACCCTTGTGAACCCTTGCGACTCTGACACTCCTATCATCTGCTATCTTTACATCAAGTTGGCAATGCAGCTTCCCTAGAGCTCTACTAAATCGCTTTCTAAGTGCGAGCGACACAAAAGATTGGGCAATGCAGCTCCCCGAATCAGACAATACCATGAATGATATACCATTCACTAAGAATGATCCTATATATAAACACAAAGCATGAGTAATAATCGGAAACTGTGACTTCTTGTGTCCCCTTTGGTTGTATTGAAAGCAAATCAGATCAGATATTGCGGTGGTGGTGGTAGTAGCTATACAATCCTTGCTAACATGGTTCGGCCGCACTTGAAGTAGCCCGATCTACCCCTCCTATACGGTCCCTCATGTCACCTGCCGCACTTGCCACAGCGGCCTCGGCCCAGCTGGCCCTTCCGTTGGGAATTTGTCTTGGGATTTTTGCCTGAACCCTCTACACTAGACACTGACTCTCACTTCCTCTTCGTCTCTATCTCCAATTCAATCTCCCTCTCATGAGCCCTCACAATCATGTCCTCCAGCGTCTTGCAACTAGAGCGGCTCACAAACTGGCGGATATCAGTCTGCAACATCTCATGATATTAGGCCTTTTTCATCTCCTCGTCCGCCACAAACTACCAGACGAGAAGGGCCCTCTCCCTAAACTTGGCGGTAATCTCGGCCACAGTCTCAGTCGTCTGATGGAGGTCCCGGAACTCCCTCGCAAGCTGTTCAACCTCAATAACAGGTGCAAACTCGCCCCCCTGAACCTAGTCATAAAGTCACCCCAGGTCATCGCATCCAATACAGTATCATCACCAATGGCTCTCCCAACCTCTTTGCACCAGTCACGTGCCTTGTCCTTCAGAAGACAGGATGCAACCCTAACCTTGTCCCCCTCGGGGCACCTACTGGTGCGGAACGTGTTGGTAACATTCGCCAACCATCTAGTACTCATAATGGGGTACCGAGCCCCATGATAGTCGAGAGCTGCACATGCCCTGAACTCCCAGAAGGTGGGTGTGCGTGACCCCATCATGGCCACCATCTCAGTATAGAAAGCGCTAAACCTCTCCTCCATAAGCTCTAGAATACACTCCTTGACCGTACCGAAGATCATAGGATTCTGCTCAAGTATGTTGCACGTAATATCTAAAGAGATGAACTCCCTGGTCTGCTCATCGAACTGCCCGACTCCAGAGCCCGAGCCTGATCCCTCCCCGACAACTGAACTGCCATCAGTTGGTCTAGGGTGTAGAACCACCATTCTGGAAAACACATCATGACAAACATCAGAATACTGTACATAACCAGAGGAATCTAGAACACTATAAGTTTCCTTGATTTATATCAGCCTTCCTTGATTTGAGTACGGATCCTCTGCTTTCACTAGTACGGGCCCATACTACTTTCCACATCTATCCGTACTTTGCTCAAGAATTTCCTTGACTCAACCAAGTCCCTTCTACTACTTCTTCTTTACGCGCTTCATACTAGGATTGCCTTAGGTAATCACCATCCCACTTTCCTCCATCAGCTGCGTAAGAAGTCCCTGCTTTCTTCCCCTAATTAACTCGCGAACACTATTACATATTACTCAGACTAGATAATTCTTCGAATGAGAGATTCTTCCCTACAACAGTTAGACTCAAACTAGAGCTAGACCTAGCCTTCTGAAATTATTTAGTCCTTGCAATATGTAGCATAACATATTCGTTTACTAGTTAGTAAAAGTCAATTAGAACTCCTAAAAGCAAGAAGCAAACAAAATTCGGCCATTGAGTACAGATAATCAAGCATATATTACTCTGGCTATCATAGTGACTGATTTGTACTAGCACACATTCCTCATGAAGCAGATACACATATAACAGGCACATAAGGCATCCTTCCTAGATCCTTAGTCCTAATCTAGCATGCGGTTCTCGTAAAGCTGATAAACATATCGTAAGATAAACTTGTATGGATAATTTGGGAATACTTACTAGAGCTCGACTGATCACATGCACCACAGCCTTTTTCTGTTCTCAAAACTTTTTTTTTTCAAAATTCATTTGCTTTTTCAAAACTCTCCTAAAAATCTTTATATCATTTCCTTAGTTTGCTTTTTCAATACTCTCCTAAGAGAATTCGGCCGCACATATACCAAACTGCTACGAGATTCGGTCCCCGCCCACACTCGACTACGAACATATCACATAAACAGGCCGACTTTGGTTCCTTAGACCCGTTCCTATTGAAAGGAAACTCACCTCGTATGACTGTCTGCTAAAGATCTCGATGAGAAATCCCTGTCTGCAGTTACGGTAACTCTCCAACTATAAATTCCATGTTGACACTTAGTTAGAAACTGATAACTATTCTTAGGGTAAAATGACCATTTTACCCCTGATCAAAGTCAACATCCTGGTCAGAGTCAACCTTCCAGTTTGACCAAACTCACCGAGTCAGCCTTGTGACTCGCTGAGTCCTAGGACTCAAAACCCTAAAATCACGACTCGACTCGCCTAGTCATCCCATGACTCGTCGAGTTCCTATGCTACTTGACATCACGATTTGTTGAACTGACTCGACGAGTCTTCCTCAAACTCGCCGAGTCCTGGCATAATAAAAAATGGGGGAAGATCCTCCTACTCACCGAGTTTCTTAATCAACTCGCCGAGTCCTATGAACATCATCGAGGTTTCTTCATCGGACTCGCTGAGTTCCCTTATGAACTCGGTGAGTCCCTTACAGATCTAACCTAGTTAACTAATTTCACACTTCTACAGCTCCATAATACAGATCTAGGTTGTTTCCAAGGTCCATTTTTGTAAAGTTGGCGAGTTGATGGATTTGAACACCTCAAATGGACCCAAACTCAAGTTAAATCTACTTTCATGAACATGGCCATGGCTTGGAAGAAAACAGGTTCAAGACCCTTTTTATGGCTCAAGAGACTAAAAATCATAGAAATAGGAGAATTGTTTTGCATACAATCCATGAGAACAACTTTTCCTAATCCAAAGCATCAAAAAGGACCCAAGAATCATCCTACAAAGAGATCTAAGGTATAGTTCATCAAGCTAAGAGATTTTTACCTTAGAAAGTTTCCCACAATGATTATACTTCTGGATCTTGTTCTTCTTCGACAGCCTTGCAAGTTCTAAGCTCTACCAACTAACTCCAAAGGCACAAAACACACTCAAAAACTCAAGGAAGAGGCTCACAATCGTATTAGGGTTTCTGGAGGACAGAGAGGCTAATAAGGGAGGCCTAAATGGAGATTAAGAGGTTTAAAAAGGGTATAAAACCCCGGAATTAGGGCTTCCTCCAAGCAAGCCTACTCGTCGAGTCCATGCTTGGACTCGCCAAGTGGACCCTTTAAATCCCCCACTGCATCAACACTGCTCCCATACCTGTGATTGAAGTGTCACAATAGACTACAAGGTCATCTACTCCCTCTGGCAGGGTGATAATCAACGCCTTGCACAGTCGCCGTCTGAGCGTCTATAGGTTGTCTGCTACTCAGGACCCCAACAAAACACCACCGACTTCTTGGTTAGTCGGGTCAACGGAATTGCTATCTTAGAGAAGTCCTGGATAAATCTTCTATAATACCCTGCCAAACATAGGAAGCTCCGAATCTTAGTTGGAGACCTCGGAGTCTCCCACTGCATCATTTCCACTATCTTGGTCGGGTCCCCTTCTGGTTGACAAGGTGCCCAAGGAACTGCACCTCCCGCAACCAGAATTCACACTTGGAGAACTTCGCATAAAGTCTCTCCCTCCTCAGTGTCTGTATTACCTCTCTCAGGTGCTCCTCATGTTTCTCCTGAGTCTTGGAGTAAACCAAGATGTCATCAATGAATACTATCATAGACCCATCCAGCATCGGTCTGCACACGCGATTCATGAGGTCCATGAACACGGCTGGAGCATTGATGAGCCCAAACAACATCACCACAAACTCATAATGACCATAGCGGGTCCTAAAAGTGGTCTTCTGCACATCATCATATCTGACACGTATTTGGTGATAATCGGACCAAAGATCAATCTTGGAGAATCGAGATGCTCCCTGAAGCTAGTCAAACAAGTCATATATCCTCGGGAGTAGGTAATGGTTCTTCACCGTTACCTTGTTCAGCTCCCGGTAATCTATACACATACGGTGTGACCCGTCCTTCTTCTTCACAAACAGGATTGGGGCTCCCCATGGTGAACTGCTCGACCGAATAAAACCCTTGCCTAGTAGCTCTAATACCACTATTGGGTTATGAGCATATCTATATTCCTATGTGATCATGCAACCCTAATTGCTTTGGATCTAAGTTTTTCACTAATTGAACATGCAAATAGAACACCAAAGCAATAACCCTAGATCAAGCATACAATTTTAAAAATTCATGTATAAAATAGGGTTAGAATATTACCTCACTTGTTATGTTGCAATAACAAGAATACCTTTGAAGATCCTTGACTCTTGAAAGCTTAGTTCCCCAAGTGTTGCACCTCTAATGGAGTCACAAATACCGACTGCAAGAGGGTGAGTTGGAGAGATAAAGAAATCAGCTACACAAGGGTTTCATAAGCATAGGGCCAAAAATCAAAGGTGGTGGGGCTCTTTCTATAACTGTGGGCTGCTAGGGTTTTCAGGTAGAAACTCTAATTCCTTGCTTAAGACTTAAGTAGCCCATGAACTCCTCCTTATGAGGCCTTGGACAAAATCTATAGGGCCTCCATATAGAATTTCGTCCGCTCCTAATTAAAGAATCCAATAGCCCATTTCTGCAACTATCAATGATTTGTAAAACACCCATTTATTATTAATCAGTTCCTTTAATCCCAAAATTAGTTTCTAATTAAATACTAATTAATAATATGATTTCCAAATAATATATTAATCTTGAAATATATTAATAAAATCATTTTGACTACCAATTTATTATTTCAAATAATAAATCCTACTCTCTCTCCACTAGTCATCATGTCAAGTTTCATGAGTGAAGGAAACCCAAAAGGACCATGCTACTATCAAATCAAGTACATACCAATTATACTTATGGGATTAGACACCTAATCCATCAGTACCATCTTTGGATCATCCGGTACTGTGCCAAACCATATATTTAGCTGTGTGTCTAGAACAATACAAATGTTGTAGTCTGGGGGTCACATGAATGTATCGTAACACCTTATAAGACACTTTCTTACCCTTTGTATTTTCATCAACCCACTGACTCTCATTACAAACTAGACACTTTTGCCACAACTTGTGTTCTTTCTTGAAAAGAAAGTAGTATTTTTTACATACGTGTATCGACTCATAACCTAAGCCGATCTTTTTAAGTGCCTTTTTTGCTTCATAATATGACAGGGGGCCCCTGTTACCTTGAGGAAATGCAGTTTGCAACTACTCGAGAAGTTGATCGAATGAAGTATTAGTCCATCTGTTGATCACCTTCATATGCATTAGATTTGCTAAAAAGTCAATGGATGAATACGAATATCTAAGATATAATTTTAATTGGACATCCTCTACCAACTTTTGAAATCCATCATCGACATCGCTACCATCTGTATCCAGGTTCCCTTCGTTGCGGTTGGTATCATTTTCAATCACACCCTCCATAACATCAACAATAACATCGGCCAACTCCTTACTACGCGTTATGTCTTTGACAACTGGATGAACTGTATTTTTGCTGTGATACTTCCATATAATATAATGTGGACTAAAACCATGTTGAAGTATATGGAATTTCATTATGGATATTAGTATAAATTTATTGACATTACATTTGTTGCACGGGCATTTGATTTGACCTTTTGTTATCGATGTGTGGTTTGGACCTCTTGAGAAAATATTTGAGTCCTTGTTGGAACAAGGTAGAGTTATGGTTTTCTATAGTACTCCATGTTTTATCAATAGACATATTTCAACTAAAACCTAAGTTAGGTTTTAGTGTTTACTCTACAAGAACTAAAATTAGGATTGAATATTTATAAGGATAGAGTAACTACTCAATCAGATAGATTATTTACAAGGTTAGGCTTCTAAACCAACTTTTTTAATACATTACCTCATATGTGAATGTGTATTACCTGATTGACCGTTTAAGAAAAATTCGGCAACATTTTCCCTTATCTCCTAATTATATGTAGAAATATACACTCGGGGAGCAAAGAGAAAATAACAACTGAATCTTTCTTAAACAATCAATCATGTAATATACATTCACATCCTAAATGAGATAAAACATTCAAAAAGTCGTCCCAAAACGAGACAACCTGAAATTAATTTCTAACTCAATTCCAGGTGGGTATTTCTAGGCTCTTGATGATTTAAAAGGAAAATAAAGGAAGATACTTAAACTAAAAATCTACTTTTTATTATTATAGCATTGTACGTTAAATAATTAAGTTATTAGATTACAACTTAGTAGATTTACCTCCTTATGTTTTTCGTTTTTATTTTGTATTATAACATTTTACTTTAAACAATTGTAGTATATATTTTTTTATTTATATAATCTTTTCTTTCTATTCCAAATCAACATTCAAAAAAAAAGTGACAACAAATCAACTAGATACGAATTATTGCTATAAAATATGTAAGTATTGTCGTTAAACTTCAAACAATGGTTTACGTATTTCATTTGTCATCATTGATTTTTTTAACATATTAAGAAGTTGTTTGATGTGCTTTTTGTTTAATTATAAACTGGATATTCTATTTATTTTTGTTTTGTTTTTTTATTTTTATTTTTATTTTTTTTGTTTTGTAAATATAGATATTGAAGTGATAAAGTTAATGTATATAATGGATTAAGCAACGGCTTGGTTGTGATTATATATAAGATGGTAAAGTTAATGTATTTGTTTTTACTTTTTTAGTTAAAATTTTCATATATAATCAGTAGATTAGTGATTATATATAAGGTGGTTCATGAAACTATATGTAAATACACTCACTTAATGTATTTGGGTAACTAATATCATTATAAATTAATAATATAATTAATATTTCAACAACTAATTTATAAATAATATAATTAGTTTATTATGGTTGTATTATTGAATGATAATTATTATATTCTTAGAAATATTTGACAAAATTCATTTTATTATGCCATTTTTAGAAAAACACTTAAAGTGATTTTCGATGCGTTAAATTCATTTAATCTAATTTTTATTTAAGTTTTCTTTGTTTTCATAATAAGATTGTTTATTTGTTTTTACTTTTTTGAGTTAAAATTTTCATATATAATCAGTAGATTGGTGAATTTATATAAGGTGGTTCATGAAGTTATACTTAGTGTGTTTGGGTAACTAATATCATTATAAATTAATATTTCAATAACAATTTATAAATAATATAATTAGTTTATTATGGTTGTATTATTGAATGATAATTATTATATTCTTAGAAATATTTGACAATATTCATTTTATTATGCCATTTTTAGAAAAACACTTACATTGATTTTGGATGCTTTAAATTCATTTAATATAATATTTCAATAACAATTTCCCATATCGTCTGTTCATTTTGCATGCAACAACAATACTTTAACACGAGAAATAAATATACATTGCTATTTCTTGCATTTTATAAAAACATTTCAACACAAAAAACAAATGTAGATAGCTATTTTTTGCATTTGACTACAACATTTTAACTCAAAAACTGAATGTAGATTGCTATTTTTTACATTAGGCAACAACATTTTAACACAATAACTATTGTATGTTGGTATAACATTTCATATGGTCCTATTGGAAGTTTTGGGCTACTACTTCTCTTTCTAATCTCATGCACATAATAAGCCAGTTTATTAGATAATGAGTGATTTGAATTTGACAATAACAGTTTAGCACCAAAAATGAATCTAGAGTGCTATTTCTTGCATTTGACAACAAGATTTGAACACAAAAAATAGCAGAAAATTTAAGAATGTAACATAGGGGATGGGTGAGGGTTACCAATACATAAGCACCTTTTAATTTTAAACTGTGTAATAAACTAGTAATTAACTAAACACACATCGATCAAGTTGTGAAGTTTCACGGAGGCTTTTCTTTCCTTAGAAATTGATCCTACACATGAATCTTCCACTCTTACCAAACACACAAGAAACAACTAACATTATTTTTCCACGTTGAATTCTAGTTTAACAAAAGCACAAAAAAATGTAATTCAATTATATTTCTTTGAATATTTCTTTTTAGTTCATGAAGTCGAATGAATGTAAAGTGATGAAAAATGACATAAGTGCCCGGTTCATAAAATTGTTAAATGCTTTGTCAGAATTTATAAAAGCATAATTATGAATCTTTTTAAGACTATTTTTGTTAAAAAAATCCACGAAATATTTGAAATTCCAATGCATCAATGAATTCATAATAACTATGAACCTTGAGTCATTTAAGCTAATCCATAACAAATAACAATATCAATTAATAAAATGTAAATTACCTCATAAACCATGTTGAATCTATTCGTCTTGTTGAAAAGCTTAGGAACTTGTGAAAGGAGAAAATGAGAAAACATAAATACACAAGTATGATTACCTATTGTGAGAGAGTACAAAGTAGCACAAGTGGCACTTTAGCACAGCCCCTGTTTGGTCTTCAAAATCAAAGCAGAAAAATAACAATCATTACCCAGTAGAGTTATATTCTGGGTGCTCCTATTCGCACGAATAAATTCGTGTATAATCAATGATTACAATTAATCCCATCATATTTGTTATTTGGCTATTTCAATTTTTTTTTTTTTTATATATTTTTTGATTTTAGCTCTTTTAGGTTAGATGCATGTTACAAAACACACCCTTATATTCACTCAAATTTCAATAACTTTACTTGTATATATATATATATATATATATATATATATATATATATATATATATATATATATATATATATATATATATATATATATATATATATATATATATATATGGTAAAAGTGAAAATACCCTTAAGGGTATACAAATTTCAGTACCCAAACATACCAAAATACGTCGTTTTGTTTGATAGATTTATTATAATGTTTTTAGTATTATTTTCCTTTTACATTACATTTTTTTGTCGAACACCTAATAGACTATATATATTATAGTTGAAACTGAAAATTATGTAAGAGGAAGATAAATGTGAAACTGGTAACGTATGAACTTATTGCGTTGATTGGTTTTTTTTAAAAAGAATTAGATCACAAATACGATTACCTATTTATTATTTGGGTTTTACAACTTTATACTAGTTTTCCATGGATATAATGTGGATTAACATTGTTTTTTTTTTTTTTTCAAAACAAACCAATCGTGATGTTAAGACCAATGGTTTTATCTAATTGTCCCTATTTATATACTTAATATATTAGTTTAATACATTAACTAATTTTAAAATATATCTATATAATAAAAAAATAAAGGTACGATTAAACTAAAATTATACATATAATAATAATAATAATAATAATAATAATAATAATAATAAATTCACATTTCAAAGTACTGTATTCATTTGAAAAAAATAAAGGTATAGAACCCTTAAACTACGTCGTTTTGCTAAGTTATAACTTTTTAATCTTGATTTAACTACGATGATTTCCATCCTAAAAAATCTGAATATCCTAACTCCATTTTCTCCAAATCTGTAAACTAAATCATTTCCTAAAATTAATTGTGATTTCAACATTTTCTTCATAAGGTTTTCTTTGTTCAGTGTTATTTTCCTTCTTAATTCCTACACATAAAATTTGATTTTATTGATTATGGTTCCTAATTTTATCTACGTGACTAGGATTATGGAAGATGATGCAAACTAAAATTTATTTGTATCTAAGATTTTTTTTTTTTCTTCTTCTTTACTGAACATTATTTAAGTGATGCAAACCAAAATCAATTTGCAATTGAATTTGCTGCTAATTCGTTACCATCAAAAATAAAGTCAGGATTAATCGGAAAAGAAACTAAAGGATTTTGAAATTGACAAAAGAAATAACAAATCTACCATTTACAATTTCTATTTGAACCAAAATAATATAGTTTAAAGGGGTTTTATACCTAAGCTTGCGTGAGGTTGTTATATATATTCACTTTGTCCATATATATATATATATATATATATATATATATATATATATATATATATATATATATATATATATATATATATATATATATATATATATATATATATATATATATATATATATATATATAAACGTTTGGTATTTTATTATGAATTTAAATCCATTTTCAATAAAGTTTATTTTTTACTGTGATATATTTTATCATTTTAAATATATAATTTTAACGACCGATTAATTTAATAATTTTAACTCCTTTCTAGAAACATATATTTAACCACCCTTACGTCAACTGTTATATATAATAAATTAACGTCTTATGTCACGTCTTAAAATACGTCATAGCTCGCTTATAACTTGTCAATTATTTTTACGCCCTACAACTTATAATCATAAAACACCACAACTTATCGATTATTTTTAGTAAATTGTAAATTATTTTTACACCCTACAACTTATAACAATAAAACACCACATATTATAATAATTATTTTTGGTAACCCGCCGAGTAAAAACTGATTTATGAACTATTATTATCGTCAAATGTTGATAAGAGTTCTATTATAATGTATTAGTAACTTGTCAATTATTTTTAAGCCATATAACTGTTATACCTTCGGTCGAGGCAGCGGAATATAAGATTTGATTTGAAAATCAAATATAAATGTAAAGACATTTAATGAAAATAATATATTTTATTATTTTCAATAAATATATATATATATATATATATATATATATATATATATATATATATATATCTTAGAAAATAAAAGGTTTGATTTAAAAATCAATATAAATATGAGGATGTTTAAGGTAAAATGAAAAATGACATTAATAATTTTGAATAAATATTTTTTATTAAAAAATAAATTTAATATTTTAAAATTGATAACTGACATCTATCATTTCAATCTAATTTTCGTGCATTTAGATTTAGATTGGCGTAGATAGAATTACCCATTCATTATATAAGATTAGAATTATTATTATTATTATTATTATTATTTTTTAGTTTACACAATTTCAGAATACCAAATCCCAAAACGGAGATAGATAGAATTCCCTTAAAAAAGATTCACCTCTAACCTATAATAACAAACCGAACATAATGGAAAAAAAATCAAATGTAAAATTAACAAAATGATTCTAATTTAGTCACAAAATCATTCCAACTAAAGCAATAAATGGTGTTACAAAAAGAACCAAGAAATCGGACATAAGACAACAAATAAGTCAACAAAATTTAAGAAATTATTAAAGATGATCTGACGAGTGATCGGTACCTTGTAGATAAAGGTTGCTTCACCAAAAAATTGAAAATAGGATGTCAAAAAATCAATGTTTCCAAAAAGTGAGCATGGATAAAGAAAATACCAAAAAACATGATAGACGTATACACATGAAGTTCATAAAGAAAAGAGTAGAAAAGAAATTGAACAACATAGTTATGGTTGTTTGAGCGAACCTCATGGCGATGGTAGTGAGCGAACCTAGGGGCAAAGAAGTCGTTGGATTTGAGGGAACAGTTTAGATCTAGGTTGATTCAAGGTCAGATATCGGGATGCCGAGGGTATATCACAGTGATGCTGGTTAGTTCGGTGTTGGCCAAGGAAGGTGGCATTATAAAATGCTAGAGTAACTTGGGTATAATGATGATGGATGCGATATAGATAGTGTGCCTTTTAAACTTCAATTTAGGAAAAATAATTTGTTTTCAAAAGAAAAATCAGTTTTGAAGATGGTCAGGAGAGATAGAATGCGAGATCTCATGATTCAAAATACCTTCCAATTTTTAGTGTTGATTTTTAGTGACATCACCTTAACTTTCGTTTAAGGAATAGGCAAGAATAAAATAAAAATAAAGGTTTAGGAGGAGATGTCATGTGGCAAAGAAGGGGCGTAGAAAAGAGACATTTGGCATTTTAAGGTTTCATTTATTAGAAGAGGTAGATAAGCTTTGAACATACTTTTCACATCAATATGAGCCTATAGTCCCAAGTATGGTAATGCCTCCTGAAGCTCTTCATCACATATGATCCCATCACGCAGGGGCGAATTTAGGGGGTCAAGGATGGCACCAACAACCCTTGATTTTTCCGGCAGCAGTTGAAAATTTTTTGAAAATTTTCAAAATTTTATTTTTTCTACTATAATGAAACCCCTACTGTGAAATCCTACATTTAACCCTTCCATCACGGTTCCTATCAAACACCTCAAAAGCCTTGAAAAGGTCGCCCTCTAAATCTTTCTCAATCTCATTATAAAAGTCCAAAACTCGGTAAAACTAAGACTGGTTTTCTAGTAAAGCATTATAGCTCGTCAATACTTGAAGAGATTTTCAAACTTTCAAGAAGCCATTGATGATCATTAAGTCTTACAAAGCCATCTCCGCTTTGATCTCCTTTCTTAAAAAGGTGATGCAGATCGTTAGAGTTAAGATAAGAGATTATTGTCGAATGGATAATATATGTATGTATGTATATGTGATAAAAGTCACTTTTAATATATATATATATATATATATATATATATATATATATATATATATATATATATATATATATATATATATATATATATATATATATATATATATATAGGGGATGGTTCACTTGAGATTAAAAAAATAGAAATCTTGAGATTCAACCTTACCCATATATTTCTCATTTGCTGCTCTAAAACCCCAGCGTACTGGCAACAACGAGGTATGCTTAATCATAAATGATTATATGGTAGAGAGGTCTAATCATGTATGATTACGTATATGTTTAATCATAAATGATTATACATCTATGTTTGTTCATATATTAAGTAATAATATATGATTATGACAGTTGGTGGCAGAAAGGGTGGTGGTAACAGAGGTGGTGGTGGTATAAGTAATAGAGGTGGCAGTGGTAGGGTCAGCTAGTATCCGAGGTGGTGGTAGTGGTGGTTGTGGTGGTGAGGATGGTGGCGGAGGAGAAAGGAACATGCGGTGCTATATAATCATTTATGATTATAATAGGCCTACCACGCCGGTACGCCGGAGGGTTAGAGTGGTAAATGTGAAATATGTGTCTGAGATTGAATATCAATATCTCAATTTTTTTTAATCTCAATGGAACCTATATATATATATATATATATATATATATATATATATATATATATATATATATATATATACACACACACACACACATACACCTTAATAAGTATTTACCCTCAAGTGCTGAATTTTAAGAGGTACAAATATTTACTACATACTTAAAATTATTTTATGCATTAAGAAATATCCAATCAATATTTGAGAAATTCAAGAAAGCTCTTATCACCCATGTTATTAATACTTTTTTTGTTTTGACCAGACTCGTTCTCTTATCCCAGCATTTCCCCGTATCTCGGTAGTTTTGTTCATTATTCATATAAAGACACAATCATATAGAAGCTCCCTGTCACTCCCTTTTCACAGTGATTTGGCATGGGTCTCTCTAGAAACCCTAGCCATCGACCTTTATCTCCCATATTCCCATGGTAGAATTTAGAAATCCTTAGCATCCCTCCTTCAAGTCTCTGCCATCATCACCACACTCCACCATCTTTGCATCATCGGCCCACTGCCAGCACACCACCATCACCTTCACATATTTTCCCTCTCTCCTACATTCTGCCTCCATTGTCTCCACCGGTTCACCATCTATCATCTCCCATCTCCCTTATACATCCTCACAGCCTCTTCCATCTAATATCATCACCACTTTCATCCAACTTTTTCACCCCAAATATCCGATGCCAGACCCTTACTGTCATCACCACATCTACTTACTTCACCACCATAACCGCCGATAAGAAAACCCATGAACCATCGATCTCTCTTCGTCTTCAGGTACAAAATTGTTACTATTCTTCAAGATTCAACCATTGATGATTTTTGGAGGTTTCCGAATTTCTGTTCTTTAACGCCGCATTTTGAAGAAGAAGTAGATCAGTTGTGGGCTTCTTTTTTACTTTTCCCTCTCCACCGTATACAAAACCTCAGTTTGGGTGTTTTGTTTGCTGAAATGTGTATTTGATTGTCATGAGTGGGGCTTTTTAAGGTTTAAAACTCAATCAAGTATTTTAACATTGTGCTTGATCTTTATCTCAACCTAATCTTCGTGTTCTCTTTATTTTTCTTACCCACCTTGAAAATTTTTGTATCTTGAAGGGCCATGTAAATGGTTTGGGATAGGCTTAGCATGTGATTTGTTTTGGTTTGCATATGTAATTGTATTTATGTCGTTTTTGTGTTTTGTGGTGTTTACGGCCGTAAACGTGTTTATGGCAGCAAACTATGTTTACGGTCCTTGTCAGTATATATAGTCTTCGAGTTTGTCTTTTGAGGGGTTCGAGACTTTAGAAGTTTACTGCTAGTATTTGAGTTGTATCAGACGATTTCAATGGTTTAATCGTATGCAAGCTCAATTCTTTCATCTTATTCTCGTTATTCTTGTTTCATTATTGTTTGATTATCAGTTATAGATCCAGAATCAGACCTAACAATTGGTATCAGGAATCAGACCTAACAATTGGTATCAGAGCAGCAAACTGATATCAAACCTATTCGATCAAGATTTTGACTATAAGTTATTATTCTCGTTGTTTGATCTTCGAATTCAACATTCTAGGCATTGAAGGAACTGTTTTACCTTGACAAATTTGTGTTTTGAAGGCCTTTTGAGAGTTTACTGCCAACCGTAAACTCAGTTTACTCTTAGAATAGAACAAATTCTGAAATTATAAACACTCAATATTCAAGTACCGTAAACTGGTTTAAAGAACAGCAAACTCATAAACCGTAAACTCCAAAACAGTGAACTCATACCGTAAACTTAGTTTACGGTAGCAAACAAGCCAACCGTAAACTCCGATTACGACCGTAAACTCCCTTTACGGCCGTAAACTCTTATTTTTCTAAATTAATCGTAAACTGTTTCTTAGCACTGCAAATTCCTTGAATTTCAGATGGATTCTTAAAGTCAAACTCAATTCCAAGAACTTGATGTTGTTATGGGCACGACTACTCGTATTCCAAGGTTGATGTCTGCTGAAGGCTTTCCCGAGTGGAAATACAGGATTGAAAAACACATTAAGATGAAATATTTCAAGATCTGGAGAAGCATTCTTAGAGATCCTGTCAGAATCACAGTAACTATTGGAGGTCAATTGGTTGACAAATCAGTTGATAATTATACTGATGAGGATTTTTAGTTGATTGAAGAACAGGAAAGAGCTTTAGCCACCTTAACCATGGCATTATCCCCTGATATTGCTCAAGGTTTTCGTGAGTACACTTCAGCTAAAGCTCTGTGGGAAGCCTTCATTGAAGTCTATGAGGGCAATGAAGATATGAAAGAGAGTCGACAGGACATGCTGAGATAGAAATTCAACATGTTTAACTACATCCCAGGAGAGACTCTTGAAGCCCGATTGCAGAGATTCACCACACTCACAACTGACATGAACATTTCCGGGATTTTCTTGACCAAGTCAGAGATCAATAAGAAACTTTTGAATGCTCTTCCTAGGTCATGGGATATGAATGTCGCTGTGATTAAGAAAACCAAGGATTTGATTCGTCTTTCTCTTGCAGAAGTCAGGGCGGTCATCAAGGCATGTGTTATTGATGACAAACAAAGAGAAATCAATCATATCAACTCTTATTCTACTGCAAATCTTGGAATTTCGTCAAATAATGCTTTATCATCCTACACGCCTCCCTCAGGTCAAGCCTTCATAGTTCAACAACCTCAGATTCAAACCTTTAATGTTGTAACCCCCATCCTTCACCATCAGACTTAGAATTTGTCATTTGCCAATCCTCAACCCGTCTCTCAACCAAACTCTGCTCCAAATGTGTCAGTCAAAGCCTCTACCTTGAACTCCAAAGAAACTGATGAGATGGACATCACATGGAAAATTGCCATGGCTGTGTTCAGAGCCAAGCAATTCGCCAAGAAAATCAGGAAAAATAAATGGGCCATGAATGCAGACAAGAAGGTGGGTTTCAACAAAAGCATGCTGAGGTGTTTCAATTGCCACGAGCAAGGCCATTTTGCTCGTGATTGCCCTAAACCATATCGTAGGATCAACAACAACAGGCAGATGGTCACAATAGGAAACAACCGTGCAGGAGCTACAGCTAGCGGATAAACCGCTATGGTTGCACAATCATTTGACTGGGAGTACCAAATTCAAGCCTTGAACATCTCAGGGCCAGAAAATGCTCGCCTAGCTCAAATCGATGATGTCTCTTCAAAGAATGTTGATGCTGATCCCGAAGCAGAGATGATGGAGCTTCAGTTTGCCCTAATGGTATCTACCTCTTCCGAGCCAAATAAAAGTGAGGTAAATCTACCATCCTGTTCCTTTGCTTGTAAAGAATATGTTACACTTCTTCGTGATGAAATGAAAGTCTTACGTAGACAAGTAGAGGACCTTAAGTATGAGGGCTATCAACTTAGAAAAGGACAAAAACCTCTTAAGGCCTAACTAGAAGCTAAAACAAAGGATTTCGGAAAAATTCAATCAGGATACAGTGAAAAATGTGAACTGTATGATTATGTTAAAAAAATAATTTGATGCAGTAACCAAAGAACTTGAAGCTTTAAAAATTAAAAATGACAAAATTGATGTTTGTTTCAAAAATTACACTACATCAAGCAAGACAGTTGAGTCCTTGTGTGAAACCCAATTAAAATTTAAAGAAAATCAAAATAAAGGTCTAGGGTACGATTGTGTTCCTCCACCTTTCAATCATAACTACACATCCATCCCTATGACACAGGAGGAAACTAACAAGGAGTCACATCTACGATATGGCAAACCAACCAGTTTTGTTTCAAGGGGTTTTATTAACATTGAAAATACTAATGTTTCTACTTCCTTTGTAGATCAACCATTAGATCAGGCAAAGCACGATGCTGGAGAACCAATTTTGTTTTTAAACCTGATGTTTTTATCGTGAATAATTCTGATTGTGTTTCTGATTTTAAGACTGAGAATGTTTCTTGTGTTGGCTCATCATCTGATATTGTTGAATTTAATTTTTTTGATATGTTTGATGAATTGTTTGGTAATTCTGATGCTTGTGAGTCTCATGAGGAATCATTTACTCCACAAGTCAAATCAAATGAGGCACCCTCACTTAATTCTCAATATAATTCTCTTGCAGGTTCTTCTGAGAAGAGTAAGAGTGTCTGTAAAGAAAATAAGTCTAAAAAATGCAGTACAAGTTCAAATAATAAACAGACTTGTTTTAATTGCGGTGTGGGTGGTCACATAGCTAGGAATTCTCAAAATAGGATCTTTATAAGCTATCTGTCACCAAGAGGGGAGAATGAGTCTCGAGGAAGATCTTTAATTAGAAAATCCTCAAGAACTCATTCTCGAAATAATGATAAGAAAGATGATAAACACAGAAAAAGCGATGCTTTTCAAACTAATAAAAGGGTTTTCACTACCAAAACTCAAAATAGTTTGCCAAAACCGATTTTGTCAAAAGGTAATTCTACATCTTCTACTAACTCTAGTAGAACATCCAGAAGGTCTGTGTAAACTCCTGAGAAGTCTATTTCAAAACCATCAGAAAAAGTTGTAAAACCTAAATTTCAATGGAAGCCCAAATCACTTTCTAATTCATCGTTACCACTCTCTGAAGTGATTAGAAAAGAAGATCCTAATTTGCAAATATTAAAGTCTAAATCGGAAAAGGTGAAAAGGAAACCCAGGACAGTGATGACTTGGGTTCCTAAATCTAAATGATCCCGCTCATTTTGCAGGGATAGTTGCGGAGGAATGTCGTTCGTCCTTGGTACATCGATAGCGGCTGCTCCCGGCATATGATTGTAGACATCTCCCAATTGTGCGAAATTCCTTTTAACGGGGGCTATGTTTCCTTTGCGGGCGGAGATGGTGGAAAGATCACACAGCGTGGAACTGTTACGAATGGAGTGTTGAACTTTGAAAATGTTAACTACGCTCCCGAATTAAAGCATAGTTTGTTGAGTGTTTCTCAGATATGTGAAAAAGGCTATACAACTCATTTTACTGATAAAGAGTGTATGATTCTCAAGCCTGGCTTTGTCATCCCAAAAGAGTGGATCCTAGTCAAATCTAAACGGGATGTGAATGCTTATATCATCGATATGAATAGTAATCTTCCTGATCAAGTCACTTGTCTTTTCTCAAAGGTCTCCGAACATAATGCAATGATGTGGCATCGAAAACTAGGTCATGCTAATTCGAAAAACCTGAATCGTCTTGCTAAGAATGAGATGTTGCGAGGCCTTCCTGTCAGAGACTTTATCACATTCGAAAAATGTGTTTCCTGTGCTCAAGGAAAACATCATCGGAAACCTCACCTACCCAAGCAAGTCAACTCCATAAGTCAAGTGCTCCAATTGTTGCACATGGACTTATTTGGACCGGTCAACATCCTGAGCATTAACCGAAGCTCATATTGCCTCGTTGTGATCGATGATTTCTCTCGATTTACATGGGTCTTCTTTTTATCCAACAAAGCAGGGGTTGCTGATCTGATAAAGAAGTTCATGGTGATGATTGAGAAGCAGACTAACAATCAAGTGAAGGCGCTTCGCACTGATAATGGAACTGAATTCAAGAATTCGGTTCTTGACCATTTTTGCACAGAAAAGGGGATAGTGCGTCAATATAGCTCTGCTCACACGCCTCAACAAAACGGTGTTGCTGAAAGGTGAAATAGAACGTTAAAAGACGCCGCAAGGATGATGCTGTGTGATTCCGAATTACCGGTTTTCTTTTGGGCCGAGGCGATTAACACTGCTTGCTACGTGCAGAATCGTCTTTTAATCAACAAGGCACATATGAAGACTCTGTATGAAATTATTTATGGACAAAAGCCTTCTGTCAGCCATTTTCGTGTATTTGGCTGCCCTTGCACCCTTCTTCACTTAGATTCCAACCCTAAATTTAATGCCAAGGCTGATGACTATTATTTTGTAGGGTATGTCGCGCGCACTGCATATAAAGTTTACAACAAGAGAACGAAGCAAATCCTTGAATCTTATGACGTGCGCTGGTTGGAGGAGAATGAAACAGATACTCGAGTGGGTCCCGATTGGCTATTTGATTACACTTCTCTATTTATGTCTTTCAATGTGTCTTCAGATATTTCAAGTGGATCCTCCTCTGGGTCGAAGATTGTGTACGAAGACGAAGAAGTTGTCTACAGACCCCCATCGGTTGAAGGGGAGTTCTCTGCTCCTCGTGTTGAAGATCCTTCTCCTACACCTGAAGGGGAGCCGTCTGATCAACCATCTAGTCCAAAGTCCGAAGTTCAAGATGAAACTCCTGATGCTGGTGCTACACCTCTTACCCCTATTGAAAGAGAGTTCATGTCTAGAGATACTCCCGCTGCCACTTCTACTTTTATGGAACTACTCTTTTCTAAAGAAATTGCAAATGAGTTTGTAGCAGAGTCATCAAATAGGACTTAATCAGCAGATGATGGAGGTTTCAATATTCACACTTGTCCTGTTTCCCTTAATGATATCAGCCAGGACATACCCACCAGAATTCAGCGTGATCACCCTATCGAAAATGTTATTGGCTAGCTGGGAGATGGTATTAAAACCAGAAGTCGGAGTGGGGATGTTAATGCATGTCTCTACTCTTGCTTTATATCTCAGATAGAGCCGAAGAATGTGGACATGGCTCTGAATGATCCCAATTGGGTGGATGAGATGCATGAGGAGCTTAATCTGTTTGAAAAGCTCAGGGTTTGGAAGTTAGTTGACTTACTAAAGGGAAAAAGGGCTCTTGACACGCGCTGGGTCTATAGTAATAAGCAAGATGATTTGGGAGTGATTGTCAGAAATAAAGAGAGGTTAGTAGTTCGTGGGTTTCGACAGATTGAGGGTCTTGACTATACTAAGGTATTTGCTCCTGTGGCTCGCTTGTAAGCTATCCGCATCTTTCTCGCATATGCTTCTCATATGAATTTCACGGTTTACCAAATGGATGTCAAGACTGCCTTCTTGTATGGAAAGGTGAAGGAAGAAATTTATGTTGATCAATCTCCTGGGTTTGTTGACTCAACATTTCCTAATCGGGTCTACAAGTTGGACAAAGCTCTGTATGGGTTACATCAAGCTCCTCAAGCATGGTATGCAACTCTCACAAAGCATTTGCTCGAGCATGGATATTCTCGCAGCACCATTGATCAAACTTTGTTCATCAAGCATATGGGTAATGATCAGATACTTGTTCAGATCTATGTTGACGACATTATGTTCGGGTCAACATGTCCACAACTTTGCAAGGAGTTTGAAGGCGTAATGAAGAAAAGGTTTGAGATGAGTTCTCTTAGGGAAATGACCATGTTTCTAGGGCTTCAGGTCAAACAATCTTCTTCCAGAATTTGTGTTCATCAAGCAAAGTATGTGGATGATATACTGGCTCCTGATCTTGAAAGCGAATCCGTAGATCAAACGTATTATCGATCGATGATCAGTTCGCTCATGTATCTGACTGCTAGTCATCCAGACATAATGTTTGCAGTCTGTCAATGCGCACGCTTCCAGGACAATCCTAAACTTTCTCATCTTATTACTATTAAACGGATTCTTCGGTATCTCAAAGGTTGCCCAAAACTGGGCCTTTGGTATCCGAAAAATCTAGAATTTGACCTTTATGCTTTTGCAGACAGCAACTATGGCGGGTGTGAGCTTGATAGAAAATCGACATCAGGAGGATACCAATTTCTTGGAAATAGATTGGTCTCATGACAGTGCGAGAAGCAGCACACGGTCTCAACCTCAACAGTAGAAGCGGAATATATCGCTGCATCTGCCTGTTGCTCTCTAGTCATATGGATCCAACATCAGCTGTTGGATTACAGTTTGAACTTTCTAGAAACCCCGATTTATTGTGATAATGAGGCCGCTATTCAAATTGCTAAAAATCCAGTTCAATATTCCAAAACCAAGCACATTGACATCAAAATTCATTTTATCCGAGATTGTTATGAGCGTTCGCTCATCAGGCTGTCTGAGTACCGAGTCACCACCTTCTCAGGTGAGTGCATAGTTACTTTCATCTTACACATAGATATGAAGTATTTTATATAAACTACGTGCTATGTGTGTATATTATCTGAATACTTGCTATCTATGCTGGATGAGCGTTTTATACATGTTCTAAATGATTTAAATTGTATACGTATTTTATATATACGAATATGTTGGGTATGACATTGGCAGCTATAGACTTACTGACTAATAAACATCGGCAGCTATGGACTTAGTGCCTATTGGACAAACACTGGTAGCTATGGACTTAGTGCCTGATAGGAATTGGTAGCTATGGACTTAGTACCTATTAGATAAACACTGGTAGCTATGGATTTACAACCCGATGAATAGATTATAGAAGCTATGGAATTAGTGCTTTATGAACGAACATTGGCAGCTATGGATTTAGTGCCAGTCCTATAACCCTGGAAGTAGGGGAATTCGGAATAAACGAATGCAGGATAGATGACTCTTAGGATAAATCCTTAAGAGTAAAGAAGATAATGGGGAAGGGTAATTGGGTTGATTGTTTGATTGTTTAAGCATAATAATTATATTATTGTCGGTTGAAAACCCTATGTACTCACCAGGTTTCCCAACCTGACCCACTCAGTTTATTTATATCACAGGTATTGATATGAAGTCACATTACACTGAGAGATTAAAGAGATGTAGATCACTAGTGTAAATAAATGTAAGTTCCGTTTATGCTTATGTTTCTGTATTGACAATGACATCCCAAACATTTTAAAATGAATAAAATACGTTTCTTTGAAAATGTTTTGATAATGTATTTATCGTGTTTTTCTAGGAACAAATTCCGCAACATTTTTATGAAATGAAGTACTCTGATTTTTTTTACAAAGAATAAACAAAATCGGTCTTTTCTGGCCGTGAAAATTGGGGATGTCACAGTTGGTATCAGAGCATTAGTTTAAGCGAACTACGAATTTGTATGAAATTTCTAGACTTAAACTTAGAATGCTAAGCGATGATTATGAAATGAGTGTCCGCTATAATTTAGACACGAGCACTAGTTTATTTTAGGAAATATGCCTAAAATGTTTTATGCGCTAAATGTTTTATATTATAGTTATAAAGATTCCTTATATGTTATTATTTGTTCGGATCTATGGTCTGTTGCCAACCGGATATGGAAATTTTATGTGTTCAGATTTCTAAATGTTTGATTACGGTTTATAACTGGCATGTAACGTTTCCGTGTAACAAGGAGATTTATCCGTCTATCATAAATAAAATCTTTCCTATCTTAAATTCTAGTCTCGGTACACCGAACACCTGCTTGGGTGTACAAAACAAGAGGAAGATGACAACCTGAGCCTAAGAATGTGATGGGTCATACATCGATCGTTACGCTTGCACCCGAACTATCACGATGGCTGAAGTTCAGGAAGTGATGCGAACCATGATAGACTGCGAAAATATAGGAAATGAGATGTCTTACGATACTTAATGATACCTATCGGAAGATATCATAAGATAGGTATCTTGCGTTTAGAATACGTTTGATAAAATAGCAGTATGTCTATAGAAATAGGGTACATCTGAATGTACACATTTGATTAGCGGGATGATAGAACGATTGGTGTGATTTCTAAAGTTTTCCTATCATCTGGAATGTCCATCACCAACCGAGTTGAAGCATAATTGATGATTGAAGATATGCGTGGAAGAATTCCTAGTAGAGTCTAGGGATATTTTTATGATTATTTGGACACACTCGTATGTGTTAAATGGTTTCGTGATTTTAGGACTTGGGGACTGCGAGACAATACTTGGGACGAGTATGAGTATGTGTGAAAGGTAGTAGATGCATATACTACCGGAAGCACGGGACTCACGCTTGGATCAGGGAAAGTCACGAGGTTACCAAGAAGCTAATAACTGATTTCGTTTTATTTAGGTATGCCATTACCATCGTTTCGGTAATTACTAAGAAGATGATTGTTATTCCGACCCTAGTGGTCATATCAAATTGAGTCTGATTACGTTGATTATGTTATGTAGTTTAGAGAATCAAGTTCGATGTAACGTCTGACTTAAGACGAAGGATTGAAATAAAAAGCGATCA
This sequence comes from Lactuca saligna, assembly GCF_052625555.1. Classification (NCBI taxonomy): domain Eukaryota; kingdom Viridiplantae; phylum Streptophyta; class Magnoliopsida; order Asterales; family Asteraceae; genus Lactuca; species Lactuca saligna. The sequence goes on from NC_136418.1 coordinate 93,141,222, forward strand.
GTAGAGGTATCAAGAAAGGTTGATTGTAGCTAGAAATGCTACCTTTTAAGATGTGGTTAGAACATGAAGGAAGGTATAGTCTGTTCTGGAATTTGACTCTAAAAGACCTGAGTCCAAGCGATGCATCATACGATGAGACGTCATTAGAACATGACCCATTAGTCTATTATGATAATCGAATGAAGAAAATTATCTCAAGTTTATTAAAGGAGTCTCCAATAAAGATCGAGATCACGACATAAAGATCATGATTGGAAGTCTAACATGAGATACAGAGTGGGTCCAAGATCGGGCACCGCCTGCAGTCAGGAAGTCTTAGATTTAGATACTCATTCGAAGAAACATCAATGTTACGGTTATTACTTATGATGAAGAGATATCGTATGGAGTCATCATGTGAATCATGTTTCGTTGATGATTCCGGGACGTAATCATCCTAAGGGGGAGATAATTGTAACGCCCGTAGATCCGGGCTAGTCAATCTAAAGATAATAGGGGTCGAAAACGAGTTTTTGACAAAAGATTATTTAGAATAAATAATCTTAATCAAGTTGTAGAATATGTCTCAAGGGTTTCGTACATATAAAGAGCGTCGGAATCCGAGTTATAACGAAGAAGTTATGACCCGTCGAAGTTTAGCGACGGAACCGGCACGACACTGCGAAGATGTAAATAGTGAATTTATGATAGAGCGACTTTTAGCCTTAGTAATCTAAATGAAAGTCATAGAATATGTTAACCTGAGAACGTCCATAAAAAGAACCCCCAAATCTGACTTCGTACGAGAAAGTTATGAGATTTTAACAGACCAATCCTATCCCGGCCTGTTAAAAATATAACTTTAAAAATAAAGTCAAAATTAGCCGACGGAGTCTAAACAAAAGTTGTAGAGTACGTCTCCACCTACGCGTGGATATAAATAACGTCAAAAATGGAGTTCGTATAAACGAGTTACAAATTATAATAGCATATTTACGTATTAAAATAAAGTATAAATCATATATACATACATAAATATATATACATATGTATATATCATTAGAAAGGTATCGACGATGCGGTCATTATAAAACTAATGTTGAGTTCTTTTGACATTATTTTAGTACAAATATCATTAAATCTATTTAAAAGAGTATTATAAAGGGGTGTTTAGTTGTTTATATAACTAAAACGTCATTAAGTAATTATGGAGGGTAGTTTTTGAAAATTTAATTAGTATAAATAAGACCCTTGGGCTCTCATATTTCTTGCACCATTCTCTTGATTCAAGAGTCTTTCTCTCCTTATCCCCCGAGCATTCCGGTCCCTCGTGATTCGACTTCTCTTTCTGTAGTTTTTACTATATTAAGGTGAGCACTGAAGCGCTGCACGAATCTTTCATAGAAAGATTTAGCGACGAAGTTCTGCCCCTGCAGAGCCCGACTCCTAGCTAAAATCCCCTTGTAAGTAAGTTATGCTTACCCTATTTTAAATATAGTTTATATTTAAAATTAGTATTGTTATTATAAACTTATAATAAGTATTTGACCTATTATTATGACTTATATAAGTGTCGTTATAATATCTTTTTAACTACTCGCGGTACGGGGAATCTGGTTTAAAGGGCCGCATAGGGTTGTTGGATTTCAGAAGTGCTATACGCCAAAATGGTCCTGCCCTCCGGTGTTTTATGTCTGGCCCCTGTCTGTACATAGTGGTTGGAAAGTATTGTTTAAACGCTTATATAATAATAATAATAATAATACTAATAATTAGTCAAGGTAAATATTAGACTAAAATCTAGTGATAATAATACTAGGTTTCATCGAAGGAAATTATTTTAAAGTAAACGAAGCGCTATCCAAGTACCGAGTCACCACCTTCTCAGTTGAGTGCATAGTTACTTTCATCTTACACATCGATATGAAGTATTTTATATAAACTACGTGCTATGTGTGTATATTATCTGAATACTTGTTGTATATGCTGGATGAGCGTTTTATACATGTTCTAAATGATTTAAACTGTATACGTACTTTATATATACGAATATGTTGGGTATGACATGGATAGATGAACGATGAGAGATAAAAGATGATGTGAGTAAACATTGGCAGTTATAGAGTTAGTGACTAATAAACATCGGCAGCTATGGACTTAGTGCCTATTGGACAAACAATGGTAGCTATGGACTTAGCACCTGATAGGAATTGGTAGCTATGGACTTAGTACCTATTAGATAAACATTGGTAGCTATGGACTTAGTACCTATTAGATAAACACTGGTAGCTATGGATTTAGTACCTGATGAATAGACTATAGCAGCTATGGAATTAGTGCTTTATGAACGAACATTGGCAGCTATGGATTTAGTGCCAGTCATATAACCCTAGAAGTAGGGGACTTCGGAATAAACGAATGCAGGATAGATGACTCTTAGGATAAATCCTTAAGAGTAACGAAGATAATGGGGAAGGGTAATTGGGTTGATTGTTTGATTGTTTAAACATAATAATTATATTATTGTGTGTTGAAAACCCTATCTACTCACCAGGTTTCCCAACCTGACCCACTCAGTTTATTTATATCACAGGTGTTGATATGAAGTCACATTACACTGAGAGATTAAAGAGATGTAGATCACTAGTGTCAATAAATGTAAGTTTCGTTTATGCTTACGTTTCTATATTGACAATGACATCCCAAACGTTTTAAAATGAATAAAATACGTTTCTTCGAAAATGTTTTGATAATGGATTTATCGTGTTTTTCTAGGAACAAATTCCGCAACATTTTTATGAAATGAAGTACTCTGATTTTTTTTTACAACACATAAACAAAATCGGTTTTTCTGACCATGAAAATTGGGGATGTCACAAACTGTAGCTGATTCAACGTGCGAATCAGAGTACATTGCAGCGAGCGAAGCGTCAAAGGAGGTGATATGGTTAAAGAACTTCATTGGTGACCTTGGAGTTGTGCCTCCCATAAAGGAGCATATGGAAATTTTCTGTGATAATGAAGGAGGGGTTGCCTTGACCAAGGAATCGAGGGTTCATGGTAGATCTTGGCATATCGACAGGAAGTATCACTTTATTAGACATCGAGTAGAAGAAGGACACCTCGTTGTTAAGAGGATATCATCAGAAGATAACCTAGCAGATCCGCTTACGAAGGGACTGAGTAGGGTTAAGCACTTGCAGCACGCTAGGAGCATCAGGCTGAAGGATGATATTAGTTTAGATTAGACAGTTTTGGAAACATATAATAGATAAATGTAGTTGACATTCGATGATTAAATAAAGGAGTATTATTTATAAGTAAAGCTATTGTCTTATGTTAATTGTTTAACTATTGTTTCACTTTGCATGTTTTGACTTCCAGAATAAATGAGTTTGTTAAGAATAATCGAATTATACAAATAGTCCACAATTGTTCATATGTTAGAAGTAGGTATGAATGAAGATTGTCATGAATTGGTGTGTAGATTGTCTAAAATGTATTAGACATAGCAAGGGTTTGCTACAACGTTCATGAGTGCTTATAAACAAGTTTTGAGCATTGGAATAAATCCGCACTTGCTGGAATCACTTTATGGAATGTGACAAAAGTGATCGACGATAATATCATATGGTCTTAAAACCTAGTTATATGGTTTATTATTTACTAATTGGTTGTGCATTGATAATGCGAAAACCGCATCAGTAAATTAATGTTATAAAATGCATTGTTGTGTATAATTGATTGGTGGATAAGTAAATGCATATAAGTCGAAGTTTATCTGTTACTTCTATCCTAAGACGGTAAAAGCAATATCATGGCCGCTCGATGATTTGATTTGACTTATGTGCCGGGACCGGTCAGGACTGAATTGATGTGTTCAATTAAGTTCTATATCAAATAAATCTGAGATCGAGAAACCAACTGCTGGACAATTAGTTCCATGAGATTGTCCACACAATATCTAAACAGAGGATTGTACGATCCCTTATCTAAAGAACAGGTTACTGATGAGATCAGAGTTGACAACGTCTTTGAGAGCTACTATTGCTAATCGGATTGTGTTTACATTTATAGTTACTAGACTTATCCAAGTGGGAGACTGTTTGTCACACCCAAAAACTAGAACGACGGAAACGCTCTGGGGTGGATGACGTCATGTCAAGTATCACAACACATGCATTATAGTAATCAAAATACAACAACCATTGCATTAATAGTAATAGTTTTACATTGTTTACATTACAATACATCAAAGTAATACAGGTAATGATATAAAAGCAGCTTGGTACTAAATTGTCTTCATCAAAAGCTTCAGGAAGGTACCTGTCTAATGCTGACCTGAGAATACAAGTTATTTGAAAAGCGAGTATTAGCATTTTTACAAATGCTGGTGAGTTCATAAGTATTTAGTGTCATTTTATTCAAATAACTTTAATAAAAGTGGTAGTTTTAGAGTATTCATTAAATTAGTGTCTTTTCTAGAAAATCCTATATTTTGTTTAATAAAAGCAGTCTTCTACCAAGACTGGACAGAGTTATGTGGTAAAAAGTAGCTTTCCCTTAATCGCTATCATTATCAAAATACAGAAGTTGATTATTAAAGAAAGCAAGAGAAATCAGGGAAATAACATATGCCTCAGCAGTGAGGACTGCTGACTAAGGCAAAAGGGATCATAGACTCCAGGAGAGTATCGAACGAATGACACGCCTGGCTCAGTCTAACAAAAGGAGATACAGACTGCAGACGGTGCCAGATGAAAGATATCGCTAGTAAGGTCTAAAACAAAGAATACAGACCCCAGACAGTATCAAATGAAAGATACAACTAGTAAGATCTAACACAGACAATACAGACCGCAGACAGTATCAAATGAAAGATACCGCTAGTAAGGTCTTAACACAGAGAATACAGACTGCAGACAATATCAAATGAAAGATACAGCTTGCAAGGTCTAAAAACAGTGTGACTCTGAGAATGGGTTTCCAGCATACAGTGTAAGTTGCTGGTGAAATACCATTACCTTCAGACCATGAATTATAAGGCAACCTCGGATACTCGTAACCATACTAACCGACACTAGAGTACCTGACGCCCTACAAGCATCTATAAAATATGACATTTGTCACCCCTTGGCTTGGTGGGCCGTGGACTGTAGCTAGCAGTCAGGGTGCGGGGGTGTCAATCCCGTATAGATCTATACACACAGTGTCTACTCTCCCTATAGTAGACTACGGTTACCAACTAGACGACGGAGAAGGCTGTGTCCCGAAGATGCATCCCAAATAGTGGGTAGTGGGTTTCATATGTAAATGCTGAACTAGGGGTAGAGACTCCTAACTGGACTGACTAGAGTAAACCTATATGTCTATGCTCGCATACATAACATACAACTAATGAATCAAACGACCTTCAGATGGCCAACCAATCCCACCAGACCACATCTCAACGAAGAAAAGGAAATAGGGCGGACAAGCCTTCCTAAGTCCTTCAATCATTATTTATATGCACCTATACTAGTACAAACATACATCTAACTACGACTGAGTGTGTAACAAGTGGAAACGCATCGTGATGTATAACTGAGTCGTGGTGTGTAAACGTACAGTGTGGAATAACCGAATCGTGATGTATAACTGAGTCGTGGTGTGTAAACGTACAATGTGGAATAACCGAATCGTGATGTATAACGTACAGTGTGGAATAACTAGATCATAAAGTGTGAACGAATAGTGTGGAATAACTGAATCATAAAGTGTGAATGGATAGTGTGGAATAACTGAATCATAAAGTGTGAACGAATAGTGTGGAATAACCAAATCGTAAAGTGTAAACAAACAGTGTGGGATAATCGAATCGTGAAGTATAAGCGTTACCAAATATAAGCGTATCACAACGTGGAAACGTTATCAAGTAGGAGTTTAAACTAAATAAAAGCGAAGCAGCGGCATCTAACAAGCAAGAGTATAAGACATTAAAAAGAACTTTGATGAAAACCTTGGAAAAACCTTTATACTTAAGAAAGTCACAACTAGGTATTCTTTGGTAAATTAAGTTTGAAAACCTTTAGAAATTCTTTGGAAACCTTTCATAAACCAGTTTAAAATGAACTTTGATAAAACAGTATAAGTAAGAGTTATGAACAAATGAAAACATTTTAGAAAACCATTTATAGTATCCTACTCGGTAAAACAATTTACAGTGTGGTAAATTCTTGTGCATGCGGGTAATCAATCACATATGATTGATATGATAACCTCATGTTTAACTTGTATTCCCCCCCCCCTATAAAACATGTAAAAACATTTAAAAGGTTCATTCAGGGTATGAACTCACCTGGTGTAAGTGGATCCGACAAAGGTGCCGGTTGGGTGCTCGGTGTCAATTAAAGACTTGGACACACTTAGTGACCTATTTAACATATGATAACATATGTTCACATACAATTAGTACATTTAATACTAATTAAACAAGTATACGCACCCTAAAGTGCGGAAAACACTTTGGTTAAGTGTTTGGGATGTCCCGGGTAACATCTAAGGGCTTGAATGGATTAGGAATGGAGTTTACTCTCCAAGAGTAAACTCTCCATATGGTATTTACGGCCTTGGGACAACTCCCCATGAGTTTACGACCGTAAACTCATGGTGAGAGTGTTCTAGGATGTTTAAAGGCTTAATATCGATCGTGGAATTTTGCTAGGTCCAAATCTAAATTGTATGAGTGGTTTTAAGGCTTCACATGGACCATTGAGGAGTTTACGGCCCTAAGCAAGGGAGCTTACGGCCGTAAGCTCCTATACACTCATTCTTTTGGTGTTTTGAAGTCTTAAATGATAGAGGGTAAATTCCTAAGCATTTTTCCAAGTCAAATGGGGAGTTTAGGGCACTATTTGGGCACTTAATGGGAGTTTACGGCCCATGAACCACCTCTACCGGAGTTCACGGCCGTGAACTCCTATTCCCTTAGTTTTATTGAAGTTTAAGGCCTTTAACTTGTTGGTGGTCGATTCTAGAATTTAATCTAAGGCCATTGGTGTGTTTAAGTGGCTTTTAAACACTCAAATATGAGTTTACTCCCCATGAAGAGGAGTTTACAGCCCAAGCATGTTCTTGGGCAGTAAATTCATGTTTACTCTCCAAAATGCTAGTTCAAGGTGTTCTAAGTCCGATTCCATAAGCCTACAAGCCATATATAAGCCTTAGGGAAAATTTGGAGGGGTTTTGGGGCTTAAAAACCCCCCATTAAATGGTGTTCACGATCCAAGAGTGTTCTTGGGCCGTAAACACATCATTTTGTCCCTATTTTATGGTTTAAACAAGAATTTGCATGCTAGATAGGCTATATAACAAGTTAGGGTAGGTGGCTTACTCGTTTGGGGCTCGAAACGGACGATTTTTGACTCGAAACTAAGTTGTAGAGAGAGAGAGAGTATAGAGAGAGAGTGAAAAAGGGTGAAATGAAGTTTACTCTCCCTTATATAGGGGTTGGAGTTGGGGCTCAGTGGAATTCTACCCGATACTGCCGTTAAACAGGGCTTTTTGGTCGCACCCGATTAAACGGTCAAATTTTTACTTGGTTGTAACTAGACATTTATAAGGGAATTTTGTGGGTGTTTCTAATTTGTTTCAACCCTTACCAAGTCATTATAATAGTCCCCATATAATTAACCTCTTCCAAAAGGTTAATGGACAGTTAAATAAAACGAAGCTTTTTAACAGAAAAAGGTTAAAACTGACGGAATAGATTTCGGGTTGTCACACTGTTGGATTAGTGTCTAAGGTTGTAACTATATTTGGTAAGTACTTGACCCGGTTGTGCATGGTCCTTTTGGGTTGCCTTCACCATAGCAACTTGACAAGGTAATTTATATAAAGAGAAGAGATATTATTATTAATGTATTATAAGAATAATATGTTAAAGGAATAATAATATTATATGATTGATATAAGTCATAAATTAATTAGGAATTAATTTGTTGACTTAAAGAGATTAATTGAATAAAGGGGCATAAACTGTCAAATGTATGATAGTTGTGTTTTAGGCTATGAATCCTTATGGATATGGGAAGGGACGATTTGAAGGATATGGATATCCTAGAAATCATCCAAGGCCTTATCTAGAAGGATCTTTGGATTGCTTTGAGGGTAAGTTATCCAATTAAGGTTTAAGGTAAAACCCTAGGAGCTCATAGTATAAATAGACCCTTAGGGTTGGAGAAATCGGCCACTCTATGCATGAGGAAACCCTAGAGCCGATTCCTCATCTCTGTCCCTCTCTCAAATCATCTTCTTGCTAGTAGGTGTTTGTAAGCCATTAGAGGAGTGGCAATTGTGACTCTAAGCTCCAAGGAAAAGAAGTTTTCAAGCAAGTAACTCAAGGTATTCTTCTAGATTTGATTTCATATGTTATGTATTGTTTGTTTACACTAGATCTATAATTCAAAGTCTTGGATACATAGCATGTTCAATTAGAGAAACCTAGATCCAAGCATTAGGGTTTGCATGTGCACATAGGAAAGTTCTTATGGCTCAAACCCATCATGTATGTTCTAATCCGTCAAACCAAGGCTTTGATACCAAGTTGTAACATCCCAAAAATAATGACATTAAAATTTCATTTTTAGATTAATAAATTGTTAATACATATTATTTCCATAAAGCCAAGGTAATCAAGATTTAGCAAAACATCATCGAATCAGAGTAAATCACAGAATGTGGAAACATGTGGTGTGTGCTCTGCAATCATCTCGAGCTCTTCCATTTGAAAATCGAAGTACCTGAAACACAAGTTGAAAACCGTAAGCATAAACCTTAGTGAGTTCCCCAAGATACCACATACTACACATCCACAAATCACATTTTGGGCCCCAACCTCCATCGGGTTCTAGCCCGTATCGAGTCCCACTCAGCCTCGGGCCCCGCTCGACTTTGGGCCTCGCCTGACATTGAGTCCCGACTGGGTTACATATCTGTCAATCACCAGGCCCTGGATGACATTGGGCCTCGCTCGATGCACATACATAATCAAATAATCATATAAAGATATAACCTTACTAGAACATGCAATAATCATGAACGACTATAGCATACCATACAGTCATCGAGCCCCGCCCGACATCGGGGCTTTCCTAGTAAGCATAAAAATAGATACTAATAACTAGCATACAATATACCCATCAGGCCCGACCTAGCATCGGGCCTTGCCATTAAGCATACCATCATACAACACATGCAAGAGTCACACAGACATCTAGCATCCTAACATATAAATCATGGGTCAGTGTTAGGGCCTTAGACTCGCTAGACACAGCAAAGAGACTCACTCCATACTGCTGAAATCCAGTAGATAAATCTATGGTTGCTGGTTGACCAATCCCTAATTATAAAAATCAAAACAACACCCAGTCAACATTTGGGTCCCAATCCATACCCATAAATCCATTACTAGGGTAAATGACCAATTTACCCCTCATATCTGTTGGACCAAGACTTAGGCCCAAACCTAATAATCCACAAGCTCCAAATACCAAAAACCATCCAAGTCCAATCCATGGCCCACGTTTCTAAATTTGACCCCAACCCATTGTAGGTCTTCTCAAAATAAGTATCATTTTAAAACATCATGGCCCAACAGAAGCCCAACATGTAAAATCCTCCCTGACTGAGTATATCGGGCCTCCCAATCCTAAAAATAGGATTTTCTTGGAATTAGGGTTTTCTAAATCCTAATTAGGGTTTCCAATCCAAACACATGCCACTCGGGTTTTCTGGCCAAACAAGCACGCCCAAAACGAACAACAACACAACATTACACACATACATGACATACATGCCAAAATGCACACAACAGCCTCCCTCAGAGTGGTGAATGCTGACCGAAGTAGTGGAAGAAGAGTCATGCGAGCGGTGGCGGTATTTGTCGGGTCTAAACAAAAATGGAGGGAGAAGGATCAATTACGGTGGGAAGTTGGTGGTTGTCTGTCACTAAAAACAACAATAATCTACCATGCTAATGCTACCTTTCAAGTGCCCATGGATTGACGTGTGCTTCACGATTCTTGATTTCTCTAGTAATAGTAGCAGTATTGGTTGTTGTTCGGCGCAGCAGAGAGTGGATGGTGGCGGCGACTTGAAAACCCGGAAGTAAGGTAGCGGCTATAAGAATGAGTTTAAGGTTAGGGTTTGTATGAGATTATTATTAGCAATATTAGGGGTAAGGGGTGCTGGGTTTAATCCTATGACTAACTTTCAAACATAATTCCCTTTTTGCAAGTTTGGTCCTCCTCCACAAAATATTTTTTACCTAAACTCCAAAATTTACCAAACACCCACTGCCTTCTGAAATTCGTTACAAAACCACCCCGAAAATTACACTTTAACCCCCAATATCCAAAATTATGACATTTAGTTCCCCGAAACCAAAGCTCTGCTAAATTATCTTTAAATTTCGGTCAAAAGAAATAATAATCAATTACATCTCGAAGTTTAGGGTTTATTTTCGAAACGAGATGTTACACCTATTTTTGAAAATTAAGGGGCTTTGGATTAGGATTAAATTTGAATTATTTTATTAATTGATTAGTTGTAAATCGTGTTTTAATCCATAATGATTTAATTAATTTAATTAATTGTTTAAATAAAGATAAAGATAATGTTGGGTTGTGAGTTAAACAAGAATCCTATGGTGCACATGCAAACCCTAAAGCTTTGGATTTAGGTTTTTCTAATTGTACATGCAATAATCATCCAAAGCTTGTAAGCCCTAAATCTAGCATACAAAAATCAAAATCAACTTAAATAAACAACTAATAATGTTACCTTTCAGTTGTAACTTGAAGATCCTTGCCTTTAAGAGCTTAGTATCATAAATGTAATACCTCTAGTCGATCACAAACACCACAAGCAATCGGAGAATGTTAGATAGAGAGGAGGAATGCTAAAATCAACTTTATGGATCCTTAGGGTTCAATGTAGCCGAAAATTGGATGTCAAGGTGGTCTTTATATAGGTGAGGGATTAGGGTTTCCGTCAAATACCTAATCTGGTTGCTTAAGCCCTAAGGAACCCATTGGAACCTTCCAGAACCCTAGCCTTGGACGAAATCCTTATGGACTTCCAAAAGATTTCGTCCACCTCTTATCCAAGAGGTCCTCAGGCCATTATGCTATTACAATATCAGTCCCCTTAATTCAATTAACATTTTTTGATCAAAAAATTAATTCTTGACCAATTTTAATTAAATAATATGATTTCTCTTTTAATATATTACTCATATAATAGATTAATAAATCATATTTATCCTCTTTCTCCATTTTTTATCCAGTCAAGTTGCTTTGGTGAAGACAACCCAAAAGGACCATGCTATTATCGGGTCAAGTACATACGAAATATAGTTATGGGCTTAGACACCTAATCCAACAATCTCCCACTTGGATAAGTCTAATAACTATAAATGCAAGTATGACTTCAAAATCCAATTAGCAATCATAGCTCTCAAAACCTGTCGTCGAACTCTGACACATCCTTTAGATAAGTGATCGTATAGTCCTCCGTTCTCAAGATATCATGTGGACAATTACATGGAACATAGTCATACTTATTGTTCAACAATTTGTTTCTCGATCTCTGATTTTTCTGACATATAACTTAATTTAACACATTAATTCAGTCCTGAACGGGTCCGACACATAAGTCAAAACAAAATCATCGAGGGGCCCAAGATATTGCTTTTACCTTCGTAAGATAAAAGGAACGGATAAACTTTGACTTATATGATGATGCTATTTAGTCATCAAATCGTACACAACAATACATTTTATAACATCAAGTTACTGATGTGTTTATGCATTATCAATGCACAACCAACTCGTAAACAACAACTCATATATCTAGGTTTAAAGATTATATGATATTATTGTCTCACAATCACTCATGATTAAATTCGATGAAATGATTCATGTAAGCACGTGTTTAATCCAATACTAAAATCTTATTTTAGAAGCACTCATGAATGCTGCAACAAACTTTTGTTATGTCTAAATGTTTTAGACAGTCTACAAGCCAATTCATGACAGTCTTGATTCATACTTACTTCCAACATATGATCGACTGTGGATAGTTTGAATAATCTTATTATTTAGGAAGTCAAAACATGCAAAGTGAAACCATAGTAAACAATTAACAAAAGATAGTAACTTTAATTATAAATAAAAATTCTTTATTTAATCATCAAATGTTAATTACAGTTTATCTATTACAAGATTCTAAAAGCTATCTAATGACTAAAACTAATATCGTCCTTCAGCCCAATGATCCTACCATGCTGCAAGTGCTTAACCCTACTAAGTCCCTTCATAAGGAGATCTGTTGGGTTCTCTTCTGACAATACCCTCTTTACTATGAGGAGTCCCTCTTCCGCCAGATGTATAATGAAAATATATTTTCTGCCGATATACCTGGATTTGCCATGATCCCTTGGTTCCTTGGTCAAGGCAACTGTACCTACGTTATCGCTGAAAATCTTCATAGGCTCCTTTATGGTCGGTACAACTCCAAGGTCCCCGATGAAGTTCTTTAGCCATATTGCCTCCTTTGACACTTCGCTCATTGTCATGTACCCTGATTCACATGTTGAATCAGCTACGGTCTCCTGCATGGAACTTTTCCAAGTCACTGCTCCTCCATTCAGGGTAAAGACCCAGCCTGAATGAGAGCGGAAATTATCTCGATCAGTCTAAAAATTGGCATCACTATACCCTCATACTCTTGAAATCATCACTCCCACCGAGGATAAGGAACCATTCCTTAGTCCTTCGTAGGTACTTGAGAATATTATTTACTGTGGTCCAATGTGCTCTACTAGGGTTCCCTTGATATCTACGGATCGTACTCAAAGAAAAGGCCACATCAGGGCGAGTACACATCATAGCATACATGATTGAGCGAATTGCGGAAGTATAAGGTACTCAGATCATCTCTACTCTTTCGGCTTTAGTACTCGGTCTTTGAGTCTTACTCTACTTGGTATTGCTTTGGATTGGCAACTCCCGTTTCTTGGAATTCTCCATGCTAAAATGTTTTAACACTTTACCCAAGTAAGTACTCTGACTAAGTCCTATTAGTCTTTTACTCCTATTTCTCAATATCCTTATCCCAATAATATAACCAGCTTCTCTAAGATCCTTCATAGTGAAGCACTTCCCAAGCGAAGACTTAACTTCCCGTAGGGTTGGGATGTCATTTCCTATGAGCAGTATGTCATCCACATACAAAACGAGAAAGCTAACTATAATCCCACTGGCTTTGACATATACACAAGACTCATCTTGGCTTCTGGAAAAACCAAACTCTTTGACTTTCTCATCAAAACAAAGATTCCATCTATGAGATTCTTGTTTCAATCCATAGATGGATTTATCAAGTTTATACACTCTATTAGGGTGCTCTGCATTAACAAAACCCTATGGCTGACTCATGTAAACATCTTCAACCAACTTCTCATTAAGGAAAGCGGTTTTGACATCTATTTGCCATATTTCATAGTCATCAAATGTAGTTATGGCTAGCGTAACCCTTACAGATTCAATCTTCTCTAATGGTGAGAAGGACCTATCATAGTCAACTCTTTGAGTTTGAGTAATGCCCTTCGCAAGCAATCGCGCCTTATATGTGTGTACTTTCCCATCTATGTCGCTCTTCTTCTTGAAGATCCATTTGCACCCGACCATTTTACTACTTGGTACATTGTCAACCAAGTTCCAAACTTGGTTGTCATACATGTACTGAATCTCATTGTCCATAGCATTTTTCCATTTTGCAGACTCCAAGCCTGCCATGGCTTCCTTGTAGTTGTTAGGCTCATCCAAATTTATTGGTGTACTATCACTAATAAACATATCACCCTCAGCAGTTTTATGAAAACCATATAATTCGGGTGGAACACTAACTCTACTAGAACGTCTAAGAGGTAAGGACTCGTCAATCGGTTCAACAAGAGTTTTCTCCTCTGGTTGAGCACCATTGTTAGAGGTTCCTTCATCGCTTGATTCTTGAAGCTCTTCAAGATCAATTTAACTCCTACTTTCCTCTTGGAATATGAGTTCTCTCTCTCTCTAAAAACCCCTATCCTCGCAATGAAGACAACATTGTCGCTCGGTCTATAGAAGAGATATCTAAAGGACTTTTGTGGATAGCCGATGAAAATACACCGCTCACTATGAGGTTCGAGCTTGTCGTGAGTCTCTCATATTATGAAATCATCGCAACTCCAAACCTTGATATGTACCAACGAGGGAGCTTTCCCTGTCTACATCTCGTGAGGTGTTTTGGCAACCTTTTTAGTCAGGACTAGATTAAGGATATGGGTGGCAGTCTCTAAGGCGTACCGCCCAAATGAGATAGGTAACAAAGCTCGACTCATCATGGAACGATCCATGTCCAACAAGGTTTGATTGCGCCTCTCAACCACACCATTTAGCCTCGGTGTCCTAGGTTGCATCAATTGCGAAATAATTCCTCATTCCTTGAGGTAGTCGTGGAACTCGATACTAAGATACTTACCACCTCGATTGGATCGGAGCATCTTTATCTTCCTGCCCGGCCGATTCTCCACTTCTTTTTTAAACTCTTTGAGCTTTTTAAAGGTTTCTAACTTGTGTCTGATTAAGTAGATATATCCATATCTGCTATAGTCACCGGTAAAAGTCAAATAGAAGCGGTTCGCATCCCTTGTGGGGGATCTAAAGGGCCCACATACATCAGTATGTATGAGATCCAAAAAACATTACCCCTTTCACAAGTACCAGTGAAGAGTGACTTGGTCATCTTTCCAAGTAAATAAGACTTGCATGTGTCAACGTCCTTAAGGTCGAATGACTACAACACTCCATCCTTTTTAAGTTGGGCTATACGCTTCTTGTTAACATGTCTAAGAGTACAATGTCACAAACATGCTTTGTCCAAACCATTGGAAGAATCGATATGCAACACATCATTTCCTAAGTTGTCTACAAGCATCACAAATTCATATATTCCATTACAAGGCAATGCTTCAAAATAGAAAATACAATTAAAGAAAGCATTAACAGAACCAGTTTCATTATTAAACGAAAATCTAAAACCTTGTTTATATAAACCATGAAAAGAAATAATGTTTCGTGTCATTTCTAACGAGTAGCAACAATTATTCAAATCTAAACCTAACCCACTACTAATAACTAAAAAGTAAAATCCAATCTTGGTGACAAGCGACGCTTTCCTATTCCCCATGATCAAGTTTATCTTCCCATGCTCCACATCCCTACTTCTTCTTAGACCCTGCAAATCAGAACAAATGTGAAAACCACATCCTGTATCGAGGACCCAAGACATAGCATGTGATGAGTTATTAGAATGAATTGTATAAACACCTAGGAAGGTGGGCTTTATCTTCCCATCCTTGATGTCGTGTAGGTACTTCGGGCAGTTTTGTTTCCAATGCCCTTTGTCATGGCAGTATAAGCACTTTGCATCATTCAGGTTGGGAGAGGGAACAACAGGACCATCTTTGGTTCCAGTAAAAGAAACATCATGCGACTTTCCCTTGTGGCTCTTAGAAGGAGGCTTCCTGTTCTTTCCTTTTCCTTGCCCAATAGCCAAGACGGGGGCAGCAGTAGTAGGAGTAGATGCAATATATTTTCCTTTTAGGCTACTCTCAGCAGTCCTTAGCAAGCCTTGAAGCTTGCTTAGAGTGCCATCCTCCTTGTTCATATGGTAGGTCATACGAAACTGGTCATAACAAGGAGGCAACGAGTGTAGAATGATATCTATGGCCATCTTCACATCGAAGTTGACATTCAGTCCACGTATCTTTGCATTTCTGCAAGTGGGTCATGATGGACTCTCATTCCTTCATTTTGGTAGTGATCATCGTAGCAATGATCTCATACCTCTGCTGCCTATCACTTTGATGGTACATTTCCATCAAATCTTGGTGCATCTCGAATGGCAGTAGTTCTCATAGGACTTTTGGAGTTCAAAAGTCATTGTTCTGAGCATGATGCAATGAACCTTCATAGCATCTCTCTCATGAGTCTCGTATGCAACAATTTCTTCGGGAGTAGCAGTGTTGGTGTAAATCTCCTTCAGCTCCTTGTCGAGAACATACTCTTTGTCCTCGTAGCGGGTGACCGTGCGAATGCTGCGGATCCAATCGCTAAAGTTGGATCCATAAAATATCACCCTCCCATACAAGTTCATGAGTCAGAATGAGCCAGAAGGGGTTGATCCAGAAGCATTGTTGTTTGGAGTAGACATCTGAAAAATAAAAGAGACAAAGTTTAGATTAGATAAGAATCCCCATTTTAACACCCAAATTAGGGCTAGGACCCAACACAATTATTTACAATTCAGAATAGGGATGTCGTACTCTAACTGCAAATAATTTGAAGGTAGGTAAATGACTATTTACCAATTTCCACCATGAAAAACGATAAAGACAATTAAGTTTTAAATGAATCGAAATTCCTAGATTCTTTTAAGATTCATTGAACTTTTCAATGACATGTTTAAATCTCAATATGCCCTTCAAGTTTGTGACTGGGATACCGATGATTGATGGGTTTTGAGCATTCTAACACTTCTAAGTGTACATGCAACCCTAATAACCTTGGATCTATGTTTGTCTAATTATCATGCAAAGTTGAATTCCAAGGTTATATTCCTATCTAGCATACATGGGGAACAATTTTAACTTGAATAATAGATAGAATAACTTACCTTGTTGTTGTTTGTGTTCCTTGAAACCTTGTGAGCCTAGCACCCCAAGTGTGATGCCTCAAATGCTTCACACAACACCAAATGCTCTTGGAAGAACTTATGAGAGAACATACACTTCTTGAAATCGGCCAAGCCCTCTTGTTTCCTTAGTGTGTCCGATTTTGGTGGAGAACATGTTTCTTATATAGTGTTGACACATCTAGGGTTAAACCCTAATGTGTCATGACTCTTCATTTCCATGATCCATGGGTTTGTAACTCCCATGGAGCATCCTATGGGTGGAACCCAACTTGATAATCCATGGAGCCTCTTAGCCCACTATACAAGATATGGATGATTTACATAATCAACCCATATATTTAATTAGTTATCTTTTGATCACATAATTAATTCTAAATTAATTCTTGATCAAACTAATCAAATAATATTATTAATATATTAGAACTTATAATATATTAATAATCTCCAAGTGTTATTTCTCTCATTTAGTCTATCCAATTGCATGGTGCCATGCAACCCAAATGGACCATGACGGGTCGGGTCAAGTACATACCAGAAATAGTTATGGACTTAGACACCTTATCCAACAGTCTCCCACTTGGATAAGTCTAATAACTATTACTGCAAGTATGACTTCAGGAACCGATCGGCAATCGTAGCTCTTTTCAAGGTTTCTCGGAACTGAGAAGATGATGATACGACATTTAAGATAAGTGATCATATAAACCTCTGTTCTTTGATATCAGTCGGACAAATACACGGAACAATGTCTTATTGTCCAACAGTTTGTTTCCCGATTTCCGATTTGTTTGACAAAGAACTTCATTGAACACATCAACTTAGTTCTGACCGGGCCCGACACATAGATCAAAACAAAATCATCGAGGGGGCCAGATATCAGCTTCTAATCCAAGAAGGAACAGATAAACTTCGACTCATATGTTTGTTCTACCACTCATTGAATTACTCACAAGAGCACGATTTATAACATCGAGTTACCAATGCGTTTTTCGTACAATCAATGCATAACCAACTTGTAAGTAACAAATCATATCGCTAGGTTTGAAGACTTATACGATATTACCGTCTCACGATCACTCAAGATAGAATTCCATGAAGTGATTCCAGTGAGCGTGGGTTGAGTCCAATGCTCAGAACTTATGAGCACTCATGATTGCTGTAGCCTTGTCCAATACCTCTACAACCAAACATGACAGTCTTGATTCATACCTACTTCCAACATATGACCGACTGTGGAGGTTTGAATAATATGTTATACCAAACAAAAATTATTCTGGAAGTCAAAACATGCAAAAGAAATATAGTAAACGATCGACAAGATATAGCAACACTTTACTCATAAATAAAACACCTTTTATTCATCATCTAATGTCAATTACACTTTACAAATTTCGAGGTTATCTAACTACTAAATCTAATATCATCCTTCAGTCCTATGCTCCGAGCATGTTGGAGATGCTTAACCTGAGTCAATCCCTTCGTGGGGGGATCTGCTGGGTTCTCATCCGATGATACCCTCTTTGCCACGAGGAGTCCTTCTTCTATTCAATGTCTGATAAAATGTTATTTTCTGTTGATGTGTCTGGATCTCCCGTGATCCCTTGGTTCCTTGGTTAAGGCAACAACACTTTCACTATCACAGAAAATTTCCATTGGCTCTTTAATGGCTGGTACAACTCCAAGGTCTCCAATGAAGTTCCTCAGCCATAACGCCTCCTTTACCGCCTCGCTAGCTGCAATATACTCTGATTCACAAGTAGAATCTGCCACTGTCTCTTGCTTGGAACTCTTCGAAGAAATTGCTCCTCCATTTAGGGTAAAGACCCAGCCCGACTGAGAGCGGAAGTTATCCCTATCAGTCTGGAAGCTAGCATCACTATACCCTACAACTCTCAAGTCATCACTCCCACCGAGGGTAAGGACCCAGTCCTTAGTCCTTCGTAGGTACTTGAGAATATTCTTTACCGTAGTCCAGTGTGCCTTGCCAGGGTTCCCCTGAAACCTGCTAACCATGCTCAGGGCAAAAGCTACATCAGGTCGAGTACACGTCAGAGCATACATGATCGATCCTACAGCCGAAGCATAAGGTACTCGACTCATTTGTTCTATCTCAGCCTCAGTGCTAGGGCTTTGTGTCTTACTCAGTTTGGCGTTACTCTGGATGGGAAACTCTCCTTTCTTGGAGTCTTGCATGCTGAATCTTTTCAGCACCTTATCCAAGTAGGTACTCTGACTAAGTCCAATTAGTCTTTTATTCCGATCTCTCAAGATTCTTATCCCTAAAAGATAGGCAGCTTCACCAAGGTCCTTCATAGCGAAAAACTTTCCAAGCCAGGACTTTACTTCCTGCAGAGTTGGAATATCGTTTCCTATGAGTAGTATGTCATCCACATACAATACCAAAAAGCTAACTATACTCCCACTAGCCTTGACATACACACAAGATTCATCTTCACTCCTAGAAAAGCCAAATTCCTTGACCTTTTCATCAAAGCAAAGATTCCATCTGCGAGGTGCTTGCTTTAATCCATAGATGGATTTCTCAAGCTTACACACTCTATTAGGGTACTCGTTGCTGACAAAACCCTCTGGCTGACTCATGTAAACATCTTCAGCCAACTTTCCATTAAGGAAAGCTGTTTTGACATCCATTTGCCAAATTTCATAGTCATGAAATGCGGCTATGGCTAACAGAACCCGAATAGACTTAATCTTGGCTACCGGAGAAAAGGTCTCATCATAATCCACTCCAGGAATTTGAGAGAAGCCCTTTGTAACCAGTCTAGCCTTATAAGTGTGTACTTTACCATCCATGTCGGTCTTCTTCTTGAAGACCCATTTGCACCCTACAGTCTTACGACCTGGTACATTCTCAACCAAGTTCCAAACTTGATTGTCATACATGGATTGTATCTCGCTATCTATAGCCTCTTTCCATTTAGCAGACTCGGGGCTTACCATGGCTTCCTCGTAGCTGTTAGGGTCATCTTGACTTACTAGTGTCCCATCACTAATAAGTGTCTTACCTTCTGCAGTAATATGGAATCCATAGTAATGCTCAGGTGCACTCCTAACTCTCGTGGAACGCCTCAGAGGCACAAATTCGTCAATTGGCTCAACAGGAGTTTCCTCCTCAAGTTGAGGGCTAGAGTTTGAAGTTCCATCACCACTTGACTCTTGAATTTCTTCAAGATCAATTTGCCTCCCACTGTCTCCTTGGCTTATAAACTCTCTTTCTCGAAAGACTCCTCTTCTTGCTACAAAGACCACATTGAAACTAGGTCTGTATAAGAGGTAACCAAAGGATTGTTGTGGGTAGCCAATGAAAATACACCTCTCGCTTCGAGGTTCGATCTTATCATGAGTCTCGCGTCTCACGAAAGCCTCGCAACCCCAAATCTTGATGTGGTCTAGTTTAGGTACTTTACCAGTCCACATCTCGTGAGGAGTTTTGGCAACTTTCTTTGTAGGGACTAGATTAAGGATATGGGCGGCAGTCTCTAAGGCATACCCCCAGAATGAGATTGGTAGTGAAGCTCAACTCATCATGGAACGAACCATGTCCAACAAGGTTCGATTACGCCTCTCAGCCACACCATTCAACTGTGGTGTCCTGGGAGGTGTCAATTGTGAGATAATCCCACATTCCCTTAGATAGTTGAGGAACTTTGAACTAAGATACTCACCACCTCGATCGGATCGAAGCATCTTAATGTTCCTGCCCAATTGATTCTCGACTTCTTGTTTAAATTCCTTAAACTTCTCGAAAGTCTCTGACTTATGCTTGATTAAGTAGACATATCCATATCTACTGTAATCATCAGTAAAAGTCAAATAATAACGATTAGCACCCCTTGTGGCATGTTTAAATGGTCCACACACATCCGTGTGTATAAGGTCCAACAAACCTTCACCTCTTTCACACAAGCCTGTGAAGGGTGACTTTGTCATTTTTCCAAGTAAGCATGATTCGCAACTATCATCTGACTTTAGGTCAAACGGTTCCAAGACTCCATCCTTTTGGAGTTGGCCTATGCGTTTCTTGCTTATATGTCCAAGACGACAATGCCATAATGATGCTTTATCCACTTTATTATTATTAGGAGAATCAATACACAAAACATTATTTCCTGAGTTATCTACAACAGATACAGCTTCATACACACCATCACAAGGTAATGCTTTAAAATAAAGAACATTATTAAAGAAAGCATTAATCGAACCAACTTCATTATCAAATGAAAAGGTGAAACCTTGTTTGTACAATGCATGAAAGGAAATAATATTTCTTGCCATTTCTGGCGAATAACAACATTTATTCAAATCTAAATTTAACCCACTACTTAGCGATAAAGTATAAACTCCAATCTTGGTGACATGTGAAGCTTTCCTGTTCCCCATGATCAAGTTTATTCTTCCTTGCTCCACATTCTCACTTCTTCTTAGTCCCTGCAAGTCATAAAAAATATGAATACCACAACCGGTATCAAGGACCCAAGAATTAGAATGGGGTGAGTTATTAGAAATGATAGTGTAAATACCTGCATGGTTGGGTTTGACTTTCCCATCCTTCACATCCTGCTGGTACTTTGGGCAGTTTCGCTTCCAATGAGCTTTTTCATGGCAATAGAAGCATTCAGCCTCTTTTGGGTCAGAAGAAGGAGTAATGAAACCTTTCTTGGTTCAACTTGAAGAAGAGCCATCAAGGGTCTGAGCCTTGGTACCCTTCGAAGATCTCTTTCTCTTCCTCCCTCGACTTTTCCCGATTGCCAAAACCGGAGTTGAGTTTGGAGTAGGAGTGATAGCAACCGACTTCCCCTTAAGACCTGATTCTGCAGTCTTGAGAAGTCCCTGAAGTTTGCTGAGTGTGACCTCTTCCTTATTCATGTGATATGTCATGCGGAATTGATCATAGCATGATGGTAAGGAGCGCAAAATTATATCTATTGCAAGCTCCTCCGGGAAGTTCACATTAAGCTTCAGCAATCGATCCACATACCTTTGCATTTTCTGCATGTGGCTCGTGACGAAATCCCTGTCCTTCATCATGGTTGTTATCATGGAGCAGATGATTTCGTACCTCTCTTGTCGTGCACTTTGATGGTATCTTTCCATCAAATCTTGGTGCATTTCATAAGGGTAGAAATCCTCATAGGACTTTTGGAGTTCTGCTGTCATTGTGGCCATCATGATGCATGCTACTTTCGTAGCATCCCTTTCATGTGCCTGAAAGTCAGCGATCTCCTGAGGGGTTGCAGTGGTCTCATCAATCTCCTTAAGCTCCTTTTCAAGGACATATTCTTTGTCCTCGTAGCGGGTAATCATCCTGATGTTTCTGAACCATTCATTGAAGTTGGATCCATCAAAGGTGACTTTCCCACACAAACTCATAAGAGTAAAGGAGCCATTAGGATTCGAGCCAGAAGCATTATTTGAAGACATCTGAAAGAGGAGAACAAGTTTAGTATAGATTTAAGAGAGTCCTTAATAGAACACCCAAATGTAATATTAAGGTTAGGATCCAATCACAATATAATAACTTAGAAGAGGTATGCCGTAATCTAAGCTATACCATATTTGAAAGGTAGGTGAATGATGATTCACCAATTTCCACCACGAAAACCGAAATATTAAATATTTAGTTTTTATTGGTTTTAGAAATTCCTAGATTCTTTGAGATCCAATGAACTTTTCAAAGGCATGTTTCAATCTCGAGAGTGCCCTCCAAGTTTTGTGACTGGGATACCGAGGATTACAAAACGAGGTGTGAAGTAACCATGCAAATCACTTGGTACCCTTAAAGTTTATCACTCAATCGATGTGCGGGTAAACCACACACACTCCACTGATACTATAATAAACCTTAAGTCACCCTTTGCCTACCTTGTTAAGTCCAAGTTAGTGTGCCGGTTAACCACACACGCTCCACCAACGACTTAGACAAAGTGTAAAGTGTAATTCCATGGATTAGCACCTTATTAACATTTTCCTAAAGTAACTAAGATTGGGAATTTGATAAAACATTTAGTTACTTTATAATATTCATCATACTTTGAATGAGAATTTATAAGTCCTTGTCTTACCCGATCGGCTAACGACCCTCCACCAGTCAAGCAAGCGGTGGGTGAGAGTGGACACCCATTAAGTCACCATTTTATAGGCAACAACCTTATACCCACCTTATAGACCGGCTTCGTGAATGAGGTGTACTAGCGGTAAGACGACTTTATTCTTATACATATATATATATAATTATTAAATCATCATAATATAAGTATAAGGGTTGAATTTTAACTTTTAAAATTCTAGGGGTTGGAACTAAAGTTTTAACTTAACTTTACTTGTTCCAAAACTTGAGGGCAAGTTTTGTAACTTTCAAAACTTTTCATTTCTTGTAACTTATGAGTTTAATAGAGTAATAAAATGAAGACTCTTCATTTTTCTAACTCTTGTGTTCTTTTAATGGTTTTAATTCAAGTGTGACTCTTGGTTTTCCATAACTTGAGGACAAGTTATGGACTCCATTAAAACACATTATGATCAAGAATTAATCTACCACATAGGTTACAAATAATTCCTATGATCATCTAAAACATCATAAGAACAAGAACATGAATATGAACACAATCAAAAATTACATTTAACTTTGTAATTTTGATAACTAGTTGTTGTGAATGAATTAGAAAGAACATTACACCATCAAAACAAGTTTTCAAGTACCAAAACTGTTTAGGGTAATGTTTCTAGTCCATTTCCAGCAACTAAAATCGAAATTCTGCAATCAGTCGATCCTACTCGCCGAGTGCATGAATTCACTCGCCGAGTTGGTTGAAGATACACGTGAACTCGCCGAGTCCCCCCTATAGACTCGACGAGTCCACTCGTAGACAGCAAGATTTTCGACTTTTTTCAACTTTTAAGCACAAATAAAAAGCAAACAAGCCTAGGCTCTGATACCACTGACGGGTTTTGAGCATTCTAACACTTCCTAAGTGTACATGCAACCCTAATAACCTTGGATCTATGTTTGTCTAATTATCATGCAAAGTTGAATTCCAAGGTTATATTCCTATCTAGCATACATGGGGAAAAATTTTAACTTGAATAATAGATAGAATAACTTACCTTGTTGTTGTTTGTGTTCCTTGAAACCTTGTGAGCCTAGCACCCCAAGTGTGATGCCTCAAATGCTTCACACAACACCAAATGCTCTTGGAAGAACTTATGAGAGAACATACACTTCTTGAAATCAGCCAAGCCCTCTTGTTTCCTTAGTGTGTCCGATTTTGGTGGAGAACATGTTTCTTATATAGTGTTGACACATCTAGGGTTAAACCCTAATGTGTCATGACTCTTCATTTCCATGATCCATGGGTTTGTAACTCCCATGGAGCATCCTATGGGTGGAACCCAACTTGATAATCCATGGAGCCTCTTAGCCCACTATACAAGATATGGATGATTTACATAATCAACCCATATATTTAATTAGTTATCTTTTGATCACATAATTAATTCTAAATTAATTCTTGATCAAACTAATCAAATAATATTATTAATATATTAGAACTTATAATATATTAATAATCTCCAAGTGTTATTTCTCTCATTTAGTCTATCCAATTGCATGGTGCCATGCAACCCAAATGGACCATGCCGGGTCGGGTCAAGTACATACCAGAAATAGTTATGGACTTAGACACCTTATCCAACAATGATCACAAACAAGGTGTGAATAGCGATGCAAATATACTTGGTACTCTCGATGTCATTTACCACCTAATTAATGTGTCGGTTAGCCACACACGCTCCATTGATCTATGATAAAAATCGAGCTACCCTTTCCCACCCTTCTTAGTCCCAAATTAGTGTTTCGGTTATCCACACACGCTCCATTAACGACTTGGCAAGGTGCAAAGTCTAATTTCATGGAATAGCATCATTTCTATATTTTTCCTAAAGTAACTAAGATTGAGAATTTATAAAAACATTGAGTCACTTTATAGATCATTATACATATTAATGAGGAATTATTTACCCTATCCTACCCGTTCGGCTAACGACTCTCCGCTAGTCAAGAGTGCGGTGGGTAAGAGTGGATACCCAATGATAGTCATTTTATAGGCCGCTTCCTTAAACACCCCTTATAGCATAGCTTCGTGAATGAGGCCTACTAACGGTAAGACTAGCTTATCTTATATATATATATATATATATATATATATATATATATATATATATATATATATTAAACTTATAATATTATAATAGTATAAGGGTTGAATTTTAAACTTGAAAAATTCTAGGGTTTAGATTTTAAATATTTCAAAATTAAAATTATTAATCAAAACTTTAAATTCCAAAACTTGAGGGAAAATTTTGAAACTTTTCAAAACCTTCTAGATTAAATTTCAAATAATTTAATTAATCAAATAATTTATGATTATCTAAATTTGACCTAATTCGATTTATGGCAAGATAATTCATATTAAATAATACAAATAATCCATTTTATCATATAAACAAGGATTATCTAATTATTTAACAATTATCTTCTAATTGGATGAGGATAATTAACACAATATTGAAAAAAATCAAATTTTATCAGTTAAAAATGTTTATGGTAATTATCCCAACCCAATTCTAGTCAAAATCCCAAAAAAATCTGCTAACAGACGAGCCGACTCGCCGAGTTATAAAATGGACTCATCGAGTTCATCAGGGAACTTGACGACTTCATCAATTAGATGCAGATTTTTCGAATTTTCAGCTTTGAACAATTTACTTATGCATCAAATACAATAGAAAAATGACATTGACTCTGATACCACTGTTGGGTTATGAGCAAAACAGCAATCCTATGGTACACATGTAAACCCTAAAGCTTTGGATCTAGGTTTTTCTAATTGTACATGAAATAATCATCCAAAGCTTGTAAACCCTAAATCTAGCATACAAAAATTGAAATCAACATAAATAAACAAGTAAGAATGTTACATTTCAATTGTAGCTTGAAGATCTTTGCATTTGAGAGCTTAGTATCACAAATGTAATACCTCTAATCGATCACAAACATCATAAGTAATTGGAGAATGTTAGAGAGAGAGAGAGAGAGAGGAGGAAGGCTAAAATCGGCTCTAGGGATCCTTAGGGTTCAATGTGGCTGAAAATTGGATACCAAGAAGGTCTTTATATAGGTGAGGGATTAGGGTTTTAGTCAAATACCTAATATGGTTGCTTAAGCCCTAAGAAGCGCATATGAACCTTCTAGAACTCTAGCCTTGGACGAAATCCTTATGGGCTTCCATAAGATTTCGTCTACCTCTAATCCAAAATGTCCTCAACCCATTATGCAATTACAATATCATTCCTCTTAATTCAATTAACCTCTTTTGACCATAAAATTAATTCTTGACCAATGTTAATTAAACAATATGATTTCTTTTTTAATATATTACTCATATAATATATTAATAAATCACATTTATCCTCTTTCTTCATTATTCATCCGGTCAAGTTGTTTTGGTGAAGGCAACCCAAAATCACTATGCTACTATCGGGTCAAGTACATACCAAATATAATTATGAGCTTAGTCACCTAATCCAACCGATAAATCATAACTGGTTAATATTTATTAATTAAAAAGATTAATTTAAATAATTAATATTTGAACTTTATATTTTAAAATGTTTTAAAATATACCTTATATATATATATATATATATTGTCAGTTAAATCGCTAGTACACCTCATTTACGAAGACATACTATAAGAGGGGTATAAGGAAGTGGCCTATAAAATGACCAACATTAGGTGTCCATTCTTACCCACCACTCCCTTATATGGTCGAGGGTTGTTAGCCAAACAGATTTGATAGGACATAATCTCATTAAATGTATAATGATATAAAAGTACTAAAATCTTCTTTAAAAATCCCAATTCTAGTTACTTTAGGAAAAATGTAAAAAGTATGCTAATCCATGAAATGCACATCATACTTTATATGTTGTTAGTGGAGCGTGTGTGGCTAACCGACACACTAATAGGGGCTATAAAGAGATATAACGAGCATCTTAAAAATTATAATTGTTGATGGAGCATGTGTGGTTAACCAGCACATCACTGTGAGATGAAAGTGAGAGCATAATCCTAGATTAAACATTCCATTGATAAGATTCAATGAATTTGAAAAGATCTAGGAGTTTTTTAAGATTGGAATTGGTAAAAGACTTACCTCCCTAAAATAGATTCGAATTTGATTACAACATCCAACTTCAAAGTTCGAATCGAAAATATGGATCCAAACATTAATTTAAATTTTGGGTTAATAATTAAAGATTGAAATCAACTAACTTGAATTCTTTTTTCTCTTAATTTTAGATGTCTTATGAAGATAGAAATGATCTTCCTTGTTCTTTTGGAAATAGTTTTCCTATTCCTTCTGGAGATGATCTTCTACATTCTAATCAAGATGAAAATGTTTTCCATTCTTTGGGAATTGGTGGAACTGGAAATCATGCTTCTTTAACTCTTCCACCTCTTCCTTATATAACTCTCCTAACATCATGTTTTTCCTTAAGTTGAAAGATATGAGACCACTCAATCCCTATTGACATGTAAACATCAAGATGGAAACTTTGTGTGTGCACATCTTTCTGAAAATGAAATTGTACATTGACAAGTTGGATAGATTGTGTGTCATTTTCCTAAGGGAGCAAGACATTGAATTGTTTCTGCTATCGCTTCCAAAGTCATATGATCAGTTCAGAACTTTTGTATGAGGAATATCGACATGAACCTAATTGATTTGACCTAAATGTTGATTGTTGTTGAAGTAGAAATGCTTAAGAGCATATCTAATGCATAAATGCTTATTGGGTCTAATTCCAAGGTTTCCATGGACATTGGAAATGGTGACAATGGTGGTCCAGAAAAGATTTCTCTTCCTAATGGAAAGGGGTCGTCTAAGATCAAATCGTTTGATCGCATGGTAAAAGGAAAATCTAGTTTTAGGATCATTCCATGTGATAATCCTAAAGAGTCCATTTGTTTTCTACTACCAATTGAGGGGACATTGGAAACAAAGCTACCTAAAATACCTAAAAGATCTTAGAGATATTAAGGTCAAGTTGTGTGACTATACTTCAGGTACATCCATTATTTGACTCCATTGTTATATAAGTTCATATTCATAGTCTCTTAATAGATGATGTGATGATCACATTTTGATAGTATTAAAGGAGCTAAGAGAAAAAAGGAAGCTTGACCAATGTGAGCTAAATCGATCATGAGAAATGGACTTTGGTCATATGGTTCGAAGATAAGAATCTAGAGATACTACTAAGGAGTTAGGATAATTTAATAGATTGCTATTACTCTTCGGAGATGCCTATAAACATAGTTTCCATATTATGCATTGTAAGGACAAGTTCCACCTTTTCGTTTATTTTCAATAAAAATGACATTTTGGTTTATCTTGTTTCCATATATTTTATTTCCTTGCAATGACATTTATGAAAGTGTTCGTTACATTTCTAATATTAGCAATATTAATTGTGGATTTGATTCTTATGATATCGCTTATGGTATTTTCATGATTAACCAAGCGAAAAGAATTCTCATCACCAAGTTCCAAATTGGACATAAACTTGGAGTCATGATCTCCTACTTCTTTTTGAATATAAAGGTTTAGATTGTATAGTTTAATAGAACTTAGTCATAATCCTATATGAATATCATGTTGAAATGGTTCAAGGAAATTCAATATGTGGAAATATTATAGCAAGAGATTGAACATATATCAAATCCCTATATAAGATATAATGAGTCGAATATGATTGATTATATATGTTATAATATTCACTTATTCTAATTTTTCAAATGCTTAGAGCATTGTGAGAAAAAGGACTAGAATTTTGTGTGACTATAGTTGTTAAATAACTGTCAAGAACATTCTAAGTTATACTAAAAGAGTGTTTGCTTGTAGACAATTAGAAGTGTAATATTAATTTAGGTGGACCATAGTGACATGATTCTGGACTCAGATGGTTCTTGATCAGAATTGATAGTCATATGAAAATATGAAAATGTTTTCATAATGAGAAATGGTTGAAAAGTATGAGTTGGAAACTTTAATGCAAGAGAAGTGTTCAAGTAGTGTACCTTAAATTTGAACCTTCATTACTATGGAATTGTTTCTAGTAACAAAATTCCAATGGGATATTCTATAATATCAAAGGCTAAGTCTTTGAGACTTTGGAATCTTGATATCACAGGAGACTAATGCATGTTAAGTTGGAAGTTATGAGGGAAAACTATAAAAAACATAAGATGAGGAATGCATGTTATGTTGGAAGTTATGAGGGAAAACTATAAAAAACATAAGACGAGGGGGTCTTGCTGTAAATTGTGGTGATAGGAAGCAGAAGCAAGTGAAAACAGAATCCCCACGAGAAGGGCATAATGGGGCAAAAAGAAATAGGAAGTCGTTAGCACCTTCGTTTTGGTTGCTCCTCGTCGTTCGACAGAAAAGAGAAAAGAAACCCCAAAGACGTCGGAGTGAGATTCAGAGAATTACGTAGCACAAGAACCGACAATCTTAATGTAGGGATCGCCGGAAACGTTGCCGGAGGTCTTTTTTCCAATAATCTTGGTCTCATCACTGTTCTTAGCCTCTGCAACATTTCCCTAATCTTTATACACTATTCTCCATTAACATCCCCTTTCCCATGATTTCTACGTTTTTATTGATTCAATTAGGATTTGATTAACACTAAGCAGACTTTGAGCTATCCGGATATTATTAGATCTTTGTACATTTACGTACATTGTCAAATTATCCAAGCAAGGAAACCTAGGGTGGTTTTTGCCGACCTTGCTGCTTTGAAGAAGGAAGATTAGGGTTTTTCTGCTTTGGATTCTTGTCATTTTCCGAAATGGTAAGGGTTTTTATTCATCATCGTCACCATCATTATTGCTTAATCCAATGTTCATGTTCCCCATGGCGTTTTAAGCTTTTGAATCATCAATCATGACTATGGAAGCGTAATGACATTCCACAAGTTTGCATTGCATCGTATAGAACTCACTGATGTGCTAATCACTATTCTTCTAATTGATACTTGTGTTTGTTACTATATGCATAATGCATTCCCTTCTCCAGGCTATACACACATTATTACCTAATGCTCACGAAATATATATGAACAGTTAATCTACTCAACTAGATAAAAAGAATATGATTCCCTTATCAGAAAGCATTTATCATGCAGGCTGTTGCATCCAATATTATAGTTGGATCTCAAGTTTGGGTTGAGGATCCTGAGATAGCTTGGATTGATGGTGATGTTGTGGAAATCAAAGGTGCAGATATTAAGATAAAGCTTTCATCAGGAAAAGACGTACGTTTTTTTTTTTTTTTCTTGCAACATGTGTTCTCACATTGTTATAACAATCACTTTTATATATAAAAACAAAATAATTAGAGTATTTTTTCATGGTTTTTTGACACATTTATATCTTGTAGGTTGTCACTACTTCAGCCCATGTACACCCTAAAGATCCTGAAGCTCCTCCATGTGGAGTAGATGATATGACAAAACTTGCTTATCTCCATGAGCCTGGTGTTCTTCAGAATTTAAAAAGTCGATACAATATGGATGAAATTTACGTAAGTATATATATGTGTCAATTTCGTTATAAACAACCCTTTAAAACTTGTATATAAAATTTACCTATGTTCTTGTTTTCCAGACTTACACAGGCAATATATTGATAGCTGTGAACCCTTTCAAAAGATTACCTCATTTATATGACAAACATATGATGGAACAATACAAAGGGGCAGGTCTTGGGGAACTTAGTCCACATCCTTATGCTATTGCCGATTCTTCATACAGGCATGTAGTAGCATATGTTTTCTTCATAATTACATAATTATGTATTACTGATGCCCAAAAAATGTTGTATTCATGAATGAATGATGAATGTCTTGTATGAATGCAGACAAATGGTTAATGAGGGAATAAGTCAATCCATTCTTGTTAGTGGAGAAAGTGGAGCAGGAAAAACAGAAAGCACAAAAAATCTTATGCAGTATCTTGCATATATGGGAGGTCGCCCTCCAGCTCCAGGACAAAGGAGTGTGGAACAACAAGTTCTTGAATCAAATCCTGTTTTAGAAGCATTTGGGAATGCAAAAACTGTTAGAAACAATAATTCGAGTCGTTTTGGTAAGTTTGTGGAGATTCAATTTAATGAACGTGGGAAAATATCTGGAGCTGCAATAAGAACATATTTGCTGGAAAGATCACGTGTTTGTCAAGTTTCGGATCCTGAGAGAAATTACCATTGTTTTTACATGATCTGTGCTGCACCTACTGAGGTAAATGTAGTTAGTTTAATTGTTGTTTTGATGTTTAGGAATTAATTTGCTCCATTTGTAATCGGTTTGTTATTCCATCATTTCAGGTGACTGAAAAGTATAAATTGGGAAAGGCTAAGTCATTTCATTACCTTAATCAAACAAATTGTTTTGAATTGACTGGAGTGGATGAGGCTAAAGAGTATATTGCTACAAGAAAGGCTATGGATGTTGTTGGTATCACTCATGATGAACAGGTACTAATATATTTTGTTTAATATTCATAAAGTCACCCGATTAAAATACATTAAGTAAATATTTCTTTCTTCTTATAGGAGGCGATATTCCGTATTGTGGCTGCAATTCTCCATTTAGGAAATATTGAGTTTACTAAAGGCAATGAACCAGATTCATCTAAACCTAAAGACGATCAATCTAAGCTTCATATGAAAACTGCAGCCGAACTTTTCAAGTAACTAGTTTTTCCTTTTCTTTTTTCTTTCCTTATTTAGTTTATTTTAGTTCCATACAAAATGTGTTCATTATATATCTCATTGTATGTCCTAATAGGTGTGATTTAGAGGCTCTTGAAGATTCCTTCTGCAAGCGTGTAATTGTAACACGTGATGAGAGCATAAAAAAGTCTCTTGATCCAATTGCTGCAGCTGTGAATAGAGATGCTTTGGCAAAAATTGTTTATTCAAGGCTATTTGACTGGTATGCTTATTCTGAATGGACAATTGTTATTGTATAATAATCATGTTCTTTAATTTTTTTTGGTCTGGTTTATAGCACATGTATATATTGTGTGAATCAGGATTGTAGGAAGGATTAATGAGTCAATTGGTCAAGATCCCGAGTCAAAATCCTTGATTGGAGTTCTGGACATCTATGGATTCGAAAGTTTCAAGACAAACAGGTGCTTAACTGGTACGCTTTTGTTTTCATCATATGAACAGGTTATTTCTTGCAGACCACTGCTTGAAAGCCTTTGGTTTTCATAGAAGTTTATAGATAACTCGTGTTGAGTAATTTGATTATCATCCAGTTAGTTAGCGGTCATTTTATTAGTCAGGTTTATCTTTAGAGATAAGAATAGGCTTAGGGTTAGTTTAGTAACAAGATCTTCTCAAACATAGACAACAACTCACCATCTTTGAGTCTTAAAGTCTGCTACAAGATCTTCATCTAGGAGAATCGAATGATTTGAGGGAGAATCTTGGCACCAAACAACTTTCAAGCCTTCAGCATACATATCCTCTGAAGTAAGATGAGAAGAAAGTATCGTGCTATCCTCAAGTATCACCTTCTGGTCCCTTTATTTCCAGTTGATGAGACATGCCTTGTTTGTCGCAAGGCATGCTTGGACTCCTTTAGGGAGCTTGTAGTTCATTGTAAAGAGCTCCCAGGTTTTAAGTACCGACACGATCTTGTTAGTGATGTTCTTTTCGACATATTTAGATGTGTCTTGGTTTTTGCCAAGAAAGAAGCACTTGTGAACTTTCTGACTGACCCGTTGGAAGGAAGATCAACACTTACACCAACTGATGTTTTAGTTTTTGGGTGCTGGAGGGAAGCACACATGTGTGGATCTAACAGGGGTTTCCTATCTTGTGAGCTTGGAGAGTGGGATTTTCACTATGGACAAGTTGCTTTAAAATCTGCCTCTTGCAAAGTGGCAAAACATGAAAAAGCGTGCATGAAAAATCAACACTCACGTTTATACCTTTTGCATTTGATACTTTCGGTTTCCTTGAGCCAGATGTTGTGGAGCTCCTCAATAGAGTCTAACGAGTCATACACAGTAATGATTTGACCCCAAGTTAATCCTTTTAAATATGAAGATTAATATTCAAATACTTCAAGAAAGTGTATGGTATAAATCTTGGAAGATACATGCTCGAGAAGTTTGTCTTTAATCCTGTCAATTTCTCTACCCAATTTTATAACACTCATATGATGGACATAAGGCAATTATGGTTGTCTATGTTGATGACATCATCCTGACCGACAACTACTTATAAGAACTCGATAAGTTAAAAGCCATCTTAGGAAAGGAATTCAAAGTTATAGATCTTAGTCGGTTAAGGTATTTTCTCAGGATGGAGATTGCAAGGTCTAGGCATGGAATGTTATCATCACTAAGGAAATACATGTTTGACTTATTGAGAGAAACCAGCCTACTAAGATGTAAACCTGCAGAAATCCCAAAGGAAATACATGTTTGACTTATTTGTGGATAAAGGGAGATACCAACGACTGGTCAACAACTTAATCCATTTGTCCCATATAAGGCCGGATAATGATTTTATAATGGGCATTGTCAACAAATTTTCATGTGGCCAATATACTCACTAAATCTCTATCAAGAATCAAGTTCAACACAATGAAGAGCAAGCTGGATATGTTTGATCTATATATCCATCTTGAGGGGGAGTGTAGGATCATTTATAGAATTATGTTTTGAGTAATTTGAGTTTTATCCAGCTAGTTCGGAGTAGTTTTATTAACTAGGTTTGATCTTTAGACATAAACATAGCATTAAGATAAGTCCTTGTTTTTTAATTAGGAGTTTAGTAGCTATAAATAGATAACCTCCTAATGTATCATATAAATAATTTTGTATTTAGAAAATACAGAACCCTAACTGTGTATCTGTGGTAGAGCATAATAAATATTATTCATTAATAAATTCTTACATGGAACTCATATTTCTTTTTATTTAACAACTCCTAAGTTTATTTCTGATCTATCATGTTATATATCCTGCTGACTGTATTTGTGGCAGAGCATAACAAACATTTTTTTGATGTAATATTTTCTTGCTGGATTTATCATCTTGATATTTTTGAATACTATTTTAACTCAATTAATAACGACCCAATGCAGTTTTGAGCAATTTTGTATCAATCTGACTAATGAGAAACTTCAGCAACATTTTAATCAGGTTTGTCAAATAAAATAAAAACTACTAATTATTCAATGGAGATGTTAGTTTATGAAGCAACCATAATAATCTGATATGATTTTGGGTGTATCAATTTCATTTCATCAGCATGTTTTTAAGATGGAGCAAGAAGAATATACCAAAGAGCAAATCGATTGGAGTTACATAGAGTTTGTGGACAATCAAGATATTCTAGATCTCATTGAGAAGGTCTAATTTAGAAGATCTTTAATATTGGATTGTGCTTTGAGAATGTTACTGTTATTCTAACTGAGTTTTTGATTGCTTTAGAAACCTGGAGGAATCCTTGCTCTTTTGGATGAGGCTTGGTATGTAGACATTTTTCTAATTTTTATATGTTTCTGTAGTCTTTTCATTTCTAGAATTAACCTTTAAAATGTATAATTTATATGCAGCATGTTTCCAAGATCTACACATGAAACATTTGCTGAAAAGCTTTACCAAACATTCAAGGATAATAAACGTTTTCAAAAGCCAAAGCTTTCTAATTCAGCATTTACCATTGACCATTATGCTGGTGAGGTATGTATTTTTACTTCCCTATATTCAACATGGTGATATCAATAATTAATAAGTGTCTCTTATATATATATTTTTAAAAAATTTCTGAATTCAGGTCACATATCAAACCGAGTTTTTCTTGGATAAAAACAAGGACTATGTAGTTGCAGAACAACAAGCACTTTTAAGTGCTTCAAAGTGCACCTTTGTGTCAAATTTATTCCCACCTCTAGCAGAAGAGTCATCCAAAACATCAAAGTTTTCATCAATAGGTTCACGGTTTAAGGTATAGTTTTCTTAATTTTAGGGGTGTTTGTTTCAATGGATCAGTTTAAACTGATCCAATCAAGTGAATCGAATTGATTTCGGTTTTCAAAAATTGGATCCGAATAGTTAAAACTAAATTAAAATATGATATGAACCAACCAAATTACAATTAAATTGAATTATTTTTCACAGATTCCGTTTTGAAGACTAATTAAGAGACATTCCAAACAATGGTAGCATAATTTTTTTGTATACTTATATTTACTTTAAAAATATCTCTTACTTTTTCTGTTTATTTATCTAGTAACTTCCTGAATAATAAAAAATTACCAAATATTCAAACAAATGATTATTTGGTTTTTGAAATTATACATAATTAAAATATATTTATATAAATAAATATGATATTCAGTTTTTTGGACTCTTCGGTTCTCATTTTGGTAACCAAAAGCAATCTGAAATCCAAAGTGTTTAGTAGGTTTTGGTCCAAACTAATCCAGAAATCTAAATATCCGAACCATAGAGTCTAATCCAAATTGTCCAATTGTCCAATTCCTTTTTATCCAAATACTGAACAACCCTATTTAATTTACTTAATACACCAATCTACTTCTTTCTGTTCAGTTTAATTTCTAATGTGAAACATTTGCAGTCACAATTAACACAATTGCTTGAGACACTGAGTCACACGGAGCCACATTACATTCGTTGTGTGAAACCCAACAATCTTTTAAAGCCTTCTATCTTCGAGAATCAAAACATACTTCAACAACTACGTTGTGGTGTAAGTTAACACCTCCGATCTATAATCTATCATATGCATATACATGTTCATAAAGTGATCATTTATGTCATTACAGGGAGTTATGGAGGCAATTAGGATCAGTATGGCTGGATTTCCTACTCGCAAACCTTTTAAAGAATTTATTAGCCGCTTCAAAATATTTGCACCTGAAATTGCAAAAAAAAGGTACTTGTATAGTTGTATAAACTTTTTTTCTAAATACTATTCCTTTTTTAGTATCTATTGTATTAATTTGCATGTCATCCTATAGCGATGATGATATCAAGACTTCAAAGTTGCTTATAGAGAAGGCAAATCTTCAAGGTTATCAGGTACCTTACCCTCCTTTTTCATGAGGCCCACATATGAGAACAAATGAGTTAATCATCATTCATTTTACCTATCTTGTGTTATTTAAAAGTTTTTAGTTACGTAATAATACACAACATAGTATACAACGAATTAGGCCATTAAAAATGTCTTGTTAATATGTTTGAAATGAGATCAATATTGAATATTATTGAGATTAATTGGGAAAATTGCAGAAAAGAGCAATGTAATTTACTATCATTATGAATGTCGAGAATATATTTAATTTTTACCGATAATAGCAATGTACTTACATTTCCTTAACCATAATAGTAATACACTTTCATATATTTATCAATAATATCACTGTACTTTCATTTATTTACCCAAAGTAGCAATATGTAACTTGACACTTTTAAATAGCTTATCGTTGTTAGACTACATACTATATTTTATCGTTAATATTGGTAATGAAGTTTAAGCACATTGCTATTACAAGAATAGGAATAGAAGTATGCTGCTATTACATAAATAACGTAATTTTATAAGTTTCATATTACATATTGCTATTACTGGCTTAGAAATGTAAGTATATTGCTACTATGGATAAAAATAAGGTACATTGCCTATATTGATAATGAAAATAAAGTACCTTGCTATTTCCTGCAATTTTCCCATATTAATTTCATTTTTAATTTTATAAAAAAAAGCAAAGATGTTTTGTGAAACTTTTATTATAAAATGAAAAATATAAAACTGGCCGCATGTACTAGTATAAAAAAACTAATTGTTATAATTAGGTATAGGTATTTTTTTTTTTTAAAAATTTTTTTTTTTTAATGTTGTTTCATGAAATAATTTAAAAATGTATAGATTAAATAAATAAATAAAGCTAGTTGGGACCTATTTATAAACTTTTAAAATATTTATGGCCAATGTTATAGTTTATGTGTGCTTAATATGACATGACATGACAATATTTTTGCAGATTGGTAAAACAAAAGTATTTCTGAGAGCTGGTCAAATGGCAGAACTAGATGCTCGAAGAAGTGAGGTTTTGGGAAGATCTGCAAGCAAAGTCCAGAGAAAATTTTTAACCCATTCTGCACAAAAGAAGTACAACTCATTAAAACAATCATCAATACATATACAAGCTGTGTGTAGAGGTATAAACCGGTGTATCATCCGTATATGTTAAAATAAGAACTTGAATGTTTAACCTTAATAAAGTAAATGTTTTAATAAATAACTTCAGGACAAATTGGACGCAACCGTTATGAGAACAGAAGGAGAGACGTTGCTTCTGTTAAACTTCAGAAAGATGGACGCATGTTTATTAAGAGGAAAGCTTACAAAACTTTATCTGCTTCAGCTATTAATATTCAAAGTGCAATACGTGGAATGGCTGCACGTAATGAATATCGAAATAAAAAGACAGAAGACGCAGCGATTATTCTTCAGGTATTTTGGAATTCGTACCATGACTATCAAATCTTTAGTTTTTTTTTTCTTCACTTTTCTTTTGTATTAGGCTTAAAATGAGGCTTGTTAAAATTATAAATGCATACTAACCCAAGTGTTTTATAGCATCATCTATATTTGGCCACATGATCAACAAATAAGGAAACAATATTGTGACTCTAATATACATTCATGTACGTGAAATCAAGATATTAAATAACCATTACCTAATCTAGAAGGATTTACAATCTCTATTCTAATTTACTGGGATATATAATCTTTATATTAGGAAATAATATAAGCTTGGATTAAAGTCAGAAAAGTCTAATTAGCTAAAAAATGTATGAATAGCAACATACTTTAGTTTATCTGTCTATTATAGCATCCTAATGTAATTTATTTCTATTACATACAACATTATTCTTATTAAGGCCTTGTACATTGAAAAATCTACCCAATTATAACATTGTAATTTTTATTATTAGGACATTGTACTTTGAAAGATCTACCTAATTTATATGGGTTTGGACTGAGAAAGGCCAACATATTGTAAAAGTTCCAAGATGTATTTCCTTTAGGAAAGTATGACATTTGAGCTGTAAAGAACAGTTTTAAGACCCAATAAGTAGTTAAGTGACCTGAAGTCTTTAATGGAAAAGGCCTTGATGAGTTGATGAACAATGTGGTTGATAGCCGCCATGCTATTAACGATGATGTTGGTGTGATGTCATCAACATATACCAACATAAATAGGAGGGTTCCTTTACATTGGAAAT
The DNA here is from genome assembly GCF_052625555.1 of Lactuca saligna. Lineage (NCBI taxonomy): Eukaryota > Viridiplantae > Streptophyta > Magnoliopsida > Asterales > Asteraceae > Lactuca > Lactuca saligna. Next base: position 93,179,409 of record NC_136418.1, read on the forward strand.
TAAAGAATGAAGGATCAGTCTTTTTATCTGAATCCTTGGCAACGAACTTGGATTTGTACCAAGTAAAATCATCGTTTTGTCCTGTAACCCACTTGCAATCAACAACATTAGTGTTAAGGACATGGGGAACTAGAGAGTAGAGAATAGGTGCCATTTGTAATGAGAACAAAATACTTTTTGGCTATCTTGCGCTACTCGGGGTATTTGTTGGTGATCATAAATGAAGTAGGCTCTGTGAGTGGAGTGGGAGAGATACTGACATGATGAGAGGATTGGTTGAAAGGAACATGTTGTTTGGGATTTTGTCAAAGATGAGAAGGACGTCAAAATTGTTAAAGATCATCACTAGCCCAATAAAACAAATATTATTTAGAAGACTTTAGCTTGTTCTAGAATGCTCTAGAAGATTCTAGAACATTATGGAAGACTATGGAAGACTATGGAAGACTCTGGAATATACCGGAAGAGTCTAGAATACTCTAGAACGACATGGAAGACCCTGGAAGGATATGGATCATTCTAGAAGACACTGGAGCAACCTAGACCTCTCCAGAACATGGTAGAATATTCTAGAAACATATGGAAGCATATAGAGTATGTTAGATAGTTCTAGAGTTATCTAGTATGTAGTAAGTGTATACTAGTATCTAGAACCTTCCTAAGAGGCCTATAAATAGGTATGGAGCTCATTTGCTCCAAACCATCCAAGAAAGCCTCAAAGAAAGCAAAGTGTGTAGTAGTCTCACAAAGTGTAAGTTCTTCTTAAGTGTCATAATAAAAGTCTTGTTGTTTCCCATATAAAAGAGTCGTGTTCAACAATCTGGTATCAGAGCAAGGTTTCTTGATAGTGAGAACGAGTGATTCTCGTTGTATCGTGAGTAGTTTGTGACTCTGCAAGTTTAGTGTCGAAACTAGCTTGTTTGGTATTACCGAGGTACTGCCAACACGATGGGTGATCTCCAAGTCGTCGGAGGAATCAAGAAACTCAACAACAACAACTACAAAACGTGGGAAACATGTATGAAGTCCTACTTACAAGGACAAGATCTATGGGAGGTCGTTGGTGGAAGCGAAACTACGCCACCAGAGGAAGACGTTAATGGTGCTTTGCGCAAATGGAAAATCAAAGCAGGCAAAGCAATGTTTGCCTTGAAGACCACAATCGAAGAAGAGATGTTGGAGCATATTCGGGATGAGAACACCCCGAAAGAAGCTTGGGACACGTTTGTGACGCTTTTCTCAAAGAAGAATGATACGAGACTACAACTTTTGGAGAACGAGCTATTATCAATCTCACAACGTGACATGACGATTGCTCAATATTTCCACAAGGTCAAGTCGATATGTCGGGAGATTACTGAACTAGATCCGCAATCCATCATTGTAGAAGCTCGAATGAAGAGAATCATTATCCACGGACTGAGGCCGGAATATAGAAGCTTTGTTACTGCTGTACAAGGATGGCCCGCTCAACCATCACTTGTAGAGTTTGAGAATTTGTTGGCCAGCCAAGAAGCTATGGCTAAGCAAATGGGAGGCATCACGCTGAAGAGTGAAGAAGAAGCACTCTACACAAGTAAAAGTCGGAGGAATTTCAAACCACCTTCTAAAGAAGGATACAAAAATGCTGACAAAGGGAAGAGTCAGCAAGGAACCTCAAAACCATGGAGATCTCAAAAGACCGACAATAAGAGTTCTCGGGGGAGGAGGTTCGAAGGCAACTGCAACAACTGTGGAAAGTGGGGTCACATGTCCAAGGATTGTTGGTCAAAGAAAAAGTCTGTGGAAAGCAATGTAGTAACTTCCAAAAAGGAAATAGAGGATGAATGGGATGCTGAGGCATTATGTGCCATTGAAGAAAACGAGTTGGCACTCATGACAATGATGGGAGAGCGTATTAACTATGAAAATGACTGGATCATTGATTCAGGATGCTCCAATCACATGACTGGCGATCAGAACAAACTACAAGACGTGAAGGAGTACAAAGGGGGTCGCATGGTACTTACAGCCAACAATGCACGACTTCCAATTGCTCAGATTGGAAAAACGACGATCATGCCTGGTAATAAATCTGACATGGTGTCACTACATAATGTGTATCACGTGCCAGGTATGAAGAAGAACTTGTTGTCGGTATCGCAACTAACATCGTCAGGAAACTACGTCTTGTTTGGCCCACAAGATGTGAAGGTCTATCGAGATCTTAAAATATCAGAAACGCCAACAATGGAAGGACGAAGAGTGGAGTCTGTTTATGTGCTCTCCGCAGAGTCTGCCTATGTAGATAAGACTCGTAAGAATGAGACAGCAGATCTATGGCATGCACGGCTGGGACATGTTGGTTATCACAAGTTGAAGGTAATAATGGAGAAATCCATGCTCAATGGCTTACCTCAACTTGAAGTTAAAACAGATGTTGTTTGTGTTGGATGTCATACAAGGAGTCAAATTTTAGAGCAAAGAAGCCACTAGAGTTAATTCACTCAGATGTGTTCGGTCCAGTCAAGCAGACATCAGTTAGCGGGATGCGGTACATGGTGACGTTCATTGATGATTATTCGAGATATGTGTGGGTTTTCTTCATGAAAGAAAAATCTGAAACATTCTCAAAGTTTCTAGAATTCAAGACAACGGTCGAAGGAGAAGTGAGAAAGAAGATTCAGTGTCTACGCTCAGACAATGGAGGAGAATACACCTCAGAAGAATTCAATCGCTATCTAAAAGAATGTGGTATACGTCATCAATTCACATGTGCCAACACACCTCAACAAAATGGTGTAGCTGAGAGAAAGAATCGACATCTTGCAGAAATTTGTCGAAGCATGCTACACGCGAAGAATGTCCCAGGAAGATTTTGGGCTGAAGCAATGCAAACTGCTGCCCATGTGATCAATAAACTTCCCCAACCAAGGTTAGGTTTCATCTCACCATTTGAGACACTATGGAACATGAAACCTACTGTTAGCTACTTCCGAGTATTTGGCTGCGTTTGCTACGTATTTGTGCCTAGTCATTTACGTAGCAAGTTTGACAAGAAAGCAGTCAGGTGTATATTTGTTGGATACGACAATCAAAGAAAAGGGTGGAGATGTTGTGATCCAACAAGTGGAAGATGCTACACTTCAAGAGATGTGGTGTTCGATGAAGCATCTTCATGGTGGTCCTCAGAGAAGAAAGTACTACCAGACTCGGAAAATATTGAAGAAGTTTTAAAACAAAAGATGGGGGAGCAAACTGCACATATTTGGTCAAGTGTTGATACACCTGATGATCCGAGCGACACTGATGTCATTGAGCAAGAAGTCTCTCAAACAAGTGATGCCGGTGAAAGGGAGCCGCCGCCTCCACAACTTCGAAGGACGGAAAGAATCCGAAAGCCTAATCCCAAGTATGCTAATGCGGCCATTTTAGAAGACGGTGTTAAAGAGCCGGAGACATATGAAGAAGCAATTAAGAATAAAGCTTGGCAGAAGGCGATGGAAGAAGAAGTTACAGCCTTAGAGCAGAATCAAACTTGGGAACTAGTACCAAGACCAAGAGATTTAAAACCCATTTCCTGCAAGTGGGTTTATAAAATAAAGCGTCGCCCAGATGGATCAATTGAGAGATACAAGGCTCGTCTGGTGGCTCGAGGGTTCTCACAACAATATGGATTGGACTATGATGAAACATTTAGTCTAGTGGCGAAGATAACTACTGTACGGGTGCTGCTAGCTCTTGCGGCTAGTAAAGACTGGAAATTATGGCAGATGGATGTGAAGAATGCTTTCTTGCATGGAGAATTAGATCGGGAGATCTACATGAACCAACCAAAGGGATTTGAGGATGAAGTTAATCCCAATCATGTGTGCAAGTTGAGAAAAGCTCTTTACGGATTGAAGCAGGCACCAAGAGCCTGGTATGGTAAGATTGCTGAATTTCTTACCCGAAGTGATTATTTAGTTGCACATGCAGACTCAAGCCTGTTCATCAAAGAAAAAGAAGGGAAGTTGGAAATTGTGTTGGTTTATGTGGATGACTTGATCATCACCGGGGATGACGAAAGAGAAATCCATCAAAGAAGAGAAAATCTATTGGTACGATTCCAAATGAAAGAGCTGGGGGAGCTTAAACACTTCTTGGGGTTAGAAGTTGATCGTACAAAAGAAGGGTTGTTTCTCTGCCAACAAAAGTATACAAGAGATATACTTCAAAAGTTTGGCATGTTGGAGTGTAAGCCAATATCAACACCAATAGAGCCAAATGCCAAGATATGTGCTCATGAAGGAAAAGAGTTGGACGATGGAACGATGTATCGACAACTAGTAGGTAGTCTTATCTACCTAACTTTATCTCGGCCTGACATTGCTTATGCAGTTGGAGTTATGAGTCGATACATGCAAAGTCCGAAGAAACCTCATTTGGATGCTGCCCGACGGATCTTGAGATATGTCAAAGGAGACCATGATACCCGAAGATTAACCACTGGGTATGTGTTCAAGCTTGGGTCGGGACCAATATCATGGTGTAGTAAAAGACAACCAACAGTATCATTGTCAACCACGGAAGCGGAGTACAAAGCAGCGGCCGTAGCAGCTCAAGAAAGTACATGGTTGGTACTCCTAATGGAGGACTTACATCAAAAAGTTGACTATGCAGTACCACTTCACTGTGACAACCAGTCTGCAATTCGGCTGGCAGAAAATCCAGTATTTCATGCTAGAACAAAGCATGTGGAAGTGCATTATCACTTTATCAGAGAGAAAGTCTTGATGGAAGAAATTGAGATGCGGCAGATCAAGACCGATAATCAAATAGCAGACTTGTTCACCAAAGGGCTGAGTACTGGAAAATGTGAAGGTTTTCGCTGTCAGCTTAACATGGTACGAAGAATGAGGGCTAGTGTTGAGGGGGAGTGTTAAAGATCATCACTAGCCCAATAAAACAAATATTATTTAGAAGACTTTAGCTTGTTCTAGAATGCTCTAGAAGATTCTAGAACATTATGGAAGACTATGGAAGACTATGGAAGACTCTGGAATATACCGGAAGAGTCTAGAATACTCTAGAACGACATGGAAGACCCTGGAAGGATATGGATCATTCTAGAAGACACTGGAGCAACCTAGACCTCTCCAGAACATGGTAGAATATTCTAGAAACATATGGAAGCATATAGAGTATGTTAGATAGTTCTAGAGTTATCTAGTATGTAGTAAGTGTATACTAGTATCTAGAACCTTCCTAAGAGGCCTATAAATAGGTATGGAGCTCATTTGCTCCAAACCATCCAAGAAAGCCTCAAAGAAAGCAAAGTGTGTAGTAGTCTCACAAAGTGTAAGTTCTTCTTAAGTGTCATAATAAAAGTCTTGTTGTTTCCCATATAAAAGAGTCGTGTTCAACAAAAATAAGGGTAGTGGTAGTGAGGATAAGGGTTGAGTTATGGAAGTCAGTAATGCAGAAACGATACTTGAGGGCATTATTGTGCTCAGCGGAATAAAGATAGACGATGAAGACCCACAATAGGCTAGTTTTGAGGATTAGGTTTGGGGGAATCTGGTAAAGGCAAAATGTGAGGTGTTTTCAAGGAGATGTAAGGGAGTTTGTAGGTTGTAGGTAAGGGTGAAGATTGTGCTTGATTAATTATAAAGTGGGAATTGTCTTCAACAAAGTGATATGGAAAACAATGTAAAGTTGCTTCGTAGATAAGTCAAAACAATGCTAGCCATGATGTGAAGGACTATACCCGAGAAAGATAGATGAGCAGATCAAAAATCCATCTTGTGGCGATTGTATGACCGAAGATGGGGAAGCAGTGACATCTGAATAACCAAAGAAATGAGTAGACTGGGCCACTTAAAGAGATGTTTAAAGGGTGACTTGGGTGTCTATGTATGAGACGACATGTAATTTAGAAAGACGGTTGTATGAAAGACATGATGCCAAAAACGCAGAGGGACATTCAATGAGTAGTGTGAGGCTTGTTTCAACGACGTATCAATGACAATATTCAACAAATCCGTTTTTCTCATTGGTATGAGGACAAGATCTACGGTGAACAATTCCAAGAGATGAGAAAAAAGAGGGGGATTGCGAAATTTAACCCCCGCCCAAATCAGTTTGAACTTTTTTACATTTGGTTATGAATTGGCATTCAACCATGGTAATAAAGAGTTTGAAAGTGTTACAGACATCTCATTGTTAAGCGATTGGAAAAATTCACATGTATTGAGAATGATGATCAACACATAACATAAAAACATAGCTGACCATCAAAAGATAAAGTAGGTGCATGGTCTCAAACGTCACAATACGTCAAATTTAAAATTTATTGCTTCGAAAAGAAGAAACAGGTTAAGGAGGTTCACAATTTTCTTATTTGACAAGAGGTATAAAAAACGTATGCCAAGATGCATGTGGCAGAGAGTACATGATGCATGAACAACAGAAAAATGACTTTGTGGATCGAATGAAGCCAAGGAAGATAAATTGAATAGAAACAATGTTCGCCGGGCCCACGAGTAAGGGAGAACATGTAGAATCACCCTTCAAAACAAAAAAAGTTAAATGGACTTCAAAAAAGTCATGATTAACAAGAACTTTTGTTTGAACAAAAAAAAGATTTTGTGTGGTGAGTGAAATTTTAAGGAACCAGTATAAAATATAAGTCCCTTACCATCACCAACATGGAGAGCGACATTACCATCTTTGGCTTGCAAGTGATCAATGCTTTCTAAGAGCATCCACAATGGGAGTTTAATAAGAGTTGAATAGATGATGATTAGGATTGAACAGAAGTTTAATGGAGTGTGAGTGATGACATAGATGAGAGTTGAATGAGAGAGTTGCATGATCATTGAGTGCTTCAATGGATTTAATCTTTTCCTTTTCAATTAAATTTCAAACCAAATATAGAAATCCATTAAACTTTGTAGGGTTCAATGGTGTGTGGATGTTAAAGAGTATAGTTAAATAAAAAGTGAAATGCTAATGTGGCAGTGATGTGGCAATCCATTGAACTCCTTAGAGATCAATGGATTGTGAATGCCCAAAGTCAAGCATGACATGGCTGTTTGCTTTGGTGTCCGGAAACCAAGTCCGGGAGGAAAAAGAGAAGGCATGGCTATCAACAATGGAAGTGGGCTTGGTACGAATAAATATTGCAAGTACGATAAACTGTGTTTTGAATAGAGACCCAATTGAATTGTCGATCATCACCTCGACCTTGATTTTTTTCCTCGATAGTTTCCACATCTGTGATTACCATATTTGTTGTTGCTGGGTTGTTGATAGCCGTAGGAAGCTTGAAGGGTGGAGGGTGCAAATCCGGAAGGCAGGGTAGGCACCAAATGAAAACCAAGGACGGAGGCAATAAGACCTAGTTGAGAAGCCATAAAGAGGAAGGATCCAAGAGAGTCACCAAGATTGTTGCTAGTGGTATGAAAAGCTTGCATGGGTAGATGGGGAGGAAGCACAAGTTTTCCTAAATATGTAATCATGATTGTTGAATAGGGCTTGTAGTTCACTAAATGCAATAGGGAATTGCCGCACAATGTTGGTGGATTTTAGACCGTTGTATTCTTCTTGAAGACGAGAGATGGTAAGCACAACTAGATCTTATGCTTTAAAATAGGTCCACCAATGGCAACAAGTACAACAACATATTCTAGTACATGATTCAAATAGACGTCGATTTTTAATTCCCCTTTCATCTCAAGGTATATTCTCTAGAAGATGAGTGAGGTTCATGTGTTTGTTTTAAGGATAACCAAAGATCTCGAGCAGCTACACTATTGACATGATGGAAGGAGGCTTCGTTGAAATAGTCAACATATGAACATGTGCATCATTGGATATGATTTGGGATAACAATGGAATCCGTAGGTGTAAGAGTGTAAGGAGGAATGGGTGAATCATGGCCTTCCAGTAACCATAGTTGGCTGGGCCAAGTGTCAAGGCAAAACTTGTGGGAGTTTTGGGAGGTTTTCTTTGTTATGCTGAAATTGTCGAGTAGGCCATGACTATTGGTAAAAGATTGATGAACAATACGATGAAAGGTGTTGGCATGAACCATAATGAACCCACGGTATCTTGTATGTTGATTGTATGATATGATGTACATAGATATCTCTATATATAGAGATAAATATTACACATAGGTACCTTCTAGATTAGGATAAATATAAACATAACTAAACTATACTAACAGTAGGGTGTTATTATAAACAATTAAATAAAAGTATGTTGCTATTTCTTGCTTTTAACACTTGTAATTAATTATCGCTACAATAGACTTTTATTTGCGATCACCTCAACTATGTGTGTCAGAATTATTATTGAAGTATATGATACAAATTTTTTTTTATGATAATTTTTCATTTAAATGATACCAAATCTATGGTAACTTTCAGAGACAATGTCGACAATATGTGGCCCGCATCCGTTATTGTAAACTGAGGAAAGCAGCAATAAAGACTCAGTCTTTCTGGAGATCAAGACTCGCACGGAAAGAACTAAGGAAACTTAAAATGGTAACCATCTTTCATTTTTCTAAATCCTAATTTAATTTATTTTTTGCAAGCTTAAGAATACTTTCTCCTCTGCAGGCTGCAAAGGAAACTGGTGCTCTACAAGAAGCCAAAACTAAACTCGAAAAGGAAGTTGAAGAGCTGACCTGGCGATTACAAGTGGAGAAGCGCATTAGAGTAACTACCATTTTGAGTAGATTACAGAAAATATGGGATGAACTTATATGTTGTTTTTCTTATCATTTCATATACTTTTTTTTTGTAGTCCGATTTGGAGGAAAGTAAAAATCAGGAACATGCGAAATTTGAGAATGCTTTAAAAGAAATGGAAGCTCAATCTCAACAAACACAAGAACTGCTTTCGAAGGAACGAGAAGCTGCAAAGTTGGAACTTGAAAAATTTCGTGAAGTTGATGGAGCTTCAAACAAGGAGATAGTCGATAAGCTCACTACTGAAAATCAAGAACTCAAGGTAGATTTTTATCAAGTCATACAAATTAATTTTCTAGTTTTATAAATGTGCCCTGATCACCAGAAATTCTTGATTTCTTGTTTGGGAAAAATGCAGGGCACAGTAAGTTCACTGGAACAGAAAGTTGATGAAATAGAAAAGAAGTATGAAGAGAGCAACAAATTAAGTGAAGAGAGATTAAAGCAGGCAACAGAAGCAGAAGAAAGGATAATTGAGATGAAACTCACAGTGCAAAGGTTATTAAAGCAATATACTTTGACTATGTTTGACTATCTGAAGCTAAAGTAGTAACTAATTTCTTGCTTTAGTCTTCAAGAAAAAATAATCGAGATGGAGGCTGAGGAGCAGATTATGAGACGAAGACTCATGAATTCATCAAATTCGAAAAGGATGTCGGGACGTTTTTCATTCTCATCTAAGGTTAATTAACATGCGACAATGTATAATATAACAACCTTATATATACTTTTTGTAAAAATATTTACCTTATTTTATTTATCATAACCTTTCAGGGTCCAGAGAATGGTAACATTGTAAGTCGGAAGATCCAATCCTTATAACTTTCCAAAAGGTGTCTTATATACATTACTTAGATAATTTAAAAGACAAATTCCATAATTTACAGGAAAGTGGAACACCTATGAAGAGATTTGATAGTTCACTGAGGCAATCAGTTATTGACAAGCAGCGTGTATGTGTCTCAGTAACATAACATAACCGATATTTTTTTTATAAAACAACATGACTAAATTTTTATATTTCTATATGTCTATGGTACAGGAAAACGTTGATATTCTTATCAAAGTATCTACAGAAGATCTTGGGTTCAGTAATGGAAAACCAGTTGTCACATATATCATATACAAAAGTCTTATCCACTGGAAACTTTTTGAACAAGAAAAAACTAATGTATTTGACCGACTTATCACAGTCTTTGGTTCTGCAATACAGGTGAGATGTTACAAGGAACACATAAGCATGTTTCTCCAAAATGCAGAAGTTTCAACAGTTGTTGCCATTGCTTTTATACTTATATATTGGGGTCCCTGTTGGGAAATTGGTCTCAAAGATTCCAAACAACCCACCCAATGACAAATAATAGAGAAAATTCGAAAAGAATAACATACGTTGAAAACTCCAAAACATGAGACAAACCACAAGCCTTCAAAGAGAACAATTCACTATACTATAAATCATTACAATCACATAGACAAATCTCTCAAGCCAATCCCTCTAATTACACCCACACTCTCCGAACATTTAACTCACACTTTTCTACATTCTAAAACAAAAGAAGAAAAGAAAAAAAATCAAATACTCCAAGTGTATTTACTTATTATTTCTAACTGTTACTGAATAAACTTCCATGTTGTGTGTGCATTGTCTTTCCCAGAAAGAGGAAGACAATAAGCATATGTCTTATTGGCTCTCTGCCACATCTTCATTGCTGTTTTTGCTTCAGAAGACTTTAAGTTCTGGAGCAGGTGCTCATAGGCCTCCTCAGCCAACATCAATATTTGGAAGAATGGCACAAGTACTGAGTTATACTTAACCATTTTATTCATAAATGATTTTTTATTTATGAACTTTTTAATAATTGTAATATGGTGGTTATGAACTATTTTGTAATTGATATTTTCTAGAGTTTTCGCAAATCCCCATCATATTCGGACCTTGAAATAGTGCGCCATGTAGATGCAAAGTACCCAGCTTTACTTTTCAAGCAGCAACTAACTGCTTATGTTGAAAAAATATATGGAATAGTTCGTGATAATCTGAAGAAGGAATTGTCAACTCATCTCAGATATTTTATCGAGGTAAACTTAGTTTTTTTTTTTTGTTTAAATTGTGGATCAATTGTTTGAAATTATAATGCGTTTTTGTATTAAATGGCAAGTGATAGTGCTGATTTTATATGTTTCTAACATAACAGACAGGAAAATCGTCAGATGAACACATTCCTCCATCTCTTCGTTGGCAAAACATCATTGAATGCCTAAATGGCATGTTACATACTTTGGAAGAATACAACGTATGTGATCTTATTTCTTTTTTTTTTTTTAATAATGTTATTATTCATGTTTTGATCCCATCAAACATGATTATCTCAGGTTCCAAGTGTTCTTGATCAGAAGATCTTCGCTCAAGTTTTCTTTTACATCAATGTACAACTATTCAACAGGTAGAGCTGATAGTTTACCTGCTCTTGATAGCAACTCGTTCATCTTCCAATTTTATTATCTTTAAAATTCTGTCATCTATGAATACTATGAATCTAAGTATCCAAGTTAACCTATTTTATCAACTAGTAGTTTATAATTGTTTTTTCTATGGAACCTTAGCCTTCTTCTACGTAAAGAAAAATGCACCTTCAGTCATGGGGAATATGTGAAAGCAGGGTTAGCTGAGTTAGAGCTTTGGTGTAATCATGTCACAGAAGAGGTATTCATTAGTTTAGACACTTTCTATATTTGTTGAATATAGAGTTCGTGGTCCTAACTAACTAATTCCACTAAATCAGTACTCAGACTCGGCATGGGATGAACTTAAGCATGTAAGGCAGGCAGTTGGATTCTTGGTATGTTTCTAACTTTCTATATATTGTTTCTTAGAAACTACTACAAATGCAACCTTAATGATATGTACACCTTTTCTAAATTTAAATTTCCTTCCTATCATAATTCTGTGAATTTAAACTTTCTTATTATCGGTATGCTTTTTAATCCTTATTATGATAGGTCGTATAAATTCCTTTAGGCCCCATTTGTAACTAGAGGACATAACAAAAAGTTGTCCTGTGTTCAATGTACATTGAACTGAGTCTGCGATTGGTGTCAAAGGGACAAAAACTGCAACTTTTTTGGTTTGATAGGGACTCTCTGTTGGTCTCTCGTTTGTGCAAATGACGTGAATGCCCTCATCATCTTCGTCATGGAAAATTGCCATAATAAGTACATGACGGGATTGGAAAAGTTTTCTAGGTCTATTTTTCATGATGAGGATGAGGAGGACATTCATGTCATTTTCACAAACGAGAGTCCCTATCCCACCTTATCTTTTTGGGTGGGAAAAATAGTTGTATCTTTTGTCCTATTGACATTAATTTTAGTCCTAGTCCAATGCATGCCAAAATCAGTACAAGACTGAGTCCAGTACGACGTATCAAAATTCTGGCATAGTGAATATGAAAAACATCGTCTTTGATGTTTACGCAACTTATCATTGTATTTGGAAGTTTACCATTTACATTGTGCAGGTCATACACCAAAAGTCCAGAATTACCTACAATGACCTCACAAATGATCTATGCTCTGTAAGTCTCCCCTTGATCTTGTTGCTGATTATATGTTCATGTATGAGTTGACTCAGTATCTATATGACATTTTCTTTATTTTTCGGGAATAAACAAGTGACGCATTTTGTTTCAGGTTTTAAATATTTATCAAATTCACAGAATTTGCACACACTACTGGGATGACAATTACCATACTCCAGGCGTAGATGCCTCAGTAAGAACAAAACTATAAAACTCGCTTATCATTTTGCTTTTATGTTTTGTTCTTGATGACCCTTTATCACCCTGTTACCTGTATACAGGTTATTACTGCCTTACATAATAAAATAGAAGAGGAAGAGGAAAAGCAAAAGAAAATGTCACATGATAAAAGTAACTCCTATGATGACTCAAATGAACATAACTCCTTTTTGCTGAATGATGATCCCAGGTAAGCAATAAAACACACTAAACTGTAGATACTCATATTGTTGAACACATTATGCAGCAAGGGTTAAAAAACAAAGGAGGGTTCTGGAGTTTCAATTCAAATATAGATTGGGACCTAATTCGAATTCCAATTCCAATGTGCATTAGGATATGTGCACTGGGATTTTATGGAAAATTTTATATGATAATGTTTAACAAGTATGATTGAACTGCTGTTTTTCATGTATGCAGCATACCGTTTTCAGTTGATGATCTTATGGGCTTCTTCCATGAGAAGGATTTTGCAGAGATTAAACCTACTATTCCCCTCGTAGAAAATCCAGAATTCAAATTTTTAGTGGAGTAATGCTGCCATAATGTACATCCACCTATTGCTCAATTTTTTTTTTCATAGATGTAGGTAGATTATTCTTTATTGTTTAAGCATCCACTGCCCTGGGTGTAAAGCATCCTTAATTTTAGGTTAGATCTGTAAAATCCGTAGGTCTTTTCAGGTAGAGTATAGAAGGGGAGTGATGCATTTTGACCCATGGTAACTTTATTAATTTGTTCTATGAGATTAGGTTTTTTTTTTCTTTCTTTTTTTTTTAGCGGGAAGAGTAACTATTTAACTATCCAAATCCCCATCAAGATTAGAAAAGAAGTCTATATATTTGAAGCGTAAAAAGTGCTTTATGATGTGCTTGTTACATATGGCACTTGACTGCATTTAACTTAAATTGTAAAAAGTTCTTTATGATGTGTTTGTTACATATGGCACTTTACTACAATGAACATGACAACAAATTTTTAGGTTATTTTCGATAACAAGGATGAGAGGAGTATTTGTCTTACATAGATGAGAGATTGAGAGAAAGTCCATGTGATGCAAAAAAGTTTGGGTATTAATCAAATGTAATTAGTCCCAAGCTCAATTCATTGAATATGAACCACTGGATGTTTGCTAATGTCCAATTGTTGATCTAGATTTGTCTCTGGTCAATGGGGAGAATGTGAAATTGGACCGTAATGACCCGAAAAAAGCGTGTTTTGGAAACTCATATAACAACCAATATGTCAATAATCTAAAACCATCGATATAAACATTCATAATGATAACTCATATAACAACCAATATGTCAATAATCTAAAACATGCCACCATAAAAACCATTTTTGTCAAAAGTAAAATGAATCAGAGTACATTCCTAAGAATCTCATAATACGGAAATCCAACGTGTGTGTATGATGTGAAGCTACCGCGTCGATTCCTTCCCTTTCGCTGAAGAGGTACCTAAAACAAAATGGAAAACTGTAAGCACGAAGCTTAGTGAGTTCCCCCTTCATACCACATACCATACAATCACATAGCATATATACTGTCGGGCAATTCTGAGGTGCCCGACCTACCCGGTACGGCCATTCTAGGGTGCCGACCTACCCGTGTCAAGCCATTCTGGGGTGCTGACCTACCCGTCAGTCTTAACAACCGACCCTCGGGGACTATTCCACCCCTACTGCTACTATCACGAATATCATAACATAAACATACTATCAGACATATCTGGGGTGTCCGAACTACCATTCGGTCCTAACAACCGAACTTGGGGACTATTCCCTTCCTACTACCACTATCACATATAACATATCATGCCAACATATAAACACATCATCACCTAGTGTCAGACGTATCTGGGGTGCCTGACCTACCCTTCGGTCCTAACAATCGAACTCTACTACTATCACATATAACATATCATGCCAGCATATAACATATCAGGTCGTAAAAAACCTAGATGACATCACAAAAACAATCATCTAACATACAACTCCTACTGATGGGTCGGCATTGTGGCCGTAGTCCCACCGCTACTGGAAGGTAACTCACCTCATAAGGCTGACTGCTGAAAAGCTGATCTGCAGATGTCGGATTACTGCTCTCGTGGTCCTCCGGCTATAACTCTCATAAAACACTTAGTCAGACATTGATAACTGTATTTAGGGTAAAATGACTATTTTACCCCTGACCAAGTCAAAGTCAAAGTCAAAGTCAACTTCCAGTTGACTTGACTTTCCGAGTTGCGCCTCCAACTCATCAAGTTCCTACCCTTCATCTATCATTCTTCATGCATCTACTCGTCGAGTTTAGCTATGACTTGACGAGTTCTCCTTCTAAAACAACCTCAATGAACCTTCATCCGACTAGCCGAGTTGTATGAACAACTTGTCGAGTTCATCCTCGTCCTACAAACAAGTCCTATCCTTGACTCACCAAGTTGTATGAACAACTCATCGAGTTTATATTTAAAAGTTGGGAGATTGCCTTGGACTCGCCGATTCTGCTCAAGCACTCGTCGAGTCCTATGAACTCCAGGTCTATGGCTAAGTCCAATGCGTTAGGTAACTCCCCCGGACCCCTCTAAGGCATTCTAAGACTTACTGGGTTCCTTTGAATCCTAACAGAAAAGGGGAGTCAAGCCTCGGAATCGTCAAGTCCCAAGAACAACTCACCGAGTCGGGCTGTTCAAGTTTTGTTTCTCGATTTCTGATGTACAATTCTTGTCCAAAAGATAGATCTAGGCTCCTAAGATCGATCTAGCACGTAAAGTTACAAACTTTACGTGCATGCATGGGAGAATAAGCTCAAAAGTTTCTAAAAGAAACTCTTAAAATGCATGGGGCTTTCTAAGGCCCCAAAGTCAGCCACTTTATGCCTTGTAGTCCCCTAAGGACCTTGGATCTAGAGTCTTAGCCTCTATCGTGGTTGCACTCATAGTTGGTCACCAAAAATGGCTCCTTAAAGCCCTAATTTACTCCAAAAAGGGATCTATAACATGAATGAGCAAGGTATAAACTTTATACCTCCAAATAACTATAGATGCAACACAAACTCAGGATCTTCTGATTTCCTCTTGGTTCTTCAAGCTTTTCCTTCCTTCTTATGATCACCAACCACCAAAATCCACCAAAGAGGCCTCAGATCTTCACCAAAGACGATTAAGGTTTAATGTGCAGTGTTCTGAGAGCATAGGGGACGAGGGAGGCTGAATAAGATGTTTAAATAGGGTAAAAACCCTTGGATTAGTGTTTTGTCCAGACAGGGTCTACTCGTCGAGTCCTACTGCCGACTCGACGAGTCTTCCACTTATCCCCCGGGTCCAATTCGTTTCTACTCGACGAATTGGGCCTTCAACTCACTGAGTCCATTCCAAAATGTGAAAAATACTTGAATAAAATACATACTAGGAATCGGGTGCTACAAATCTACCCCACTTATTTTAGACTCCGTCCTTGAAGTCTGCTGCTCAACCCTGAAAAAGCTCCGGATAGTGCTCCATCATCTCTTCCACCGGCTCCCACGTCTACTCCGAGCCCTTCCGGTACTACCATTGCACCTTCACTAGCTCGACCTTCTTGTTCCTCAGATCCTTCGACTTTCGGTCGAGGATCGCCACAGGCCACTCAATGTTGTTCAGGCTGTCATCATCCTGAATATCCTCTAGGGGCACCACCAACGAGTCGTCCACCAGACACTTCTACAACTGGGAGACGTGGAAAGTATTGTGGATCTGACTGAGTTCGGCGGGCAGATCCAGCCGACATGCTACCTTGCCCACCCGGGATAAAACCCTGAAAGGCTTGATATACCTAAGGCCCAGCTTGCCTCGCTTCCTGAATCGGATGACGCCTTTCCAAGGTGACACTTTCAGGAAAACCATGTCCCCGACCTGAAACTCCAGGTCTGAACGGCGTTTGTGGGCATAGCTTTTCTTCCGACTTTGTGCAGTCTGGAGCCTGCGCCTCACCTGCTAAATCCTTTCTGACATCTTGAGCACCATTTCGGTGCTTCCCATGACCCTCTATCCAACTTCACCCCAACATATCGGGGTCTTGCGCTTCCTCCCGTATAACATCTTAAAGGGAGGATGATCGATACTCGTGTGGTAGCTGTTGTTGTAGGAGAATTCAGCCAATGAGAGGTAAGTGTCCCAGCTACCACCGAAGTCTACCACGCACGCCCACATCATTTCCTCCAAAGTCTGGATGGTCCGCTCGCTCTGCCCATCCGTCTGTGGGTGAAATGCAATGCTAAAGTACAGATGAGTACCCAACTCGTCATGGAATTTCTTCCAAAACCTGGAAGTAAACCGTAATATCTGTCGAAAATCACGGAGAACGGGACTCCACGCCGAGCCACCACCTCTCGAATGTAAATGTCGGCCAACTTTTCGGCCGATATACTCTCCTGGATCAGTATAAAATGGGCGCTCTTGGTCAACCGATCCACAATAACCCATATAGAATCCACTCCCCGTGTGGTCCTGGGAAGTTTGGTGATGAAGTCCATGGTGATATCTTCCTATTTCCACATGGGAATATCCAACGACTGCATCTTGCCCTGTGGCCTCTGATGTTCAGCTTTGACCTTCTTGTAGGTCAAGCACCACTCCACATACCATGCTACGTCCCGCTTCATACAGGGCCACCAATAGTCAAGACGAAGATCCCTATGCATCTTTATCGCCCCGAGATGGATAGAAAACCTGGATTTGTGCGCCTCCTCTATCAATGTCTGACGCACACGTCTATGATAGGGGAACCACACCCTATGGTGAAGGGTCAATAATCCTCGGCTATCACAGTCGAAGGAGGAAACCTGACCCACAATACGATCGCTCTTCCGATGTTCCACCCTCATAGCCTCCTGTTGGGCCCATCGGATCTACTCCAATAGCGGAGTCACCACGGTCATCTGGATGCAGATATCCCTGATCGGCGCTGCCTTGCGGTTAAGCGCATCGATCACCATATTAGCCTTCCCCGGGTGGTAAAGGATCTCACAATCATAATCCTTCACCACATCTAACAACCAACGCTGCCTCATGTTCAGGTTTGGTTGGTCCATGAGATACCTCAGGCTTTTGTGGTCCGTGTAGACAGTACAAAGAACCCCATAGAGTTAATGACGCCAAATCTTGAGTGCAAAAACAACCACCCCCAGCTCTAAATCATGCATCGGGTAGTTCGGCTCGTGAGGCTTCAGCTGCCTTGAAGCATAAGCAATAACATGCCCTCTCTGCATCAATACCGTGCCCAAACCCGAGATGGACACATCGCAGTACACCATAAAATCCTCCATGCCCTCTGGAAGGGCTAAGATTGGCGCCTCGCACAATCTCTGTCTCAACGTCTCAAACGCAGCCTGCTGCTTAGGCACCCAGCAAAAGACCACGACTTTCCTTGTCAGCCTGTTCAAAGGTACGTCTATCTTGGAGAAGTCCTGAATGAATCTCCGATAGTAGCCTGCTAGTCCCAGGAAGCTCCGAATCTTAGATAGAGAACTCGGGACGTCCCACCTCATCACGGCCTCCAACTTGGCCGGATCAACTGATATCCCATTCTGGATGACAAGGTGCCCAAGAAACTGTACCTTGCGCAACCAGAACTCACACTTAGAGAACTTAGCATACAAGCTCTCCCTCCTTAAAGTATCCAAAACCTCTCGCAAGTGCTCATCGTGTAGCTCTCGAGTCTTGGAATAAACCAAGATGTCATCGATGAAAACTATAATAGACCGATCCAACATCGGTCTGCACACGCGGTTCATGAGATCCATGAACGCGACAAGGGCATTGGTGAGCCTAAAAGGCATCACCGCAAACTGATAGTGACCATAACGCGTCCAAAAAGCAGTCTTCTGCACATCTTCCTCTCTGACCCTCATCTGATGATACCCCGAACGCAAATCAATCTTGGAGAACCAAGATACTCCCTGTAGCTGGTCAAAGAGGTCATCAATCCTTGGGAGTGGGTAATGGTTCTTCACCGTTACCTTATTTACCTCCCGATAAGCTATACACATCCGATACGACCCATCCTTCTTTTTCACAAATAGAATCAGGGCTCCCGAGGGTGAACTGCTCGGTCTGATGAATCCCTAGTCTAACAGCTCCTACAACTGTGTAGACAACTCCTAAATCTTAGGAGGAGCCAACCGATATGGTGTCTTGGCTATCAGAGGCACACCAGGGACGAGGTCGATCCTGAACTCCACCTGCCTCTCCAGAGGTATCCCAAGCAACTCCTTGGGGAATACATCCGCAAATTCTCGTACCACGGGCACATCGCCCACCGTCTCCTTACCCGCCTCCCGTGTATCCGTAACATAGGCAACAAATCCTGTGCAACCCTGCTGAAGGTAGCAACTCGCTCTCACTGTTGAACATAAAGATGGTCCTCGTTGTCGCCTCTCGCCCTGGATCACCAGCTCTCCCCCCCTTGGGGTCCTGATCCGCACCAACTGCCGCGTGTAGTCAATCACCGCCCCATTGGGGCTTAGTCAATCCATATCAATAATAACTTTGTTCCCCCTCAACGATATAGGAACAAAATCCACTAGATAACGCTCTTCGAACAACCTCAAAACACAATCTCGGAAGACCTCTGATGCTCGCACAGACCGATCGTCCGCAATCTCGACCTCTAGAGGGGAATCCAACATGCCCGAAGTCTCAAGAAACTTCTTGCTAAGCATAAGAGAAACAAATGATCGAGTATCGCCCGAATCAAACAACACCTGAACCGGTATACCGCTCACATGGAACGATCCTAAACACACACACACACACAAATATATATATATATATATATATATATATATATATATATATATATATATCAATATCATGAACATCATATAAATAGTTCAGAGGGGAAGAATCATACCCGTCACCACATTGGGTGCAACACGTACCTCCTCGGTAGTCAACTAGAAGGCCCGAGTCCTCAGCACTGGAGCCTCTACCTTGCCTTGCTGGCCATTAGTAATCCATAGGGTCGCTGGAGCTAGCGCTTTCACTGGCGCTGCTGTTGTCAACTGGGGGCAATTGGCCTTCTTATGGCCCTTATGGTTGCAGTGGAAACACAACAACTCGGATGTCTGAATAGTTGGTGCAGGGGTGGTACAATCCCTGATGAAATGCCCCATCTTGCCGCACTTGTAGTAGCCCGATGATCCCAACCTACACGCTCCCTCGTGCGGCCTACCACATTTCCTGCAGCGGCCCTATCCTGACTGGCCTTTCGTCCTACCATTTGATCCCTTTGGCTTCTTTCCTGAAGCCCCAGTCATCTGCCCCTCCTCCATCTTCCTCTTCCGGATGTGCTCTAGATCAATCTCCCCCTCCCTTGGTCTGGCAATCATGGAATCCAGGGTAGGGCAAGCTAAAAAACTAACATGCTTCCGAATGTCGGCTTGCAACATGTCATGATAGCGGGTCCTCCGTATCTCCTTATCTCCCACATACTGGGGCACCAGTAACACCCTCTCTCGGAACTTGGTGGTGATCTCCGCTACTATCTCAGTCGTCTGCCTCATATAAAGGAACTCCCGGGCCAACTGCTGGAGTTCCATCGCAGGTGCGAACTTAGCCCTGAACTGGGTCACAAAATTTGGCCATGTCATAGCCTCAATAGCCGAGGCTCCCAAAGAGTCACCAACTGACTCCCACCAATCTTTGCCCCGTCTCTCAATCACCCTAATGCATATCTCACCTTCAACCCCTCAGGGTAGAAGCTGGTCAACTGTGCAGACTCAATGTCTACAATCCACCGCCTGGCCACAATGGGGTCTTCGCTGCATGGAAATCCGGCGCACCACTGCCCATGAAGTCCTTGAAGGATAGCATGTGTGATCCTGGCTGGCTGGTCACCATGTCACTCCTGAACGCCCTGAGGCGATCCTCCATCAGCTTGATAATCCCTTCCTTGATCGACCCAAAGATGACTAGGGTCGCATCAAGGATGCCTCTAGTGATCTTGGACGCGATGAACTCGTGCAGCCTCTCATCCACTGTCTCGGAACCTGAACCTGAACCCGAACCCAATCCCTCTCCTGAACTACCAACTGCTTGCCTCGGATGTAGTACCACCATTCTGCAATACATCTAGAGGGATCATATCTATTTCAAGTTTCCCGGTCTCGTCTCAGCCTTCCTCGACTCAAGTACAGATCCTCTGCTTTCAGTAGTACGGGCCCATAGTACCTTCCACATCTATCCATATGTTCCTCAAGAACTGCCTCGACTCCACCAAGTCCCTTCTACTACTGCTGTTCTCTGCTACTCTCATTCCAGACTTGCCCTGGGGTACCTCTAACTCCATCGAAGCCAGTACTTAGCTGCTGAAGGGCTCTTTGCAATGCCAATTAGCCACCATATGGATACAGTCACATGCCGCGAGGCTCAGATAATCCTTCGAGTAAGGGGCTCATCCCAACAATGGTTAGGACTCAAACAAGAGCTAAACTGTAGGGTCAAGTCCAACACTCTAAGGTTATTCGACCCTAGTAGCATGTGACCTAACGTACCCACCTAATAGCTAACTCCCATCACTCTGAGCCCCACATAGCACAAAGCAAGCATCATTCAGACAAAAAGGATCAAGCTCAAGAAATTATATCCATATAACAGGAATCTGTACTAGCATGCGATATAAGCTCATGTAATCAGGCATAACCTAAGCAGGCTATCCTATCTCTGTCTAGTCAACACTATCATGCAGCTCAAAAGCACATATAGCAGGCACATAAGGTATCCTTCCACAATCCTTAGTCATAATCTAGCATGTTTTTCTACTGAAACTGATAATCATAACATAAAATTGTATGGGTACTTTGGGGAAAAATTTACTTGAGCTCGGCCGGTTGCGCACATCATACGTTGTTCTTTCTTAAAACTTTTGAACTTAACTTTTATAAAACCATTTTCCTTGTAAAAATCTTTTAATCCCTCGGTTTGAGTCCAGACATCCCCGACGGTGTGTCTGAATCCCTTAAACCATGGCTCTGATACCAACTTGTAACATCCCAAAATTCAAAGCCATTTTTTTTAAATAAATTATAACATAAAAACCATAGATATAAACATTCATAATGATAACTCATGCCACAACCAATATGTCAATAATCTAAAACATGCCACCATAAAAACCACTTTTTTCAAAAGTAAAATGAATCAGAGTACATTCCCAATAATCTCATAATACGGAAATCCAACGTGTGTATGTATTATGTGCAGCTGCCGCGCTGACTCCTTCCCCTTCGCTGAAGAGGTACCTGAAACAAAATTGAAAAACTGTAAGCATGAAGCTTAGTGAATTCCCCTTTTATACCACATACCATACAATCACATAGCATACATACTGCCGGCCAATTCTGTGGTGCTCGACCTACCCGGTCCGACCATTCTGGGGTGCCGACCTACCCGGTACGGCCATTCTGGGGTGCCGACCTACCCGTGTCAAGCCATTCTGGGGTGTTGACCTACCCGTCGGTCCTAACAACCGATCCTCGGGGACTATTCCACCCCTACTGCTACTATCACATATATCATAACATAAACATACAATCAGACATATATGGGGTGTCCGAACTACCCTTCGGTCCTAACAACCGAATAGGGGGACTATTCCCTTCCTACTACCACTATCACATATAACATATCATGCTAGCATATAAACACATCATCACATACCCTCAGACGTATTTGGGGTGCCTGACCTACCGTTCGGTTATAACAACCGAACTCTACTACTATCACATATAACATATCATGCCAGCATATAACATATTAGGTAGTATCAAACCTAGATGATATCACAAAGACAATCATCTAACATACAACTCCTACTGGTGGGCTGGCATTGTGGCCGTAGACCCACCGTTACTGGAAGGTAACTCACCTCTTAAGGCTGACTGCTGAAAAGTTGATCTGCAGATGTCAGACTGTTGCTCCAGTGGTCCTTCGTCTATATAATTCACATAATACACTTAGTCAGAAACTGATAACTACTCGTAGGGTAACATGACCATTTTACCCCTGACCAAGTCAAAGTCGAAGTCAACTTCCAGTTAACCTGACTTGCTAAGTTGGGCCTCTAACTCGTCAAGTCACTACCCTTCATATGTTCTTCTTCACGCTTCTACTCATCGATTTTAGCAATGACTTGACGAGTTCTTCTAAAACAACCTCAATGAACCTTCATCCGACTCACCGAGTTGTATGAACAACTCATCGAGTTCATCGTCATCCTACAAACAAGTCGTATCCTTGACTCACCGAGTTGTATGAACAACTCGTTAAGTTCATCTTTAAAAGTTGAGAGATTTCCTTGGACTCGCCGAGTCTACTCAAGCACTCGTCGAGTCCTATGAACTCCAGGTTTATGGCTAATTCCAATGCGTTGGGTCACTCCGATGGACCCTCTAAGGCCATTCTAAGACTTACTGGGTTCCTTTGAACCCTAACAGAAAAGGGGAGTCAGGCCTCGGACTCGTCGAGTCCCAAGAACAACTCGGAGAGTCGAGGTTGTTCAAGTTTTGTTTCTCGATTTCTGATGTACAATTCTTGTCCAAAAGATAGATCTAGGCTCCTAAGATCGATCTAGCACGTAAAGTTACAAACTTTACGCGCATGCATGGGAGAATAAGCTCAAAAGGTTCTAAAATAAACTCTTAAAATGCATGGGGCTTTCTAAGGCCCCAAAGTCAGCCAGTTTATGCCTTGTAGTCCCCTAAGGACCTTGGATCTGGAGTCTTTGCCTCAACCATGGTTGCACTCATAAATGGTCACCAAAAATTGCTCCTTAAAGCCCTAATTTACTCCAAAAAGGGATCTATAACATGAATGAGCAAGGTATAAACTTTATACCTCCAAAGACCTGTAGATGCAACATAAACTCGGGATCTTCTGAATTCCTCTTGGTTCTTCAAGCTTTTCTTTCCTTCTTATGATCACCAATCACCAAAATCCACCAAAGAGGCCTTATATTTTCATCAAAGACAATTAGGGTTTAATGTGAGGTGTTCTGAGAGCATAGGGGACGAAGGAGGCTGAATAAGATGTTTAAATAGGGTGCAAACCCTTGGAATAGGGTTTTGTCCAGACAGGGTCTACTCATCGAATCTTGCTGCCGATTCGATGAGTCCGCCACTTATCCCCCGGGTCCTAGTCACTTCTAGTCGATGAGTTGGGCCTTTAACTCGCCGAGTGCATTCCAAAATGTGAAAAATACTTGAATAAGATACATACTAGGAATCGGGTGCTACACAATACCAACTAAACGTTAATCATATCAAGATGATTTTCATATAATTCCAATTTCCAAGTATAAATGCCAACTAGACATTAACCATAACCAAGTTCAGTTTCGACCTTCACTTATAAGTCATAACCATTAACCAATAAAAGCAAATACCAAATAACTACTCGATAATATCTATCAACTCTACCACATTTCCACATCCATTGTTAATCGCATCTTCCAATTCTAATATAAACCATAAATAAAAAGAAGTAGGAAGCTAGTACATAATCATAGATTTGGTAATTAAGTAATAACAAAAAATTGTTACCTTTGGTAACATCATCTTAAAAAACGTCTTCAATGTACAATCGGAATTTTTGATTTTATTGCTCAATCATTGGTGCAAACGAAAACCTCTATTATGTTTGTGGGCAAGTTTGTTTGGCACCCATCTAATATTTGACTGCTTATACAAAAATCTGCCTTAGACGCCACAATAGAAATTTGAATTACCGAAACATCTACCAGCATAAACAACAAAGTGTTAAAATATAATAAATGCAATAAAAATTAAATAAATATTTAAAATTATAATTTATACCATTAGAGATATAATCATGTAACAGAATGTGTTTTGTTTTCACCAAAGTAGAATATCAAACTCCTTATTGTATTGAATTGTCTGCTTGTTTAAGTATCGCATCAACTCTACTTCCGTTGAAGTCTTTGGGTTCTTTGCTTCTACTAAGAAATCTCCCATGAGGTCACTCTCATCATCAACATACACTACATTGAGAGGATTCTTTATTTGTAATTTTGTACCCATTAAAAAAAATCTCAAATATCCTTTCAAGACTGTGTATTTAAGACATAACCTTCAAAGTGACATCCGAGTTGGACATGTGATTATTTTATGTTATCTTGAACCTAACCAACCTTTCAAATTTCAGCTCCATATGCAACACATTCTTAAAGTACATAAAGACGTTCAGTTTTTTTATGTTTCCCCTCTATTTGTCGTATTAGCTTATCATATCGTCCCATACAACACAAAATAGGAGACTTACCGACTATTCCCTTATATGTTTATACACATCATGTATTTCCCCAAAAAACTGATGAGTGATTGGTTTTGTTGTCATTGATACTAGGTCAGTTTTCACCTTGAAGTTCTCAAGAAACCCAATTATAACCTCTCAAACTTTGAAATCTTATTCCTGCAGGAGGAATAACATCTTGTGAAAAGGTATCATCTAGCAAGATAAACAAAATGTTTGTTTAAAAATAGATTTAATACCTAAGTTTAAGGGCATGCGACTTAGTTACTATATAAACAAAAGACATTTACACAATCTAAAATGTACATTAAATAGTGAACTACGGAAAAAAATCTAGGTTAATCAGAACAATAAAAAAGAAGTTATCGCGATTTTAAATTGGAGTGATATTGTTCTAAATACTGAAACAAAAAAAAACTTTAATAATCCTTTTTTAGGGGCTTGGAACTCAATGAATATATAAAAAAAAGTTTAAAGAATTTCAAAGTTAGATAAGACAATGAACTAGATTATGAAAAGCATTAATGGTTGATTAGACTAATAACAAAGATGCTATGGTAGTTTAAGGTGGAGTGATAATTCCACCCAATGATTAAAAAAAACAATGGAATAAAACCGAGAATTACCTTTAACTTCAATGTTGTCATAGGTTCCAATTCCACCACAATTCGATAATGTGTATTTCATGTTCCATTACATGGGGCAATCATTGCACATAAACTTCTTTGATTCCACTTTAAGTTCGTTTATGCAGTCTTTAAAGCTTGGAACACGTTGAGTCGTGTTTCTAATGTAGCATATGACCCTTTGCATGGATTTAACACTACTTTAGTGTTGATCTAACCCATCTCTAACAATAATATGTAGTTTGTGGGCCATACACCCTATGTGTAAGTGTTTTCCCCCGATGTACGAACTTTGTAGTTATTTTATTAAAAAAACCTATTGTTTTGTCCTTTGCACTTAGATTATGTATCGTTATGCTCATGACATTATTAGTACCCCACCCTTTAATGCAATTTAATAACTTGCATTGTTATCTACCTCATAATTATCCAATGGTCTAAAGTTAATTATCCTTTTGTATAAACCCAACCCTAGTCAATAAAGTGTGTCATGATCACCATATAACTCACGCTTTGTCATGAGCTTGTCCAAGTGTCAATGCTTAAATGTATCATATTTAAGGTATTAAATACAATTTTAATAAACTAAGTCATTTCTTCAAGAAAATAATCGACAACAATTTTTGAAATTATAGTTCTACTTGGAAAAACCAACTTCTCGTTTAATGTGTTAATGTACTCAACAAAAGCTTAATTCTCTACAAACTTAAAGGATAGTTCACTCAATACAAATAAGTTTAACAAAGCCTTTTTAATTCTTTTATCATCGTGTTTCCAAGTACCAATACTATCATCTCGTATTCTTCTTTTTTAATTGTATAATGACGTGTTTTTCCAAAAAATTATGGTTTTTATATATATAATTACATGTTTATTCGTACGACACTTATGTCCGTATAAAGTTTGATAAGGTGCCATCTTGATGCTCGAGTGGAAAGTATTATTATACAAAAACTCTACCAGAGGTAAGTGTTCATCCCAGTTACCTTGGAATTCCAGGGTACACGCTCTTAGCATATCATCTAGTGTTTGAATCGTCCTTTCTCTCTGACCATCGGTTTGCGGATGGTAGGTTGTACTTAAACAAAACTTTGTACCCAATACCTCTTGTAGACTCCTCCACAACCTTGACATGAAACGACTATCACAATCTGATACAATCGTTAAAGGAACACCATAAAGTCTTACTACTTCCTTCACGTAAGCATTTTCATGCTTATTCATAGACCATCTTTCATTGGCTGCTATGAAGTGTGCACTTTTAGTGAACCGATCAACGACCACTAAAATCATGTAATGATCATCCTTCGTTCTGGGCAGTTTAGTGACAAAATCCATGGTGATGTCTTTCTATTTACCCATGGGTACAGGTAAAGGTTCTAAACTCCCCTATGCTTTCTGATGTTGTGCCTTAACTCTCGCACAGGTCACATACTCGGCCACATACTTTGCGACATCGAGCTTCATCGTCGGCCACCAGTAGTAGGTTTTCATATCCCTATACATTTTTGTGCTACCAGGATGAATTGAGTACATGGTCTTGTGAGCTTCTTCCACCAGAAGATATCTTATCCCTCCTGTCTTAGGTATCTAAATCTTATCTTGGAATACCTTTAACCCTTGATTGTTTGTACCGAACACTAACGTTTTGTCCAAACGTTCTTCCTTTTCAGTAATTTTTCTCTAAAGCTTCTTACTGAGCTTTCTTGATGCTTTCCAAAATCATTAAGACAACTTCAATCCTTAACGATCTTGGCCTTCTCCTTTCAAGGCTCACTTTTCGGCTTAAAGCATCAGCTACAACATTTGCTTTACCAGGGTGGTAAAGTATCTCACAGTCGTAATCCTTAAGCAACTCTAGCCAACATCATTGCCTCATATTAAATTCTTTTTTATCAAGGAGATATTGAAGACTTTTTTGACCAGTGAAGAGTTTGCACTTTGTGCCGTAAAGATAATGCCTCCATATCTTAAGTGCGAATACTACTGCTACCAACTCTAAATCTTGAATGGGGTAGCTCTTTTCATGTTCTTTCAATTTTCTCATTTCATATGCTATCACCTTATCCCTTTAGGTCAGAGCACAACCTAACCCAATTCCAGATGCATTGCTATAAACCGCAAAGTCTTTAACTCCATCAGGTAAAGGAAGAATTGGTGCTTCAGACAACTTCTTCTTTAGTTTCTCGAATGTTTCTTTATGTTTCTCACTCCAAGTATAAGTAGCTCGTTTATGTCAAAGATGTCAATGGAGAAGCTATCGAAGAAAAGTCTTGGATAAACCTTCAGTAATATCTGGCCAATCCCAGAAAGCTTCGAATCTCCGAGGGACTCTTTGGTCGTTCCTACTTCATCACAACTTCAATCTTAGCTGAGTCAACCGTGATACCTTCTTGGTTAACCACATGACTCGAAAATTTGAATTCTCAAATCCAGAAATCACATTTGGAAAACTTTGTGTACAACTTCTCCTTTTTCAATACTTCCAACACTTCTCGCAGGTGCTTGCCATGCTCCTGCTGGCTCTTTGAGTAAACTAGAATGTCATCTATGAACACTATCATGGATTTATCGAGGAATGCTTTAGAAACCTTGTTCATCAAATCTATGAATGCTGCTGGGGAATTGATTAGTCCAAATGATATAACCAAGAAGTCATAGTTTCCGTATCTTGTTTTGAATGCGGTTTTCTCAATATCATGCTCTCTCAGCTTCAGCTGATGATATCCTCACCTAAGATTGATCTTTGACAAATAGCTCGAACCTTGCAGTTGATCGAATAGGTCGTCAATCATTGACAATGGGTACTTGTTCTTCATTGTTTCCTTATTCAGCTCTCTGTAGTCTTTGCACATCCTCATGCTTCCATCCTTTTTTTCACGAATAACACCAGAGCTCCTTCATCTATGCACATCCAACAATTCATGAGGTTGCATCATAAGCTCCTTCATCTCTGTTCATTCTAGTCAATATGGTGCTTTTGCTATTGGTGTCATTCCAGGTTACAAGTCTATTCGAAACTCTACTTGTCTATCAAGGGGTAATCTGGGAAGATCTTCAGGAAAGACTTTCGGATAGTCACACACCTTTGGTATACTTTACATCTCATTCTTCTCCTTCTTAGCATCGATTATGAATGCCAAGTACGATGTGCATCCTTTAGACAAACATTTCATGGCCTTCATCAGGAGAATGATTCTAGAATTTACTATGTGCTTGTTCCCATACACCATAAATGACTCTTTTCTAGGAGGGTTTACCATCACTATTTTCTTCTTGCACAATATCTCAGCATCATTAGCGCTAAGCCAATCCATTCCTAGTACGGTGTCAAAACCATTCAACTCAATGGGTAACAGCTCCTCGTGGAATTCTTTTCCGTTCAAGTTGATGACGATATTCTTAATGCAATCGCTCATAGGTATGAATTTACCACCGGCAACTTCTACAAATAGGGTATTATCAAGTTTTTCTATAGGAAATGCTAGTCTTCCACCAAATTTATGTGACATAAAGGAGTAGTTTTCTCCGGAATCAAACAATATATTGGCAGGCAATCCATTTACAAGAAAGGTACCTGAAGCAACGTCCGCTCGAGATGTGCCTTTCCTTATTTCACGACTTCCAGGGTCATCTGGAAATCTCTCGCCTTCAACTTCGGTGGGATATTGGGGCTCTTTCTTCTTCGAACAGTCCCTCGAGATGTGCCTTTCCTTATTTCACCCATAACAAAATTTTTTTTTGTTAAAGGTGCACTCATTGGCATAATGCCCAGGCTTTCCATGCTTAAAACAAGTGACCCCCCATCACATTTCCCATGGAGCTTCTTTTTTCACTTTTCACACCATTTCGTTTTGCCTTATCCTCCTCTCGAACTAGACTTCGAGGATTTACTTTTCTTCTTAGATCTTGAAGATCCATTGAACTTTCTATTCTCATCAACCTCAGTTCTCTCTAGACCCCTTTCTCTTAACTGAGTCTCAACATTATTGGCTGTTCTGACGACTGCCTTCAACGTGCTTTCCATTTTGACTATTGGGCCAAAGTCTGATGGCAATCCATTAGCAAATTTCTCTATCTTGGCGAGTTCAGTCAGCACCAGTTATCGAAATAACTTCATCTTCTCGATGAATGCAGTAGCATAGTCATCAATGCTTATTTTCCCCTTCTTCAATATATGGAACTCATTGTTTAGATCTATCTGATCTATTTCGGAGTAAAACTGCATTTTCAACTACTCTATGAACGCTTCCCAAGACATATTTAGAGCTCCTCCTCGTGGCATCGTATCCACTAATAACTTCCACCAGCTTAAAACTCCGTTCTTCAGTTGTCTGACCGCAAAGACAGTTTTCTGCTTGTCGCTACAGTTGCAACTTTAAAATACCATCTCCATTTCGGAGATCAAGTCTATAATCTCTATTGGCTTTGGGCTTTGAGAAAGACTTGGTGGTTTGGCGCCCAAGAAGTTCTTATACATATGTCTATCTCTATCCTTTCCCCTCTCCGGGTCATTCCTTTCTGCCACTGGGGGTTCCACTTGACTGATAGTGCGGCTGTATTCCCTTCCTCTAACTATTTATCATTAAGTTCTAGCTGTTCAACATGAATCGCAGGTTCATCCCTATTATTCAGAATAGTTGCACTATTTCTTCCCCCTCTTCAGCTGTCATAGCCTAATTCATGGCTTGTATTCCAACCATCGTGACTGGCTCCGATGCAACTTCTACTATTGGCACCTGCTTAATCACTTGGGGATGAGGCCGCTGATTCCTGTTTTCATTCGCGTTTCCAGCTCCACTTTGGGTTCCCACCATGTTGATCTATACACCAAAGTAGGTCAATTTAGATCTTTATTTATGATAGATGTTTAAATCCTACTTATGTAACAACCCGAAGTTGTTCATCGCCGAAAACCCATTCTACCCGTATAACTCACCGTATATCGAAATGTTCCAATGTCGTTTTTGGGTTTAGTTAATCAAACATATGTGTTTAATTAATGATAATGAGTGTCCAAACCTCTTAGGAACTCATGAATTTAGCCCAAAATGTTTATTCCAAAAAGTTTAGAAACGTCCCCGCCGGGTGACGGAAACTTAATCGGGTGCGACCTAAAGCCTCGTTTAATGTCGGTATCGGGTAGAATTCCTCCGTGTCCAAGTTTTAGGATCTATATAAACATGTTTAAACATTCATTTGAAGCTTTTTCTTCCTCTCTCTACTCTCTCTCTAACCTCTCTCCTAAATCCAAATTTTAAGGGTCCATAACTCAATTTTAAGGCCTCAAATCCCTAAGGTACCTTCCTAACCTTAATGTATAGCATATTTGGCTTCCAAATTCGGGATTTAAACATGATTTAAGGTCTTGAATGTGATTTTACGGCCTTGGTTGAAGCTTAGGCCGTAAACACATAGTTAAGGGGTTTTTAAGCCCTAAAACCCTTCCAAATCACAACTAGACTTTAGATATAGCTAAATGACTTCATGGAATGGACTTATAACATTTTAAACATGGATTTTGAGTGATTTGAAGGAGTTTATGGCCAAGGCACATGCTTGGGCCGTAAACTCATGTATATGGGGTTTTTATGACCTTAAACCCTTCCAAAACCTTAACAAGACATGGATATGAATTCTAGAATAATTGCTTTAGCCTTAGAACACTTTAAACATCAATTTTGAGGGATTTATATGAGTTTACAGCCAAGGCTTGTGCTTGGGCTGTAAACTCCTTGGAACATGGTTTAAACTCACATCTAAGGTGTTAGAAAGCCATCCAACACCACGAAAAGCCTTGGAATAAATCATACAACCAACCAAAAATAGTTTAGGGGCTTTAAACACAGCCAAACTTACCCTAGGAGAGTTTATGGCCATGAGGGGGGTATCATGGGCCGTAAACTCCAAAAACCCCTCAAAAGTCCCATAAAAATTCATGAAAGGCCTTGGAACAATTTTAGCAATCACATGTGATTTGTTTGGAACCAATAACACACTCATTCATGGGGATTTGAGAGTTTACGGCCATGAGTCCTATGCTAGGCCGTAAACTCCCTTAAATGTGTCTATTTGGTGTTTAAAAATTATTCCAAGCCCTTAAACCAAACCTAGAAATTATTCCCTAAGTGTTTGAAGCCATTTTGCACCATAAACTACCCCACCATGAGTTTACGGCTGTAAACTCATGGGGAGGGGGTCATTAGGGCCGTAAACTCCCTAAGGAGTTTACTTTTGGAGTCCCATTTCAATATCCTAGCTATATGTGTCCCCAAATGTCACCCGAGTCCCTCCAAACACTTGTATCGGGGTGTTTTCGTGACTAGACGTAATTGTCCCTATCAAATAATCAATCTAAGTCCTAATTAAATGCAAATGTGTATCTTTACATTATACTTAGGAACCTCGTGCATTTGCAAGCCCCGGACCAACGTTTAGTATCCGAAATCGTCACGTTTCTCGTTCGGTGAGTTCATACCCCTACGCTTTTTCCGTGTTTTTCAATGTTTTCAGGGGGGGAATACAAGCAAACTATAACTGTTTTCAAAACTTAACATTGATGTGTTTCAAATAATATCTGGCAAATTTATAAACACTTTTACCCCTTATGTATTATGTTGAGCATAAGGGATGATTTATCAACTACAACTAAATGGATTTTAGTTAAGAAAATAACCAAACTAATCAAATTATTATAGGAATAATTTGGGGTTCTTTATTGTTCGTTTTATCATGTACTAATATGTATATAAAGTTATTAGATAAACTATGTCTAATTCAGTTTATCTCCGTATCATTTGAATGTATTTCCAGATAGTTTCATTGTATATATCTATATTCGCTCTATTATGTTTCATAATATTTTGTATGTTTGATATTGTATGAGAACCCTGTGAATAGTTTAGTACTAGTCTGTGAGTTAGTCACTACCCTTTATGGATGATCAGTAAATCCTCCCCGGAAGTGTAACCAGAGTCTCCTGGAGGGAGAGCGAGGAATTTGTGAATAGATATATTCAGGACTGACAATCCCACACCTTAACTGCTAGCCACAGTTAGGCGGGCACGCCTGGGGTGACAAATTTCTGGATATCATTCGACGTCTGACAAGCGTCAAGGAGGTCTCGTTGTCGTATTAGCATGGTTACCCGACTCACAATATGTATTAATATAAGTTTATTGACAGCATTGTTTTGGGTTTGGTTTTGACTTTGTTTCGATTCCGTATCTACTTTTTACATGGTATCTATAACTTGTACGGGATGTTTGTCCCATGTTTTTTAACTATATCTTATACGGGATAGTAATCCCATGGTTTTGGATCTATAACTATTACGGGATAGTAATCCCATGGTTTATACCCATATCTTGTCCGGGATAGTGACCCCATGGTTTTCAATCTATATCTTGTCCGGGATAGTAATCCCATGGTTCCCAATCTATATT
Organism: Lactuca saligna; assembly: GCF_052625555.1. NCBI lineage: Eukaryota > Viridiplantae > Streptophyta > Magnoliopsida > Asterales > Asteraceae > Lactuca > Lactuca saligna. Next base: position 93,212,307 of record NC_136418.1, read on the forward strand.
TTCATATACATCAAATTATCTTGTGTCTAGTCCGGGATAGTAGTCCCATGGTCTTAAATCTGTATTTCCATATGTATCAAACTATCTTATATCTCTTTCGGGATAGTAATCCCATGATTTTCAACATATACTTTTGTGTATTAAACTATACTTTGTGATATACAACTGGTCTTACAATTAGGAAAATATGGGATTTTCCTGGGGTAAAATACAACACGTAATCAAATTGGTAACAAATGATAACTAAACTAACTTTACGTAAGAAAATATGGGATTTTATTGGATAACAAACCTTTTCGGAAAACTAAAGGAAATTCGTACATTTTTAGAATAACAAACATCTTATGAACTCACCAGCTTTATGCTGATTTTCAAACCGCTTGTATTCTCAGGTCCAAGTTAGACAGGTACCCGGTGATATCTTTTGGTGAAGACGGAGTGCTCAGAAGACTCGTCTCAACTTTTGTTAATATGATGCATATGTATATCTTGTATAACTTTACTTTTTAAACAAATGTAAACTTTCATATACATGTAATGTAATGGTTGTTTACTGTGATTACTATGTAGATTGGACTTGATACACAACGTGGAGTCCACCCCGGAAATGTTTCCGCCTTTGATTTTCGGGGTGTGACAAATTATCACTCCGAAACGTTACATGCTAGTTCTAGTATTGTAGTCGTAAGCTTAGAATCCTAAACACATAAGGTTTCCAGATCCAGTCGACACCAAACCTTAGATCCGAACAAATAATAGAAAATGCGAAAATATAATGCATTTAGCACATAAAAGCATTTTAGGAATCTTTCCTAAAATAAACTAGTGCTCGTGTCTAAAATATAGTAGACACTCATCTTACAATCATCACTTAGCATTCTATGTTTAAGTATTGAAATCCTACAAATTCCTAGTTCGCTTAAACTAATGCTCTGATACCAACTGTGACATCCCCAATTTCACGGCCATAAAAGACCAATTTCGTTTATGCTTTAAAATAAAATGCGAGTAACTTTTTTTAAAGAAAGTGTTGCGGAATTTGTTACCAAAAGAAAATATGATAAAGTTTTACCAATGAATTTCCGAGGAAACGTATTTTCATTACATTACAAACTTTGGGAAGTCATTGTCAATACAGATCAAAAGCATAAACAAAACATCATAGGCCACTAATCTAAATTGGCCTAAAAAAACCACATATGCCTTATAACATATTATTTATTTTCTACTGGCCTATAATCCATAATCTTGCGTTAGATCATCCAACAATGCCTTTGCCACTACCTGTAATACAAGAAATTGAGTGGGTAAGGCTGGGGAGCCTAGTGAGTATATAGGTCTTTTAACCCACAATAAATATGTTTATTACTTTCAACAATCTTTCAAACCGATTAACCTTTCTCGTTATCCTCCTTTTACGTCCCTAAAGCATCTATTGTAAGGGATCTATCCTAAAGAATTTCATTGGGGTGGACACTACTGCTAAGGGGATTCCTCAGCCATATATGCCCGTAAGGCAACCATGAGGGGTATGGAGTACACCCCTGAAAACATCGTTCACAAACACCTACAGGTTTCGAGCCTACTAGCATTCCACTGGACTGTCTAGAAAAGTCTGTGGTCGTCATCTATACTCTACTAGATGACTGGAACATCGTCAACATCGACGCCTCTCATCATTATATTTCATCACACATATAAATTTTGAAAACCAAACTCCATGTGATTTTTATTTTGTTCAAAATTATTTTAGCATGTGAAATACTAATTTATCAACCACACGTAGTAATTGCATAAAATAAACAACACAAACATGCATAAAAATATATGTGCATAAACATAACCAACTAATGACATTTTTTGTGAACCAACACACAAAATGTCAAGTCCATTATTAAAGGGACATTTTAAGGGACCAAAAAATATTCTTGTAAGATTGTTGTAGAAGCTCTCACTTGAGGAACCACCCATTTTTGCAAAAGATTGGAAAAGCTTATCGAAAGAAATTTTTCAGCAACTATTGCTAAAAGTCCAAAATCTCTTAAGAAATAGCATTAGTGACATTTTTCAAAAACTGTCACTAAGTCTCACCATGCTTCTTAATTTCAAAAATTGCTTTTCGGTCTTCAAAAAATGGCTCCAAATTCATTTCTTGTTACATTTTGATACAAATAAATTATTTTTAACAACTAATCTATTATTTACAAAGATTAACCAAGAAACTAATCTATTTAATTTATTACATACCATATGAATAAATTAATTATTACAACATTCTTATAATAAAAACAACAAACAAAACAACACAACAAACACAATAGTCGTTAACTAGTTTATGTACATCATACATATCAACATGCACATTAAGCAACCTTTGTTTTTCTAAGACAACTTGAAATGAAAAAAGATACATGAAACTTTTGGCACAAAAAAATACAAGTTATAAAGTTGTCATCGAAAATATATATGAACTTGTTTTTATACAAAACCAAGTTATCCATATTCTCCGAAAACTAAGATTTCCAAAAATCAAAAAACCTAACCAAACTTGCAAGGTGGCTCTTAATATCATTTGATGGGTTTTATTCAAAAGTTAGTTTTAAAAAAAGAAGATTTGGAAGCAGACTACTTAGAAATTATAAATAACATAAAACAAGTTTATACTGAACAAGGATCATCTTGTAATTTGTAGAAATATTAAACACCAACCAAGGAAATGATAAAAGAATCACAACCTTTTTTGGTCTTTAAGTCCTGTTTGGAGGTTTGGAAGTTGATGAAGAATGATGAACTTTAGAGACACCAACAATGATTCAACTTGATGTAGAATGCTAGTTCTTTTGTATAAAACACTTAAATCTTAAGCTTGAAGCAAATACCAAAGTATTTGATCTAGGAGAGCATAAGCAAGTGTTCTTCTTTGAGTGATGAATAAAAAAAGAGATATATAAGATGCACCATGCATCTTACATTTTTTTACCATCACAAATGAGAAGTCATGAAAGCCTTTCTTAAACTTTTTACATTACCCAAGAGGTCTTACATTTTTAGACAAGCAATGACTACATTATAATTTTTAATTTTATGCTTTCAGAATCGTTCTTTCTTTGTTGGTTTGTAGGATGCCAAATCAACGGATGTTAAGGGAGGTCTAGATAAGTACATTTGGGGTTCTACGTGTTTTCAATGTGAAGCTCTCGGTCCCTTAGGGTTATTATTGCCTACTTATGGGATCCTACCCTTTTTAGAGTTTTTGATCCAATTAAAGGTGTTGGTTTTCTTGCCATTACAAGTATGTGGCTGAGGCTAAATAAAACATCATGTCTGGTTAATGTATGAACCACAGGACCCATCTAAGAAAAGCATTCTCTAGAATAATTTGTATGATCCTATAACCTCTGATCGTGATTACCATCAGTTCGTTGTTGGAGATTTCAATGTTGATCCTTTTCCAGAAGAAAGACTAGGTTCTAATTTCCATCCCAGCACATACTAATATTTTAATAAGTTCATTCATTCTGTTGATTTATTGGACCTAAAAATGGGTGGACGTCGTTTTACTTACATGAGCTTTTCTGGTAATAATCATAGCAAGCTTGACATATATCTAATGTCTCGAAATTTTCTCAATTTCTGGCCACACCTAAACGTCACTGCTCTCCCACGGTTACATTCATATAACTATTCTGTAATTATATCTTCCAATCATTTTGACTTTGGGCCATCTCCATTTTGATTTTTCAATTCTTGGGTGAGGGAGCCTAATTTTTGATGCAATGATAATGAATAGTTGTAGCTTCAACTCGAATTTATGGCACTCATATGCGTATATCTCTCCTCTCCTTACTTGTAGGAAAGTTAAAAAAGCTTGAAAGAACATTTAACATGAAAGACCCACACTTTCATATGATTGAGAGAACCACTTTCATTAATACTTAAAACTACATCATATTACTCCGAAACATGCTACATGCATATTTATGAATAATATTTTACATTGATAATTTGATTACAAAAGACTGGTTAAAACCGACTAAGTTTTTATATATATTACAAAACTACCCAGGGTGTTATAATTTTTATACATACACGATCACTAAATACCAAAGTAATAATATAAACTATTCTAAATCTTCCAACACTAAATGACTATACTGGATCCTTATTACCTGCAACAGTTAAACACTAAGATGGATAAGTGGTCACGCTTACTATGTTCATTAATAGATATAATATAACGTTATGTCATATATATATATATATATATATATATATATATATATATATATACTTCAATAAGGAAGAAGCAAAGAGGAACAAGGAACAACAAAGACATATGCGAATCATGTGACAAGCTTTCCATATCAATCAATGATTTGATTCAAAGATATACAATCAATGAGACATAACAATTTCAATACTTGATATACATCAATAAAGCTTCAGCCAAAATGGCATAGAAGACAAACATTTTCTGATTAAAAGTTTTGGTAGATTTTAGGCTTTCAGCCCAATCTAACCTTCTGCCAATGCCATAGGGTAGAAGTCATTCTCTTATGAGACATGCTCTACATGGCCAGAGGCTACATACCAATACTACTGTGATACTAGTCCTTTCACAGATCACATAGAAAGGGTACAACTTTGCTACCAGAATATCATTAAATAATAACACGAGATAATAACATGGAAGAGCACATAGCACATATAACACGTAACATACAACTGTTCCTATATATTGAACTCATCGTGAATTAACTTGAGGTTAAAATAGTAATTTTGGCAGGACTTCGTTACTATAATTAACTTTCTTCGATGAAAACCGAGAGCTTTATTGAAAATTTAGCATTGCGAGGGTTGAGTATCAAACCGAAAAGATGAAATTTTTAGGCTCTTCGGGCACTTTGGAACGTATTTCGGGTGTTGGGTATGATCCCGGGGCTTTGGGGGATGCTAAGTAGCTTAAAAGAGGGCATAAGGGTGAAAAATGTGAGAATTTCTAACCTTAGCCAGGAGATCTCGCACCACCGTTTTATAGGGTGCGAGGTTTGGATCTATGGCCGAAAAGAAGACACACGACATTAGATGCGAGGGCTAGACATCGGATGCGTGGCCGCATACGCGTCTTGCTTTGGACGCTTCCAACGCAACACACGTGTCGGAAGCCTGCTGTACCGCGCCTTCGATCCGAGGAAGGTGCGACACCAGTCGGACATGGGGCATCTGCATGTGAGGGTACGTGGCTGAACATTGGCCATGCGAAATTCCTTAGATTTTGTCATTTTCTCGGTTTTTGTGTCCCAAACTTTAAAAATCCATAACTTTCGTATACGAGCTCCATTTTAGACGTTCTTTATATATACGTGTATGTGAAATTATGCTCTACAACTTTCGTTTAGACTCTATTGGCTAATTTTGACTTTATTTTTATTATTCTATTTTTAACAGGTCGAGATAGGAAAAGTCTGTGAAAAATTGATAACTTCTTCATCTGATGTTCGTTTTCGTCTGTCTTTTTACCATTGTACTACTATTGATGAGACCTTCGATTCTCATTTAGGTTGTGTCGGCTAAAATCACTCGGTCTTTATTTCGAGTTTTTAGCTGTCTACTACTATTCCGAAACATAGAAAAATCATAACTTCCTCATACGAAGTTAGATTTGGACGTTCTCTTTATGAAAATTCTTGGTTTTAGGAATACTACAACTTTCATTTAGATCACTAAGGCTAAAAAGTAGTTTATGGAAAACTCTCTTGTAGCACCTGGTTCCTGGTACGTAAAATTTATCTTAGTACTTTTCATTTTTAGCCCTGGACTCGGCGAGTTATAGGTCCGACTCGCCGAGTAGAGACAGGATCCAGAACACGTTTAAGTTGGCGACTCTACGAGTCGATATTCTTGACTCAGCAAGTCCCCGCTGTCTGATAAAACCCTAAATTTCAAGGGTTTGCACCCTATTTAAACCCTCTTGTCCACCCCCAAGCTCACCCCCTTCACCCTCAGAGCTCTCTACTTTGTTTAAGCCTTGTTCCTTGTGAGATTGAAGCATTTTTGGTGTGTTTTCTTGAAGATTTGGAGGGGGAAAGAGAGTAGATCAAGAAGAGAAGAAGGAGGCCAGGCATCCTTGTGTTATCTTAGTGATTTCCTTGAGGTATAACTCAGTTTCCCTTTGTTTTCATGCTTATTGTCCCTTGTATCTCCATGAAATTCCTTATTGAGATTTTCCCCAAGCTTGTTTGTGTATTAGAGTTGATAATAAGTTGTTTAGCCTCTAGATGTAGGCATGATTGAGCTCCAGGAGCTTGGATCTACTGCCATTATGGAGCCATAGTGCATGAAAGCCCTAAATATAATCTTTTGGTGCATTTTGAGCCCTAAACCCTCATGGGTGTTTATTTACACGTAAAGTTGGAAACTTTACGTGTAAACCATGCCCTAGAAACCCAGATCTATGAATGGCATGAGCTGGATTCAAGCAGAATTGCGTGTATAGTATTTGCATGCCGCAGACTTAGCGAGTCGAGTCGCGAGTCCCCAAGTGTTTCCCCTTTTTGTGTTTGCGGGTTGGAGTAGTGAGTCATAGGGTGTGACTCAGTGGGTCGGAAGCCAGACTCACTCATGTAGTAACTTGGCGAGTCAATGCCATGACTCGGCGAGTTCAGGGCAATCTTCTTGCCTCAAGAACGGACTCGGCAAGTTGTTCATACACCTCAGTGAGTCTCAACATAGAGTGTTCTTTAGATGAATGCAAACTCGACGAGATGTTCATACAACTCGGCAAGTAGAATAAAGGACATTTGGTCATCAGCTTAGAAGGAAAACTCATCAAGTCAATGCCAAACTCGACGAGTAGAGACGGGATAGTGGTCAGACAAAGGGATAGGGAGTCGGCGAGTTGACAAGCCAACTCGGCGAGTCGGGTCAACTGGAAGTTGACTTTGACTTTGACTCATGGTTTGGTTAAGGGTAAATGGTCAGTTTACACTGAGGTCGGTTAGCGGTATTTGACTACGTGTTTGGTGGGAATTGCAGCCAGAGGATTTCCGGAGCAGCAGCAGCAGACAGACCGTTCCCACACAGATCAACAACTACGAGGTAAGTTACCTTCCAGTAGTGGTGGGTCTACGGCCACAATGCCAGCCCACCTGTAGGATTGTATGATAGATGTTTGTGTCTGTGATATTCATCTAGGATTGCTACTACCTGGGATATGCTAATGTGCTAGTATGATATGATGATATGTGCTAGTGACAGTAGGGGGAGATAGTCCCCAGTATACCGGTCGATAGGGCCGGAGGGGCGGTCATGCCCATCCATGCTAGATAGATTATGAGATATATGTGTTATGTGGTAGTAGTAGGGGGATGAAATAGTTCCCAGTATCCAGTCGAGAGGACCGAAGGGGAGACGAGCACCCAAATATGCTAGTCAATATCCGGTCGAGAGGACCGAAGGGGGGGGGGGGGGGGAAGCTCCCAGATATACTGGTCAGTATCCGATCGAGAGGATCGAAGGGGAGGCCAGCTCCTAGATATCCAAGACAGTATCCGGTCGAGAGGACCGAAGGGGCAGGTCGGACACCCAGATATGCCTGACAATATATGTATGTTATGTGATTGTATGGTATGTGGTATGTTGGTGGAACTCACTAAGCTTCGTGCTTATAGTTTTCAGTTTTGGTTGTGGTTACCTCTTCTTCAAAGGGGAAAGAGCTGGCGTGGTAGCGGCCCATCACACACACGCTTTGTATTCCACACTATGAGATCTTCCTGGGGATTGTACCCTGATGTTGTTATGTTTTTATAAACTGATTTCCGAACACGCACACATTTATGAATGATACGATCGGTGTATGTTTTATTACTAATGTTTTGCTAATTATATGATTTTAAAAATGAAATTTTTGGCTTGTATTTTTGGGATGTTAGAAGTTGGTATCAGAGCCCTGGTTTAAGGGATTCGGACACACCTTCGGGGGTGTTTGAACTCAAATCGAGGGATTAAAATATTTTGGAAAGAGAAAATGTTTCCTGAAAGGCTAAGTAAAGGGTTTTAAGAAAGAACAAAGTGTATGATGTGCGCGACAGACCAAGGTCAAGTAAGTATTCCCCAAAGTACCCATACAAGCTTATATTATGCTTATCAGTTTCAGTAGAGCAGCATGCTAGAATAGGACTAAGGATCTAGGAGTGATGCCTTATGTGCCTGCTTTATGTGCTTCAGTGTATGAAAAGTTGCATGCTAGAATTGAGTAGACAATAGTAGGATAGCCTGTTTAGGTTATGCCTGATAGTACGAGTTTATCATTATATGCTAGTTTAGTTTTCTCTACGAGGATAGAGTTGCTTAAGATTGTTTCCTTTTGTCCAAATTTTGTTTGCTTTGTGCTATGTGGGCTTTGAGAGATGGGAGTTAGCTATTAGGTGAATACGTTAAAGTCACATGTGATCAGGGTTGAATAATCTCAGAGTGTTGGATTTGACCCTATTGCGTAGCTCTTGTTTGAGTCCTAACCGTTGTAGGGATGGGTCCCTTAATCGATGGATTATCCAAGCCTCGTCGCATGTGATTATATTCAAGTAATAGCTAATTGGCATCACAAAGAGACCTTCACCAGTTGAGGATTGGGTTGGGAGGAGTTAGAGGTTTCCTAGGGAAGGCCTACGATAAGAGTAGCAGTGATCAACGGTAGTGGAAGGGACCTGGTAGAGTCAAAGCAGTCTTTGGAGAAGGTACGGATAAATGTGGAAGGTACTATGGGCCCGTACTACTGAGAGCAGAGGATCCGTACCCGAACCAAGGAAGGCCAAGATATACCAGGGAACTTGTAGTAGGTGTGATCCCTCCAGAGGTGTCGGTATCACTAACAGTTGTTATTTCTTTTCTATTTCAGAATGGTGGTACTATGCTCGAGGCCAGTAGTTGGCAGTACAGGAGAGGGATCGGGTTCGGGATCAGGTTCCGAGCCAGTAGATGAAGGGCTATACGAGTTCATCTCGTTAGAGATCACTAAAGGCATCCTTGAGTCGACCCCCATTATCTTCGGGTCGATCAACGAAGGGATATTGGAGATGATGGAGGATCGCCTTAGGGCATTAAGGAGCGACATGGCATCTGGCCAGTCAGGATCCCGCACACTGTCCTTCAAGAACTTCCGGGGCAGTGGTGCGCCGGATTTTCACGGGGCGAAGGACCCCATAGCTGCCAGATGATGGATTGCAGACATTGAGTCTGCACAGTTGACTAGCTTCTGTCGTGAAGGGTCGAAGGTGAGATATGCAGCAGGATGTTTGAGAGATCGAGTTAGGGATTGGTGGGAGTTTGTTGGTGACTCATTGGGAGCCTCGACTATCGAGGCTATGACCTGGTCGGACTTCGTGACCAGGTTTAAGGCAGAGTTTGTGCTGGCTGTTGAGCTTCAGCAGCTGGCCAGGGAGTTCCTAGATATGAGACGGACGACGGAGACTGTGGCGGAGATCACCGCCAAGTTCCGGGAGAGGGCGTTGTTGGTGCCCTAGTACGCGGGTGACGAGGATATGAGGAGGACCCGCTATCATGACATGCTACGAGCTAATATTCGGGAGCATGTTAGTTTTTCAGCTTGCTCTACCCTGGACTCTATGATTGCTAGGGCAAGGGAGGGGGAGATAGATCCGGAGCACATTTGGAAGAGGAAGGCGGAGGAGGGGCATGTTATGTGGGCTTCGGGGAGGAAGCCTAAGGGATCAGATGCGGGGCCGAAAGGCCAATAGGGGCGGGGTTGCTGCAGGAAATGCGGCAAGATGCACGGGGGAGCATGCAAGTTGGGATCGTCAGGCTGCTACAAGTGCGACAAGTTAGGGCACTTCAGCAGGGATTGTACCACCCCTGCACCTGTGATTCAAACATCGGAGTTGCTGTGTTTTCACTGCAACCAGAGGGGCCACAAGAAGGCCAATTGCCCCCAGTTGATAGCATCAGCACCGGTTAAGGCGCCGGCTCCAGCTACCCTGCGGATTACAGATGGCCGGTAGGGCAAGGCAGAGGCTCCAGTGGTGAGGCGCCGGACATTTCAGCTGACGACAGAGTAGGCACGCGCCGCACCCAATGTAGTGACGGGTATGATTCTTTCCCTCTGCTTTATTTTGTGATGTTATGATATTGATATGTGCTCTGTGTATATGCTTTAGGATCGTTCCATGTGAACGGTATTCCTATTAAGGTGTTGTTCGACTCAGGTGCCATCCGATCATTTGTTTCTCTTGCGCTCAGCAAGAGGTTTACTGAGTCTTCGGGCATGTTGGATTTCCCTTTAGAGGTAGTGATTGTCAACGATGGATTGGTGCGAGTGTCAGCAGTATTCAGGGATTGTGTCCTAAGGTTATTTGAGGAGCGCTATTTGGTGGATTTGGTTCCTATCCCTCTGCGGGGGAACAAGGTGATTATAGGCATGGATTGGTTGAGCCCTAATGGGGTGGTGATAGATTGCACACAGCAGTGAGTGTGGATCAGGACCCCAAGTAGGGGAGAGTTGGTGATCCACGGTGAGGCACCACAGCGTGGACCTACATTATGTTCAGCAGCAAGAGCTAGGCACTACCTTCAGCAGGGTTGCGCGGGATATGTCGCGTATGTTTTGGATACCCAGGAGACGGGTAAGGCGACGGTGAGAGAGGTTCTAGTGGTGAGAGACTACACTGATGTGTTCCCGGAGGAGCTTCCTGGGATACCTCCGGAGCATCAGGTAGAGTTCAGGATCGACCTAGTTCCTGGTGCGGCTTCGATAGCCAAGGCACCCTATCGGTTGGCTACTCCTGAGATGCAGGAGTTGTCTACGCAGCTGTCGGAGCTGCTAGACAAGGGATTTATTCGACCAAGCAGTTCACCCTGGGGAGCCTCGATCCTGTTTGTGAAGAAGAAGGACGAGTCGCATCGGATGTGTATAGATTACCGGGAGCTGAATAAGGTGACAGTGAAGAACCGTTACCCACTCCCGAGGATTGACGACCTCTTTGATCAGTTATAGGGAGCATCTTGGTTCTCCAAGATTGATTTGTGCTCAGGATATCATCAGATGAGGGTCAGAGAGGAGGATGTGCAGAAGACCGCGTTTCGGATGCGTTATGGCTATTATGAGTTCGTGGTGATGCCGTTTGGGCTCACCAATGCTCCTGCCGCATTCATGGACCTCATGAACCGCGTGTGTAGACCGATGCTGGATTGGTTTGTCATAGTCTACATTGATGACATATTGGTTTATTCCAAGACACATGAAGAGCACGAGGAGCAGCTGAGAGAGGTTTTGGAAACCTTAAGGAGGGAGAGCTTGTATGCCAAGTTCTCCAAATGTGAGTTTTGGTTTCGCAAGGTGCAGTTTCTTGGGCACCTCGTTAACTAGAACGAGATTTTAGTAGACCCAGCATAGGTGGAGGCCGTGATGAGATGGGAGGTTCCGAAGTCTCCATCCGAGATTCGGAGTTTCCTAGGATTAACTGGCTACTATCGGAGATTCATCCAGGATATCTCCAAGATAGCCGTACCCCTGACACGGTTGACTAGGAAGGCCATGGTCTTTCGATAGGGTCGTGAGCAGCAGGCATCGTTCGAGATTCTAAGATAGAGATTGTGCGAGGCGCCAATCTTAGCCCTGCCCGAGGGTGTAGAGGATTTTGTGGTATATTGTGATGCGTCCATCTTGGGTTTAGGCGCGGTATTGATGCAGACAGGTCATGTCATTGCTTATGCCTTGAGGCAGCTGAAGCCTCACGAGGCGAACTACCTGACGCATGATTTAGAGTTGGGGGCAGTGGTCTTCGCTCTCAAGATTTGGCGGCATTACCTCTACGGGGTTCGATGTACCATTTACACGGACCACAAGAGTTTGAGGTATCTCATGGATCAGCCAAATCTGAACATGAGGCAACATCGGTGGTTGGACGTGGTGAAGGATTATGATTGCGAGATCCTTTACCACCCGGGGAAGGCCAACGTGGTGGCCGATGCGCTTAGCCGTAAGGCGACACCGATCAGGGATGTGTTCATGAGGATGACGGTGGTGACCCCACTCTTAGAGCAGATTTGGGAAGCTTAGCAGGAGGCTATGAAGGAGGAACATCGGAAGAGCGAGCGAATAGTGGGTCAAGCCACCTCCTTTGATTATGATAGCCGAGGATTATTGACACTACATCGTAGGGTGTGGGTGCCGTATCTCTGAGGCGTGCGCCAGATCATGATGGAGGAGGCGCACAAATCCCGATTCTCTATTCATCTAGGGGCGACGAAGAGGTATAGGGATCTTCGTCTAGACTATTGGTGGCCTTGCATGAAGCGGGATGTAGCATGGTACATCGAGTGGTGTTTGACCTGCAGGAAGGTCAAGGCCGAGCATAAGAGACTGCATGGCAAGATGCAGCCGTTGGACATCCCGTTGTGGAAATGGGAAGATATTACGATGGATTTTATCACGAAGCTTCCCAGGACCGCGCGAGGAGTAGATTCGATTTGGGTCATCGTGGATCGATTGACCAAGAGCGCCCATTTTATCCAGATCCTGGAGTGTATCTCGACCGAAAAGTTGGCCGATATCTTTATCAGGGAGATAGTGGCGCGACACGGGGTGCCAGTATCAGTGATATCAGACCAGGATGTGCGGTTCACTTTAGGTTTTGGAAGAAGTTTCATGATGAGTTGGGCACTCGTCTACATTTTAGCACCGCCTTTCACCTGCAGACGGATGGTCAGAGCGAGCGGACCATCCAGACTTTGGAGGATATGTTGCGGGCATGCGTGTTAGACTTCGGTGGTAGCTGGGATACCTATCTTCCCTTGGCTGAGTTCTCGTACAACAACAACTACCACGCGAGTATTGACCGTCCCCCATTCGAGATGTTGTACGAACGGAGGTGTAGGACCCCGATATGTTGGGGTGAAGTTGGTCAAAGGGTCATGGGAAGCACCGAGGTGGTGCTCAAGATGATCGAGAGGATCCAACAGGTTTGAATCAGGCTTCAGACTGCGCAGAGTCGGCAGAAAATTTACATCGACAACCGTCGATCAGACCTGGAGTTCCAGGTCGGGGATATGGTTCTCCTGAAGCTGTCGCCTTGGAAAGGCATCATTCGATTCAGGAAGCGGGGCAAGTTGGGCCCGAGATACATTGGTCTGTTCAGGGTTGTAGCCCAGGTGGGCAAGGTGGCATATAGGTGGGATCTGCCAGCCGAGCTCAGTCAGATCAACAACACCTTCCATGTCTCCCAAATGCAGAAGTGCTTTGTGGATGATTCAACGGTGGTGCCGTTAGAGGATATACAGGTTGATGACAGCCTGAATTACATTGAACGCCCAGTCGTAATCCTTGACCGGAAGCCAAAGGATCTAAGGAACAAGAGGGTGGAACTAGTGAAAGTGCAATGGCAGCACCGCAAGGGTTCGGAATGGACTTGGGAGCCGATGGAAGAAATGATGGAGAATTACCCTGAGCTGTTACAGGATCGAGCGGTAGAATTCGAGGATGAAGTCTAAAATAAGTGGGGGAGATCTGTAGCACCTGGTTCCTGGTACGTAAAATTTATCTTAGTATTTTTCATTTTTAACCCTGGACTCGGCGAGTTATAGGTCTGACTCGCCGAGTAGAGACGGGATCTGGAACACGTTTAAGTTGGCGACTCGGAGAGTCCAATTTCTGGACTCGGCGAGTCCCCGCTGTCTGATGAAACCCTAAATTTCAAGGGTTTGCACCCTATTTAAACCCTCTTATCCACCCCCAAGCTCGCCCCCTTCACCCTCAGAGCTCTCTACTTCGTTTAAGCCTTGTTCCTTGTGAGATTGAAGCATTTTTGGTGTGTTTTCTTGAAGATTTGGAGGGGGGAAGAGAGTAGATCAAGAAGAGAAGAAGGAGGCCAGGAATCCTTGTGTTATCTTAGTGATTTCCTTGAGGTATAACTCAGTTTCCCTCTGTTTTCATGCTTATTGTCCCTTGTAGCTCCATGAAAGTCCTTCTTGAGCTTTTCCGCAAGCTTGTTTGTGTATTAGAGTTGATAATAAGTTATTTAGCCTCTAGATCTAGGCACGATTGAGCTCCAGGAGCTTGGATCTACTGCCTTTATGGAGCCATAATGCATGAAAGCCCTATATTTACTCTTTTGGTGCATTTTGAGCGCTAAAACCCTCATGGGTGTTTATTTACACGTATAGTTGGAAACTTAATGTGTAAACCAGGCCCTAGAAACCCAGATCTATGAATGGCATGAGCTGGATTCAAGTAGAATCACGTGTATAGTATTTGCATGCCGCAGACTCGGCGAGTCGTTCATCTGACTCGGCGAGTCGAGTCGCGAGTCCCCGAGTTTTTCCCTTTTTTGTGTTTGCGGGTTGGAGTAGTGAGTCATAGGGTGTGACTCAGTGGGTCAGAAGCCAGACTCACTCATGTAGTAACTCGGCAAGTCAATGCCATGAATCGGCGAGTTCAAGGCAATCTTCTTGCCTCAAGAACGGACTCGGTGAGTTTTTCGTACAACTTGGCGTGTCTCAGCATAGAGTGTTCTTTAGATGAAGGCGAACTCGACGAGTTGTTCATACAACTCGGCGAGTAGAATGAAGGACGTTTTGGTCATCAGCTTAGAAGGAAAACTCGTCGAGTCAATGCCAAACTCGACGAGTAGAGACGGGATAGTGGTCAAACAAAGGGATAGGGACTCTGCGAGTTGACAAGCCAACTCGGCGAGTCGGGTCAACTGGAAGTTGACTTTGACATTGACTCATGGTTTGGTTAAGGGTAAATGGTCAGTTTACCCTGAGGTCGATTAGTAGTATTTGACTAAGTGTTTGGTGGGAATTGCAGCCGAAGGATTTCCAGAGCAGCAGCAGTAGACAGACCGTTCCCACACATATCAATAGCTACAAGGCGAGTTACCTTCCAGTAGCGGTGGGTCTACGGCCACAATGCCAACCCACCAGTAGGATTGTATGGTAGATGTTTGTCTCTGTGATATTCATCTAGGATTGCTACTATCTGGGATATGCTAATGTGCTAGTATGATATGATGATATGTGCTAGTGACAGTAGGGGGAGATAGTCCCTAGTATACCAGTCGATACGGCCGAAGGGGAGCTCATGCCCAGCCATGCTAGATAGATTATGAGATATATGTGTTATGTGGTAGTAGTAGGGGGATGAAATAGTCCCCAGTATCCGGTCGAGAGGACCGAAGGGGAGACCAACACTCATATATGCTAGTCAGTATTCGGTCGAGAGGACCGAAGGGGAGATTAGCAACCAAATATGCTAGTCAGTATCCGGTCGATAGGATCGAAGGGGGGAAAGCTCCCAAATATACTGGACAGTATCCGGTCGAGAGGACCGAAAGGGAGGCCAGCTCCCAAATATCCTAGACAGTATCCGGTCGAGAGGATCGAAGGGGCAGGTCGGGACCCAGAGATGCCTGACAATATATGTATGTTATGTGATTGTATGGTATGTAGTATGTTGGGGGAACTCAATAAGCTTCCTGCTTACAATTTTCTGTTTTGGTTACAGGTACCCCTTCTTCGAAGGGGAAAGAGCTGGCGCGGTAGCGGCCCATCACACACATGCTTTGTATTCTGCACTATGAGATCTTCCAGGGGATTGTACCCTGATGTTGTTATGTTTTTATAAACTGATTTCCAGACACGCACACTTTTATGAATGATATGATCGGTGTATGTTTTATTACTAATGTTTTACTAATTATATGATTATAAAAATGAAATTTTTGGCTCGTATTTTTGGGATGTTACATCTCTTTTAATGCTAAATAGTGTTTGTCGGTTTTGTCATGGATCTTCGATTAGTCATAACTTCTTCGTTATAACTTGTATTTCAATGAGGTTTTCGCCTACATGTTTCTAACTAGATTTTTTACAACTTTCAATAATAAAATTTTACTTATTTCAAATTTTATATTTTCGTGAAATTTCAATATTTGACATTTTATTGGAATCTCATAAGAGTTCCAATATTTTTCGAGTGGTTCTAAACATAGTTTTACTTCATTTCTAGTAAAAACCATATGTTAGAACTCAATACTCAAATTTCATATAATATTTCATAATATTATTCATTACAAAACACGATAACTAAACGTGTATGTTACAAATACCTCCTCCTTTTGAGGATTTCGTCCATGAAATTACAATGATTAAAACAAATGGGGATATTTTGCTCTTATCTCATTCTTATTTTCCCAAGTATAATTTGGGCCTCAATGGTGTTTCCACTTAACAAGCACCAACTCCACTTATTTATTACGTAGATTAGTCGTTCTTTCATTTATGATCTCTTTAGGCTCTTCTACATATGTTAACTTATTATCCAGTTTCACATCGGATAACGGAACCGCTTCATCATATATGCTTAAACATTTACATAGATAACTCGCATGAAACACATCATGAATACCTGCCAAATCTTCTAGCAATTCCAAGCAGTATGCTTGTTTCCCAATTCTCTGGATGATTTTGAAAGGACCAACAAATCTAGGACTTAGTTTCCCTTTCTTCCCAAATCTCATAATGCCTTTCCATGGGGATACCTTTAGGATTACAAAATCACTCACCTGGAATTCTATGGGTCATCTTCTCTTTTCTACATAGGACTTCTGTCGATCCTGGGCCGCTTTCATTCTTTCTCGTACGATTTGAATCTTGTCGGTTGTGTCTTGAATCATTCAGGGCCTCCATGGATTTTCCGTCATATACCCCGCCAACATAATGGCGTACGACATTTACGCCCATATAGTGCTTCATATGGTGGCATTTTGATAGAAGTACGGTAACTATTTTTATATGAAAAGTCGACAAGAGGTAAGTATTTGTCCTAGTTACCACCAAATTCCAAGACACATGCACGAAGCATATCTTCTACTGTTTGGATCGTTCTCTCTGTCTTACCGTCTGTCTGGGGATGATAAGTTGTGCTGAGAGCAACCCGAGATCCCAATTCACATTGCATACTCGCCCGGAAGTGAGAAGTGAAGTGAGTATCACAATCGGAAACGATCTTTAGTGGCATACCATATCTTGAAAAAAATTTCATCCAAGTATACTTGTGCGTATTTCTCCATTGGAGCCATTTCACGCATGGCGAGAAAATGTGCACTGTTAGTCAGGAGGTTGACCAATACCCAAATGTTGTCATGCTGTTTAGCAGTCTTTGGTAATTTGGTAATAAAATCCATGGACAGTTCTTCCCATTTCCACACCAGAACACTAAGACTTTCTGGAGTTCTATATGGCTTTTGGTGCTCTGCTTTGACTTGTAAGCATACTAGACATTCCTGCACATATCTTCCAATGTCTCTCTTTAATCCAGGCCACCAATAATCAGCCCATACATCATAGTATATGTTACTTGTACCAGGATGTATTTGACAGTTTAGATTTATGGGCTTCATCCAAAATCTTCTCTCTTAATCCACCAATCTTTGGAATCCATACCCAATTCTTAAATACCTTCAATCCTCGTGGATCATCAAGTAAAACATCAGTATAATGTATCATCCCTTCTGTCTTCACATTTTCTGGCTTTAAGGCCTCTACTTGCCATTTTCTCTAGTTCAATAAGAATAATGAACTTTATTGTAGTGTGAGTAATAGTATAACACACACTATTACGATAAACCATTCTGCTAAGTGCATCGTCAACTACATTGGCCTTTCCAGGATGATACAGTATTTCACAATCATAGTCTTTGATCAATTCCATGGCTCGTTGTTGTCTTATATTCATAGTTTGCTGACTGAATATGTACTTGAGACTTTTGTGATCATAAACAATTGGCATTTTGTACCAAAAAGATAATGTCTCCAAAGTTTTAGGGCAAATACCACTGCAGCAAGTTCGAGGTCATGAGTGGGATAATTCTTTTCATAATCTTTCAGTTGCCTTGAGGCATAGGCTATCAATTTACCACATTGCATCAACACACAACCGAGTCCCAATCTTGAAGCATCGCTATATATGGAGAAATCATTATCACCTTCTGGGAGTGATAAGATTGGAGCATGAGTCAAAAGATCTTTTAAAGTTGTGAAAGCTTTTTCTCGGGCTTCACTTCATTCGAACTTCACTTCCTTTCGTGTAAGACTTGTAAGAGGTACAACTATACGAGAAAAGTCATTAATGAATATTTGGTAATATCCCGCAAGACCTAAGAATCTACGATTTTGAGAAGCATTACGAGGCACTTCCTACTTCTGAATGGCTTCAATTTTGGTAGGATCTACGGATATACCTTCCCCAGAAATCACATGGCCTAGAAATTGAACTTTGCGAAGCAAAAATTCACATTTCGAGAATTTAGCATATAATTTCTCCTTTTGGAGAAGTTAAAATACTTCGCGGATATGAATGGCATGATTAGCTTCAGACTTGGAATAGATTAGAATATCATGAATGAATACGATGACAGATTTATTGATCATTGGATGGCATACGCAATTCATCATATCCATGAATACAGCAGAAGCATTTGTCAAACCAAACGACATGACAAGGAATTCATAATGCCCATATCGAGTACGAAAAGCAGTTTTCAGTACATCCTTCTCATGTACTTTCAACTGATGATAGCCAAATCTCAAATCAATCTTTGAGAAATTTCTAACACCTTGTAGTTGATCAAACAAATCATCGATGCGAGGTAGTGGGTACTTGTTCTTGATAGTTACCTTATTTAACTCACGATAATCAATACACATTCGCATCGAATCGTCTTTCTTCTTAACAAATAAAACTGGAGGACCCCAAGGAGAGGTACTCGGTCGAATGAAGCCTTTGTCAAATAATTCCTACTGTTGGATCATCTTTTATTTCATCTCAGCTGGTGCAAGACAATAGGGAGTCTTTGCAATCAGAGCAGCACCAGGCACAAGTTCAATTCAAAATTCTACTTGCCTATCTGGAGGAAGTGCAGGAAATTCTTCGGGAAAAAACATCAAGATATTGATTAACAACGGGAACATCATTTACCATTTTCTTCTCCTCTTTTGAGATATCAACTGTATAGGCTAGATAGATAGAACATCCATTAGATATGAATTCGAGCTTTGAGGAAAGAGATTATTTTTATGATTTTAAGTCTTTTTTCACCGTAGACATAAATAGGATTCTCCCATTCAATGGGAATAAATATTATCTTTCATAGCACAAGAGTTCTGCGCATTTCTTTGACAGCCAATCCATGCCGAGAATAATATCAAAGTTAGGCAAGGAGATAGGAATCAAATTAGCAAGGAAATTATAGCCTTAAATTTCTATGACACAATCCCTATACAATTTATCAGCAAGTAATGATATACTTCCCGCAGTATCTACATGAAATGGTTGTGCGAGTGCATAGCAAGCTATTTGACAGGAATACGCAACTTCATGAGACACAAACGAATGTGAGGCACTAGAATCAAATAAGATGTGAGCAGGTCTAGAGTTGACAAGAAATGTACCCATCACAACATTCGGGTCCTCGCGTGCCTCCTCTGTGGTAATCTGGAGCGCACGACCCTTTGGTTTTGGCACCTCTTCCTTTTTAGTTGGAGTACTGTTTGCTTGTTGAACTGGAGCCTTACTTCTCGCTGGTTGTTGAACAGAAGCTTGACATCCCATCTTTTGACTAGTAAGAGTAGGGCAAAAACGCTTCATGTGGCCAGTGACACCACAAGCAAAGCATGTAACATTCTTCATCGGATAAACAGACTTCATGTGGCCTACTTCTCCACATCCAGAACAGACCACTGATCCTTTTTCTAATTTTCATTTTCCCGGATGATTCTTTCCATAATTCTGACATGATGGCAACTGAAGAGAAATAATTTGTGACCTACCGCGGCCATGAGGGGTATTATGAGTTTGCACTTGTTTACTAGGATCAGTTTGAATAGATTGAGCTGGTGGATTAGATGAAATAAGAGTTGTTCAATCAATACGTGGATGCTTCGAAACAGAAAGAGTGGCACCATGTATTTCTAAGTCATGCTCTCGCTTTCGAGCATAATCAATAGCTTTTTTAAATGACAGAACATCCCAATTAGCCATGAAATCGCGGATTTCATACCGTAGTCCATCCAGAAATAAATGAATTTTATCGTCTTCAGTTGGAATATACTTTGTAGCAAACCGTGCTTTTTGGTTGAATTGAGTTTCATAATCAATCACAATCATTCCTCCTTGTTTAAGCTCGAGGAATGCTTTCTCCCATCTTCTCATCATATCTAGAGGACAATACTTGCCTAACAAGCAAGTTCTGAACATTTCCCAAGATAGATTCTCTTGGTCATACTAGTTGAGAGCTTCGAATGTTGATTCCCACCAGACTAAGGCTTCTCTGATGAGCATTGCAGAAGCATAATTAGCCTTGTCTTCATTAACCACATGAGAGATACGAAATACTTTTTCTGTGTTCTGGATCCATGTAAGAACAACAATGGGATTAAGAACACCTAAAACTCTGTGGTACCATTACTCTTGAAAGTTTTGAATGAAGGATGTCTTGTCTCTCCTTTTAAAGATTATCGGGTGGCTTTCTCTTTTCCTTTATCACCATTCTTTTTGTGTTCTTTGATAGTCTGCCGAATAACACTAGTAAGTTTAGCAATGAGTCGTTACTCACGAGGGGATGTTGGAGTATTTACTTCATCAGGACGAGGATCTCCACCCACCTCTAGTGTATGGATACTCACCTGTTCAGCCATTGCTCTGCAATATGGAGTAACATTGTATTTTAGAATATTAGGGTTTATCATTACCTGATACTTTACTTAAGTCTTTCCTAAGGTTTGTATCCATATACTTACAATCAATCCGTTCATATATTGCACTTCTGACGGTTTAAGTCTAATTACCAATCCGTGGAATTTAGTTCACTTAAATTACTGCTCTGATACCATGATTGAAAGACCCTCACTTTCATATGATTGAGAGAACCACTTTCATTAATACTTAAAACTACATCATATTACTCCAAAACATGCTACATTCATATTCATAAATAATATTTTACATTGATAATTTGATTACAAAAGTATGGATACAAACAAACTAAGTTTTTATATATTACAAAACTACCCAGGATATTATAATTTTTATACATACACGATCACTAAATACAAAAATAATAGTATAAAACATTCTAAATATTCCAACAATATATGACTATACTAGATCCTTATTACCTGCAATAGTTAAACTAAACATTGAGAGGAATAAGCAGTGACGCTTAGTGAGTTCAAAAATAGATACAATATAACATTATGCCACATATATACTTCAATATGGCAAAAAGCAAAGAGGAACAAGGAACAAAAAAGGCATATGTGAATCATGTGACAAGATTTCCATATCAATCAATGATTTGATTCAAAGATATACAAAGAATGAGACATAACAATTTCTATACTTGATATACATCAATAAATCTTCGGCCCAAATGACATAGAAGACACACGTTTTCTGATTAAACTTTTTGGTAGATTTTAGGCTTTCAGCCCTATTTAACATTCTACCAATGCCATAGTGTAGAAGTCATTCTCTTACGAGACATGCTCTACATGGACAAATGCTACATACCAATACTATTGTGATACTAGTCCTTTCGCTGATCACATAATCAAGGGTACAACTTTGCTACCATAATAACATCAAATAATAACACGAGATATTAACATGGAAAAGCACATAACACATATATCAAATAACATACAACTGTTCCTATATATTGAACTCACCGTGAATTAACTGGAGGTTAAAATAGTAATTTGGGCAACATTTTGTTACTATAATTAACTTTCTTCGATGAAAACCGGGAGATTTATTGAAAACCAGACCCTACGAGGGTTGAGCTTCAAACCGAAAAGATAAATTTTTTTGGGCTCTTCAGGCATTTCGGAACGTATTTCGGGTGTTGGGTATGATCCTAGTGCTTTGGGGGATGCTAAGTAGCTTAAAAGAGGGTGTAAGGGTGAAAAATATGAAATTTTCCAACCTTAGCCGGGAGATCTCGCACATCCCTTTTATAGGGTGCGAGGTTCGGATATATGGCTGAAAAGAAGACACATAACATCAGATGTGAGGGCCAGGCGTCGGATGCAAGGGGCAGGCGCCGGATGCGAGGCTGCACACACGTCTTGCTTCAGACGCTTCCACCGTCACGACACGTGTCAGAAGCCCTGTTAGACCACGCCTTCGGTGCGAGGAAGGTGCGACACAAGTCAGACATAGGGCGCCTGCATGTGAGGTGACATGGCCGAACCATGGCCATGCGAAATTCCTTGGATTTTGTGATTTTCTCAGTTTTTGTGTCCCAAACATGAAAACTCCATAACTTTTGCATACGAGCACCGTTTTTGACGTTCTTTATATGCACGTGTAGGTGAAATTATGCTCTACAACTTTCCTTTAGACTCTGTCAGCTAATTTTGAATTTATTATTATTATTATTATTATTATTATTATTATTATTATTATTATTATTATTATTGTTATTCTTATTATTATTATTATTATTATTATTATTATTATTATTATTATTATTATTATTATGTTTTTAACTGGCCGGAACAGGAAAAGTCCATTAAAATTTGGTAACTTCTTCATCCGATGTCCGTTTTCGTCTGTCTTTTTACCATTGTATTACTATTGACGAGACCTTTGATTCTCATTTAGGTTGCGTCAGCTAAAATCACTCGATCTTTATTTCGAGTTTTTAGTTGTCTACTACTATTCCGAAACTTAGAAAAATCACAACTTCCTCATACGAAGTCAGATTTGGACGTTATCATTATGAAAATTCTTGGTTTAACAAATACTATGACTTTCATTTAGATCACTAAGGCTAAAAAGTAATTTATTGACAAGTCACTTATTACGCTAAATAGTGTTTGCCGGTTTGTCGCGGATCTTTGATTGATCATGACTTGTTCGTTATAACTCAGATTTTGATGAGGTTTTCGCCTAAATGTTTCTAACGAGATTCTTTACAACTTTCATTAATAAAACTTTACTTTATTCAAATTTTATATTTTCGTTAAATTTCAATATTTGACATTTGATTGGAATCTCATAAGACTTCGAATATTTTCCGAGTGACTCTAAACATAGTTTTACTTCATATCTAGTAAAAACTATATGTTAGAACTCAATAATCAAATTTCATATAATATTTCATAATATTATTCATTACAAAGCACGATAACTAAATGTGTATGTTACATAAAATTTGGCTAAACTAAATTATGGAAAGAAATTGATAAGAATTGGTGGAATTTACAAATAAGATCAATTACATTGATCTCGGACCATATATGGATAATGAAGGCCTAAAAGGTGATGGTTCATTGATTAATATTGGGCTAGAAAGGTTTTTGTGGTTAATGGCCAATGGGATGTGCATGGTGATGTGGTTGATGGAGTTGGGTTTTCTTAATTAAGTCACTAAAAGTTTAATAAATCCAAGACTTCATTAATTGTTTACTTCAAAGCTTGGGTGGCTTTTGGAAGAATTTGGAAGGGTATCATTGATCGCTCTCTTTAATCTTTGAGAGTTACACCTTCTACACCTTTTTATAACCGATTTTTAATAATTGAAGACTTGGAGGAGTTTTTTTCTAGTAATTGAAGACTTGGGTGTTTTTTTTTCATTTGTAATGATTATTAGAATTAATGTATTGATTAGTAGTTTAATTGCTTGTAACCATGAACTCTTGAATAAGGATGTTTAGTCAAAATCCCATGCATCTTTATCAATATACACATAATTTTAATCCAAAAGATAACACTTGTGTTTTCGATTATTGATATAATCAAACCTTGCAATTTTAGGAGGTTTTCTTGACTTTGATACAATTTCAAACCAATAGGTCTTGCTTTGTTTTCATTGGTCATCTATAGAATAGGTATTGGGTGATTACTACTCTATCATAAATTACCTAAACACCACTCTGCTCATTTAACCAAGTCCATATACATATCATTTGTGGTATTAAATTAGTTCTATGGATTGGGAAGATCCTGATTTTCTCTATAACCTAGGTGAGGCTTATAGAAACATGCAAGAAGTTATGAATCGAAGATAGCCAAGAAGTAAACTAAGGCCCGTTAAAGAATTCAGGGTGTGTGAATTGCCTAAATTTTTTGGTGGAATTGGTCCTGAATGCTACCTAGAGTGGGAAAGGAAGATTGAAAGAATGTTCGAGTTCAAGGAGGTAGATAACAAAAAATGTTGCAAGTATACCATTCTCAAACTAAGTAGTGATGCTTCATTGTGGTTTCAATGGCGTAAGCCCTAGAGAACCCGTGAAGGCAAAGAAAAAGTTTTGTTATTGGATTTCTATAAAACAAAAACTAAGAAAAATATATGTTCCTTCTACTCATAGAATTGCCACTTATAAGAAGATTTCTGATTTAAAGCAGTGAAAAATGAGTGTTGGAGAATACACTGATGAGATTGAAAAATTGTCCTTGATGGGGGATATTGAAGAAGTTGAAGAACAAAAAATGACTCATTATGTCAAAGGTTTGAAGTATAACATTGCCAATATTATGGAGTTGTATCCTTATGTTGATTTTGGAACTCTTTGTGGTTTATGTTTAAAGTTGGAGGGACAAGCCAAAGCACTTATGGTGGAAGTTCTAGTCCTAAAAATTCCAAGTTTAAGTCATGGTCCAAACTTGAGTCTAGCAATAGAAAAAAATTACTTTTCTACCACTTTTGGTTTTAATAATGGTCCCATTGCTCCTACAGTTGCTAGTGGTGTCAAAGAATTTTCTTGGCAAGGGTTAGATGTTTCAAGAGAGGTTGGATGGTTATTTTCATGACGAACCACAACAAGAGAGGTTGGATGGTTATTTTCAAAGAATCTTGCTTGTCCTAATAAAAGGATGGTGACTTTGAGGGAGGCCATTGAATGCCGTGAAGAGTTGGAGAAACAAGAGAGGTTAGATGGTTATTTTCGTGACGAACCACAACAAGAAGATAAAGAGGAGGTGGAGTATAAGGCACCAACCTATGACATGGTTTGGTAATTAGAATCCTTAAAACTCAAGGGGTTCAGACAATTGATGATGTGGATCAATGAGACCAATTGTTTCGCACCAAATATTTGGTTAGAGACACGTGGTGTAGTTTGATTATTGATGGTGGAAGTTGTACTAATGTTGCTTCTAATGAAATGGTGACCAAATTAGGTTTGTCTACTACAAACCATCCACAACTATATGCTCTTCAGTGGTGGGATGATGGAAGCAAAATAAAAGTGACAAAACATGTTAAAGTTGGTCTAACTATGGGGTGTTGTGAAGATGAAGTGTTGTATCATGTTATTCCTATGGATGCATGTCATATCTTGTTGCTGTATCAATAGCAATTTGATTGGGACATGTTACATATGGGGGAAGGGGGTAATGAATATGAAATTAGACACAATAACAAAAAAAATTGTGTTAAATTCATGTCCCTAACGGCCATAAGGTCCATGAATTCTAAACAAGTTAAAAAAAAACCTAATCTTTTTATGATTGCTAGTGAAAGGGAGGTGGAGTAAGTTCTATACCAAGATGATGTGATTTACATGCTTGTAGCTAAAGAGCATGCAAAGGTGGTGAAGATGTTGCATGAATAATTTCACACCCCAAACCGAAAAACGGTAGAAACGTCTAGGGGTGAAGGACGTCATGTGTAGTATCACAATAATTGTATCATAGTAATCAAAGTAAACACAACCATTACATTATAGTATGAATATTTACATTTGCTGGTTTCATAGTTTATATACATCAAAAGTAGCAAAAAGGTAAAGATGAGACTCTTAATGCTCCGTCTTCTCAAAAGCCGGCGAGTGTACCTGTCTGCTGATGTACTGACAATACAAGTGATTTTGAAAATCTATCAGCATAAAGCTGGTGAGTTCATTAGATTTTTTTTGTAGTGAAAACCATTGTTATCGAGTTCTGAAAAGTGAATGCATGCTTCCCAAAAAAATCCAATATGATATGTAAAGTATAATCTTTTTGAAAACCCTGGCTACCACCAGTATGTAGTGCATGTTCTGTTCGGAAACCTTGGCTACCACCAGTATGTATAGTAGTTTTATTACTTAAAATAAAACCAAGTGTTGTATCCCTGAAATACCCTCCGGTATATTGTGTAGTAGTTCTATTAATTAAAATAAAACTATTGAAGAATGGAAGTCCTGTAAAAAAAAGGTTAGTTTATACTATTCTGAGTTCATGTAATCATGCTTGATATAACTAGTGACCTTTACGATGTTTCTTCAGGTTTCATATGGTATGATATTTGTCACCGCAGGCATGCCTGCCTAACTGTAGCTAGTAGTGTAGTTGTGAGATTTTCATTCCCGAATCGATCTATTCATAAATCTCACGCTCTCCCTCCAAGAGAATCTGGCTATACTAAATGTAGATAATTTACCAGTACCCCTAAGGGTACAAATGATGAGTTGTCTCACAATCATGTATTAACTAGTTTACGTGTTGTTCTGTATCGTGTTCTCGTATTTGAAATTGTTTGTATACTTGGTAGAGTATACATAATTATACGAAAAATAATTATTTAGTTTAATACTCTTGGTATCTGTATGTAGTGATCGATGTCATAAACTAAATTTGTCATAGTTTATATGTTCGACCATGTAAGTGGTTTGTATAAGTAAAACTGGTAATGAATTCCCCAAACTATACCTATTATAGTTTGACTGAAATGTTATGTTCATGAATTGTTCTAAAAAATATGCAATTATGTTTTAGAAGACGTCCCTTATGCTCCGCATATTACAAAATGGATAAAGTATCTATATGTTATATGCAAAACCATTGGTTTATATTTTAACTCGTTGAAAACCTTTTTTGTTATAGTTCACAAAATCTTTTGTCTTTGGCTTTTATTCCCCCTGAAAACGTTTAAAAACCATAAAAGCGTAGGGGTATGAACTCACTGTATGTTGGTTGTGAATGTTGGACTGGAAGATCCTCGAGTTGTTGTTCGTGACAATTAACGGAATCCTAATATCAAATAAATACATATGTGTATCTAAATTAGCGATTTTGTAAGATAAAGTGTTAAAAGAACACCTATTTTCGGTTAAGGAATGTTACCGGGACTTGATTGAATCGAGGGAACGGGCTTTTCACCACATAGGAGGCATGTACGGCCATGAACAAGGGTTTACGATTGTGAAGAGTGGTTTACGGCCAATAGGCAATTTACGGCCGTGAACAAGGGTTTACGGCTATGTACTCCTCTTTGAAGGGTTTATGGCCCTAGCAGATTTGAAGCATGTAAGACCGTAAACTCAAGAACAAGGGTGCTTGATTTCGGTGAAAACAAGTTCTAGATGCTCCCAATCGATCCCAAATGACGATTTTTGATGTTTTTTGGAAGAAAATAGGTGTTTTAGATGTTTACAGTCAATGGTCTTAGAGAGATAAAAAGAGAGTTTTCGGCCAAAAAGGTTCACATGAAGGTGAGGGTCCTGTATTTATAGGATGGGGGTATTGTTGGTGGTGGGGTCCTGTATTTATAAGTGGGGGTCGTGTATTTATAGGCAGGCGGTATGAAGGTGGGGGTCCTGTATTTACTGATACAAACTACTTACATGTGGGGGTCCTGTATTTACTGATACAAACTACTTACATGGTCGAACATATAAACTATGATCGATTTAGTTTATGATATCCATCACTATATATAGATAACAAGAGTAGTATAGTAAATAATTATTTTTTGTATAATTATTTATACTCTACCAAGTATACAAACGATTTCAAACACGAGAACATGATACAGAAGAACACGTAAACTAGTTAATACAAGATTGTGAGACAACTCTTCATTTGTACCCTTCGGGGTACTGGTAAATCCTTTACATTTAGTATAGCCAGAGTCTCCTGGAAGGAGAGCGTGAGATTTGTGAATAGATCTATCCAAGACTGACAATCCCACACCTAAACTACTAGCTACAGTTAGGCAGGCATGCCCTGGGTGACAAATATCATAACATACGACACCTGAAGAAACATCGCGAAGGTCACTAGTCATATCAAACATGGTTATACGAACTCACAATAGTATAAACTAACCTTTGTTTACGGGATTTCAATTCTTCAAAACTTTTATTTTAATTAATAGAACTACTACACAATACACTAGAGGGTATTCCAGGGATACAACACTTGGTTTCAGTTTAAGTAAATAAAACTACTATACATATTGGTGGTAGCCAGAGTTTTCAAACAGAACATGCACTACATACTAGTGATAGCCAGGGTTTTCAAACAGGTCATACTTTATGTACAGTAACAAACAAACATGTTAAAAAATATTGGATTTTCATCGGAAGCATGCATAAATTTTTCAGAACTCAATAACAATGGTTTTCACTACAAAACATTCTTATGAACTCACCATCTTTATGATGATACATTTTCAAAATCGCGTGTATTCTTAGGACATCAGTAGACAGGTACACTCGGCGACTTTTGAGAAGACAGCATTCAGAGTCTCGTCTTTACCTTTTTGCTACTTTTGATGTATATAAACTATGAAACCAATAGATGTAAATATTCATACTATAATGTAATGGTTGTGTTTACTTTGATAACTATGATGCAATTGTTGTGATACTACACATGACATCCTTCACCCCCAGACGTTTCCACCGTTTTCGGCTCAGTGGTGTGATAGATTGGTATCAGAGTTATTGTTTATAGTGAACTTAGTATACTGAACCTTACAAGGTATAAAACTATAAATACTAAGGGGCTGAAGTGCTCTGAACTAAAAGTATACTTTTAAAATATAAAGTATTTTACAAGAAGTATACAAGTATACATATGTAGTAGAAATAGTATCATAGAAAAAAACAAAAGTATTTGGATGTTGGACACTGCGGTTAAACATGGGTATTTATGTAATCATGTCTAGGGTCAATATAGCCTGATCAACTATATTTATTCGAGACATGACCAAGATGTGTTTGGGAGTGATTATGGTGTTGCAACAGTCCTAAAACTTACGAAGTACATACAACAAGATATCAATAGAACAAAACATACAACTTAAAATACTATAGGATTATTTTAACTAGAACCAAACACATTGTAGAGTTTCATTTCAAGTGTTGCTACTCGTACCTTCTTAGCGATAGTTTACTTGTATTAGTAACTTTTCCTTGTTTATCGCTTAGTAGAACACTTTATCTATCAGGCTGAGATATATCTTCTTTCATATCTCTTGATTCAAAATCCAGGGAACTTACCATTCTCTTCTTCCTGACTATTCTTAGAACAAGATGCCTCCAAAGAAAAGACCCAACAGAAAGAACAACAATCCGTCGACAGGTCTGATGCCACCACCTCCTTAGTTCGATCCTACCATGTTCTAGGCAGCAGTCACAGCCGTTGTGGCTCCCACAATATTGAAGATAAATTATGGCGGTTCTAGCGGGTCGGGAAGTGGTACCCATACTCTCAATCTTGAGGGTGGTCAGGGACACCAGAGGGAGTGTTCCTACAAGGATTTCATGAACGCGAAGCCCAAATCCTTCGACGGCAATGGAGTTGTTATTGCCCTAACTCGATGGATCGAGAAGATCGAATCGGTCTTCGAGATCTATGCGTGCTCAGAAGCAAACAAGGTGAAGTTTGCCGCCTTCTCCTTCATTGATAAAGCATTCACATGGTGGAATGGTCGAGTCAAATCCCTAACACTTCCATTGGCGAATGCCATGGGTTAGGAAAATTTGAAGGAATTCAGGCTTGCAAAATACTGCCCAAGGGGCAAGATGCAGAAACTGGAGCATGAGCTTTGGAACCTGAAGATGAAGGGTTCCGACATTGCCTCCTATATAGTTTGATTCTCTGATCTGGCTCTCCTATGTCCGAGAATGCTCACCCTAGAAATCAAGAAAATAGAGAGGTACATTTGGGGATTGAATCCCCTAACTCAAGAAAATGTCTTGGCTACTAGGTCTTCCACTTTTGACAGTGCCAAGTACCTGGCGCAAACCTTGATAAATCACGGGGTTTATCTTGATGAAGTGGCAGCCACTCCCGAACCACCCAAGGCAAGTGGTGGGAGGAGAAATTTCTGGAACAAACGGAAGGGCCAGTCTTCTTAGGAGCCCTCCAAGAAACAGCAAGTAGTGGAAATTCATGTTGCTACCACTCCTGTCGCTGTTCCTGCAGCTCAAGAACCTACAAATAGATATGTTGGTACCTTTCCTCGGTGCGACAAGTGTAACTATCATCATCACGGGCCATGCCGTGAATTATTTTGCAACAGCTGTGGCAAGAAGGGGCACACAACTCAAGGTTGCAAGGCACAAGTCCAACCCACTAATAAGTCTCCTGGAGTAGGTGTTGGTCTAGTCTGTTATGGTTGTGTGGAAGTCGGGCACTACAAGAGAAATTATCCCAAGACAACGACAGCTGGCAACACAGGGAGATTGCTAGAAATGGGTAAGGAAGAGGCAGTTGTTGATGCCACCATTATTACCGGTACGTTCCTCCTTGACAAATCTTATGCATGCATTCTTTTCGATTCTGGTGTGGAGAGAAGTTTTGTTAGTCATGCACTCAAGCATCTCCTCAAACATAAACCCCAACCCTTAACCGAAACATTTACCATTGAGATGGCTAATGGTGAGAAAGAGAACACTAACAACATAATCATTGATTGTACCCTTACCCTAAGTAACCATTCCTTTCTAATCGATATTATGCCAATTTGCATAAAGAGCTTCAATGTCATCATTGGCATGGATTGGTTGAGCCCCAATCATGCTGATATCCTTTGTTATGAAAAAGCCATTTGTCTCAATCTTCCTTATGGCGAAGCCCTCATGATTTATGGTGATTAACTCAGCTCGAACCTCCGTATCATTTCGTACATCAAAGCCCAAAAATTTCTATGAAAGGAGTGCCATGCACTCCTAGCCCATGTCACTAAAGAGAAAAAGGAAGTTAAAGACCTCGAGAGCATCCCCGAAGTTTGCAACTTTCCTAATGTCTTTCCCTAAGATCTTCCTGGAATCCCTCCTGAGCACCAAGTCGAGTTCCGCATCGACTTAATCCCTGGAGCTACCCCGTAGCTAAATCCCCATACCACTTAGTGCCAGTAGAAATGCAAGAGCTATCCAACCAACTGAATGAGCTATTTGGTAAAGGATTCATAGGCTGACTTCCTCACCCTGGGGAGCCGCGGTCTTATTTGTGAAAAAGAAGGATGGATCTTTTCAGATGTGCATTGATTATCGAGAATTGAACAAGCTTACCGTAAAAAACCGTTATCCTCTTCCCTGAATCGACGACCTCTTCGGCCAACTTCAAGGAGCCAGCCACTTCCCGAAAATAGGCCTAAGATCAGGGTACCATCAACTACGAGTCTATGAAGGTGATGTTCCCAAGACAACATTTTAGACTTGATATGGTTACTACGAGTTTGTAGTATTGCCCTTTGGTCTAACCAACACACTGGCGTTATTCATGGATCTGATGAATCGGGTGTGCCGCCCTTGTATAGACAAGTTCGTGATAGTATTCATTGATGATATATTTGTCTATTCCCGAAATGAGGAAGATCATAAGCAACACTTGAGGCTAGTGTTGGAGACTCTAACGGCGGAGAAGTTATATGAAAAATTCATTAAATGTGAATTCTGGATCTGAAAAGTAATTTTCCTTGGCCACGTGGTAAGCGAGGAAGGCATACACGTGGACCCTTCCAAGATCAAAGTGATATAGAATTGGTCACCACCGAAGACGCCCACAGAAATCCGTCAATTCTTGGGCCTCACTGGCTACTATCGTAGATTTATCCATAATTTCTCAAGGATTGCTAAGCCTCTAACCACCCTAACTCAGAAAGGTGTACCTTTTAGTTGTGGTAAAAAGCAAGACACTGCGTTTAAAACATTAAAGCAGGACCAATCTTGTCTTTGCCCGAAGGGATGGAGGATGTCGTTGTCTACTGTGATGCATCCAATCAGGGCCTAGGCTGTGTGCTCATGCAGTTTTATTGCTTATGCCTCAAGGCAGCTGAAAGCACACGAAGTCAATTATACAACTCACGATTTGGAGTTGGGATCAACGGTCTTTGCATTAAAGATTTGGAGGCATTATCTCTACGGAACCAAGTGCACCATCTTCACAGACCATAAAAGCCTACAACACATTTTTGACCAGAAAGAGTTGAACATGAGGCAACGACGATGGGTAGAGCTACTCAGTGATTATGAGTGCAAAATACGCTACCATCCCAGCAAGGCCAATGTGGTAGCAGATGACCTCAATCAGAAAGAGTATTTAGGTCATATAGTAAAGGCACAAACAATGACCATCCATTCCCATTTATCCACTCAAATCAAAGAAGTTCAGTTGGAAGCCTTGAAATCAGAGAACAATTCCAATGAAGCCTTGAAGGGAATGGAAAAGAACTTAGAGATCAAGGGGAACAAAGTCTATGATTTCAAGGACCGGATCTAGACCCTAAAGTTCGGTGGTTATAGGGTCGTTGTCATGAACGAACCTCACAAGACTAAATACTCCATTCACCTAGGTTTGGATAAGATGTATCTGGATCTCAAGAAGTTATATTGGTGGCGAAACATGAAAGAAGAGATCGTTACCTTTGTGGGCAAGTGTCTGACTTGCACCAAGGTGAAGGTCGAATATCAAAAGCCCTCAGGTTTGCTTTAGCAGCCAGAAATACCTGAGTGAAAGTGGGAAGGGATTACTATGGATTTTATCACTAAGTTACCCAAATCTCTGAGTAGGTACGATACCATATGGGTAATAGTCGACCGATTGACCAAATCCTTCCACTTCCTGCCAATCAAAGAAACTTTCAAGATGGAAAGACTTACACGGATCTACATGCAAGAGATAGTTCGTCTGCATGGTGTGCCTGTGTCCATCATCTCTGATCGGGATAACAGATTCACCTCGAGATTTTAGTAGTCACTTCAGAAAGCTCTTGGAACTAAGCTGGATATGAGCACGGCTTACCATCCTCAGACAAATGGGCAGAGTGAGAGGATGATTTAGAATTTGGAAGACATGTTGAGAGCATGTGTAATTGATTTTGGTAAGTCATGGGACGCCCATTTGCCCTTGATTGAGTTCTCCTATAACAACCGTTATCAAATCAGCATCAAGGTTGCACCTTTTGAAGCCCTTTATGGTCGTAGGTGTAGATCTCCTCTATGCTGGGTTGAGGTGGGTGACACACAGCTAGCCAGGCGACAAGTTCCCGACAACAATCTCACTAGTCCAAAAATCATTCGCAAAACCACAGAAAGATCGTACAAATCCGGGAATGACTTAAGGCTTTGAGAAATAGATAAAAGAGCTACATCGATAAGAGACGAACACCCTTGGAGTTCTAGGTTGGAGACCATGTTCTATTGAAGGTCTCACCTTGGAAGGGCATGATACACTTTGGAAAGCATAGAAGCTAAATTTAAGATACATAGGACCATTCGAGATCTTTGCTAGGATCGGTCCCGTAATTTGCAAACTTCATCTGTCGCAAGAACATAGCAATATCCATCCTGTCTTCCACATCTCGAACCTTAAAAAGTGTTTATCCGACGAGACCCTTGTGATCCCTCTTGACAAGATTGAGATCAATGAGAACCTTAACTTCGTGGAAGAACCAGTCGAAATCATGAATCGTGAGATCAAACGAACGAAATAAAGTCGCATACCAATAGTGAAGGTTCACTGGAAGGTCAAGCGGGGACCTGAATTAACTTGGGAGCGCGAAGATCAGATGAAATAGAAATACCCGCATCTCTTTCTCAGTCCATGATTTGTATTGTATGGTTGAATTTTGGGACAAAGTTCCCTCTATCGGGGGGATGATGTGACAACCCGAAACTTTTTTCTGTTATCTTTAACCAATTTCCATTAATAAAAATTTGAAATTCATTGAATTTCCGTCAAACTCTAGGTTTAGAAATCCAAAAGTCTCAAAAATTCAATAGTTTTCGGTCATATACCTGTATACGGCCGTACACCCACCTAGGCCGAAAACTGTTGGATTAACTTTTCGGGTTTTTCGTGCGATTTTTGGTTTCCGACTCGAATAAAATTTTATTATATAAAACTATTTGATTTTCTAAACCAAGAGTTTAACGGAAATTCAATGAATTTTAAATGTTTATTAACGGACATTGGTTAAAGATAATGGAAAAAGTTTTGGGTTGTCACAGATAAAACACTATTGTTGATTTTCTTTTGGAGTTTCAAGATGTCTTTCCAAACGAATTACCATCGGGTTTGCCTCTAATCCATGGTATCGAACACCAAATTGACCTTATTATAGGTGCTCCTTTTCCTAATAAAGTTGCCTATAGATCTAATTCAGATGTGAAAAAGGAGTTGTGAAAACAAATTGATGAACTCATGAAAATAAGTTATGTTTGTGAAAGCCTAAGTCCTTGTGTTGTTTCGGTGTTGTTAGTTCCAAAAAAAGATAGTTGTTAGAGGATGTGTGTTGATAGTAGGTTTGTTGATAACATTACCACTAAATACCAATTTCCTATTCCTATAGTTGACCATTTGTTAGACTAGTTGCACGGTTCAATTGTGTTCTTAAAAATTGATTTGAGAATTAGTTACCATCAAATGCATATGCATGAAGGAGATGAATGGACAAAAGACTTTAAAACTGAACATGGCTTTTATGAATGGACCGAGATGCCTTTTGGTCTAACTAATGCATCTAGCACTTTCATGCTACTAATGAATGAAACACTGCAATCTTGTTGGGTAGTTTTGTGGTGGTATTTCTTGATGATATCTTGGTATATACCAAGAACTTGGAGGATCATTTAGTGCACTTAAAATAGGTTTTCGAGACCCTTAGAGCTCAAAAACTCAATAGGAAGCAAGAAAAATGTTCATTTTTGGTGAAAGAGGTGGCATTTTTGGGTTTGTGGTGTGAAGAGATGGCGTGTCCATGGACCAATAAAAATATGTAAGCAATCAGGTTATGACTTATTCCTATTAATGTTTCTGAAGTTAGATCATTTAATGGTCTTGCTTCTTTCTATAGAATATTTGTTCTTGATTTTAGCACCATTGCAAGTCCCATAACAGGTTGTTTGAAGAAAGGAATCATTGAGTGAGGGGAAGAAGCTCAAAAGGTGTTTGAGAAACTCAAGACATTGTTGTGTGATGCTCCTTTTTTGGCTCTTCCTGATTTTTCTCAACCATTTGAAGTGGAGTGTGATGCAAGTGGAGTCGGTATCGAGGTTGTTTTCATCCAATCCAAGCGTCCAATTACTTATTTTTCTAAAAATTTGGGTGGTGCTCCTTTTAATTATTGCACTTATGATATGGACATTTATATTATTGTTCGTGCTTTAGTTCATTGGAGTCATTATTTGCATGCAAATCATTTTTATTTTGCATTCTAATCATGAATCCTTGAAGTACAACAATGGGCAACAAAAGTTGAGCACAATACATGAAAATTGGGTGGAGTACTTGCAATCCTTTCATTTTTCGTGAAAACACAAGGATAACAAGAGCAATGTGGTGGCTTATGAACTCTCTATGCATTAATTATTATTGGTGACTTTGGATGTTTTTTTGTTGGGGTTTGAAGATCTAAAGGGCCATTATCAATCAGATCTGGACTTTGGAGATTTTTTTAAATGCATAGGTGGCCTTAATGGTGAATTTTTGATGCAAGATGATTTACTATTCAAAGGCAATTGCCTTTGTGTCCTAAAACATGCAATACGTGAGTTGTTAATCCGTGAAGATCATGGTGGTGTCTTAGCTGGTCATTTTGGCATTACCAAAACTTTAGAGGTGCTTAAAGAACAATTCTTTTAGCCTAATATGTTGGGGGATGTAACCAACATAATGCGCAAGTGTGTTACCTATCACTTGGTGAAAACAACTTCCAAGCATGGTATTTACACTCCTTTTCTAGTTCCTATTTATCCATGGGAAGATGTTGTTAGATGAGATGTGTAAGCCAATTACTAAATTATTGTAGTCTTAAATTAATAGGAAAGTCCTTTTGGGTTGCCCTCAAACTTAGTAATTTAATAGGATGACTTTTATAGAGAGAGATTGATTTAATAATTTATTATATGATAAATAAATTAAAATAAATAAATTTATTAATATATTATGAAAATAATATATTAATTAGAAATAGTAAAATTTAATTAAGAATTAATCAGAAATTAATTAGAATTAATTGGATTAAAAGTGCAAGAGTTAAAGTGAAATTGTTCAATAGTTGAACAAGAGAGGTTCCAAAACCTTCCTTGGAAGGGATGAATAGTTTCTAGGGTATTCCAGGGAATCTGGAATATTCCTTATAGATAAATAGGAAGTTGGATAATTACTAATTTGAATTATTATTATTTTATTCATTTAAAAGTTATCTAGGGTTTTCAAGTAGCACTATAAGAGACACCCTTGGCCTTCAAATGTCAGCACTCTCCTTTTTTCAAAAAGCAAAAGCCAGAATTTCATATCTACTCTCCTCTATCTTCAAGTGTCCTAGTCGCTAGGTTGGGTGTGAATGATCAGAGGCATGAGATTTATGGTGCTAGCTTCCAAGTGATTTCAAAAAGGATTATTTGATTGTTTACTACAACAATTACAAAGGTATATAACTCTTATAATTTCTAAATTACCTTGGGTTATAGAGTTCTTGTTGTTCAAGAGAATATTGCTTCAATGGAGTTATAACTAGATCTAATAGGTTGTCAGTTATAACTAGATCAAATAGGTTGTCTGTATCCTTAACTGTATAAGGATTTATTTGCATTATTGCATGTAAAACCCATCAGATGTGTCCATGGATTTCATTATGGATTTGCCTAGAACTCAAAGGGGGGAAGGATTCCTTTTGGTGGTTGTGGATAGGTTTTCAAAAATGCTTCACTTTGTGCCATGTCATAAAACAGATGATGCATCTAATGTGGATGATTTATACTATAAAGAGGTGGTTTGTTTGCATGGCATTCCTAAGACCAATGTTTCTGATAGGGATTCCATGTTTTTCAGTTACTTTTGGAATACCTTGTGGAGGAAATTTGGTACTAAGTTACGTTTTAGTACATCCCACCATCCAAAACGGGTGGGGAAATGGATGTGACTAATAGAACTTTGGGTACTTTGTTGAGAGGCTTGATTAGCAAAACTCAAAAATATTGGGACATCAAACCTGCTCATGCGGAATTTTAATATAATAGTTCTCCTACTTATGCTATAGGTCACTCTCCTTTTGAAGTGGTGTAGGTGTGAATCCTTAAATGCCTTTGGATATGATTACATTTCCAAAGGATGAATTTGTGCACTAGGAGGCTAATGACAAGTTGAAAGCCATGATAAAACTACACCAACAAGTTTGTATAAAGATAGAAGCCGTTAATGAGGTGTACAAACAAAAGTCTAACAAGCATAGCAACCCACTTATCTTTCAAGAAGGTGATTTAGTATAGGTGCACATGAGAAAGGAACGTTTTCCAAACAAAAGATAGAACAAATTGATGCCATTAGATGACGGTCCTTACAAAGTTGTGTCAAGGGTGAATGATAATTCTTATAAGGTGGATTTGGGAGGAGACTTTGGTGTGCATGTAACCTTTAATATATGGGATCTTTCACCAAATTTGGATGATGGTGGTATTGTTGAATTGAGTTTAATTCCTTTCAAATAGGGAGGGGATGATCTATGTATGGATAATGAAGGCCCAAAAGGTGATGGTTTATTGCTTAATATTGGGATAGAAAGGTGTTTGGGCTCAATGGACCATGGGGTGTGCATGGTAATGTGGTTGATGGAGTATGGTTCTCTTAATTAAGTTACTAAAAGCTTAATAAAGCCAAGACTTCATTGCTTGTTTACTTTAAAGATTGGGCGGTAATTTGTATCATTTGGAAGGGTATCATTCATAGATCTCTTTAAGCTTTGGGTGTTACACCTTCTACAACTTTTCACAGGAAATTCCTAATAACTGAAGACTTACAGGAGCTTATTTATAGAAATTGAATACATGGGCGGTTTTTGTTGTTTTTTATTAATAACTCTAATGCATTGATTAGTAGTTCAATTGCTTTTAAGCACCAAATCTTGAATAAGGCTTTATAGTCAAAATCCCATGCATGCATATCAATATACATGAACTTTTAATCAAAAAGGGAAAAATTGTGTTTTTCGATTATTGCTATAATCAAAACTTGCCATTGTTAGGAGGTTTTCTTGACATTGATACGAGTTCAAACCAATAGGTCTTGGTCTATTTTCATTGGTAATCTATCTAATAGGTCTTGGTGATTACTATTCTATCTTAAATTACATAAACACCTCCTTGCTCACTAAACCAAGCCCATACATGTATCAGATTTGTAGGCTAACAATAGTCAAGTGGCTGAAGAATTATTGATGAATCGCCAATCTACATATAAGAAGATGACGAGCATTGAAACCAAATTAGTTGATGATCTAAAGAAAAAATCCAGAACTAGATGGGGTCTAGATGGTGATGAGAATAATGGATTTTTTCAGGGGATAATAAATAAGCATACTAGGTCTCAAAGGATAAATGGACTTAGAGATAATGATTTGGGTTAATGAGCTTGATGTTCTTATACAATTGATAATCCATCACTTAAATGAGATATTTGGTGATCTGATTATGTCAAGAACTATGTTTATTAGTACAACATTTGAGAAATTTCCCCCAGATAGGGTCACATTTCTAGAAGATCTATGTTTGTTGGATGAAATCAAATCAACTATTTAGGCATATGGTTCAGATAGGGCACTCTGTACCGATTGGTTCACATTCACCCTTTTAAATAAATATTGGGATCTAATTTGGAGTGACTTTTATTTTGCAATTAAACATTTTGAAGCAACATGTTATAGTGAAAGAGCATGTAACTCATATTTTATTACCCTCGTGCCTATTATTCAAGATCTAATTATAATCGGTGATTTTCGGCCCATTAGTCTAATTGGATGTGTGTATAAAAAAATATCTAAATATTTAGCAAAGAGACTAAAGAAGGTGATACATTTGGTAGTGATCTCAGTTTGTACTACTTTTATAATAAATCTGTCTATTCTTGATGATCATTTCATCCTTAATGAAGTAATTGCATAGGTAAATAAAAAAAACAAAGGCATTTACTTTGAAATTCAATTTTTAGAAGGCCTTTGATAGTCTCAGTTGGGAGTATTTAGATTTGACTCTACATCAAATGGATTGTGGGGTAGAATGGCGTTTGTAGGTTCAAAGATGCTTGTCATTAGCAAGCACCTCGATACTTATAAATGAGTCTGCAACTTTAGAATTTTGTATGGAACATGGTGTTAGAAAGGGAGACCCACTATCTACATTCCTTTTCATCATTTCAACTAAGGGGTTACATGTTGCGATGGAGATGACAAAAGAAAAAAGTCTATTTGAAGGTATCAAACTTGCTCGCCAAGACCATGTCATTTCTTATCTTTTTGTATGCAGATGATGTAATTTTATTGGGTTCATGGCCAAAAGAAAATGCATAAACTCTTATCAAGATCTTAATAATTTTGAGCTTTCCTCGAGTCTAAAGATAAATATGTCTAAGTGTAAGCACTTCGGTTTTGGCTCTCAAAGTCGTGAAATAGAATTGGTGGATCAAAAATTCAGTTGTTCTATTGGTCCCATTTTTTTTTATCTATATAGGGCTTCCAATAAGGGCTTCTATGGCAGGGATGATACAATTGAACCCCATTATTGAATTTTTTTTGGCAAAAATATCAAAATAGGAAGCTTTTACACTATCTTTTGGTGGTTAGCTAACACTGTGCAAAGCGGTTCTGGGAAACCTTGGGTCCTTTTAATTCTCCTCGTATACATCACCTATGAAAGTTATAAAACTTTGGAAAATACTAGAATGAGGTTTTTATGGGGTGGGGACATGAAGAAGAAAATTTTGGCATGTATTGAGTGGGATAAGGTTCTTGTAGCAAAAGATAGGGGTGAGCATGGGATTAAAAGTCTAAAGGCATAAAATATTTGTTTCATTAAGAAGTGGTGGTGGAAATTTAATTCATCCACTAATAGGGTGTGGTTTGAGGTGATAACATCTATTCATGGGCATGCCGAAGGTTTTCATGGTCCCTCCATAGCTAAGAGACGGAATGGATGTTGGGGATCAATTTCTAGTATCTCCTAAACTCTTGAAAAGAAAATTGTGGCATTTTTAGACCATTTTGAATCAATAATCGATGTTCACAGATTAATTAAAGTAAAATTTTTATTAGATCACTCAATGAAATACACAGTCTTGTATCTCATAAATTTCATTGACAAATCGATTCTCCCACAAACTGATGGCAGATGATTCTGGAAGCCTCCTGTTCTTGGTAAACTGAGCATTTCACGAGGATAATTTGTCATGGTAAGCTACCATTTATGGAAAATCTTGACATAAATTAGTATCGGGTACATAAGTATATGCAAAACTTGCAATGGAGGGCCATAAATAGGGCACCATATATTTTTTGAGTTCCCATTATCAAAAGAAGTCTAGTAGTTTGTAGTTGGTGGTGTT
This sequence comes from Lactuca saligna, assembly GCF_052625555.1. NCBI lineage: Eukaryota > Viridiplantae > Streptophyta > Magnoliopsida > Asterales > Asteraceae > Lactuca > Lactuca saligna. The sequence continues at coordinate 93,252,913 of NC_136418.1, forward strand.
TCTTACTGATTCATGAAGCTATTGTATTGGTGTTTATTTCGGTGGTCTGGAGATATAGGAACCTTAAAGCTTAGTCATAAAAGTTGAAGTTGCATTTGGTGCTGTCTCATGAGGTACAATCACTCTCACACATGTGGATTAATGCTCATAAACATAAAGGACCACAATTATGATGTATAGTTGTCCGTTTTGTTTGGTATATTATTTTTGGCTTTCTTGTTTATTGTCCTTTCATGTTTTATATTGAATGTATATGCTCAATAATCATTATTGAGTGAAATTGATAATAATATATGATCCTACAGGTCACACGTTTATCATGTTGGCATATTTTGTATATTTATTATTAATATGATTATTAATAAATAATAACAATACTTGTATTTTAATTAGGTAATAATTATTGTTTTTGGGAAAATAATAATTATAAAAGAGTATAACTAGTTATTATTTCAAATGGTATGAATTAATAAGTCATGCACAACTTTTTAGACTTGTTGATTCCTTTTTGTCTTTTACCTAAAGATAAAGTTTATATTTTATAAAATTAAACTAATTCTTTTGTAACATGATGAAGTTAGGAGACAAGTTTTGTCTCTTTCTTTTGTCTTTGACCGAAAATGCTTTCAAGCATGGAAGGTTGCTTGTCAACCTCCCTCCCATGCTCCCCATGCTTCTAAAATCTAATGAATACCTTATGTTATTATATGTATAGCTTTGCTTTTTCATGGACTATATAAAGGAGTGCTTGCTTGCATTTTGTATGATATTTTCTCTTAAAAAGAAAGCATGGCTAAAGCTCTCTTCCATTCCAACCTCTCTCTCTCTTGAATATAGTTTGGTGATTAGAAGACTTCTTGATTTGTATCCTTTATTTCTTATTTGATTTGAGCACTTAAAGGCTTAAGAAACTCAATAATACAAGAAGGAACTACCATTCCAACAACCTTACTCTTAATGGTGGATACACATAGAGAAATCATAATCTTTGATTTTTGCTATCTTCATCAACACCCGAAAACCGTGTGGGTTCAAAGGCTTCATAGGTTATCATTCCAAAAAGTCTTTGGTTGTTTTTATTTCACTCTTACCTCTATAAATGGATCCATGTTGATTTGGTTTTGTTATAATCTAAAAATAAACTTGTTATTTTTAAGTCTTCCATTGCGGTTTTTGTGAAAAGCAAACTTATATTTTGTATAAAAACCCATAAGTGGTATCAGAGCCATCTTTTATATGTTAGAATGATTTTTATGATTGATAATCTTTGTTTTTTTTGGGAAATAAGCATGGATTTCTTTTGGTTGAGAAAAATCAATATTTGTCTTCTTTGACAACTTCTTTGTTAAAATTGATTATTTATATATACAACTATTTTTCATGCATTTTGGTTATATAATTTTGCCTTAGAAAAAACAAAGAGTTGTTTGTTATTATATTTGATATGTGTGTGATGTACATAAATTAGCCATGGACCATCGTGTTTGTTGTGTTGGTTGTTTTTTTTAAATGGTTGTAATATTTATTTACTCATATGTTATGTAACCAATTAAATATATTAGTTTTCTTGTTTATTTTTGTAAAGTAATAGATTAGTTAATAGAAATAATTTATTTGAATAAAAATATAACAAAAAATAAAGATGGAGCCATTTTTTGAAGAGGAAATGATAATTTTCGGCCTTAATAAGTGTACATCAATGTTAGTGACAACTTTATGAAAAGTGTCTCTAAAGCTGTCACTGATGGCTATTACAAAAGGGTTGTTCAACAACAACATTACAAGAATCTTTTTGGTCTCTTAATCGTTCCTTAGGAATCGACTTGACATTTTGTGTTGGCTTACAAAATATCACTAGAATTGGTTGGTTTATATACATATGTTTTAATGCATATTTGTGATGTTTATTTTAAGTTTTTTGATGTTATGTTTGATGTATGAAAATTGTTTTTACATGTTAAATAACATTTTATGATAAAATAATATCACTTGGAGTTTGAGTAAAAATATTTAACAGATAACATAAGATGTTTATAAATTGATATTTATAAAAACATTTTTACTGGTTTACTGGTTAAAATCGATTTTCATTGAAAATTATTTTATTGTAAAACTTATAAATAACCAACTTTAAAATATTTCAAATGGTTTAAAAGGTGTTTAAACATTATATAAACTCCATTTCATTATAATAAATAAGAGTTTTATTACAAAGTCTATAACGGCAGAACGGTTGTTGCCTGATGGGAACTTCCCCCATATTGCTATCAACGTATTCATGTCGCACGACCTCTTAACATTACACCACTTAATCAAAATAATAAACTAGTGATTATTTTTTACATCAAAACTTATTAAATGATATTATTGTTTTAAAACGTAACATGTTGGTATTATGTTTTATGCGTACCAAATGAGATTTAATACATAAGTATCATCATCCAAGTTTTGGTTTATCAAAATATAAGTTTTATCATAAGATGCATAAAATTGAGTTTATAAAATAAAATGAGTTTATTTTACAAATTCGTGAATTCATAAGATTTTGATTGTTAAAAGGAGATTTAAAATAGTGATTTTATAAATCATCCAAAACTCCAAGTCTTAAGTATAAAATGAAATTCTATTAAGACTTTTACTGATTCTTTAAAATCAATCTACAACTAAACTTTAAAATACCAGATTTTAATTTATAATTCATTGTGGTTAATGGAAAATAATTTGAACTTTTATTTGACACCTAAAGCACCTCATAACATGTGATATGAATTTTACAAAAGCATACATGAATTGTTGGATGCATGCAATATTTATGAGACCATGTTTTCATAAACTATAATTGTAAAACATATATAAAACGTTTTCTAAAAATGCAAGTCATTGCCGTCGTTTTGAAGAACACTGATTATCATTTGTATGGTCTTAGTGTCACAGGGTCACCAGGTCATTAGGATTGTCTTATGATGTTCGAGGTAGTTTTGTAGTTTTTGGTTTTTAAAAGGTCACCTTGACACTAGTTAGTGTGACAACCCGAACCTTTTTCCGTTAGCGTTAGCCTGATTCTGTTAAATAAGTTTTGAATTTTTATTTAGTTCCATCAATTTTTTATGGTTTGGAAAATCAATGAATTTATATCAGAATCGGAACCAAAAATCGCACGGAAACCTGAGTTTCTACGAAAATCAGTAATTCCGGCCTGACTGGTGTTCACGGTCGTGAACCCGATCACGGCTGTAAACCCATTCACGGCTGGTGGACCCTACCACTTGTTGGATTAGTGTCTAAGTCCATAACTATTTTGGTATGTACTTGACCCGATGATGCATGGTCGTTTTGGGTTGCCTTCACCAAAGCAACTTGATAGGATGAATTATGGAGAGAAAGGACTAAATATGATCTATTAATATATTATGAGAATAATATATTAAAGGAGAAATCATATTGTTTAATTAATATTTGTCAAAAATTAATTAGTAATTAGTTTTGTGACTAAAAAGAGATTAATTAAACTTAAGGGACTAGATTTGTAATTATAAGATAATTGCAATTTGGGCTATGGATTGTCTTAAATTAAGGAGTGGACAAATTCTATGGGGAAGCCCATAAGGAAATCGTCCAAGGCCTTAATTAAAGGAGTCTATGGGTTGCTTAGGGCTTAAGCATCCAAATTAGGGTTTCCTTGTTAGATAACCCTAATAGCCTCACTATATAAAGACCCCTTATGACCCAAAAACGTAAGGAAGCATTCTTCTGGGGTTAGAACATGTTTTGGGCAGCCTCCATCCTCTCTCCTCTTCATTCTCTTGCTCTTGGTGTTTGTGAGCCATTAGAGGAGTGACATTTGTGACTCTAAGCTTTCTAAAGTCTTTACAAGGAGGATTTGTGATTGTTATTGCTACATAACAATCAAGGTAATATCTTAAACCCATTATTATGTTAAGATGGATTATCATATGTTAGAATTAGGGTTTATAGTCTTGGATGAGTTGCATGTACAATAGAGAAACCTAGATCCAAGCATTAGGGTTTGTATGAGCACATAGGATGTTCTTATGATCAAAACCCATCAGTGGTATCAGAGCCAGGTTCTTTTCTATTGTATTGATGCCTTGTATGTTGAAAAAATTCGATTTTTGTGGTTCTGCATGATGGACTCGGCGAGTCCCCTGTGGACTCAGGGAGTTGCCCCTTACTCGGCGAGTGCATGGGGTACTCGGCGAGTTCGAGCGTCAGATGGAGCTATTTTCAGGATTTCTTGTTGTTTATCATTGAGATACTTGCCTTTATCATATTAGATCAATATAAATCCGATTTTATGATATATATGAGTATATGCTTGATCTAATTGAAGATATTTATCAATTAATAAAATATTTGTTTCCTTATGTGATAATTGATTAATTATTTTGATTAAATTGGTAAATTGTTTTGCAAGAAATCATTAAATAAATTAAATATGGATAATTATGTGATTAAATGTTAATTTAGATTATTTGTTATTTGATCCTTGTTGTTATGAAAAGTTTCATATTTTCCCCTTTAGGTTTTATAGTTTAAATTTGAACCCAAAAGTTTTGTTGTTTTGAAATTTAAATAGTTGAAACCCTAATGTTTTGAAATGTTTCAAAACTTGCCCTCAAGTTTTGGAATTTAAAAGTTGATTAAAAGTTTAATTAGGAATGTTAAATTCGAAAACCCTAGTAATGTTTTGAAAAGTTCAATTCACACCCTTATGGTTTTATTAATTAATTAAGGTGTATAATTAAAAGAGGTTTAATAAATCCATAAAAGTTTTGGTTTTCAATTTATTTGAATTAAAAGTATAATTATTAAATTTGACCACCTAGTATTTTAAAAGTGTAAAATACACCCTATACTATATTTATAACATTAAAAGTCTATCATTATATATATGTATGAGTAAAAGTCAGTCTTACCATTAGTAGGCCTCATTCACGAAGCTGGTCTATAAGGGGTGTTTAAGGAAATTGCCTATAAAATGGCGATTGAATGGGTATGCACTCTTACCCACCGCACTCTTGACTAGTGGAGGGTCGTTAGCCGGACGGGTAGGATAGGAGGAAACCTTCCATTATAAGTATAATGAAATACAAAGTAACTAAATGTTTTTCTAATTCCCAATCTTAGTTATTTAGGCAAAAGTGAATTGATGTAATTCCATGAAATTATAGTTTGTGCCCTTGTGAAGATGTTAGTGGAGCGTGTGTGGTTTACCGGCACACTAAATGGTTCTAAGAAAAGGTAGCAAAGGGTGACTCAATGTTTGACATAGTTCGGTGAAGCGTGTGTGGTTTACCGGCACATCGAATAGGTGACTGTAACATGTGGGGGCACCATGTAAGTTTGCATGGTTATTCACACCCGCTTGGTGATCCTCGGCATCCCAGTCACAAACAAGAGGGGCATATCGAGATTTAAACATGCCATTGAAATGTTCAATGAATCTCAAAGGATCTAGAAGTTTTCATAGATTTAAAACTTAAATTTCTTTTTCGTTTTTCATGGTGGAAATTAGTGAATCGTCATTCACTTACCTTCAAATATTATGCAACTAGATTACAACATCCCTTTTCTAGGTTGTAGCAAATTGTGTTGGGTCCTAGCCTTAATATTTCATTTGGGTGATTTTTTAAGGACTTAATTTATCAACTAACTTGAATTTAATTTTTCTCCCGTTTTGTAGATGTCAAAGTTCGACAACTATGGTCTTCCTAAGTCCTGTGGAACAAGCATTCCACATGAAGATGATATTCCACGATTCGATCGAGGAACAAGAAATCATGCTTCACTTCCTCATCCTCCTCCCATTGTTCTCCCTAACCCATAAGATCGAAGAATTGAAAGGTTCAATATTACTAAATCCCTATTGGAAATGAAACATGAAGATGGTAATCTGTGTGTGCCCACGTTCTAGGAATGAAATCACACATTGATAGGTTGAGGATGTTGGGCGTGTCATTCCCGGATAAGTTTGGCTGTGAACTGGGTTCTTCAGTCACTTCCCGAATCATATAATGAGTTCAAAAGAAAGTATTATATGATGGATCATGATGAAAGCCTCATTGACCTAACTTACATGCTCATTGCTGCTGAATCAGAAACGAATTGGCGAAGTAATGGACTGTATTTGTTGGGAAAGTTGTAACAACAGCAAAACTCAGGTCAAAATTTAAAATTAAAAAAAACGTAATTAAGGATACTAAGTGGTAGATATTGTAACAAGGTTTTCATACATATAAAAAACACTAAAATCCGAGTTATAACGAAGAAGTTATGACCATTCTAAGTTTCCCGACAAAAACCGGCAATACGAAGTTACGTAAAAACGCAAAGTTTCAATAAAACACTTTTGGACCTTAGGTGTCTAAATAAAAGTCATAGATATCGTCAAACCGTAACCGTACATAAAAAGAACGTCCAAATCTGACTTCGTATGAGGAAGTTGTGCTTTTTCTAAGTTACAGATGTAGCAGTAGACAGCTAAAAAACTCGAAATAGAGATCGAGAGACTTTTGGCCAAAACAACCTAAATGAGAATCAAAGGGATCAACAATTCTAGAGCAACGGTAAAAAGTCTGACGAAAACGGACGTCGGATGAAGAAGTTATGGAACTTTACCGGACTTTTCCTGTCCCGACCTATTAAAAATATAATATTAAAAATAAATCAATACTAGCCAACGAAGTGTAAACGAAAGTTGTAGATTGTAGTCTTACCTTCGCGTGGATATAAAGAACGTTGAAAACGGAGTTCGTATGAGAAAGATATGAATTTTTGAAGTTTGTTAATTAATTTAAATATAAATTAAATTAAAGCCCGGTATTATCCGAAGAAGGAGTCACCGGTCCGATCCCTCATACGCCCAGCGTACCGACGTACGCCCCGCGTACCCGGATGCTAGGCTCCGGTTCGGCCAGATCGCCCAATGCTCCAACCGAGGATGCGGTCAGCGATGACGTCCCGTACGCGCCGCGTACGGGAGTACGCCCCGCGTACGTGTGCCCTCCAGCCCCTATATAAAGGATGCGAGGGTGCCGGCCAAAGTTGCTCAATTCCCTTCTTTCTTGCGCCGAAACTCTGCGTTTAAGCCCCCAAGACCTTCCTAAAGCCCCGGTTTTCACCTTCAAGTCCGGAAGGAAGGTTTTGTGTTCCCGAGATTCCCGAGAATCCCGAGGAAAATCCGTTTCCCGAGACGAAACTCTGCCCGGTTTTCCATCTTGCTATCTCCAAACTTTCAAGTGAGTTCATACCCCTTTCAAACACACTTTAAATAAATTTTAAATGCTTTTATACTCTTTTAGGGGGGGGGGATACAAGTAAACATACGGTTATTATCGTGTATTGTATAAAGTTTCACTTCGCTTGTTTTACCGAATATATCACTTGGAACTCATCACTATTATGGAAAACTCTTGTCATACTTTGCGTGCATTAGACTTATACAAAGTATATAATGATTTCAAAGTACCTTTCATTGTTAATTCGTTTTATACATTCTAAAAACTTATGATTTATGCTTTGTCAAACATTGTGAAAAAGGATAAACTTTGCATACAAAAACTATCACTTTAATACAGGCTTAGTTGAGAATCCATGAGACGTGTATATCTTGAAACGTTACTTTTATTTATTAGAATGTAATGCTGCAAGTCCTATCTATAACCAAAGTCTCCCATTCGGAGAACGTGTCAAATGTGTATAGATCTATACGGGAAGTCATGATCCTGCATCCTGACTGTTAGCTACAGTCCGTCCTTTGGGGTAACAGTTGTCATAACGCTGCGATGCCTGAAGAACGTCGTTACAGGCATATTATGTTTAGTATGGTTATAAAACTCATCGGATATACAATTATTATGGTATTATGCTTTTATGAACGAGTAGCTATTAAAACTATTCTTCATCTAACAAATGCGATCTTCGTATAGCTTTATTATATAAAACTATGACACAACTTTTGAGAACGTCGGTTTCTTGCGAGTTTTGGTCTTAGAGACTGCCATTTATGTTAGGAAAATAAGGGTTTTTCCTGCATACAAACCAAACAACTAATAGGAAAATAAGGGATTTTCCTGGTGCAATTATTTACAACTTATAACACGAACATTCATATGCATTTCATACTTTTATAAGAAAATAAGGGTTTTTCTTAGAAAACACAACAACTCGTATCTCAACCATTAGGGAAAATATGGGATTTTCTGGATCTAATACATTCACTTTCAACACAACAAATCACAACTCTTTACATTTGAAATGCTGCGTTTTCTGGAAAACATACACGAACTTTCGAATGACGTACATTTTCTCAAAACACTACTCATGAACTCACCAACTTAATTGTTGACACTTTTTCTTTGAAATAACTTGTATTCTCAGGGAACCGCTAAGCAGATTTGGAAATCAACTTTTGGGGATTAACGTACTGACGTTAATTACTTCTTTTGAAAGATGTTTATGTATTTAACTTTTGAACATGTAAAAAATACAATTATGTAAACATTTGGAAACTTTAATGTATATGGTGGTGTATACTTTCCTTTCTATGAACTGTTATGATACTGAATATGACATCCTCCGCCCCCGAACGTTTCTGCCGTTCTGGTTTGGGGGTGTGACAAAAGTCAACCGACCATGCTTCCGAGGACGTTCTAAAAGAAGCGACATGCGTTTGGTGCCATGAAAAAGGGCGTTGGATAGAAGTCTACCTCAAGAGCCTGAAAATTCCAAAGATAGGAGAGTCAAAGAGTATGACTGTGCTTCAGGTAAAATTCACTATCTAACTTCGTTAAGTTCCTATTCATTGATTCAAAATACATGATGTGATTAGATTGCATTTGAATGTTTTTGTAGGTCGGTGAAAAGAAAGGAAGCTTGGTGAAAGAGCAAGATGAATCTAATCACAAGAAATGGATCTTGATCGCATGGAATTGAAGATTAGATTTTGAGCTTAGATAGTTATGATAGAGTTGTTAGAAATTTTCTTTTTGAAATACATAGTTTTCAATGGATTTTGCATTGTAAGGACAAATCTTTTCCGCTGCTTTTATAAATAAAATAAATTTTGGTTTGACTTATTTATTTGTTTACTTCCTTGCAATGAAATCGTTATGAAAATTGATGTTTGAGTATTTCTACAACAAATGGATATGATTCTTATTTATGGTGTTTATGGAAAAAGTCAAGAATTTACCAAATAGGGAGAGTTTCTCATCGCCCAAGTTTGAATTGGATAGAAATTTGGAATCACGCAACTTGGTTGCATGATGAATGAGAAATTTCATATTTGAAAATTAGACTAATTCGTTGACAAAGTGTCAAGTGAAGGACTAGGATATCGAGTACACAAAGTTGTGTGATGGTCAAAGTCCACCATAATAGTAACAAGACATTCATCATGATTTACTAAAAGTTTAGTAAATATGATTATACTTATAAGATTAAGTGTAATTCGGAATTGATTAAAAAGGTTTAAATCAATAGCAAAACGAATAAGAAGAATCAAGTAGACAGAAAGATAAAAGTTTCTCCATTCTAAGAAGAATGGAGAGTAGCTTTTATGCTTTATGATAGGTCTTAATGATTAAGAACCATATCTTAATTGATCCTATAAGTGAGTCTTAGCACAATTGTAAGTCTAAGAAGAGGAATCAAGAATTGAAGAAATGGTTAAATCAAAAGGTCAATCGTACTTCGTTCCAATAACAAGTCTTAAAGTTAAGATTGTGACGTCGAGTGAAATGAATATATATATATATATATATATATATATATATATATATATATATATATATATATATATATATATATATATTAATAAGGTTTATAACATTCATCAAATGTGGAAACTTGTGATTTCTTGGATAAGACAAAGACCAACTAGGACCAAGTCATGAAGTGTTTTGATATAAGCTACACTAAATCTTAAATAATTGTTTGTCAAGAAATGGTTATTGACAAGAGAATCTTATATGTCAAAGAGTCAGTGGGAGTCTTAATGGTCTTGATAGGTTTCAAAAACAAATCAAATAAACCTTATCAATCATCACTAGCACACGAGTTAAGGTTTACAACGTATCGTGTTGACGTTATTTTGTTTCTGTGCTATTCCAATTGAGTTAATAATGTATGTGAGTTCTATGAGTTCTCATTTTGAATGAATAAAAGGCAAGGCACCTTAATCAATGAAAGGTACATTGATAGGAAAAGGTGAGCTGCTTAACTACTTGGAAGATGTGGTGGGCAACTGTGCCACCATAAGGCAAGAAATCAAGATTAAGAAAGTTCGATCCATATGAGTTTGAGTTTATCGTAAACTTTGGTTTTGACAAATTCACATGGATAGGAACAAATACACCGTTTAAATCTAAGTGTCATAAGATTTCCTCCTTCATGAAAATGATTGTGAGGAAATGCTTTCACTAAGAAAGATTTTAAGAAGATAGTGACCATGAAATTGCATTCTCAAATTCGATTATGGTTACGGTATCCCTTTCCATAATTTGAATTGTGAGGTTTGGCAATTAGTCTTAAGTGTTTAGACACACATATGAACTATCTAAGGCAAAGGTGTATAAGTTCGAGAGCCTTGATAAAAGATTATCAAAGCATTAAGTATTAGAAACATGGACTTAAGAAATTCAATAGGTATTGTTTTTCCTAAAAGTTAAGATGTTTATGAATACATGTCGATGCTAGTGGGAGAATAAATGTTATGTTTTATAATAATCAGCATGATAGTGGGAGCATAAATGTTATGATTGTATGATTATTAAGACACGTATTGCAAGTTGGCAATATTAATTATAGAAAACAAGAGTTATACCTTGCAAAGTGGTAATGGTTGTAAAGATGTTTTGCTATAATTAAGGGAGAGAATATTATGCTTCATTTCAAATCTAAAGGCTTAGGTTGAGAAATGTTGATAAATTTAGTCAAAGGTACATAGTGTGTTCTTAAAATTTCGATTATGATTACGGCATTCCTCTTCACAATTCGAATTTTGAGAACATAGCAAATAAAACATTATGCATCGTGTCCCATACGCTTCGGGTATAGGATTGATTGCAAATGCTTTAATATTTGACTAAAAAAATTAAACAACTATCAAAGGACAATCAAAAGTTCGACGAGGATTGGTTGCTTGTGAGTAGTTGGAAGCATGGTATTGGATGGACCATATCGACATTATTATGAATAGAAGAGATTCTATTAAGAATGAGTTGTCATATGGAAAATATGGAAATGTTTCCATATTGGATGGACCATATCGACATTATTATGAATATATAAGATTCTATTAAGAATAACTTGCCATATGGAAAATATGGAAACGTGTCCATATTGGGAATTGAATATTGAAAATCTATGTCTAGATTAGAAACATTTATGCAAAAGGATGTTCAAAGGAATGTACTTTGAGTGAGAGACATCATATCTAAGGAATTGTCTTATAACAATCTCCGATAGAAGATTTTGTAATATCATTGGCAATAGTCTTTGTGACTTTGGTGCAGTGACATTACGAAAGAATCATTGCATAGAATGTTAGAATCTAGCATATTCTATAAGTAGCAAGAATTTGATATTCTTTCACTTATGAAAACGGATTTGGAGTTGTGAAATGAGAATGATTGGAAATGTGTTCAATTTGATCTATTTCACAAAGTAAGAACCATAGGTAAACATTTTATGCATGCTAGGAGCATGGGACAAGTGTAATAATTCAAGTAAGAAGTTGATTACCCGAAACAACAAATAATGAGTAATCGATATGGTGATAAATAAAATGAGTTTTATTTATACTCAAAGGTTCGAGGCCATATGGGATTAGTATTATTCTTGTGTTTCACTTTGCATGTTTTGACTTCTTGAATAATTTAATTGGTTAAGAACAGTCAAATTATTCAAACGGGCCACAATCGTTCATATGTTGGAAGTAGGTATGAATGAAGACTGTCGTGAATTGGTGTGTGGATTGTCTAAAAGAGTATTAGACATAAGCAAATATTTGTTGCAACGTTCATGAGTGCTTATGAATATGAATTTGAGCATTCGATTAAAGCCACGCTCACTTGGATCACTCCATGAATTGTATCATGAGTGATTGGTGAGACGATAACATCTTATATTCTTGAAACCGAGATGTGTGAGTTGTATCTTGCTAATCGGTTGCACATTGATAATATGAGAACGCACTAGTAACTTGGTGTTATAAAAAATATTGTTGTGTGTGATTCGGTGAGTGAGTGCAAGCAAGCATTGTATCAAAGTTTATCTGTTCCTTTTATCCAAAGAAGGATAAAAGCGATATCTTTGGGCCCTTAGATGATTTAGTGATGAAAAACGTAAATGCTCGGCCGGGCTAGGGCTAATTTGATTTGTTCAATTAGTCAGTCGTCATAAATCGGAGATCGAGAAATAGTACAAACAGAATGTTTAGAAATCATGTCTTACGATATCTAGAATGGAGGAATATATGATCCCTTATCTAAAGGACACGCGTATCTGATAGGATCAGAGTTGACAACGGCTTTGGAAAGCTACGATTGCAGATCAAGATCTGAAGTCATACGCAGAATAGTTATTAGACTTATCCAAGTGGGAGACTGTTTGATTAGTCTCTAAGTCCATAACAATTTTGGTATGTACTTGACCCGATGGTGCATGGTCCTTTTGGGTTGCCTTCACCAAAGCAACTTGATAGGATGACTTATGGAGAGAAAGGATTAAATATGATTTATTAATATATTATGAGAATAATATATTAAAGGAGAAATCATATTGTTTAATAAATATTAGTCAAGAATTAATTAGTAATTAGTTTTGTGACTAAAAAGAGATTAATTAAACTTAAGGGACTGGAATTGTAATTATAAGATAATTGCAATTTGGGCTATGGATTGTCTTAAATTAAGGAGTGGACAAATTCTATGGGGAAGCCCATAAGGAAATCATTCAAGGCCTTAATTAAAGGAGTCTATGGGTTGCTTAGGGCTTAAGCATCCAAATTAGGGTTTCCATGTTAGATAACCCTAATAGCCTCACTATATAAAGACCCCTAATAATCCAAAAACGTGAGGAAGCATTCTTCTAGGGTTAGAACACGTTTTGGGTAGCCTCTATCCTCTATCCTCTTCATTCTCTTGCTCTTGGTGTTTGTGAGCCATTAGAGGAGTGACATTTGTGACTCTAAGCTTTCTAAAGTCTATACAAGGAGGATTTGTGATTGTTATTGCTACATAATAATCAAGGTAATATCTTAAACCCATTATTACGTTAATATCAATTATCGTATACTAAAATTAGGGTTTATAGTCTTGGATGAGTTGCATGTACAATAGAGAAACCTAGATCCAAGCATTAGGGTTTGTATGAGCACATAGGATGTTCTTATGATCAAAACCCATCACCACTAACCATGAACCCAACACACACACACACACACACACACACATATATATATATATATGTATGTATGTATGTATGTATGTATGTATGTATGTATGATTCTACCCCTTCCTTTACACTTTTCTAGCCGAAAACACATCCATTCTTTCTAACCTCTCAAACGCAAATACCAAAAATACCCCTTTTCTTCCTAGAATCATCAAGAATCCCCTTTGGGCGTTCTTGTGGAGCCTCTAAAACGCGTTTTTCATGAAAACAAATATTGTTGTTCTTGAATTCACAGCCGCAAACCCTTCAAATCTTCAAATCTTCAAGGGCCAAAATCAGTTCATGATCGTGAACCATTCAATCCTTCATATATTCTTCAAGAACACTAATCACAACCGTAATCCATTCACGAGCTGTTCACAGTCGAGAACAGTTAATGACCGCAAACCTTCCCAGGACGTGAACTTGGTTGAAAACCTACTTTTTCCGATTCAAGCGAGTCTCGATAACATTCCTAAACCAAATTAATGGTTTTTTCCAACACTATAATTAATGGTTTCGCTAATATTACGCTTATATGTGTTTAATTATTATTAGGATCTCGTTAAGTGAAGCGTACATCAACCCAAGTGTTTTCATTTCTAATTTCGTTGTCCGACACTTTCATGCAATTATCAGTGAGTTCATACCCCTACGCTTTTATTAGTTTAATGTTTGAAGGGGGAAAATACAAGCCATACACAAATGATTTTGTGAACTTATACAAAAGGGTTTCAGCAGTTTTAAAACTAATGCAATTGATACAACTAAAAGATTTCCATATTTTTGAAAATGCTTAGATATTTATCCCTTTTGTAAAATGCCGAGCATAAAGGAAGATTTCAACATATTTGTAGAGTTTTCAGTGGAAAACACGAATTGAATACATTAACAAACATATAAACTATAATAGGTATAGTTTATGGAACAATTATCTTATCAATGCACGAAACATAAATGCGAACGAACATATAAGCTATATAGAGTATAGTTTATGGAATATATATAAACAATCATTTAAATTCGAGGGATTTATTTTATTCTACATCTAATCGTTAGTATAGCATTTTATGAGTGAGCATCTTCGTGTACTTATTGAAGTACTAACAAAAGTCATGAGATTATAACCAGAATCTCCTTGAAGGAGAATGTGAGTTTGTGTATATATCTATATGGGATTGACAATCCCACACCACAACTGTTAGCTACAGTTAGGGTGACAACCTTGGGTGACAAAGTCATTTCAATTCCAACACTTGAAGAACATTGTTCAGGCAATTCAATGGTCAAGTATGGTTATAACAACTCATAAAGTTGGTACTAAATAACACGATTAATGTACGGATGTTAACAACTTCAATTGGTTTTACTCTAAAACAATATAACTACTTTACATACCGGAGGATTTCAGGGTTTTCACAATATAGTTTTCATGTAAGACAATACTATAGAATACTACTGGCGGTATCCAAATATATATATATATATATATATATATATATATATATATATATATATATATATACACGTTTACATTTTCATATATTCATAGTACACAGTAACAAACATATATTTCAGTCTTAGAGTTAAAGACTAATTTTCAAAACTAAAGAGAATATTGGATTTTCTTGGGAAGCATACAAATATTTCTTTTACAAAATCAATGACTGCTTTTCGTTATAAAAACATATTTATGAACTCAACGGCTTTAATGCTGATACTCTTTTCAATACCGCTTGTATTCTCAGGAAATCAGTAGATACGTACTCCTGTAGCTTTTGAGAAGACGGAGTGTATAGAGTCACATATTTTATATTTTGTTATACATTTGATGTATACAATCTATGTATCAAACATATGTAAATACCTCTATTTTCAATGTAATGGTTGTGTTTACTTTGATTACTATGATGTAATTGTTGTGATATCATACATGACGTCTTCCACCCCCGAACGTTTCCGTGGTTCCGGTTTCGGGTGTGACAGATTAGTATTAGAGCTATTGTTTAGAGTGAACTAAGTATACTGAACCTTACATGGTATACAACTATAACCACTAAGGGGCCGAAGTGCTCTGAACTGAAAGTAGTTTTTTGAAATACAAGTATCTTATATGAAATATACAAGTATACATACATACCAGAAATAGTATCGCAAGTAGAACAGAACAAAAATATTTAGATGTTTGACACTGGAGTTAATCCATGATAGTTATGTAATAATGTCTAGACTAAATATAGCTTGAGCAACTATATATATTTGAGACATGATCAACACACTACAAGAAAAAGACCCTTTTACGACGTGCAAAACACGACGCTCTTTGATTTATGTTACGCATTAGAGAGCGACATTAAAAAAGTGTCATCTCTTCAATAATTTTAAGGATTTAGGTCGCACATTACTGAGTGCCCTTAAATTAGTGTCTCATGTAAAAATATTAAAAACACAGAAGACGCTTGTGCATCGTCTGTGAATGTCGCTTTATATTTTCTTTAAGAAACGCGCGTCTCGGAGGGAAAATGAAATCCCCAAATTTTTTAAACCCCCACCTTCTTCTCCCTCGTCTCCACCTCTCATTTCCTCTACCAGCCTCAAATTATGGATCAATTTCTTCACATCATGTTTAAGGTTAAGGCTTTGAGATTTCTTCCAAATTGACCCTCACACTAAAATTATGGATCAATTTTTTAAACCCCCACCTTCTTATCCCTTGTCTCCACAAACACACCGTCATCGGATCTTCAGACCACCACTATTCTCGAACCACCACTATTCTCGCCTCCATCGTCGCCAGTGAGAATGATCTACTTGGACCCTGAAAAAGAGAGCAACAAAGGGGAAGATGTGGTGGTGTTCTTGTGTCTGATTGATTTCAGCCCCTTCGCGACCACACATGGTTCCCATCAAAAATTATGTTGCCCTCACCGTCTCTTATATCAAATACCTATTACACCTCCTTCATCAATTCATTAGTTTTCTTTCCCATCGGCTATGGTTCTACTGTATCGATGCTTTCTCGATGTTCCAGTTACTAACACTGGTGGTAGAAGAAGACGGTGGATCGGCGGTACCATACCAAGCGCCTATACAGGTAAACTCCAACTCTCTCGATTTCTGCCTTTTTTCAGTAAAAACCGATTAATTTGAGGTTAGTTAGGGTTTTTCCCATAGTTTCAAATTCGCTCAAATGGCCACGAACCCCGTACAAAATCGATTCATACCCAATCGGGGTACGAAAGCGTTCCAAACGATTCCTGGATCGTAAATCGGTACGGAGTCAAGATAGTTCCAAATCGGTAGCTGGAACGAGCTTAATTCTGTAATCCAGTAGTTTCAAAACGCGATTCTGGGTTCAATTTATGAAATTAGTATGCCGATTTCTGATTTTTAGTACTACATTCATCATAAAACTGTAGTTAGGGCAATGGCATTGAACATGAGCGAGCTATTCAACAGGAGGTAACTAATTGAATTGGTTTTCTTGCCACTAATGATTTTCTGTTTTTTTTCTTGGTTAATTATGTTTTTTATTTTAATATTTCAGAAATGGGAACCCGTTTCGATGCAGCAACGACATGGGAGTTCGATTGTTGAAGTCTATCGCATTATAGAAGAGGTTCTTATTTCATTGCTCTTTATTATATCTACTCTTAAGCATCCATTTCCATTCACTATAATACATTAATAACATACCTTTGTTTTTATCTTCTTTCAGACTGTTGACCAATTTTTTGCTCTAAAGATTCCTATGAGATCTGGAGAAATGAACAGCTTGTTCTGAGGCATTGATAATGCACTTCAAGTATATTCAAAGCATGTTGTTGACAACTTGGGTATGCATATTTAAAATATTAATTTTCAAATCTTGATGACAACTTTGTCATATGTTTGTTTTATCTCATTACTACCAAACCATATACATATAATCTTGCACAACCTGATGTTTTTGGAAAGAATGGAATCAGTCAAAAGAATTCTAACAAAGAGGATGAAAAAAAATTACATTGGTAACAGATAAACAAAAAATATGACAGCTTGCAGGTATTGACAAGGGAACTCATGTCTACAACATAATAGATAATTAAACATATTGTAAAAACACATACTTTTTGTTGGGTCCTACACTTGAATTTTTCATTGGATTCCATGTGTTTCAACCATCATATCTAAGGCTGTATGTGTTCTTTATATGCTCTTTCCGGATTCTTTTAAACAAGATTTAGTAATCTTTTTTTGTTAATATGTTGTTTGGTTGTTTGTAATGCAGCTTAGAGTTGAAACTGTCGCGGTCTTTGTAGGCCCAGTCAACTACTTACTGCTGTCAAAACTTACAAAGGGTGTCGAGAAAACCTTTGATCTTCTGTCTCTTCTTGATAAAATCCTTCCAATCTACAAGTATGCTTTTTTCCTAATCATTTTCATGTTCTTTACAATAAAGTAGAATCCCAGTTTCATTACAACAAGAATTACCCCTGCATGGAAGTGATTGCTGAGTTAAAAGAAGCAGGTGCTACATGGATCCAAGTTGACGTGGCTACCCTTGTGAAGGATCTTGAGGGGTACCAATTGAAAGGTTTCACCAAGGCCTACTCTGAGCTAGAATCAGCCTGCTCTGGTCATAATGTTATTGTTGCCAACTACTTTGTTGATATTCCAGCTGAAGCTTTCAAAACCCTAACTTCATTGCCTGGAGTTTCTGGTTTCACTTTTGATTTTATCCGTGGTGAAAAGGCTCTTGACTTGATCAAGAGCAGCTTCCCATCAGGGAAATACCTTTTTGCTAGAGTTGTTGATGGAAGGAACATCTGGGCTAATGATCTTCTTGGTTCTCTAGCAGGTCACAAAAACAAAGCATTCTTCTCAACCAATGCTGCTATCCAGGTTTCAAGGAAGTCCTCCCCAAGAGTCACAAACGAATCCTTGCAGAAGGTTGTAAGTGATTAAAAACGCTTCCTTTTAATATATATATATATATATATATATATATATATATATATATATATATATATATATGTATATTGTTATGAATTTTACAACAACAAGGGTGTCTACTTTTATTTGTTTTTTTGCCTTTTAAGAATAGAAATTTTAGGTACTATAGCAACTAAAATAAGATGTAATTTACATTGATGTGGTTTCCTTACCTTTTTGCTTCTATTTATGTATTCTTGCTAATTGCAAAAGTTACTGGTCATATACATAGATACATCTTAATCAGCTTATCAATAAAAGTGAATATGTGTTTTGAAAGGGTTTTACATGTATATGGCTACATAGTTTTTGGGTTTTTATCATGTGAAAGAGTATTACTATGATTCTTTGCATGCTTAGTAAATCCATATGCTAATGCTAGTATTAACTTTAAGGGCCTCTTTTTGTGTTTGCCCCAAGCCTCAGATTTTCTTCTAAATGTGTAGGTTTGGAATGTTGATGTCAGATTTTATCGTATCAAGGATTTATCAGGCAAAACCATTTCCTATTTTTACTTTGACCGATACTCTCGCCCAGCTGAGAAAAGAGGTGGTGCATGGATGGATGAAGTTGTTGCAAGAAGTCGTATACATCAGATGACAAAAACTCTGTTTGGTTACCTTTTCTTTCCATATCATTTGTAGGTATTTTTATGAAGTATAGAAATTCAAGATTCTCATACACAAAAACTAGAAGAAAAGCTACTAAATAAAAAATTCCGAAAATACCCCTGTATCTTATTTTTTGATTTATCCTAACAGTTAATACAAATGCTCATTATCTGCAAGGTCGTCTATATCTATATCTATGCCTGAATATAATAATACAATGGACATGTTGATGAGATTGCTTACTAGTACTAGAGAGGATTTTTCCTTGAAAGAGTTGATGGAATAATTTTTAAGAACATGTAATTAAATTAAGCAACATAAATATTGGTACTATATT
This sequence comes from Lactuca saligna, assembly GCF_052625555.1. Taxonomy (NCBI): domain Eukaryota; kingdom Viridiplantae; phylum Streptophyta; class Magnoliopsida; order Asterales; family Asteraceae; genus Lactuca; species Lactuca saligna. Next base: position 93,272,293 of record NC_136418.1, read on the forward strand.
GTAAGAACATGAAGGGCGACTCAGCTGATATGTCAACAGGTAATATTTTTTCATAATTTTGACTACATGTTGCCATTTTATGAAGATAATACTGACATAGCCCCTGTGAAACATAAGTCTAGACATAGAAACAATGACAAATTTCAATATGTGGAAGCCAAATAAAATAGACATATGAATTGATGAAATGTTTTTACAACTGAATTACCTCCTTTAGGTGAGGAAAAATCTTCCACAGAAAAGGAATTGTTAGAATTTGGGAGGCAAAACTCCATTGAAGGTCAATATCTTGACAAACACAATACCCTTGACCAATATGAGTAACAACTAGGGCAAGAACATGCTCCATTAAAGTTCCATCCATTTGGCAACCAAACAAAGCTCAAATTCCAATTCCTTCAAAATCCACACCACACCCTAATAACTTTGTCTTTATACCCAACAACTTGACTTGTTTTGGTATGTGTAGTGTATGATAGAGGTGAATATTCTTGTTGAAGACATAGTGAAATTGGGCAGTCGAGCAGAGGATGCTAACTGATTGATCTCAATTCTCTCAACAACCACAGATGAGATGAATAATGGTATGGTATTCTTTCGTTTGATTTTAGATGTAACTAACTAGTATATGTATAACTTCCAATACCTTTTTTTTTTTACTTTTTGTAGCCAGATTGTGAGGCTAGCTTGCTGAGTGAGTGAAATGGTTTACTTTTTTAACCCTGATCCGTTGTTGCTTAGGCCTTGTTTATTTTTTCTTATTCTTGTGGAACCAATGAGCAAATAAAGTATGTTTTTTATCAAGCTGTTGTATCTATTCAGACCCGGCTTAGAGAAATGGTTGCAAGAGATAAGTTCATAAGAAAAAGAAACAAGGCTGCAACTATAGTTGAGGTACTATGGATGAATTATGTTTGTAAAGTATTTAAGAAAATGATTAGAAACAAGGGTGAATTTGTACAGATTAGTTAGCTACTTGCAGGTTGATCTTGAAAAAGCAAAGGGGCAATGGATTGTATTTTTTGTATCTAATTTGTATGTAAATTTTTGTTACAACTTCTATTGATTTGTTTCATCTTTCCATGGAACGATTATGTGTATGACATTAAATTTATGCAATGGATTCTATTTTTTGTATATGATATTTTATTTTCTATTATGAAACATTAAATACAAATTTAATTTGAAAATAAGTAAATCTATAAAAAAATATTTTTTTTTAAACATTTAAAATTATGATACGCAAAAATGTGTGTCATCTTCATTTATGACATGGCCTTTATTGACAGGGACTTTCTTGATACGTATTGTGTGTCACTAACATGCGCGTCGTAAGGTTACGACACGCGAATGCGTGTCGTCTTCCTTTATGACAGGGCCTTCCTTGATATGCATTGTGTGTCATAAACGTGCGTCGTAATTGTGCGTCGTAAATGAGCATCGTAAATGCGCGTTATCTATAGACGACGGGCAAAAGCACGTCGTTTGTCTTTATGACAGGGCCTTCCTTGACGCGCATTTGCGCGTCGTCTGAGCCTTTTACGACGCGCAATGAGCGTCGTAAAGGGCTGTTTTTCTAGTAGTGACATGTGTTTTGGAGTGACTGTGGTGTTGTAACAGGCCTAAAACTTAGCAAGCTATATACAACAAGTGATCGATATAATAGAACATACAACTTTAAAATACTATAGGAGTAGTTTAGCTAGAGCTGATCTCAGTGTATAGATTCATTCCAAGTGTTGCTACTTATTTCTTTTCTAGCGATAGTACACTTGTATTGGTATCCTTTCTTTGTATATCGCTTAGTAGAACACTTTGTCTATCAGGTTGAGATATGTGTTGTTTCATATCACTTGATTCTAGGGGACTTAACATCCTCTTCTTCTTTATTCTTTTAGAATAAGATGTCTCCAAGGAAGAGACCCAACATAATGAACAATAATCCCCCGAAAGATCTGACGCCGCCCCTTACTCAGTTCAATCCTGCTATGTTCCAAGCAGTAGTTATAGCTGTTGTGGCTGCCGCAATGTCACAGATCAATTCTTGCGGATCTAGTGGATCGGGAAGTGAAACCCATCCCCTTAATCTTGATGGTGGTCAGGGACACCAAAAGGAGTGTTCCCACAAAGAATTTATGAATGTGAAACCCAAGTCCTTTAACGGCAATGGAGGTGTCATTTCCATAACTCATTGGTTTGAGAGGATCGAATCAAATTTCAAAATCTGTGTGTGCCCCGAGGCAAGCAAGATGAAGTTCGCCGCCTGCACCTTCACCGATAGAGCCCTGAGTTAGTGGAATAGTAAAGTCAAATCCCTAACTATGCAGGTAGACAATGCCATGGGTTAGGAGAGTCTGAAAGAACTAATGCTTGCGGAATACTTCCCGAGGGGGGAGATGCAAAAGTTGCAACACGAGCTCTGGAACCTAAAGATGAGGGGTTCCGACATTGTTGTCTAAACTGCTAGATTTAGCGACCAAACCCTTCTGTGTCCCGGGATGGCCACCATGAAAAGCAAGAAATCTGAGAGGCACAAATGGGGATTGAGACCCCGAACTCAAGGAAACGTATTGGATGCCAAACCACTCATATTTGACAACGCCAAGTGCCTGGCGCAGACTCTGATAGATCATAGGATTGATCATCAACCCGTATCAGCCATTCCTAAAGCACCAAATTCGAGTTGTGATAAGAATAATTTATGGAAGAAGTGAAAAGGAAAGACTTCGTAGGAGCCCTCCAAGAAGCAACAGATAGTGGTAGTCCACATTGCTAGCGTTCATGCTACTGTTCCTACTACTCTAACAACTCCTAGCCGTTATGCTAGAAACCTGCCCTTGTGCAACAAATGCAACTTCCATCACTTGGGAGTTTTTAGAGAGATGCAATGTAACAAATATAGCAGAAAGGGACACATATCTTGTTTATGCACGACACCAGTCCAACCAACCAATTAGACCTCTGGAACTGGAGTGAGCCAAGCTTGCTATGGTTGTGGAGAAACTGGGCACTTTAAGAGGAATTGTCCCAAAGCAACATCAGTTAGTAACATAGTAAGGGTGTTGTCCATGGGCCAAGATGAAGCAGTTGTTGATCCCACAGTAGTTATGGGTATGTTCCTCCTTGACAACTCTTATGCATGCATCCTTTTTTTATTCCGGTCTGAAGAGAAGTTTAGTTAGTCATACATTTAAGCATTTACTCAAACATAAATCCCAACCTCTAACCGATACCTTTATCATCGAGATGGCGAACGGTAAGAAAGAGAGCATTGACGGCGTATTCATAGGTTGTACCCTTACCCTGAATGATCATTCCTTTCCCATTGATCTTATACCGGTCCCCATTGAAGGCTTCGATGTAATTATCGATATGGACTGGTTAAGTCTTCATCGTGCCGATATTCTCTGTTTTGAGAAAGCCATTCGCCTCAATCTAACAAGCGGCAAAGTCCTCATCATTTATGGTGATAAACATAGGAAAAAAAAACTCTATATCATATCTGCATCAAAGCCTAAAAATATATTTGAAAAGAATGTCAAGCATTCTTGGCCCATGTCGTTAATGAAAAGCAGGGAGTTAAGGATCTTGAGAACATCCCTGAGGTCTGCAACTTTCCTGATATCTTCCCCAAAGATCTCCCTGGAATCCATTCTGAGCGCCAAGTTGAGTTCTGAATCAACTTAATCCCCGGAGCCACCCTTATAGCCAAATCCCCTTATCGTCTAGCACCGACAGAAATGCAAGAGTTATCCAACCAGCTCAATGAATTGCTCAACAAATGATTCATTAGACCGAGTTTCTCAACCGAAGGAGCCCCGATCTTTTTTCTGAAAAAGAAGGATGGATCCTTTCAGATGTGTATAGATTATCGAGAACTAAACAAGCTCATCAAGAATCGCTAACCTCTTCCCCGAATCGATGACCTTCTCGAAGATAGACCTAAGATCTGGGTACCATCAGTTGTGAATCCATGAGGGTGATATTTCGAAGACAACATTTCAGACTCGATATGGTCACTACGAATTTGTAGTCATACCCTTTGGTCTAACCAATGCACCTACGGTATTCATGAATCTAATGAATCGGGTTTGATGCGCCTTCCTAGACAAGTTCATGATAGTATCCATTGATGATATACTTGACTATTCTCGAAGTGAGGAAGATCATAGATAGAAATTGAGGCTAGTGCTAGAAACATTACGGGCAGAGAAACTGTATGCTAAATTCTCCAAGTGCGAATTCTGGATCAGAAAAGTAACTTTCCTCGGTCACATGGTCAGCGACGAAGGCATACACATGGACCCTTCCAAAATAAAGGCGATTGATAATTGGTCAGCACCGAAGACGCCCACAGATATCCATTAATTCTTGGGTCTCGCTGGCTACTATTAAAGGTTTATCCAAAGTTTCTCCAGGATTTCTAAGCCTCTGACCACCCTAACTCATAAAGGTGTATCATTTAGTTAAGTAGAAAAGCAAGACATTGCATCTCACATCTTGAAGCAGGCCTTATGCAGCGCGCCTATCCTGTTTCTGCCAGAAGGGACGAAGGACTTTGTTGTCTATTGCTATGCGTCCAATCAGGGCCTAGGCTGTGTGCTCATGCAGCAAGGAAAAGTCACTGCTTATGCCCCGAGATAGCTAAAAGCACACGAAGTAAATTATACAACTGACGACCTAGATTTGGGAGCAGTGGTCTTCGCATTAAATATATGGAGACATTATCTCTACGGAACCAAGTGCACTATCTTCACCAACGATAAGAGCCTACAACACATTTTCGATCAAAAAGAGTTGAACACGAGGAAACGGCAACAGGTGGAGCTACTCAGTGATTATGAGTGTGAGATACGCTATCATCCAGGCAAAGCCAATATGGTACCAGACGCCCCTAGCCGGAAAGAGTACTTAGGTCACAGAGTCAAGGCAATGACTATAACCATCCATTCCCATCTATCCGCTTAGACCAGAGAGGCTCAGCTGGAAGCCTTGAAACCAAAGAAAATGCTAGATGAAGCTTTAAGGGGAATGGCAAAGAATTTAGAGATCCAGGGAGACGGAGTCTACTATTTCATGAACCAGATCTGGACCCCAAAGTTCAGCGGTTACAAAGAGGTTGTCATGAGCGAAGCTCACAGGACCCGATCCTCCAGTCACCCAGGTTCGGATAACATGTATCTGGATCTCAAAAAGCTTTATCGGTGTCCAAATATGAAAGCAGAGAAAGATACCTTCGTGGGAAAGTTTCTAACTTGCACCAAGGTGAAAGTGGAATATCAAAAGCCCTCCGGTCTACTTCAACAGCCAGAAATACCTGAGTGGAAGTGGGAAAGGATTCCGATGGATTTTATCACTAAGATGCCCAAGTCTCCGAGTGGGTATGATACCATCGGGTAATTGTCAACAGATTGACTAAATCTGCCCACTTCCTACCAATCAAAGAAACCTTCAAGATGGAGATACTTACATGAATCTACATTCAAGAGATACTCCAGCTACACGGTGTGCCAGTGTCCATTATCTCAGATCGGGAAGCAGATTCACCTCGAGATTTTGGCAGTCACTGCAGAAGGCTCTTGGAACTAAGTTGGATATGAGCACAGCTTACCATCCTCAAACCGATGGGCAGAGTGAGAGGACCATTCAGACATTGGAAGACATGTTGAGCGCATGTGTTATAGACTTTGGTAAGTCGTGGGGCACCTATTCTCTTACAACAACAACTATCATAGCAGTATCAAGGCTGTGTCGTTTGAAGCCCTCTATGGCCGTAAGTGTAGATCCCCTCTGTGCTGAGCTGAGGTGGGTGACACATCACTCTCACAGGCCTAGAAATCATTCGTGAAACCACGAAAAGGATCATACAAATCAGGGAACGTCTGAAAGCCTCCAGGGATAGGAAAAAGAGCTACGCCGACAGAAGACGAAGACCCTTCGAGTTCTAGGTTGGTGACTGTGTTATATTGAAGGTCTCACCCTAGAAATGTGTGATACGCTTTGGTAAATATAGAAAGCTTAATCTGAGATACATTGGGCTATTTGAGATTCTCGCTAGGATCGATCCCATAGCATATAAACTTCATTTACCCCAAGAGCTTAGCAACATTCATCCCATCATCCACGTGTCGAACCTTAAAAAGTTTCCATCCAACAAAACCCTTGTGATCCATGTTGATGAGATCAACATCAATGAGAACCTTAATTTCATGGAAGAAGCAATCAAAATCATGGATTTGGAAGTCAAACAAACAAAGAAAACTCGCATACCGATAGTGTAGGTCTGTTGGAATGCCAACCGAGGACCTGAATTCACTTGGGAGTGAGAAGATTCAATACAACAGAAGTACCCACATCTTTTTCTGCGTTCGTGATTTATATACTATGTTACAATTTCAGGATGAAATTCCCTCTATCATGGGGATGATGTGACAACCCGAACCTTTTTCCATTAGCGTTAGCCGGATTCCATTAAATAAGTTTTGATTTTTTATTTAGTTCCGTTAATTTCTTATGGCTTGGAAAATCATTTAATTTATATAAGAGTCGGAACCAAAATCGCACGAAAACCCGAGTTTCTTCGAAAACCACTAATTCTAGCCTGACTGGTATTCACGGTTGTGAATCCGATCACGACCGTAAACCCATTCACGGCTGGTGGACCCCACCACTAACCATGAACCCAACCTATATATATATATATATATATATATATATATATATATATATATATATATATATATATATATATATATATATATATATATATACTTTTCTGGCCAAAAACTCACCCATTCTCTCACTAACCTCTCAACCGCAAACACCAAAAATACCCCCTTTTCTTTCGAAAATCATCAAGAATCCCCTTTGGGTATTGTTTCGGATCCTCTAAAATGCGTTTTTCATCAAAACCAATATTGTTGTTCTTGAGTTCACGACCGCAAACCCTTTATATCTTCAAATCTTCAAGGGCCGAAATCAGTTCATGGCCGTGAACCCTTCAAACCTTCATATTTGCTTCAAGAACACTAATCACGGCTGTAATCCATTCAGGATCTGTTCACGGCTGAGAATAGTTCATGGCCGTAAACGTTCCCAATACGTGAACTTGGCTAAAAACCCGCTTTTTTCGATTTAATCGAGTCCCGGTAACATTCCTAAACCAAAAGCAAGTGTTTTTCCAACACTATAATTAATGGTTTCGCTAATATTATGCATATATGTGTTTAATTATTATTAGGATCCTGTTAAGTGTCACGTACATCAACCCGAGGGTCTTCAATTCCAATTTCATTGTCTGCCTTTTTCACGCAATTATCAGTGAGTTCATACCCTATGCTTTTATTATTTTAACGTTTTAGGGGGGAAATACAAGCCAAACACAAATGATTTTGTTAACTTATACAAACTTAAGCAATTGATACAACCAAAAGATTTCCATTTTTTGTAAAATGCTTAGCTATTTATCCCTTTTGTAAAATGTTGAGCATAAGGGAAGATTTCAACATATTTGTAGAGTTTTCAGTGTAAAACACAAATTGAATACATTAACAAACATATAAACTATAATAGGTGTAGTTTATGGAAAAATTATCTTATCAATGCACGAAACATAGATCCAATGCGAACGAACATATAAGCTATTTATTGGAATATATAAAAAGTCATTTAAATTCAAGGGGTTTATTTTATTCTACACCTAATCGTTAGTACAACATTTTATGAGTGATCATCTTCGTGTACTTATTTAAGTACTAACAAAAGTCCTGAGATTATAACCAGAGTCTCCTTGAAGGAGAACGTGAGTTTTTTTATATATCTATATGGGATTTACAATCCCGCACCGCAACTATTACCTATAGTTAGGCCGGCAGGCTTCGGTGACAAAGTCATTTCAATTCCGACACCTGAAGAATGTCGTTCAGGTAATTCAATGGTCAAGTATGTTTATAACAACTCATAAATTTGGTACTAAATAACACGATTAATGTATGAATGGTAACAACTTCAATTAGTTTTATTCTAAAATAATAGAACTACTCTATATACTAGAGGATTTAAGGTTTTTCATAATATAATTTTCATGTAAAACAATACTATACAATACTATGGTAGTATCCAAATATATATACATTAACACTTTCATATATTTATAGTACACAGTAACAAACATATACTTCGGTCTTAGAGTTAAAGACTACTATTTAAAACTAAAGAGAATATTAGATTTTCTTGGGAATCATATAAACATTTCTTTTACAAAATCAATGACTGCTTTTCATTGTAAAAACATACTTATGAACTCACCAGCTTTAATGCTGATACTCTTTTTAAAACCGCTTTTATTCTCTGGAAATCAGTAGACAGGTACTCCTACAGCTTTTGAGAAGACGGAGCGTATTGAGTCACGTCTTTTTTATTTTGTTATACTTTTGATGTACACAATCTATGTATCAAGCGGATGTAAATACCTATATTTTCAATGTGATGGTTGTGTTTACTTTGATTACTATGATGCAATTGTTGTGATACCATACATGACGTCCTCCACCCCCGAACGTTTCCACCATTTCGGTTTGGGCGTGCAATAGTTAGTTAAATACTAGAAGTTATTTCAAGTAGGATGGCTTGATCCGAATCTTGTGTGATAAAGGTCACCTAAGAATGAGAGGTCTGAGGCATATATGGAATAAACATGCCAAGTTAAGCAATAGTTTTTTAGGATCTCATAATCTACGAATTACATATTATATGCAATTGGTAATCACTACCTACCGAGTTTGATTAAGTTAATACGATAAAGGTCACCGAACCATTTACTAGTTTCATTACTTGGATCATAGACTTTAATAAATTAATGTTTAAAGAACTTTAATAAATTAATGTTTTAAGAAATAATAAAATGTATTAATTTTTAAAGACTAAATATTTAAAATACTAAAGGAAACTTTGTTAATTTCTGTTAATAACTTTACGCCCTATAAAATCTCTATCTTGTTGAGTTTCAAGAGATAATAACATTTGATGGTTATAATTTCCATAATTAGTATAATATCTGGAGGTTCCAGCTTAAGGATAAATAGAAATGTAAGGGTAGTTTGGTTGTAAAGAGTCGAAGTCTTGTATGTACTCTTCGTATGTTTTGATATCTATTTTACTAAGGCATTTTATACGAAGCTTTCATGTCTAGTTCTTAGTATATTTTTTGTACGCTTTTACTCTCCTATAAATAGGAGTCTTTACTAGAGTTAGATAAGGTTTTTACAGTCTTGTCTACTATTGTACTGTATAAACCTAAAGCATAATATTGAGGTGAATCAAGATCATATTGACATTGGTGTTCAATCTTTCATACAATTTCTGATTACTTACTCTGATTAATATTCAAACTCGATTCTTAGATTCTACAATTGTTATTAGAGCAGGAATCATATCTCTTATTTAATTTTCATCATTTCAAAAGTTTTTGAATCAATTTTTGTTTGGTTTAAAAGTTTCCGCACTTTTTGAAAAGTGAAAAGTTCATTGGATCTAAGTTTGTGATTCGATTATGCACTTAAATTGTTGAATCGAGTGTTCTCTTAGTTGTTTCAATTTGAATCAACTTGTTTGCTATTAAAAATATCAAGTTTTCTTCAAAATTCTCAAAGTGTTCTTCCGTACAACAATGGCATCATTCAATCTTAATTCCATGACTTCATTCTCTCATTTTTTGGGGTCTTCTAAAAAAATTCCAATGCTAATCCCTAAATGTGACAACCCAGAATTTCCATTCTTTACAACATACCAAGTCAATAGAGGTCATAACAATTGTTGCTAAGTTTCAAACTTTTTGGAACAAGTTTGAGTATTTTAGGATTTACACTTCGGGTGATAGTAGGAGAGAGGATGCCCTAGAGTATTTGGTGCATCTTCAAGGTTTCAAATCTCCATGAATTTGGAGTTTACGGCTCAAATAATATTTTTGGACCGAAAACTCAACGGACTATATAAAGGACACTTAGCCATTTTAATTCATTTCTTCCATTTTCAACTAGAGAAAAGTTGAATTCTCTCCCAAGGATCTTCAATCTTTTGCTCCGTATTGTAAGTACTTCAACCCTAGAGTGTATTAATGCGTATTACATACTTAGATATGATTGAAAACACTCTTGAATCAAAAGAAGAAGGATTTTACGACCCAAGATCTTCTTGGACCGTAAACCCTAATTTGGGTGCCAAAGTGCTCCCAACTCTTTCCTTATGCTTAGAATCGTGTATGGAACCTTCCCTTGATGTGTTTAGCACATAAAAATCAACAAGTTACCCCATTTATAGGTGTTTATGGTTTGGGGATTTCCCAAAACCGTAAACACCCCAAACTGATCGTAAATCGCCCATATTCCTTCCTTATGCCTTGAATCAAGCCTAGACTCTTACCTTGAAGTGTTTAGGACTTGAAAACATCACAAAACCATGTTCCATAGGAGTTTACGACAGTAAAATCATGGAGAAATGGTCCATGGGCCGTAAACTCCATTTAGTGGTGTTTTGATGCCACAAACACTTCCATAGGCTTATACTTCAATGTAGGAATACTTAGAATGACGTAGAAGGCTTCAAATCACAAAATGGTCAAAGAAGTTTGATTTTACGGTAGTAAAATCAAGATTTTACGACTGTAAACCCAATGAGTTATGGTCTCCAAACTGTAAACTCACAAGGAGGGTTTCCTTGAAACCCAAGCTCAATAGCCTTTCCCTATAACACTTGGAAGCAATCCTAGGGACTTATAACACTTGTACGAGGTGTTGAGCATGTCCTAGTGTGTCTTAACTTTGTTTATTAGTTGTTTAACTACTAATTGGATACATATGTGATATTATATGTTAACTAGGATCATAGAGTGTGTTCAAAACTTCACTTGACACCAAACAATCCTACATCATCAGTTCATCCAAACCACCATCTACAGGTGAGTTCATACCCCTTGAATTAACCTTTTAAATGTTTCTAAACATTTTTAAATGCTTTATGGGGGGAATAAAATTTGAAACATGCTAGTTATTATATCAATCACATGTGATTAATAACTAACATACAAATGGATTTACTATACATTAGTTGTTTTACCAAACAGATTTCTTCAAATGACTTTTTTAAACATTTTTAAATGTTTAAAACTCTTTATCATACTGTCTTACATTCTGTAAGTTTCATTTTAAACTCAGTTACAAATGTGTTTTCAAACAAAGGTTCCTTTATACTTAAACTGTCTTATCAAAATACTTTCAAAGGTTTTACAAAAATTCTTTCATGCTTTTATGTTATCAAATGTATGCCCATATATGTATAGGTATACCTTCGTTGATACTTGTACATTTCTAGTAACTATTATAAGTATAGTTAGGAGATACTACTTGGTATTCCTATTATAAGGAATTACACTAGAGTTAGTTCATTCATGAGTCTATACTATACATTACATGTTACATGAATACGTCTACATAGATACGCTTACATGAATACATTTACATAAATACATTTACTTGTATACAATTACATGGATACTTGTATCTAGATTCTATATGATGAGTTACTAGTACATATTATACGTGTAAATTACTTTTCCTATCCTAGTTTAATAGGATAACTAGACGAGACTAACCATTCCGGAACCTACTTGTTAGCAACAGCGGTAATGAACATCTATGGATGCCTACGATTACTACTTATATTAGGGGTACCTTTCCGGGACTAACCATTCCCTTTACATGTTGTTCGCTACAGTGGTAAATGAACATCTACGGCTGCCTACGGTTAATACTTATATTAGGAGTACCTTTACAGGACTAACCATTCCTTAAACCTGCTGCCAGCTACAGAGGACAATGAACAATCTATGGATGTTTAAGGTTATACATTTCGGGAGTCGTGATGTCGAGTTGATCCTAATACAAAAGAATAACACTTACATGGCTATATTTTTCCTATTACTTTTATTTTTGTGAACCATTCGCATAAACGACAAGGTAGACTTTATATTGTTAATAGTAGTTATAAAGGAGAAAACCATCTTTGTTATAGAAAAACATACAAGTCTTGGTAGAAGACTACATTCCATACATTTGAGTCTTAGTAGAAGACTACTTTCAAAACATACAATTCATGGTAGAAGATTACTTTCCAAACATTTGAGTCTTGGTAGAAGACTACTTTCAAAACATACAAGTCTTGATAGAAGATTACTTTCCATACATCTGAGTCTTGGTAGAAGACAACTTTCAAAACATACAAGTCTTGGTAGAAGACTACTTTCAAAACATACAAGTCTTGGTAGAAGACTACTTTCAAAACATTTGGGTCTTGGTAGAAGGCTACTCTTTATACTAATAGAAATCATAGGGATTTGCTAGGGTATTCAAATGCTTTAAACTGCTTTCAAATAGTTCATACTTATATAATCTTTTTCCAAAGGTTTACAAGTCATTGCTTTATAGTTTTACAAATCAAAGTCACATTAATATTTATGAAGTCACTAGCTTTTTGGTTGATACTCACTTTCATAATAGCTTGTATTCTCAGGTCACAAATAGACTGGTACGACGACCAAGATTTGTGAAGTTGGAGAAATCAAGACTCCTATTTTATTTTGATTATTCATTATGTTGTCTTATATTATGAAAGAACAGTTGTAACCAACTGGATGAAACCCGAGCCGAAGTCATAGAACTCCGAGTATGCCAGAGGGTGTACGAAAGACACCTACTTGATGTGGAATGTCAACTGACTAAGCTGAGAGTTCACCAGAGGGATGATCATCACCACTAGGAGATACTTTACTTTCCTTCTTGTTTTAAAAGAACCATGTTCCTATCTATGTCTTATGTGGCATTTTCTATGAAATTGCCTTGTATTGTAGGTACTTTTAGTTATCCCTTTATGCGGCCAAAACTTTTGCTACTCCGGATATGATGTAAGACCTGCTTCAAGGTCAATTTTGGTGACAATAGTTAATTTCGGGTTAAGTCTAAGTAGAACAAAGTCATCAAGTCAAACCGGTCAACTCAATTAAACCTGGTACATTAGGGTTCGTGATATGTAAATACTATATAACTCACTATTTTAATGAGAAATCTCTCCAAGAATGTGAAATCTCTCCCAAATCTCTCTTGTGTGAGAAATCTCTCTAAGTATGTGAAATCTCTCTAAGTATGTGAAATCTCTCCCAAATCGCTCTAAGTATGTGAAATCTCTCCCAAATCGCTCTAAGTATGTGAAATCTCTCCCAAATCTCTCTAAGTATGTGAAATCTCTCTAAGTATGTGAAATCTCTCCTAAATCTCTCTTTGTATGAGAAATTTCTCCAAGAATGTGAAATCTCTCCCAAATCTCTCTTTGTATGAGAAATCTCTCCAAGAATGTGAAATCTCTCCGAAATATCTCTTTGTATGAGAAATCTCTCTAAGTATGTGAAATCTCTCCCAAATCTCTCAAAGTATGTGAAATCTCTCCCAAATCTCTCTTTGTATGAGAAATCTCAACAAGAATGTGAAATCTCTCCCAAATCTCTCTCAAAAGTTTCCGTAACTTTTTGGAGTCATTCGGGTCATTCCGACCCTTAACCGGGTCAAAAATGGCTTGAAACGGGGTAAAAACGAGTAAAATAGACTTCAGGAACCGAAACCCTTCTTAGGACCGAAACCCTATACCAGCCGAGACTCAGTAGCCGAAACTAAGAAGAGAAGCCTCTCGGGCCGAAACTGAGAAGAGAAGCCTCTCGGGCCGAAACTGAGAAGAGAAGCCTCTCGGTCCCTCTTCTTCGCCTCTCGGTCTCTCCTCTCGCCTCTCGCCTCTCGGTCTTTCCTCTTGCAGTCTCGGTTCTTCTTTCTCTCCTCTCGGTTCCTTGCCCTGTCTAGGTCCTTCCCTTCCCTCTCTCGATTATTCGTCTCTCCTCTCGGTTCTTTGCACCAGAGGATTGAATCTCGGCCAGACTTCGGAAAAACGACACTTTTCACCCATTTTTGATATTTTTAACATTTTGAGCCCGTTTTTCGTGATTTTAACGCGGTATTTTCTCCAAAAATCATATTTTAACATAATAAACCCTAAATATTCATAATTTAATCATATTTTCATGAAAATCCCTATTTAAATAATAAAAATATAGTGGGTGAATAATTGAGGTGGAGTGTTGACTTTACTTTACCTTATGACACAAGCAACCACCCCTATACGCACTCTATGACCAGCCACACCTTCCCACCTTACCTAGGTCATTTCAATGTCCTTCCCACTCAATTATTAGCCTTTCCCACGTTCTTAGAGCTGGAATAACCCATCCCCTCTCCTCACTTCTTTCATTTTACCTCATTTCACCAAAGATACAACACAACTTTTCTCTCTAACTTTATCTCACTATTCCAAGACTCCAAGACTGATCTTCAAGCTTTACCCTCCCCTTGGTAAGTATAATTCATCCTCCTTGTGATTATTACACATCATTCTACTCAAATCATTGATTTCTTACACAAAGATCATCACATTCTTGTTAGATCTTCAAATCTTCAAGTGATTCTTCAAGTGTTGTTGGGTTGAACTCTTCTTTTCTCCATCATCCATCTTTTGAAATCAATCAAGGTGAGTTCATACCCCTACATTTTCATGTTTTCTCAAGGTTTTAGGGGGGATACAAGTTAAAAACCAAGAACATAACTAAACTTTTCTAACAGCCTTCATCAGAAAAGTTCAACTCCATTCACGGACTGTTTTGGGAAACTTAAACATTTTTGTTTTCAAAACTGTACAAGGTTCAAGTAGTTCAAGTTCTTAGCTTTAAAATGACTACTTTCACATCTCCATACGATTTTTCAACAATTTATGGTGATTTTTACAAAACTACCTATCATTTCAAACATCAATCCGGACCAGCCTGTGATTATGGACTTTTTCACCCAAGTTGGAGGTCACTAAAAATTATTATAAAAGTTATGAGTAAACTAGACACATTTTGGGAGCTCTCTGAATTTACGGATCTAGTTTTTCACTTCGTGTGATTTTTCTATGGCTTTTCTAAAAGAGCGTAGAAGGGTTAAAATTAGTTAACAACATATAAATTTCATAACACTTTGTATTATGTTGAGCAAAGTGTATAACAATAAGTTCTAAATATTGAATGTGTTTCCTTCTTAGTTTATCTTCATAAACTGAAATTTAGTCACTCATTATAAGATTATTCATTCATTTAGAACACGTATATTAAGCTATAATAAGCATAGTTTATGGATTCATAGCACTATTGCAGTTTCATAAAAGAGTTTTTATACACTACAAACATTTTGGATAAACTATAATAGGTATAGTTTACGATTCATCACATAACACACTCGTACAAAAGGGTTACATTCATACAAAAAGGTTCTACACTCATGCACACTACACGTAAACTCGTTAACTCAGAATGTGAGACTATCTCTCCCCGTACGTCTGAGTACGGGATCCCAATTCCTGTAAGTTATAACGAAAATCTCTTGTAGGGAGAGCGTGATAATTGTATATAGATCTATATTGGGGTTGACATCCCACACCTCGCTGCTAGCTACAGCCGGACCGGCAGGTCTGCGGGTGACAAGAGTCATATCATCAGGGTGTCTAAAAGACGTTGTGCAGGTTACCTCTAGTCATAGTATGGTTATAGCGACTCACATAGGGAGCTAACAATACATAAATTTTACAGGATTTTTATAAAACAAAAGGGGTTTCATGTCAATTTAAAATCACTTTTATATCATTAAATACAGATATTACTGTACACTCTCGGTTTAGGTATTTATGACTACACATCACTCGGGATATAGAACTACATACACATATTTAAGAAAATATTGGACTATCTAAATACATATTCCATCGCTTTTATAAGGAAAACTGTTTACTTCTCTAAAGAAATCTCTTATGAACTCACCAACCCTCGTGTTGACACTTTTTCAAACAACTTGTATTCTCAGGAAATTACTAAACAGGTAACCAAGTGCTTTTGAGGATGGGACGTTAAGGCATCAAACTTTTCATATTCTCTCAACATATTGTAATTGATTTTGAAACATGTAATTAATACAAGTGATGTAACCTTTTCAATTATATATATGTTGGTTGTATTTGATTAAATTACTATTGCAATTGTGGTTATGATACTATACATGAAGTCTTCCACCCCCGGAGGTTTCCGCCATCCTTGGTTTGGGGGTGTGACAGATTTGTATTAGAGCACAATTTATAGTGAATTATGTATGTCAAACCACATAAGAAAAACTATAAACACATTTGGGACTAAAAGTCTCTGATTCTTAAAACATTTTAACGAGTTGTACTTTTAGAAAACAAATAGTTTCTTGTTTAAAAGTATACCTACATGCATTATATACTCGCGTAGTGTCATAACTAAGGAGAACATAAAGTGAAAGTGGAGGAGTTGAATGCTACTAGTATGCCTTAGCATGTGTAATCAGTTTTCAGAAGGATATAGCCTGATCAACTATCTCCGTCCGAGAAGTAACTTACGCATACTGGGGGATAGTCGTAATGGGCGACAAATCTAATAACCTAACTACACACTAAAAAGAGTACGCTAAGACCACAATATAAACATTTAAAAATAATATAGGAGTATTTGTACATTTCTATAGCGCCATGTTATTATTATTTTCCGATATGTGCTTCTTAACCCCCCCCCCCACCCCCACCTGTTTCTCGTGCAGACGACATGGTAGGATTTCACATACCCGGGGACCCATACTTTCCCAATTAGGGAATCGTGGGATGGATCGATGAAGACCCCGAGCAACAAATCGAAGAGGATCCCGAGGAGGATCCCTAAGAGGACCCCAAAGAGAATCACGAAGAGCAACCCGAGGAGGAAGACGAACAAGAAGAAGAGGAGGAAGACGAACAAGAAGAGGAAGACGATGATATACTCATGCTTGGGAACGAAATGGAGGAACAATCGGAAGTATTCAACCCTCCTTACATCGCGAGGGTACCCGCACACCGCTTTCGATACAACGTACCTGAGCCCCCTTGGGTAACGACGATCGAAAGGTGGAGTCGACAACAACGCCAGCGATCACCATATGGCGACCAACGAGGTTATTATGACCTCATCCATGGTGGACTGGCTGACAGAGCTCTCCCCGTCATGACACAGCGAATAGCAAGTATGGATGATCGTGGTAGGATGATGACCGATCAGGTCAGGGAGCTAAGCGTCATCGTAGAGTCTACCACTGCTCCCACTAGAGATCTGGAACGAGACTCCCACTACAGAGACCAACTCATTCAAGACCTTCTCGCTACTCGAGCAGAAGCAAGGGAGTCTCAGGAAAGATACATGGCGCTCGATGAGAGAATGGTCGCAGCCGAACGGAGATTGGCAGACCTACATGGCACATTGACATCATCCCAGGCTCCATCAAGGAAGGGTCGTCGTGATTAGAACTCATTTCTATCCTCACATATTTGTAGTAAAAGTTTATGAGTACGCATTGGTGCTACTCTTTGTATGTAGGTTGACCATGCGACTAAGTGATTACACTATTCAAAGGGCTTTTGTAGTGTCAAAACTGTTGGATAAGGTGTCTAAGTCCATAACTATTTCTGGTATGTACTTGACCTGACCCGGCATGGTCCATTTGGGTTGCATGACACCGTGCAATTGGATAGACTAAATGAGAGAAATAACACTTGGAGATTATTAATATATTATAAGTTCTAATATATTAATAATATTATTTGATTAGTTTGATCAAGAATTAATTTAGAATTAATTATGTGATCAAAAGATAACTAATTAAATATATGGGTTGATTATGTAAATCATCCATATCTTGTATAGTGGGCTAAGAGGCTCCATGGATTATCAAGTTGGGTTCCACCCATAGGATGCTCCATGGATGCTCCATGGGAGTTACAAACCCATGGGTCATGGAAATGAAGAGTCATGACACATTAGGGTTTAACCCTAGATGTGTCAACACTATATAAGAAACATGTTCTCCACCTAAAATCGGCTACACTAAGAAACAAGAGGGCTTGGCCGATTTTTGAGAAGTGTGTGTTCTCTCATAAGTTCTTCCAAGAGCATTTGGTGTTGTGTGAAGCATTTGAGGCATCACACTTGGGGTGCTAGGCTCACAAGGTTTCAAGGAACACAAACAACAACAAGGTAAGTTGTTCCCCATGTATGCTAGATAGGAATATAACCTTGGAATTCAACTTTGCATGATAATTAGACAAACATAGATCCAAGGTTATTAGGGTTGCATGTACACTTAGGAAGTGTTAGAATGCTCAAAACCCTTCAGTGGTATCAGAGCCTAGGCTTGTTTGTTTTTATTTGTGCTTAAAAGTTGAAAAAAGTCGAAAATCTTGCTGTCTACGAATGGACTCGTCGAGTCCATAAGAGGGACTCGTCGAGTTCATGTGTATCTTCAACCAACTCGGTGAGTAAGTTCATGCACTCGGCGAGTAGGGTCGATTGATTGCAGAATTTCGATTTAGTTGCTGGAAATGAATTAGAAACATTACCCTAAACTTTTTGGTACTTGAAAAAACTTGTTTTAGATGGTGTAATGTCTTTGATAATTCATTTACAACAACTAGTTATCAAAACTCTGTCTTCGGTTCAACTTTTGATACGAATGAGTTAAACATACAAAATTCAACTTTTGAAAATAAGGATGTCTGTTTTGTCTTCAGTTGTGATCGGGTCAGAACCTTTTCAGATACATCACCAACTATTTGAGAAATAGGATGATCTCTGGTCCATTTGATAAGAAGAGGGTAATTCGGATCAAAGGTTAGGTCTAGTTTAGCATTAATTGTTTCTTCTGGCTCAGATTGGCTACCATAACCGAGTGTCATATCATTATGTTCCCCCTCAATTGATGAGCTTTGAAAAACATGAGGTTCAGGTGTTTCTTGTGGTACTGAGCTTCCTGGTGTTGAGGCCTCTTCGGTTGATGAAGGACCTTCGGTTGAAGATGTAGAATTTGGCTCCCCCTGGACTTGTGAGCTTGTCTCCCCCTCGACTTGTGAGCTTGGCTCCCCCTCGACTTGAGCGCTTGGCTCCCCTTCGACTTGAGCGTTGTTGGATGGAGAGTTGTCAGAGGTTGATTCTCCTTCATGCATTCTTCTTGTAGCATCTTCGACAATCTGCTTCAAGTGATCAACTTTGTTGTCTGCTGCATCTGCTTCGGAGAGTGAAGCATTCTCCGGTTCGTCAAAGAGCTCCAGAAATGTCTCGTATAAGTTGGCGACCGAGACTGTGACCTGGCCAGTTAGAGGAAAGATTTCCCCAGCGGTGTCTTCTTTAGCCTGTAGCTTCTTGACATAGTTGTCGTCAAAGGTCACATAGTATGTCTCTTCAATCTTTCTCGAACGCTTGTTTAGGACCCTGTATGCCTTGGATGTGAGCGAGTAACCCAGAAATATTCCCTCGTCGGCTTTGACATCAAACTTGTTGCGGTGTTCTTTAGAATTAAAGATGAAACACCTTGAGCCGAACACATGGAAAAATTTTACATTTGGCTTTCTGTTGTTTAGTATCTCATATGGAGTGAGCGCGAACCTCTTGTTGAGATAGGACCTGTTCTGTGTAAAACAAGCAACCGAAATAGCGTCAGCCCAAAAATAAAGAGGTAAGGAAGCGAAACTTAGCATAGTTCGGGCAGCTTCACACAAAGATCGGTTTCGTCTTTCGACTATTCCGTTCTGTTGCGGTGTGTAGGGAGCTGAGAAATTGTGACTTATTCCCTTTTCTGCAAGAAACTCTTCAAACTCCCTGTTCTTGAATTCGAGACCATTGTCGCTTCTGATGTTACGAACAACCTTCTTGAGTTGTACTTCAATTTGCTTGATAAACACTTTCAGCTTTTGAGTCGCTTCAGATTTGAGCTTTAGAAAGAACACCCATGTAAATCTTGAAAAGTCATCAACAATAACAAGAATATACTTGCTACCACCGATGCTTTCAATAGATGAAGGACCACACAAATCGATATGAAGTAATTCGAGTGGTTCAACAACTTTTGTGTTGATTATAGATGGGTGACTTTGACGACTCTGCTTCCCCATTTCGCATGCAGCACACAAATGATCTCTGTCAAACTTGAGCAATGGAAGACCCCTAACATGACCTCCAGTGACAAGTCGGTTGATATCTTTAAAATTGAGATGAGATAATCTTCGGTGCCACAACTAGCTTTCGTCGGATTGAGCTTTTGACAACAAGCAAATAGTTGGGTTTCCTTTGATGAGTTTAAGGTTTAAGGGAAACATTTCACCCTTTCGCTCTGACTTGAGAATCACTTTCTTTGTCTTTTTCTCTATGATTTCAGAACCTTCATCATCGAACGAGACTTTGAGACCTGTACCTCCGACAAGCTGAGATACACTAATGAGGTTGTGTTGGAGTCCTTCCACATAAGCCACCTTCCTTATAGTAAAATCCCCATTTGTTATCATCCCGTATCCCTTTATGGTGCCGAAAGAATTATTTCCAAACTTGACGTTGCCACCATTTGCAAGAGATCTGTATTCCCTAAGCTCCTCTTTCCTCCCTGTCATGTGACGTGAGCAGCCACTATCGATGTACCATTCTTCGTCGAACTGCTCGTCACTTATAACCTGCAAAAATTAGGCAGATTTAGGAACCCAAAGTTTCTTGGGTCGACGTGAGCTTTGCATGGGAACGGGAACAGTAAGAGTGATGTCAACAAGATAAGTTCGTTTTATAAGAGTTGTTTCATCTTTCCTTTTAATGGTAAAAACTTTTATTTTGTTAGGATTGGGTGTGTTCGGTTTGGACTCTGGTTTGCATTCATTGACCTTCTGCTTTCCCTTTTGTTCAGCTGATGAATGAGATTTTTGAGAACAAGCGGAATTAGCTTTAGAGCAAGATGGAGACGAATTAGAGGAAGTAGAAGAATTAGAAGAATGAGAAGAATTAGAACGAGAGGGTTTGGATTGAGAGGATTTCCTGGTTGGAGACTCTAGGTACCCCTTTTGCTTTTGATCGTTGGAGGGACTGACCTTAGAGTTTTGTTCTCTTTTGACTTCAGAACCGAACCTTTGCGTTCGGTTGGAGCTGTCTTTGGAACCGAACCTTTGGTTTCGGTTGAAGTCTTTTCCAGAACCGAACCTTTGCCTTCGGTTGATATCTTCTTGTGAACCGAACCTTGGCTTTCGGTTTTTGTGACTTTCAAGCTTTCCTACAGGATTGTTTTCATACTTCAGATTCTTGTCTTGGTGTGAGAAATATGCATTCTGGGAATGCCAGAATTGTTTCCTTTCAGAAAGGTTCTTCCTGTATCTATTGTTCCTTTCTCTCTTCCTATTCCTCATCTGTGTAGGTTGATGATGAACATTTGCTTTCGGTTTCGGTGTCTCCTTGGCTGGTTCCTTTTGAACTGCAGGAGTTTTAGTTTGAGCCGAAGGAGCAGATGGAATGTCTTCCTTTACCGAACGATCATTCTTTTGAGGAATATCTTTTGTACCACTGGTGCTTGGCTCATCGAAGTTGTCCGGCTTATTCAAAGGTTCAGGTATGTATCTTCCTTTGCTCTTCCAGGAGGTTCTTTCAGATAAACCAATGGTTTCGTTTGCATTATCTATTGGAGCTTCCCAGAAGTACTGATCGCAGCCATCAGCATTGTCTTCGTTTACAATAGTTGTGAGTTCAGCTGTTTGATGTTCGGTTACTCCTGTCACCTTGTATACTTGATTCGGAGTGGTCCTGACCTTTTGATACACAACTGCTTTCTCAACTAAAACTGGGGACCTTTGATGGGACAAACGAACGAACTCTACTGAATTTTCAGAAATAAGATTCTTGTGGTTTTCAAGTTCGGTTTTAATAAATTCTGAGCAGTCAACCGTGTCCTCTACAGAAATTTCACTCATGTTTTCGTCCTCATTAAGCTCAGATGCATTTTCAACATCAATTTTGTTTTCTGAGCTTACATTGGCGTTTAAAGAGTCAAATTTTTGCATGGTTTCGGTTCTCAGCTTAAGTCTGTCATTTTCATCCAAAAGATTTTTAAGCATGTCCTTGTGGTCTTTGGATTTAATGAAGGACTCAATTTTGTCTAGTCCATACATGTAGGTCGGATTGACATCATCAGACGATATCACACTCTCACAATTGTAGGCTTCGGCATCGATTTCATCTTCCTTAAACTCTAGGAAGGGCAAAATCATGCGGTGGATCTTTTGGCCTATTTCACAATCCAAGTGAAGCTGAATAATATTAGAGTATAAACGTTTAGCTATTAAACAAAAAACATTCCGCTGTTTTAACAATTTTAAATTGTCTCTTTGCAAATAAATTTTTTCGTCTCTAACTTTAACTAATTCCGACTCCTTTAACTCGATCCACATTCTCCGCTCCTCACTTTTCGATGCCACCCTGCTCAATTGATCAGTTAGGTTAGAATTGGTGACTCGAGTTTGAGTTAAGCTACTATCTAGATGAGAAATTCTTGCATTAACGTTTTTTAGTTCTTTCTCATATGATGATGAGGGTACTTTGCATGAAATAAAAATAGATTGTACCTTCTTTATCAGTTCATCAAGCTCACTGAACTGTTGGCTGAGAGGTTTGGCCGTAAAGCACATGTCCTCCTGTACCTTCGGTCCATTGCTTCCTCCATCGGTGTTGTATCCCCGCATTTGAGATACATCAGTCACCATGAAGCATCTTCCTCCACTGCTTTCCTTCTTAGCCACATAAGCCTTTCCATGGGTAGGCTTCCTCACTTCATCGTCTTCTGAGTCGGTAGACCAAACTTCCGTGCTACCGAACTCATCACCTTTAACCGAACCCTGCACAATAAGAGCATTAATAGAAGGGTTAGCGGTAGACTTCTTCTTTCTCAACTCGTCCAATCTTTTCTGCAACACAGCTTCCTCATCATTTCCATCATCTTTTTCAGCCATCTTCTTAAGGACACAGTCCTTGGCATAGTGGTTTTTCCTACCACAGTAGAAACAGCTTACTCCGTAATCACCATCCACCTTCGGTTCCTTCTTGTGCTCCTCAGCCTTCGGTTCACTGTTCACCTTTTCAGAGCTGTAACTCCCCTGCCAGTTTCAGTTTTTTGTTGCTGGGGAATCTCTTCTTTATGAACTTCTTGGGATTGGACACCATCATGGCATAATCCTCAGACGTGAGATCATATTCCTCCAGGTTGAGGTCTTCATCCTCCATCACAACTTTACTTTTAGATAGGAGGGCCAACGAACCAAGACTAGTAACGACGTTCTTTTCTTGCACCACAATCTTCTCTTGGGACTTAAGAATACCCACCAGTTTCGCCAAAGAGTATGATTTAAACTGCTCATGAGCTTTGACTGTGGAAACTACTACTCTCCATTCAGACCTCAATCCGTTCAAGAAAGTAACCTTCTGTTCGATAAGCTTCCTTGCAATATCATGTTTAATCATCTTGCTGAGAAGATGATTAAAACGATCAAACGTCTGGGTCACCGTTTCTTCGGCTCCTTGCCTGAATTCTCCAAACTCAGATAAAAGAAAAGTTTCAATAGAATGTTCAAGATCCTCGTCTGTAGAGTACAGTTCACGAAGTCTATCCCAAGCTTCCTTTGCCGTCGTGCATGAGCTGACCAACGTGAATGTGTCGGACTGAAGGGCGAATCTAATCAACCTTAATGCCTTGATATTGCACTGGAATTTATCCTTTTCATCTTGTGCAATATCCTTCACGTCCTTTAGCAGATCATTGTACTCCTTTTGTGTCTTGATGATTCTGGACGTTGCAGAATGAGAAAACGGTCCATTGGTGATGGCTTCCCAATGAGATACCCATTATCCTCCGATCCAATTACGTAGTCTTCGAAGTGATGCGCCCATACTTCATAGTCATGGGTGTATAAGATTGGAATTCTTTTCGTCGAACCAATGCTGTTGGAAATATTAATAAGGTTTGATTGCGTCGCGTCCATTATGATCGTAAAAACCTGTTCAAAGATCAGACTTGTAATAAAGCAGATTAGGGCAAAACAATAAATATCAAGATACGTCAATAAAGAGATGACGGCTCAATAAATATTGATAATTGCGGAAAAACCCTAATTGAAATTTTTTTCACAGAAAAGATGTGTATCGATTACACAGCCTCCTGCTCTGATACCAATTGATGTGATTTGACTAACCTTTAATCTATAAAGATTGATTAGATCTTGAACAAGTATGTAAACAAAAACAATATAAACGCAATAGTAAGAACAAGACAAGATGGAATCAAACGTGTCGAATGATTAAACAAAATCCTCAGAAGAGCTCGATTAAGAACATCAACTGTAGAGGATTGGAAGGTTACAGGAACAATCAAAGAAACTTGTTATCGTCTAGATGTATCGCTATTCTCAGATCTCTAAAAACCTTAACCTAATATGCATGCAAGCGTAAACTTATATACAAAACATAAAAGGTTCACGGTTGGACAGGCCCAAACCGGAATACAAAAAGCCTTATGCTAAACGAGCCCAAAAGACGCAATCTTCAAAAATAATCTCTAGCCCAACACATTACATTACATAGAATTGTTTACATTTGTTTGAAAGAAAAGTTATACAAGTTTTATATACATATATCATGTGAACAAAAACAAAGACGAGTCTTCTAACGCTCTGTCGTCTCCAAAGGTGGTGGTGTACCTGTCTAATGCTGACCTGAGAATACAAGTAGTTTGAAATACAGCATAAAGCTGGTGAGTTCATAAGCGGTTTAGTTTTGAAAAGAATGAGTTCCCTTTTTGTTTTCTGAAAAAGTTGTTATCCAAGAAAATCCCATATTTTCTTCTTAGTTTAATTATCCTTTCGTTACTTAATTTGTTTATGAGTTGTAACATTATTATAGGAAAATCCCATATTTTCCTAAGTGTTTAGCTGTCCATCTGATACTTAATTCATAGTTTAGTTTTTGATGTACTAGTAACTACCATACTTATAGTATTAGTTAAGTATTCTGATATCTTAGTTATCGTACATTCGATTGTTGATTATCTGCTATACTTAGTGGTATTTTCGAATATTTAGATTCACTCAGAAACGTACATTAACAATATTATCGATGTTCTGGTGATTTCCAAAAGAGTACCTTAGACGTATTTTCGAATCTCTATCGACATCCTAAGGCGTATGTATTTGAAACTTAGTTGATGTCCATAGGCGTAATTTCGAAACTCTGGTAACACTCAAGGCGTACACTAATTGTGTTTCCGAAGTCTTGGTCATCCAAAGGCATTATTTCGTATTTGTATTCGTTCTATCCTATTAGTTATTTTGGTATTGGTATTCGTTCTATCCTATTAGTCATTTTCTTATTCGTATTAGTATTCGTATTCCTTCTATCCTATTAGTTATCTTCGTATTCATCTTCGTATTCGTATTCGTATTCATTCTATCCTATTAGTTATCTTCGTATTCGTATTCGTTTTATCCTGTTAGTTATCTTCGTATGCATATTGGTTCTATCCTATTAGTTATATTCGTATTCTTATTCGTATTCGTATTCGTTCTATCCTATTAGTATTAATCTTATTTTATGATTAGTATGATTCCTTATACAAAACATAATATGAAACTTAGATTATAACATCTATTAAAGGAATCTACATCTAGTTTGACAATTTACTCTGCAATTCGAACCAATGGTTAGTACGATTTTCGGTATTAAAAGTATACATAATATGAAACATTTGAACATAAAATAATAAGTTTAAGTACAAGATTTCCTTGTACTTTGCTTGTATTCCCCCCTGAAAACAGTGAAAAACATTGAAAAAGGGTAGGGGTATGAACTCACCGGTTGAGTAACGCGTCAATTTGGATCCTAAACGTCAGTTCTGGGTTTGCAAATGCACAAGATTCCTATGTATTATGAAAATATACACATTTGTATCTAATTAGGACTTGAATTATTTATTAGTTAAGGACAAACACTTCTAATCGCGAAAAGAATCCGTTACAAGCGTTTGGAGGGACCCGAGTGGCATTTAAGGACACATATGGCTTGGATAATGTGTTTACTCTTCTAGAGTAAACTCCTTATGGAGTTTTCGGCCCTAATACCATATCCATATGAGTCCATGGCCATGAACTCATGGATGATGGGTTTCAAGGTGCTAAATTGTCAAACATCACTCGGGGAAATTAGCTGGGACCAAATCTATGCCATAGGAATGGATTAAACTTAATTATGGACCATTTAATGGAGTTTACAGCAGTAAACTAGGAGTTTACAGCCGTAAACTCCCCCATACCCTTTCCTTATGTGTTTTTGTGGTGTTAGGACAATCATATGTGATTTAAACTCATTTTACAAGCCTTGGATGGAATTTAGGGCATCATTTGACCATGTATTAAGAGTTTACGGCCCAGGAACCCATCCTTGGGGGGTTTACAGCCGTGAACTCCTAAGGGTGGGTTTTTTATTGAGTTTAAGGCCCCTAAATCGATTGTGGTTGATTCTAGAATTTATTCCAAGGCTATTGGTGTGTTTAAATGGCATTTTAACACTTCAGAATGAATTCACTCCCCATGATATCGAGTTTACTGCCCAAGCATGTTCTTGGGCAGTAAACTCATGTTTACTCTCCAAAAATTAAGTTCAAGGTGTTCTAAGTCCATTTTTGTAAGCCCCTAAGTTATATCTAAGCTCCAAAGGTCGATTGGAAGGGTATAAAGGCTGAAAAACCCATTTTATATGTGTTCACGGCCCAAGGGTGTTCCAGGGCCGTAAACACATGATGATGGTCCTATTCCATGATTTGAACTCGAATTTGAAGGTCTAAGATGCTATAATAGGAGTTAGGTTAGTTACCGTGGTGATTTGGAGCTTAAATTTGATGTTTTATCTGTCACACCTCAAAAACCGAAGGCGAAAACATTTCTGGGGCGGACTCCACGTTGAGTATCAAATCCAATGTACATAGTAATAGAGTAAACACAAAACATTACATTACATAGAATTGTTTACATTTGTTTGAAAGAAAAGTTATACAAGTTTTATATACATATATCATATGAACAAAAACAAAGATGAGTCTTCTAACGCTCAGTCTTCTCCAAAAGGTGGCGGTGTACCTGTCTAATGCTGACCTGAGAATACAAGCAGTTTGAAAATCAACATAAAGCTTATGAGTTTATAGGCAGTTTAGTTTTGAAAAGAATGAGTTCCCTTTTTGTTTTCTAAAAAATTTGTTATCCAAGAAAATCCCATATTTTCTTACTAGTTTAATTATCCTTTCGTTACTTAATTCGTTTAAGAGTTATTACATTATTACAGGAAAATCCCATATTTTCCTAAGTGTTTAGTTGTCAATTTGATACATAATTCGTAGTTTAGATTTTGATGTACTAGTAACTACCATACTTATAGTATTAGTTAATTATTCTCATATCTTAGTTAACCTACATTCGATTGTTGATTATCTGCTACCCTCAGTGGTATTTTCAAATATTTGGATTCACTCATAAATGTACATTAATAGTATTTTCGATGTTCTGGTGATTTCCAAAAGAGTACCTTAGACGTATTTTCGAATCTCTGTCGACATCCTAAGGCGTATGTATTTGAAACTCAGTCGATGTCCAGAGGCGTACTTTTGAATTAATTTCGAAACTCTGGTGAGATTCAAGGCATACACTAATTGTATTTCCGAAGTCTTGGCGTCATCCAATGGTGTTATTTCGTATTCGTATTCGTTCTATCCTACTAGTTATTTTTGTATTTGTATTCGTATTCGTATTCGTTCTATCCTATTAGATATTTTCGTATTCGTATTCGTATTCGTTCTATCTTATTAGTTATCTTTGTATTCGTATTCGTATTCGTATTCGTTCTATCCTGTTAGTTATCTTCGTATTTGTATTCGTTCTATCCTATTAGTTATCTTCATATTAGTATTCGTTCTATCCAATTAGTTATCTTCGTATTCGTATTAGTTCTATCCTATTAGTTATATTTGTATTCATATTCGTTATATCCTATTAATATTAATCTTAGTTTATGATCAGTATGATTCCTTATACAAAACATAATATGAAACTTAGATTATAACATCTATTAAAGGAATCTACATTTAGTTTGACAATTTACTCTGCAATTCGAACTAATGGTTAGTATGGTTTTTGGTATTAAAAGTATACATAATATGAAACATTTGAACAGAAAATAATAAGTTAAGTACAAGATTTCCTTGTACTTTGCTTGTATTCCCCCTGGAAACAGTGAAAAACATTGAAAAAGGGTAGGGCTGTGAACTCACCGGTTGAGGAACACGTCAGTTTGGATCCTAAACGTCAGTTCTGGGTTTGCAAATGCACAACATTCCTATGTATTATTAAAAGATACACATTTTTATCTAATTAGGACTTGAATTATTTATTAGTTAAGGACAAACACTTCTAATCGCAAAAAGAATCTCTTACAAGCGTTTTGAGGGACCCGAGTGGCATTTAAGGACACATATAGCTTGGATAATGTGTTTACTCTTTGATAGTAAACTCCTTATGGAGTTTCCGTCCCTAAGACCATATCCATATGAGTTCACGGCTGTGAACTCATGGATGATGGGTTTCAAGGTGCTAAATGGTCAAACATCACTCGGGGAAATTAGCTAGGACCAAATCTAAGGCATAGGAATGGATTAAACTTAATTATGGACCATTTAATGGAGTTTAAGCCAGTAAACTAGGAGTTCCCCATACCCTTGAGGGGTTTGACCATGTATTAAGAGCTTATGGCCCAGGAACTCATTTGGTGGTGTTAGGACAATCACACGTGATTTAAACTCATTTTACAAACCTTGGATGGAATTTAGGGCATCATTTGACCATGTATTAAGAGTTTATGGCCCAAGAACTCATCCTTGGGGGGTTTACGGCCGTGAAATCCTAAGGGTGGGATTTTCATTGAGTTTAAGGCCCCTAAATCGATTGTGGTTGATTCTAGAATTTATTCCAAGGCTATTGGTGTGTTTAAATGGCATTTTAACACTTCAAAATGAGTTTACTTCCCATGATATGGAGTTTACGGACCAAACATGTTCTTGGGCAGTAAAATCATGTTTACTCTCCAAAAATGATGTTCAAGGTGTTCTAAGTCCATTTTGGTAAGTCCCTGAGTCATATCTAAGCTCCAAAGGTCGATTAGAAGGGTTTAAAGGCTCAAAAACCCATTTTATATGTGTTCACGGCCCAAGGGTGTTCCAGGGATGTAAACACTTGATTATGGTCATATTCCATGATTTGAACTCGAATTTGAAGGTCTAAGATGCTATACTAGGAGTTAGGGTAGTTACCTTGGTGATTTGGAGCTTAAATTTGATGTTTTTGGACCTTATTCTTGAGTTTGAGGAGAGAGGTTAGAGAGAGAGTAGTGAGAGAGAGGAAAGGTTTCAAATGAAGTGCTTTGAGCTTTAAATAGGTCCTAAGTTCGGGACACGGTGGAATTCTACCCGATACCAACGTTAAACGGGGCTTTTGGTCACACCCGATTAAGTTATCGTAATCCAGCGGGATAGAATTTGGAAATTTTCAATTTAATGATTTTGGGCCATTTTCATGAGTTTCTAAGGGATTTGAGCACTCATAAGATTAAAAAAAATTTATAAGTTTAAATAACTTAGCCCAAAAATCGAATCGGAACGAACTGCTATGGATGGGTTTTACGGACGAAATTGTTTTCGACGATGCACAACTTCGGGTTGTTACATTATCCCCCCGATAGAGGGAATTTCATCCCGAAATTAGAAGATTAAGATACAGATCATGAAATGAAAAGAGATGTGGATGAATCTACTGCTTCGGGTCTTCACTCTCCTAAGTGGAATCGGGTCTCCGCTTGACATTCCAGCGAACCCCACTATCGGGATGGAGTTTTGTTTTGTACATTTGATCTCTCCATCCATGATCTCAATTTGTTCTTCCATGGAGGCTCAAACTTTCGTTGACTTCGGTCTCATCAAAGGAATTACTAAGGTATCGTTGGGTAGGCGTTGCTAAGGATTCGAGACGTGGACGACAGAATGGATACTGCTATGCCCTTGAGATACTCGAAGTTTGTAGTTCACAAATCCGATTCTGGCAGGGATTTCTAAAAGTCCGGTGTATCACGGGAGAAGTATTTCGCGCTTCCCAAAGCATATCATGCACTTCTAGGATAAGGCCTTCAACAGGGCACAAGCTCCAACACGAAGGTACATCTTCATGTAGCGGAGTAGCTAAGGGTCTGATGGTTTTAGAAGAAATTTCTGGGTGGGTTTGTGATAATAGTCGACGGGACCCAAGATTTGACGGGTTTCTATGGGTATCTCCGGTGCCGACTAATTCCTTATCGCCTTATTTTTTGCAAAAGGTCCACGGGTATGACTGCTTTGCTTATCTACATGACCATGGAAAATGGTTTGACCGAAGGGCACCACTACTAACTCGTAGTGATCATATCAAGCCTTGGTTGTTTTCTTGGACACATCATCCTCATGGAGGTTTGGCTACGAGGTAGTTCTAGGGATTAGGTCGATGCGAGACTTGACTAAACGTCCGGAGGGAATTCTGGGGAAATTCTCGGGAAAGACATTAAGGAAAAAGTTGCAGACTTCCCGTTTCCCGATGACCACACATATGAGGAATGCATGGGAAACTTTTTAAGCCTTGATGCACGGAATGATGCGAAGGTTGGATTCAGGTTTGATGCCAAAGATCATGAAAGTCCATTCAGAAGGAAGATTCAGACAGACAACCTAAGAATAATAGCATGAATGAGACTCAGTCATTCCATGCCAATGATCGCATCAAAGTCTTTCATGAAAAGTTTGCCATTTAATCGAATGGAACAGAATAATCGTCCGGATTGAGGATACGATCTATGGGTATGACGTTAGCGTTCTCTTCTCACCTGCTAACCAACTCGACGGTACACATTTTCGATTTTTAGCGAAGGACTAAGTTTAGAAAGGTGTTTGAACGGATAGTTAGCAAATTTCTTTCAACATTAGAATTGAAAATATCACAGGCATAAAATTCATCGAGGGGAAATATACCTGTGGCAATGGTGGGGTCGACGGATATCCTTTCTTGTCCCATATTTAAGACTCTCCCAGTGTTGCCAAATGTTACTGCCTTAGGGCAGTTTTGTTTGTAATGTCCAACTTCTCCACAACTGTAACAGGTCCGACCGATACCAACTCCAGAAGCTTGACTAGTTGATTGGTTTGGTGCTCTGCAGCTTCGCGTGAGGTGACCTTCCTGGCTACAACTTTTACAAAACATTGCACGACAAGGGCCAAGGATACGATGGTGGTAACTTCATCGGTTACACCACGAAAGGATACCGGCATATCCGGTGATAGGTGCTTGGGCTGAGGAATCGACAACAGAAACAACAACAGGGGTAGTGGCAGTGTGGACTGCCACTATCTATTGTTTCTTCGAGGGCTCTGGGGAAGACTGACTCTTCTTCTTCTTCTTCCAAAATCTTTTTTTCTTGCCACTCGTCTCTGTTGGCTCAGGAGTAGTGGCTGCTTCTTCTTGTTCATCATTGTGGTCGATCAGGGTTTGCGTTAGGCATTTGGCACTTTCATAGGTATCCGACTTCGCAGCTAAAACATTCCCTTTGGTTGGCTGGGTCAACCCCCAGATAAACCTCTCAATCTTCTTACTTTATGGGGTAACCATCCCTGGACAAAGAAGCGCCAAGTCGTCAAACCTTGAAGTGTAAGCGGCGATATCGAAACCTTTCATCTTCAGGTTCCAGAGTTCATGCTCCAGCTTTTGAATTTCACCCCGAGGGCAATACTCTGCGTGCAGAAGTTCCTTCATAACTTCCCAACCCATAGCATTGGCCATAGGTAGAGTTAGGGATTTGAATCGGCCGTTCCACCAAGTGAGAGCTTTATTGGTGAGAGTGCAGGCGGCGAATTTCACCTTGTCGGATTCTGAACAAGCACATATCTCGAAGATAGATTCGATCTTCTCTAACCACCGAGTTAGAGCAATGACACCTCCTGTGCCATCGAAGAATGTGGGTTTTGCGTTCATAAAGTCTTTATAGGAACACTCCTTTCGGTGTCCCTGGCTACCTTCCTGGTTTTCAGGCTGTGGAGCACCTCCTGAACTACCGGGGTTCGTTTGCGACATGGTTGCCGTCAATGCGGCAGTAAAAATTGTCTGAAGGGTTACCATATCGATTTAAGGAGAAAGTGGTGGTGGAGGAGGGTTGTTTTTGGTATTTAAGTTAGGTCTCTTTCTTGGAGGCATCTTGATCTAATAAGACCAGGAAAGAGAGGATGGTAAGTCTTCCGAATTAAATCAAGAGATATGAAACAAGGGATATCTCTTTATGATAGACAGAGAATTCTATTAAGCGATAAAGCAGGAATGAATTATCAAAACAGATAAACTATCGCTAAAGGAATGATTGAGGAGAAGCACTGGGATGAGGATTTTTATAATGGATTTGGCTCGAGAAATACTCCCATAGTATTTCATGTCTCGCAGCAACGACGGTTCATTGTTTGGGTATTGGGTAAGTTTTAGGCATGCCGCACACCACAGTCACTCCCAAGCACATGTTGGCCTAGTCTCAAATGAATATAGTTGGCCAGGTTATATTGATCCTAGACATGACTACATAACTACCCAGGTTTAACCGCAGCGTACAACAACCATTTACTTATGTTTTGTTCTACTTGTAGTTACAGATTTCGACGGTTAGGTATACTTGTATACTTTTGAAAATACTTATTCTTTGAAGTATACTTTTAGTTAGAGCACTTAGGCCCCTTAATGTTTATAGTCTTATCCCATGCAAGCTTTGGTATACTAGTTCACTATAAACAAGGGCTCTGATACCAATTTGTCAAACCCCGAAAACCGAAGGCGGAAACATTTCCGGGGTGGACTCCAAGTTGAGTATCAAATCCAATGTACATAGTAACACAGTAAACACAAATCATTACATTACATAGAATTGTATACATCTGTTTGAAAGAAAAGTTATACAAGTGTTATATACATATATCATATGAGCAAAAACAAAGACGAGTCTTCTAACGCTCCGTCTTCTCCGAAAGGTGGCGGTGTACCTATCTAATGCTGACCTGAGAATACAAGCAGTTTCAAAATCAGCATAAAGCTGGTGAGTTCATAAGTGGTTTAGTTTTTAAAAAAATGAGTTCCCTTTTTGTTTTCTGAAAAAGTTGTTATCCATGAAAATCCCATATTTTCTTATTAGTTTAATTATCCTTTCGTTACTTAATTCGTTTATGAGTTGTTACGTTATTACAGGAAAATCCCATATTTTCCTAAGTGTTTAGCTGTCCATTTGATACTTAATTCGAAGTTTAGATTTTGATGTACTAGTAACTACCATACTTATAGTATTAGTTAAATATTCTGATATCTTAGTTATCCTACATTTGATTGTTGATTATCTGCTATAATTAGTGGTATTTTTGAATATTTGGATTCACTTAGTGTCACACCCCACTAAAGCGGAAACACAAGGTATGACAGCGATAACGGTTTCAATGCAAAAGATAAAGATACATCACCATAGCAGTATTTAAAAGTTTACAACCCATAGCTTCAAAAGAAACAAAATACAAGTTTTTCAAAATAACATTGTTCAAAATATAGCATCATAATAGCTTCAACACGATGCAACATGCTCTATGATGATGAATCTTTACATCCACTTACTAATTACTTCCTGAAAAAGCATGTAAAACGAGCGTCAACTATGAAAATAGTTGGTGAGTATCACAAGTTTATAAATCGAGGGTACAATAATGTTTTTCGTAAGTACAAGTACATTGCTTTAATGATAAAACAAAATTGATTGCTATTAAGGTATACAAGTTTATTGCTAGAACGGGAAACGCGTTTGTATGTGTATGAGCAAACAATGAGTCTCAACCAAACCTATGACTGAAGCCCTATCGAGATCTATGCTTATCGTTCCATAGATGAATATGGTATCATGCACTCCAGCGATTCGGGCGAGTGAGGAGTTGTCAATTCCTAATAGCGCTATCCATAACGACCATTGGCTCAAAGAGTTAATGGTTAGAGATAAGGGAAGGGCCTTAGTACGATAAGTTCTCATGTTCCGTGTTGCATAGACATACATAAAGAAACATAGAAATACAATAGCAATCATGATTGATACAATTCAATTTAAATACAACATGCAAACAGTAGTTTTTCTGGACATGCTTTTCCACCCCAAAACATAAAAACCAAAAATAGGGGAGCGTGAATACTCACGATGTTTTGTGTAGACACAAGCGGTACTTCGGGATGCACCAACGTCTTACTACCGGGATCCTACGACATCAAACACACGCACTAGTGAGTTTCCATGTCGATATCTAATGCTAATATACTAAACTCTACATATAGGGAAATGCCAATTTATGTTTTAGTATTGGATTTTATATCAATTAGTTACACTTTTTCTGAAGTAATGAAATTCTATAGATCGGGCGATTAATTACAACCTTGGAATATAAACTTTCCAAATTTTTAAGTCCTTATTACAACATAAATTCACGAAAATAGCATTCGAGGGATAAAATTTCTCAAACTTTTCATTTAACTGTTATTACACAATACTAAGCTGGGAAAATTATAAAAATGGATTTCCAAGCTGTTTAATTATATTTTATGATTTTTGAGCATTTATTTCAATAAAAATTGAAATAAATAGAAAACAGTTTCCAAAATTACCCAAACTTTTTATTTAATTGTTATTATACATAAATAGGCTGGGAAAAATATAAAAGATATTTTTTAGTGGGTATTTCTATTTTTCCTTGCTTTATTCCTTTAAATAGTCATTAATTAAAGAAATAATATTAAACAGTTAAAATAAATCACCATAAATTTTTGTAACATCATTTACAGTATAAATATCCTGGGAAAAATATCAAAAGTGGTTTTCATAATGTATAAACTGGTTTTGGGTATTTATGTATATTTAAGTGTATTTTAGTGCAATTAACTTTAGAAAATAAGAGAAAAATAGTTTACAGTAGAGAAAAATACTCAAAATCTTTATGTAACCTCCTACTGTATAATATGATATCCTGGTAAATTTTCATGAATTTTGGATAATCAGAACTATTTCTCCCATTTTTACACCATTATAATTACCAAAAATTGGGAAAAATAGTAAAACATGATGGAAAATCTTGAAATTATTTTCTGGAGTCACCCATCACAGGTAAGGTATGCGAAAATTGTTAGATACAATTTTCACATCCTATAAAGTGGTTTTGTAATTTATCATGTCCTAACTAAAAGAAAATTAGAAATCATATGAAACAGTAACAAAAATTGCTGAAATTTGGTGAGGGGTCATTATTCCCCATAAGGATCATCCATGAATTTATTTAGGATTTATTGACCTCTGGAAGTATGTTATATGATTTATGCCCTTGGTTTTAGCAATAATTCTAATAAATCAAAGAAATAACAAAAGCTCTTGAAATTTTCCAGATTATCTCATGCATGCAAGGCCTTTCAAAAGGAAAAATGTAAAAAAATGTATTCAGAAGAGAAATGAGGGTAATGATTTCAAACAATTTAAGAAAAGTTGCATGCAATAATGCATGAAGTGTAAATGTGGCTGAAGTTCATGAATTTGTGTAGTCCATTTAGTGAGGTTTTAAGCCACGAAATTTCAACCATAATTCACTAGATATGTTAAGTTTCTAAGGTATTTTTCCTCAGATTTATGGTCTGGTTTAAGGCCATTGTTTAAGCAAGATAAAAATAGTGATCACAGAAAAAGAGCTGTATGCGCAACCTTTTTGTAAAATCCGCTGAAAATCGGATATTTAATATTTTATAGTGAGACCAGTTGGGTTTGAAAGTTAACTCGTGGAACTAACCAATACAAAAAGAATATCATGATTTGGTTAAAAAATGACTGAGTTATGACTGTTCAAAGTCGAACAAAGTAATCTGGCAGATTGCATGTTTGCTTGTGTGCATTATTAGGGTATTTCAACAAGAACATCATGCATGTCTTTGGTAAGGCCCGATTTCTAACACATGCATGGAATGAATGAGCATCCAAGATGTACTAGAAATGGTTTAAATGCTTTTGTTCATGCATGAACACAAAAGAAATGGAGAAGAACATGAAATATTAGGTTTTGATGTCACATGATCATATGTGCATCTTTTCCACTCCTTGCATGGGTTTGATCCTGGATTTTCACCATCTCTAACACATGCATTGTGTTATGGTGAGAATCTACAAACCACAAGGGGAGAATAAAGATTTCTAGCCATGGAAAGGCATAGAATCCGAAAAGTAGAGAAGACTAAGAAGAAAAAGAGGTTTAACCATGAAACTATGGAAGAAGATGTTGTTGTTTACCTTGGTTTTGACCTTGAGAGAAGTAAGAACACTTCAAGGGCTTCACAATCTCGAAATTTTGCAGAGAAATGAGAGGATTTTCGTGAGTTTAGAGAGAGGGAAGAAGAGAGTGAAGTGTGTGAAGAGAGTGAAGTGAGAGAGTGAAGAGGGAAGAGGTGGAGTAAGGGTTTAAGCTTAATGATTGTGTTTTGGGGAAGAGAGAGGGCATGGGGAGAGGTGATGGTCGGTTTTTGCATGCATTTTGGCCTCCTCTCTCCTAAGTTTTAAACTTTATAAACTTCCCTCCTATATTTTATATAAAAACATTCATTTTTATAAAATGTTTATTAAGCAATTTGATTTATTTAAAAATCTTGTTTTCAACAAATAATTTATGATTAATACTTGTAATTTATATTTCTAGTTCATTGGTATAATCCATAATTTGATTAATAAAATTTGATATTAGGAAGTTTATAGCCAAATTTTATAAAGTTTTTAAGCTTTATAATTTATAACTTTGGATTTTTGGCTCTTTAGGGTTTTTGGAATATTGTTTGATATTCAACAACATGTTGAAGTATAATTATAATGTTTTAATTTATTTTTAGAGTTTTATACCCTATTTCAATTATAACAAAGCTTGAAGCTTTATTCTAATTATAGTATTGGCATTTCCTATTGTAGCTAAGCAACTTACTAGAATTGTAAGTATCAAGTATATTAGTCCTAGACCTTAGTTGGATCCTA
Source organism: Lactuca saligna (assembly GCF_052625555.1). Lineage (NCBI taxonomy): Eukaryota > Viridiplantae > Streptophyta > Magnoliopsida > Asterales > Asteraceae > Lactuca > Lactuca saligna. The sequence goes on from NC_136418.1 coordinate 93,309,470, forward strand.
GTTTATGCAAGATTTTTGACCTAATTTATACTACTAGGTCATGGCATGTTGTGCATGAATGGTTATTATAAAGATGCATGAGTCCAAGAATGACCTGAATTGGCATTTGTCACAGTATCCCCCACTTAAAAAGAATTTCGTCCCGAAATTCATTCTATGTCATCGCTTGTCATCGCAAGGGAAAAGTTGCGGATACTTTTCCTTTATGAAGTTCTCGCGCTCCCAGGTGTACTCCGGCCCGCGTTTTGAGTTCCATCGAACTTTCACAATCGGGATCTTACTCCGCTTAAGTTGTTTTACCTCCCTGTCAAGGATTTCTATCGGTTCCTCAACGAAGCTCAGCTTATCATTGATCTTAATTTCCTCCAGGGGTACTATCAATTTTTCGTCGGCTAGACATTTCTTAAGGTTGGAGACATGGAATGTGTCGTGAATGGCGCTTAACTCTTGGGGCAATTGGAGTTTATACGCTACTGGACCAATCCTTTCAAGGATTTCAAAGGGTCCAACATATCTCGGGCTTAGTTTTCCTTTCTTACCAAAACGCACAAGCCCTTTCCAAGGCGACACTTTTAAAAGTACCTTGTCTCCTACTTGGAATTCTAATGGTTTTCGACGATTATCCGCATAACTTTTCTGACGATCTCTAGCAGCTTTAAGCTTATCCTTGATGATAGCAATCTTGTAGGATGTTTCCTGGATAAGTTCGACTCTAGTCAACTGTCTGTCTCCGATTTCTGTCCAGCATAAGGGCGAACGACACTTGCGTCCATACAATGCTTCATATGGAGCACATTGGATACTCGTGTGGTAACTGTTATTGTAGGAAAACTCAATTAGGGGTAAATGAGTATCCCAATTTCCTTTGAAATCAATGACACACGCTCGTAGCATGTCTTCCAATGTTTGTATTGTTCTCTCTGTTTGCCCATCTGTTTGAGGGTGGTAAGCTGTGCTCAAATCTATCTTGGTTCCTAGCGCCCTCTGTAACATCCACCAAAATCGAGATGTAAAACGACTATCTCTATCAGAAATGATAGATAGGGGTACACCATGCAGAGAAACAATTTTGTCGATGTAGATTTGGGCAAATTTTTCCATCTTGAAATCTTCTCGAATGGGGAGAAAGTGTGCAGATTTCGTCAGTCGATCCACTATGACCCAAATTGAGTCATGACCTTTAGCAGTTCTAGGAAGTTTGGTAACAAAGTCCATAGATATTTGCTCCCATTTCCATTGGGGAATTTCAGGTTGTTAACCCTTGGAATCCAGACCCTGTCTTTAAAATAACGAACTCCATCAGGTTTGGTTTCAAATCTTTCTTCCAAACCATGTAAAGTTTCGCCTGGAAGATTTTCCTTGCATAACGCTTTCTCCTGGGCATTAATGATTTGAGATTTCAAGCTTGTCTGAATTACCATTCCCAAAGCTCTCACATGGGAAGGTTTCACTCTTTCTTTCCTACTAAGAGCGTCGGTTACTACGTTAGCCTTCCCTGGGTGATATCGTATCTCACAATCATAATCACTAAACAACTCTACCCATCTTCTCTGCCGCATGTTTAACATTTTCTGATCCAGGATATGCTGAAGGCTTTTGTGATCGGTATAAATGGTGCACTTGGTTCCGTACAAATAATGCCTCCATATCTTAAGGGCGAAAACTATTGCTCCTAGTTCTAGATCATGGGTGGTATAATTCTTCTCGTGCGGTTTGAGTTGTCTGGAAGCATATGCAATGACCTTATCTTTTTGCATTAGCACACATCCTAATCCTTGATGAGACGCATCACAATACACCACAAAGTTCTCTAATCCTTCCGGTAAAGCCAGAATTGGTGCATTGCATAGCTTGTTTTTCAGGATTTGAAATGCCTCTTCGTGTTTCTCTTCCCAGAGAAATTTTCTATCCTTTTGGGTCAAAGATGTTAATGGTTGAGCAATCCTAGAGAAATCCTCAATGAAGCGTCTGTAGTACCCAGCTAATCCTAGGAATTGTCGTATTTCTGTCGGGGTTTTGGGGGCCTCCCATTTCTTGATTGCCTCTATCTTAGCTGGATCTACATGGATTCCTCTTTCACCGATCACATGACCAAGAAAATGTACTTCCCGAATCCAAAATTCACACTTAGTGAACTTGGCATACAATTTATGTTCCTTCAATAGCTCCAACACTAGCTTTAGATTTCTATTGTGATCTTCTTTGGTCCGCGAGTAAACAAGTATGTCATCGATAAATACAATTACAAACCTGTCTAGGTATGGCCTACAGACCCTATTCATCAAATCCATGAATACAGCGGGTGCGTTTGTTAGTCCAAAAGGCATGACTAAGAACTCATAATGTCCATAACGGGTTCTAAATGCTGTTTTGTGAATGTCCTCTTCGTGAATTCTTAGCTGATGATACCCTGATCGAAGGTCGATTTTTGAGAAGTAGGAAGCGCCCTGCAACTGATCAAACAAGTCATCTATTCTAGGGAGGGGATATCGATTCTTGATTGTCAACTTGTTCAATTCTCTGTAATCAATGCACATTCGGAACGAACCATCTTTCATTTTGACGAATAACACTGGGGCTCCCCAAGGTGAAGAACTTGGTCGAATAAACCCTTTGTCTAGAAGTTCTTGAAGTTGTCCGGATAGTTCTTGCATCTCGGATGGTGCAAGGCGATATGGTGCTTTTGCTACCGGTGCCGCTCCGGGAATTAAGTCTATCCGAAATTCGACCTATCTATAAGGGGGTAGACCGGGCAAGCTCCCTTGTGATGGAAGTTACACTTATTGCACTTCGGAAACGGCCCTGAGTACTGCTTTCACTCCTGCACTTCTTGTCCTTGAGTTTTCACTGGTTCTTGCTCCTGGGCTCTTACCATAAAGTTTCTTGAGACTTTCTGCTTCCTCCCTGACTTGCCTCCATACTTCTTCTCTCCCTGATTTGTTGGCTTCCTCTTGCTACTAGAGCTTTGCTTTGTTGATGCTCCCATCCTTATCACATCATTGGTTAGTCGATTTGCTAGGCTTACTGCACTTTGAATGGTAGTTGGGTTTGCTGAGGTAACCATTCCCCGAATCTCTGGTGCCAGACCCCAGATGTAACGATCTATCCGTTTCTCCTCAGGAGTAACCATGTGAGTTACTAGTTTTGCTAGTTCATGAAATCGGACTGTGTACTTCTCTATTTGTGTTCCAACCATAGAATGGTTCCAGAATTCATATTCAAGTTTCTGAAGTTCATCCTTGGGACAATACTCCTCTATCAGCAGCTTCTTTAGGTCTTCCCAAGTTAGCTGATATGTTGCTGTACGGCCTCGGGTTTGCACTAGAGTATTCCACTAGGTTAATGCCCTATCTTGGAATAGGCAAGATGCATACTCAACTTTGTTGCGCTCGAGGCATTTGCTAATATGAAGGACCGACTCCATGCTGTCAATCCATTTCAGTAACCCGACCGCACCTTCCTTTCCATGGAACTCCTTAGGTTCACAGGCCATAAAGGACTTGTAGTTGCATTCTCTTTCATTGTTTCCCCGGTTTCATCCACTACTTCCTTGGTTAGCATTAAGTCCTGTAGTTACTTGAGTAACAATGTTTGGGATTGCTTGCATGAGTTGTTGTGCTACCATTTGAGCAACATCGGGCGTTTCGTTATGTGGGCGCCCGCGATTAGGCCTTCCTGACATGGTTCTATGACACAGGAGAAGAAATACGTATAAATACATAAAATAATGTATAATATGTATTTCACTACCATTTTGAAAACCGTAAGTGTTGTCAAATTAATGGGTTGCATTAATACTATGCATATAGATTTGAGAAAGGAAAGAAAAGAAAAATCTCTTTTATTCAACCATTTACCAAATAAATTTTAGGGTTTGACATCATAGTAAAAGTTTTCAAACATAAAATAAAATTTTTCATTACCATTTGAAATAATCTTAAAACCAAACCAATACGTCAATCCCAAAATAAAGTTTTAAATATTTTTCCCAAAAGACACCCAACATGGGTTTTCATTTCAAAACAAAATAAAACAAAATACTGAAATCAGAACCAAAAGCCAATCGCTATCCCAACAAGAAGCATCAACACCACAATCAGGAATAGCCCACCAAACACATAATATGCTGTCATCGCATGACCTGCCTCTCGTCTAGCAGCACTAGCAGTGTCAGCAGTCTCTATCGAATGCTGATACAGGATTTCCATTCCTGCCAAGACTTCATCCAAAACTTCTCGATGCCCAGCTATCACAGCGAGACTGTGACGTAGGCCCGCTGCTATCGTCTGCAATCTCCGGGACTCCTCCGGGGTCATACCTGGCTGTCTGACAGGTATCCCTATGACTTGCTGAGGTGAGGGTGCTCTCGGTCCTGCATCGCTGGGTTCTGCTCCGCTAGGTCCTGCCGTGCCATGTCCTGCTGTGCTGGCGGGTATCCTTCCTGGAATGGGAACACTCTTCCTCGCTGTCCTCCGAATGCGAAGTCCATAGAGCGGTGGCTGTGGCAACACCGATGTCGGTGATGCCTCGCATCGTTGACTCAGGGCGTTGTCATTGCTGATCTCCACCGAGTTCCCAGTATCTTCTGTATCCTTTGATGGGTCTTCTTCTACCGAGGCGGGGGGATTACGTCGAGGGATAACAGTGCGTAGCCGGATTCATCGGCTGAGGCGGTAGCGCGAGAAGATGACGATGTTGACATAGTGGACTATGACATAGTTTCAATGAGATATGAAATAAATGACAATGCATGCCTATAATATGCAATGCTTACACACACCAAAATTAACCTTTTGAAATTTTGAAATAAAGTTTTCTCAAATATTTTTGTTGAACATATTCCCATTATAATTAGCTCAAGCTTTGTATAAATCTTTTCTTAATTAAACATAGGTGATCAGGCTATGTCTAATCAAGGTCCAATAATACAACTCCCGTCCTAATTATACTAGTAATATGTTTGATGTAAAAAGAATTTCTTTGTAAGTTTTAGTTATAGGTTGTGTTTTCTTAAAGAAAAACCGATGTTCTCTATAACTTTAGCTCTGATACCACTTCTGTCACACCCCACTAAAGCGGAAACGCAAGGTATGACAGTGATAACGGTTTCAATGCAAAAGATAAAGATACATCACCATAGCAGTATTTAAAAGTTTACAACCCATAGCTTCAAAAGAAACAAAATACAAGTTTTTCAAAATAACATTGTTCAAAATATAGCTTCATAATAGCTTCAACACGATGCAACATGCTCTATGATGATGAATCTTTACATCCACTTACTAATTACTTCCTGAAAAAGCATGTAAAACGAGCGTCAATTATGAAAATAGTTGGTGAGTATCACAAGTTTATAAATCGAGGGTACAATAATGCTTTTCGTAAGTACAAGTACATTGTTTTAATGATAAAACAAAGTTGATTGCTATTAAGGTATACCAGTTTATTGCTAGAACGGGAAACGCGTTTGTATGTGTATGAGCAAACAATGAGTCTCAACCAAACCTATGACTGAAGCCCTATCGAGATCTATGCTTATCGTTCCATAGATGAATATGGTATCATGCACTCCAGCGATTCGGGCGAGTGAGGAGTTGTCAATTCCTAATAGCGCTATCCATAACGACCATTGGCTCAAAGAGTTAATGCTTAGAGATAAGGGAAGGGCCTTAGTACGATAAGTTCTCATGTTCCGTGTTGCATAGACATACATAAAGAAACATAGCAATACAATAGCAATCATGTTTGATACAATTCAATTTAAATACAACATGCAAACAGTAGTTTTTCTGGACATGCTTTTCCACCCCAAAACATAAAAACCGAAAATAGGGGAGTGCGTGAAAAATCACGATGTTTTGTGTAGACACAAGCGGTACTTCGGGATGCACCAACGTCTTACTACCGGGATCCTACGACATCAAACACACGCACTAGTGAGTTTCCATGTCGATATCTAATGCTAATATACTAAACTCTACATATAGGGAAATGCCAATTTATATTTTAGTATTGGATTTTATATCAATTAGTTACACTTTTTCTGAAGTAATGAAATTCTATATATCGGGCGATTAATTACAACCTTGGAATATAAACTTTCCAAATTTTTAAGTCCTTATTACAACATAAATTCACGAAAATAGCATTGAGGGATAAAAATTCTCAAACTTTTTATTTAACTGTTATTACACAATACTAAGCTGGGAAAATTATAAAAATGGATTTCCAAACTGTTTAATTATATTTTATGATTTTTGAGCATTTATTTCAATAAAAATTGAAATAAATAGAAAACAGTTTCCAAAATTACCCAAACTTTTTATTTAATTGTTATTATACATAAATAGGCTGGGAAAAATATAAAAGATATTTTTCAGTGGGTATTTCTATTTTTCCTTGCTTTATTCCTTTAAATAGTCATTAATTAAAGAAATAATATTAAACAGTTAAAATAAATCACCATAAATTTTTGTAACATCATTTACAGTATAAATATCCTGGGAAAAATATCAAAAGTGGTTTTCATAATGTATAAACTGGTTTTGGGTATTTATGTATATTTAAGTGTATTTTAGTGCAATTAACTTTAGAAAATAAGTGAAAAATAGTTTACAGTAGAGAAAAATACTCAAAATCTTTATGTAACCTCCTACTGTATAATATGATATCCTGGTAAATTTTCATGAATTTTGGATAATCAGAACTATTTCTCCCATTTTTACACCATTATAATTACCAAAAATTGGGAAAAATAGTAAAACATGATGGAAAATCTTGAAATTATTTTCTGTAGTCACCCATCACAGGTAAGGTATGCGAAAATTGTTAGATACAATTTTCACATCTTATAAAGTGGTTTTGTAATTTATCATGTCCTAAATAAAAGAAAATTAGAAATCATATGAAACAGTAACAAAAATTGCTGAAATTTGGTGAGGGGTCATTATTCCCCATAAAGATCATCCATGAATTTATTTAGGATTTATTGACCTCTGGAAGTATTTTATATGATTTATGCCCTTGGTTTTAGCAATAATTCTAATAAATCAAAGAAATAACAAAAGCTCTTGAAATTTTCCAGATTATCTCATGCATGCAAGGGCTTTCAAAAGAAAAAAGTAAAAAAATGTATTCAGAAGAGAAATGAGGGTAATGATTTCAAACAATTTAAGAAAAGTTGCATGCAATAATGCATGAAGTGTAAATGTGGCTGAAGTTCATGAATTTGTGTAACCCATTCAGTGAGGTTTTAAGCCACGAAATTTCAACCATAATTCACTAGATATGTTAAGTTTCTAGGGTATTTTTCCTCAGATTTATGGTTGGGTTTAAGGCCATTGTTTAAGCAAGATAAAAATAGTGATCACAGAAAAAGAGCTGTATGCGCAACCTTTTTGTAAAATCTGCTAAAAATCGGATATTTAATGTTTTATAGTGAGACCAGTTGGGTTTGAAAGTTAACTCGTGGAACTAACCAATACAAAAAGAATATCATGATTTGGTTAAAAAATGACTGAGTTATGACTGTTCAAAGTCGAACAAAGTAATCTGGCAGATTGCATGTTTGCTTGTGTGCATTATTAGGGTATTTCAACAAGAACATCATGCATGTCTTTGGTAAGGCCCGATTTCTAACACATGCATGGAATGAATGAGCATCCAAGATGTAATAGAAATGGTTTAAATGCTTTTGTTCATGCATAAACACAAAAGAAATGGAGAAGAACATGAAATATTAGGTTTTGATGTCACATGATCATATGTGCATCTTTTCCACTCCTTGCATGGGTTTGATCCCGGATTTTCACCATCTCTAACACATGCATTGTGTTATGGTGAGAATCTACAAACCACAAGGGGAGAATAAAGATTTCTAGCCATGGAAAGGCATAGAATCCGAAAAGTAGAGAAGACTAAGAAGAAAAAGAGGTTTAACCATGAAACTATGGAAGAAGATGTTGTTGTTTACCTTGGTTTTGACCTTGAGAGAAGTAAGAACACTTCAAGGGCTTCACAATCTCGAAATTTTGCAGAGAAATGAGAGGATTTTCGTGAGTTTAGAGAGAGGGAAGAAGAGAGTGAAGTGTGTGAAGAGAATGAAGAGGGAAGAGGTGGAGTAAGGGTTTAAGCTTAATGATTGTGTTTTGGGGAAGAGAGAGGGCATGGGGAGAGGTGATGGCCGGTTTTTGCATGCATTTTGGCCTCCTCTCTCCTAAATTTTAAACTTTATAAACTTCCCTCCTATATTTTATATAAAAACATTCATTTTTATAAAATGTTTATTAAGCAATTTGATTTATTTAAAAATATTGTTTTCAACAAATAATTTATGATTAATACTTGTAATTTATATTTCTAGTTCATTGGTATAATCCATAATTTGATTAATAAAATTTGATATTAGGAAGTTTATAGCCAAATTTTATAAAGTTTTTAAGCTTTATAATTTATAACTTTGGATTTTTGGCTCTTTAGGGTTTTTGGAATATTGTTTGATATTCAACAACATGTTGAAGTATAATTAGAATGTTTTAATTTATTTTTAGAGTTTTATACCCTATTTCAATTATAACAAAGCTTGAAGCTTTATTCTAATTATAGTATTGGCATTTCCTATTGTAGCTAAGCAACTTACTAGAATTGTAAGTATCAAGTATATTAGTCCTAGACCTTAGTTGGATCCTAGATTATGCAAGATTTTTGACCTAATTTATACTACTAGGTCATGGCATGTTGTGCATGAATGGTTATTATAAAGATGCATGAGTCCAAGAATGACCTGAAATGGCAGTTGTCACACTTAGATACGTACATTAACAGTATTTTCGATGTTCTAGTGATTTCCAAAAGAGTACCTTACACGTATTGTCGAATCTCTGTCGACATCCTAAGGCGTATGTATTTGAAACTCAGTCGATGTCCAGAGGCGTACTTTCGAACTAATTTCGAAACTCTGGTGACCCTCAAGGCGTACACTAATTGTATTTCCTAAGTCTTGGCGTCATCCAAAGGCGTTATTTCGTATTCGTATTCATTCTATCCTATTAGTTATTTTCATATTCGTATTCGTATTCGTTATATCCTATTAGTTATTTTCGTATTCGTATTCATTCTATCCTATTAGTTATCTTCGTATTCGTATTCGTTTCTGCCTTCGGTTTTCGGGGTGTGACAAAAATTCATCTTTTTCAAAAGTAAAACAAGTTTATCGTCCAAAAACTCATTCTAAGTTTGAAGTGAAAACAACCCCTAAGTTTTCGAAAGTGTCAAAACCTCACATTTCAACCAAGATCTCTGATAATTCATTGAATTCTAATTCAACAAAGTTTTTTTCTCCATGTCAATATTTTAAATCAATAGTTGATACTTCCTATGTTGAATCATTTGTTTCAAAACAAAAAAATTGATTTTTTTCCTCAAAAGCCAAATTTTCCTTATCATATGAAGAAACAAACATTGAAAGCTTCTCATGAAAAAGGAATAACTTCAAGAAAGAATATTGATCACTAGCTCGAAGGAAGAGGAAGAATTTATCAATCAAGTAAATATTCGAAAGATCAAATCAACGAAGTTTATGAAAAGTATATAAATACTTCTACAAATGGAAGTTCGTCATCAAAGGATTCGAATATCATGGTAAAAGCATGGAAAGCAATCACAAAAACGAAGACCACACAATCACAAACTCAGAATACGAAGGGTGATGATAGTATACATATGAAACAAACAAAACCTTATGTTTCAATCCCTACAAATGAAGATGTGGACATTATTAATAGTCTCAAAACTAAAGTTTGTGATTTAGTCAATAGTTATTCTTTCAAATCTTTGTTGAAATCTAATTTCCAAGGACCCAAAAAGCCTTGGGTACTTAAATTTTTTCAATGATCGCAGGTACTTTTTGACGAGCAATATGATAATAAATGGTACATCAATAGTGGTTGATCTCATTAGATGACCGCGAAGAAGGAGAATCTTAGAGACTTTCAAAGCTTGAAAAATGTTGGAGTTGTTAAGTTTGGTAGTAATCAAAAGTGTCAAGTCAAAGGATATGGGAAAATCACAAATGGTCGATTCAAGTACTTTTTAACGAAGAAGGAAGCATTATTTCGAATGTTTACAGAAAAGAAGTTTTGCTGAAATCCAAACGAAAGGGTGACATGTTTACTTTAGAAATCAATCCAATTGTGGGTAAACCTGTTGTATGTCTTCTTTCAAAAGAAACATTAGATCTGAGTTGGCTATGGCATCGAAGACTTTCACATCTCAACTTTAGAAATATCAACAAACTTGTTGTGTAAGATTTGGTAAGAAGTTTACCTGTACTTAAGTTTGATAATGATTCTTTATGTGCAGCTTGTGAAGTTGGCAAGCAGCATAAACAAGGTCATCCGATCACAATTGATTCAAAAATTGTCGAACCACTGGAGCTATTACATATTGATTTATGTGTTCCTTCGACTGTTTCAACTCTGAACAACAAACGGTATATCTTAGTTATTGTTGATGATTTATCCAGATTCACATGGGTTTATTTTCTCAGATTAAAATCCGAAGTGGCACAAATCATGATCGACTTTATCAAAAAAATGGAAATAACCTTGGAAAAGCTTGTTCCCAAAATCAAGAGTGATCATGGAACTGAGTTTAAGAGCAATGTTCTTGATTCATTTTTAGTGGAAAAAGGTATTTCGCATAATTTCTCTTCACCATACACTCCACAGCAGAATGGTGTTATTGAACCAAGAAATCAATCTTTATGCAAAGCTGCAACGACTATGTTGGCATATGCAAACTTACCACAATATCTTTGGGCTGAAGCTGTATCCACTGTGTGTTTTACACAAAATAGATCTTTCATTCATCGATGTTTTAATATTACACTTTAAGAAATTCTAAATAATCGAAAACCTAATGTGAAATTCTTTCATGTCTTCGGATGCAGGTGTTTTATTATGAATCTTAGGGATAACCTTACGAAATTTCAAGCTAAAGCTGATGAAGGGATTTTTCTGGGGTATTCGCATAATTCAGTGGCATATCTTGTATTGAACAAGCGTACACGAAAAGTGGAAGAAACTTTTAATCTTACGTTTGATGATTATTATATCAAACAATCAAAACAGCAAATTTCAAAATCTTCCAATTTGAAATAAAATCAAGATGATTCTGAACCAATGCAAATGTTGGATATTGATTATGATTTGATATTTGGAATTTCAGATCATGCTGGAAATGCTGAAGAAAAAGCTCCTGATAATCATATCCCTGAACTTTCAAAGCTTACTGATGATTCAACATCATCTCCTCAAGAAATAGGCGAATGTATGCAAAATGATCTACTAGAGGGGGCGCATTTGGATTCGAACACTATGATGGAGGGGGAGCATTCTTTCGAGGGGGAGAATGAGAGAAATAATGCTGACGTTGAGGGGGAGAGATTAAATCCTAATGATAAGGAAGAGATATTACAAAATAATGAAAATTATCATGATGTTAATGATTTTTGTTCAATTTCAGGTTCAGATAATGATGAATTGTACGAAGATCCACCTTTAGACATTGATCCAGCTTCTCCACCAATGGACAAATGGACAAAAGATCATACGAAGGAACAAATAATTGGTAATCCACAAGAGGGAGTTTTAACAAGGGCTCAAATTCATGCAAAGAATGAGGTATTAAATTCTCATCAAGTGTTTTGCATGTTCAATGTTTTTATCTCTAAAATTGAACCAATAACAGTAAAAATTGCAATGGAACACCCAGATTGGGTTGTTGCAATGCAACCTGAATTATCTAAATTTGAAAGAAATAAGGTTTGGAGATTAATTCCTAAGGAAAATGATGTTTCGATTGTCAGGTGAAAATGGATTTTCAAAAACAAAACTAACAAAGATGGAAATATTATTTGAAACAAAGCCAGACTTGTTGCTAATGGATACTCTCAACAAGAAGGAATTGATTACGAAGAAACTTTTGCCCCTGTCGCAAGACTCGAGGCGGTTCGTATATTTTTGGCTTATGCAGCTTACAAAGACTTTGATGCTTATCAAATGGATGTGAAGTGTGCATTTCTGAATGGAGAACTCGAAGAAATCATCCATGTGGAACAACCCCTAGGTTTTGTTAACGAAGAACATCATGCTTAATTTTATATCTTAGATAAGGCAGTTTATGGTTTGAAACAAGCACCACGAGCCTGGTATGCAGCTCTTACTTCATTTTTGAAACAATCTAAATTTAAACAAGGATCAGTTGACCCCACATTATTTCATAACAAAGTTGGGAATCATCTTATGCTTGTTCAAATTTATGTTGATGATATTATCTTTGGCTCAATTGACCCTGCCATGTCTAAAGAATTCGAAGACTTGATGAAAAGTAAGTTCGAAATGAGTATGATGGAAAAAATTAATAATTTTCTTGGTTTAAACATTCGTCAAACCAGAGAAGGAATCTTCATTAATCAAGAAAAGTATACGAATAATCTGCTAGAGAAGTTTGGATTAACGAATAGCACAAAGTTACGAGTTCCAATGGCAACTAGGATCAAACGAAATCCATCATTAGATAAACCTGCAGTTGATCTTACTTTATATAGAAGCATGATTGGATCTTTACTTTATTTAACTGCTAGTAGACCTGATATCATGTTTTCTGTATGTAATTGTGCTAGGTATCAAGAAAATCCATGAGAACCACATCTCATTGCTGTAAAGAATATCTTTCATTATCTAAAAGGAACTTCTTCGCTAGGATTGTGGTATCCTTTGAATACAGGGTTCTTTATTCAACCGTATTCGGATGCATATTTGGGAGGTTGTAATCTTGACATGAAAAGCACAAGTGGAGGATGTCAATTACTCGATGGTAAGTTGGTGAGCTGGCAATCGTAAAAGCAGATATGTGTTTCAATCTCAACAGCTGAAGCTAAATATGTTGCTACTGCTGCACGCACTTCACATATAATATGGATTGAAAGTCAATTATGTGATTATGCAATTAATATGAAAAAGCTTCCTTTATATTGTGATTCACAAAGTGCAATAAGAATTTGTCATAATCTTGTGCAGCATTCAAAGATGAAACATATAGCTCTTTGTTATCACTTCATCAAAGAACATGTGGAGGAAGGACATATTGAAGTACATTTTGTGAAAACAACGGATCAGTTAGTTGATATTTTCACAAATGTTTTGGATGAAAAATCATTTGTACGAATTTTGGAAGGACTCGGGATGATTGATGGAAATTCAATTCCATGCGAAAAAGACAAACAGTGATTAGAAGAAAACGACAAAGAAAAATCATTAAGTATTCAGAGGTTACTGTTCATAGTCAACTCTTCGAATTCTTCGAATTCGTATGATTGGTATTTTTAAAACTTCGAATATTTGCAACGAGTACTTTTAATTGTTTTGTTCTTAGTTTTTGAAAAATCAAAAACATCAAAAAGATTTTCTTATTATTTTGTTCTTCGTTTTTGAAAAATCAAAAACAACAAAAAGATTTTGTTTTGTCTTTAATTTTCAAGTACGATGTTGCAGATTTTCATGAAGATACATAATGGACAAGGCTTACAGGTCTCGGTTGAGGTACATGTATCATTCTATTCTTTGAATTTCAAATTTTTTTTAACTAGTTAGGATGTCCCTAGAAGCATGTTGCTGCATGTTGTCCGAAACCTCAAAACGACTCAATGTTTGAAAGCCTTAATGAAATTTTCATACGAAGATTTCTTTCCAAGTAGGCTTACCTTCGCATTATTCCAATGAGCTACCTTACTCTTCTCACATGAGTTAAGAGTTTTCTGTTTGGTCCAATATAACAGAGGTACATGCTTCTTCCTATACCAATCTTTTTAATCTCAAAGTTCTTACACTATCACACACGAAGACATATGTCCAAGAGGTTTCTGATCAAACCACTCGAAACTTAGATATATCAAAAATCTGTGTTTATGATCAGACATCATGAGACCATGATGGAAGTGAAATCCAATTTAATCAACCTTTAAGGAATTGACGGGGAACTTAGTTCTAGATTTTAACGAAACATTTGTTTATGTACCTTCGTTCGAAACTCCAAATCATGTTCAATTCTTATGCGTGGTCTTGATCAAACATTCAATATCCATGATGTTTGATACCCACCAGGATCCAGAATACATTTTTTTAATATGATTTCAGCATGAGTTTTTTCTGAAATTCCTTGTTACTTAAAAGTTTTTCAAAGAAAACTTGTCACTCACTACATTGGTCAAACAAGTAATTTCTGTTACAATTACTAACCTTATGTTTAGGATGATATGTAATGAAATTATTTAAACCACTTCAAAAGCCTTTTAAAAGAAGCCCTTCGATACTTATTTACAAGTATTCGATTGTAATTCACAGGAAAATACACATGTTGTTGATTATCTCTCTTGATAATTAATGAAGCAATCTTTGCCTGGGATTTTAACTGCCTTCGTGTCAAATTGAATTTTTGACATCATTGAATATCCAAAAAAAATTAATTGCTTCTTATCTTTATTCTTTGACACACTTGACACACACAAAATCCTTGAGGTTCTGAGTAATACGAACTCAGGCTGATGATTTAAAAAATCTGGCAAATGACTTTACTTTGAAACCATAAAGTAAAAGATCCTTGACTCCATCCGAAGGGTTCCGATGGTTACTATTCTATTGGGGAAACCAATCCATGATGTTTGAAGAGACTGTTTGAATTATGTGCGGGTTTTGAGGAGATGTGACAGTTACTTTATCACACATGGTTACTTTTTCATCATCATGACACGGGTTTCTCGGTGACACGTCACATATCATTAAATGCTTATCCCGCTTTGATTTCAAGTTTTAGCGTTACATATACAAGGGGATTCAAGGGTTCGTTATCAGTTTATGCTTTCATATTCCCAAATTTTCTCTGATAAACATCCAACTCTCAAACCCTAACAATGACAACTGCTAATCCCGATGCAACTTTGTCTCATACCACTAATGATGTAACTTCATTACCGATCATGACGATTCAAGGAACAGATTATCAAGTTGAAGCCAACGTATCTCACTATCTCAAAGAACTAAAAATGCTTATCGTTAATCTGAAAAGTTCCGTTCTATCCAAAGCGATGTTCAACTCATTCTATGTTCCTCTATCATGGTTGTCTCAATCCGGATCAACAGCTACCTACTCTAAAGCCTTGGATGCAGTGTTGTTTAATCTTGTGAATGATAAGATGGTTAGACTTTCCAAGAAGCATTTTTGCTAAATTCTCGAGATACCTAATTCTCCGCCATACATCACTTCTACATTTCCACAAATAGTCCATATGTTCAATGAAATGGGTTATCAACCCTAGTTGACAAAGATTAGTGATTTCAAGAAGTCAGGACTTCCGAGTGTATGGAATTTTTTATTCGGAATTTTTCTTAGATGCTTGACCGGAAGAATTTTTGGGTTTGATAAAGGGCGGATGGAAGTTTATACAATGGTTGCAGGTCTATACTATGATCTTCAGGTCGATTATTCTACTCAATTATGGAAAGAGTTTTTGAAAAGTATAAAGAACACGAATGCTATTCATGGAATTTCGTGTGCTCATTATTAGAGCTTGATTTTACAATATTTCTATGAGAAGGAAGGAATTTTGGTACCGACAGATGAAGAAAAGGCGGTGTTTCATATATATAGCTGGTCGAAGGATGCAGCTGACGATACTGATGAATTCCCATTTGTTGCTCGCATTCTGGATGCTATGCTGAAAAGAGTTGATCCCACCAACACTATTCTCATTACTTATTTTCAAAAACATGGATACCTCTATTGAAACCTGGGTTCTATTGGCTAGAGAGGAAGAGAAGAAATGAAAATATTCGAAGAAGGTTGTTGCTGAATCTTCTACGAAATATGTTAAAGAATCTATATCAGCAAAGAGTTCGAAGAAAGTACCAATCTCAGAAGCTAAGCCAATCTAACTAGAAATTAATGTTGCTGATACCCCTTTGACTCAAAAGGAAATTATTCCTTCTAAGACTAGAAACTTTTGTAAACATATCTAATATGGATGCAAGTTTCACAATGGGTGAGGATGCTTCGCATGTTGCCGACAAAGGTAAATCTTTGGAAGTTACCCCAAACATAACTGTTTCTTTATCTTCACAGGTTACAACTATCATTCCAACTACATCCACAACCGATTCTCCTAGTTTTGCAACTATTATTCAACAAACATTCACATATCTGTTTTCTTCACAATCATCTAATCCACCTACCACTACTTCTCCAATCAAAGATTCTTCTTTCATGGAAACAGAACACCAGTCCAAAGATTTTGGCAGAACCTTTGAAAATTTAGAGTTTGATGAAGAAGAGACAGACTTTCCAAATCATATGCTAATGACAATGATATAGTTCAAGATATTGAATACCAAACTCAATTCAATTCTTCAGTCTCAGGCAGATCTTGGGGGAGGTAATTCAGTAACACGTCTTGATGTTGATGGTATGCTGAAGATGATTGTAGGGAGGCTTTCTACGAATGTTTCTGGAATGATTAAGGATTCTGAGTCTCATCTTCTCGAGAAAATCGACATTTGTGATCAGAATAATGAGCTAAGGCTCAATGCTCAGAAATCTACATTTAATGGTGATCTGAAGGCGCTAAAGTCAATTGCGAAGGAGAGACACATTTTATTTATTCAGGATGTGAAGAAGGTGAGAGAAGATGTTAATTATAATCTTCAAGAACTGCGCCAAGATATGGAGAAAGAGATTGCAAATGTTCGTACTGAATTTGCATCTGTGAATCAAAAGGTGGATATCATATGCGATGCTGTTACTAAATTCGCAAAGTTGTACGAAATTTTGACTCCTCAAATAGCTCAACTTTCTACAAGTGAGAATAAAAATTTCATGGAGGTTTTGTCAATGCTAAAGGAGCTTAATGCTTTATCATCTGGACCTGCTTCGTCTCCTTTACTCTCATCTGAAGATCTTATCAACAAATTTTCCAAATTCGAAGCCTTGCTTCTTTAGCAGTTGGCTCTGCTTTCCAGAATATCTAGCCTTCTTCATACCATGGATGCCCCACCTACTAGCACAGGGGTGCAAGGGGGAGAAAAGAAATTTGAAGGTCCGAAGGCTAGTGGCGAAGATGCGAAGGTTGTAGGAAAGGTGTTTCCTTCCAAAATTCCAACTTCAAAACCAGTGAAAGCAACTGTTGGTCCTATCACTTCTACAATAGTTACAACTGTGCCAATTACAAGACCAATTTTGAAAGGAATTGTGATTGGTAAATCTATTGACATTGGTAGAAGAGAAGTGATAGACGAATCATGTTTGAAGGCAAGGGGAAAGTCAATTTTAATCAAAAAATCTAAAGAAGAGAAGAATGCAGAGGCTGAAGCAGAAGTAGAGAAGATGAGGATGATACAAAGAATCATGACTTAGAGGGCTAGTGATCCTCCTGGCATGAACAAGGGTGATCCATCAAAGAACTACAACTATGAAACAATTGAAGCCAATGTTGCATTCAATCACATGTATTCGTTTGAGAAGAAGCAAAAACAGAGTTATATTTTCACGAATATAGATGCAAGCCAATTGGACTTTCCAATTAACAAAACGATGTTCATCATGCCTCAATTCAAAGCTGAAAGTAAATTCAAGGAGAAGGATGAAGGTACACACATGAAGATAAGATTTCATGCGGTTGTTGCCAAGCCTGTAGAAGAAGTATGGTCCTTAGTCAAGATTAAAAAGGTCATAATTATAAAGAAGAATGTGGTCTTCGAAAACACAATCCAAAACATGAAGTATATTGTGACCAGGGCAAATGGCAATGTGTGCGACTTTACAATAGCAGACTTTCGTTTGATGAAATTGTATGATCTTATACACGTTGCATTACTGCTGAAGGAAAGATCATTTTCATATCTTAAAAACATTGAGCTTGATGAATACAAGCTGGGAGTTACTCACCTTTATTTAATCACCATAATGATTACTCATTATTCATTGTATAATGTTTCAATAATCAAGTTATTACTGAATATAACAACATTTATCTCATGCTCCAAGCATGAACACTCTTTTATCTCATGCTCCAAGCATGAACACTCTGTTTTCCTGTGGTCCATACTTTTCGAAATAGATCAATTGAAAACATTTCTAATGATGCTTATTTTACAGCTCATAATCCTTATCGTTAGTGTAAGAATACAAGATTCTCGCCACTACTAAAATATGTTAGATTCTAACATTTTATGCAACGATCCCTTCGTAATGTCACAGCATCAAAGCCACCAAGACTTTGCCAATGATATTACAAAGTGCTCTATTGGAGATTAGTACAAGGCAATTCTATAAATATGAAGTCTCACATTCAAAGTACATTCCTTCTTGCATAAAAGTTTCTAATATAGACATAGATTCTTGATATCCAACTCCCAATATGGAAACATTTCCATATTTGCCATACGACAACTCATTATTAATACAATCATATGTAATCATAATAAAGTCATTATGGTCCATTCGTTACTATACTTCCAACAGCCCACAAGTGACTAATCCTTGGCGAACCTTAGATTGTCCTTAACAGTTGTTTAATTAATTTATTCAAATCCGGTTCTAGTCCTTTTTCCCTCTTAATACCCTAGGCATTTGAAAATTTTAGAAAGTTCGAATATTACAGCATACGCAATTGATCCTATACCCGAAGCGTATGGGACACGATTCATAATGAAAAACGTGATATTTTATCAGTTTCTTGCTATATTACTGCCATATATAGAATGCCCCTATGCTAAACCTTTTCAACATAACATTCATATATGTCTTATGACTAAATTCAATTAAAATTTTCTCAATCTAAGCTTTTAGATTTGAAATGAAGTATAATAGTCTCTCCCTTAATTATATCACAACAACTTTTCAACCCCCACAACTTTGCAAAGTGAAGCTTTTGTTTTCTATAACTAATATTGCTAACTTTCAACACTTAAAATAATAATCATGCTCCCACTAACATGATAATTATATCCATACCAGCATAACATTTATGCTCCCACTAGCTTTGACATGTATTTAGAAAACAGTTGGGCTTCTAGAAATCAATACTTATTCACTTCCAAAGTTCATATTTCTAATACGATATGCTCCGATAAGCCTTTATGTAAGCTTCTCAAACTCATAAGCATTTCCTTAGATGGCTCACATGTGTGTCTAAACTATTTCGGAACCTACAACAGTATGTCCCAGATATTCATACTTATTGCCATTTCTCAGAATTCAAACTATGAAGAGGGATGCCGTAATCATAACCGAATTTGAGAATATAAATATCACAATTGATATCTCCTTAAAATCTATCTTAGTGGAAGCATTTCCTCACAATCATTTTCACGGAGAGGAGAGAAATCTTATTACTTAGATTTTATGGTGTATGTGTTTCTATCTATGTGAATTGTCATAACCATAATCGTAAGACAAGGTTTAAGATAAAGACAAACTCTTATGGACTGAGCTTGTTCATTCTTAATTTCATGCCATCAAAGGTCCTACCATTACTTCCAAGTTATTTAGCAGCTCACCTATACTAGTCAATGTACTTTCATTGAGCAAGATGCTTGCCTTTATGCAGTCTATTGAGAACTCGTAGAACTCATATGCATAAGTAACTTTACTAGAATGGCACAGAAACAAGAATATGTCAAAACGATAGGTTACAAACCTCAAGTCATGTGCTAGTGTCTAATAGGTTTACTCTTGATTAGTTCTTGAACCTTTTCAATATCATTTAGACTCCTACTAACCTCTTGACATATAAGATTCTCTTATGAAGAAATATTTATTGACAAACAAATATTCAGAAGTTAGTGAGGATTCTTATCAAGACAAACACTACACACAATTCAAATGTGCAAGAGTAAGAAAAAAAAAATTCTACTCCACATTTGATGAGTGTGTTAAAAACTTCTTAAGATGTGTCACTCAAGTCACAATATTGGAGTATGATGAAGTATGATTCACCTTTTGATTTAACCATTTCAATAATTTCCTATTCCTCTTCTTATCCACACTAGTGCACTAAGGTGCCCTTAGAGGATCAATTGTGATATGATTCCATAATCAATAAGATGATCATAAAACATGATACTAAAGTACTCTCCCATCTTTTCAAAGTAGAGAAACTTTTATCTTTCTGCATAATTGATTCTTCTTATTCGTTCTGTCATTCATTGAAACTTTTCAATGATTCAGAATTATACATAATCTTGTAAGCATAACCACATTTACTAGACTTTTAGTAAATCATGACGAATAATCTTATTGTTATTTGTGGTGGACTTAACTAGTGCACAACATTGCGTACCAGATCTCCTTAGTCTTTCTCTTGACTCACATACTTATGTGAATAAGGAATTAATCTTAATTTTCTAAGTACCAAGATTTCCATACATCACATGATTTAAATCATATGATTCCAATCTTCTGTCAAATTGAAACCTAGGCGATGGGAATCTTTCCTTACTTAGAAAATTTTGACACTACCATAAATAACATAACTAAGAATCACATCCACTTAATATTGCTTATCATAGAAACACACAAGCATCAATTTTCATAAAGTACATTGCAAGGAGATATAAATAAGATAAAACTCAAAATTTATTTTATTTATAAAAGGTGCGGAAAACTTGTCCTTACAATGCAAATTCGAATGAAAAGTGTGTTATTACATATTCCTAAGCAACCTATCTTAACTCTAAGCAACAGCTAAAAAAAATCCTATCATCGAATCATGCAATCGAAATCCATTTCTTCACGATCAGACGCAAATCACTTCTTCCATTAAGCTTCCTTTATTTTCTTCGATCCTACAAAACATCAAACTGTAATCTTATCACATCATATATTTAGAATCTAAAATAGAAAACTTAATAGAGTTAGATAGTGGATTTTACCTGAAGCAGAGTCATACATCTTGACTCTCCCATCTCTTAGATCTCTTAGGTAGTCAGGGTAGCTTCGTAACTAATGCCCCCTCTTTTGGTAGTAGAGACATATGGATTCTTCTGGAATAGTACATGGGACTATCTCAGACTTAGCCTTTCTCTTGCGTAGAAAAAACTTTTCTGGACTTCCAATGTTGCCATTGCCCGTAAAAGGTTGGGATATTGATTTATTAGACAAGTTTGCTCGACCTGTGCACCAAATCATTGCTGATTCTGCATCAATAAGCAAATAAGTCAAATCAATGAGGGTCATGTCGTGGTCCATCACATAGTACTCTCTAATAAACTCACTATATGATTCGGGAAGTGACTGAAGAACCAAGTCAACATCCAACTTCCTTGAAACTCCTAGATTCTTTGAGATTCATTAAACTTTTCAATGCATGTTTAAATCTCGATTGTGCCCTTCAACTTTGTGACTGGGATCCGAGGATCACAAACAAGGTGTGGATAAACATGAAAATTAGCTTGGTACTCTCGAAGATGCATATCACCTAATCAATGTGTCAGTTAACCACACACGCTCCATTAATCTATGATAATCTATCAGCTGCCCATTGCTATGCTTCATTGGTGGCATATTAGTTTGTCGGTTAACCATACATGTTCCACTAACGACCAACAAGGTGCAATGTACAATTCCATAGATTAGCACCAACTCCATATTTTTCCTAAAGCAACTAAGATTTGGGAATTTGTAAAAGTGTTTTGTTACTTCGTATTTCATTATACTTATAACGGAAGGTTATGTACTATCCTACCCATTCGGCTAACGACCCTCCACTAGTCAAGAGTGTGGTAGGTAAGAGTGGATACCCAATGGCGGTCATTTTACATGCCGCTTTTTTAAACACTCCTTATAGACCAGCTTCGTGAATGAGGCCTACTAACGGTAAGACTGACTCTTTACTCATACATATATAATATTAGACTTTTAATTTTATAAAGTATAAGGATGTACCATGTGGTCTAATTTAATAAAATTATACTTTTAATTTAATTAAATATAAACCATATCATTATGAATTCATTAACTCTCTTTTAATTATACACTTAATTAATTTAATAAAACCATAAGGGTGTAATATGAACTTTTCAAAATACTGGGGATTTAGAAGTTAATATTTAAAAATTAGTACTTCTTAGTTAATTTTTAAATTCAAAAATGTGAAGATAAATTTTGAATCTTTTCAAAATATTAGGGTTTAAATATTTAAATTTTAAAAACTAAAACTTTTAAGTTCAAATTTAAACTATAAACCTGACGGTCTAAATTGAAACTTTTTCAAACTTACTAGGTCATATATATATATATATATATATATATATATATATATATATATATATATATATATATATATATATATATATATATATATATATATATATATATCCTTAAGTAGAGCTTTCGTAGCAACAACATACACATGCAATGTGCAGCTGGCTATGTTACCTTTCTAGCTAGGTACCACATTTTCGTTTGAGCAACCCATGCATGCATGGCACACCCGCCATACTTAACCACCTCCCCCCTCATGATGTATGATAAGTGACTGGCTGGTTGGTCGTATATATTTGTCTCTATGTATATATTGCATTAATAAAGATTATCTTGAAAGAAGGTGTGACATATTTTTTATAAGATGGATTGTACTCTGTTTCCAATGTCATTTTCGGAAAATATCGAAGCAAGAAACCAAACACTAGCTTCTCATTTTCTTGCATGAAAAGGAGTGTTTGTGACTACTCCAATAGTTCTGTGCACATGCAACTACTTTAAAGACTTAAGCCCATCATATATAAAATACTACTGCATCATCTCCTTCCTGCGTACCAGCAATTGAAGCTATAAAAACAACAATAAAGAAAAAATAAAACAATATTAACGATCTTCATCTTATGAATAATATTAACAAACCCCAATAAACAGCTGTGTGGTGATTCAAAACGCCATCGGATCCACCTAATTAAGCATGACGTGTATAGTGGCTATGCCTTAGTAGATGTTATCATTTTATAATACGGGTTGAGAAGCTCGATATTTGAATAAAGATTGGATTTTGTAAGGAATGTCATGCTACAAATAACAAGGGATATGATCAATTTGAGTTTAATTTTTTTTTTTCTTTTGTGGTCCCAAGAAGAAAGAATTTCGAAGAATGTTAATCTGCAGGATCGAAAAGGAGAGCCAGCAGTATGATAAGGAGATGCAATGAAGGTAAGTGGGGGTATGTGGTTCCATTTTCCAAAATGAATGCATCTCTCCAAGATGGCCTGCTCCACGTGCGGCTCATCGATTCTCGTCAACCGCACATCGTGGTCATTGAGATGCCGCATAGCCTTCCTCGTGGACATCATGGTGCTATGACTTTTAATAAGCTCGGCTCATTGATTTGGTCATGGTTCTACTGATTTGGGTCATTAATTAGCGTTGGCATGTTATTGCCCTCCGTTCTAGAGTCTCTACAATTGAAATCTAAATATAAAGATTTTACACAGTTTAATTATTACCTCAAGAAAGAATAGTTGAAATTCCTCGTAAAGCGTAGTAACTTAATTAGAGATCATATGTTCTCATGACGTGGAACGATTCATTCAAGTGTTTACAACACGTTTTAATTAATATATAAGTAAAAATGAAAAATTATATTCCATATATAAAGGGATGAGCAAAAGGACCGAACCGGCCGGAACCGGATCGGAACTGCGAACCGGCTTTGGCCAAAATCAAGAACCGAACCGGCCCGGCGGTTCTATCGGTTCCGGTTCTACCGATTCCCGGTTCCTACCGGTTCTTATCGTGTCTTCAAATGTTGGAACCAGTCCTTCAAAAATAGCAACATACGGTTCCGGTTTTTGCCGGTTCTACCGGTTCCGGTTATATCGGTTCCGGTTCCTACCGGTTTCTGGTTCCAAAAATCCACAAAAATAACGTCCTGGTCCCGGCCCGACCGGTTCCATCGGGTTCCGGTTCCGGTGTCGGTTCCGGTACCGGTTCCGGCCGGTTCCCCAGACTTCGATAATGTCAGTAACGTGTGATTTGCCAAGCATCACTCCCGACTTCCATAGAGCTAATGAAAGTGGTGTTGTTACAGGTTTCGACAGGGCACTCGCTAGGAGAAGTAACACCGCCCCCTAGCTTTTGTTAGCTGACTCGCTAAACAGAACTTGCTACCGGCATAACCAGAGGAAAGAAAGTGGAAGACTTGTTGTGATTGGTTCTCATCGTTTGACCGGATCCTACTTTTTATTTGACCAATTCAACAAAACAACATCCCTCCACTTCTTTTATTAAAAAAAAACACTTTTACCAATAAAATTCAAAATATCAAATTATAATTCAATCATTCTAAATTAACACTATACTTTCAACATTTCACACATAAAAAATATCATATCTCTCTCACAACTACTTTCAATTCACCAAACAAAATTGTCTTTATCTACCCAAAACAAAACCTCTAAAAAATCTTTAAACCTTCTACCAATAAATCTTCTACCTCCAAACCCTCAATTACCAAATCTTCAATCACCACCATGTTATCGACATTCATTTGATCAACTCATTCATTCACCCACTATTTACTATTATCCTAATATGGATCCACAATGTTTTCATTCAATCCATACTCTTCTCAACCCATGTCATTTTACCAAAACCAACTTCAAACTAATTTTCAATCCCAATCAATACCTCATCCAAATTTCGATATTGATTGATTTGAGACAGTTGAAAAAACACAATTCCTTTCACAACCTCGACAGCAAACTAATTTTCATTCTCAACCATGCCGCCTAAGGAGTCAACCAATTCTTCCGATGAAGGACTCGTTCAAGAGTCCGTTCAAGAGTCATTTCAAGAGCCCAAATTGTAACATCCGGTTTTCCAACTATATTACTTTAATAGTTTAAGATGAGAATTTTGGATAGACTCGATGAGTTGGCGCCTCAACTTGTCGAGTAGGGTTGCGGTTAATGAATAGGATTAATGAGTGGACTCGACAAGTCGATGAGCCGACTCGACGAGTGAGCGCTGGAGACAGAAACCCTGATTTTCTTGGGCATGGGCCTATTTAAAGACACTTATAGCCTCCTTGACCCCCCTCCCCCCTATCAGTGTCATTCATCCCTTGAGAGAAACCCTAGAGTCATTTGTGAGAAAGAAAGGGAAAAAGGCTAATTTAAGGTCATTTCTTTGAGAAGAAGATCAGGGGTGTTGCAAACATCTCAGAGGAGAGTTTGTGGATCAGTTTCATCTTCATTTCAAGCTTCAGATATGGTATAAGCTCTTGCCTTCCTTGTGATTGAATATATTTCCTTTGGTTGTAAAGTTAGGGTTGTATCACCATTTTTGATGGGGTTTTGGGTGCATCTAAACCCGTTTTCGAGTTATTCTATAGATTTGGACCTTGTGAGGTCCAGAGAACCAGAAAGTAGAAAGCCATGATTAAGTAACCTTGGAGCTTTGAAGCTCTGAAGCTTTAATGGAGTTATAATGGTATATAATGCAATATACACCATGCGTGAACCCCAAGTTCAAACCTTTATGTGAATTTTGGATGCTAGAAGCCCAGATCTATGAGTTAGAATTCTAGATCTGACCTTAGGAGACCATATGCGTGATGCAATGGAGACAACTCCCTGAGTGTATGAGATTACTCGACGAGTCGGATCGGGTTCGGCCTAGTACCATGGACCCAGAGATAACTCGTCGAGTTGGGTGCAACTCGATGAGCTGAGTGAATCCTGGTGAGAACAGTGAGAAATAATTTTGGACTCGGCGAGTCACATGGGTGAACTCGGCGAGTCAGGTCAACCTGGTCTGTTGACTTCGTGTGTGGGTCAGTTAGGAACTTTTGGGAAATCTGGAGGGGTAGAAGGATCTTTTACCCATCCCAAGTGTTAGAGAATGAGTGAAGATGGCTATAATTTGAAAGAGTAAAAATGTGTTATTAATTGAGATGCTCGTTTAATGTGTTAGGTGAAGGCTAGTCTGGATTGTCAAGTCTGTATCTATTTCCTACTAGTTGCGAGGTGAGTCTTCTCACTATACTTACCTTTAGTGGTAACCTACGTGTGACCGGAGAGTCTTATGTGCATACTCTATGTTTAAGATATCATGTTAATTGTATTGAGATATTCTATTATTGCATACGATATGTATTCTATGATTAATTGAGTATTGAGTAGAGGGATCAGAGGATCCAACCTTAGTTATGGGACCGGAGGGTGCTACTGAGACACATTGACTAGAGGGTCTTATTGAGTTACAGCCTTGAGTGGCTAATGAGCTGTGTGTGGTATTTTGGGGAACTCACTAAGCATTTATGCTTACCGTGTTATGTATTATGTGTTTCAGGTACTTCCGAGGACTCTGGAAAGGCACCAGCATGATTGTACACCGACATCAAGAAGGAGTGATGACCTGGGATTTTGAATAAATGTTTTGAAAATTTTGTGGATAATTGTTACTTGAGATTTTTGGAAAAAGGTGATATGTGTTTTACATTAATTTAAAAATGAAAATTTTGTTTGGAAAAATTTACATTGTTACATGTTGGTATCAAAGCCTTGGTTTCAGGGATTCGGATGCACCTTATGTACATTTGGACTCAAATTGAGGATTTGAGAAACTTTTCAAAAAGAAAAGAGTTGTCTAAAAGAGAAATATTTTTAAGAGAAATTGAGATGGAGTTGTGTGTACTATCAGCATAGCTCGAACGGTGACTTCCAAAAATACCCTCACTTAGTTACTTGTGTTATAAGATAATTTATGAAATAATAGTGATGCGTGCTAGAGAATAAGCTAGGTATTCCATATCATAGGGCTAGGGTGCCTGACTTGTGATACCTTAGCTTAGGAATCACGATTATTTGCTATGTGCTTTCAGTATGTGCTAATATGAGTAGAGAACAGGAGCATTAGAGTAAGAGATCTGAGACGAGAATAGTCTAGTATTGACAGAGGTAGAGTGCTTGGAAATTAGAATCTCGGGAGGAGGACTTAAGGTGACTACTAGTTCGGTGTTGAAGGTAGTATTGGGCCCGTACTACTGAAAACATCTGATCTGTATGCAGCCTAACTAAGAATCCGTAGGAAGCTAAGGAACAAGTAGAGAGAAATAATCGAGTGTAAGTCTACTTGATCTAGTCTCTAACAAATTTTATGTTATGTTTTAGAGACATCATGGTGGGGACTCGCAACAACCCTGGAGGCAATGGGACTAGTGACAAAGAGATACGGAGGATCTTCCATGAGGAGGTGGCACCAGCCATCAGAGCAGCGATTCGTGAGATGTCTGGGTCTATTAAGACCACCTTGATCGAGACATTTGATGGGCGATACACTGCTATCACTGACGTTGCTGCTACTGCTGCCACTGCAGCTATCGCCGCTGCTAGACCTTGATTTGTTGTTGTTTTGAGAGTTTAGCAACATGAAGCCGTAAGAGTTTAACGGGACTTAGGACCCGATCATTGCGATGAGGTGGATCTCTAATATTGAGGGGTGTTTCTATACATGTTCGTTTCTAGATCACTTGAGGGTTCGGTTTGCGCTGAACTAGCTTCGCTTCGGGGCGAAGGACTGGTGGAAGTTTGTGACCTCTAGTTTCACATCCGCAGACCTTGCTGTAGTGACATGGGAGTGATTCGTTCAGATGTTCCGAGATGAGTACGTTCCCCCGGTGGAGAGGGAGTGGTTGGCACAAGAGTTTTTGTCTCTCAAGCAGAAGATAGAGTCAGTCATTGAGATCTCGAGGATGTTTCACGAGAGGGCGATGTTCTGCCCTGAGCATGTGCCCACTAAGCAAGCACATGTGAGCCGGTACTTGAGCATACTGAGGAGGGATATACGAGAGTTAGTGGCAAATTCATCATACAGGACATTGTCCGAGTTTCAGGCCAATGCCAGGAGGACGGAGATCAAGCTTGAGTAACAGAACAGAGAGGAGGAGGAGTCCCGGAGATAGGGATCGTAGACCAGTGCAGTCGCAGCCAGCGGCGAAGCGGACCAAACCCGCTGATGCTAGAGTTGGGGGCTAGAAGGGCCACACTTATGGCAAGTGCAGTAAGAGCCACGAGGGTGCATGTCGTATGGGGATTTGCTACAAGTGTGGCAAATAGGGGCACATGGCGAAGGACTGCCCTAAGGGATTCTCGGTTTGCTTCCATTTCAACAAGATAGGCCACCGTAAGGCCGAGTGCCCTCATATCGTATAGGGGTTAGCACTGGGATCTTCACCAGCTTCGGTACGTGCTACTGATAGTCGTCATGTGAAGACAGAGACGCCGAGGGTTCGTGGAAGAGCCTTTCAGCTGACAGCGGAGGAGGTCCATGCAACACCTGACGTTGTGGCCGATATGTAACTTATTATTTTCTATTATTTTATTGAGATAATTATGCTTATTTTATACTGTGTATATGTACTTTTCTTGTTAATTTTGTAGCTGCTTTAGTGCTATTTTACGCGGGTGCGAGTCGCTCTTTCGCGTGTCTAGCTTTTAGTTGCCACATCAGCATTAGGCGTGAGGCTTTGAGTCAGCCTCTGAGGGTTTCCATAGCCAACGAGCATGTGGTTTTTTTCACTGACATGATTCGAGGGTGTACTCTGGAGATTTTTGGTGTCAGCTTTCCGATAGACCTGGTACCGATCGCTATGGGTGATGTATGTGTTATTGTAAGCATGGACTGGTTGAGTTAATTTGGATCTATGATAGACTACGAGCGTCAGTTGGTGACTACATGAGACCCTAGTGGGGGAGTACTTACGGTATACGACAAGGGTACTAGGCCTGAGTCGGCTTTCTGCTCTGCTGTCCAAGCGAGATATAGTATACAGCATGGATGCATGGGGTATGTGGCATATGCAATTTATATGCAGGTTACTACTGAGAGATTGAGTTCTATTTCCGAGGTGCCAATCATGTGTGTGTTTGAGGATGTGGTTCCCGAAGAGTTTTTGGGTTTTCCACCTGAGAGACAGGTAGAGTTTAGGATTGATTTGATTCCAGGCGCAACACCTGTAGCCAAGGCACCCTATCGCCTTGCACAGCCAGAGATGCAGGAGTTATCCTCCCAGCTCCAGGAGCTGTTACGAAAGGGGTTCATTAGACCGAGTAGCTCGCCGTGGGGAGCTCCGATCTTTTTTGTCAAGAAAAAGGATGGTTCACACCGGATGTGTATTGATTACCGGGAGTTGAACAAGTTGACGGTGAAGAACCGTTATCCATTTCTGAGGATCGGTGTCCTGTTCGATCAATTGCAGGGTGCATCTTGGTTTTCCAAGATCGACTTGAGGTCTAGTTATCATCAGATGAGGGTTGGCAATGAGGATATTCAGAAGATGACGTTTAGGACTCATTATGGGCATTACGAGTTCGTGGTGATGCCTTTTGGACTCACCAACGCACCGAAAATGTTCATGGATCTCATGAACTAGGTGTGCAGGCCCATGTTGGATCGGTCGGTGATTGTGTTCATCGACGACATTCTTGTGTACTCGAGGTCTAGGGAACAGCATGAGGAGCACCTTAGAGAGGTTTTGGGGGTTTTGAGATTGGAGAGGCTATATGCCAAGTTCTCCAAGTGTGATTTCTGATTACAAGAGGTCCAGTTCCTTGCGCACCTCGTTAATCAAAATGGGATATTGGTCGATCTGGCCAAGATTGAGGCAATTATGCAATGGGAGGTACTGAGATCT
Organism: Lactuca saligna; assembly: GCF_052625555.1. NCBI lineage: Eukaryota > Viridiplantae > Streptophyta > Magnoliopsida > Asterales > Asteraceae > Lactuca > Lactuca saligna. Next base: position 93,339,204 of record NC_136418.1, read on the forward strand.
CCATCCGAGATCAGGAGTTTTCTGGGTTTGGTCGATTATTATCGGAGATTTATCAGAGACTTCTCCAAGATTGCAGTTCCCCTCACCAGGTTGACCTAGAAAGGTGTTGCTTTTGTTTGGGGTCCCGAGCAGCAAACCTCATTTGAGACCTTTCACCAGAGTTTGTGCGAAGCCCCATTGTTAGCCCTCCCCGAGGGAGTGGAGGACTTTGTAGTTTTCTGCGATGCATCTACATCGGGATTGGATGGAATGCTGATGCAGAGAAAGCACGTTATAGCATACGCGTCGAGGCAGTTGAATCCTCATGAGACGAGATATCCTACCCACGATCAGGAGCTGGGGGCGGGGGTGTTTGCCCTTAAGATCTGGCATCACTATTTGTAAGGAGTCCGGTGTGCCATATACACAGACCATAAGAGTCTGAAATATCTTATGGATCAGCACAACCTGAATATGAGGCATAGGACGTAGTTGGATGTGGTGAAAGATTATGACTGTGAGATTTCATATCATCTAGGCAAAGCGAATGTGGTAGCTGACGCCCTAAGCAATAGAACTGAGTGTGCTCCGATCCGAGATATATGTATGAAGATGATGGTGATGACTTCGGTCTCGGATACCATTCGCGAGGCCCAGGCGGAGGCCGTGAGACCAGAGAACCACAAGAGGGAGCGGGTGATTGGGCAGGTATCCGAGTTTGTAACGGATAGCCAGGCGCTTATGACTTTCTAAGGGCAGATTTGGGTGCCCTATACGGGCGAAGCTTGATGTGTATTGAGGGAGGAGGCAAATAGGTCTAGATTCTCGATCTAACTCGGGGCCACTAAGATGTATTTAGACTTAAAGAGGGATTATTGGTGGCCCTGTATAAAGGGGGATGTTGCATGGGTAGTTGAGAGATGCTTGACCTGCCGTTAGGTCAAAGCAGAGCACCAGCATCCACATGGTCCATTGCAGCCTCTGAAGATTCCCTAGTGGAAGTGGGAACAGATCTCCATGGACTTTATCACCAAGTTACTGAGGACTGCGCGGGGAGTCGACGTGATTTGGGTGATCGTGGACCGATTGATAAAGAGTGCTCACTTCCTTGCTATTAGTGAGAGCTCTTCGACATAGAAATTAGCCGAGATTTATGTGAAAGTGGTGGTGTCTTAGCATGGGGTGTCGGTTTTGATAGTGTCAGACCGAGACGTGCATTTCACCTCCAGATTATGGGGAAATTTCACGAGGAGTTGGGCACGTGTCTGCCTTTCAGTACCGTGTACCACCCGTAGATAGATGGACAAAGCAAGTAGACGATTCAGACGCTCTAGTACATGTTGCGTGTCTGTGTCTTCGACTTTTGAGGAAGTTGGAACTCCTATTTGTAGCGGACGTGAAACGGCCCAAAATACGACCAAATTTTTTTTAATAATACTAAAAATCACATCATATATAATAAAACCATGGAATGAGCAACTCAAATGTCATCGTACTGTGTCAAACAAATCTGTATCAATCATAGTAACATCCAAAATAAACTCACAAGAAAAACTTAATTTGTGGTGTATGCGATGCCATCAACTCAAGCTCTTCCCTTTGCTTGCGGAAGTACCTAAAACCAAAACTAAAACTGTAAGCACGAAGCTTAGTGAGCTCCCCAAAACTGCCACATACCATACAATAACACATAACAACTATTGGGCCTAGCCCACTGCAACAGACCGAAGTCTAGAAACTGCATCGGGCCGAAGTCCGGAAACTACATCGGACCAAAGTCCGGAACTAACTGGGACTTTTTCCCCTGCATCGGACTGAAGTCCGGAACTAACTGCATCAGACCGAAGTCCATAACCGACTGGGAATAACATAGCATAGCATAGACATATCAACTAGCATAAACACATATACTGCATACTGCATCGGACCGATGTCCGGAACACATAACACAAAGACATGCTTGAATCACAAAGAAATCAAACACTCTGAACTACTGCATCGGACCAACGTTCGAAACTACTGCTAACAAGACGGGTCGGCATTGTGGCCGTAGCCCCGTTCCTACTGGAAGGAAACCTCACCACGTAATGCTGGCTGCTGAGATGCTAACTCTAACATTGGTTGGCAGCTGCTCCGGAACTGTCTGGCTATAAATCTCTCAAAACACTAGGTCATGTACTGATAAACGCCCTTAGGGTAAAATAACTATTTTACCCTTGGTCAAATTCATCTTTCAGTTGATCGGACTCGCCGAGTTGGGCCGTCGACTCGCCGAGTCCCTATCATCTAATCTAGTCCTCTATCCGCTTCTACTCGTCGAGTTTGGAAAAGACTCGACAAGTTCTTCTTCGATGCAAACATCAAGTCTAACATCATCCCACTCGCCGAGTTGCATGCACAACTCGTCAAGTTATCCTTCAACATATGAACACATCTAGACTGTGACTCGCCGAGTCAGAAGAACAACTCATCGAGTCTGAAGAACAACTCGCCGAGTTGAAGAACAACTCGTCGAGTCCCAAGTATGATATTACTACACAGTCGATTCTAATCGGTTTCAGTGCTTCCAAAACATAGATCTGAGCTTCTAGGACAGGTTTTGCACGTAAACTTTCCAACTTTATGTGCATGCATAGAGTATGAGGCTAAAATACCCAAAATCAACAAATACTAAGCACTTAGGGTTGGAACAAGGCCAAGATCGCATAAAGGTGGTTCTAATGAGTTCCTGGGGTTCAATAACGTCCAAATCTAAGGTTTCCATCCAAAAGAGAGTCCATATCTCAAGTTTTGAATCATAAAAGGTTCCAAAGAAGACATGACAAGCATAAAAGGGATTTTAACTGCAGGAATACACAAGGTCATAACTTCATTACCGGAATGAAAAACATATGGAAGCTAACTCATGGATCTCCTTTCTCTTCTATGGACCTTCTCTCCTTCCTTCTCTTCCAAACCTTCCAAGCTAACACAATCACACTCAAACTCAACAATGGGTTTAGGGTTTACAGGGGCAGTGCTTTAAAGGTGCTGGAGGATGGGGTGGGAGGCTATAAGGACATTTAAATAGGGTACAAACCCTTGAAATTAGGGCTTCGTTCAGACAGGCGGACTTACCAAGTCCCGAGGTATGGACTCGTTGAGTAGCCAAACCCAATTAAGCGATTATCCGATCTCAACTCGATGAGTCGGGCTACAGACTCGTCGAGTACCCCCCTTAAAAATTTAAAGATACTTTATTTTAATTACATACTAAAAATGGGGTGTTACAACTCTCCCCCACTTATCTTAGACTTCATCCTCGATGGATGATGTTGCTGAATCTGAAAATAATTCTAGATAATGCTCCCTCATCTCCCCCTTGGTCTTCCACGTCCATTCTAAAACCTTCCGGTGCTGCCACTGCACCTTCACCAACTGAACCACCTTGTTCCTCAAGGTCTTCGTCTTCCGATCTAAAATCACAAGTGGTCTCTCCATATAATTCATGTTGTTATCAACCTAAATATCCTCTAATGGTACAACCGTTGACTCGTCCACCAAACACTTCCTCTGCTGAGAAACATGGAAAGTGTTGTGGATCTAGCTAAGCTTTGCCGGAAGAACCAACCGATAAGCAACCCGAACCACCGGGCCAAAACCCTAAAAGGACCAATGAACCTGGGGCCCAGCTTGCCCCTCTTCGGAAACCTGATAACACCCTTCCAGGGTGATACCTTCAGGATGACCATATCGCCCACCTGAAACTCCAAGTCCGAACGTCTCTTGTTGGCGTAACTATTTTGCTGACTCTGTGTAATCTGCGGTCTGTTACGGACCTGTTAGATCAACTCTATGGTCTTGAGCACCACCTCGGTGCTCCCGATGACTCGGTGACCAACCTCGCCCCAACAAATCTGTCACAACTAGAAATTTTGTGTCTTGTAATCACTACATTCAAGTAAAGGTTGAATCAAAAACTTAAGAGCATGTGTCATACCTATTATTATGACATCAAAAACTTCAATCAAATACATCATACAAGTACTACAAATGGTCATCAAGAAATTGGAAACCCTAGAAGTCCTCGTTTAAGTCCATTTTGGACTAGGACTTCCTTATTGGACCTAAATGGACCAATAAGCTTCCAATTTGACTATCATGGGCTTAGCACCCTTAAATGGGCTCTAATTGGACCCACATTTATTTATTTCAATATTTTGGGCCATATTGGGCCTAGAATGAAATGAATTAAAAGCTTTGATCCATGATTAACCTAAACTAGCCCAACAAAGTGTAAAAATCATATTATATTTCCTTTTAGGTTAAAACTCATCCAACTTAATTTACACATGGGCTTGTGGGCATTAAAGCCCAAATTTCTCTTTTTCCTTCCATATTTTTGGTCCAAAACAAGCCCAAGAGGAAGGGTTGACCTTGTGAGTGACACCTCACAATTAACCAAAGGATTTCCATGCAACATGTCCCATACTTCCATGCATGCATCACTTCATGGTCTATTTCTCTCTTCTCTCACTCACTCTCGGCAGAAACACACACACACACACATACACAAATATCTCACAAATTCTCTCTAGAATACTCAAGAACACATCCTTCCTCTCCACTCAAAAAATCTCGAAAATTAGGAGGCTTTCAAGAGGATATTTCCACAAACTCTTCATCTAAGGTAAGGTTATGCTTGGATCTAAGACTTAGATTCTTTGTTTTATCAAAATCTCTTCCTAATCCATGCAAAAATCGTGATCTTGCATCCTAGAAAACTCCATAAACTCGAAAACTTCATCAAGGGGTGCTAAGGTCAAAAATCATCAAGCTTTCTTCCATCCTTTCTTCAAAAATCGAATCAACATCCAAAGGTGAGCTTCATACCCCTTATTTTCGGTTTTTATAAGTTTTTGTGGGGGAGAATACAAGCAAAGGTGTAGATCTAACATTATGTGTATGCCTTGTATGATTTCTATGCTTATATGTGTGTTTGGTATGATTATGATGTTGGATCTAGTCATAAATCACTAAAAACCGAGATATACTTTATGTTAAATGATACTAACATAAAACATACTACTACATACAAAGTATACCAAGAAAAATAGCTAAGTGGCTTAATAATACATACTTTGGGCTAAAAACTCATTTTTTTAGACATAAATGTTAAAAATACAAAGTTGAAGGGCCCAAAATGAAATATTTCAAAATCTGATGGGTGAGATGAGTCAAAACAGTTTCCATAATGTATTTTCTGAAAATATACTATTTTGGAGGATTAAAAACATAAATTTCAAGCTTAATGGGCTAAAAATGACAATTTCAGCCCAATAGGGCCCATTATGCGAAATTTTCTGTTTTGGAGGGCCAATACTGTGTTTTTCTGTAAAACAGTGGACTACTAGTGTTACAAGTACTTTTTAAAGATTTAAAATGCTTTTCAAATTTAAAAAGGACCAAAGTTGCAAAAATTGTAAAAACTGCGAAAAAGAAGGGTTATAACCGAGAAAACTGCAATTTCAGGGACTTAAACTGTTTTCAATGAAAAATATGCTGAAAAATGTTAATTTCAATAATTCTTGGTGTTAAAATGTCAAGAAAAATGATTTAAGGACCAAACCGGAAAGTTATTTAATTAGAGGGTGGAAAAAGTAAATTTTACAAACAATGAGGGGCTGAAAACAGAAAACGTTCAAGGCTAATTCAATACACGCAACTTGATCAAATATTGGCACCGCGACTACCGACACAATACACTACAATACAAAAAATCGTTGTTAAACGAATTGATTCGATCTCGAATCAATAACAAATCCAAAACTACTAACACTACAACGCTCAATACACATATGGAACTCTCGGAACTCTATACTCTTGTGGAATTACTCAATACGTCGACGTACATTCCTTAGGCCCAAAAGTTGCAAATCATGCTTGTTGAGCCTAGCTAGCCCGATGACATGATCTTTAGGCCGAAAGGATACTTGCTTACATGTAGTTGGGTCTAATACGACTTAACCGCGTGTAAAAGGACTTTCAATGGCAAACGTGCTGCTGGTCCCCAAGGGTCCTTCGGTGCTGCTAGTAAAGTTAGGAACTCATGATTGCGGGTTGGGCTTCGGGCCCTTCGCAATTGCAATGGTCTTGAACGACGTAGGGAAATACCGAGGGTTTCGCACCTTCTCTTTTTCTCTTCGGTCGTGGGACTACACAAGTCCGGGAGGATTGAGTTGTGTGAATAAGTGCGAGTGACGCCTAAGGGATCGCTAGTACGGTTGTCAACTGGACGTTTTCATTAACGTACATTACAACAATTCACCACCCACTGTATACTCAATGCCTCCGGAGCTCAACGAACACCTCTAACGTTACGAAACAACAACACATAAACTAATTAAAGCAAAGTGATAGGAAAACATTGGGTTTTCCTAGGGTTTTTAAGTAGTACACTTACGAACTACACGCCGAATTTCACAACTCGTACGCTTACATCTATAGAAAACAAACAAGCATACTCACGGATCTTCACATATTTTTTTTACACTATACTATTTTCAGAAAATATCGGATTTTCTGGTGGTTTTCAAAACAATACAAACATTGGATTTCAAACATTACTTATGAACTCACCAACATTTCATATGTTGACGTTTTTCAAAATAATTGTATTCTCAGGTAACAGATAAATCGAAGGGATAAGTGTACTCAGTGACGTTTTGCTGCTTGTTTAATTAGCACCGAACAATCTACTTTTTGGGCATGTAATGTTAGGGAACAATGTACTAAATGTAAATGCGACCAGTTGTATTATTCCAATGCTTGGTAATGTATAATGTTATGTTTCATGTATATTCATTGTGATGGTATTCAATTGAGTCACGACAGCCCTCAGACGTTTCCGCTGTCTGGTTCGGGGGTGTGACAAGTTGGTATCAGAGCTCTGTTTATAGTGAACTAGCATATCTAACCATACATTGATATGCAACTATAAACCAAAAGAGGGACTAACATAACTCTAAACAAAACAAGTAAAACATAACAATAAAACACCCTTGCTTGTATTAGGAACGAGAACCTAACACCGAACCAAACAAAATAATGCTAGTATCCCGGTTAATCCAGGACTGTTCTTGGTTGTATCAAGGAGCGGATGTAGCCTGATCAACTACATTCCCTCCAAGGTACAACCATCACATGTCTGGAAGAAATCGTGATAGCTAGGAAATCTAAAAACATACCCCTTCATCTCCAAAAAGGGAACCCCAACTAAATCTATGCAATAGTTGTAGGATTATAGGAGTAATTGGTATGCTATTTGATTCTAGTATTCATAGCCCTTCGTGCAATACGCTATAGACAAGTATCATTAGTCAGGAAATCCTATCTCCTTAGTCAAGGAACAGTAGGGTGGCTCGATCCAGAGAAAGAACCGCAGGAGGAACACGAAGTAGAACTCGCCGGTGAACCCGCCAAGTCAATAAATGGACCTCGAGGAGGAAGAGCCCAAGGGAAGAGATGATGATGACTCGGATGCATAATCTGATGTCATTAACCATCCATGAAAAGCTAGAGTACCGACTTATTGTGTGGGCCCCAGTGGCCCCATGCCGCCTTAGGCATACGAAATTTGGAAATAGAGTCACCAGCAGGGGATACAGCCACACAAGGGCAGGAACCGAGGTCTCTCCGACCATCGGCCATAAAGGACCCGCTGACCAGGCTCTCCCAATCATGGTCCGACGCACCCGAAGTATTGATAACCGAGCTCAGGACACCCCAAATCGAACGAAACGAATGTGGCTTGCTATTAAGAGGGATGAAAGGAAAACACGGGAAGTGAACGGAGACTCTCGAGCGAGACAGTTAGTTTGAGAGGTACGCCTACGAGATACCGAGCAACAAGTAGCTCATCTCCAAGGTGCATCCACTTCACCAGCACCACCACCACATACTTCCCGCCACGATTAAGATCAGCCTTTTCTAGTTCCCCCCCTCCCCCTACTATTCGACATGACTCTCTTTCGTGTACTGAGATGGTACTTACCCCTGAAACAATCATGTGCCATATTGATTTCATTTTAACTGCAAAGACTCAATTATATGCACAAGCGAACCCTCGAGACCACTAGAGACATAAGGATCTCGAAACCAAAACACCCTATATACTCTAAGGATAGACGTGACGATCGTGCCAAATCTGTGATTACCTACTACCGTAAATATATCATGGGGATGTTGATGGAAGCAGTAAGAACTATACAACAAGATGCAAAGTATTATAGAGTACAACCAGGAATGAAGATCATTACTTACAATCTAGATTATCAACGAGCAGCAGGAAAATGCCATCTCGCAAGAATAAAAATCGCACTCGTGAGACACCGCTCTTGCAGATGGACCCTGCTACATTTCAAGCTTCTGTAATGGCGGCAGTAACCGCTGCTATGGCACAAATCAATGCAAACAACCCCAATGGAGGCAGGAATAGCATTGACAACTCCAGCCAAAGGGACGAACATGGAAACCAACAAGTGACAACCTATCAAGGAACTCCAAACCCCAAGCTTAAGAGCAGGAAGCTGAGGTCTGGAAGTAAGAGAAAGGGACATCCCACTCAAGGGTTCTCAAGGAAGCAACATGTTGTTGTTGTTCATGAGACGATGACCCCTATAACACCAACAACCAGGAGACCATATGTTGGAATCCTTCCAAAATGCAACCAGTGCAAATTCCATCTTAAGGGAGCCTACCGGGAGATGCACTGTGACAAATGCAACCAAAAGAATCACCCCGCCAAATTCTGTAGAACTTATCCATGCCAGAAGCGTCAGCCAAATGAAAACAACAAAAATCACAATGACCCTAACAACAACACCAATAATGAGACCATTCACGCCTGCTATGGGTGTGGAGTAACCGGTCACTTCTGGCGTAGTTGCCCCAAGGATAACAATCAAGGTGCAGAAAGATCAGAAATGGTCCTAACCTGGGGTCAAGGCGAAAGCAGTCCAAGACCCAACGGTTGTTATATGTATGTTCCCACTTGACAACTCTTTCGCTTACCTCTTATGCAATGGTAAATCCGAGTGAAGTTTCGATTAGTAACATATTCAAACACTTACTAGAACAACATCCCCAAAAACTAAGCTAAGCCTTCTCAATGGACATGGCCAATGGGGAAAACTGATTTAACCTAGGGTACTTATGTGGAGTACACCTTAACACTAAACAACCATTCATTACAAATAGATTTCTTGCCGGTAAATATTAGGAGTTTTAATGTGATATTCATCATGGTTGGGTTAAGCCCCCCACCGTGCTGATACTATGTGTCGCGAGAAGGCCGTTTGCCTTCACCTTCCTAATCAAAAAACTTTAATAATCCATGGTGACAAACCTGGCGCCAATCCTCTTCCTATCTCGTGCATCAAGGCGCAGAAGTTCCTGCACCAGAAGAACTACGTTCTCCTCACTCATGTTGTGGACAAGACCAAAGAAGAGGTAGGCATACAAGGGATTCCAGTAGCATGTGATTTTTCCAAATGTGTTTCCCGAGGAACTTTCGGGAATATCCCAAAGAGACAGGTCGAATTTCGAATGAACCTCATATCGGCAACCACATCAATTGCCAATTCACCCTATAGATTGACTCCCGCCAAAAATTCACAAGTTATCCTGTCAAATGAGTAGAATTGTTGCGCAAAGGATTCATTAGACCAAGCTTCTCATTCTAGAGAGCTCCGGTCTTGTTTTTCTAGAAGACAAATCCTTCCGAAGCTCCAAGGAGCTCGTTACTTCTTTAAAATAGATCTAAGAATCGGCTATCATCAACTCTGAGTCCGAGAAGGCGACATTTCAAAAAAAAACACTGCCTTCTGAACTCGTCATGACCATCTCAAACTCGTTGTGAGACCCTTTAGTCTAACGAATACTCCTACACTATTCATGGACCCTACGAACCAAGTCTTCCCAACCATTCCCAGTTAGCCTTTTCATTATTTTTATCAATAGCATACTCGTTTGCTCATAAAACAAGAACAAACACTGTCAACACCTATGACCAGCCTTGAAGGCATCAAAGCCGGAGAATATCGTGAAGAAAACACTACATGGACGGATAAAACTCTTGAAGTCGAGGAACGAACTTATAGTTACGCAAGTTGAGATGGGCATTATCCAGGTGATCGTCGATAGGTTAACCCAATCCGTCCGTTTCCTGACAATACAGAAATCAAACAAGATGGAAAGATTAGTTGGGATTTATATCAAGGAGATTGTGAGACTCCATGAAATATCGGTATCTACTATCTCGGATCGAGATAACGGATCTTCTTCAAGACTATGGCAGTCACTTCAAAGGGCTATGGGCACATAACTAGACATAAGCGTTGCTTACCACCTTCAAACCAATAGCCAAAGTGAACGAACCATTCGACCACTCAAATTCATGCTATAACTCTAGGTGTTTGAGTTCACCAAGTCAGGGGATACCCGGTTTCCCTTGACTAAATTCTCATACAATAACAACTATCGCACGAGCATCAAGAATGCTCCTTTCGAAAACTCTTTATAGTCGTAAATGCATATCACTCGGTAGTACTCTCATGAGACCAGAAACCACTAGCGAAACAACAGAGAGGATAATCCAAATCAAAGCTGGACCTCAAGCATCACGAGACCGATAAAAGAGCTATGCTGATAAGCGGCGTAAGCCATTAGGATGGCAAGTCGGGGATCACGTGTTATTAAAGGAATCTCCTGGGAATTGAATGATTCGTTTTGGGAAGCGGGGAAAACTGAACCCACGGTACATTGGACCTTTCGAAATCGTCGCCCGAATAGGTCCGGTAGCATACAGACTGCAACTACCTGCAGAGCTAAGCGGTGTACACCTCGTGTTTCATATCTCTAATCTGAAGAAGTGCCTATCTGATGAAACCCTCGTCATTCCTCTTGACGAGATTGAAATCAATGAGAATCTCCTGTTCGTTGAAGAACCAATTGAAATCATGGACAGGGAGGTGAAGCGTACTAAGCAAAGTCGTATCCCGATCGTGAAAGTACGGTGGAACGCAAAGCGTGGGCCAGAATTCACGTGGGAACGCGAAGACCAAATGAAACAAAAGTACCCTCACCTATTCTAGCATTCTCAAATCTAGCTTTCAAACAGAATTTCGGGACGAAATTCCCTTTAACGGGGGGATGATGTCACAACTAGAAATTTTGTGTCTTGTAATCACTACATTCAAGTAAAGGTTGAATCAAAAACTTAAGAGCATGTGTGATACCTATTATTATGACATCAAAAACTTCAATCAAATACATCATACAAGTACTACAAATGGTCATCAAGAAATAGGAAACCCTAGAAGTCCTCGTTTAAGTCCATTTTGGACTAGGACTTCCTTATTGGACCTAAATGGACCAATAAGCTTCCAATTTGACTATAATGGGCTTAGAATCCTTAAATGGGCTCTAATTGGACCCACATTTATTTATTTCAATATTTTGGGCCATATTGGGCCTAGAATGAAATGAATTAAAAGCTTTGATCCATGATTAACCTAAACTAGCCCAACAAAGTGTAAAAATCATATTATATTTCCTTTTAGGTTAAAACTCATCCAACTTAATTTACACATGGGCTTGTGGGCATTAAAGCCGAAATTTCTCTTTTTCCTTCCATATTTTCGGCCCAAAACAAGCCCAAGAGGAAGGGTTGACCTTGTGAGTGACACCTCACAATTAACCAAAGGATTTCCATGCAACATGTCCCATACTTCCATGCATGCATCACTTCATGGTCTATTTCTCTCTTCTCTCACTCACTCTCGGTAGAAACACACACACACACACATACACAAATATCTCACAAATTCTCTCTAGAATACTCAAGAACACATCCTTCCTCTCCACTCAAAAAATCTCGAAAATTAGGAGGCTTTCAAGAGGATATTTCCACAAACTCTTCATCTAAGGTAAGGTTATGCTTGGATCTAAGACTTAGATTCTTTGTTTTATCAAAATCTCTTCCTAATCCATGCAAAAATCATGATCTTGCATCCTAGAAAACTCCATAAACTCGAAAACTTCATCAAGGGGTGCTAGGGTCAAAAATCACCAAGCTTTCTTCCATCCTTTCTTCAAAAACCGAATCAACATCCAAAGGTGAGCTTCATACCCCCTTATTTTCGGTTTTTATAAGTTTTCGTGGGGGAGAATACAAGCAAAGGTGTAGATCTAACATTATGTGTATGCCTTGTATGATTTCTATGCTTATATGTGTGTTTGGTATGATTATGATGTTGGATCTAGTCATAAATCACTAAAACCGAGATATACTTTATGTTAAACGATACTAACATAAAACATACAACTACATACAAAGTATACCAAGAAAAATAGCTAAGTGGCTTAATAATACATACTTTGGGCTAAAAACTCATTTTTTTAGACATAAATGTTAAAAATACAAAGTTGAAGGGCCCAAAATGAAATATTTCGAAATCTGATGGGTGAGATGAGTCAAAACAGTTTCCATAATGTATTTTCTTAAAATATACTATTTTGGAGGATTAAAAACATAAATTTCAAGCTTAATGGGCTAAAAATGACAATTTCAGCCCAATAGGGCCCATTATGCGAAATTTTCTGTTTTGGAGGGCCAATACTGTGTTTTTCTGTAAAACAGTGGACTACTAGTGTTACAAGTACTTTTTAAAGGTTTAAAATGCTTTTCAAATTTAAAAAGGACCAAAGTTGCAAAAATTGTAAAAACTGCGAAAAAGAAGGGTTATAACCGAGAAAACTGCAATTTCAGGGACTTAAACTGTTTTCAATGAAAAATATGCTGAAAAATGTTAATTTCAATAATTCTTGGTGTTAAAATGTCAAGAAAAATGATTTAAGGACCAAACCGGAAAGTTATTTAATTAGAGGGTGGAAAAAGTAAATTTTACAAACAATGAGGGGCTAAAAACAGAAAACGTTCAAGGCTAATTCAATACACGCAACTTGATCAAATATTGGCACCGCGACTACCGACACAATACACTACAATACAAAAAATCGTTGTTAAACGAATTGATTCGATCTCGAATCAATAACAAATCCAAAACTACTAACACTACAACGCTCAATACACATATGGAACTCTCGGAACTCTATACTCTTGTGGAATTACTCAATACGTCGACGTACATTCCTTAGGCCCAAAAGTTGCAAATCATGCTTGTTGAGCCTAGCTAGCCCGATGACATCATCTTTAGGCCGAAAGGATACTTGCTTACATGTAGTTGGGTCTAATACGACTTAACCGCGTGTAAAAGGACTTTCAATGGCAAACGTGCTGCTGGTCCCCAAGGGTCCTTCGGTGCTGCTAGTAAAGTCGGGAACTCACGATTGTAGGTTGGGCTTCGGGCCCTTCGCAATTGCAATGGTCTTGAACGACGTAGGGAAATACCGAGGGTTTCGCACCTTCTCTTTTTCTCTTCGGTCGTGGGACTACACAAGTCCGGGAGGATTGAGTTGTGTGAATAAGTGCGAGTGACGCCTAAGGGATCGCTAGTACGGTTGTCAACTGGACGTTTTCATTAACGTACATTACAACAATTCACCACCCACTGTATACTCAATGCCTCCGGAGCTCAACGAACACCTCTAACGTTACGAAACAACAACACATAAACTAATTAAAGCAAAGTGATAGGAAAACGTCGGGTTTTCCTAGGGTTTTCAACTAGTACACTTACGAACTATACGCCGAATTTCACAACTCGTACGCTTACATCTATAGAAAACAAACAAGCATACTCACGGATCTTCACATATTTTTTTTACACTATACTATTTTCAGAAAATATCGGATTTTCTGGTGGTTTTCAAAACAATACAAACATTGGCTTTCAAACATTACTTATGAACTCACCAACATTTCATATGTTGACGTTTTTCAAAATACTTGTATTCTCAAGTAATGGATAAATCGAAGGGATAAGTGTACTCAGTGACGTTTTTCTGCTTGTTTAATTAGCACCGAACAATCTACATTTTGGGCATGTAATGTTAGGGAACAATGTACTAAATGTAAACGCGACCAGTTTTATTATTCCAATGCTTGGTAATGTATAATGTTATGTTTCATGTATATTCATTGTGATGGTATTCAATTGAGTCACGACAGCCTTCAGACGTTTCCGCCGTCTGGTTTGCGGGTGTGACAAAATCGGGGTCCTACTCTTCCTCCCGTAGAGCATCTCTAAAGGAGGACGGTCAATACTAGTGTGATAATTGTTGTTATACGAAAATTCAGCTAGTGGAAGATATGCATCCCAACTACCACCGAAGTCTAGGACACATGCTTGAAGCATGTCCTCGACAGTCTGAATCGTCCTCTTGTTCTACCCGTCTGTCTGAGGGTGGAAGCCGGTGCTAAAATGAAGACGAGTCCCCATCTCATCATGAAAGCGCTTCCAGAACATGGAAGTAAACCGGATGTCTCGATCTGATACCACTGATACAAGCACTCCGTGCCATGCTACTACCTCGCGCATGTAAATATTGACTATCTTCTCGGCCAATATACTCTCCTGGATCGGTATGTAATGTGCGCTCTTGGTCAGTCGATCCACTATGACCCAAATCGAATCAAATCCCTGTGCGGTCCTGGGAAGCTTAATGATGAAATCCATGGTGATATCCTCCCATTTCCACACAGGAATGTCTAACGGCTACATCTTTCCATGCGGTCTCTGGTGCTCTACCTTGACCTTCCTACAGGTTAGGCACCTCTCTACGTACCAAGCCACGTCCCGCTTCATGCAGGGCCACCAATAATCGGGTCGAAGATCTCTATACATCTTCGTCGCCCCTGGATGGATGGAGAACCGAGACTTGTGGGCCTCATCCATCAACACCTGTCATACTCCTCCCCAATACGACACCCAAACTCTCCCATGAAAGGTCAACAATCCTCGACTGTCATAGTCGAAAGAAGCTACTCGGCCTACAATCCTCTCACACTTTTGCCTCTCCTCTTTCAGGCCCTCGACCTGAGCCTCTCTAATCTGCTCCAGCCATGGAGTAATCACAGTCATCCTCAGACATATATCTCTAATCGGTGTCGCCATCTCCTTGCGGCTCACGGCGTTGGCCACAACATTAGCCTTGCCCGGATGATAAAGGATCTCACAATCGTAGTCCTTTACCACATCTAACCATCGATGCTGCCTCATGTTCAAGTTCGGTTGGTCCATGAGGTACCTCAGACTCTTGTGATGCGTGAAAATGGTACAACAGACCCCATAGATGTAATATCTCCAAATCTTGAGGGCAAACACCACTGCCCCCAACTCTAAATCGTGTGTCGGATAGTTAGCCTTGTGAGGCTTCAACTGTCTAGAGGCATAAGTTATCACATGCCCTTGCTACATCAACACTGCTCCCATCCCTGTGATCGAAGCATCACAATAGACTACGAAGTCATCCAATCCCTTTGGCAGGGTGTGTCACACCCCCAAACCAAGGGTGGCGGAAACATTCGTGGGTGGCGGACTTCATGTATAGTATCACAAGAACGAGTATAATAGTGCTCAAAGTTATTACAACCATCATAAATATAATTGAAAAAGTTACACCAAAGTATATGTTTACATGGTTCAAATCAATTACATTATAATGACAAAATGAACGGTTTGACGATTTATCGTCCCATCCTCAAAACACTGTTGATTTCCTGTTTCACTGAATTCCTAAGAATACAAGTTGTTTGAAAAAGTGTCAACACAAAGGTTGGTGAGTTCATAAGCTTTTTAGATAAAGAGTCTGGAAACCGTTCTTTATAATGTGTGGTGTGTTACCAAGAAAAATCCAATATTTTCCTTATAAAAGTTATGTGGTCCGAAATGTCAGGACCGAAAATGAACAAGTATTTGTCATACTTAAAGATATAAAAGTGGTTTTAAATTGGCGTAAAACCCTTTCTAATTTGAGAAAAATCCCGTAATGAATGGTGTGTAGTCTTAAATATCAAGACTGAAAGTATACAATAATATATGTAATTATTGATATAAAAAGTGATTTTAAATCGACGTAAAATCCCTTTTTGATTTACGAAAATCCCCATAAACTTTATGTGTTGTTAACTCCATATGTGAGCCAATATAACCATACTATGACTGAATGAACCTGCCATGATATTTCTCAGGCGTCGCGAAACTGAAATGACATTTGTCACCCGTAGACTTGCAGGTCCTACTGTAGCTAGCAGTAAGGTGTGGGGTGTCAAACCCAATATAGATCTATACACAACTATCACGTTCTAACTACCAGGAATTTGGATCCTACACTCGGACGTGCGGGAAGAGAATATTTCACAATTTAAGTTAACAAGTTTACGTGTATTGTGCGTGAGTGTAAAACCTTTTTTTGTATGAATAAAACCTTCCGAAATGTGTTTGTTGTGTTAATGGAAACATAAACCATACCTATTATAATTTATCAAAACGTTTAAGTGTAATAGTTATAACTTTATTTATTACGGTTAACTACTGTATTTGTGAAGGTAAAAGCCCTCTTGTTTACTGTTATGTATATATACTTTTGCTAAAGTGAAGCAACATGAAATATAACAACTAATTAATTACCATACTTTTGAAGGTAAAAATACATTCGTTTTCTGATGTATGACTATATTCTAAGATAAAATGTCATCTATTTGCAAAAACATATATTCACATAAAGGTATGCACCTTGCTCAACATATTACAAGGTGAAATGAAATTGATAGCATTTTTCTGTTGTTAACATTTTCTTTGACTGTTCTTATAAAATTTATAGAAAAATCATCAAAGGTCCAAATCAAAATCTGTAAATTCTGAGAGTTTTAGAAATGAGTGTAGTTTGTTCCTAATTTTTATTATGAATTTTAATGACCTGTATCTTGTGTGAAAAAGTCCATAATTACAGACTGGTCCGGATTGATGTTTGAAATGATAGGTAGTTTTGTAAAAATCACCATAAATTGTACAAAAATCATATGGAGATGTGAAAGTAAGCATTTTATAGCTAAGAACTTGAACTATTTGCACCCAATACAGTTTTTAAAACTAAAATGCTTACGTTGTCCAAAACAGTCCGTGAATGGAGTCAAACTTTTCTGATGAAAGTTGTTAGCAAAGTTTAGTTATGTTCTTGGTGTTTTAACTTGTATTCCCCCCTTAAAACTTAAGAAAACATTAAAATATAGGGGTATGAACTCACCTTATGTGATTTCAGTAGATGGATGATGGAGAAAAGAAGTGTTCAACTCAAGAACACTTTCGGAGATTGCTTGAAGATTCGAAGATCTAACACCAATAGGATGGAGTTTGTGAAAGATATCTATAATTTGAGTAGAAGGAAGTGAAATAATCATATGGAGGATGTTAATACTTACTGAAAGAAGAATAAAAGCTTGGATTATAGCCTTGAATCTCGAATTTTAGAGAGAGAAATTGAAAGAAGATGAAGTTTGTTCTGGATGGAAGAATGAGAGGAAATGAAAGAAATGTGAGGAGAAAGGAGGGTTTTCTAACCCTTAACCAAGTATGTGGCTGAAAAATGGTGGGAAAAGTACTATGAAATGACTAGGTATGGGCTGATGTTGAATAGTGACATGGAGTGGGTATAAGAGTGGTTGCTTGTGTCATAGAATAAAGAAAAGTTAACACTCCACCTCTTGTACTTCACCCACTCTTCTTGGATAAGGTTTATCCCAAAAAGCGTGATTAATTAATAAATATGTGGCCTTATATGTTAAAATACGAGTTTGGGTGAAAATCTCACGTTAAAATCTCAAAAAACGGGCTCAAAATGCTAAAAATATTGAAAACCGGGCAAAAACTACCAAATTCTGAAATTTGGGCCGAGGGTGCGAAGGTTCGGCTCCTTAGGAGCTTAGAACCAAAAGTGGAAGAGAGGGCTGAGAGTAGAAGAGAGACCGAGAGAAAGGAAGGAGGGAACCGAAAGTAGAAGTGGAAACCGAAAGCGCGAGAGGAGGGAGGCGAAGCCAGGTTCGGTCTTCAGGCGATTTTGGTCTTCGGGGTTTCGGTCCTCAGTGTTTTGGTTCTCGGTTGTCTCTCGGTTCCAAGGTCTCGATTTCGGCTGCTGAGGTTTCAGTTCTTGAGAGGGTTTCGGTTCCTAAGAGGGTTTCGGCTCAATAAAGATGTTTTGCTCGTTTTTACTCCGTTTCAAGACGTTTTTGACCTGGTTAAGGGTCGGGATGGCCCGAAAGACTATGAAAAGTTTAAGGAACTTTTGACAGAGATTTGGGAGAGATTTCCCATACTCGGAGAGATTTATCATTCAAGGAGACATTTGGGAGAGATTTGACATTCTTGGAGAGGTTTTTCATATAAAGAGAGATTTGGGAGATATTTATCATACAGAGAGAGATTTGGGAGAGATTTCACATTCTTGGAGAGATTTTTCATACAAAGAGAGACTTGGGAGAGATTGCACATACATGGAGATATTTCTCATATAAAGAGAGATTTGGGAGAGATTCTAAATAGAGAGACATAGAGTGACAACGATTGAGAGAGGTTTTGTTTCTGACTTTGGTGAGTGTCCGGCTTCGCAATGCAAGGTCTGTAAACCCCGTTAAGTATTGATATGAATGCCATATGCCCTCGAGGGGTTAAGGAATAATGTTTTATCGAGTAGTTTCATCACATGCCCTGATTAGGGTTTAGAGTTTCCGTACACAGGAAAATTCTAAGTGATACCTTGCATTAAGAGTGTGAGATCTTTAATAAGGAACATAATGAAAACCCGAGTATACAAGGGTTAAATGAGTTGACCGGTTTGACTTGTTGACTTTAGTTGAATTTGACTTGACTGGAATTTGACGGTTGCCACAGGGTAAGAATTGGTGCCTCGCACAATCTTTGTATGAGGGTCTCGAATGTTGTCTGCTGCTCAAGCCCCCAGCAAAACACCACCGACTTCCTAGTCAGTCGGGTGAGTGGAACTGCTATCTTGGAGAAGTCCTGGATGAATCTTATGTAATACCCTACCAAACCTAGGAAGCTCCGAATCTCTAATGGAGACGTCGGGACCTCCCACTGCATCACGACCACGATCTTGGCGGGATCTACTAGAATACCCTTTTGTTGAAGAGGTGACCAAGGAACTGCACCTCACGCAACCAGAACTCGCACATGGATACCTTCGCAAAAAGTCTCTCCCTCCTCAGTGTCTTTATCACCTCTCTCAGGTGCTCCTCATGTTGCTCCTGAGTCTTGGAGTAAACCAAGATGTCGTCAATGAATACTATTACAGACCGATCCAGCATCGGTCTGCATACGCGGTTCATGAGATCCATGAATGTGGCTGCAACGTTGGTGAGCCCAACAGGAATCACCACAAACTCATAATGACCATAACGAGTCCTAAAAGATGTCTTCTGAACATCCTCACCCCTGACCCGCATCTGATGATAACCGGAGCGTAGATTAGTCTTGGAAAACCAAGATGCTCCCTGAAGCTGATCGAACAAGTCGTCTATCCTCGGGAGTAGGTAACGGTTCTTCACTATTACCTTGTTTAACTCCCGGTAATCTATCGACATACGGTGTGACCCATCCTTCTTCTTCACAAACAGGATCGGTGCTCCCCATGGTGAACTACTCGGTCTAACGAAACCCTTGTCTAGTCGCTCTTGCAGCTGCGTAGACAACTCCTGCATCTCTGGAGGAGCCAACTGATACGGTGCCTTGGCTATCAAAGCCGCACCAAGGACTAGTTCAATCCTGAACTCAACCTATCTCTCCGAAGGTATCCCAGGAAAATCCTCCAGGAATACATCCGGGTAGTCTCGCACTACCGGTAAATCATCGACTGTCGCCTTGCCCTTCTCTCAGGCATCTTGAACGTAGCCGACGAACCCTACGCAACCCTGCTAAAAGTAGCGCCTCGCTCTCACTGCTGAGCAAAGAATCGGTCAGTGTTGTGGCCTCTCGCCCTGAATCACTAAATCTCCCCCACTTGGGGTGCAGAACCTCACTAGCTGTAGCTCACAATCAATCACCGCCCCATTGGGGATCAGCCAATCCATACCCACTATAACCTTATTCCCTCGCAGGGGAATATAGGAACTAGGTCTACTGAAACTGCTCATCGAATAACTGAAGCGAACAACCCTTATGCACTCTCGCGACCATAACGGTCCTATCATCAGCTATCTGAACCTCAAGTGGACAATCATGCTCCCCCGGAGCTCTGCTAAACCTCTTACTAAGCGCAAGCGAAACAAACGATCGGGTAGCCCCTGAATCAAACAAGACTGTAGCTGATATGTTGTTCACTAAGAACAACCCCATCACCACATCAGGAGTCGCTCGCGCCTCCTCTACTGTCATCTGAAAAGCTATACACTTCACCACTAGCTCCTCACTTTGGCCCTAACGGTTGTATGTAATCCTTAATGTTGCAGGGGCAGGTGCTACCACCTTCCCTGCTGCTGGTGTCAAACTCGGACACTAGGACTTTTTATGTTCCCTCTTATTACAATGGAAGCAAGTTAGATCAAATGTTGCGGTAACGGTGGGAGTAGCTATACAATCTCTACCCATATGCCCAGTCCGGCCGCACTTGTAGCAACCGGGACTCCCTGCCTTGCATGCCCCATCATGCAATATCCTACACTTGCGACACCGACTGTGGCTCTGCTGTCCTCTAGATCTGTGATCTGATACCTTGGACTTTTTTCCCGAACTCCCTGTGCTAGATACTGTCTCTAGCTTCCTCTTCCTCTCCATCTCTAAATCAATCTATCTCTCAAGAGCCCTAGCAATCATGTCATCCAATGTTTTACAGTTGGACCGGCTCAATAACTAGCAGATATCACTCAACAACATCTCATGATATCGGGCCTTCATTATTTCCTCATCAGCTGCATACTGAGGAACGAGAAGAGCCCTCTCCCTAAACTTGGCAGTAATCTCCGCCACCGTCTGTGTGGTCTGAGTAACATCCTTAGACTCTCTAGATAACTTTTGCACCTCAATGACCGGTGCAAACTTAGCTCTGAACCTGGTAGTAAAATCAGCCCAAGTCATAGCATCAAGTGATGCTTCATCCCTGATGACATGCCCAATCTCCTCCCACCTATCTCGTGCTCTATCCTGCAGAAGACAGGATGCTAATCTGACCTTGTCCCCATCGGGACATCTGCTGGTGCAAAAAGCGTTGGCAACATTTTCCAACCACCTAGTACTCGCAATGGGGTTCGCGCCCCATGGTAGTATGGAGCTCGACAAGCTCTGAACTCCCTAAAGGTGAGTGTGCGCGACCCCATCATGGTCGCCACCTCCGTACGGAACGTGCTCAGCCTCTCATCCATGAACTCTAAAATTCCCTCCATGATCGAACCATAGAATACATGAGTCTGCTCAAGTATGATACGAGTAATCTCCGAGGTGAGGAACTCTTTGGTTTGCTCATCTAGATGCTCGGCCCCCGAGCCTGATCCCGATCCCTCACCGGCTACTGAACTGCCGACTGCTGGCCTAGGGCGTAAAACTGTCACACCCCTAAACCAGAACGGCAGAAACGTTCGGGGGCGGACGACTTCATGTGGTAATGTAACAAATTAATACATTGTAAAGAAAGCAATACAACCATCATATATATAATTGAAAGTTTACACTGTTTAAAAGAGTACATGTTCAAAACCAATTACAATATGATGCCAAAATATGAATTTAAACTAGTGCTGCAGTGTTCCTTCTTCAAAAGCTATTTAGTACCTGTAATTACTGAGTCCCTGGGACATACAAGTAGTTTTGAAAGAGTAGACCAGCATTTAAGCTGGTGAGTTTCATAAGCATTTAATGATAGTATTTGTATGAAAATGAAATGGTTCGTTTTTGTTCGTTAGACTCTAGAAAATCCCATATTTCCTACTGGTGTAAACGTAGTTTTAAATCAAGAACAATACATGTTCAAAAGTTGATGCTTTCCCATCTATGAGTAGTGGTTAGAAGTTCCAAACTTATATCACAATTGGATTTTTCATGCATAAAATAAATGAACTTATGTATGTATAAAAACCTACATTATATCTGAAAACCCCTGTAAATCAATGTGTTTTTAATACTCTATGTGAGTTTTATAATCATGATATTGACAAGGAATGCCTATACACAACGTTCTTCAGGCATTGGAATGTTCTGACGTTTGTCACCCCAAATGGTGTACTGTAGCTAAGAGTCAGGGCGCGGGGTTGTCAAGCCTGTATAGATCTATACACAGACACCATGCTCCCCCTCCAAGGGATTCTGGTATATAATACTAGACTTGAAATGTGCACTCGAACGTACGTGAAGTTAATGTCTGACAAAACTTAGTATAAAACATATTTACGTGTGAAAATGTTCGTTTGTTATTGTATATGAAAGTAGCTTCTTGAAATAGTATTTCCATGTATGAGAAAGTTCGTAGTATTCTCGTAAAACTATACCTATTATAGTTTCCTAAAAGTGTGTTTCATTTGTATAATAAACCGTTAGTGAAAATGCTCACTTGTTATGAAAAGTATAGATTTTGTAGTGCCAAAACCGACACACATCAATATAGTATAAGCAGAGTGTCTGATTTACATAAATACATAAATCATTTCTCATTTCAAAAGATAAAATATTATCGTGGTATAATTTGCATATGAAAGTTTCCCTATAATAGTTATAAATCACATATGATTCCGTTGATAAAACGCGTATAGTGAAACTTTATATAACACACAATAATAATCGAGTGTTTTACTTGTATTCCCCCCTTAAAATCATATAAAAGTACTCATAAAACATTTAAAAGTGTGAATTATAGGGGTATGAACTCACTTCAAAAGATAGGAGAAGGCGGGATGAAAACCGGACAAAATTTTGACTCGAGAAAGCGGATTTTCTCGGGATTCTCAGGATTCTCGGGAATCTCGGGAGCACAAATGACCCTCGGGACTTGAGCAATGTCATCGGGACTTCGGGATTGCACGGGCACGGAAAACGAGGCAAAAACGCAAGAAAAATGAGAGAGAAGGGCCCTTTTCTTCGGAACCCTCGCATCCCTTTTATAGGGGGTGTGAACCGCCCTCGTACGCGGGGCGTACGGTCATACGCTGGGCGTACCTGTACATCACGCATGAGTGCATCCTCGACTGCTTCGGACATTGGACGAGACAGGGCATAGCCTCGCATAGGGCGCGACATGGACGATCCGAGGCCAAGGCCTCGAGTACACTAGGCGTACCCGTGTACGGTGGGCGTATTCGCGTGACTCAGCCTTCGGATAATACCGAAGTTTTCATTAAATTTTACCGAAGTTTTCATTAAATTTTATATATTTATTATTTAATAAACTTCAAAAATTCAAATATTCTTCTTACGAACTACGTTTTCGGCGTTCTTTATATCCACGCGTAGGTGAGACCATACTCTACAACTTTCGTTTAGATCCCGTCGGCAAATTTTGAAATTATTTTTATTATTTATTTTTAAAAGGTCGCGGTAAGAAAATTTCTTTAAAAATTCATAACTTCATTAGCTGACATCTGTTTCTGCCAGACTTTTTACTGTTGAAAAACCATTGACGAGACCTTCGATTCTCATTTAGGTCATTCTGGTCAAAAGTTTATCGATCTCTGTTTCGAGCTTTTAGCTGTCCGTTGCTAAGCCGAACTTGGAAAATTCCTAACTTTCTTATACGAAGTCGGATTTGGGCATTCTTTTTACGTACGATCATATTTTATTGACATCTAACATAATAGGTAATTTAATTAGTGATTTTTGGATATTTTATTTTCGAAGTTAATTTCATTATAACAAACGTGGTTACAATACTTGACTTTTTAGGTTGTTTACATATAGTTGAAATATAAGGTTGTCACATCATCCCTCTGTTAGAGGGAATTTCGTCCCGAAATTTAAAGTAAGAAAGATACAAGTGAATCAGAGAAAAAGATGTGGGTGCTTTTGTTTCATCTGATCTTCGCGTTCCTATGTGAATTCAAGTCCTCGCTTGGCGTTCCAACGGACTTTCACGATGGGTATGTGACTTTGTTTCGTTTGTTTGACCTCTCGGTCCATGATTTCTACCGGTTCTTCCATGAAGTTGAGGCTCTCATTGATCTCGATCTCGTCGAGGGGCATTGTAATGCCCCGTTCTTAAAGTATTTGTGTATGAGTCCCTGAGATTTAAGAGAAAGCGTAATGTTGGTCCTTTTATGGGAAAAGTGAATAAAAAAAGGGATCATGCTGGGTACCCCCAACATAAGCTGGACGTATGCCCAACGTAATGGAGGAAAGAACGCGGGTGTTTGGGTGAGTACACCCCGCATACTAGAGGTACGCCCAACATACTCTCAGAATCCCTAAAACCCTAATTTTAAGGCAACCACTATATAAAGAACATAAAGGCTTCCTCCTTAGCCTCGATAATCACTCTCTTAACCTTAGAAACCCTAAGATAGCCGTCCCACCTCCTTGGTTGGGTGTGTTTGGTCTTGGAAAGCTTGGATTAGCAAAGGAGAGCATAAAGGAAGAAAGGAGATGTTGTCAAAGAAGGAGAAGAATGGTTGAAGCCTATAGATCTGGGAAGACATCATCCTTTGGAGCCTATTTGAGGTATAAAGCTTCTTGCTTGACATCCATATTGTGTAGATCTATGTGTTGTGAAGCTTTGACACCATTCTTGTCCCAAAAGTCCTCATCTTGATGCATGTTTTGAGTTGGTCGAGATTATTTGTCCTTTCAGACCTTTGGAGAGGTCTTGGGTGAGAAAAATGAGGTCCCAAGGGTTGTGGTTGTTCCATGTGTGACATATGTAGGTCTTAATGGATTAAGACTTTGGATTAAGAGCTTTATGGACGTCCCAAGTGATAAAGTTTGAGACTTTATGAATCTTAGGCATATTTGGCCTAGGGATCTGAAGTTTGGGCTTAAGAGCTTAAGCGATTAAGAAGTTAAGAGGACTTAATGAGTAGCGAAGTTACGCCCCGCGTAGCGGGTCAGTGCCCTGATCCCTAGTTGCGAATCAGCGTGTACGCCCAGCATACTCCCTCTGTTGGGTTTTTCATTTTGGGCCTTAGGGATTGGGATGTTATTGGGCTGATGGATTTTGGGCCGTGACTGTAAATTTATGGATAGAGTATTTTGGGCCCAATTATTATTATGGATCTTGGATCTAGGCCCATTTGGTGAGGAGGGCCCAATTTAGTAAATTGGGCCAATATTGGGCTTTGTATAAGATTTGTACCTTGGCCTTAGCCCGATAAATGGATGTATGCTTGGCCTAATGGGGTTTTTTGCTATGTTGGCTAGTTCGGGAATTGCGGTGAGTCGGTGATTCGAGAATCTGCTTCTTCAGTTCTGAGTTTCGGCAGTGCGAGGTGAGTTATCCTCACTATATCAACACGGTCTAAGGCACCAAGGCCGACCCTTTATCGGATTGAGATCCGGGTATTTGTTCTTATGTTATTGCTTTGATATGTTTGCATCCTGGTAGCTAGGATGGTATATGTTAGAGACCTGGTTATGATCGGTATCGTGATATGTAGGGTGATGCTATGCTAGTGATCGGTTAGGTCGGTATCCTGGTTAGGATGATGATATGTTATGTGATCTGTTTGATCGGCTTGTTGATTGAGAACTGTTATATGATTGTATGTTTATGTGCACATGGTTGTTTGGGCTGGATTTGGGTTGAGGCGGGTCCTGATTTGTGCTGTAGGCCAAGATACCCAGGGCGAACCGATTGTCCCAAAGGCCCAGCAAGCGGTCCGGATAGACTGTAGGCCCCACGAGGGTGGACCAGACGTGTCGAGGCTCAGAGAGTGGACCAGGCCGACTGAAGGCCCGATGCGGGCGGACCAGTGATACTGTAGACTCAAAGAGTGGACAAGATAGGTTGAAGGCTCGGTGCGGGCGGACCAACCACACTGCAGACTCGAGGGACATGACTAGACTCGGAGGTTGGACCCGGTGGACTGAAGGCCTAATACGGCGGACCAGTCACACAGTAGACCCAATATGCATGGTTATTCTGTGATACGATATGATATAGTATGTTATGTGTGTGGTATATGTGGTTGGTATTTTGGGGGTATCTCACTAAGCTTTCGGGCTTACAGTTGTGGTTAAATGTTTTTCAGGTTCTTCAGGAGACCGTGGCAAGGCGAAGGCGTGACTGTACCGCTCCTCATGTTTTTGTTTCATGTTATGGTTTTGGGAATACTCTGATAATAAATGTATTGAAAACCTTTTTGTAATAACGTGATTAAAATGGATTGTTTTTGAAAAGTTTAAATTGGTTGGAATTTTTCGGCCGTTACAAGTTGGTATTAGAGTCTTGGTTTGAGTGAATTGGAGGAACATTCGTGTGAATCCAGTCTCAAATCAGGGAGAGTTTTTAAAAAGAGAATTTAAAATGGTTTTCAAAATATGTAAAAGGAGGATGCAGAGGTACGATCAGCCGGAGCCAGTAAGTAACCCCAAAATACCAAGCACGATATTTGTTTTTGAGCTTTGATAGAACAACATGCTAGTGCTAGGCTAGGGATCTTCAGGATTTCATGATAATTTGTTTGATTTATGATGCTTGTTAGCCTAGGGTTTCCTTGTGGGAGATTTCCAGTGTTCCTCTAGTAATGAGGGTTGAGCGCTTGTTTTGTATGTTTTCACTAGTGTGTTGTGGTAGTACTTCATACAAATATGGGAAGGTGTGGAAGGTAGTATGGGCCCGTACCAATGAAAGCACATGACCCATACGCGTATCAGGGAAACCATGACCTCTAGGGTTGGGTTGAGAGTTGGTTCCCGGGATAGTGGGAAGTGTCTGAGATTTTTGGTTTTTTTCAGTATGGAGATTCCGAGGCATGTTAGGAGTGGATCCGGGTCAGGATCAGGACTAGGAGAGAGAGTTCTGGGCGGGTCAATACCGCCCGAGATTATTGGTCAGATGAGCATGTGCGAGTTGTTAGCGAGGATTTGTGAGATCCAGCATGATGAGGTTGCTGCATTGTTCAGGGCCGAGCTGCCGGAACTGTTTGGGTCGATCAAGACCCTCATGGTGGAGTATTTTGATGA
This sequence comes from Lactuca saligna, assembly GCF_052625555.1. Lineage (NCBI taxonomy): Eukaryota > Viridiplantae > Streptophyta > Magnoliopsida > Asterales > Asteraceae > Lactuca > Lactuca saligna. Next base: position 93,366,290 of record NC_136418.1, read on the forward strand.
GCACTATGTGGCTCTCACTGAGACGGCTGCCGCCGTGGCTACAGCGGCTGTAGCAGCGGCAGGAGGAGGAGCTAGTCGAGGTTTTCAGTATTGAGAATTCAATAATACGAAGCCTCCCACCTTTGATGGAGATCAGGACCCGATTGTTGCTATGAGATGGTTATCGGATGTGGAGGGGTGTTTCTTTACGTGTTCATACCCTGCTAATCAGAGGGTGAGGTGTGCTCTGAACCTGTTGAGGCTCGGGGCGAAGGATTGGTGGAGATTGACCATGGGGTCATATTCGAATGCGCAGAGGGCTGTGGTTTCATGGGATCAGTTCAGAGAGATGTTCAACACTCGTTATGATCCGCGGGTTGAGAGAGAGAGATTGGCTCAGGAGTTCCTTGAGCTGAAGCAGGGTTCGGAGTCGGTGACTAAGATCACCAGGATGTTCACTGAGAGGGCGATTTTTTGCCCTAAGTTCGCTTCGGAGCAGGCTCAGATGTCCCGATATCTGAGTATGCTCAAGAGAAATATCAGACAGTTTGTGTCTACACAGAGGTGCGAGACTTTGTTGGAGTTGCAGGAGGCCGCCAGAGGGCATGAGTTAGAGATTGAGCTGCAGTTGCGTCAGCTGAGGTAGGCTATGTTGCAGTCACAGCCGGCGCCGAAACGGTCCAAGACCATTGATTATAGGGTAGGAGATCAGAGCAGCGACACTTGTGGGAAGTGTGGGAGGGGTCACACCGGAGTTTGTAGGTCCGGTGGTGCATGCCGCAAGTGCGGAAAGGAGGGGCACTATGCTAGGGATTGTCGGCAGGTAGTCTAGGGTCGAGATTTTGAGGATCTGTTATCATTGTCATCAGGGCACTTGAGGGTCAACTGTCCACAGCTTGCTGCGGGACCGGTGCAGGCTCCAACACCGTCCACTTTGAGGATCACGGGTGGAGGTTAGGGTGAAGCAGATCCCCCAAGGGCTCAGAGTCGTGCTTTTCAGCTTACAGCAGAGGAGGTCAGAGCAGTGCTAGATGCAGCTGCGGGTATGTTTCTTTCTTGATGTCTTGATTAGCTTGTGATTATTGTGGAGTATTGTTTATTCGCTAGTCTCATTGTGTGGTTTTCGGTATGGTATCCGTTGTTCCTTGAGGGTTTGGTATGGTTATGGGTTAGAGTTTGGGATTTCATTGGTTATCATTCATGAGAGTTATTACTGGAAATCTGGCATTGGTATGAATGCCGAGTAGCATCTTGTCACACCCCGAAAACCAAAAGCGGAAACATTAATGGGGTTGACTCCACGTTGAGTATCAAATCCAATGCACATAGTAAGTAAAGTACAACAACCAATACATTATATAGGAAAAGTTATACAATTGTTTCAAAAGTAAAGTTTGTACAGTTGTGATACATAGCGTATATATAAACAAAATGAAACGGGTCTTCTGGGTACTCCGTCTTCAGGCAAAAAGGATCTTCGGGTACCTGTTCTAACGCTGACCTGAGAACATAATCGGTTTGAAAATCAGCATAATGCTGGTGAGTTCATAAGCGGTTTTTGTTTGTGAAAATGTTCGAGTTTCCTTTCTGCTTCTGAAATGTTATGCACACCAAGAAAATCCCATATTTTCTTAAAAGGTTTGTTATTGTTTGTCAACATGTAAAGTAGAATTGTACACTGAGAACATGTTTACTTTTGTGAGAATGTACAATTAGGTTATTTGGTTTAACATACTGTTCTGGTTATGTACCAATGTATTCCCAGGAAGGTCCCATACTTTCCTGATTGTGTTACAAATTGTGAAAGATGTAAAGTTATCCGGTTTGTTATCCTTTCTGGATATGTAACCGTTTCCTCAGGAAAGTCCCATACTTTCCAGAACGTTGGTTACCATATGTAAATGATGTATTCTTGTTAGACCTAGTTATGTACAAGGTTTCCCAGGAAAGTCCCATACTTTCCTGAATGTTAATTACTATATATAAAGGATGTTTTCCGAATACGTGGTTATGTTCAATGTTTTCCCAAGAAAGTCCTATACTTTCCTGAATGTTGGTTTCCAATGTGAAAGATGTATATTAGAGAAGTGTTTATCTTATGAATTGTATAAGAATTGTTCATTATTACCATAAGTAAATCTCTGTTATCCTGATTGCAAGTTCCATAACCATACAATAGACTAGACCTGTGGCAATAAGTAGTGCACATACTTATGACTTTCGTCACCCTTGAACCATTTCGGTTCGGCTGTAGCTAGCAGCCAGGTGTGGGGTAGTCGGCCCCGTATAGATCTATACACTCAAGTCACGCTCTCTAATTTCCAAAGATTCTGGTTACGGGTGTAGTCCTCCACTCTCATATCTCTGTGGAGTGTTTGCCGAGGATGTGTCTCCAATCATACAAGATTAACAAATTTACTACTAATAATATGATAGTCCTCCACTCGCGTATATATGTGGAGTGTTACCGAGGACGAAACAGTGTACAGGTATTATGTTCATATGTTCTAATGTCATGCTTTTAACTGATAAAATGTGGAAAAGCCATTTGTGAAATATATGTAAAACCTAACAGTTTAAAACCCATTTCACAAATATATGTTACGTGATCTGTATGTTCAAACGATTATCAGTTGTAATAACCAGAGTTAAAAGCATATAAAATGTGAACACACATATGAAAATATTTTTTTGAGTACAAGTAATCCCTTGTACTTTGCTTGTGTTCCCCCTGAAAACAGTGAAAACAGTGAAAAATGGTAGTGGTATGAACTCACCGGACTTGGAAATGCATCGGTTTTGGATACTGGACGTTGGTTCGAGGATTGTTTACTCGCGATGTCCCTATGTAAAATGTAATAATGTCCATATAATACTAATTAGACTTACAATCACTAATTATATGGAACATTACACCCCGACGAGGTTAAACACCTCAAAACACGCGTTTGGAGTGACCCGGGTGACATCTACGGACGTGTATTGGTACTAGGGACTTGGGACTTGAGTTTACTCTCCAAGAATAAACATTTAAGTGAGTTTACAACCATAAAACACACACATACATGAGTTTACAGCCGTAAACTCATGTTGGTGTCATTTTGAGGGTTTAATGGCTTGATTGGACTTGGGGATTATTGGAATGATTTACTAAAATGCCTTGGAACAATTAGAATGAATTTATACCACATAAAAGGGAGTTCACAGCTATAAACTTGGAGTTTACAGCCGTAAACTCTCATAGGATGAAGGAAAATTGATTTGAGGTACAAGGAGCAATCACATGTGATTCTAGTTAATTTTCCAAGCATTGTTATGAATTTAAGGCACCTTTTAACATATTTTTAGGAGTTTACGACCTAGAAGCATGTTATATGGCTGTAAACTCTCCTTTGCCCGTGAAAAATTAGTTTGTGACACTTAAAACAATCACATGTGATTTTAGAAATTTATGCAAGCCATTTGAGTGAATTTGATGCATCATTTGACAAAGTTTCATGAGTTTATGGCCAAGGGTATGCTCCTAGGCCGTAAACTCCTATATGTGGTATTTTTGATGTGTTACAAACCCCTAAACTATTTTTAGAAGGATCTAGGATTTACCACAAGGCTATTGGTTAAGTTATAAGGCATTTGGACATGTTTTAAGGCACTTAATCCCCATTTTAGAGGATTTTATGGCCCAAGCACATGCCTTGGCCATAAACTCTTGTTTGCCACCAAAATTCATGTTTAATGTGTTCCAAGTCCAGATTTACAAGCCTCAAGGTCATATCTAAGTCTCAACTATGATTTGGAAGGTTCAATTTGGCTTAAAAACCCCATTTTGAGGAGTTTACGGCCCAAGCTTGATCCTTGGCCGTAAAATCATGTTCTTGGTCCCAAAACTTAATTTAAACATCAATTTGAAGGCTAAAGAGGTTAGATAACAAGTTAGGGATGTTACCTCTTTGATTTGGAGCCTTAAATCTTTGTTTTTGGACCTTTGATTATGGATGAGGAGAGTGGGTGGAAGTGTTTATGAGAAAATGGCCAAAGGCTTCAAATGGAGGCTTAAAACACATTATATAGTGTCTAAGTTTTGGACACGGTGGAATTCTACCCGATACCGGTGTTAGGTGAGGCTTTTAGTCGTACCCGATTGAGTTGCCGTAACCCGATACGCTAAATTCTAGAAATATTCCGATCACTAATATGTGTCGTTAAAATGATTTCTAAATGTATTAAGATACCCATTAGGTCATTTTAGATATGTATAAGTAAATGACTTAATTAAATAAATGATCGGAATCGAATTTGGAAACGACGATCGGTTGCGTGAATTGTACTACGAAAGAGTTACAAGAAATGGTACGGAAATTTCGGGTTGTTACATTATCCCCCCCCCCCCCCCCATTAAAGGGAATTTCATCCCGAAATTCAGAGTTTAAAACACAAGACAAGATACAAATCATGGATTTGGAAAGAGTTGTGGATACTTCTGTTTTATTGAATCTTCCCGCTCCCAAGTGAATTCCGGTCCCTGCTTGGCATTCTAGCGAACCTTCACTAACGGGATGCGACTTTTGTTTGGTACGTTTGACTTCTCGATCCATGATTTCGATCGGTTCCTCCACAAAGTTGATATTTTCGTTGATCTCGATCTCGTCTATGGGAATTGTTAGGGCTTCATCGGATAGGCACTTTTTGAGATTTGAAACATGGAAAACAGGATGAATGTTACTGAGTTCATGAGGTAAACGAAGTTTATAGGCAACCGGACCAATCCTCGAGAGGATCTCGAAGGGTCCAATGTATCTAGGGTTAAGTTTCCCACGCTTACCAAAGCATACAGTGCCTTTCCAGGGCGAGACTTTCAACAGGACATGGTCTCCAACCTGGAATTCTAATGGTTTCCGACGATTATCAGCGTAACTCTTTTGGCGATCTCGAGAGGCTTTCAATCAGTTACGGATTTGAATGATCTTTTTGATGGTTTCGCGGATGATTTCCGGACCAGTGAGAGCACTGTCGGGGACTCGACTCCTGGCTAATTGTGTATCCCCCACCTCGGCCCAGCACAGAGGGGATCTGCACTTACGACCGTATAGGGCTTCAAACGGAGCAGCCCTAATGCTGGTGTGGTAACTGTTGTTGTATGAAAATTCGATCAGGGACAGATGTGTGTCCCATGACTTTCCAAAGTCAATGACACATGCCCTAAGCATGTCCTCCAGGGTTTGGATTGTTCTCTCACTGTGTCCATTGCTCTGAGGATGATACGCCATGCTCATATCTAGTTTGGTTCCAAGGGCTTTCTGAAGGGACTGCCGGAATCTGGAGGTAAACCTGCTATCTCGATTGGAGATAATGGATACAGGTACACCGTGTATACGTACTACCTCCTGGATGTAGATTTGCACGAGTCTTTCCATCTTGTATGATTATTTGATCGGAATGAAGTGAGCGGATTTTGTTAAACGATCGATAATTACCCAAATGGTATCGTACGCACTAGAACACTTGGGTAGTTTGGTGATGAAATCCATGGTAATCATCTCCCATTTCCATTCGGGGATCTCGGGCTGTTGGAGCAGACCCGAGGGTTTTTGGTTCTCAACTTTAACCTTGGCGCAGGTCAGACACTTGCCCACGAATGTAGCTATCTCAGCTTTCATGTTTGGCCACTAGTATTGTTTCTTGAGATCCAGGTACATCTTGTCTGAACCTGGGTGAATGGAGTATTTGGTTTTATGTGCCTCCTCCATGACAATCTCCCTGAATCCTCCAGACTTTGGAATCCAGATCCGATCCATGAAACAATAAACTCCGTCACCTCTTATCTCAAGTTTCTTTTCCATTCCTCTCAAGGTTTCGATCAACACGTTCTCAGGTTTGAGTACTTCTAACTAGGCTTCTCGGATTTGCATGGGTAAGTTGGGATTGATAGTCATCATCTGGTTCTTCACTTGGTGACCTGCACTATCCTTTCGGCTAAGGGCATCTGCTACCACATTGGCCTTTCCGGGGTGGTAACGGATTTCACACTCATAATCACTGAGTAGTTCTACCCATCGCCGTTGCCTCATGTTTAAGTCTTTCTGATCAAAGATGTGTTGCAAGCTCTTGTGATCAGTGAAGATCGTGCTCTTGGTTCCGTAGAGATAATGTCTCCAAATCTTCAATGCAAAGATTATGGCTCCTAGTTCTAAGTCATGTGTGGTATAGTTGACCTCGGGTGCTTTCAGCTGTCTTGAGGCATAAGCAATTACTTTTCCTCTTTGCATAAGCACACAACCTAAGCCTTGATTAGACACATCATAGTTGACAACAAAGTCCTCTGTCCCTTCAGGCAAGGACAGAACAGGAGCACTGCATAAGGCTCTCTTCAACGTTTGGAATGCAGTTTCTTGTTTATCACTCCAGCAAAAGGGTACACCTTTCTGTGTTAGAGTGGTTAAAGGTTTGGCGATTTTGGAAAAATTCTGGATGAATCTCCGATAGTAGCCGGCGAGACCCAAGAATTGACGAATTTCCGTGGGTGTCTGCGGTGCCGACCAATTCTCTATCGCTTTAATCTTGGAAGGATCCACGTGAATCCCCTCCTCGCTTACCACATGACCGAGGAAAGTTACCTTCCATATCCAAAATTCACACTTGGAGAATTTCGCGTATAGATTTTCGGATCTAAGGGTCTCCAACAATAACCTCAAGTGTTGTTTGTGGTCTTGATCGCTTCGAGAGTAGACGAGGATGTCATCAATGAACACGATGACGAACTTGTCTAAGAAGGGATGGCACGCCCGGTTCATCAGATCCATGAACACAGCCAGTGCATTGGTTAGACCGAAGGGCATCACTACGAACTCGTAGTGTCCATCCCGAGTGCTAAAAGCTGTTTTGGAAACATCATTCTCCTGAACTCGTAACTGATGGTACCCTGACCGTAGGTCTATCTTTGAGAAGTAGCTGGCTCCCTGGAGTTGGTCGAAGAGGTCATCTATTCGCAGAAGAGGATATCGGTTCTTAACGGTTAACTTGTTCAGCTCACGATAGTCGAGACACATCCGAAAGGATCCATCTTTCTTCTTGACAAACAGTACCGGAGCTCCCCAGGGTGAGGAACTCGATCTAATGAATCCTTTACTGAGCAACTCATTGAGTTGACTGGATAGCTCCTGCATTTCTGCTGGAGCTAATCGATACGGAGACTTTGCTACGGGGGTAGCTCCAGGAATTAGGTCAATATGGAACTCGACCTGACGCTCGGGAGGAATTCCTAGAAGCTCTTCGGGAAACACCTCTGGAAAGTTACAGACTTCGGGGATGCTCGCGAAGTCTCTAACTTCTTGTTTCTCGTTGATCACATGGGCTAAGAATGCAATGCACTCCTTTCGAAGGAGCTTTCGAGCTTTGATGCAGGAAGTGATACGAAGATTGGAACTGGGTTTATCGCCATCGATTACGAGAGTTTGATCTGGAGGAAGGTTGAGACGGATGGCTTTTTCATAACAAAGGATATCTGCATGATTGAGACTCAACCAATCCATGCCAATGATAACATCAAAGCTCTTAATGGAAACGGGCATGAGATCTATAAGAAATGAGTGATCATTTATGGTAAGCGTACAACCTATGAATACTTCGCTAGCGTTTTCTTTCTCACCATTAGCCATCTCGACGGTAAACGTTTCAGTTAGTGGTTGGGGATTATGTTTTATATTACGTTTGAATGCATGACTAACAAAACTCCTTTCAGCACCCGAATCGAAAAGAATACAAGCATATGAGTTGTAGAAAAGGAACGTACCCGAAACAACAGTGGGATCGGCGACTGCTTCCTCCCGTCCCATGGTTAGAACCCTTCCGGTGTTATCAGCAGTTGACTTCTTGGGACAGTTCCTTTTAAAGTGTCCAACTTCTCCACAGTTGTAGCAGGCTTGACTAACACCTGCTCTAGATGACTGGTTGGCTGATTGGGTAGGAGCTTTGCATAATCGAACTGTGTGCCCTTTCTTACCATAGTTGGTACAGGATAGTTCTCGGCAGGGACCAGGATTGTGATGGTATTTGCACTTGTCACACAGAGGAAGATTACCAGCATATCTACTGGTGGGAGTTGGAGTTGTGGATCCCACGACAGAAGCAGCAGCAACAGGGGTAGTAGCAGCATGGATTGCTACAGTGTGTTGTTTCTTGGAAGATCCTTGAGAAGATTGACCCTTCTTCTTCTTCCAGAATTTTCTCTTTTCACCACTCCTTTGAGTTGGCTCAGAAGTGGTAGTGATTTCCTTAACATCATCGCTATGATCAATCAGGGTTTGAGCTAATGTCTTGGCACTATCATAGGTATCCGGACGAGCAGCCAAAACATGACTTTTTGTTGGTTGGGATACCCCCAAATGAACCTTTCGATCTTTTTGTTTTCAGGAGTGACTAATCCCGGACAGAGAAGTGCGAGATCATTGAATCAGGAAGTGTATGCAGCAATGTCGGAACCTTTCATCTTCAGGTTCCACAGCTCATGCTCTAGTTTCTGCATTTCACCACGAGGGCAGTACTCAGCAATGAGGAGTTCTTTCATGGCTTCCCAGCCCATGGCATTGGCTATGGGTAAGGTCAGAGATTTGACTTGGCCATTCCACCAAGTCAAGGCCTTATCGACGAAAGTACAGGCTGCGAATTTAACTTTATCGGACTCCGCACAAGCACAGGTTTCAAAGATGGATTTGATTTTCTCGAACCATCGGGATAAAGAAATGGCACCTCCAGCGCCATTGAAGGATGTTGGTTTTGCGTTCATGAAATCCTTATAGGAACCCCCTTTTTGGTGTCCCTGGCTAACTTCGGGGTTCTGGGATTGGGGACCACTTCCTGAACCACCAGGGTTCATTTGTGTCACACCCCCAAACCAAGGATGGCGGAAACGTCTGGGGGTGGAGGACTTCATGTACAGTATCACAACAACGTGTATAATAGTGCTCAAAGTAAAAACAACCACCATAAATATAATTGCAAAAGTCACACCAAAGTATATGTTTACATGTTTCAAAAGCAATTACATTATGATGACAAAATAATTTGTTGACGGTTTAGCGTCCCATCCTCAAAGCGATGAAGTTTTCCTGTTTCACTGATTTCCTGAGAATACAAGTAGTTTTAAAGAGTGTCAACACAAAGGTTGGTGAGTTCATAAGAGTTTTGTTTGAAGTAGAAACCGTTTTTCCTTGTAAAATCGATTTAGTTTGATTTCCAGAAAATCCAATATTTTCTTAGTTAAGTATGAATAGAAATAATCCTACATGATGCTGTAATGAACCCTAGAGTAATCCGTAGAGTTCCTCTATAATCGTCCAACATATAAAGTTATATAAGGCTTAACTTAGATAAAACGTTGAATATAGTGGGTCTGCCCTAGGTCCACAACCCAACGAGGAACAGGAGATGAGGCGGGCACCACCAATTCTAGGCCAATCAAGACTAAATTCTTATATGACTCAACATATACGCTCAGCGACTATAGTTGAAGTCTAACAATTTTAGAGGATGTGTAGTTTTAATATCATAATAGCTTTGTATAGAGACCCGGTACTTCGTATTTGTACCCATAGAGACAAAAGGTGATTTTAAATCGACATAAAACTCATTTAGGTTTTAAAAATAAAATCCCGTAAACTTATGGATTGTTCCCTATGTGAGCCGTTATAATCATACTATGACTATGTGAACCTGCCACGACGTTCTCAGTGTCGCGAAAAATGAAATGACATTTGTCACCCGTAGACCTGCAGGTCCAACTGTAGCTAGCAGCAAGGTGTGGGGTGTCAATCCCAATATAGATCTATATACAAGTATCACGTTCTCCCTCAAGGAGATTCTGATTATAACTACCAGGAATTATATCCCGCACTCGGACGTACGGGGAGAGATAGAGAAACTCACAATATAGGATAACAAGTTTACGTTAAATGTGTGTGAATATAAATATTTCTTGTATGAATGTACCCTTTTTGTACGAGTGCGTAGAGTGATGTATCATAAACTATACCTATTATAGTTTATCTAGAATGTATGTAATATGTATGAATCCTTTTATGGAAATGTATTAGTGTTGTGAATTTATCCAAACTATACTTTTTATAGTTAAATAATACGTGTTCCAAAATGAATGGGTAATATTTAATATGATTGTCTTAGTTTCAGTTCATAATGATAAACTACTAGGAAACACATTCAAACATTAAAACTTATGATTATACACTTTGCTCAACATAATACAAAGTGTTATGATATTTACATGTTGTTGGTAAAATTTAGCAATTCTGCCCTGTTTTGGAAAAATCATAGAAAAATCATACGAAGTCGAAAACTAGATCCGTAAATTCTGAGAGTTCACAAAATGTGTTTAGTTTGCTCATAAATTTTATCTCAATTTATAATGACCTCTAACTTGGGTGAAAAAGTCCAAGATCACAGACTGGTCCGGATTGTTGTTTGAAATGATAGGCAGTTTTGTAAAAATCGCCATAAATTGTAGAAAAATCGTATGGAGATGTGCAAGTAGCCATTTTAAAGCTAAAAACTTGAACTATTTGCACCTTGTACAGTTTTGAAAACAACAATGTGTAAGATGCCCAAAACAGTCCGTGAATGGAGTTGAACTTTTCTGATGAAGGCTGTTAGAAAAATCTAGTTATGTTCTTAGTGTTTTAACTTGTATTCCCCCCCTGAAAACTTGAGAAAACATGAAAATGTAGGGGTATGAACTCACCTTGAGTGATTTCAGTAGATGATTGTTGAAGAATGGAAGTGTTTAATTCAAGAACACTTGGAGATGCCTTGAAGGTTTTCGAGAATCTAACATCATAGTTAGGGAGTTTGTGTAAGCAACCAAAGATTTGAGTAGAATGAAGTGAAATAATAATAGGGAGGATGAATTTTTACTTACTAAGTGTGGAAGAACACTTGAATCCAGCCTTGGATCTCGAAAATTTGTGTAGAAAAGTTTGAGAGAAAAAGTGATGTTTGTTACTTAGTGGAATGAGAGAAATGAGAGAAAATGAGGAGTGTGGTTGATTGTTCCAGCTCAAAAACGTGGGAGTGAGTGAAATTTGAGTGTAAGGGAACATTGAAGTGACATAGGTAAGGTGGGGAGGTATGGCTGATCATACAGTGGGTGTGGGGTGGTTGATTGTGACTTTGATTTTTTTTTTTTTTTTTTTTTTTTTTTAACTTGCAAGGCACAATGGAATATATTACTCCTATAAAGGAAATTGACTCAATCAAGGACGATTTCACAATTAAAGTTCGGATCATACGTCTTTGGACTCAAAAGTCAAGAACAATGTCTTATAATTGTCTATATCCCATTTTTAGTTTAATTTTCTAAATATATGTGTGGTTGTCTATGTGTGTGTATCTCTTTAAAATTCTGCAATTTCATCATTTTATGACCCCCATTTGCGAAGTTGAGTATTTATTTCCAAAAATGCGAAACTCCAGGGACAATATTTGAAATCTTCTGTTTTCTTCCCCAATTCGCATTCTACTGTGAAATACTTCGCATTTTCATTCTTACACCCTTCGCATCCCTTCGCATTAATCACCTTCGCATTTTCATTCTTACACCATTCGCATCCCTTCGCATTAATCACCTTCGCATTTTCATTCTTACACCCTTCGCATCCCTTCGCATTAATCACTTTCGCATTTTCATTCTTACACCCTTCGCATCCCTTCGCATTAATCACCTTCGCATTTTCATTCTTACACCCTTCGCATCCCTTCGCATTTTAACCTTCGCATTTTCATTCTTACACCCTTCGCATCTCTTCGCATTTTAACCTAATTAATCAAATGCGATTCACAAAATTTTTCATTCCAGATGCGAACACAGTTTAGTTCTTGAACTCTAAACTTGCGAAATCAAAATTTTCATATGTTGAACCCATATGCGAATATTAACCCAATTGACTTCAAATTGATTCATAGATGCGAACACTCGATTGTTTTACTTTCGCAAAATGAGCATCAACAACTCCACAATCGAGTTTTTAAATTCTTGCAACCAACAATTTCATAGTCCTTGACTTCGCGTTTTTCTTCACGAATCATCCCTCAATCATCAATCCAAATGCGAATCAAAAACTCATATGTTCTTGCTTTATCGATTCATCGACCTAATACACAAGGTTAGTTGAGCTGACCGGTTTGACTCGTTGACTTTATTTGACTTTGAATTGACCAGAATTTGACGGTTGTCACATCATCCCCCCGTTAAAGGGAATTTCGTCCCGAAATTTGCACTTCGAATGGGGATCCAGGAATTTAGAGGAAAGATGGGGATGACTTTTCGTAGTACCAGAATTTGATTATGGCGAGGAATAACTCGCCCGATGTCACATGATTACTACTATGCATGCTTTAATCGATGCTAGATTTATCATATAAAGAAATTCGGGATTTAAATGTCGATGTTAGAAACACGTACTGATATTTGCGGGCAGTTCCGGAGTGGTTTCTCCCTCGGTGATTGCAAACACCCTCCCGCCACCACCAGCATCTCTTGTTCTTGGGCATTCCCTTTTAAAGTGTCCCGTTTCTCCACACTCGTAACAGGTTGGGCTTGCTCCAGAGCCGGGTACCTGGCTGATAGGTCGTGCTGGTGCCTTACAGAAACGAGCAGTGTGCCCCTCTCTGTCGCAGTTTTTGCAATGCATCTTTCGGCAAGCCCCAATGTGATGGAAGTTACACTTGTTGCATTTTGGAAGTGTTCCCTCATATGGTCTGGCAGACATTTGGGTGGCAGACCCCGAGGCTAGTGTCGAGGCATTTGTCATGACTGCTATTGTAATGGTAGGGGCGGCCTTAGGCTGTTGTCTTTTAGTGTATCCCTTTGATTGGTGGCGCTTTTTCATGTCCCCAAACTTTCTCTTCTTGTTCGTAGGTTCGTGACCTGAGGTATTTTTGTTGGTAGGTACCCATTGGTGTCCCTGATTGTTACCACAATTTGTATTGTTAGTACCGCTTCCACCCTTGTTGATGTTGTTAGTATTGAAATGCACCATGACGGCTGCCACGGCTGCCGTGACTGTAGCTTGAAAAGTAGCAGCGTCTATCCGAAGTGTTGGCGCCTTGCTAGTTGGTTTGTTGCCTCTTGGTGAAGACATAGCTCAGGTCTGGTGAGCGGCATGAACTCTACTCACGATGATCCATCCCTTGTGATGCCTGGGACAAGGTCGATGCAATTTTTGTAGCTTTGTCAATCAACGCCTGGCTACAATCATCCTTTCTTTGAATGATGTGTGTCCTACCCTGTTACTCTCTTTCCTCTTCACGAGTGGCGATAAGGTCCTAAAAAGAGAGTTGGTCTCGGGAATAGTAGTATAATTCTGAGTCACCGGTACATGAGATGGTGGGGTTTATAGTAGCGCGCAGTTTTCTGAACTCAGATTGTAGTCTTCCTGTTTTGATCCATGATCATCGCGATCTGCCGGGTCCTTGCCGGGAGGGCTCTGTCCGTCGGTCCCCCGTGGTTGAGGTCATAGCACCCTCGTTGGTCTCCACATGGTGGTTGTTTTCATTGTTGTCGACATTCAACCCTCGATCACGATTGCCCAACGGTTCACGGTTTCGTTATAGTCAAAACGGTTCACAGAACCCTTGCTATGATGGAGGATTGATTACCTCCGGTCCCGTTGATGATTCTTCTCATAATCATTCACCATTCCTCGAGTTCGGATTAGGAAAGTAAGGATCGTCCGGTGAGTAGGATTTTTGCTACGTCGTATTTGCGAGAATAGAAGTGGAGGAGATAAGTACTATGCGTCTAACTCTATTATCAATTACTTATAGGGGGAAATCCTTATTAGTTACTTCTATAATGACCTAGTGCATTCTAATTACATATAACAAGATACGATAGACCTTTGAATAAGTGATCCCACTCTAAGTCCACATCCAAACAAGGAAAAGGAAGTAAAGTAATGACCACAAATTCTAAGTCTATAATTTCTAAGTTATATATAACCTTAAGGTATCCACCTAGGGACTATAGACCTATCATTGAGGATCTATTTACTTTTCATATAAATTATGATATTACAAAATACTCCTATAGTATTTTAAACTCATGTTCCATTCTTATGTTCTCATTGTGGTAGTGTTGGTAAGTTTTTAGACTTGTTGCCACATCACAACCATTCTTGGGCATATGCTAATCACTCCTCGGACCAGCATAGTTGATCAGGCTATGCTATTCCCAAGACTGATCATACATCCCCAGGCTTAACTGTGATATCCAACAATCATTACTTTTGTTTTTCCCTAAAATGATGCTAACCTTAGTATGTATGCATGCATGTATACTTTTAACAAAAGTTATTTATTCTTAAAGGTATAGTGGTTTTGAAATCTTAAAATCAGAGACCTTAGTCCCAATGCATTTATAGTTTGTATATCTTATGTGGTTCGATATACTTAGTTCACTATAAACAATGCTCTGATACCAATCTGTCACACCCCCAAACCAAGGATGGCGGAAACGTCTGGGGGTGGAGGACTTCATGTACAGTATCACAACAACGTGTATAATAGTGCTCAAAGTAAAAACAACCACCATAAATATAATTGCAAAAGTCACACCAAAGTATATGTTTACATGTTTCAAAAGCAATTACATTATGATGACAAAATAATTTGTTGACGGTTTAGCGTCCCATCCTCAAAGCGATGAAGTTTTCCTGTTTCACTGATTTCCTGAGAATACAAGTAGTTTTAAAGAGTGTCAACACAAAGGTTGGTGAGTTCATAAGAGTTTTGTTTGAAGTAGAAACCGTTTTTCCTTGTAAAATCGATTTAGTTTGATTTCCAGAAAATCCAATATTTTCTTAGTTAAGTATGAATAGAAATAATCCTACATGATGCTGTAATGAACCCTAGAGTAATCCGTAGAGTTCCTCTATAATCGTCCAACATATAAAGTTATATAAGGCTTAACTTAGATAAAACGTTGAATATAGTGGGTCTGCCCTAGGTCCACAACCCAACGAGGAACAGGAGATGAGGCGGGCACCACCAATTCTAGGCCAATCAAGACTAAATTCTTATATGACTCAACATATACGCTCAGCGACTATAGTTGAAGTCTAACAATTTTAGAGGATGTGTAGTTTTAATATCATAATAGCTTTGTATAGAGACCCGGTACTTCGTATTTGTACCCATAGAGACAAAAGGTGATTTTAAATCGACATAAAACTCATTTAGGTTTTAAAAATAAAATCCCGTAAACTTATGGATTGTTCCCTATGTGAGCCGTTATAATCATACTATGACTATGTGAACCTGCCACGACGTTCTCAGTGTCGCGAAAAATGAAATGACATTTGTCACCCGTAGACCTGCAGGTCCAACTGTAGCTAGCAGCAAGGTGTGGGGTGTCAATCCCAATATAGATCTATATACAAGTATCACGTTCTCCCTCAAGGAGATTCTGATTATAACTACCAGGAATTATATCCCGCACTCGGACGTACGGGGAGAGATAGAGAAACTCACAATATAGGATAACAAGTTTACGTTAAATGTGTGTGAATATAAATATTTCTTGTATGAATGTACCCTTTTTGTACGAGTGCGTAGAGTGATGTATCATAAACTATACCTATTATAGTTTATCTAGAATGTATGTAATATGTATGAATCCTTTTATGGAAATGTATTAGTGTTGTGAATTTATCCAAACTATACTTTTTATAGTTAAATAATACGTGTTCCAAAATGAATGGGTAATATTTAATATGATTGTCTTAGTTTCAGTTCATAATGATAAACTACTAGGAAACACATTCAAACATTAAAACTTATGATTATACACTTTGCTCAACATAATACAAAGTGTTATGATATTTACATGTTGTTGGTAAAATTTAGCAATTCTGCCCTGTTTTGGAAAAATCATAGAAAAATCATACGAAGTCGAAAACTAGATCCGTAAATTCTGAGAGTTCACAAAATGTGTTTAGTTTGCTCATAAATTTTATCTCAATTTATAATGACCTCTAACTTGGGTGAAAAAGTCCAAGATCACAGACTGGTCCGGATTGTTGTTTGAAATGATAGGCAGTTTTGTAAAAATCGCCATAAATTGTAGAAAAATCGTATGGAGATGTGCAAGTAGCCATTTTAAAGCTAAAAACTTGAACTATTTGCACCTTGTACAGTTTTGAAAACAACAATGTGTAAGATGCCCAAAACAGTCCGTGAATGGAGTTGAACTTTTCTGATGAAGGCTGTTAGAAAAATCTAGTTATGTTCTTAGTGTTTTAACTTGTATTCCCCCCCTGAAAACTTGAGAAAACATGAAAATGTAGGGGTATGAACTCACCTTGAGTGATTTCAGTAGATGATTGTTGAAGAATGGAAGTGTTTAATTCAAGAACACTTGGAGATGCCTTGAAGGTTTTCGAGAATCTAACATCATAGTTAGGGAGTTTGTGTAAGCAACCAAAGATTTGAGTAGAATGAAGTGAAATAATAATAGGGAGGATGAATTTTTACTTACTAAGTGTGGAAGAACACTTGAATCCAGCCTTGGATCTCGAAAATTTGTGTAGAAAAGTTTGAGAGAAAAAGTGATGTTTGTTACTTAGTGGAATGAGAGAAATGAGAGAAAATGAGGAGTGTGGTTGATTGTTCCAGCTCAAAAACGTGGGAGTGAGTGAAATTTGAGTGTAAGGGAACATTGAAGTGACATAGGTAAGGTGGGGAGGTATGGCTGATCATAGAGTGGGTGTGGGGTGGTTGATTGTGACTTTGATTTTTTTTTTTTTTTTTTTTTTTTTTTAACTTGCAAGGCACAATGGAATATATTACTCCTATAAAGGAAATTGACTCAATCAAGGACGATTTCACAATTAAAGTTCGGATCATACGTCTTTGGACTCAAAAGTCAAGAACAATGTCTTATAATTGTCTATATCCCATTTTTAGTTTAATTTTCTAAATATATGTGTGGTTGTCTATGTGTGTGTATCTCTTTAAAATTCTGCAATTTCATCATTTTATGACCTCCATTTGCGAAGTTGAGTATTTATTTCCAAAAATGCGAAACTCCAGGGACAATATTTGAAATCTTCTGTTTTCTTCCCCAATTCGCATTCTACTGTGAAATACTTCGCATTTTCATTCTTACACCCTTCGCATCCCTTCGCATTAATCACCTTCGCATTTTCATTCTTACACCATTCGCATCCCTTCGCATTAATCACCTTCGCATTTTCATTCTTACACCCTTCGCATCCCTTCGCATTAATCACTTTCGCATTTTCATTCTTACACCCTTCGCATCCCTTCGCATTAATCACCTTCGCATTTTCATTCTTACACCCTTCGCATCCCTTCGCATTTTAACCTTCGCATTTTCATTCTTACACCCTTCGCATCTCTTCGCATTTTAACCTAATTAATCAAATGCGATTCACAAAATTTTTCATTCCAGATGCGAACACAGTTTAGTTCTTGAACTCTAAACTTGCGAAATCAAAATTTTCATATGTTGAACCCATATGCGAATATTAACCCAATTGACTTCAAATTGATTCATAGATGCGAACACTCGATTGTTTTACTTTCGCAAAATGAGCATCAACAACTCCACAATCGAGTTTTTAAATTCTTGCAACCAACAATTTCATAGTCCTTGACTTCGCGTTTTTCTTCACGAATCATCCCTCAATCATCAATCCAAATGCGAATCAAAAACTCATATGTTCTTGCTTTATCGATTCATCGACCTAATACACAAGGTTAGTTGAGCTGACCGGTTTGACTCGTTGACTTTATTTGACTTTGAATTGACCAGAATTTGACGGTTGTCACATCATCCCCCCGTTAAAGGGAATTTCGTCCCGAAATTTGCACTTCGAATGGGGATCCAGGAATTTAGAGGAAAGATGGGGATGACTTTTCGTAGTACCAGAATTTGATTATGGCGAGGAATAACTCGCCCGATGTCACATGATTACTACTATGCATGCTTTAATCGATGCTAGATTTATCATATAAAGAAATTCGGGATTTAAATGTCGATGTTAGAAACACGTACTGATATTTGCGGGCAGTTCCGGAGTGGTTTCTCCCTCGGTGATTGCAAACACCCTCCCGCCACCACCAGCATCTCTTGTTCTTGGGCATTCCCTTTTAAAGTGTCCCGTTTCTCCACACTCGTAACAGGTTGGGCTTGCTCCAGAGCCGGGTACCTGGCTGATAGGTCGTGCTGGTGCCTTACAGAAACGAGCAGTGTGCCCCTCTCTGTCGCAGTTTTTGCAATGCATCTTTCGACAAGCCCCAATGTGATGGAAGTTACACTTGTTGCATTTTGGAAGTGTTCCCTCATATGGTCTGGCAGACATTTGGGTGGCAGACCCCGAGGCTAGTGTCGAGGCATTTGTCATGACTGCTATTGTAATGGTAGGGGCGGCCTTAGGCTGTTGTCTTTTAGTGTATCCCTTTGATTGGTGGCGCTTTTTCATGTCCCCAAACTTTCTCTTCTTGTTCGTAGGTTCGTGACCTGAGGTATTTTTGTTGGTAGGTACCCATTGGTGTCCCTGATTGTTACCACAATTTGTATTGTTAGTACCGCTTCCACCCTTGTTGATGTTGTTAGTATTGAAATGCACCATGACGGCTGCCACGGCTGCCGTGACTGTAGCTTGAAAAGTAGCAGCGTCTATCCGAAGTGTTGGCGCCTTGCTAGTTGGTTTGTTGCCTCTTGGTGAAGACATAGCTCAGGTCTGGTGAGCGGCATGAACTCTACTCACGATGATCCATCCCTTGTGATGCCTGGGACAAGGTCGATGCAATTTTTGTAGCTTTGTCAATCAACGCCTGGCTACAATCATCCTTTCTTTGAATGATGTGTGTCCTACCCTGTTACTCTCTTTCCTCTTCACGAGTGGCGATAAGGTCCTAAAAAGAGAGTTGGTCTCGGGAATAGTAGTATAATTCTGAGTCACCGGTACATGAGATGGTGGGGTTTATAGTAGCGCGCAGTTTTCTGAACTCAGATTGTAGTCTTCCTGTTTTGATCCATGATCATCGCGATCTGCCGGGTCCTTGCCGGGAGGGCTCTGTCCGTCGATCCCCCGTGGTTGAGGTCATAGCACCCTCGTTGGTCTCCACATGGTGGTTGTTTTCATTGTTGTCGACATTCAACCCTCGATCACGATTGCCCAACGGTTCACGGTTTCGTTATAGTCAAAACGGTTCACAGAACCCTTGCTATGATGGAGGATTGATTACCTCCGGTCCCGTTGATGATTCTTCTCATAATCATTCACCATTCCTCGAGTTCGGATTAGGAAAGTAAGGATCGTCCGGTGAGTAGGATTTTTGCTACGTCGTATTTGCGAGAATAGAAGTGGAGGAGATAAGTACTATGCGTCTAACTCTATTATCAATTACTTATAGGGGGAAATCCTTATTAGTTACTTCTATAATGACCTAGTGCATTCTAATTACATATAACAAGATACGATAGACCTTTGAATAAGTGATCCCACTCTAAGTCCACATCCAAACAAGGAAAAGGAAGTAAAGTAATGACCACAAATTCTAAGTCTATAATTTCTAAGTTATATATAACCTTAAGGTGTCCACCTAGGGACTATAGACCTATCATTGAGGATCTATTTACTTTTCATATAAATTATGATATTACAAAATACTCCTATAGTATTTTAAACTCATGTTCCATTCTTATGTTCTCATTGTGGTAGTGTTGGTAAGTTTTTAGACTTGTTGCCACATCACAACCATTCTTGGGCATATGCTAATCACTCCTCGGACCAGCATAGTTGATCAGGCTATGCTATTCCCAAGACTGATCATACATCCCCAGGCTTAACTGTGATATCCAACAATCATTACTTTTGTTTTGCCCTAAAATGATGCTGACCTTAGTATGTATGCATGCATGTATACTTTTAACAAAAGTTATTTATTCTTAAAGGTATAGTGGTTTTGAAATCTTAAAATCAGAGACCTTAGTCCCAATGCATTTATAGTTTGTATATCTTATGTGGTTCGATATACTTAGTTCACTATAAACAATGCTCTGATACCAATCTGTCACACCCCCAAACCAAGGATGGCGGAAACGTCTGGGGGTGGAGGACTTCATGTACAGTATCACAACAACGTGTATAATAGTGCTCAAAGTAAAAACAACCACCATAAATATAATTGCAAAAGTCACACCAAAGTATATGTTTACATGTTTCAAAAGCAATTACATTATGATGACAAAATAATTTGTTGACGGTTTAGCGTCCCATCCTCAAAGCGATGAAGTTTTCCTGTTTCACTGATTTCCTGAGAATACAAGTAGTTTTAAAGAGTGTCAACACAAAGGTTGGTGAGTTCATAAGAGTTTTGTTTGAAGTAGAAACCGTTTTTCCTTGTAAAATCGATTTAGTTTGATTTCCAGAAAATCCAATATTTTCTTAGTTAAGTATGAATAGAAATAATCCTACATGATGCTGTAATGAACCCTAGAGTAATCCGTAGAGTTCCTCTATAATCGTCCAACATATAAAGTTATATAAGGCTTAACTTAGATAAAACGTTGAATATAGTGGGTCTGCCCTAGGTCCACAACCCAATGAGGAACAGGAGATGAGGCTGGCACCACCAATTCTAGGCCAATCAAGACTAAATTCTTATATGACTCAACATATACGCTCAGCGACTATAGTTGAAGTCTAACAATTTTAGAGGATGTGTAGTTTTAATATCATAATAGCTTTGTATAGAGACCCGGTACTTCGTATTTGTACCCATAGAGACAAAAGGTGATTTTAAATCGACATAAAACTCATTTAGGTTTTAAAAATAAAATCCCGTAAACTTATGGATTGTTCCCTATGTGAGCCGTTATAATCATACTATGACTATGTGAACCTGCCACGACGTTCTCAGTGTCGCGAAAAATGAAATGACATTTGTCACCCGTAGACCTGCAGGTCCAACTGTAGCTAGCAGCAAGGTGTGGGGTGTCAATCCCAATATAGATCTATATACAAGTATCACGTTCTCCCTCAAGGAGATTCTGATTATAACTACCAGGAATTATATCCCGCACTCGGACGTACGGGGAGAGATAGAGAAACTCACAATATAGGATAACAAGTTTACGTTAAATGTGTGTGAATATAAATATTTCTTGTATGAATGTACCCTTTTTGTACGAGTGCGTAGAGTGATGTATCATAAACTATACCTATTATAGTTTATCTAGAATGTATGTAATATGTATGAATCCTTTTATGGAAATGTATTAGTGTTGTGAATTTATCCAAACTATACTTTTTATAGTTAAATAATACGTGTTCCAAAATGAATGGGTAATATTTAATATGATTGTCTTAGTTTCAGTTCATAATGATAAACTACTAGGAAACACATTCAAACATTAAAACTTATGATTATACACTTTGCTCAACATAATACAAAGTGTTATGATATTTACATGTTGTTGGTAAAATTTAGCAATTCTGCCCTGTTTTGGAAAAATCATAGAAAAATCATACGAAGTCGAAAACTAGATCCGTAAATTCTGAGAGTTCACAAAATGTGCTTAGTTTGCTCATAAATTTTATCTCAATTTATAATGACCTCTAACTTGGGTGAAAAAGTCCAAGATCACAGACTGGTCCGGATTGTTGTTTGAAATGATAGGCAGTTTTGTAAAAATCGCCATAAATTGTAGAAAAATCGTATGGAGATGTGCAAGTAGCCATTTTAAAGCTAAAAACTTGAACTATTTGCACCTTGTACAGTTTTGAAAACAACAATGTGTAAGATGCCCAAAACAGTCCGTGAATGGAGTTGAACTTTTCTGATGAAGGCTGTTAGAAAAATCTAGTTATGTTCTTAGTGTTTTAACTTGTATTCCCCCCCTGAAAACTTGAGAAAACATGAAAATGTAGGGGTATGAACTCACCTTGAGTGATTTCAGTAGATGATTGTTGAAGAATGGAAGTGTTTAATTCAAGAACACTTGGAGATGCCTTGAAGGTTTTCGAGAATCTAACATCATAGTTAGGGAGTTTGTGTAAGCAACCAAAGATTTGAGTAGAATGAAGTGAAATAATAATAGGGAGGATGAATTTTTACTTACTAAGTGTGGAAGAACACTTGAATCCAGCCTTGGATCTCGAAAATTTGTGTAGAAAAGTTTGAGAGAAAAAGTGATGTTTGTTACTTAGTGGAATGAGAGAAATGAGAGAAAATGAGGAGTGTGGTTGATTGTTCCAGCTCAAAAACGTGGGAGTGAGTGAAATTTGAGTGTAAGGGAACATTGAAGTGACATAGGTAAGGTGGGGAGGTATGGCTGATCATAGAGTGGGTGTGGGGTGGTTGATTGTGACTTTGATTTTTTTTTTATTTTTATTTTTCTTTTTAACTTGCAAGGCACAATGGAATATATTACTCCTATAAAGGAAATTGACTCAATCAAGGACGATTTCACAATTAAAGTTCGGATCATACGTCTTTGGACTCAAAAGTCAAGAACAATGTCTTATAATTGTCTATATCCCATTTTTAGTTTAATTTTCTAAATATATGTGTGGTTGTCTATGTGTGTGTATCTCTTTAAAATTCTGCAATTTCATCATTTTATGACCCCCATTTGCGAAGTTGAGTATTTATTTCCAAAAATGCGAAACTCCAGGGACAATATTTGAAATCTTCTGTTTTCTTCCCCAATTCGCATTCTACTGTGAAATACTTCGCATTTTCATTCTTACACCCTTCGCATCCCTTCGCATTAATCACCTTCGCATTTTCATTCTTACACCATTCGCATCCCTTCGCATTAATCACCTTCGCATTTTCATTCTTACACCCTTCGCATCCCTTCGCATTAATCACTTTCGCATTTTCATTCTTACACCCTTCGCATCCCTTCGCATTAATCACCTTCGCATTTTCATTCTTACACCCTTCGCATCCCTTCGCATTTTAACCTTCGCATTTTCATTCTTACACCCTTCGCATCTCTTCGCATTTTAACCTAATTAATCAAATGCGATTCACAAAATTTTTCATTCCAGATGCGAACACAGTTTAGTTCTTGAACTCTAAACTTGCGAAATCAAAATTTTCATATGTTGAACCCATATGCGAATATTAACCCAATTGACTTCAAATTGATTCATAGATGCGAACACTCGATTGTTTTACTTTCGCAAAATGAGCATCAACAACTCCACAATCGAGTTTTTAAATTCTTGCAACCAACAATTTCATAGTCCTTGACTTCGCGTTTTTCTTCACGAATCATCCCTCAATCATCAATCCAAATGCGAATCAAAAACTCATATGTTCTTGCTTTATCGATTCATCGACCTAATACACAAGGTTAGTTGAGCTGACCGGTTTGACTCGTTGACTTTATTTGACTTTGAATTGACCAGAATTTGACGGTTGTCACAATTTGTGACATGGCTGCCACCATTGCAGCAGTCAGGATCGTCTGAAGTGATGCAAGGTCAAATTGGGGAGGAGGTGGCGGCGAAGAAGGATTGTTATTGTTCTTTGAGCTGGTTCTCTTTCTGGGAGGCATCTTGATCTAATAAGATCAAGAAAGAGAGGATGGTAAGTCCTCTACATTGAATCGATAGATATGGCAGTTATATGATCCGAATAAGTGATAAAGCAGGAAAGAGTTATCGAAACAGATAATTTATCACTAAGAATAATCACAGAAAGCCACTCAAATAAGGATTTCTATAGAGGATTGGCTCGAGAAATACTCCCATAGTATTTCATGAATTGATTATGACAATGGTTCGATTTTTGGGATATTAGGGTAAATTTGAGGCATGCCGCATACCACAGTCACTCCCAAGCACATGTTGGCCGTGTCTCGAATGAATATAGTTGGCCAGGCTATATTGACCCTAGACACGACTACATAACTGCCCAGGTTTAACCATAGTACACAACACCCAATTACTTATGCTCTGTTCTACTTGTAGTTACGGATCACGATGATTGGATATACTTTTATACTTTTGAAAATACTTGTAGTTTGAAGATACTTTTAATTCAGAGTACTTAGGCCCTTTAGTGTTTATAGTTTTATACCATGTAAGGTTTGGTATACTTCATTCACTATAAACAAGGGCTCTGATACCAATCTGTCACACCCCGAAAACCGAAAGCGGAAACATTTCTGGGGTTGACTCCACGTTGAGTATCAAATCCAATGCACATAGTAAGTAAAGTACAACAACCAATACATTATATAGGAAAAGTTTTACAATTGTTTCAAAAGTAAAGTTTGTATAGTTGTGATACATAGCATATATATAAACAAAATGAAACGGGTCTTCTGGGTACTCCGTCGTCAGGCAAAAAGGATCTTTGGGTACCTGTTCTAACGCTGACCTGAGAACACAAGCGGTTTGAAAATCAGCATAACGCTGGTGAGTTCATAAGCGGTTTTTGTTTGTGAAAATGTTCGAGTTTCCTTTCTGCTTCTGAAATGTTATGCACACCAAGAAAATCCCATATTTTCTCAAAAGGTTTGTTATTGCTTGTCAACATGTAAAGTAGAATTGTACACTGAGAACATGTTTACTTTTCTGAGAATGTACAATTAGGTTATTTGGTTTAACATCCTGTTCTGGTTATGTACCAATGTATTCCCAGGAAGGTCCCATACTTTCCTGATTGTGTTACCAATTGTGAAAGATGTAAAGTTATCCGGTTTGTTATCCTTTCTGGATATGTAACCGTTTCCTCAGGAAAGTCCCATACTTTCCTGAATGTTGGTTACCATATGTAAATGATGTATTCTTGTTAGACCTGGTTATGTACAAGGTTTCCTAGGAAAGTCCCATACTTTCCTGAATGTTAATTACTATATATAAAGGATGTTTTCCGAATACGTGGTTATGTTCAATGTTTTCCCAGGAAAGTCCTATACTTTCCTGAATGTTGGTTTCCAATGTGAAAGATGTATATTAGAGAAGTGGTTATCTTATGAATTGTATAAGAATTGTTCATTATTACCATAAGTAAATCTCTGTTATCCTAATTGCAAGTTCCATAACCATACAATAGACTAGACCTGTGGCAATAAGTAGTCCACATACTTATGACTTTCGTCACCCTTGAACCATTTCGGTTCGGCTGTAGCTAGCAGCCAGGTGTGGGGTAGTCGGCCCCGTATAGATCTATACACTCAAGTCACGCTCTCTAATTTCCAAAGATTCTAGTTACGGGTGTAGTCCTCCACTCGCATATCTCTGTGGAGTGTTTGCCGAAGACGTGTCTCCAATCATACAAGATTAACAAATTTACTAGTAATAATATGATAGTCCTCCACTTGCGTATATATGTGGAGTGTTACCGAGGACGAAACAGTGTACAGGTATTATGTTCATATGTTCTAATGTCATGCTTTTAACTGATAAAATGTGGAAAAGCCATTTGTGAAATATATGTAAAACCTAACAGTTTAAAACCCATTTCACAAATATATGTTACGTGATCTGTATGTTCACACGATTATCAGTTGTAATAACCAGAGTTAAAAGCATATAAAATGTGAACACACATATGAAAATATGTTTTTGAGTACAAGTAATCCCTTGTACTTTGCTTGTGTTCCCCCCCTGAAAACAGTGAAAACAGTGAAAAATGGTAGGGGTATGAACTCACCGGACTCGGAAATGCGTCGGTTTTGGATACTGGACGTTGGTTCGGGGATTGTTTACTCGCGATGTCCCTATGTAAAATGTAATAATGTCCATATAATACTAATTAGACTTACAATCACTAATTATATGGAACATTACACCCCGACGAGGTTAAACACCTCAAAACACGCGTTTGGAGTGACCCGGGTGACATCTACTGACGTGTATTCGTACTAGGAACTTGGGACTTGAGTTTACTCTCCAAGAACAAACATTTAAGTGAGTTTACAACTATAAAACAGACACATACATGAGGTTACGGCCGTAAACTCATGTTGGTGTCATTTTGAGGGTTTAATGGCTTGATTGGACTTGGGGATTGTTGGAATGATTTACTAAAATGCCTTGGAACAATTAGAATGAATTTTTATCACATAAAAGGGAGTTCACGGCTGTAAACTTGGAGTTTACGACTGTAAACTCTCAGAGGATGAAGGAAAATTGATTTGAGGTACAAGGAGCAATCACATGTGATTCTAGTTAATTTTCCAAGCATTGTTATGAATTTAAGGCATCATTTAACGTATTTTTAGGAGTTTACGGCCTAGAATCATGTTCTATGGCCATAAACTCTCCTTTCCCCATGAAAAAATAGTTTTTGACACTTAAAACAATCACATGTGATTTTAGAAATTTATGCAAGCCATTTGAGTGAATTTTATGCATCATTTGACAAAGTTTCATGAGTTTACGGCCAAGGGTGTGCTCCTAGGCCGTAAACTCCTATATGTGGTATTTTTGATGTGTTACAAACCCCCAAACTATTTTTAGAAGGATCTAGGATTTACCACAAGGCTATTGGTTAAGTTATAAGGCTTTTGGACATGTTTTAAGGCATTTAATCCCAATTTTAGAGGAGTTTATGGCCCAAGAACATGCCTTGGCCATAAACTCTTGTTTGTCCCTCAAAATTCATGTTTAATGTGTTCCAAGTCCATATTTGCAAGCCTCAAGGTCATATCTAAGTCCCAACTATGATTTCGAAGGGTAAATTTGGCTTAAAACCCCATTTTGAGGAGTTTACGGCCCAAGCTTGATCCTTGGCCGTAAACTCATGTTCTTGGTCCCAAAACTTAATTTAAACATCAATTTGAAGGCTAAAGATGTTAGATAACAAGTTAAGGATGTTGCCTCTTTGATTTGGAGCCTTAAATCTTTGTTTTTGGACCTTTGATTATGGATGAGGAGAGAGGTTAGAAGTGTTTATGAGAAAATGGCCAAAGGCTTCAAATTGAGGCTTAAAACGCATTATATAGTGTCTATGTTTTGGACACGGTGGAATTCTACCCGATACCGGTGCTAGGTGAGGCTTTTGGTCGTACCCGATTGAGTTGCCGTAACCTGATACGGTAAATTCTAGAAATATTCCGATCGCTAATATGGGTCGTTAAAATGATTTCTAAATGTATTAAGACACCCATTAAGTCATTTTAGATACGTATAAGTAAATGACTTAATTAAACAAAAGATCGGAATCGAATTTGGAAACGACGATCGGTTGCGTGAATTGTACTACGAAAGAGTTACAAGAAATGGTACGGAAATTTCGGGTTGTTACACATCTGCAGCCTGAGGAGTGGTTAGCTAAAGATTGAGTTTCTTTCGAGCGGGATGATCAGTGTGGAAATGTGATTTTTGTGAAGGTTGCTAGTGCTAGTGGGAATCAGTCCGCATCTAAGTGTTGGTTTTATGCAGGGTTGTGTTGGGAGGTCGGTAATAGTGATCGGTGGTTGATAGTCAGTACCCTAAGTGGGGGAGAATTGGAAATTCTCCGAAGGCCAATAGGCGTACCAGTCAGGCCGAAGGCTCGGAGGACGGTCCAGCCAGACTGAAGGCGCTGGAGGGCGGTCCAGATTGGCTGAAGGTTTTGAGAGTGGTCCAGATTGCCTGAAGGCCTGGTAAGGCGGTCCAGTCATGCTAAAGACTCTGCAGGTATTGTTAGACCGGTTCGAGGAAATGGGTTGAGTATGTCGCGATGTGTTAGCATTAGAAGGTCTGGCCCCGGGTATTGATCTTGATTAGTGGAGATGGTGCATGGACTCGAGAGTCCTTGCGAGCAGATTCAGAGCATGTGTGTTGCATGGATAGCGGTTATGCTATAAGGGAGTGGTGTAGCGTTGGGTGAGCACCATGGCACTTGTCGTAGTGATAAGGTGGCCAAGTGGATTTCCTTGGTAAGGAAAGAGAGAGGAATGTAGCTCCAATAGGGAGTGTAAATTCACGGAAGTGAAAGCAGCAGTGTAGAGTTATGATTGGAGTGGTCCTATTATGGTCATTGAGCAACGTGATTGTGGCAGTGGTATCGGATCACATCCGGATTAGATGTCGGCTGAGGTCGCGGAAGGAATTCCGCGGGTGTAGAGCCAAGAGGCTCGGAAGAGATGCATAGATGGAGTCTTAGACTCCCAGTTTGATTCTCATCAAGGAATTGTGTGTGTAGTGGTGGTTCATCCTTGGGGATGTTTGGAGGTGTCGTCAGTGTGACGGGTTTTCCCAACCCAAGAGTGCTAGGGCTAGGTCAGCATGTGCATGCGATTGCAAGTGGAGAACTCATGGGAGTTTCTCTCAGGCTAAAGAATGTGTCATTCTGTCGACATGGGATGGATAGAGTTAGACTCGGATCGGGAACCCGGTAGTTCAGGGTTATATCTAGCTCGTAGGAGTCAAGTGATTGTTGTCATTAGGATCGAGAAAAGTGCCATGGAGTGGTACTCGGTTGATAAGTGTGGAGCCTGATAGGTGTGGTTATCAGAGGGTAAAGTCGGTGGCCGGCCTGAGACGGTGGTCAGGACACCGCAAGAAAGGAGGAAGTAAGTTTCAGGTTTTGATGGTTGTGTCTTGAGGAACCTGGTCTGCTTAATGCCAGGTGGTGCGTTGCGGGAGATGTTCTGGAGTCGAGTAGCCGCAGGCTTCGATGACGAAGCCTAATTTAAGTGGCAGAGAATTGTAACGCCCCGTTCTTAAAGTATTTGTGTATGAGTCCCTAAGATTTAACAGAAGCGTAATGTTGGTCCTTTTATGGGAAAAGTGAAAAAAAAAGGATCATGTTGGGTACGCCCAGCGTAAGCTGGACGTACACCCAGTGTAGTGGAGGAAAGAATGCGGGTGTTTGGGTGAGTACGCCTAGCGTACTAGAGGTACGCCCATCGTACTCTCAGAATCCCCAAAACCCTAATTTTAAGGCAACCACTATATAAAGAACATAAAGACTTCCTCCTTAGCCTCCATAATCACTCTCTTAACCTCAGAAAGCCAAAGATAGTCATCCCACCTCCTTGGTTGGGTGTGTTTGGTGTGGGAAAGCTTGGATTAGCAAAGGAGAGCATAAAGGATGAAAGGAGAAGTTGTCAAAGAAGGAGAGGAACGGCTAAAGCTTATAGATCTGGGAATACATTATCCTTTGGAGCCTATTTGAGGCATAAAGCTTCTTGCTTGACATCCATATTGTGTAGATCTATGTGTTGTGAAGCTTTGACACCATTCTTGTCCCAAAAGTCCTCATCTTGATGCATGTTTTGAGTTAGTCGAGATTATCTGTCCTTTTAGACCTTTGGAGAGGTCTTGAGTGAGAAAAATGAGGTTCCAAGGGTTGTGGTTGTTCCATGTGTGAGATATGTAGGTCTTAATGGATTAAGACCTTGGATTAAGAGCTTTATGGATGTCCCAAGTGATATAGTTTGAGACTTTATGAATCTTAGGCATATTTGGCCTAGGGATCTGAAGTTTGGGCTTAAGAGCTTAAGCTATTAAGAAGTTTAGAGGACTTAATGAGTAGCGATGTTACGCCCTGCATAGCGGGTCAGTGCGCCGATCCCCAGTTGCAAATCAGCGTGTACGCCTAGCGTACCAGGGAGGGTACGCCCAGCGTACTCCATCTGTTGGGTTTTTCATTTTGGGGCTTAGGGATTGGGTTGTTATTTGGCTGATGGATTTTGGGTCGTGACTGGAAATTTATGGATAGAGTATTTTGGGCCCAATTATTATTATGGACCTTGGATCTAGGCCCATTTGGTGAGGAGGGCCCAATTTAGTAAATTGGGCCAATATTGGGCTTTGTATAAGATTTGGACCTTGGCCTTGGCCCGATAAGTGGATGTATGCTTGGCCTAATGGGTTTTTTTGCTATGTTGGGTAGTTCGGGAATTGCGGTGAGTCGGTGATTCGAGAATCTACTTCTTCAGTTCTGAGTTTCGGCAGTGCGAGGTGAGTTATCCTCACTATATCAACACGTCTAAGTCACCAAGGCCGGCCCTTTATCGGATTGAGATCCGGGTATTTGTTGTTATGTTATTGCTTTGATATATTTGCATCCTGGTAGCTAGGATGGTATATGTTAGAGACCTGGTTATGATCGGTATCCTGATATGTAAGGTGATGCTATGCTAGTGACCGGTTAGGTCAGTATCCTGGTTAGGATGATGATATGTTATGTGATCTGTTTGATCGGCTTGTTGACTGTGAACTGTTATATGATTATATGTTTATGTGCACATGGTTGTTTGGACTGGAGTTGAGTTGAGGCGGGTCCTGCTTTGTGCTTTAGGAAAAGATACCCAGGGCGGACCGGTTGTCCCGAAGGCCCAACGAGCGGTCTAGATAGACTGTAGGCCCCACGAGGGCGGACCAGACGTACTGAGGCTCGGAGAGTGGACCAGGCCGACTGAAGGCCCGATGCGGGCGGACCAATCATACTGTAGACTCAAAAAGTGGACCAGGTGGGTTGAAGGCCCAGTGCGGGCGGACCAACCACACTACAAATTCGAGGACATGCCTAGACTCGGAGGGTGGACCCGGTGGACTCAAGGCCCGATACGGTGGACCAGTCACACAGTAGACCCGATATGCATGGCTGTTCTGTGATTCGATATGATATAGTATGTTATGTGTGTGGTATATGTGGTTGGTATTTTGGGGGTACCTCACTATGCTTTCGGGCTTATAGTTGTGGTTTAATGTATTTCAGGTTCTTTAGGAGACCATGGCAAGGCGAAGGCGTGATCGTACCACTCCTCATGTTTATGTTTTATGTTATGGTTTTGGGAATACTCTGATAATAAATGTATTGAAAACCTTTTTGTAATAACGTGATTAAAATGGATTGTTTTTTAAAAGTTTAAATTGGTTGGAATTTTTTGATCGTTACAGGGATAACAAGAGTCTCATCGGACAGACATTTTTTTAAATTCGATACGCAGAAGGTTGGGTGTATGTTACTAAGTTCCTGTGGTAGATTAAGTTTGTAAGCTACAGGGCCGATTCTGGTGAGAATCTCGAAAGGCCCTATGTACCTTGGATTAAGCTTTCCACGCTTTCCATAGCATATTAAGCCTTTCCAAGGTGAGACTTTCAATAGAACACGATTCCTACTTGGAATTCAAAAGGTTTTCTCCGTTGGTCAGCGTAGCTTTTTTGTCGGTCTCTAGATGCTTTCAACCATTCACGAATCTGAACGATATTCTCTGTTGTTTCTCGTATGATTTCCGGACCGGTGAGAGTGTTTTCAGTATCTCGTCCTTTAGCTAGTTGTGTGTCGCCAGCTTCGGTCCAGCACAAAGGGGATCTGCACTTATGATCATAGAGGGCTTCAAATGGAGAAGCGTTTATGCTCGTATGATAACTATTGTTGTATGAAAATTCGACAAGAGGTAAATGGATATCCCATGCCTTTCCAAAGTCAATCACACAGGCTCTCAGCATATCCTCCAAAGTTTGTATCGTTCTCTCACTTTTCCCGTCTGTTTGTGGATGGTAGGTTGTACTCATGTCTAGTCTAGTCCCTAGGGAACTGTGTACTGACTGCCAGAACTTTGATGTAAATCTACTATCTCTATCGGAGATAATGGACATCGGAAACCCATGCAATCGCACTATTTCCCTTATGTAAGTTCTTGTAAACCTTTCCATCTTGTCAGTCTCCTTGATTGGTAGAAAATGTGCGGATTTGGTCAATCTGTCGATGATGACCCATATGGTATCAAGTCCATCCGTTGTCTTGGGCAACTTGGTTATGAAATCCATAGTAATCTGTTCCCATTTCCATTCTTGTATCTCTGGTTGTTGTATTAATCCTGAAGGTTTCTGGTACTCGACCTTAACCTTAGCGCAAGTAAGACATTTACTTACAAATGTAGCAATCTCTGCTTTCATGTTAGGCCACCAGTACAGTTTCTTAAGATCCAGATACATTTTATCTGAACCTGGGTGAACGGAATACCTCGTGTTGTGTGCTTCGGTCATGACCACATCTCTGAAACCACCATGTCTCGGTGTCTAGATATGGTCGATGAGATAATAGGCTCCGCCACCCTTGATTTCTAGATTCTTTTCCATTCCTCTCAGGGATTTACCCGTCACATATTCGGGTTGTAAAGCTTCCAGTTGAGCCTCCTTAATTTGTGTGGATAAGTGGGAATGGATGGTCATATTCAGAGATTTGACTCTCCGACCAGTGTATTCTTTTCGACTGAGGGCGTCAGCTACTACATTGGCCTTGTCAGGATGCTAACGAATCTCGCATTCGTAATCTTTGAGTAAGTCAACCCATCGTCGTTGTCTCATGTTGAGCTCCTTCTGATCGAAAATGTGTTGAAGGCTCTTGTGGTCGGTGTAAATAGTACTCTTTGTTCCGTACAGGTAGTGTCTCCAGATCTTTAAAGCAAATACCACTACTCCTAACTCAAGATCGTGTGTTTTATAGTTTACTTCGTGTGTCTTAAGCTGACGGGAGGCATAAGCAATAACCTTCCCTCGTTGCATAAGTACACAACCAAGCCCTTGATTCGATGCATCGCAATACATTACAAAATCTTCTATACCTTCGGGGAGGGATAGTATCGGTGCGGTGCTTAAGGCTTGTTTCAGTGTTTGGAACGCCTTCTCTTGTTTTGCTTCCCAGTCAAAGACCATGCCTTTCTGGGTTAATGTAGTAAGAGGTTTCGCGATGCTAGAGAAATTCTTTATAAATCTACGATAGTAGCCAGCTAGACCTAGAAATTGACGAATCTCTGTAGGTGTCTTTGGTGCCGACCAGTTCTTAATGGCCTTAATTTTGGAGGGGTCCACATGTATCCCTTTTTCGCTAACAACGTGGCCTAAAAATTCGACTCTTCGAATCCAAAATTCGCATTTAGAGAACTTCCCATAGAGCTTCTCCAATCGTAGTGTTTCTAAGACTCTTCGTAGGTGCTGTCTATGTTCTTACTTACTTTGGGAGTAGATAAGTATATCATCGATGAATACGATGACGAATTGATCCAATTAAGGATGGCATACTCTATTTATTAGGTCCATGAATACTGCTGGTGCGTTGGTTAATCCGAACGGCATCACTACAAACTCGTAGTGTCCATAACGGGTTCGGAAGACTGTCTTGGGAACGTCTTCCTCTAGCACTCGTAACTAGTGATATTCGGATCGTAGATATATCTTCAAGAAGTAGCTCGCTCCTTGAAGTTGTTCAAATAAGACGTCAATGCGGGGCAAAGGGTAACGATTTTTTACAGTGAGTTTGTTCAGCTCTCGGTAGTCGATGCACATCCGGAACGATCCGTCTTTCTTCTTTAGAAACCAGACCAGTGCTCCCCAAGGTGAGAAACTTGGTCTAATGAATCCTTTTTGGTGAAGTTCGTTAAGCTGACTGGAAAGTTCTTGCATCTCTGTTGGTGCCAAATGATAAGGCGATTTTGCTACAGGGGTAGCCCCTGGAATTAAATCGATTCTGAACTCGACTTGGCGTTGTGGTGGTAATCCCGGTAGTTCTTTTGGAAAGATATCGGGAATGTCACGTACCTCTGGAATGTTGTTAATATCCTTTACTTCCCGACTCGGATCGACGATGTGTGCAAGAAATGCCTGATAATCCTTCTGCAAACACTTTCGAGCTTGGATGCACGAAATGATGCGAAAGTTTGTACTTGATTTGTTGCCGTAAATCACTAATGTTTCATGGTTAGGGAGATTTAGACAAACGGCTTTTTCAAAGCACATGATGTGGGCGCGAAGAGGACTTAACCAATCTATGCCAACTATGACGTCAAAACTTTTTATTTGGACTAGCATGAGGTTGATTGGGAAAGGGTGACCGTCTAAAGTTAATGTACAACCCATGTATATGCAATTAGTGTTTTCTGTTTTTCCATTTGCCATTTCTACCGTGAATGATTCTTCTAACATTTTAGGTTTATGTTTAAGTAAGTGAATAAAGTTTTGGCTTACGAAGCTTCTCTCTGCTCCACTATCGAATAGGATGCATGCATATGAATTATCGAGAAGAAACGTACCAACAACTACTGTAGGATCAGCTACGGCTTCCTCGTGACCAATAGCTAATACTCGTCCCACTTTGCCGGTATTCGCTGCCTTTGGGCAGTTTCTTTTGTAGTGGCCCACCTCGGCACAACCGTAGCATGCTTGGCCTACACTAGCATTGGGAACTTGAGTGATCGGCTTTACGGGGGCCTTGCAGAAACGGGCAGTGTCCCTTTCTGTTGCAGTTGGAGCACTGTATTTCCCAACAAGGTCCGTGGTGCTGGTAATTGCAATTGGTGCACTTTGGGAGGTTGCCCACATAAGGCTTTGTTGGTGAGGGATTTGTAGGAACGGTAGTAGGTACCGTCGCAACGTTTATGGCACCCAGTTGTTGTTTCTTCGAGGATTCTTGAGAAGACCCACCCTTCCCCTTATTCCACCCTCTCTTGTTGTTGTTGTTGTTATTGTTGTTTCCCTTTTGTGGTTCTGGTGCAGAAGTTGTTGAGTTTTGATGATTTCCATGATCAATAAGCGATTGTGCCAGCTCCTTGGCACTTTCAAAAGTGTCATGTTTTGAGGCTAACACGCTTGAATGAATTTAGGGCGACAATCCCCAAATGTATCGCTCTTTTTTCTTGCTCTCGGGAGCAATCATATATGGGCAATGGATTGCCAGATCGCAGAACCTGTTGGTATAAGTTACTATGTTGGTACCAATCATTCCCAGAGTCCATGCTCGAGTTTTTGAATCTCTCCTTGTGGACAGTACTCCCTCATCAGCACGATTTTCAAGCTCTCCCAACTTA
Organism: Lactuca saligna; assembly: GCF_052625555.1. Taxonomy (NCBI): domain Eukaryota; kingdom Viridiplantae; phylum Streptophyta; class Magnoliopsida; order Asterales; family Asteraceae; genus Lactuca; species Lactuca saligna. Next base: position 93,401,073 of record NC_136418.1, read on the forward strand.
TTGAGTTTTCCACTATCAGGGTAAGTACCTTAACGTGGCCATTCCACCAAGTTAAAGCCCTATCAGTAAGTGTGTAAGTTGCAAACTTGACTTTGTTGTGCTCGGGGCAGAGCAGATTTCAAAGACCGATTCCGTCCTTTCAATCCACTTCCTTAAAATCATCACGGCACCCGTTCCACTAAACATTTGGGGTTTAGCATTCGTAAAGTCTTTATAGGTGCACTCTCGGGGTTGCCCATGACTATCACCATGGTTGGAAGGATGTATGCCAATCCCTGAACCAATAGTAACAGGGGTATTGGTCTGTGACATGGCAGCTGCTACAGCTGCGGTGACTGCTGCCTAGAACATGACAACATCAAATTGAGGAGGTTGAGGTGGTGGTGGTATCGGTGTTTGCCCACCGTTGTTTCGTCTCGGATTTCTACGCGGAGGCTTCCTTCAACTTAAGATTGAAAAGACAAGGGTAAGAAGTCCATAGTATAGAAAATTTATGTGTCTCATGAACTAAATTGTTATAGTTCAACAACAGATGATAGTATGAGTCTCAAAGATAGAAGAACAAAGGTTATTCGTAAATTCGAACATGTGAACAAGCGTATGGTTTTTCCATAATATTTTAAAGAATGAACGAGATACTCAACGTAGTAATAATAGCATGCGGATTATATTAATATAATAGGTGATACAACGATCACGAAAATTTGACCCTTAAAGGGTCTCCGATTACAAGAATTTTAAGAAAATAAAAACTTTTAGCCGAGGTCCTATGTTATAACAAAATTTGAGGTTTTCGCAAGTACTACTTGCGACATGTGTTGCGCTTGGAGCTTGACTCCGCATCCGATTGCTTTGACTCCATAAGACGCCTATCGAAGGCGGGTTTTTGTTCCCTCAACTCCGCAAGGGCTGCATTCATTTGTGTTTGGAATACATCGGTGCGGAGGTGGGTGTCATTCTGCAACATATCCAGATGATGGATATCGGCCGCGTGAACTTGTACTTCAACGTTGACTTCGCGGATTCGATTTGCTTGGACCCCCGATTGGTAGGACCGGTCGGCCAGTTTACCTACCATGACCGGAAGTGCTTGGTCAGCTGAACCTCCATACCTGATGTCGTAGAAGTCTAGACACATATTGTAGGGAGAGCGTATCCCTTGTTGTTGGCTCCAATGGGTGAGGTGACTTCCCCAAACGGGAGTCGGTCCCTAGAAGTTCCTCCTAATGGCTGGAGGGTTGACTACTTCTGGTTCCGAGTCTATACCAGAGTCGTCCCCTTCATCCAACTCGATAGGTTCTTCGTCCTCTTTCGGATCCTCCTCTACCGATCCTCCGTTTCCCTGGTTCAGGTAGTAGGGGTTCCCTTGTGGGTGAAATCCATCCATTTGACTATACGAGAATAGGGTTATGAGATTTGAACAAAACTTGAAAACATGTAACACTAATTAATCTATTCTATGCACCAAATACTCCTATGGTATTTAAATTGTACGTTTGATACTAGTGTCCATTTTGGTAAGTTTTGACTTGTTGCTCCCTAGGATCATTCCTCGATATACGTTAGTCTAGTTTCTGATAAATATAGTTGATCAGGCTATATTCATCCCAAATTTGATTACATATCTTGAGAACTAATCGTAGTGTCCAACTCATTTTAATACTTTTTGTATAGTTCTCATCATGAAAATATGTCGTTGTATGCATGTATATTGTATTTTTATGACCTAAAATAATCTATTTAAATGAAATAAGGATTTTAGGTGTGAAAACTTTTGTCAGAGACTTTGAGTCCCTAAGCATTTATAGTTTGTATATCTTATGATGTTCAATATACTTAGTTCACTATAAACATTGCTCTGATACCAATCTGTCACACCCCCAAACCGGAACGGCGGAAACGTTCCGGGGCGGATGACTTCATGTGGTAACGTAACAAATGAATACATAGTAAAGAAAGAAATACAACCATCATATATATAATTGAAAGTTTACATTGTTTAAAAGAGTACATGTTCAAAAGCAATTACAATATGATGCCAAAATATGAATTTAAACTAGTGCCGCAACGTTCCTTCTTCAAAAGCTGTTTAGTACCTGTAATTACTGAGTTCCTGGGACATACAAGTAGTTTTGAAAGACTAGATCAACATTTAAGCTGGTGAGTTTCATAAGCATTTAATGATAGTATTTGTATGAAAATGAAATGGTTCGTTTTTGTTTGTTAGACTCTAGAAAATCCCATATTTCCTACTGGTGTAAACATAGTTTTAAATCAAGAACAATACATGTTCAAAAGTTGATGCTTTCCCATCTATGAGTAGTGGTTAGAAGTTCAAAACTTATATCACAATTGGGTTTTTCATGCATAAAATAAATGAACTTATGTATGTATAAAAACCTCCATTATATCTGAAAACCCCCGTAAATCAATGTGTTTTTAATACTATATGTGAGTTTTATAACCATGCTATTGACAAGGAATGCCTATACACAACGTTCTTCAGGCGTTGGAATGTTCTGACGTTTGTCACCCCAAATGGTGTACTGTAGCTAACAGTCAGGGCGGGGGGTTGTCAAGCATGTATAGATCTATACACAAACACCATGCTCCCCCTGCAAGGGATTCTGGTATATAATACAGGACTTGAAATGTTTATTCGAACGTACGTGAAGTTAATGTCTCACAAAACTTAGTATAAAACAGATTTACGTGTGAAAATGTTCGTTTATTATTCTATATGAAAGTAGCTTATTGAAATAGTAATTCCATGTATGTAAAAGTTCGTAGTATTCTCGTAAAACTATACCTATTATAGTTTCCTAAAAGTGTGTTTCGTTGGTATAATAAACCCTTAGTGAAAATGCTCACTTGTTATGAAAAGTATAGTTTTTGTAGTGCCAAAACCGACAGACATAAATATAGTATAAACAGAGTGTCTGATTTACATAAATACATAAATCATTTCTCATTTCAAAAGATAAAATGTTATCGTGGTATCATTTGCATATGAAAGTTTCTCTATGATAGTTATAAATCACATATGATTCCGTTGATAAAACGCGTATAGCGAAACTTTATATAACACACAATAATAATCGAGTGTTTTACTTGTATTCCCCCCCCCCCCCCTTAAAAGCATATAAAAGTACTCATAAAACATTTAAAAGTGTGAATTAGAGGGGTATGGACTCACTTGAAAGATCGCAGAAGGCGGGATGAAAACCGAACAGAATTTCGACTCGAGAAAGCGGATTTTCTCGGGATTCTTGAGAATATCGGGAGCAGAAACGACCCTCAGTACTTGAGCAATTTGATCAGGACTTCGGGATAGCACGGGTACGGAAAAAGAGGCAAAAACGAAAGAGAAATGAGAAAGAAGGGCCCTTTTCTTCGGAACCCTCACATCCCTTTTATAAGGGGTGTGAACCGCCCTCGTACGCGGGGCGTAAGGGCGTACGCTGGGCGTACCTGTGCGTCACGCATGAGCGCATCATCGACTGCTTCGGACTACGGATGGGACGGGGCATAGCCTCGCATAGGGCCCGGCATGGACGATTCAAGGCCAAGGCCTTGAGTACGCTGGGCGTACTCGCGTGACTCAGCCTTCGGATAATACCGAAGTTTTCATTAAATTTTATATATTTATTGTTTAATAAATTTCAAAAATTCATATCTTCTTCATACGAACTCCGTTTTCGACGTTCTTTATATCCACGCGTAGGTGAGACCATACTCTACAACTTTCGTTTAGATCCCATCGTCAAATTTTGGAATTATTTTTATTATTTATTTTTAAAAGGTCGCGGTAAGAAAATTTCTTTAAAATTTCATAACTTCATTATCTGACGTCTGTTTTTGGCAGACTTTTCACCGTTGAAAAACCATTGACGAGACCTTCGATTCTCGTTTAGGTCATTCTGGTCAAAAGTTGCTCGATCTCTGTTTCGAGATTTTAGTTGTCCATTGCTAAGCCGAACTTGGAAAATTCCTAACTTTCTTATATGAAGTCGGATTTGGGCGTTCTTTTTACGTACGATCACGGTTTATTAGCATCTAACATAATAGGTAATTTAATTAGTGATTTTTGGATATTTTCTTTTGTAAGTTAATTTCATTATAACGAACTTGGTTACAATACTTGACTTTTTAGGTCGTTTACATATAGATGAAATATCTGATTGTCACAAAAACCACCATTCTGAAAACACATCATTATAAACGTCAGAAACACTGATATATCTTGAGGGATCGCTACTACTACAGGTTTCCTCGTCTCGCCTTGGCCTTCCTTGTTTCGAGTACGGATCCTCAGCTTTCAGTAGTACGGGCCCATACTACCTTCCACGTATATCCATACTTTCCTCAAGAACTACCTCGATTCCACCAAGTCACCACTACAACTACTGATTTCTGCTACTCTCATCCTAGGCTTTCCCTAAGGAAATTTCCGACTCAACCAAAACCAGTCCTCAACCGTTGAAGGCCTCCTTGTAAAGCCAATTAGTCATCACCTGAATACCATCACATGTGACGAGGCTTGGATAATCCTTCGAGTAAGAGACTCGTCCCCACAACGGTTGGACTAGAACAAGAGTTGCACAGTAGGGTCAAATCCAACACTTTCAGATTATTCAACCATGATCACATGTGATGTGACGTATTCACCTAATGGCTAACTCCCATCACTCGGAGTCCCACAAAGCACAAATCAAGTAGCATTTCGACACAGAAAACTAATCAAGCAACTCTATGCTTACAACAAGAAGTTGTACTAGCATACAATACTAAGCTGACACTATCAGGCATAACCTAAACAGACTATCCTACTGTTTTCTACTCAATACTAGCATGTAATTCTCATAAAGATGGAATACATATATCAGGCACATAAGACATCGCCCTAGATCCTTAGTCCTATTTTAGCATGTTATTCTACTGAAACTGAAACAGATAATCATAATATAAACTTGTATAGGTAATTTGGGAGTACTTACTTGAGCTCGGCTGATTGTATGCACCACACCCTTTTCTTTCTCTCTCTCTCTCTCTCTCTCTCTTTAATTTTTTTTCTAAAACTCTTTTCTTTAGACTTTTTCTAAAATTGTTTTCGTTTCTCAAAATCCTTTTGTAAACATGGTTTTTCTCTTGAAAAATTTTGTACCATTTCCTTAGTTTGAGTTCAAACACACCCGGAAGTGTGCCCGAATCCCTTAAACCAAGGCTCTGATACCAACTTGAAACAACCCAAAGTAGGACCCAAAAAAATTTTGTTTTAATAATACTAAAAATCACATCATATATAATAAAACCACGGAATAAGTAACTCAAATATCATAGTATTGTGTCAAACAAATCTGTATCAATCATAATAACATCCAAAATAGACTCCCAGGATAAACTGAAGTTGTGGTGTGTATGATGCCATCAACTTGAGATCTTACCTTTGCTTGTGGAAGTACCTGAAACCAAAACTAAAATTGTAAGCATGAAGCTTAGTGAGCTCCCCCCAAACTACCACATACCATACAATTACACATAACAACTATTGGGCCTAGCCCACTTCATCGGACTGGAGTCCAGAAACTGCATCAGACCGAAGTCCGAAACTAACCGAGGCCTTACCCTCTACATCAGATCGATGTCCGGAAACTACACCGGACCGAAGTTCGAAACTAACTGGGACATTGTCCCCTGCAACAGACCAAAGTCCAGAACTAACTGCATCGGACCGAAGTCCGGAACTAACTGGGACATTGTCCCCTGCAACGGACCAAAGTCCAAAACTAACTGCATCAGACCGAAATCCAAAAACTGACTGGGCATAACATACCATAGCATAAACATATCAACTGGCATAAACACATATACTACATACTACATCGGACCGAAGTCCGGAACACATAACACAAAGACATGCTTGAATCAGAAAGACGTCAAACACTCTAAACTATTGCATTGGACCAAATTCGGAAATACTGCTAACAAGACGGGTCAGCATTGTGGCTGTAGCCCCGTCCTACTGGAAGGAAACCTCACCTAGTAACGCTAGCTGTTGAGATGCTAACTCTAACGCTGCCTGGCAGCGGCTATAAATCCCACAAAACACTAGGTCAGGTACTAATAAACGCCCTTAGGGTAAAATAACTATTTTACCCCTGGTCAAAGTCATCTTTCAATTGATCGGACTCGTCGGGTTGGGTCATCAACTCACCGATACCCTATCATCCATTCTAGTCCTCTACCCGCTTCTACTCGTCAAGTTTGGCAAAGACTCGACGAGTTCTTCTTCGATGCAAACATCAAGTCTAACTTCATCCGACTCGCCGAGTAGCATGAACAACTCATCGAGTGCTCCTTCAACATATGAACACATCCAGACTGTGACTCGCCGAGTTAGATGAACAACTCGTCGAGCCTGAAGAACAACTCGTCAAGTCCCAAGCATGCTATTACTACAAAATCAATTCTAATCGATTACAGTGCTTCCAAAACATAGATCTGAGCTTCTATGACTGGTGTTGCATGTAAAGTTTCCAACTTTACGTGCATGTACAAGATTATGAGGCTAAAATACCAAAAATCAACAAATACTAAGCACTTAGGGTTTGGAACAAGGCCAAGATCACATAAAGGTGGTTCTAATAAGTTCCTAGGGTTCAATAATGTCCATATCTAAGGTTTCCATCCAAAAGAGAGTCCATATCTCAACTTTTGAAACATAAAAGGTTCCAAAGAAGACATGACAAATGTAAAATGGGTTTTAAATGGAGGAATTCACAAGGTCATAACTTCATTACGTGAATGAGAAACAAATGGAAGCTAACCCTTGATCTCCTTTCTCTTCTATGGACCTTCTCTCCTTCCTTCTCTAGCTAACACAATCACACTCAAACTCAACTATGCGGCCAGGGTTTATAGGGGAAATGCTTTAAAGGTGTTGGAGGATGGGGTGGGAGGCTATAAGGACGTTTAAATATGGTACAAACCCTTGAAATTAGGGCTTCATTCAGACAGGAGGACTCGCCGAGTCCCATCGTATGGACTCGTCGAGTAGCCAACCATAATTGCGCGATTATCCCATCTCAACTCGACGAGTCAGGCTACAGACTCGTCGAGTACCCCCTTAAAAAGTGAAAGATACTTTATTTAAATTACATACCATAAATGGGGCATTACAGGACGATTCAGACGCTCGAGCTATTATATGGGAGGAGGTTTCAGACTCCTATTTGTTGGGGAGAGGTGGGACAGAGAGTGATGGGTGGCACTGAGATAGTCCTCAAGAAAATTGAACAGATTCAACAGGTTAGGAATATATTACTGATGGCCCAAAGCCGCCAGAAGAGTTATGCGGAAAGACGACGCTCTTATCTAGAGTTCCAGGTTGGAGATTTTGTGCTCCTGAAGGTATCCCCGTGAAAAGGGGTGATCCGATTCAGAAAGAAAGGCAAGCTGGGACCCCAATACATTGGTCCTTTTAGGGTAATTTAGAGGGATGTCAGAGTAGCCTACCGACTGGAGCTACCCGTAGAATTGAGTCAGATCCATAACACCTTTCATGTGTCCCAATTGAGGAAGCGTGTGGCAGATGAGACGACAATTGTACCTCTAGAAGACAGTCAGGTGGGTGCAAGCCTGAATTACGTTGAAACGCCAATTGCGATTTCATATCGAAAGATGAAGGTCCTCAGGAATAAAGAAGTGTCCTTGGTTCAGGTGCAGTGGCAACATCGGAAGGGATCCGAGTTGACTTGAGAGTCAGAGTTAGAGATGCGAGAGCAGCATCAGGAGCTCTTTGCGGAGCAAGACTTCGAGGGCGAAATCTAACTCTAGTGGGGGAGAATTGTAACATCCGATTTTCTAGGTATATTATTTTAATAGTTTAAGTTAAGAATTTTGGATGGACTCGATGAGTTGACGCCTCAACTTATCGAGTAGGGTCACGACTAACGACTAGGATAAATGAGTGGACCCGAGGAGTTGATGAGCCGACTCGACGAGTCAGCGCTGGAGACAGAAACACTAATTTTCTCGAGGCTGAGCCAATTTAAATACACTTATAGCCTCGTTGACACCCCCGATCATTGCCATTGGTCCCTTGAGAGAAACCCTAGAGTCATTTTTTAGCAAGAAAGGGAAATAGGCTAATTTGAGGTCATTTCTTTGAGAAGGAGATCAAGGGTGTTGCAAGGATCTCAAAGGAGAGTTTGTGGATCAGTTTCATCTTCATTTCAAGCTTCAGATCTGGTATAGGCTCTTGTCTTCCTTGTGATTGAATATATTTCCTTTGGTTGTAAAGTTAGGGCTTGTATCACCATTTTTATTGGGTTTTTGGTGCATCTAAACCCCTTTTCGAGTTATTCTATTTATCTGGAACTTGTAAGGTCCAAATTACCAGAAAGTATGAAGCCATGTCTGAGTAACCTTAGTGCTATGAAGCTATTAAGCTTTAATGGAGTCATAATGGTATATAGAGCAATATACACCATGCATGAACCCCAAGTTCAGGCCTTTACGTGACTTTTGGATTTTAGAAGGCCAGATCTATGAGTTAGAGTTCCAGATCTGACATGACCCAAGGAAACCATATGAGTGATGCAATGGAGACGAATCACCGAGTCTATGAGATGACTCGATGAGTCGGATAGGGTTTGACCCATTACCGTGGACCGAAAGATAACTCATCGAGTTGGGGGTCAACTCGATGAGCTGAGTGAATCCCGGTGAGAACAGTGAGAAATACATTTGGACTTGGCGAGTCACAAGGGTGAACTCGGCGAGTCTAGTCAACCTGGTCTGTGGACGTCGTGTGGGGATGAGTTAGGAACTTTTGGGAAATTTGGAGGGGTAGAAGGGTCTTTTACCCATCCCAAGGGTTAGAGAATGAGCAAAGAGGGCTATAGTTGGAAAGAGTAAAAATTTCTTATTAATTGAGATGCTAGTTTAATGTGTTAGGTGAAGGCTAGTCCGGATTGTCAAGTGTGTATTTATTTCCTACTAGTCGCGAGGTGAGTCTTCTCACTATACTTACCTTGAGTGGTGACCTATGTGTTACCGAAGGGTCTTACGTGCATACTCCGTGTTTAAGATATCATGTTAAGTGTATTAAGATATTCTATTATTTCTTGGAATATGTATGTTATGTTTATTTGAGTATTGAGTAGAGGGATCAGAGTATCCAACCTGAGTTATGGGACAGGAGGGTCCCACTGAGACACATTGATCAGAGGGCCTTATTGAGTTATAGCCTCGAGTGGCTAATGAGTTATGTGTGGTATATTGGTGAACTCACTAAACATTTATGTTTACCGTGGTATGTGTTTTAGCTACTTCCGAGGACCGCGGAAAGGCACCGTCATGATTGTACACCTGCATTGAGAAGGAGTGATGACCTGGGATTTTGAATAAATGTTTTGAAAATTTTGTGGATAATTGTTACTTGATATTTTTAGAAAAATGTGATATGTGTTTTACATTAATTTAAAAATGAAAATTTTGGTCGGAAAAATTAACATTATTACACCAAAGTCGAACCAAAAGGAATAAGTAAAGGAAAAAGGAAGACTTCATGCAAAGGATGGAGGATAATGAGGAGAGGGAACTAGCGTAAGCTTGTCTAGATTTATCGGACGATCTGGCAACGGACGACGACCAAGATTCGACAACCTTTAAAAATAGAGTTTGGAATAGTTTTTGTGTCTGAATGAAAAAGGAGTACCATAATCCTAATCAACTTTACTTGAAATAGATGACCACCAACAAAGTCTCAATTGAGTTCAATAGCATCTACATGAACGCAACCCCTAATCCCCAAATGTGCAAATGAGATGGCTATCCTAGCAAAAATTCATCAGATTTATAAGGCGAAATACCTTTTGGCAATGAGGCGTTTTGGGGAGTAGTGAAGGGCAAACCAAAATGGCTTAATCTAAAAAGTGTTGATGATTATGCGAGCATGTCAAAACGGAATAAAATTTATGATTCAACCGACATTAAATCTTCTAATATGCGTATCGGGGGATTGACCTCAACAACGAAGATCCATATGAAGCTCCAACTATTCTTATGGGACAAGACAAAGCAAAAAGAAATCTAAAAGGAGCACAATGTTCATCAAGTGAAGTGGAAGAGATAAATAGCGACATCCAAGGGTTGGAAGCTAAACTTGATGGTTTTTTGTAATTGAAAAATGAAAAACAAAGGAACTGTACGTTAAAGCTTTCCTTAAACTCGGAAAAGAACTTGTCCGAAGAGGATCGTCGGATTCTCAACAATCCAAGGAAGGATATAGACAAATAATACAAGTAAGATATGTAGTCTTATTTTTATATCTTAAATGTAGTTTTAATTTATATTTTAAGTTTGCTAGTAAATCGTGTTTTAAATTTTAAGCCAAGTTTTTAGGTTTAAGTTTTTAGGTAGTCTCAAGTTTTTACTTTTTAAGCGTATTTTATGTTTTAAATTATTGAAACTTTTTTTATTAATATTTAAGTGTTTGCCTTTAAAAAATATAATTTATGCAATATTGACTATTTGTGTACTAAAAAATATAACTTATTTTAATTTGAAAGATAATTATATAATTAATTTAAATTTGAAAAAAATAATCGTAAATTAAAAATTATAATTTATTTAAATTTGAAAAAATTTGATGTAATTAATGTAAATATGAAAAAAGAGAATCATAAATTGGAAATATATAATTTATTTAAATTTGAAAAAAAAAACATATGATTTATTTAAATTTGAAAAAGAAATAAAAAAAAAACTTAATGCTTGGAATGCTACAACGACCTATGAAATGTTAAAAATAAGGTGCAAGCAAAATAATAGTAAAAAAAATAATATAACAAAATGTTAGGAGTGTTACTACTCCCTCTAACCTAACGAATTAATCTCGTAAGTAGTGCTATGCTCTAATTGGGAAAAAAAAATTTAGAAAAAAGAAAAATCTAAGTAAATTCTATCTATTAATAATTAAATACCAATCACTTCTACCTACAAAATACACAACAATATCAATTATTTTTCTCTACACTACACCACTTGACCAAAATGAAAAGACAAATATAAGGATTACTATTTTTAGGTTATAACTAATTTTTTAATTTAAACGTAATATTAAATTTAATATTATGTTTTGGTATTATTTTTATTTTTAATTTTAGTAATGTAACTAGAAAGTCACTTTCCCGGTTTCACGGTGGAGTCTACTTCCGTGGAGTACTATTGTAGATAAAAAAAACACATAAAAAAGGACCAAAGGTATGAATATTCTAAACTCGAATAAGCATAAACACATTAAAAAAAACTAAAAAAAATAAAAAATAAAACCACCTTGACAAATAGACAAACTCAAATTTATACCGTACGTGCATAAAATAAAAAAATACGTTTTCTAAATTAACAAACAAAAATTTTAAACTTACGTCAAAACGTTGACCATATTTAATTACACCGACATATACGTAAAACTAAACACGTAAAAATTAGCTTTTTAAAATTTAACGAATGATATAATTATGAAGAAAACCATAATATATATATATATATATATATATATATATATATATATATATATATATATATATATATGTGGGGATAAACACGCAATTTTAGAAAATTCGGTGGCGGAAGTGACATTTTAAAAGAAATTCAAAGTGGAGCCTCAAAGTGACATTTTAGAAACTAGTTATCACACCCCATTTTTACAGTTCCGTATGATTCAATATAAACCAATGTTTACAAAATTCGAAGTAGAAATTTATTACTCTTTAGCTCAAATACTCATAAACATGTAGGAAAAGCCAATGCGATTTCCGTAGATATATAGAATACATAAATTCGACTTCCTTTGAAGAAATTATGTTTTTTCGAAGTTTCACGATTAAACTAACACAACTCAATGTATTGTAAAAGTGAATTTTTGATAAATCACTTTTTAGCATAAGAGATGCAAACAAAAGTCATATTAGTTGTTAAACCAAGAGCGTGCGCATATAAAGAACATCTAAATCTGACTTCGTGAGAGGAATTTATGATTTTTTGAAGTTTCAACGCGAAATATAGGCATAGAAATCAAATCTTAGATCAATACATTATTTGGCAAAATAATCTAAACAATAATTGAAGATCACGTCGATATGATTCCGTCAATACCAAGACAGTAGGAAATGGAATTCGTATGTAGGAGTTATACTTTCTGTAACGATCTTTAACAATCTAAGCCTATCACAAATATAAATTTTTTGATAGACTGAGAATTAGCTATTGGGATCAAAAAGAAAGTTGTAGATATCTTTGAGAGATTTTCGGAAATATAAAGAACGTTGAAAACGGAGCTCCTATGACAAAGTTATGTCATTTTGAAAATCTAAAAATTGTGCACACGATGACTTAATACCATGAGAGAGCGCCACATGGCCATCTCAGGGAAGCCCTTTTCCTTTGAGACATAGTGATGTGGGTCCATGAGACATTGACATGTGGCATCATAGTAACGTGACAAGTAGCAAGCATTTAGAAGCATCGATGTCAATGAACCTGGAAGCGACACGTGGCTGAAGAAGGTTGGAGTCACCAACCCTGTATTACGCGACACGCCCTATCAGACCCCAACAAGCGACGAAAATATCCAGTAGTGTGGGGAAATTTGATATATATATATATATATATATATATATATATATATATATATATATATATATATATATATATATATATATATATATATATATATATAGAACAAGACACAAAAGTATATAACAAGTAGTACTTCTCTTTATTATAAATTATTTTGGGATTACATTGTTTAAAAGTCAAACATAGAACCTAAAATTTTCTAGAAATGATAAACGAATGGAACTAAACTCCAACAAGCTTTCTTGAAAATATCTTCCACCTCGGCACGACTATTCTCCACACTCATCTACCTGAGAATACATATATTTTGAAAACGTCAACATAAATGTTGTTGGCTGCACAATTTTTTATAGTTTTTGGCTTTTATTTGGCTTCATTAATTTAGGAATCCTTTTTCTTATAGAAAAACATTTCCTTAAGTATTTTATCAACCCTGGCTTACTAACTTTTTAGGATAACTAATGATCCTATCTTATTATCTCTTAGGATTTTTATTTATCCTAATTTTCTATCTTTGTAGGATATCTAACAACCCTAATGTATTTCATCTACCATCCTAAGGCGTCCCTAATGGTAGTCGGATTTATAAGGTGTTTGTAATGTATTACCATGAGCCTCCACAAATGACTCTGTTTGACTAATAATTGTCCCGCCACGACGCTTTATTGGACGTCGAATACTGGTTAATAAGAAAGTTATTATGCCAGGATTGTAGCCAACAATCGTAGGTGGGGGTGTTAATCCTTGTATAGATCTATGCATATATTTCTAGCTCTTGCAATATTAACGATTATAGGTACCAGGGAAGCCGAATTTAATCAATGCTATTAGATGAATATTAATAGCTCAATAATGCATTACGCTTTGGTATTTTATCTTTTATCTTTTATCATTTATCTTCTATCTTTTATCTTTCCTATACTTATCTTAATATAAACACGTTTAATAATATATTTGACTCCCAAAGGTAGGCCTCTGCAACCCTTTCTAATGAAGATGTCGAGATGAGTTGAGTAAATAATGATATCTTTTGATCTCATTATGATTTTGTGTATGTATACACACACACACACACACACACACACATATATATATATATATATATATATATATATATATATATCATACATATATACCCTAATTATCATTAATTTGATATCTGGATATTTGGACAGAGTAACGATTAGGTAAAGTGCATATCCCTATATTTGACGAGCATAACTTCTAGGTACTATGTTATCCTAGGTATTTGGTCATTATAAAATCTATGTATTATCTCTTCCTAGACTATTGGGCATCATAACTCTTAGGCATAACATCATAGCTTACAACAAGGTCATAATACATTTAAAATAGTGAAATATGGTTCGTGAACACACCCTAGTCGCATGAGACCTTTTATGCAGGGTTGAATTAGCTTGGAACTCCGGGGACCACTCTAAAGGTAGCATATTTGATATAAAGAGAGTGGGTGTTGATTGAAGGTGTAAGAATGTGCTCTGCACCGCCCTCTATTTATAGTCATGATCTAGGGTGTGTGCGTCGCACGTGATGATCATGGCTCCATCCAGAGAATGTCACATGTCACTTCCAAAATTGGCCACATCACTCGCAATCTACTCAAATATGGTGTCAGGTGCGTGACGTGCATAGATGCGCACCTCGCGTGCACAAAAAGATTTTGTAAAAATCATAACTTCTTCATGTGAGCTCTCATCTAAGTCCTCTTAATATCTACATGACGAGCTTAATGGGTACTACAACTCTCCTTTAGGTTGTTTTAGCTAGCTTTGACTTTCATTTTCATGCATAACCAGGGTAAAAATAAATGATTTTACAAAAATCATATCTCTCTCACACAGATACCGTGTTCGGAAAACTTTTTATATCTTAAGGAGTACCATGGATCTCCTTTTTGCACCTTTAGTCAAAACACAATCAATCTTTAAGTACCATTTTACCATAAATATTTCTATTTTTATCAACTCCATAACTTATTCCTTTAAATTTGGATTTTTATGAATCTTATATCATTGAGATCAAAATAATGAGTACCATCCAAATATGTTGACCAGTTTAGGAAATGGTACAACTTTTCGGATGTTAATTTTTTTTACCCTAATGGACGTTTTATCAAATAAATATAATGACACATTTGATTTTTTATTATCCTCAAAGTCAAGTATTACAATACTAAGCTATTACATCTATTTTCTATAAACATTCCTAATGTTGATTTGTGAAGAAAACCTATCGGTTGTCACAAACTCTCCTTGTTTTGGAAATTTCATCTCGAAATTTTATCTTGTCTGTGGGCTTCCTTCGAAAAAGTGAGGGTACTTACTCTTCTTTTGCTCCTCTCATCCCCATGTGTACTCTAGTCCTTGCTTAGGGTTCCATCGTACCTTGACAATGGGAATCCGACTCTACTTGATTCATTTGACCTCTCTGTACATTATTTTGACTCACTTTTCAACGAAGTTCAGTTCAGGGTTAACCTAAATTTCATCAAGTGGGATGACAAGAGTATCGTCGGAAAGGCACTTTTTAAGATTAGACGTATGGAAGATGTCATGCACGTTATTATGCTCTTGGGGTAACCTAAGTGAATAGGCAACAAGACTTATCTTGTCAAGGATTTCGAATGGTCCTATGTACCTTAGATTTAGTTTAACCCACTTTTAGAACCTTATAGCTATTTTCCAAGGATATAATTTGAGCATCACCCTATCTCAGACTTGGAACTCGAGGGGCTTACACCTTATGTCGGCATAGCTCTTGTGACCGTCATGTGCTACCTTCAAGTAATCTCTTATTTATAGTATCTTTTCAGTTGACATGTGGATGATCTATGGGCCTGTTCATAGGGTACCATGAAATTTTCTTTGCCAGTTAGGTAACACCAACTTCCGTCCACCAAATAGGAGATTGACATTTTTGGTTGTATAGTTATTCACACGCTGCTGCTTTGATGCTCGTATGATAGCTATTATTGTATGAAAACTCAACTAGAGGACAGTGATTATCCCATACACTTTAGAAATCTATCACACTTGCTCTGAGCATGTCTTCCAACATTTAGATGATCCTTTCACTTTGACCATGGTTTTGTGGATGATAAGTTCTACTCATATCCATGCGTTTACCAAGTTACTTTTGCAAACTCTACCAGAAGCAAAAGGTAAACCTATTGTCTCTATCATAGATAATAAATAAGGGTACCCCATGCAATTTGATGATCTCTCTAAGGTACGTCCTGGTCAGCTTCTCCATCTTAATAGTCTCTTTTATTGTTATGAAGTTGGAAGAATTGGTTAATCTTTCGACACCTACCCAAATAGTCTCATAGTTAGTAGTAGTCTTTAGTAATTTGGTAACAAAATCCATTGCAATCAGCTCCCACTTCCACTTGAGAATCTATGGTTGGCGCAATAATCCTGATGATCGTTGATGTTTTTCCTTGACCATGGAACATTTTAGGCATTTACTTACGTAGGTCGCAACCAGATATTTTTTGGTTGAAGCCTTCATGTTTGGCCACTAATAGAGGGCCTTTAGGTCTAGATACATCTTATATGCTCCAGGATAGATGGAATATCTACTCGTATGGGCCTCATTTTGAACTAGATTTTTGATCACTCCAAATGTCGAAACCTATACTTGGTTAATGAAATATCTCGTTCTATCATCCTTGATCTTGAGTTGTCTTTCTATTCCTGTGAGGCCTTCTTCTTTAGCATTTCCTTATGTTAAAGCCTCGAGTTGAGCACTTCTAATCTATGAGATTAGGTTAGAATAAATTGCCATCATAAGTACTTTGACTCTAAAAGGTTTAACTTGTTCTTTATGGCTCAAGGCATCGACTACGACCTTAGCCTTTCATAGGTGATAACGAATCTCACAATCATAGTCATTTAGAAACTCTAACCATCTTCTTTGTCTCATGTTGATCTCTTTCTGATTGAATATGTAATATAGACTCTTGTGATCCAAGTATACTACCCACTTTGTTCCGTAAAGGTAATGTAGCCAAATATTCAGGGAAAAAACTATTGCTCGCAACTCTAAGTTGTGGGTGGCGTAGTTATTCTCATATAACTTGAGTTGTCATGAGGCATAAGCTATGACCTTCTCCTTTTGCATTAATATATAAGCCAACCCTGATTTAAAGCATTACACTATAATTCTAAGTCATCAGTACCTTCTAGAAGGGATAGTATCGGTGGTGTTTCATTTTGGTCTCCCTAAACGAGCTTCATTACTTTTTGGCTTAATGTTGTGAGGGGTTTGGTTATGCGAGAGAAATTTTCTATAAATCTCTGATAATATGTAGGTAGTCCTAAAAATTGACAAAGCTCAGTTGGCATCTTGGGCGCTTCCTAATTCTTTACCACTTCAAACTTAGAATGGTCGAAATGAACTCATCTGTTGCTTACCACATGCCCAAGAAAGTGTAATTATTTTACCCAGAATTCACACTTAGAGAATTTTACATACAACTTTTGTTTCCTTAAGAGCTCTAGGATCACTCGAAGACGTTACCCATGCTCTTCCTTGTTTCGTAAGTGTACCAGAATATCACCAATGAATAAAATCACAAATTTATCCAAGTACGGCTTGCACACTCAATTCATGAGATCCATAAAAACAGATGAGGCCTTAGTCAATGTAAAAGGCATGACTAAGAACTCATAATGACCATAGCGCGTCCTAAAAGCAATCTTTGGAATGTCCTCTTCCATGACTCGAAGTTGATGATATCCCGATCTCAATTCGAACATAGATAATTAACTGGATCCTTGTAGTTGATCAAAGAGATTGTCTATTCAAGGTAGTGCATATCTATTATTAATGGTCATTTTATTTAGTTCCCTATAGTCTATGCACATTTGAAAAGATTCATCCTTCTTCTTCACAAATAGAATGGGTGATCCCTAAGGCGAGAAGCCTCATCTAATGAAACCCTTTGTCAAGTAGTTATTGTAGTTGGATGGAGAGATCTTAGATCTCCGATAGTGCCAATCTATATGGAGACTTTGCTACTGGGGCCACTCCCTGAAGTAAATCGATTAGAAACTCTACTTGTCGAGCTGGCGGTAGACCTAGTAGATCCTCTGGGAATACATCAGGGTAATTACACACCTAAGGTAGTTCATCAGTAATTTTCATCTTATTCTCCTTCCTATCGATAATATGGGCTAATATGGCGAAATACTTTTTCACCAAGTATTTTTTGGCCTTCATGCAGGAGATGATCATAAGATTTCTACTGGGTTTATCACCTTATATGGTTAAGGATTCTCCGTTTGGTAGGAGTAGACGTAAGGATTTCTCAAAGCATAACACTTCGACGTGGTTTAAGGATAACCAGTCCATACCGATGATGACATCGAAACTTCTAATGACCATTGGCATAAGGTCGACAAGAAAATTATGATTATTTGATGTTAAGGTACAGTTCCTAAGTAACTCTTGAGATACTACCGACTTGGCTGTTAGCAATTTCTAATCTATAGGCTTCCTTAAGTTTACTAGATGGGTGATCTAGCAATTTCCTAAATTCGGGAGTAACATAGCTTCTATCAACATCGGTATCAAAAACTATATTTTCATATAATTTATTAATTTGGAACGTAGCTGTAACTACTAATGGATATAGGATAGCTTCTCTGGATCCTATAACAAACTCTCTGCTTCTAGAATTACCTACCTGACCCTTTAGCTTTGGACGATCCATCTTGATGTGTCCAACTTCCTTACACTAATAGCACATTCGGCTATCTATTGTTGTGGTTCCCTAATTGGGTGGGGTTTTACATTTTTTGGCAAGATGCACTTTCTTGTTCTAGTTGGTGCAGACCCAACATGATCCATTTTGATGAAACCCACACTCATAGAATCTAGGGCTACTTCCAAAGGTAGTACCTATCGAGGGTGTTGAAACTGTAACACTTGAATCAATCATGGACCATCATCCCACTCTGAATCTCTTGATTGGTCACACTAAATTCTAGTCTCTTGGCGCTGTCGAAAGTGGTTCACTTTGAGGCAGTGACTAATCCTAGGATAGGCTGAGGAAAACCCCAAATATACCTCTATATCTTCTTATATTCCGGAGTGACCATCCCATGACATGAGGTGGAAGGTCATTCAAAAGGCTAATATAGGTGGCAAAATCAGTTTTTAGCATCATCAGATTGCACAACTCCTACTCCAGCTTCTGTATCTCCTCACCTAGACATTACTCTTCAATCATGAGTTGCTTTAACTCACTCTACGATATGGTGTTTTCTACATTAATGCCCATCATCTTTGTGTAACTGGTCCACCAATTTAGGGCTTCGTCTACCAGGGTGCAGGCACCGAACATGACTTTATAGTCTTCAGGACAAAATCTTTTTTCAATTCATGTAATCAACCAAACTATGCCCTCGTTTTCATGAAATGTTTTTGGGATTACTGTCCATCAATCTTTATATGAACACACTCTAGTCGAATGATCTAGGAAATGATAGGGGTGAGGCTGCCCTCTTGCTGGATGGCATGGGAATGAATTTTATGGTGGTAGTGATAATCCTGGGTCCCAAAATATGAATACCAAGAGAGGATAGGCGAAGTAGAGAAAAATTCTCTAGGTATGAGTCCAACTTAATGGGGTGGTCCACCTGAGTCTCCTTACAATTCTAGTGGGAAGATGAATCTAGGTGGGGTGACTGTCTATAGGTACTCCATCAATCTCATTTCCAGGCTCCTCATCCTCATCTCAGGTATCTTCATCATCTTCAAATGGTTCCTTGTAAGCTAATATCAGGGTAGACGGTAGGGTCATAGTTGGATCGTAATTGCTCTCTTTCTCATGTGTGCATGGAACCACTTAATCTTCTTCCAAATAAGGATGTGACACCCAATCCCATATATCCTCCATATCGCTCCGATTTGCATAAGAAATCAAATAAGAAGATGTTTATGAAAAATAATATTTAATACATATGATTTCCTATTATAGTGTGTGTGTGTGTGTGTGTGTGTGCGTATATATATATATATATATATATATATATATATATAGAGAGAGAGAGAGACAGAGAGAAACTAGATATTATTGTATCTTATGTAACTTTCTATATGGGAGGTATGTCGTATGCCTGTTCTATTCCAGATATCCTCAAGGTGTACCATCCTTTTACACTAGGTCTAGATCTGAGGCTCTACTCTTCAGGAAGTCAATATGCTCACTGATTCGAAGATCCTTTAGTCGTATGCCTTTTCCTTATCTCTTAACTAGGTGTACTAAACTATTGATCCATCATTCCTCAACCTTTTTTGACTGTCAACTACAACATCCAGGTTTAGGCGTGCGTCAGTCAGACCATAATAAAATTTTGTTGCACATTCTATGTCTAGTTGTGGCACGATTGTAGTACTAGACTAACCCTAGGATTCGTTTTTTACCTAAAATCTTAAGTTATGACTTGAATGGATGGTTTTTTATAATACAAGGGTGTATTTAAAAGAGTTTACAAAACTCTTTATCTTATTAGTGTTTGATTAAGGAATTTTATTAATTCTATGTTTATGCAGTCAAAACTACTAAGCAAGGATTAACCATGTAGGAAAAGTTGGAGGGCATGACCATTTTAGCATATAGCTGTTCTAAAATCCAGCAACACAAACAACAATTTTTCGAGCTAAGGCACCTTTCCTATAAGTTGTCCATCCATACGGTAATTAATAATAATAATTTTATGAGGTTGAACTAATTCCGAGTTTTATGGCCTAGGTTATAGTTGTAGTTCCTAAGCAATTACCAATTCGCCATAACCTGTAGCTTTGGTAACCGTCACACACCTGACCTACGGCGAAAAAGTCGAGCGGTAGGAACGTGGGGAAATTGGATCGATGCATATATATATATATATATATATATATATATATATATATATATATATATATAACAAAACACAAAAGTATATTACAAATAATACTTTTATTTTATATATATATATATATATATATATATATATATATATATATATATATAACAAAACACAAAAGTATATTACAAATAATACTTTTATTTATTATAAATTATTTTGGGTCTAGATTATTTAAAAGTCAAGCACACAATCTAAACATTTCTAGAAACGATAAATGAATGGAACTAAACTCCAACAAGCATCCTAGAAAATCTCCTACACCTCGGCACGACAATCCTCCATACTCATCTTTCTGAGAATACATGTATTTTGTAAACATTAAATAATGTTAGTGAGTGCACAGGTTTTTATAGTTTTTGGCTTTTATTTGGCTCTATTAATTTAAGAATCATTTTTCTTACAGAAAAACATTTAATAAAGTATTTTATCAATCCTAGCTTACTATCTTTTTAGGATATCTAACGATCGTATCTTTTTATCTTTTAGGATGTTTTATTTATCCTAATTTTCTATCTTTCTAGGATATCTGCCAACCGTAATGTATTTTATCTACCATTCTAAGGCGCCCATAGTGGTAGTTGGATATCTAAGGTGTTTGTAATGTATTACTATGAGGCCCTATAATCGATGTTGTGTGACTAATAATGGCCCCGACATGATGCTTCATCAGACGTTGAATTGCAATTAATAAGAAAGTTATCATATTGGAATTGTAGCTAACAATTACACATAGGGTGTCAATATTCATATATATATATATATATATATATATATATATATATATATATATATATACATATCTTTCTATCTCTCACAAGATTAATGATTATAGATACTCGGGAAGTCGAATTTAATCAATGTTATTGGATGAATATTAACAACCCACTAACATATTATCATTAGGTATTTTCTCTTTTATCTGTCATCATTTATCTTCTGTCTTTAATCTTTCCTATAATTATCTTAATATAAACATATTTAATTTTATATTTGATATTTATATCTTTTGATATCATAATATATATATATATATATATATATATATATATATATATATATATACACACACATATATATATACATATATACCTAATTATGGTTAATTTGATAATCTATTTTTGGATAGAATAATGATTAGGTGTAGTGCATATCCCTATATTTGACCAACATAATGATGGGTTTTGAGCATTCTAACACTTCCTAAGTGTACATGCAACCCTAATAACCTTGGATCTATGTTTGTCTAATTATCATGCAAAGTTGAATTCCAAGGCTATATTCCTATCTAGCATACATGGGGAACAATTTTAACTTGAATGATAGATAGAATAACTTACCTTGTTGTTGCTTGTGTTCCTTGAAACCTTATGAGCCTAGCACCCCAAGTGTGATGCCTCAAATGCTTCACACAACACCAAATGCTCTTGGAAAAACTTATGAGAGAATACACACTTCTTGAAATCGGCCAAGCCCTCTTGTTTCCTTAGTGTAGCCGATTTTGGTTGTGAATGTGATCCTTATATAGTGTTGACACATCTAGGGTTACACCATGTAAACCCTAATGTGTCATGAGTCTTCATTTCCATGACCCATGGGTTTGTAACTCCCATGGAGCATCCATGGAGCATCCTATGGGTGGAACCCAACTTGATAATCCATGGAGCCTCTTAGCCCACTATACAAGATATCGATGATTTACATAATCAACCCATATATTTAGTTAGTTATCTTTTGATCACTTAATTAATTCTAAATTAATTCTTGATCAAACTAATCAAATAATATTATTAATATATTAGAACTTATAATATATTAATAATCTCCAAGTGTTATTTCTCTCATTTAGTCTATCCAATTGCATGGTGCCATGCAACCCAAATGGACCATGCCGGGTCGGGTCAAGTACATACCAGAAATAGGTATGGACTTAGACACCTTATCCAACAGTCTCCCACTTGGATAAGTCTAATAACTATTACTGCAAGTATGACTTCAGGAACCGATCGGCAATCGTAGCTCTTTTCAAGGTTTCTCGGAATTGAGAAGATGATGGTACGCCATTTAAGATAAGTGATCATATAATCCTCTGTTCTAGATATCAGTCAGACAAATACATGGAACAATGTCTTACTTATTGTCCAACAGTTTGTTTCCCGATTTTCGATTTGTTTGACAAAGAACTTAATTGAACACATCAACTTAGTTCTGACCGGGCCCGGTACATGGGTGAAAACAAAATCATCGAGGGGCCCAGATATCAGCTTCTAATCTAAGAAGGAACAGATAAAATTCGACTCATATGTTTGTTCTACCACTCATTGAATTACACACAAGAGCACGATTTATAACATCGAGTTACCAATGCGTTTTCGTACAATCAATGCATAACCAACTTGTAAGTAACAAATCATATCTCTAGGTTTGAAGACTTATATGATATTACCGTCTCACGATCACTCGAGATAGAATTCCATGAAGTGATTCCAGTGAGCGTGGGTTGAGTCCCATGCTCAGAACTTATGAGCACCCATGATTGTTGTAGCCTTGTCTAACACCTTAGACCTCTGCAACCAATCATGACAGTCTTTATTCATACCTACTTCCGACATATGACCGACTGTGGAGGTTTGAATAATATGTTATACCAAACAAAATTATTCTGGAAGTCAAAACATGCAAAAGAAATATATTAAACGATTGACAAGAGATAGCAACACTTTACTCATAAATAAAACACCTTTTATTCATCATCTAATGTCAATTACACTTTACAATTTTCGAGGTTATCTAACTACTAAATCTGATATCATCCTTCAGCCCTATGCTCCGAGCATGCTGGAGATGCTTAACCCGAGTCAGTCCCTTCGTGAGGGGTCTGCTGGGTTCTCATCCGATGATACCCTCTTTGCCACGAGGAGTCCTTCTTCTATTCGATGTCTAATAAAATGGTATTTTCCGTCGATGTGTCTGGATCTCCCGTGATCCCTTGGTTCCTTGGCTAAGGCAACAACGCTTTCACTATCACAGAAAATTTCCATTGGCTCTTTAATACCTGGTACAACTCCAAGGTCTCCGATGAAGTTCTTTAGCCATATAGCCTCCTTTTCCGCCTCGCTTGCTGCAATATACTCTGATTCACAAATAGGGTCTGCCACTGTCTCTTGCTTGGAACTCTTCCAAGAAATTGCTCCTCCATTTAGGGTAAAGACCCAGCCTGACTGAGAGCGGAAATTATCCCTATCAGTCTGGAAGCTAGCATCACTATACCCTACAACTCTCAAGTCATCACTCCCACCGAGGGTAAGGACCCAGTCCTTAGTCCTTCGTAGGTACTTGAGAATATTCTTTACCGTAGTCCAGTGTGCCTTGCCAGGGTTCCCCTAAAACCTGCTAACCATGCTCAGGGCAAAGGCTACATCAGGTCGAGTACACGTCATAGCATACATGATCGAACCTACAGCCGAAGCATAAGGTATTCGACTCATTTCTGCTATCTCAGCCTCAGTGCTAGGGCTTTGTGTCTTACTCAATTTGGCGTTACTCTGGATGGGTAACTCTCCTTTCTTGGAGTCTTGCATGCTGAATCTTTTCAGCACCTTATCCAAGTAGGTACTCTGACTAAGTCCAATTAGTCTTTTACTCCGATCTCTCAAGATCCTTATCCCTAAAATATAGGCAGCTTCACTAACGTCCTTCATAGCGAAACACTTTCCAAGCCAGGACTTTACTTCCTGCAGGGTTGGAATGTCGTTTCCTATGAGTAGTATGTCATCCACATACAATACCAAAAAGCTAACTATACTCCCACTAGCCTTGATATACACACAAGATTCATCTTCACTCCTAGAAAAGCCAAATTCCTTAACCTTTTCATCAAAGCAAAGATTCCATCTGCGAGGTGCTTGCTTTAATCCATAGATGGATTTCACAAGCTTACACACTCTATTAGGGTACTCGTTGCTGACAAAACCCTCTGGCTGACTCATGTAAACATCTTCAGCCAACTTTCCATTAAGGAAAGCGGTTTTGACATCCATTTGCCATGTTTCATAGTCATGAAATGAAGCTATGGCTAACAGAACCCGAATAGACTTAATCTTGGCTACCGGAGAAAAGGTCTCATCATAATCCACTCCAGGAATTTGAGAGAAGCCCTTTGCAACCAGTCTAGCCTTATAAGTGTGTACTTTACCATCCATGTCGGTCTTCTTCTTGAAGACCCATTTGCACCCTACAGTCTTACGACCTGGTACATTCTCAACCAAGTTCCAAACTTGGTTGTCATACATGGATTGTATCTCGCTATCCATAGCCTCTTTCCATTTAGCAGACTCGGGGCCTGCCATGGCTTCTTCGTAGCTGTTAGGGTCATCTTGACTTACTAGTATCCCATCACTAATAAGTGTCTCACCTTTTGCAGTAATATGGAATCCATAGTAATGCTCAGGTGCACTCCTAACTCTCGTGGAACGTCTCAGAGGTACAGATTCGTCAATTGGCTCAACAGGAGTTTCCTCCTCAAGTTGAGGGCTAGAGTTTGAAGTTCCTTCACCACTTGACTCTTGAATTTCTTCAAGATCAATTTGCCTCCCACTGTCTCCTTGGATTATAAACTCTCTTTCTCAAAAGACTCCTCTTCTTGCTACAAAGACCACATTGTCACTAGGTGTGTAGAAGAGGTAACCAATGGATTGCTGTGGGTAGCCGATGAAAATACACCTCTCGCTTCGAGGTTCGAGCTTATCATGAGTCTCGCGTCTCACGAAAGCCTCGCAACCCCAAATCTTCATGTGGTCTAGTTTAGGTACTTTACCAGTCCACATCTCGTGAGGCGTTTTGGCAACTTTCTTTGTAGGGACTAGATTAAGGATATGGGCGGCAGTCTCTAAGGCATACCCCCAGAATGAGATTGGTAGCGAAGCTCGACTCATCATGGAACGAACCATGTCCAACAAGGTTCGATTACACCTCTCAGCCACACCATTCAACTGCGGTGTCCTGGGAGGTGTCAATTGTGAGACAATCCCACATTCCCTTAGATAGTCGAGGAACTCTGAACTAAGATACTCACCACCTCGATCGGATCGAAGCATCTTAATGTTCCTGCCCAATTGATTCTCGACTTCCTGTTTAAATTCCTTAAACTTCTCGAAAGTCTCTGACTTATGCTTGATTAAGTAGACATATCCATATCTACTGTAATCATCAGTAAAAGTAAAATAATAACGATTAGCATCCCTTGTGGCATGTTTGAATGGTCCACACACATCCGTGTGTATAAGGTCCAAGAAACCTTCACCCCTTTCACACGAGCCTGTGAAGGGTGACTTTGTTATTTTTCCATGTAAGCATGATTCGCAACTATCATCTGACTTTAGGTCAAACGACTCCAAGACTCCATCCTTTTGGAGTTGGCCTATGAATTTCTTGCTTATATGTCCAAGACGACAATGCCATAATGATGCTTTATCCAAGTTATTATTATTAGGAGAATCAATACACAAAACATTATTTCCTGAGTTATCTACAACAGATACAACTTCATACACACCATCACAAGGTAATGCTTTAAAATAAAGAACATTATTAAAGAAAGCATTAATCGAACCAACTTCATTATCAAATGAAAAGGTGAAACCTTGTTTGTACAATGCATGAAAGGAAATAATATTTCTTGCCATTTCTGGCGAATAACAACATTTATTCAAATCTAAATTTAACCCACTACTTAGCGATAAAGTATAAACTCCAATCTTGGTGACATGTGTAACTTTCCTATTCTCTATGATTAAGTTTATTCTTCCTTGCTCCACATTCTCACTTCTTCCTAGTCCCTGCAAGTCACAACAAATGTGAATACCACAACTGGTATCAAGGACCCAAGATTTCGAATGGGGTGAGTTATTAGAAATTATAGTGTAAATACCTGCATGGTTGGGTTTAACTTTCCCATCTTTCACATCTTGTTGGTATTTTGGGTAGTTCCGCTTCCAATGTGATTTTTCATGGCAATAGAAGCATTCAGCCTCTTTTGGGTCAGAAGAAGGAGTGACAAAACCTTTCTTGGTTCCACTTGAAGAAGAGCCATCAAGGGTCCTAACCTTGGTACCCTTCGAAGAACTCTTTTTCTTCTTCCCTTGACTTTTCCCGATTGCCAAAACCGGAGTGGAGTTTGGAGTAGGAGTGTTAACAACCGACTTCCCCTTACGACCTGATTTTGTGATCTTGAGAAGTCCCTGAAGTTTGCTGAGTGTGACCTCTTCCTTATTCATGTCATATGTCATGCGGAATTGATCATAGCACGATGGTAAGGAGCGCAAAATTATATCTATTGCAAGCTCGCCAAGGAAGTTCACATTAAGCTTCAACAATCGATCCACATACCTTTGCATTTTCTGCATGTGGCTCGTGACGGAATCCCCGTCCTTAATCATGGTTGTTATCATGGAGCAGATGATTTCGTACCTCTCTTGTCGTGCACTTTGATGGTATCTTTCCATCAAATCTTGGTGCATTTCATAAGGGTAGAAATCCTCATAGGACTTTTGGAGTTCTGCTGTCATTGTGGCCATCATGATGCATGCTACTTTGGTAGCATCCCTTTCATGTGCCTGAAAGTCAGCGATCTCCTGAGGAGTTGCAGTGGTCTCATCAATCTCCTTAAGCTCCTTGTCGAGGACATATTCTTTGTCCTCGTACCGGGTAATCATTCTGATGTTTCTGATCCACTCATTGAAGTTGGATCCATCAAAAGTGACTTTCCCACACAAGCTCATAAGAGCAAAGGAGCCATTAGGATTCGAGCCAGAAGCAGCATTGTTTGAAGACATCTGAAGGAAGAGGACAAGATTAGTTTAGATATTAGGAGTGTCCTTAATAAAACACCCAAATGTAATATTAAGGCTTGGATGCAATCACAATATATTATAACTTAGAAGAGGTATGCCATAATACAAGCTATAACATATTTGAAAGGTAGGTGAATGACGATTCACCAATTTCCACCACGAAAACCGAAATATTAGATATTAGGTTTTATGATTGGTTCTTAGAAATTCCTAGATTATTTGAGATTCAATGAACTTTTCAAAGGCATGTTTCAATCTCGAGTGTGCCCTCCAAGTTTTGTGACTGGGATACCGAGGATCACAAAACGAGGTGTGAAGTAACCATGCAAATCACTTGGTACCCTTAAAGTTTATCACTCAATCGATGTGCCGGTAAACCATACACGCTCCACCGATACTATAATAAACCTTAAGTCACCCTTTACCTACCTTGTTAAGTCCAAGTTAGTGTGCTGGTTAACCACACACGCTCCACCAACGACTTAGACAAAGTGTAAAGTGTAATTTCATGGATTAGCACCTTATTCACATTTTTCCTAAAGTAACTAAGATTGGGAATTTAATTAAACATTTAGTTACTTTATAATATTCATCATACTTTGAATGAGAATTTATAAGTCCTTGTCTTACCCATTCGGCTAACGACCCTCCACCAGTCAAGCAAGCGGTGGGTGAGAGTAGACACCCATTAAGTCACCATTTTATAGGCAACAACCTTATACCCACCTTATAGACCGGCTTCGTGAATGAGGCGTACTAGCGGTAAGACGACTTTGTGCTTATACATATATATATATATATATATATATATATATATATATATATATATATATAATTATTAAATCATCATAATATAAGTATAAGGGTTGAATTTTAGCTTTTAAAATTCTAGGGGTTGGAACTAAAGTTTTAACTTAACTTTACTTGTTCCAAAACTTGAGGGCAAGTTTTGTAACTTTCAAAACTTTTCATTTCTTGTTACTTATGAGTTTAATAGAGTAATAAAATGAAGACTCTTCATTTTCTAACTCTTGTGTTCTTTTAATGGTTTTAATTCAAGTGTGACTCTTGGTTTTCCATAACTTGAGGACAAGTTATGGACTCCATTAAAACACATTATGATCAAGAATTAATCTACCACATGGGTTACAAATAATTCCTATGATCATCTAAAACATCATAAGAACAAGAACATGAATATGAACACAGTCAAAAATCAAAATTACACTTAAAACTTTGTAATTTTGATAACTAGTTGTTCTAAATGAATTAGAAAGAACATTACACCATCAAAAAGTTTTCAAGAACCAAAACAGTTTACGGTAATGTTTCTAGTCCATTTCCAACAACTAAAGTCGAAATTCTGCAACCTGTCGACCCTACTCGCCGAGTGCATGAACTTACTCGCCGAGTTGGTTGAAGATACACGTGAACTCGACGAGTCCCCCTTATGGAATCGACGAGTCCATTCGTAGACAGCAAGATTTTCGACTTTTTTCAACTTTTAAGCACAAATAAAAAGAAAACAAACCTAGCTCTGATACCACTGATGGGTTTTGAGCATTCTAACACTTCCTAAGTGTACATGCAACCCTAATAACCTTTGATCTATGTTTGTCTAATTATCATGCAAAGTTGAATTCTGAAGAGGCCTTTAGATCAATCGATATATCAAACAAAGACAATAAATAAGAACAAGAGAAATTCACGAAGAAAAACTTTCACTAAGAAAGATAATCTCACAAAGAGATTATCGTGTGCACAAAGCGACGATTAGGGTTTGTGAAAGCGTGCAAATTCACAAACCTGTACAAGATAATATATACTATTATTCTAGACAATCCCTACAATTCAGGGATACGCTAGCTAATAAATCAAGATAACTAAGGAAACAGAATAAATACATGATTTGTTACAATGCAGTGAATAAACTAAACTAATACAAACTGAGCAGTTACACGCTGGTGCTGATGCTGAGACATGTGCTGACACTGAGTCTGTTTTAAAAATAATCATATTTCAAGGTTTGACCTTACAATCTCCCCTAATATGATGATGTTCAAAACAAACTAAATAAAGACACCTCTGGAAAGAAATTCTTCATACTCAGCTTCAGCTTCAATTTTAACTGGCCAGTAAGGACTGTCCAGCAATTCCTGTCTTCTGTTCAGCAGCTCCATGGCAATAAGAATGTGAAATTCTCCGGATAGATCTTGATGACTCATGCACATTTGCCTTAAGCCAACAAGGTGAGTGGTTGGAGCCTTTGGGATCTCAGTAGTTCGTTGAAAGCACATCCTCCTATTTTTGTCTAGATAGAACATCCCATGTTCAGGAGCTGAGATGAATTGATCCTGAACCGGATCAACACCTAGAGGAAGTGAATTGTTAATTACACCAGCACCAAAGTCTAGAACCAATACATCTTCACCATCAACACGAAACTTGGTTCTTCGAGATCTAGGGACTGACGACCTTTGGCCTTGATGTTGAGGTCGTTCTTTAGGAACAAGATCCAAACGCTAAACTTTCTTGATCAGCAGATGAAGAGCACAGGTCAGTTCTGAAGAGTGAGCTGAGGTTTGCTTGGATGCAAGATCGAGCAGTTTCATCCATTCCGAATACCCATATCTAATCAGCTCATCCCTCTTGACAACTTCAGTATATGAGTGCTGAGGACCTTGACGAGTGATCAGCAACGTAAGGATTTTCTCGTTTCAAGGTTTAGAAGCTTTGACTTTGATGATCTTATCTCCACACATTCACCGATTAAAAACATCTTCAAATCTCTTTCGATCAATCCGGTCAAGAACATTGTCAATCTTAGGCTTGCTAGAGCTAGGAGGAGGTTGAGAAGACTGAGCCTTGGACTGAAATTCCAGGAACTTCTGCATCTGAGCTTCACAAGATCCCTTAGCTTGAAGTTTGTGCTGAATAAGAGATTCATCAGCTTGAGCAATGTTCTTTAGAAGCTGAGCTCGATTGGCTTTATCAAGAATTTGCTTGACTTGATCAGGGGACATGTTCCATTCAGTGGCAAGGTTTGAAATACTGACAATGGACTTGGGTTTCTTCACAGTTGAAGAAGTATCAGTTTGAGAATGATCCAAGTCAGTATCTGCTACCTTCCGCTTTCGAGACAGCGGATGAGATTCTTCACTGGCAATGTCCGAATCCTCTCCTTGGACCGGAATGATGGGATCAGCAATAGGATCGGTTAATATCGGATGAGATTCTTCACGGAGTCCTGCATGCTGAATCTTTTCAGCACCTTATCCAAGTAGGTACTCTGAGTAAGTCCAATTAGTGTTTTACTCCGATCTCTCAAGATCCTTATCCCTAAAATATAGGCAGCTTCACCAAGGTCCTTCATAGCGAAACACTTTCCAAGCCAGGACTTTACTTCCTGCAGGGTTGGAATGTCGTTTCCTATGAGTAGTATGTCATCCGCATACAATACCAAAAAGCTAACTATACTCCCACTAGCCTTGACATACACACAAGATTCATCTTCACTCCTAGAAAAGCCAAATTCCTTGACCTTTTCATCAAAGCAAAGATTCCATCTGCGAGGTGCTTGCTTTAATCCATAGATGGATTTCTCAAGCTTACACACTCTATTAGGGTACTCGTTGCTGACAAAACCCTCTGGCTGACTCATGTAAACATCTTCAGCCAACTTTCCAATAAGGAAAGCGGTTTTGACATCCATTTGCCATATTTCATAGTCATGAAATGCAGCTATGGCTAACAGAACCCGAATAGACTTAATCTTGGCTACCGGAGAAAAGGTCTCATCATAATCCACTCCAGGAATTTGAGAGAAGCCCTTTGCAACCAGTCTAGCCTTATAAGTGTGTACTTTACCATCCATGTCGGTCTTCTTCTTGAAGACCCATTTGCACCCTACAGTCTTACGACCTGGTACATTCTCAACCAAGTTCCAAACTTGATTGTCATACATGGATTGTATCTCGCTATCCATAGCCTCTTTCCATTTAGCAGACTCGGGGCCTGCCATGGCTTCTTCGTAGCTATTAGGGTCATCTTGACTTACTAGTGTCCCATCACTAATAAGTTTCTCACCTTCTGTAGTAATATGGAATCCATAGTAATGCTCAGGTGCACTCCTAACTCTTGTGGAACGTCTCAGAGGTACAGATTCGTCAATTGGCTCAACAGGAGTTTCCTCCTCAAGTTGAGGGCTAGAGTTTGAAGTTCCTTCACCACTTGACTCTTGAATTTCTTCAAGATCAATTTGCCTCCCACTGTCTCCTTGGATTATAAACTCTCTTTCTCGAAAGACTCCTCTTCTTGCTACAAAGACCACATTGTCACTAGGTGTGTAGAAGAGGTAACCAAAGGATTGCTGTGGGTAGCCGATGAAAATACACCTCTCGCTTTGAGGTTCGAGCTTATCATGAGTCTCGCGTCTCACGAAAGCCTCGCAACCCCAAATCTTCATGTGGTCTAGTTTAGGTACTTTACCAGTCCACATCTCGTGAGGCGTTTTGGCAACTTTCTTTGTAGGGACTAGATTAAGGATATGGGCGGCAGTCTCTAAGGCATACCCCCAGAATGAGATTGGTAGCGAAGCTCGACTCATCATGGAACGAACCATGTCCAACAAGGTTCGATTACGCCTCTCAGCCACACCATTCAACTACGGTGTCCTGGGAGGTGTCAATTGTGAGACAATCCCACATTCCCTTAGATGGTCGAGGAACTCTGAACTAAGATATTCACCACCTCGATCGGATTGAAGCATCTTAATGTTCCTGCCCAATTGATTCTCGACTTCCTGTTTAAATTCCTTAAACTTCTCGAAAGTCTCTGACTTATGCTTGATTAAGTAGACATATCCATATCTACTGTAATCATCAGTAAAAGTAAAATAATAACGATTAGCATCCCTTGTGGCATGTTTGAATGGTCCACACACATCCGTGTGTATAAGTTCCAACAAACCTTCACCCCTTTCACACGAGCCTGTGAAGGGTGACTTTGTCATTTTTCCAAGTAAGCATGATTCGCAACTATCATCTGACTTTAGGTCAGACGACTCCAAGACTCCATCCTTTTGGAGTTGGCCTATGAATTTCTTGCTTATATGTCCAAGACGACAATGCCATAATGATGCTTTATCCAAGTTATTATTATTAGGAGAATCAATACACAAAACATTATTTCCTGAGTTATCTACAACAGATACAACTTCATACACACCATCACAAGGTAATGCTTTAAAATAAAGAACATTATTAAAGAAAGCATTAATCGAACCAACTTCATTATCAAATGAAAAGGTGAAACCTTGTTTGTACAATGCATGAAAGGAAATAATATTTCTTGCCATTTCTGGCGAATAACAACATTTATTCAAATCTAAATTTATCCCACTACTTAGCGATAAAGTATAAACTCCAATCTTGGTGACACGTGTAACTTTCCTATTCCCCATGATTAAGTTTATTCTTCCTTGCTCCACATTCTCACCTCTTCCTAGTCCGTGCAAGTCACAACAAATGTGAATACCACAACCGGTATCAAGGACCCAAGATTTCGAATGGGGTGAGTTATTAGAAATTATAGTGTAAATACCTACATCGTTGGGTTTAACTTTCCCATCTTTCACATCTTGCTGGTATTTTGCGCAGTTACGCTTCCAATGTGATTTTTCATGGCAATAGAAGCATTCAGCCTCTTTTGGGTCAGAAGAAGGAGTGACAAAACCTTTCTTGGTTCCACTTGAAGAAGAGCCATCAAGGGTCCTAACCTTGGTACCCTTCGAAGAACTCTTTTTCTTCTTCCCTCGACTTTTCCCAATTGCCAAAACCGGAGTGGAGTTTGGAGTAGGAGTGTTAACAACCGACTTCCCCTTAAGACCTGATTCTGCAATCTTGAGAAGTCCCTGAAGTTTGCTGAGTGTGACCTCTTCCTTATTCATGTCATATGTCATGTGGAATTGATCATAGCACGATGGTAAGGAGCGCAAAATTATATCTATTGCAAGCTCGCCAGGGAAGTTCACATTAAGCTTCAGCAATCGATCCACATACCTTTGCATTTTCTGCATGTGGCTCGTGACGGAATCCCCGTCCTTCATCATGGATGTTATCATGGAGCAGATGATTTAGTACCTCTCTTGTCGTGCACTTTGATGGTATCTTTCCATCAAATCTTGGTGCATTTCATAAGGGTAGAAATCCTAATAGGACTTTTGGAGTTCTGCTGTCATTGTGGCCATCATGATGCATGCTACTTTGGTAGCATCCCTTTCATGTGCCTGAAAGTCAGCGATCTCCTGAGGAGTTGCAGTGGTCTCATCAATCTCCTTAAGCTCCTTGTCGAGGACATATTCTTGGTCCTCGTACCGGGTAATCATTCTGATGTTTCTGATCCACTCATTGAAGTTGGATCCATCAAAAGTGACTTTCCCACACAAGCTCATAAGAGCAAAGGAGCCATTAGGATTCGAGCCAGAAGCAGCATTGTTTGAAGACATCTGAAGGAAGAGGACAAGATTAGTTTAGATATTAGGAGTGTCCTTAATAAAACACCCAAATGTAATATTAAGGCTTGGATCCAATCACAATATATTATAACTTAGAAGACGTATGCCGTAATACAAGCTATAACATATTTGAAAGGTAGGTGAATGACGATTCACCAATTTCCACCACGAAAACCGAAATATTAGATATTAGGTTTTATGATTGGTTCTTAGAAATTCCTAGATTATTTGAGATTCAATGAACTTTTCAAAGGCATGTTTCAATCTCGAGTGTGCCCTCCAAGTTTTGTGACTGGGATACCGAGGATCACAAAACAAGGTGTGAAGTAACCATGCAAATCACTTGGTACCCTTAAAGTTTATCACTCAATCGATGTGCCGGTAAACCATACACGCTCCACCGATACTATAATAAACCTTAAGTCACCCTTTACCTACCTTGTTAAGTCCAAGTTAGTGTGCTGGTTAACCACACACGCTCCACCAACGACTTAGAAAAAGTGTAAAGTGTAATTTCATGGATTAGCACCTTATTCACATTTTTCCTAAAGTAACTAAGATTGGGAATTTAATAAAACATTTAGTTACTTTATAATATTCATCATACTTTGAATGAGAATTTATAAGTCCTTGTCTTACCCATTCGGCTAACGACCCTCCACCAGTCAAGCAAGCGGTGGGTGAGAGTAGACACCCATTAAGTCACCATTTTATAGGCAACAACCTTGTACCCACCTTATAGACCGACTTCGTGAATGAGGCGTACTAGCGGTAAGACGACTTTGTGCTTATACATACATATATATATATATATATATATATATATATATATATATATATATATATATATATATATATAATTATTAAATCATCATAATATAAGTATAAGGGTTGAATTTTAACTTTTAAAATTCTAGGGGTTGGAACTAAAGTTTTAACTTAACTTTACTTGTTCCAAAACTTG
Organism: Lactuca saligna; assembly: GCF_052625555.1. NCBI lineage: Eukaryota > Viridiplantae > Streptophyta > Magnoliopsida > Asterales > Asteraceae > Lactuca > Lactuca saligna. The sequence goes on from NC_136418.1 coordinate 93,435,981, forward strand.
AGGGCAAGTTTTGTAACTTTCAAAACTTTTCATTTCTTGTTACTTATGAGTTTAATAGAGTAATAAAATGAAGACTCTTCATTTTCTAACTCTTGTGTTCTTTTAATGGTTTTAATTCAAGTGTGACTCTTGGTTTTCCATAACTTGAGGACAAGTTATGGACTCCATTAAAACACATTATGATCAAGAATTAATCTACCACATGGGTTACAAATAATTCCTATGATCATCTAAAACATCATAAGAATAAGAACATGAATATGAACACAGTCAAAAATCAAAATTACACTTACAACTTTGTAATTTTGATAACTAGTTGTTGTAAATGAATTAGAAAGAACATTACACCATAACAACAAGTTTTCAAGTACCAAAACAGTTTACGATAATGTTTCTAGTCCATTTCCAGCAACTAAAGTCGAAATTCTGCAACCTGTCGACCCTACTCGCCGAGTGCATGAACTTACTCGCCGAGTTGGTTGAAGATACACGTGAACTCGACGAGTCCCCCTTATGGACTCGATGAGTCCATTCGTAGACAGCAAGATTTTCGACTTTTTTCAACTTTTAAGCACAAATAAAAAGAAAACAAACATAGCTCTGATACCACTGATGGGTTTTGAGCATTCTAACACTTCCTAAGTGTACATGCAACCCTAATAACCTTAGATCTATGTTTGTCTAATTATCATGCAAAGTTGAATTCTGAAGAGGCCTTTAGATCAATCGATATATCAAACAAAGACAATAAATAAGAACAAGAGAAATTCACGAAGAAAAACTTTCACTAAGAAAAATAATCTCACAAAGAGATTATCGTGTGCACAAAGCGACGATTAGGGTTTGTGAAAGCGTGCAAATTCACAAACCTGTACAAGATAATATATACTGTTATTCTAGACAATCCCTACAATTCAGGGATACGCTAGCTAATAACTCAAGATAACTAAGGAAACAGAATAAATACATGATTTGTTACAATGCACTGAATAAACTAAACTAATACAAACTGAGCAGTTACACGCTGGTGCTGATGCTGAGACATGTGCTGACGCTGAGTCTGTTTTAAAAATAATCATATTTCAAGGTTTGACCTTACAATCTCCCCCAATATGATGATGTTCAAAACAAACTAAATAAAGACACCTCTGGAAAGAAATTCTTCATACTCAGCTTCAGCTTCAATTTTAACTGGCCAGTAAGGACTGTCCAGCAATTCCTGTCTTCTGTTCAGCAGCTCCATGGCAATAAGAATGTGAAATTCTCCGGATAGATCTTGATGACTCATGCACATTTGCCTTAAGCCAACAAGGTGAGTGGTTGGAGCCTTTGGGATCTCAGTAGTTCGTTGAAAGCACATCCTCCTATTTTTGTCTAGATAGAACATCCCATGTTCAGGAGCTGAGATGAATTGATCCTGAACCGGATCAACACCTAGAGGAAGTGAATTGTTAATTACACCAGCACCAAAGTCTAGAACCAATACATCTTCACCATCAACACGAAACTTGGTTCTTCGAGATCTAGGGACTGACGACCTTTGGCCTTGATGTTGAGGTCGTTCTTTAGGAACAAGATCCAAACGCTAAACTTTCTTGATCAGCAGATGAAGAGCACAGGTCAGTTCTGAAGAGTGAGCTGAGGTTTGCTTGGATGCAAGATCGAGCAGTTTCATCCATTCCGAATACCCATATCTAATCAGCTCATCCCTCTTGACAACTTCAGTATATGAGTGCTGAGGACCTTGACGAGTGATCAACAACGTAAGGATTTTCTTGTTTCAAGGTTTAGAAGCTTTGACTTTGATGATCTTATCTCCACACATTCACCGATTAAAAACATCTTCAAATCTCTTTCGATCAATCCAGTCAAGAACATTGTAAATCTTAGGCTTGCTAGAGCTAGGAGGAGGATGAGAAGACTGAGCCATGGACTGAAATTCCAGGAACTTCTGCATCTGAGCTTCACAAGATCCCTTAGCTTGAAGTTTGTGCTGAATAAGAGATTCATCAGCTTGAGCAATGTTCTTTAGAAGCTGAGCTCGATTGGCTTTATCAAGAATTTGCTTGACTTGATCAGGGGACATGTTCCATTCAGTGGCAAGGTTTGAAATACTGACAATGGACTTGGGTTTCTTCACAGTTGAAGAAGTATCAGTTTGAGAATGATCCAAGTCAGTATCTGCTACCTTTCGCTTTCGAGACAACGGATGAAATTCTTCACTGGCAATGTCCGAATCCTCTCCTTGGACCGGAATGATGGGATCAGCAATAGGATCGGTTAATATCGGATGAGATTCTTCAAGGTCATCTAAGCTTTCTTGCTGAACTGAAATGAGAGGATCAATGAAGTTCATGTCAAGAATTTGACAGTCATCATCAGGTTCATCTTGCTCTTCATCATTCTCACTTGTCTTCAACCAGCAGGTTCTGTGTCTTTCTCATTTGGTTCACCATCAGCATGAGCATTTGGTTCACCATCAGCATGATCATCAGCATCAGCATCATCATCAGTATCTCCCCCTTTTTGAGCATCATTAGATTTGGGACTAGAGGGAGGAGTAAGTAAGAGAACCTCCTTGATTTGTTGAACATCAACCTCAATACGAAGCAGACGCTGCCTTATGTACCGAGTCAGTGACATCAGTTCAGAAAATGCTGAAGCGGGAATTTGAACCATTGAGGTACCTGGGGCAACTGGAGAGCTAGGTTGCATCCTTGGAGAGAAGTGGTGAGCTGCTGGTGATGGATGCTCCCCCTGAGACTGATGCTCCCCCTGTGATGGTTGCCCCCCCAGAGGCATGGAATCCGGTGGTGCTGAGGAGGCTTTGCCAATGGCCGAGATGAGGTGATGAGAAAGTTGAGGGGAGAAATGGCCGCCATCATGATGTTCCACCTCTTGATCAGCATGATCCATATGATTACCATCAGCACCTCCTTCATCAGTGTTAGCGGTGAGAGAAGGCATAGTGTATGGATTGGCAATCCATTCTCTCATCCTATCGGAGATTCCAATGTCAGTATCCAAAGGATCATCCTGATACATACGAACGGACATTCGAGGGCATTGGATTGGATTCCCAGAGTGAGAAAAGTAGTCAGCAGCGAAGAATTTGTCGAACACCAGGGCAATCTAGCTTGGAAAGGGAACATGATCAGCACGCACATTTGCACGTAGAAGCTGAACAAGCTGATCAAAGAATAGTGCCCCATAATCTAATCTTTTGTTGAGAAGAAGGGAGCAGACGACTTGTTGCTCATAATTGCTCAATTGATCACCACTGCAAGACTTGTGACCCACACACTTGCATAAAGCACCAGTGAAAAACTTCCAGCCTGGGATCATGCACTAACGCAAAATAAGAGCTGATCGAGTACCAGCCTTTGAATGATCATAGCCCAATTGATCAAATATTCGTTTACATCTTTCAATAGTTGGAGGTTTAGAAAAGGGTTCGAAAATTGGTAACCTTAAAGCAACACTGAGTAGTTCTGTGGTGATGAAGACAGAGTGTCTGCCATGACCAATGGTTCGGCTGATGGCATTGGTTTCTTCATTAACTGTTGCAGTATAGTAAAACTCACATACTTGTTCAGGGAAGAACTCGGACGGTACATCACTGATTGCATATCGGAGGCGGCAAGAAGCCAAGAAATTGACAAAATCATCGAGTCCAAGACCTCGATGAACCTCTGGAATGTCAGGGTTGAAGACGACATTGGTTGCCTTGATGTGAATTGGAAGTGGAGGAGAGTTTGGGGCAGGAACCACTCTTCGAGAGGTTGAGGAGTATGTGAACAGAGATGCCGCCATTGGAGAGTATATGAGAATTCTAGGGTTTTTGAGAAAAGTTCAAGGTTTTAGAAGGAAAAATTAAACCAAGGGAGAAAGAGGTTTAAATATGGAATGAAAAGGGTTTTTTTTTTTTTTTTTTTTTTTTTTTTTTTTTTTTTTTTTTAAAAGGTAATAATTATCTTCATTAAAAAGGTGATGATTATCTTCATTAAGAATAACGGCGCATCGTAACAATCTGTTAGAATAGAAAATAGCCGTTGGATAAAAGAGCCGTTGACTGAAGGTGAAACGTCAATCAGTGTTTGCGGAAGCGCTGAGCTCAGTGTCACAAAAGCTACGTGCTGAGAATATTTCTTCGTCAATTCAAGGTACAACTTGCTTAATCGGGGATAGCAAGGAGATTGGTGCGTGTGATAGATACTAGTTACATTATCTAACCATCGGCACAGAGTGTTGTGACTTCATCAGTGAGTGGTTTATCTTACTGAATCATTAGACACTGAATAAGAGGAGGGTAAAGAATGGATTGTTGCATATGATAAACCTTGGTGTTTTGGTCTAACCATCGGCAAAGATTTTTAGACTCTCATCAGCGTGTGTTTTGGCACACTGAATCACAGAATCAGTGTAAGATTGGTGAGAAGGGGTAGTTGCATGTGATAAATCTTGGTGTTTTGATCTAACCATTGGCAAAGAGTTTCAAGTCATTATCAGTGTATGGTTTAATACAGTGAATCATTCAACTTTTGTTTAAAAGACTTGAAGAAGAGATCAAGATAAGAAATCAAACCAAAGTGCTCAGTAGCAAATATCATCAGTATGTCATCATCAGCACAATGTACATTAGCTTATAAGACAATCTCAAACATTAGCACAATTAAATGTCAAAATTAATTACAAGGAAATCATTCCCAGTTCTCCGATAATGTAAGCAGTTGATTGAGAATCTAGTGCCTTTGTGAAGATATCAGCAAGTTGCTCCGAAGTCTTGACATGTTCAAGAACAACTTTTCCTTTTTCAACATTATCTCTGATGAAGTGATGTCTGATTTCAATATGCTTTGTCTTTGAGTGCTGAACAGGATTTTGTGTGATCTGAATGGCACTGGTGTTGTCACAATATATGGGAGTCTTTGAGAACTTGAACGCATAGTCGAGAAGCTGATTTTGAATCCATAAGAGCTGAGCACAACATCTCCCAGCGACAACATACTCAGCTTCCGCAGTTGAGATGGCTACTGATGTTTGTTTCTTGCTGGACCAGCTGATGAGACGATTTCCAAGGAAGTGACATCCACAAGATGTACTCTTTTTGTCTAAATTGCATCCAGCATAATCTGAGTCAGTGTATCCATAAAGTTCAAATGCTGAGTCACAAGGATACCACAGAGCAAGGTTTTGAGTTCCCTTCAAGTATCGAAAAATACGTTTGACAGCCATGAGGTGAGATTCTTTTGGATTAGCTTGGAATCGAGCACAGAGAATGGTTCCAAACATAAGATCAGGACGACTTGCTGTGAGATATAAGAGGGATCCAATCATTCCTCGATAGAGAGAGTGATTGACATCAGTTCCAGTTGGATCAGCGTGTATCTTATCAGTCTTAGACACTGGAGTAGAGGCTGGTTTGCAGTCACTGAGAGAATACTTAACAAGCAGGTCAGATATATATTGACTTTGACAAATGGAAATACCTGTCTTTTGTTGCTGAACTTCAAGACCTAAGAAAAAGGTCATCTTCCCCATCATGCTCATTTCGAACCTTTGAGACATGATCTCTGCAAATTCCTTGCTCAGTGTCTCATTTGGAGAGCCAAAAATGATGTCATCGACATAAATTTGAACAAGAACCATGTCTGAGCCTTTGTTTTTGATGAAGAGAGTATTGTTGATTGCTCCTCGTCTGTATCCATTTTCAAGCAGATACGATGTCAGCGTCTCATACCAAGCCCTGGGAGCTTGTTTCAGTCCATAAACAGCTTTGTCTAACCGGTACACGTAATCGGGATGATCTTTGTCCACAAAGCCTGGGGGCTGATTTAGGAATACTTCTTCTTCTAACACTCCATGAAAGAATGATGTTTTCACATCCATCTGATAGACAATGAAGTTCATGTAGGATGCGTATGCGAGAAACAGTCTGATAGCTTCAATGCGAGCAACTGGAGCAAAAGTTTCCCCGTAGTCGATGGATTCAATTTGAGTAAACCCTTGAGCTACAAGCCTTGCCTTGTTGCGAGTGATGATTCCATCTTTATCAACCTTGTTACGATAGACCCATCGAGTTCCAGTGATAGTTTTCCCGGATGGTCTTGGGACAAGAGTCCAAACTTTGTGCCTTTCAAACTCATTCAGTTCTTCTTGCATGGCTTTGATCCAATCAGCATCTTGAAGAGCTGTGTGTACTTTATCAGGTAAGATCATTGAAACAAAGTTAACATACATGCAAAAGTTATTAAGTGCACTAGATCTGGTTCGGACACCATCATGAATATTCCCTATAATTCGATCAACAGGATGATCTCGATGTTCAATGACTGATGCTGATTCCAGAGAGATAGACACTGACACATTATCAGTTTCAGGAGAATCTTTAGCTTCAAGGGTTTCATCAACACTTAATGAATTACCTGCTGATGTGGCTGCAATATCTTGATTCTCGAATGGACAAGAGAGAAGCTCTTGAAAGATAGAAGGAAAATGAGTGACTTTTTCAACAGTGTATGATTCCTCATCAAACTTCACATGAATGGATTCTTCAACACATTGCCTATTCACATGAAAAACACGAAAAGCCATTGAAATAGATGAGTACCCAACAAAAATACCTTTATCAGCCTTAGGTTCAAACTTGGATCTTGGGTCACGCTGATTTAGAATATAACAAATACATCCGAACACATGAAAAAAGGATACATCTGGTTTTCGATCTTACAGCATTTCATATGGAGTCTTCTTATGAATCCTGTGAATTAGAGATCGATTCTGAGTAAAACACGCTGTATTGACAACTTCAGCCCAAAACGACATAGGAAGACCAGCATGGATCATCAAGGTTCTTCCTGCCTCAATCAGTGTTCTATTCCTTCGTTCAGCAACACTATTTTGCTGAGGAGTACGAGGAGCTGAGAAGTTTTGTCCAATTCCTTTATTGTCACAAAATTCTTCAAGAGTTGAGTTTCGGAACTCAGTACCATGATCACTTCTTAGTTGCTTAACTTTAAGACCTATCAGTGTTTCATTTTTACGAATCAGTGAGATAATTTCCTGTGCAGCATGACTTTTCTTCTTCAAGAAAACTACCCAAGTAAATCGAGTGAACTCATCAACGACCACTAGAGTATACTTATTTCCACCTAGTGAACGGATAGGAATAGCTCCAAACAGGTCCATGTGGAGTAGATAAAGAGGGACTAATATACTGGAACATGACTTGGGTTTGAAAGAGGACTTGGTTTGTTTTCCTTGTTCACAAGCTGAGCACATCTTGTCTTTCACAACGCTGAATTTTGGGAGCCCTCTAACTAGGTCTTGATTGGATATCTTGGATACATTCTTGAAGTTCAGATGAGAAAACCTTTTGTGCCAAATCCAGCTAAGATTCGTCTGAGACTTTGTAAAGAAACATTGCATCAGTGCCTTGTCACTTGAGAACATGTCAAGAACATATATATAATCTTTTCTACTTGCTGAGAGTACGATGTTCTTGTAAGTGTTTACAACTCTTCCTTCCTTCTTTGTAAAGTGAACTTCATAGTCAGCATCACACAACTGACTGATAGAAATGAGGTTGTGTTTGAGACCCTTTACATATGAAATGTTTTGAAAAACCACGTTATTGCATTTGATGTTTCCATATCCCTTAGTGAACCCATTTCCATTGTCTCCATAAGTAACTGCAGGACCAGTTTTTTTAACATAATCTTCCTGGAGAGACTTTGATCCCATCATATGCCTTGAGCAACCACTATCTAAATACCAAAGATGCTCCTGACCCTGCAATACTGAGAAACTAGTTAGAACACACTGACCCATTCAAAGATGGGTCATTCACAAAGTTATTTGATAATAGATTATAACACTCCTTAGGAAGATAGTTTAAAGAGTTTGACTTAAGAGTCCATTTTTCATTTCTAAGTTTAATATTTTCAGCTCTTGAGGATGATTTGTCAAAAGAACATTCACTGATCTTGTGAGAGGAATTACCACATCTGTAGCAAACTCTAGTACCAAAGTTCTTCTTGGTGAGCAAATTTTTTGATTTAACACATTTTGACATGTAAGATTCACCAAGAGAGGTTTGAGTCCTTTTGCTTATCATTGAGTCACGACTGAATTCAGTATCAGGAGGAGTTTGATCAGTGTTAGGTGATAAATATCAGTATCTGATTTTGACTCATTCACAGATGGATTGCAATCAAGGAAGTGCTTGAGTTGTTCATGAACAGCATGAAACACTCCATTTGAGATAGGAAAAGCAATAATATTCTCAGTTAGAGGGATTGGTCTAACAAGATGTGCAGGATAAGAGGTAGGATCAATTCTGGTAATTTCAACATTACACTCAGTGATACCATCAGAATTAGTAATGCAATATTCATCAATTAAACTTTGATTAATAAAAGAGTTACTGACAAACTTATTTTTAAAAACTTTTTCAGCTTCTGCAAAATTACCCCCAAGAATTTTCTCACAAGAATGTGGAATTTGAGCTGAAATAATATAATTAGCATTCTTATGAGATTTTGCCCAAGTGTGAAGCACAGTTTGTTCTTTGATCAAAAGATTTTTAACATCATCAATTTCAGCAGACAAAGATGAATTTGACAAACTAGTAATTCTAAGATTTTCCTGAGTGGACTTAATAATACTATTTTTCATGGATATATCAGTTTCAAGAAGATCAATTTGATTTTGCAAATTTCTTATGGTTTGATTCTTCTTAGAATTAATGACACCCAAATACTCAAACATTTTGATTTTTTCATTCATTGAATAGGAAACAAAGTTTTTAACCTGGTACATTGAAGAAGAGTCAATGTTGTGCTTCCTAGAATTTTCAGCATCAGACATATCAGTGTCAAAAGTACTTTTGTCTTTATCAGAAATAGTCGGGTCCTCCATTTTGACCATTAGAAACTTGACTTCATCATCTGATGACTCTTCATCAGTTTTCCATTTTTCTTCTTCAGCTACAAGCACTTTATGTTCCAAGTTTTCAGCTTTCAACTTCTCAATCAGCTTGTTGTACTTCTGCTTCCAGTATTCATCTGATCCTTGTTTCTTTTGTTTACAATCCTTTGCAAAATGATTAGTGCTCCCACAGTTAAAGCACTGAGCCTTCTCTATCTTATCAGCACCATGCCTTTTATCAGCTCCTGACCCTTTTGAGAACTTTCCACCCATCTTCTTTTGAAACTTTGAGAAGTTTCGACCTGATTTTTCAAAGGTCTTCACAATCAAGGCTGCACTTGCCACAACGTTTTCAAGATCATCAGTTTCAGTTTTAGATGAATCAGTATCTGAATCACTTTCAGTGTCTGAATCTGACACCAGCTTTTTGTTGGAGAACAAGGCTACAGAGGATTCACACTGAGAATCTTTCCTCAGTTCCTTTCTTTGAAGCTTGGATTCTTCATAGTATCGAAGATTTCCATAGAGACTTTGTAAGTCCATAGAGTTGATCTTCTCACTATTTTTCAGCACATCAACATGATTCTCCCAACCTGCTTCAACTGATCTAGTCTCCGAAGATCATTAACAAGAGTATTGAATTTGTTAAAAGTTTGAGTCAAGGTTTCACCTTTCTTAGCAAAAAAATGTTCATACCTTCGATTAAGATCATTTATTTGAGTAGCCTTGACTTCTTCAGTTCCTTCAAAGGATACAGTCAGAGTATCCATTTTCTCTTTTGCTGAGATGCAATTTTGAACCAGCCCAAAGATGTTGTATGGCAGAGAGTAGCTGATTGCGGCACGAGCACGGACATCTAGACCATGTTTTCTCTTGTCATCTGCCGTCCAGTTTTCTTTGGGAGTTTTCTTCATAGTACCATCAGGAACATTATTTTTAAGAGGCTGATACATCGGAACATAAGGACCTTTTTCAACGATGTCCAGCATGTCTTCATCAACAGACTCTAAGGCATATAGAGCCTCTATTTTCCACATAGCAAAGTTCGTTTCATCGAAAGGAGGGATTTTAGCAGAAGTATGATTTGATGAGTTTGATGAAGAAGAAGATGAAGCCTGATTTGATGAGTTTGATGAAGAAGAAGATGAAGCCATTTGTTTGATAAAAGAAACCTGCTATGATACCAATTGAAGAGGCCTTTAGATCAATCGATATATCAAACAAAGACAATAAATAAGAACAAGAGAAATTCACGAAGAAAAACTTTCACTAAGAAAGATAATCTCACAAAGAGATTATCGTGTGCACAAAGCGACGATTAGGGTTTGTGAAAGCTTGCAAATTCACAAACATGTACAAGATAATATATACTGTTATTCTAGACAATCCCTACAATTCAGGGATACGCTAGCTAATAAATCAAGATAACTAAGGAAACAGAATAAATACATGATTTGTTACAATGCACTGAATAAACTAAACTAATACAAACTGAGCAGTTACACGCTGGTGCTGATGCTGAGACATGTGCTGACGCTGAGTCTGTTTTAAACATAATCATATTTCAAGGTTTGACCTTACAAATTCCAAGGCTATATTCCTATCTAGCATACATGGGGAACAATTTTAACTTGAATGATAGATATAATAACTTACCTTGTTATTGCTTGTGTTCCTTGAAACCTTATGAGCCTAGCACCCCAAGTGTGATGCTTCAAATGCTTCACACAACACCAAATGCTCTTGGAAAAACTTATGAGAGAATACACACTTCTTGAAATCGGCCAAGCCCTCTTGTTTCCTTAGTGTAGCCGATTTTGGTGGAGAATGAGATCCTTATATAGTGTTGACACATCTAGGGTTACACCATGTAAACCCTAATGTGTCATGACTCTTCATTTCCATGACCCATGGGTTTGTAACTCCCATGGAGCATCCTATGGGTGGAACCCAACTTGATAATCCATGGAGCCTCTTAGCCCACTATACAAGATATTGATGATTTACATAATCAACCCATATATTTAATTAGTTATCTTTTGATCACTTAATTAATTCTAAATTAATTCCTTATCAAACTAGTCAAATAATATTATTAATATATTAGAACTTATAATATATTAATAATCTCCAAGTGTTATTTCTCTCATTTAGTCTATCCAATTGCATGGTGCCATGCAACCCAAATGGACCATGCCGGGTCAGGTCAAGTACATACTAGAAATAGTTATGGACTTAGACACCTTATCCAACACATAACTTCTTGGTACTACGTTATCCTAGGGATTTTTTCATTATAACATCTAGGTATTATCTATTCCTAGACTATCGAGCATCATAACTCTTAGTCATAACATCATAGCTTACAATTAGGAATAACATCTATAGCTACTTTATCCTAAGGATTTAAGCTTTATAAAACAATTGATATTTATAGATATAAATATATTTATATAAATCCATTTGATAATCATATGCCCCCCCCTTTTTAAAACATTTAAAATAATGAAAATGGGGTCGTGAACTCACCCTAGTCGCGTGAGACCTTTGATGTAGGGTTTAATCATGCTCGGGACTCCGAGAATGCTCCAAAGGTAGCATCTTTGAGATAGAGAGTGAGTGATATTAATGGTGTGTAAATGAGCTCTTCTTTGTCCTCTATTTATAATCATGGATTTGGGATGTGCATGGCGAAAATATATATGTACTTCGAGCGTGATCATCGTGGCTCCATCCAGAGAATGACCACATGACATTTCCCAAATTGACCACATCGCTCGCAATTTACTCGAATCTAGTGTCAGGCGCATGACGGGAACAGGCACACACCTCACATGCATGAAAAGATTTTGTAAAAATCATAACTTTTTCATGCGAGCTCTGATCTAAGCCTTATTTATATCTATGTGATAATCTCAATGGGTATTATAACTCTCCTTTAGGTTGTTTTAGACGATTTTGACTTTCATTTTCATGCCTAACTAGGGTAAAAACAAATGATTATACACAAATCATATATCACTCACATGGATCCCATTTTTGGCAAAATGTGACCAAAAGTTTACATCTTAAGGAATACCATAAATCTCATTTTTGTACTTTTAGTCAAAACGCAACCAAACTCCAAGTACCGTTTTGACATATTCAGATTTAATTATGTGGTTGATTTCTATTTTTATAAATTTCATAACTCTTTTCTTTGGAGTCAGATTTTTACGAATAGTATATCATTGAGATCACATTAACGAGTAGTATCCAAGTATGTTAACCAGTTTAAGAAACGGTACAACTTTTCGGGCACTAATTTTTTAGCCTAATGGACGCTTTAACAAATAAATGTAATGGAATAGTTGATTTTTATTATCTCAATCAAATATTACAATACTAAGATATTATATCTATTTCCTTACTCTTTCCTAATGGTGATTAGTGACGGAAACCTCTTGGTTGTCACACCCCATAAATGTGCGCGATGCGCATCACTTTTCTTGGCTATAAATAGAGCTCTCCATATATGCTCCATTACCTAAACCCATACACATATTTTCTCTCGACTATTCTTTACTTTTAAGCTATTTTCCTTATATTTTTGTAATCCGACGAATCCCTGCGACCCCTGAGGTATCCAAATAGTATTAACCATCAAGTAGGACTCATTGAGTACATTCTGCCGACACCATTCTTTGGTTTTCGCAAGAAACTCCCTGTAAAGTAAGATACACTTACTTCATTCTAAGTGTAACTATATTTATGCTAATAGTGGTTTTTATGAATATATATATATATATATATATATATATATATATATATATATATATATTTATGAGTAGTTCTAATATTAATCCTAATTAATCTAATTGCGGGTGAGGTGTCTAGAATGGTCATATTGACGTGGTTGTTGGATTTCAGAAAAGCTATATGCCAATATGATCATGTTTCCCAACTTTCCTGCTTGGTTGATCCTTATTTGATAGGACTATCATTGTTTAGTGGGATTAGTGATGGATGTAGCTTTCATTATTGAATTGTAGTCGGAAATGACAAGCTAGAGTATTATCGGATAATATCTATTACACACGTTACCCGTTATGCCAGAGGGATATCTGTCCATTGTCAAAGTACTTGTCTAGGTGAGATCATCTCACTATATTATGTATCTAGTATATATCCGTGTATGTTAGAATATATGAACTAGCAATGAAGAGCCCATATAGTAGTATTATATGTGCCTATAGAGCCAAATATGTAGTATCTATGTGTGTGATTGTTGATATGCTTATAACTTATCGCGAATTAGTTAGGGGGTGATGGTGAAACGATGAAGTGCATGGGGGCTAATAGGCCCATGTGTAAACGAAATGACATGTAGGCCATAAGTACACATTGACACGTGTTAACAAAATGGTATGTAGGCCATAAGTACATGTAGACTCGTGTTGAAGACGAAATGGTGTGTAGGTCATAAGTCTGAGATATATATACCATTTGTATGCATGTTTGTGTATTGTGGTATATGGTATATTGGGGGAACTCACTAAGCCTAGCATTTACCTAGTTGTTACAAATATTTTTCAGGAAACTCAAAACGCTTGACTACATATACATATTCACAATCATGTTTCCGCATAGTGTAATAAACACTCTGATGCAAATGAATATATTAAATAAAAAATGAATGATTTTGGATTAAAAATCAGGGCATTACAAGTTGGTATCAAAGCCATGTTTTGATCGAACTCGATGAACACTCATGTGATTCTAGACTCAAACTAAGGATCTTAGTAATTAATAAATATTTTTATAAAAAAATAACTCAAAAAGGAAAGAATGTGATGCGTACAGTCAGCCGACGCTCAGAGAGGAAAGTGATTCCCAAAATATCTATATTAGTTATATCTATTGATATATGAATTGTTAGAAATTCATGCTACTATGTAGACTGAGGATCTTTTCAAAAATTGCTAAATAGAATTGATAAATGGAATTGCTGATAAATTAGATGCCTTATACCCCAGAAATTTCTAGTGAATTGCTACATAGAACCAATACTAATATTAGTTTGTTATTTGAAAAATGTGTTAGGATGCATGCTCCCAAAATTAAAAAGTCTTAGATTGCCCAATTTGGTGCTATTGTGCAGCTCTTGTCTGAGTGCAACATTTGTAGTGTCAGATCATTCAGTCAAAAGATTGTTTGATTTTAGAGTCATGTAATCGTATTCTTCAGAAAAATAGTAGGTGTTTGATAGGGCTCATGTTTATGAAATAAATGGAAGGAGGAAATGATGGAATCTAGGAATACGAGTGACTAGTCCCTGGTAACACTAGGTTTGTGAAAAGGTCTATTGATAGCAAAGTGTAGTAACTTAGGAACAATGGAGTAATTTTTTGATCTATTACGGATAGTTGTGGAAAGTAGTTTGGGCCCGTACTACCGGAAGCACAGAATCTATACAGGAATAAAGAAAATCCACACAGATGCTAAGTAACTTGAGAGGATTTGAATATCCATTTAGGAATTAGTACGACTCAGATTCAAACATTCCCATTATGCCATTAACATGGTAATGATCAAGAGAGAAAGTGGTTCAGGTTCTGGACCAGAAGGATCGGGACCAAGCAAGACTGACATTCGCGACTGGATAGTTACAACAATATCAGCCTGTTATAGGAGTCGTCATTATAGAAGAAAAATAGAAAGAAATGGGAGTGAGAAGTTGAAATCAAAATCATGAAGCTAAAGTATATAACAAAGAGATATGGAGATTAGGGAAATCAAAAGTTGCCTTAATAAGATAACCACCGACAAGTAAAAACGGATCACATCATCGAGAGTCTCAACCAGAAATGAATGTGCAATGTCAAATTTAGAACACTATACCTAGACTATGACTACACCATGATTACTATATTAGGGTCATTGATAATGTATTCCATGAGATACGCTTCAAAATAACATGAGCTACCCAGCATGATGTTGACAACTTTCTCTAGCCGTACCAAAACACTACTCTCACATGCCATCTCAATAAATCAACAAATTACCTTGCTTCCTAGCAGCTACTATCTTACAAAGATACAACTCATCAGGTAGCCTCACTGCCTACAAACCATGCTGGCCCACAAGACATGATGTGTTGAATAGCCCACCAAGGGATGTTGTGCCTCGAGCATGTGTCACCATATTTTATGTAACAACCCGAAATTTCCGTATCATTTTATTGTAACTCTTTCGTAGTACAATTCGCGCAACCAATCGTCGTTTCCAATTTCGATTTCTGATCTTCTGTTTAATTAAGTCATTATCTGGTACACATTTAAAGTGACTTAATGGGTGTCTTAATACATTTAGAAATCATTTTAACACCCAACTTTAGTGATCGGAATATTTCTAGAAATTACCGTATCGGGTTACGGTAACTCAATCGGGTACGACCAAAAACCTCGTCTAACGTCGGTATCGGGTAGAATTCCACCGTGTCCAAAACTTAAACACTATATAAACGTGTTTAAGACTCCATTTGATGCCTTTGGTCAATTTACCATTAAACACTACCAACCTCTCTCCTCATCCAAGTTTAAGAGATCAAAACTCAAATTTAAGGCTTCAAATCTCTAAGGTACCTTCCTAGCCTTAATCTATAGCATGTTTGGCTTCCAAATTCGACATTTAATCATAAAATAGGACAACATATGTGAGTTTACGGCCCAGGAGCATGCCTAGGCTGTAAACACCAATTTGAAGGGTTTTAAGCCCTTAAACTCCTTCCTAAACTCATTTGGACTTTAGATATGGCCAAGGGACTTCAAGATATGGACTCTAAACAATTCAAACATGAATTTTATGAGGTTTGAAGGAGTTTACGGCCAAGGATCATTCTTGGGCCGTAAACTCATATTCAAAGGGTTTTTGAGCCAATTAACCCTTCCAAATCATAGTTGGGACTTAGATATGACCTTTGGGCTTGCTAACTAGACTTGGAACACTTTAAACTTGATTTTTGAGTAACAAAAGTGAGTTTACGGCCAAGACATACTCTTGGGCCGTAAACTCCTCTAAAAGGGTGATTTAATGCCTTAAAACATGTCAAAATGCTTTCAAAGTCAACCAATGGCTTTGTGGTAAATCCTAGATTCATCTAAAAATGATTTGGAGACCTTAAACACAACATATACCCTACATAAGTGAGTTTACAGCCAAAGAACTCCTCCTAGGCCGTAAACTCCTATAAGTTTGTAAAATGGTAATCTAAATTCATAACAATGCTTAGAAAATTAGTTTGAATCACATGTGATTTTCCTATATAGTTCAAATTAACCATTCTTAGCCATGGGTGAGTTTACAGCCGTAAACTCTATGAGTGTGGCCATAAAATCATGTTTTAAATGATGTAAATTCATTCCAAGTGTTCCAAGGCATTTTAGATAATCCATTCTAGCAATCCCTATGTCCATTTGAGCCCTTAAACCATCAAAACCACACCCACATGAGTTTACGGCCGTAAACTCATGTATGTGTGTGTTTCATAGTTGTAAACTCTTTAAAATGTTTACTCTTGGGGAGTAAACTCAAGTCCCAAGTCCCTAGTGCCATTACACGTCCGAAGATGTCACCCGGGTCACTCCAAACGCTCGTTTTGAGGTGTTTAAACTCATTGGAGTGTAATGTTCCATATGATTAGTGAATGCATCCCTAATTGTATATATATGGACATTATTTCATTTTACATAGGGACATCGCGAGTAATCAAACCCCAAACCAACGTCTAGCATTCAAAACCGACACGTTTCCGAGTCCGGTGAGTTCATACCCCTACCCTTTTTCACTATTTTTCACTGTTTTCAGTGGGGAACACAAGCAAAGTACAAGGGAATTCTTGTACTCAAAACATGTTTTCAAATGTGTGTTTCATATTCTTATGCTTTTATAACTGATTACTACAACTGATAACAGATTGAACATACAGATCACGTAACATGTATTTGTGAAATAGGTCTTTAAACTAGTATGTTTTACATATATTTCACAAATGGCTTTCCACATTTTATCAGTTAAAAGCATGGCATTAAAACATTTGAACATAATACGTGTACACTGTTTTGTCCTCGGTAGCGCTCCACACACATACACGAGTGGAGGACTATTATATTATTACTAGTAAATTTGTTATTCCTGTATGATTGGAGACACGTCCTCAGAGAACACTCCACCGAGATACGCGAGTGGAGGACTACACCCATAACCAGAATCTCTGGTATTTAGAGAGCGTGACTTGAGTGTATAGATCTATACGGGGCTGACTACCCTACACCTGGCTGCTAGCTACAGCCAAACCAAAATGGTTCAAGGGTGACGAAAGTCATAAGTATGTGGACGACTTATTGCCACATGTGGACTACTTATTGCCACAGGTTTCAGTCTATTGTATGGTTATGGAACTCGCAATTAGGATAACAGAGATTTACTTACAGTAATAATGAATTGCTTTATACATCGTTTACATCTTTTACATCTTTCACTTACTGTAACTAACATTCAGGAAAGTACAGGACTTTCCTGGGGAAAACATGGAACCTAATCACAATTACATCTTTTACATCTTTAACATCGTTGACATTAGAAACCTATATGCAGGAAAGCATGGGGCTTTCCTGGGTAACACATACATAACTAGAAAGAGTAACAAACTGGATAACATTACATCTTTTACAATTTGTAACATACAATAAGGAAAGTATGGGACTTTCCTGGTAACACATGATAAGTAAACAGAATAGTTTAACTAGTCAGATAACCAATTTTACATTTTCACATGAATAAACATGTTTTCAGTGTACAAACTTACTATACTTTACAATTGGGAAACAATAACCAACTATTAAGAAAATATGGGATTTTCTTGGTGCATATAACATTTCAGAAACAGAAAGGAAACTCGAAACATTTTCACAAACAAAAACCGTTTATGAACTCACCAGCTTTATGCTGATTTTCAAATCGCTTGTGTTCTCAGGTCAGTGTTAGAACAGGTACCCGAAGATCCATTTGCTCGAAGATGGAGTACATGAAGATCCGTTTCATTTTGTTTATATATACTATGTATCACAACTGTACAAACTTTACTTTTGAAACAACTGTAAAACTTTCTTATGTAATGTATTGGTTGTTTTACTTTACTTACTATGTGCATTGATTTGATACTCAACGTAGAGTCAACCCCGGAAATGTTTCCGCCTTCGGTTTTCGGGGTGTGACAGATTGGTATCAGAGCCCTTGTTTATAGTGAATGAAGTATACCAAACCTTACATGGGGGCCTAAGTGCTCTGAATTAAAAGCATCTTCAAACTACGAGTATTTTCAAAAGTATACAAGTATACCGAACCGTCGTCATCCGTAACCACAAGTAGAACAGAACATAAGTAAATGGGTGTTGTGTACTACGGTTAAACCTGGGCAGTTATGTAGTCGTGTCTAGGGTCAATATAGCCTGGCCAACTATATTCATTCGAGACACAGCCAACATGTGCTTGGGAGTGACTGTGGTATGCGACATGCCTAAAACTTACCCTAATATCCCAAACATCGAATCATTGTCGCAAACAATTCATGAAATACTATGGGAGTATTTCTCGATCCCGATCCTCTGTAGTAATCTTATTCGAATGGTTTACTGTGATTACTCTTAGCGATAAATTATCTGTTCGATAACTTTTTCTTGCTTTATCGCTTACTCGAATCATATAACTATCATATCTATCGATTCAAAATAGAGGACTCACCATCCTCTCTTTCTTGATCTTATTAGATCAAGATGCCTCCCCGAAAGAGACCTAGCTCAAAGAACGACAACAATCCTTCTTCGCCGCTACCTCCTCCCCAGTTTGACCTAGCATCACTCCAGACGATGATGACAGCTGCAATGGTAGCAGCTATGTCACAAATGAACCCTAGTGGTTCAAGTGGTGGTCCTCAATCTCAAAACCCTGAAAGTAGCCAGGGACACCAAAGAGGGGGTTCCTACAAGGATTTCATGAACGCAAAACCAACATCCTTTAATGGCGCTGGAGGTGTCATTTCCTTATCTCGATGGTTTGAGAAAATCGAGTCCATCTTTGAAATCTGTGCTTGTGTGCAGTCCGATAAAGTCAAGTTCGCAGCCTGTACATTCGTGGATAAAGCCTTGACTTGGTGGAATGGCCGAGTCAAATCTCTGACCTTACTCGTAGCTAATGCCATGGGCTGGGAGGCCATGAAAGAACTTCTCATTGCCGAGTACTGCCCCCGTGGTGAAATGCAGAAATTAGAGCATGAGCTCTGGAACCTGAAGATGAAAGGTTCCGATATTGCTGCATATACTTCCCGATTTGATGATCTCGCACTTCTCTGCCCGGGATTAGTCACTCCTGAAAACAAAAAGATCGAAAGGTTCGTTTGGGGGTTATCTCAACCAATAAAGAGTCACGTTTTGGCTACTCGTCCGGATACCTATGATAGTGCCAAGACTTTAGCTCAAATTTTAATTGATCACAACGACGATGTTAAGGAAATCACTACCACTTCTGAGCCGACTCAAAGGAGTGGTGAAAAGAGGAAATTCTGGAAGAAGAAGAAGGGTCAATCTTCTCAAGGATCATCCAAGAAACAACAGACGGTAGCAGTCCATGCTGCTAATACTACCCCTGTTGCTACTGTTTCTGTCATGGGATCCACAGCCTCAACTCCTACTAGTAAATATGATGTAACCTCCCTCTGTCTGATAAGTGTAAATACCATCATCATCCTGGTCTCTGTCGAGAATTGTCTTGCACCAATTGTGGTAAGAAAGGGCACACAGTTCGATACTGCAGAACTCCTACCCAATCAGCCAACCAATCATCGGGAGCAGGTGTTAGTCAAGCCTGCTACAACTGTGGAGAAGTTGGACACTTTAAAAGGAACTGTCCCAAGAAGTCAACTGCCGATAACACTGGAAGGGTTCTAACCATGGGACGGGAGGAAGCAGTTGCTGATCCCACTGTTGTTTCGGGTACGTTCCTTCTCGACAACTCATATGCTAGTATTCTTTTCGATTCGGGTGCTAAAAGGAGTTTTGTTAGTGATGCATTCAAACATAATCTAAAACCAAATCCTCAACCACTAACTGAAACGTTTACCGTCGAGATGGCTAACGGTGAGAAAGTAAGCGCTAACGATGTATTCATAGGCTGTACGCTTACCTTAAACGATCACTCATTTCCTATAGATCTCATGTCCGTTTCAATTAAGAGCTTTGATGTTATCATTGGCATGGATTGGTTGAGTCTCAATCATGCTGATATTCTTTGTTATGAAAAAGCTATCCGTCTCAATCTTCCTTCGAATCAAACTCTCGTAATCTATGGTGATAAACCCAGTTCCAACCTTCATATCATTTCTTGCATCAAAGCTCGAAAGCTCCTTCGAAAGGAGTGTGTTGCATTCTTAGCTCATGTGATCAACAAGAAACAAGAAGTTAGAGACCTCGCGAGCATCCCCGAAGTCTGTAACTTTCCCGATGTGTTTCCCGAAGAACTTCCAGGAATTCCTCCTGAACGACAGGTCGAGTTCCGTATTGACCTAATTCCTGGAGGTACTCCCGTAGCAAAATCCCCGTATCGCTTAGCTCCGGCAGAAATGCAGGAGTTATCCAGTCAACTCAATGAGTTGCTCAGTAAAGGATTCATTAGACCGAGTTCCTCACCCTGGGGAGCTCCGATTCTGTTTGTCAAAAAGAAAGATGGATCCTTTCGGATGTGTATCGATTATCGTGAACTGAACAACTTAACCGTTAAGAACCGATATCCTCTTCCAAGAATAGACGACCTCTTCGATCAACTCCAGGGAGCCAGCTACTTTTCTAAGATAGACCTTCGGTCAGGGTACCATCAGTTACGAGTCCAGGAGAATGATGTTCCCAAGACATCTTTTAGGACTCGGTATGGACACTACGAGTTCGTAGTGATGCCCTTCGGTCTAACCAATGCACCGGCTCTGTTCATGGACTTGATCAACCGGGTGTGCCGTCCCTTCTTAGAAAAATTCGTTATCGTGTTCATTGACGACATCCTCGTATACTCCAAAAGCGAAGAAGACCACAAGCAACACTTGAGGCTAGTGTTGGAAACCCTTAGATCCGAAAAGCTATACGCGAAATTTTCCAAATGTGAATTCTGGATACAGAAGGTAACTTTCCTCGGTTACGTAGTAAGCGAGGAGGGTATTCATGTAGATCCTTCCAAGATTAAAGCGATAGAGAATTGGTCGGCACCGAAAACACCCACATAAATTCGTCAATTCTTGGGTCTCGCCGGCTATTATCGACGATTCATTCAGAACTTTTCCAAACTCGCCAAACCTTTAACCACTCTGACACAGAAAGGTGTACCCTTTTGTTGGAGTGATAAACAAGAAACCGCATTCCAAACATTAAAGAAAGCCTTATGCAGCGCGCCTGTTCTATCTCTGCCTGAAGGGACAGAGGACTTCGTTGTCTACTGCGATGCGTCTAATCAAGGTTTAGGCTGTGTGCTTATGCAAAGAGGAAAGGTGATTGCCTATGCCTCTAGACAGTTGAAAGCACACGAGGTCAATTATACCACGCATGACTTGGAACTAGGAGCAGTAGTCTTCGCATTGAAGATTTGGAGACATTATCTCTACGGAACCAAGTGCACAATCTTCACTGATCACAAGAGTCTGCAACACATCTTTAATCAGAAAGACTTAAACATGCGGCAACGGCGATGGGTAGAATTACTCAGTGATTATGAGTGTGAAATCCGTTACCACCCCGGCAAGGCCAATGTGGTAGCAGATGCCCTTAGCCGAAAGGATAGTACAGGCCACAAAGTGAGGAACCAGACGATGACCATCCATTCCAATCTACCCATACAAATTCGAGAAGCCTAGTTAACAGCCCTCAAACCCGAGAACGTGTCAGATGAAACCTTGAGAGGGATGGAAAAGAAACTTGAGATCAGAGGTGACGGAGTTCACTGTTTCATGAATCGAATCTGGATTCCCAAATCCGGTGGATTCAGGGAAATAGTCATGGAGGAAGCACATAGAACCAAATACTCTGTTCACCCGGGTTCGGACGAGATGTACCTGGATCTCAAGAAACAATACTGGTGGCCGAACATGAAAGCTGAGATAGCTAAATTTGTGGGCAAGTGTCTGACTTGCGCCAAAGTCAAAGTCGAACATCAGAAACCTTCAGGTCTGCTCCAACAACCTGAGATTCCCGAGTGGAAATGGGAGATGATTACCATGGACTTCATCACCAAACTACCCATGTGTTCTAGTGGGTACGATACCATTTGGGTAATTGTCGATCGTTTGACAAAATCCGCTCACTTCATTCCAATTAAAGAATCATACAAGATGGAAAGACTCGCGCGAATCTACATCCAGGAGGTAGTACGTCTACACGGCGTATCATCCTCAGACCGATGGACAGAGTGAGAGAACAATCCAAGCCCTGGAGGACATGCTTCGGGCATGTGTCATTGACTTTAGAAAGTCGTGGGATACATATCTATCCTTGATCGAGTTCTCGTACAACAACAGTTACCACACCAGCATTAGGGCTGCTCCGTTCGAAGCCCTATACGGTCGTAAGTGCAGATCCCCTCTGTGCTGGGCCGAGGTGGAGGATACACAGTTAGCCAGGAGTCGAGTCCCCGACAGTGCTCTCACTGGTCCTGAAATCATCCACGAAACCACCGAAAAGATCATTCAAATCCATAACCGACTGAAAGCCTCACGTGATCGTCAAAAGAGTTACACTGATAATCGTCGAAAACCACTAGAATTCCAGGTTGGAGACCGTGTTCTGTTAAAAGTCTCGCCCTGGAAAGGCATTGTACGCTTTGGTAAGCGTGGGAAACTTAATCCAAGGTACATTGGACCCTTTGAGATCCTCTCCAGGATCGGTCCAGTTGCCTATAAACTCCATTTACCTCACGAACTCAGTAACATTCATCCTGTCTTCCATGTTTCAAATCTCAAAAAGTGCCTATCCGATGAAACCCTAACAATTCCTTTAGACGAGATCGAGATCAATGAAAACCTCAACTTTGTGGAGGAACCGATCAAAATCATGGATCAAGAAGTCAAACGTACAAAACAAAGTCGCATCCCGTTAGTGAAGGTTCGCTGGAATGCCAAGCGAGGACCAGAATTCACTTGGGAACGGGAAGATTCAATGAAACAGAAGTATCCACAACTCTTTTCTTATCCATGATTTGTATCTTGTCTTATGTTCTAAACTTGAATTTCGGGATGAAATTCCCTTTAACGGGGGGATAATGTAACAACCCAAAATTTCGGTATCATTTTATTGTAACTCTTTCGTAGTACAATTCGCGCAACCAATCGTCGTTTCCAATTTCGATTTCCGATCTTCCATTTAATTAAGTCATTATCTGGTACACATTTAAAGTGACTTAATGGGTGTCTTAATACATTTAGAAATCATTTTAACACCCAACTTTAGTGATCGGAATATTTCTAGAAATTACCGTATCGGGTTACGGTAACTCAATCGGGTACGACCAAAAACCTCGTCTAACGTTGGTATCGGGTAGAATTCCACCGTGTCCAAAACATAAACACTATATAAACGTGTTTAAGACTCCATTTGAAGCCTTTGGTCAATTTACCATTAAACACTACCAACCTCTCTCCTCATCCAAGTTTAAGAGATCAAAACTCAAATTTAAGGCTTCAAATCTCTAAGGTACCTTCCTAGCCTTAATCTATAGCATGTTTGGCTTCCAAATTCGACATTTAATCATAAAATAGGACAACATATGTGATTTTACGGCCCAGGATCATGCCTAGGCCGTAAACACCAATTTGAAGGGTTTTAAGCCCTTAAACTCCTTCCTAAACTCATTTGGACTTTAGATATGGCCAAGGGACTTCAAGATATGGACTCTAAACAACTAAAACATGAATTTTATGAGGTTTGAAGGAGTTTACGGCCAAGGATTATTCTTGGGCTGTAAACTCATATTCAAAGGGTTTTTGAGCCAATTAACCCTTCCAAATCATAGTTGGGACTTAGATATGACCTTTGGGCTTGCTAATCTAGATTTGGAACACTTTAAACTTGATTTTTGAGTAATAAAAGTGAGTTTACGGCCAAGACATACTCTTGGGCCGTAAACTCCTCTAAAAGGGTGATTTAATGCCTTAAAACATGTCAAAATGCTTTCAAACTCAACCAATGGCTTTGTGGTAAATCCTAGATTCATCTAAAAGTGATTTGGAGACCTTAAACACAACATATACCCTACATAAGTGAGTTTATGGCCAAAGAACTCCTCCTAGGCCGTAAACTCCTATAAGTTTGTAAAATGGTAATCTAAATGCATAACAATGCTTAGAAAATTAGTTTGAATCACATGTGATTGCCCTATATAGTTCAAATTAACCATTCTTAGCCATGGGTGAGTTTACGGCCGTAAACTCATGTTTTAAATGATGTAAATTCATTCCAAGTGTTCCAAGGCATTTTAGATAAGCCATTCTAGCAATCCCTATGTCCATTTGAGCCCTTAAACCATCAAAACCACACCCACATGAGTTTACGGCCGTAAACTCATGTATGTGTGTGTTTCATAGTTGTAAACTCTTTAAAGTGTTTACTCTTGGGGAGTAAACTCAAGTCCCAAGTCCCTAGTGCCATTACACGTCCGAAGATGTCACCCGGGTCACTCCAAACGCTCGTTTTGAGGTGTTTAACCTCATTGGAGTGTAATGTTCCATATGATTAGTGAATGCATCCCTAATTGTATATATATGGACATTATTTCATTTTACATAGGGACATCGCGAGTAATCAAACCCCGAACCAACATCTAGCATTCAAAACCGACACGTTTCTGAGTCCGGTGAGTTCATACCCCTACCCTTTTTCACTGTTTTTCACTGTTTTCAGGGGGGGGGGGAACACAAGCAAAGTACAAGGGAATTCTTGTACTGAAAACATGTTTTCAAATGTGTGTTTCATATTCTTATGCTTTTATAACTGATTATTACAACTGATAACAGATTGAACATACAAATCACGTAACATATATTTGTGAAATAGGTCTTTAAACTAGTATGTTTTACATATATTTCACAAATGGCTTTCCACATTTTATCAGTTAAAAGCATGGCATTAAAACATTTGAACATAATACCTGTACACTGTTTTGTCCTCGGTAACGCTCCACACACATACACGAGTGGAGGACTATTATATTATTACTAGTAAATTTGTTATTCCTGTATGATTGGAGACACGTCCTCGGAGAACACTCCACCGAGATACGTGAGTGGAGGACTACACCCATAACCAGAATCTCTGGAATTTAGAGAGCGTGACTTGAGTGTATAGATCTATATGGGACTGACTACCCCACACCTGGGTGCTAGCTACAGCCGAACCGAAATGGTTCAAGGGTGACGAAAGTCATAAGTATGTGGACGACTTATTGCCACATGTGGACTACTTATTGCCACAGGTTTCAGTCTATTGTATGGTTATGGAACTCGCAATTAGGATAACAGAGATTTACTTACAGTAATAATGAATTACTTTATACATCATTTACATCTTTTACATCTTTCACTTACTGTAACTAACATTCAGGAAAGTACGAGACTTTCCTAGGGAAAACATGGAACCTAATCACAATTACATCTTTTACATCTTTAACATCGTTTACATTAGAAACCTATATGCAGGAAAGCATGGGGCTTTCCTGGGTAACACATATATAACTAGAAAGAGTAACAAACTGGATAACATTACATCTTTTACAATTTGTAACATACAATAAGGAAAGTATGGGACTTTCCTGGTAACACATGATAAGTAAATAGAACAGTTTAACCAGTCAAATAACCAATTTTACATTTTCACATGAATAAACATGTTTTTAGTGTACAAACTTACTATACTTTACAATTGGGAAACAATAACCAACTATTAAGAAAATATGGGATTTTCTTGGTGCATATAACATTTCAGAAACAGAAAGGAAACTTGAAACATTTTCACAAACAAAAACCGCTTATGAACTCACCAGCTTTATGCTGATTTTCAAATCGCTTGTGTTCTCAGGTCAGCGTTAGAACAGGTACCCGAAGATCCTTTTCCTCGAAGACGGAGTACATGAAGATCCGTTTCATTTTGTTTATATATACTATGTATCACAACTGTACAAACTTTACTTTTGAAACAACTGTAAAACTTTCTTATGTAATGTATTGGTTGTTTTACTTTACTTACTATGTGCATTGGATTTGATACTCAACGTGGAGTCAACCCCGGAAATGTTTCCGCCTTCGGTTTTCGGGGTGTGATATTTTAGTACCAATCTTAGCCAATAATAGTATGGAGTAGTGTTTGTTACATTAAAAATATTCCTTATGCACCAACCATGGTCCACCAAGATAATCAGACGCCATCTGGACAAATCCATGTGTCGGGGTTCTAAGGAATCTATCATATTTGTCCCCTCTGTAAGTGTTACCAACCGTAGCTTCTAAAAAGTCCAACAAATCTCAAGTATGTGGATCGCCTCCTTTATTCCTTAAACCCTGGAATACTATCTCCAACACATACTAACTTCTTGAGAGTACCCTCCCGAGATCTCGTAGGAAGCGACTGTCACTATTTTTTTTTATATGTGTATGATACAGATCCCTTTCCATCGCCCTCATTTGCTATATGGATAACATATCACATCCATATATATATATATATATATATATATATATATATATATATATGTGTGTGTGTGTGTGTATTTGTGCGTTTATGTTCAATATAGAAGCAAAGAAATATAAAAACACTTGGATATTTATATAAATGGTTTACATTAACGAGGTGGAAATTGTAACGTCACATTTTTCATACCTAATTATTCATTTTTTGAATTGAGTATACTATCAAAATCTGATCCTAAAAGTAATACAAAAACTCATTTGTCCTACATTGTAAAATTTAGTTTCTGAACGTAATATAAAATCCCTTTTTGTTTAATCATTATAAAGGATAGTCTCCAAAACATAGCAGTATCATAATTTGTTTTTTAACAAGTGGAAGTTTTTTACGTAATCAATAGTGATGTGTGTTCGGTACAGTCAAGTTGGGCCTTCATTCTAACCATAGAATTACTCAAAAAAAAAATTCAATCCTCAACGATAAGCATGAAGCTTATTGAGTTCCCAAAAATACCATATATCAAAATAAATATAAAATACATAAAACAATGGTTCACGAAATCTCATTGTTTCACCAATAAAATATGTATATGGACTCACGGCCTGTCATCGTTTCGTGGTCAACACAAGTATATAGGCTCACAGCCTATCGTCGTTCCACTATAAACTCCTCTTATAGACATTTAAATGAATTGTATAAAAAAACAACCAATCATATAGAACATTATTTTAGTCTATACACACAACTTTACTCTAGTAGTCCTTGTATCGTATTATAAAAGGATATTCACTGTAACACATAGTTTATTGAGATGACTTATCTGAACAATTACTAAAACAACTATCAATAGTCTGTAACATCACAAAAACAGTGTACATGTCTTAATTTAAAAGTCTATCAAATTGTAACATACCGATGATGATATACTTTTAATTTTGACCCTATAATTGAAGTATATTACATTTTGGTCCCTAAGTATAAGAATGAGTGTGTTGAAGGCCTTAGTGGCATTTTCATAATTTAGAAATTTGGGGAGTATGCCATGTGTACGTGTGTACGATGAGCGTACTGGGGCTTGTCCTAGTACGTCGGGCATACATCGCAGGCATACAAACCCTAATTTTTAGGGTTTAGCTCATATTTTAACCTCATCATATCCTCATTTCCCCTCACATCATTAGCCTCCATCCTCTTGGATTTTTTTGACAACCTTAATCCATCTTATGAAGCATTTCTAAGCTTGATTGTTGGTGTTTTGTGCCTTTGAAGAAGAGGGAAAGGAGTGGAGACCATATTGGCAGAGTGAAGCTCTTTAGATCGAGAATCTCACCACCTTTTGGCAGCATTTGGAGGTATAAAGCTCTAAACCTGGTTATGTTTCATTTAGATCTTGTGTTGGGTTAGTTTTTTGTTCCTTTTTGTCCCAAATGTGGTGATTCATGAACATAGCATGTTCTTGACCCGTTAAGATGTCCTTTGAGACCTTAAGAGGGGTCTTACATCATAAAATTGGGATCTAAGCAATTGATTTTACTCCATGCATCATTTAGAGTGTGTTAATGGATTAAGATGTTGAGTTAAGCTCTAAATGGACATGCAAAGTCATAAAGTTGGAAACTTTATGACTCTAAAGGGTATTTTCGCCTTGGATCTGAAATTTGAATGTAAGGAATTATGGCGTTAAGCATTTAATGAAGTGATGGAAGATCCGGGCATACGCTCTGCGTAAATTGAGTACACAACACGTACGTGATAAAGGCCCCCGAAGGCAGTTAGCGATGGAGTACGCTGAGCGTACTTCTGGAGTATGCCACACATACGTCTTTTGTGTCAACTTGGCTGAGTTGACTCAACTTGGTTGAATCAGTTGACTTATTGATTTTTGACCAGTTTGACCCTAGACTTTGACTTTTGTTGACTCTGTTGACCTTTTGAACTAGTTTGACTTTGGGTCAAACTCAAGGGTTTGGATTGTTGATTAAGATTTTATATCATTCTAATGTTAGTGGATCTGTTGGAGTAAGCAGTGTAGCAGGGATCGGATCACGGTATTGTAAGGTTTCTTCATTTTAGGTGAGTTTCTCCTCATTATTCAGTGGGCCGAAGGCACCAATGTCGGGCCACTAGTTTCTCACTTATCTTTTAGTATAGGAATGCCTTAGGGACCTTATATGGTCACATAAGATAGACCGAGGAATATTAATCTAGGCTCTCTTACATGTTCTTTGTTTATTTGTGGTTCTAGGGTAGGATCACCTGTCTAGGTGTCTATCTCACCTATGATTATACATGGTTATGTATTTATTGGGTTATTGCTACTTAGTATGACACAGTGTTGTAATGATTTGTTAGATCTGTATTCTAGTATCAAGTATGCTGATAGGATGTGGCAATCTGTTTGATCTATATTATGGTATCGAGTATGCTGATATGCTATAGTGATCTCTTATATATGTATTCTGGTGTCAAGTATGATGCTATGTTGTAGGGATTCGTTGGATTTGCATTCTAGTGTCGAGTATGCTATTATTTTATAGTGATCTGTTAGATCGGTATTATATGTGGCTCTAGAGTAGGATCATCTATTCAGGTGGCTATCTCACCTCTGACTACTTATGGTTACACATTTCATGGAAGTTAGATGATAGTGGGCTATATGTTGTTAAAGGACTGGTAGTTGGGAGTGAGTTGTATGATTGTTGTTTGCATATTTATATGTCTTCTTTATCCTTGTTTGTTTATATATCGACATATGTTAGTGGTTGGGTTTAGACGGTCTTGCTTTGTGCTATATGCCAAGATACCCTATACGGGCTGACTATATGTCAAAGGAATAGAAGTTCGGGAGGAGCAGTTGGGTTGAGATGGTAGGCCAACAAACCTTGGTAGTCCAGCCTGGATAAACTGAAGGATCGCGAGGTGGACCAGTTGGCCAAAGGCCAAAAAGAGGCAGTTATGCATGCTTGTTTGTTTATCGTATGGGGTATTTTGGACGAAACTCACTAAAGTGATCGACTTGGCCTTTTCCATGTTCCTTTTATGGTTTTAAAGTTAGGACATAATCGATTATTTAACTGTCTATCTGATCTTGTGTTGTGTACAACAAGGATGCACAAAAGGAACCAGTGGTGCGATAGTGTAGGTAATCCTAGGAAAATTTCCTAGGAAGTCAGTTGTATCTTTTAGCATAAATGGTATTAGCATATCTAAGAGTAGGTCTAGTGCAATAACTTAGGACCTTGGGAGGAATTCTGAATCGACTATGGATAGTTGTTGAAGGTACTATGGGCTCGTACTGCTGGAAGCACAGGATCCGTATGAGATTCATGAGGAATTTTGAGGCTGCTAAGTGACTAATAGGAGTAGGGCTTGGCATGTAGATATCTGTATTATGATGTCTAATCTTTTCTTGGTATATTTTAGTATGGCAACTATTAGAGGTTAAGAATCAGGAGCCGAAGTAGATGGCCAAGAGAGACCAGGATTGAATGAGGACTGTCTACCATAATTTAGACACTACTAGTTTATTTTAGGAAAGATGTCTAAAATACTTTTATAGGCTAAATGTTATATGTTTGTCATATATGCTATTATTTATTCGGATCTATGGTCTGTTACCGAACGGATCTGGAAACCTTATGTGTTCAAGATTCTAAGCGTACGACTATGATATTAGAACTAGCATGTAATGTTTCAGAGTCACAAGGAGAATTTAAACGTCTATCGTGAATAAATATCTAAAATTTCCTAATTTGATGTATAGATCAAAATGGCAAAAACCCGAAGTGGAGCTGCAAACAAAAATGAAAATCAGAATCAGTGACCTCAACCCCAAGTGATTGAGCAAGTGCTGATAGTAGAAGCTGCACCAGAGCGAGTCACAATGGCTGGAGTACAAGCCACGATTTGGGCATTGATGGCTGAACAAAGGGAAGAAGTGAGACAACTATTGCTGAAAAATAGGAGTGAACCTTCAATGCGTGTTGAACAACCTGAAGTAAATAACAGACAGTCAAAGGAAGAAAATTACAGTTGCACTGTCAATCAAGAGAAACCCACAATGGCAGAAAGGAATAACCCAAAGAGGGAAATGATTAGAGATAGGCGTATGCATAATAATTTCTTGGGTGCCAAACCGCCAAGTCTTTCCAGAATCCCAAAGCCTGTAGAGATTATATATTGGATCTCCGAAATGGAGGTGGTATTTGAAAGCTACAACTGTAGTGACAAGGAAACAATTGTCTTTGCAGTCAAACGATTGAAAACCAGAGTTTTAAGATGGTGGAAACTATTGGCAAAAACAATGCCATGAGGAGAAGCTTTGAAGATGTCTTGGGAAGCGTTCATAGGGCACATGGAATTGCAATACTGCTTTGAAATAGATCTGATAGACCTAAACAATGAATTCAAGAACTTGAAGAAAGAAAAAAATGAACATTAATGACTATGCTACTGCGTTTACCGAAAAAATGAAGCTATTTCCTTACCTAGTGTCGGTTGAACTCGCCAAGATTGAAAATTTTGCTAAAGGATTGCCATCAGAATTTGGCCTAATAGTCAAAATGAAAAGCACATTGAAGGTAGTCGTTAGAGCAACAAGGAATGTTGATACCCAGTTAAAAGAAAGGGGTATGGAAAGAACTAAGGTTTGTGAGAAAATAAAGTTTGATGGATCTTCGAGGTCGAATAAGAAAAGTAAATTCTCGAAGTCTGGTTCGAGAAGAGGAGGAGGCGAAAAAAATGGTGTCACAAGTGTAAGAAGAAACATGTCGGGAAATGTGGCGAGGAATTCACTAGTTTTAAATATGGAAAGTCTGGGTAGTATGCCAATGAATGCACCTTCAATAAGAAAGATTGTTATGGGTGAAACGAAGAAGGGCATGTTTTGAGGAAATACCCGAAGAAGCAAGAGGCAGCAAGACCCAATCTCCCACCAAAGCCGGAGGCGAGAGCTTTCCAGATGACACTGAAAGACGAAAGGATGCAACAGATGTTGCTTCAGGTACCTTTCTCCTAAATGGATTTCCTATTAATATATTTTGATTTTGGAGAAAATTATTCCTTTATATCACCTAAATTTGAGGGAAGACTAGCATTGACTATAGAAAAACTTGATGATGCGCTAGTGGTAGAAGTTCCCAGTGGCAAATTCATACATGTTAGCGATTGCATTAAGAATATCGTCATCGACATGAACGGAAACGAATTCTACGATTGAGTTGAATGGATTCGACATCGTACTGGGAATGGATTGGCTTAGCACCTATGATGCCAAGATATTGTGAAAGAAAAAGATCGTGAGGGTAAGCCCTCCTGGAAAAGAGACATTTATTGTGTACGAGGATAAGTGCAGAGTAAATTCTGGAATCATTTCCCTAATGAAAGCCAAAAAATGTTATCTAAAGGATCCACCTCATACTTGGCATTCATGATCGATGCTAATAAGGATAAAAAGGATATACAAAGTATACTAGTGGTGTGTGACTATCCAGAACTCTTTCCCGAAGATCTTTTTGAATTACCCCCTCATAGACAAGTAGAGTTTCGAATAGACTAGTTACCAGGAAAAACACCAATAGCAAAAACACCATACCAATTAGCACCAACGGAGATGAAGGAGCTTATGATGCAACTTCAGGAGTTGTTGGACAACAGTTTCATTAGACCAATTTCATCACCCTAGGGAGCTCCGGTGTTATTCGTAAAGAAGAAAGATGGAAGCATTAGGATGTGCATAGACTACAGAGTGCTGAACAAGGAAACAATAAAGAACAAGTGTCCATTGTTAAGGATTGATGACCTATTCAATCATCTGCAAGGTTCAAGCTATTTCTCAAAGGTCGATATTAGGTCAGGTTATCATCAATTGAAGGTGAGAGAACAAGATATTGAAAAAACTGCGTTCAGAACAAGATACAGACACTATGTGTTCTTGGATATGTCATTTGGACTAACCAATGATCCAGTAACATTCAAGGATTTGATGAACAGGGTTTGTAAACCATTCCTTGATAAATACATGATAGTGTTCATAGACGACATTCTGGTTTACTCAAGAAGCATGCAGGAGCATGGGAAGCATCTGCGAGAAGTGTTAGAAGTACTAAAGAAGGAGAAGTTGTATGCAAATTTATCCAAGAATGGATCATGGTTGACCCAGCGAAGATTGAAGCTGTGATGAAGTGGGAACAACCAAAAAGTCCCATGGAGATCCGAAGTTTCTGGGATTAGCCAAATATTACTGAAGATTTATCTCAGTCGTTTCTTTAATAGCTTCTCCATTTATAGTTTTGACCAATAAAGGAGCAACTTATACATGGAGTGAGAATCACAAGGAAGCATTCAAGAAGCTAAAGAAGAAGTTGTGTAAAGAAGCGTTTCTTTCTTTACCCGACGGAGTTGAAGATTTCACAGTTTATAGCGATGCATCTGGAGTTGGGTTAGGTTGTGTTCTGACTAAAAGGGATAAGGTGATAGTATATGCATCGAGACAATTGAAAGAACACGAAAACAACTACCTCACTCATGATCTGGAGTTGGCAGCGGTAGTATTCAGACTAAAGATATGGAGGCATTATCTTTATGGCACAAAGTGAAAATTTTTCACTAATCATAAGAATCTTTAGTATCTATTTAATCAGAAAGAATTAAATATGAGACAACGATGCTGGCTAGAGTTACTTAAGGATTACAAATGTGAAATACTTTACCACCCTGGTAAAGCAAATGTTGTAGCTGAAGCTTTGAGTCAAAAAGTGAGCCTTTACACTACGAATTGAAGTTGTCTCAATGATTTTGGAAAGAATCAAGAAAGCTCAGGAAGAAGCTTTAGAGAAAAATGATCAAAAGGAAGAACATTTGGGAAAAATGTTAGTGTTCGGTACCAACGGTCAAGGACTGAAGGTATTGCAAGGTAGGTTTTGGGTACCTAATACAGGAGGAATAAGGGATCTTCTGATGGAAGAAGCTCACAAGACCATGTACTCGATTCATCTCGGTAACACAAAAATGTATAGGGATCTAAAACCCTAATACTGGTGGCCAATGATGAAGCTCGATGTTGCAAAGTATGTGGTCGAGTGTGTGACATGTGCGAGGGTTAATGCACAATCAGAAACCGTATGGGATTATAGAACCCTTACATGTACCCATGGGTAAATAGGAAGACATCACCATGGATTTTGTGACTAAACTGCCCAGAACAAAGAGTGGTCACGACATGATTTGGGTGGTCGTTGATCAGTTCACTAAAAGTGCACACTTCATAACAAGTATTGAAAATGGTCTATGGATAAACTTGAAAATGCTTATGTGAAGGAGAGAGTAAGACTTCATGGTGTTCCTTTAATGATTGTATAAGATCATGATGGTCGCTTCACATCGAGGTTTTGGAGGAATCTACAAGAGTAATTGGGTACGAAGTTGTGTTTAAGTATAGCTTACCATCCGCAGACTGATGGCCAAAGCGAAAGAATGATTGAAATATTGGAGGATATGCTAAGAGAATGTACCCTGGAATTTCAAGGTAACTAGGATGAACATTTACCTCAGGTAGAGTTTTCCTACAATAACGGTTTCCATTCGAGCATCAAGATGACACCTTACCAAGCTTTGTATGGATAGAAGTGTTGTACGCCATCATGTTGGCTTGAAGCTAGAGAAAAGCAGTTTATAGGACCCGAGATAGTCCATAAGACTACTGAAAAGCTGAAAGTGGTTAGGGAAAGGATGTTAGTAACTTAGGATCGTCAAATGAGCTATGCTGACAAAAAAGACAAACAATGACATTCGAAGTTGGGGATTCAGTTTGCTTAAAGTCTCACAATGGAAGGGACTTATAAGATTCGGGAAAAGAGGAAATTTGAGCCTAAGGTTCATTGGACCTTTCAAAGTTCTTCAGAGGATTGGGAACAAAGTTTACAAGAAAAAACTACCAGAAGAACTAGATGGTATTCATAAAACTTGTCATGTGTGTTATTTGAGGAAGTTCACGGGAGAAGTTCTTGACACAATTCCAATTTCTAAGTTAAGGATGGATAAAAAAAGAGGCTAATTAAAGAATTGGAGGTGATTATTAACCGTAAGACTAAGAAGTAGTGATGCAAGATGGTCGATTTAGTTCTTGTACGATGGAAACATACGAATGACCCAAGTCTCTCCTTGGAAACAGAGAGTGACATGATGAGTCGTTATCCGCATTTGTATGCTGATGCATGATTCCGAGATGGAATCATCCAAAGGGGGAGAGAATTGTAATGCCCATGTTTCTAGGCTAAGCATTAAAGATGATGTAATACCCTAGGTCAGTCATTGTAACTCGTTTTAAACTAATAAGAATGAATTATGTGAATTTATTTGCTTTATATTTAATTATGATAATATAATAAATTACGGATAAAAATAAGCATAGAAAAATTAAATGTTAGATAAACGTGATATCTATGAATAAAGTTGTAGTGGTCATGACAATGATTCCAAAGATATAAAGAACGCCGAAATCCGAGTTATAACGAAGAAGTTATGACCTGTCGAAGTTTCAAGACAAACCGGTACGACACCGGGAATCGTAAAAAGCCAGTTTACGATAAAGTACCATTTTAGCTTTAGCGATCTAAAGGAAAGTTGTAAAGTACGTCTCCACCTACGTGTGGATATAAGGAACGTCAAAATGGAGCTCGTATGCAAAAGTTATGAGTTTCCGAAGATACAGTTGTCTGAGAGCATGACACGTGTCAGAAACACTAATCTGACTGGACTCACGACGTGAGCATGGATTCTCACGATGTGAGGAGTCAAATAGACACTTTTCAAGCCTAGAATACAAATGGAAATTCTATGGAGTGATAAGTCAAAAGGACACAACGTGAGCATGGATTCTCACGATATGAGAAGTCAAACAAACACCTTTCGAAGCTAGGGACATAGGTGGCAAGTCTACGTGGTGAGTAGGCATGGCTCACGAAGTGAGCATGTGTGGCTCATGAGGAGCCCAAAACTGCCTATAAATAGCAAATTTGACAATTTCATTCATTACACTTATCTTTCTCTCTCTACTCTCTCTGTCTCTCTCTCTAGCCACCTAAACCACCCCGAAGCCTAGAAAACCTCCCTACCACTAGAAGAAAGCCCCGGAGTGCCCAAAAGCTCTGAGAAAAAGTGTTTTTCCAATTCGAAACTGTACCCATGCAGAACCCTGTTTTTAGCAAAATCATCATTTCATCAATGGAGATTATTTTAATAAGGGAAGCGTTGTCCGAATGATCACCTTATCAAGTGAGTGTATAGTCACTTTCATCTTACACATAGACATGAACTATTTTATATAAATCACGTACAATGTGCATATACATTGCTTGTTTATTTGAGGTCTATGTTTTATGAAAGTTTTAAACTTCGTTTTTTTAGATTTGAACTGTATATGTGTTTTTATCTATAAATATGTTGGTTAAAAGATTGGTAGATGAAACAGTTGATTTGTGATGAAATGAAATAATGAGCTGCCTCGATGTTGATGGTGTTCCAGTCATCTAGCACAATATAGATGATGACCACTGACTTTTCTAGGAAGTCCGGTGGAACGCTAGCAGGTTTACAACCTGTAGGTGTTTGTTAATGATGTGTTCACCGGTTTACTCCATCCGCCTCATGGTTGCCTTAGGGACATTTATGGCCAAGGAATCCCCTCAGCAGTAATGTCTACCCCGATGATGATCGTTAGGTTACGTCCCTTTTATTAGAATATTCTGGGACGTAAAGTGAGGATAACGGGAACAGGTAATTGGGTTTGTTTGGTTTGATGAAATTAATAAACTTATTTATTGTATGTTCAAAAACCCTATATGCTCACTAGGCTCTCAAGCCCGAACCAGTTAGTTTCTTGTATTAAAAGTAGTGGAAAGGGTATAGTTGGATGATTTAGCGAGAGATTATGGATTTATAAACCAATAGAAAATATATAGAATGTTGTAAGGCCTACATTGTTTTTTAGTCCAATTTTGCTTAGTGGCCTATGTTGCTTTTGGTTTATGCTTTTGATCTGTATCGATGATGACATCCAGAGTTTTGTAATCTTATAAAAATACATTTCTTCGAAAATGATTTTATAAATTCTTATCTATATGTCGACGTGGGAACAAATTCCGCAATACTTTCAAAAAAAATTACTCTGATTTTATTACAAAAGCATAAACGAAATCGTTTTTTTCTTGTCATGAAAATGGGGAT
This sequence comes from Lactuca saligna, assembly GCF_052625555.1. Classification (NCBI taxonomy): domain Eukaryota; kingdom Viridiplantae; phylum Streptophyta; class Magnoliopsida; order Asterales; family Asteraceae; genus Lactuca; species Lactuca saligna. The sequence continues at coordinate 93,472,877 of NC_136418.1, forward strand.
GTTACAGTTGGTATCAAAGAAGTAGTTTAAGTGAACTAGGAATTTGTAGGATTTCTAGACTTAAACTTTGAATTCTAAGAGATGATCGTGAGATGAGTGTCTACCATAATTTAGACACGAGACTTAGTTTGTTTTAGGAAAGATGTATAAAATTCTTTTATGTGCTAAATGCTATATGTTTTCCGTATATGCTATTATTTGTTCGAATCTATAGTCTGCTGCCGACCGGGTGTTTAGGATTCTAAGTATACGACTATGATATTAGAACTCGCATGCAACGTTTCGGAGTGATAAGGAGAATTTAAACGTCGATTGTGAATAAAGATCTAAAATTGCCTAATTTAGTGTATAGATCAAATTGGAAAAAACATGAAGTGGAGTTGGAAACACAAATGAAAATAGGAATCAATAACCTCAACCCCAAGTGATTGAGCAGGTGCCGATAGTAGAAGCCATGATTCGGGTAATGATGGCTGAACTAAGAGAAAAAAAGAGACAACTATTGCTGGACGACAGGACTAAACCTTAAATGCTCATTGAACAACCAAACTAAGTAATGGACAGTCAGAGGAAGGAAATTACAGCCGTACTTTCAGTCAACCGGAACCCATAGTGACAGAAAGGAATGACTCGGAGAGGGAAATCAACAGAGATGGGTGTATATATAAGAATTTCTTGGGCGTCAAACCACCAAGTATTTCAAGAAGCCCAAAGCATGTATACTAATGACCTAGCTAATACGGATAAAGTGATTGGTAATTGGCGGAGAAGCGGTTCAAGCCTGCTGGCCAAAGTTCTGGATTGTGTCACACCCCAAAACCATTGAACGACAGAAACGTTCTGCGGTGGAGGACGTCATGTACAGTATCACAACAATGAAAAGTAGTAAACAAGAAACAACATCATCCACTGCATTAATAATATAATTTTAATACAAGTGTGTTTTATCAAAATTATAATAGACACTAAAGTATAAACAAAATGAAAGATGAGTCTTGAACGAGCTCCATCTTCTCTAAACCTTGCATCGGTACCTGTCTACGGTTGACCTGAGGATACAACTTACTTTGAAAGAGAGTATCAACTTTAAAGCTGGTGAGATCATAAGTTATTTAGTGTCTTAATTTATATGTAAGAAATTGTTTGTATATGAACTGTAAGTATTGAAAATATATAAGAACTGTAAGTATGAAAATGTTTTTAATGATCCTAGGAAACCCTATGTTTCCTACTAATCGTATGCTTCTACCAAGGCATCTAGTGTCTGTGTGTGTGTCTCTCGTAAGAGTGTGTATTTTCCCAAACCCGACTATCATTAACCAAAAATATAGTTTCTACATTACCGTGCATCGTGTGAATGTACACGAAGTGAATGTAATGGGAAAATGAAATGGTACTATGGTGTAGTGTTGAACTACAACCGTACTAATTACCTTAAATCTAGGGTAATCTCATAAGTACTGCAGTATTTGTAATAAGTGACTGCCTCTGTACTCCTATTTCCTTATTTGAGGGATAAGGAATAATGTGATGGCTAGATCCCATGCTAAACGTTCCCCTATCAAAGGGATTTTGAGACCTTTACACGCACATGCATGTATGCATGCCATGAACATCCACATTACTATGCTCATGTATACCCGATATAACTATCACAATGCGTTGTGATTCATCGGTATAGTTAGATCTCAAACTTGTCCTATGCTATAGCACCTAGTCATGTCTGTCCTATCAAAGTATACGTAACCGCACTCATGTAAACGTATATATGTAAATGTACTCATGTAAGCGTAATCATGTAAAAACATATCTATGTAATAGTATAGTAATGTACTATAATGTTCTGCGTGTGCAACCTGTATCATGTGTTCTGTCTCTATCTTGCAAGTATTGACTCATGAATGAACTAACTCATTGTATGATATCGCGTTCTAGTAATAGTCCTAGAACTTCCTAAACTACCCCTAGGGTAGCTTACTAGTATTATAACTGGTACGTACGAACATGGGCGTATACCCTTGCTACCCACGAGTATTGAATGAACTGGAAGAACCTTTATGAGTATATATGTACACATGATATATAACTAATATTTAAACGACCTTCGGACGGGTACCCGATATCCCACCAGACCACATCTCAAGCACGAAAAGGAAATAGGGTGAGTAGCCTTCCTAAGTCTTTTAAACATTACTTATATAAATATACATATATATGCATGCAATTTATAACATAAAAGCATAAAGTAAGTTTTGTAAAACCTTTGAACATAATTATTATCTAAGAAATGATCAACTTGATGCCAATCTATAAAATGATTTGAAAGCGTGGGTTTGATAAAACAATTTAAGTATAAAAGAACATTTGTTTGAAACACAATTATAAATGAGTTTGAAATGAAGCGTACAGAGTAAAGTGTACAACTTAATAAGGAGTTTTAATCATATAAAATGTTTATCAAAATCATTTGAAGGAAACTATTTGGTAAAATGGCTAATCAGTAGCCAATCATTTGAATGCTACTTAGTAATCACATGTGATTGATATAGTAACTAGCACAATTCTACTTGTATCACCCCCACAAAACATTTAAAAACAGTTAAAACATTGATTAAGGGGTATGAACTCACCTGTAGTATGTGATTGGAATTGAACGGACTATATCATAAGGAAGGATCGGACAAGTGCTTGGTGTCAAGTGAAGACTTTAGACACACACAATGATCCTAATTACATATGAAGACATATGTATATAAACAATTAGTGATTATAACACTAATTAAACATGTATAAACATCCTAACGCGAGGAAAACACTTTTGGTCAAGTGCTAGGATGCTAATGGGTTGGAACAAAGCAGTGCAAGACCTCTCGTGGAAGTTTATGGTCAAAAGACAATATATGTTGAAGTTTATGGCCCAGGGGAGTAAACTCCTGGCCGTAAACTCTTAATAAGGTTCCTAAATGAAGCCTAGCATTATTACAACACAAGTGGTGAATTGCTTCAAGGCTTAAACAAGTGTTTGGGCTTCCTTTTAACTCCTTTGAGGAGTTTACGGCCCTAGGACCATATCCCTTGGAGATTATGGCCGTAATCTCCCTTGAGATGATGTTTATGGTGTTTTCAAGTCCCTAAATTCACTAGGAACTAAACTAGGCTCTTGTACTAGGCGTTAGAAGAGTTTATGGCACCATTTGGCACCATTTTATGGAGTTCACGGCCCTGGGACTTCTTGGGCTGTGAAAACCTTACTCTGGGTGTTCTAAGTGTGTTTGCTAGTCCTAAACTCATTTAGGTACATGTCTAATTTAGTCTCTTGGCTTAAGGAAGGCTTTTGAGGAATTTTGACAGTTAAAAATGGAGTTCACGGCCCAAGAACTTCCTTGGCCGTGAACTCACATCGAGCCATTGTTTCTAATTGATTTTGTGGTCTAAACATGTAATGGTGTCTTCTAGTTTGAGTTCCAAGGCTTTGTGGGACATTAGCCACTCTTTTGGCCCTTAAAAAGGAGTTAACTCTCCAAGTGTTCTTGGGCGGTAAACTCCCAAATCTCGGGGTCTTCATCCGATTTTGATGTTTTCTAGTCATATACACACTAGCATACAAGCCTAAGGTAGTTACAAATCACGGGGGAAGGACTAGGCATCTTTTTAGGAGTTTACTCCCCAAGGTGTTCTTGGGAGGTAAACTCCCGAATCTAGTTGTTTTGTTATGAAATTGATGTTATTAAGCACACTATAAGCCATATAATACAACTAGAGAAAGTTACTCACGATTTGGGATAAAAACCCGAAGATCCGTGAGAGAGAATTCAGCTTTTCTCTAGTTGGAAATGCAACTAATGAATGAATATGGTTCAGATTTCTATATATAGTCTTGAGATTTTTGGCAGAAAATATTTTATTCCCGCAATAAACTCTAATATCATAGAGTATTGGAATAATAGTGTTGCACAAAACCCTAGTGCATCCACTCTCCTGATATCTCCTTAAGTGCTAAACCTGAAATATTTGAACTTATACCTAAAGTCTGGAATTTCACTGTAACTGTTCTAACTTCTATTGGCTTGATGTGGTTTGTTCAAAATGGAAATTTCGGGTTGACACAGATTGTTTCGAAGGAGGTGTTTATCTCTTTTATGTCGTAGGTGTGGTGTGTGCGTGTGGGGGGGGGGTGGGGATTTGGGAAAAGGTGCTGAATCCTACACCCTTAGCTTGGTAGCTACCTGACGGTCTTCATGGGGGTGGCCGGAGTACCAATGACCAAGAGTTGAGTTAGCAGTCTTTCTATTTAGCTTTATGAATGTTGTGCAGATTCATATTCTCCATGTATTTAGATACTAGTGGTTGGGAACAAGCTGTCAGGTTCTAGCATATTTCAAGTGGGGGAGAGTGAACCCTAACAGTAGGAAGGCACTATGGAATAGTTTGGTACCCAATCGAATTTCTCCAATTTCAAGGCTTCCGCATAGTTGTTGAATATTCGGTTTCACATCAAGGTAATTGTCAGTTGTTGTAATTCCGGCAAATCTTTGAGTTTAAATCAACTAAATGGTGGTTGATTGGCGGTTCGGAGATGACCATGATTGATTATTCTTTTGCCAGGGGTTCATGTGGGGTTGGTATATGGTTGGTAGTCGGGAGACTAATGAACTACCTATTATGGACAAAGTGATTGGTTAAGGGTTGATGGATGTATCTGTTAGGTTTTGAGCATTCTAACACTCCTAAGTGTACATGCAACCCTAAAACCTTGGATCTATGTTTTCTCTATTATACATGCAAATATGAACTTTTCAAGGTATTCATCCTAACTACCATAATAATATTGATTAATATGAATATCTCAAGTTAGAATTACATACCTCTTTGATGTAGAATGTCTTCATGAAGCTTGAGTGCCTATTGCCCCAAGTGTGACACCTCAAGTGGTTCACACAACACCAAATACACTTGGAATAACTTGAGAGAATATACACACTTCATGAAAATCGGCTAGCCCTTCCTATCACATATAGTGGCCAATTTTTCCCAAGAATAAAATCTTTATATAGTGTAATTAGTGTAATTAGGATTCAAATACACCATGGAGTTTCTATCACAACCCCAAACCGGAACGACGAAAACGTTCGGGGGCGGATGACTTCATGTGGTAACGTAACAAATGAATACATAGTAAAGAAAGCAATACAACCATCATATATATAATTGAAAGTTTACATTGTTTAAAAGTGTACATGTTCAAAATCAATTACATAACGATGTCAAAATGTGAAATTAAACTGGCGCCGCAGCGTCCCTTCTTCAAAATCCGTTTGTTACCTGTAATTACTGAATCCCTGGGACATACAAGTAGTTTTCAAAGAGTAGATCAGCATTTAAGCTGGTGAGTTTCATAAGTATTTAATGATAATGTTTGTAAGAAATGAAATGTTTTTGTTCTTTGTTTGCATGTTCCTAGAAAATCCTATATTTTCTACTAGTATAATTGTAACCTTCTTTCACAACAATTGCTTGTTTCTAGTAAATGTATGTAAGTATAAAGATTTCAATTTGTCCGAAAACCTCAGAAAATCATTGTGTTTTTAATACCCCATGTGAGTTTTATAACCATGCTATTGACAATGAATGCCTATACACAACGTTCTTCAGGCGTTGGAATGTTCTGACGTTTGTCACCCCAAAAGGTGGACTGTAGCTAACAGTCAGGGCGCGGGTTGTCAAGCCCGTATAGATCTATACACAAACACCATGCTCCCCCTCCAAGGGATTCTAGTATATAATACAGGACTTGAAATGTGTACTCGAACGTACGTGAAGTTAATGTCTCACAAAACTTAGTATAAAACAGATTTACGTGTGAAAATGTTCATTAGTTATTGTATATGAAAGTAGCTTATCTTAATAGTATTTCCATGTATGTAAAGTTTGTAGTATTCTCGTGAAACTATACCTATTATAGTTTTCTAAAAGTGTGTTTCATTTGTTAAATAAACCCTTAGTGAAAATGTTCACTTGTTATGAAAAGTGTAGTTTTTGTAGTGCCAAAACCGACACACGGCATGTAATGTAAGCAAAATATCTGATTTCTATAAATACCTAAATCGTTTCTCATTTCAAAAGATAAAATGTTGTCGTGTTATACTTTTCATATAAAAGATTTCCTTTCAGAGTTTCAAATTGCATACGATTCCTTTGATAAAACGCGTAAATTGAAAGTTTATACAACACCCGATAATAACCGAGTGTTTTACTTGTATTCCCCCCCTTAAAAGCATGTAAAAGTACTCGTAAAACATTTAAAACGTGAATTATAGGGGTATGAACTCACTTGTAAAATCGGAGGTTGCGAGATGAAAAATCGTTCAGAGTTTCGGCTTGCGAAAGTGGATTTCCTCGGGATTCTCGGGAACCTCGGGGGCACGAACGACCTTCAGGACTCGAGCAAAGTGATCGGGGCTTCGGGGTAGTGCGGGCACGGAAATCGAGGCAATATCGTAAGAGAAATGAAAGAAATGGGGTGAATTTCATGGAACCCTCACATCACCGTTTATACGAGGCTGAGAGGCCTCGTTACGCGGGGCGTACACACGTACGCTGGGCGTACGCATACGTCATGAGTCCTCGACTGCCTCGGAGCTCGAATGGGACGAGACGGTGGTTCGCACAGGCGCGACGTGGATGATCTGAGGCCAAGGCCTTCGCGTACGCAGGGCGTACGGGGTTACACGGCGCGTAACTCGGATGAGCATGCTGACTCCCCTTCGGATAATACCGGATTTTTGAATTAAATATATATATAAATTATTTAATAAACTTCAAAAATTCACATCTTCTTCATACGTACTCCGTTTTCGACATTCTTTATATCCCTGCGAAGGTGAGACCATACTCTACAACTTTCGTTTAAATTCCGTCGGCAAATTCCAAAATTATTTTTATTATTTATTTTTAAAAGGTTGCGGTAAGAGAATTTCTTTAGAAATTCTAACTCCTTTATCTGACGTCGGTTTTTGCCAGACTTTTTACCACTGAAATACCATTGATGAGACCTTCGATTCTCGTTTAGGTCATTCCAGCCAAAAGTCGCTAGATCTCTGATTCGAGTTTTTAGTCGCCTGCCGTTAATCCGAACTTGAAAAATTCCCAACTTTCTTATACGAAGTCGGATTCGAGCGTTCTTTTTACGTACGATCATGGTTTAATGACATCTATCATAAAAGGTAATTTAATTGGTGATTTTGGACATTTTATTCTCGAAGTAAATTTTGTTACAACTAACGTGGTTATAATACTTGACTTTTTAGGTCGTTTACATGTAGTTGAAATATCGGGTTGTCACATCATCCCCCCGTTAGAGGGAATTTCGTCCCGAAATTTAAAGCAAGAAAGATACACTTGAATCAGAGAAAAAGATGCGGGTACTTTTGTTTCATCTGATCCTCACGTTCCCATGTGAATTCAGGTCCTCGCTTGGCGTTCCAGCGGACTTTCACGTTGGGTATGCGACTTTGTTTTGTTTGTTTGACCTCTCGGTCCATGATTTCTACCGATTCTTCCACGAAGTTGAGGCTTTCGTTGATCTCGATCTCGTCGAGTGGGATAACAAGAGTCTCATCGAACAGACACTTTTTCAAATTCGATACGTGGAAGGTTGGGTGTATGTTACTAAGTTCACGTGGTAGATTAAGTTTGTAAGCTACAGGGCCGATTCTGGCGAGGATCTCGAAAGACCCTATGTACCTTGCGTTTAGCTTTCCACGCTTTCCAAAGCGTATCAAGCCTTTCCATGATGAGACTTTCAATAGAACACGGTCTCCTACTTGGAATTCCAATGGTTTTCTCCGTTGATCAGCGTAGATTTTCTATCGGTCTCTAGATGCTTTCAACCGTTCACGAATCTGAACGATCTTCTCTGTTGTTTCTCGTATGATTTCCGGACCGGTGAGAGTACTTTCAGTATCTCATCCTTTAGCTAATTGTGTGTCGCCAACTTCGGTCCAACACAAAGGGGATCTGCACTTGTGGCCATAATGAGCTTCGAATCGAGCAGCCTTTATACTCGTATGATAACTATTGTTGTATGAGAATTCGACAAGAGGTAAGTGGATATCCCATGCCTTTCCAAACTCAATCACACAGGCTCTCAGCATATCCTCCAAAGTTTGTAGCGTTCTCTCATTTTGCCCGTCTGTTTGTGGATGGTAGGCTGTACTCATGTCCAATCTAGTCCCTAGGGAACTTTGTAGTGACTGCCAGAACCTTGATGTAAATCTATTATCTCTATCGGAAATAATGGACATCGGAACCCCATGTAATCGTACTACTTCCCTTATGTAAGTTCTTGTAAGCCTTTCCATCTTGTCAGTCTCCTTGATTGGCAGAAAATGCGCGGATTTGGTTAATCTGTCGACAATGACCCGTATGGTATCAAGTCCCCCCGTTGTCTTGGGCAACTTGGTTATGAAATCCATAGTGATCCGTTCCTATTTCCATTCCGGTATCTCTGGTTGTTGTAGTAATCCTGAAGGTTTATGGTATTCGACCTTAACCTTAGCGTAAGTAATACATTTACTTACAAAGGTAGCAATCTCTGCTTTCATGTTAGGCCACCGGTACAGTTTCTTAAGATCCAAATACATTTTATCTAAACCTGGGTAAACGGAATACCTCATGTTGTGCGCTTCAGTCATGACCACATCCCTGAAACCACCATGTCTTGGGGTCCAGATGCGGTCCATGAGATAATAGGCTCCGCCACCCTTGACTTCTAGATTCTTTTCCATTCCTCTCAAAGATTCACCCGTCACATGCTCGGGTTGTAAAGCTTCTAGTTGAGCCTCTTTAATTTGTGTGGATAAGTGGGAATGGATGGTCATATTCAGAGATTTCACTCTCCGACCAGTGTATTCTTTTTGACTGAGGGCGTCAGCTACTACATTTGCCTTGCCAGGATGATAAAGTATCTCGCATTCGTAATCATTGAGTAATTCGACCCATCGTCGTTGTCGCATGTTGAGCTCCTTCTGATTGAAAATGTGTTGAAGGCTCTTATGGTCGGTGTAAATTGTACTCTTTGTTCCGTACAGGTAGTGTCACCAGATCTTCAAAGCAAATATCGCTGCTCCCAACTCTAGATCATGTATCGTATAGTTTACTTCGTGGGTTTTAAGTTGATAGGAGGCATAAGCATTAACCTTCCCTCGTTGCATAAGAACACAACCAAGCCCTTGATTCGATGCATCACAATATACCACAAAATCCTCTATCCCTTCGGGGAGGGATAGTATTGGTGCGGTGCATAAGGCTTGCTTCAGAGTTTGGAACACGTTTTCTTGTTTTGTTTCCCAGTTAAAGACCACGCCTTTCTGGGTTAACGTAGTAAGAGGTTTCGGGCGATGCTAGAGAAGCTCTTTATGAATCGGCGATAGTAACCAGCTAGACCTAGAAATTGACGAATCTCGGTGGGTGTCTTTGGTGCCGACCAGTTCTCATTGGCCTTAATTTTGGAGGGGTCCACGTGTATCCCTTTTTCGCTAACAACGTGGACGAAGAATTCGACTCTTCGAATCCAAAATTCACATTTAGAGAACTTCGCATAGAGCTTCTCTGATCTTAGTGTTTCTAAGACCTTCCGTAGGTGTTGACTATGTTCTTCCTTACTTCGGGAGTAGATAAGTATATTGTAACGCCCGCAAATCCGGGCTAGTCAATTTAGAGGCAATAGGGGTCGAAAACGACTTTTCAACAAAAGATTATTTAGAACAAATAGTCCTGACCAAGTTGTAGAGTATGTCTCAAGGTTTCCGTACATATAAATAACGCCAAAATCCGAGTTATAACGAAGAAGTTATGACCCGTTGAAGTTTCGCGACGGAACCGGTACGATACCCGGAAGCGTAAATTGTGAATTTACGATAGAGCGAGATTTAGCCTTAGCGATCTAAACGAAAGTCGTACAATATGTTAATCTAAGAACATCGACAAAAAGAACTCCCAAATCTGACTTCGTATGAAGGAGTTATGATTTTTCGAAGTTTCGGATTAACAGTATACAACCCGAAATTCAAATATGATATCGAGCGGTTTTTAGCCAACACAACCTAAACGAGAATCGAAGATGTCGTTAAGATTAGCGTAACGAGAAAAAGACGTGTGAAAACGGACGTCGGATGAAGAAGTTATGAGGATTTAAAGGACCAATCCTGTCCCGGTCTGTTAAAAATATAAAATTTAAAATCGACTTAAAATTATCTAACGAAGTCTAAACGAAAGTTGTAGAGTATGTTCCCACCTTTGCGTGGATATAAAGAACATCGAAAACAGAGCTCGTATGCGAAAGTTACGAATTTTTAAAGATTAAACTTGAATTTCCGAAGCTGTTGCTAGATGCGATGACATGGCACGATCTAGACCGTCCATCGCTGAAGAAAGCCTCGCTTCGGATGATGACACCTGATGCGAGGGTTACACCCAGCGTAACCGAGGAGCGCCTCGCGTACGAGGTACGCCCAGCGTGTGAAGAGGGAACGCCGCGCGTAGTCAATCTGCTTGGTCCGAGAAGAAGCCACGTCGCCCCACTGAGTTCTCGCCATCTGGCACCCTTATACGCCCAGCGTACGTCCAAGGACTAGCCTATAAAAGGGCTGCGAGGGCTGCCATATTTTCTCACAAATTCACTCCAAGTTTCTCTCTCTACTTTCTCTCACTACCCCCTAACCCTCCCCTAAGCCTAGGTGATCCCGTAGCACCCGAAGGAAGCCCCAATCCTCACAGAGTCCCGAGAAAAAGGAGTCTTTCGGTTTCGAAACGTTGCTCCAAATAAAGTTCCGGTTTTCGATAAAATTTACTGTAAGTGTGCTACGCTTATGCAGTTTTTATATAGCTTTCAAATAATTATAGGAATGTTATTAGGTCCTTAAAATAATTATTTGGGCTATTATTATGAGTTATATTGAGTGTTATTAATGCTTATATAATAATAATAATAATAATAATAGTCAGACTAATTCATTTGTCGCGGTTATCGTTAGACTAAACCCTAGTGGTATTGGTACTAGGTTTTATCGAATGAAATTGTTTTGAGAGTATCAAAGCATTGTCCGAGTGCTGAGTCACCACCTTTCAAGTGAGTTCATAGTTCTCTTTCATCTTACACATAGATACGAAGTATGTTATATAAATTACGTGCTATGTGTGCATATTATCTGACATCTTGTTGTCTATGCTAAATGAACGATTTTTATACATGTTTTAAATGATTTAAACTGTATATATATTTTATATCTACGATAATGTTGGGGTAAACATGGGTAGACATAATAAATGGAATATGAGTTGAATGATGAGTTGAGAGGTGTTATAGACCATATGGTGAGGGTGAGAGGTGGATAATGTGAGAAGCCTTTTTCCCAAATGATGGCCCCATCATTCAGCAGAGTATAGATGACAACCACAGACTATTATAGATAGTCAATGGAACACTAGCAGGCTCGCAACCTGTAGGTGTTGTGAAGGATGTGTTCACTCGGTGTACTCTAAACCTTGGTGATCATGCAGACTTGATGCCTAAACTGTGGTGATAATGCAGACTTGATGCCTAAACTGTGGTGATCATGCAGACTTGATTCCTAAACCTTGGTGATCATGCAGACTTGATGCCTAATCCCTGGCGACTATGCAGACTTAGTGCCCGTTGTGTAAACCGTGGCTATGATGTACTTTGTGCCGATTCCTTAGGATAATCCTTAGGAACGAATGAACGAGAAATAGCTGATTCTTAGGGTAGATCCTTAAGAGTAAAGAAGATAATGGGGATGGATAATTGGATTTAATTGCTTGATTGATTAAACATAATAATTATATTATTGTGGGTTGAAAACCCTATGTAATCACCAGGTTTCCCAACCTGACCCACTCAGTTCATTTATATCACAGGTGTTGATACGGAGTCACTTTACACTGAGAGATTTAAAGAGATGTAGATCACTAGTGTAAATAAATGTAATTTCTGTTTATGCTTATGTTTCTGTATTAACGATGACATCCCAAACATTTTGAAATGAATAAAATACGTTTCTTCGAAAATGTTTTAATAACGTATTTATCATGTATTTCTGGGAACAAATTCCGCAACATTTTTATAAAATGAAGTACTCTGTTTTTATAAAGCATAAACAAAATCGGTCTTTTCTGGCCGTGATTTTGGGGATGTCACATATATCATTGATGAATAGAATGACAAATTGATCCAAGTAAGGACGACACACTCTATTCATTAGATCCATGAATACTGCCGGTGCGTTGGTTAATCCGAACGGCATTAATACAAATTCGTAGTGTCCATAACGGACTTGGAAGGCTGTCTTGGGAACGTCTTCTTCTAGCACTCGTAATTAGTGATATCCGGATCATAGATCTATCTTTGAGAAGTAGCTTGCTCCTTGAAGTTGATCAAATAGGTCGTCAATGCGGGGTAGTGGGTAACGACTCTTGACAGTGAGTTTGTTCAGCTCTCGGTAGTCGATGCACATCTGGAACGATCGGTCTTTCTTCTTTACAAACAAGACCGGTGCTCCCCAAGGTGAGAAACTTGGTCTGATGAATCCTTTTTGGTGTAGTTCGTTAAGCTGACTGGAAAGTTCTTGCATCTCTGCTGGTGCCAGACGATACGGCGGTTTTGCTACAGGGGTAGCCCCTGGAATTAAGTCGATTCTGAACTCGACTTGGCGTTGTGGCGATAATCCCAGTAGTTCTTCTGGGAAGATATCGGGGAAATCTTGTACCTCTGGGATGTCATTTATATCTTTTACCTCTTGACTCGTATCGACGATGTGTGCGAGAAATGCCTGATCATCCTTCCGCAAACACTTTCGAGCCTTGATACACGAAATGATGCGAAGGTTTGTACTTGATTTGTCGCCGTAGATCACTATTGTTTCATGCTTAGGAAGATTTAGCCGAATGGATTTTTCAAAGCACATGATGTCAGCACGAAGAGGGCTTAACCAATCCATGCCAACTATAACGTCGAAACTTTTTATGTGGACTGGCATAAGGTTAATTAGGAAAGAGTGACCGTCTAAAGTTAATGTACAACCCATGTATATGCAATTAGTGTTTTCCGTTTTTCCATTTGCCATTTCTATAGTGAATGATTCTCCTAACATGATAGGTTTACGTGTAAGTAAGTGAATAAAGTTTTGGCTCACAAATCTTCTCTCCGCTCCGCTATCGAACAGGATGCATGCATATGAATTATCGAGAAGAAACGTACAAGTAACTACTGTAGGATCAGCTACGGCTTCCTCGTGGCCAATAGCTAATACCCGTCCCACTCCGCCGGTATTTGCTGCCTTTGGGAGTTTCTTTTGTAGTGGCCCACCTCGCCACAACCGTAGCTGGGTTGGCCTACACCAGCACCGAGAACTTGAGTGATCGGTTTTGCGAGGGCCTTGCAGAAACGGGCAGTGTGCCCCTTTCTGTTGCAGTTGGAGCACTGCATTTCCCGACATGGTCCGTGGTGCTGGTAGTTGCACTTGGTGCACTTTGGGAGGTTGCCTACATAAGGCTTTGTTGGGTAGAGACTTATAGGAATGGTAGTAGGTACCGTCGCAACATTCACGGCAACCAGTTGTTGTTTCTTCGAGGATTCTTGGGAAGATCCATCCTTCCCCTTATTCCACCCTCTCTTCCTGTTGTTGTTGTTATTGTTGTTACCCTTGTGTGGTTCTGGTGCAGAAGTTGCTGAGTGTTGATGATTTCCGTAATCAATGAGCGATTGTGCCAGCTCTTTTGCACTTGCAAAGGTATCAGGTTTGGAAGCTAACACGCTTGACTGAATTTGGGGCGACAATCCCCAAATGTATCGCTCTATCTTCTTGCTCTCGGGAGCAATCATATCCGGGCAATGGATTGCCAGCTCGCAGAATCTATTGGTATAAGTTTCTATGTCGGTACCAATCATTCCTAGAGTCCAGAGTTCGTGCTCGAGTTTTTGAATCTCTCCTCGTGGACAGTACTCCCTCATCAACATGATTTTCAAGCTCTCCCATCTTATCGCCTTTTCCACTATCAGGGTAAGTGCCTTAACGTGGCCATTCCACCAAGTTAAAGCCCTATCAGTAAATGTGTAAGTTGCAAACTTGACCTTGCTGTGCTCGGGGCAGGAGTAGATTTCAAACACTGATTCCGTTCTTTCAATCGAATGCCTTAAAACCAACACACCACCCGTTCCATTAAACATCCGGGGTTTAGCATTCATGAAGTCTTTGTAGGTGCACTCCCGGGGTTGGCCATGACTATCACCATGGTTGGAAGGATGCATGCCAATTCCTGAACCCTTAGTAACATGAGTATTGATCTGTGACATGGCAACCGTCACAGCTGCAGTGACTGCTGCCTGGAACATAACAACATCGAATTGAGGAGGTGGAGGTGGTGGTGGTATTGGTGTTTCGTTGTTAGGGTTACGTCTGCTATTCTTGCGTGGCGACATCTTTAACTATACGTTTAAAAGATGATGATATGGATAAGAATAAGTGAATAATGAATGTGTCTCATGAACCAAATTGCTATAGTTCAACAACAGATGATAGTATGAGTTTTACAAAATAGAAGAGCAAAGGTTATTCGTAAATCCGAATATGTGAACAAGCATATTGTTTTTCCATAGTATATTAAAGATTGAATGTGACACTCAACGTAGTAGTAATAGCGTGCAAATTATATTAATATAATAGATGATACAATGATCACGAAAATTTGACCCTTAAACGGGTCTACGATTACATGAATTTAAAGGAATTAAAAACTTTTAGCCAAAGTCCTATCTTATAACAAAATTTGAGGTTTTCACAAGTACTACTTGCGACGTGTGTTGCGCTTGGAGCTCGATTCTGCATTTGATTGCTTCGACTCCATAAGACGGCTATCGAAGGCGGCTTGTTGTTCCCTCAATTCTACGAAGGCTGCATTCTCTTGTGCTTGGAATGCTTCCGCGTGGAGGTGGATGTCGTTCTGCAACATATCCAGGCGGCGGATATCAGCCGTGTGGACATGTACTTCCACGTTGACCTCTCGGATTCGGTTTGCTTGAACCCCTGATTGGTAGGACTGGTTGGGCAGTTTACCTACCATTGCTGGAAGTGCTCGGTCGGCTGAACCTCTGTCCCTGATGTCGTAGAAGTCTCGACACATTCCGTAGGGAGAGCGTATCCCTTGTTGTTGGCTCTAGTGGACGAGGTGACTTCCCCAAACGGGAGTCGGTCCTAGAAATTTCATCCTAATGGGTGGAGGGTTGACCATTTCCGGTTCCAAGTCTATCCCGGAGTCGTCCCCTCCATCCAACTCAATGGGCTCTTCGTCCTTCTCCGGATCCTCTTCAATCGATCCTCCATTGCCTTGTTGTGGGTAGTAGGGGTCTCCATGCGGGTGAAACCTAGCCATCTGACTATACGAGAATAGGGTTATAAGATTTGAACAAAACTTGAGACATGTAATACTAATTAATCTAGTGTATGCACCAAATACTCCTATAGTATTTAATTTGTACGTTAGATACTAGTGTCTATTTTGTTAAGTTTTGACTTGTTGCTCACTACGATCATTCCTTGACATACGTTAGTCAAATTTCGGATAAACATAGTTGATCAGGCTATATTCGTCCCAAATTTGATTACATATCTCGAGAACTAATCGTAGTGTCCAACTTGTCCTAATACTTTTTGTATAGTTCTTATCATAAAAATGTGTCGTTGTATGCATGTATTTCGGATTTTTATAACCTAAAATAATCTATTTAAGTGAAAATAAGGATTTTAGGTACAAAAACTTTTGTCAGATACTTTGAGTCCCTAAGCATTTATAGTTTGTATATCTGATGAGGTTCGATATACTTAGTTCACTATAAACATTGCTCTGATACCAATCTGTCACAACCCCAAACCAGAACGGCGGAAACGTTTGGGGGCAGATGACTTCATGTGGTAACGTAACAAATGAATACATAATAAAGAAAGCAATACAACCATCATGTATACAATTGAAAGTTTACATTGTTTAAAAGTGTACATGTTCAAAATCAATTACATAATGATGTCAAAATATGAAATTAAACTGGCGCCGCAGCGTCCCTTCTTCAAAATCCGTTTGTTACCTGTAATTACTGAATCCCTGGGACATACAAGTAATTTTGAAAGAGTAGATCAGCATTTAAGCTGGTGAGTTTCATAAGTATTTAATGACAACGTTTGTATGAAATGAAATGTTTTTGTTCTTTGTTTGCATGTTCCTAGAAAATCCTATATTTTCTACTAGTATAATTGTAACCTTCTTTCACGACAATTGCTTGTTTCTAGTAAATGTATGTAAGTATAAAGATTTCAATTTGTCCGAAAAACTCCATAAATCATTGTGTTTTTAATACCCCATGTGAGTTTTATAACCATGCTATTGACTAGGAATGCCTATACACAACGTTCTTCAGGCGTTGGAATGTTCTGACGTTTGTCACCCCAAAAGTTGGACTGTAGCTAACAGTCAGGGCGCGGGTTGTCAAGCCCATATAGATCTATACACAAACACCATGCTCCCCCTCCAAGGGATTCTGGTATATAATACATGACTTGAAATGTATACTCGAACGTACGTGAAGTTAATGTCTCACAAAACTTAGTATAAAACAGATTTACGTGTGAAAATGTTCGTTAGTTATTGTATATGAAAGTGGCTTATCTTAATAGTATTTCCATGTATGTAAAGTTTGTAGTATTCTCGTGAAACTATACCTATTATAGTTTTCTAAAAGTGTGTTTCATTTGTTAAATAAACCCTTAGTGAAAATGTTCACTTGTTATGAAAAGTGTAGTTTTTGCATGGCCAAAACCGACACACGGAATGTAATATAAGCAAAGTATCTGATTTATATAAATACCTAAATCGTTTCTCATTTCAAAAGATAAAATGTTGTCGTGTTATACTTTGCATATAAAAGATTTCCTTTCAGAGTTTCAAATTGCATATGATTCCTTTGATAAAACGTGTAAAGTGAAAGTTTATATAACACCCGATAATAATCGAGTGTTTTACTTGTATTCCCCCCCCCCCCCCCCCCCCCCCGTTAAAAGCATGTAAAAGTACTCGTAAAACATTTGAAACGTGAATTATAGGGGTATGAACTCACTTGCAAAATCGGAGGTTGCGAGATGAAAAACCGTTCAGAGTTTCGGCTTGCGAAAGTGGATTTCCGGGATTCTCGGGAACCTCCGGGGCACGAACGACCTTCGGGACTTGAGCAAAGTGATCGGGGCTTCAGGGTAGTGCGGGCATGAAAATCGTGGCAATATCGTAAGAGAAATGAGAGAAATGGGGTGAATTTCCCGGAACCCTCGCATCTCCATTTATAGGAGGCTGAGAGGTCTCGTTACGCGGGGCGTACGCGTATGTCATGCATGACCGAGTCCTCGACTGCCTCGGAGCTCGGATGGGTCGGGACGGTGGTTCGCACAGGCACGACGTGGACGATCCGAGGCCAAGGCCTTCGCGTACGCGGGGCGTACTGGGTTACGCGGCGCGCAACTCGGACGAGCACGCTGACTCCCCCTTCGGATAATACCGGATTTTTGAATTAAATATATATATATATATATATATATATATATATATATATATAAATTATTTAATAAACTTCAAAAATTCATATCTTCTTCATACGAACTCCGTTTTCGACGTTCTTTATATCCCTGCGAAGGTGAGACAATACTCTACAACTTTCGTTAAGATTCCATCGGCAAATTCCGAAATTATTTTTATTATTTATTTTAAAAAGTCGTGGTAACAGAATTTCTTTAGAAATTCATAACTCCTTTATCTGACGTCGGTTTTTGCCAGACATTTTACCGCTGAAATACCATTGATGAGACCTTCGATTCTCGTTTAGGTCATTCCGGCCAAAAGTTGCTCAATCTCTGGTTCGAGTTTTTAGTCGCCTGCCGTTAATGCGAACTTGAAAAATTCCTAACTTTCTTATACGAAGTCGGATTCGAGCGTTCTCTTTACGTACGATCATGGTTTAATGACATCTATCATAAAAGGTAATTTAATTGGTGATTTTTGGACATTTTATTTTCGAAGTAAATTTTATTACAACTAACGTGGTTACAATACTTGACTTTTTAGGTCGTTTACATGTAGTAGAAATATCGGGTTGTCACAGTTTCCATGGAGCATCCTATGGGTTTTAGCCCAACTTGATAATCCATGAAGTCTTAGCCCACTATAAAAGTATGGATGATTTACTCAATCAACCCATATATTTAATTAGTCTTCTTTTGATCACTTAATTAATTTTATATTAATTCTTGATCAATACTAATTAAATAATCTTATTAATATATTAGAACTTATAATATATTACCAAACCTTAAGTGTTATTTCTCTCATATTCAATCCAAATGCATGATGCTATGCAACCCAAATGGACCATGACAGGTCGGGTCAAGTCTTACCAATTATAGTTATGGACTTAGACATTAATCCAACAGCCTCGCACTTGGATAAGTCTAAAACTATTATTACGTATGACTTCAGGAACCGATCAGCAATCGTGGCTCTCAAACTATTATTGCGTATGACTTCATGAACTCTGACCTTTATCAATGACTTTTCCATTAGATAAGGGATCATATATTCCTCTATTCTAGATATCATATGGACTGAGACATGGATTACAAATCATTCTTGCTGTCCATTTGTTGTTTCCCGATTTCCGATTCATGACGACTGACTGATTGAACAAATCAAATCAGTACTGTTTTGGCCAAGCACTCACATGTATCATCATTAAATCATCGAGGGGCCCACAAATATAGCTTTCATCATGAAGGTAACATGAATGGATAAACTTCGACTCATCTGGCTTCTTCTACTACTTGTTAAATCATACACAAAGGCACGTTTTATAACATCGAGTTAGCAATGCATTTTTGTGCAATCAATGTATAACCAACTCATAGTAACAACTAATATCTCTAGGTTTGAAGAAAATAGGATATTATCGTCTCATAATCACTCGTGATAAAATCTATGAAGTGATTTTAATGAGCGCTGGTTGAATCCAATACTCAAAACTTATGAGCACTCATGAGTTTTGTTGCATTACTTTATCCAACATCTTAGACCTCTACAAGCCAAACCATGACAATCTTGATTCATATCTACTACCAACATATGAGCATCTGTTGATGGTTTGAATAACTTAGTAATTCAGGAAGAACGACCTAGTTATTCTAGAAGTCAAAACATGCAAAGTGAAACACAAGAATAATTGAACCTATTATGGTATCAAAACCTATGAAAATAAATAGAACACTTTTTTATTTATGACCATACTGATTACTCATTATTCATTATTTCGGTTTTATCAATTTTATAGTTGAATTAAAAACACTTGTTATCCCATGCTCCAAGCATGTACATTATGTTTTTCTAAACACTAGTCATGCCATACACCAAATATGCATACTAAGTTTGTCTATGATATTTACTTTGTGAAATAAACCAATTGAACATAATTTCAATGATTCTAATTTCACACTCCCAAATCGTTATCGAAAATGTAAGAATTCCAAATTCCTATCATCTATTGACATCTGTTACATTTTAAACTTATATGCATTGATCCTCTTGTAATGATTATGCACAAAGTCACAAAGACTTTTCAAAAGACATTACATAGTATTCCAATGAAGATCAATTCCATGGGAAACATCCTTCTTGCATTAAGTTTTTTTTAATCTTACATAGTTTTTTAATCTTACATAGTATTCTAATGGAGATCAATTCCAATCATCGGTAAACCTTAGATTGTCCTCGACAATTGCTTAATCATTTTAGTCATATCCAATTCTACACCTTTTCCCTCTTAATGCCCCAGGCATTTGGAAAATTTAGAAGGGACAAATATTATAGCACATGTAATTGATCTTGTACCCAAAACAAATGGGACACGATTCATGATGTCTCACATAAAGACATGATTCTAGACCAGCCTTTTTCTACAATATTTAGTTATTTTCCATGTTCTCAAAATTTGACTATGAAGAGGGATGTCGTAATCATAATCGAATTTTTAGAACGCAATATATAGAATTTTCTTAAGTTGAACCAAACCAACATAAAATTCATATATATATATATATATATATATATATATATATATATATATATATATATACTTGACTAAGATGATTTAAATCTCAATCTAAGCCTTTTAGAATTGAAATGAGGTATAATTTCCTCTCCCTTAATTATAGCAAAACAAATTTTTCAACCCTTGCAACCTCACGAATTGAAACTTTTCTTCTCTATAATTAACATTGCTAACCTGCAACCTTTATCATAATTATCACGCTCCCAGTAACATGATGATTATTAGCATAACACTTAAGCTCCCACTAGCTTTGACATGTACTCGGAAATCAGTTGGGCTTCTAAAAGTCAATACATTACTGACTTTCTTACCAAAGTTCATATTTCTGAGATGAGATTGCCTTGATAAGACTTTATCAAAATCATACACCTTATCTTAGATAGCTCACAGGTGTGTCTAAAGAATTTTAGAACTACGAAAAGGGATGTCATAATCATAGTCTCAATTGTTTAGACCTTTGCTATCTGCTTCAAATCTACTTGGTGGAAGTGTTTCCTCACCATTATTTTTCATGAATCGGAGAGAAACCTTATGACCCTTAGATTTTATGGTGTATGTGTTCTTATCCATGTGATTTTTTCAAAACCATAATCACAAGACACGATTAATGAAAAGTACAAACCGATATGGATTGAACTTGTGTAGTCTTAACTTCTTGCAACCTGGCAGCACAATGGCCTGCCATTGCTTCCAAGTTGTTATGCAACCAATTGAGAACTCTAAGAACTCATATGCAAAGCTAAATTTAACTGGAATGGGTACAGAAATATAAATATGTCAACACGATAGGTTATAAATCTCATGCCGTGTGCTAAAGTTAAACTATAGGTTTTTATTCTTGATTAGATCTTGAAATTCTTTTTAGGATCTTTAAGACTCCCACTGTCCTCTTGACATATAAGACTATCTTGCCAAATATTCAAGAGATAGTTTGGATTCTTTATCAATACAAACATTTCACACAATCGGTCTTAGTTGGTCTTTGTTTTATCCAAAACATCACAACTCACCAATTTCAAATGTACAAGAGTAGGACACACTTTACTCTTACATTTGACTAGTGTTAATAAACCTTCATTTATGATATGTCACTCAAGTTACAATCTTGGAGTATGACTCTAAGGATTGTTTTTGGAACGAGATATGAATCATCATCTTGATTTGACCACTTGAACAATTCATAGCTCCTCTTCACAGCTATCAGAATGACCTTAGAGGATGAATTGTGATAAGGTCTCTTAACCAGTAAGATGATCATATTACATGATACTAAAGTACTATCCCATCTTTTTTGATTTGAGAAACTTTTATCCTTCTACGTAATTTGATTCTTCTCATTCGTTCTGCCATATATCGAAAATTTTCCAATTTATCAGAATTACACTTAAACTTGTAAGTGTAACCATATTTACTAAACTTTAGTAAAACATGATGAATAGTCTTATAGATCTTTTGTGGTGGACTTTGACTAGTGCACAAGAATCTGTTCTCGATCCCTTAGTCCTTTACTTGACTCACACATCCATGTGAACAAGTAATCAGTCTTAATTTTCTAATTCTTTAAAGTTCTCATTCATCATACTATACACCTTGCATGATTCTATGTTTCGGTCCAATTGAAACTTGGGTGAAGAGAAACTTTCCTTATTTGGGAAATTTATACACTACCACAAATGAAAGAATCAAGTTCTAATTTCCACTCTTGCTATTAATGGAATCATATAGGCAACAATTTTTTTTCCACAGATGCCATTGTAAGGACATTTTTTTAAATAAATAAAATCAAAATGTTTTTTTTTTATTTTAAAAGCTTTGCGGAAAAACTATCCTTACAGTGCAAAAACACATGAAAACTTTGTTGTTATATATTCCTAAGAAATATATCATAACTCCGAAGAACTAGCTCAAGAATCCGATCTTTAAACTATGCGATAGAAATCCATCTACACGATCAGATTTAGCATACTCTTTCAATAAGTTTCTTCACTTTTCTTTGATTCTTACAACATCAACATGTGACCTAGTCACATCATGTAACAAGAATCTCATAATAGAAACTTAACAGAGTTAGATAGTGGACTTTACCTTATGTAGAGTCAATCTTATTGACTTGATCAACCTTATGATCTTTCAGGTAAATATGGCAGCATCGCAACTAATGCCCTTTCCTTTTGGCAATAAAACCATATAGACCCTTTGGGAATGGTACATGAGACAATCTCAGACTAAGCATTTCTCTTTACCATTTGATCAACCGAGTTGACTATGGCCAATCCCTTTCAATTGGGAAGAGAAAGCTTTTACTAGGTATCCAATGCAACCATTGTCAATGTCCATTGAAGGTTTGAGAAGTTGATCTACTAATCAAATTTGCTTTACCGAAGCTCCAAATCATTGCTGATTCAGCAGTACCAAGCATATAGATAAGATCATCAAGGGTCATCTCATAGTCTATTTCATAGTAGTCCCAAAGGTAACTCACTATGTGAGTTAGAAAGTGAATGAACATCCAACTTTTTTAAGACTTTGACACCCAACTCTCACGGCTTGTTAATATGTGACATCATCTCTAAGATGTGAGCACACATAGACTTTGCTTGCCAATAGGGCTTGAGTGACCTTGAACTTGTGGGTTAGGGAGAATAATTGGAGGAGATGGAGTAAGTGAAGTTCTAAGGGATTTGAGAAGATCATAGACATCTAAATTAGAAATCTTTTGGGAGATATTAAAGATAGTTGATTTAAAGTCTTTAATATAACACCCAATGTGAAATATTAAGGCTAGGACCCAACACAATATTTTATAACTTGGAAGAGGTATGTCGTAATCATAGCTATAGAATATTTAAAGGTAGGTGAATGGCGCTTCACCAATTTCCACCAAGGTATACGAAATGTATTATTAGGTTTTAATTGGTTTTGAAACTCCTAGATTCTTTTGAGATTCATTGAAATTTTCAATGGCATGTTTCAATCTTGAGTGTGCCCTTCAGGTTTTGTGACTGGGATGTCGAGGATCACAAAACAAGGTGTGAAAAACCATGCAAATATACTTGGTACCCTTAATATTTACCCCTCAATCGATGTGCCAATTAACTACACACGCTCCACCGATACTATGATAAACATTAAGTTACCCTTTGACCACCTTGTTAAATCAAGCTAGTGTGCTGGTTAACCACACACGCTCCACTAACCGACTTAAGCAAAGTGAAAAGTTTAATTTCATGGGTTAGCACCAAATTCACATTTTCCTAAGTAACTAAGATTGGGTATTAGTAAGAGTTTAGTTACTTAGTATTTATCATTAATACTTTTAATGAAGGGAGAATTATAGTCCTTGTCTTACCCGTTCGGCTAACGACCCTCCACCAGTCAAGGAAGCGGTAGGTCAGAGGGGACACCCATTAAACTACCATTTTATAGGCAATAACCTTATACCCCCCTTATACACTGGCTTCGTGAATGAGGCCTACTAATGGTAAGATGAGTTGCTCTTATACATATGTATAAATATTATTACCTTATAATAGTATAAAGTATAAGGGTTGAATTTTAACTTTTAAAATTCTAAGGGCATAACTTAGAATTAAAGTATTCATGGGAAAACTTTACGAATTCCAAAACTTAAGGGCAAGTTTTGAAACTATTCAAAACTATTTAATTCCATAACTTATGTGTTTAAAGTAGTTTTAATTAAGAAAACTCTTCAAGTTCCATAACTTGAGGACAAGTTATGGAAGACTTTAAACCATTAAAGAGTCTAACTCCTCTTGTTTTGTAACTTATGGAACTAATTAAGGTTACACATTTTTATTATTTAATGAAGAGACTCTTGAACCTCCATAACTTGACGACAAGTTATGGAGTCATAAAACCATTTAATGAGGATAAGATTCTTCATTTTTTAACCTTTGCCAACTTTTATGAGTTTTAAGAAACTTAAATGCAACCTTTCATGTAACATGAGGACAAGTTACACAAACACATTTTAGAATCAATTTTTAGATTAAAATGGATTAAAGACACATAATCAATCAACTTTTCTATTAATCTAAGCAACTCATATGAACAAAGATAATTCACATCAAACTTTTTCATGTAATTAGCATAACTCTTAAACTAATACAAAACATGAATCATATCTTTGAAATTGGATTAGTATGAACATTACCACATCAAAAATAAGCTTATAAGTCCAAAAACAACGTTGGGTAATGTTCCTAGTCCAATTTCAGCAAAAACAATCGAATATATGCTGCCAGGGGGTCCAACTCATCGAGTGCATGAACCACCTCAGCGAGTTGGATGCTTTTTTTCCTTGGACTCGAAGAGTCTGCTTTGTAGACAGCAACAAAATTCGATTTTCAGCCAATTTTTGCAAGTATAGCAAGAAAACAAGCCTAGTCTCTGATACCACTGTTAGGTTTTGAGCATTCTAACACTCCTAAGTGTACATGGAACCATAAATACCTTGGATCTATGTTTTCTCTATTATACATGCAAATATGAACTTTCCAAGGTATTCATCCTAACTAGCATAATAACATTGATTCATATGAATATCTCAAGTTAGAATTACATACCTCTTTGATGTAGAATATCTTCATGAAGCTTGAGTGCCTAGTGCCCCAAGTGTGACACCTCAAATGGTTCACACAACACCAAATACACTTGGAATAACTTAAGAGAATATAAACACTTCATGAAAATCGGCTAGCCCTTCCTATCACACATAATGGCCGATTTTTCCCAAGAATAAGATCTTTATATAGTGTGAGAATTAGGGTAAACCCTAATTGTGATGGCTTTCCATTTGGTTGGATCCATAGATTCAAATACACCATGGAGCATCCTATGGGTTTTAGCCCAACTTGATAATCCATGGAGTCTTAGCCCACTATAAAAGTATGGATGATTTACACAATTAACGCATATATTTTATTAGTCTTCTTTTGATCAATTAATTAATTCTAGATTAATTCTTTATCAATACTAATTAAATAAGCTTATTAATATATTAGAACTTATGATATATTACCAAACCTAAAGTGTTATTTCTCACATGAAGTCTTGATCTGAGGAGTTTCTGGTTTAGGGAAACATATTGATGCAAACTGACTCAACATTGGTGGTTTTGAGAGTCCCAACTCTACAATTCTTACAAGAAGTTCGATTCATTAATTAGGAAGTTGTGAAATATGTTGGCATGATATTTAGTTTTTTTCACTGTTTTCTTTTTGAGGCTCTTATTAGGTAGCTACCTTGTGCTCAGATAAAGGGTTCACCAGCATTGATTGGTCAGGGGTCCTGATCTTCAGTGGCTATCAAGTGTTTCTGTTCGGGAAATAAGTGAGTTTTTTCGTAGAAAGAAGTAGATGGTCAAGGAGCTCGTTGTAGCTAGTGATTCTTTCTGTCTAGGATGAAAATGGATAGAGAGGGGAGCTTTATCCCGAGTATTCGCTATAGTAGACTTCAATGATGAAGTCTTAAATCAAGGGGGGGGGGGGAGGGGGGAGAATTATAACATCCCGATGATGAGATACTTTTCATTTTGACCCTATAATTGAATTATATTGAATTTGGTCCCTAAGTATAATAATGAGCGCATTGATGTCCCTAGTGGCATTTTTGTAATTTGGAAGTTTGGAGAGTACGCCATGTGTACGTATGTATGTTGGGCATACTAGGGCAGCCCCTAGTACATAGGGCATACGTGACAGGCTTGAAAACCCTAATTTTTATGGTTTGGCTCATATTTAAACCCTATTATAGCCACATTTCACCTCACCTCATCAGCCTCCATCCTCTTGGAACGTTCTTGCAACCCTAATCCATATTATGAAGCATTTCTAAGCTTGAGTGTGGGTGTTTTGTGCCACTAAAGAAGAGGGAAAGGACTAGAGACCATCTTGGAGGAATAAAACTCTTTAGATCTAGAATCTCACCATCTTTTGGCATCATTTGGAGGAATAAAGTTCTAAACTTTGTGAAGTTTCCTTTAGATCTGGTGTTGGGTTGGTTATTGGTTCCTTTTTGTCCCAAATGTGGTGATTCATGAACACAACATGTTCTTGACCCATTAAGCTATACTTTCATACCTTAAGAGGGGTCTTAAGTCATAAAAATGGGATCTAAGTTATTGGTTTTGCTCTATGCATTATTTAGAGGGTCATAAAGGACTTATGGCATTAAGAAATTAATGAAGGGATGGAAGATATGGGCATACGCCCTGCATGAATTGAGTACGCAGCACGTAAGTGGTCAAGGCTCCCTATGGGGGTCAATATGGAGTATACATAGCGTACATCTGGAGTACGCCCCATATACATCTTCTGTGTCAACTCGACTGAGTTGACTCAGCTAGGTTGAGTCAGATGACTTATGTATTTTTGACCAATTTGATCTTGGGCATTGACTTTTGTTGACTTTGTTGACTTTTTTTATCAAGTTAGACATTAGGTCAAACTGAAGGGTTTGGATTGGGATCGAATCGCGTTATTCTTGGGATTTTCATTTCAGGTGAGTTTCGCCTCATTGTACCATGGGTCGAAGGCACCAATTTCGGCCGACTAGTTTTTCGGTTATCTATTAGTAGAGGAATGCCTTAGCGACTGTATATAGTCACGTAGGATAGGCTGAGGACTCTTGATATAGGCTCTCTTACCTATTCCTCATTTGGTTGTGGTTCTAGGGTAGGATCACTTGTCCGAGTGTTTATCTCACCTCTGATTATATATAGTTATGCATTTCTAGGTTTATTGCTACTTAGTCTAACACGGTACTATAATAATCTATTAGATCTATATTATGGTATCGAGTATGTTGATAGGTTATGGTGATATGTTAGATCTGTATTCTCGTATCAAGTATGATGATAGGCTGTGGTGATCTGTTAGATATGTATTTTGGTATTGAGTATGCTAATATGATGTAGTGATATGTTAGGTATGTATTCTGGTGGCGAGTATGCTTCTATGTTATAAATATCTGTTAGATCTTTATTCTTGTGTCAAGTATGTTGTTATGTTGTAGTGATCTGTTAGATTGGTATCATGGTATTGAATATGTTATTATGTTGTAGTATTTTGTTAGATCGGTATCTTGCTATGTAGGATGTTGTTATGCTATAATGCACTGTTGGAATTGTATGATATATGTACTTACTGGTTATCATCTGCTAGCGTGCCTTAGGAACCACTTGTGGTTATATAGAATAGCCTGAAACCTCTTGGTCTAGGCTCTATTCCATGTTCCTCATTTTGTTGTGGCTCTAGAAGAGGATCATCTGTTCGGGCAGCTATCTCACCTCTGGCTACTTATGGTTATGCATTTCATGTAGGTAAGCTGGTAGTAAGAGTGTGTGCTTTGAAAGGACTGGTAGGTGAGGGTGAGATGTATGATTGTTTTTTTCATGTTTTATGTGTCGGCTTGATCCTTTTTTTTATATATATCAACATATGGTAATGGTTGGGTTGAGGCGGCCATGCTTTGTGCTGCAAGCCGAGATACCTTGTGTAGGCCAGCTGTAAGCCGAAGTCACGAAGGCCCGGGAAGAGCTATTGCGTTGAAGCGGTAGGCTAATAAACCATCGTTGTCCGGCCTGGATAAACTGAAGGCCTACGAGGTGGTGCAGTTGGCAAAAGGCCAAAGTGTGACAATTATACATGCATGCATATTTATCGTATGTAGTATTTCAGGGGAAACTCACTAATCTTTATGCTTAGCCAGTTGTTTATGGTTTCAGATATCATTGGTGATTACGGGAGGGAGAAGGCGGGACTGTACACACTTATCAGCAACATTAAAGATTCCTCGTTTTCTATGATACTCTGATTTTTAATAAATTTAATTTGGAATAAATGGCCTTCTTAAATAATGGATTAATAAATTGGAATGTTTTACCTTAATAAAAAAAAATTGTGAAAATGCGAGGTTACACGAATCAATCATCAACTGTCCAAAACCAACATCAAGTCATAATATTCAAAACATCAACATACAATTATTTCAAATGCGGAAAAAATGAGGGGAGGATGGTGTGCCATCCTGTCGGGCCCTTCTCTTTTGAATCGAAAGTACCTGAAACCATAAACATAAAGTAAAAACATAGTGAATTACCCAAAATACCACATACGTAAAACACATAAGTGCCATGGGCTACCCCCATGGTATTTCCTTGCAATGTCGAGGGCCAAATCTCGGTCATACATACAAGTGTCATGGACTACCCCTATGATATTTCCTCGTAATGTCGAGGGCCAAATGTTGGTCTTACATATAAGTTCCATGCAATACCCCCATGGTCTTTCCTTGCAATGTTGATGGCCAAATCCCGGTGTTACATACAAGTTCCAGGGGCCAAATCATGGTCTTTTATACAATTTTCAGGGGCTAGATCTTGGTCTTTCATGCAAGCATCACAAAGACAAGTAGCATTCCACATGAAAAGTAATTGGCCGGCATTGGTGCCTTCGACCCATGGATATAATGAGAAAAATCACCTCTTATACAGATAACCAAGCTGAATAGCACGCCGCTCTGAGATTAATTCTACTAGTCACCTCCACAAGATGCATAATGAAGAGAAAATGCTAGATCCAAGGTCTTGAGAGCAAAACCACTCCCTTGATGATTTTCCTTCATAACCAAGAAAGCCGACAAATCACTTTAAATGCTCAAAATGCTCTACATAAATTACAGTTTGCAAGGAGGGTCGAATTTGTGTTGGAGGCTAATAAGGAGAAGGGTTTGGGACGATAATGGTGCTTATATTGTACCCAAACCCTATATATTAGGGTTATGTCCAATTTGTGTACGCTCTACGTACCAATGTGTACACTTAGCATACGTGCACAACACCAAGTATCTGTACCAATGTGTACGTTTAGCATACTCATGGTTCACCCATTATTACAAGAATGCCATTGATGACCAATCTTGTAACATCCCGAAATATCAAGAGTAGAGTTGAAGGGATAAAAGAGTAAATTGGGAATGAGTGACTCGGCGAGTCCATGTGCGGACTCGGCGAGTAGAGTCGCGACTTGGTCGCGTGTTAAGTGGCCGACTCGGCGAGTCAGTGTATGGACTCGGCGAGTAGGCGCTGAGTGGAGAAAACCCTAATTCTCGGGGTTGAGCCTTATATAAAGATCACTATGTTTTCCTCCCAGACTCTTTATTACCCCTTGAGCCCCATAAAACCCTAAATCATGGAGAAGCACCATTGTTGAGTGGATTGGAGCTTGGAGAAGTCATGATTGAAGGAATTTTGGGAAGATTAAAGGCTTGGAGCAAGGGGCTTTGCTTGGATTCGAATTGCATTGCAGTTGGGGCATCACTTAGAGGTAATATCTCGTTATTGACCTGTTGTTATGTTGTTTCTTCATTTTGGGGTTTGTGAGAAATTATCTATGGATGAAATGGGAAGTCTAGAGGTTAGATCTGAGGTTGCTACCTCAGATCTGGAAGGGAGAAGAATCAGAGAGCATGAAAGTCCCTGTGTTGGAGTGTTTAGTGAAGCTTACATGTCCCAAACCCTAGCCCCAATGTGCAAATGGCTTAGATCTCTTTGGCTTCACGTAAAGTTTGCCACTTTACATGATGGATGAGTGGTAGGAGACTAGATCTATGTTTTGGATCAATTGCATGGCCTGAAATGCTTCTGTATGGATTCAGACCGGTGGTACTCGACGAGTCACATGGGGCGACTCGACGAGTTGCTTGAAGATGGCCTGGAACTCGACGAGTTGGAAGAACAACTCGGCGAGTAGGTTGAAGATAGCCTTGGACTCGACGAGTCCATTTGGACTCGGCAAGTCTTGTCGAAGAGTCCCAAATATTCTCTGGTTGAGTCGAGAATCGGTGAGTCGAGGGATGACTCGGTGAGTCGTGTGCGAGTGGACTCAGAGTTGTTGGACTCGGCGAGTCTCGGGGTGACTCGGCGAGTCTCGGGGTGACTCGGCGAGTTAGGTCGCAGATTGAGTGAAGTTCTGATTATGGGAACTCAACGAGTCACAGGGTTGACTCGGCGAGTAGGGTCAGTCAGGGGTTGACTTAGACTGAGGACTTTGATTTCGACTAAGGGTTGGCCGTTGACTTTTAGGGTTTGGTCAGCGATGTGGCCTTTGGGCCAAGAGAGAGGTAAAATAGTCTTTTACCCATAAGAGGGTGTTATGAGAGGATTTATTCTAGTCTCGAGAGTTATATTCATGAGATTATTTGCCTTACGTGTTAGGCGGTGGCGAGTTCGAGATTCAAGTGTGGGGATATCTGCTTTCTGCTTGCCAGGTGAGTCTTCTCACTATACTTTACCTTGAGTAGGTAACCAGAGTTATGTGATCAGAGTATTTGTATGCTATATGTACGTGATGTGTTGTATTGCATTATTTCTATGTGATTTATGTTGTGCATGTTTATAGAGTTGGAACCGGAAGGTTCCCAGAGTTAGAACCTGAGGGTTCACAGAGTTTGGGTGCACGTACCCATAGAGTTATAGCCTCGAGTGTCTAATATGTGTTATGTGTGGTATTTGGGGAACTCACTAAGTTTCGTGCTTACAGTGTTTTGTGTGATGTTTTTTTCAGGTTTCTTTCAGTATCACGGGACGGCACCGGCTTGATTGTACACACCAGAGAAAGAGTCATATTTTGGAGGATCCTGGTTTTCTATGCAAGTGAAAATGGAGTCATGTTTTGTAAATCGATTATGAATGAGATTTTAAACAATTGTTTCTAAGAATAAAATGATTATTTTAAATGAAAATTTTGTCTTGAAATTTACGGTGTTACAAGTTGGTATCAAAGCCTTGGTTTGAGGGATTCGGATGCGCCTTTGGGTAAATTTGGACACAAACTAAGGAAGTAAGAAAATTTTTAAGGAAATAATTTTCTAAAAATGAATAAAAGTTCAAAGAGAATGCAAGAAGGAGCAGTGTGTACAATCAGCCAGAGCCCGAACGGTGATTTCCCAAAATACCCTTATTTTTGTGTTATGAGATATGTATGATGCACTTTATGAGATATTATTGCATGCTAGAGACAGACTAGGTATTTCATATGTTAGGACTAGAGTGGCCTGATTTGTGATGCCTTAGCCTAGGACTCGTTGTTATAGGTGTTATGCTTTTGAGTATGTGATGAGTGAGAGTATCCAGTTGGAACCCTTGAGGGGAAGAGTTACAGAGTTCGGTGGTACTTTTGAGGATGAGCCGAGAAGGTGGAGTTATCACAGAGAGGGAGTCCTATGTATTCTTCGATGCTCGAATGTTGCTTGCTTTGTGCTTTGTGGAACTCTCGATGATGGGAGTCAGCTACCAAGTGAATATGACGATATTCAGGAGGTAGATGGCTGGCATCATAGGGAGCTCTTCAGCAGCTGATAGCAAAGAAGTGGGAGGAGAACGGAAGAGCCTAGGGAGTAACCCTGTCCAGATGAGTACGCTTGTAGAATAGAGAATTTTGTTGGGGAGCTAGCACGCGCGATGGGATTGTCAAAAGAGCAGGTCGAGCAGCTATTTAGAACCTCTGGGATGGTCCGTGTGGAAAGTATGGGTAGATGTGGTAGGTAGTATGGGCCCGTACTACTGAAAGCAGAGGACCCATACTTGATACAGGGAGTATTCTGAAGGTTCTAAGGAGCAGATTGAGGAGTGATGTTATGGTTTGAGTACCATACATCGGAGCGGATCGAGGAGTGATGTTATGGTTCGGGTACCATACATCAGGGCAGATTGAGGAGTGATGTTATGGTTTGGGTACCATACATCAGAGCAGATTGAGGAGTGATGTTATGGTTTGAGTACCATACATCGGAGCAGATCGAGGAGTGATGTTATGGTTCGGGTACCATACATCAGGGTAGATTGAGGAGTGATGTTATGGTTCAGATACCATACATCAGAACAGATTGACGAGTGATGTTATGGTTTGAGTACCATACATCAGAGCGGATCGAGGAGTGATGTTATGGTTCGGGTACCATACATCAGGGCAGATTGAGGAGCGATGTTATGGTTCGGGTACCATGCATCAGGGCAGATTGAGGAGTGATGTTATGGTTCAGGTACCATACATCAGGGCATCTTGAGGAGTGATGTTATGGTTCGGGTACCATACATCAGAGCATATTGAGGAGTGATGTTATGGTCCAGGTACCGTACATCGTAGCGGATTGGGGAGTGATGTTATGGTTAGGGTACCATACACCAGGGCATATTGAGAAGAGATGTCATGGAAAGAGTACCATGGTTCGTAGTAAATGATGTTTGTGGTTCTTCGGTTATTCGGTCATGAGTAAGTTCGAAGAGGCGTCCCTTGAGAGGGAGATCGAGAGCCCCTCAGAGTATTTTAGTAAGGAGTCAGTGAGAAGGGAGAATTTCGATCTGAGTTGGGCGATCAGTCGATAAAGGAGATGTCACCTCTTATGATCTGGGAGGTACTGATTATGCTCGTGTGAAAAATATGAGAAGCATGATGTTTTGGTTTTGAGTTTAGGGGTAAAGCATGCAGGTCGTCATTGATGATGATTTCCCACCAGAGTATCAGGTAGCATGTGTGCCGCGAGGCAGTGATCTATCATGAGCAGATAGTCAGTTGAGTCTGGGATAGTCGAGGGCCACGCTATACCTAATTGATTTAGTCGGGTGTACGGTAGTGGTATCAGCGGGGAGTTCAGTCGAGTTTGGCGGTGCCGAGAGTTTTCTATCCATGGGGTGTTGAATTTGGGAGTGGGTTCCTATTCTTGGGATGATCCCGGTGTTGGAGCATTGGTTAATGAGTTGAGGTGAGGGGTTCGATGATTTTATGGTTCAGTCTATGAGCCAGGGATGTTATCGAGCAGTTGAGTTGTTTGGTACTAAATTGGTACAAGATTTGGAACGACGAGAGGCAGACGTGACGAGAAGTTCTTGAGGAGTTCACCAGAGGTTCAGAGTATATGAGGTCGATTCATTTCCTTAAGGGGGGATTATCGGGCGTTGTGTAGCACTTTCCGGGGGCAGGTGCGATTTTGCTGAAGAATATAGTTATGGGTTAGTTGCGTACTATTTGGTGATGGTTCGAACCCTAAGTGGGGGAGAACCGGGTGCCGTATGTAAGAAAGCAGAGATTTGTCAAGAGCAGTTATAAGTGGAGTATAGAGATATGCGGTAAGAAATCATGAGACCAAAGATGTTGGTGATCGAGGAAAGGGGTCAGAGTGAGTTACTGCGGGAAGTACTTATTTAAGAAGGATGAATGTCTCCACGACAGGTGTTTATTAGTCAGGAATCTGGTATTGGTCAGTGTTGGGGCAAGTAGATAAAGAATGATTGGGCAGCCAACTCTGGGGTCGGTATGCGTATCCTTGTTTGGATTTTGAGCGGCGGGAAAAAGGGTTTCGGAGAATTATCAGTGTATTTCGTAGCGTTAGCATTTCTTCGTATTGCAATTAAGAAATTGAATACACCGAAGTTGAAACTTGGGAAAAATGAAGATCTAGTTATGGGGTTCAGAGGGAATGTATTATTGCACCTATATGGTGCTTGGAGCAAGAGATCTGTGGTTGTGGCAGGATCTTGTGATGTTCGGTGGGGGTGTTCCGAGGTATACAGGTATTGATATCTTTATTTCAAAGTTATTCGTGAATGTTGAGTTGAGACGACTTGTGGTATATCAGGTATCTATGGATCTAGTGAGAGCCTTCGAGTATGGGCATCCAGGGAGATTACTTGGGAGAGTGGATCTTCGCAAGGGTGGCCATCTGTTATGACGATTGCCTCCAGAGTTTGTGATGAATATTCGAGACGAGTATGGGTAGCCGCCTATGATAGTCTGTGGAGCACGAACTAGTGGAGTCAGAGGGTGTTGTGATACTGCGGGGAGCCGTAGTACTCACTAGTCAGAGGGTGTTGTGATACTGCGGGGAGCCGTAGTACTCACTAATCAGAGGGTGCTGTGATACCGCAGGGAGCCGTAGTGCTCACTAGATGGAAAGAGAGTGTGATGATGGAATGTTCTCCGATCAATGTATGATGTGGAGGAGTTTTGGGCTTGAGTAGCCTAGTATTGAGTTTTTGGAGCATGGATGTTGGACTGGGGGCGAGACTGGGGTCCCCGTCTCTGTTGGGGAATATGGTGAGATGCGCAAGGGATATGCGCAGCAGAAACCAGAGATCAGAGTGGAGACGATCCTCGATTGGATTGTACTTTCTTGCATAAGGAAAAGAGAATTCGTGACTTGCGTGTCACGGGGCCGGGATAGTGGTCACGGGGAGGAAGTTAGTGGGATATTTGGATCATGATTTGGGTGACCTTTGGCGGCTCAGCTGTGGAGTCAAAAGCTGACCTGGTGACCAGTCTCGAAGAGGGATATGAGATGAGCTAGAGCCTATCATGATGATGTCTGAGGACACCTCAGAGGGAGTGAACAATTCAGACGCTCAAAGACATGCTTCGGGCATGTGTATTAGATTTCGGAGGGTGTTGCAGCACGTATTTATCCTTGGTTGAGTTATCCTATTTCAACAGCCATCATTAGTGCATTGGTATGCCACCCTTTGTGTTGTTGTATGGGAGGAAGTGTCGGACCCTCATTTGCTGAGGAAAGTGTCGATTCGCGGAAGTGGAAGTTGTAGTAAGAATGGATGATTTGGAGTATGATGGTCGAACATTGTGTCTGTGACAGTGGTATGGAATGACATCATGATGGGATGTCTGCTGAGGATGCGGAAGGGATTCTGCGGGTGTAGAGCCAAGAGTCTCAGGATGGATGTAGGGATGGAGTCTGGGACTCCCAGCTTGATTCTGGTCAAGGGCCGTGTGCGTAGTGGTGGTATCTCCTGGGGATGTTAGAGATGTCATCAGTGCGATGGGTTCTCCTAACCCGAGAGTGCAAAGGTTGGTGCGGCTTGGGTGCTTGATTGCAAGAAGAGGACTCATGAGAGTTGTTCTAGGATTGAAGAGTGGGCCTTTCTGTCGTCACGGATTGGATAGAATGGGATTCGGATCGGGGATCCGATGTTTCATGGCTTCTAACCCTTATGGGTCAAGTGATTGTTGAGATTTGGGTCAGTGATGTTTCATGGGTAATTCTCAGATCATTGAGTGTGGTTATCAAAGGGTACATCCAGTGCCCAGTTCGAGATAGTGGTCAGGACACCGTAAGGAAAGGAAAAGTGTGTTCGAGTTTCGATGGGTATGCCTTGTGATATGTGGTCCGATTAAGGCCAGGTAGCACGTTGTGGGAGTATTTCTGGAGTTGAGTTGCTGTAGGCTTCGAGGGCGAAGCCTAATTTAAGTGGGGGAGAATTGTAACATCCCGAAATATCAAGAGTAGAGTTGAAGGGCTAAAAGAGTAAATTGGGAAAGAGTGACTCGGCGAGTCCATGTGTGGACTCGGCAAGTAGAGTCGCGACTTGGTCGTGTGTTAAGTGGCCGACTTGGGGAGTCAGTGTATGGACTGGGCGAGTAGGCGTTGAGTGGAGAAAACGCTAATTCTCGGGGTTGAGCCTTATATAAAGACAATATGTTTTCCTCCCAGCCTCTTTATCACCCCTTGAGCCCCAGAAAACCCTAAATCACGGAGAAGCACCATTGTTGAGTGGATTGGAGCTTGGAGAAGTAATGATTGAAGGAATTTTAGGAATATTAAAGGCTTGGAGCAAGGGGCTTTGCTTGGATTCGAATTGCATTGCAGTTGGGGCATCACTTAGAGGTAATATCTCGTTATTGACCTGTTGTTATGTTGTTTCTTCATTTTGGGGTTTGTGAGAAATTCTCTATGGATGAAATGGGAAGTCTAGACGTTGCTACCTTAGATGTGGAAGGGAGAAGAATCAGAGAGCATGAAAGTCCCTGTGTTGGAGTGTTAGTGAAGCTTACATGTCCCAAACCCTAGCCCCAATGTGCAAACAGCTTAGATCTCTTTGGATTCACGTAAAGTTTGCCACTTTACGTGATGGATGAGTGGTAGGAGACTAGATCAATGTTTTGGATCAATTGCATGGCCTGAGATGCTTTTGTATGGATTCAGACCGGTGGTACTCGACGAGTCACATGGGGCGACTCGACGAGTTGCTTGAAGATGGCCTGGAACTCGACGAGTTGGAAGAACAACTCGGCAAGTAGGTTGAAGATAGCCTTGGACTCGACGAGTCCATTTGGACTCGGCGAGTCTTGTCGAAGAGTCCCAAATATTCTCTGGTTGAGTCGAGAATCGGTGAGTCGAGGGATGACTCGGTGAGTCGTGTGCGAGTGGACTCAGAGTTGTTGGACTCGGCGAGTCTCGGGGTGACTCGGCGAGTTAGGTCGCAGATTGAGTGAAGTTCTAATTATTAGAACTCATCGAGTCACAGGGTTGACTCGGCAAGTAGGGTCAGTCAGGGGTTGACTTAGACTGAGGACTTTGATTTCGACTAAGGGTTGGCCGTTGACTTTTAGGGTTTGGTCAGCGATGTGGCCTTTGGGCCAAGAGAGAGGTAAAATAGTCTTTTACCCATAAGAGGGTGTTATGAGAGGATTTATTCTAGTCTCGAGAGTTATATTCATGAGAATATTTGCCTTACGTGTTAGGCGGTGGCGAGTTTGAGATTCAAGTGTGGGGATATCTGCTTTCTG
Source organism: Lactuca saligna (assembly GCF_052625555.1). NCBI lineage: Eukaryota > Viridiplantae > Streptophyta > Magnoliopsida > Asterales > Asteraceae > Lactuca > Lactuca saligna. The sequence goes on from NC_136418.1 coordinate 93,509,681, forward strand.
CTTGCCAGGTGAGTCTTCTCACTATACTTTCCCTTGAGTAGGTAACCAGAGTTATGTGATCAGAGTATTTGTATGCTATATGTACGTGATATGTTGTACTGCATTATTTCTATGTGATTTATGCTGTACATGTGTATAGAGTTGGAACTGGAAGGTTCCCTGTGTTAGAACCTGAAGGTTCACAGAGTTTGGGTGCACGGACCCATAGAGTTATAGCCTCGAGTGGCTAATATGTGTTATGTGTGGTATTTTGGGGAACTCACTAAGCTTCGTGCTTACAGTGTTTTGTGTGATGTTTTTTTCAGGTTTCTTTCAGTATCACGGGACGGCACCGTCTTGATTCTACACACCAGAGAAAGAGTCATATTTTGGAGGATCCTGGTTTTCTATGCAAGTGAAAATGGAGTCATGTTTTTTAAATCGACTATGAATGAGATTTTAAACAAGTGTTTCTAAGAATAAAATGATTATTTTAAATGAAAAAATTGTCTTGAAATTTACGGTGTTACAAATCTAGCATCAAATATTAACTCAAGGGCTAAAAGAGAATACCCATAATTAGATGTTACAACTCACCCCCACTCGAACTACACTTCATCCTCGACGTTTGCTGCCACAACTAAATCCGGCCAGTGCCATCGTATGTTTACCTCAGGCTCCCATGTCCATTAGGAACCCTTCTAACATTTTCACTAGACCTGGAACAGTGACACTTCTTTGTTGCTCATAGAATTTGACTTCCGATCTAAGATCTCCACAAGTCTTTCCATATAATTCAGGCGATCATTAACCTAAATGTCATCTAGAGGAATAACTATGGACTCACCATCCATGCACTTTCATAGCTGAGACACATGGAAGGTGTTATGGACCTGGATAAGCTCATTGGGTAAATCCAGTCGGTATGTAACCTTTCCCACCCGGGCCGAAATACTGAAAGGTCTAATGAACCTAGGGCCCAGCTTTCCCTTCTTCCACAATAGGATGACACCTTTCCAATGTGACTTTCAGAAGCACCAAGCCTCTTACCTGAAACTCGAGGTCCAAATGACGTCGATCTCCATAACTTTTCTTCCATCTTTTTGCAACTCGCAGTCTATCGCGTACCTGCTGAATCAACTCAGTAGTCTTGAGTACAAACTCTATACTCCCCATAACTCCACGCCTGACTTCCCCCCAACAAACCGGAGTCCTATACCTTTTTCCATACAACATCTTAAATGGCAGTCGGTTAATACTGGAATGATAGTTATTGTTGTAGGAGAAATCTGCCAGTGGAAGTTAGGTCTCCCAACTCCCTCCAAAATCTAGCACACAAGCCTAGATAATATCTTCAAGCGTTTGAATCGTCTGCTTGCTTTGTCCGTCAGTCTGGGGATGGTATCTTGTACTAAAATGTAGTTGAGTACCCAAATCTTCATAAAACATCCTTCAAAACCATGAGGTCAAACAAACATATCGGTTCGAAACTACCAAAACCGACACCCCGTGCCAAACTACCACCTCCCGAACGTCGATGCCATCTAACTTCTCTGTGGACATGCTCTCAACACTACATATAAAATGCACACTCTTGGCCAATATATCAACAATGACCTAGATAGAATGAACACCATGTGATGTCCTTGGCAATTTTGTAATGAAATCCATGGTAATCTCTTCCCATTTCTACATGGGAATGGGTAAGTTTGCATCTTGTTGTCGGGTCTTTGATTCTCGGCATTCACTTTGCTGCAAGTCGAGCACCGCGCAATAACCCAAGCTATCTCCCTCTTCATACAGGGCCACTAATAGCTCAACCTCACATCCTTGTACATCTTTGTGGCCCCCAGATGGATAGAAAACTAAAACTTATACGCCTACTCCAAATCTATCTGTCTCACCCCCACCAGATGTCGGAACCCAAACTCTACCACACTGAGTCAACAACCCTCGACTGTCTCGATAAGTAAGGGAATTTGTCCCCTGGTCTGCTTGGCCTTTCGATTCTCTTTTTTCACTCTTGCCACCTGATCTTGTTGATCAAATCCAACAAAGGGAATGTGACAACCATCCTCAAGTAGATATATTTGATAGAAGAACTCACCTCCTTATAGCTCAAATCATCGGCCACCACATTGGACTTCTCACGGTGGTACATGATCTCATAATCATAATGCTTTACCACATCTAACCATCTCCACTGTCGTGTATTCAGATTCGACTAGTCCATCAAGTACCTCAAACTCTTGTGGTTAGTGTAGATAGTACATCAAACCCCATACAAATAGTGTCTCCAAATCTTAAGAGCAAAAACCATGGCCCCCAGCTCCAAATTGTGTGTAGATTAGTTCGTCTCATAAGGCTTTAATTGCCTCGAAGCGTAAGCAATCACGTGACCTCTCTGTATAAGAACGGCTCCTAGACCTAAAATAGAGACATCAAAATAAACCACCTTATCATCCAAACCCTCAAGAAGGGAGATGATAGGGGCCTCACACAATCTCTTCCTTAGAGGCTCAAAACCCAACAGTTGATCCAGCCCCTACTGAAAAGTCACATTTTTTTTGGTCAAACGGGTCAAAGGCACTGCAATCTTGGAAAAATCCTAGATAAATATCCTATAATACCCTGCAAGGCCTAAGAAACTTCGGATATCATATGCGGTCCTCGGAACCTCCCATCGCATCATTGCATCGATCTTGGTTGGGTCAACCAAGATACCGTTTTGGTTGATTATGTGCCCTAGAAATTACACCTCACACAACCAGAAGTCACATTTTGAGAATTTGGCATAAAACCTCTCCCTCCCCAGGGTCTCTAACACACTCTCACAAGTTTTCCTCATGTCGTTCATTTGTCTTGGAGTAAACTAGGATATCATCAATGAATACAACCACAAATCGATCTAGTATCGGCCTACAGACTCGGTTCATCAGATCCATGAACATTGATGGTGCATTGGTGAGCCCGAATGGCATCAACACAAACTCATAATGACCATAACGAGTTTTGAAGGATGTCTTCTCATCATCATCCCTAACCCTCATATGATGGTGCCCCGATCACTAATCAATCTTGGAGAATCAAGATGCACCATGAAGATGATCAAACAAGTAATCAATCCTTGAAAGTGGGTAACGGTTCTTCATAGTTAGCTTATTCAACTCTCAGTAATCAATACACATTCAGACTGAAACATCCCTTTTCTTCACAAAAAGAATCTGTGCTCCCCACAGAGAGCTTCTCAGATGAATAAAACACTTGTCTAGCAGTTCCATAAGCTGCGTAGACAACTCCTGCATCTTTAGTGGTGTCAGACAATACGATGCCTTGGCTATTGGAGCCACAACAGAAACTAAATCAATCTGAAACTCCACCTGCCTCTTAGGAGTCACTCCTGGTAAGTCCTCAGGAAACACATCGGGAAAATCCCAAACAATGGGAACTCCACTCAACTCTAACGTACCCTCAACTCTAGTGTCTACAACATAAGCTAGGAACCCAAAACAACCATGTTAAAGATATCTCTTAGCTCTCTCGCCAAAATAACCAATTTTCCCTCACTTAGGGTTTGAACTCTCACCAACTACCCCTCGCAATCAATCATGGCCCCATTGGGGCACAACCAAACCATCCTGATAATAACCTTCGATCCTCTTAAGGGAATCTGCACCAAGTCAATAGAGATATCTCATTAAACAGATTTATGATACACCTGTGATGAACCCTCGAAGTATACAGAGTATAGTCATTTGTAATCTTAACCTCTAAGGAAAAATCCAAAGTCCCGGTAGCATCATAAAACTTTTTGCTAAGTGCAAGAGATAAAAAGGATTGAGTAGCTTCTGAATCAAACAAGACTTGAACGGTCATACCATTGACCAAAAAGGTTCCTATATAAGATCAAAATAATTATAAGCATAAATAAAGAAAGCAATAAAATATAGAGATAAAACACATACCAGTAACCACATCTGAAGCTGGACGAGCCTCATTGGTGGTCAGTTGAAATGTCCTGATCTTCACCACAGAAGCATTCTCCTTGCCTTAGTGGCTATCCATAATAATCAATATGGCTAGCTTAGGCACCACCATAGCTCCCCTAACAATCTCAGACAATCTCCCTTTTTATGGTCGGTCTGATTGAAATGGAAATAAATAAGAGCACTCTTGGGGCAATCCCTACTCATGTGGCGCGACTAGCTATAACTATAACAATCTGAACCCACCACTCGTCATGCCCCATTGTGCGACTTGCCATACTTTCCGAAACAGCCCCGACCATGGTGGCCTTTAGTGCGAGCATCAGAAGTCTTGGACCTCATCACCTGGCCCACATATATTCTTACCTTCTTCGGGTTCCGCTTTGTCCAAAGCTCCAACTCAATCTCCCACTCATGGGCCTTCTTGATCATATCATTCAGGGCCTTGCACCCTAAAAATGATATCCTCCCTTAACATGTTATGGTATCTTATCTTCCTCATCCGTAGCTTACAGGGGACCAACAAAGCCCTCTCCCTAAATTTGGCGATAATCTCTACCACAATCTTAGTAGTCTGGCGAAGGTCCTAGAACTCCATTACCAACTGTTGCACCTCAATCACTGCCGCAAACTCCCTCTGGAACCTCTTGAAAAAATCTTCCCAGGTCATGACTAGCACTATCGTTGACCCTACTTTTCAGCTAACCTCCTCCTACCCGTCTCATGCTCGGTCCCTCAACAGTCTCATTCTCGGTCCCTCAGTAGGTAGGATGCAAATCCCACCTTTTCCCCCTCATGGCAAAAACTAATCCGCTAAGCATTCTCCATGTCAACGATCCAGTGTCGACTAGCAATGGGGTCCTCAGCCCCAAAGAAATCAGGAGCTTCACAGGCCTTGAACTCCCAAAATGAGGGAGCTCGAGCCCCTATCTAACTTGCAACAATCATAGCTCGAAAGTTCCTGAGCTTCTCATCCATCATCTCCATAGTCCCCTCCTTGATGGTATCGAACAACACAGTGGTAGCATTCAAGACACCATGAGCAACCTCAATTGAAATGAACTCGTTCAGACGATCATCAAACTAAACTAGAGCTAGTGCCAGAGACTCCTCGAGTAATCATCACCATCTTCCAAACTGAGACACAACATATAAACTATCAACAAAGGACTCGATGGGATTCCTTTACACAGGCCTCATTATAGTTTCTAGGTCTGCTTTTGTCTGAGCTACAGATTATGTTCTTCTAGTATTACAGGCCCAATACTACCTTTCACACCAACTTGTACATTTCTCAATGTTAGTCCTGATTCCTCTAAGTCACCACACTAAAACCATAAACCAATCCTATGCTATACAACATACATAACCTCGACTCTCCTAGGAATTATTAACTCCCACCACTCACAATACCAAGAACTTCAATCAACAAAGTTGGTTTCCTTATCCATGCAAGTTATACATAAAATAGGATCACAAAGACTGCCAAATGATGATTTTACCCTAAGTCCACAACCAAACAAACAACAGGAAATGAGGGCAAATCGATCATTATAGGGCTATACAATCCTAATCGTATACAATTTTGAAAGCATAAACTTAGCAATTAACTGAGTTTATATCAATTCCAACTAATACATAACATCAAGTTCCACTAGGCTATAAGGCATCATGCAAATCAGGAAATTCTATCATATGATCCCTAAAGGTATTCGTATCCCTAATCTAGCATGCACTTTTCATATCAAACATACTTCTCATAATACATAGGTATGAGTAATTTGGGAACCGTGTACTTGAGCTCGACTGATTGCACACATCGCACCCATTCTTCTTAATAAAAATCCTTTTAGAAGTTAAACTTCAATTTTCTTAAGAAAAATTATCATTTCCTCTGTTTGAGTTCTGACACACCTGAAAGTGTGCCAAAATCCCTCAAACCAAGGCTTTAAAACCAAATTGTAATGTTCCGCAGACGGTAATAAAAATTTTCTTTTAAAATTCTATCAAATCATTCATCAATTGTTCAAAACCAAAATCAAGTCATAATACTCAAAACATCATAGTAAAATTATTTCAAATGCGGAAATCGTGGGGGGAGGATGTTGTGGCATACCGCCGGGCCCATCCCTTTTAAACCGCAACTACCTAAAACCATAAACATAAAATTTAAACACTAAGCTTAGTGAATTCCTCAAAATACCACATACCCAAAACACATAAGTGCCATGGCCTACCCTCACAGATCACTCTAAAAGCTCAAAATACTCAAAATAGATTAGGGTTTTCAAAGAGGTCCGAATTTAGGATGGAGGCTGATAATGGGAACAGGTTGGGGACTAATAATGGTGATTATATAGTGCATAAACCTTAAATATTAGGGTAGAGTCCAAGTTGCGTACACCCTGCATACCAGTATGTACGTCTAAGGTACGTGCACGAGGCCAAGTACGCCTAGTGTACCAATGTGTACGCGCAACGTACTCACCTTGCACCAATTATTACGAGAATATCGTTAAGGACCAATCTTGTAACAAATCTTAACTCAAGGGTTAAAAGTGAATTCCTGGAAATTAGATATTACACGTTCTAATTGGTGTGTAGGTACTCTAAAATCCAACAACCTAGCAACGTGTCTATGCTAGACACCGTTCATGTAAGTAGATCAATCAATATAATAATTGGGATTAATGAATTATACCATACACGGGTAACGGGTTCATAATGACGACAATTTGTATATTCTAGTTTAAGTTATACTTAAGTGAACTTGTAATTTACCCGATTGACAAATAGCTCAGAAAATGATAAGCTTGACTTTGACACTTGATCCTTCTCTTAAGGATCTGTCTAGAACTTCCAGTGCTTCGTTAACGATATTCTAGAATGAGAAATCAAATCACAAGGTTGTAAGATCGAGAGAGAGAGGGAGAGAGAGAGAGAGAGAGAGAGAGAGAGATTTAAAAGAAATTTGCAAGAATGGAAGAGGGGTAACCCTCTATTTATAGGAGGTTTCCAACTACCTCCATTAATTCTTGTGGTTGGCGTGGTTGACTAGTGTGTTTAATGATTGTTAGTACTTGTTTGGAAGTTGTTATTTTCTTGTGATATTCGAATAATCGTAACTTTCTCAGATGAGTTTCATATTCGACGTTCTTTCTAACTGCACGTTCATAATTTTTTTCCACTACAAATTTTGTGTTGATCATTTTAACTAAAACATGTACATTTTTACTTTATATTTTTTTATACTAAAGCTTATCCTTTATTATCTTTAAAGTGAAAACTGGGTGTTACAACAACTTTGTAAATTTCATGAAAATTTGAACTATCTATATAATATACTACATACGTATGGAACATGAGAGATTTTACATTCTAACATCAAAGCCCAATTCCTTCTCTTAGGAAGAACCTGTTGGATAAGGTTTCTAAGTCCATAACTATTTCTGGTATGTACTTGACCCGACCCGGCATGGTCCATTTGGGTTGCATGGCACCATGCAATTGGATAGACTAAATGAGAGAAATAACACTTGGAGATTATTAATATATTATAAGTTCTAATATATTAATAATATTATTTGATTAGTTTGATCAAGAATTAATTTAGAATTAATTAAGTGATCAAAAGATAACTAATTAAATATATGGGTTGATTATGCAAATCATCCATATCTTGTATAGTGGGCTAAGAGGCTCCACGGATTATCAAGTTGGGTTCCACCCATAGGATGCTCCATGGATGCTCCATGGGAGTTACAAACCCATGGGTCATGGAAATGAAGAGTCATGACACATTAGGGTTTACATGGTGTAACCCTAGATGTGTCAACACTATATAAGGATCCCATTCTCCACCAAAATCGGCTACACAAAGGAAACAAGAGGCCTAGGCCAATTTCAAGAAGTGTGTATTCTCTCAAAAGTCTTTCCAAGAGCATTTGGTGTTGTGTGAAGCATTTGAGGCATCACACTTGGGGTGCTAGGCTCATAAGGTTTCAAGGAACATAAGCAACAAGAAGGTAAGTTATTATATCTATCATTCAAGTTAAACATTGTTCCCTATGTATGCTAGATAGGAATATAGCCTTGGAATTCAACTTTTGATGATAATTAGACAAACATAGATCCAAGGTTATTACGGTTGCATGTACACTTAGGAAGTGTTAGAATGCTCAAAACCCATCAGTGGTATCAGAGCCTAGGCTTGTTTGTTTGTTATTTGTGCTAAAAAGTTGAAGAAAGTCGAAAAACTTGATGTCTGACTGTTGGACTCGTCGAGTCCATGGGGGGACTCGTTGATTTCACTTGTATCTTCAACCTACTCATCGAGTAGGTTAACACACTCGGCGAGTAGGGTCGCAGAGTGCAGATTTTCGACTTTAGTTGCTGGAAATGGATTAGAAACATTACCCTAAACTGTTTTGGTACTTGAAAACTTGTTTTAGATGGTGTAATGTCTTTGCTAATTCATTTACAACAACTATTTATCAAAATTACAAAGTTTTAAGTGTAATTTTGATCTTTTAGTTCCAACCCTTAGAATTTTAAAAGTTAAAATTCAACCCATATACTTATATTATTATAATTTAATAAGTATATATATATATATATATATATATATATATATATATATATATATATATACACACACACACACACATATATTTATATATATATATATATATATATATATATATATATGTATAAGAACAAAGTCGTCTTACCGCTAGTACGCCTCATTCACGAACCCGGTCTATAAGGTGGGTATAAGGTTGTTGCCTATAAAATGGCAACTTAATGGGTGTCCACTCTCACCCACCGCTCGCTTGATTGTGGAGGGTCGTTAGCCGAACGGGTAAGACAAGGACTTATAATTTCTCATAAAAGTATGATGAATATTATAAAGTAACTAAATGTTTATTAAATTCCCAATCTTAGTTACTTTAGGAACAATGTGAATAAGGTGCTAATCCATGAAATTACACTTTACACTTTGTTTAAGTCATTGGTGGAGCGTATGTGGTTAACCGGCACACTAACTTGGACTTAACATGGTAGGTAAAGGGTGACATAAGGTTTATTATAGTATTGGTGGAGCGTGTGTGGTTTACCGGCACATCGATTGAGTGATAAACTTTAAGGGTACCAAGTGATTTGCATGGTTACTTCACACCTTGTTTTGTGATCCTCGGTATCCCAGTCACAAAACTTGGAGGGCACACTCGAGATTGAAACATGCCTTTGAAAAGTTCATTGAATCTCAAAGAATCTAGGAATTTCTAAGAACCAATCAAAAACCTAATATTTAATATTTCGGTTTTCATGGTGGAAATTAGTGAATCATCATTCACCTACCTTTCAAATATGTTATAGCTTGGATTACGGAATACCTCTTCTAAGTTATAATATATTGTGATTGGATCCTAGCCTTAATATTGCATTTGGGTGTTTTATTAAGGACTCTCTTAATATCTAAACTAATATTGTTCTCTTCCTTCAGATGTCTTCAAACAATGTTGCTTCTGGTTCTAATCCTAATGGCTCCTTTACCCTTATGAACTTGTGTGGGAAAGTCACCTTTGATGGATCCAACTTCAATGAGTGGATCAAAAACATCAAGATGATTACCCGCTACAAGGACAAAGAATATGTCCTTGACAAGGAGCTTAAGGAGATTGATGAGACCACTGCAACTCCTCAGGAGATCGCTGACTTTCAGGCACATGAAAGGGATGCTATGAAAGTAGCATGCATCATGATGGCCACGATGACAGCAGAACTCCAAAAGTCCTATGAGGATTTCTACCCTTATGAAATGCACCAAGATTTGATGGAAAGATACCATCAAAGTGCACAACAAGAGAGGTATGAAATCATCTGCTCCATGATAACAACCACGATGAAGGACGGGGATTCCGTCACGAGCCACATGCAGAAAATGCAAAGGTATGTGGATCAATTGCTGAAGCTTAATGTGAACTTCCGTGAGGAGCCTGCAATAGATATAATTTTGTGCTCCTTACCATCGTGCTATGATCAATTCCGCATGACATATCATATGAATAAGGAAGAGGTCACACTCAGCAAACTTCAGGGAATTCTCAAGACTGCAGAATCAGGTCTTAAGGGGAAGTCGGTTGTTAACACTCCTACTCCAAACTCCACTCCGGTTTTGGCAATCGGGAAAAGTCGAGGGAAGAAGAGAAAGAGTTCTTCGAAGGGTACCAAGGTTAGGACCCTTGATGGCTCTTCTTCAAGTGGAACCAAGAAATGTTTCGCCACTCCTTCTTTTGACTCAAAAGAGGCTGAATGTTTCTATTGCCATGAAAAATCACATTGGAAGTGGAACTGCCCAAAATACCAGCAAGATGTGAAGGATGGGAAAGTTAAACCCAACCATGCAGGTATTTACACTATCATTTCTAATAACTCGCCCCATTCTAAGTCTTGGGTCCTTGATACCGGTTGTGGTATTCACATTTGTTGTGACTTGCAGGGATTAAGAAGAAGTGATAATGTGGAGCAAGGAGGAATAAACTTAATCATGGGGAATAGGAAAGTTACACATGTCAACAAGATTGGTGTTTATACTTTATCGCTAAGTAGTGGGTTAAATTTAGATTTGAATAAATGTTGTTATTCGCCAGAAATGGCAAGAAATATTATTTCCTTTCATGCATTGTATCAACAAGGTTTCACCTTTTAATTTGATAATGAAGTTGGTTCAATTAATGCTTTCTTTAATAATGTTCTTTATTTTAAAGCATTACCATGTGATGGAGTGTATGAAGTTGTATCTGTTATAGATAACTTAGGAAATAAAGTTTTGTGTATTGATTCTATTAATAATAATAACTTGGATAAAGCATCATTATGGCATTGTCGTCTTGTACATATAAGCAAGAAACGCATAGGCCAACTCCAAAAGGATGGAATCTTGGAGTCGTTTGACCTAAAGTCAAATGATAGTTGCGAATCATGCTTACTTGGAAAAATGGCAAAGTCACCCTTCGCAGGCTCGTGTGAGAGGGGTGAAGGTTTGTTGGACCTTGTACACACGGATGTGTGTGGACCATTCAGACATGCCACAAGGGATGCTAATCGTTATTATTTGACTTTTACTGATGATTACAGTAGATATGGATATGTCTACTTAATCAAGCATAAGTCAGAGACTTTCGAACGGTTTAAGGAATTTAAACAAGAAGTCGAGAATCAATTGGGTAGGAACATTAAGATGCTTCGATCCGATCGAGGTGGTGAGTATCTTAGTTCAGAGTTCCTTGACTATCTAAGGGAATGTGGTATTGTCTCACAATTGACACCTCCCAGGACACTGCAACTGAATGGTGTGGCTGAGAGGCGTAATCGAACCTTGTTAGACATGGTTTGTTCCATGATGAGTCGAGCTTCGCTACCAATCTCATTCTGGAGGTATGCCTTAGAGACTACCACCCATATCCTTAATCTAGTCCCTACAAAGAAAGTTGCCAAAACTCCTCACGAGTTGTGGACTGGTAAAGTACCCAAACTAGACCACATCTAGATTTGGGGTTGCGAGGCTTTCGTGAGACGCGAGACTCATGATAAGCTCGAACCTCGAAGCGAGAGGTGTATTTTCATCAGCTACCCACTGCAATCCTTTGGTTATCTCTTCTACAGACCTAGTGATAATGTGGTCTTTGTAGCAAGAAGAGGAGTCTTTCAAGAAAGAGAGTTTATAAGCTAAGGAGACAGTGGGAGGCAAATTGATCTTCAAGAAATTCAAGAGTCAAGTGGTGAAGGAACTTCAAACTCTAGCCCTCAACTTGAGGAGGAAACTCCTGTTGAGCCAATTGACGAATCTGTACCTCTGAGGCATTCCACGAGAGTTAGGAGTGCACTGAGCATTACTATGGATTCCATATTACTGCAGAAAGTGAGACACTTATTAGTGATGGGACACTAGTAAGTCAAGATGACCCTAACAGCTATGAGGAAGCCATGGCAGGCCCCGAGTCTGCTAAATGGAAATAGGCTATCGACAGCGAGATACAATCCATGTATAACAATCAAGTTTGGAACTTGGTTGAGAATGTACCAGGTCGTAAGACAGTAGGGTACAAATGGATCTTCAAGAAGAAGACCGATATGGATGGTAATGTACACACTTATAAGGCTCGACTGGTCACAAAGGGCTTCTCTCAAATTCCTGGAGTGGATTATGATGAGACCTTTTCTCCAGTAGCCAAGATTAAGTCTATTAGGGTTATGTTAGCCATAGCCGCATTTCATGACTATGAAATTTGGCAAATGGATTCAAAACCGCTTTCCTTAAAAGTTGGCTGAAGATGTTTACATGAGTCAGATAGAAGGTTTTGTCAGCAACGAGTACCCTAATAGAGTGTGTAAGCTTGAGAAATCCATTTATGGATTAAAGCAAGCACCTTGCAGATGGAATCTTTGCTTTGATGAAAAGGTCAAGGAATTTGGCTTTTCTGGGAGTGAAGATTAATCTTCTGTGTATGTTAAGGCTAGTGGGAGTATAGTTAGCTTTTTGGTATTGCATGTGGATGACATACTACTCATAGGAAACGACATCCCAACCCTACAGGAAGTAAAGTCCTGGCTTGGGAAGTGTTTCGCTATGAAGGACCTTGGTGAAGCTGCCTATATTATAGGGATAAGGATCTTGAGAGATTGGAGTAAAAGACTAATTGGACTTAGTCAGAGTACCTACTTGGATAAGGTGCTGAAGAGATTCAGCATGCAGGACTCCAAGAAGGGAGAGTTACCCATCTAGAGTAACACCAAATTGAGTAAGACACAAAGCCCTAGCACTGAGGCTGAGATAGCAGAAATGAGTCGAATACCTTATGCTTCGGCTGTAGGATCGATCATGTATGCTATGACGTGTACTCGACCTGATGTAGCCTTTGCCCTGAGCATGGTTAGCAGGTTTCAGGGGAACCCTGGCAAGGCACACTGGACTGCGGTAAAGAATATCCTCAAGTACCTACGAAGGACTAAGGACTGGGTCCTTACCCTCGGTGGGAGTGATGACTTGAGAGTTGTAGGGTATAGTGATGCTAGCTTCCAGACTGATAGGGAAAATTTCCGCTCTCAGTCGGGCTGGGTCTTTACCCTAAACGGAGGAGCAATTTCTTGGAAGAGTTCCAAGCAAGAGACAGTGGCTGATTCAACTTGCGAATCAGAGTATATTGCAGCAAGCGAGGCAGCAAAGGAGGCTATATGTCTAAAGAACTTCATCGGAGACCTTGTAGTTGTACCAGCTATTAAAGAGCCAATGGAAATTTTCTGTGATAGTGAAAGCGTTGTTGCCTTAGCCAAGGAACCAAGGTATCATGGGAGATCCAGGCACATCGACATAAAATACCGTTTTATTAGACAAGGAATAGAAGAAGGACTCCTCGTGGCAAAGAGGGTATCATCGGATGAGAACCCAATAGATCCCCTCACGATGGGACTGACTCGGGTTAAGCATCTCCTGCATGCTCGGAGCATAGGGCTGAAGGATGATATTAGATTTAGTAGTTAGATAACCTCGAAATTTGTAAAGTGTAATTGACATTATATAATGAATAAAAGGTGTTTTATTTATGAGTAAAGTGTTGCTATCTCTTGTCAATCGTTTACTATATTTCTTTTCGATGTTTTGACTTCCAGAATAATTTTGTTTGGTATAACATATTATTCAAACCTCCACAGTTAGTCATATGTCGGAAGTAGGTATGAATCAAGACTGTCATGATTGGTTGCAGAGGTCTAAGGTGTTAGACAATGCTACAACGATCATGAGTGCTCATAAGTTCTGAGCATTGGACTCAACCCACGCTCACTGGAATCACTTCATGGAATTGTATCTCGAGTGATCGTGAGACGGTAATATCATATAAGTCTTCAAACCTACAGATATGATTTGTTACTTACAAGTTGGTTATGCATTGATTGTATGAAAACGCATTGGTAACTCGATGTTATAAAACGTGCTTTTGTGTGTAATTCAATGAGTGGTAGAACAAACATATAAGTCGAAGTTTATCTGTTCCTTCTTGGATTAGAAGTTGATATCTGGGCCCCTCGATGATTTTGTTTTGACCTATGTACCGGTCCCGGTCAGAACTAAGTTGATGTGTTTAATTAAGTTCTTTGTCAAACAAATCGGAAATCGGGAAGCAAATTGTTGGACAATAAGTAAGACATTGTTCCATGTATTTGTCTGGTTGATATCTAGAACAGAGGATTATATGATCACTTATCTTAAATGGTGTACCATCATCTTCTCCGTTCCGAGAAACCTTGAAAAGAGCTACGATTGCCGATCGGTTCCTGAAGTCATACTTGCAGTAATAGTTATTAGACTTATCCAAGTGGGAGACTGTTGGATAAGGTGTCTAAGTCCATAACTATTTCTGGTATGTACTTGACCCGACTCGGCATGGTCTATTTGGGTTGCATGGCACCATGCAATTGGATAGACTAAATGAGAGAAATAACACTTGGAGATTATTAATATATTGTAAGTTCTAATATATTAATAATATTATTTGATTAGTTTGATCAAGAATTAATTTAGAATTAATTAAGTGATCAAAAGATAACTAATTAAATATATGGGTTGATTATGTAAATCATCCATATCTTGTATAGTGGGCTAAGAGGCTCCATGGATTATCAAGTTGGGTTCCATCCATAGGATGCTCCATGGATGCTCCATGGGAGTTACAAACCCATGGGTCATGGAAATGAAGATTCATGACACATTAGGGTTTACATGGTGTAACCCTAGATGTGTCAACACTATATAAGGATCCCATTCTCCACCAAAATCGGCTACACAAAGGAAACAAGAGGGCTAGGCCGATTTCAAGAAGTGTGTATTCTCTCAAAAGTCTTTCCAAGAGCATTTGGTGTTGTGTGAAGCATTTGAGGCATCACACTCTGGGTGCTAGGCTCATAAGGTTTCAAGGAACATAAGCAACAACAAGGTAAGTTATTCTATCTATCATTCAAGTTAAAAATTATTCCCCATGTATGCTAGATAGGAATATAGCCTTGGAATTCAACTTTTGATGATAATTAGACAAACATAGATCCAAGGTTATTAGGATTGCATGTACACTTAGGAAGTGTTAGAATGCTCAAAACCCATCAGAACCCGACCATGCTAAGTCTTCCTTATTGTCGTATCGATCTATACATATGTCTCTAATACTAAAAGAAACTAAAACAAGAAATTGAATATGAAGAAGAAGGGTAGAAGAGATAGGTTTTCTATATAGTGTTGTAGAAATGGATGCTGCATGTTGTTGCACATTATTCCTTACATCCATGAGTGATGAAGATTTTAATAGGTTTTCTATATCATTGATTAATGAACACTATTATTATTTCTTCGAACTGAAGCCTAAGTTCATTGATGAATATATATTCATTTATGAACAATTGTTAATTTGGTTTATATTCCTTAATAAAATCCTCTCATTAATTAACATTTGTTAATTTTGTCCATGTTGATTTGGTTATTCATTGATTCGATTCTAAAGACCATGATCATCTATGAAGATATGTTCAACAATGTTTCACCATATGTTCATTCTGAACATATTCTCGTTCATTTATCTTGTTTTTAAAAATATATGTTTAACTATGAACATATGTTCATCTATTTATGAACATATCTTCATTTAATTCTTTTAATTAAACATATTAACTTGTCTAGCGTTAATTTCATACGTCTCCTTCGAAATCCTTGATTTTTGATTCTTCGATTCGGTTCTTTGCTTTAGAGCATGGCCTCCTTGTTACTTGAGACCGTAATAAACATCGGTTTTAATTTTGATTCTGAAACGTATTTAAGTTACAATCATACCTTCATGTGCAAACTATAATTTTGCAGTTAAGAATGTGGTTATATTATTAGGTGGTACCATATGGTTATTTCGCAAAAATGAGAAGCATATAATAATTCTTAAAAAAATCATTATTTTTAAATAAGAATGACATTGTAATCGATATCCTTATCATTCTTATCATTCAATAGTTTCATTGCTATCATTATAGCTGATCTTTCATATCATTCATCATTATGTGGGAATAGAGTAGAAAAATTATATCAAATTTGAGAATTTATTTCACGTACATTATCTGTGAATGAAAATGAAATTGATGTTAAGATAATATCTCTAAGAATATAAGACACTTGAAGAATAAGAGACATTCTTGAATGAATAAGACACAAATACAAGTGTATAACTAGCGATCTTGAGCATTCTCATCATTAAAATAACAAGATATTTTTGAAAGAACAAGTCGCACATTACAAGTGCGGAATTGACATTAAAATAATAAAATACATTCTTCATCATTATCATCATTCTTTCATATTGAGATTGATGTATCTGTTTCTTGTCCAAAAACAACGTAAATCAAAGCTAATATGAGACATGGAAAGAACACGAGACATTGTTGATCAAATACAGAATTCCACATATGGGTTGGTTAATAAGAGCAGGATGATACGATGAAGAAGATGTGTATTGAAGATGATCATCATATAACTTATGAACGTAAAAGTTTCAAAAACTCCAAAATTAACGATTTTTATAATAGGTTATGGAAATACTTTTATAGAACACTTTAAATTTTCCCACGGTTGGTTACTTATCTAATGAATAATAGCCATAGATTTAATATTGATCAAGATACCAAAATTGATCATACAATCACATAATAATTATTGTTATATACATCTCTCTCTCTCTCCCTCTCCCTCTCTCTCTTTCTCTCTTTCTCTCTCTCTCTCTCTCTCTTATTATATATATATATATATATATATATATATATATATATATATATATATATATATATATATATATATATATATATATATATATATATATTCGTGTTTGTGTGTGTTCAATATTTGCTTAGTAGCCATAGTATCATGTAAGGATAGCGGGTATGGGTCCTGCCCTCCGCACCATTTTTTTGCTACCTCAAATTCCAAGTTATTTCGAAGTTGCTCGTGTTTTTGTGATTCATGAATAACATTAACTCTATGTGAATATTCCATTGAGCCTGGATGAAGTTGCAATATTCAGTCCTTTACCTTCCACTACCATGTTACGCATTATGATATATGTATAAATAATATATTTTAGAGATTCTATCTCAAATGATCATGCCATATATTCTACTATGTGTGACTTTGACTTTAGAACTCCAAAAACATGTTCCACATACTTGCGTGTTTTTTCTTGTCTTCTCTTGAATAATTTTCCAATTGAACATGATCTTCATATAAATTATAAATGTAAATGTTGTAAAAATTCCAAAATTAATGATTTTTATAATAGGTTATTGAAATAGTTTTATACAACACTCATAAATCCACAAATGTTGGGAAGCAAAAACCTCTAATACCAACAAAGTCATTCAATGATGACCACTTGTAAATTGCCTTCACCATGGCTGGGGAGAATTTCTCCAATCATAATATGTGCAATCATTGCTTCTAATCATACAGGGAAAACCGTGTCTCTCTTCTTATCTCACATATAGTTGTTGCATATCATTTTAACAAAGGTTTCTGCAAATAAATGTCACTAAATGTTTCAACACCTTTTGACAACATATACACATTTTATCTTGCAGTTGTTTCAGACATTCTCATTTAATCGTCAATGGAATCGGGTGACTCCTTGTAAGCTATCAACAGAATTATCGCAACACATTTTTACAACCTTGTGAGTCCATACCTACCTCTAGCATCACATCTCAATCTGGAAAAAACCTTTTATTTAATAGGTAAAAATATGTATTTATTTTTGTATAAAGATAAATTTAACATTCATAAAAATGAAAGAAACGATACCTTCTTTCCAATGCGCTGGCAATACATACAAACACATTTCTACTCAAACGAAATCTTCATTTGAAATTCTTAGGCTGGTGTACGTGATTATCCGCAAAGTAATTGTGATATACTTGTCCGTGTCCTTCCTCAAAATCTCTATTTAACATCGTGCTTCTTGTTAGTAGAGGGACTACATCTTCCTCTAGTAACTCGTTAGTGTAATACTCATAGATCATGGTGATTAACATATCATCATCAGTGGCGGATGTAGAAATAAATAATAAGGGTTGCATAAGTTTTTTAAAGGTTGCCCTACTAAAAAATACTTACTTTTCGATGGCAATTTTCATCAAAAAATCTGTCACTAAAAGACACCGACATACTTACATTAAATTTACAATTATTAGGGTTTTGTGACGGATTTGTGACACCCAGTAGGTTCGCACCTAATCATCATCATCGTAGAACAAGTCAAATGGATCCATAATAAAAAATATTTGTTAGAGACTTGTATAAAAAGATAATAGTTGTGTGTTAATGTTTTACATTTATCATAGGAAAAAGAATATAAGGTTTTTTTATTCCAATTTTATCGTTCCAAACGGTCATATCATTTCAATTAACGTGTTGAGCTACGTTAAGGAGGCAATATTTGTTGGTGATTTTGTATCATCAATAAGTATTTAAGTGTAATGGATTGACTTGTTGACCAAAAATCAATCTTGATGAATATTTAAACAAGTAAGAAAGGTGTGGAGTGCATACTTATTTAAGTTTGTGCAAGATTTAAAGTAGACTGTTATTTAGGGGTGAAGCCCCTAAACGAACGGGGGTCCGGGGGCAGCGCCCCTAGGAGCGGGACCCAAGGGGCAAAGACCCTGGTTGGGGTTATATTGCTATATTAAAAATGCATCAGAAATCTGAATTTTTGGAAATAAACCCGATTTTTTACTTTATTTTGACCCTTGTATAAATAACCCAGATTAATGACAGGTTTCAGACATTAAACTGTTTTTCGTGACAATTTTCAGACATATAACTATCTAGTGACAGTTTTTTGATGGAAATGTTACTTAACTAATTTTTGGTCTTCATTTGAAGGGCAAGATTTTCGTAGATGGCAGAAGAAGATACACTTTCTCCTTACCACTCTTAAAATGGTGTATGTTCCGAGTACACCCATGCCAGTTTTCCTAGAATTTGTTGAAGATGAACCTTTGGAGGCAACACGAAAGAGATCAAAGTGGGAAAATGATGATTACATATGTCGTGGCCTGTTATGGTGTATGTTCCGACTCTCTTTTTATCTATCAAAATTTTGAATCTGCAAAAGAACTGTGGGATTCTCTTGAATCAAAGTACATGGATGAAGATGCTTTTAGCAAGAAGTTTCTAGTCAGTAACTTTATGGGTTACAAGATAGTTCACTCCAGGCCTGTTATGGAACAATTCCATGAAATGTTAAGGATTTTGGAACAGGTTGCTCAACACAATCTGAAAATGGATGAAGCCATTTTTATGGTTGTGATCATTGACAAACTGCCCCCTTCCTAGAAGGATTTTAAACACAATCTAAAACATAACAAAGAGGAACTGACTTTGACTCAACATGGAAGCCATTTAAGGAATGAAGAATCCATAAGGACTCAAGAACTTGATAACAATGCTAAAGGAAAGAACCAAGTTAGTTCCTCTTCTGTGAACATGGTGGAAGGAGAAAGTTCAAAGAATCCCAAGAAGTCTAATGGAAAAAAGGAAGTTAAAAGGAAAAGATGACAAGTCTTCAAACAAGAAGGCTAAGTTGGTATGTTGGAATTGTAACAAACCGAGTCACTTTAAGAAAGATTGTCATCTTCGCAAAGTGAACAAGGATGGTGTTGGACCAAGTGGATCCAAGGATCCAGAAAAGCAACTAGGTTAGATTTCTGTTTCCATGCAGAATTCTAAATATGTTCATATTTATATTTCTATGTGCAAGATGATGATGTTGCATGGTGGGTTGATTCGGGAGCAACAAGCCATATATGTAAGGATCTTCGTTTGTTCAAGGAATGCCAACCAATTGAAGATGGATTTATGGTGAAAATGGGAAATGTTGCAACTGAACTAGTCAAGTGTTTAAGATCTGTTTCACTTTACTTTACTTCTGGAAAGTGTTTATGTCTAAACAATGTCTTATACTTACCGAGGATTCAAAAGAATCTTGTGTCTGAAATTGGTTTAAATAATTATGGTTATAAACAAGTATTAGAAAGTGACAAGTATATCTTGTCAAGACATGGTTATTTATGGGATTTAGATATGTATGCAATGGAATGATTAGACTTAATATTAATTAACCTTTTATTGATAATTCTGTTTGCATGGCTTCTACTAGTACCACCAATAATTTTAATAAATCTGAATTATGGCATGCTAGACTAGGATACATTCATTACAAGAGTTTAAAAGACATGTCTAAAATGAGTTTTATTCCAGCTTTTGATATGCAAAATAATGAAAAATGTAAAACATGCATGCTAACTAAAATCACTAGACAACCTTTCAAAGATGTTAGGGAAACAAGGTGTTGGATTTTATACATAGTGATTTATGTGATTTCCATGCAACACCTTCTCATGGAAACAATAAGTATGTTGTTACTTTTATTGATGATGCATCTAGATATTGTTATGTCTATTTGCTACATTTTAAGCATGAAGCACTTGATAAATTTAAAATATATAAACAACAAGTTGAGCTTCATAAAAATGAATTAATAAAAGTCTTGCGTACTGATAGAGGTGGTGAGTATTATGATCCAATTTATTTTGAATCAACTGGAGTAATACATCAAACCATAGCACCTTATACACCACAACAAGATGGTATAGCTGAAAGGATGAATATGACTTTAACAGAAATGGTTAATTCCATTTTGTCCTATTCTAGATTAAGTGAAGGGTTTTGAAGTGAGGCAATGTTAATTGCATGTTACATTTTGAATAGAACTCCAAATAAAAGGAGTAAGAATACTCCTTATGAACTTTGGTGTAAAAGGTACCAAATTTGAGTTATCTCAAAGTTTGGGGCTATAGAGCAATTGTAAGGTTCACTAAACCCAAAAAGAAAACATTAGGTGAGAGAGGTGTAGAGTGTATCTGTATTAGATATGTTGAGTATTCCAAAGCATATAGATTCTATGTTATAGAATCTAATGACTATGTATCTGTAAACACTATGATAGAGTCAAGAGATGTTATTTTTGATGAAGAAATATTTATGTCTATACCTAGACCAGGGGACATGATTCATCAATCTTCTAGCAAGAGTACTAATCAAGCTGAAGATGATTCTGGTGGTGTAAGTTCTGTACCTGAACTTAAGAAAAGCACAAGAGTTAGAAAAGCTAAGCCTTTTGGATCTGATTTTCAACTTTATCTAGTTGAAGGAATACGGAATGAGACTATATCACAGCATCAATATTGTTTTTAAATTGTGGAGGATCCAAAGACTTTTAGTGAAGCTATGACATCTGGGGATGTTTATTTCTGGAAAGAAGCAATTAAGGATGAGATTGATTCTATCATGCACAACAATACTTAGGTATTTTTAGATTTACCTCCTGGTTGCAAGGCATTGGGAAGTAAGTGGATCCTCAAAAGGAAAATGAAGGTGGATGACACAATTGATAAAGATAAAACCAGATTGGTTATTCAAGGCTTTAGAAAAAAAAAAGGCATTAAATTCTTTGATACTTATGCTCCTGTTGCTAGAATTTCCACTATTCGATTATTGTTAGCTCTTGCAGCTATACATAATGTTGTAATTCAACAAATGGACGTGAAAACTGAATTCTTAAATGGTGACTTAGACGAGGAAATTTACAGAAACAACCTAAAGGGCTTGTTATGCCTAGAAATGAGCACAAAGTGTAGAAGTTGAAGAAATCATTATATGGTTTAAAACATTCACCAAAACAATGGCATCAAAAGTTTGATGATGTTGTCTTGTTTAATGGTTTTGCGTTAAACCAAGCTAACAAGTGTCTATATATCAAATTTGATTCTTCTGGTAAAGGAGTCATGATTTGTTTATATGTAGATAATATGTTGATTTTTGGTACCAATTTAGCAGAAGTTGACAAAACCAAGAAATTCTTAACATCCAGTTTTGATATGAAAGACATGGGGGAGGTTGAGGTAATTCTTGGTATAAGAATTAGAAAAGGAAACAATGGGATTTCAATTTCTCAATCTCATTATATTGAGAAGATATTGAAAAAGTTTAACTTTGAGAATTTTTCTCCTGTTAGCACTCCTATAGATCCTAGTCTTAAGCTTCTACCTAATAAAGTATCTCCAGTATCTCAACTTGAATACTCAAGGGCTATTAGTTGTCTAATGTATTCCATGATTAGTACATGGCCTGATATAGCATATGATGTGGGAAAGCTTAGTAGATATACTAGTAATTCTTGTTCACATCATTGGCAAGCTGTGAGTAGAGTATTCAAGTATTTGAAAGGGACCATAAATTATGGTTTAACATATAGTAGATATCCTTATGTTTTGGATGGTTATTCAGATGCCAGTTGGATTAACAACTTAGAGGATCACTCTTCTACAAGTGGTTGGGTGTTTTTTTCTTGGAGGAGGTTTCATTTCTTGGGCATCTAAGAAACAAACTAGTATTAGTAATTCAACCATGGAGACTGAGTTTGTTGTATTGTCTGCTGCTAGTAAAGAAGCTGAGTCACTAAGGAATTTGATTTATGAAATTCCATTATGGCCCAAACCGATATCTACCATTTCTATAAGATGTGCTAGTGCTGCAAACTTGGCTAAGGCTTATAGTCAAGTGTACAATGGAAAGTCTAGACATCTAGGTGTTAGACATAGCATGATTCGTGAGCTCATCATGACTGGTGTGATCTATGTGGAGTTTGTAAGAACTCAGTTGAATTTAGCCGATCATCTAACCAAAGGGTTAGCAAGAGATCTTGTACACAAGGTGGCTGTATGGATGGGTTTAAAGTCCACTTAAAATATTTTATGTTGGGATACTCCATTCCCATCTAATGTAATATTAGATGTTGAATTCAAAGTGGAAAGCTTGATATTTGAAGATTGGAAAACATTATTATTATTATCATCCCAAGGGATGTGTTCAATACTACAAGTTAAGGAGGTTGAAATTTAATTTCTTAATAGTTCTTTGAAACATTGCATTTGTAAGTGCAAGAACAAAAGAACTACCTATATAAGCATAAAGTTTAGTTGCTTCAAGAATTTGGGACCTTACTTTGATATGCTTATTGAAGGATGGGACACAAGCTAGTAAAATATAGTGTCAAGTTAGAACTTTGAGAATGCAAACTGTTGTGTATATTATCTTCATGTATTCTCTTAGAATATAAAGGGTTCAATCCTTAGTGACACCCTGATATTCGAATATTTGGAATGAGTAATATACTAATGTGAAATTCAATCGTCACCATATTTCATTTATGCATCATTTTGTTGTTGTTATGTTTTGTTTTAAGTTCATCAAGATTACACTTAAATGGGGGAGGTTTGTTGGTGATTTTGTATCATCAATGTATATTTAAGTGTAATGGATTGACATTGTTGACCAAAAATTAATCTTGATAAATATTAAACAAACAAGGAAGGTGCGGAGTGCACACTTGTTTAAGTTCATTCAAGATTTAAAGTAGACTGTTATTTAGGGGCGAAATGAACGGGGTCCGTGGGTAACGCCCCTGGGAGCGGGGTCCAAGGGGCAGAGCCCTTGGCTGGGTTATATTGCAATATTAAAAATTCATCAGAAATCTAAATTTTTTGAAATAAACGTGGTTTTGACTTTGTTTTGACCCTCATATAAATAACTCGGATTAGTGACAGGTTTTAGACATCAAACTGTTTTTTGTGACAGTTTTCAGACATACAACTGTCTGGTGACAGTTTTCTGATGGAAAAGTTACTTAACTAAGTTTTAGTCTTCATTTGATGGTACACACGAAATTCATAACATCCATATTTTCTCTGTTTTTGCTCTCATTTCTGAGTCTTATCCAATAAAAAATTAGGGACTACCACCCAATACTTTGATTTGATAGTGAAATCACGATTCTGAGAATATCCAAGTATGTTTATTACCCTGAAATTCTAACTATATCTTTTAACTCAACGGCTATGAGATATGATGTTCCGTTGGCCTTAATGTCGTTGAACAATGCCACCTTAACCTCTCAACAGCCAAAATTTAGCCCATGCCTTATAGTCTAGATATGTTGAATGAATAATGCAATTGGGGGATTAGTACAAGATTTTGTAGGTCAGCATGTGCCTGACCCACCATGGGAATTTGAAGAAAAGATCACATAAATAAACGAGCAACTTAGTTAGAGGCCTATGGACCACATCTCAGCTCAAGAACTGTCTATTTTGCCTAAACTTTGGATATTTTCATGACATTTTCGTTAAGATTTAAGATTTATGATTATAACTTCACTACAACCATAATACTTATATAATTTCAATTCCATTAATCATAAAAATGTCTGCCTAACCGTAAGAAACTAATATTTACAACTTTGATTAACTACTCATGTTACGCAGAAAGTAAATTTTCCTATTAGTTTACCTACTCGAACCAATTGTTGTCCCATTTTAGGATATTCATTTCCAAAATCACTAGATATACTTATTCCACATTCATAAAGGATGTGTGGTACGGAAAGCAAGAAAAAAAAACTAGAGAATATAATAACGTCTAAGTTTTATTTATAAGATATTAGTGTACTGTTATGATTCACACACAAATCATTCAGAAAAGGACCTTCTTAAGGCTATCATTTTCCAATCCCAAACACATGCAGACCCTATTTATACCTCTGCATTTCCCTCTCACCCCCTCCACACATATCTTTTCACATACTTAATGTTGCACATTCTTCCTATTTAGAGGTTTTCTGTCGCACTCAATCTTTCTATACTCTCTTTTGATGCATTGTGCTTGTTATAACCATCCTGATCATTTGCCAACAATGGTTCATCATGCTCTTGAACATGAAGAGTTATTCTCACGAAGATGCATACTGGTCAACGGACCAGTTATAGTAGGCGCTGGACCTTCTGGTCTTGCCGTTGGTGCAGGGCTTAAGCAACAAGGGGTTCCCTTTGTCATCCTTGATCGTGCCAACTGCATTGCGTCTCTTTGGCAAAACAAGACTTATGATCGTTTAAAACTTCATCTCCCAAAGCAATTTTGCCAACTACCTTACTACCCCTTCCCACCAAATTTCCCAGAATACCCTTCGAAATATCAGTTTATCAACTACCTTGAATCTTATGCCAAGAAGTTTGAGATTAACCCGAGGTTTAATGAGTCAGTACAGTTGGCCAAGTATGATGAGACTTGTGGGCTTTGGCGTGTTAAGACTGTGACCGGTGACTGTGAGATGGAGTATATATGTAGGTGGCTTGTGGTGGCGACAGGGGAGAATGCTGAGAAAGTGGTGCCGGAGTTTCAAGGGTTGGATGAGTTTGATGGAACAGTTATGCATGCTTGTGATTATAGGTCCGGTGAGGTTTTTGAAGGAAAGCGAGTCTTGGTAGTTGGATGTGGGAACTCCGGCATGGAGGTTTCTCTTGATCTCTGCCACCATAATGCTTTTCCATCCATGGTGGTTCGAAGCTCGGTGAGTTCTATTTCATGTAAAACGAATCTAATTATTACGCGATGATTTTAATTAGTTTCTCTAATAAACTTGGTTGTTTTGTAATGATAATCAGGTTCATATACTGCCGAGGGAAATTGCTGGGAAGTCCACTTTCGAATTGGCAACTTCATTGATGAAGTGGCTGCCATTAAAGGTGGTTGACAAGATACTTCTGGTTCTTGCAAGTTATATTCTTGGGAACTTAAAAAAATATGGTATAAATCGGCCATCAGAAGGTCCATTAGAGCTCAAGAACATCAAAGGAAAAACCCCTGTTCTGGATATTGGTGCACTACAAAAGATCAAATCTGGAAAGATTAAAATAGTTCCAGGAATCAAGAAATTTTCACAGGGTCGTGTAGAGTTGGTCAATGGAGCAAATCTTGAGATAGATTCAGTGATTTTAGCAACTGGGTATCGCAGCAATGTTCCTTCATGGTTAAAGGTAACGACTTTTTTCAAGAAATCTTGATTGTGAAATACCATTTATACCCATGACCTAATGAGATGCGTTTCACAGGAAAATGATTTGTTTTCGAAAGAAGGGATGCCGATGACGCCATTTCCAGAGGGGTGGAAAGGGAAAGCGGGTGTTTATGCAGTTGGCTTTACAGGACGAGGTCTGTTGGGTGCATCTCTTGATGCCATAAGAGTTGCACAAGACATTGGCAAGACTTGGAATCAAGAAACCAAGCACACGAATCATTATGTTACAGTGTCTTGTGAACCAAGATGCAACAAATAGAAAACATATAATAAAATTATTGTACTTTATATTTTGTATTGTTTTTGCCTTCTTAAGTTTTGTAAGTTGACAGATAAAAAGATAGAAAAAAAAAGTACAAAAAAAACATAGCCCTCTCCGGATTCAGTCTAGGCTACGACGTTGTGTACAAAACGGGAAGACGAGGCTTTTTTCTTTGATGTTTTTTTCCTATTTTATTTTATTTCCCTTTTGGTAATATATGTTGTTACATAAATATTTACTCGATAACACTTATTTTCTCCATGTTATAATAACTATTGTTTTATGGTACTATGTTCTTCTATAAACTAGGCTTCTGCTTGTTTTAGAGGTTTTATTTATTATCAAAGAAAATGAAAACATGAATGCTAGTAATGTTTATTTTAATGTAAAAACAAATAAATTATAACCATGATACCGAAATAAAGAGAGGGAGAATGCTATAGTCGGCTAAGAACATTGAAAGGATTACATATGGTCCAGCATTTGTAGTTAATAGAAAATATGGGCTCTAGGTCCATACAGGGGGCCACTGCTTTTACTCACGATCACTCTCGTGACTAAAATTTATAAGGGATCGAGTACTTCTCATATATATGTGATAATGTCAAGTAACTTTACATGGTGTTAGAAGGGGGATAGACATTTACAGACTTATAGTACACCACCCATACCCATGTGAGTGTTTTTTTGGTCAAAAGTTGGGCATTCTCAACTCTAAGAGTATGAATTTCTAAAATGATGTTGATGTTAAGTATTCTTGATTGTTCTTAAAAGAGACATGATTTAACCAACTATGATAGATATGAGTCTTGTTTTTTTACTTAATACATACATAAACACTTATTAAAGAAGTTGTAGAAGTGATTCTTTAACTATTAAAACAGTGTTAAAGATAACTACATGAAAAGCGTGCATCAACCTCGTCTTTTTGCACTGGTATTGACATCGTGTTGTTCGTGATAATACTTCAACGGTCGTTAAAAGAATGGAAAAAAACTCGTTTGACTAATAAAAAGTCAAAGATAACTCTTTTCTTGAAATGGCCGGACTTAGCATGAAGAAAAAGAGCGGCGCATGTGATCCAGCAGACACAAGCACAAGGTAAATAACGTGCAAAATCTATCATTTATGTTACGGATATCCCCAAATACCAACAATAAACGATCCTTTGAAGTATTTATCTGAGTGTTTGCCCATAGGAAATATATACCATTGAAAATGGAAAAAGCAGATAGAGACAACCCATATGAGTACCCATACTGCATATTCAAAAACATGCAGAAATTGCCCATATACAATTGTTTTTGTGAGATTCTATTTGCATGTCAAAAAATCCAAATCTTTGTTCAACATATGCATAATAAGCATCTAGAGGCTATATACTTTGCAGTGGTGTTCCAGCTTGTAACATAGGAAGAAGAGCACTTGCTTTTGTGTCTTTTTCTCAATGGAACTTATTAAGCTGACGTCATCTCTACAGCTTGTTTCAAGAAATAATAAAAACATGGGGTCTCTAGGCATCAGGTTCGCCCATTCCTACAAGGTGTGTTCAGTAGGGTTGTATGTTATGGCATTTGTCCTTTTATTGCAGTTCTGCAGGTTAACAGCAGAGCAGTAAACTGGTTGATCATAACACCACACAAATATTAATTCCTTTGTATATCTACTTGAATATTGTTGACACAAATAAACATATAATACGGAAATCTTTCAACAAATTCTATGATACTGGTTTTTTACTTGAGCATATCATTCACCTCCATATCATAAAAAAATTAGTGGACTGATTTGTGTCATCGCTACGTAGCGATAAAGATATAAGATTCGAGAATGAGTCTTTATGTTCAAGTCTGCATATATCATCTTCCATAATGGAACATTGTGATAATTTACATCCATTTGGGCAACAATGATATGGTGCGACAGAACACAAGAATATAGAATTTTTACTTGTCATTTTTGGGCCATCTTCAACCCAATTTGGTTTCTAGATAAAAATATTATAAAAATAATGCATATAGTGGTTATTTTCAACCTATCATATATTTACATTCTTTTTCACACCAAAAAAATATAGTCGACTATCACTACTAGAAAAACATATGGTTTAGCTACAAAAAAAAAAAAAAAGAAAAAAAAAAAAAAAAGAAAAAGAAAATTACCGTAGGTAATTACCGAATACTGACGGAATATATATGGAATGAGATGTCCTGATTTAGTAACAAAATAACTATGGAATAACTACGGAATATCAACGGAAGTAAATCTATAGGTATTAGTCACTAATTAGTTACGGACTACCGACAGAGAAGATTAGCTACATAATAGTTACGAAATACTGATAGGTTTATTATTATTATTATTATTATTATTATTATTATTATTCGAGTTTTCAAAACATTTTTTTCACTGTTTTTTTCATATTTAAAACAAAAACTATTAAAAATCATAACAAATACTAAAAATATTAATGAACAAAATCATAATATATAATAATGGTAACGGATGTGTTTAATTAAGACACAAAAAAACGAACAAATTAGGGAAAAAAACTACGTTTAAAACATCAATAAGCTGAAATAATCTACGTTTAATGTATAAATAATGAAAAATGATGAAAATTATGGGAAATATGTATATTTTGTATGTGTATATATGTGTATGTATGTAATTATGTATGTATGTGTATGTGTATATACGTGCTTATCTGTATATGCATGTCTGTATTTATGTATGTATATGTATGTGTATGTATGTGTTTATTTGTATGTATAAGTATGTATTTATGTACGTATGTGTATATGTATGTATGCATTTGTGTATGTATGTATGTATATATATATATATATATGTGTGTGTGTGTATTTGAATGTGTATATGTATTTGTATAGTTATGTGTGCATGTGTATGTATGTATGTATGTATGAAACATCCATAAAATTCAATAATATAAAAACTTTTCAAAACAACCCTTTTGTCGCATAGAAGTGTTACAAAACCATTGTTTCAAATTATTGTTTAAAATCAGAGTCTCTCAATATTCAATTAATTGTAAAACTGAGATGTGTACGATCATGCATTCGCCTTGCCACGGTCTAATAAAGTACCCGAAACCATAAACCAAATTGTAAGCACGAAGCTTAGTGAGTTTCCCTCAAAATACCGACACAAAAAAATAACAACATGGACAAGGTTCACAGCTACAAGACTGGATTACCCCCTGAGCCCACAGTATGAGTCTGGCTTGTTTATCGAGCCCACATCTCATATCTAGCTTACCCCTGAGCCCACAACATATGTCTACCTTGCCCTTGGGGCCCACAGCTTATGTCTGGCTTACTCCCTAGTCCAATCAGTCATAAGACTAGAATACAAATGTCCAACCCTCAGTACGAGTCTGGCATACCGACCAATCCCCAGCTTGTATCTAGAATGCTACTAAGCCCTCAATATAAGTATGACATTCCCTATCCGTCCCTCAGCTTATATCTGGAATGCTCTAATGCCCGTAAGCCCTCAGTACGAGTCTGGCATACCACCTGGAATGCCCCACCCGAACCTCAGCTCATAACTGGAATGCCACATGGTTTGTTGGTTATAGCACGAAGTAGTGTAACCTCAACCCAACATATAACAGATAAACATATAATCAGTCAACAGGAAAACAGGCAGATATATAGATCACTAGGCATAGCATCATCCTATCTACCAGGATATAGATCTACCAGATCACTACTGAACACAATCATACGATAAACCAGGATAACAATCCATAGGGCCGAACTTGGTGCCTTCGACCTAAAAGTACAATGAGGAAAAGTCACCTCTCGATCTAATCCATAGCTGATAAGGTCCCGACTCCGAATCTCAGCTCCTACCAATATATATTCATCAAACAGTGACTAATCCTTAGATATTACTCCAAATAACTTAAATACCCCTTAGGTCAAACTTGGTCAAAGGCAATGGTCCATGTTGACCCCAACACATCGTGTTGACTTAGAAGCATGGCATGCTCCGCTTGCATCCAAATAGTACGGAAGATCTCGGCCAACACGTCATGTTGACTTAGAAACATGTCGTGCTTGCTGAAGTTCCAACAAGTTAATACATTAAGTCATTTTCTTTGATTCCAAGAGCTCCAAAGCTCATATCTAGTCCAAAATGTGATCGAGAAGGATAAAGTTTCCAACTTTATCCATTGGAACTGCCCAAGAAGGTCCAAAACCTAATCCATAAAGCTTAATGATGTGAATTGGTTTCTCCACGATGGTGCCTTACACATGTGGTGATTCCGATGAAGCTAAGAGGTCACAATGAGAAAGCATCGCCAGCCATTCTCCGGGAGGAGACTCCCGGGAAAATGCTCTGAAGGTCAAGTTAGTGGATAGACTTGAGATTATATTGTAAGTAAAGTGAGAAAAGACGAATTAATATCCAAGGCACCTGGGGTGGCCTTTTATATTGAGTCCTTCGGATGGTCGGTATGGGACAAGGGCGTCAGACCTGATAGGATCGGGACCGCTGATTGGGTGACCGTGCTCCTGAATTTGTTAGAGCCAACGATTGGTTCAAGCAGTAATTCTCTAAGCATTTGCCTTGTCGCCTGAGACCCTTACATTTGTCCCACAATAGAAGGCACCCCTGGCAGGGCCGAGCCTTTCTTCGTGAGCGCCCTACTCATAAGGGTGCTGATAGTCGCTAGGTTCCATCGGGCTTAACCCATCGGGCGCAGCATGCCTTGGGGCATTCCTTGGCGCATCCTGGCACGACTTCTTCGTACGTGCTAGGGGCCCATCGACAATTTACCTAGTCCAGTAGTCATAGTGTTACTAGACTAGCTATGATGTCCTGGGCCTAACTGCTCGGTACATACGTCAAGCTCTGATTCAATCATTGCTTCAATTTTTACGGCGACATCACTGCCCATTATGAAAGTCGGTTACATCATCAAGTCATGGATTTTGAATATCCTGCCTTTGCTTATTCTTTATAAATTCAAGGGCATTCCTTATTTATGCCAATTCTTTCTCCATTCTTCTTTTTTCTTCTTCTAGGGTTTTTCTCTTGGTTCCATGGCTACTTAATCTGATACCGTTTGATCTGAAGACGAATTTAAGCTCCTTATTGATGCTTTTCTCCAGGTGATGGGGTTGAGTTCCCAATTCCTGATTTGATGATTTTATCTCCTCCCCCAGGCAAGGTTGGTGTTTACCTGAAAACCCTCAATGCTTGTCTATGCCTCCCCCTCATTGATTTTTAAGAGGATCGTTTGCAGAAGAATGGATGTAATATGCAAATGCCCACACCAAATGTTGTCAGCAAGGTAGTGGCGTTTGAGAAGATTTTTTGAGCCAATGGGGTGCTCCCCAACTGCTTTGTCTTCAAGTACTTCTTCAGGTTTTGTGCTACAGGCGACAAATATATGTCCTTTATTTGGCTAGGGGGCATACCTTGGTTCCTGATTATAAGACCCCCAAGAACTAGCAAGACAAGTGGTTGTGGGTCAACCAGGATTGGGTAGGCCGTAGGCGGTACTGAGCAAACAACTTTGCTGATGTTACTCTTAAGTTATACCCTTACAACAAGGCTATTGCTGATCTTCTGAAGGCTATTCAACTTGTGCCTGAGAAGTATTCGGAGGTTTTGCTCGCCGGTGTTGGTATGATCCCTTCTTGGAGGCTTCAAGGGAAGATGCCTATTTTTTACATTGTTACTGATGGTGAGTAGTTCTATTATTCTTCCTTCCCCCTTCCCCCCACCTCTTTTCTGAAAAGAGTAGGGAAGAGTTTCATGTTTATCCATTTTGATTTTATTCATATAATCTTGACTTGCTTTTACTTTTAAAGGTACCGAATCTCCTCTTTATATGGATGAAGTCCTGCAGAAGCGGTACCGGGGGAAGTTGTAGCACCGGGAAACTAATCTAGTTGAAACGCTTCCTCCACCTTGCTGGGCCGACCAGCTCGCCTTAACTACTCTTACAGTGTTGTGGTTGTGGAAAGGTCGTCAGCAACTGTCGAGGAACAACCCCAGACTGCCCAGCCTATCATAAAGGGTGCTTCATCTTATGTTGTCGGCTCTGGCCATACGGAGGTAGTCGAGGATAGCAAAGATGGCATCATATCTTACGTCTCGTAGGCCATTTCAAAGAGGAAGGTCGTCCTGGTCATAGGGGAGACCTCCACCGATGTCTGTAACATCGGGAGGCGAGTTAAATTGAGATGCAGCTTTACTTGTTTATTGAACTCGATCTCTTCTATGCCCGAGGCGGTTTTTGTGATCCCTGATGACGGTGTGGAACAATCTGAGGTGGATCGAGGGGCAATTAAGCAGCCTATTGTTTTTTTCAACTTGTCCCACATTCTTCTTCTGATCTTTCTCCTCATAGGGGTCTCGGGGGTGCTGAGCTGCATCAAACCCAGCCTCGTGAAGGGGTCCCGGGGGGTGATGTTGGATCTAAAGTTTTTGTCCCTTCTTGGAGTTTGGAGAGTGAGTCTCGTTGTCTGTCCGCACCAACACCGTAGAATTTGCTCACCATGCATTTCTGCCTGCTGTCATCATCGATATGGACGCCATGGGTAGCCCTGACTTGGCTCATAATATGTCTTATGCTACTACCCAGACCATGTTATATCTCATCGCTGGTGCCCATCGTATTCAACTGCTTAACGAGATGAAAACTGCCCATACGGGTTGCGGTGCCTGGGAGGTCAACCTGAAACGCCGGATTTCTGAGCTCGAGAAGGATGTTCACGGCTTGGACCAGAGGTGTGCCCTACATGCTTCGGAGAAAACTGTTGCAGAAGAAATTCGATCTACCCTGGAAGCCAAAGTAGACTCCTTGACCGAAGCTAATGAGGTGCTCCTGATTCAAAATGAGAGCCTGGAGCGTGATGTCTTTGACCATGATAAGCTCCTCAAGGAGGCTGTTTGGTGCGACCAGGATTGGCTGTTCGGTGCGACCAGGATTGGCTCTTATATGTGGGAGTTGTGCGCATTATGGACAAGCTAATTGAGCATCCGAAGTTCACCAGTGATGTTAGTCAGATCAGGTATGTTACGTTCGTTGCAAGTGAGGAGTAAGGTCGAAGCGGGCTGAAAGCTGAGGTGGATTCTGTCTCTTCTGACGCCAGTACCAGTGATTCCCGGTCCAGCCAGACTACTAGTATTAATGATGCCCTGCTCGTGTTTATCGCTATGGATCATGCTTGTCTCCTGGGCTTGGGGCATTTGGACATGGAGGGAATGCGACAGCTTTGCGCTCTGGATGAGGTTGATGAAATTCCTGATGCCATGCTAATTGAGGGAGCTGGTGGAGATAGCGGAAGCAATGGTGGCGATGGCGATGGCTGATGGGTTTTGAACAAACAATCCTATATGTGCATGCAACCCTACATTTGGATCTATGTTCTCTCTATTATATACACAACATTATGAACACATGAAGAACCCTAGCATGCTCCTAGTATTTTTGAAATTCACATAGAAAGATAGATCACATACCTCTTGTTGTTATATTGCAATAACAACTCAAATCTTCAAACCCTAAGTCTTGAAAGCAAGTACCACAAGTGTAGTACCTCTAATGGCTCACAAACACCACAACCAATCAGAGAGGCAATAGAGAGAGAGAGAGAGAGAAGAGGAGAGGTAGAAATCGGCTCTAGGAACCCTAGGGATCAAGTGGGGCGATTTCTATGGTCTTAGGGGTCTTTATATAGGGTAGAGATTAGGGTTTCAGTCCTTATCCTTATCTAGTTGCTTGCCCACCAGGTAACCATAAGATAAGCCTTGATAACCCTTATCCTTGGACGATTTCAAGGATTACTTATCGCTAGAATTCGTACAAACTATATCTAGGGTAAACATTGCCCTACTTTGCAACTATCACATAATTACAATTCAACACCTCTAGTTTAATTAATTACACTTGATCATAAAATTAATTCCTAATTAATTATTGACCAATATTAATCAAAAAATATGATTTCTCCTTTAATATATTATTCTTATAATATATTAATAAATCATAATAACCTCTTTCTCTATTTATTTCTCCAGTCAAGTTGCTTTGGTGAAGGCACCCCAAATGGACCATGCACAACCGGGTCAAGTACCTACAAAATATGGTTACGAGCTTAGAAACTAATCCAACAGTTTCCCACTTGGATAAGTCTAGTAACCGCAAATGCAAGTACATCTCGATTAGCAATCGTAGCTCTCAAGATGCTATCGAACTCTGATCTTATTAGTAACATGTCCTTTAGATAAGGGATCATATAGTCCTCTTTTTAGATATCGTGCCGACAATATCATGAAACATTGTCATACTTACTGTCCCAGCAATCAGTTTCTCGATCTCAGATTCATTTGACATAGAACTTAATTGAACACATCAGTTCAATCCTGACCGGGCCCGACACATAAGTCAAATCAAAATCATCGAGGGGCCCTGATATCGCTTTTACCCTCTTAGGATAAAAGTAACAGATAAACTTCGACTTATATGCATTTACTATTCACTAATCAATTATACAAAACAAAGTGATTTATAACATCAATTTACTGATGCGGTTTCGCATTATCAATGTACAATCAATCAGCAACCAATAAACCATATATCTTGGTTTAAGACCATATGATATTATCATCTTGCGACCACTAGTGATAGATTTCATGATGTGATTCCAGCAAGTGCGGGTTTATTCCAATGCTCAAAACTTATTTATAAGCGCTCATGAATGTTGTAACAAACCTTTGTTATGTCTAATATCTTTCAGACAATCTACACACCAATTCATGATAGTCTTCATTCATACCTACTTCCAACATATGAACGACTGTGGACCGTTTGAATGATTCAATTATTGTTAATAAACTCAATCATTCTGGAAGTCAAAACATACAAAGTGAAACAATAGTTAAAAAATTAACATAAGACAGACACCATTAAATAATAATCCTTTATTTAATCATCAAATTTCAATTACATTTATCTATTACAAGTTTCCAAACTATCTAATCCAAACTAATATCTTCCTTCAGCACAATGCTCCTAGCATGTTGCAAGTGCTTAACCCTACTCAATCCCTTCGTAAGTGGATCTGATGGGTTATCCTCTGACGATATCCACTTAACTATGAGGTGCCCTTCTTCTACTTGATGTCTAATAAAGTAATATTTTCTGTCGATGTGTCAAGATCTACCATGATCTTTTGGTTCCTTGGTCAAGGCAACCGCTCCTTCATTTTCACAGAAAATTTCCATAGGCTCCTTTATGGCAGGTACAACTCCAAGGTCTTCAATGAAGTTCATCAACCATATCGCCTCCTTTGATGTTTCGCTCGTTGCAATGTACTCTGATTCGCACGTCGAATCAACTACGGTCTTTGTTTACAACTTTTCCAAGTCACTACTCCTCCATTAAGGGTAAAGACCCAACCCGAATGCGAACGGTATTTCTCCATGTCGGGCTGGAAGCTAGCGTCACTATACCCTCGCACCTTCAAGTCATCACTCCCTCCGAGAACCATAAACCATTCCTTGGTCCTCCGAAGGTACTTAAGGATATTCTTGACTACAGTCCAATGTGCTCTGCCAAGGTTCCCTTGATATCTACTGACCATGCTCAAAGCAAAGGCCA
The DNA here is from genome assembly GCF_052625555.1 of Lactuca saligna. NCBI lineage: Eukaryota > Viridiplantae > Streptophyta > Magnoliopsida > Asterales > Asteraceae > Lactuca > Lactuca saligna. The sequence continues at coordinate 93,545,609 of NC_136418.1, forward strand.
CATATGGGCGAGTACAAGTCATAGCACACATGATTGACTCAACTGCGGAAGCGTAAGGTACTCGGCTCATCTCTGCTATCTCGGCTTCGGTACTCGTACTTTGAGTCTTACTTAACTTGGCATTACTTTGTATCGGTAATTCTCCCTTCTTCGACTTTTCCATACTAAATCGTTTTAGTACCTTATCCAAGTAAGTATTCTGACTAAGTCCTATTAGTCTCTTACTTCGGTCTCTCATTGTCCTTATTCCCAAAACATAGGAAGCCTCTCCAAGGTCGTTCATAGCCAAACAATTCCCGAGCCAGGACTTAACTTCCTACAGTGTCGGGATGTCATTTCCTATGAGTAATATGTCGTCAACATATAACACGAGAAAGCTAACTATACTCCCACTAGCTTTGACATATACATATGATTCATCTTTGCTTCGTACAAATCCAAACTCTTTGACTTTCTCATCAATGCAAAGATTCCATCTACGAGATGCTTGTTTAAGCCCATAAATGGACTTCTCAAGCTTGCACACTCTATTGGGATGCTTTGTATCGACAAAACCCTCTGGCTGAGCCATGTAAACATCCTCAGCCAACTTCCCATTAAGGAAAGCAGTCCTGACATCCATTTACCATATCTCATAATCATGAAATGCAGCAATGCCTAGCATCACCCTAATAGACTTTTTTTTAGCAACTGGTGAGAAGGTCTCATCATAGTCAACTCCGGGAGTTTGAGTAAAACCCTTTGCAAACAATCGCGCCTTATACGTGTGCACATTCCCATCCACGTCGGTCTTATTCTTGAAGATTCATTTGCACCCAACGGTCTTACATCCGGGCACATTGTCAACCAAATTCCAAACTTGGTTGTCATACATGGACTGAATCTCGCTGTCCATCGCCTCTTTCCATTTTGCAGACTCTGGGCCTGCCATGGCTTCCTTATAGCTATTAGGTTCATCTAGATTTATTAGTGTACCATCACTAATATATGTGTCCCCTTCGGTAGAAATATGAAATCCATAAAACTAGGGTTGAACTCTAATTCTTTCGGAACGTCTAAGAGGTAAGGACTCATCAATCGGTTCAACCGAAGTTTCCTCCTCGGGTTGAGCGCTAGTGATAGAGGTTCCTTCATCACTCGAATCTTGAATCTCTTCAAGATCAATTGACTCCCACTGTCTCCTTGGCTTATGAGTTCTCGCTCTCGGAAAACCCCTCTCCTCTCAACGAAGACAACATTGTCACTCGGTCTATAGAAGAGATATCCAAAGGATTTCTGCAGGTAGCCGATGAAAATACATCACTCACTACGAGGTTCGAGCTTGCTGTGAGTATCTTGTCTTACGAAATCCTCGCAGCCCCAAACCTTGATATGTGCCAACGAGGGAGCATTCCCTGTCCACAACTCATGAGGTGTTTTGGCAACCTTCTTTGTAGGGACTCGGTTAAGGATGTGGGTGGTAGTCTCTAAGGCATACCCCCAGAATGAGATAGGTAGTGAAGCACGACTCATCATGGAATGAACCATGTCCAACAGGGTTCGATTACGCCTTTCTTCCACACCATTCAGCTGTGGTGTCCTATGTGGCGTCAATTGCGAAACTATTCCGCATTCCTTGAGATAGTCGTGGAATTCAAGACTTAGGTACTCTCCTCCTTGATCAGATCGAAGCATCTTCATTTTCCTACCCAATTGATTCTCCACTTCATGTTTGAATTCTTTGAACTTTTCAAACGTTTTTGACTTGTGCTTGATTAAGTAAATATACCCATATCTACTATAATCATCGGTGAAAATCACATAGAAGCGGTTCGCATCCTTTGTGGTGGATCTAAAGGGCCCACACATGTCGGTGTGTATGAGATCCAATAAACCCTCACCCCTCTCACAAGTGCTAGTGAAGGGTGACTTGGTCATCTTTCCAAGCAAACAAGACTCGCACGTGTCATCTTCCCTAAGGTCGAATGACTCCAACACTCCATCCTTTTGGAGTTGGGCTATGCGCTTCTTGTTGACATGTCCAAGACAACAATGCCACAAGCATGCTTGATCCATACTATTGGAAGAATCCATACACAATACATCATTTCCTAGGTTATCTACAACCATGACAGTTTCATAAATTCCATTACAAGGCAATGCTTCAAAATATAAAACACCATTTAGATTGCACAAATCGAACTATTCTCATTATTAAACGAATATCTAAATGCTTTTTTAAACATACCATGAAATGAAATGATGTTTCTTGCTATATCTGGCGAGTAGCAATAATTATTTAAATCTAAACCTAATCCATTACTAAGAACTAGAGAATACACTCCAATCTTGGTGACAAACGATGATCTTCTGTTCCCCATGATTAGATTTATTCTTCGATGCTCCACATCCCTATTTCTTCTTAGTCCCTACAAATCAGAACATATGTGATAACCACATCCTATATCAAGAACCCAAGAAATAGCATGCGATGAATCATTAGATTTAATTATGTAAATACCTGCGAAAGATGGCTTGATCTTCCCATCCTTGATGGCTTGCAGATATTTCGGGCAGCTTCTCTTCCAATGCCCTATTTTGTGGCAGTGGTGGCACTCTACCTCCTTTGGGTTTGAGTTGGGCTTGGCGGGACCAGCTTTGGTCCCACTAGAGGAGGAACCATCTTGGGACCTTCCCTTGTGGTGGCTCTTTGAAGAAGCCTTCTTCTTGTTGCCCCTCCCTTTCCTAGTAGCCAAAACAAGAACAACAGGTGGAGTGCGGGTTACTCCAACAGAATTGTCCTTGAGGTTGCTCTCAGCAGTCCTTAGGAGCCCTTGGAGTTTACTTAGGGTGACCTCTTCCTTGTTCATGTGGTAGGTCATCCTAAATTGGTTGTAGCACGAGGGTAAGGAGTGAAGAACGATGTCAATTGCCAAATCTTCCCAAAAATTAACATTTAACTTGCGAGGACGATCAACATATCTTTTCATCTTTGGCAAGTGCACAGTTAGAGACTCTCCACTTCCCATCTTAGCGCTGATCATGTTCGTGATGATCTCATAGCGCTCTTTCCTTGTGCTTTGGTGATATCTCTCCATCAAGTCTTGATGCATTTCGTACTGATACATGTCCTCGTAGGACTTTTGGAGTTCGGAGTCATTGTGGCTAGCATAATGCAATGGACTTTTGTTGCATCATGCTCATGGGTCTCAAAGACAGCCATTTCTTCGGGAGTAGCGATTTTTGGATTGATCTTTTCAAGCTTCTCATCAAGGACATACTCTTTATCCTCGTAGTGAGCAATCGTACGAATGTATCTTATCCATTCGCTAAAGTTCGATCCATCAAATGTCACCTTTTGACATAGGCTCATTAGCGAGAATGAGGTAGTAGCAGCATTGTTTACGTTAGACATCTACAAATAGAAAGGAACAAAGTTTGATTAGAATTAAATCCCTAATTAAACACCCAAAACGGGAAATTAGGGCTAGGACCCGACAACATTATTTACACATTAGAAAAAAGGATGCCGTAATTCAACATTCAAATAATTTGGAGGTAAGTGAATGACGATTCACTAATTATTCACCGTGAAAAACATAACGCTTAAGTTTTAAATGTATTGAGAACTCGTATATTTCCTTAGAGATTCATTTAACTTTTCAATGGCATGTTTAAATCTCGATATGCCTCTGTCGTTTGTGACTGGGATGCCGAGGATCACAAAGTGGGTGTGAATAACCATGCAAATCTACATGGTGCCCTCATTGTTACAGTCACCTATTCGATGTGCCGGTTAACCACACACGCTCCATCGAACTATGACTAACAATGAGTCACCCTTTGCCACCTTTTCTTAGAACCAATTAGTGTGCCGCTTAACCACACACGATCCACCAACTTCTTAGCAAGGGTGCAAAGTGCAATTTCATGGGATTGCATCAATTTCACTTTTTCCTAAAGTAACTAGGATTGGGAATTTGTAAAACTGTTTAGTTACTTTACATGGATTCATTATACTTATTAACGAAGACAGGATTGCCCTATCCTACCCATTTAGCTAACGACCCTCCACCAATCAAGGAAGCGGTGGGTAAGAATGGATACCCATTAAATGGCCATTTTATAAGCCATAACCTTATACCCCACTTATAGATCGACTTCGTGAATGAGGCCTACTAACGGTAAGACTAGCATTTTAGTTATATATATATATATATATATATATATATATATATATATATATATATATATATATATATATATATATATATATATATATATATATATATCTTGTAATAATATAATAGTATAGGGTATATTTTAAACATTTCAAAACAATAGGGTTTTAATCTAAATTTAAAATTTTCGAAATTTAATACCATTTTATTTAAAATTTTAAATATTAAAACTCTTGATTTAATAATTATCTTAAATTAAACTATTAAATTAAATTATTACATCATGAAGGATAATTACCAATTAAACAATTAATTTATCCTAATCCTTTTAATCCCTCTAAATTTCGAAAATCATGGGATAGGATAATTCAAAATCTTTAATTACCATATTTAACCATTAAAAGATAATTTCAAGATATGAGATTATCTAAATCCCTAAAATTTAGGATCTTATCTTGGGGAGGAGGCTAATCTCGAAAATCCTAGGGTTTGCAAACCCTAGATTTCGAAATCTTGTCACTAAAGGAAAGGATTTGAAAAACCCTTTCGAATTTTTGCAAATTAGGGTTTAGGAACCCTAGTCTCGAAAATCTTTCCTCCTAGGGTTTATTGGCTATAAACCCTAATATGTCAAGTTCATACAATTGTATAATACTAATAGAAAACAACTTAACCAAAGGCTTTGATACCACTAATGGGTTTTGAACAAACAATCCTATGTGTGCATGCAACCCTAGATTTGGATCTATGTTTTCTCTATTAGATTCACAACATTATGAATGCATGAAGAACCCTAGCATGCTCCTAGTATTTTGGAAATTGACGTAGAAAGATAGATCACATACCTCTTGTTGTTATATTGCAATAACAACTCAAATCTTCAAACCCTATGTCTTGAAAGCAAGTACCACAAGTGTAGTACCTCTAATGGCTCACAAACACCACAAGCAATTGGAGAGGCAATAGAGAGAGAAGAAGAGAGGTAGAAATCGGCTCTAGGAACCCTAGGGATTAAGTGGGGCGATTTCTATGGCCTTAGGGGTCTTTATATAGGGTAGCGATTAGGGTTTTAGTCCTTATCCTTATCTAGTTGCTTGCCCACCAAGTAACCATAAGATAAGCCTTGATAACCCTTATCCTTGGACGATTTCAAGGATTCCTTACCCTTGAATTCGTCCAACCTATATCTAGGGTAACCATTTCCCTACTTTGCAACTATCACATAATTACAATTCAGCCCCTCTAGTTTAATTAATTACACTTGATCACAAAATTAATTCCTAATTAATTATTGACCAATATTAATTAAACAAATATGATTTATCCTTTAATATATTATTCTAATAATATATTAATAAATCATAAAAACCCCTTTCTGTATTTATTTCTCCAGTCAAGTTGCTTTGGTGAAGGCAACCCAAAAGGACCATACACAACTGGTTCAAGTACCTACCAAATATGGTTACGGGCTTAGACACTAATCCAACAATGGAAACAATGGTGATGATGGCAGTACTAATGGTGGCACTGTGGTGGGAGGCAATGGTGATAGTGATGACCCAATTGATTCTTAAGGTACTTTCATACCGTGTGCTGCCCCTCAGGGGTGTGAAAGAAAGATATGAAGCTCTTGTTACTTGTTATCGTATGGTTTGATAGTGGTGGCCTTCCTGACCTTTTTTGTAATAAATCTTTAGTGTTTTGTAATATGAATGGTATTTTCTTATGCACATTGTTGTTGTTTTCGCTTGTGATCTGTTGTATCTTATGCTCATTATTTTGTTTTCAACCCCTATTATTGTTTCTTTTCATTATGGGAGGGTTGTAATGTGGCAATGGGTGATTGCTTCCAATCGATGAGCGTATGGGATTCACCGACTGTTATGCTTGTTGGGGTGTCGGTACTGATGTAAACCGTCCCAATGTATAATGTGGTGTGTTCTTAGCGTCGTAAATACACTAAGTGTCTTAATTTGGTGGCTGTTCTAAGGCTCTTAAATACACCAAGTATTTTAGTTTGATGGTTATTCTTGTTCCTTGTAAATACACTAAGTATATAATTTGATAGCTATTTTGAGCCTTGTAAATACATTAAGTATTTAAATTTGATGGCTATTCTGAGCCTTGTAAATACACTAAGTATTGAAATTTGATGGCTATTCTGAGCCTTGTCAATACACTAAGTATTGAAATTTAATGGCTATTCTGAGCCTTGTAAATACACTAAGTATTTAAATTTGAATACGCTGAGTATTTTAATAGGATGGTCATTCAAATACACCGAGTATTTTAATAAAACGGTTGTGTTTAGCCTTGCAGTTACATTTACTACTTTCTAAAATGAATGATAAAGTCGCATGCCTAAGTGCACCGAGCCTTCGGTGATAAATGTCCTCCGGGTGATCAGTCCGAGTACGAGTTAGAAATGGAACTTTCTTAGATTTATGGCATTGCACATTCTTAGGATTTGCCTTCCTTCTATTGTTTTGATCATGCATGTGCTGATGCGGTGGGCCTCAATGACCTTGTATGATCCCTCCCAAGTGAGGCCCAATTTTCCTTATGGTTGGGCGTGGCTTGCCTCATTTCGCCTTAGGACGTAATCCCTTACTTTGAAAACTTTCTCTTTGACGCTATAGTTATAATACCTTTCCACAACATTTTTGTAAGCTGCCTGAAGAGTGTTTGATCTTTCATGCTTCTCTTAATGAGGTCTAAGTTTGTTCTTAGATCTTTGTTATTTCATGCTTCTTCAAAATGGGTTGTTCGGAGTGACCCAACCATCAACTCTACTGGCTGCATCACCTCCGTTTCATAGGCTAAGTTGAAAGGAGTATCTTTCATGCTCACTCTTGGCATCATCTTGTACGACCAGAGCACTCCTAGTAGCTCTTCAAACCAATTGCCCTCAGCTTTTCCCAAGCTCTCCTTAATTCCATTTACCACTGTCCCGTTGGACACTTCTGTTTGGCCATTTTCTTAGGGATGTGCTACCGACATGAATCGCTGCTCAATTCCTTTGTCAGCGCACCAAACTCGTAAAGGGTTCTTGGCAAATTGCAATCCATTATCATTGATGAGTATCTTCGGTATTCCAAACCTTGTTATAATAATTTTACACATAAACTTTATCATCTGTCTCCCAGATATGTATGCTAATGGCTCAGCTTCTATCCATTTTGTGAAGTAATATACTGCTACTAGCAAGTACTTTTCTTTGCCTGGGGCATCTGGGAATGGTCGAACGATATCAATTCCCCACCGGTAGAAGGGCCAAGCACTAAAGATACCCGTCAAAGGTGCTAGTGGCTTCCCTTGGATCGTGGAGTAATTTTGACACTCTACACATCTTCGTGTTACTTCCAATGCATCTTGGTGTATGGTCGACCAGTAGATGCCCATTCAAAGTATTTTCCCTATAAGGGACCTTGTCCATTTGTGTGCGCCCGCTAAGCCGGCATGCGTCTCTCAGAGTTCCTGATTGCCTTTAGCTTCCTCTACGCATTTTAGCCATGGTGTCATGAATCCCTTCCGATACAATACTCCGTCCATGATTGTGTACATCAGTGCTTTGATCTGTATTTTTCTATCTTCTTCGTGGCTATCTGGAAAAAATTTGTGTTGCAGGTATTCAACTATCAGTGACTTCCATGTGTGTCAGGCTGGCACTATAATATATATCCATCACTCGTCTATATTTTTCTCTATAGGTACTTCCACTAGGACCTTTTTACACAGGTGATCGAAACATGTTGAAGCTAGCTTGCTGAGGGAGTCATCTCTTTTATTTTCTCTTCTCGGGATCTGTTTAATGGTGAACTCTTTGAGCGGCTTTACAAGCTGTTGCATGACCTTCACGTATTTCTCCATTAGCTTCTCTTTCGCTTCGAATTCTCCATTAATTTGATTAGCTGCTAATATTTAATCCGTCAAGGCTACTATCGCTTTTGCACCTATCTGCTTTGCTAATCGTAGGCCAGATAGTAAGGCCTCGTACTCGGCTTCATGGTTAAAAGTGTAAAAATCGAAGCGGAGAGCATATGTGATCTATTCCCCCTCTAGGCTTAGTAAAATCAGGCCAGCTCCCAAACCTTCTTTACTGGATGCTCTATCAGTGGTAGGGTCCACTTCTGGTCGTCCCTTGGGTGGCCTATCCCCAATAACTATTTTGTCTAAATTGTTGTCTTTGCATCACCTGTTATTTCAAGGAGAAAGTCTACTAATTCCTGTCCCTTAATACTGGTACTTGGGCGATAGCCGATGTCATGTTCCTCCAGCTTGATTGCCCATTTCACTAGCCACTCGGATGTTTCTAACTTGAGCAGTATTTGTTTGATCGGACAATTTGTTGGCACTTCTATCTGATGTGTTTGGAAATAACATCTCAAGCGTCATGCCACATAGATGAGTGCTAACGCTAATTTTTTGAGAATAGGAAAGTTGGTTTTGGGACCCTAAAGTGCTCAGATAACAAAGTAAATTGATGCTTGCCTTCCTTCCCTTTCTACAACCAGCACCGAAGAGATGGCTTTGTCCGAGGCTGAGAGGTATACTTGCAGTGTTTCTCCTGGGACAGGACTGGCCAACGTAGGTAGCTTGTGCAAGGCCAACTGGATTTGCTGGAGCACTGCTTCCGTTGTTGTTGTCCATTGGAAGATGTTCTTTTTTATGTATCCTTTGAGGGTGTGGAAGAGCTGTGTGGCTTTCTTTTCTGCTTTAGAAATGAATGGCTTAGAGAAGTTTGTTTAGCGTTTAGGCCCTAGGCATTCAGCAGGGTGTGTAGAAATGGCACCTCCATCAACTCGTCCAGTTTGGTTGGGCTAGGCTAAATTCCTTTTATGATAATGTGGTACACGATGAATTGGCCTTCCTCGACACCAAAGGTACATTTCCCAGGATTTAATTTCATCCTGACCTTCTCCAACGTTTTGAATGTTTCTTCCACATCTTCTAGTAGTTTCCTTTCATCGGGGCTTTTTATGACCATGTCATTGATGTATACTTTGATGTTTCTTCCAATATGTTTGGAAAAAATAGAGCCGACAAGGCATTGGTAGGTCGCCCCTTCGTTCTTTAGACCGAACGACATCTTGGTGTAGCAAAAACCCCATGGTATGTATAGAAAGTGGTTTTATCCTCTTCCTCTTTGATCACCAAGATCTGATGGTACCCCTTGTATGTGTCTAATAAGCACTTTAGTCTGAAGCCTTGCAAAGACTCAACTTTTTGGATAATTTATGGCAGAGGGTAGCAGTCTTTGGGGCACTCCTTGTTTAGATCGGAGTAATCGATGCACATGCCACACAAGCCATCGTGTTTTCTGTCACACCCCCAAACCAGAACGACGAAAACGTTCGGGGGCGGAGGACGTCATGCTCAGTATCATAACCATAGTGAAGAAAGTAAACACAACCATCATAAATATAATTTAAAAGGTTACATCTTTGCAAAAATACATGTTTCCAAATAAATTACATATGATATTCAAAATAGTTCAAAAGAAATGTGTGCCTTAGCATCTTTCCTTCAAAATCTTGTGGTTACCTGTATTACTGAATACCTGAGAATACAAGTTGTTTTTGAAAGAGTATCAGCATTAAAGTTGGTGAGTTCATAAGCAGTTTATGAATTAAAAATTAATGTTGTTCTTTAAAGTTTGTGACAAGTTTGTTTCCAGAAAATCCAATATTTTCTAAAAGGTTTATTGTAGTCTTAACTGAACCAAGACTTAGTATATGTAAGTAAATCATCATACATATGTGTGGTTTTATATTTAAATAAAACTCCTTTTTGTGAAATCATTAAATTCCCATGAACTATGAGTTTTGTTAATTTCTCATGTGAGTTGTTATAAACGTGCTAAGAATCGAATAACTCGAACTTGATGTTCTTAAAGCGTTGGAATGTCATGACACTTGTCACCCCAGACCTGCCGGTCTAGCTGTTGCAAGCAACTTAGGTGTGGGTTTGTCAGACCCAATATAGATCTATACACAACTATCACGCTCTCCCTATAAGAGATTATGGCTATAAATATAGGACTTTACTATTGTACTAAAGAGTACTCCAAATATGAATGTCTCACCAATTTATGCATTAACATGTTCACATGGTTCGTAATAAAATACTCGTTTTGTAAATATATTGTATTACCATTTCTTTGCTAAATGAGGTGTCCAAACTATACCTATTATAGTTTATCAAAATGTTTTATTGTTTAAATGAAACCTTGTTATGCATGACCTTGTATTTTAATAAAATGACATTGAAAATGCTAAGTATAAAATCTTACACACCTTGCTCAGCATGTTACAAGGTGCGAATAACTCTTAAACTTGTTTTAACAATTTAACTCTTAACTGTCACTGTTTTAGATTACTTATAGAAAAATTTTCGTAAGTCAAAAACTAAATCTGTAAACTCGAAGAGTTTGGAAAAAGAGTATACTATGTTCACAAATTTTCTTAAAATTTTTAGTGGTCACAAACGGGTTTGAAAATGTGCATTTTCACAGGTCAGAATTTTTTGTTGTAAGCTGTCAAGTTAAGTTTCAAATATGTTTTGGTGTTTTAACTTGTATTCCCCCCCCCCCCCCCCTTGAAAATTAAAGAAAAATTGAAAATGTAGGGGTATAAACTCACCTTGAGTGACTCTTGGAATAGTGAAAGGTCAAAGTCGAGGAGTATCAAGTCAAGAACACTTGATGGACACGTGAAAGTTTGGATGATCCTAAGAACGATTTTTGGTGTTAAAATGTGTGTAGATGATTCAAGGATGATATGAAAACATGGAATAACACTTGATTTAGAGGAAATACTTCCCAAGAGGCAAATCAATATTTCAAGATCACTTGCAAAAACTGGCTCGAAGTAGAGAGGAAAATAGGCTCTTTTGAAGGTTTGAGAAGAGTATAAGTGTTTGAGAGTGACCAAAGTGAACAAAGAAATCCTCCGGGGATTTCTTTATATAGATGTTGCTGGAGAAACTGGCAAGGTTGAAGGGATGTTTTCCTTGGTTTGTGTGATGTGGATAGGGTTGGACTAATGAGAGGATGACACATGGAAGGCAAGTGGGCACACTGGACCCACTTGTGGGGTAAATATCCTCTTAATATAAAATAATGATTTTTAATTAATAAATGCTTGAAAAATAAATAAAATATGAGTTTTGGGGGTTTAAAATGGTAAAAATATGAATTTGGTGAAAAATCACCGTCAAAAACGTCAAAAATGGGCTTAACAGGCGAAAGTAGTCACAAAACCGGACATTATGGACCGAACCTGCGAGGTTTAGCTGTTATAAGGTGAGAACTGAGCGGAAAAGAGAAGGAACCGAGAGAAGAGAGAAGGGACCGAAGGTGCGAAGCGGGGGAAGCGAAGGTGCGAGGCTCGGCTTCTGTTGTCTGCGAGGTTCGGTCCGAAATGGCTATGGAAGCGAAATAGACTGAGGGCTCGGTCTATTTCGGTTGTAGGAGGCTCGGTTCGGCTACAGGCTTCGTTTCGGATGTTCGGTTCTGGTAGAATCGCTTCTGAAAAGCTCGGTTCTGAGAGGGTTCGGCTCTAAAAGTTTCGGTTCCTAAGAGGTTCCGCTCCTAAGAGGGGTTTCGACCCTAATTAGCTGTTTTTTTGATATAACTCCCTGTTTCAAGCAGTTTTTTGGTCAATTTAAGTGTCGGCATGACCTGAATGATTATAAAAAGTTTGAGAGAGATTTGAGAGATATTTGGGAGAGATTAGGAGAGATTTGAGAGAGATTCACTTTTAGCCATTATCATCGAATAATCTTGCAATGCAAGGTCTGTGAACCCCGTTATACTTCATTTATGATTATTTTAAGTCCCTGAAAGGGTACTTAGTCGTGTTTTGATGTGTTTAACTCCTTTCTTAGGGTTTCACATTTATAAACACATAGATTTATGCATTGATAAACACATAGATTTATCGAGACACTCGAATTCTTGACATACAAATGTACGTTTTCATAGAATCACTTTTAATCATACAAGTACTATACAAGATTCACTGGTTTGACTTGTTGACTTGACTTTGACTTATTGAATTTGACTTTGACTTTGACTTGAATTTGATGGTTGTCACATTATCCTCCCGTTAGAAGGAATTTCATCCCGAAATTTGCATTTTGAGAGGGACATCAAGGGTTGGGGAATAGATGTGGATACTTTTGCTTCATTTGATCCTCACAATCCCATGTAAATTTGGGTCCTTGCTTGGCATTCCAGCAGACCTTTACGATGGTGATGGGGCTTTGTTTTGCTATTTGACCTCTCGATCCATGATTTCAACAGGTTCCTCTATGAAGTGGAGGTTCTCATTGATCTCAATTGCTTCCAAAGGAATGATAAGGGTCTCATCATACAATCATTTATTTAAGTTCGACACATGAAAGGTAGGTTGCACGTTGTTGAGTTCGTATGGTAATTGAAGCTTGTAAGCCACCGGGCCAATCCTGGCAAAGATTTCGAATGGTCCGATATACCTTGGATTTAGTTTCCCCCATTTTCCAAATCGTATTAAACCCTTCCAAGGTGATACTTTTAGTAGTATTCGATCTCCAACTTGGAAGTACAAAAGCTTCCGTCTTTTATCGGCGTAGCTCATTTGTCGGTCTTGCGAAGCCTTCATCCGTTCTCGAATTTGGACGATCTTTTCTGTTGTCTCCCTTATGATCTCTGGGCCGGTGAGTGTGCTGTTAGGAACTTCTCCTTTTTCTAGTTGCATATCGATCACCTCGTCCCAGCACAGGGGTGATCTGCTATAACAACCCGAAATTTCCGTATCTTTACTTGTAGCCCTTTTCGTAACTCAATTCGAGCAACCAATCGTCGTTTTCAAATCCGATTCCGATTTCGCCGTTTAATTAAGTCATAAATTTGTATCAATGTAAAATGACTTAATGGGTGTCCTAATATAATTAGAACTCATTCTAACACCTCATATCAGTGATCGGAATATTTCTAGAATCGACCGTATCGGGTTACGGAAACTTAATCGGGTACGACCAAAAGCCTCGCCTAACGCCGATATCGGGTAGAATTCCACCGTGTCCAAAACTTAGACACAATATAAAGTGTTCTAAGCCTTCATTTAAAGCTTTTGTCCTCATCTCACTACTCTCTCTCTCTCTCTAACCTCTCTCCTCACTCTAGATTAAGGCCCAAAATCAAAGATTTAAGGCTCCAAATCATAGAGGTAACCTTCCTAGCTTGTTATTCAACCACTTAAGCCTTCAAATCCGTGTTTAAAATGTGAAATAAGACCTAGAAAATGTGTTTGTGGCCAAGGAGTAAGCTTGGGCCGTAAACACACAAAAATGGGGGTTTTGAGCCATTAAACCCTTCCAAATCATTGTTTGGACTTAGATACGACCTTGAGGCTTACAAACCGGGACTTGAAAAACCTTAAACTTGAATTTTGAGGGACAAAAGAGAGTTTACGGCCAAGGCATGTTCTTGGGCCGTAAACACCTCAAACATGGGGAGTAAACACCTTTTAACATGTTAGAATGCCGTGTAACTTAACCAATAGGCTTGTGGTAAATCCTAGAACCATCTAAAAATAGTTTGGGGGCCTTAAACATAACAAAGCACCACAAACAAGAGTTTACGGCCATAGAACATGCCCCAAGGCCATAGAATCCTATAAGTGTGTTAAATGGTGCCTTAAATTCATAACAAGGCTTGGAAAATTAACTAGAATCACATGTGATTGTTCCTTATACCTCAAATTAATTATTCTTGACTATGGGTGAGTTTACTGCCGTAAACTCCAAGTTACAGTCGTGAACTCCCTTTTAAATGGTATAAGTTCATTTAATCAATTCCAAGGCATTTTAGAAATTCATTCCAACAATCCCCATGTCCAAACAAGCCATTAAACACTCAAAATGACACCAACATGAGTTTACGGCCGTAAACTCATCTATGTGTGTTTTTTGTGGCTGTAAACTCCCTTAAATGTTTACTCTTGGGGAGTAAACTTAAATCCCAAGTCCCTAGTGCCATTTCACGTCCGTAGATGTCACCCGGGTCACTCCAAAAGCTCGTTTTGAGGTGTTTAACCTCGTTGGAGTGTAATGTTTCATATAATTAGTGATTGTAAATCTAATTAGATATATATGGAAATTATTACATTTTACATAGGGACATCGTGAGTAATCAAGCCTCAAACCATCGTCTAGTGTCCGAAACCGTCGCATTCCGAGTCTGGTGAGTTCATACCCCTACCCTTTTTCACTGTTTTCACTATTTCAGGGGGGGGACACAAGAAAAGTACAATGGATTACTTGTACTCAAAACATATTTTCATGTGTGTGTTTCACATTTTATATGCTTTTAACACTGATTACTACGACTGATAACCGTTTGAACATGCAGATCACGTAAACATATATTTGTGAGATGGATTTTAAACTGTTATGTTTTACATATATTTCACAAATGGTTTTCCACATTTTATCAGTTAAAAGCATGGCATTAGGACATTTGAACATAAAACATGTACACTGTTTTGTCCTCGGTAACACTCCACATAAATACGCGAGTGGAGGATTATCATATTATTACTAGTAAATTTGTTAATCCTGTATGATTGGAGACACGTCCTCGATGAACACTCCACAGAGATACGCGAGTGGAGGACCGCACCCGTAACTAGAATCTCTTGGATTTAGAGAACGCGACTTTAGTGTATAGATCTATACTGGGTTGACTACCCCACACCTAGCTGCTAGCTACAGCCGAACCGAAATGGTTCAAGGGTGACAAAAGTCATAAGTATGTAGACTACTTATTGCCACAGGTTTAGTCCATCGTATGGTTATGGAACTCGCAATTAGGATAACAGAGATTTACTTATAGTAATAATGAACAACTATATACAATTCACAAGATAACCAAATTTCGATATACATCTTTCACATTGGAAACCAACATTCAGTAATGTATGGGACTTTCCTGGGGAAACATTGAACATAACCAAGTATTCGGAAAAACATCTTTTACATACGGTAATCAACAATCAGGAAAGTATGGGACTTTCCTGGGAAACCTTGTATATAACCAGGTCTAACAGGAATACATCTTTTACATTGATAACCAACATTCAGGAAAGTATGGGACTTTCCTGGGGAAATGTTTACATAACTAGAAAGGATAACAAACCGGATAACCTTACATCTTTCATAATTGATAACATACAAATCAGAAAGTATGGGACTTTCCTGGGAATACATTGGTACATAACCAGAACAGTATGCCAAACCAGATAACCTAACTGTACATTTTCACGAAAGTAAACATGTTTTTTAGTGTACAACTTTACTTTACATGTTGACAAATGATAACAAACTTTTTTAAGAAAATATGGGATTTTCTTGGTGTGCGTAACATTTCAGAAACATAAAGGAAACTTGAACTTTTCATAAACAGAAACCGCTTATGAACTCACCAGCGTTATGCTGATTTTCAAACCGCTTGTGTTCTCAGGTCAGCGTTAGAACAGGTACCCGAAGATCCTTTTTGTCAGAAGACGGAGTTCTCGGAAGACCCATTTAATTTTGTTCATATATATACTATGTATCACAAATGTACAACTTTACTTTTGAAATAAATAGTAAAACTTTTCTTTATGTACTGTAATGGTTGTTTTACTTTACTTACTATGTACATTGGATTTGATACTCAATGTGGAGTCAACCCCGTAAACGTTTCCGCCTTCGGTTTTCGGGGTGTGACAGATTGGTATCAGAGCCCTTGTTTATAGTGAATGAAGTATACCAAACCTTACATGGTATAAAACTATAAACACTAAAGGGCCTAAGTGCTCTGAGTTAAAAGTATCTTCAAACTACAAGTATTTTCAAAAGTATACAAGTATACCGAACCGTCGTGATCCGTAACCACAAGTACAACAGAACATAAGTAATTGGGTGTTGTGTACTATGGTTAAACCTGGATAGTTATGTAGTCGTGTCTAGGGTCAATATAGCTTGGCCAACTATATTCATTCGAGACACGACCAACATGTGCTTGGGAGTGACTGTGGTGTGCGACATGCCTAAAACTTACCCTAATACCACAAACATTGAACCATTATCGTAAGCAAATCATGAAATACTATGGGAGTATTTTTCGAGCCAATCCTTTGTAGAAATTCTCATTCGAGTGGTGTTCTGTGATCATTCTTAGCGATAAATTATCTGTTTTGATAACTCTTTCCTGCTTTATCGCTTATACGGAACATATAACTGCCATATCTATCGATTCAATGTAGAGGACTTACCATCCTCTCTCTTTCTCGATCTTATTAGATCAAGATGCCTCCCAGAAAGAGACCCAGCTCAAAGAACAACAACAATCCTTCTTCTCCACCACCTCCTCCTTAATTTGATCTTGCATCGCTTCAGACAGTCCTGACTACTGCAATGGTGGCAGCCATGTCACAAGTGAACCCTGGTGGCTCAGGAGGTGGTCCCCAGCCCCAGAACCCCGAAGACAGCCAGGGACACCAAAAAGGGGGTTCCTATAAGGATTTCAGGAACGCGAAACCAACATCCTTCAATGGCACTGGAGTTGTCATTTCCTTATCCCATGGTTCGAGAAAATCGAATCCATCTTCGAAATCTGTGCCTGTGCAGAATCTGATAAGGTCAAGTTCGCAGCCTGTACCTTCGTTGATAAAGCCTTGACTTGGTGGAATAGCCGAGTCAAATCTCTGACCCTACCCGTAGCCAACGCCATGGGCTGGGAAGCCATGAAATAACTCCTCATAGCCGAGTACTGTCCCCATGGTGAAATGCAGAAACTAGAGCACGAGCTCTGGAACCTAAAGATGAAAGGTCCCAACATTGCTGCATACACTTCCCGATTCGATGATCTCGCACTTCTCTGCCCGGGATTAGTCACTCCTGAAAGCAAAAAGATCGAAAGGTTCATTTGGGGGTTTACCCAACCGACAAAGGGTCATGTCTTGTCTGCCTGTCCGGATACCTGTGATAGTGCCAAGACTTTAGCCCAAACCCTGATTAATCATAGCGATGATGTTGAGGAAACCATTACCACTCTTGAGCCGACTCAAAGGAGTGGTGAAAAGAGAAAATTCTAGAAGAAGACGAAGGGTCAATCTTCCCAAGGATCTTCCAAGAAACAGAAAAATGTAGCAGTCCATGGTGCTACTACCCCCGTTGCTGCTGCTTCTGTTGCGGGATCCACAGCTCCAACTCCTACCAGTAGATATGCTAGTAATCTTCCTCTGTGTGACAAGTGCAAATACCATCACAACCCCGGCCCCTGTCGAGAACTATCCTGTACCAACTGTGGTAAGAAGGGGCACACAGTTCGATTCTGCAAAACTCCAGCCCAATCGACCAAATAATCATCTGGAGCAGGCGTTAGTCAAGCTTGCTACAACTGTGGAGAGGTTGGGCACTTTAAAAGGAACTGCCCAAAGAAGTCAACATCTGATGCATAAATAGAACTTACATTTATTTACACTAGTGGTCTACATATCTTTAAATCTCTCAGTGTAATGTGACTTCATATCAACACCTGTGATATAAATAAACTGAGTGGGTCAGGTTAGGAAACCTGGTGAGTACATAGGGTTTTCAACCCACAACAATATAATTATTATGTTTAAACAATCAAGCAATCAACCCAATTACCCATCCCCCATTATCTTCTTTAGTCTTAAGGATCTACCCTAAGAATCACCTATTCCTCGTTTATTTATTCCAAAGGATCATCCTAAGGAATCGACACAAAGTCCATCATTACCAAGGCTTATAGAATATATTTGGTGAACACGTAGTCCAAAAAAACTGGTAACACTTAGTTCAAAAGTAACTAGTGAACACACTTATTTCAAAATACCTAGTGAACACACTCAGTTCAAAGATACGTAGTGAACACACTCAGTTCAAAATACCTAATGATCACCTAGTTCAAAAACACCTACAGGTTACGAGCTTACTAGCATTCCACCGGACCGTCTATTATCGCCCATGGTCATCATCTATACTCCACTAGATGACTGGATCACTGACAACATTGATATCTCCCATCGTGTTATCACAAAACAACTATTTCATCTACCCATGTTTTACCCAACACATTTTGTAGATATAAAATACATATACAGTTTAAATCATTTAAAACATGTATAAAAATCTTTCACCCGACATAGACAGCAAGTATTCAGACAATATGCACACACAACACATAATTTATATTAAAATACTTCATATCTATGTGTAAGATGAAAGGGGCTATGCACTCACTAGAAAGGTGGTGACTCAGCACTCGGACAGTGCTTCGATACTCTCAAAACAACTTTCCTTCGATAAAACCTAGTATTAATACCACTTGGGTTTAGTGTAATGATAACCACGACCAATTAATAGTCTGACTATTATTATTATTATATAAGCGTTAAATAACACTCAATATAACTCATAATAATAGCCCAAATAATTATTTTAAGGACCTAATGACATTCCTATAATTATTTGAAAGTTGTATTAAAAATTGCGTAAGCGTAGCACACTTACAGTGAATTTTATCGAAAACCGGAACTTATTTGAAGCAGCGTTTCGAAACCGAAAGGCTCTTTTTCTCGGGACTCTGGGAGCCTCGGGGCTTCCCTCGGGTGCTAGGGGATTTACCTAGGGTTTTGGGGTGGTTTGGGGTCTTAGAGAGAGAAAGAGTATTGGTGTGAAAATGTGTGAAAAATCCGGAGACCCTCGCCCCCTTTTATAGCTGGGAGGCCTCGGACTACGTTGGGCGTAATCCTTGGCTACGCGGCATGTACTCGTCGGATAAGGATGCCTGATGGCGAGCTTCAGATAGGGCGACGTGGCTACTTTTCGAACTAAGCAGATCGACTACGCGGGGTGTTCCTTCGTCGCACGCAGGGCGTACCTCTTACGCGAGGCGTTCCTCTGTTACGCTGGGCGTAACCCTCGCACCAGGTGTCATCATTCGAAGCGAGGCCTTGGGCAGCAAGCAACGGTTGGGATTGTGCCACGTCATCCATCTCGCATCAGATTTCGCAATTTGCACACTCAACTTTAAAAATTCGTAACTTTCGCATACGAGCTCCGTTTTCGACGTTCTTTATATGCACGCGAAGGCGGGAACGTACTCTACAACTTTCGGTTAGACTTCGTCGGCTAATTTTGAATCGATTTTAAATTTTATATTATTAATAGACAAAGACAGGATTGCTCTGTTAAATTCT
Source organism: Lactuca saligna (assembly GCF_052625555.1). Lineage (NCBI taxonomy): Eukaryota > Viridiplantae > Streptophyta > Magnoliopsida > Asterales > Asteraceae > Lactuca > Lactuca saligna. The sequence goes on from NC_136418.1 coordinate 93,565,023, forward strand.
CATAACTTGTTCATCCGACTTCTGTTTTCGCCCATCTTTTTCTCGTTACGCTACTCTTAACAAGATCTTCGATTCTCGTTTAGGTCATATCGGCTAAAATCGCTCGATCTAATATTCGAATTTCGGGTTGTGCACCGCTAATCTGAAGCTTCGAAAAATCATAACTTCTTTATACGAAGTCAGATTTGGGCGTTCTTTTTATCGATGTTCTTAGTTTAACATGTTCTACGACTTTCGTTTAGATCGCTAAGGCTAAATCTCACTCTATCATAAATTTACTATTTACGCTTCCCTGTATCGTACCGGTTCCGTCGTGAAACTTCAACAGGTCATAACTTCTTCGTTATAACTCGGATTTCGGCGTTCTTTATATTTACGGAAACCTTGAGAAATATTTTACAACTTGGTTAAGATGATTTATTCTAAATAGTCATTCGTCAAAAATTCGTTTTCGACACTTATTTCCTCTAAATTGACTAGCCCGGATTCTGCGGGCGTTACAATTATCTCCCCCTTTGGATGATTATGTCGCGGAATCATCACCGAAACAGGGTTGAATGATGACTCCATACATTATCTCTTCATCCTAGGTAATAATTATAACATCTATATTCCTTCTTACATTTACTAACCGTAATCAGTACTTGATCGTGCACCTGCTCTCTACCTCAGGTTAGACTCCAAATAATGACCTATCATCATGTGATGCACGTTTAGACTCAGGTCTCTTAGAGTTAAATTATGGAATGGAATATTCCTTCCTTCATGGTCTAATGTGATATAATCACACTTAACATGTAGCATTTCTAGCTACCAACATATTTAACAACGAGCGCGATACTTCAATTGATCGCTTGGATTTCAATCTTTTGGTTTAAGTCAGACACTACATCAAACTTGGTTCTCTGAACTACATAACCTACTCATCGTAGTCGGACTCAATATGATATGATGACTAAGGTCGTGATAATAACAATCTTCTTAGTCTTTACCGAAACAATTGTAACGACATACTTGAATAAAATGAAATCAATTACCAGCTTCTTGGTAACCTTGTGACTTTCCCTGATTCAAGTGTGAGTCCTGTGCTTCCGGTAGTATATGCATCTGTTGGGTTATGGGCATTCTAACACTCCTAAGTGTACATGCAACCCTAAATACCTTGGATCTATGTTTTCTCTATTATACATGCAAATATGAACATCCAAGGAATTATCCTACTCTAGCATACAAAACAATGACTATAGCAAGATAGATTACATACCTCATTGATGAAGAAAGCCTTCATGAAGCTTGAGTGCCTAGTGCCCCAAGTGTGACACCTAAAATGGTTCACATAACACCAAATACACTTGGAATAACTTGAGAGAATTCTACACTCATGAAAATCCGGCTAGCCCTTTCTTACTCTCTCTAGTGGCCGATTTTGGTCAAGAATAAGATGCTTATATAGTTAGGGTTACACCATGTAAACCCTAATTGACATGGCCTTTCATTTCCATGATCCATGGGTACAAAAACACCATGGAGCATCCATGGAGCATCATATGGGTTTTAGCCCAACTAGATAATCCATGGAGCATTAGCCCACTATATAAGTATGGACGATTTGTACAATCAACCCATATATTTAATTAGTCTGCTTTTGATCACTTAATTAATCCTAGATTAATTCTTGATCAATACTAATTAAATAATCTTATTATTCTTATTTTTAATATACTAGAACTTATTATATATTAATAACCATAAGTGACTTATTTCTCTCATTATAGTCTATCCAAGTGCATGATGCCATGCAACCCAAATGGACCATGCCGGGTCAGGTCAAGTCGTACCAATTATAGTTATGGACTTAGACATTAATCCAGCAGTCTCCCACTTGGATAAGTCTAAAACTATTATTGCGTATGACTTCAAGAACCGACCGACAATCGTAGCTCTCAAAAGCTTCTGTCGAACTTTGACCTTGTAGATGAACTCTGACCTTTGTCAATGACTTGTCCATTAGATAAGGGATCATATATTCCTCCATTCTAGATATCATATGGACTGAGACATGGATTATAATCATTCTCTCTGTCCATTTGTTATTTCTCGATTTCCGATTTATGATGACTGACTAATTGAACAAATCAAATTAGTCCTGGCCCGGCCGAGCACTTCCATTTGTCATCATCAAATCATCGAGGGGCCCACATATATCGCTTTTATCCCGAAGGTAAAAGGAATGGATAAACTTCGACTCATATGGCTTGTTCTACTATTTGTTGAATCATACACAAAGACATGTTTTATAGCACCAAGTTACCAAATGCGTTTTCGTGCAATCAATGTACTATCAACTCATAGTAAAAACTCATATCTCTAGGTTTGAAGAATATAAGATATTATCGCCTCATGATCACTCGTGATAAAATCCATGAAGTGATTCCAATAAGCACGGGTTGAATCCAGTACTCAGAACTTATGAGCACTCATGAGTGTTGTAGCCCTTTGTCCAACACCTTAGACCTCTACAAGCCAACCCATGACAGTCTTAATTCATATCTACTTCCAACATATGACCGACTGTGGATGGTTTGAATAACTTAGTCATTCCGGAAGGATAACCCAGTTTATTCGAGAAGTCAAAACATACAAAGTGAAACACAATAATAATTTAATCGAATATGGTATCAAAACCTATGAACATAAATAAAACACCTTTTATTTATCACCATATGATTACACATTATTCATTGTATACTATTTTAGCTATCAACTTTATTCTTGAATTTAAAACAATAGTTGTCCCATGCTCCAAGCATGTACACTATGTTTTCTAAACACTAGTCATGCCATACACCAAGTATGCATACTATGTTTGTCTATGATCTTTAATTTGTGAACTAGATCCATTGAACATAACTTCAATGATTCTCTTTTCACACTCCCAAATCCTTACTGCAAATACAAGAATTCCAAATTCATGTCATTTACTGAAATCTATTGGATTCTAAACTTATATGCATTGATCCTCTTGTAATGATTATCCACAAAGTCAGAAAGACTTGACAACAACCATTACAGAGCATTCCAAAGGAGATCAGCACCTTAGAATCATCCTTCTTGCATTAAGTTTCCTAATCTTAAACAGATTGAAAATTCTAACTTTGAAACATTTCCAGATTCCATTTTGACTATCACTTTTGAACAAGAGTTGCCTCCTTACAGATTATGTCAATATGGTCCTTCCGGAATTATCACTATACTTCCAACTGTCCTTGAGCAACCAATCTTTGGTAAGCCTTAGATTGTCCTCGATAATTGTTTAATCCTTTTAGCCATATCCAGTTCTAAACCTTTTCCCTTCTTAATGCCCCAGGCATTTGGAATTTTTTTTTAGAAATGATGAATATAGCACATGTAATCGATCCTATATCCGAAGCATATGGGACACGATTCATGATGTCTCACATACAGACTAAACCAGTCTTTTGCTATAACATTTCCATTTCTATTTGCCAAGTTCAGATTATGAAAAGGGATGCCGTAATCATAATCGAATTTAAGAACGCAAATAATGGACCCATATAGATAATTTCCTTATGTTGAAGCATTCCAACATGAAATTCATATATATTTCCTTGACTAAATGAATAAAACCTCACGATCTAAGCTTATAGATTTGAGATGAAGTATATAATTTCCTCTCCCTTAATTATAGCAAAACAACTTTTCCCAATTGAAACCTTTTGTTTTCTATAATAAACATTGCTAACTTCCAATACTTATCATAATTATCATGCTCCTACTAACATGATGATTATTAGCATAACACTTATGCTCCCACTAGCTTTGACATGTACTCAGAAATCAGCTGACTTTCTTACCAAAGTTCAGATTTCTAATACAAGATTGTTTTGATAAAACTTTATCAAAAACATACACCTTCCCTTAGATAGCACACTTGTGTGTGTAAACAATTATGAAGAGGGATGCCATAATCATAACGGATAGACCTTTTTTCCACTTCTCACAAGTCCAGGTTAGTGTGCCGGTAAACCACACACGCTCCACTAACGACTTTGAGAATGCAAATATCACAATTTCTATCTAGCTAAAATCTACTTAGTGAAAGTGTTTCCTCACCATCATTTTCATGAATCAGAGAGAAACCTCATGACACTTAGATTTAATGGTGTTTGTTTTCTTATCCATGTGAATTATCAAAACCATAGTCACAAGACAAGGTTAATGACAAATCCAAACTCATATGGACTGAACTCAATCTTAACTTCTTGCCACCTGGCAGCTCAAGGGCCTGCCATTGCTTCCAATTTGTTGTGCAACACATTGAGAACTCTAAGAACTCATATGTAAAGACAACTTTAACTGGAATGGGCACAGAATATGTCAACACGATAGGTTATAAACCTCAAGTCGTGTGCTAGTGAAGAACTTCAGGTTCTATTCTTGATTAGTTCTTGAGACTTTCAAGACCTTTAAGACTCCCACTGTCCTCTTGACCTATAAGACTCCCTTGTCAAACATCCAAGAGATAGTGTGGATTCTAACCAAGACAAACACTTCACACAATTGGCCTAAGTTGGTCTTTGTTTTATCTAAAACATCAAAACTTACCAATTTCAAATGTACAATAGTAGAAAACTTTTACTCTTATATTTGACAAGTGTTTTAAACCTTCTTTGAGACATGTCACTCAAGTTACAATCTTGGAGTATGACTCTAAGAATTGTTTTCGGAACGAAGTATGACTCATCTTCTTGATTTAACCACTTCAACAATTCAAGTTCCTCTTCTTAGTGCATAATTTTCCTTAGAGAACTAATTTTGCTATGGTTTCTTAATCATTAAGATGATCACAAAACTGATACTAAAGTACTCTCCCATCTTTTCAGATTTGAGAAACTTTTATCCTTCTGCCTAATTTGATTCTTCTTATTCGCTCTACCATACATTGGAACCTTTTCCAATGTCTCAGAGTTACACTTAAGCTTGTAAGTATAACCACATTTACTGAGCTTTAGTAAATTATGATGAATAATCTTATCGATCTTTTGTGGTGGACTTGACCAGTGCACAAGAATGTGTACTCGATCCCTTAGTCCTTTACTTGACTCATACATCCATGTGAACAAGTAATTAGTCTTAATTTTCCAATACTTGAAAGTTCTCATTCATCATGCTATACAACTTGCATGATTCCAAGTTCTGGTCGAATTGAGACTTGGGTGATGAGAATCTTTCCTTATTTGGTAAATTTAGACATTACCACAAATGAAAGAATCAATTTCATATTTCCACTCTTGCTATTAATGGAATCATATAAGCAACAATTTTTTCCTCAAATTCCATTGTAAGGATATTTTAAAATAAATAAAATCAAAAATTTTCTTTTATTTTAAAACTATTCGGAAAAACTCATCCTTACAATCCATATGAAAACTTGTTGTTATCTATTCCTAAGCAATATCTCATAACTCCTAAGAAGTAGCTCAAGAATCCGATCTTCAAACTATGCGATAGAAATCCATCTATGCGATCAGATTCAGCATATTCTTTCTTTAAGTTTCTCCTTAAACATTACAATATGACCCAATCACATCATGTATCTGGAATCTCAGAATAGGAACTTAACAGAGTTAGATAGTGGACTTTACCTGAAGTAGAGTCAAACTTATTGACTTTAACTTCCTTACGTAAATTTGGCAGCTTCGCAACCAATGCCCATTCCTTTGGCAATATAAACATATGAACCCTTTGATAATGGTATGTGAGACTATCACAGACTTAGCTTTTCTCTTTACCATTTGGTCAACCGAGTTGACTATGACCGATCCCTTTCCATTGGGAAGAGAATGCCTTTCTGGATTTCCTGTGTCACTATTTTCAATGTCCATCAAGTTTTAAGGAAGTTTATCTTAACAAATAGATAAGATCATTAATGGTATTGTCATAGTTGGTTTCATAGATGTCCCAAAGGAAATCACTATGTGACTTAGAAAGTGATTGGACCACCAACTTTCTCAAGACTTTAACACCCAACTCTCCCGGCTTGTCAATATGTGACTACATCTCCAAGATGTGACCACACCTAGACCTTGCCTTGCCAATAGGTCTTAAGTGATCTTAAACTTCTCAAGAACTTGTGGGTTAGGGAGAATAATTGGAGGAGGTGAAAGAAGTATGATTTCCAAGGTACATCATCTTCATTAGGATAGCTTGTTTCAAGAGATTTGGGAAGATCATAAATGTCTAAACCAGACATCTTTTGGGAGATATTCAAGATAGTTGATCTAAAGTCCTTAATATGACACCCAATCTGAAACATTAAGGCTAGGACCCAACAAACTATTTTATAACTTAGAAGAGGGATACCGTAATCCAAGCTATAAAATATTTGAAGGTAGGTGAATGACGATTCACCAATTTCCACCATGAAAACAAAATAATAATTAGGTTTTAATTGGTTTTGAAACTCCTAGATCTTTGAGATTCATTGAACTGTTCAATGGCATGTTTTAATCTCGACTGTGCCCTTCAGGTTTTGTGACTGGGATGCCGATGATCACAAAACAAGGTGTGAAGTAACCATGCAAATTACTTGGTACCCTTATGTGTTTACCCCTCAATCAATGTGCCGGTTAACCACACACGCTCCATCGATACTATGATAAACATTAAGTTACCCTTTTCCTACCTTGTTAAATACTAGTTAGTGTGCCGGTTAACCACACACGCTCCACTAACCGACTTAAACAAAGTGCAAAGTGTAATTTCATAGATTAGCACCTTATTCACATTTTCCTAAGTAACTAAGATTGGGTATTTATAATAGTTTAGTTACTTAGTATTTATCATTAATACTTTTAATGAAGGGAGGATTCTAGTCCTGTCAAACCCGTTCGGCTAACGACCCTCCACCAGTCAAGCAAGCGGTGGGTGAGAGTGGACACCCATTAAGTTGCCATTTTATAGGCAACAACCTTATACCCACCTTATAGACTGCCTTCGTGAATGAGGCGTACTAGCGGTAAGACTGACTTTACTCTTATACATATATATATATATATATATATATATATATATATATATATATATATATATATATATATATATTATTAACTTGTAATATTATAAAGTATAAGGGTTGAATTTTAACTCTTAAAATTCTAAGGGCTAACTTGGGATTAAAGTATTCATAAGAGAAAACTTTACAAATTCCAAAACTTGAGGGCAAGTTTTGAAACTATTCAAAACTAATTAATTCCATAATTTATGTGTTTAAAGTAGTTTTAATCCAAAAACTCTTCAAGTTCCATAACTTGAGGACAAGTTATGGAAGACTTTAAACTAATAAAAGAATTAACTTTTCTTTATTTTATAACTTATGAAATTAATTAAGGTTACACTTTTTATTTATTTATTATTTAATGAAGAGACTCTTGGTCCTCCATTACTTGAGGACAAGTTATGCAGTCATAAAACAATTTAATGAGGAAAAAGACTCTTCATTTTGTAACATATAACAACTTTTATGAGTTTTAAGATTCATAAATGTGACTTTTAAGTTACATAAACACATTTTATGAACTTCTTTTAAATTAATTTGGATTAAAACCAACTATCACATAATTTTTTCATTAATCTAAATTCATTCATCAAACAAGGTAACACAAAAAACTTTTGGTGATCCATAACTTATTCTTAAGTTATGGAATTCTTTAAAACATTAACACCAAATTTTGTAACTCCATAAAAACTTTGAATCATTTTTTTTAAAACCTTTTCATATCCATAACTTATGGAGGTTTCAAAAAATAAAACTCTTTAGATCAAACTTTTAAAACTAATAAAATAATCATATCATTTTATTTTTTACTAAATTTGACCTAATTCAACTCATATAGCAAATTATTCAAATTTTACAAATAATTAGTTTTTCACAAGAACAAGTAAGTATCTTAAAATTTGACAAACTTCATTTTTTTTTTCCTTTTTTTTCAACTTTGAAAATAAAATATTTGCATCAATATAACAGAAAACAACCCGTGGCTCTGATACCACTATTGGGTTATGGGCATTCTAACACTCCTAAGTGTACATGCAACCCTAAATACCTTGGATCTATGTTTTCTCTATTATACATGCAAATATGAACATCCAAGGAATTATCCTACTCTAGCATACAAAACAATGACTATAGCAAGATAGATTACATACCTCATTGATGAAGAAAGTCTTCATGAAGCTTGAGTGCCTAGTGCCCCAAGTGTGACACCTAAAATGGTTCACATAACACCAAATACACTTGGAATAACTTGAGAGAATTCTACACTCATGAAAATCCGGCTAGCCCTTTCTTACTCTCTCTAGTGGCCGATTTTGGTCAAGAATAAGATGCTTATATAGTTAGGGTTACACCATGTAAACCCTAATTGACATGGCCTTTCATTTCCATGATCCATGGGTACAAAAACACCATGGAGCATCCATGGAGCATCATATGGGTTTTAGCCCAACTAGATAATCCATGGAGCATTAGCCCACTATATAAGTATGGATGATTTGTACAATCAACCCATATATATAATTAGTCTTCTTTTGATCACTTAATTAATCCTAGATTAATTCTTGATCAATACTAATTAAATAATCTTATTATTCTTATTATTAATATACTAGAACTTATAATATATTAATAACCATAAGTGTCTTATTTCTCTCATTATAGTCTATCCAAGTGCATGATGCCATGCAACCCAAATGGACCATGCTGGGTCGGGTCAAGTCTTACCAATTATAGTTATGGACTTACACATTAATCCAACAGCATCTACTACCTTTCACACGTACTCATTCTCGTCCCAAGTATTGTCTCGCATTCCTCAAGTCACCATACAAGAAAATCACATAACAGTTTAACACATCAGATAACAAAACGAAGTTTTTATTATTTCTTGAAACTATTACATAGGTGTTCATGTTCACCCTAGACTGTGCCTCTAATAGGCTACATCATACGATACTATGGCTACTATATAACTCGATCTTCGGATATGAAGTCCTCATCCTTGATTCTTCGCATGGTTTTCCGCTTCGTCGAGGATCATGTGAAATGCCCTTGGCCTTGGTGGCGTGTTTGGCCTTGCTGCTTCATTCTTCTTTGGGCAATTCTATGAAAGATGCCCCCATTATTTACATTCATAACAAAACCTCTTGTTGGATGTACACTCATTGGCGTAATGTCCTGACTTTCCACACTTGAAACATATCACCTCCACGCTGCGTTTTCCAAAGTGTTTCTTCTTGCATTTATTACAGCATCTTGCTTCACCTCCTCCTCCAGGAGTTGAGAATTTGCTCTCCTTGTTGGACCTTGAAGATCCTTCAAACTTCCGCTTCTCTCCTGCCTTATCTTTTTCTAGACCCTTTTCTCTTATCTGGGCCTCTACATTCTTAGCTGCCCTAACAGTTATTTTCAAGGTAGTTGCCATTTTGACCATTGGGCCAAAGTCAGTGGGTAATCCGTTAGCAAACCTATCAATCTTGGAGAGTTCAGTAGGCATAAAGTAAGGGAATATCTTCATCCTCTCGATGAATGCGGTGGCATACTCATCAACACTCATCTTCCCTTTCTTCAGGTTCTGAAACTCGTTGTTTAGGTCTATCAGATCTATCTCTAAGCAGTACTGCATTTTCAACTGTTCCAAGAACTCTTCCCATGACATCCTTAAGGCTTCTCCTCATGGCATCGTATCTGCCAATAGCTTCCACCAGCTCAAAACTCTAGTTTTCAGTTGTCTTACAACGAAGATGGTCTTCTGTTTCTCGCTACAGTCACAGCTCTCAAACACCATCTCCATCTCGGAGATCCAATCCATAATCTCAATAGGCTTTGGGCTTCCTGAGAGACTTGGTGGTTTCGCACCCAAGAAATTCTTGTACATTCGCCCATCCTTGTCGTTTCTCCTCTCCGGGCCATCCCTTTGATCATCTTGAGTCCTTACTTGAATTACTTGGCGGCTGTAGTTCCCTTCCTCCGATTGCTCGGGAATCAACTCGGGTTGCTCAGTGGGCATAGTAGGTTCGTCCCTATTCAGCATTCGCCTCATTTCTTCCCTTCATTCAGCTAGCATAGCCTGAATCATGGCTTGAACTCCAGCCATGGTGACTGGCTCAGGTGCAACTTCTTCTACAACATGTATTTGCTGAACCACTGGGGGTTGGTTCCTATTCTCATTTGCATTCACGTTTCCGCTACGGGTCCTTGCCATCTTGATCTATACACTGAATCAGGTGAATCTAGACATTTACTTAGGATTGACGTTTAAATCATCCTTGTCACTCCGAAACGTTTACATACTAGTTCTAATATCGTAGTCGTACGTTTAGATTCCTAAACACGTAAGGTTTCCAGATCCGGTCGGCAACAGACCATAGATCCGAATAAATAACAACATATAACGCATAAAACATTTAGCACATAAAAGCATTTTAGGCATAATTCCTAAAATAAGTTACTGTTCACACCTCACAGTCATTGCTTAGCATTCTAATTTTAAGTCTACAAATAAATCCATATTCCTAGTTCGCTTAAACTAATGCTCCGATACCAACTGTGACATCCCCATTTTCACGGCCAGAAAAGACCAATTTTGTTTATGCTTTACAAAAATCAGAGTTCTTTTAATAAAAATGTTGTGGAATTTGTTCCCAGAAAAACATGATAAATACGTTATTAAAACACTTTCGAAGAAACGTATTTTATTCATTTCAAAACATTTGGGATGTCATCGTTAATACAGAAACATAAGCATAAACGGAACATACATTTATTTACACTAGTGATCTACATCTCTTTAAATCTCTCAGTGTAATGTGACTTCATATCAACACTTGTGATATAAATAAACTGAGTGGATCAGGTTGGGAAACCTGGTGAGTACATAGGGTTTTCAACCCACAATAATATAATTATTATGTTTAAACAATCAAACAATCAACTCAATTACCCATCCCCATTATCTTCTTTAGTCTTAAGGATCTACCCTAAGAATCAGCTATTCCTCGTTTATTTATTCCTAAGGATCATCCTAAGGAAGCGACATGAAGTCCATCATTACCAAGGCTTATAGAATATATCTGGTGAACACGTAGTCCAAAACATCTGGTAACACTTAGTTCAAAAGTAACTAGTGAACACACTTAGTTCAAAATACCTGGTGAACACACTTAGTTCAAAGATTCGTAGTGAATACACTCAATTCAAAATACCTAATGAGCACCTAGTTCAAAAACACCTACAAGTTACGAGCTTACTAGCATTCAACCGGACCGTCTAGTATCACCCATGGTCATCATCTATACTCCACTATATGACTGGATCACTGACAACATTGATGTCTCCCATCGTGTTATCACAAAACAACTATTTCATCTACCCATGTTTTACCCAACACATTTTGTAGATATAAAAAACATATACAGTTTAAATCATTTAAAACATGTATAAAAATCTTTCACCCAGCATAGACAACAAGTATTCAGACAATATGCACACACAGCACGTAATTTATATTAAAATACTTCATATCTATGTGTAAGATGAAAGCGACTATGCACTCACTTGAAAGGTGGTAACTCAGCACTCAGACAGCGCTTCGATACTCTCAAAACAACTTTCCTTCAATAAAACCTAGTATTAATACCACTAGGGTTTAGTCTAATGATAACCGCGGCCAATTAATTGTCTGACTATTATTATTATTATATAAGCATTAAATAACACTCAATATAACTCATAATAATAGCCCAAATAATTATTTTAAGGACGTAATATCATTCCTATAATTATTTGAAAGCTATATTAAAAATTGCGTAAGCGTAGCACACTTACAGCGAATTTTATCGAAAACCGGAACTTATTTGGAGCAGTGTTTCGAAACCGAAAGGCTCTTTTACTCGGGACTCCGGGAGCCTCGGGGCTTCCCTCGGTGCTAGGGGATTTACCTAGGGTTTTGGGGTGGTTTAGGGTCTTAGAGAGAGAAAGAAACTAGAGAGAGAAAGAGTATTTGTGTGAAAATGTGTGAAAAATCCGGAGACCCTCACCCCCTTTTATATCTGCGAGGCCAAGGACTACGCTGGGCATAATCATTGGCTACACGGCGCGTACTCGTCGGATAGGGATGCCAGATGGCGAGCTTCAGATAGGGCGATGTGGCTACTTTTCGGACCAAGCAGATCGACTACGTGGGGCGTTCCTTCTTCGCACGTAGGGCGTACCTCGTACACGAGGTGTTCCTCGGTTACGCTAGGCGCAACCCTTGCACCAGGTGTCATCATCCAAAGCGAGGCCATGGGCAGCAAGCAACGGTTGGGATCGTGCCACGTCATCCATCTCGCATCAGATTTCGTAATTTGCACACTCAACTTAAAAAATTCGTAACTTTCACATACAAGCTCCGTTTTCGACGTTCTTTATATCCACACGAAGGAGGGAACGTACTCTATAACTTTTGTTTAGACTTCATCGGCTAATTTTGATTCGATTTTAAATTTTATATTATTAATAGATCGGGATAGGATTGGTCTGTTAAATTCTCATAACTTCTTCATCCGACGTCCGTTTTTGCACATCTTTTTCTCGTTACGCTACTCTTAACGAGATCTTTGATTCTCGTTTAGGTAGTATCGGCTAAAATTGCTCGATCTAATATTTGAATTTCGGGTTGTGCACCGCTAATCCGAAACTTCGAAAAATCATAACTTCTTTATACGAAGTCAGATTTGGGCGTTCTTTTTATCGATGTTCTTAGTTTAACATATTATACGAATTTCGTTTAGATCGCTAAGGCTAAATCTCACTCTATCGTAAATTTACTATTTACGCTTCTCGGTATCGTACAGGTTCCGTCGCGAAACTTCAACGAGTCATAACTTCTTCGTTATAACTCGGATTTCGGCGTTCTTTATATGTACGGAAACCTTGAGAAATATTATACAACTTGGTGAAGATTATTTATTCTAAATAGTCATTCATCAAAAAGTCGTTTTCGACATTTATTGCCTCTAAATTGACTAGCCCGGATATGCGGGCGTTATAGTATGGGCCCGTACTACTAGAAGAATAAGATTCGTACTCGAATCAAGCAGAGTTGCAATGAAACCAGGGAGCTTGTAGAGATAGTGGCCCCTCTATATATTATGATGCTTATTCTAATGGTTTATATGGTCTATTTTTAATATGGTGACTCTACGGGGCAGACATATTGGCAGTTCTAGTGCTGGGGAGGGCTCCAGCTCAGGATCTAGAGTTGGGCAGTTGGATGAGCAGATGAGGGAGTGCATTTCATCTGATATTACACGTTACATTCTTGAGAAGACTCCTATGATCTTTGGTACGGTTAAGGAGGGAATTATAGAGATTTTGGATGATCGGTTGAGCTTGTTTCATTATGAGATGGTGGCCTTGATGGAAGCACGTTCTTTGACCTTTAGGGAGTTCTGGGTATGTGGAGCTCCAAACTATCACGTGGCGAATGGATGGATAGTGAGTAGGATGTGGTTAGCGGATGTTGTTAACGCCTTCCACACCAGTAGTTTCCCCGAGGGGGCAAAGGTCAGACTTGTTTCTTGTCTTCTGAAAAAACAGGGAATAAGATTGGTGGGGGGAGGTGGGGCGCGTTGTTGGTGACCAGGCTATTGATACGATGAAATGAGATGAGTTTGTGACCGGGTTCAGGGTTGAGTTTGCACCGGTGATTGAGGTGCAGCAATTGGCACGAGAGTTTCAAGACCTCCATCATATGTGGCGGATGAGGAGATGAAGAAGGCGAGGTATCACGAGATGTTGAGGAGCAATATTTGGCGGTTTATGATCCGATCCAATTCAAGGCACTAGAGGATATGATAGCGAAGGTTAGGGAGAAGGAGATTAATTTCAAGATGGAGAGGAAGAGGAAGTCGGATGAGGCTCCTGTATCATGGGGTTCAAGAAAGAGATTTTGTGACCGGGTTGAGGGTTGAGTTTGCACCTGTGAAGGGCCAACAGGGTTGGGGCTGTTGTGGCAAGTGCAACAGGATGCACAATGTAGTGTGCAGGGTGGGTGGTTTTGGTTGCTTCAAGTGTGGCCGGACGGGTCGTATTAGTATTGATTGCACTGCTACCACCACCACCCTGGTATCTAATCTAATTTTCTTCCATTGCAATTAGGAGCGGCCACAAGAAGGCCCATTGTCTGAATTTGGTTGCAGAAGGACCAGTGTCAGCACCGGCTCCTGTAACTCTTCGGATTACTGACAGCCACCAGGTTATGATGGATGCGCCTGTGGTGAGCAGCAGGGCTTTCTAGTTGACGGTCGAGGAGGCTTGCGTGGCACTATATGTGGTGATGGGTAAATATCTTCTCCTTATCTTTTAATTATATTGAATTGCTTCTTACATTTATGTGTTTTATTTTAGGATCGTTCCTCATGAACGATATTTCTGTTTTGGTGTTGTTTGATTCAGTGGCTACCCAATCCTTTGTATCGCTTGCGGTTCTCAACTTGGGACCTAGCTAATGTCATAAAAGAGAATCATTAGAACCTTCCTAATACATGAGCATATGGAGCATGCTCCAACCATCAAGTTAAATGGTCTATACATGGAAATAATTTCTCTAGGAAGCAGAGAACCATCTTATCTTAGAACTGTATGTGAGAGGTAGAGTCCAATGTGGAGCTATCTTATGCATGTCCTACATATGGTGGATGGGGCATTTTATTTATACGGCTAGAGGAACAGAAAACGAGCAGATAAGAAAAGGGGACAATGAAAGAAAAAGGAGACCAAGCATGCTCTTGTGCATTCTCTCATTGGATGGGGATATAAGTTGGTCATCAAATGAAAACAAATTTACATAAATGGTCCCTATAGTTTACCAAAAATCACAATCTCAGTCCACAGCAAAATCCCCCGAAAATCCATAGCAAAATCCCTTGGAAATTACCACCAAATGAAAAAGGGGTTGTTAATTAGCAAATAGCAACATATGTATTTGAGTTAATTACTAATTGTTTGAGTTATATTTTTATTTTTACATACCCAATAAGTGATTCAATCTTTCAATTAAAAATAAATCATCATAAAAACTTTGAAAATCGTCCTAGTCTTTTTCAAGAACTTTATAATCTTAAAAGCCTTTTAAATTACGGGTAATTGTTGTAATTATATCTTTAAAGTAACTTGTAAAAAATTATATGAAATCTTACCCTTCCTAATTTGTACATCTTACGAAATGAAGGACCATAATCATTTAGTTTTATTTCTATAGTTATAAAATATCTCATTAATGTAATACAGATTATTACCCATCATTTTAACTACACTCTGGACGAGGGGTAGGATACCTACTCTTATCAGTACAATAGTCATATGTCATATACTTTTTTCTTACATCTTCTAATGATTTCAGTTGTTGGGGGTTCAATTGCCAATATTTTTTATTGTTCCACCAATACTTTTGAGAAGCACAATCCTTATTAGGACTATTAGGCATCGAGATGCACCCATCAATGTTAAAATCTTGGAAATTGACGTGGAATGGTGCATTTGAATAATTGACCTTCGTTTTTCCACCATCAGTAGCCCAACTTGATCCATCCCAGAAGCTCGTAATCACTTGCAATGTATGATTAGGGTACCCAACACCTCTAATTATGTTGGTCTTATATACTCTTATTGGTGTGTCATCTACAAAGAACCTGAAATTAATATAAAATGTGACCATTAGTAAATATATTTGTTTATAAAGTGGTTGGTTTTCTATTCTTGATCATTGGATACAATCAAGCTAACAAAACCTATAAATTTTGATATCTATATGATGTATGTAATTTCCAATAAAAAAGGATACACGCGTACACAACTTGATGGTCGTTCCATAGCAATTTGTAGTAATGGAAATCCGCACCAGGATCGAACCAAAGACTGAATTTTTGCTCTCTACCACCGAGACCATTTGTAAATACGTTCGTTTGTAAAATGATTGGTTTGCCCGGCCGATTTCCCAAAACTCAAAGTCCATTTCTTCGTGAACAGTTGTATTTAGAAATAACTACATTAACTCAACATAATGAGAAGCATACTATCAGATGCATAAATCATTGATCTTTAAGGGTTGTTAGGTTAAGTTTTTATTCATTTATGGTTTTAATCATATTACAAGCGAAAAATAATTTTTATGGTTATGATTTTGAATAGTTATAGACATTTTAAAGCTTCATCACTTGTTTTTTTTACCATAAGGCTTGAATTAGTTTCATATTCTCACTTTATTCTATTTCTCATGTGAACCTTCTTTATATTTATATATATATATATATATATATATATATATATATATATATATATATATATGTATATATAAAGGAGGTCATTCTAAATCATGTGGTTAGAAATATTTGGTTTTTTCAAACCATATTGATTTGAAACCTAAATGACATTTTATATTCCTTGATTAAAAACATTTATAATATTTATAAATTTCCAATAATGGGTTGTATTCTCTCATTATATATGTGGTTATATTAGTACATGTTTGTTACAAAAATTCGTCATCTAGTTATTGTGATTCAAAAAGCTTTCTTATAGTTCAAGTATTTATGGTTAAAATATTAGTAATATTTCTCACAAAAAACTTTTATGTAGTTCCAACTATGAAGAGTTGAAGAAATGGTTTATGTCGCATCAATGATGTGATTAGCTTTAAACCCTAAAACTATCATCTTGATTAGCAAAATAAATCCGAGCATTTGAAGGGATTATAATGTGCAAGACTTTAGGCATTGTAAAGAGCTCGAGAAATCAACTAGAATTGTGAAAAAGGGTAAAATTGGAGAAGAAAGTTTGTGAAGATTTTCGGTTTTTTATTTGAAATTAAGGTATGTTCTATGATTTAAGCTCGATTTGGTTGGTTGAGTAAGCTTATATGCAAGCCTTACATGTTTTAGTTACACTTCATGTGTCTGTTTTGGCCGATAGTCGTTAATTTGACTATATACATATACATATATATATATATATATATATATATATATATATATATATATATATATATATATATAATTGTTGATCAAGGTTTTGATGAAAATCAAACTGCAGTTTTTATGAAGAGTAGCCGAGACCCGAGTTAGAAAATATTTGAGTCTTTTTCTTTTTCGGTGGGTTGCAGAAAATTATGTTAAAAACAAAAAGAAAATAGTAAAATATATCAAATAGCATACAGGTATGTAAGATGTGTTGAGTGGCTTGGCAATATTTTTTAACAAATTAGAATTTACGAGGTTTGATAATTCGTAGATTTCTATAAATCATCCATTTCAATTCATCCCCTAACTATTTTTTCTGAAAGCTAAAGTTACATAAACAGTCTGTAAACCATTAATACTTTGACAATTTAAATTTCATTCAAACATGATAACGAAAATAAGTAATTCAGAAAAAATGGTACATGAAAATTTTACTAAAGTGCTAGTTATTATTGTTATTGTTAAAATCAATATTTTTGTATCCAATGTTCAACTGTTTTAGTATTATTTATAAGAGTGAAATTTTATTAATTTGAAAATGTTAATATAACGAAGTATAGTACTTGTACTAACATTATTATGAATGTTTTAATTAATGTAAACGGATGACTATTATTATTCGACCGAACGCAACATATGGATATTGGAATCAAAACAATCACATATGATGTTTTCTAGGATGTTGCTTTAGAAAATTTGTTTGGTGGAATATAGAGTGCAAGTTAACAACAAAGCTTCGGTTACAAGTTATCGGTTACATTGTGAGTTTTTTTTGTGTTCTGTAGTTGGTTGCACATAAATATTTATCATATGTTTATTATGTCGTTTTTATTTATTTATTAACAGTATGTTTAATGATAAGTATGGTTGCATGCAAATGTTATTTTTGATTTGTTATCAACCGTGCTTTTTTGGATGACATATTTAGCGCAAACGTGTGCTTTTTTGGATGACGGATGTGTGTGATCAGTGGGGATGAGAATGGAGAATTATACCAATTTTCTTGCATATTTTAAATTCTGGAGTACAATTGATAGGTTGTACCAAGGGGAAGGGAAACAAGTCACTGGTTCTTTCTACGGATAATTAATCATTACCTTAAATTATGTCATCGGATGATATATTTTGTTGTATAATTTACTGAAGATATATGATAAAACTATTTTTTTAAGTGATGAACATGTATCTGCAATACGAACTCACTAGGTCATAGGTTTACCCATTAGAATCTTTAAATGTACGCAACGCAAAAAATAACGTAGGAAGTGGCCGCGGGAAGGAGAAGGATAATGCTCAGAATTAAAGGGGACAACGAGTTTTGAGGAAGACGTGACACACCAAGTGTTTATTTTAATTTTATTTGTTTTCACTATTATTATTAATAATGATATTAGTATTTGGATTTTTGGATATTAGAGGTTATTGAAGATATGTTAAGATATTATGTGCATTTAAAATTTATGGCATTACAAATGGTAACTGTAATATGATTTTTTTCCCTTCAAGCAACACAAGTGAAGTTTTTCTATTGTTTCTTTATATTCATTTTCTCATGTAATCTTTATACGTGATTTATGTGTATTAATCAATCTTGATTGTGACGCTCCAAACATCAATATTTTTCTTGGAACATCTTTATAAATCTTATTTGTCAAGAAAAACATTTTGATTGCATGTTAGTAAACAATTGTCATGAAGTTTTTATGGTTGAATGGTGTCAAAGGAAAAAAGAAAAGTAAAAAAAACGAATATAGTTTTTTTTACCAGATATATGATAAAACTAATTGTTGTTTTTCTATTTTGATTATAATTAGTTTCCATTATTTTTTTGTTGGGTTATCCTTTACAACATATTTACAAGATAACATTTAAAAGATAACATCATTTTTAACATTATATATCTAATTATGATTGACTTATCGTAATATATTATTCATATGAAAGGGGTTTTTTTTTTTCAAATTACTACGACACAAATTAGATATAACATTTGTGAAAATATATATTATATGTGATTTGTTAAATGTATATATCCACCTAAGTATGTTATAAAATTAGAAGTAAATATCTTTAGGTTTAAAATTTTACAGGATTAAAATGTTGCATCAAACAAATTATTTGTATGTGAAATAAAAATAATAATAATAATAATAATAATAATAATAATAATAATAATAATAATAATAATAATAATAATAATATATTTCCAAGCACTACATTCATTTGAAACTCACACTGAAACCTAAGAGTTTTGTAACTTATATATACTTATTATTTATAACTCAAGAGTTTTAACTTATGATTATTAATTAGTAATCACTAATAACTTTTTGTTTTTCTTTCATGAAACTCTCACAAAAAATCAAGAATTTTCATTAATAGTTTACAACCTATGGTTATTAATTAGTAATTACTAACAATTTTTTTTTTTCCTTTTGTATATAACATTGTAAAGTTTTGTTCAATAAAAACATTCACATGTTAAAAAATTGCAAAGTTTTTCTCAATAAAAAGATTTATGTTTTTAAAGATATTTGTGATTCAAATATAAAGAGCTAATACATATGTTACAATAGATGTTTTAGTGTTTTATGTTATTAAAGATAGTGGTGTTTATTTTTCTTTTGTTATTCTTAGTTTCTTAATATAAATTTATAGTGGATGTTTGAGTATTTTTATGCTACTAAAAGTTTTCATGCTTATTTTTCAAACATTTGTGTTATTCATTATATATAGATCAGCATACTTTTGAAATATAATTTACATAATTTTAAATGGGTTATAAAATTATCAAATAGTGGTATACGTCGCAATGACTTAAAAGTTATAACTATAATGTTTAATAAAAGTAATAGTTAACTTAAGTTTGTTTTACACAAAACATTAGGTTTCAACATAGAAATATTAAATTATAATTTGATAAATGTTTTTATTTTAATTATATAATTGTATTCTTGTACATTTTTCGCCTAGTACCTTATAAAGGACGGCATTCAAACTCATGTGATTAGATAAAATTTACTTTCTTAAACTATATTGATTTGACACCTAAATTACCTTGTACATTAGTTAATTAATTGCATTTAAATTTCCACTAACTTTTTACATTTTCTCCTTTTATATATATATATATATATATATATATATATATATATATATATATATATATATATATATATATAACCCTATATTAGTACTCTTTTCTCAAAAAAAAAGATACATGTGATTAAAGGGTTTTGCAATTTACATATTGCATTATAGTCTGTTTCTTGGACTAATAGCTATATTAGTAGTATTTTCATACAAAAATATTTCATGTAGTTAAAGTGTTTACGATTTAAATATGAAAAGTTCAAGAAGTGGGTTATTTCACATCAATGCTAGTTGCAATATGATTTTTTTTCTTAGGTAATCATGTTTGAAATTTAATAAAAGCTAGAAACTGTTGAAACGGTTGAAGAAATATATTTTATTGCATAACAATGAGATTTTATTGTTTTTCTCAATGTACCAAATACATTAAGTGTATATTGTTTTATCTTTATTATTTTTTTTATGATTTTATGAGTGTATAAAATGTTTATTACATACAAATTTTAGAATATATTATTTGGTGTTTCGCTCTTAGTAAAACTTATAATACTTTCATGGGTTTTGGTATGTGTCATATACAAGAATCAAGATATATATATATATATATATATATATATATATATATATATATATATATATATATATATATATGTGTGTGTGTGTGTTTATGTATATATACTCATAATATATTGATTTGAAACCCATGTCTTTTCAACTTCCAACAATGTTTAACTTATTATATAAAATATTATCATTATTATGGTAGATTATTTGAAATATTATTCTAATATACTTAGATGGCTTGATTAATTAATATGGTTTAAATACAATGTTTATATAGAAATTTTAAATTATCAATACAATATATATTTAATTTATTAATTTAAATACATATAAGATTGAAAACCAAAACCTAGATCTCAAATAAACTCAAAGTACAATCAATTTTTTTAAATAGTTAAAATGTTTTAACGTGTTGAATACAATCATCAATCAAATTATCAAATCCATTAAAATACTATCAATAAACTATTTCTTATATAATAATACTTAAAATGAAACATAAATTTATTTATATCTATATCTATTATTAAAATTAAAAATGGTCATATAAGTAAACTTTTAAACTAATCAATCATAAAAGTTATTAAAAATAACACTAAATCAAAAATCATATTCTGATTTATTTATGTGCAAGCAACTGTTAGAGACCATTGAGTACTATTGTTCAAAAGAATTGTGATTATATACAAAGTTAGTTGAATAATTATTACATCATTGTTTATGTAAATAACGTAGCCATTTTAAACAATATTTTTTTTAATTTACGCAATGGAAGGACATTCATCTATTATCTTACAAAAGGGGCCATCCAAACTCGTGTGGTTAGAGACAAATTGTTATTTCAAACCGTATAGATTTGAAAGCAATACATTTTAATATTCCCAAAATTATTGTTAGTTACTACAATAATTATAAATTACTAATATCTTTTTGTATTCCTACTTATGTATATATTGCATTACTATAAAACTGATCAATCATTTTAGTAAACACTCCATACACAAATCACATACAAAATTTAGATATTGGTTATATTATTGTGTTGAACATGAAATTATGTTTTTCTATTCGAATTTTGTGATGAAAATAAAGTTTTATCTAAAATTTATAGGTTCATAATATATATATATATATATATATATATATATATATATATATATATATATATTAATCATATTATTTTTATCATGTGCAACGTACTGGTATAAGCCTAGTATGTGTGTGTGTGTGTCTATATATATATATATATATATATATATATATATATATATATATATATATATATATAGATAGAATCAAGATCAAATAAGAAGGAAATTTTTGGTAGGAAGGTAAGAAGTTTTTTTTCTACATATTTTTTTCACGAACAAACAAAATGAATCATTAGATGATTCATTTGTAAGATGATTCACAAGAAAAAATTCTCAAAAAAACATCTCGATGATTCATTTATACAGTGATTTTGTTGTTATTCACTAAAATTATTATAAAAATGATTTTTTTCTTAATTTACTTAAAAATGAATCATAAAGATGTTTTTTTGGGAATTTTTTCTTGTGAATCATCTTACAAATGAATCATCTAGCGATTCATTTATTTTGTTCGTCAAAAAAATATGTAGAAAAAAAACTTCTTACCTTCCTACCAAAAAAAAATTCTTACCGGATCTATATCCTAGATATATATATATATATATATATATATATATATATATATATATATATATATATATATATATATGATTCTATTTTGAATATTTGAAAACCAGAATAATATGGTTATGTAAACTTATTATTATTTTTGTTTGTGATAAAAGAAATTTAATATAAAATATAAATAATTACTTTGAGAAAATAAGTAAATTTTATTCAATCAGAAAAAAAAATATAGATAAGTAGAAAACCTGAGGATTTATCCAATGTCAACTGAACTTCTTGCCCTTGATTAAGAAGTTGAACATGCTGATTTCCCCAAATTATCTTATAATTTTCATCAAATCTAGCATTTTGTGTTGCATCACTAACTCTAAGAAAGAAAATTACTTCAGACAAAATGACCATCATCTTCGTTATCATCCATAGATGAAGATCCATTTGATCTTTGCAAAAAATTGTGATTATTGCTAAAAATTAACCCGGACAAATTAAGTTGCTTGTGTGTAGGTATAAATAGAATGTACAAAGAAATCCAACAAATCAATACATGCTTGTGTGTAGGTATTAAAATACGAATGGGAATATTTATACATGATATTCTTTTTGCATTTTCTACAAGATATTTGGTTTCAATATCCTCATACACACAATCCATAATATAACTAGATAATATAAATTAGTTTATATAAATATTTAAAAGTTGTACATAAAATCATTTGTTTAATTATAAATTTATATAACATTGACCTATAAATATTTAATTAAATTTTTTTTCACATACGTATAAATATTCATATTGTTCATATTGTTTTTAGAAGTGACATTAATATTAAATAGTTATAAATACCAAATATATTTTTTCTAATCCATTTTCTTGACATGGCCCTGAGATTAATTAAAACATGCGTTTTCATTTGTTTCAATCAATAAAATTATTTATTACCCATTTTCATTAACATGTCTCAATTCATTTTATTCTTCATTTTAATACCAAACTTGTTTATTTTGACTATGTAAAAATAGGTTCCCATTTCGCCCATCTAGCAATTTGCGGTGCAATAATAGGGGAGAAGATTTACAAGTAGCCCATAAGGTAGTGATTTACAGGTAACCCATAACGTAGTTGATGTGCTAAAAATTCAACTCAGTCCACATCTAAGAGTTCCCTCCCAACCAATGAATGAGTGTCAAAAACCTTCTAATAACCTACACAAGGTACAGCTTAAACCTACCTTCTAAAAATAGAATTTGACCAAAAGTCAACCCATACCAAAAGTTAACGTTCAAAGTCGAAGTCAACAACCAATATTGTCCAACATTGAATCTTATACCGTGATCGCCCCTTGGTTACGTCGTGAGAGCACACTTGACCTGATTCTAACTCAACCAATATCAAAAATGGTTTTTGGAATTTAACATGTTTTATTTGGAAATGATCTTGTGAAAATAAAACTAGTGACTATTGATAAATTCCGTTACGACATATTATTTCGAACTAAAAACGGTTCGTGATATCTAGCAAATAACGTCATTCAACCGCAAAATTTAATTATTATTTCAACACGTCTACGGTTTATGAGTATTTAAAATTCTATATTCAAACTTCTGCCTAATAGTTGTGATGGATCAGAATTTGAAAATTATACGAACCAAAGCAACGGAACATGGTTAGCCATATTTCTCAAGCAGCTAAATATCACAAAATTATATCTTGTTCAATCAACCTATATTTAATTTATGAAAATATAAAATAGATTATTATGAGGCATATTTAAAATGTACCTAAATGTTTATAAATAAAAAAAAATCAAATATAAACATTTAATTTCCAATACATAAAAATTACAATGCTATTATATATATATATATATATATATATATATATATATATATATATATATATATATATACATGATGTGATCACATCAAATGTTACCAAAGATTAGTTCTTATCCTCCTTCCTCTTCTCTTATAAATCTCAAGCTCTCCTCATTCTCATCTCTTCCTTCCTTTTTCCAAAAAAACTCTCTCAAGAAAAGCTCTCAAACATCATCATTTTTCATCCCCACACACCCCTTCTAAACCCACTAAAACCGAGAGCAAGAAGAAGGTTGTTGCCCCTCGGTTTTCAACCACCATTTCATCCCTTTGGACATTCCTTATGCTTGGTATTTTCACCTCAAATCACCTCTGAAGTTAGTGGTTTTTATGCTCCAATATAGGTACTCAGAATAGTAGCTAACCCACTCTTTTTCTTGCTTCTTTGCTGGAAATTTCGAGACAACAACCACCCAAAATAGTGGTTGTTTTCGAGCATCAAAACAACCCATAAAAGTATTCCAATTTGTTGTCCATCTTTAGAATCATAGCAGCCCATAAATTGTTGTTTTCAAGTACTTTAAACCCCAAAAACATTTACCTTTCATCCTTCAAAAAGCATGGGTTTCAACCTCCTTTTGGAAATACACTTTAGATCTAAGTAGTAGCTAGGTAATTTTTTGATTTTACTATTTCCAATTGTCATAAAACTCACTTTTTTAAGTGTGTTAAAGCTTGATAAAAGTCTAACTTATTAGTAAATATATGTCTGTATGTTTTAAGACATACCAATAAGTACTCAAATCACAAGCTTGGGTGGAACCGGAAACCTCACAAATCCTTCTCAAACCGAATAACTTCACACGACAAACATGAGTATCTACAGCCCTATTTTATTGTTTTTTAACATTTTCATGGGGGGGGGGGGGGGGGGTTACACATATAAAGTAGATTTAATGTTAAAAGCGTACTATTTAGGTTTATATATATATATATATATATATATATATATATATATATATACATATATATATATATATATATATATATATATATATATATATATATATGATGTCATATTGGTGTTATGGCAACTTTCTGTTTTACATGAAAACTTTTGTTCAAATAATACTCTTATTTATAGTTAGTGCATGAAAAACCATCAAATATGTCATGAAAACTTATGATCTTAAATCAAACATTTCATAAAAACTTATAAGTGATTATAAGTCTTTAAATACATAAATAAAGACTTGTTGTAGATAAGAGAAACACAGCTTATGACATTGTTTAATTTACACACTTTAAGGACATAAAGATGTTAATTATAATAAGGTGTTCATAAAATAATCATATGAAAAGTCTTAGGGTATAAATGATTAGAAATGTGTTGGTTATGGTTACTTAGAGCCAATGTGCTCTCAAAATTTGGACCGGAAACCATTTTGATTTACTTTAAAAGTAATTGAACTTTTAAAATAGGTTTCCGAACATAAACAATTGGGAATTGCAACTAAAACTTGGGATTGTTGTGGAAGTTTCTCATTCATCAAACTAAGACACCAACTTAGTGAAGTCATCTGTAATAAAAATTAATCTTTTGTGAACAAAGAATGTATGTATAGAACTATACGGGTTGACACCCCCGTCTGGGGTTGCTAGTTACAACTATCGTTTGTCAAAACAAAATTTTACGACAACTTCTTGTTTTTATTTTACTCCTTTTATCACAAACTCGATGAAGCTTTGTTAGGACAACAAGCACCAAAAAAATTTCATTGTGCTTCACGGAGGCGGGTTCAAAGTCATATCGTTCGGTTATTGTTCCACAAAATCCCAAATACAAAAATACTTATATAGACTAGGATAAGGTTGTTTGTAGGATTCACATGTAGAATGTTAAACAAATTGTTAATGTTTATTTATATAAAATAAACACTTAATATTTCACTTCACGATAATATGTTAATTTTTACTTATTTACTATAAGTAAATTAATATGAATACTTGTATTGAATTACAACTATCGAGTCTCACATGAATGATACAGTAACATTATTGGCTATGTTTTTTCACAAACATTTTCGTTTAAACATTCTATGTTTTATAAAAATTTCTTTTTAAAAACCTCACGGAGTCAAAACTTATGAAACTCACCAAAAAAATTTGTTCACTTATTTTAGAAAATGTGTATTCTCGGGTAACTAAGAAGCCGGACGTAGGACATTGGTTCTAAGGAAATTATATTTCCTCTCTTTTGCAATGAACTTGACATGTTTTATATTATCGTTGTGTATTTGAATTATGATGATGTAATTTCGTTTCCAAAACTAAAAGTTTGTAATATATTGATTTAAATATGTTAAGTGTTCAATATATGTGGTTGACTGTGATCCAATTGTAACGTCGCCACCCCGGTGTTTCCGCTGTCAGTCGGGGTATGACAGATTGATATCAATGCGAGAGACTATAGAGAACTTAGTATCTTCTTTTTAATAAAAATACAACTATAGGCTATGGCTTGCTCTAGTAGGTCTTGGTATATCCTTACTGTACAACAATTAAAAATAAAACTTTTTGAAGCAAAAATTTTATAGGAATCTAACAAAATTAAATGAACTTAAAATCAAGGATTTAAATCAAATACTCAATTAGGTTTCGTAAGACATAGGTCATACCACAACTAAACCCAACTTGTGCACCTAAGTTTTAAATTTACCAGTCCTCATGCATTATCCAACTTAAACGAAGTAGTTGATAAACTAAAATCTTGGTGATTTAAGAAACTTAAAATACGATCACAAATCAATAATGTAAATAATTAAAATGTTATTTAATATGTGTGTAACATATGTGTAACATGTTTGAGATACTAAAATACTTGAAAGTTCCTTCTTTAGATGGATGATTTTTGGAGAGCAATCATGCCACCAGTAGACGAGCCTGTGTTTCTTGTGATACTAGGAGACCCTTACTACCTAGACCATCCAGTCATGTACCAACCCATTCCTCTAGCTAAGATTGAGCCTGAAGAAGATCCGAAGGAGGATCCAAAAGACGTAATGGAGGAGGAGCCTGAGGGGGACTCTGAAGAAAATATGGATGGGGATGACGTAGAAGAACTAATAATGGTAACCGATTAAGAATCATCTGATGGGTTTTAGGCATAAGAACAATCCTATGAGCTCATACAAACCCTAATGCTTGGATCTAGGTTTCTATATTGTACATGCAGTGAATCCAAGACTTGCAAACCCTAATCTAGCATACATAATTTTGAAATTAGCTAATACATCAGATCTAGATGTTTACCTTTCCAAATAGTGGCGTGAATCTTTTGCTCTTGAGCTTAGAGTCACAACTGTAACTCCTCTACTGGATCACAAACACCACAACCAAGAAGGCAAGTTTAAGAGAGGAGGGAGGATGCTAATTTTCAGCCCTAGGTTTTCCCTTGGAAGCAAGTGTCCGGAAATTGAAGCCTTGGGCTCTTATTTAAAGTGCAAGCAGCTATAGTTTCAGTCAAAACCCTAATGGATATCTTAGCCACCAAGAAGCCCAAGGAACCTTCTGGAATAAGGCCCTTGGACGAAAATATGATGATCTTTCATCATAATTTTGATCCCCCTTAGTCCATTAGGTTTCATAGACCAAAACTCAACTATCGTACATTTGACAATTTATGCCCCTTTGTTTAATTAATCTCTTTTAGTCACAAAATTAATTCCTAATTAATTTATGACCAATACTAATTAAATAAATATGATTTCTACTTTCATATATTATTCTTATAATATATTAATAAACCATAATATCCTCTCTCTCTCTCTCTCTCCTGAAATTACCTTGTCAAGTTGCTTCAGTGAAGGCAACCTAAAAGGACCATGCACAACCGGGTCAAGTACATACCAAATATAGTTACAAACTTAGACACTAATCTAACAGTCTCCCACTTGGATAAGTCTAGTAACTATATCTCATATATGACTTCAGGATCCGATCAACAGTCGTAGCTCTTATACGCTTCTTGTCAACTTTGATCAAAACTAGTCCTTCAGATAAGAGATCATACAATCCTTTGTTCTAGATATCATGTTGTCGATACTTATTGTCCAACATTTGTTTCTCGATCTATGATTTGTTCGACATAGAATTTAGTTGAACACATCAACTTCATCCTGACCGGGCCCGACACATAAGTCAAACCAAATCATCAAGTGGTCAAATATCGCTTTTACCCTCTTAGGATAAAAGGAACAGAAAAACTTCGACTTATATGCTTTTATCACTCACTAGAAAAGTCACACACAACAATGCGGTTTATAAGATCAAGTTATTGATGCGTTTTCGCATTATCAATGTACAATCAACTAGCAAAAACTAACCATATATCTAAGTTCACAGTTTACAGATCATATGATATTATCATCTTGCGATCACTCATTATAAAAGTAGTGATACCAGCAAGCGCGGGTTTATTTCAATGCTCAAATCATATTCATAAGCACTCATGAACTTTGTTGCAAACCTTTGTTATGCCTAAAACCTTTTAGATAATCTACAAACAAATTCATGATAGTCTTCATTCACATCTACTTCCAAAATATGAACGACTATGAACTGTTCGGATAATCTTATTATTCAGGAAGTTAAAACATGCAAAATTGAAAGAATAGATAAATAACCAACACAAGATAGTAGCTTTTCTCATAAATAACACAACTTTATTTATTTATCAAATGCCAAGTACAAATTATCTATTGCATATTTATTATCTATCTAATCTAAAGTTATATCATCCTTCAGCCCAATGCTCCTAGCGTGCTGCAAGTGTTTGACCCTACACAGTCCCTTCGTAAGGGGATCTGTTGGGTTTTCTTCTGACGATACCCTCTTCACAACAAGGAGTCCTTCTTCTACCCGATGTCTAACAAAGTGGTATTTTCTGTCGATATGTCGAGATTTGCCATGATCTCTCAGTTCCTTGGTTAAGGAAAATACTCCTTCATTATCATAGAAAATTTATATTGGTTCCTTTATGGATGGCACAAATCCAAGGTCTCCAATGAAGCTCTTCAACCATATAGCCTACTTTGACGCTTCACTTGCCGCAATGTACTCTGATTCGTACGTTGAATCAACTACGGTCTCCTGCTTGGAACTTTTCCAAGTTACTGCTCCTCCATTAAGGGTAAAGACCCAGCTCGACTGCGATCGGTAATTATCCGGATCCATTTGAAAACTAGCATCACTGTACCCTCGTACCCTTAAGTCATCACTCCCACTGAGGACTAGAAACTATTCCTTGGTCCTTCATAGGTACTTAAGAATATTTTTAACTGCAATCCAATGAGCACTGCTAGGGTTCCCTTGATATCTGTTGCCCATGCTGAAAGCTAAGGTCACATTAGGGCGAGTACAAGTCATAGCGTACATGATAGAACCGATTTCGAAAGCGTAAGGTACTCGGCTCATATCAGCTATATCTGCCTCTGTACTCAGGCTCTTAGTCTTACTCAGCTTAGTATTGCTTTGGATTGACAACTCCCCTGTCACACCCCAAAACAGAGAACATTGGATACGTTCTGGGGCGGAGGACGTCATGTAAAGTATCACAACAATGTAAAGTAGTAAACAAGCAACAACATCAATGTCACACCCCAAAACCAAGAATAGCGGAAACGTTTTGGGGTGGAGGACGTCATGTAAAGTATCACAACATAGTAAATGTAAATAAGCAAACAACATCATCCATTGCATTAAATATAAAATTTTAATACAAGCGTGTTCCGTACAGTTTTAGACACCAAAAATATAATGTGAATCAAAATAATATGATGAGTCTTGAATGCGCTCCATCTTCTCAAAAGCTAGCATCGGTACCTGTCTACTGATGACCTGAGAATACAAGTTATTTTGAAAGAGTTTATCAGCATTAAGCTGGTGAATTCATAAGTATTTTAGTGTCGAGGTTTATTATCAAAACGTTTGAACCTGTCGCAAGTATGAGTTGTAAATGTATGTAAGTGTTTGTAAAAGTTTGAATCTCTCAGAAAAACCAATATTTTCTGTTAAAGTAGCCCTCTACCAAGGCTTAACTGTTTTGTATGCTCGTTTGATGTAAAAGTGTGTAATTTCCCAAGTGTAACTATCATTTAACAAAATATAGTTTGTACATTAAAGTTTAAGTGAGGATTAACACCAAAATGTAATGGGTAAATTATTGTAGTACGGTAGTTTTGTTTTATAGGAACTACTGCTGTACTAACTACCTTAAACCGGGTTTATATTAAGGTATCATGTGATAAATTGCACCATACTATCGACTGGTAACAACGACAACGTATAGTCGAAAAATAAGGTATGACGTTTGGCACCCGCAGACCTGTCGGTCCTGCTGTAGCTAGCAGCGAGGTGTAGGATAGTCAATCCAGTATAGATCTATACGCAAACTCACACTCTCCCTCCAAGAGACTCTGGCTACAACTCGGGTCATGACAATTAAGACATGCTCCCATACAGTGGATCACAATTGTTAACGTATTCGTGTATATGTAATATAATATTACTTGTTCTAGTATCGTTGTATATGTTCTCTTAGTAATAAGTATTGAGTCCTAAATGAACTGACTCGTTGATCTAGAAATTGTAGTAGTGTGATCCTGTGTTACCCCGATGGTAACTTACTAATGATGTGCTAATAAGTATGAATATGGAAGTACTTTTATGTCTATACATGTATATATGATATATAACTAATATTGAAACGACCCTCGGATGGTCACCCGAAATTCCACCAGACCACATCCAAATCGAGGAAAAGGAAATAGGACAGGTGGCTTTCCTAAGCCCTTTAAACATTATTTATACATCTATACATATATGGGCATGCAAATTTATAAGTAGTAAAACAAAGTTTACAATAAAGCATTTGATAAGTAAAAGAGTTTGTAAAACATTTTGAAGTAAAACAGTTTGAACAGTGATAAAATCATTGGTTTCCTAGTTATTAATCACATGTGATTAATGCAATCACATGTGATCGAAGCAATAACTATAAGTGTTTAACTTGTATCCCCCCCCATAAAGTATTTAAAACATTTAAAAGCATTTCAAAGGTTGAATAAAGGGGTATGAACTCACTTGGAAGCTTCAAGATAGCAAGATCGAAAACCGGGCAGAGTTTCGTCTCGAGAAACGGATTTTTCTCAGGATTCTCGAGAATCTCGGGAGTAAAATCGACTCTCGGGACTTGAGCAAAAAGACTAGAGCTTCGGGTTTGAACGGGCACAGAAATCGAGGCAAGATCGTGAGAGAAAGAGAGAAAATGAACAAATTTTTCGGAAAGGCTCGCATCCCTTTTATAGGGGTGCTGAACCGCCTCCGTACGCGGGGCGTACGGGCATACGCAGCGCGTACCCGTACGTCATCGCTTACATATTTCGGATGGGGCGGGTCGGATGGGACGGCGGGTCGGGTAGCTTCGCATAGAGCGACGTGGACGATTCGAGGCCGTGGCCTCGAGTACGCAGGGCGTACGAGGGTACGCGGCGCGTACCTCGGCCCTAGGCTGACTCCTCTTCGGATAATACCGAATTTTTAATAAAAATTATATCTAAATTATTTATCAAACTTCAAAAATTCATATCTCCTTCCTACGAACTCCGTTTTCGACGTTCTTTATATCACCGCGAAGGTGAGACTACGATCTACAACTTTCGTTTAGATTCCGTTGGCAAATTCCGAAATTATTTTTATTATTTATTTATTAAAATGACGTGATTAAGGAATTTCTTTAAAAATTCATAACTTCTTTATCTGACGTCGGTTTTTGCCAGACTTTTTACCGTTGAAATACCATTGTCGAGACCTTCGATTCTCGTTTAGGTCATTCCGGCCAAATGTCGCTCGATCTCCGTTTCGAGTTTTTAGCTGTCTGTTGCTAAGCTGAACTTGGAAAAATCATAACTTCAATATACGAAGTTGGATTTGGGCGTTCTTTTTACGTAATATCATGGTTTAATGATATTTAAACATAGAAGAATTTAAATAGAAACTTTTTGGACATTTTATTATCAAAGTTAATTTTATTAACTCAAAAATGTTTACAATACTTGACCTATTAGGCCATTACAAAGAGTTGAAATATCGGGTTGTCACATCATCCCCCCGTTAGAGGGAATTTCGTCCCGAAATTCAAGGTAAGAGAACACTCGTGGATTAGTGAAACAGATGTGGGTACTTGCGTTGCATCTGATCTTCGCGTTCCCATGTGAATTCAGGTCCCCGCTTAGCGTTCCAGCGAACCTGCACGATGGGTATGCGACTTTGTTTTGTTTGCTTGACCTCTCGGTCCATGATTTCTACTGGTTCTTCCACAAAATTGAGGCTCTCGTTGATCTCGATCTCGTCGAGTGGGATTACGAGAGTTTCGTCGGATAGACACTTTTTCAAGTTAGATACGTGGAATATAGAATGTACGTTACGAAGTGCGCCTGGTAGATCGAGTTTGTAAGCTACGGGGCTGACTCTTGCAAGAATCTCGAAAGGCCCTATGTACCTCGGATTAAGCTTCCCACGCTTGCCGAAGCGTATCAAGCCCTTCCAGGGTGAGACTTTGAGAAGGACTCGGTCTCCCACCTGAAATTCCAAAGCTTTCCTTCGTTTATCTGCGTAGCTCTTCTGTCGGTCTCTAGAGGCTTTCAATCGTTCACGGATCTGAACGATCTTCCCTGTCATTTCCCGGATGATTTCCGGATCGGTAAGAGTACTGTCGAAAGCTTGCCCCCTTGCTAGTTGGGTATCACCCACCTCAGCCCAGCACAGAGGGGATCTGCACTTTCGGCCGTAGAGGGCTTCAAATGGAGCAGCCTTGATGCTCGTGTGATAACTGTTATTATAGGAAAACTCGACAAGGGGTAAATGAGTATCCCATGCCTTCCCAAAGTCAATCACGCAGGCTCGCAACACATCTTCCAGTGTTTGGATGGTCCTCTCACTCTGTCCGTCGGTCTGCGGATGGTAGGCTGTGCTCATGTCTAGACTTGTTCCTAGGGAATGTTGTAGTGATTGCCAGAATCTTGAGGTGAACCTACTATCTCTATCGGAGATAATAGATATAGGCACACCATGTAGCCGTACGATTTCCCTAATGTATGTCCTAGTCAGTTTCTCCATCTTGTCGGTTTCTTTGATAGGCAGGAAGTGTGCAGACTTGGTTAATCTATCAACGATGACCCATATGGTGTCAAGTCCACCCGTTGCCTTGGGCAACTTGGTTATGAAATCCATAGTGATCCGCTCCCACTTCCATTCCGGGATCTATGGTTGTTGCAATAAACCAGAGGGCTTCTGGTACTCGACCTTAACCTTTGCGCAAGTAAGGCATTTACTCACGAAGGTTGCAATCTCTGCTTTCATATTAGGCCACCAGTATAGCTTTTTAAGATCCAGATACATCTTATCTGAACCTGGGTGGACGGAATACCGAGAGTTGTGCGCCTCGGTCATGACCAAGTCTCGGAAACCACCGTGTTTCGGTGTCAAGATCTGATCCATGAAATATAAGACTCCGTCACCCTTGGCTTCTAAATTCTTGTCTATTTCTCCGAGGGATTCACTTGTCACCTTTTCAGGTTTCATGGCTTTAAGTTGGGCCGCCTGAATTTGATTAGACAAGTGTGAATGGATGGTTATTGACAATGACTTGATTTTGCGACTAGAATATTCCTTCCGACTTAGGGCGTCTACTACTACGTTGGCTTTACCCGGATGATAACGAATATCGCATTCGTAATCACTGAGTAGCTCGACCCACCGTCGTTGTCTCATGTTGAGCTCCTTTTGATCGAAAATGTGTTGTAAACTCTTGTGGTCGGTAAAGATAGTGCTCTTCGTTCCATACAAGTAATTTCTCCAGATCTTCAGAGCAAACACCACTGCTCTTAGTTCAAGATCGTGGGTCGTGTAGTTAACCTCGTGTGTCTTCAACTGTCTCGAGGCATAGGAGATGACCTTACCTCGCTGCATCAGAACACACCCGAGCCCTTGGTTTGATGCATCGCAATACACTACGAAGTCTTCTATTCCTTCGGGAAGGGATAGTATTGGTGCGGTGCACAAGGCTCGTTTGAGTGTTTGGAACGCTCTTTCTTGTTTCTCTTCCCAGTCAAAGACCACGCCTTTCTGGGTTAGGGTTGTAAGAGGTTTCGCTATTCGAGAAAAGTTCTGAATGAATCTGCGGTAGTAGCCAGCGAGACCTAGAAATTGGCGAATTTCTGTAGGCGTCTTAGGTGCTGACCAGTTCTCAATGGCTTTAATTTTGGATGGGTCCACGTGGATTCCCTCTTCGCTTACCACGTGTCCTAAGAATTCGAATCTCCGGATCCAAAATTCACATTTCTTGAACTTCGCATAAAGCTTCTCTTTTCGTAATGTCTCTAAAACTTGTCGCAGGTGATCGCCATGCTCTTTCTTACTTCGGGAGTAGATCAAGATGTCGTCAATGAAAACGATGACGAACTGATCCAAATAAGGTCAGCATACTCTATTCATCAGATCCATGAAGACTGCTGGCGCATTGGTCAATCCGAATGGCATCACCACGAACTCGTAGTGTCCGTAACGAGTTCGGAAGGCTGTCTTTGGAATATCCTCCTCTAGTACTCGTAACTAGTGATATCCGGATCTCAGATCAATCTAGAAAAGTAGTTCGCCCCTTGTAGTTGGTCGAATAGATCATCTATGCGAGGCAGAGGGTAATGATTCTTGACTGTTAGTTTGTTGAGTTCTCTGTAGTCAATACACATACGGAATGATCCGTCATTCTTCTTAACGAACAAGACCGGTGCTCCCCAAGGTGAGAAGCTTGGTCTTATGAAGCCCTTGCTGAGCAGTTCATTAAGTTGACTAGAGAGTTCCTGCATCTCAGCTGGTGCTAAACGGTAGGGCGACTTGGCTACTGGGGTAGCTCCTGGGACTAAGTCGATTCTGAACTCGACCTGTCGTTGCGGAGGTAACCCGGGTAGTTCTTCTGGGAAAATGTCGGGGAAGTCGCTCACTACAGGGATGTTCTTTAGTTCTTTCGTTTCGAGGCTCGTGTCGACGACGTGAGCAAGGAATGCATGGTATTCCTTATGTAGATACTTCTGTGCTTGAATACTTGATATGATGCGAAGACTTGCACCGGGTTTGTCGCCATAGACTATAAGAGTTTCGTTAGACGGAAGGTTTAGACGGACTGCTTTCTCGTAGCACATGATGTCGGCGCGGTGAAGGCTTAACCAATCCATGCCAACGATAACGTCGAAACTTTTTATTAAGACTGGCATGAGGTCGATTGGGAATGAATGGTTATCTAGAGTTAGGGTACAACCTAAGTATATGCTACTCGTACTTTCAGTTTTTCCATTAGCCATTTCTACTGTGAATAGTTCTTTGAGTGCGTGCGGTGGTTGATTAAGCATGCGAGTAAATTTATGGTTTACGAAGCTTCACTCCGCTCCACTATCGAATAGAATGCATGCATAGGAGTCATCGAGAAGGAACGTACCACTCACCACTGTCGAGTCAGCAACTGCTTCCCCGTGGCCTATCGCTAGTACCCTCCCTGCTCCGCCAGCATTTTTCGCCTTGGGGCAGTCCCTCTTATAGTGGCCTGTTTCGCCACATCCATAGCAGGTCGGGCTCGCGCTAGAGCCGGGGACTTGGGTGATCGGTCTCGCCGGAGATTTACAGAAACGAACTCTGTGTCCTCTCCTGTGGTAGTTAGAGCACTGCATTTCATGGCAGGGGCCATTGTGGTGGTAGTTGCATTTGTTGCACTTGGGCGAACTTCCAGCATACCCACCCACCGGAGTAGTAGTAGCAGCAGCAGGGGTTATTGCGGCATGTATTGCCACAATTTTCTGCTTTTTGGCAGCCTGTTTCTTCTTCTTTTCATCCCAGAATTTCCGCTTAGTATCAGCGGGTTTGGAGAGTTCCAGGATGGCTAGGGTGGTTGTGGTTGCAGGGGTTTTGACTCCATGGTCGATGAGTCGTTGTGCCAATCGTTTGGCACTGTCGAAGGTACCGGGGTTTGATGCTAGAACATTCCCCTGATACGGAGGCACAAGCCCCCATATGTACCTTTCGATCTTTTTCCCTTCAGTGGGAACCATATTAGGGCAGAGGGCCACCAGTTCGCTGAACCTGGCGGTATAAGCAACAATATTGGTGCCCTTCATGGTCAGGCTCCAAAGCTCCTGCTCTAGTTTCTGGATCTCGCCCCTCGGGCAGTATTCCTCAATCATGAGGTCTTTCATCGTTTCCCAGCCTATGTCGTTGGCTACGACGAGAGTTAGAGATTTAACATGGCCGTTCCACCACGTCAGGGCCTTTCCTTCAAAGGTGCATGCGGCATATTTCACTTTACTCGCAGCAGGGCATGAACATATTTCGAAGACTGCTTCAGTCTTCTCGAACCATTGCGAGAGGGCAATGACTCCACCGGTCCCATGAAAGGACTTCGGCTTGCAGTTGGTGAAATCCTTGTAAGGGCACTCTCTCGAGCGCACAGGGGTTTCAACCGGGATTGATTCCATAGGGGTTCCACCTCTGCTGGTATCAGAAGAGTGATACTGTGCCATGGCAGTTGTCACTGCTGCAGCTACGGCAACATTTAGGGCTACTGTATCGATGACCGGAGGTGGAGGAGGTGGTGGTGCAGGATTATTCCTGGGAGATTTGCGAGGAGGTATCTTTCAGCTATAAGTTTATAAAGGTAAGAAAATTGGTAAGAATCATTTTGTAAGCAACGTGAGAGTGATTCATGGACTAACTAACCATAGCCCAACAGTTGAATGAGTGTTTGAAATCACAACAAGAAATATTAGTTGGAAAACACAAGTGTATAGATTTTTCCCACAATTTAGATAGATTTCAATAATACTGGTATTACTGATGTAGTAAGTTCAAGGAAAAATCTACCTAACAGTAGGTCTTACATCATACCATATAGAAAAGTTTGACAGTTCTTAGATTCCTAATTAGAGTACTGAAAGTTAGGAATATTTTACAGACAACTGCTACTTAGAGCACAGATGTTAAAGGCTAATCCTTAACCCAAAAGATAATGATGTACTAGACATCATCTAACGGCGATGAGTATTCCTCGGGAGAACCCTGAGGTCTCTCATTTGACGGACCACCTCTTGAAGGTGTTGCTCATGAGCACTTTGACGAGCTCGGAGTTCCATGACTTCAGCTTGAGAGGCAACCAAATGTTGCTGTAGGGTTTCATTTGTTCTCCGGGTCCGTTCCATGTCTTCTTCAAGACGGCGGATGCGGACTGTGTTGACACTTGAGTTGGCATCAATCTCCATGACCCGGTCGATGGCTGCTCGACCTTGCTCGACATTACGAGCTATTCTGCGGATAATGACAGGCAGGGCTCGGTCAGCAGAGCCACCATTGATGACGTTGTAAAAGCTTCGGTCCCCAAAGTATGGTAAGGGTTGACCCTATTCATCACTCCAACGATTCAAGTTGTTTGCCCATAAGGGAGTAGGACCTGGAAAAGCTGGTCGAGGGTTGTTGTTTGGGGGTTGACCTACTGGAGGTAGGTTGTTGACTTCGGGCTCAGAGTCCGACCCATCCGTGAAGCCTTCAGCTTGATGATCATCCAACGGAATTTGGTGTTCATCGTCAGACTCTGCTTCGAGCCTTCCTATGTTGCCTTCATTTGGAAAGTACGGGTCATCGTGATGGAATCCAGCCATTTAAATCTACGCGAGAAGAGAGGTATAAAGATATAGTATGTATGTAGTTAATAGCACAAAATACACCTATAGTATTTTAAGTTTAAGTTCCACTGATCTTTTTGTGGCATCGTTGGTAAGTTTTTAGACTTGTTAACACATCACAACTATTCTAGGGCATATGCTAATCACTCCTCGGACCAGCATAGTTGATCAGGCTATGCCATTCCCAGGACTGACCATACATCCCCTAGCTTACCTATGATATTTAACAATCGTAATACTCTTGTTCTTGTCGTTGTGACACAGGTTTTAGTATGAATGCAGACTAGTATACTTAATTAACAATTTTAGTATTTAAAGTATAGACTCTTGGTCAAAGTGTTTTAATCCCAAATGGGTTTATAGTTTAGTATATCTTTTATGGGTTGATATACTTGCTTCACTATAAACAATGCTCTGATACCAATCTGTCACACCCCAAAAGCAAGAATGGCGGAAACGTTCTGGGGCGGAGGACGTCATGTAAAGCATCACAACACAGTAAATGTAAATAAGCAAACAACATCATCCATTGCATTAAATATAAAATTTTAATACAAGCGTGTTCCGTACAGTTTTAGACACCAAAAATATAATGTGAATCAAAATAATATGATGAGTCTTGAATGCGCTCCATCTTCTCAAAAGCTAGCATCGGTACCTGTCTACTGATGACCTGAGAATACAAGTTATTTTGAAAGAGTTTATCAGCATTAAGCTGGTGAATTCATAAGTATTTTAGTGTCGAGGTTTATTATCAAAATGTTTGAACCTGTCGCAAGTATGAGTTGTAAATGTATGTAAGTATTTGTAAAAGTTTGAATCTCTTAGAAAAACCTATATTTTCTGTTAAAGTAGCCCTCTACCAAGGCTTAACTGTTTTGTATGCTCGTTTGATGTAAAAGTGTGTAATTTCCCAAGTGTAACTATCATTTAACAAAATATAGTTTGTATATTAAAGTTTAAGTGAGGATTAACACCAAAATGTAATGGGTAAATTATTGTAGTACGGTAGTTTTGTTTTATAGGAACTACTGTTGTACTAACTACCTTAAACCGGGTTTATATTAAGGTATCATGTGATAAATTGCACCATACTATCGACTGGTAACAACGACAACGTATAGTAGAAAAATAAGGTATGACGTTTCGCACCCGCAGACCTGTCAGTCCCGCTATAGCTAGCAGCGAGGTGTAGGATAGTCAATCCAGTACAGATCTATACGCAAACTCACGCTCTCCCTCCATGAGACTCTAGCTACAACTCGGGTCATGACAATTAAGACATGCTCCCATACAGTGGATCACAATTGTTAACGTATTCGTGTATATGTAATATAATATTACTTGTTCTAGTATCGTTGTATATGTTCTCTTAGTAATAAGTATTGACTCCTAAATGAACTGACTCGTTGATCTAGAAATTATAGTAGTGTGATCCTGTGTTACCCCGATGGTAACTTACTAATGATGTGCTAATAAGTATGAATATGGAAGTACTTTTATGTCTATACATGTATATATGATATATAACTAATATTGAAACGACCCTCGGATGGTCACCCGAAATTCCACCAGACCACATCCAAATCGAGGAAAAGGAAATAGGACAGGTGGCTTTCCTAAGCCCTTTAAACATTATTTATACATTTATACATATATGGGCATGCAAATTTATAAGTAGTAAAACAAAGTTTACAATAAAGAATTTGATAAGTAAAAGAGTTTGTAAAACATTTTGAAGTAAAACAGTTTGAACAGTGATAAAATCATTGGTTTCCTAATTATTAATCACATGTGATTAATGCAATCACATGTGATCGAAGCAATAACTATAAGTGTTTAACTTGTATCCCCCCCATAAAGTATTTAAAACATTAAAAAGCATTTCAAAGGTTGAATAAAGGGGTATGAACTCACTTGGAAGCTTGAAGATAGCGAGATCGAAAACCGGGCAGAGTTTCGTCTCGGGAAACAGATTTTTCTCGGGATTCTCGGGAATCTCGGGAGTAAAATCGACTCTCAGGACTTGAGCAAAAAGACCTGAGCTTCGGGTTTGAGCGGGCACGGAAATCGATGCAAGATCGTGAGAGAAAGAGAGAAAATGAACAAATTTTTCGGAAAGGCTCGCATACCTTTTATAGGGATGCTGAACCGCCTCCGTA
This sequence comes from Lactuca saligna, assembly GCF_052625555.1. Classification (NCBI taxonomy): domain Eukaryota; kingdom Viridiplantae; phylum Streptophyta; class Magnoliopsida; order Asterales; family Asteraceae; genus Lactuca; species Lactuca saligna. Next base: position 93,605,175 of record NC_136418.1, read on the forward strand.
AACGGGGCATACGGGCGTACGCAGCGCGTACCCGTACGTCATCGCTTACGTATTTCGGATGGAGCGGGTCGGATGGGACGACGGGTCGGGTAGCTTCGCATAGGGCGACGTGGACGATCCGAGGCCGTGGCCTCGAGTACGCAGGGCGTACGAGGGTACGCGGCGCGTACCTCGGCCCTAGGCTGACTCCTCTTCGGATAATACCGAATTTTTAATAAAAATTATATATAAATTATGTATCAAACTTCAAAAATTCATATCTCCTTCATACGAACTCCGTTTTCGACGTTCTTTATATCTCCACGAAGGTGAGACTACGATCTACAACTTTTGTATAGATTCCATTGGCAAATTCTGAAATTATTTTTATTATTTATTTATTAAAATGATGTGATTAAGGAATTTCTTTAAAAATTCATAACTTCTTTATCTGACGGCGGTTTTTGCCAGACTTTTTACCGTTGAAATACCATTGTCGAGACCTTCGATTCTCGTTTAGGTCATTCCAGCCAAATGTCGCTCGATCTCCGTTTCGAGTTTTTAGCTGTCTGTTGCTAAGCTGAACTTGGAAAAATCATAACTTCAATATACGAAGTCGGATATGGGCGTTCTTTTTACGTACGATCATGGTTTATTGATATTTAAACATAGAAGAATTTAAATAGAAACTTTTTGGACATTTTATTATCAAAGTTAATTTTATTAACTCAAAAATGTTTACAATACTTGACCTATTAGGCCATTACAAAGAGTTGAAACATCGGGTTGTCACAATCAACCATTGCATTAATACTATAATTTTAAATACAAGTGTGTTATATCAAAGTAATAAACACCATAATGAATAATCAAAATAAAAGGCGAGTCTTGCATCGGTGAAGGGCCAACTGGGTTGCGGATGTTGTGGCAAGTGCAACAGGATGCACGATGTAGTTCTAGTTTCAATATGGTGACTCTACGGGGCAGACATATTGGCAGTTCTAGTGCAGGGAGGGCTCGGGCTCAGGACCTAGAGTTGGGCAATTGGATGAGCAGATGAAGGAGTGCATTTCATCTGATATTACGCGTTACATTCTTTAGGAGACTCCTATGATCTTTGGTACGGTTAAGGAGGGAATTATAGAGATTTTGGATGATCGGTTGAGCTCGATTCATTTTGAGATGGTGGCCTTGATGGGAGCACATTCTTTGACCTTTAGGGAGTTCTGGGCATGTGGAGCTCCAAACTATCATGTGGCGAATGAATGGATAGTGAGCAGGATGTGGTTAGCGGATGTTGTTAACGCCTTCCATACCAGTAGTTTCCCCGAGGAGGCAAACGTCAGACTTGTTTCTTGACTTCTGAAAAACAGGTCACGAGATTGGTGGGGGGAGGTGGGACGTGTTTTTGGTGACCAGGCTATTGATATGATGAAATGGGATGATTTTGCGACCGGGATCAGGGTTGAGTTTGCACCGGTGATTGAGCTGCAGCAGTTGGCACGAGAGTTTCAAGATCTCCATCATATGTGGCGGATGAGGAGATGAAGAAGGCGAGGTATCACGAGATGTTGAGGAGCAATATTCAGCGGTTTATGATCCGATCCAGTTCAAGGCACTAGATGATATGATAGCGAGGGCTAGGGAGAAGGAGATTAATTTCAAGATGGAGAGGAAGAGGAAGCCGGATGAGGCTCCTGTATCATGGGGTTCAAGAAAGAGATTTTGTGACCGGGTTCAGGGTTGAGTTTGCACCTGTGAAGGGCCAACAGGGTTGGGGCTGTTGTGGCTAGTGCAATAGGATGCACAATGTATTGTGCAGGGTGGGTGGTTCTGGTTGCTTCAAGTGTGGCCGGACGGGTCATATTAGTATGGATTGCACTGCTACCACCACCACCCTGGTATCTGATCTAATTTTCTTCCATTGCAGCTAGGAGGGGCCACAAGAAGGCCCATTGTCTGAATTTGCTTGCAGAAGGACCAGTGTCAGCACCGGCTCCTGTAACTCTTCGGATTACTGACAGCCGCCACGTTAAGATGGATGCGCCTTTGGTGAGCAGCAGGGCTTTCCAGTTGACGGCCGAGGAGGCTTGCGTGGCATTAGATGTGGTGACGGGTAAGTATATTCTCCTTATCTTTTAATTATATTGAATTGCTACTTATATTTATGTGTTTTATTTTAGGACCGTTCCTCATGAACGATATTTCTGTTTTGGTGTTGTTTGATTCAGTGGCTACCCAATCCTTTGTATCGCTTGCGGTTCTCAACTTGGGTCCTAGCTAATGTCATAAAATAGAATCGTTAGAACTTTCCTAATACATGAGCATATGGAGCATGCTCGAAACATCAAGTTAAATGGTCTATACATGGAAATAATTTCTCTAGGAAGAAGAGAACCATCTTATCTTAGAACTGTATGTGAGACGTAGAGTCCAATGAGGAGCTGTCTTATGCATGTCCTACATATGGTGGATGGGGCATTTTATTTATATGGCTAGAGGAACAGAAAACGAGCAGATAAGAAAAGGGGACAATGAAAGAAAATGGAGACCAATTAAGCATGCTCTTGTGCATTCTCTCATTGGATGGGGATATAACTTGGTTATCAAATGAAAACGAATTTACATAAATGGTCCCTATGGTTTACCAAAAATCACAATCTCTGTCCATAGCAAAATCCCCCGAAAATCCATAGCAACATCCCTTGGAAATTACCACCAAATGAAAAAGGGGTTGTTAATTAGCAAATAGCAATATATGTATTTGAGTTAATTACTAATTGTTTGAGTTATATTTTTATTTTTACATACCCAGTAAGCGATTCAGTCTTTCAATTAAAAATAAATCATCATAAAAACTTTGAAAATCGTCCTAGTCTTTTTCAAGAACTTTATAATCTAAAAAGTCTTTTAAATTATGGGGTATTGTTGTAATTATATCTTTAAAGTAAATTGTAAAAAATTATATGAAATCTTATCCTTCCTAATTTGTACATCTTACGAAATGATAGACCATAATCATTTAGTTTTATTTCTATAGTTATAAAATATCTAATTAATGTAATACAAATTATTACCCATCATTTTTAACTACACTCTGGACGAGGGGTAGGATACCTACTCTTATCAGTACAATAGTCATATGTCATATACTTTTTTCTTACATTTTCTAATGATTTCAGTTGTTGGGGGTTCAATTGCCAATATTTTTTATTGTTCCACCAATACTTTTGAGAAGCACAATCCTTATTAGGACTATTCGGCATCGAGATGCACCCATCAATGTTAAAATCTTGGAAATTGACGTGGAATGGTGCATTTGAATAATTAACCTTCGTTTTTCCACCATCAGTAGCCCAACTTGATCCATCCCAGAAGCTCGTAATCACTTGCAATGTATGATTAGGGTACCCAACACCTCTAATTATGTTGTTCTTATATACTCTTATTGGTGTGTCATCTACAAAGAACCTGAAATGAATATAAAATGTAACCATTAGTAAATATATTGGTTTATAAAATGGTTGGTTTTCTTTTCTTGATCATTGGAAACAATCAAGCTAACAAAACCTTTAAATTTCGATATCTATATGATGTATGTAATTTCCAATAAAAGAGGATACACGCGTACACAACTTGATGGTCGTTCCATAGCAATTTGTAGTAATGGAAATCCGGCCGATTTCCCAGGAACTCAAAGTCCATTTCTTCGTGAACAGTTGTATTTAGAAATAACTACATTAACTCAAAATAATGAGAAGCATACTATCATATGCATAAATCATTGATCTTTAAGGGTTGTTAGGTTAAGTTTTTACTCATTTATGGTTTTAATCATATTACAAGTGAAAAATAATTTTTATGGTTATGATTTTGAATAGTTATAGACATTTTAAAGTTTCACCACATGTTTTTTTTTACCATAAGGCTTGGATTAGTTTCATATTCTCACTTTATTCTATTTATCATGTGAACCTTCTTTATATATATATATATATATATATATATATATATATATATATATATATATATATATATATAAAGGAGGTCATTCTAAATCAGGTGGTTAAAGATATTTGGTTTTCTCAAACCATATTGATTTTAAACCTACATGACATTTTATATTCCTTGATTAAAAATATTTATAATATTTATAAATTTCCAATAATGGGTTGTATTCTCTCATTATAGATGTGGCTATATTAGTACATATTTCTTACAAAAATTCGTCATGAAGTTATTGTGATTCAAAAAGCTTTCTTATAGTTCAAGTATTTTTGGTTAAAATATTAGTAATATTTCTCACAAAAAACTTTTATGTAGTTCCAAATATGAAGAGTTGAAGAAATGGTTTATGTCGCAATAATGATGTGATTAGCTTTAAACCCTAAAACTGTCATCTTGATTTGCAAAATAAATCCGAGCATTTGAAGGGATTATAATGTCCAAGAGTTTAGGCATTGTAAAGAGCTCGAGAAATCAACTAGAATTGTGAAAAAGGGTAAAATCGGAGAAGAAAGTTTGTGAAGATTTTCGGTATTTTGTTTGTAATTAAGGTATGTTCTTTGATTTAAGCTCGATTTGGTTGGTTGAGTAAGCTTATATACAAGCCTTACAAGTTTTAGTTACACTTCATGTGTCTGTTTTGGCCGATAGTCGTTAATTTGACTATATATATATATATATATATATATATATATATATATATATATATATATATAAAATTGTTTATCAAGGTTTTGATGAAAATCAAACTGCAGTTTTTATGAAGAATAGTCGAGACTCGAGTTAGAAAATATTTGAGTCTTTTTCTTTTTGGTGGGTTGTAGAAAATTAAGTTAAAAACAAAAGGGAAATAGTAAAGTATATCAAATAGCATATAGGGATGTAAGATGTGTTGAGTGGCTTGGTAATATTTTTTAACAAATTAGAATTTACGAGGTTTGATAATTCGTAGATTTCTATAAATCATCCATTTCAATTCATCCCCTATATAACTATTTTTTTTGAAAGCTAAAGTTACATAAACGGTCCGTAAACCGTTAATACTTTGAAAATTTAAATTTCATTCAAACATGTTAACGAAAATAAGTATTTCAAAAACAATGGTTCATGCAAATTTTACTAAAGTGCTAGTTATTATTGTTATTGTTAAAATCAATATTTTTGTATCCAACGTTCAACTGTTTTAGTATTATTTTTAAGAGTGAAATTTTATTAATTTGAAAATGTTAATATAACGAAGTATAGTACTTCTACTAACATTATTAGGAACGTTTTAATTAATGTAAATGGATGATTATTATTGTTCGACTGAACGCAACATATGGATATTGGAATCAAAACAATCACATATGATGTTTTCTAGGATGTTGCTTTAGAAAATTTGTTTGGTGGAATATAGGGTGCAAGTTAACAACAAAGCATCGGTTACATTGTGAGTTTTTTTTTTCGTGTTCTATAGTTGGTTGCACATAAATATTTATCATATGTTTATTATGTGGTTTTTATTTATTTATTAACAGTATGTTTTATGATAAGTATAGTTGCATGCAAATGTTATTTTTGATTTGTTATCAACCGTGCTTTTTTGGATGACATATTTATTGGAAACAGGTGCTTTTTTGGATGACGAATGTGTGTGATCAGTGGGGATGAGAATGGAGAATGATACCAATTTTCTTGCATATTTTAAATTCTTGAGTACAATTGATAGGTTGTACCAAGGGGAAGGGAAACGAGTCACTAGTTCTTTTATCGATAATTAATCATTACCTTAAATTATGTCATCGGATGATATATTTTGTTGTATAATTTACTGAAGATATGTGATAAAACTATTTGTTTAAGTGATGAACATGTATCTGCAATACGAACTCACTAGGTCATAGGTTTACCAATTAGAATCTTTAAATGTACGCAACACAAAAAATAATGTAGCAAGTGGCCGCGGGAAGGAGAAGGATAATGCTCAGAATAAAAGGAGACGACGAGTTTTGAGGAAGACGTAACACACCAAGTGTTTATTTTAATTTTATTTGTTTTCGCTATTATTATTAATAATGATATTAGTATTTGGATTTTTGGATATTAGAGGTTATTGAAGCTATGTTAAGATAATATGTTCATTTAAAATTTATGGCATTACAAATGGTAATTGTAATATGATTTTTTTCCCTTCAAGCAAAACAAGTGAAGTTTTTCTATTGTTTCTTTATACTCTTTTTCTCATGTAATCTTTATACGTGATTTATATGTATTAATAAATCTTGAATGTGACGCTCCAAACATCAATATTTTGCTTCGAACATCTTTATAAATCTTATTTGTCAAGAAAAACATTTTGATTGCAGGTTAGTAAACAATTGTCATGAAGTTTTTATGGTTGAATGGTGTCAAAGGAAAAAAGAAAAGTAAAAAAACGAATATAATTTTTTTTACCAGAGTAGACGAACGAAAGTTTATTTCTTTGGATTCAAATGTATATTTATGTAATCGCTTTTTTATGTATATTGAATCATCCAATTTCTTATTTATTTAATTGTAGTTTTTCTATTTTGATTATATTTAGTTTCCATTATTTTTTTGTTGGGTTATCCTTTAAAACATATTTACAAGACAACATTTAAAAGATAACATCATTTTTAACATTATATATATATATATATATATATATATATATATATATATATATATATATATATATATATATCTAATTATGATTGACTTATCGTGATATATTATTCATATGAAAGTGTTTTTTTTTCAACTTACTACGACACAAATTACATATAACATTTGTGAAAATATAGATTATATGTGATTTGTTAAATGTATATATCCACCTAAGTATGTTATAAAATTAGAAATAAATATCTTTAGGTTTAAAATTTTACAGGATTAAAATGTTGCATCAAACGAATTATTTGTATGTGAAATAATAATAATGATAATAATAATAATAATAATAATAATAATAATAATAATAATAATAATAATAATAATATATTTCCAAGCACTACATTCATTTGAAACTCACACTAAAACCTTAGAGTTTTGTAACTTATATATATTTATTAGTCATAACTCAAGAGTTTTAACTTATGATTATTAATTAGTAATAAATAATAACTTTTTGTTTTCCTTTCATGAAACTCTCACAAAAAATCAAGAATTTCCATTAATAGTTTTCAACCTATAGTTATTAATTAGTAATTACTAATAACTTTTTTTCCTTTTGTTTATAACATTGTAAAGTTTTGCTCAATAAAAAGATTTATGTTTTTAAAGATATTTGTGATTCAAATATGAAGAGCTAATACATAGGTTATAATAGACGTTTTAGTGTTTTATGTTATTAAAGATTGTGGTGTTTATTTTTCTTTTGTTATTCTTAGTTTCTTAATATAAATTTACAGTGGATGTTTGAGTATTTTTAAGCTACTAAAAGTTTTAATGCTTATTTTTCATACATTTGTGTTATTCATTATATATAGATCATCATACTTTTGAAATATAATTTACATAATTTTGAATGGGTTATAAAATTATCAAATAGTGGTATACGTCGCAATGACTTAAAAGTTATAACTATAATGTTTAATAAAACTAATTGTTAACTATAAGTTTGTTTTACACATAACATTAGGTTTCAACATAGAAATATTAAATTATAATTTGGTAAATGTTTTTCTTTTAATTATTCAATTGTATTCTTGTACGTTTTTCGCCTAGTACCTTATAAAGGAAGGCATTCAAACTCATGTGATTAGATAAAATTTACTTTATTAAACTATATTGATTTGAAACCTAAATTACCTTGTACATTAGTTAATTAATAGCATTTAAATTTCCATTAACTTTTTATATTTTCTACTTTTATATATATATATATATATATATATATATATATATATATATATATATATATTAGTACTTTTTTCTCACAAAAAAGATTCATGTGATTGAAGGATTTGCAATTTACGTATTGCATTATAGTTTTTTTCTTGGACTAATATATATATATATATATATATATATATATATATATATATATATATATATATATATATATGTGTGTGTGTGTTTTTATGTATATATACTCATAATATATTGATTTCAAACCCATCTCTTTTCAACTTCCAACATTGTTTAACTTATTATATAAAATATTATCATTAATATGGTAGATTATTTGAAATATTATTCTAATATACTTAGTTGGTTTGCTTAAATATGGTTTAAATACAATGTTTATATAGAAATTTTAAATTATCAATACAATATATTTAATTTATTAATTTAAATACATATAAAATTTAAAATCAAAACCTAGATCTCAAATAAACTTAAAGTACAATCAATTTTTTTAAATAGTTAAAATGTTTTAATCGTGTTGAATACAAACATCAATCAAATTATCAAATCCATTAAAATACTATCAGTAAACTATTTCTTTTATAATAATAATTAAAATGAAACATAAATTTATTTATATCTATATCTATTATCAAAATTAGAAATGGTCATATAAGTAAAATTTTAAACTAATCAATCATAAAAGTTATTAAAAATAACACTAAATCAAAAATCATATTCTGATTTATTTATGTGCAAGCAATGGGTAGAGACCATTGAGTACTATTGTTCAAAAGAATTTTGATTATATACAAAGTTAGTTGAATAATTATTACGTCAGTGTTTATGTAAATAACATAACCATTTTAAACAATATTTTTTAATTTGCGCAACGGAAGGACATTCATCTATTATATTACAAAAGGGGCCATCCAAACTCGTGTGGTTAGAGAAAAATTGTTATTTCAAACCGTATAGATTTGAAAGCAATACATTTTAATATTCCCAAATTTATTGTCAGTTACTACAATAATTATAAATTACTAATATTTTTTTGTATTCCTACTTATGTATATATTGCATTACTATAAAAATGATCAATCATTTTAGTAAACACTCCATACACAAATCACATACAAAATTTAGATATTGGTTATATTATTGTGTTGAACATGAAATTATGTTTTTCTATTCGAGTTTTGTGATGAAAATAAAGTTTTATCTAAAATTTATAGGTTAATTATATATATATATATATATATATATATATATATATATATATATATATATATATTAATCATATTATTTTAATCATGTGCAACGTATTGGTATAAGTCTAGTGTGTGTGTATATATATATATATATATATATATATATATATATATATATATATATATAAAAGCATGTTATATTAAGACACACAAGTATTGTGTAACCGTGTGCCAAGTGCTATATGAGAATGATTCGGTTACACATTCTCGTTATTATTCTTTTATTCTTGTTCTCACGCATTTTCCTTTGTAAAGATTATATTAACAAATATTATTATAACAAAATTAGAATTATAAAAAGCCATCATAAAAAGATCGTACTATCCTTATAAATGATTTAATTTTTTAAACTAATTGATTTTTCATATTTTCATTACCTTGCAAGATTATTTTCTTATTAAATTCTTGTTAAATATCAATTATCATATGGCCACACAATATTTGTTGTTCAAGCAATAACATATCTGTATAGGGTTAGGTTTATATATATATATATATATATATATATATATATATATATATATATATATATATATATATATATATATATAACTATGAAGACAAGTTTAAAGCATTTGTACATACATAAAATGCAGTAACAATACCACCGGAATCTCTAGCCGGTAGCTTAATCTTCATTTGAAAGCATCCCGATCCAAAGTATAATTTTGACCCAAATCCAGCACCTACAAATAAATTTATAAGTACATGTTACAAGTGTAGATATGAGTAAAAGTGTAGATATACATGTGTATTCTTTAGGCCAATGATTTAACTGTATGACATTTTCATGTGAATTTGAATAGATTCACATATGAAAGAAATTTGTCGCTCACCTATGAATGACTACAGTGAAAGTGTAAAAGTTGGATGGAGTGATCATTCACTTGTTAATGACCACATTGATTAAATTTATTATGTTTATGTATCGATATAAATGTGTATTTATAGATCATGGAATTTATGTATTTTGGTATATTTATTTTTTCCGATAAAAATAAAGCTCTAAAAAGTAGAAAAAAAATACATAAATAAAAGGATTAACAATATTTTAGGAAATGTAAATTTGTTGCGTCGAAGTCGAAGTGTTCGTGGTTCGTGACTTATCTATTCTAACGACATATGGTCTTACAATTTTCTTAACATCTAAAAAAATTGTCATATCTACGATTAACCTTAACTTTTTAGTCAAAAAGACTTGATCGATTGGTACGTAACATAGAAAACAAGTCATCTTAAAAAGAATTCTCAAAATTGTGAGAAAAGTAAAGAACTCCATCATAATCCTTGAATCAAATTCATCTATATAGTAACAAAATAATGGATCCTACTAAACAAACTCATCAAATTAATATTTCGAAAAGTGATGGAGTTTATTTATCATATATATATATATATATATATATATATATATATATATATATATATATATATATATATATATATATATATATATATATATATGATTCTCTTTTGAATATTTGATAACCAGAATAATATGGTTATGTAAACTTATTATTATTTTTGTTAGTGATAAAACAAATTTAATATAAAATCTAAATAATTACTTTGAGAAAACAAGTAAAGATTATTCATTCAGAAAACAAAATATATGAATTAGTAGAAAACCTGAGGATTTATCCAATGTCAACTGAACTTCTTGCCTTTGATTAAGAAGTTGAACATGCTGATTTCCCCAAATTATCTTATAATTTTCATCAAATCTAGCATTTTGAGTTGCATCACTAACTCTAAGCAAGAAAATTACTTCAGACAAAATGACCATCATCTTCGTTATAATCCATAGATGAAGATCCATTTGATCGTTGCAAAAAAATTGTGATTATTGCTAAAAATTAACCCGGACAAATTAAGTTGCTTGTGTGTAGGTATAAATAGAATGTACAAAGAAATCCAACAAATCAATACATGCTTGTGTGTAGGTATTAAAATTCGAATGGGAATATTTATACATGATATTCTTTTTGCATTTTCTACAAGATATTTGGTTTTAATATCCTCATGCCCACAATCCATAATATAACTAGTTAATATAAATTAGTTTATATAAATATTTAAAAGTTGTACATAAAATCATTTGTTTAATTATAAATTTATATAACATTGACCTATAAATATTTAATTAAAATATGTTTCACATATGTATAAATAATCATATTGTTTATATTGTTTTTAGAAGTGACACTAATATTAAATAGTTATAAATACCAAATATATTTTTTCTAATCCATTTTCTTGACATGGCCCTGAGATTAATTAACACATGCGTTTTCATTTGTTTCAGTCAATAAAATTATTTATTACCCATTTTCTTTAACATGTCTCATTTCATTTTATTCTTCATTTTAATACCAAACTTGTTTATTTTGAGTATGTAAAAATAGGTTCCCATTTCGCCCATCTAGTAATCCGCGGTGCAATAATAGGGGAGAAGATTTACAAGTAGCCCATAAGGTAGTGAGTTACAGGTAACCCATAACGTAGTTGATGTGCTAAAAATTCAACTCAGTCCACATCTAAGAGTTCACTCCCAACCAATGAATGAGTGTCAAAAACCATCTAATAACCCACACAAGGTAAACCTTAAACCTACCTTCTAAAAATAGAAATTTAACCAAAAGTCAACCCATACCAAAAGTTAACGTTCAAAGTCAAAGTCAACAACCAATATTGTCCAACATTAAGTCTTATATTGTGACCGGCCCTTGGTTACGTCGTGAGAGCACACTCCACCTGATTCTAACTCAACCAATATCAAAAATGGTTTGTTGAATTTAACATGTTTTATTTGGAAATGATCTTGTGAAAATAAAACTAGTGACTATTGATAAATTCTGTTACGACATATTATTTCGAACTAAAAACGGTTCGTGATATCTAACAAATAACGTCATTCAAACGCAAAATTTAATTATTATTTCAACACGTCTACGGTTTATGAGTAATTAAAATTCTATATTCAAACTTCTACCTAATACTTGTGATGGATCGAAATTTGAAAATTATACGAACCAAAACAACGGAACATGGTTAGCAATATTTCTCAAGCAGCTAAATATCACAAAATTATATCTTGTTCAATCAACCTATATTTAATTTATGAAAATATAAAATAGATTATTATGAGGCATAATTAAAATGTACCTAAATGTTTATAAATAAAAAAACTCAAATATAAACATTTAATTTCCAATACATAAAAATTACAATGCTATTATATATATATATATATATATATATATATATATATACACACGATGTGAGCACATCAAATGTTACCAAAGATTAGTTCTTATCCTCCTTCATCTTCTCTTATAAATCTCGAGCTCTCCTCATTCTCATCTCTTCCTTCCTTTTTCCAAAAAAAAACTTTCTCAAGAAAAGCTCTCAAACATCATTATTTTTCATCCCCACACACCCCTTCGAAACCCACTAAAACTGAGAGCAAGAAGAAGGTTGTTGCCCCTCGATTTTCAACCACCATTTCATCCCTTTGGACATTCCTTTTGCTTGGTATTTTCACCTCAAATCACCTCTGAAGTTAGTGTTTTTTAGGCTCCAAAGTAGGTACTCAGAATAGTAGCTAAACCACTCTTTTTCTGGCTTCTTTGTTGGAAATTTCGAGACAAGAACCACCCAAAATAGTGGTTGTTTTCGAGCATCAAAACAACCCATAAAAGTCTTCCAATTTGTTGTCCATCTTTAGAATCATAGCAGCCCATAAATTGTTGTTTTCAAGTACTTTAAACCCAAAAATATTTACCTTTCATCCTTCAAAAAGCATGGGTTTCAACCTCCTTTTGGAAATACACTTTAGATCTAAGTAAAAGCTAGGTAATTTTTTGACTTTACTATTTCCAATTGCCATAAAAGTCACTTGTTTAAGTGTGTTAAAGCTTGATAAACATCAAAATTATTAGTAAATATATGTCTGTATGTTTTAATAAATCCCAAAAAGTACTCAAATCACTAGCTTGGGTGGAACCGAAAACCTCACAAATCCTTCTCAAACCGAATAACTTCACACGACAAACACGAGTATCTACAGCCCTATTTTATTGTTTTTTAATATTTTCGGGGGGGGGGGGGGGGGGTACACATATAAAGTAGATTTAATCTTAAAAGCATACTATTTAGGTTTATATACATACACACACACACACACACACACACATATATATATATATATATATATGATGTCATATTGGTGTTATGGCAACTTTCTGTTTTACATGAAATTTTTTGTTCAAATAATACTCTTATTTATAGTTAATGCATGAAAAACCATCAAATATGTCATGAAAACTTATGATTTTAAATCAAACATTTCATAAAAACTTATAAGTGATTATAAGTCTTTAAATACATAAATAAAGACTTGTTGTAGATAAGAGAAACACAGCTTATGACATTGTTTAATTTACACACTTTAAGGACATAAAGATGTTAATTATAATAAGGTGTTCATAAAATAATCATATGAAAATTATTAGGGTATAAATGATTAGAAATGTGTTGGTTATGGTTACTTAGAGCCAATGTGCTCTCAAAATTTGGACAGGAAACCATTTTGATTATTTTAAAAGTAATTGAACTTTTAAAATAGGTTTCCGAACATAAACAAATGGGAATTGTAACAAAAACGTGGGATTGTTGTGGAAGTTTCTCATTCATCAAACTAAGACACCAACTTAGTGAAGTCATCTGTAATAAAAATTAATCTTTTGTGAGCAAAGAATGTATGTATAGATCTATACGAGTTGACACAACCCCATCTGAGGTTGCTAGCTACAACTATCGTTTGTCGAAACAAAATTTGACGACAACTTCTTGTTTTTATTTTACTCTTTTTATCACAAACTCGATGAAGCTTCGTTAGGACAACAAGCACCAAAAAATTTTCATTGTGCTTCACGGAGGCGGGTTCAAGTCATATCGTTCGGTTATTGTTTGACAAAATCCCAAATACAAAAATACTTATATAGACTAGGATAATGTCACACCCCGAAAACCGAAGGCGGAAAACATTTCCGTGGTTGACTACCACGTTGAGTATCAAATCCAATGCACATAGTAAGTAAAGTAAAGCAACCATTACATTACATAATAAAAGTTTTACAGTTGTTTCAAAAGTAAAGTTTATACAGTCGTGATACATTATATATATAAACAAAAGGAACGGATCTTCATGTACACCGTCTTCGAGCAAAAGGATCTTCGGGTACCTGTTCTAACGCTGACCTGAGAACACAAGCGGTTTGAAAATCAGCATAAAGCTGGTGAGTTCATAAGCGGTTTTGTTTTATGAAAATGTATCGATTTCCTTTCTGTTCTGAAATGTTATGTACACCAAGAAAAACCTGTATTTTCTTAAAAGTTGGTTATTGTTTCACAAATGTAAAGTATAGTAAGTTTGTACACTGAAAATATGTTTATTCATGTGAAAATGTATAGTTGGTTATCTGACTGGTTGAACTATTCTATTTACTTATCATGTGTTACCAGGAAAGTCCCATGCTTTCCTTATTGTATGTTACAAATTGTAAAAGATGTAATGTTATCCAGTTTGTTACTCTTTCTAGTTATGTAAATGTTACCCAGGAAAGACCCATGCTTTCCTGCATGTATGTATCTAATGTAACGTTGTTAAAGATGTAAAAGATGTAATCGTGATTAGGTTCTATGTTTTCCCCAGGAAAGTCCCGTACCTTCCTGAATGTTGGTTACAGTAAGTAAAAGATGTAAAAGATGTCAAAGATGTAAACGATGTATAAAGTAATCCATTATTACTGTAAGTAAATCTCTGTTATCCTAATTGCGAGTTCCATAACCATACAATAGACTGAAACCTGTGGCAATAAGTAGTGCACATGTGGCAATAAGTCGTCCACATACTTATGACTTTCGTCACCCTTGAACCATTTCGGTTCGACTGTAGCTAGCAGCCAGGTGTGGGGTAGTCAGCCCCGTATAGATCTATACACTCAAGTCACGCTCTCTAAATACCAGAGATTCTGCTTATGGGTGTAGTCCTCCACTCGCGTAATCTGGGTGGAGTGTTCTCCGAGGACGTGTCTCCAATCATACAGGAATAACAAATTTACTAGTAATAATATGATAGTCCTCCACTCGTATATGTGTGGGGAGTGTTATCGAGGACAAAACAGTGTACAAGTATTATGTTCAAATGTTTTAACGTCGTGCTTTTAACTGATAAAATGTGGAAAACCATTTGTGAAATACATGTAAAACATACTAGTTTAAAGACTTAATTCACAAATATATGTTACTTGATCTGTATGTTCGATCTGTTATCAGTTGTAATATCAGTTATAAAAGCATAAGAATATGAAACACACATTTGAAAACATGTTTTGAGTACAAGAATTCCCTTGTACTTTGCTTGTGTTCCCCCCCTTGAAAACAGTGGAAAATAGTGAAAAAGGGTAGGGGTATGAACTCACCGGACTCGGAAACGTGTCGGTTTTGAATGCTAGACGTTGGTTCGGGGTTTGATTACTCGCGATGATCCTATGTAAAATGATATAATGTCCATATATATACAATTAGAGATACATTCACTAATCATATGGGACATTACACTCCAATGAGGTTAAACACCTCAAAACGAGTGTTCGGAGTGACCCGGGTGACATCTTCGGACTTGTAATGGCACTAGGGACTTGGGACTTGAGTTTACTCCCCAAGAGTAAACATTTTAAAGAGTTTACAACCATAAAACACACACATACATGAGTTTATGGCCGTAAACTCATGTGGGTGTGGTTTTGATGGTTTTAGGGCTCAAATGGACATAGGGTTTGCTAGAATGGATTATCTAAATTGCCTTGGAACACTCGGAATGAATTTAAATCATCAAAATGATTATTTTTATGGGAGTTTATGGCCCAGTATAGGCTCCTGGCCGTAAACTCCTTAATCTTCATGAAAATGGTGTTTAATGTTGTTAAAACAAATCACATGTGATTACTAGAATTATTCCAAGACCTTACATGAGTTTTATGGGACATTTGAGGGGTGTTATGGAGTTTACGGCCCATGAGACCCTCCTCATGGCCGTAAACTCTTATGTAGGTTCATACAAAGTGTTTCAAGGTCTAAAACTTGCATAGAAGGGATTCTAAAATTCATCTAAAGGCTTTAGGGGTGTTTAGTTTGCATTCTAACACCAAAAGTTTTGGAGTTTACGGCCCAAGAACAAGCCTTGGACGTAAACTCTTATAAATCCCACAAATGATGTGATTTAGGCCCTTAAAGTATTTTTGGTTGGTCCGTTGATTTATTCCAAGGCTTTTGGTGGTGTTGGATGGCTTTCTAACACCTTAGAATTGGATTTATGTCACATTTTGGGGAGTTTATGGCCTAAGCACTCTCATTGGCCGTAAACTCACATAAGTCCCATAAAATTCATGTTTCAAGTGTCCAAATGCTAAAACCAAGGTCCTATAATTCATATCTAAGCCATAGAAGTGATTTGGAAGGGTTTAAGGGCATGAAAACCCTAATTATATGAGTTTACGGCCCAAGAATGTTCCTTGGCCATAAAATCCTTCAAATGGCTCAAAATCTATGTTTTAAATGTTTAGAGTCTAAATCTTGAAGTCCCATAGCCATATCTAAAGTCCAATTGAGTTTAGGAAGGAGTTTAAGGGCTTAAAACCCCATTTAATGGAGTTTACGGCCCAAGCTTGTTCCTTGGCCGTAAACTCATGTTCTTGGACTTAAAACTCAATTATTTCATCAATTTGAAGGTTAAAGATGTTGAATAACATGCTAGGGAGGTTACCTTAAAGATTTGAAGCCTTAAACTTGAGATTTGGACCTTAATTCTAGCTTGAGGAGAGAGGTTGTAAGAGTTTAGTGAGAAACTTGCCAAAAGGCTTCAAATGAAGTCTTAAACACGTTTATATAGTGTTTAAGTTTTGGACACGGTTGAATTCTACCCGAAACCGGCGTTAGACGGGGTTTTTGGTCGTACCCGATTAAGTTACCGTAACCCGATACAGTAATATCTAGAAATATTCTGATCACTAAAGTTGAGTGTTAAAATGATTTTTAAATGTATTAAGACACCCATTAAGTCATTTTAATTGTGTACCAGATAATGACTTAATTATACGGAAGATCGAAAATCAAAATCGGAACGAAGATCGGTTGCGCGAATTGTACTACGAAAGAGTTACAATAAATGATATGGAAATTTTGGGTTGTTACATTATCCCCCCGTTAAAGGGAATTTCATCCCGAAATTCAAGGTTTAGAACATAAGACAAGATACAAATCATGGATAAGAAAAGAGTTGTGGATACTTCTGTTTCATTGAGTCTTCCCATTCCCAAGTGAATTCCGGTCCCCGCTTGGCATTCTAGTGAACCTTCACTAACGGGATACGACTTTGTTTTGTACGTTTGACTTCTCGATCCATGATTTCGATCGGTTCTTCCACAAAGTTGAGGTTTTCATTGATCTCGATCTCGTCTAGAGGAATGGTTAGGGTTTCATCGGATAGGCACTTTTTGAGATTTGAAACATGGAAGACAGGATGAATGTTACTGAGTTCGTGAGGTAAGTGGAGTTTATAGGCAACTGGATCGATCCTGGAAAGGATCTCAAAGGGTCCAATATACCTTGGATTAAGTTTCCCACGCTTACCAAAGCGTACAGTGCCTTTCCAGGGCGAGACTTTTAACAGGACTCGGTCTCCAACCTGGAATTCTAGTGGTTTCCGACGATTATCAGCGTAACTCTTTTGACGATCACGTGAGGCTTTCAGTCGGTTACGGATTTGAATGATCTTTTCGGTGGTTTCGCGGATGATTTCAGGACCAGTGAGAGCACTGTCGGGGACTCGACTCCTGGCTAATTGTGTATCCCCCACCTCGGCCCAGCACAGAGGGGATCTGCACTTACGACCGTATAGGGCTTCGAACGGAGCAGCCCTAATGCTGGTGTGGTAACTGTTGTTGTACGAGAACTCGATCAAGGATAGATGTGTATCCCATGACTTTCCAAAGTCAATGGAACATGCCCGAAGCATGTCCTCCAGGGTTTGGATTGTTCTCTCACTCTGTCCATCGGTCTGAGGATGATACGCCGTGCTCATATCTAGTTTGGTTCCAAGGGCTTTCTGAAGGGATTGCCAGAATCTGGAGGTAAACCTACTATCTCGATCGGAGATAATGGATACAGGTACACCATGAAGACGTACTACCTCCTGGATGTAGATTCGCGCGAGCTTCTCCATCTTGTATGATTCTTTAATTGGGATGAAGTGAGCGGATTTTGACAAACGATCGACAATTACCCAAATGGTATCGTACCCACTAGAACACTTGGGTAGTTTGGTGATGAAGTCCATGGTAATCATCTCCCATTTCCACTCGGGGATTTCGGGTTGTTGGAGTAGACCTGAAGGTTTCTGATGTTCGACATTGACTTTGGCGCAAGTCAGACACTTGCCCACGAATGTAGCTATCTCAACTTTCATGTTTGGCCACCAGTATTGTTTCTTGAGATCCAGGTGTTGGATAAGGTGTCTAAGTCCATAATTATTTCTGGTATGTACTTGACCCGACCCGGCATGGTCCATTTGGGTTGCATGGCACCGTGCAATTGGATAGACTAAATGAGAGAAATAACACTTGGAGATTATTAATATATTATAAGTTCTAATATATTAATAATATTATTTGATTAGTTTGATCAAGAATTAATTTAGAATTAATTATGTGATCAAAAGATAACTAATTAAATATATGGGTTGATTATGTAAATCATCCATATCTTGTATAGTGGGCTAAGAGGCTCCATGGATTATCAAGTTGGGTTCCACCCATAAGATGCTCCATGGATGCTCCATGGGAGTTACAAACCCATGGGTCATGGAAATGAAGAGTCATGACACATTAGGGTTTAACCCTAGATGTGTCAACACTATATAAGAAACATGTTCTCCACCTAAAATCGGCTACACTAAGAAACAAGAGGGCTTGGCCGATTTTGAGAAGTGTGTGTTCTCTCATAAGTTCTTCCAAGAGCATTTGGTGTTGTGTGAAGCATTTGAGGCATCACATTTGGGGTGCTAGGCTCACAAGGTTTCAAGGAACACAAACAACAACAAGGTATATTATTCTATCTATACTTTAAGTTAAAATTGTTCCCCATGTATGCTAGATAGGAATATAACCTTGGAATTCAACTTTGCATGATAATTAGACAAACATAGATCCAAGGTTATTAGGGTTGCATCTACACTTAGGAAGTGTTAGAATGCTCAAAACCCATCAGTGGTATCAGAGCCTAGCCTTGTTTGCTTTTTTATTTGTGCTTAAAAGTTGAAAAATTTCGAAAATCTTGCTGTCTACGAGTGGACTCGTCGAGTCTATAGGGGGGACTCGGCGAGTAAATTCATGCACTCGGCGAGTAGGATCGACTGATTGCAGAATTTCGATTTTAGTTGCTGGAAATGGACTAGAAACATTACCCTAAACTGTTTTGGTACTTGAAAACTTGTTTTGATGGTGTAATGTTCTTTCTAATTCATTCACAACAACTAGTTATCAAAATTACAAAGTTTTAAATGTAATTTTTGATTGTGTTCATATTCATGTTCTTGTTCTTATGATGTTTTAGATGATCATAGGAATTATTTGTAACCTATGTGGTAGATTAATTGTTGATCATAATGTGTTTTAATGGAGTCCATAACTTGTCCTCAAGTTATGGAAAACCAAGAGTCACACTTGAATTAAATCCATTAAAACAAACACAAGAGTTAGAAAATGAAGAGTCTTCATTTTATTAGTCTATTAAACTCATAAGTTACAAGAAATGAAAAGTTTTGAAAGTTACAAAACTTGCCCTCAAGTTTTGGAACAAGAAAAGTTAAGTTAAAACTTTAAGTTCCAACCGCTAGAATTTTAAAAGTTAAAATTCAATCCTTATACTTATATTATGATGATTTAATAATTATATATATATGTATAAGAATAAAGTCGTCTTACCGCTAGTACGCCTCATTCACGAAGCCGGTCTATAAGGTGGGTATAAGGTTGTTGCCTATAAAATGGTGACTTAATGGGTGTCTACTCTCACCCACCGCTTGCTTGACTGGTGGAGGTCGTTAGCCGAACGGATAAGACAAGGACTTATAAACTCTCATTCAAAGTATGATGAATATTATAAAGTAACTAAATGTTTTATTAAATTCCCAATCTTAGTTACTTTAGGAAAATGTGAATAAGGTGCTAATCCATGAAATTACACTTTACACTTTGTCTAAGTCGTTGGTGGAGCGTGTGTGGTTAACCGGCACACTAACTTGGACTTAACAAGGTAGGTAAAGGGTGACTTAAGGTTTATTATAGTATCGGTGGAGCGTGTGTGGTTTACCGACACATCGATTGAGTGATAAACTTTAAGGGTACCAAGTGATTTGCATGGTTACTTCACACCTCGTTTTGTGATCCTCGGTATTGTTGGATAAGGTGTCTAAGTCCATAACTATTTCTGGTATGTACTTGACCCGACCCGGCATGGTCCATTTGGGTTGCATGGCACCATGCAATTGGATAGACTAAATGAGAGAAATAACACTTGGAGATTATTAATATATTATAAGTTCTAATATATTAATAATATTATTTTATTAGTTTGATCAAGCTTTAATTTAGAATTAATTAAGTGATCAAAAGATAACTAATTAAATATATGGGTTGATTAAGTAAATCATCCATATCTTGTATATTGGGCTAAAAGGCTCCATGGATCATCAAGTTGGGTTCCACCCATAGGAGGCTCCATGGATGCTCCATGGGAGTTACAAACCCATGGTTCATGGAAATGAAGAGTCATGACACATTAGGGTTTAACCCTAGGTGTGTCAACACTATATAAGATATATGATCTCTTCCCAAATCGGTTACACACTAAGTAATAGAGGGCTTGGCCGTTTTTTGTGAAGTGTGTATTCTCTCATAAGTTCTTCCAAGAGCATTTGGTGTTGTGTGAAGCATTTGAGGCATCACACTTGGGGTGCTAGGCTCACAAGGTTTCAAGGAACACAAGCAACAACAAGGTAAGTTATTCTATCTATACTTTATGTTAAAATTGTTCCCCATGTATGCTAGATAGGAATATAACCTTGGAAATCAACTTTGCATGACAATTAGACAAACATAGATCCAAGGTTATTAGGGTTGCATGTACACTTAGGAAGTGTTAGAATGCTCAAAACCCATCAGGTATCCCAATCACAAAACTTGGAGGGCACTCTCGAGATTGAAACATGCCTTTGAAAAGTTCATTGAATCTCAAAGAATCTAGGAATTTCTAAAACCAATAAAAACCTAATATCTAATATTTCGGTTTTCGTGGTGGAAATTGGTGAATCGTCATTCACCTACCTTTCAAATATGGTATAGCTTAGATTACGGCATACCTCTTCTAAGTTATATTATATTGTGATTGGATCCTAGCCTTAATATTACATTTGGGTGTTTTATTAAGGACTCTCTTAAATCTATACTAAACTTGTTCTCCTCTTTCAGATGTCTTCAAATAATGCTTCTGGCTCGAATCCTAATGGCTCCTTTACTCTTATGAGTCTATGTGGGAAAGTCACCTTTGATGGATCCAACTTCAATGAATGGATCAGAAACATCAGGATGATTACCCGCTACGAGGACAAAGAATATGTCCTTGACAAGGAGCTTAAGGAAATTGACGAGTCCACTGCAACTCCCCAGGAGATCGCTGACTTTCATACTCATGAAAGAGATGCAACCAAGGTGGCTTGCATCATGTTGGCCACAATGACAGCAGAACTCCAAAAGTCCTATGAGGATTTCTACCCTTATGAAATGCACCAAGATTTGATGGAAAGATACCATCAAAGTGCACGACAAGAGAGGTACGAAATCATCTGCTCCATGATAACAACCATGATGAAGGATGGAGATTCCGTCACGAGCCACATGCAGAAAATGCAAAGGTATGTGGATCGGTTGTTGAAGCTTAATGTGAACTTCCCTGAGGAGCTTGCAATAGATATCATTTTGCACTCCTTACCATCGTGCTATGATCAATTCCGCATGACATATCACATGAACAAGGAAGAGGTCACCCTCAGCAAACTTCAGGGACGTCTCAAGACCGCAGAAACATGTCTTAAGGGGAAGTCGGTTGCTATCACTCCTACTCCAAACTTAACTCCGGTTTTGGCAATTGGGAAAAGTCGAGGGAGGAAGAGAAAGAGATCTTCGAAGGGTACCAAGGCTCGGACCCTTGATGGCTCTTCTTCAAGTGGAACCAAGAAAGGTTTCATTACTCCTTCTTCTGACCCAAAAGAGGCTGAATGCTTCTATTGCCATGAAAAAGCTCATTGGAAGCGGAACTGCCCAAAGTACCAGCAGGATGTGAAGGATGGGAAAGTCAAACCTAACCATGCAGGTATTTACACTATCATTTCTAATAACTCAACCCATTCGAAATCTTGGGTCCTTGATACCGGTTGTGGTATTCATATTTGTTGTGACATGCAGGGACTATGAAGAAGTGAGGATGTGGAGCAAGGAAGAATAAACTTGATCATGGGCAACAGGAAAGCTTCACCTGTCACCAAGATTGGAGTTTATACTTTATCGCTAAGTAGTGGGTTTAGTTTAGATTTGAATAAGTGTTGTTACTCGCCAGGAATGGCAAGAAATATTATTTCCTTTCATGCTTTGTACAAACAAGGGTTTACCTTTTCGTTTAATAATGAAGTTGGTTCTATTGATGATTTCTTTGATAATGTTCTTTATTTTAAAGCATTACCTTGTGATGGTGTGTATGAAGCTGTGTATGTTGTAGATAACTTAGGAAATAATGTTTTGTGTATTGATTCTACTAATAATAATAACTTGGATAAAGCATCATTATGGCATTGTCGTCTTGGACATATAAGCAAGAAATGCATAGGCCAACTCCAAAAGGATGGAGTCTTGGAGTCATTTGACCTAAAGTCCGATGATAGTTGCGAATCATGCTTACTTGGAAAAATAACAAAGTCACCCTTCACAGGCTCTTGTGAAAGGGGTGAAGGTTTGTTGGACCTTATACACACGGATGTGTGTGGGCCATTCAAACATGCCACAAGGGATGCTAATCGTTATTATTTGACTTTTACTGATGATTACAGTAGATATGGATATGTCTACTTAATCAAGCATAAGTCAGAGACTTTCGAGAAGTTTAAGGAATTTAAACAGGAAGTCGAGAGTCAATTGGGCAAGAACATTAAGATGCTTTGATCCGATCGGGGTGGTGAGTATCTTAGTTCAGAGTTCCTCGACTATCTAAGGGAATGTGGGATTGTCTCACAATTGACACCTCCCAGGACACCACAGTTGAATGGTGTGGCTGAGAGGCGTAATCGAACCTTGTTGGACATGGTTCGTTCCATGATGAGTCGAGCTTCGCTACCAATCTCATTCTGGGGGTATGCCTTAGAGACTGCCGCCCATATCCTTAATCTAGTCCCTACAAAGAAAATTGCCAAAACTCCTCACGAGATGTGGACTGGTAAAGTACCTAAACGAGACCACATCAAGATTTGGGGTTGCGAGGCTTTCGTGAGACGCGAGACTCATGATAAGCTCGAACCCCGGAGGGAGAGGTGTATTTTCATCGGCTACCCACAGCAATCCTTTGGTTACCTCTTCTACAGACCTAGTGACAATGTGGTCTTTGTAGCAAGAAGAGGAGTCTTTCGAGAAAGAGAGTTTATAAGCCAAGGAGACAGTGGGAGGCAAATTGATCTTGAAGAAATTCAAGAGTCAAGTGGTGAAGGAACTTCAAAATCTAGCCCTCAACTTGAGGAGGAAACTCCTGTTGAGCCAATTGACGAATCTGTACCTCTGAGGCGTTCCACGAGAGTTAGGAGTGCACCTGAGCATTACTATGGATTCCATATTACTGCAGAAGGTGAGAAACTTATTAGTGATGGAACACTAGTAAGTCAAGATGACCCTAACAGCTACGAGGAAGCCATGGCAGGCCCCGAGTCTGCTAAATGGAAAGAGGCTATGGATAGCGAGATACAATCCATGTATGACAATCAAGTTTGGAACTTGGTTGAGAATGTACCAGGTCGGAAGACTGTAGGGTGCAAATGGGTCTTCAAGAAGAAGACCGACATGGATGGTAAAGTACACACTTATAAGGCTAGACTGGTTGCAAAGGGCTTCTCTTAAATTCCTGGAGTGGATTATGATGAGACCTTTCTCCGGTAGCCAAGATTAAGTCTATTCGGGTTCTGTTAGCCATAGCCGCATTTCAAGACTATGAAATTTGGCAAATGGATGTCAAAACCGCTTTCCTTAATGGAAAGTTGGCTGAAGATGTTTACATGAGTCAGCTAGAGGGTTTTGTCAGCAACGAGTACCCCAATAGAGTGTGTAAGCTTGAGAATCCATTTATGGGTTAAAGCAAGCACCTCGTAGATGGAATCTTTGCTTTGATGAAAAGGTCAAGGAATTTGGCTTTTCTAAGAGTGAAGATGAATCTTGTGTGTATGTCAAGGCTAGTGGGAGTATAGTTAGCTTTTTGGTATTGTATGTGGATGACATACTACTCATAGGAAACGACATTCCAACCCTGCAGGAAGTAAAGTCCTGGCTTGGAAAGTGTTTCGCTATGAAGGACCTTGGTGAAGCTGCCTATATTTTAGGGATAAGGATCTTGAGAGATCGGAGTAAAAGACTAATTGGACTTAGTTAGAGTACCTACATGGATAAGGTGCTGAAGAGATTCAGCATGCAAGACTCCAAGAAAGGAGAGTTGCCCATCCAGAGTAACGCCAAACTGAGTAAGACACAAAGCCCTAGCACTGAGGCTGAGATAGCACAAATGAGTCGAGTACCTTATGCTTCGGCTGTAGGATCGATCATGTATGCTATGACGTGTACTCGACCTGATGTAGCTTTTGCCCTGAGCATGGTTAGCAGGTTTCAGGGGAACCCTGGCAAGGCACACTGGACTGCGGTAAAGAATATTCTCAAGTACCTATGAAGGATTAAGGACTGGGTCCTTACCCTCGGTGGGAGTGATGACTTGAGAGTTGTAGGGTATAGTGATGCTAGCTTCCAGACTGATAGGGATAACTTCCGCTCTCAGTCGGGCTGGGTCTTTACCCTAAATGGAGGAGCAATTTCTTGGAAGAGTTCCAAGCAAGAGACAGTGGCAGATTCTACTTGTGAATCAGAGTATATTGCAGCTAGCAAAGCGGCAAAGGAGGCGTTATGGCTGAGGAACTTCATTGGAGACCTTGGAGTTGTACCAGCTATTAAAGAGCCGATGGAAATTTTCTGTGATAGTGAAAGTGTTGTTGCCTTAGCCAAGGAACCAAGGGATCACGGGAGATCCAGACACATCGACACAAAATACCATTTCATCAGACATCGGATCGAAGAAGGACTCCTCGTGGCAAAGAGGGTATCATCATATGAGAATCCAGCAGATCCCCTCACGAAGGGACTGACTCGGGTTAAGCATCTCCAGCATGCTCGGAGCATAGGGCTGAAGGATGATATTAGATTTAGTAGTTAGATAATCTCGAAATTTGTAAAGTGTAATTGACATTTGATGATGAATAAAAGTGTTTTATTTATGAGTAAAGTGTTGCTATCTCTTGTCAATCGTTTACTATATTTCTTTTGCATGTTTTGACTTCCAGAATAATTTTGTTTGGTATAACATATTGTTCAAACCTCCACAGTCGGTCATATGTCGGAAGTAGGTATGAATCAAGACTGTCATGTTTGGTTGTAGAGGTCTGGGACAAGGCTACAACAATCATGAGTGCTCATAAGTTCTGAGCATTGGACTCAACCCACGCTCACTGGAATCACTTCATGGAATTCTATCTCGAGTGATCGTGAGACGGTAATATCATATAAGTCTTTAAACCTAGAGATATGATTTGTTACTTACGAGTTGGTTATGCATTGATTGTACGAAAAACGCATTGGTAACTCGATGTTATAAAATCGTGCTCTTGTGTGTAATTCAATGAGTAGTAGAACAAACATATGAGTCGAAGTTTATCTGTTCCTTCTTGGATTAGAAGCTGATATCTGGGCCCCTCGATGATTTTGTTTTGACCTATGTACCGGGCCCGGTCAGAACTAAATTGATGTGTTCAATAAAGTTCTTTGTCAAACAAATCGGAAATCGGGAAACAAATGTTGGACAATAAGTAAGACATTGTTCCATGTATTTGTCCGACTGATATCTAGAACAGAGGATTATATGATCACTTATCTTAAATGGCGTACCATCATCTTCTCAAGTTTCGAGAAACCTTGTAAAGAGCTACGATTGCCGATCGGTTCCAGAAGTCATACTTGCAGTAATAGTTACTAGACTTATCCAAGTGGGAGACTGTTGGATAAGGTGTCTAAGTCCATAACTATTTCTGGTATGTACTTGACCCGACCCGGCATGGTCCATTTGGGTTGCATGGCACCATGCAATTGGATAGACTAAATGAGAGAAATAACACTTGGAGATTATTAATATATTATAAGTTCTAATATATTAATAATATTATTTGATTAGTTTGATCAAGAATTAATTTAGAATTAATTAAATGATCAAAAGATAACTAATTAAATATATGGGTTGATTAAGTAAATCATCCATATCTTGTATAGTGGGCTAAAAGGCTCCATGGATCATCAAGTTGGGTTCCACCCAGAGGAGGCTCCATGGATGCTCCATGGGAGTTACAAACCCATGGGTCATGGAAATGAAGAGTCATGACACATTAGGGTTTAACCCTAGGTGTGTCAACACTATATAAGATATATGATCTCCTCCCAAATCGGTTACACACTAAGTAATAGAGGGCTTGGCCGTTTTTTGTGAAGTGTGTATTCTCTCATAAGTTCTTCCAAGAGCATTTGGTGTTGTGTGAAGCATTTGAGGCATCACACTTGGGGTGCTAGGCTCACAAGGTTTCAAGGAACACAAGCAACAACAAGGTAAGTTATTCTATCTATACTTTATGTTAAAATTGTTCCCCATGTATGCTAGATAGGAATATAACCTTGGAAATCAACTTTGCATGACAATTAGACAAACATAGATCCAAGGTTATTAGGGTTGCATGTACACTTAGGAAGTGTTAGAATGCTCAAAACCCATCAGGTATCCCAATCACAAAACTTGGAGGGCACTCTCGAGATTGAAACATGCCTTTGAAAAGTTCATTGAATCTCAAAGAATCTAGGAATTTCTAAAACCAATAAAAACCTAATATCTAATATTTCGGTTTTCGTGGTGGAAATTGGTGAATCGTCATTCACCTACCTTTCAAATATTGTATAGCTTAGATTACGGCATACCTCTTCTAAGTTATATTATATTGTGATTGGATCCTAGCCTTAATATTACATTTGGGTGTTTTATTAAGGACTCTCTTAAATCTATACTAAACTTGTTCTCCTCTTTCAGATGTCTTCAAATAATGCTTCTGGCTCGAATCCTAATGGCTCCTTTACTCATATGAGTCTGTGTGGGAAAGTCACCTTTGATGGATCCAACTTCAATGAATGGATCAGAAACATCAGGATGATTACCCGCTACGAGGACAAAGAATATGTCCTTGACAAGGAGCTTAAGGAAATTGACGAGTCCACTGCAACTCCCCAGGAGATCGCTGACTTTCATACTCATGAAAGAGATGCAACCAAGGTGGCTTGCATCATGTTGGCCACAATGACAGCAGAACTCCAAAAGTCCTATGAGGATTTCTACCCTTATGAAATGCACCAAGATTTGATGGAAAGATACCATCAAAGTGCACGACAAGAGAGGTACGAAATCATCTGCTCCATGATAACAACCATGATGAAGGATGGAGATTCCGTCACGAGCCACATGCAGAAAATGCAAAGGTATGTGGATCGGTTGTTGAAGCTTAATGTGAACTTCCCTGAGGAGCTTGCAATAGATATCATTTTGCACTCCTTACCATCGTGCTATGATCAATTCCGCATGACATATCACATGAACAAGGAAGAGGTCACCCTCAGCAAACTTCAGGGACGTCTCAAGACCGCAGAAACATGTCTTAAGGGGAAGTCGGTTGCTATCACTCCTACTCCAAACTCAACTCCGGTTTTGGCAATTGGGAAAAGTCGAGGGAGGAAGAGAAAGAGATCTTCGAAGGGTACCAAGGCTCGGACCCTTGATGGCTCTTCTTCAAGTGGAACCAAGAGAGGTTTCATTACTCCTTCTTCTGACCCAAAAGAGGCTGAATGCTTCTATTGCCATGAAAAAGCTCATTGGAAGCGGAACTGCCCAAAGTACCAGCAGGATGTGAAGGATGGGAAAGTCAAACCTAACCATGCAGGTATTTACACTATCATTTCTAATAACTCAACCCATTCGAAATCTTGGGTCCTTGATACCGGTTGTGGTATTCATACTTGTTGTGACATGCAGGGACTATGAAGAAGTGAGGATGTGGAGCAAGGAAGAATAAACTTGATCATGGGCAACAGGAAAGCTTCACCTGTCACCAAGATTGGAGTTTATACTTTATCGCTAAGTAGTGGGTTTAGTTTAGATTTGAATAAGTGTTGTTACTCGCCAGGAATGGCAAGAAATATTATTTCCTTTCATGCTTTGTACAAACAAGGGTTTACCTTTTCGTTTAATAATGAAGTTGGTTCTATTGATGATTTCTTTGATAATGTTCTTTATTTTAAAGCATTACCTTGTGATGGTGTGTATGAAGCTGTGTATGTTGTAGATAACTTAGGAAATAATGTTTTGTGTATTGATTCTACTAATAATAATAACTTGGATAAAGCATCATTATGGCATTGTCGTCTTGGACATATAAGCAAGAAATGCATAGGCCAACTCCAAAAGGATGGAGTCTTGGAGTCATTTGACCTAAAGTCCGATGATAGTTGTGAATCATGCTTACTTGGAAAAATAACAAAGTCACCCTTCACAGGCTCTTGTGAAAGGGGTGAAGGTTTGTTGGACCTTATACACACGGATGTGTGTGGGCCATTCAAACATGCCACAAGGGATGCTAATCGTTATTATTTGACTTTTACTGATGATTACAGTAGATATGGATATGTCTACTTAATCAAGCATAAGTCAGAGACTTTCGAGAAGTTTAAGGAATTTAAACAGGAAGTCGAGAGTCAATTGGGCAAGAACATTAAGATGCTTCGATCCGATCGGGGTGGTGAGTATCTTAGTTCAGAGTTCCTCGACTATCTAAGGGAATGTGGGATTGTCTCACAATTGACACCTCCCAGGACACCACAGTTGAATGGTGTGGCTGAGAGGCGTAATCGAACCTTGTTGGACATGGTTCGTTCCATGATGAGTCGAGCTTCGCTACCAATCTCATTCTGGGGGTATGCCTTAGAGACTGCCGCCCATATCCTTAATCTAGTCCCTACAAAGAAAATTGCCAAAACTCCTCACGAGATGTGGACTGGTAAAGTACCTAAACGAGACCACATCAAGATTTGGGGTTGCGAGGCTTTCGTGAGACGCGAGACTCATGATAAGCTCGAACCCCGGAGGGAGAGGTGTATTTTCATCGGCTACCCACAGCAATTCTTTGGTTACCTCTTCTACAGACCTAGTGACAATGTGGTCTTTGTAGCAAGAAGAGGAGTCTTTCGAGAAAGAGAGTTTATAAGCCAAGGAGACAGTGGGAGGCAAATTGATCTTGAAGAAATTCAAGAGTCAAGTGGTGAAGGAACTTCAAAATCTAGCCCTCAACTTGAGGAGGAAACTCCTGTTGAGCCAATTGACGAATCTGTACCTCTGAGGCGTTCCACGAGAGTTAGGAGTGCACCTGAGCATTACTATGGATTCCATATTACTGCAGAAGGTGAGACACTTATTAGTGATGGAACACTAGTAAGTCAAGATGACCCTAACAGCTACGAGGAAGCCATGGCAGGCCCCGAGTCTGCTAAATGGAAAGAGGCTATGGATAGCGAGATACAATCCATGTATGACAATCAAGTTTGGAACTTGGTTGAGAATGTACCAGGTCGGAAGACTGTAGGGTGCAAATGGGTCTTCAAGAAGAAGACCGACATGGATGGTAAAGTACACACTTATAAGGCTAGACTGGTTGCAAAGGGCTTCTCTTAAATTCCTGGAGTGGATTATGATGAGACCTTTCTCCGGTAGCCAAGATTAAGTCTATTCGGGTTCTGTTAGCCATAGCCGCATTTCAAGACTATGAAATTTGGCAAATGGATGTCAAAACCGCTTTCCTTAATGGAAAGTTGGCTGAAGATGTTTACATGAGTCAGCTAGAGGGTTTTGTCAGCAACGAGTACCCCAATAGAGTGTGTAAGCTTGAGAATCCATTTATGGGTTAAAGCAAGCACCTCGTAGATGGAATCTTTGCTTTGATGAAAAGGTCAAGGAATTTGGCTTTTCTAAGAGTGAAGATGAATCTTGTGTGTATGTCAAGGCTAGTGGGAGTATAGTTAGCTTTTTGGTATTGTATGTGGATGACATACTACTCATAGGAAACGACATTCCAACCCTGCAGGAAGTAAAGTCCTGGCTTGGAAAGTGTTTCGCTATGAAGGACCTTGGTGAAGCTGCCTATATTTTAGGGATAAGGATCTTGAGAGATCGGAGTAAAAGACTAATTGGACTTAGTCAGAGTACCTACATGGATAAGGTGCTGAAGAGATTCAGCATGCAAGACTCCAAGAAAGGAGAGTTGCCCATCCAGAGTAACGCCAAACTGAGTAAGACACAAAGCCCTAGCACTGAGGCTGAGATAGCACAAATGAGTCGAGTACCTTATGCTTCGGCTGTAGGATCGATCATGTATGCTATGACGTGTACTCGACCTGATGTAGCTTTTGCCCTGAGCATGGTTAGCAGGTTTCAGGGGAACCCTGGCAAGGCACACTGGACTGCGGTAAAGAATATTCTCAAGTACCTATGAAGGACTAAGGACTGGGTCCTTACCCTCGGTGGGAGTGATGACTTGAGAGTTGTAGGGTATAGTGATGCTAGCTTCCAGACTGATAGGGATAACTTCCGCTCTCAGTCGGGCTGGGTCTTTACCCTAAATGGAGGAGCAATTTCTTGGAAGAGTTCCAAGCAAGAGACAGTGGCAAATTCTACTTGTGAATAAGAGTATATTGCAGCTAGCGAGGTAGCAAAGGAGGCGTTATGGCTGAGGAACTTCATTGGAGACCTTGGAGTTGTACCAGCTATTAAAGAGCCAATGGAAATTTTCTATGATAGTGAAAGTGCTGTTGCCTTAGCCAAGGAACCAAGGGATCACGGGAGATCCAGACACATCGACAGAAAATACCATTTCATCAGACATCGGATCGAAGAAGGACTCCTCGTGGCAAAGAGGGTATCATCAGATGAGAATCCGGCAGATCCCCTCACGAAGGGACGGACTCGGGTTAAGCATCTCCAGCATGCTCGGAGCATAGGGCTGAAGGATGATATTAGATTTAGTAGTTAGATAACCTCGAAATTTGTAAAGTGTAATTGACATCTGATGATGAATAAAAGTGTTTTACTTATGAGTAAAGTGTTGCTATCTCTTGTCGATCGTTTACTATATTTCTTTTGCATGTTTTGACTTCCAGAATAATTTTTGTTTGGTATAACATATTATTCAAACCTCCACAGTCGGTCATATGTCGGAAGTAGGTATGAATCAAGACTGTCATGTTTGGTTGTAGAGGTCTTGGACAAGGCTACAGCAATCATGAGTGCTCATAAGTTCTGAGCATTGGACTCAACCCACGCTCACTGGAATCACTTCATGGAATTCTATCTCGAGTGACCATGAGACGGTAATATCGTATAAGTCTTCAAACCTAGAGATATGATTTGTTGCTTACAAGTTGGTTTTGCATTGATTGTACGAATAACGAATTGGTAACTCGATGTTATAAATCGCGCTCTTGTGTATAATTTAATGAGTGGTAGAAAAAACATATGAGTCGAAGTTTATCTGTTCCTTCTTGGATTAGAAGCTGATATCTGGGCCCCTCGATGATTTTGTTTTGCCCTATGTACCGGGCTTGGTCAGAACTACGTTGATGTGTTCAATTAAGTTCTTTGTAGAACAAATCGGAAATCGGGAAACAAACTGTTGGACAATAAGTAAGACATTGTTCCGTGTATTTGTCCGACTGATATCTAGAACAGAGGATTATATGATCACTTATCTTAAATGGCGTACCATCATCTTCTCAGTTCCGAGAAACCTTGTAAAGAGCTACGATTGCCGATCAGTTCCTGAAGTCATACTTGCAGTAATAGTTATTAGACTTATCCAAGTGGGAGAGTGTTGGATAAGGTGTCTAAGTCCATAACTATTTCTGGTATGTACTTGACCCGACCCGGCATGGTCCATTTGGGTTGCATGGCACCGTGCAATTGGATAGACTAAATGAGAGAAATAACACTTGGAGATTATTAATATATTATAAGTTCTAATATATTAATAATATTATTTGATTAGTTTGATCAAGAATTAATTTAGAATTAATTATGTGATCAAAAGATAACTAATTAAATATATGGGTTGATTATGTAAATCATCCATATCTTGTATAGTGGGCTAAGAGGCTCCATGGATTATCAAGTTGGGTTCCACCCATAGGATGCTCCATGGATGCTCCATGGGAGTTACAAACCCATGGGTCATGGAAATGAAGAGTCATTACACATTAGGGTTTAACCCTAGATGTGTCAACACTATATAAGAAACATGTTCTCCACCTAAAATCGGCTACACTAAGAAACAAGAGGGCTTGGCCGATTTTGAGAAGTGTGTGTTCTCTCATAAGTTCTTCCAAGAGCATTTGGTGTTGTGTGAAGCATTTGAGGCATCACACTTGGGGTGCTAAGCGCACAAGGTTTCAAGGAACACAAACAACAACAAGGTAAGTTATTCTATCTATACTTTAAGTTAAAATTGTTCCCCATGTATGCTAGATAGGAATATAACCTTGGAATTCAACTTTGCATGATAATTAGACAAACATAGATCCAAGGTTATTAGGGTTGCATCTACACTTAGGAAGTGTTAGAATGCTCAAAACCCATCAGAGTACATCTTGTCCGAACCCGGGTGAACAGAGTATTTGGTTCTGTGTGCTTCCTCCATGACTATTTCCCTGAATCCTCCGGATTTGGGAATCCAGATTCGATTCATGAAACAGTGAACTCCGTCACTTCTGATCTCAAGTTTCTTTTCCATCCCTCTCAAGGTTTCATCTGACACGTTCTCAGGTTTGAGGGCTGTATCCTGAGCTTCTCGGATTTGCATTGGTAAGTTGGAATGGATGGTCATCGTCTGGTTCCTCACTTTGTGGCCTGCACTATCCTTTCGGCTAAGGGCATCTGCTACCACATTGGCCTTGTCGGGGTGGTAACGGATTTCACACTCATAATCACTGAGTAATTCTACCCATCGCCGTTGCCTCATGTTTAAGTCTTTCTGATTAAAGATGTGTTGCAAACTCTTGTGATCAGTGAAGATTGTGCACTTGGTTCCGTAGAGATAATGTCTCTAAATCTTCAATGCGAAGACTACTGCTCCTAGTTCCAATTCATGTGTGGTATAGTTGACCTCGTGTGTTTTCAGCTGTCTAGAGGCATAGGCAATCACCTTTCCTCTTTGCATAAGCACACAACCTAAACCTTGATTAGACGCACCACAGAAGACAATGAAATCTTCTGTCCCTTCGGGCAGAGACAGGACAGGCGCGCTGCATAAGGCTTTCTTTAATGTTTGGAATGCAGTTTCTTGTTTATCACTCCAACAAAAGGGTACACCTTTCTGTGTCAGAGTGGTTAAAGGTTTGGCGATTTTGGAAAAGTTCTGAATGAATCGTCGATAGTAGCCAGCGAGACCCAAGAATTGACGAATTTCTGTGGGAGTTTTCGTTGCCGACCAATTCTCTATCGCTTTAATCTTGGAAGGATCTACATGAATACCCTCCTCGCTTACCACGTGACCGAGGAAAGTTACCTTCCGTATCCAAAATTCACATTTGGAAAATTTCGCGTATAGCTTTTCGGATCTAAGGGTTTCCAATACTAGCCTCAAGTGTTGCTTGTGGTCTTCTTCGCTTTTGGAGTATACGAGGATGTCATCAATGAACACGATAACGAATTTGTCTAAGAAGGGGCGGCACACTCGGTTCATCAGGTCCATGAACATAGCCGGTGCATTGGTTAGATCGAAGGGCATCACTACGAACTCGTAGTGTCCATACCGAGTCCTAAAAGCTGTCTTGGAAATATCATTCTCCTGGACTCGTAACTGATGGTACCCTGACCGAAGGTCTATTTTAGAAAAGTAGCTGGCTCCCTGGATTTGATCGAAGAGGTCGTCTATTCTTGGAAGATGATATCGGTTCTTGACGGTTAACTTGTTCAGTTCACGATAGTCGATACACATCCGAAAGGATCCATCTTTCTTTTTGACAAACAGAATTGGAGCTCCCCAGGGTGAGGAACTCGGTCTAATGAATCCTTTACTGAGCAACTCATTGAGTTGACTGGATAACTCCTGCATTTCTGTCGGAGCTAAGCGATACAGAGATTTTGCTACGGGAGTAGCTCCAGGAATCAGGTCAATACGGAACTCGACCTGACGTTCGGGAGGAATTCCTGGGAGTTCTTCAGGAAACACATCGGGAAAGTTACAGACTTCGGGGATGCTCGCGAGGTCTCTAACTCCTTGTTTCTCGTTGATCACATGAGCTAAGAATGCAACACACTCCTTTCGAAGGAGCTTTCGTGCTTTGATGCAAGAAATGATATGAAGGTTGGAACTGGGTTTATCGCCATAGATTACGAGAGTTTGACCTGAAGGAAGATTGAGACGGATAGCTTTTTCGTAACAAAGAATGTCAGCATGATTGGGACTCAACCAATCCATGCCAATGATAACATCAAAGCTCTTAATGGAAACGGGCATAAGATCTATAGGAAATGAGTGATCATTTAAGGTAAGCGTACAACCTATGAATACATCGTTAGCGCTTTCTTTCTCACCGTTAGCCATCTCGACGGTAAACGTTTCGGTTAGTGGTTGACGATTTGGTTTTAGATTATGTTTGAATGAATGACTAACAAAACTCCTTTCAGCACCCGAATCGAAAAGAATACTAGCATATGAGTTGTCGAGAAGGAACGTACCCGAAACAAGCGGGATCAGCAACTGCTTCCTCCCGTCCCATGGTTAGAACCCTTCCGGTGTTATCGGTAGTTGACTTCTTAGGGCAGTTCCTTTTAAAATGCCCAATTTCCCCACAGTTGTAGCAGGCTTGACTAACACCTGCTCCCGATGATTGGTTGGCTGATTGGGTAGGAGTTCTGCAGTATCGAACTGTGTGCCCTTTCTTACCACAGTTGGTGGAAGACAACTCTCGACAGGGACCGGGATGGTGATGGTATTTACACTTGTCACACAGAGGGAGGTTACCAGCATATTTACTGGTAGGAGTTGAGGCTGTGGATCCCATGGCAGAAACAGCAGCAACAGGAGTAGTAGTAGTAGCATGGACTACTACGGTCTGTTGTTTCTTGAACGATCCTTGAGAATATTGACCCTTCTTCTTCTTCCAGGATTTCCTTTTTTCACCACTCCTTTGAGTTGGCTCAGAAGTGGTAGTGATTTCCTTAACATCGTCGCTGTGATAAATCAGAATTTGTGCTAAGGTCTTGGCACTATCGTAGGTATCCGGACAAGCAGCCAAAATGTGACTCTTTATTGGTTGAGATAACCCCCAAACGAACCTTTCGATCTTTTTGTTTTCAGGAGTGACTAACCCCGGGCAAAGAAGTGCGAGATCATCAAATCGGGAAGTATATGCAGCAATGTCGGAACCTTTCATCTTCAGGTTCCAGAGCTCGTGCTCTAATTTCTGCATTTCACCACGGGGGCAATACTCGGCAATGAGAAGTTCTTTCATGGCTTCCCAGCCCATGGCATTGGCTACGGGTAAGCTCAGAGATTTGACTCGGCCATTCCACCAAGTCAAGGCTTTATCAACGAAGGTACAGGATGTGAACTTGACTTTATCGGACTCTGCACAAGCACAGATTTCAAAGATGGACTCTATTTTCTCGAACCATCGAGATAAGGAAATGACACCTCCAGCGCCATTAAAGGATGTTGGTTTTGCGTTCAAGAAATCCTTGTAGGAACCCCCTCTTTGGTGTCCCTGGGTACCTTCAGGGTTTTGAGATTGAGGACCGCCACTTGAACCACCAGGGTTCATTTGTGACATAGTTGCTACCATTGCAGCTGTCATCATCGTCTGGAGTGATGCTAGATCGAACTGAGGAGGAGGTGGCGGCGAGGAAGGATTGTTGTCGTTCTTTGAGCTAGGTATCTTTCGGGGAGGCATCTTGATCTAATAAGATCAAGGAAAAGAGGATGGTAAGTCCTCTACATTGAATCGATAGACATGACAGTTATATGATTCGAGTAAGCGATAAAGCAGGAAAGAGTTATCGAATAGATAATTTATCGCTAAGAGTAATCACAGAAAACTACTCGAATGAGGATTACTACAGAGGATCGGAATCGAGAAATACTCCCATAGTATTTCATGAATTGTTTACGACAATGATTCGATGTTGGGATATTAGGGTAAGTTTTAGGCATGCTACATACCACAGTCACTCCCAAGCACATGTTGGCCGTGTCTCGACTGAATATAGTTGGCCAGGCTATATTGACCCTAGACACGACTACATAACTGCCCAGGTTTAACCGTAGTATACAACACCCATTTACTTATGTTTTGTTCTACTTGTGGTTACAGATGACGACGGTTCGGTATACTTGTATACTTTTAAAAATACTTGTAGTTTGAAGATACTTTTAATTCAGAGCACTTAGGCCCTTTAGTGTTTATAGTTTTATACCATGTAAGGTTTGGTATACTTCATTCACTATAAACAAGGGCTCTGATACCAATCTGTCACACCCCGAAAACCGAAGGCGGAAAACATTTCCGGGGTTGACTACCACGTTGAGTATCAAATCCAATGCACATAGTAAGTAAAGTAAAGCAACCATTACATTACATAATAAAAGTTTTACAGTTGTTTCAAAAGTAAAGTTTATACAGTCGTGATACATTATATATAAACAAAAGGAACGAATCTTCATGTACACCGTCTTCGAGCAAAAGGATCTTCGGATACCTGTTCTAACGCTGACCTGAGAACACAAGCGGTTTGAAAATCAGCATAAAGCTGGTGAGTTCATAAGCGGTTTTGTTTTATGAAAATGTATCGATTTCCTTTCTGTTCTGAAATGTTATGTACACCAAGAAAATCCCGTATTTTCTTAAAAGTTGGTTATTGTTTCACACATGTAAAGTATAGTAAGTTTGTACACTGAAAATATGTTTATTCATGTGAAAATGTATAGTTGGTTATCTGACTGGTTGAACTGTTCTGTTTACTTATCATGTGTTACCAGGAAAGTCCCATACTTTCCTTATTGTATGTTACAAATTGTAAAAGATGTAATGTTATCCAGTTTGTTACTCTTTCTAGTTATGTAAATGTTACCCAGGAAATCCCCATGCTTTCCTACATGTATGTATCTAATGTAACGTTGTTAAAGATGTAAAAGATGTAATCGTGATTAGGTTCTATGTTTTCCCCAGGAAAGTCCCGTACCTTCCTGAATGTTGGTTACAGTAAGTAAAAGATGTAAAAGATGTCAAAGATGTAAACGATGTATAAAGTAATCCATTATTACTGTAAGTAAATCTCTGTTATCCTAATTGCGAGTTCCGTAACCATACAATAGACTGAAACCTGTGGCAATAAGTAGTCCACATGTGGCAATAAGTCGTCCACATACTTATGACTTTCGTCACCCTTGAACCATTTCGGTTCGACTGTAGCTAGCAGCCAGGTGTGGGGTAGTCAGCCCCGTATAGATCTATACACTCAAGTCACGCTCTCTAAATACCAGAGAATCTGGTTATGGGTGTAGTCCTCCACTCGCGTAATCTGGGTGGAGTGTTCTCCGAGGACGTGTCTCCAATCATACAGGAATAACAAATTTACTAGTAATAATATGATAGTCCTCCACTCGTATATGTGTGGGGAGTGTTACCGAGGACAAAACAGTGTACATGTATTATGTTCAAATGTTTTAAGGTCGTGCTTTTAACTGGTAAAATGTGGAAAACCATTTGTGAAACACATGTAAAACATACTAGTTAAAGACTTAATTCACAAATATATGTTACTTGATCTGTATGTTCGATCTGTTATCAGTGGTAATATCAGTTATAAAAGCATAAGAATATGAAACACACATTTGAAAACATGTTTTGAGTACAAGAATTCCCTTGTACTTTGCTTGTGTGTCCCCCCCCCCTTGAAAACAGTGGAAAACAGTGAAAAAGGGTAGGGGTATGAACTCACCGGACTCGGAAACGTGTCGGTTTTGAATGCTAGACGTTGGTTCGGGGTTTGATTACTCACGATGATCCTATGTAAAATGATATAATGTCCATATATATACAATTAGAGATACATTCACTAATCATATGGGACATTACACTCCAATGAGGTTAAACACCTCAAAACGAGTGTTCGGAGTGACCCGGGTGACATCTTCGGACTTGTAATGGCACTAGGGACTTGGGACTTGAGTTTAATCCCCAAGAGTAAACATTTTAAAGAGTTTACAACCATAAAACACACACATACATGAGTTTTCGGCCGTAAACTCATGTGGGTGTGGTTTTGATGGTTTTAGGGCTCAAATGGACATAGGGATTGCTAGAATGGATTATCTAAATTGCGTTGGAACACTGGGAATGAATTTAAATCATCAAAATGATTATTTTTATGGGAGTTTACGGCCAGTATAGGCTCCTGGCCGTAAACTCCTTAATCTTCATGAAAATGGTGTTTAATGTTGTTAAAACAAATCACATGTGATTACTAGAATTATTCCAAGACCTTACATGAGTTTTATGGGACATTTGAGGGGTGTTATGGAGTTTACGGCCCATGAGACCCTCCTCATGGCCGTAAACTCTTATGTAGGGTCATACAAAGTGTTTCAAGGTCTAAAACTTGCATAGAAGGGATTCTAAAATTCATCTAAAGGCTTTAGGGGTGTTTAGTCTGCATTCTAACACCAAAAGTTTTGGAGTTTACGGCCCAAGAACAAGCCTTGGCCGTAAACTCTTATAAATCCCACAAATGATGTGATTTCGGCCCTTAAAGTATTTTTGGTTGGTCACTTGATTTATTCCAAGACTTTTGGTGGTGTTGGATGGCTTTCTAACACCTTAGAATTGGATTTAGGTCACATTTTGGGGAGTTTACGGCCTAAGCACTCTCATTGGCCGTAAACTCACATAAGTCCCATAAAATTCATGTTTCAAGACAGTGAAGACAGACCGTAGACGATACCAAATGAAAGGTACAACTAGTAAGGTCTAAGACAGTGAAGACAGACCGCAGACGATACTAAATGAAAGGTACATCTCGCAAGGTCAAAATAGTGAAGACAGACCGCGGACGATACCAAATGAAAGGTACATCTCGCAAGGTCAAAACAGTGAAGACAGACCGCAGACGATACCAAATGAAAGGTACATCATGCAAGGTCAAAACAGTGAAGACAGACCGCAGATGATACCAAATGAAAGGTACATCTCGCAAGGTCAAAACAGTGAAGACAGACCGCAGACGATACCAAATGAAAGGTATATCTCGCAAGGTCAAAACAGTGAAGACAGACCGCAGACGATACCAAATGAAAGGTACATCTCGCAAGGTCAAAACAGTGAAGACAAACCGCAGACGATACCAAATGAAAGGTACATCTCGCAAGGTCAGATGAGAGACTACAGACCGCAGATAGTATCACATGAAACTCACATCTGGCAAGGTCAAACAGTGTGACTCTGAAAAGGTGACATCAGCATACAGTGTAAATCGCTGACGAAGTACCGTTACCTTAAAACCATGAATTATAAGGCAACCCAGGATACTCGTAACCATACTGACTAGAGTTCCAGAAGCCCTACAAGCATCTATATAATGTGACATTTTTCACCCCTTGGCTTGGTAGGCCGTGGACTGTAGCTAGCAGTCAGGGTGCGGGGTTGTCAATCCCGTATAGGCCTATACACACAATGTCAGCTCTCCCTACAGGAGACTCTGGTTACCAACTAGACGACAGAGAAGGCTGCGTCCCGAAGATGCATCCCAAATAGAGGATAGTGTGTTACTAGGAGGGAGTGGGTTTCTAATGTAAGTGTAGACTAGAGGTAGAGACTCTTAACAAAACTCACTGGAGAATTTCATGTATGTCCATACTCATATACATAGTATATAACTAATGAACCAAACGAGTTTCGGACGGCCACCCGATGCCACCAGACCACATCTCAACGAAGAAAAGGAAATAGGGTGGATGAGCCTTCCTAAGTCTTTCAATCGTTACTTATATGTATCTATATAAGCACAGACGTACATCTAACTACGACTGAGTGTGTAATAATTGAATACATATTATCGTGGTGTGAATTCATACAGTGTGGAATAACTTAATCGTAAAGTATAAGTGTATCAAGTATAAGTGATTCTTGTGAGGTAGGAGTGTCTAACGAGTGAAGTAGGAGCGGTCACAAGTGAAGTAGAAGTGTCGAACAAGTATAAGCGTTTCACGAAGTAGAGGCGATAATAAGTGAAGCAAAAGTGTATCAAGTATAAGTGAAGTACAGTCGCTATCAAGTATAAGTGAAGAAGAAATCGTATCACTAAGTAAGAGCGTGAATAAGTATAAGCGTCATCAGGTATACGCGACAACAAATATAAATTAATGCATTACCAAGTAGGAGTATAAAATAAGTATAAGCGAAGCAGCATTATTTAACAAGTAAAAGTATACGTCTAAGAGGAAATCTTTAATGAAAAGCCTTTGTGTACAAAGAAAACCCCAAATTGTATTCTTTTGTAAAATATGTTTAAAAACCTTAGATAATCTTTCATAAACCAATTTAAAATGGATTTGGATAAATCAGTATAAGTAAAAGTTATGAAATAAGTAAAAGTCATTATAGTGTCCCACTCGGTAAAACAGTGTAAAGTGGTAAAATATTGTGCATGCGGGTTATCAATCACCAGTGATTGATAGGATAACTAGCATGTTTAACTTGTATTCCCCCTATAAAACATTTAAAAGCATTAAAAGGTTCATTCAGGGGTATGAACTCACCTGATGTAAGTAGGTCCGAAGAGAGTGCTGTTTGGGCGTTTAGTGCCACGTAAGGACTCGAACACACTCAATGACCTATTTAACATATGATATCATATGTTCACATACAATTAGTATATTTAATACTAATTAAACAATTATACACGCTCAAAGGAGCGAAAAACACTTTGGCTAAGTGTTTGGGTGTCCCGGGTAACGTCTAAGGGTGTTAAGGGTCTCCTATCAGTTGTGGAACTTTGCTAAACTCAAATATCAAGTGTGTGAATGGGTTTAAAGCATTAACATGGACCATTTTGTAGTTTACGGCCTAACTCAAGGGAGTTTATGGTCGTAAACTCCCAAGGTCATATTCTTGGGTGTTTAATGCTTCTAGCTTCCTCATTGATTTATTCTAAGCACTTTTCCCAAAAGGCATGAGTGGGTTTGAGGCCTCTAAGGGCTTGATCTATGAGTTTACGGCTGTAAACTCTAATCCTTAGAGTTTTGGGAAGTTTAAAGCCGCTAATGCCTTTCTAGTGATTTCTAATGAAGTATGATGCTATTTTGGAGGATTAAAACCATCATTTGAGTGGGTTTTGGGGAGTTTACGGCCTAGATATATGCTTGGGCCATAAACTCCAAGTCAAGCCTCATTTCATTATGTTTAAGCCTTTAAATCCTTCCTAGTATTTTATGGTAAATGTCTAAGGTCATTTGGGGAACAAAAACCAACATTTTGGCTTAGTTTGGGGAGTTTACGGCCTAAGGATGTGCTTGGGCCGTAAACTCATTTTTGCCCTTCAATTTGATGTGTTTAAGTGATCTAAACCCAAAGGAATAAGCCCTTAATTTATGTGTTAAGCCCTAGTGTGGTTTGGGAGTGTTTTTGGGGCCTTTTAATAAGATTTTGAGGTGTTTACTGCCTAAGCTTATGCTTGGGCCGTTAACTCTCTTTTAACCCCCAAATACATGAGTTTTAATGTTTAAAAACTCCTAGGGTAATACCTCAATTTATTTCCAAGCCATTAGGGACAAGTTTGGGTCATTTTGGCCTTGATTTGGGTGTTTACGGCCTAAGGAGATGCTTAGGCCATAAACTCCTTTTGCATAGCTTCTAGGTTCGATTTTTGGGCTATAAACATGATTCAATATGTTTAGAATAAGCTAGGGTAAGCGGACTTACAATTTGGAAGCATTTGGATGCAGATTCGGGGCTAAAACGAGTCTAGAGAGAGAGTATAGAGAGAGAGTGTAAAAAGTCTCCAATGGACTCCACTCACCCTTACATAGGGTTTTGAGTCGGGGCTCATTGGAATTCTACCCAATACTGCCGTTAAACAGGGCTTTTGGGCGCACCCGATTTAGTGGTCGTAATAATAAACTAGTATTTTCCAAGTAAATGGAAATATGTGTTATGTATTTTTATTTCCTTTTATCACGACTTAACGGCATATAAACATACACAATTGAAATGTTTATTAAACTTGACAACTTCTCATTAACGGAACTTTTGAACAGTGGAATATTCCGTTAACGGTAACGGAGAAATGTAACGGGGCAACTTGTGTTGTCACATCATCCCCCCGTTAGAGGGAATTTCGTCCCGAAATTTTGATCTAGGCAAGGAAGTAGGTATCAATGGCCAAGTAGAGGTAAGAGAGTACTTCCTATGTGGTTGTCCTCGCATTCCCATGTGATCTCTGGTCTGTGTTTGTCAATTCTACAGACCCTCGCGTACGGGATGCGGATTCCGTCTCGTGTAGCTAGTGGGTTCCGCCTGGTGTATCTACGAGGTTAGGGTTCTCGATGGATTCTATCAAGATGAGTGAGGCACGAAGAGTGTTGTTGGGAAATCACCTATCAAGTCAAGTCTAAGAAATGGGTCATCCGGGTGTGAATACTGTGGTATATCCGAAGGTAGTAGCGGCCTGAAAAGGGTTGGACCATGTCTCCATGAGGATTCTCGGATGGTCCTAAGCTCTCGGAAAGGAGTAGAGCTTTTCAGTACTAAGAACATAGTGTACTTCTAGGGCAAGATCAACACTGGCGTGATCGCCATTCCGAAGTTCCTAACGTTCTCACTTGTACTGGATGTGTAGTCCTTCAGGTTAGTCATTAGGAAGCTCGGGTGGTCTTCGGTTTCGTGTTTTCTTTCAACTGACTGATAGAGACTTTCTAGATCGTCGAGTGGGTTGCGTGACTATGGCTATTTGTTTGCTATAGAGTGTTTATTTCGTGCTTGTGCGAAATTAACCTGCATTAACGAAGATTGAGGTACGGAAACCCTGAGGGTCGAGGAGATAGGGTTTCACCTAACCAGTGTTGGACTATCTCGGGAGGTAGTTCTATTATCTCTGTGTGAGATAGTATTCTTGGAACACCTAATAATCCAAGGAATCTCTATGACTGTGGTTTATTCTAGCGTGGAAAGCGCATATTCCTGCATAATCCATCGACTAACACCAGGGCTGGCGTTTAGTCAATAATCTCTTTAGGATCTGGGTTACGAGGTTTAACAAAGCTACTTTCGCACTTTGACCAAATATTCTTGGCTGCAAAGGTTATCATGTGGTTCTTGGTATACTAGTGTTCACTTCGGAGAGTGTATTCTATCGTCTACAGGGCGACGACGGTTTCCTCCATGCGAGGGTGTGGAGGATGATAGGCACCACTCGTCTATAATGAGGTGGATGAAGTGCCTGAGCAGTGTGAGTATATACTGCAACTACTCATCCGAAGGTTCTGGGTTTTCATGCTCTAGGTCGAATCTAGTGAGTATAGAATCTTCTCACTCGGAACTTTTAAGGGCTCAACCCGTAGTGATTTTCTTGACTCGGGTTCCTATTTTATGGAATAGGGTGAAAGTGTTTGGCGAAGAGGTCCGTGATGGGGCTCATGCCTAGCCTAACCATAAATACCGGGTGTATGCGAGCAGTGTACAATTGAGGTCGGCGGGATATTCAACTGTGCGACTCCACCCCAAACCCACAACCCAACGTGGAACAGGGAATAGGGAGGAAACACACACCTTAAATCTTTTTGATCTCAATTATATACCGCCCTACTGCATATACCTGATTATAGCGGTCAATCTCATGAGTTCTATATTCTGGGTTCACGAACCTGATGTGCAAGGTGCGAAGGGTTTTCTGAGGGAATCTACGGAGTATCCTTCGGTTGGTTGTTGTCTTCTGGAATATCTTGTAGTGTGTTTCTCTTCGGTGTTCATCTGACTACGAGGGGTCGGTCAACAGTGTATGGTACCCTACCTTGGGTACTTCGAAAGGTTTGAGATAAGAGGGACGATTGACGAATCGTATTAGGTTGGTTTATTTGTGTTAGGTTCAGGTTCGGAAGAGCCTTTATTTGACAATATGGCT
Source organism: Lactuca saligna (assembly GCF_052625555.1). Taxonomy (NCBI): domain Eukaryota; kingdom Viridiplantae; phylum Streptophyta; class Magnoliopsida; order Asterales; family Asteraceae; genus Lactuca; species Lactuca saligna. Next base: position 93,649,994 of record NC_136418.1, read on the forward strand.
ATGGAAAAAGCTCTTTTTACACAACACTAAAATGTACACATGGTTGCACGAAGTCAAACCATGATCAATAGAGTCGTCGAAGTTGGCACACTCCGACATGATGTATATATAATGAAGGTCGATAGAGTCATGTGCCGACCAGTCACACTAGTTCTAGGCGTCTTGGGTTTCGTCCTATGTATCGCTACTGTGGATACCTGGACTGATAGAGTCGACGCGGAACTATAGAGAGTTCTAAGTGTTTTCGGATAGAGGATCTTTTAAAGAACGAATTCTCACAAGGCATTTCTATAATCGCCTCACATATACTAGTCATGTATATTTAAGGTGGGGAGGACTGTTGACTGAGCGACCCCGCCCTAAATCCACAACGAAACGAGGAACAGGAGATGAGGCGGCATTCGCTCACTCTAGGTCTGTCCATCTTAAATATACATGGCCGTAACATATATGTTTAGCCACTATAGTTTTACCTAATGAATTTTTAAATTTTATAACAGTGCTGTGACTTTCGCCTTACTGGAAAGAATTTACATTTGAATTAGCCTTTTATTGTTCTTAGTTTAGTTATCCGAGGTCGAGAGACGTACCAAAATCTAATGAGTTCCTTTCCGCTTCTCCCTAAGCAGAAGTGTCAAGTTTCTTCTGTGTCTTTGTCTTTCCCTTCGGTTGGGCAGTCCTTCTTGAAGTGTCCCATTTTACCACATAGGTGGCAAACTGTACGAGTCGCCACATTGGTGATTGGTGCAATACGTTCCACCGGAGTTCTGCATACACGAGCGGTATGCCCCTTCATGTTGCACCTAACACAATAGAGTTCCCGGTATGCACCATGATGATGGTAGCTGCACTTGCTGCAGTGGGGGAGGTCTCCTAGGTACGATCTCCTTGAGATCGGGAGGGAAGGGTTGATAGGAGTACAGACTGCCTCAGCTCGTTGCCCTTCGGAAGGTCCTTGAGCCGAGGTACTTCCCTCCTCTATCTTGATTTTTCTCTTTAGTGGGTTCGGTTGAGATTCTTGGGTGACTGAGTATGGAAGTGTGGGTTGATGCTGTCCATTGTCAGGATTGGAATTTCCGACGGGCACCTTGCTAACATTGGCGTTGTTAGCATTTAGGTGAGCCATGACAGCTGCTACGACTGCGGAGACTGTAGCTTGGAACGTAGCTTCATCGAATAAGAGAGTAGGTTTCTTGCTTGTAGATTGGTTACGCTTCCTCGGTGGCATGGTTTTACTATACGAAAAAAGAATACAAGGCAATGAGAGACGATGGTTAACCCTGGACATTTCTGTCCCGATCACATTAGGCATAAATTTTTCCCGTGCCTCAAGTATTGATTGTTTGAACGTCGACCTACATCCCTATGATGTAGTCTTGGTAATCGAAGTGGGTGTATGAGTATTCGAAAAAGGCCATAAGATGCGAGTCGTTCCTACTAAGTTACCTTTATACTGAGAAAGGTTTCACTCTCCAGCTTGGAGAGATTTGAGAACAGTTCGGAACGAAGCTGCAGAAAGAGAGGCTCATGAGGGCTTATGGCTAAACAACCTCACAGAGGTGTGGGGGTCCGCTCTAAGCGCATTACTGGAAACGGGAACAAGGCGATTTACCTAGCACATTGCGTGAGCAGTGTAACCACTAACTCACTAAATTGTATTATTTTATGGGTGTATTAGCGTGACGAACACGAGGAAAAGACACTTCCCGGGTTCCATATACTGGCTCTCTCAGTCCGCCTCGTGTCTTTGACTGGAATCGACGTTGGTTTCCTTCGGGTAGTTTCCTAGGGTTCTCTTCTCGTATGGACATATTGAATTTCTACTCCGCCTTCCTTCAGATTCCAACTCTGGGTGTCATCACTTCGCGATGGATGACTGGGAATCTCCGAAGTTTAGGCGGGTTTCTCACCGATGTCCCTAAAAGAACATGGGCACTTGGTGTATTCAATAGTCTCGATCCAGTTCATTTATTTTCGAACAAGAAATCTTCTCAATGAACCTCTTTGGGGTCGAATTCAACTCTTCTGTTATGCACTGAAGTGGGTAGGGTTTTCTACAAGGTTCGTGCGAGAATGGAAATGTCTAAAGAATCTCAACAGATTATTAACATTTCGCTGGATGATCCATATCGAGTCCTGCTACGATTACACAGGGTATACAAATCATATATAGCTTAGATCCGATAGGCCTTGGAATATGTGATACTACTCTAGAACCACATCCCAACGAGGAAAAGGAAATAGAGCGAAATCACACATTCTTAGCCTATGGGATCCTTATTATATATAACCTTGGAAGTATACCCGCTGTATTTGTAGTTATATCAATAAGGATCTTTTAGTTCTCACACTAGGTTATCTATGTATCCTAAATACCCCTATGGTATTTTAATTCTTGTTTGGTTCTCGTCTTTGAATTATAATTCTGGGTTTAGTGTGAATCTTTTAGCGCTCTAAAATACTCCTATAGTATTTTAACTTTATGTTTGGCTCTAGCAAATCCTAGTTGGTAAGTTTCAGACCTGTTGCACACCACAATCACTCCCGAGCACACGTTCATCGCATCTCGAATAAAAGTAGTTGATCAGGTTACATTTATTCCAGCGTACGATTACATAACTGTCCAGATTTGACTATAGTGCTCAACATCCGAAGACTTTTATTCTTGTTCTTCTTGTGATACTTGTGTTCGAGTGCTTAGATTCTGGATGTTATTATACTTTGGTAAAATATGGTTATATTTTAAAGTATAATTCTTGGTCAGAGTGTTTTATCCCTTTTGTATTTATAGGTTGTATATCTTTTATGAATTGATATACTTAGCTCACTATAAACAATGCTCTGATACCAATCTGTCACACCCCAAAACCGGAACGGCGGAAACATTCTGGGGTGGATGACGTCATGTCAAGTATCACAACACATGCATTATAGTAATCAAAGTACAACAAAACATTGCATTAATAGTAATAGTTTTACAAGGTTACATTACAACAATTAGAATAAGTACAGCATGGTACTAGCTAACTTCATCAACAGCTCCAGGGATGTACCTGTCTAATGCTAACCTGAGAATACAAGTTATTTGAAAAGCGAGTATCAGCATTTTTACAAATGCTGGTGAGTTCATAAGTATTTAGTGTCATTTAGTCAAATAACTTTATAAAGTAGTAGTTTAAGTGTTTTTAGTGTATTAGTGTTCTTTCCAGAAAATCCTATATTTTCTTTAACAAAAGCAGCCTTCTACCAAGACTGGTCAGTGTAATGTGGTAAAAAGAAGTTTCCCTTAATTGCTATTATTATCAAAATACTGAATTTGATTATTAAAGAAAGCAAGAGACATCAGGGAATAACATATGCCTCAGCAGTGAGGACTGCTAACTAAGGCAAAAGAATCATAGACTCAAGGAGAGTATCGAGCTAACGACACGCCTGGTTCAGTCTAACAAATGGAGACACAGACCCCAGAAGCTACCAAATGAAAGGTACAACTGGTAAGGTCTAAGACAATGAAGACAGACCACAGACGATACCAAATGAAAGGTACATCTCGCAAGGTCAAAACAGTGAAGACAGACCGCAGAAGATACCAAATGAAAGGTATATCTCGCAAGGCCAAAACAGTGAAGACAGACCGCAGATGATACCAAATGAAAGTTACATCTCGCAAGGTCAAAAAAGTGAAGACAGACCGCAGACGATACCAAATGAAAGGTACATCTCGCAAGGTCAAAACAGTGAAGACAGACAGCAGACGATACCAAATGAAGGGTACATCTCGCAAGGTTAGAACAAAGACTACAGACTGCAGACAGTATCACATGAAAGACACATCTGGCAAGGTCAAACAATGTGACCCTGAAAAAGGTGACATCAGCATACAGTGTAAATCGCTGACGAAATACTGTTACCTTAAAACCATGAATTATAAGGCAACCCAGGATACTCGTAACCATACCGACTAGAGTTCCAGACGCCCTACAAGCATCTATATAATGTGACATTTGTCACCCCTTGGCTTGGTAGGCAGTGGACTGTAGCTAGCAGTCAGGGTGCGGGGTTGTCAATCCCGTATAGGCCTATACACACAATGTCTGCTCTCCCTACAGGAGACTCTGGTTACCAACTAGACGACGGAGAAGGCCGCGTCCCGAAGATGCATCCCAAATAGAGGATAATGTGTTACTAGGAGGGAGTGGGTTTCTAATGTAAGTATAGACTAGAGGTAGAGACTCTTAACAGAACTGACTGGAGAATTTCCTGTATGTCCATACTCATATACATAGTATATAACTAATGAACCAAACGACTTTCGGACGGCCACCCGATCCCACCAGACCACATCTCAATGAAGAAAAGGAAATAGGGCGGATGAGCCTTCCTAAGTCATTCAATCGTTACATATATGTATCTATATAAGCACAGACGTACATCTAACTACGACTGAGTGTGTAATAATTGAAGACATATCATCGTGGTGTGAATTCATACAGTGTGGAATAACATAATCGTAAAGTATAAGTGTATCAAGTATAAGTGATTCTTGTGAAGTAGGAGTGTCTAACGAGTGAAGTAGGAGCGGTCGCAAGTGAAGTAGAAGTGTCGAACAAGTATAAGCGTATCACGAAGTAGAGGCGATAATAAGTGAAGCAAAAGCGTATCAAGTATAAGTGAAGAAGAAATCATATCACTAAGTAAGAGCGTGAATAAGTATAAGCGTCATCAGGTATACACGACTACAAATATAAATGAAAGCATTACCGAGTAGGAGTATAAAATAAGTATAAGCGAAGCAGTAATATTTAACAAGTAAAAGTATACGTCTAAGAGGAAATCTTTAATGAAAAGCCTTTATGTACAGAGAAAATCCCAAATTGTATTCTTTTGTAAAATATGTTTAAAACCTTAGAGAATCTTTCATAAACCAATTTAAAATGGATTTGGATAAATCAGTATAAGTAAAAGTTATGAAATAAGTAAAAGTCATTATAGTGTCCCACTCGGTAAAACAGTGTAAAGTGGTAAAATATTGTGCATGCGGGTTATCAATCACCTGTGATTGACATGATAACTGGCATGTTTAACTTGTATTCCCCCCTATAAAACATTTAAAAGCATTCAAAGGTTCATTCGGGGGTAGAACTCACCTGATGTAAGTAGGTCCGAAGAGAGTGTTGTTTGGGCGTTCGGTGCCATGTAAGGACTCGAACACACTCAATGACCTATTTAACATATGATATCATATGTTCATATACAATTAGTATATTTAATACTAATTAAACAATTATACACGCTCAAAGGAGCGGAAAACACTTTGGCTAAGTGTTTGGGTGTCCCGTGTAACGTCTAAGGGTGTTAAGGGTCTCCTATCAGTTGTGGAACTTTGCTAAACTGAAATATCAAGTGTGTGAATGGGTTTAAAGCATTAACATGGACCATTTTGGAGTTTACGGCCTAACTCAAGGGAGTTTATGGCCGTAAACTCCCAAGGTCATATTCTTGGGTGTTTAATGCTTCTAGCTTGCTCATTGATTTATTCTAAGCACTTTTCCCAAAAGGCATCAGTGGGTTTGGGGCCTCTAAGGGCTTGATCTATGAGTTTACGGCCAAGGAACCACTCCTAAAGGAGTTTACGGCTGTAAACTCTAATCCTTAGAGTTTTGGGAAGTTTAAAGCCGCTAATGCCTTTCTAGTGATTTCTAATGAAGTATGATGCTATTTTGGAGGATTAAAACCATCATTTGAGTGGGTTTTGGGGCGTTTACGGCCTAGATATATGCTTGGGCCGTAAACTCCAAGTCAAGCCTCATTTCATTGTGTTTAAGCCTTTAAATCCTTCCTAGTATTTTATGGTAAATGTCTAAGGTCATTTGGGGAACAAAAACCAACATTTTGGCTTAGTTTGGGGAGTTTACGGCCTAAGGATGTGCTTGGGCCGTAAACTCATTTTTGCCCTTCAATTTGATGTGTTTAAGTGATCTAAACCCAAAGGAATAAGCCCTTAATTTATGTGTTATGCCCTAGTGTGGTTTGGGAGTGTTTTTAGGGCCTTTTAATAAGATTTTGAGGTGTTTACTGCCTAAGCTTGTGCTTGGGCCATAAACTCTCTTTTAACCCCCAAATACATGAGTTTTAATGTTTAAACACTCCTAGGGTAATACCTCAATTTATTTCCAAGCCATTAGGTACAAGTTTGGGTCATTTTGGCCTTGATTTGGGTGTTTACGGCCGTAAACTCCTTTTCCATAGCTTCTAAGTCCGATTTTTGGGCTATAAACATGATTCAATATGTTTAGAATAAGCTAGGGTAAGCGGACTTACAATTTGGAAGCGTTTGGTTGCGGATTCGGGGCTAAAACGAGTCTAGAGAGAGAGAGTATAGAGAGAGAGTGTAAAAAGTTTCCAATGGACTCCACTCACCCTTACATAGGGTTTTGAGTCGGGGCTCAGTGGAATTCTACCCGATACTGCCGTTAAACGGGGCTTTTGGTCGCACCCGATTTAGTGGTCGTAATAATAAACTAATATTTTCCAAGTAAATGGAAATATGTGTTATGTATTTTTATTTCCTTTTATCACAACTTAACGGCATATAAACATACACAATTGAAATGTTTACTAAACTTGACGACTACTCATTAACGGAACTTTTGAACAGTGGAATATTCCGTTAACGGTAACGGAGAAATGTAACGGGACAACTTGGGTTGTCACACATTATTGGCTATGTTTTTTCACAGCCATTTCCGTTTAAACATTCTATTTTTTATAAAAAATTCTTTTTATAAAAATCACAGAGTCAAAACTTATGAAACTCACCAAAAAAAATTTCACTTATTTTAGAAAATGTGTATTCTCGGGTAACTAAGAAGCCGGACGTAGGACATCGGTTCTAAGGAAATTATATTTCCTCTCTTTTGCAATAAACTTGACATGTTTTATATTTTCGTTGTGTGTTTCAATTATGATGATGTAATTTCGCTTACAAACCTAAAAGTTTGTAATATATTGATTTAAATATGTTAAGTGTTCAATATATGTAGTTGACTGTGATCCAATTGTAACGTTGCCACCCCGACGTTTCCGCCGTCATTCAGGGTATGACAGATTGATATCAATGCGAGAGAGTATAGAGAACTTAGTATCTTCTTTTTAATAAAAATACAACTATAGGCTATGGCTTGATCTAGTAGGTCTTGGTATATCCTTACTGTACAACAATTAAAAATAAAACTTTTTGAAGCAAAAATTTTATAGGAATCTAATAAAATTAAATGAACTTAAAAACAAGGATTTAAATCAAATAGTCAATTAGGTTTCGTAAGACATAGGTCATACTACAACTAAACCCAACTTCTGCACCTAAGTTTTAAATTTACCAGGCCTCATGCATTATCCAACTTAAACGAAGTAGTTGATAACCTAAAATCTTGGTGATTTAAGAAACTTAAAATACGATCACAAATCAATAATGTAAATAATTAAAATGTTATTTAATATGTGTATAACATATGTGTAACATGTTTGAGATACTAAAATACCTAAAAGTTCTTTCTTTAGATGGATGATTTATGGAGAGCAATCATGCCACCAGTAGATGACCCTGTGTTTCTTGTGATACTATGTGACAACCCAAGTTGTCCCGTTACATTTCTCCGTTACCGCTAACGGAATATTCCACAGTTCAAAAGTTCCGTTAATTAGAGGGTGTCAGTTTAATAAACCTTTCCATTTGATTACCTTTAACAAGCCGTTAAGTCGTGATAAAAGGAAATAAAAACACAGGACACACATTTCCATTAAGCTGGAAAATGTCAAGTTTTGTGTTACGATCACTAAATCGGGTGCGACCAAAGGCCCCTTTTAACGGTAGTATCGGGTAAAATTTCCACTGTGCCCCGACTCAAAACCCTATATAAGGGTGAGTGGAGCCTATTGGAAACTTTTTACACTCTCTTTCTCTATACTCTCTCTCTAGATTCGTTTTTGCCCCGAAACCGCAACCAAACGCTTCCAAATTGTAAGTCTGCTTACCCTAGCTTATTCTAAACATAGTGATTTATGTTTATAGCCCAAAAATCATCCAAGAAGGCATGGAATAAGGAGTTTACGGCCCAGGAACATTCTAGGGCCGTAAACCCCTAAAAAGGTGCCAAACATGCCTCTAAACTTGTCCATAAGCTTGGAAATAATTAGGGGATATAGCCTTGGGGTGTTTAAACATTAAAATGCATGATTTTAGGACTCAAACAAGAGTTTACGGCCCAAGCACAAGCTTAGGCTGTAAACTCCTCAAAGATCATGTCAAAAGTGCCCCAAAACACTCCCAAACTCATCCTAGGGCTTATTACATAATTTAGGGACTTATCCTCTTGAGTTTAGACACTTGAAACAATCCAAAATGATTTAAAGAAAGGAGTTTATGGCCCAAGCATTTATCTAGGCCGTAAACTCCCCAAATCCCCCTCAAATGTTGGTTTTAATCACCCAAAATAGCATCAAACTTCATAAGAAAATTCTAGGAAGGCAATAGGGGCTTAAAACTTCACTAAACTCAAAGGTTGAGAGTTTACGGCCGTAAACTCCCTTGGGAGAGTTCCTAGGCCATAAACTCCTATAAAGTACCCTTAGAGGCCTCAAACCCACACATACCTTTTATGAAAAGTGCTTGGAATAATTCCATTAACAAGCTAGAAGCATCTAACACCCAAGAAATTGACCTTGGGAGTTTACGGCCGTAAACTCCCTTAGGTTGGGCCGTAAACTCCTTGTTTGGTCCATGTTGATGCTTTAAGTCCATTTACACACTTAATATATGAGTTTAGCAAAGTTCCACAACTGATAGGAGACTCGTAACACCCTTAAACGCTACCCGGGACCCCAAACACTTAACCAAAAGTGTTTTCCGCTCCTTTGAGCGCGTATATTTGTGTAATTAGCATAAAATATACTAATTGTATATGAACATATGTTATCATATGTTAAATAGGTCATTGAGTGTGCTCGAGTCCTTACGTAGCACCGAACGCCCAAACAACACTCTCGTTGGACTTACTTACACCAGGTGAGTTCATACCCCTGAATGAACCTTTTAAATGCTTTTAAATGTTTTATAGGGGGGAATACAAGTTAAACATGTCAGTTATCACGTCAATCGCATATGATTGATAACCCGCATGCACAAGATTTTACCACTTTACACTGTTTTACCGAGTGGGACACTAAAATGACTTTTACCTGTTTCATAACTTTTACTTATACTGATTTATTCAAATTCATTCTAAACTGGTTTATGAAAGATCCTCTAAGCTTTTTAAACGTATTTTACGAAGGAATACAATCTATGATTTTCTCTGTACATAAAGATTTTTCATTAAAGATTTCCCTTTTCGACGTATACTTTTACTTATAAAATACTTCTGCTTCACTTATACTTATTTTATACTCTGACTCGGTAACGTTTTCACTTATACCTATAGTCGCTTATACTTGATGACGCTTATACTTATTCGTGCTCTTACTTAGTGATACGATTTCTCCTTCACTTATACTGGATAACAACTTTACTCCATTTATACTTGATAGACGTTCTTACATCACTTATTGTCGTCTCTGCTTCGTGATACACTTATACTTGGTACGCTTATACTTCATGGTTCGATTATCCCACACTGTACACTTATACTTCACGACTCAGATGTTCCACTGTACACTTATACTTCATGACTAGATGTTCCACTGTACACTTATACTTAACCGTAGGATACACACTCAAGCATAGTTAGATGTATGTTTATGCTTGTATAAATGCATATAAATAATGATTGAAGGACTTAGGAAGGCTTGTTCGCCCTATTTCCTTTTCTTCGTTGAGATGTGGTCTGGTGGGATCGGATGTCCATCTGAAGGTCGTTCGATTCATTAGTTATATATTACGTATACGAGCATAGACATATGAGTTTTCTTCAGTCAATTCAGTTAAGAGTCTATACCTCTAGTCTACACTTACATAAGAAACCCACTCCCTCCTAGTAACCCACTATCCTCTATTTGGGATGCATCTTCGGGACGTGGCCTTCTCCGTCGTCTAGTTGGTAACCAGAGTCTCCTGTAGGGAGAGCGGACATTGTGTGTATAGGCCTATACGGGATTGACAACCCCACACCCTGACTGCTAGCTACAGTCCACGGCCTACCAAGCCAAGGGGTGATAAATGTCACATTATATAGATGCTTGTAGGGCGTCTAGTACTCTAGTCAGTATGGTTACGAGTATCCTGGGTTGCCTTATAATTCAAGGTTTTAAGGTAACAGTATTTCGTCAGCGATTTACACTGTATGCTGATGTCACCTTTTTCAGAGTCACACTGTTTTGACCTTACAAGATGTATCTTTCGTTTGATACCGTCTGGGGTCTGTTATCTTTGTTTGACCTTTCAAGATGTACCTTTCATTTGGTATCGTCTGTGGTCTGTCTTCACTGTTTTGACCTTGCAAGATGTACCTTTCATTTGGTAACGTCTGCGGTCTGTCTTCATTGTTATGACCTTGCAAGATGTACCTTCCATTTGGTATCGTCTTCGGTATGCGTTCACTGTTTTAGACCTTACTAGTTGTACCTTTCATTTGGTACCTTCGGGGGTCTGTTTCTCCATTTGTTAGACTGAACCAGGCGTGTCGTTAGTTCGATACTTTCCTGGAGTCTATGACTCTTTTGCCTTAGTCAGCAGTCCTCACTGCTGAGGCATATGTTATTCCCTGATGCCTCTGCTTTCTTTAATAATCAAATTCAGTATTTTGTTATTATTAGCAATTAAGGGAAACTTCTTCTTACCACATTACACTGACCAGTCTTGGTAGAAGACTGCTTTTATTAAAGAAAATATAGGATTTTCTGGAAAGAACACTGATACACTGAAATCACTTAAACTACTGCTTTATAAAGTTATTTTACTAAATGACACTAAATACTTATGAACTCACCAGCATTGTAAAAATGTTGATAGTCGCTTTTCAAATAACTTGTATTCTCAGGTTAGCATTAGACAGGTACATCCCTGGAGCTGTTGATGAAGATAGCTTAGTACTACGCTGTATTTATTTTATTACTTGTATTACTTTAAAGTGTTGTAATGTAACCTTGTAAAAACTATTACTATTAATGCAATGTTTTGTTGTACTTTGATTACTATAATGCATGTGTTGTGATACTTGACATGACGTCATCCACCCCAGAACGTTTCCGTCGTTCCGGTTTTGGGGTGTGACATACTAGGAGACCCTTACTACCTAGACCATCCAGTCATGTACCAACCCATTCCTCTAGCTGAGATTGAGCCTGAAGAAGATCCGAAGGAGGATCCAAAATACGAAATGGAGGAGGAGCCTGAGGGGGACTCTGAAGAAAATATGGATGGGGATGACGTAGAAGAACTAATAATGGTGACCGATTAAGAATCATCTGATGGGTTTTAGACATAAGAACAATCCTATGTGCTCATACGAACCCTAATTCTTGGATCTAGGTTTCTATATTGTACATGCAGTGAATCCAAGACTTGCAAACCCTAATCTAGCATACATAATTTTGAAATTAGCTAATACATCAGATCTAGATGTTTACCTCTCCAAATAGTGGCGTGAATCTTCTGCTCTTGAGCTTAGAGTCACAACTGTAACTCCTCTACTGGATCACAAACACCACAACCAAGAAGGAAAGTTTAAGAGAGGAGGGAGGATGCTAATTTTCAGCCCTAGGTTTTCCCTTGGAAGCAAGTGTCCGAAAATTGAAGCCTTGGGGTCTTATTTATAGTGCAAGCTGCTATAGTTTCAGTCAAAACCCTAATGGATAACTTAGCCACCAAGAAACCCAAGGAACCTTATGGAATAAGGCCCTTGGATGAAAATATGATGATCTTTCATCATAATTTCGATCCCCCTTAGTCCATTAGGTTTCCTAGACCAAAACTCAACTATCATACATTTGACAGTTTATGCCCCTTTATTTAATTAATCTCTTTTAGTCACCAAATTAATTCCTAATTAATTCATGACCAATACTAATTAAATAAATATGATTTCTACTTTACTATATTATTCTTATAATATATTAATAAACCATAATATCCTCTCTCTCTCTCTCTCTCTGTCCTGAAATTACCTTGTCAAGTTGCTTCAGTGAAGGAAACCTAAAAGGACCATGCACAACCGGGTCAAGTACATACCAAATATAGTTACAAACTTAGACACTAATCTAACAGTCTCCCACTTGGATAAGTCTAGTAACTATATCTCATATATGACTTCAGGATCCGATCAGCAGTCGTAGCTCTTATACGCTTCTTGTCAACTTTGATCAAAACTAGTCCTTCAGATAAGGGATCGTACAATCCTTTGTTCTAGATATCATGTTGTCGATACTTATTGTCCAACATTTGTTTCTCGATCTATGATTTGTTCGACATAGAATTTAGTTGAACACATCAATTTCATCCTGACCGGGCCCGACACATAAGTCAAACTAAATCATCGAGTGGCCAGATATCGCCTTTGCCCTCTTAGGATAAAAGGAACAGAAAAACTTCAACTTATATGCTTTTGTCACTCACTAGCTAAGTCACACACAACAATACGGTTTATAACATCAAGTTATTGATGCGTTTTCGCATTATCAATGTACAATCAACTAGCAAAAAATAACCATATATCTAAGTTCACAGTTTACAGATCATATGATATTATCATCTTGCGATCACTCATTATAAAAGTAGTGATACCAGCAAGCACGGGTTTATTTCAATGCTCAAATCATATTCATAAGCACTCATTAACTTTGTAGCAAACCTTTGTTATGCCTAAAACCTTTTAGACAATCTACAAACAAATTCATGATAGTCTTCATTCACATCTACTTCCAAAATGTGAACGACTATAGACTGTTCGGATAATCTTATTATTCAGGAAGTTAAAACATGCAAAATTGAAACAATAGATAAATAACCAACACAAGATAGTAGTTTTACTTATAAATAACACAACTTTATTTATTCATCAAATGTCAAGTACAAATTATCTATTACATATTTGTTATCTATCTAATCTAAAGTTATATCATCCTTCAGCCCAATGCTCCTAGCGTGCTGAAAGTGTTTGACCCTACTCAGTCCCTTCGTAAGCGGATCTGTTGGGTTTTCTTCTGACAATACCCTCTTCACAACAAGGATTCCTTCTTTTACCTGATGTCTAATGAAGTGGTATTTTCTGTCGATATGTCGAGATCTGCCATGATCTCTCGGTTCCTTGGTTAAGGCAAATGCTCCTTCATTATCACATAAAATTTATATTGGCTCGTTTATGGATGGCACAACTCCAAGGTCTCTCCAATGAAGTTCTTCAACCATATATCATCCTTTGATGCTTCACTTGCCGCAATGTACTCTGATTCGCACGTTGAATCAGCTACGGTCTCCTGCTTGGAACTTTTCCAAGTTACTGCTCCTCCATTAAGGGTAAAGACCCAGCCCGACTGCGATCGGTAATTATCCTGATCTGTCTGAAAACTAGCATCACTTTACCCTCGTACCCTTAAGTCATCACTCCTACAGTGGACTAGAAACCATTCCTTGGTCCTTCATAGGTACTTAAGAATATTTTTAACTGCAATCCAATGAGCACTACCAGGGTTCCCTTGATATCTGCTAACCATGCTCAAAGCTAAGGCCACATCAGGGTGAGTACAAGTCATAGCGTACATGATAAAACCGACTTCGAAAGCGTAAGGTACTCGGTTCATATCATCTATCTCTGCCTCTGTACTCAGGTTCTGAGTCTTACTTAGCTTAGTATTGCTTTGGATTGACAACTCCCCAGTCACACCCCAAAACAGAGAATGGTGGAAACGTTCTGGGGCGGAGGACGTCATGTAAAGTATCACAACAATATAAAGTAGTAAACAAGCAACAACATCATCCATTGCATTAATACTATAATTTTAAATACAGGTGTGTTCTTTCAAAGTAATAAACAACATAATGAATAATCAAAATAAAAGACAACTCTTGCATTGGTGAAGGGCCAACTGGGTTGCGGCCGTTGTGGCAAGTGCAACAGGATGCACGATGTAATGTGCAGGGTGGGTGGTTTTGGTTGCTTCATGTGTGGCCGAACGGGTCGTATTAGTATGGATTGCACTGCTACCACCACCACCCCGGTTTCTGATCTAATTTTCTTCCATTGCAATTAGGAGTGGCCACAAGAAGGCCCATTGTCTGAATTTGGTTGCAGAAGGACCAGTGTCAACACCGGCTCCTGTAACTCTTCGGAGTACTGACAGCCGCCAGGTTAAGATGGATGCGCCTGTGGTGAGGAGCAGGGCTTTCCAGTTGATGGCCGAGGAGGCTTGCGTGGCAGTAGATGTGGTGACGGGTAAGTATCTTCACCTTATCTTTTAATTATATTGAATTGCTGCTTATATTTATGTGTTTTACTTTAGGATCGTTCCTCATGAACGATATTTCTGTTTTGGTGTTGTTTGATTCAGTGGCTACCCAATCCTTTGTATCGCTGGCAGTTCTCAACTTGGGTCCTAGCTAATGTCATAAAAGAGAATCGTTAGAACCTTCCTAATACATGAGCCTATGGAGCATGCTCCAACGATCAAGTTAAATGGTCTCTACATGGAAATAATTTCTCTAGGATGCAGAGAACCATCTTATCTTAGAACTGTATGTGAGAGGTAGAGTCCAATGTGGAGCTGTCTTATGCATGTCCTACATATGGTGGCTGGAGCATTTTATTTATATGACTAGAGGAACAGAAAACGAGCAGATAAGAAAAGGGGACAATGAAAGAAAAAGGAGACCAAGCATGCTCTTGTGCATTCTCTCATTGGATGGGGATATAACTTGGTCATCAAATGAAAACGAATTTACACAAATGGTCCCTATGGTTTACCAAAAATCACAATCTCAGTCCATAGCAAAATCCCCCGAACATCCATAGCAACATCCCTTGGAAATTACCACCAAATGAAAAGGGGGTTGTTAATTAGCAAATAGCAACATATGTATTTGAGTTAATTACTAATTGTTTGAGCTATATTTTTATTTTTACATATCCAATAAGCGATTCAATCTTTCAATTAAAAGTAAATCATCATAAAAACTTTGAAAATTGTCCTAGTCTTTTTCAAGAACTTTATAATCTTAAAAGCCTTTTAAATTATGGGGTATTGTTGTAATTATATCTTTAAAGTAAATTGTAAAAAATTATATGAAATCTTATCCTTCCTAATTTGTACATCTTACGAAATGAAGGACCATAGACATTTAGTTTTATTTCTATAGTTATAAAATATCTCATTAATGTAATACAAATTATTACCCATCATTTTTAACTACACTCTGGACGAGGGGTAGGATACCTACTCTTATCAGTACAATAGTCATATGTCATATACTTTTTTCTTACATCTTCTAATGATTTCAGTTGTTGGGGGTTCAATTGCCAATATTTTTTATTGTTCCACCAATACCTTTGAGAAGCACAATCCTTATTAGGACTATTAGGCATCGAGATGCACCCATCAATGTTAAAATCTTGGAAATTGACGTGGAATGGTGCATTTGAATAATTGACCTTCGTTTTTCCACCATCAGTAGCCCAACTTGATCCATCCCAGAAGCTCGTAATCACTTGCAATGTATGATTAGGGTACCCAACACCTTTAATTATGTTGTTCTTATATACTCTTATTGGTGTGTCATCTACGAAGAACCTGAAATGAATATAAAATGTAACCATTAGTAAATATATTTGTTTATAAAGTGGTTGGTTTTCTTTTCTTGATCATTGGATACAATCAAGCTAACAAAACCTATAAATTTTGATATCTATATGACGTATGTAATTTCCAATAAAAGAGGATACACGCGTACACAACTTGATGGTTGTTCCATAGCAATTTGTAGTAATGGAAATCCGCACCAGGATCGAACCAAAGACTGAATTTTTGCTCTCTACCACCGAGACCATTTGTAAATACGTTCGTTTGTAAAATTATTGGTTTGCCCAGCCGATTTCCCAAGAACTCAAAGTCCATTTCTTCGTGAACAGTTGTATTTAGAAATAACTACATTAACTCAACATAATGAGAAGCATACTATCAGATGCATAAATCAATGATCTTTAAGGGTTGTTAGGTTAAGTTTTTATTCATTTATGGTTTTAATCATATTACAAGCGAAAAATAATTTTTATGGTTATGATTTTGAATAGTTATAGACATTTTAAAGCTTCATAATTTTTTATTTTTTTTTTATTTTTTTTTTACTATAAGGCTTGGATTAGTTTCATATTCTCACTTTATTCTATCTCTCATGTGAACCTTCTTATATATATATATATATATATATATATATATATATATATATATATATATATATATACATAATGGAGGTCATTCTAAATCATGTGGATAGAGATATTTGGTTTTCTCAAACCATATTGATTTGAAACCTAAATGACATTTTATATTCCTTGATTAAAAACATTTATAATAATTATAAATTTCCAATAATGGGTTGTATTCTCTCATTATATATGTGGTTATATTAGTACATGTTTGTTACAAAAATTCGTCATGAAGTTATTGTGATTCAAAAATCTTTCTTATAGTTCAAGTATTTATGGTTAAAATATTAGTAATATTTCTCACAAAAATCTTTTATGTGGTTCCAACTATGAAGAGTTGAAGAAATGGTTTATGTCGCATCAATGATGTGATTAGCTTTAAACCCTAAAATTGTCATCTTGATTAGCAAAATAAATCCGAGCATTTGAAGGGATTATAATGTCCAAGACTTTAGGCATTATAAAGAGTTCGAGAAATCAACTAGAATTGTGAAAAAGGCTAAAATCGGAAAATAAAGTTTGTCAAGATTTTCGGTATTTTGTTTGTAATTAAGGTATGTTCTTTGATTTAAGCTCGATTTGGTTGGTTGAGTAAGCTTATATACAAGCCTTACATGTTTTAGTTACACTTCATGTGTTTGTTTTGGCCGATAGTCGTTAATTTGACTATATATATATATATATATATATATATATATATATATATATATATATATATATATATATATATAACTGTTGATTAAGGTTTTGATATATAAAATTGTTGATCAAGGTTTTGATGAAAATCAAACTGTAGTTTTTATGAAGAATAGCCGAGACTCGAGTTAGAAAATATTTGAGTCTTTTTCTTTTTCGGTGGGTTGCAGAAAATTAAGTTAAAAACAAAAAAGAAATAGTAAAACATATCAAATAGCATATAGGGATGTAAGATGTGTTGAGTGGCTTGGCAATATTTTTTAACAAATTAGAATTTACCAGGTTTGATAATTCGTAGATTTCTATAAATCATCCATTTCAATTCATCCCCTATATAACTATTTTTTTGAAAGCTAAAGTGACATAAACGGTCCGTAAACCGTTAATACTTTAACAATTTATATATATATATATATATATATATATATATATATATATATATATATAATTGTTGATTAAGGTTTTGATATATAAAATTGTTGATCAAGGTTTTGATGAAAATCAAACTGTAGTTTTTATGAAGAATAACCGAGACTCGAGTTAGAAAATATTTGAGTCTTTTTCTTTTTCGGTGGGTTGCAGAAAATTAAGTTAAAAACAAAAAGGAAATAGTAAAACATATCAAATAGCATATAGGGATGTAAGATGTGTTGAGTGGCTTGGCAATATTTTTTAACAAATTAGAATTTACCAGGTTTGATAATTCGTAGATTTCTATAAATCATCTATTTCAATTCATCCCCTATATAACTATTTTTTTGAAAGCTAAAGTGACATAAACGGTCCGTAAACCGTTAATACTTTAACAATTTAAATTTCATTCAAACATGTTAACGAAAATAAGTATTTCAAAAGGAATG
Organism: Lactuca saligna; assembly: GCF_052625555.1. Lineage (NCBI taxonomy): Eukaryota > Viridiplantae > Streptophyta > Magnoliopsida > Asterales > Asteraceae > Lactuca > Lactuca saligna. The sequence goes on from NC_136418.1 coordinate 93,667,959, forward strand.
GTCCATGCAAATTTTACCAAAGTACTAGTTATTAATTGTTATTGTTAAAATCAATATTTTTGTATCCAATGTTCAACTGTTTTAGTATTATTTTTAAAAGTGAAATTTTATTAATTTGAAAATGTTAATATAACGAAGTATAGTACTTCTACTAACATTATTATGAACATTTTAATTAATGTAAACGGATGATTATTATTGTTCGACCGAACGCGACATATGGATATTGGAATCAAAACAATCACATATGATGTTTTCTAGGATGTTGCTTTAGAAAATTTGTTTGGTGGAATATAGGGTGCAAGTTAACAACAAAGCTTCAGTTACAAGTTATCGGTTGCATTGTGAGTTTTTTTTTCGTGTTCTGTAGTTGGTTGCACATAAATATTTATCATATGTTTATTATGTGGTTTTTATTTATTTGTTAACAGTATGTTTTATGATAAGTATGGTTGCATGCAAATGTTATTTTTGATTTTTTATCAATCGTGCTTTTTTGGATGACATATTTATCGGAAACGGGTGCTTTTTTGGATGACGGATGTGTGTGATCAGTGGGGATGAGAATGGAGATTATTTGAAATATTATTCTAATATACATAGTTGTTTTGCTTAAATATGGTTTAAATACAATGTTTATATAGAAATTTTAAATTATCAATACAATATATTTAATTTATTAATTTAAATACATATAAAATTTAAAATCAAAACCTAGATCTCAAATAAACTCAAAGTACAATCAATTTTTTTAAATAGTTAAAATGTTTTAATCCTGTTGAATACAAACATCAATCAAATTATCAAATCCATTAAAATACTATCAATAAACTATTTCTTTTATAATAATACTTAAAATGAAACATAAATTTATTTATATCTATATCTATTATCAAAATTAAAAATGGTCATATAAGTAAAATTTTAAACTAATCAATCATAAAAGTTATTAAAAATAATACTAAATCAAAAATCATATTCTGATTTATTTATGTGCAAGCAATGGGTAGAGACCATTGAGTACTATTGTACAAAAGAATTGTGATTATATACAAAGTTAGTTGAATAATTATTACGTTAGTGTTTATGTAAATAACATAACCATTTTAAACAATATTTTTTAATTTGCGCAACGGAAGGACATTCATCTATTATATTACAAAAGGGACCATCCAAACTCGTGTGGTTACAGACAAATTGTTATTTCAAACCGTATAGATTTCAAAGCAATACATTTTAATATTCCCAAATTTATTGTCAGTTACTACAATAATTATAAATTACTAATATCTTTTTGTATTCCTACTTATGTATATATTGCACTACTATAAAAATGATCAATCATTTTAGTAAACACTCCATACACAAATCACATACAAGATTTAGATATTGGTTATATTATTGTGTTGAACATGAAATTATGTTTTTCTATTCGAGTTTTGTGATGAAAATAAAGTTTTATCTAAAATTTATAGGTTATATATATATATATATATATATATATATATATATATATATATTAATCATATTATTTTAATCATGTGCAACATATTGGTATAAGTCTAGTGTGTGTGTGTATATATATATATATATATATATATATATATATATATAAGCATGTTATATTAAGACACACAAGTATTTTGTAACAGTGTGCCAAGTGCTATATGAGAATGATTCGATTACACATTCTCATTATTATTCTTTTATTCTTGTTCTCATGCATTTTCATTTGTAAAGATTATATTAACAAATATCATTATAACAAAATTAGAATTATAAAAAGTCATCATAAAAAGTTCGTACTATCCTTATAAATGATTTAATTTTTTAAACTAATTGATTTTTCATATTTTCATTACCTTACAAGATTATTTTCTTATTAAATTCTTGTTAAATATCAATTATCATATGGCCACACAATATTTGTTGTTCAAGCAATAACATATCTATATAGGGTTAGGTTTATATATATATATATATATATATATATATATATATATATATATATATATATATATATATATATATATATATATATATATATATATATATAAACTATGAAGAAAAGTTTAAAGCATTTGTACATAAATAAAATGCAGTAACAATACCACCGGAATCTCTAGCCGGTAGCTTAATCTTCATTTGAAAGCATCCCGATCCAAAACATAATTTTGACCCAAATCCAGCACCTACAAATAAATTTATAAGTAGATGTTACAAGTGTAGATATGAGTAAAAGTGTAGATATACATGTGTATTTTTTAGGCCAATGATTTAACTGTATGACATTTTCAAGTGAATTTGAATAGATTCACATATGAAAGAAATTTGCCGGTCACCTATGAATGACTACAGTGAAAGTTTAAAAGTTGGATGGAGTGATCATTCACTTGTTAATGACCACATTGATTAAATTTATTATGTTTATGTATCGATATAAATGTGTATTTATATATCATGGAATTTATGTATTTTGGTATATTTATTTTTTCCGATAAAAATAAAGCTCTAAAAAATAGAAAAAATACATAAATAAAAGGATTAACATTATTTTAGGAAATGTGAATTTGTTGCGTCGAAGTCGAAGTGTTCGTGACTTATCTATTCTAATGACATATGGTCTTACCATTTTCTTAACATCTAAAAAAATTGTCATGTCTATGATTAACCTTAAGTTTTTAGTCAAAAAGACTTGATCGATTTATTGGTTCTTTAAAAGTTTTGACTTTTACGGTACGTAACATAGAAAACAAGTCCTGTTAAAAAGAATTCTCAAAATTGTGAGAAAACTAAAGAACTCCATCATAATCCTTGATTCAAATTCATCTATATAGTCACAAAATAATGGATCCTACTAAACAAACTCATCAAATTAATATATCGAAAAGTGATGGAGTTTATTTATCATATATATATATATATATATATATATATATATATATATATATATATATATATATATATATATACATATATATATAGAGTCAAGATGAAATAAGAAGGAAATTTTTGGTAGGAAGGTAAGAAGTTTTTTTTGTATATATTTTTTTCGCGAACAAACAAAATGAATCATTAGATGATTCATTTGTAAGATGATTCACAAGAAAAAATTCTCAAAAAAACACCTCGATGATTCATTTATATAATGATTTTGTTGTTATTCACTAAAATTGTCATAAAAGTGAATTTTTCCTTAATTTACTTAAAAATGAATCATATAGATGTTTTTTTGAGAATTTTTTCTTGTGAATCATCTTACAAATGAATCATCTAGTGATTCATTTTTTTTGTTCGTTAAAAAAATATGTAGAAAAAAAACTTCTTACCTTCCTACCAAAAAAAATTTCTTACCGGATCTATATCCTATATAGATATATATATATATATATATATATATATATATATATATATATATATATATATATATATATGATTCTCTTTTGAATATTTGAAAACTAGAATAATATGGTTATGTAAACTTACTATTATTTTTGTTAGTGATAAAACAAATTTAATATAAAATCTAAATAATTACTTTGAGAAAACAAGTAAAGATTATTCATTTAGAAAAAAAAATATAAATTAGTAGAAAACCTGAGGATTTATCCAATGTCAACTGAACTTCTTGCCCTTGATTAAGAAGTTGAACATGCTGATATCCCCAAATTATCTTATAATTTTCATCCAATCTAGCATTTTGTGTTGCATCACTAACTCTAAGCAAGAAAATTACTTCAGACAAAATGACCATCATCTTCGTTATCATCCATAGATGAAGATCCATTTGATCGTTGCAAAAAATTGTGATTATTGCTAAAAATTAACCCGGACAAATTAAGTTGCTTGTGTGTAGGTATAAATAGAATGTACAAAGAAATCCAAAAAATCAATACATGCTTGTGTGTAGGTATTTAAATACGAATGGGAATATCTATACATGATATTCTTTTTGCATTTTCTACAAGATATTTGGTTTTAATATCCTCATGCACACAATCCATAATATAACTAGTTAATATAAATTAGTTTATATAAATATTTAAAAGTTGTACATAAAATCATTTGTTTAATTATAAATTTATATAACATTGACCTATAAATATTTAATTAAAATATGTTTCACATACGTATAAATAATCATATTGTTTATATTGTTTTTAGAAGTGACATTATTATTAAATAGTTATAAATACCAAATATATTTTTTGTAATCCATTTTCTTCACATGGCCCTGAGATTAATTAACACATGCGTTTTCATTTGTTTCAATCAATAAAATTATTTATTACCCATTTTCTTTAACATGTCTCAATTCATTTTATTCTTCATTTTAATACCAATCTTTTTTATTTTGACTATGTTAAAATAGGTTCCCATTTCGCCCATCTAGCAATCCGCGGTGCAATAACAGGGGAGAAGATTTACAAGTAGCCCATAATGTAGTGATTTACAGGTAACCCATAACGTAGTTGATGTGCTAAAATCAACTCAGTCCACATCTAAGAGTTCCCCCCCAACCATTGAATGAGTGTCAAAAACCTTCTAATAACCCACACAAGGTAAAGCTTAAACCTACCTTCTAAAAATAGAATTTGACCAAAAGTCAACCCATACCAAAAGTTAACGTTCAAAGTCAAAGTCAACTACCAATATTGTCCAACATTGAGTCTTATATCGTGACCGACCCTTGGTTACGTCGTGAGAGCACGCTCGACGTGATTCTAACTCAACCAATATCAAAAATGGTTTGTGGAATTTAACATGTTTTATTTGGAAATGATCTTGTGAAAATAAAACTAGTTACTATTGATAAATTTCCATTACGACATATTATTTCGAACTAAAAACGGTTTGTGATATCTAGCAAATAACGTCATTCAAATGCAAAATTTAATTATTATTTCAACACGTCTACGGTTTATGAGTAATTAAAATTCTATATTCAAACTTCTACCTAATAGTTGTGATGGATCGGAATTTGAAAATTATACGAACCAAAACAACGGAACATGGTTAGCAATATTTCTCAAGCAACTAAATATCACAAAATTATATCTTGTTCAATCAACCTATATTTAATTTATGAAAATATAAAATAGAGTATTATGAGGCATAATTAAAATGTACCTGAATGTTTATAAATAAAAAAAATCAAATATAAACATTTAATTTCCAATACATAAAAATTACAATGCTATTATATATATATATATATATATATATATATATATATATATGTGATCACACCAAATGTTACCAAAGATTAGTTCTTATCCTCCTTCCTCTTCTCTTATAAATCTCCAGCTCTGCTCATTCTCATCTCTTCCTTCCTTTTTCCAAAAAAACACTCTCAAGAAAAGCTCTCAAACATCATTATTTTTCATCCCCACACACCCCTTCGAAACCCACTAAAACCACGAGCAAGAAGAAGGTTGTTGCCCCTTGGTTTTTACCCACCATTTCATCCCTTTGGACATTCCTTTTGCTTGGTATTTTCACCTCAAATCACCTCTGAAGTTAGTGGGTTTTATGCTCCAAAATAGGTACTCAGAATAGTAGCTAAACCACTCTTTTTCTGGCTTCTTTGTTGGAAATTTCGAGACAACAACCACCCAAAATAGTGGTTGTTTTCGAGCATCAAAACAACCCATAAAAGTCTTCCAATTTGTTGTCCATCTTTAGAATCATAGCAGCCCATAAATTGTTGTTTTCAAGTACTTTAAACCCCAAAAACATTTACTTTTCATCCATCAAAAAGCATGGGTTTCAACCTCCTTTTGGAAATACACTTTAGATCTAAGTAAAAGCTAGGTAATTTTTTGATTTTACTATTTCCAATTGTCATAAAACTCACTTGTTTAAGTGTGTTAAAGCTTGATAAAAGTCTAACTTATTAGTAAATATATGTCTGTATGTTTTAATACATCCCAAAAAGTACTCAAATCACAATCTTGGGTGGAACCGGAAACCTCACAAATCCTTCTCAAACCGAATAACTTCACACGACAAACATGACTATTTACAACCCTATTTTATTGTTTTTTAATATTTTCGTGGGGGTGGGGGGTACACATATAAAGTAGATTTAATGTTAAAAGCATACTATTTAGGTTTATATATATATATATATATATATATATATATATATATATATGATGTCATATAGGTGTTACGGCAACTTTCCTTTTTACATTAAAACTTTTGTTCAAATAATACTCTTATTTATAGTTAGTGCATGAAAAACCATCAAATATGTCATGAAAACTTATGATCTTAAATCAAACATTTCATGAAAACTTATAAGTGATTATAAGTCTTTAAATACATAAATAAAGACTTGTTGTAGATAAGAGAAACACAACTTATGACATTCGTTAATTTACACACTTTAGGGACATAAAGATGTTAATTATAATAAGGTGTTCATAAAAAAATCATATGAAAAGTCTTAGGGTATAAATGATTTGAAATGTGTTGGTTATGGTTACTTAGAGCCAATGTTGTGACAACCCGAAACTTCTAGCCATGTACTTGATCTGTGTTCAACACTAAAACTCGAGTTCATTATCTTTTGTTATGTCTTGTGGTTCCATTTGAATGCTCTAGACTTAGTATAACCTGGATATAAGCTCTAGGAAGGGTTGGAAAGTGCTTAAGTATCACAAAATCGGACCAAACACACCGAATAAGGTGTGTGCGGCCACATACTTGTGTGTGCGGCCACACACCTGTGTGTACGGCCGCACACCCAACCGCACACACACTCAACCTCACACTCAAACCCTTATATGGATGGATACCCCTTCATTCATTCATTTGGATGTTTCTCTTCCGTCTCTCTAGTTCATCAACCAAGAACACTTAGAAGGCTTCATAATCGGGATCTATTTCATCTTCTAGCTAAGTATAGTGGTAAACACTTGAATTCCAAGCTTAAAACTTATCATATTCATCATGTTCATCATCCCTTGAAGGTGTACGGCCGCACACCTTCATATGGGGTAGCATACCTTCAAACCTCCTAAGGGTGAAGACCAAACACTTCAAAAGTCATCAAATGGACTCAAATGAGGAGTGTACGGCTGCACACTCCTGTGTACGGCCGCACACACCCTCTGTACGGCCGCACACTCTTGTGTGCTGCCTTACACATACTCCTGACCGCACACCCCAGCCGCACACTCATTTTCAAGGCCCTACACTTACTTTAATGCCCACAATTGGCCCTAAACTTGCATAAATCATTAAGTCTGGATCCTAGGGCACTTATTCTTAGTAATTCCAAGCCCTAAGGGTGTTTTCCTATCATGTTTAGTCGTGAAAAACCTTAATTCTAACTCATCTATGTGTCGTCACATGAATAATAGGGGCCATAGACGTTCAGGGCATCTGTCGACACTTGAATACTACACTAAGCGGTGAGTTCATACCCCTACTCTCTTTTTCACTATTTTCACTGTTTTCAGGGGGAACACAAGCAAAGTAAAAGAGGTTTCTTGTGCGAAAAACTTGTTTTCATGTGTGTGTTTCACATTTTATATGCTTTTAACACTGATCGTTACAACCGATAACCGTTTGAACATGCAGATCACGTAATCATATATTTGTGAAATGGGTTTTAAACTGTTATGTTTTATATATATTTCACAAATGGCTTTCCACATTTTATCAGTTAAAAGCATGACAATAGACATTTGAACATAATACATGTACACTGTTTTGTCCTCAGTAACACTCCACATATATACGCGAGTGGAGGACTATCATATTATTACTAATAAATTTGTTAATCCGTATGATTGGAGACACGTCCTCGGAGAACACTCCACAGTGATACGCGAGTGGAGGACTATACCCGTAACCAGAATCTCTGGGATTTAGAGAGCGTGACTTGAGTGTATAGATCTATACGGGGCTGACTACCCCACACCTGGCTGCTAGCTACAGCCGAACTGAAAGGTTCAAGGGTGACGAGAGTCATAAAGTAATGTGGACTACTTATTGCCACATTTAGTCTATTGTATGGTTATGGAACTCGCAACTAGGATAACAGAGATTTACTCTATACTAATAATGAATAACGTAATACATCTTTTACATTGATAACCAACAGTCAGGAAAGTATGGAAATTTCCTGGGGAACGTATACATAACTAGAAAAGGGTAACAAACCGGATAACTTTACATCTTTTACAATTGGTAAAACACAATCAGTAAAGTATGGGACTTTAGTGGGAATACATTGGTACCTAACCAGAATAGTATATCCAACCAGATAGCATGTTTTCAGTGTACAACTTTACTTTACTTTACATGTTGAGAAACAATAACCAACCTTTTTAAGAAAATATGGGATTTTCTTGGTGTGCGTAACATTTCAGAAACAGAAAGGAAACTCGAACATTTTACAAAACAAAAACCGCTTATGAACTCACCAGCATTATGCTGATTTTCAAACCGCTTGTGTTCTCACGTCATCATTAGTACAGGTATCTGAAGATCATTTTGTTCCAGGTTGGAGTGCGCAGAAGATCAGTTTATTTTGTTAATATATACTATGTATCACAACTGTATAACTTTACTTTTATAACAATTGCAAAAATTTTCAATATGTAATGTATGGTTGTTCTACTTTACTTACTATATTGGATTTGATACTCAACATGGAGTCAACCCCGGAAATCATTCCGCCTTTGATTTTCGGGGTGTGACAGATTGGTATCAGAGCCCTTGTTTATAGTGAATAAAGTATACCAAACCTTACATCGTATAAAACTATAAACACTTATCATCAAACTATAAGTATTTTCAAAAGTATACAAGTATACCGAACTGTCGAGATCCGTAAATACAAGTAGAATAAAACATAAGTAAATTGGTGTTGCATATTGTCGTTAAACTTGGACAGTTATGTAGTTGTGTCTAGGATCAATATAACCTGGCCAACTATATTCATTCGAGACACGGCCAACATGTGTTTGGGAGTGACTGTGGTATGCGGCGTGCCTAAAACTTACCCTAATATCACAAACATCGAGCCAGTGTCATCGTGAATCATGAAATAATATGGGAGTATTTCTCGAGCCAATCCTTTGTAGAAATCCTCGTTCACGTATAGATCCTTGATCATTCCATTAGCGATAGTTTACCTGCTTTAATAGCTCTTTCCTGCTTTATCGCTTATTCAATATATATATCTATCATATCTATCGATTCGATTCAGAGGACTTACCATCCTCTCTTTTCTTGATCTTATTAGATCAAGATGCCTCCAAGAAAGAGACCCAGCTCCAAGACCAACAATCCTCCTCCACCACCACCTCCTCCTGAATTTGACCCTGTGATGTTCCAGGCAGCTGTTACTGCCGCAGTAGCAACCGCCATGTCTCAAATGAACCCCGGTGGTTCAGAAGGTGGTCCCCAACCCCAAAACAAAGAAAATAGCCAGGGACGCCGAAAGGAGGGTTCCTATAAAGATTTCATGAACGCAAAGCCTACATCTTTCAATGGCACTGGAGGTGTCATTTCCCATTCCCGATGGTTCGATAAAATCGAATCCATCTTCGAAATCTGTGCTTGTTCGGAATCTGATAAAGTAAAATTTGCAGCCTGTACCTTCATTGATAAAGCTTTGACTTGGTGGAATGGCCAAGTCAAATCCTTAACCTTACCTGTAGCCAATTCCATGGATTGGGAAGCCATGAAAGAACTCTTGTTAGCTGAGTACTACCCTAGGGGAAAAATGCAGAAGTTAGAGCACGAGCTCTGGAACCTGAAGATGAAGGGTTCCGATATTGTCGCATACACTTCAAGATTTGATGACCTGGCACTACTCTGTCCGGGATTGGTTACCCCAGAGAGTAAGAAGATAGAGAAGTTCATCTGGGGGCTGACCCACCCAACTAAGGGAAACGTTTTAGCTACACGTCCGGATACCTATGATAGTGCTAAGAGCTTAGCCCAAAACCTAATTGATCATAGTGATGATGTCAAAGAAGCCACCACCACTCCTGAGCAGACCAAGAATAGTGGTGAGAAAAGGAAGTTTTGGAAGAAGAAGAAGGACCAATCTTCTCAAGGATCCTCAAAGAAACAACAGACTATAGCAGTCCATGCTCCTACTGTCCCCATTGCTGCTACTTCTATTGTGGGATCTACCGCTCAAACATCTATTAGCAAATATGCTGGTAACCTTCCCCTGTGTGACAAGTGCAAATACCACCACAACCCGGGCCCCTGCCGTGAACTGTCATGTACCAATTGTGGTAAGAAGGGGCACACAGTCTGATTCTGCAAAGCTCCAGTCCAGTCAGCCAATCAATCTTCTAGAGCAGGTGTTGGTCAAGCCTGCTATAACTGTGGAGAGGCTGGACACTTTAAAAGGAATTGCCTCAAGAAATCAACAGCTGATAATACCGGGAGAGTCCTAGCCATAGGACGGGAAGAAGCAGTCGTTGATCCCACTGTAGCCTTGGGTACGTTCCTTCTCGACAACTCATATGCTAGTATTCTTTTCGATTCGGGTGTTGAAAGAAGCTTTGTTAGTCATTCGTTCAAACATAACCTACAACATAATCCTCACCTTTTATCTGAAGCTTTTACTGTCGAGATGGTTAACGGTGAGAAAGAAAACGCTAATGACATATTCATAGGTTGTACCCTTACCTTAAACGATCATTCATTTCCCATCGACCTTATGCCAGTCTCTATTAAGAGTTTTGATGTTATCATTGGCATGGATTGGTTGAGTCCTAATCATGCTGATATTCTTTGCTACGAAAAAGCCATCCGTCTCAACCTTCCTTCGGGCCAGACTATCGTAATTTATGGCGATAAACTCAGTTCCAATCTTTGCATCATTTCCTGCATCAAAGCCCAGAAACTCTTGCGAAAGAAATGTCAAGCATTCCTAACCCATGTAATCAATGAGAAAAAGGAAATTAAAGACCTCGCGAGCATCTCCGAAGTCTGTAACTTTCCTGATGTATTTCCCGAAGAGCTTCCAGGAATTCCTCCCCAACGTCAGGTCGAATTTCGCATTGACCTAATTCCTTGAGCTACCCCCGTAGCAAAGTCTCCGTATCGCTTAGCTCCAGCAGAAATGCAAGAGTTATCCAGCCAACTCGATGAGTTACTCAGCAAAGGGTTCATCAGACCGAGTTCCTCACCCTGGGGAGCTCTGGTTTTATTTGTAAAGAAGAAAGATGAGTCCTTCCGGATGTGTATCGACTACCGTGAGTTGAACAAGTTGATCGTTAAGAACCGATATCCTCTTCCAAGAATAGATGACCTCTGCGATCAACTTCAGATAGCCAGCTACTTCTCAAAGATAGACCTTCGGTCAGGGTACCATCAACTACGAGTTCAGGAGAGTGATGTTTCCAAAACAGCTTTCAGGACTCGATATGGACACTATGAGTTCGTAGTGATGCCCTTCGGTCTAACCAATGCACCGGCTGTGTTCATGGACCTGATGAACCGGGTGTGCCGTTCCTTCTTAGACAAGTTCATCATCGTGTTCATTGATGACATCCTCGTCTACTCCAGGAGTGAAGAAGACCACAAAGAACACTTGAAGTTAGTGTTGGAAACTCTTAGATCCAAGAAACTGTATGCGAAATTTTCCAAGTGTGAATTCTAGATCCGGAAGGTAACTTTCCTCGGTCACGTAGTAAGCAAGGAGCGTATTCATGTGGATCCTTCCAAGATTAAAGCGATAGAGAATTGGTCAACACCAAAGACACCCACAGAAATCCATCAATTCTTGGGTCTCGTCGGCTATTATCGAAGACTCATCCAGAATTTTTCCACAATCGCCAAACCCCTAACCACTCTAATGCAGAAAGGTGTACCCTTTTGTTGGAACGAAAAGCAAGAATCAGCGTTCCAAACGATAAAGCAAGCCTTGTGTAGTGCACCTGATCTGTCCCTACCCGAAGGGACAGAAGACTTCGTTGTCTATTGCGATGCATCTAATCAGGGCTTAGGCTGCGTGCTTATGCAAAGAGGAAAAGTGATTGCTTATGCCTCAAGACAGTTGAAAGCACATGAGGTCAACTATACCACGCACGACTTGGAGTTAGGAGCCGTAGTCTTTGCACTGAAGATTTGGAGACATTATCTCCACGGAACCAAGTGTACGATCTTCACTGACCATAAAAGCCTACAACACATCCTCAATCAGAAGGACCTAAACATGAGGCAACGACGATGGGTAGAACTACTTAGAGATTATGCGTGTGAAATCCGCTACCATCTTGGTAAGGCCAATGTGGTAGCAGACGCCCTTAGCCGAAAGGAAAGTTCAAGCCGAAAGGTGAAGACCCTGATGATGACTATCCATTCCCATTTATCCATGCAAGTCCGAGACGTCCAGATAGAAGCCCTTAAACCCGAGAACAAATCAAGAGAAGCCTTAAAGGGAATGGATAAGAAACTTGAGATCAGAGGTGACGGAGTCTACTGTTTCATGAATCGAATTTGGATTCCAAAGTCCGGAGGATTCAGGGAAATTGTCATGGAAGAAGCACACAAGACCAGATACTCCGTTCACCCAGGTTCGGACAATATGTACCTAGACCTCAAGAAAAAATACTGGTTGCCGAACATGAAATCCGAGATCGCTATGTTTGTGGGCAAGTGTCTGACTTGCGCCAAGGTGAAAATTGAGTACCAGAAACCCTCGGGTCTGCTCCAGCAACCCGAGATACCTGAATGGAAATGGGAGATGATTACCATGGACTTCATCACCAAGTTACCCAAATGTCCTAGTGGGTACGATACCATTTAGGTAATTGTCGATCGTTTAACCAAATCCTCTCACTTCATCTCGATTAAAGAATCATTTAAGATGGAGAGACTTGCACGGATCTACATCCAAGAGGTAGTTCAAATGCACAGTGTACCTACGTCCATTATCTCTGACCGAGACAGCAGGTTTACCTCCAGATTTTGGCAGTCTCTTCAGAAGTCTCTTGGAACTAAGCTTGACATGAGCACGGCGTATCATCCTCAGACCGATGGACAAAGTGAGAGAATTATCCAAACCCTGGAAGACATGTTGAGGGCTTGTGTCATTGATTTCGGCAAGTCGTGGGACACACATTTGCCTTTTATCGAGTTCTCGTACAACAACAGTTATCACACCAGCATCAAGGCTACTCCATTTGAGGCCCTCTATGGTCGGAAGTGCAGATCCCCTCTGTGTTGGGACGAAGTAGGAGACACACAGCTGGCCAAGAGTCGATTTCCCGACAGTGCTCTCACTGGTCCTGAAATCATCCGTGAAACCACCGAAAAGATCATCCAAATCCGAGAATGACTGAAAGCTTCACGTGATAGACAAAAAAGTTACGTTGATAACCGTCATAAACCTTTGGAATTCCAGGTTGGAGACCGTGTCCTGTTGAAGGACTCGCCCTGGAAAGGTACGGTATGCTTTGGAAAGTGTGGGAAACTTAATCCGAGGTACATTGGACCGTTCGAGATCCTAGCCAGGATCGGTCCAGTAGCCTATAAACTCTGATTACCTCATGAACTTAGAAATATTCATCCTGACTTTCACATCTCTAATCTTAAGAAGTGTTTGTCCGATGAAACCCTCGTGATCCCTCTTGACAAAATCGAGATCAATGAGAACCTAAACTTTGTGGAAGAACCAATCGAAATCATGGATCGAGAGATCAAACGCACGAAACAAAGTCGCATCCCGATAGTGAAGGTTCGCTGGAATGCCAAGCGAGGACCGGAATTCACTTGGGAGCGCGAAGACTCAATGAGACAGAAATATCTGCATCTCTTTTCAAATCCATGATTTGTACCGTAACTTTGATTTTCGAGACGAAATTCCCTCTAACGGGGGGATAATGTGACAACCCGAAACTTCTAGCCATGTAATTGATCTGTGTTCAGCACTAAAACTCGAGTTCATTATCTTTTGTTACGTCTTGTGGTTCCATTTGAGTGCTCTAGACTTAGTATAACCTGGATATAAGCTCTAGGAAGGGTTGGAAAGTGCTTAAGTATCACAAAATCGGACCAAACACACCAAATAAGGTGTGTGCAGCCACACACCTGTGTGTACGGCCGCACACCCAACCGCACACACACTCAACCTCACACTTAAACCCTTATATGGATGGATACCCCTTCATTCATTCATTTGGATGTTTCTCTTCCCTCTCTCTACTTTTTTTCTCTAAAATCATCAACCAAGAACACTTAGAAGGCTTCATATTCGGGATCTATTTCATCTTCATGCTAAGTATAGTGGTAAACACTTGAATTCCAAGCTTAAAACTTATCATATTCATCATGTTCATCATCCCTTGAAGGTGTACGGCCGCACACCTTCATATGGGGCAGCATACCTTCAAACCTCCTAAGTGTGAAGAGCAAACACTTCAAAAGTCATCAAATGGACTCAAATGAGTAGTTGTGACAACCCAAGTTGTCCCGTTACATTTCTCCGTTACCGTTAACGGAATTTTCCACTGTTCAAAAGTTCCGTTAATAAGAAGCCGTCAAATTTAATAAACATTTCAATTGTGGATGTTTATATGCCGTTAATTCGTGATAAAAGGAAATAAAAACACAGGACACATATTTCCATTTATTTGGAAAATGTCAAGTTTTATTATTACGACCACTAAATCGGGTGCGACCAAAAGCCCCGTTTAACGGCAGTATCGAGTAGAATTCCACTGTGCCCCGACTCAAAACCCTATATAAGGGTGAGTGGAGTCTATTGAAGACTTTTTACACTCTCTCTCTATACTCTCTCTCTAGACCCGTTTTCGCCCCGAAACCACAACCAAACGCTTCCAAATTGTGAGTCCGCTTACCCTAGCTTATTCTAAACATATTGATTTGTGTTTATAGCCCAAAAATCGGACTTAGAAGCTATGAAAAAGGAGTTTATGGCCTAAGAACCTCCTTAGGCCGTAAACACCCAAAACAAGGCCAAAATGACCCAAACTTGTCCCTAATAGCTTGGAAATAAATTGAGGTATTAGCCTAGGAGTGTTTAAACATTAAAACTCATGGATTTGGGGGTTAAAAGAGAGTTTACGGCCCAAGCACAAGCTTAGGCCGTAAACACCTCAAAATCATGTTAAAAGGTCCCAAATGCACTCCAAACTCATCCTAGGGCTTCATACATAATTTAGGGACTTGGTATTTGGGTTTAGATCAATTAAACACATCAAAATGAAGGATAAAAAGGAGTTTACGGCCTAAGTCTATTCCAAGGCCGTAAACTCCCCAAACATGCCCAAAATGTTGGTTTTTGTCCCCCAAATGACCTTAGACTATTTCTATAAAATGCTAGAAAGGATTTAAGGACTTAAACACATGAAATAGAGGGGTAAAAAGGAGTTTACGGCCCAAGAAATTGTCTAGGCCGTAAACTCCCCAAAACACACTCAAATGGTAGTTTTAATCCCCCAATATGGCATCACACTTCATTAGAAATCACTAGGAAGGCATTAGGGGCTTTAAACTTCCCAAAACTCTAAGGATTAGAGTTTACGGCCGTAAACTCCTTTGGGAGTAGTTCCTTGGCCGTAAACTCATAGATCAAGCCCTTAGAAGCCTCAAATCTACTCATGCCTTTTATGAAAGTCCTTAGAAAAATCCCATGAGCAAGCTAGAAGCATTAAACACCCACCTTGGGAGTTTACGGCCGTAAACTCCCTTGGGTTAGGCTGTAAACTCCAAAATGGTCCATATTAATGCTTTAAAACCATTCACACACTTGATATTTGAGTTTAGCAAAGTTCCACAACTGATAGGAGACCCTTAGCACCCTTAAACGCTACCCGGGACCCCAAACACTTAGCCAAAATTGTTTTCCGCTCCTTTGAGCGCGTATATTTGTGTAATTAGCATAAAATATACTAATTGTATGTGAACATATGTTATCATATGTAAAATAGGTCATTGAGTGTGTTCGAGTGCTTACGTAGCACCGAACGCCCAAACAGCACTCTCGTCGGACCTACTTACACCAGGTGAGTTCATACCCCTGAATGAACCTTTTAAATGCTTTTAAATGTTTTATAGGGGGGAATACAAGTTAAACATGCCAGTTATCATGACAATCGCATATGATTGATAACCCGCATGCACAAGATTTTACCACTTTACACTGTTTTACTGAGTGGGACACTAAAATGACTTTTACGTGTTTCATAACTTTTACTTATACTGATTTATTCAAATTCATTCTAAGATGGTTTATGAAAGATCCTCTAAGGTTTTAAAAGTATTTTACGAAGGAATACAATTTGTGATTTTCTCTGTACATAAAGATTTTTCATTAAAGATTTCCCTTTTCGACGTATACTTTTACTTATAAAATACTGCTGCTTCACCTATACTTATTTTATACTCTGACTCGGTAACACTTTCACTTATATCTATAGTCGCTTATACTTGATGACGCTTATACTTATTCACGCTCTTACTTAGTGATACGATTTCTCCTTCACTTATACTGGATAACGACTTTACTCCACTTATACTTGATAGACGTTCTTACATCACTTATTGTCGTCTCTGCTTCGTGATACACTTATACTTGGTATACTTCATGGTTCGATTATCCTACACTGTACACTTATACTTCACGACTCGGATGTTCCACTATACTCTTATACTTCACGACTCAGATGTTCCACTGTACTCTTATACTTCACGACTCAGATGTTCCACTGTACACTTATACTTCACGACTCAGATGTTCCACTGTACACTTATACTTCACCGTATGATACACACTCAAGCGTAGTTAGATGTATGTTTATGCTTGTATAGATGCATATAAATAATGATTGAAGGACTTAGGAAGGCTTGTCCGCCCTAATTCCTTTTCTTCGTTGAGATGTGGTCTGGTGGGATCGGATGTCCATCTGAAGGTCGTTCGATTCATTAGTTATATATTACATATACGAGCATAGACATACGAGTTTTCTTCAGTCAATTCAGTTAAGAGTCTACACCTCTAGTCTACACTTAGATAAGAAACCCACTCCCTCCTAGTAACACACTATCCTCTATTTGGGATGCATCTTCGGGACGCGGCCTTCTCCGTCGTCTAGTTGGTAACCAGAGTCTCTTGTAAGGAGAGCGGCCATTGTGGGTATAGGCCTATACGGGATTGACAACCCCGCACCCTGACTGCTAGCTACAGTCCACGGCCTACCAAGCCAAGGGGTTACAAATGTCACATTATATAGATGCTTGTAGGGAGTCTAGTACTCTAGTCATTATGGTTACGAGTATCCTGGGTTGCCTTATAATTCATGGCTTTAAGGTAACAATATTTCGTCAGCGATTTACACTGTATGCTGATGTCACCTTTTTTAGAGTCGCTGTTTTGACCTTGCTAGATGTATCTTTCGTTTGATACCATCTGGGGTCTGTTATCTCTGTTTGACCTTTCAAGATGTACCTTTCATTTGGTATCGTCTGTGGTCTGTCTTCACTGTTTTGACCTTGCGAGATGTACCTTTCATTCGGTATCGTCTGCGGTCTGTCTTCATTGTTATGACCTTGCAAGATGTACCTTCCATTTGGTATCGTCTTCGGTCTACGTTCACTGTTTTAGACCTTACCATTTGTACCTTTCATTTGGTACCTTCGGGGGTCTGTTTCTCCATTTGTTAGACTGAACCAGGCGTGTCGTTAGTTCGATACTTTCCTGGAGTCTATGATTCTTTTGCCTTAGTCAGCAGTCCTCACTGCTGAGGCATATGTTATTCCCTGATGCCTCTGCTTTCTTTAATAATCAAATTCAGTATTTTGATATTATTAGCAATTAAGGGAAACTTCTTCTTACCACATTACACTGACCAGTCTTGGTAGAAGGCTGCTTTTATTAAAGAAAATATAGGATTTTCTGGAAAGAACACTGATACACTGAAATCACTTAAACTACTGCTTTATAAAGTTATTTGACTAAATGACACTAAATACTTATGAACTCATCAGCATTGTAAAAATGCTGATACTCGCTTTTCAAATAACTTGTATTCCCAGGTTACTATTAGACAGGTACATCCCTGGAGCTGTTGATGAAGATAGGTTAGTACCACGCTGTATTTATTCTATTACTTGTATTACTTTAAATTGTTGTAATGTAACCTTGTAAAACTATTACTATTAATGCAATGTTTTGTTGTACTTTGATTACTATAATGCATGTGTTGTGATACTTGACATGACGTCATCCACCCCAGAACATTTCCGCCATTCCGATTTTGGGGTGTGACAGATTGGTATCAGAGCATTGTTTATAGTGAGCTAAGTATATCAATTCATAAAAGATATACAGCCTATAAATACAAAAGAGATAAAACACTCTGACCAAGAATTATATTTTAAAATATAACTATATTTTACCAAAGTATAATAACATCCGGAATCTAAGCACTCGAACACAAGTATCACAAGAAGAACAAGAATAAAAGTCTTCGGATGTTGAGCACTACAGACAAATCTGGCCAGTTATGTAATCGTACGCTGGAATAAATGTAATCTGATCAACTACCTTTATTCGAGATGCGATGAACGTGTGCTCGGGAGTGATTGTGGTGTGCAACAGGTCTGAAACTTACCAACTAGGACTGTTAGAGCCAAACATAAAGTTAAAATACTATAGGAGTATTTTGGAACACTAAAAGATCCACACTAATCCCAGAACCCATATTCAAAGATAAGAACCAAACAAGAATTAAAATACCATAGGGGTATTTAGGATACATAGATAACCTAGTGTGAGAACTAAAATATCCTTATTGATATACCTACAACTACAGAGGGTATACTTCCAAGGTTATATATAATAAGGATCCCATAGGCTAAGAATGTGTGGTTTCGCTCTACTTCCTTTTCCTCGTTGGGATGTGGTCCTAGAGTAGTATCACGTATTCGAAGGCCTATCGGATCTAAACTATATATGATTTGTATACCCTGTGTAATCGTAGTAGGACTCGATGTGGATCATCCAGCAAAATGTTAATAATCTGTTAGGATTCTTTAGACATTTCCATTCTCGCACGAACCCTGTAGAAAACCCTATCCACTTCAGTACATAACAGAAGAGTTGATTCCGACCCCGAAGAAGTTCATTGAGAATATTTCCTGTTCGGGAATAAATGAACTGGTTCGAGACTATTGAATACACCAAGTGCCCATGTTCTTTTAGGGACATCGGTGAGAAACTCGCCTAAACTTCGGAGATTCCCAGTCATCCATCGCAAAGTGATGACACCCAGAGTTGGAATCAGAAGGAAGGCGGAGTAGAAATTCAATATGTCCATACGAGGAGAGAACCCAAGGAAACTGCCTGAAGGAAACCAACGCCGATTCCAGTTAAGGATACGAGGCAGACCGAGGGAGCCAGTACGTGGAACCCCGAGAAGTGTCTTTTCCTCGTGTTCATCACGCTAATACACCCATAAAATAATACAATTTAGTGAGTTAGTGGTTACGCTACTCACGCTATGTGTTAGGTAAATATCCTTGTTCCCGTTGCCAGTAATGCACTTAGAGCGGATCCTCACACCTCTGTGAGGTTATTTAGCCATAAGCCCTCATGAGCCTCTCTTTCCGCAGCTTCGTTCCGAACTATTCTCAAATCTCTCCAGACCGGAGAGTGAAACCTTTCTCAGTATAAAGGTAACTTAGTAGGAACGACTCGCATCTTATGGCCTTTTTCTGATATTCATACATCCACTTCGATTTCCAGGACTACATCATAGGGATGTAGGTCGACACTCAGACAACCAATACCCAAGGCACGGGAAAAATATTATGCCTAATACGTTCATGAAAGAAACGTCCAGGGTTAACCATCGTCTCTCATTACCTTGTATTCCTTTCCCTGTAGGAAAAACCATGCCACCGAAGAAGCGTAACCAATCCACAAGCAAGAAACCTACTCTCCTATTTGATGAAGCTACGTTCCAAGCTGTAGTTTCAGCAGCCGTAGCAGCTGTCATGGCTCACCTGAATGCTAACAACGCCAATGTTAGCAAGGTGCCCGTTGGAAATTCCAATCCTGACAATGGACAGCATCAACCCACACTTCCATACTCAGCCACCCAAGAACCTCAACTGAACTCACTAAAGAGAAAACTCAAGATAGAGGAGGGAAGTACCTCGACTCAAGGACCTTCCGAAGGGCAACGAGCTGAGGCAGTCTGTACCCCTGTCAACCCTTCCCTCCCGACTCCAAGAAGACCGTATCTAAGAGACCTTCCCCATTGCAGCAAGTGCAGCTACCATCATCATGGTGCCTGCCGGGAACTCTATTGTGCTAGGTGCCACATGAAGGGGCATACTGCTCGTGTATGTAGAACTCCGGTGGAACGTATAACAGCAATCGCCAATGCGGCGGCCACACAGGTTTGCCGCCTATATGGCGAGTTTGGACACTTCAAGAAGGACTGCCCAACCGAAGGAAAAGACAAAGACACAGAAGGAGCCTGACACTACTGCTTAGGGAGAAACGTCAAGGAACTCGTTAGATTTTTGGTACGACTCTCGATCTCAGATAACAAAGCTAAGAACAATAAAAGACTAATTCAAATGCAAATTCTTTCCAGTAAGGTGAAAGTCGCAGCACTGTTATAAAAATTCATTAGGTAAAACTATAGTGGCTAAACATATACGTTACGGCCATGTATATTTAAGATGGACAGACCTAGAGTGAGCGAATGCCGCCTCATCTCCTGTTCCTCGTTTGGTTGTGGATTTAGGGCGGGGTCGCTCAGTCAATAGTCCTCCCCACCTTAAATGTACATGACTAGTATATGTGAGGCGATTATAGAAATGCCTTGTGAGAATCCGTTCATGAAAAAAATACTCTATTCAGAAACACTTAGAACTCTCTATAGTTCCGCGTCGACTCTACCGGTCCAAGTATTCGCGGTAGTGATACGTAGGACGAAACCCGAGACGCCTCGAACTGGTGTACCTGTTCGGCACATGACTCTATCGATCTTCACTTTATATCATGTCGGAGTGTGCCAACTTCGACGACTCTATTGATCATGGTTTCATTTTGTGCAACCGTGTGTAAATCCTTAAGTGCTGGGTAAAAAGAACTTTCTCCATAGCCCTATCGGAAAATAAAGGTTCTTCCGAACCTGAACCTAACACAAATAAACCAACTTAATACGATCTGTCAATCGTCCCTCTTATCTCAAACCTTCCGAAGCACCCAAGGGAAGACACCATACACTGTTGACCGACCCCTCGTAGTCAGATGAACACCGAAGCGAAACACACTACAAGATACTCCAGAAGACAACAACCAACCGAAGCATACTCCGTAGATTCCCTCGGAAAACCCTTCGCACCTCGCACATTAGGTTCGTGAACCTAGAGAACAGAGCTCATGAGACTGATCACTATAAATAGGTATGTGCATAAAGGTGGTATATAATCGAGATCAAAAAGATTTAAGGTGTGTGTTTCCTCCCTATTCCCTGTTCCTCGTTGGGTTGTGGGTTTGGGGTGGAGTCGCACAGCTGAATGTCCTGCTGACCTCAATCGTATACTGCTCGCATACACCCGATATTTGTGGTTAGACTAAGCATGAGCTCTACCACGGACCTCTTCGCAAAACACTTTCACCCTATTCCATAAAATAGGAACCCGAGTCAAGAAAATCACTACGGGTTGAACTCTTAAGAGTTCCGAGTGAGAAGATTCTATACTCACTAGATTCGACCTAAACCAAGAAAACCTAGAACCTTCGGATGAGTAGTTGCAGTATATGCCCGCACTACTCAGGCACTTCGTCCACCTCGTTATAGACAAGTATTGCCTATCATCCTCCACCCTATTGCATGGAGGAAATCGTCGTTGCCCTTTAAATGATGAAAATACATTCTCCGAAGAGGACACTAGAATGCCGAGAACCACAGGATAACCTTCGCAGCCAAGAATACTTGGTAAAGTGCGAACGTAGTTGGGTTAAGCCTCGTGACACTGATCCCGAAGAGATTATAGACTTGACACCAGCCCTGGTGTTAGTCGAAGGGTTATGCAGGAACATACACTTTCCACACTAGAATAAACCACAGTCTTAGAGATTCATTGGACTGTTAGGTGTTCCACGAATACGATCTCACGCAGAGATAATAGAACTACCTCCCGAGATAGTCCAACACTCGTTAGATGAAACCCTATCTCCTCGACCCTCAAGGTTTCCGTATCTCATGCTTCGTTAGTGCAGGTTCATTTTGCACAAGCGCAAGATAGACACTCTATAGCAAACCGATAACCATAGTCACGCAACCCACTCGACAATCTAGAAAGTCTCTATCAGCCAGTTGAAAGAAAACATGAAACCGAAGACCACCTGAGCTTCCTAAGGACTAACCTGAAGGACTACACATCTAGTACAAGTGAGAACGTTAGGAACTTTGTAATGGCGATCACGCCAGTGTTGATCTTGCCACAAAAGTGCACTAAGTTCTTAGTAATGAAAAGCTCTACTCCTTTCCGAGAGCTTAGGACCATCCGAGAATCCTCATGGAGACATCGTCCGACCCTTTTCAGGCCGCTACTACTTTCGGATATACCACAAGGTTCACATTCGATCGACTCAATTCTTAGACTTGATACGTGAATTCCCGATAACACTCTTCGTACCTCACTCATCTTGATAGAACCCATCGAGAACCCTAACCTTGTAGATACACCAGTTGGAACCCACTAGCTACACGAGATGGAATCTGCATCCCGTACGTGAGGGTCTGTTGAAATGACAAACACAGACCAGAGATCACTTGGGGATTCAAGGACAACCACATAGGAAGTACTCTCTTACCTCTACTTGGCCATTTATACCTACTTCCTTGCCTAGATCTGAATTTCGGGACGAAATTCCCTCTAACGGGGGGATGATGTGACAACCCAAGTTGTCCCGTTACATTTCTCCGTTACCGTTAACGGAATTTTCCACTGTTCAAAAGTTCCGTTAATAAGAAGCCATCAAATTTAATAAACATTTCAATTGTGTATGTTTATATGCCGTTAATGTTGGATTAATGTCTAAGTCCATAACTATAATTGGTAAGACTTGACCCGACCCGGCATGGTACATTTGGGTTGCATGGCATCATGCACTTGGATAGACGAAAATGAGAGAAATAACACTTAAGGTTTGTTAATATATTATAAGTTCTAATATATTAATAAGGTTATTTAATTAGTATTGATCAAGAATTAATTTGGAATTAATTAAGTGATCAAAAGGAGACTAATTAAATATATGGGTTGATTGTGTAAATCATTCATTCTTATATATGTGGGCTTGTGATCCAAGATTCCTTATGTTGGACTAAGTCCATGGGGTGACCCATGGATACTCCATGGAGGTTAAAATCCATGGACCATAAGGAATGGGTAAAGTCATGAGTTACATGGTGTAACCCTAATAGCCACCATATAAAAGAAACCCATGGCTAAAGAAATCGAGACTATGTGTGTGTATGAGGGCTAGACGATTTCATGAAGTGTTCTAATTTCTCTCTAAGTTATTCCAAGTGCTTATGGTGTTGTGTGAACCATTTGAGGTGTCACACTTGGGGCACTAGGCACTCAAGCTTCATGAAGACAAGCACCATCAAAGAGGTATGTATTCTATCTTGTTATATTGATAGTTTTGTATGCTAGTTTAGGATAATACCTTGGATGTTCATATTTGCATGTATAATAGAGAAAACATAGATCCAAGGTATTTAGGGTTTCATGTACACTTAGGAGTGTTAGAATGCTCATAACCCAACAGTGGTATCAGAGCCTAGGCTTGTTTTCTTGTTATACTTGCAATAGAAGCTGAAAAATCGAAATTGATGCTGCCAGCCCAGTAGACTCGCCGAGTCCATGAAGGGACTCGACGAGTCCAAGGAAAAATGCATCCAACTCGCCGAGTTGTGTTCATGCACTCGACGAGTTGGACCCCAAACAGCATACTTTCGAGGTTTTTGGCTAGAAATGGACTAGGAATATTACCCTAAGTTGTTTTTGAACTTATAAACTTGTTTTTTAATGTGGTAATGTTCATGCTAATCCATTTTCAAAGATAATTGTCAATAGATTCATGTTTTGTATTAGTTTAAAGGTTAGACTAATTACATGAAAAAGTTTGATTTGAATTATCTTGTTCTTATGAGTTTCTTTGATTAATAGAAAAGTTGAATGAAATAGTTGTTTTCAATCCATTTTAATCTAAGAGTTGAGTATAAAATGTGTTTGTGTAACTTATCCTAAAGTTACATGAAGAGTCACATTAAAGACTCATAAAACTCATAAAGTTGGCAAAGGTTACAAAAATGAAGAGTCTAGTTCTAATTAATTGGAGTTATGACTCCATAACTTGTCCTCAAGTTATGGAGGACCAAGAGTCTCTTCATTAAATAAAAAATATATATATATATATATATATATATATATATATATATATATATATATATATATATATATAAATAATGTAACCTTAATTAATTCCATAAGTTATAAAATAAAGAAAAGTTAATTCTTTTATTAATTTAAAGTCTTCCATAACTTGTCCTCAAGTTATGGAACTTGAAGAGTTTTTGGATTAAAACTACTTTAAATACATAAGTTATGGAATTAATTAGTTTTGAATAGTTTCAAAACATGCCCTCAAGTTTTGGAATTTGTAAAGTTTTCACTTATGAATACTTTAATTCCTAGTTAGCCCTTAGAATTTTAAAAGTTAAAATTCAACCCTTATACTTTATAATATTATAAGTTAATAATATATATGTATAAGAGTAAAGTCAGTCTTACCGCTAGTACGCCTCATTCACGAAGCCGGTCTATAAGGTGGGTATAAGGTTGTTGCCTATAAAATGGCAACTTAATGGGTGTCCACTCTCACCCACCGCTTGCTTGACTGGTGGAGGGTCGTTAGCCGAACGGGTTTGACATGACTATAATTCTCCCTTCATTAAAAGTATTAATGATAAATACTAAGTAACTAAACTCTAAATAATACCCAATCTTAGTTACTTAGGAAAATGTGAATAAGGTGCTAATCCATGAAATTACACTTTGCACTTTGTTTAAGTCGGTTAGTGGAGCGTGTGTGGTTAACCGGCACACTAACTCGTATTTAACAAGGTAGGCAAAGGGTAACTTAATGTTTATCATAGTATCGATGGAGCGTGTGTGGTTAACCGGCACATCAATTGAGGGGTAAACACTTAAGGGTACCAAGTAATTTGCATGGTTACTTCACACCTTGTTTTGTGATCCTCGGCATCCTAGTCACAAAACCTGAAGGGCACACTCGAGATTGAAACATGCTATTGAACAGTTCAATGAATCTCAAAAGATCTAGGAGTTTCAAATCCAATTAAAACCTAATAATACATTTCGTTTATCTTGGTGGAAATTGGTGAATCGTCATTCACCTACCTTCAAATTGTTTTATAGCTTGGATTACGGCATACCTCTTCTAAGTTATAAAATAGTTTGTTGGGTCCTAGCCTTAATATTTCATATTGGGTGTCATATTAAGGACATTAAGATCAACTATCTTGAATATCTCCCATAACATGTCTGGTTTAGACATTTATGATCTTCCCAAATCTCTTGAAACAAGCTTTCCTAAATGAAGATGATGTCCCATGGATATCATACTTCTTTCACCTCCTCCAAATTATTCTCCCTACCCCACAAGTTCTTTAAAAGTTTAAAGTCACTCGAGCCCTATTGGCAAGGCAAGGTCTTTGTGTGGTCACATCTTGGAGATGTAGTCACATATTGACAAGCCGGGAGAGTTGGGTGTCAAAGTCTTGAGAAAGTTGGTGGTTTAATCACTTTCTAAGTCACATAGTGAGTTCCTTTGGGACACCTATGAAATAGACTATGACAAGACCCTTAATGATCTTATCTAT
The DNA here is from genome assembly GCF_052625555.1 of Lactuca saligna. Lineage (NCBI taxonomy): Eukaryota > Viridiplantae > Streptophyta > Magnoliopsida > Asterales > Asteraceae > Lactuca > Lactuca saligna. The sequence continues at coordinate 93,693,905 of NC_136418.1, forward strand.
TGTTAAGATCAACTTCCTGAAACTTTATGGACATTGACAATGGTGACACTGGAAATACAGAAAAAGCATTCTCTTCCCAATGGAAAGGGATCGGCCATAGTCAACTCGGTTGAACAAATGGTAAAGAGAAAAGCTAAGTCTGTAATAGTCCTGTGTACCATTATCAAAGGGTCCATATGTTTATATTGCCAAAGTAAGGGTCATTGGTTGCGAAGCTGCCAAGTTTACCTAAGGATGTTAAAGTCAATAAGTTTGACTCTACTTCAGGTAAAGTCCACTATCTAACTCTGTTAAGTTTCTATTCTGAGATTCCTGATACATGATGTGACTGGGTCACATGGTAATGTTTTAAGAATCAAAGAAACGTAAAGGAACTTAAAGAAAGAATATACTGAATCTGATCGCATAGATGGATTTCTATCGCGTAGTTTGAAAATCGGATTCTTGAGCTACTTCTTAGGAGTTATGAGGTATTGCTTAGGAATAGATAGCAACAAGTTTTCATATGGATTGTAAGGATAAGTTTTTCCGCATAGTTTTAAAATAAAAGAAATTTTTGATTTTATTTTAAATATCCTTACAATGGCATTTGAGGAAAAATTGGTGCTTATATGATTCCATTAATAGCAAGAGTGGAAATATGAAATTGATTCTTTCATTTGTGGTAATGTCTAAATTTACCAAATAAGAAAAGATTCTCATCATCCAAAGTCTCAATTGGACCGGGACTTGGAATCATGCAAGTTGTATAGCATGATGAATGAGAACTTTCAAGTATTGGAAAAATTAAGACTAATTACTTGTTCACATGGATGTGTGAGTCAAGTAATGGACTAAGGGATCGAGCACATAGTCATGTGCACTGATTATGTCCACCACAACAGATGTAAGGCTATTCGTCATAGTTTACTAAAGCTCAGTAAATATGATTATACTTACAAGCTTAAGTGTAACTCTGAGGCATTGGAAAAGGTTCCAATGTAAGGCAGAGCGAATAAGAAGAATCAAATTAGGCAGAAGGATAAAAGTTTCTCAAATCTGAAAAGATGGGAGAGTACTTTAGTATCGGTTTTTTGTGATCATCTTAATGATTAAGAAACCATATCAAAATTTGTTCTCTAAGGAAGTCTTTGTGCATTCTTATGACTAAGAAGAAGGGATCTTGAATTGTTGAAATGGTTAAATCAAGAAGATGAGTCATACTTCGTTCCAATACAAGTCTTAGAGTCATACTCCAAGATTGTAATTTGAGTGACATGTCTTAAAGAAGGTTTAAAACACTTGACAAATGTAAGAGTAAAAGTTTTCTACTCTTGTACATTTGAAATTGGTAAGTTGTGATGTTTTGGATAAAACAAAGACCAACTTAGGCCAATTGTGTGAAGTGTTTGTCTTGATTAGAATCCGCACTATCTCTTGGATGTTTGACAAGGGAGTCTTATATGTCAAGAGGACAGTGGGAGTCTTAAAGGTCTTGAAATTCTCAAGAACTAATCAAGAATGAAACCTGAAGTTCTTCACTAGCACACGACTTGAGCTTTATAACCTATCGTGTTGACATATTCTGTGCCCATTCTAGTTAAAGTTGGCTTTGCATATGATTTCTTAGAGTTCTCAATGTGTTGCACAACAACTTGGAAGCAATGGTAGGCCCTTGAGCTACCAGGTGGCATGAAATTAAGATTGAGTTCAATCCATATGGTTTTGGATTTTTCATTATCCTTGTCTTGTGATTATGGTTTTGACAAATTCATATGGGTAGGAACTCATACACCAATTAATCTAAGTTTCATAAGGTTTCTCTCTGATTCATGAAAATGATGGTGAGGAAACACTTCCACTAAGTAGATTTTAGCTAGATAGCAATTGTGATATTTGCATTCTCAAAGTCGTTAGTGGAGCGTGTGTGGTTTACCGGCACACTAACCTGGACTTGTGAGAAATGGCAAAGGTCAAAACAATCAAGACTATGATTACGGCATCCCTTTTCATAGTTCTTAAAATTGTTTTGACACACCCATGAGCTATCTAAGAGAAGGTGTATGATTTTGATAAAGTTCTATCAAAAACAATCCAGTATCAGAAATCTGAACTTTGGTAAGAAAGTCAATAAAGTATTGATTTCTAGAAGTCGAGCTTTCTGAGTATATGTCAAAGCTAGTGGGAGCATAAGTGTTATGCTAATAATCATCATGTTAGTGGGAGCATGATAATTACGATAAGTATTGCAAGCTAGCAATGTTAATTATAGAAAACAAAAAGTTTCAATTGGGAAAAGTTGTTTTGCTATAATTAAGGGAGAGGAAATTATACTTCATCTCAAATCTATAAGCTTAGATCGTGAGGTTTTAATCATTTAGTCAAGAATATATATGAATTTCATGTTGGAATGGCTCAACATAAGGAAATTCTGTATATGGGTCCATTATTTGCGTTCTAAAATTCGATTATGATTACGACATCCCTTTTCATAATCTGAATTATGAGAACTTGGAAAATTGAAATGGAAATGTTATAGCAAAAGACTGGTTTAGTCTTTATGTGAGACATCATGAATCGTGTCCCATATCCTTCGGATATAGGATCGATTACATGTGCTATATTCATCCTTTCTAAAATTTTCCAAATGTCTAGGGCATTAAGAAGGGAAAAGGTTTAGAACTGGATATGACTAAAAGGATTAAACAATTGTCGAGGACAATCTAAGGTTTACCAAAGACTGGTTTCTCAAGGACAATTGGAAGTATAGTAATAATTCTGGAAGGACCATATTGACACAATCTGTAAGGAGGCAACTCTTGTTCAGAAGTGATAGTCGAAATGGAATCTGGAAATGTTTCAAAGTTAGAATTTTCAATCTGTGTAAGATTAAGGAAACTTAATGCAAGAAGGATGGTTCCAAGGACTTGATCTCCTTTGGAATGCTCTGTAATGATTGTTGTTAAGTCTTTCTGACTTTGTGCATAATCATTACAAGAGGATCGATGCATATAAGTTTAGAATCTAACAGATTTCAGTAAATGACATGAATTTGGAATTCTTGCATTTGCAGTAAGGATTTGGGAGTGTGAAAAGAGAATTATTGAAGCTATGTTCAATTGATCTAGTTCACAAAGTAAAAATCATAGACAAACATAGTATGCATACTTGGTGTATGGCATGACTAGTGTTTAGAAAACATAGTGTACATGCTTGGAGCATTGGACAACTATTGTTTTAAATTCAAGAATAAAGTTGATAGCTAAAACAGTATACAATGAGTAATGTGTAATCATATGGTGATAAATAAAAGGTGTTTTATTTATGTTCATAGGTTTGAGACCATATTGGATTCAATTATTATTGTGTTTCACTTTGCATGTTTTGACTTCCCGAATAAACTAGGTTATTCTTCCGGAATGACTAAGTTATTCAAACCATCCACAGTCGGTCATATGTTGGAAGTAGATATGAATTAAGACTGTCATGGGTTGGCTTGTAGAGGTCTAAGGTGTTGGACAAATGGCTACAACACTCATGAGTGCTCATAAGTTCTGAGTATTGGATTCAACCCGCGCTCATTGGAATCACTTCATGGATTTTATCACGAGTGATCATGAGACAATAATATCTTATATTCTTCAAACCTAGAGATATGAGTTGTTACTATGAGTTGATAGTACATTGATTACACGAAACGCATTGGTAACTCGATGTTATAAAACGTGCCTTTGTGTATGATTCAACAAGTAGTAGAACAAGCCATATGAGTCGAAGTTTATCCATTCCTTTTACCTTCGGGATAAAAGCGATATCTGTGGGCCCCTCGATGATTTGATGATGACAAATGGAAGTGCTCGGCCGGGCCAGGACTGATTTGATTTGTTCAATTAGTCAGTCGTCATAAATCGGAAATCGGGAAACAACAAATGGACAGAGAGAATGATTATAATCCATGTCTCAGTCCATATGATATCTAGAATGGAGGAATATATGATCCCTTATCTAATGGACAAGTCATTCACAAGATCAGAGTTCATCTACAAGGTCAGAGTTCGACAGAAGCTTTTGAGAGCTACGATTGCTAGTTGGTTCCTGAAGTCATATGCAAAAATAGTTTTAGACTTATCCAAGTGGGAGACTGTTGGATTAATGTCTAAGTCCATAACTATAATTGGTAAGACTTGACCCGACCCGGCATGGTCCATTTGGGTTGCATGGCATCATGCACTTGGATAGACTAAAATGAGAGAAATAACACTTAAGGTTTGTTAATATATTATAAGTTCTAATATATTAATAAGGTTATTTAATTAGTATTGATCAAGAATTAATTTGTAATTAATTAAGTGATCAAAAGGAGACTAATTAAATATATGGGTTGATTGTGTAAATCATTCATTCTTATATATGTGGGCTTGTGATCCAAGATTCCTTATGTTGGACTAAGTCCATGGGGTGACCCATGGATACTCCATGGAGGTTAAAATCCATGGACCATAAGGAATGGGTAAAGTCATGAGTTACATGGTGTAACCCTAATAGCCACCATATAAAAGAAACCCATGGCTAAAGAAATCGAGACTATGTGTGTGTATGAGGGCTAGACGATTTCATGAAGTGTTCTAATTTCTCTCTAAGTTATTCCAAGTGCTTATGGTGTTGTGTGAACCATTTGAGGTGTCACACTTGGGGCACTAGGCACTCAAGCTTCATGAAGACAAGCACCATCAAAGAGGTATGTATTCTATCTTGTTATATTGATAGTTTTGTATGCTAGTTTAGGATAATACCTTGGATGTTCATATTTGCATGTATAATAGAGAAAACATAGATCCAAGGTATTTAGGGTTGCATGTACACTTAGGAGTGTTAGAATGCTCATAACCCAACAGTTAATTCGTGATAAAAGGAAATAAAAACACAGGACACATATTTCCATTTATTTGGAAAATGTCAAGTTTTATTATTACGACCACTAAATCGGGTGCGACCAAAAGCCCCGTTTAACGGCAGTATCGGGTAGAATTCCACTGTGCCCCGACTCAAAACCCTATATAAGGGTGAGTGGAGTCTATTGAAGACTTTTTACACTCTCTCTCTATACTCTCTCTCTAGACCCGTTTTCTCCCCGAAACCACAACCAAACGCTTCCAAATTGTGAGTCCGCTTACCCTAGCTTATTTTAAACATATTGATTTGTGTTTATAGCCCAAAAATCGGACTTAGAAGCTATGAAAAAGGAGTTTACGGCCTAAGAACCTCCTTAGGCCGTAAACACCCAAAACAAGGCCAAAATGACCCAAACTTGTCCCTAATAGCTTGGAAATAAATTGAGGTATTAGCCTAGGAGTGTTTAAACATTAAAACTCATGGATTTGGGGGTTAAAAGAGAGTTTATGGCCCAAGCACAAGCTTAGGCCGTAAACACCTCAAAATCATGTTAAAATGTCCCAAATGCACTCCAAACTCATCCTAGGGCTTCATACATAATTTAGGGACTTGGTATTTGGGTTTAGATCAATTAAACACATCAAAATGAAGGATAAAAAGGAGTTTACGGCCCAATTCTATTACAAGGCCGTAAACTCCCCAAACATGCCCAGAATGTTGGTTTTTGTCCCCCAAATGACCTTAGACTATTTTTATAAAATGCTAGAAAGGATTTAAGGACTTAAACACATGAAATAGAGGGGTAAAAAGGAGTTTACGGCCCAAGAAATTGTCTAGGCTGTAAACTCCCCAAAACACACTCAAATGGTAGTTTTAATCCCCTAATATGGCATCACACTTCATTAGAAATCACTAGGAAGGCATTAGGGGCTTTAAACTTCCCAAAACTCTAAGGATTAGAGTTTACGGCCGTAAACTCCTTTGGGAGTAGTTCCTTGGCCGTAAACTCATAGATCAAGCCCTTAGAAGCCTCAAATCCACTCATGCCTTTTATGAAAAGTCCTTAGAAAAATCCCATGAGCAAGCTAGAAGCATTAAACACCCAAGAATATGACCTTGGGAGTTTACGGTCGTAAACTCCCTTGGGTTAGGCCGTAAACTCCAAAATGGTCCATATTAATGTTTTAAACTCATTCACACACTTGATATTTCAGTTTAGCAAAGTTCCACAACTGATAGGAGGCCCTTAGCACCCTTAAACGCTACCCGGGACCCCAAACACTTAGCCAAAATTGTTTTCCGCTCCTTTGAGCGCGTATACTTGTGTAATTAGCATAAAATATACTAATTGTATGTGAACATATGTTATCATATGTTAAATAGGTCATTGAGTGTGTTCGAGTCCTTACGTAGCACCGAACGCCCAAACAGCACTCTCGTCGGACCTACTTACACCAGGTGAGTTCATACCCCTGAATGAACCTTTTAAATGCTTTTAAATGTTTTATAGGGGGGAATACAAGTTAAACATGCCAGTTATCATGACAATCGCATATGATTGATAACCCGCATGCACAAGATTTTACCACTTTACACTGTTTTACCGAGTGGGACACTAAAATGACTTTTACGTGTTTCATAACTTTTACTTATACTGATTTATTCAAATTCATTCTAAGCTGGTTTATGAAAGATCCTCTAAGGTTTTAAACGTATTTTACGAAGGAATACAATTTGTTATTTTCTCTGTACATAAAGATTTTTCATTAAAGATTTCCCTTTTCGACGTATACTTTTACTTATAAAATACTGCTGCTTCACTTATACTTATTTTATACTCTGACACGGTAACACTTTCACTTATACCTATAGTCGCTTATACTTGATGACGCTTATACTTATTCACGCTCTTACTTAGTGATACGATTTCTCCTTCACTTATACTGGATAACGACTTTACTCCACTTATACTTGTTAGACGTTCTTACATCACTTATTGTCGTCTCTGCTTCGTGATACACTTATACTTGGTACACTTATACTTCATGGTTTGATTATCCTACACTGTACACGTATACTTCACGACTCGGATGTTCCACTATACTCTTATACTTCACGACTCAGATGTTCCACTGTACTCTTATACTTCACGACTCAGATGTTCCACTGTACACTTATACTTCACGACTCAGATGTTCCACTGTACACTTATACTTCACCGTATGATACACACTCAAGCGTAGTTAGATGTATGTTTATGCTTGTATAGATTCATATAAATAATGATTGAAGGACTTAGGAAGGCTTGTCCGCCCTATTTCCTTTTCTTCGTTGAGATGTGGTCTGGTGGGATCGGATGTCCATCTGAAGGTCGTTCGATTCATTAGTTATATATTACGTATACGAGCATAGACATACGAGTTTTCTTCAGTCAATTCTGTTAAGAGTCTACACCTCTAGTCTACACTTACATAAGAAACCCACTCCCTCCTAGTAACACACTATCCTCTATTTGGGATGCATCTTCGGGATGCGGCCTTCTCCATCGTCTAGTTGGTAACCAGACTCTCCTGTAGGGAGAGCGGACATTGTGGGTATAGGCCTATATGGGATTGATAACCCCGCACCCTGACTGCTAGCTACAGTCCACGGCCTACCAAGCCAAGGGGTGACAAGTGTCACATTATATAGATGCTTGTAGGGAGTCTAGTACTCTAGTCATTATGGTTACGAGTATCCTGGGTTGCCTTATAATTCATGGCTTTAAGGTAATAGTATTTCGTCAGCGATTTACACTGTATGCTGATGTCACCTTTTTCAGAGTCACTGTTTTGACCTTGCTAGATGTATCTTTCGTTTGATACCGTCTGGGTCTGTTATCTCTGTTTGACCTTTCAAGATGTACCTTTCATTTGGTATCGTCTGTGGTCTGTCTTCACTGTTTTGACCTTGCGAGATGTACCTTTCATTCGGTATCGTCTGCGGTCTGTCTTCATTGTTATGACCTTGCAAGATGTACCTTCCATTTGGTATCGTCTTCGGTCTACGTTCACTGTTTTAGACCTTACCAGTTGTACCTTTCATTTGGTACCTTCGGGGGTCTGTTTCTCCATTTGTTAGACTGAACCAGGCGTGTCGTTAGTTCGATACTTTCTTGGAGTCTATGACTCTTTTGCCTTAGTCAGCAGTCCTCACTGCTGAGGCATATGTTATTCCCTGATGCCTCTGCTTTCTTTAATAATCGAATTCAGTATTTTGATATTATTAGCAATTAAGGGAAACTTCTTCTTACCACATTACACTGACCAGTCTTGGTAGAAGGCTGCTTTTATTAAAGAAAATATAGGATTTTCTGGAAAGAACACTGATACACTGAAATCACTTAAACTACTGCTTTATAAAGTTATTTGACTAAATGACACTAAATACTTATGAACTCATCAGCATTGTAAAAATGCTGATACTCGCTTTTCAAATAACTTGTATTCCCAGGTTACCATTAGACAGGTACATCCCCGGAGCTGTTCATGAAGATAGCTTAGTACCACACTCTATTTATTCTATTACTTGTATTACTTTAAATTGTTGTAATGTAACCTTGTAAAACTATTACTATTAATGCAATATTTTGTTGTACTTTGATTACTATAATGCATGTGTTGTGATACTTGACATGATGTCATCCACCCCAGAACGTTTCCGCCATTCCGATTTTCGGGTGTGACAGTAGTGTACGGCTGCACACTCCTGTGTACGGCCGCACACACCCTCTGTACGGCCGCATACTCTTGTGTGCTGCCTTACACACACTCCTGACTGCACACCCCAGCCACACACTCATTTTCAAGGCCCTACACTCACTTTAATGCCCACAATTGGCCTTAAACTTGCATAAATCATTATGTATGGATCCTAGGGCACTTATTCTTAGTAATTCCAAGCCCTAAGGGTGTTTTCCTATCATGTTTAATCATGAAAAACCTTAATTCTAAGTCATCTATGTGTCGTCACATGAATAATAGGGGCCATAGACGTTCATGGCATCCGTCGACACTCGAATCCTACATTAAGCAGTGAGTTCATACCCCTACTCTCTTTTTCACTGTTTTCACTGTGTTCAGGGGGGAACACAAGCAAAGTACAAGAGGTTTCTTGTACTAAAAACTTGTTTTCATGTGTGTGTTTCACATTTTATATGCTTTTAACACTGATCGTTACAACCGATAACCGTTTGAACATGCAGATCACGTAATCATATATTTGTGAAATGGGTTTTAAACAGTTATGTTTTATATATATTTCACAAATGGCTTTCTACATTTTATCAGTTAAAAGCATGACAATAGACATTTGAACATAATAGATGTACACTGTTTTGTCCTCGGTAACACTCCACATATATACGCGAGTGGAGGACTATCATATTATTACTAGTAAATTTGTTAATCCATATGATTGGAGACACATCCTCGGAGAACACTCCACAGAGATACACGAGTGGAGGACTATACTCATAACCAGAATCTCTGGGATTTAGAGAGCGTGACTTGAGTGTATAGATCTATACGGGGCTGACTACCCAACACCTGGCTGCTAGCTACTGCCGAACTGAAAGGTTCAAGGGTGACAAGAGTCATAAGGTAATGTGGACTACTTATTGCCACATTTAGTCTATTGTATGGTTATGGAACTCGCAACTACGATAACATAGATTTACTCTATAGTAATAATGAATAACGTAATACATCTTTTACATTGATAACCCACAGTCAGGAAAGTATGGAAATTTCCTGGGGAACGTATACATAACTAGAAAAGGGTAACAAACCGGATAACTTTACATCTTTTACAATTGGTAAAACACAATCAGTAAAGTATGGGACTTTACTGGGAATACATTGGTATGTAACCAGAACAGTATATCCAACCAGATAGCCTAACTGTACGTTTTCACAAGGGTAAACATGTTTTCAGTGTACAACTTTACTTTACATGTTGAGAAACAATAACCAACCTTTTTAAGAAAATATGGGATTTTCTTGGTGTGCGTAACATTTCAGAAACAGAAAGGAAACTCGAACATTTTACAAAACAAAAACCGCTTATGAACTCACCAGCATTATGATGATTTTCAAACCGCTTGTGTTCTCAGGTCAGCATTAGTACAGGTATCCGAAGATCACTTTGTTCCAGGTTCGAGTGCGCAGAAGATCAGTTCATTTTGTTAATATATACTATGTATCACAACTGTATAACTTTACTTTTGTAACAACTGCAAAACTTTTCAATATTTAATGTATGATTGTTCTACTTTACTTACTATGTGCATTGGATTTGATACTCAACATGGATTCAACCCCGGAAATGATTCCGCCTTTGATTTTCGGGGTGTGACAAATGTGCTCTCAAAATTTGGACAGGAAACCATTTTGATTTACTTTAAAAGTAATTGAACTTTCAAAATAGGTTTTCGAACATAAACAAATGGGAATTGTAACTAAAACATGGGATTGTTGTGGAAGTTTCTCATTCATCAAACTAAGACACCAACTTAGTGAAGTCTTATGTAATAAAAATTAATCTTTTGTGAGCAAAGAATGTATCTATAGATCTATACAGGTTGACACAACCCCGTCTGAGGTTGCTAGCTAGAACTATCGTTTGTCGAAACAAAATTTGACGACAACTTCTTGTTTTTATTTTACTCTTTTTATCACAATGTCGATGAAGCTTCGTTAGGACAACAAGGACCAAAAAATTTTCATTGTGCTTCACGGAGGGGGGTTCAAGTCATATCGTTCGGTTATTGTTCGACAAAATCCCAAATACAAAAATACTTATATAGACTAGGATAAGGTTGTTTGTAGGATTCACATGTAGAATGTTTAACAAATTGTTAGTGTTTATTTTTATAAAACAAACACTTAATATTTCACTTCACGATAATATGTTAATTTTCACTTATTTACTATAAGTAAATTAATATGAATACTTGTATTGAATTACAACTATCGAGTCTCACACAAATGATATCAGTAACATTATTGTCTATGTTTTTTCACAAACATTTCCATTTAAACATTCTATGTTTTATAAAAATTTCTTTTTATAAAACTCACGGAGTCAAAACTTATGAAACTCACCAAAAGAAATTCACTTATTTTAGAAAATGTGTATTCTCGGGTAACTAAGAAGCCGGATGTAGGACATCGGTTCTAAGGAAATTATATTTCCTCTCTTTTGCAATAAACTTGACGTGTTTTATATTATCGTTGTGTGTTTCAATTATGATGATGTAATTTCGCTTACAAATCTAAAAGTTTGTAATATATTGATTTAAATATGTTAAGTGTTCAATATATGTGGTTGACTGTGATCCAATTGTAACGTCGCCACCCCGACGTTTCCGCCGTCAATCGGGGTATGACAGTTAGTATCTTCTTTTTAATAAGAATACAACTATAAGCTATGGCATGATCTAGTAGGTCTTGGTATATCCTTACTGTACAACAATTAAAAATAAAACTTTTTGAAGCAAAAATTTTATAGGAATCTAATAAAATTAAATTAACTTAAAAACAAGGATTTAAATAAAATACTCAATTAGGTTTCGTAAGACATAGGTCATACCACAACTAAACCCAACTTGTGCACCTAAGTTTTGAATTTACCAGGCCTCATGCATTATCCAACTTAAACGAAGTAGTTGATAAACTAAAATCTTGGTGATTTAAGAAACTTAAAATACGATCACAAATCAATAATGTAAATAATTAAAATGTTATTTAATATGTGTATAACATATGTGTAACATGTTTGAGATACTAAAATACTTGAAAGTTCTTTCTTTAGATGGATGATTTATGGAGAGCAATCATGCCACCAGTAGACGAGCCTGTGTTTCTTGTGAAACTAGGAGACCCTTACTACCTAGACCATCCAGTCATGTACCAACCCATTCCTCTAGCTGAGATTGAGTCTGAAGAAGATCCGAAGGAGGATCCAAAAGACGAAATGGAGGAGGAGTTTGAGGGGGACTCTGAAGAAAATATGGATGGGGGTGACGTAGAAGAACTAATAATGGTGACTGATTAAGAATCATCTGATGGGTTTTAGGCATAAGAACAATCCTATGTGCTCATACAAACCCTAATGCTTGGATCTAGGTTTCTCTATTGTACATGCAGTGAATCCAAGACTTGCAAACCCTAATCTAGCATACATAATTTTGAAATTAGCTAATACATCAGATCTAGATGTTTACCTCTCCAAATAGTGGCGTGAATCTTCTGCTCTTGAGCTTAGAGTCACAACTGTAACTCCTCTACTGGATCACAAACACCACAACCAACAAGGAAAGTTTAAGAGAGGAGGGAGGATGCTAATTTCCAGCCCTAGGTTTTCCCTTGGAAGCAAGTGTCCGAAAATTGAAGCCTTGGAGTCTAATTTGTAGTGCAAGCTGCTATAGTTTCAGTCAAAACCCTAATGCATAACTTTGCCACCAAAAAGCCCAAGGAACCTTCTGGAATAAGGCCCTTGGACGAAAATATGATGATCTTTCATCATAATTTCGATCCCCCTTAGTCCATTAGGGTTCCTAGACCAAAACTCAACTATCGTACATTTGACAGTTTATGCTCCTTTATTTAATTAATCTCTTTTAGTCAGCAAATTAATTCCTAATTAATTTATGACCAATACTAATTAAATAAATATGATTTCTACTTTAATATATTATTCTTATAATATATTAATAAACCATAATATCCTCTCTCTCTCTCTCTCCTGAAATTACCTTGTCAAGTTGCTTCAGTGAAGGAAACCTAAAAGGACCATGCACAACCGGGTCAAGTACATACCAAATATAGTTACAAACTTAGACACTAATCTAACAGTCTCCCACTTGGATAAGTCTAGTAGCTATATCTCATATATAACTTCAGGATCCGCTCAGCAGTCGTAGCTCTTATACGCTTCTTGTCAACTTTGATCAAAACTAGTCCTTTAGATAAGGGATCGTACAATCCTCTGTTCTAGATATCATGTTGTCAACACTTATTTTCCAACATTTGTTTCTCGATCTATGATTTGTTCAACATAGAATTTAGTTGAACATATCAACTTCATCCTGACCGGGCCCGACACATAAGTCAAACTAAGTCATCGAGTGGCCAGATATCGCTTTTACCCTCTTAGGATAAAAGGAACAGAAAAACTTCAACATATATGCTTTTATCACTCACTAGCTAAGTCACACACAACAATGTGGTTTATAACATCAAGTTATTGATGCGTTTTCGCATTATCAATGTACAATCAACTAGCAAAAAATAACCATATATCTAAGTTCACAAGTTACAGATCATATGATATTATCATCTTGCGATCACTCACTATAAAAGTAGTGATACCAGCAAGCACGGGTTTATTTCAATGCTCAAATCATATTCATAAGCACACATGAACTTTGTAGCAAACCTTTGTTATGCCTAAAACCTTTTAGACAATCTACAAACAAATTCATGATAGTCTTCATTCACATCTACTTCTAAAATATGAACGACTATGGACTGTTCGGATAATCTTATTATTCAGGAAGTTAAAACATGCAAAATTGAAACAATAGATAAATAACCAACACAAGATAGTAGCTTTACTCATAATTAACACAACTTCATTTATTCATCAAATGTCAAGTACAAATTATCTATTACATATTTTTTATCTATCTAATCTAAAGTTATATCATCCTTCAGCCCAATGCTCCTAGCGTGCTGCAAGTGTTTAACTCTACTCAGTCCCTTCGTAAGCGGATCTGTTGGGTTTTCTTCTGACAATACCCTACTCAGTCCCATATTTTCCTAAATGTAAGACCGGTTTAATATTACAGAGTATAGTTTAATACATAAAACAATATATATTAAGGATCATGGGATTACTATCCCAAACTAGATATGAATTAGTTTGAAATGTACGATCTATAGATAGAGAATAGTTTGAAAACCATGGGACTCACATCCCGTACTATGTACAAGACAGTTTGATATACATGAAAATATAATTTGAAAACCATGGGGCTACCGTCCCATACTAGATACGATATAGTTTGATATTCATGGAAACATGGATTGAAAACCATGGGACTACCGTCCCATATTAGATATAGTATAGTTTAATATTCATGGAAATATAGATTTGGAAGCCATGGGACTACCGTCCCATGCTAGATATAGGCTCAAAATCATGGGATTATCATCCCATATTAGATATAGTTTCAAAACCATGGGACTACCATCCCGTACAAGATATAGGTTGAAATCATGGGATTACTATCCCGTACTAGATATAAGTTAAAGACCATGGAACTACCATCCTGCAGAATATATGTATAATCGATAAACTGGAAACCATGGGACTATCATCCCATACCGGACATGGACACTATAGGTAGAAAGTAGATATGGAATCGAAACAAAGTCAAATCAAACCCCAAAGCAATACTGTGAATAAACTTATATTAATATGTATTGTGAGTCGGGTAACCATGCTGATACAACAAAGAGACCTCCTTGACGGTTGTCATACGTCGAATGATATTTAAAAATTTGACACCCCAGGCATGCCCGCCTAACTGTAGCTAGCAGTTAAGGTATGGGATTGTCAGTCCCGGATAGATCTATTCACAAATTCCTCGCTCTCCCTCCAGGAGACTCCGGTTACACTTCCGGGGAGGATTTACTGATCATCCATAAAGGGTAGTGACGAACTCGCAAGGTAGTACTAAACTATTCACAGGGTTCTCATATGATATCAAACATATAAAAGATTATGAAACATAATACAGTGAATACAACTATATACACAGAAATCATCTAGCAATACATTCAAAATGAAATGAAGATAAACTGTACCGGACATAGTTTATCTAATAACTTTGTATACATAAGGGTATGTGATGAAACAAGAACTAAAGAACCCCAAATTATTCCCATAATAATTTGATTACTTTGGTTATTTCCTTAACTTAAATTCATATAGTTGTCCTTGATAAATGATCCCTTATGCTCAGCATAGTACACAAGGGGTAAAAGTATTTATAAGTTTGCCAGATATTATTTGAAATACATCAATGTTATGTATTGAAAACATTTGTAATTTGCTTGTATTCCCCCCTGAAAACATTGAAAAACCATTGAAAAAGGGTAGGGGTATGAACTCACCGGACGAGAAATGTGACGATTTCGGATGCTAAACGTTGGTTCGGGGCTTGCAAAGTACGAGATTCATATGTATAATGAAAAGATACACATTTGTATCTAATTAGGACTTAGTTTATTTATTTGTTAGGGACAAACACTTCTAGTTGCGGAAACACCTCATTTCAAGTGTTTGGAAGGACCCGTGTGACATCTACGGACATGTAATGGCACTAGGGACTTGGAATTTGAGTTTACTCCCCAAGAGTAAACTCATACAAGAGTCTTCGGCCCATAACACCCATTCCCCATGAGTTTACGGCCGTAAACTCATGGTGGGGTGTTTTTGGTTGATAAATGGCTTCATATCACTAGGGAAAATTTGTTAGGATTAAATCTAAGGCCTTAGAATGGATTAACTTCGCATAAGGACCATTTATTGGAGTTTACGGCTATAAACATGGAGTTTACGGCCATAAACTCCCCCATACATAGAATCCTTAATGGTTTTGGTCCTTAATCATTCACATGTGATTCTAAAAATCCCTACAAGCCTTGAAATGAATTTGGGGCACCAATTGACATACTTTTAGGGGTAAAAGTATTTATAAGTTTGCCAGATATTATTTGAAATACATCAATGTTATGTATTGAAAACATTTGTAATTTGCTTGTATTCCCCCCTGAAAACATTGAAAAACCATTGAAAAAGGGTAGGGGTATGAACTCACCGGACGAGAAATGTGACGATTTCGGATGCTAAATGTTGGTTCGGGGCTTGCAAACGTACGAGATTCCTATGTATAATGAAAAGATCCACATTTGTATCTAATTAGGACTTAGTTTATTTATTTGTTAGGGACAAAGACTTCTTGTTGCGGAAACACCTCATTTCAAGTGTTTGGAAGGACCCGGGTGACATCTAAGGACGTGTAATGGCACTAGGGACTTGGAATTTGAGTTTACTCCCCAAGAGTATACTCATACAAGCGTTTTCAGCCCATAACACCCATTCCCCATGATTTTACGGCCGTAAACTCATGGTGGGGTGTTTTTGATTGATAAATGGCTTCATATGACTAGGGAAAATTTGTTAGGATTAAATCTAAGGCCTTGGAATGGATTAACTTTGCACAGGGACCATTTATTGGAGTTTACAGCTGTAAACATGGAGTTTACGGCCGTAAACTCCCCCATACATAGAATCCTTAATGTTTTTGGTCCTTAATCAATCACATGTGATTCTAAAAATCCCTACAAGCCTTGAAATGAATTTGGGACACCAATTGACATACTTTTAGGAATTTACAGCCATGGGACACATGCTATGGCCGTAAACTCTCAAATGATGGGTTTGGTTGAGTTTAAGGCCACAAAACTATTTTTGGTTGGATCTATGATTTATTCTAAGGTTTTTGGTGGTGTTGGATGGCTTTCTAACACATTGGAAATGGGTTACTCACATTTTTGAGGGGTTTACGGACCAAGCACATGCCTTGGTTGTAAACTCATATAAATCCCTCAAAATCCATGTTTAAAGTGTTCTAAGTCCGTTCCTAATATTCTAAAAGTCATATCTAGGTCTAGTTTGAGTCATGGAAGGGTTTAAGGGCTAAAAAACTCTTTAAATATGGCTTTACGGCCTAAGCACCATCCAGGGCTGTAAACTCATATACAAGGCTCTAAATCATGGTTTAAGGCATTCTAGTTCAATTCCATAAAGTCATCTAGCCATATCTAAGGTCCAATTGTGGTTTGGAAGGGTTTTGTTGCTTCAAAAACCCCATTTAGATGAGTTTACGGCCTAGGAGTGTTCTAGGGCCATAAACTCATGATAATGGTCCTGATCCATGGTTTAAACTCGAATTTGAAGGCCAGAGGGGTTGCATAACAAGTTAGGGAAGGTACCTCAAAGATTTGGAGCCTTAAATTGATGATTTGGACCCTTAAACTTGGATTTAGGAGAAAGGTTAGAGAGAGAGTAGAGAGAGGAAGAATAAGCTTCAAATGAATGTTTAAACACGTTTAAATAGGTCCTAAAACTTGGACACAATGGAATTCTACCCGATACCGGCATTAAACGGGGCTTTAGGTCGCACGCGATTAAGTTTCCGTAACCCGGCGGGGACGTTTCTAAACTTTTTGAAATAAACATTTTTGGGCTAATTTCATGAGTTCCAAAGGGGTTTGGACACTCATTGGATTATAATAAACATATAAGTTTAATTAATTTAACCTAAATTAGAAACAAAATGAATTGATTAACGGCAAATTTTTTTACGGGTAGAACGGGTTTTCGACGATGGAAAACTTCGGGTTGTTACATTATCCCCCCGTTAGAGGCAATTTCCTCCCGAAATTCAAAGATTAAGATATAGATCATGAATTGGAATGAGATATGGATAGATTTGTTGCCTCGGATTTTCACGCTATCAAGCGGAATCGGGTCTCCGCTGGGTGCTCCAGCGAACCCTCACTATCGGGACGAGTCTTTGTTTCATACGTTAACTCTCTCAATCCACGATCTCAATCGGTTTTACCATGGAGGTTCCAACCCTTGATGACTTTGATCTCCTCAAAGAAATCACTAGGGTTTCATCAGGTAGGTACTTCTAAGGATTCGAGATGTGAAGTACTGGGTGTGTGTTACTAAGTTCTGAGGGTAGCCTAAGTTTGAAGATTGCAGAATCGATTCTACAAGGATCACGAAGGGTCTGATGGTTCTAGAAGAAATTTATGGATATGCAGGCGATAATAATCGATGGGACCCAAGAATCGACGGGTTTCTATGGGTATCTCTGATGCCGACTAATTCCCTATCGCCTTAGTTTGTTGGAAAGGTTCACGAGTATGACTGCTTTACTTAGCTATATGATCAAGGAGAATGATTTGACCGAAAGGGTACCACTACTAACCCGTAGTGATCATATCAATTCTTGGTCACCATCTTGGATACGTCATTCTTACTGAGTTTTGGTCACGAAGTAGTTTCAGAGATTAGACCGGCATGAAACTTGGCTATACGTTCAGAAGGAATTCTCGGAATCCTTCGGGAAAGACATTTAGGAAAAAGAGCCGCAAACTTCTCGTTTCCCAATGATCACAGGAACGAGGGATACGTGTCAATTCTTATCAGGAAAACTTTTCGAGCTTTAAAGTATGAAATGATATGAAGGTTTGATGCCGAAGATCACGCGAGTTGGTTTGGGGGAAAGATCTAGACAGGCGACCCTTTCGAAACCAAGAATAACAACATGAATTAGACTCGGTCATTTCATGTCAAACATGGCATCAAAGCATTTCGTGAAAAGTTTCCCATTTAATCGAGTGGAACAGATTAATTCTCTGAACTGAGAATACAATCTATAGGTATGAAGTTAGCGTTCTCTATTTCATTGGTTAGCCGTCTCGACGTTACACGTTTTCGATTACCAGCAAAAGATTAAGTTTAGATAGATGTTCGAATAGATAGATAACAGGTTACCCTTCTGGTCCTAGAATCGAAAAGAGTTGCAGGTATAACAGTTGTCAAAGAGGAGTATACTTGCGGCGACAGTAGGATCAGCAGTTGTCTCCTCTCGTCCTATTGCTTAGATTCTTCCGGTGTTGTCGGTTGTTGCTGCTTTAGGGCAATTTCTTTTGAAATGGCCTACTTCGCCACAACTGTAGCAGGCCGGACTGATTCCCGCTCCGGATGATTGGTTTGTTGGTTTGGCTGGTTTTCTACAGGTTCGAGCAAGATGGCCCTTGTTGCCATAGTTGTCGCAGATCCTTTCGCGACATGGACCAGGGATACGGTGATAGTAGTTGCACTTACCACACCAAAGAAGGGTACCGGTGTATCCACTGGTAGGAGTTTGGACCGTGGACCCTACAACTGAAATATCAACAGGGGCAGTAGCAGCATGGACTGCTACCATTTGCTGTTTCTTAGAGGAACCTTGCGTACTTTGGGCCTTCCGTTTATTCAAGAATTTCTTTTTACTTCCACCTCCACTTGTGACTTGCTCAGGAGTGGTGTCCTCCTCATCAGAGTTGTCTTCGTGATCAATCAGGATTTGTGCAAGACACTTAGCGCTGTCGTAGGTGTCTGGCTTTGCAACCAAGAAATTCCCTTTTGTTGGCTGGGTCAATCCCCAGATGAATCTCTTGATCTTTTTACTCTCTGGGGTAACCATTCCCGGACAGAGTAATGCCAGGTCATCGAATCTTGAGGTGTAAGCGGCTATGTCGGAACCCTTCATCTTAAGGTTCCAGAGTTCGTGTTCTAGCTTCTGAATTTCACCCCGAGGGCAATACTCTGCGAGCAGAAGCTCCTTCATAGCTTCCCAACCCATAGCATTTGCTACAGGTAGAGTTAAGAATTTGACTCGGCCATTCCACCAAGTCAGGGCTTTGTCAAGGAAGGTGCAGGCGGTGAACTTTACTTTGTTAGACTCCAAACAGGCACATATTTCGAAGATTGATTCGATTTTCTCGAACCATCAAGTTAGGGAAATGACACCTCTAGTGCCATCGAACGATGTGGGTTTCGCATTCATGAAATCTTTATAGGAACCCCCTTTTCGGTGTCCCTGACAGTCTTCTGGGTTTTGGGGCTGAGGACCACCTTCTGAACTATCAGGGTTCATTTGTGACATGGCTGCCACCATTGCAGCAGTCAGAACTGTCTGAAGTGATGCGAGATCAAATTGAGGAGGAGGTGGTGGCGGAGGAGGATTGTCGTTGTTCTTCGAGCTGGGTCTCTTTCTTGGAGGCATCGTGATCTAAAAATATCAGGAAAGAGAGGATCATAAGTCCTTTAAATTGAATCAAGAGATATGGAACAGGGGATATCTCATCAAGACAGATATAGCATTATATCAAGCGATAAAGCAGGAAAGAGTTATCAAGGCAGAACCTTTTATCGCTAGAGGAATGATCAAGTAACAACGCGTATATGAGGATTTTCTACAAAGGGTTGACTCGAGTAATACTCCCATAGTATTCCTTGTCTCGTTGCAACAACAACTCATTGTTTGGGGTATTGGGTAAGTTTTAGGCATGTCGCACACCATAGTCACTCCCAAGCACATGTTGGCCGTGTCTTGAATGAATACAGTTGGCCAGGCTATATTGATCCTAGACACGACTACATAACTGCCCAGGTTTAACCATAGTACACAACACCCAATTACTTATGTTCTGTTCTACTTGTGGTTACGGATCACGATGGTTCGGTATACTTGTATACTTTTGAAAATACTTGTATGTCACACCCCCGAACCAGACGGCGGAAACGTCCGAGGGCTATCGTGACTCATTGAATACCATTACAATGCATATACATGAAACATAACATAAAACATCACCAACATTTGGAATAGTACAACCGTTAGTGTTTACATTCGTTACATTGTTCAAACGTTACATTCTCAAAATAACTATTCAACATCACTTAAACTACAGCAAACATCATAGAGTATAAATCATCCGTCACCTTATCTGTTACCTGAGAATACAAGTATTTTGAAAAACGTCAACATACGAAATGTTGGTGAGTTCATAAGTAGAGTTTGAAATCCAATGTAATGTTTGAAACCCATCAGAAAATCCGATATTTTCTAATAATAAAATAGTGTAAAATATGTGTTTATCCATGAGTATGCATGTTTGAATTCTATTTATGTAAGCGTAATAGTTGTAAAAATGTTTCGACCGGTAATTCATAATTTGTAATTGTTGAAAACCCTAGGAAAACCCGACGTTTTCCTATCATTTTGTATTACTTAGTTTGTATACCGTTGTTTCGTTTCGTTAGAGTGAATCATTGAGCTCCGGAGGCATTGAGAATACAATGAGTGGTGAAGTGTTGTGACGTACGTCGACGAAGACGTCCAATCGACAACCTTACAAGCGATCCCTTAGGCACCACTCGTAATTCTTCACACAACTCGACCCTCCCGGACTTGTGTAGTCCCACGACCGGAGGGAAGGAGAGAAGGTACGAAACCCTCAGTATTTCCCCGCGTCGATTGGGATAAATGCAATTGCGAAGGGCCCGAAGCCCAACCTGCAATCGTGAGTTACCGACTTTACTAGCAACACTGAAAAACCCTTGGGGTCCAGCAGTATATATGCCATTGAAAGTCCTGTTACGTCATGTCGGATCGGTAAAACCCAACACTTCGTAAGTGAAAGAGAGACTTTCGGGCCTTAAGATCAGGTCATTGGGCTAGCTAGGCTCAACGAACAAGATTTTACACTTTTGGGCCCAAAGATGGTGCATAGACGTCTGCGCACACTCGTAGGTATCGTGAATTCCCCATCGTTATTAGTTATGAATCGAAATGTCGTAACTTCGTCGTGTTAGTGGTTTTGGATTTTCATTGGTTCGAGACCGAACCAATTCGTTTAACAACGACTTTTGGTATTGTAGTATATTGTATTTCGTCGGCAAGCGTGGTACCATTAATTGGTCAAATTGAATGCATTAACTAGCCTTGAAGATTTTCTGTTTTCAGCCCTTCCTTAATTATGGGGTTTACTCTTTTCACCCCATTATTTTAAAAACTTTCCGGTTTGGTCCTTAATCAAATTTTCTTGACATTTTTATACCAAAAATTATTGAAATAAGTATTTTCTAGCATTTTTATCATAGAAAACAGTTTAAACCCTTGAAATTTCAGTTTTTCTCGGTTATAGCCCTTGTTTTTCGCAACTTTTACATTTTTGACCCAATTTGGAAAAATTTTACAATTTTGGTCCCCTTTAAATTTGAAAAGCATTGCAAACCCTTGAAAAGCACATGGAATACTTATAGTCCACTGTTTTACAGAAAAATGCAGTTTTGGCCCTCCAATTTAGAAAATTTCGCATATTGGGCCTTATTGGGCCGAAAATGTCATACTTAGCCCAATAAGCTTGGAATTTATGTTTTTAACCCTCTAATTAGTATATTTTCAGGAAATACTTTGTGTAAACTGTTTTGACTCATCTCACCCATCAGATTTCGAGATATTGCACTTTAGGCCCTTTAACTTTGTATTTTCAACATTTTATGTCAAAAAAATAAGTTTTTAGTCCAAGTTAAGTGTTGTCAAGCTATGTAGCCATTTTCTTAGTATACTTTGCATGTGATAGTCTATTTTATGCTATGATAAAATGTATGTTTCGGTTTTTAGCATATCACCCTAGATCTATCAATAAAATCATACAAAACATACATGTAAGCATAGAAATCAACCACAACATACACATAATGATGGATCTACACTTTTTCTTGTATTCTCCCCCACAAAAACTCATAAAAACCGAAAATAAGGGGATATGAAACTCACCTTGGGTGTTGGTTCGGTTTTTGAAGAAAGAATAGAAGAGAGTTTGGTGATTTTCGGCCTTAGCACCCCTTGATGAAGATCTCGGCCTTGAGGTGTTTCTAAGATGCAAGATC
The DNA here is from genome assembly GCF_052625555.1 of Lactuca saligna. Taxonomy (NCBI): domain Eukaryota; kingdom Viridiplantae; phylum Streptophyta; class Magnoliopsida; order Asterales; family Asteraceae; genus Lactuca; species Lactuca saligna. The sequence continues at coordinate 93,716,405 of NC_136418.1, forward strand.
ATGATTTCTCATGAATTAAGGAGAGGTATTTGATAGATCAAGGAAGATAGATCATAGAATTAAGTAAAAACTTACCTAAGATGATGTTTAACTTGCAAAATCCTCTTGAAATCCTCTTAGAATTCTCGAAATTTTTGGGAGAGGAAGGAGAGAGTTTCTTGAGAGAATTTAGAGAGAGTTTGTGAGGTGTGTGTGTGTGTTGGTTATTCTCGGCCGAAACAAGAAGGGAGAGGGAGAGAGAGAGAAGAAAAGACCTTGAGGTGATGCTTGCATGGATGAATGAGAAATTGCATGGAGAACCTATGGGCAATAATGAGGTGGCATGATGGAGTCAACTCTTCACTTTGGGCTTGTTTTGGGCCTTGGCCGAGATTTGGGAATGGAAGGAGAAAAATTTGGGCTTTAATGTCCTAAGCCCATGTAGATGTTAAGTTGGATGGTTGTTAGTCCAAATCACTTTAAATGTGGTTTTTGTGACTTGTTAGGGTCAAATTAGGTTAATTATGGTTCATAGTCATTAATTTATTTCATTCTAGATTCTACCTAGCCCAAAATATTGAAATAAATGAATGTGGGTCCAATTAGAGCCCAATTAGGGTTCTAAGCCCATGATAGTCCAATTGGAAGCTTATGGGTCCATTTGGATCCATTAAGGAAGTTCTAGTCCAAAATAGACTTAACAAGAACTTCTAGGGTTTTCCAACTGTTTGATGACTATTTGTAGTACTTGTATAATGTATTTGATTGAAGTTTTTGATTCACATTAGCTTGAATGTATGGATTACATGACACAAAATTTCCAGTTGTGACATCATCCCCCCGTTAGAGGGAATTTCGTCCCGAAATTCTGTTTGAAAGCTAGATTTGAGAAAACTAGAATAGGTGAGGGTACTTTTGCTTCAGTTGGTCTTCGCGCTCCCAAGTGAATTCCGGCCCACGCTTTGCGTTCCACCGTACTTTCACGATCGGGATGCGACTCTGCTTAGTACGCTTTACCTCCCTGTCCATGATTTCGATTGGTTCTTCAACGAACAGGAGTTTCTCATTGATTTTGATTTCGTCAAGAGGCGTGACGAGTGTTTCATCTGAGAGACACTTCTTCAGATTAGATACGTGAAACACGGGGTGTACACCATTTAGCTCTGCGGGTAGTTGCAGTCTGTATGCTACCGGACCAATTCGAGCGATGATTTCGAAAGGTTCAATGTATCGCGGGTTCAGCTTTCCCCGTTTTCCGAAATGTATAACCCCTTTCCAGGGCGAGACTTTTAACAGTACTCGATCACCAACCTGAAATTCTAAGGGCTTTCGTCGTTTGTCAGCGTAGCTCTTTTTTCGGTCACGCGATGCTTGCAATCGAGCTCTGATTTGAACGATCTTTTCCGTGGTTTCACGGATGATCTCCGGTCCCATTAGTGCTTTGTCCGACGCATGCATTTTTGCTAGCTGGGTGTCACCTACTTCAGCCCAACATAACGGTGATCTACATTTATGCCCGTAAAGTGCTTCGAAAGGAGGCACCTTGATGCTCGAGTGGTAACTATTGTTGTATGAGAACTCTATTAAGGGTAGGTGGGTATCCCAAGACTTTCCAAAGTCTATCACGCATGCACGGAGCATATCTTCGAGCGTTTGGATAGTTCACTCACTTTGGCCATCCGTTTGAGGATGATAAGCGGTGCTCATATCGAGGGTTGTTCCCATCGCCTTATGGAGTGATTGCCAAAATCGGGACGTGAACCTACTGTCCCTATCCGAGATAATAGATTTTGGCATTCCATGGAGTCTCACGATTTCTCGTAGGTACAACTGCGTCAGTCTCTCCATGTTGTAAGATTCTTTGATTGGCAGGAAATGGGCAGATTTCGTCAGTCGATCGATGATTACCCATATGGTATCCAGTCCGTCCGACGTCTTGGGTAGCTTGGTGACGAAATCCATAGAAATCCCCTCCTATTTCCACTCGGGAATTTCCGGTTGCTGCAGCAATCCTGAAGGTTTCTGGTATTCCACCTTTACTTTGGCGCATGTAAGACACTTGCTGACGTAGGTCGCGATTTCCGCCTTCATGTTAGGCCACCAATAGTGTTGTTTAATATCCAAATACATCTTATCAGAACCGGGGTGAATGGAGTATCGCGTCTTATGGGCTTCCTTCATGACAACATCTCTAAGCCCTCCAAGTTTAGGGACCCAAATACGGTTCATGAAGTAGTATACCCCATTCTCCCTTGTTTCTAGGTTCTTTTCCATCCCGCGCAACGCCTCGCTAGCTCTATTTTCCGTTCTCATGGCCTCTGACTGGACCGACGCGATTTGAGTGGCCAGATGAGATTGAATGGTGATCGAGAGAGTTTTCGTACGGCGGTTAGAGTACTCCTTCCGACTTAATGCATCAGCTACCACGTTGGCCTTGCCTGGGTGGTACTTAATCTCGCACTCATAATCGTTTAGCAACTCAACCCATCTTCGTTGCCTCATGTTTAATTCCTTCTGGTTTAAGATGTGTTGGAGGCTCTTGTGATCTGTGAAGATGGTGCACTTTGTACCATAAAGGTAATGCCTCCAAGTTTTTAGGGCAAAGACTACAGCTCCCAACTCTAGGTCATGGGTTGTGTAGTTCACTTCATGCGTCTTTAGCTGGCGGGATGCATAGGCTATCACTCTCCCACGTTGCATGAGAACGCAACCTAAACCCTGATTTGATGCGTCGCAGTAGACTACAAAGTCTTCCGTTCCTTCAGGTAGAGATAGTACAGGTGCGCTACAGAGAGCTTGCTTCAAGGTTTGAAATGCGATTTCTTGTTTGTCTGTCCATTTGAATGGTACGCCCTTTTGCGTAAGCGAGGTAAGTGGCTTGGCGATCTTAGAGAAATTCTGAATGAATCTCCTATAGTAGCCTGCTAATCCCAAGAATTGACGTATTTCCGTGGGCGTTGTCAGGATTGCCCATCCTTCTACCACTTTGACCTTATAGGGATCCACATGGATTCCATCTCGGCTGACTACATGACCTAGGAAGTTCACGCTTCGCAGCCAGAACTCACACTTGGAGAGTTTGGCGTAAAGTCTTTCTGATCGTAGAGTTTCTAAAACTTGTCGGAGATGTTGGCCATGCTCTTCCTTGTTTCGAGAATAGACAAGGATGTCATCGATAAAAACAATGACAAAGTTGTCGAGAAACGGTCGGCAGACCCGATTCATTAGGTCCATAAATGCGGCAGGGGCATTCGTTAGACCGAAGGGCATTACGACAAATTCATAATGTCCGTAACGAGTTCGGAAAGCGGTTTTTGGAATATCCTCTTCCCGGAATTTGAGTTGGTGATACCCGGACCGTAAATCTATTTTAGAAAAATAACTAGCCCCTTGGAGCTGGTCAAATAGGTCATCGATTCATGGGAGTGGGTAGCGGTTTTTGATTGTGAGTTTGTTTAACTCTCTGTAATCGATACACATTCTAAATGATCCGTCTTTCTTTTTGAGAAAGAGTACCGGAGCTCCCCATGGCGAGTAACTAGGTCGAATAAATCCTTTATCCAAAAGTTCGCTGAGTTGGCTGGATAATTCCTGCATCTCGGCAGGAGCCAACCGATAGGGTGATTTAGCAAGAGGAGTTGCTCCTGGGATAAGGTCAATTCGAAATTCGACCTGTCTCTCTGGGGGTACTCCCGGAAGATCTTCAGGAAATACATCCGGAAATTCACATGCCACTGGAATGTCTCGGACGTTAATCTCCTCCTTGGTCTTGTCCACCACATGAGCCAGGAACACCAGATTGTTCCTTCGTAGATATTTTTGTGCCTTGACACACGAAACGAGGCGAAGGTTCATGCTAGATTTGTCTCCGTAGACCACTAGGGTTTCGTGATTGGGAAGACGAAGACAGACGGCCTTCTCGTGGCACATAATGTCGGCATGGTGGGGGCTTAACCAGTCCATACCGATGATCACGTCGAACCTCCTAATTGATATTGGCATTAGGTCTATTTGGAAGACGTGTTGATTAAGAGTTAGGGTACATCCGATGTAGATTTACCCAGTGGATTCGGTTTTCCCATTGGCCATTTCCACCGTATAGGCTTCATTTAGCTTTTGGGGAAGTTGTTTTAATAAGTGCTTAAACTTATTGCTTACGAAGCTTCGCTCTGCTCCAGAGTCAAATAAGATGCATGCGTAAGCGTGGTTTAAGAGAAACGTACCGGTAACAACAGAGGGATCCTGAATAGCTTCCCCCTGACCCATGGTCATCATCCTTCCTGTTCCTCCATTTCTTGAATTATTGTTGTTGGGACAGTCTCGGCGGACGTGTCCAGTCTTCCCACATCCGTAGCAGGTGTAGCTAGGCCCTGCGCTGTTGCCGCTGACATGGGTGTTGTTGTTGTTGCGAGGATTGTTGTTGTTGATTCCCTGATTTTGGTTAGGGGGAGGGTAAGCCTTGCAATACTTTGCAGTGTGACCCCTTCGATTGCAACTGGTGCACTGAAAATCCTTGCATTCTCCATAGTGATGGAAACCGCACTTGTTGCATTTGGGAAGATTACCGGAATAAGGTTTGGAAGTATTTGAAGTGGCTGAGGTTGGAGCATGTGGTGCGGCTGGAGCCGATGTGGTAACGGCATTTACCGCCACTGTCTGCTGTTTCTTAGAGGTGTCGGGGCCCTGGCGCCCCTTCCTCTTATTGTTCTTTCCCCTCTTGTCATCTCCTTCCTTCTTCTTCTCAGCCTCCACTGGTTTCTCTCCCTTTTTGTTATTATGGTCGTACAACCTCTTCGCCAGTCTCTTTGCACTGTCAAATGTTTCGGGGTTTGCAGCTATCACATTCCCTTGAATTGGTGATGTGAGTCCCCAGATGAATCGCTCGATCTTCTTTCCTTCCAAGGTGATCATACCCGGGCACAACAGAGATAGTTCGCTAAATCTCAATATGTAGGCATCGATATTCGCGTTCTGCACAGTGAGGTTCCATAGCTCTTGTTCCATCTTTTGTATTTCGCCTCGTGGGCAGTACTCTGCCATCAACATTTCCTTCATTTCTGTCCAGGGGATAGAGTTGGCTACAGGGAGCGTCATGGATTCTACATGTCCATTCCACCAGGTGAGCGCCTGATCCACAAAAGTGCAAGCCGCGAACTTCACCTTCATGTGCTCGGGGCAGTCGCATATCTCGAATATCGATTCCACCTTTTCGATCCAGTGCTTCAGAGTGATCACTCCTCCAGTACCATTAAAAGTTCGTGGTTTGGCGTTTGTGAAGTCCTTGTAGGTACACGTCTTGGTGGATCCTTGATTCATTCCATTGTTTGAACTTCCGGCTCCTTGCCCATTGACTCCTCCATTGTTCCCTTGTTGAATTTGCGCAATCGCCGCAGTGACTGATGCTGATACAGCTGCCTGAAAGGTGGCTGAGTCAACTTCAGGTGGGGTTGGTCCTGGGTTTCCGCGAGTAGTTGGGCGAGGCATCTTTCTGTCATGAAACGGAAAGATGTTGAGTGTACGTGGTTTCTGTGAGGTTGCGACCCTACTAACTAGGTGTATGATGCGAACCTAAACATTTCTACCATCGAGCATACAATCATAACGTCTCAACACATAACAATTTGCAATATCGTAATAAAACACATAGAAATTTACTAATATTATCCGCATTTGATACATGAAAATTTGCTCATAGGAGCATACATGAGTAGCACTAATCCGACAGCATAATGGCTCCATGAGTAGTGTAGTCACTTAAACATAGAGCCGGAGTACATAACATAGTTCCTAATGATCTACTATGATGAGTCTATCCCTAACCGCGATGAGCTGCGTCCTACTATAATGGTGAAATCATATGCCGAAGTGCTGAGCTAGCAGCTGCGCCATCTCTGTCATGTCTACAATGACCTCATCCCTCTCAAGCTCTGCTCGCACGACTCGTGCTTCCATGACGAACAGTTGTTGTCGTAAGTCGGCAATCACGGCTTCTGGGGAGCGATTCTCCCGCGAGGGATTCACTGGTGGGACGTGGGGATCCCGTTGCACTTCGCTAACAGGAGATGCGATGTGACCCGTGTCCGGGGCATGATCCTCCTTCATGTCATCGTCGGTCTCCTCGAACTCGTAGTCGGTGTCCATGTACTCGTCTGGTTCAATGTCGTAGGCTCCCTCTTGATTCCCTTCTGGTTCGCCTTCGAGTACCCCGTGTGCCTCAGGGGCTTGGAAGAACTGAATGCCCTGATGCTCTCCCTCCATGATGACTGAGAGAAAGTATGCGAATAAGCTATCACTTTCCTATGATTCTAACGCTATGGCACAAGCTAAACCGACATCCTCTTCTTGGTGGTAGGGGTATAGTTTTAGGTTCCCTAGCTATCCCGATCTCATCGAGACGTGTATTAGTTTTACTTTGGAGAGAATGTAGTTGATCAGGCTACATTCACTCCTTGGTATTACTAAGAATAGTCCCAATTTAACCGAGACACCAACATTATTGTGTTTGATTCGGCGTTATGATCTTATTCCTAATACAAGCAAGCGTATTTTATTTACTTGTTTTGTTCAGAGTTATGTTAGTCCCTCTTTTTGGTTTATAGTTGCATATCCGTGTGTGGTTAGATATGCTAGTTCACTATAAACAATGCTCTGATACCAACCTGTCACACCCCCGAACCAGACGGCGGAAACGTCCGAGGGCTATCGTGACTCATTGAATACCATTACAATGCATATACATGAAACATAACATAAAACATCACCAACATTTGGAATAGTACAACCGTTAGTGTTTACATTCGTTACATTGTTCAAACGTTACATTCTCAAAATAACTGTTCAACATCACTTAAACTACAGCAAACATCATAGAGTATAAATCATCCATCACCTTATCTGTTACCTGAGAATACAAGTATTTTGAAAAACGTCAACATACGAAATGTTGGTGAGTTCATAAGTAGAGTTTGAAATCCAATGTAATGTTTGAAACCCATCAGAAAATCCGATATTTTCTAATAATAAAATAGTGTAAAATATGTGTTGATCCATGAGTATGCATGTTTGAATTCTATTTATGTAAGCGTAATAGTTGTAAAAATGTTTCGACTGGTAATTCATAATTTGTAATTGTTGAAAACCCTAGGAAAACCCGACGTTTTCCTATCATTTTGTATTACTTAGTTTGTATACCGTTGTTTCGTTTCGTTAGAGTGAATCATTGAGCTCCGGAGGCATTGAGAATACAATGAGTGGTGAAGTGTTGTGACGTACGTCGACGAAGACATCCAATCGACAACCTTACAAGCGATCCCTTAGGCACCACTCGTAATTCTTCACACAACTCGACCCTCCCGGACTTGTGTAGTCCCACGACCGGAGGGAAGGAGAGAAGGTACGAAACCCTCAGTATTTCCCCGCGTCGATTGGGATAAATGCAATTGCGAAGGGCCCGAAGCCCAACCTGCAATCGTGAGTTACCGACTTTACTAGCAACACTGAAAAACCCTTGGGGTCCAGCAGTATATATGCCATTGAAAGTCCTGTTACATCATGTCGGATCGGTAAAACCCAACACTTCGTAAGTGAAAGAGAGACTTTCGGGCCTTAAGATCAGGTCATTGGGCTAGCTAGGCTCAACGAACAAGATTTTACACTTTTGGGCCCAAAGATGGTGCATAGACGTCTGCGCACACTCGTAGGTATCGTGAATTCCCCATCGTTATTAGTTATGAATCGAAATGTCGTAACATCGTCGTGTTAGTGGTTTTGGATTTTCATTGGTTCGAGACCGAACCAATTCGTTTAACAACGACTTTTGGTATTGTAGTATATTGTATTTCGTCGGCAAGCGTGGTACCATTAATTGGTCAAATTGAATGCATTAACTAGCCTTGAAGATTTTCTGTTTTCAGCCCTTCCTTAATTATGGGGTTTACTCTTTTCACCCCTTTATTTTAAAAACTTTCCGGTTTGGTCCTTAATCAAATTTTCTTGACATTTTTATACCAAAAATTATTGAAATAAGTATTTTCTAGCATTTTTATCATAGAAAACAGTTTAAACCCTTGAAATTTCAGTTTTTCTCGGTTATAGCCCTTGTTTTTCGCAACTTTTACATTTTTGACCCAATTTGGAAAAATTTTACAATTTTGGTCCCCTTTAAAATTGAAAAGCATTGCAAACCCTTAAAAAGCACATGGAACACTTATAGTCCAATATTTTACAGAAAAATGCCGTTTTGGCCCTCCAATTTAGAAAATTTCGCATATTGGGCCTTATTGGGCCGAAAATGTCATACTTAGCCCAATAAGCTTGGAATTTATGCTTTTAACCCTCTAATTAGTATATTTTCAGGAAATACTTTGTGTAAACTGTTTTGACTCATCTCACCCATCAGATTTCGAGATATTGCACTTTAGGCCCTTTAACTTTGTATTTTCAACATTTTATGTCAAAAAAATAAGTTTTTAGTCCAAGTTAAGTGTTGTCAAGCTATGTAGCCATTTTCTTAGTATACTTTGCATGTGATAGTCTATTTTATGCTATGATAAAATGTATGTTTCGGTTTTTAGCATATCACCCTAGATCTATCAATAAAATCATACAAAACATACATGTAAGCATAGAAATCAACCACAACATACACATAATGATGGATCTACACTTTTTCTTGTATTCTCCCCCACAAAAACTCATAAAAACCGAAAATAAGGGGATATGAAACTCACCTTGGGTGTTGGTTCGGTTTTTGAAGAAAGAATAGAAGAGAGTTTGGTGATTTTCGGCCTTAGCACCCCTTGATGAAGATCTCGGCCTTGAGGTGTTTCTAAGATGCAAGATCATGATTTCTCATGAATTAAGGAGAGGTATTTGATAGATCAAGGAAGATAGATCATAGAATTAAGTAAAAACTTACCTAAGATGATGTTTAACTTGCAAAATCCTCTTGAAATCCTCTTAGAATTCTCGAAATTTTTGGGAGAGGAAGGAGAGAGTTTCTTGAGAGAATTTAGAGAGAGTTTGTGAGGTGTGTGTGTGTGTTGGTTATTCTCGGCCGAAACAAGAAGGGAGAGGGAGAGAGAGAGAAGAAAAGACCTTGAGGTGATGCTTGCATGGATGAATGAGAAATTGCATGGAGAACCTATGGGCAATAATGAGGTGGCATGATGGAGTCAACTCTTCACTTTGGGCTTGTTTTGGGCCTTGGCCGAGATTTGGGAATGGAAGGAGAAAAATTTGGGCTTTAATGTCCTAAGCCCATGTAGATGTTAAGTTGGATGGTTGTTAGTCCAAATCACTTTAAATGTGGTTTTTGTGACTTGTTAGGGTCAAATTAGGTTAATTATGGTTCATAGTCATTAATTTATTTCATTCTAGATTCTACCTAGCCCAAAATATTGAAATAAATGAATGTGGGTCCAATTAGAGCCCAATTAGGATTCTAAGCCCATGATAGTCCAATTGGAAGCTTATGGGTCCATTTGGATCCATTAAGGAAGTTCTAGTCCAAAATGGACTTAACAAGAACTTCTAGGGTTTTCCAACTATTTGATGACTATTTGTAGTACTTGTATAATGTATTTGATTGAAGTTTTTGATTCACATTAGATTGAATGTATGGATTACATGACACAAAATTTCCAGTTGTGACATTGTAGTTTGAAGATACTTTTAATTCAGAGCATTTAGGCCCTTTAGTGTTTATAGTTTTATACCATGTAAGGTTTGGTATACTTCATTCACTATAAACAAGGGCTCTGATACCAATCTATCACACCCCGAAAACCGAAGGCGGAAACATTTCCGCGGCGGACTCCACGTTGAGTATCAAATCCAATGCACATAGTAAGTAAAGTAAACAACCATTACATTACATATAGAAATTTACATTTGTTTCAAAAGTAAACTTATACAAGTGATATACATATGCATCATATTAACAAAAGTAAAGACGAGGTCTTCAGTATGCTCAGTCTTCTCCAAAAAGGATTGTTGGGTACCTGTCTATCGCTGACCTGAGAATACAAGCGGTTTGAAAATCAGCATAAAGCTGGTGAGTTCATATGATGTTTGTTTTCTGAAAATGTACCAGTTTCCTTTAGTTTACCAAAGAGGTTGTTATCCAAGAAAATCCCATATTTTCTTATGTAAAGTTGGTTTACCAAAGAGGTTGCTATCCAAGAAAATCCCATATTGTTTTATGTAAATTTAGTTTAGTTATCACTTGTTACCAATTCATTTATGTGTTTTATTTTACCCTAGGAAAATCCCATATTTTCCTAAGTGTAAGACCGGTTGAATATTACATAATATAGTTTAATACATAAAACTACATATATTGAGGATCATGGGATTACTATCCCGAACTAGATATGAATTAGTTTGAAATGTACGATCTATAGATAGAGAATAGTTTGAAAACCATGGGACTCACATCCCGTACTAAGTACAAGACAGTTTGATATACATGAAAATATAATTTGAAAACCATGGGGCTACCGTCCCGTACTAGATACTATATAGTTTGATATTCATGGAAACATGGATTGAAAACCATGGGACTACCCTCCCGTATTAGATATAGTATAGTTTAATATTCATGAAAATATAGATTTGGAAACCACGGGACTACCGTCCCGTGCTAGATATAGGCTCAAAACCATGGGATTATCATCCCGTATTAGATATAGTTTCAAAACCATGGCACTACCATCCCGTACAAGATATAGGTTGAAATCATGGGATTACTATTCCGTACTAGATATAAGTTAAAGACCATGGAACTACCATCCCGCAGAATATATGTACAATCAATAGACTGGAAACCATGGGACTATCATCCCGTACCGGACATGGAAACTATAGGTAGAAAGTAGATATGGAATCGAATCAAAGTCAAATCAAACCCCAAAGTAATACTGTGAATAAACTTATATTAATACGTATTGTGAGTCGGGTAACCATGCTGATACAACAAAGAGACCTATTTGACGCTTGTCAGATGTCGAATGATATCCAGAAATTTGTCACCCCAGGCATGCCCGCCTAACTGTAGCTAGCAGTTAAGGTGTGGGATTGTCAGTCCCGAATAGATTTATTCACAAATTCCTTGCCCTCCCTCCAGGAGACTCTGGTTACACTTCCGAGGAGGATTTACTGATCATCCATACAGCGTAGTGATGAACTCACAAGGTAATACTAAACTATTCACAGGGTTCTCATACGATATCAAACATACAAAAGATTATGAAACATAATACAGTGAATACAAGTATATACAAAGAAATCATCTGGCAATACATTCAAAATGAAACGGAGATAAACTGTATCGGACATAGTTTATCTAATAACTTTGTATACATAACGGTATGTGATGAAACAAGAACTAAAGAACCCCAAATTATTCCCATAATAATTTGATTACTTTGGTTATTTCCTTAACTGAAATTCATATAGTTGTACTTGATAAATCATCCCTTATGCTCAGCGTAATACACAAGGGGTAAAGGTATTTATAAGTTTGCCAGATATTATTTGAAATACATCAATGTTATGTATTGAAAACATTTGTAATTTGCTTGTATTCCCCCCCCCCCTGAAATCATTGAAACACCATTGAAAAGGGTAGGGGTATGAACTCACCGGACGAGAAATGTGATGATTTCGGATGCTAAATGTTGGTTCGGGGCTTGCAAACGTACGAGATTCCTATGTATAATGAAAAGATCCACATTTGTATCTAATTAGGACTTAGTTTATTTATTTGTTAGGGACAAAGACTTCTAGTTGCGGAAACACCTCATTTCAAGTGTTTGGAAGGACCCGGGTGACATCTAAGGACGTGTAATGGCACTAGGGACTTGGAATTTGAGTTTACTCCCCAAGAGTATACTCATACAAGAGTTTTCAGCCCATAACACCCATTCCCCATGAGTTTACGGCCGTAAACTCATGGTGGGGTGTTTTTGATTGATAAATGGCTTCATATGACTAGGGAAAATTTGTTAGGATTAAATCTAAGGCCTTGGAATGGATTAACTTCGCATAGGGACCATTTATTGGAGTTTACAGCTATAAACATGGAGTTTACGGCCGTAAACTCCCCCATACATAGAATCCTTAATGTTTTTGGTCCTTAATCAATCACATGTGATTCTAAAAATCCCTACAAGCCTTGAAATGAATTTGGGACACCAATTGACATAATTTTAGGAGTTTACACCCATGGGACACATGCTATGGCCGTAAACTCTCAAATGATGGGTTTGGTTGAGTTTAAGGCCCCAAAACTATTTTTGGTTGGATCTATGATTTATTCTAAGGCTTTTGGTGGTGTTGGATGGCTTTCTAACACATTGGAAATGGGTTTACTCACATTTTTAAGGGGTTTACGGCCCAAGCACATGCCTTGGATGTAAACTCATATAAATCCCTCAAAATCCATGTTTAAGGTGTTCTAAGTCCATTACTAATATGCTAAACGTCATATCTAGGTCTAGTTTGAGTCATGGAAGGGTTTAAAGGCTTAAAAACCCTTTAAATATGGCTTTACGGCCTAAGCACCATCCAGGGCCATAAACTCATATACAAGGCTCTAAATCATGGTTTAAGGCATTCTAGGTCCATTCCATAAAGTCATCTAGCCATATCTAAGGTCCAATTGTGGTTTGGAAGGGTTTTGTTGCTCCAAAAACCCCATTTAGATGAGTTTACGGCCTAGGACTGTTCTAGGGCCGTAAACTCATGATAATGGTCCTGATCCATGGTTTAAACTCGAATTTGAAGGTTATAGAGGTTGCATAACATGTTTGGGAAGGTACCTCAAAGATTTGGAGCCTTAAATTGATGATTTGGACCCTTAAACTTGGATTTAGGAGAGAGGTTAGAGAGAGAGTAGAGAGAGGAAGAAAAAGCTTCAAATGAATGTTTAAACACGTTTAAATAGGTCCTAAAACTTGGACACGATGGAATTCTACCCGATACCGGCATTAAACGGGGATTTAGGTCGCACCCGATTAAGTTTCCGTAACCGGGCGGGGACGTTTCTAAACTTTTTGAGATAAACATTTTTGGGATAATTTCATGAGTTCCAAAGGGGTTTGGACACTCATTGGATTATAATAAACGTATAAGTTTAATTAATTTAACCTAAAACGGAAATGAAATGAACTGATTAACGACAATTTTTTTTACGGGTAGAACGGGTTTTCGACGATGGAAAACTTAGGGTTGTTACACCTTTATGGATGGCACAACTCCAAGGTCTCCAATAAAGTTCTTCAACCATATAGTATCCTTTGATGCTTCACTTGCTACAATGTACTCTGATTCGCACATTGAATCAACTACGGTCTCCTGCTTGGAACTTTTCCATGTTACTACTCCTCCATTAAGGGTAAAGACCCAGCCCGACTACGATCAGTAATTATCCCGATCCGTTTGAAAACTAGCGTCACTGTACCCTCGTACCCTTAAGTCATCACTCCCACTGAGGACTAGAAACCATTCCTTGGTCCTTCATAGGTACTTAAGAATATTTTTAACTACAATCTAATGAGCACTACTAGGGTTCCCTTGATATATTCTAACCATGCTCAAAGCTAAGGCCACATCAGCGCGAGTACAAGTGATAGCGTACATGATAGAACCGACTTCGAAAGCGTATGGTAGTCGGTTCATATCAGCTATATCTTCCTCTGTACGCAGGCTCTGAGTCTTACTTAGCTTAGTATTGCTTTGGATTGACAACTCCCCAGTCACACCCCAAAACAGAGAACGGTGGAAACGTTCTAGGGCGGAGGACGTCATGTAAAGTATCACAACAATATAAAGTAGTAAACAAGCAAAAACATCATCCATTGCATTAATACTATAATTTTAAATACAAGTGTGTTCTTTCAAAGTAATAAACAACATAATGAATAATCAAAATAAAAGACAAGTCTTGCATCAGTGAAGGGCCAACTGGGTTGCGGCCATTGTGGCAAGTGCAACAGGATGCACGATGTAGTGTGCAGGGTGGGTGGTTCTGGTTGCTTCATGTGTGGCCGGACGGGTCGTATTAGTATGGATTGCACTGCTACCACCACCACCCTGGTATATGATCTAATTTTCTTCCATTGCAGTTAGGAGGGGCCACAAGAAGGCCCATTGTCTGAATTTGGTTGCAGAAGGACCAGTGTCAGCACCGGCTCCTATAACTCTTCGGATTACTAACAGCCGCCAGGTTAAGATGGATGCGCCTGTGGTGAGGTGCAGGGCTTTCCAGTTGACAGTCGAGGAGGCTTGCGTGGCACTAGATGTGGTGACGGGTAAGTATCTTCTCCTTATCTTTTAATTATATTGAATTGTTGCTTATATTTATGTGTTTTATTTTAGGATCATTCCTCATGAACGATATTTCTGTTTTGGTGTTGTTTGATTCAGTGGCTACCCAATCCTTTGTAGCGCTTGTGGTTCTCAACTTGGGTCCTAGCTAATGTCATAAAATAGAATCGTTAGAACCATCCTATTACATGAGCCTATGGAGCATGCTCCAACGATCAAGTTTAATGGTCTATACATGGAACTAATTTCTCTAGGATGCAGAGAACCATCTTATCTTAGAACTGTATGTGAGAGGTAGAGTCCAATGTGGAGCTATCTTATGCATGTCCTACATATGGTGGATGGGGCATTTTATTTATATGTCTAGAGGAACAGAAAACGAGCAGATAAGAAAAGGGGACAGTGAAAGAAAAAGGAGACCAAACATGCTCTTGTGCATTCTCTCATTGGATGGGGATATAACTTGGTCATCAAATGAAAACGAATTTACATAAATGGACCCTATGGTTTACCAAAAATCACAATCTCAGTCCATAGCAAAATCCCCCGAAAATGCATAGCAACATCCCTTGGAAATTACCACCAAATGAAAAAGGGGTTGTTAATTAACAAATAACAACATATGTATTTGAGTTAATTACTAATTGTTTGAGTTATATTTTTATTTTTACATACCCAATAAGCGATTCAATCTTTCAATTAAAAATAAATCATCATAAAAACTTTGAAAATCGTCCTAGTCTTTTTCAAGAACTTTATAATCTTAAAAGCCTTTTAAATTATGGGGTATTGTTGTAATTATATCTTTAAAGTAAATTGTAAAAAATTATATGAAATCTTACCCTTCATAATTTGTACATCTTACGAAATGAAGGACCATAATCATTTAGTTTTATTTCTATAGTTAGAAAATATCTCATTAATGTAATACATATTATTACCCATCATTTTTAACTACACTCTGGACGAGGGGTAGGATACCTACTCTTATCAGTACAATAGTCATATGTCATATACTTTTTTCTTGCATCTTCTAATGATTTCAGTTGTTGGGGGTTCAATTGCCAATATTTTTTATTGTTCCACCAATACTTTTGAGAAGCACAATCCTTATTAGGACTATTAGGCATGGAGATGCACCCATCAATGTTAAAATCTTGGAAATTGACGTGGAATGGTGCATTTGAATAATTGACCTTCGTTTTTCCACCATCAGTAGCCCAACTTGATCCATCCCAGAAGCTCGTAATCACTTGCAATGTATGATTAGGGTACCCAACACCTCTAATTATGTTGTTCTTATATACTCTTATTGGTGTGTCATCTACAAAGAACCTGAAATGAATATAAAATGTAACCATTAGTAAATATATTTGCTTATAAAGTGGTTGGTTTTCTTTTCTTGATCATTGGATACAATCAAGCTAACAAAACCTATAAATTTTGATATCTATATGATGTATGTAATTTCCAATAAAAGAGGATACATGCGTACACAACTTGATGCTCGTTCCATAGCAATTTGTAGTAATGGAAATCCGCACCAGGATCGAACCAAAGACTGAATTTTTGCTCTCTACCACCGAGACCATTTGTAAATACGTTCGTTTGTAAAATGATTGGTTTTCCCGGCCGATTTCCCAAGAACTCAAAGTCCATTTCTTCGTGAACAGTTGTATTTAGAAATAACTACATTAACTCAACATAATGAGAAGCATACTATCAGATGCATAAATCATTGATCTTTAAGGGTTGTTAGGTTAAGTTTTTATTCATTTATGGTTTTAATCATATTACAAGCGAAAAATAATTCTTGTGGTTATGATTTTGAATAGTTATAGACATTTTAAAGCTTCACCACTTGTTTTTTTTTTTTTTTTTTTTTTTTTTTTTTTTTTTTTTTTTACCATAAGGCTTGGATTAGTTTCATATTCTCACTTTATTCTATTTCTCAGGTGACGCCTCTTTATATATGTATATATATATATATATATATATATATATATATATATATATATATATATATATATATATATAAAGGAGGTCATTCTAAATCATGTGGTTAGAGATATTTGGTTTTCTCAAACCATATTGATTTGAAACCTAAATTACATTTTATATTCCTTGATTAAAAACATTTATAATATTTATAAATTTCCAATAATGGGCTGTATTCTCTCATTATATATGTGGTTATATTAGTACATGTTTGTTACAAAAATTCGTCATGAAGTTACTGTGATTCAAAAAGCTTTCTTATAGTTCAAGTATTTATGGTTAAAATATTACTAATATTTCTCACAAAAAACTTTTATGTAGTTCCAACTATGAAGAGTTGAAGAAATGGTTTATGTCACATCAATGACGTGATTAGCTTTAAACCCTAAAACTGTCATCTTGATTAGCCAAATAAATCTGAGCATTTGAAGGGATTATACTGTCCAAGACTTTAGGCATTGTAAAGAGCTCGAGAAATCAACTAGAATTTTGAAAAAGGGTAAAATCGGAGAAGAAAGTTTGTAAAGATTTTTGGTATTTTGTTTCTAATTAAGGTATGTTCTTTGATTTAAGCTCGATTTGGTTGGTTGAGTAAGCTTATATACAAGCCTTACATGTTTTAGTTACACTTCATGTGTCTGTTTTGGCCGACAGTCGTTAATTTGACTATATATATATATATATATATATATATATATATATATATATATATATATATATATATTATTGTTGATCAAGGTTTTGATGAAAATCAAACTGCAGTTTTTATGAAGAATAGCCGAGACTCGAGTTAGAAAATATTTGAGTATTTTTCTTTTTCGGTGGGTTGCAGAAAATTAAGTTAAAAACAAAATGGAAATAGTAAAATATATCAAATAGCATATAGGGATGTAAGATGTGTTAAGTGGCTTGGCAATATTTTTTAACAAATTAGAATTTACGAGGTTTGATAATTCGTAGATTTCTATAAATCATCCATTTCAATTCATCACCTATATAACTATTTTTTTTTTGAAAGCTAAAGTTACATAAACGGTCCGTAAATCATTAATACTTTGACAATTTAAATTTCATTCAAACATGTTAACGAAAATAAGTATTTCAAAAAAATGGTCCATGCAAATTTTACTAAAGTGCTAGTTATTATTGTTATTGTTAAAATCAATATTTTTGTATCCAACGTTCAACTATTTTAGTATTATTTTTAAGAGTGAAATTTTATTAATTTGAAAATGTTAATATAACAAAGTATAGTACTTCTACTAACATTATTATGAACGTTTTAATTAATGTAAACGAATGATTATTATTGTTCGACCGAACCCAACATATGGATATTGGAATCAAAACAATCACATATGATGTTTTCTAGGATGTTGCTTTAGAAATTTTGTTTGGTGGAATATAGGGTGCAAGTTAACAACAAAGCTACGGTTACAAGTTATCGGTTACATTGTGAGTTTTTTTTCATGTTCTGTAGTTGGTTGCACATAAATATTTATCATATGTTTATTATGTGGTTTTTATTTATTTATTAACAGTATGTTTTATGATAAGTATGGTTGCATGCAAATGTTATTTTTGATTTGTTATCAACCGTGCTTTTTTGGATGACATATTTAGCGGAAACGGGTGCTTTTTTGGATGACGGATGTGTGTGATCAATGGGGATGAGAATGGAGAATTATACCAATTTTTTTGCATATTTTAAATTCTGGAGTACAACTGATAGGTTGTACCAAGGGGAAGGGAAACGAGTCACTGGTTCTTTCTATGGATAATTAATCATTACCTTAAATTATGTCATCGGATGATATATTTTGTTGTATAATTTACTGAAGATATATGATAAAACTATTTTTTAAGTGATGAACATGTATCTACAATACGAACTCACTAGGTCATAGGTTTATCCATTAGAATCTTTAATTGTACGCAACGCAAAAAATAACGTAGCAAGTGGCCGCGGGAAGGAGAAGGATAATGCTCAGAATTAAAGGAGACGACGAGTTTTGAGGAAGACGTGACACACCAAGTGTTTATTTTAATTTTATTTGTTTTCTCTATTATTATTAATATTTATATTAGTATTTGGATTTTTGGATATTAGAGGTTATTGAAGCTATGTTAAGATAATATGTGCATTTAAGATTTATGGCATTACAAATGGTAATTATAATATGATTTTTTTCCCTTCAAGCAACACAAGTGAAGTTTTTCTATTGTTTTTCTATATTCATTTTCTCATGTAATCTTTATACGTGATTTATGTGTATTAAACAATCTTGAATGTGACGCTCCAAACATCAATATTTTGCTTGGAACATCTTTATAAATCTTATTTGTCAAGAAAAACATTTTGATTGCAGGTTAGTAAACAATTGTCATGAAGTTTTTATGCTTGAATGGTGTCAAAGGAAAAAAGAAAAGTAAAAAAAACGAATATAGTTTTTTTTTTTTTACCAGAGTAGACGAACGTAAGTTTTTTTCTTTGGATTTAAATGTATATTTATGTAATAGCTTTTTTATATATTCAATCATCCAATTTCTTATTTATTTAATTGTTGTTTTTCTATTTTGATTATATTTAGTTTCCATTATTTTTTTGTTGGGTTATCCTTTACAACATATTTAAAAGACAACATTTAAAAGATAACATTATTTTTAACATTATATATCTAATTATGATTGAGTTATCGTGACATATTATTCATATGAAAGTGTTTTTTTTTTTTTTTTCAAATTACTACGACACAAATTACATATAATATTTGTGAAAATATATATTATATGTGATTTGTTAAATGTATATATCCACCTAAGTATGTTATAAAATTAGAAGTAAATATCTTTAGGTTTAAAATTTTAAAGGATTAGAATGTTGCATCAAACAAATTATTTGTATGTGAAATAATAATAATAATAATAATAACAATAATAATAATAATAATAATAATAATATATTTCCAAGCACTACATTCAATTGAAACTCACACTAAAACCTAAGAGTTTTGTAACTTATATATACTTATTAGTTATAACTCAAGAGTTTTAACTTATAATTATTAATTAGTAATCACTAATAACTTTTTGTTTTTCTTTTATGAAACTCTCACAAAAAATCAAGAATTTTCATTAATAGTTTTCAACCTATGGTTATTAATTAGTAATTACTAATATTTTTTTTTTCCTTTTGTTTATAACATTGTAAAGTTTTGCTCAATAAAAACATTCACGTGTTAAAAAATTGCAAAATTTTTCTCAATAAAAACATTTATGTTTTTAAAGATATTTGTGATTCAAATATGAAGAGCTAATACATATATTATAATAGATGTTTTAGTGTTTTATGTTATTAAAGATAGTGGTGTTTATTTTTCTTTTGTTATCCTTATAAATGATTTAATTTTTTAAACTAATTGATTTTTCATATTTTCATTACCTTACAAGATTATTTTCTTATTAAATTCTTGTTAAATATCAATTATCATATGGCCACACAATATTTGTTGTCCAAGCAATAACATATCTGTATAGGGTTAGGTTATATATATATATATATATATATATATATATATATATATATATATATATATATATATATATATATATAAACTATGAAGACAAGTTTAAAGCATTTGTACATACATAAAATGCAGTAACAATACCACCGGAATCTTTAGCCGGTAGCTTAATCTTCATTTGAAAGCATCCCGATCCAAAATATAATTTTGATCCAAATCCAGCACCTAAAAATAAATTTATAAGTACATGTTACAAGTGTAGATATGAGTAAAAGTGTAGATATACATGTGTATTTTTTAGGCCAATGATTTAACTGTATGACATTTTCATGTGAATTTGAATAGATTCACATATGAAAGAAATTGGTCGCTCACCTATGAATGACTACAGTGAAAGTGTAAAAGTTGGATGGTGTGATCATTCACTTGTTAATGACCACATTGATTAAATTTATTATGTTTATGTATCGATATAAATGTGTATTTATAGATCATGGAATTTATGTATTTTGGTATATTTATTTTTTTCGATAAAAATAAAGCTCTAAAAAATAGAAAAAAATACATAAATAAAAGGATTAACATTATTTTAGGAAATGTGTATTTGTTGCGTCGAAGTCGAAGTGTTCGTGACTTATCTATTCTAATGACATATGGTCTTACCATTTTCTTAACATCTAAAAAAATTGTCATATCTATGATTAACCTTAAATTTTTAGTCAAAAAGACTTGATCGATTTATTGGTTCTTTAAAAGTTATGACTTTTACGGTACGTAACATAGAAAACAAGTCATGTTAAAAAGATTTCTCAAAATTGTGAGCAAACTAAATAACTCCATCATAATCCTTGAATCAAATTCATCTATATAGTCACAAAACAATGGATCCTACTAAACAAACTCATCAAATTAATATATCGAAAAGTGATGGAGTTTATTTATCATATATATATATATATATATATATATATATATATATATATATATATATATATATGTATGTATATATATATATATATATATATATATATATATATATATATATATATATGATTCTCTTTTGAATATTTGAAAATCAGAATAATATGGTTATGTAAACTTATTATTGTTTTTGTTAGTGATAAAACAAATTTAATATAAAATCTAAATAATTACTTTGAGAAAACAAGTAAATATTATTCATTCAGAAAAAAATATAAATTAGTAGAAAACCTGAGGATTTATCCAATGTCAACTGAACTTCTTGCCCTTGATTAAGAAGTTGAACATGCTGATTTCCCCAAATTATCTTATAATTTTCATCAAATCTAGCATTTTGTGTTGCATCACTAAGTCTAAGCAAGAAAATTACTTCAGACAAAATGACGATCATCTTCGTTATCATCCATAGATGAAGATCCATTTGATCGTTGCAAAAAAATGTGATTATTGCTAAAAATTAACCCGGACAAATTAAGTTGCTTGTGTGTAGGTATAAATAGAATGTACAAAGAAATCCAACAAATCAATACATGCGTGTGTTTAGGTATTAAAATACGAATGGGAATATTTATACATGATATTCTTTTTGCATTTTCTACAAGATATTTGGTTTTAATATCGTCATGCACACAATCCATAATATAACTAGTTAATATAAATTAGTTTATATAAGTTTTTAAAAGTTGTACATAAAATCATTTGTTTAATTATAAATTTATATAACATTGACCTATAAATATTTAATTAAAATATGTTTCACATACGTATAAATAATCATATTGTTTATATTGTTTTTAGAAGTGACATTAATATTAAACAGTTATAAATACCAAATATATTTTTTCTAATCCATTTTCTTAACATGGCCCTGAGATTAATTAACACATGCGTTTTCATTTGTTTCAATCAATAAAATTATTTATTACCCATTTTCTTTAACATGTCTCAATTCATTTTATTCTTCATTTTAATACCAAACTTGTTTGTTTTGACTATGTAAAAATAAGTTCCCATTTCGCCATCTAGCAATCCGCTGTGCAATAATAGGGGAGAAGATTTACAAGTAGCCCATAAGGTAGTGATTTACAGGTAACCCATAACGTAGTTGATGTGCTAAAAATTCAACTCAGTGCACATCTAAGAGTTCCCTCCTAACCAATGAATGAGTGTCAAAAACCTTCTAATAACCCACACAAGGTAAAGCTTAAACCTACCTTCTAAAAATATAAATTTGACCAAAAGTCAACCCATACCAAAAGTTAACGTTCAAAGTCAAAGTCAACAACCAATATTGTCCAACATTGAGTCTTATATCGTGACCGGCCCTTGGTTACGCCGTGAGAGCACACTCGACCTGATTCTAACTCAGCCAATATCAAAAATGGTTTGTGGAATTTAACATGTTTTATTTGAAAATGATCTTTTGAAAATAAAACTAGTGACTATTGATAAATTCCGTTACGACATATTATTTCGAACTAAAAACGGTTCATGATATCTAGCAAATAACGTCATTCAAACGCAAAATTTAATTATTAATTCAACACGTCTACGGTTTATGAGTAATTAAAATTCTATATTCAAACTTCTGCCTAATAGTTGTGATGGATCGGAATTTGAAAATTATACTAACCAAAACAACGGAACATGGTTAGCAACATTTCTCAAGCAGCTAAACATCACAAAATTATATCTTGTTCAATCAACCTATATTTAATTTATGAAAATATAAAATAGATTATTATGAAGAATAATTAAAATGTACCTAAATGTTTATAAATAAAAATAATCAAACATAAACATTTAATTTCCAATACATAAAAATTACAATGCTATTATATATATATATATATATATATATATATATATATATATATATATATATATATATATATGATGTGATCACATCAAATGTTACCAAAGATTAGTTCTTATCCTCCTTCCTCTTCTCTTATAAATCTCGAGCTCTCCTCATTCTCATCTTTTCCTTCGTTTTTCCAAAAAAACTCTCTCAAGAAAAGCTCTCAAACATCATCATTTTTCATCCCCACACACCCCTTCGAAACCCACTAAAACCGAGAGCAAGAAGAAGGCTGTTGCCCCTTGGTTTTTAACCACCATTTCATCCCTTTGGACATTCCTTTTGCTTGGTATTTTCACCTCAAATCACCTCTAAAGTTAGTGGTTTTTATGCTCCAAAATAGGTAGTCAGAATAGTAGCTAAACCACTCTTTTTATTGCTTCTTTGCTGGAAATTTCGAGACAACAACCACCCAAAATAGTGGTTGTTTTCAAGCATCAAAACAACCCATAAAAGTCTTCCAATTTGTTGTCCATCTTTAGAATCATAGCAGCCCATAAATTATTGTTTTCAAGTACTTTAAACCCCAAAAACATTTACCTTTCATCCTTCAAAAAGCATGGGTTTCAACCTCCTTTTGGAAATACACTTTAGATCTAAGTAAAAGCTAGGTAATTTTTTGATTTTCCTATTTCCAATTGTCATAAAACTCACTTGTTTAAGTGTGTTAAAGCTTGATAAAAGTCTGACTTATTAGTAAATATATGTCTGTATGTTTTAAGACATCGCAAAAAGTACTCAAATCACAACCTTGGGTGGAACCGGAAACCTCACAAATCCTTCTCAAACCGAATAACTTCACACGACAAATATGAGTATCTACAGCCCTATTTTATTGTTTTTTAATATTTTCGTTGGGGGGGGGGGTACATATAAAGTAGATTGAATCTTAAAAGCATACTATTTAGGTTTATATATATATATATATATATATATATATATATATATATATATATATATATATATATATATATATATGATGTCTTATTGGTGTTATGGCAACTTTCTGTTTTACATGAAAACTTTTGTTCAAATAATACTCTTATTTATAGTTAGTGCATGAAAAACCATCAAATATGTCATGAAAACTTATGATCTTAAATCAAACATTTCATAAAAACTTATAAGTGATTATAAGTCTTTAAATACATAAATAAAGACTTGTTGTAGATAAGAGAAACACAACTTATGACATTGTTTAATTTACACACTTTAGGGACATAAAGATGTTAATTATAATAAGGTGTTCATAAAATAATCATATGAAAAGTCTTAGGGTATAAATTATTAGAAATGTGTTGGTTATGGTTACTTAGAGCCAATGTGCTCTCAAAATTTGGACAGGAAACCATTTTGATTTACTTTAAAAGTAATTGAACTTTTAAAATAGGTTTCCGAACATAAACTAATGGGAATTGTAACTAAAACGTGGGATTGTTGTGGAAGGTTCTCATTCATCAAACTAAGACACCAACTTAGTGAAGTCATCTGTAATAAAAATTAATCTTTTGTGAGCAAAGAATGTATGTATAGATCTATACAGGTTGACACAACCCCGTCTGAGGTTGCTAGCTACAACTATCGTTTGTCGAAACAAAATTTGACGACAACTTCTTGTTTTTATTTTACTCTTTTTATCACAAAGTCGATGAAGCTTCGTTCGGACAACAAGCACCAAAAAAATTTCATTGTGCTTCACGGAGGCGGGTTCAAGTCATATCGTTCGGTTATTGTTCGACAAAATCCCAAATACAAAAATACTTATACAGACTAGGATAAGGTTGTTTGTAGGATTCACATGTAGAATGTTTAACAAATTGTTAGTGTTTATTTATATAAAATAAACACTTAATATTTCACTTCACGATAATATGTTAATTTTTACTTATTTACTATAAGTAAATTAATATGAATACTTGTATTGAATTACAACTATCGAGTCTTACACGAATGATATCAGTAACATTATTGGCTATGTTTTTTCACAAACATTTTCGTTTAAACATTCTATGTTTTATAAAAATTTCTTTTTATAAAACTCACGGAGTCAAAACTTATGAAACTCACCAAAAAAAATTTGTTTGCTTATTTTAGAAAATATGTATTCTCGGGTAACTAAGAAGCCGGACGTAGGACATCGGTTCTATGGAAATTATATTTCCTCTCTTTTGCAATAAACTTGACATGTTTTATATTATCGTTGCATGTTTGAATTATGATGATGTAATTACGTTTCCAAACCTAAAAGTTTGTAAGATATTGATTTAAATATGTTAAGTGTTTAATATATGTGGTTGACTGTGATCCAATTGTAACATCGCCACCTCGACTTTTCTGCTGTCAGTCGGGGTATGACAGATTGATATCAATGCGAGAGACTATAGAGAACTTAGTATCTTCTTTTTAATAAAAATACAACTATTGGCTATGGCTTGCTCTAGTAGGTCTTGGTATATCCTTACTGTACAACAATTAAAAATAAAACTTTTTGAAGCAAAAATTTTATAGGAATCAAATAAAATTAAATTAACTTAAAAACAAGGACTTAAATCAAATACTCAATTAAGTTTCGTAAGACATAGGTCATACCACAACTAAACCCAACTTGAGCACCTAAGTTTTAAATTTACCAGACCTCATGCATTATCCAACTTAAATGAAGTAGTTGCTAAACTAAAATCTTGGTGAATTAAGAAACTTAAGATACGATCACAAATCAATTAATGTAAATAATTAAAATGTTATTTAATATGTGTATAACATATGTGTAACATGTTTGAGATACTAAAATACTTGAAAGTTCTTTCTTTAGATGGATGATTTACATGCCACCAGTAGACGAGCCTATGTTTCTTGTGATACTAGGAGACCCTTACTACCTAGACCATCCAGTAATGTACCAACCCATTCCTCTAGCTGAGATTGAGCCTGAAGAAGATCCGAAGGAGGATCCAAAAGACGGAATGGAGGAGGAGCCTGGGGGCGACTCTGAAGAAAATATGGATGGGGATGACATAGAAGAACTAATAATGGTGACCGATTAAGAATCATATGATGGGTTTTAGGCATAAGAACAATCCTATGTGCTCATACAAACCCTAATGCTTGAATCTAAGTTTCTCTATTGTACATGCAGTGAATTCAAGACTTGCAAACCCTAATCTAGCATACATAATTTTGAAATTAGCTAATACATCAGATCTAGATGTTTACCTCTTCAAATAGTGGCGTGAATCTTTTGCTCTTGAGCTTAGAGTCACAACTTTAACTCCTCTAGTGGATCACAAACACCACAACCAAGAAGGCAAGTTTAAGAGAGGAGGGAGGATGCTAATTTTCATTCCTAGGTTTTCCCTTGGAAGCAACTGTCTGAAAATTGAAACCTTGGGGTCTTATTTATAATGCAAGCTGCTATAGTTTCAGTCAAAACCCTAATGGATAACTTAGTCACCAAGAAGCCCAAGGAACCTTATGGCATAAGGCCCTTGGACGAAAATATGATGATCTTTCATCATAATTTCGTTCCCCCTTAGTCCATTAGGTTTCCTAGACCAAAACTCAACTATCGTACATTTGACAGTTTATGCCCCTTTATTTAATTAATCACTTTTAGTCACCAAATTAATTCCTAATTAATTGATGACCAATACTAATTAAATAAATATGATTTCTACTTTAATAATTATTCTTATAATATATTAATAAACTATAATATCCTCTCTCTTTCTCTCTCTCTCTCTCTCTCTCTCTCCTGAAATTACCTTGTTAAGTTGCTTCAGTGAAGGCAACCCAAAAGGACCATGCACAACCGGGTCAAGTACATACCAAATATAGTTACCAACTTAGACACTAATCTAACAGTCTCCCACTCGGATAAGTCTAGTAACTATATCTCATATATGACTTCAGGATCCGATCAACAGTCATAGCTCTTATACGCTTCTTGTCTACTTTGATCAAAACTAGTCCTTCAGATAAGGGATAGTACAATCCTCTGTTCTAGATATCATGCTGTCGATACTTATTGTCCAACATTTGTTTATCGATCTATGATTTGCTCGACATAGAATTCAGTTGAACACATCAACTTCATCCTGACCGGTCCCGACACATAAGTCAAACCAAATCATCAAGTGACCAGATATCGCTTTTACCCTCTTAAGATAAAAGGAACACAAAAACTTCGACTTATATGCTTTTATCACTCACTAGCTATGTCACACACAACAATTCAGTTTATAACATCAAGTTATTGATTCATTTTCGCATTATCAATGTACAATCAACTAGCAAAAAATAACCATATATCTAAGTTCACAGTTCACAGATCATATGATATTATCATCTTGCAGTCACTCATTATAAAAGTAGTGATACCAGCAAGCGGGAGTTTATTTCAATGCTCAAATCATATTCATAAGAACTCATGAACTTTGTAGCAAACCTTTGTTATGCCTAAAACCTTTTAGACAATCTACAAACAAATTCATGATAGTCTTCATTCACATCTACTTCCAAAATATGAACGACTATGGACTGTTCGATAATCTTATTATTCAGGAAGTTAAAACATGCAAAATTGAAACAATAGATAAATAACCAACACAAGATAGTAGCTTTACTCATAAATAACACAACTTTATTTATTCATCAAATGTCAAGTACAAATTATCTATTACATATTTGTTATCCATCTAATATAAAGTTATATCATCCTTCAGCCCAATGCTCCTAGCGTGCTGCAAGTGTTTGACCCTACTCAGTCCCTTAATAATGGGATCTGTTGGGTTTTCTTTTGACAATACCCTCTTCACAACAAGGAGTCCTTCTTCTACCCGATGTCTAATAAAGTGGTATTTTCTCTCGATATGTCGAGATTTGCTATGATCTCTCAGTTCCTTGGTTAGGGCAAATGCTCCTTCATTATCACAGAAAATTTATATTAGCTCCTTTATGGATGGCACAATTCCAAGGTCTCCAATAAAGTTCTTCAACCATATAGCCTCCTTTGATGCTTCACTTGCCGCAATGTACTCCGATTCGCACGTTGAATCAGCTACGGTCTCCTGTTTGGAACTTTTCCAAGTTACTGGTCCTCCATTAAGGGTAAAGACCCACCCCGACTGCGATTGGTAATTATCCTGATCCGTCTGAAAACTAGCATCACTGTACCCTCGTACCCTTAATTCATCACTCCCACTGAGGATTAGAAACCATTCTTTGGTCCCTCATAGGTACTTAAGAATATTTTTAACTGCAATCCAATGAGCACTACCAGGGTTCCCTTGATATCTGCTAACCATGCTCAAAGCTAAGGCCACATCAGGGCGAGTACAAGTCATAGCGTACATGATAGAACCGACTTCGAAAGCGTAAGGTACTCGACTCATATCAGCTATCTCTACCTCTGTACTCAGGCTCTGAGTCTTACTTAGCTTAGTATTTCTTTGGATTGACAACTCCCCTGTCACACCCCAAAACAGAGAACGGTGGAAATGTTCTGGGGCGGAGGATGTCATGTAAAGTATCACAACAATGTAAAGTAGTAAACAAGCAACAACATCATCCATTGCATTAATACTATAGTTTTAAATACAAGTGTGTTCATTCAAATTAATAAACAACATAATGAATAATCAAAATAAAAGACGAGTCTTGCATCGGTGAAGGGCCAACTGGGTTGCGGCCATTGTGTCAAGTGCAACAGGATGCACGATGTAGTGTGCAGGGTGGGTGGTTCTGGTTTCTTCAAGTGTGGCCGAACGGGTTGTATTAGTATGGATTGCACTGCTACCACCACCATCCTGGTATCTGATCTAATTTTCTTCCATTGCAATTAGGAGGGGCCACAAGAAGGCCCATTGTCTGAATTTGGTTGCAGAAGGACCAGTGTCAGCACCGGCTCCTGTAACTCTTCGGATTACTGACAACCGCCAGGTTAAGATGGATGCGCTTGTGGTGAGGAGCAGGACTTTCCAGTTGACGGCCGAGGAGGCTTGCGTGGCACTAGATGTGGTGACGGGTAAGTATCTTCTCCTTATCTTTTAATTATATTGAATTGCTGCTTATATTTATGTGTTTTATTTTAGGATCGTTCCTCATGAACGATATTTCTGTTTTGGTGTTGTTTGATTCAGTGGATACCCAATCCTTTGTATCGCTTGCGGTTCTCAACTTGGGTCCTAGCTAATGTCATAAAAGAGAATCGTTAGAACCTTCCTAATACATGAGCCTATGGAGCATGCTCCAACGATCAAGTTAAATGGTCTATACATGGAAATAATTTCTCTAGGATGTAGAGAACAATCTTATCTTAGAACTATATGTGAGAGGTAGAGTCCAATGTGGAGCTATCTTATGCATGTCCTACATATGGTGGATAGGGAATTTTATTTATATGGCTAGAGGAACAGAAAACGAGCAGATAAGAAAAGGGGACAATGAAAGAAAAAGGAGACCAAGCATGCTCTTGTGCATTCTCTCATTGGATGGGGATATAACTTGGTTATCAAATGAAAACGAATTTACATAAATGGTCCCTATGGTTTACCAAAAATCACAATCTCAATCCATAGCAAAATCCCCCGAAAATCCATAGCAACATCCCTTGGAAATTGCCACCAAATGAAAAAGGGGTTGTTAATTAGCAAATAGCAACATATGTATTTGAGTTAATTACTAATTGTTTGAGTTATATTTTTATTTTTAAATACCCAATAAGCGATTCAATCTTTCAATTAAAAATAAATTATCATAAAAACTTTGAAAATCGTCCTAATCTTTTTCAAGAACTTTATAATCTTAAAATCCTTTTAAATTATCGGGTATTGTGTAATTATATCTTTAAAGTAAATTGTAAAAAATTATATGAAATCTTATCCTTGCTAATTTGTACATCTTACGAAATGAAGGACCATAATCCTTTAGTTTTATTTCTATAGTTATAAAATATCTCATTAATGTAATACAGATTATTACCCATCATTTTTAACTACACTGTGTCGAGGGGTAGGATACCTACTCTTATCAGTACAATAGTCATATGTCATATACTTTTTTCTTACATCTTCTAATGATTTCCGTTGTTGGGGGTTCAATTGCCAATATTTTTTATTGTTCCACCAATACTTTTGAGAAGCACAATCCTTATTAGGACTATTAGGCATCGAGATGCACCCATCAATGTTAAAATCTTGGAAATTGATGAGGAATGTTGCATTTGAATAATTGACCTTTGTTTTTCCACCATCAGTAGCCCAACTTGATCCATCCCAGAAGCTCGGAATCACTTGCAATGTATGATTAGGGTACCCAACACCTCTAATTATGTTGTTCTTATATACTCTTGTTGGTGTGTCATCTACAAAGAACCTGAAATGAATATAAAATGTAACCATTAGTAAATATATTTGTTTATAAAGTGGTTGGTTTTCTTTTCTTTATCATTGGATACAATCAAGCTAAAAAAACCTATAAATTTTGATATCTATATGATGTATGTAATTTCCAATAAAAGAGGATACACGCGTACACAACTTGAAGGTCGTTCCATAGCAACTTGTAGTAATGGAAATCCGCACCAGGATCGAACCAAAGATTGGATTTTTGCTCTCTACCACCGAGACCATTTGTAAATACGTTCGTTTGGAAAATGACTGGTTGTCCCGGTCGATTTCCCATGAACTCAAAGTCCATTTCTTCGTGAACAGTTGTATTTAGAAATAATTACATTAACTCAACATAATGAGAAGCATACTATTAGATGCATAAATCATTGATCTTTAAGGGTTGTTAGGTTAAGTTTTTATTCATTTACGGTTTTAATCATATTACAAGCGAAAAATAATTTTTATGGTTATGATTTTGAATAGTTATAGACATTTTAAAGCTTCACCACTTGTTTTTTTTTTTTTTTACCATAAGGTTTGGATTAGTTTCATATTCTCACTTTATTCTATTTCTCATGTATATATATATATATGTGTGTGTGTGTGTGTGTGTGTGTGTGTGTGTATATACATGCATAAAGGAGGTCATTCTAAATCATGTGGTTAGAGATATTTTATTTCTCAAACCAGATTGATTTGAAACCTAAATGACATTTTTTATTCCTTAACTAAAAACATTTATAATATTTATAAATTTCTAATAATGGGTTGTTGTAACAACCCGAAGTTGTCTATCGTGAAAGCCATTCTACTCGTAAACATTTTTCGTATATCAATTTGTTCCGATTTCATTTTTGGGCTAAATTATTTAAACTTATATGTTTATTTAATACTAATGAGTGTCCAAACCCCTTAGGAACTCATGAAATTAGCCCAAAATGTTTATTTCATAAATTTTAGAAACGTCCCCGCCGGGTTACGGAAACTTAATCGGGTACGACCAAAAGCCCCGTTTAATGCTGGTATCGGGTAGAATTTCACCGTGTCCAAGTTTTGGGACCTATTTAAACGTGTTCAAGCTATCATTTGAACCTTTTTCTTCTTCTCTCTACTCTCTCTCTCTAACCTCTCTCCTCAACCAAGTTTAAGGGTCCAAAACCTCAAATTTAAGGCTTCTAATCACCAAGGTACCTTCCTTAACTCCTTGTATAACATATTTGACCTTCAAATTCGAGATTAAAGCATGAATTAGGACCTTGTCCATGTGTTTACGGCCCTGGAACATGCTTGGTCCATAAACACATATAAAGGGGGGTTTATAAACCCTTAAACCCTTCCAAAACACCAATAAGGCTTAGATACGACTTGTAGAATTATGGATTTGGCCTTGGAACACCTTGAACATCAATTTAGAGGAGGAAACTTGAGTTTACTGCCCAAGAACATGTTTGGGATATAAACTCATATTCTTGGAGAGTAAACTCCTCTAAATATGTTAAGATGGCACTTAAACACACCTTAAACCTTGGGATAAATTATAGAAGTGTTTACCATCAATTTAGAAGCCTTAAAACATAATAAAACACCCATCTAAGGAGTTCACGGCCATGAGGGGGTTCATGGGCCGTAAACTCCTAAATCCATGCTGAAAGTCCCCTAAAAATCCATACAAGGCTTGGGAAAAATCATTGGAATCACATGTGATTGTTTAAGGACCAAAATTATAAGGATTGGATGTGAGGGGGAGTTTACGGCCGTAAACTCCAATAAATGGTCCCTAATTGAGTTTTAAACCATTCCAAAGTCAAAAATCGAAGTCTAGCATTTATTCCCGATTGTTATGAAACCATTTTGCACCCAAAATCACCATCCATGTGTTCATGGCCGTGAACTCATGTGGATGAGGTGTTTAGAGCAGTAAACTCCAATAAATGGTCCCTAAGTGAGTTTTGAACCATTCCAAAGTCAAAAACTCCAAGTCTAGCATTTATTCCCGATTGTTATGAAGTCATTTTTCACCCAAAATCACCATCCATGAGTTCACGGCTATGAACTCATGTGAATGAGGTGTTTAGAGCAGTAAACTCCATAAGGAGCTTACTCTTGAGCAGTAAAGTCCTTAAATGCCACCCGGGTCCTTCCAAACACTTTTAATGGAGTGTTTCCGCAACTAGAAGTGTATGTCCCTAACAAATAAATTAATCAAGTTCTAATTAGATACAAATGTATATCATTTCATAATCCATAGGAATCTTGTGCGTTCGCGAACTCAGAACTGACGTTTAGGATCCAAACTGACGCGTTTCTCAACCGGTGAGTTTTTAGCCCTACCCTTTTTCAAATGTTTTCAGGGGGGATACAAGCAAAAGTACAAGGAAATCTTGTACTTAAACGTATTTTCAGTCCAAATGTTTTATTTCATGTATGTTTCTAATATCGAAAATCGTGATAACTAATGATTCGAATTGTACGGTATACTGTCAAACTAAAGTCAGATTTCTTTTAAAAGTGTTTTAAACTATATTACATTTTGCAAAAGAAATCATACTAAACATTAACTAAGATTAGTACGAATACGAATACGAATATAACCAATACAATAGTACGAATACGAATATGAATACGAATATAATCAATAGGATAGTACGAATATGAATACGAATACGAATACGAATATAACCAATAGGATAGTACGAATACAAATACGAATACGAATATGAATACGACTATAATCAATAGGATAGTACGAATTCGAATACGAATACGAATACGTATACAAATACGAATACGAATGCGAATACGAATACGAATACGAATACGAATATATATAGGAATACGAATGCGAAATCACGCCTTTGGATGACACCAAGACTTCGAATATACAGTTAGTGTACCCCTTGAGTGTCCCCAAAGTTTCGAATTAAATACGAAAGTACGCCTCTAGACCTCTACTGAGTTTCGAATACATCCGCCTCAGAATGTCGACAGAGATTCGAAAATACATCTAATGTACTCTTTTGGAAATCACCAGAACTTTGAAAATACTGTAATGTACACTTTTGTGTGACTCCAAATATTCGAAAATACAACTAAGTTAATAGATTATAGACATTCGAATGTAGGATAACTTAGAGTTTAGAATATTTAACTAATACTGCAAGTATGGTAATTATTAGTACTTCGAAAATCGAATGTAGGATAACCTAGAGTTTAGTATAACAACTCATAAACGAACAAAGTAACAAACGAATAACTAAACTATTAGGAAAATATGGGATTTTCCTGGAATGACATAACGAACCGTTTTCGAATTGGTAACAAAAGGTAACTAAACTGTTTTCATAAGAAAATAAGGGATTTTCTTGAACAACAACTTTTTCAGAAAGCAAAGGAAACTCGTTCTTTTCAAAACTAAACCGCTTATGAACTTACCAGTTTTATGCTGATTTTGAAATTGCTTGTATTCTCAGGTCAGCGTTAGACAGGTACACAACTACCCTTTGGAGAAGACGGAGCGTTTCGAAGACTAGTCTTTACTTTTGTTCATATGATATATGTATAACACTTGTATAACTTTTCTTTCAAACAGATGTAATCAATATTATGTAATGTAATGTTTTGTGTTTACGGTTTTACTATGTGCATTGAATTTGATACTCAACATGGAGTCAACCCCGGAAATGTTTCCGCCTTTGGTTTTCGGGCTGTGATAGATTGGTATCAGAGCCCTTGTTTATAGTGAACTAATATACCAAAGCTTGCATGGTATAAGACTATACACATTAAGGGGCCTAAGTGCTCTGAACTAAAAGTATACTTCAAAGTATAAGTATTTTCAAAAGTATACAAGTATACCTAACCGTCGGGATCCATAACTACAAGTAGAACAAAACATAAGTAAATGGATGTTGTATGCTGCGGTTAAACCTGGGTAATTATGTAGTCGTGTCTAGGATCAATATAGCCTGGCCAACTATATTCATTCGTGACACGACCAACATGTGCTTGGGAGTGACTGTGATGTGAAACATGCCTAAAACTTACCCAATACCCAAACAATGAGCCGTCGTTGCAACGAGACAAGAAATACTATGGGAGTATTTCTCGAACCAATCCTTTGTAGAAATCCTCATCCCAGCGTTGCTCCTTAATTATTCTTTTATCGATAGGTAATCTGATTTGATAATTCATTCCTGCTTTATCGCTTAATAGAATTCTATGTTTGTCATAAAGAGATATCCCTTGTATCATATCTCTTTATTCAATTCGGAGGACTTACCATCCTCTCTTTCTTGATCTTATTAGATCAAGATGCCTCCAAGAAAGAGACCTAGCTCAAAGACCAACAACAACAATCCTCCTCCACCACCCCCTTCTCTTCAAATCGATCTGGTAGCCCTTCAGATAATTTTAACTGCAGCATTTACATCAGCCATGTCGCAAACGAACGCCGGTAGTTCAGGAGGTGGTCCCCAACCTCAAAACCAGGTAGGTAGCCAGGGACACCAAAAGGAGTGTTCCTATAAAGAATTTATGAACACAAAACCCACATTCTTTGATGGCACAGGAGGTGTCATTGCTCTAACTCGGTGGTTAGAGAAGACCGAATCTATCTTTAAGATTTGTGCTTGTTCAAAATCCGACAAGGTGAAGTTTGCCGCCTGCACTCTCACCAATAAAGCTCTGACGTGGTGGAACGGTCAAGTCAAATACCTAACTCTACCTGTAGCCAATGCTATGGGTTGGGAAGTTATGAAGGAACTTCTGCACGCGGAGTATTTCCCTCGGGGTGAAATTCAGAAGCTGGAACATGAACCCTGGAACCTGAAGATGAAGGGTTCCGATATCGCCGCCTACACATCCAGATTTGATGACTTGGCGCTTCTCTGTCTGGGATTGGTTACCCTGGAGAGCAAAAAGATTGAGAGGTTTATCTGGGGATTAACCCAGCCAACCAAAGGGAATGTTATAGCTGCGAAGCCGGATACCTATGACAGTGCCAAATTCCTAGCACAAATCGTGATCGACCACAATGACGAACAAGAAGAAGCAACCACCACTCCTGAGCCAACGGAGAAGAGTGGCGAGAAAAGAAAGTTTTGGAAGAAGAAGAAGAGTCAGTCTTCCCCGGAGCCCTCGAAGAAACAGCAGATAGTGACAGTCCCCGCTGCCACTACCTCTGTTGTTGTTTCTGCTGTCGGATCCTCGGCGCAAGGACCTATCACCGGGTATGCCGGTATCCTCCCGTGGTGTAACCAGTGCAGTTACCACCATCGTATCCCTGCCCCTTGTCGTGCAAAGTTTTGTAAAAGTTGTGGCCAGGAAGGTCACTTTGCGCGAAGTTGTAGAGCACCAACCCAATCAACTAGTCAAGCTTCTGGAGCTAGTATCGGTCAACCTATT
Source organism: Lactuca saligna (assembly GCF_052625555.1). NCBI lineage: Eukaryota > Viridiplantae > Streptophyta > Magnoliopsida > Asterales > Asteraceae > Lactuca > Lactuca saligna. The sequence continues at coordinate 93,751,867 of NC_136418.1, forward strand.
ACAGTTGTGGAGAAGTTGGACATTACAAACGAAACTGCCCTAAGGCAGTAACATCTGACAACACCGGGAGAGTACTAACTATGGGACAAGAAAGGGCAGTTGCCGACCCCAACGTTGCCACAGGTATACTTCTCCTCGATGAATCTTGTGTTGGGTTTTGAGCAATCTAACACTTCCTAAGTGTGCATGCAACCCTAATAAACCTTGGATCTATGTTTGTCTAAATACATGCAAAATAATAATTTTACAAGGTTTATAACCTATCTAACATGGAATGGGGAGCATTTCAACATAAAAGAGTTAGAAGAGATTACATACCTTTTTGGTGACTTTGGTTCTAAGGAGTTTGAGGGCCAAGCACCAATAGTGTGAATGCCTCAAATGGAATCACAAACACCACAAACTCTTGGAAAACTTTGAGAGAGAGAGTATACACCTTGTATAAAATCGGCCACACACATGTACACACACACTAGTTCACTAGTCTTCTCTTACGCTCCATTTCATGCTCCATAAGCATGCTTATATAGTGTGCATGGTTAGGGTGAAACCCTAATAACCCATGACTTTTCCTTTCCAAGGATCCATGGGTTAAAAGCTCCATGGACCATCCATGGACTTCCACATAAGCCTAGCCCATTAACAAATGATTATTAGCCCACACTATATAAAACAAATAGCCCATAATCTAATTAGTCTTCCTTTTAATCTCTAAATTAATTCATAATTAATTTAAGACTAAAACTAATTAAATAACGTAACTTCATATTAATATATTATAACTCATAATATATTAATAAACATATGTGTATAACTCTCACAAAATTATCCATAATAGTTTGGATGAGATACAACCCAAATGGACCATGCCGGTCGCGTCAAGTATATACCAAATAAGTTATGGACTTAGACACCTTATCCAACAGACTCCCACTTGGATAAGTCTAATAACTATATTTGCCTATAACTTCAGGAACCAACCAGCAATCGTAGCTCTCGAAAACTCCCTTGAACAATGAAGACTCTGTCGAACTATGAAGCGCCATTTTAGATAAGTGATCACATAATCCTCTGTTCTCATGATATCAGCCGGACAAACACATGGAATTATGTCTTGCTTATTGTCTAGCAGTTGTTTCTCGATTTTCTGATTTGTTTGACGAAGAACTTCATTGAACACATCGGTTTAGTTCTGACCAGGCCTGGTACATGGGTCAACACAAAATCATCGAGGGGCCCAGATATCGCTTTTATTTCTAGAAGGAACAGATAAACTTCGACTGATATGCTTGTTCTACTACTTATTGAATTGTACACAAAGACATGTTTTATAACATCAAGTTACTGATGCGTTTACGTGCAATCAATGCACAACCAACTCATAGGTAACAACTCATATCTCTAGGTTTAAAGATTTATATGATGTTATCGTCTCACGATCACTCGAGATAAATTCCATGAAGTGATACAAGTGAGCGTGGGTTTATACCAATACTCATAACTTATGAGTACTCATGAATGTTGCAGCAACCATTGCCATGTCTAAACACCTTTAAGGCATCTACAAACCCAATTCATGACAATCTTGATTCATACCTACTTCCGACGTATGATCGATTGTGGAGGTTCGAATAAATTAATTATTCTGGAAGTTAAAACATGCCAAACGGAAACAATAGTAAATAATTGACAATGATAGTAACACTTTACTCATAAATAAATCACAAATTTTATTCATCATCAAACGTCGATCACATTTTACAAGTTTCAGGAAAACTATCTAATCTGTAAAACTAATATCATCCCTCAGCCCGATGCGTCTCGCATGCTGAAAATGCTTAACCCTCGTCAGTCCCTTCATAAGGGGATCTGCAGGATTCTCATCCGACGATATCCTCCTTGTCACAAGGAGTCCTTCTTCAATCTTGTGTCTTATGAAGTGATATTTTCTGTCAATGTGTCGGGATCTGCCATGATCTCTGGGTTCCTTGGCTAAGATAACCGCACCATCGTTGTCACAGAAAATCTCTATAGGTTCCTTAATAGCTGGTACAACTCCAAGGTCTCCGATGAAGTTCTTTAGCCATATCGCCTCCTTCGCTGCTTCACTCGCTGCTATATACTCTGATTCACAAGTCGAATCAGCCACCGTCTCCTGCTTGGAACTCTTCCAAGAAATTGCCCCTCCATTTAAGGTAAAGATCCAGCCCAACTGAGAGCGGAAATTATCCCTATCAGTCTGAAAACCAGCATCACTATACCCTAATACTCTCAAGTCATCACTGCCACCAAGGGTAAGGATCCAATCCTTAGTCCTCCGCAGGTACTTGAGAATGTTCTTTACCGCTGTCCAATGAGCCTTGCCAGGGTTCCCCTGATACCTGCTGACCATGCTCAAAGCAAATGCCACATCAGGACGGGTACAAGTCATAGCATACATGATCGAGCCAACTGCGAAAGCATATGGTAATTGGCTCATCTCAGCTATCTCTGCCTCTGTACTCGGACTCTGAGTCTTACTCAGTTTGGTATTGCTTTGGATCGGTAAATCTCCTTTCTTGGAATTCTCCATGTTGAACCTTTTCAACACCTTATCCAAGTAGATACTCTGACTAAGTCCAATTAGTCTTCTACTCCTTTATCTTAATATCCTTATCCCTAGGATATAGGTAGCCTCCCCTAGGTCCTTCAGGACTTAACCATAAATGGATTTCTCAAGCTTGCATACTCTATTAGGGTACTCTGCACTGACAAAACCCTCTGGCTGATTCATGTACACATCCTCAGCCAACTTTCCATTAAGGAAAGCGGTTTTGACATCCATTTGCCATATTTCATAATCATGAAATGCTGCAATGGCTAACATAATCCTAATAAACTTAATCTTTGCTACCGGCGAGAAGGTTTCATCATAATCAATACCTTGAGTTTGAGTAAAACCCTTCGCAACCAGTCGAGCCTTATAAGTATGCACTTTTCCTTCCATGTCTATTTTCTTCTTGAAGATCCATTTGCACCCGACTGTTTTACGTCCTGGTACATGGTCAACCAAGTTCCAAACTTGATTGTCTTACATGGACTGTATCTTGTTGTCCATAGCCTCCTTCCATTTAGCAGACTCCGGGCCTGCCATTGCTTCCTTAACACTGTTGGGTTCATCCAAATTTACCAATGTACTATCACTAATAAACGTATCACCTTCCGTAGTAATATGAAAACCATAATAAAACGAAGGTGTGTTCCTAACCCGTGTGGAACGCCTCGGAGGTACAGACTCGTCAGCTGGATCAATAGGAGTTTCCTCCTCAGGTTGATTGCTAGTGTCTGAGGTTCCTTCACCAATTGATTCTTGAATTTCTTCAAGATCAATCTGCCTCCCACAATCTCCTTGGCTTATAAATTATTTCTCGCGAAAGATCCCTCTTCGTGCTACAAAGACCACATTCTCACTGGGTCTGTAGAAGAGGCAACCGAAGGATTTCTGTGGGTAGCCAATGAAAATACACCTTTCACTTCAAGGTTCAAGCTTATCATGAGTTTCACGCCTCACGAAAGCTTCGCAACCCCAAATTTTGATGTGGTCCAAATTGGGAACCTTCCCAGTCCACATCTCATGAGGTGTTTTGGTAACCTTCTTTGTAAGGACTAGATTAAGGATATGGGCGGCAGTCTCAAAGGCATACCCCCAAAAAGAGATTGGTAACGAAACTCGACTCATCATAGAGTGAACCATGTCCAACTAAGTTCGATTACGCCTCTCAGCTACACCATTCAGCTGTGGTGTCCTAGGAGGAGTCAATTGTGAGACAATCCCACACTCCTTAAGATAGTCAAGGAACTCGGTGCTAAGATACTCACCACCTCGATCGGATCGAAGCATCTTAATGTTCCTGCCCAATTGATTTTCTACTTCCTGTTTGAATTCCTTAAACCTTTCAAAGGTTTCTGACTTATTTTTGATTAAGTAGACATACCCATATCTACTATAATTATCAATAAAAGTCACATAATACCGATTAGCATTCCTTGTGGCGGTTTTGAATGGTCCACATACATCAGTATGTATTAGGTCCAACAAACCCTCACCCCTCTCACAAGTTCCAGTGAAAGGTGATTTTGTTATCTTTCCAAGTAGGAAAGATTCACAATTATCATCCTATTTAAGGTCAAATGATTCCAAGACTCCACTCTTTTGGAGTTGGCCTATGCGTTTCTTGTTTACATGTCCAAGACGACGATGCCACAATGATGCTTTATCTAGGCTAGTAGAAGAATTAATATACAACACATTATTTCCTAAGTTCTCTACAATCGACACAGTTTCATACACACCATCACAAGGTAATGCTTTAAAATAAAACACATTTTTAAAGAAAGCATTAATACCACCACATTCATTATCAAACGAAAAGGTAAAACCTTGTTTGTACAAAGCATGAAAAGAAATAATATTCCTCGCCATTTCAGACGAGTACACACATTTATTCAAATCTAATTTTAACCTATTATCAAGCAACAAACTATAAACTCCAATCTTGGAAACAGGTGACGCCTTCCTATTCCGCATGATTAAGTTTATCTTCCCGTGCTCCACGTCCTCACTTCTTTTTAGGCCCTGCAAATCAGAACATATGTGAATACCACATCCTGTATCAAGCACCCAAGAGTTAGAATATGTTGAGTAATTAGACAATATGGTGTAAATACCTGCATGGGTGGGTTTCACTTTCCCATCCTTTAGATCCTGCAAGTACTTAGGGCAGTTTCGCTTCCAGTGTGCCTTTTCATGGCAATAAAAGCATTCAGCATCCTTGGGAATGGCAGAAGGAGTGGCAGAACCGTTCTTGGTCTTTGATGAGGAGCCTTCAAGAGACTTTCCCTTGGTACCCTTCGAAGGGTGCTTCCTCTTCTTCCCTTTGCCTTGCCCAATAGCTAAAACAGGGGTAGATGTTGGAGTAGGAGTAGTAGAGGTAACAACCGCCTTACCCTTAAGACCGGATTCTGCGGTCTTCAAGAGTCCTTGAAGCTTGCTGAGGGTAACTTCCTCCTTGTTCATATGATATGTCATTCGAAAATGATCATAACAAGAAGGCAAGGAGTGCAAAACGATGTCAATTGCCAACTCCTCAGGGATGTTAACATTCAGCTTCAACAAACGGTCCACATAGCTTTGCATCTTTTGCATGTGGCCCGTGACGGATTCACCGTCCTTCATGCGGGTAGTTATTATGGAGGAGATTATTTCATACCGCTCCTGACGAGCACTCTGATGGTACCTTTCCATCAGGTCTTGGTGCATCTCAAAAGGGTAGAAATCTTCATACGACTTTTGGAGCTCGGCTGTCATCGTGGCCATCATGATACATGCCACCTTAGTAGCATCTCTCTCATGAGTCCTGCATTCAGCTATCTCCTCAGGAGTAGCAGTAGACTCATCAAGTTCTTTTAACTCCTTATCGAGGACATATTCCTTGTCCTCATAACGAGTAACCATCCTGATGTTCCTAATCCAATCCATGAAGTTGGAACCATCAAAGATGACCCTCCCACAAAGATTCATGAGAGAGAAAGAACCAGTTGGGTTAGAGCCCGAAGCATTAGTGTTGGAAGACATCTGAAAAGAGAGTAAGTTTAGATTAGATATATAGAATCCTTAATAAGACACCCAAATGTAATATTAAGGCTAGGATTCAATCACAATATATTACACTTAGAAGAGGGATGCCGTAATCTAAGTAATAATATATTTGAAAGGTAGGTGAATGACGATTCACCAATTTCCACCATGAAAACGAAATGATTTATTAGGTTTAATTGGATTTGAAATTCCTAGATTCTTTTGAGATTCATTGAACTTTTCAATGGCATGTTTCAATCTCGATTGTGCCCTTCAAGTTTTGTGACTGGGCTGCCGAGGATCACAAAACAAGGTGTGAATAACCATGCTAATTCACTTGGTACTCTTAATATTATCACCTAATCATTGTGCCAGTTAACCACACACGCTCCATTGATCTATGACAAACATTAAGTCACCCTTCGTGAGCCTTACTAGTCCTAGTTAGTGTGTCGGTTAACCACACACGCTCCACCAACGACTTGGTAAGGTACAAAGTGTGAATTCCATGGACTAGCACCATGTTCACATTTTCCTAAAATAACTAAGATTGGGAATTAAAAGAGTTTAGTTATTTTATAATATTCATTATACTTTTAATGAGGATTTTAAGTCATTGTTCTACCCGTTCGGCTAACGACCCTCCACCGATCAAGCAAGCGGTGGGTGAGAATATACACTCATTAAGTCGCCATTTTATAGGCAACAACCTTATACCCACCTTATAGACCGGCTTCGTGAATGAGGCCTACTAACGGTAAAACGACTTATTCTTATACATATATATAATAATTAACTATTAATGTTATAAATAGTATAAGGGTTGAATTTTAACTATTAAAACTCTAAGGGTTGGAATTAAAGTTTATTAAAGTGTGTGAAACTTTACAAATTCCAAAACTTGAGGGCAAGTTTTGTAACTTTGCAAAACTCTTCATTTCATAACTTATGAATTAAAGGTTCATAAAAATGAAGACTCTTCATTTTCATGTAACTTATGTGTTTTAAGTGTGTGTTAAATAAAAGTTACCTTTGGTAATCCACAACTTGAGGACAAATTATGGACCCCATTAAAACACATAAATGATCAAGAATTAATCCAAAACAATTCAGCAAGTAATTCCTATCATTTTCTAAATTCATAAGAACATGAACATGATCATCAAACATTCAAGAATTATATGAACACATAAAATCATGGAATTTTGATATATGCCATTGTAAATGGATTAGAACAACCATTACACCAACTAAAATAAGTTTTATAACACCAAAACAGTTTAGGGTAATGTTTCTAGTCCATTTCCAGCAGCAAAAGTCGAAAAACTGCACTCTTTCGATCCTACTCGTCGAGTGCATGAATTGACTCGTCGAGTAGGTTCAAGTTTGCCTTGGACTCGTCGAGTCCCCCCAATGGACTCGGCGAGTCCACCATGCAGACAGCAACGATTTCGACTTTTTTAACTATTTTGCATCAAGTATCAAACAAGCAAGCCTAGGCTCAGATACCACTGTTGGGTTTTGAGCAATCTAACACTTCCTAAGTGTGCATGCAACCCTAATAAACCTTGGATCTATGTTTGTCTAAATACATGCAAAATAATAATTTTCCAAGGTTTATAACTTATCTAACATGGCATGGGGAACATTACAACATAAAAGAGTTAGAAGAGATTACATACCTTTTTGGTGAGTTTGGTTCTAAGGAGTTTGAGGGCCAAGCACCAATAGTGTGAATGCCTCAAATGGAATCACAAACACCACAAAATCTTGGAAAACATTGAGAGAGAGTATACACCTTGTATAAAATCGGCCACACACATGCACACACACACTAGTTCCCTAGTTTCTCTTAGGCTCCATTTCATGCTCCATAAGCATGCTTATATAGTGTGCATGGTTAGGGTGAAACCCTAATAACCCATGTCTTTTCCTTTCCAAGGATCCATGGGTTAAAAGCTCCATGGACCATCCATGGACTTCCACATAAGCCTAGCCCATTAACAAATGAGTATTAGCCCACACTATATAAAACAAATAGCCCATAATCTAATTAGTCTTCCTTTTAATCTCTAAATTAATTCATAATTAATTTAAGACTAAAACTAATTAAATAACATAACTTCATATTAATATATTATAACTCATAATATATTAATAAACATATGTGTATAACTCTCATAAAATTATCCATAATAGTTTGGATGAGATGCAACCCAAATGGACCATGCCGGTCGGGTCAAGTGTATACCAAATAAGTTATGGACTTAGACACCTTATCCAACATCTTGTACCCGTGATCCTTTTCGATTCTAATGCTGAAAGAATTTGCTAACCATTCATTCAAATATCTTTCTAAAGTAAATAATGTTGGATAAGGTGTCTAAGTCCATAACTTATTTGGTATATACTTGACCCGACCCGGCATGGTCCATTTGGGTTGCATCTCATCCAAACTATTTATGGATAATTTTATGAGAGTTATACACATATGTTTATTAATATATTATAAGTTATAATATATTAATATGAGATTATGTTATTTAATTAGTTTTAGTCTTAAATTAATTATGAATTAATTTAGAGATTAAAAGGAAGACTAATTAGATTATAGGCTATTGGTTTTATATAGTGTGAGCTAATGCTCTTTTGTTAATGGGCTAGGCTTATATGGAAGTCCATGGATGATCCATGGAGCTTTCAACCCATGGATCCTTGGAAAGGAAAGGTCATGGATTATTAGGGTTTCACCCTAACGATGAACACTATATAAGCATGCTTATGGAGCATGAAATGGGGCCTAAGTGAAACTAGTGGAACTAGTGTGTGTGAGCTTGTGTGTGGCCGAAATATACAAGTGTATACACTCTCTCAAAGTTTTCCAAGAGTTTGTGGTGTTTTGTGATTCCATTTGAGGCATTCACACTATTGGTGCTTGGCCCTCAAACTCCTCAAGAACCAAACTCATCAAAAATGTATGTAATCTCTTCTAACTCTTTATGTTGAAATGTTCCCCATGCCATGTTAGATAGGTTATAAACCTTGGAAAAAATTATTATTTTGCATGTATTTAGACAAACATAGATCCAAGGTTTATTAGTGTTGCATGCACACTTACGAAGTGTTAGATTGCTCAAAACCCAACAGTGGTATCAGAGCCTAGGTTTGATTGTTTGAATACTTGATGCAAATTGCTGAAAATCAAAGATTTTATGCTGTCTGCACAGCTCACTCGCCGAGTCCATGAAGGGACTTGATGAGTCCAAGGCAAAACTCATCCAACTTGGCGAGTTGGTTCATGCACTCGACGAGTTGGACCCCCAGACAACATATCTTCGAGTTTTGGTGCTGGAATTGGTCTAGAATCATTACCTTAAATTGTTTTGGACTCATAAAACCTGTTTTTGATGTGGTAATGATAATGGTGGACCAATTTCAAAGTTATAATCAAAATTTCAATTTTATATGTGTTCATATCATTCTTGAAATTGTTGATGTGGATGTTCATGTTCATATGAGTTTTGTTAGATCATAGGAATTATTTGCAAATTGTTTGTTAGTTAATTCTTGATCTTAATGTGTTTTAATGGAATTTTTAATTTGTCCCCAAGTTATGGAATTCTAAAAGGTTTTTCTTTTAAATGTTTTTTAAGAAATCATAAGTTACACTTTTGAAGAGTTTTTTCTAATAAATGCTTTTATGAACTTCATAACTTGTGCTCAAGTTATGGATTTCCAGGAGACTCTTCATTAAAAGTATTAAACACTTAATTAAAACTCATAAGTTATGAATATCCAAAAGTTTATGAATTTTTCAAAACTTGCCCTCAAGTTTCACACACTTTAATAAACTTTAATTCCAACACTTAGAATTTTAAAAGTTAAAATTCAACACTTATACTATTTATAACATTAATGGTTAATTATATATATATATATATATATATATATATATATATATATATATGTATAAGAACAAGTCATTTTACCGTTGAGTAGGCCTCATTCACGAAGCCGGTCTATAAGGTGGGTATAAGGTTGTTGCCTATAAAATGGAGACTTAATGGGTGTCCACTCTCACCCACCACTTGCTTGATCGGTGGAGGGTCGTTAGCCGAACGGGTAGGACAATGACTTTAAATTCTCATTAAAAGTATAATGATTATTATAAAGTAACTAAATATTTTTATTTAATTCCCAATCTTAGTTACTTTAGAAAAAATGTGAATTTGGTGCTAGCCCGTGGAATTCACACTTTGTACCTTACCAAGTCGTTGGTGGAGCGTGTGTGGTTAACCGACACACTAACTTGGACTAGTAAGCATCACAAAGGATGACTTAATGTTTGTCATAGATCAATGGAGCATGTGTGGTTAACCGGCACATTGATTAGGTGATAATATTAAGGGTACCAAGTGAATTGGTATGGTTATTCACACCTTGTTTTGTGATCCTCGGCATCCCAGTCACAAAATTTGAGAGGGCACACTCGAGATTGAAACATGCCATTGAAAAGTTCAATGAATCTCAAAAGATCTAGGAATTTCAAATCCAATTAAAACCTAATAAATTATTTTGTTTTTCATGGTGGAAATTGGTGAATCGTCATTCGCCTACCTTCAAATATTTTATAGCTTGGATTACGGCATCCCTCTTCTAAGTTATAAAATATTGTATTGGGTCCTAGCCTTAATATTTCATATTGGGTGTTATATTAAGGACTTTGAATCAACTAACTTGATTTTCTCCCATTATAGATGTCTGGTTCAGACAACTATGATCTTCCCAAATCTCTTGAAGATGGTGTCACTCAACATCATGCTTTACTTCCTCCACCTCCTCCGATTATTCTCCCTCACCCACAAGTTCTTGAAAAGTTTAAAGTCACTCAATCCCTATTGGCAAGCATAGTCTATGTGTGCTCACATCTTGGAGATAAAGTCACATATTGACAAGCCGGGAGAGTTGGGTGTCAAAGTCACGTGAAAGTTGGATGTTCAATCACTTTCTTAATAACATATGAGTCTCTTTGGGACTACTATGAGACAGACTATGACATGACCCTTAATGATGTTATCTGTTTGCTTGGTGTTGTGGAATCAGCAATGATTTGGAACACTAGTAAAGCAAATTTTATTAGAAGATCAACTTCCCAAACCTTAAATGGACATTAGCAATGGTAGCATTAGATATCTAGAAAAGCATTTCTCTTCCCAATGGAAAGGGATCGACCATAGTCAACTCGGTTGACCAAATGGTAAAGAGAAAGGCTAAGTCTGAGATAGTCTCATGTGTCATTACCAAAGGGTCTATATGTTTTATTGCCAAAGGGAGGGACACTGATCATAAGATTGATCAAGTCAAAAAGGTTGACTCTACTTCAGTTAAAATCCACTGTCTAACTCTATTAACTTCCTATTTGGAGATTCTTATTACATAATGTGAATGGGTTGCATGCTGATGTTTTAAGAATCAAAGAAAAGATAGGAAGCTTAAAGTAAGTATATGTTGATTCTGATTGAGAAGGTAGCTTTCGATCGCATGGTTCGGTAATCAGAATTTTGAGTTGTTGCTTAAGAGTTATAATATATTGCTTATGAATAGATAACAACAAGGTTTTCATGTGGATTGTAAGGATAAGTTTTTCCACAAAGCTTTAAAATAAAAGAAAAAAAGGGTTTTAATTTTATTTATTTTAAAAATATCCTTACAAAGGCATCTGTGGAAAATTGTTTCTTATATGTTTCCAGTAATAGCAATATTGGAAAGTGGATTTGATTCTTTCATTTGTGGTAGTGTCTGAATTTACCAAATGAGGAAAGTTTTTCATCACTTAAGTTTCAATTGGACAGAAACTTGGAATCATACAAGTTGTATTGTATGATGAATGAGAATTTTCATCTTTGAAAATTAAGACTAATTCTTTGATCACATGTATATGTGAGTCAATTGAAGGACTAAGGAATTAGGTACACTGGGTGTGCGCTGGTCAAGGTCCACCACAAAGATTGATTTGTCATGATTTACTAAAGATTAGTAAATATGATTATACTTATGAGGTTAAGTATAATTCTATAACATTGGAAAGGTTACAATGTATGACAAAACAATTAAGAAGAATCAAATTAGGCAGAAAGATAAAAGTTTCTCAAATCTGAAAGAATGGGAAAGTACTTTAGTATCGTATTTCATGATCATCTTAATGATTATGAAACCATATCACAAATTCATACTCTAAGGACATCTTAGTGCATTGTTATGGCTAAGAAGAGAGGTCATGAATTGTTGGATTGGTTAAGATCGAGAAGATGAGTCATACTTCATTCCAAAACAATTCTTAGAGTCATACTCCAAGATTGTAACTTTGAGTGACATAAAGGAAGATTTATTAACACTAGTCAAAAATAAGAGTAAAATGTTTTCTATTCTTGTACATTTGAGATTGGTAAGTTGTGATGTCTTGGATGAGACAAAGACCAACTAAGACCAATTGTGTGAATTGTTAGTCTTGATAAGAATCTGCACTATCCCTTGAATATTTGTTTTGTCAAGGAATGGTTCTTGACTAGGGAAACTTATATGTCAAGAGGACAGTGGGAGACTTAAAGATCCTGAAAGAGTTTCAAGATTTAATCAAGAGTAAAACCTGTAATTTATCACTAGCACACGACTTAAGGTTTGCAACCTATCGTGTTGACATAATTCTTATTTCTGTACCTACTTCAAATAAGTTGAATTTGCATGTGAGTTATCAGAGTTCAACATGGAAGCATTGGTGGGCCTTGTGCTACCAAGGTGACAAGAAACTAAGATTGAACAAGTTTAATCCATGTAAGGCTGAATTTGTCACTAACCTTATCTTCTGACTATGGTTTTGACAAATTTACATGGATAGGAACTCATACACTATAAGTGTCATCAGGTTTCTCTCCGATTCATGAAAATGATGGTGAGGAAACGCTTTCACTAAGCAGATTTTAAGTAGATAGCAATTGTGTTATTTGCATTTTCAAAAGTCGTTAGCGGAGCGTGTGTGGTTAACCGGCACACTAACATGGACTTGTGAGAAATGGCAAATGCATAAGCAATTGAGACTATGATTATGGCATCCCTTTTCATAGTTCTTGAAATTGCTTAGACACACAAGTGAGCTATCTACGGAAAGGTGTATGAATCTAAATTTCAGAAGTCTAGCAGATTTATGGAAATATGTCAGAGCTAGTGGGAGCATCAGTGTTATGCTGATAATCATCATGTTAGTGGGAGCATGATTATTACGTTTAGTTTTGCAAGTTAGCAATGTTAATTATAGAAAATAAAGTTTCAATTCGTGAAGTTGCAGGGGTTGAAAAGTTGTTTTGCTATAATTAAGCGAGAGAAAATTATACTTCATTTCAATTCTAGAAGGTTAGATTGAAATTTTAATCATCTTTAGGTAAGAATATATATTAATTTTGTGTTGGAATGGGTCAACTTGAAGAAATTCTATATATATTGCGTTTTCAAAATTCGATTATGATTACGGCATCCCTCTTCATAGTTAAATTTTGAAAACATGGCAAATAAAAATATTGGAGCAAAAGACTGGTCTAGTATCATGTTTTATGTCAAACATCATGAATCGTGTCCCATATGCTTCAGATAGAGGATCGATTGCATGTGCTATAATATTGATCTTTTCTAAATTTTCCAAATGCTTAAGGCATTGAGAAGGGAAAAGTCTAGAACTAGATATGACTAAAGTGATTAAGCAATTGTCGAGGACAATCTGAGGTTCGCTAAAGATTGGTTGCTCAGCGAAAGTTGGAAGTATGATGTAAGTTATCGGAAAGGACCGTATTGACATGTTCTGAAAAGAAGTAACTCTTGTTCGGAAGTGATAGTCAAGATGGGACTATGGAAATGTCTCCATAGGTGGAAGTTATTCAATCTATGTAAGAATTGAAAACCTTAATGCAAGAAGGATGTTCAAAGCAATGTACTTTGAATATGAGACTTCCATTCCATAGAAGTTGACCTTCTTTGGAATACTCTGTAATGACTGGTGACAAGGTTTTGGTGACTTTGTGCATAATCATTACAAGAGGAACATTGCATAAAATTTTAAAATCTAACAGATTTTTTTAAGTAAATGATAGGAATCAGGGATTCTCACATTTACAATAAGAATTTGGTATTGTGAAATGAGTATCATTGGAATCATGTTCAATTGATATACATCACAAAGTAAGGATCATAGACAAACATAGTATGCATACTTGGAGTATGGCATAACTATTGTTTAGAAAAACAAAGTGTACATGCCAGGAGCATGGGACGACTGTTGTTTTATTCAAGTATTAAGTTAATTATTTGAAACATTATACAATGAATAATGTGTAATCAATATGGTGATAAATAAAAGGTGGTTATATTTATATTCAAAAGGGTTCTGAGACCATATTGGATTCGATTATTATTGTGTTTCACTTTGCATGTTTTAACTTCCAAAATAGCTAGGTTATTTTTTCTGGATGACTAAGTTATTTAAACACTCCACAGTCGTTCATATGTTGGAAGTAGGTATGAATCAAGACTGTCATGAATCGAGTTTGTAGATGGCTAAATGGGTTTAGTCATAGAAATGGTTGCTACAACATTCATGAGTGCTCATAAGTTATGAGTATTGGAATAAACCCACGCTCACTTGTATCACTTCATGGAATTTATCTCGAGTGATCGTGAGACGGTAATATCATATAAATCTTCAAACCTAGAGATATGAGTTGTTACCTATGAGTTGGTTGTGCATTGATTGCACGTAAACGCATCAGTAACTTGATGTTATAAAACGTGCCTTTGTGTACAATTCAACAAGTAGTAGAACAAGTATATGAGTCGAAGTTTATCTGATCCTTCTAGAAATAGAAGCGATATCTGGGCCCCTTGATGATTTTGTTGTGACCTATGTACCGGCCGGTCAGAACTAAATTGATGTGTTCGATTAAGTTCTTTGTCAAACAAATCGAAAATCAGGAAACAAACTGTTGGACAATAAGTACGACGTTGTTCCATGTATTTGTCCGGCTGATATAATGAGAACAGAGGATTATATGGTCACTTATCTAAAATGGCGCTTCATAGTTCAACAGAGTCTTCATAGTTCAATGGAGTTTTCGAGAGCTACGATTGCTGGCTAGTTCCTGAAGTAACATACACAAATATAGTTATTAGACTTATCCAAGTGGGAGTCTGTTGAATAAGGTGTATAAGTCCATAACTTATTTGGTATATACTTGACCTGACCCGGCATGGTCCATTTGGGTTGCATCTCATCCAAACTATTTATGGATAATTTTATGAGAGTTATACACATATGTTTATTAATATATAATAAGTTATAATATATTAATATGAGATTATGTTATTTAATTAGTTTTAGTCTTAAATTAATTATGAATTAATTTAGAGATTAAAAGGAAGACTAATTAGATTATGGGCTATTGGTTTTATATAGTGTGAGCTACTGCTCTTTTGTTAATGGGCTAGGCTTATATGGAAGTCCATGGATGATCCATGGAGCTTTTAACCCATGGATCCTAGGAAAGGAAAGGTCATGGGTTATTAGGGTATCACCCTAACCATGCACACTATATAAGCATGCTTATGGAGCATGAAATGGGGCCTAAGTGAAACTACTGGAACTAGTGTGTGTGAGCTTGTGTGTGGCCGAAATATACAAGTGTATACACTCTCTCAAAGTTTTCCAAGAGTTTGTGGTGTTTTGTGATTCCATTTGAGGCATTCACACTATTGGTGCTTGGCCCTCAAATTCCTCAAGAACCAAACTCATCAAAAAGGTATGTAATCTCTTCTAACTCTTTATGTTGAAATGTTCCCCATGCCATGTTAGATAGGTTATAAACCTTGGAAAAATTATTATTTTGCATGTATTTAGACAAACATAGATCCAAGGTTTATTAGGGTTGCATGCACACTTAGGAAGTGTTAGATTGCTCAAAACCCAACAAATCCTTCATTAGTAATCGAAACGTGTACCGTTGAGATGACCAACCAGTGATAAAGAGAACGTTAACGTCATACCCTTAGTCGTATCCTCAATTCGGATGATTATTCCTTTCTATTCGATCTAATGATAAACTTTGCATGAAAAGCTTTGATGTGATCATTGACATGTAATGACTGAGTCTCATTCATGCTGTTATTCTTGATTTCGAAAGGGTCGTCCATCCGAATCTTTCCCTCGACCCGACTTTCATGATCATCGGCATCAAACCTTTACATCTTTGTGCATCAAAGCTTAGAAAGTTTCCCATGCATACCTCGTCCGTGTGATATTTGGGAAACAAGAAGTCTGCAACTCTTTCCCCGATGCCTTTCCCGAAAATTCTTGAGAATTCCTTCCGAACGTCTAGTCAAGTCAGGTATCGACCTAATTCCTGGAACTACCTCCTAGCCGAATCTCCGGGAGGATGATGTGTCCAATACAATGACCAGGACTTGATACGATCATCACGAATTCGTAGTGGTGCCCTTCGGTTAAACCATTTTCCCTGGTTATGTAGCTAAGAAAAGCAGTCATACCCGTGAACCTTTCCAACAACTAAGGCCATAGGGAATTAGTCGGCACCCGGAAAATACCCATAGAAACTTGTCGATTCTTGGGTCCCATCGACTATTATCGCAGGTCTACCCCGAAATTTCTTCTAGAACCATCAGACCCTTAGCTACTTGGCTCCATGAAGATGTGCTTTCCGGTTGGAGCGTGTGTCCTATTGAAGGCTTTATCCCAGAAAAAAGCATGATATGCTTTAAGGAGTGCGAACTACTTCCCTCGTGATACATTCGACCCTTTGCGATCCTCGTAGGATCGATTTCGTAACCTTCAAACTTTGGCTACCCTCATAACTGAGTAACATTCCTCTCGTACTTCACATCTCGGTCTTTAAGAAGTATCTACCCAACGAAACCAAGAAGCGTCCCGATAGTGAGGGTTCGCTGGAAAGTCAAGCGGAGACCCGATGTCACTTGGGAGCGTGAGAACCCGGAGCAGCTGATCCATCTGCATCTCTTGTCATTTCATGATCTGTATCTTAATCTTTGAATTTCAGGACGAAATTCCCTCTAACGGGGGGATAATGTAACAACCCGAAGTTGTCTGTCGCCGAAACCCATTTTACTCGTAAAAATTCGTCGGTTATCAATTCGTTCCGATTTCGTTTTTGGGCTAAATTATCTAAACTTATATGTTTATTTAATACTAATGAGTGTCCAAACCTCTTAGGAACTCATGAAATTAGCCCAAAATGTTTATTTCAGAAATTTTAGAAACATCCCCGCCGGGTTACGGAAACTTAATCGGGTGCGACCAAAAGCCCTGTTTAATGTTGGTATCGGGTAGAATATCACCGTGTCCAAGTTTTGGGACCTATTTAAACATGTTCAAGCTATCATTTGAAGCTTTTGCTTCTTCTCTCTACTCTCTCTCTCTCTAACCTCTCTCATCAACCAAGTTTAAGGGTCCAAAACCTCAAATTTAAGGCTTCTAATCACCAAGGTACCTTCCTTAACTCCTTGTATAACATATTTGACCTTAAAGTTCGAGATTAAAGCATGAATTAGGACCTTGTCCATGTGTTTACGGCCTTGGAACATGCTTGGTCCATAAACACATATAAAGGGGGGGTTTTTAAGCCCTTAAACCCTTCCAAAACATCAATAAGGCTTAGATACGACTTGTAGAATTATGGATTTGGCCTTGGAACACCTTGGACATCAATTTAGATGAGTAAACTTGAGTTTACTGCCCAAGAACATGCTAGGGATGTAAACTCATATTCTTGGAGAGTAAAGTCCTCTGAATGTGTTAAGATGCCACATAAACACACCTTAAACCTTGGGGTGAATTCCAGAACTGTTTACCATCAATTTAGAAGCCTTAAAACATAATAAAACACCCATCTAAGGATTTCATGACCATGAGGGGGTTCATGGGCCGTAAACTCGTAAATCCATGCTAAAAGTCCCCTAAAAATCCATACAAGGCTTGGGAAAAATCATTGGAATCACATGTGATTGTTTAAGGACCAAAACTTTAAGGATTGGATGTGAGGGGGAGTTTACGACCGTAAACTCCATGTTTAGTGCCGTAAACTCCAGTAAATGGTCCCTAAGTGAGTTTTGAACCATTCCAAAGTCAAAAATCCAAGTCTAGCATTTATTCCCGATTGTTATGAAGCTATTTTGCACCCAAAATCACCATCCATGAGTTCACGGCCGTGTGGATGAGGTGTTTAGAGTAGTAAACTCCAATAAATGCTCCCTAAGTGCGTTTTGAACCATTCCAAAGTCAAAAATCCAAGTCTAGCATTTATTCCCGATTGTTATGAAGCCATTTTGCACCCAAAATCACCATCCATGAGTTCACGGTTGTGAACTCATGTGGATGAGGTGTTTAGAGTAGTAAACTCCTTAAGGAGTTTACTCTTGAAGAGTAAACTCCATTCCATAGTCATACAAGTCCTTAAATGCCACCTAGGTCCTTCCAAACTGACGTGTTTCATAATCCATAGGAATCTTGTGTAACAACCCAAAGTTGTTCATCGCCGAAAACCCGTTCTACCCGTAAAACTCGTCGGAGATCGAAATGTCCCGATATTGTTTTTGGGCTTAGTTAACAAAAATTATATGTTTATTATCATTCATTGAGGGTCCAAATCATTTACGAACTCATGAATTTAGCCCAATGATTTATTTCATAAGTTTTAGAAATATCCTCGTCGGGTGACGGAAACTTAATCGGGTGCAACCAAAAGTCGCGTTTAACATCGGTATCGGGTAGAATTCCACCGCATACAAGTTTTAGGAACTATATAAACGTGTTTTAGCTTTCATTTGAAGCTTTTCCTTCTCTTACTACTCTCTCTCTCTCTAACCTCTCTCCAAAATCCAAAGATTAAGGGTCCAAAACTCAATTTTAAGGCCTCAAATCCTTAAGGTACCTTCCTAGCCTCAATCTATAGAATATTTGGCTTCCAAATTCGACATCTAATCATGAAATGGGACAACATAAGTGACTTTACGGCCCAGGAAGCAACCTAGGCCGTAAACACCATTTTGAAGGGTTTTTAGCCCTTAAACTCCTTCCTAAGCTCATTTGGACTTTAGAGATGGCCAAGGGACTTAAAGATATGGACTTTAAACAATTAAAACATGAATTTTGTGATGTTTAAAGGAGTTTACGGCCAAGGATCATTCTTGGGCCGTAAACTCATATAATTAGGGTTTTCATGCCCTTAAACCCTTCCAAATCACTTATATGGCTTAGTTATGGATTATAGAACCTTGGTAATTGCATTTAGACACTTGAAACATCATTTTTGGGGGACAAATAAGAGTTTACGGCCAAGGTATGTGCTTGGGCCGTAAACTCCTCTAAAAGGGGATTAAGTGCCCTAAAACATGTCCAAATGCCCTGAAATTCAACCCATGACCTTGTGGTAAATCCTAGAATCATCTAAAAATGGTTTGGAGGCCTTAAACACATCAAACACACTACATATTGGAGTTTACGGCCTAAGCACATAGCCTTTGGCCGTAAACTCATAAACACATGTCAAAATGGCCTTAAACCGCCCCTAAAGCCTTGGATGAATTTTAGAAGTCCTTCTATGCAAATTTTAGACCTTGAAACACCTTGTAGCACTATATAGAAGAGTTTACGGCCATGAGGGGGTCTCATGGGCCGTAAACTCCATAAACCCCTCAAAAGTCCCATGCAAACTCATGTTAGGCCTTGGAATAATTCTATTAATCACATGTGATTTGTTCTAGCACCATTTAACATCATTTTCTTGGAAAAATAGGAGTTTACAGCCATGGAGCCATGCTAGGCCGTAAACTCCCATAAATGGGTCTATTTGATGTTTTAAAATCATTTCAAGTCCTTAAACCAAGTTTAGAAAGTATCCCCTAAGTGTTGGAAGTCCAAATTGCACCATAAACCACCCATCATGAGTTTACGGCCATAAACTCATGGGGAATGGGTGTTTTGGCCGTAAAATCCCATAAGGGGGTGTTCCTTTGAAGTCCCAACTCATTTCCCAAGTCCCTTGCATCATTCATGTCCCTAAACGCCACCCGGGTCCCACCAAACACTTGTATCGGAGTGTTATCGCGACTTGAAGCATTTGTCCCTATCCAACAATCAATCTAAGTCCTAATTAGATACAAATGTGTATCTTTACATCATAATTAGGAACCTCGTGTGTTTACATGTTCCAGATCAACTCTTAGCATCCAAACCGTCTCATACCTCGTCCGGTGAGTTCATACCCCTACGGCTTTTTCACTGTTTTCAATGTATTCAGGGGGGGGGGAATACAAGCAAACTATAACTGTTTTCAAATCATAACATTGATATGTTTCAAATTATATCTGACAAACTTATAAACTCTTTTACTCCTTATGTATTTTGTTGAGCATAAGGAATGACTATTCAATTGCAACTAAATGGATTTAGTTAAGGAAACAATCAAACTAATCAAATTATTATGGGAATAATTTGGGGATCTTTACTGTTCTTTCTATCATATGTTGATATCCATAAAAATTTATTAGATAAACTATGTCTGATTCAGTTTATCTCCATATCATTTGAATGTTTTGTCAGATAATTTCATTGTATGTATCTACACTTACTGTACTATGTATCATAATCTTCTGTATTTCGATATCTTATGAGAACCCTGTGACTAGTTTAGTACTGGTTTGTGAGATAGTCACGACCCTTTATGGATGATCAGTAAATCCTCCCCGGAAGTGTAACCAGAGTCTCCTGGAGGGAGAGCGCAGAATTTGTGAATAGATCTATTCGGGACTGACAATCCCACACCTTAATTGCTAGCTACAGTTAGGCGGGCACGCCTGGGGTGACAAATTTCTAGATATCGTTTCGACGTCTGACAAACGTCAAGGAGGTCACGTTGTCATATTAGTATGGTTACCCGACTCACAACATGTATTAATATTAGCTTATTCACAGTTTGGGTTCAGAAACTATATCTCGTTCGGGATAGTGATCCCATGGTTTTGCATCTATATCTTATATCTCTTTCGGGATAGTGATCCCATGGTTTTGTTTCTATATCTCTTTCGGGATGGTGATCCCATGGTATTAACCAAACTATTTTGTATCTAGTACGGGATAGTGATCCCATGGTTTTACGCCCATAACTTGTACGGGATGTCTTTCCTCATGGTCTTTAACTATATCTTATACGGGATAGTGATCTCATGGTTTTGTATCTATAACCTATACGGGATAGTGATCCGATGGTTTTTCTAAATCTATATCTTATACGGGATAGTGATCCCATGGTTTCGCATCTATATCTTATATGGGATAGTGATCCCATGGTTTTCCAAATCTGTATCTTATCCGGGATAGTGATCCCATGGTTTTTCAATCTTTATTTCTATATATATATCAACTTATCTCGGGTCTAGTACGGGATGATAGTCCCATGATCTTAAATCTGTATTTTTATATGTGTCAAACTATCTTATATCTCTTTCGGGATAGTGATCCCAAGATTTTCATTATATAGGTTTGTGTGTTAAACTATACTTTGTGATATACAACTGATCTTACAATTAGGAAAATATGGGATTTTCCTGGGGTAAAACACAACACGTAATCGAATTGGTAATGAATGATAACTAAATCAACTTCACATAAGAAAATATGGGATTTTCTTGGATAACAAAGCTTTTCGGAAACTAAAGGAAATCGATACATTTTCATAAAACAAAACCGCTTATGAACTCACCAGCTTTATGCTGATTTTCATACTGCTTGTATTCTCAGGTCCAAGTTAGACAGGTACCCGGTGATCTCTTTTGATGAAGACGGAGTGCGTGGAAGACTCGTCTCAACTTTTGTTAATGTGATGCATATGTATATTTTGTATAACTTTACTTTTGAAACAAATGTAAACTTTCATATATATGTAATGTAATGTTTGTTTACTGTGATTACTATGTACATTGGATTTGATACTCAACTTGGAGTCAACCCCGGAGATGTTTCCGCCTTTGGTTTTCGGGGTGTGACAGATTGGTATCAGAGCCCTTGTTTATAGTGAACGGAGTATACCAAACCTTACATGGTATAAAACTATAAACACTAAAGGGCCTCAGTGCTCTGAATTAAAAGTATCTTCAAAACTATAAGTATTTTCAAAAGTATACAAGTATACCGAACCGCCGAAATCCGTAACTACAAGTAGAAAAAAACATAAGTAAATGGGTGTTGTACACTGCGGTTAAACCTGGGCAGTTATGTAGTCGTGTCTAGGGTCAATATAGCCTGGCCAACTATATTCATTCGAGACACGGCCAACATGTGCTTGGGAGTGACTGTGGTACACAACATGCCTAAAACTTACCTAATATCTCAAACAACAAATCGTCGCTGCAACGAACCATGAAATACTATGGAAGTATTTCTCGAGCCAATCCTTCGTAGAAAATCCTCGTATACGCGATGTTACTTGATCATTCCACTAGCGATAAAATGTTCTGTCTTGATAACTCCTTCATGCTTTATCGCTTAGTATGATGCTATATCTGTCTTGATGAGATATCCCCTGTTCCATATCTCTTGATTCAATTCAGAGGACTTATA
The DNA here is from genome assembly GCF_052625555.1 of Lactuca saligna. NCBI lineage: Eukaryota > Viridiplantae > Streptophyta > Magnoliopsida > Asterales > Asteraceae > Lactuca > Lactuca saligna. Next base: position 93,774,171 of record NC_136418.1, read on the forward strand.
ATCCTCTCTTTCCTGATCTTTTTAGATCAAGATGCCTCCGAGAAAGAGAACCAGCTCGAAGAACAACGATAATCCTCCTCCGCCACCACCCTCTCCTCAATTTGATCTCGCATCACTTCAGACAATTCTGACTGCTGCAATGGTGGCAGCTATGTCACAAATGAATCCCAGTGGCTCCGGAGGTGGTTCCCAACCCCAAAATCCAGAAGACAGCCAGGAACATCGAAGAGGGGGTTCCTACAAAGACTTCATGAACGCGAAGCCCACAACCTTTGATGGCACTGGAGGTGTCATTTCCCTGACTCGATGGTTCGAGAAAATCGAGTCAATCTTCGAAATATGTGCCTGTTCGGAGTCTGACAAAGTCAAGTTTGCCGCCTGCACCTTCCTTGATAAAGCCCTGACTTGGTGGAACGGTCGAGTCAAATCCTTAACTCTACCTGTAGCAAACGCTATGGGTTGGGAAGCTATGAAGGAGCTTCTTCTCGCCGAGTATTTCCCTCGGGGCGAAATTCAGAAACTAGAACACGAACTCTGGAACCTTAAGATGAAGGGTTCCAACATAGCTGCTTATACTTCAAGATTCGATGACCTGGCATTACTCTGTCCGGGAATGGTTACCCCGGAGAGTAAAAAGATTGAGAGATTCATCTGGGGATTGACCCAGCCAACTAAAGGGAACGTCTTGGCTGCAAAGCCAGACACGTACGACAGTGCTAAATGTCTTGCGAAAATCTTGATCGATCACGAAGACAACTCTGATGAGGAAACTACCACTCCTGAGTCAGACACAAGTGGAGGTGAAAGTAAAAAGAAATCTCGGAACAAGCGAAAGGCCCCGAGTACGAAAGGGTTTTCCAAGAAACAGCAAACTGTAGCGGTCCATGCTGCTACTGCCCCTGTTGCTGTCTCAGCTGTTGGATCCACAGCCCAAACTCCTACCAGTGGATACACTAGTACCCTTCCTTGGTGTGGTAAGTGCAACTACCATCACCGCATCCCTGGTCCATGTCGCTAAAGGAGCTGCGACAACTATGGCAAGAAGGGCCATCTGTCTCGACCTTGTAGAAAACCAGCCAAATCAACGAATCAATCATCCGGGGCAGGAATCAGTCCGGCCTGCTACAATTGTGGTGAATCAGGGCACTTCAAAAGGAACTGTCCTAAAGCAACTACCACCACTGATCCCTCTGTCGCCGCAGGTATACTTCTCTTTGATAACTCTTATACCTGCAACTCTTTTCGATTCCAGTATTTAGAGGGAAAACTGTTATCTATCTATTTGAATGTTTCTAAGCTCAATCCTTCGTAGGTGATCGAAATGTGTATCCTCGGGACGACTAACCAATGAGATTGAGAACACTAACTTCGTACCTATAGATTGAATCCTCGGTCCAGAGGACTATTCTGTTCCATTCGGTTAAATGGGAAACCTTTCACGAGAATACTTTGATGCTAGGTTTCACATGGAATGACGGAGTCTCATTCATGTTGTTATCCTGATTTCGAGAGGGTCGCCTGTCTATATCTCTTTCCTCGACCTAACTCTCATGATCTTCGGCATCAAACTTTCATATTGTGTCATGCTTTAAAACTCAAGAGTTTTCCTGGTACGAATTACCACACATTCCTCATTTCTGTGATCATTGAGAAACGAGAAGTTAGTAGCTCTTTCTACTAAATGTCTGTCCCGAAGAGTTTCCGGGAATTTCATTCGAACGTCTAAAGTTTAATTCCACATCATACTTTTCGAGATCTTCGTAGAGATTGATTCTACAATCTTCAGGGTTTGGATGGTCGTAGAACTTGTTAACATCTATCCAGTATATCATGTCTCGAATCCTTAGAAGCTTCTACCCAACGAAACCCTAGTGATTCACTAGAACGCCAAGTAGAGACCCGATTCCACTTGAGAAAGTGAAGATCTGAAGTAGCAAATCCATTCGAGTCTCATTTCAAACTCATGATCTATATCTTATTCTTTGAATTTCGGGACGAAATTCCCTCTAACGGGGGGATAATGTAACAACCCGAAGTTGTTCATCGCCGAAAACCCGTTCTACCCGTAAAACTCGTCGGAGATCGAAATGTCTCGATATTGTTTTTGGGTTTAGTTAACAAAAATTATATGTTTATTATCATTCATTGAGGGTCCAAATCATTTAAGAACTCATGAATTTAGCCCAAAACATTTATTTCATAAGTTTTAGAAATATCCTCGTCGGGTGACGGAAACTCAATCGGGTGCGACCAAAAGTCGCGTTTAACGTCGGTATCGGGTAGAATTCCACCGTATACAAGTTTTAGGAACTATATAAATGTGTTTTAGCTTTCATTTGAAGCCTTTCCTTCTCTCACTACTCTCTCTCTAATCTCTCTCCAAAATCCAAATATTAAGGGTCCAAAACTCAATTTTAAGGCCTCAAATCCTTAAGGTACCTTCCTAGCCTCAATCTATAGCATATTTGGCTTCCAAATTTGACATCTAATCATAAAATGGGACAACATAAGTGAGTTTACGGCCCAGGAAGCAACCTAGGCCGTAAACACCATTTCGAAGGGTTTTTAGCCCTTAAACTCCTTCCTAAGCTCATTTGGACTTTAGAGATGGCCAAGGGACTTCAAGATATGGACTTTAAACAATTAAAACATGAATTTTGTGATGTTTAAAAGAGTTTATGTCCAAGGATCATTCTTGGGCCGTAAACTCATATAATTAGGGTTTTCATGCCCTTAAACCCTTCCAAATCACTTATATGGCTTAGTTATGGATTATAGAACCTTGGTAATTGCATTTAGACACTTGAAACATCATTTTTGGGGGAAAAATAAGATTTTATGGCCAAGGTATGTGCTTGGGCCATAAACTCCTCTAAAAGGGGGATTAAGTGCCCTAAAACATGTCCAAATGCCCTGAAACTCAACCCATGACCTTGTGGTAAATCCTAGAATCATCTAAAAATGGTTTGGAGGCCTTAAACACATCAAACACACTACATATTGGAGTTTACGGCCTAAGCACATAGCCTTTGGCTGTAAACTCATAAACACATGTCAAAATGGCCTTAAACCACCCCTAAAGCCTTGGAATGAGTTTTAGAAGTCCTTCTATGCAAGTTTTAGACCTTGAAACACCTTGTAGCACTATATAGAAGATTTTACGGCCATGAGGGGGTCTCATGGGCTGTAAATTCCGTAAACCCCTCAAAAGTCCCATGCAAACTCATGTTAGGCCTTGGAATAATTCTATTAATCACATGTGATTTGTTCTAGCACCATTTAACATCATTTTCTTGGAAAAATAGGAGTTTACAGCCATGGAGCCATGCTAGGCCGTAAACTCCCATAAATGGGTCTATTTGATGTTTTAAAATCATTTCAAGTCCTTAAACCAAGTTTAGAAAGTATCCCCTAAGTATTGGAAGTCCAAATTGCACCATAAACCACCCATCATGAGTTTACGGCCATAAACTCATGGGGAATGGGTGTTTTGGCCGTAAAATCCCATAAGGGGGTGTTCCTTTGAAGTCCCAACTCATTTCCCAAGTCCCTTGCATCATTCATGTCCCTAAACGCCACCCGGGTCCCACCAAACACTTGTATCGGAGTGTTATCGCGACTTGAAGCATTTGTCCCTATCCAACAATCAATCTAAGTCCTAATTAGATACAAATGTGTATCTTTACATCATAATTAGGAACCTCGTGTGTTTACAAGCTCCGGATCAACTCTTAGCATCCAAACCGTCTCATACCTCGTCCGGTGAGTTCATACCCCTACGGCTTTTTCACTGTTTTCAATGTTTTCAGGGGGGGGATACAAGCAAACTATAACTGTTTTCAAATCATAACATTGATATGTTTCAAATTATATCTGACAAACTTATAAACTCTTTTACTCCTTATGTATTTTGTTGAGCATAAGGAATGACTATTCAATTGCAACTAAATGGATTTAGTTAAGGAAACAATCAAACTAATCAAATTATTATGGGAATAATTTGGGGATCTTTACTATTCTTTCTATCATATGTTGATATCCATATAAAGTTATTAGATAAACTATGTCTGATTCAGTTTATCTCCGTATCATTTTAATGTTTTGTCAGATAATTTCATTGTATGTATCTACACTTACTGTACTATGTTTCATAATCTTCTGTATGTCGATATCTTATGAGAACCCTGTGAATAGTTTAGTACTAGTTTGTGAGATAGTCACTACCCTTTATGGATGATCAGTAAATCCTCCCCGGAAGTGTAACCAGTGTCTCCTGTAGGGAGAGCGCAGAATTTGTGAATAGATCTACTCGGGACTGACAATCCCACACCTTAGCTGCTAGCTACAGTTAGGCGGGCATGCCTGGGGTGACAAATTTATGGATATCGTTTCGACGTCTGACAAACGTCAAGGAGGTCACGTTGTCATATTAGAATGGTTACCCGACTCACAACATGTATTAATATTAGCTTATTCACAGTTTGGGTTTAGAAACTATATCTCGTTCGGGATAGTGATCCCATGGTTTTGCATCTATATCTTATATCTCTTTCGGGATAGTGATCCCATGGTTTTGTTTCTATATCTCTTTCGGGATGGTGATCCCATGGTATTAACCAAACTATTTTGTATCTAGTACGGGATAGTGATCCCATGGTTTTATGCCTATAACTTGTACGGGATGTCTTTCCTCATGGTCTTTAACTATATCCTATACGGGATAGTGATCTCATGGTTTTGTATCTATAACCTATACGGGATAGTGATCCCATGGTTTTTCTAAATCTATATCTTATACGGGATAGTGATCCCATGGTTTCGTATCTATATCTTATACGGGATAGTGATCCCATGGTTTTCCAAATCTGTATCTTATCCGGGATAGTGATCCCATGGTTTTTCAATCTTTATTTCTATATATATATCAACTTATTTCGTGTCTAGTTCGGGATGATAGTCCCATGATCTTAAATCTGTATTTTCATATGTGTCAAACTATCTTATATCTCTTTCGGGATAGTGATCCCAAGATTTTCATTATATAGTTTTGTGTGTTAAACTATACTTTGTGATATACAACTGATCTTACAATTAGGAAAATATGGGATTTTCCTGGGGTAAAACACAACACGTAATCGAATTGGTAATGAATGATAACTAAACCAACTTCACATAAGAAAATATGGGATTTTCTTGGATAACAAAGCTTTTCGGAAACTAAAGGAAATCGATACATTTTCATAAAACAAAACCGCTTATGAACTCACCAGCTTTATGCTGATTTTCAAACCGCTTGTACTCTCAGGTCCAAGTTAGACAGGTACCCGGTGATCGCTTTTGATGAAGACGGAGTGCGTGGAAGACTCGTCTCAACTTTTGTTAGTGTGATGCATATGTATATTTTGTATAACTTTACTTTTGAAACAAATGTAAACTTTCATATATATGTAATGTAATGTTTTGTTTACTGTGATTACTATGTACATTGGATTTGATACTCAACTTGGAGTCAACCCCGGAGACGTTTCCGCCTTTGGTTTTCGGGGTGTGACATCTTGTGCATTTGCCAACGCAGAACTGACGTTTAGGATCCAAACTGACGCGTTTATCAACCGGTGAGTTCATACCCCTACCCTTTTTTCAAATGTTTTTCAATGTTTTTCAAATGTTTTCAGGGGGGAATACAAGCAAAACTACAAGGAAATCTTTTACTTAAATGTATTTTCAGTCCAAATGTTTTATTTCATGTATGTTTCTAATATCGAAAATCGTGATAACTAATGATTCAAATTGTACGGTATACTGTCAAACTAAAGTCAAATTTCTATGAAAAGTGTTTTAAACTATATTACATTTTGCAAAAGAAATCATATTAAACATAAACTAAGATTAGTACGAATACGAATACGAATATAACCAATAGGATAGTACGAATACATATACGAATATAACCAATAGGATAGTACGAATATGAATACGAATACGAATATGAATACGAATACGAATATAATCAATAGGATAGTACGAATACAAATACGAATACGAATACGAATATGAATACGGATACGAATATAATCAATAGGATAGTACTAATATGAATACGAATACAAATACAAATACGAATGCGAATACGAATACGAATACGAATAGATATATGAATACGAATGCGAAATGACGCCTTTGGATGACACCAAGACTTCGAATATACAGTTAGTGTACCCCTTGACTGTCACCAGAGTTTCGAATTAAATACGAAAGTACGCCTCTGGACCTCTACTGAGTTTCGAATACATCCGCCTCAGAATGTCGACAGAGATTCGAAAATACATCTAATGTACTCTTTTGAAAATCACCAGAACGTCGAAAATATTGTAATGTACGCTTCTATGTAACTCCAAATATTCGAAAATACAACTAAGTTAATAGATGATAGACATTTAAATATAGGATAACTAAGAGTTTAGAATACTTAACTAATACTGCAAGTATGGTAATTATTAGTACTTCGAAAGTCAAACCTAAGAACCAACCTCAACACATAGGAAAATATTGGATTTTCCTGAAGTAACATAACAACTAGTAACGAGATTAGAAACGAATAGATAACTCAACACATAGGAAAATATGGGATTTTCCTGGATTAGTATAACAACTCATAAACGAATAAAGTAACAAACGAATAACTAAACTATTAGGAAAATATGGGATTTTCCTGGAATGACATAACGAACCGTTTTCGAATTTGTAACAAAAGGTAACTAAACTGTTTTCATAAGAAAATAAGGGATTTTCTTGAACAACGACTTTTTCAGAAAGCAAAGGAAACTCGTTCTTTTCAAAACTAAACCGCTTATGAACTCACCAGCTTTATGCTGATTTTCAAACTGCTTGTATTATCAGGTCAGCGTCAGACAGGTACACAACTACCCTTTGGAGAAGACGGAGCGTTCCGAAGACTAGTCTTTCCTTTTGTTCATATGATATATGTATAACACTTGTATAACTTTCTTTCAAACAGATGTAATCAATATTATGTAATGTAATGTTTTGTGTTTACTGTTTTACTATGTGCATTGGATTTGATACTAAACGTGGAGTCAACCCCGGAAATGTTTCCGCCTTTGGTTTTCGGGGTGTGATAGTTGTATTCTCTATTTATATATGTGGCTATATTAGTACATGTTTCTTACAAAAATTCGTCATGAAGTTATTATGATTCAAAAAGCTTTCTTATAGTTCAAGTATTTATGGTTAAAATATTAGTAATATTTCTCACAAAAAACTTTTATGTAGTTCCAAATATGAAGAGTTGAAGAAATTGTTTATGCCGCATCAATGGTGTGATTAGCTTTAAACCTTAAAAATGTCATCTTGATTAGCAAAATATATCCGAGCATTTGAAAGGATTATAATGTCCAAGACTTTAGGCATTCTAAAGAGCTCGAGAAAACAACTAGAATTGTGAAAAAGGGTAAAATCGGAGAAGAAAGTTTGTGAAGATTTACGGTATTTTGTTTGTAATTAAGGTATGCTCTTTGATTTAAGCTCGATTTGGTTGGTTGAGTAGGTTTATATACAAGCCTTACATGTTTTAGTTACACTTCATGTGTCTGTTTTGGCAGATAGTGGTTAATTTGACTATATATATATATATATATATATATATATATATATATATATATATATATATATATATATATATATATATATATATATATATAGCAACATCCCTTGGAAATTACTACCAAATGAAAAAGGGGTTGTTAATTAGCAAATAGCAACATATGTATTTGATTTAATTCTAATTATTTGAGTTATATTTTTATTTTTACATACCCAATAAGCAATTCAATCTTTCACTTAAAAATAAATCATCATAAAAACTTTGAAAATCGTCCTAGTCTTTTTCAAGAACATTATAATCTTAAAAGCCTTTTAAATTATAGGGTATTGTTGTAATTATATATTTCAAGTAAATTTTAAAAATTATATGAAGTCTTATCCTTCCTAATTTGTACATCTTTCGAAATGAAGGACCATAATCCTTTAGTTTTATTTCTATAGTTATAAAATATCTCATTAATGTAATACATATTATTTCCCATCATTTTTAACTACACTCTGGACGAGGGGTAGGATACCTACTCTTATCAGTACAATAGTCATATTTCATATACTTTTTTCTTACATCTTCTAATGATTTCAGTTGTTGGGGGTTCAATTGCAATTATTTTTTATTGTTCCACCAATACTTTTGAGAAGCACAATCCTTATTAGGATTATTAGGCATCGAGATGCAACCATCAATGTTAAAATCTTGGAAATTGACCTGGAATGGTGCATTTGAATAATTAACCTTCGTTTTTCCACCATCAGTAGCCCAACTTGATCCATCCCAGAAGCTTGTAATCCCTTGCAATGTATGATTAGGGTACCCAACACCTCTAATTATGTTGTTCTTGTATACTCTTATTGGTGTGTCATCTACAAAGAACCTGAAATGAATATAAAATGTAACCATTAGTAAATATATTTGTTTATAAAGTGGTTGGTTTTCTTTTCTTGATCATTTGATACAATCAAGCTAACAAAACCTATAAATTTATATATATATATATATATATATATATATATATATATATATATATATATATGATGTATGTAATTTCCAATAAAAGAGAATACATGCGTACACAACTTGATGGTCGTTCCATAGCAATTTGTAGTAATGGAAATCCGCACCAGGATCGAACCAAAGACTGAATTTTTGCTCTCTACCACCGAGACCATTTGTAAATACGTTCGTTTGTAAAATGACTGGTTTGCCCAGCCGATTTCCCAAGAACTCAAAGTCCATTTCTTCGTGAACAATTGTATTTAGAAATAACTACATTAACTCAACATAATGAGAAGCATACTATCAGATGCATAAATCATTGATCTTTAAGGGTTGTTAGGTTAAGTTTTTATTCATTTACGGTTTTAATCATATTACAAGCAAAAAATACTTTTTATGGTCATGATTTTAAATAGTTATAGACATTTTAAAGCTTCACCACTTGTTTTTTTTTTTTTTTTTTTTTTTTTTTTTTTTTTTTTTTTTTTACCATAAGGCTTGGATTAGTTTCATATTCTCACTTTATTCTATTTCTCATGTGAACCTTCTTTATATATATATATATATATATATATATATATATATATATATATATATATATATATATATGTATATATATAAATAAAGGAGGTCATTCTAAATCATGTGGTTAGAGATATTTGGTTTTCTCAAACCATATTGATTGGAAACCTAAATTACATTTTATATTCCTTGATTAAAAACATTTATAATATTTATAAATTTCCAATAATGGGTTGTATTCTCTCATTATATATGTGGCTATATTAGTACATATTTCTTACAAAAATTCGTCATGAAGTTATTGTGATTCAAAAAGCATTATTATAGTTCAAGTATTTATGGTTAAAATATTAGTAATATTTCTCACAAAAAACTATTATGTAGTTCCAAATATGAAGAGTTGAAGAAATGGTTTATGTCGCATCAATGATGTGATTAGCTATAAACCCTAAAACTGTCATCTTGATTAGCAAAATAAATTCGAGCATTTGAAGGGATTATAATGTCCAAGACTTTAGGCATTGTAAAGAGCTCGAGAAATCAACTAGAATTGTGAAAAAGGGTAAAATCGGAGTAGAAAGTTTGTGAACATTTTCGGTATTTTGTTTGTAATTAAGGTATGTTCTTTGATTTAAGCTCGATTTGGTTGGTTGAGTAAGCTTATATACAAGCCTTACATGTTTTAGTTACACTTCATGTGTCTGTTTTGGCCGATAGTCGTTAATTTGACTATATATATATATATATATATATATATATATATATATATATATATATATATATATATATATATATATATATATATATATAAATGTTGATCAAGGTTTTGATGAAACTCAAACTGCAGTTTTTATGAAGAATAGTAGAGACTCGAGTTAGAAAATATTTGAGTCTTTTTCTTTTTGGGTGGGTTGCAGAAAATTAAGTTAAAAATAAAAAGTAAATAGTAAAATATATCAAATAGCATATAGGGATGTAAGATGTATTGAGTGGCTTGGCAATATTTTCTAACAAATTAGAATTTACGAGGTTTGATAATTCGTAGATTTCTATAAACCATCCATTTCAATTCATCCCCTATATAACTATTTTTTGAAAGGTAAAGTTACATAAACAGTCCGTAAACCGTTAATACTTTGACACTTTAAGTTTCATTCAAACATGTTAACGAAAATAAGTATTTCAAAAAAAAATGGTCCATGCAAATTTTACTAAAGTGCTAGTTATTATTGTTATTGTTAAAATCAATATTTTTGTATCCAACGTTCAACTGTTTTAGTATTATTTTTAAGGGTGAAATTTTATTAATTTGAAAATGTTAATATAACGAAGTATAGTACCTCTACTAACATTATTATGAATGTTTTAATTAATGTAAACGGATGACTATTATTATTCGACCGAACGCAACATATGGATATTGGAATCAAAACAATCACATATGATGTTTTCTAGGATGTTGCTTTAGAAAATTTGTTTGGTGGAGTATAGGGTGCAAGTTAACAACAAAGCTACGGTTACAAGTTATCGGTTACATTGTGAGTTTTTTTTCGTGTTCTGTAGTTAGTTGCACATAAATATTTTTCATATGTTTATTATGTGGTTTTAATTTATTTATTAACGGTATGTTCTATGATAAGTATGGTTGCATGCAAATGTTATTTTTGATTTGTTATCAACCGTGCTTTTTTGGATGACATATTTACTGGAAACGGGTGCTTTTTTGGATGACGGATGTGTGTGATCACTGGGGATGAGAATGGAGAATTATACCAATTTTCTTGCATTTTTTAAATTCTTAAGTACAATTGATAGGTTGTACCAAGGGGAAGGGAAACGAGTCATTGGTTCTTTCTATGGATATTTAATCATTACCTTAAATTATGTCATCGGGTGATATATTTTGTTGTATAATTTACTGAAGATATATGATAAAACTATTTTTTTTAAGTGATGAACATGTATCTGCAATACGAATTCACTAGGTCATAGGTTTACCCATTAGAATCTTTAAATGTACACAACTCAAAAAATAACGTAGCAAGTGGCCGCGGGAAGGAGAAGGATAATGCTCAGAATTATAGGAGACGACGAGTTTTGAGGTAGACGTAAAACATCAAGTGTTTGTTTTAATTTTATTTGTTTTCGCTATTATTATTAATAATGATATTAGTATTTGGATTTTTGGATATTAGAGGTTATTGAAGCTATGTTAAGATAATATTTGCATTTAAAATTTATGGCATTACAAATGGTAATTGTAATATGATTTATTTCCCTTCAAGCAACACAAGTGAAGTTTTTCTATTATTTCTTTATATTCATTTTCTCATGTAATCTTCATACGTGATTTATGTGTATTAATCAATGTTGAATGTGACGCTCCAAATATCAATATTTTGCTTGGAACATCTTTATAAATCTTATTTGTCAAGAAAAACATTTTGATTGCAGGTTAGTAAACAATTGTCATGAAGTTTTTATGGTTGAATGGTGTCAAAGGAAAAAAGAAAAGTAAAAAAAACAAATATAGTTTCTTTTACCAGAGTAGACGAACGTAAGTTTTTTTCTTTGGATTTAAATGTATATTTATGTAATAGCATTTTTATATATTCAATCATTCAATTTCTTATTTATTTAATTGTAGTTTTTCTATTTTGATTATATTTAGTTTCCATTATTTTTTTGTTGGGTTATCCTTTACAACATATTTACAAGACAACATTTAAAAGATAACATCATTTTTAACATTATATATCTAATTATGATTGACTTATCGTGATAACATCATTTTTAACATCATTTTATCTAATTATGATTGACTTATCGTGACAACATTTAAAAGATAACATCATTTTTAACATTATTATTCATATGAAAGTGTTTTTTTTTCAAATTAATACGACACAAATTACATATGACATTTGAGAAAATATATTATATGTGATTTGTTAAATGTATATATCCACCTAAGTATGTTATAAAATTAGAAGTAAATAACTTTAGGTTTAAAATTTTACAGGATTAAAATGATGCATCAAACGAATTATTTGTATGCGAAATCATAATAATAATAATAATAATAATAATAATAATAATAATAATAATATATTTCCAAGCACTATATTCATTTGAAAGTCACACTAAAACCTAAGAGTTTTGTAACTTATATATATTTATTACTTACAACTCTAGAGTTTTAACTTATGATTATTAATTAGTAATCACTAATAACTTTTTGTTTTCCTTTCATGAAACTCTCACAAAAAATCAAGAATTTTCATTAATAGTTTTCAACCTATGGTTATTAATTAGTAATTACTAATAACTTTTTTTCCGTTTGTTTATAACATTGTAAAGTTTTGCTCAATAAAAACATTCATGTCACACCCCAAAAACCGAAGGAGGAAACATTTCCGGGGCGGACTCCACGTTGAATATCAAATCTAATGCACATAGTAAGTAAAGTAAACAACCATTACATTACGTATAGAAATTTACATTTGTTTTGAAAGTAAGGTTATACAAGTGATATACATATTATCATATTAACAAAAGTAAAGACAAGGTCTTCAATACGCTCCGTCTTCTCTAAAAGGATTGTTGGGTACCTGTCTATCGCTGACCTGAGAATACAAGCGGTTTGAAAATCAGCATAAAGCTGATGAGTTCATAAGGTGTTTGTTTTCTGAAAATGTACCAGTTTCCTTTAGTTTACCAAAGAGGTTGTTATCCAAGAAAATCCCATATTTTCTTATGTAAAGTTAGTTTAGTTATCTCTTGTTACCAATTCGTTTATGTATTAAATTTTACCCCAGGAAAATCCCGTATTTTCCTAAATGTAAGACCGGTTGTGTATTACGGAGTATAGTTTAATACGTAAAACTATATATTGAGGATCATGGGATTACTATCCCGAACTAGATATGAATTAGCTTGAAATGTGCGATCTAAAGATGAAAAGTAGTTTGAAAACCATGGGACTCACATCCCGTACTAAATACAGAACAATTTGATATACATGAAAATATACTTTGAAAACCATGGGACTACCGTCCCGTACTAGATATGATATGGTTTGATATTTATGGAAACATGGATTGAAAACCATGGGACTACTGTCCTGTACTAGATACAATATACTTTAGTATTCATGGAAATATAGATTGGAAACCATGGGACTACCATCTCGTACTAGATATAGATTCAAAACCATGAGATTATTATCTCGTTTTAGATATAGTTTCAATACCTTGGGACTACGATCCCGTATAAGATATAGATTGAAATCATGGGATTACTATACCGTACTTGATATGAGTTAAAGACCCTGGGACTACCATCCTGCATTAGATATAAGATCAATAGACTGAAAACCATGGGATTATCATCCCTTACTAGATATGGAAACTATATATAGAAGGTAGCTATGGAATCGAAACATAGTCAAACCGAACCCAAAGCGATACTGTAAATAAACTTATATTAATACATATTGTGAGTCGGGTAACCATGCTGATACAACAAAGAGACCTCCGTGACGTTTGTCAGTCATGGAATGATATCCAGAATTTGTTACCCTAGGCGTGACCGCGTAACTGTAGCTAGTAGTTAAGGTGTGGGATTGTCAGTCCCGAATAGATCTATTCACAAATTCCTCGCTCTCCCTCCAGGAGACTCTGGTTACACTTCCGGGGAGATTTACTGATCATTCATAAAGGGTAGTGACGAACTCACAAGCTAGTACTAAACTATTCACAGGGTTCTCATACGATATCAAACATATAAAAGATTATGAAACATAATACAATGAATACAGATACATACAATGAAACTATCTGGCAATACATTCATATGGTACGGAGCTAAATTGAATCAGACATAGTTTATCTAATAACTTTATATACATATCAGTACATGATAAAATGAGAACTAAAGAACCCCAAATTATTCCCATAATAATTTGATTAGTTTGGTTATTTACTTAACAAAAATTGATTTAGTTGTAGTTGATAAATCATCCCTTATGCTCAGCATAATACATAAGGGGTAAAGGTATTTATAAATTTGCCAGATATTATTTGAAACACATCAATGTTATGTTTTGTAAACAGTTATACTTTGCTTGTATTCCCCCTGAAAACATTGAAAAACACGGAAAAAGCATAGGGGTATGAACTCACCGGTCGAGAAACGTGACGATTTAAGATGTTAAACGTTGGTTCGGGGCTTGCAAACGCACGAGGTTCCTATGTTTAATGAAAAGATACACATTTGTATCTAATTAGGACTTGAATTATCTATTAGTTAGGGACAAACACTTCTAGTTGCGGAAACACTCCATTACAATTGTTTGGAAGGACCCAGGTGGCATTTAAGGACATGTGAAGCTTGGATATGGGGTTTACTCCCCAAGAGTAAGCTTACAAGAAGGTTTACGGCCCTAATGACCATCCTTCATGAGTTTACGGCTGTAAACTTATGGGTGGGATGTTCCATGATGCTAAATGGCCTTACCTTACTTGGGAAGATTAGCTAGGATCAAAACTAGGGTATCGGAATGGATTAAACTCACATATGGACCATAAAATGGTGTTTACGGCCTAAGAAGATGTTCTTGGGAGGTTTATGGTTGTAAACATACAAGGGGGTAGTGTTGGCATGATTTAAGGTCCTTTACTTGATTGAGGTTGTTTCTAGACTCATTTATAAGGCTCATGGTGTGTTTCAGTAGCATCTTAACACACAAAAGTGAGTTTAAGGTCTAAGGAGGTGAGTACACGGTCCAAGAATGTTCTTGGGCTATAAACTGAAGCTTGCCACTTGAAACAAGTTTTGATGCATTTCTTGAAGGATTTTAGGGTTCTATACACTCATGGAAGCTTGTTGGGGTGTTTAGGGACAAACTAACACCAAAAATTAAGTTTACTCCCTAAGAATAGGTGTTTACGGTCCAAGCATGTGCTTGGGCCGTAAGCTCATGTTCATGCCCTAAATCATGAGTTTAAGGTATTATAATTCCATGCATGCAAGTCCTTTAGGCATATCTAGGCTCCAAATGGAGTTTGAAAGGGTTTTAATGCCAAAAACCCCACATTTTATGTGTTTACGGCCTAAGGAGGTCCAAATCCTCATATATTTCATGAATTTGAATGCCAAAAATGCTAAACTAAAGGCTAGGGTAGTTACCTTAGAGATTTGGAGCTTGATTTGGATGTTTTCGCTTGATTTCAAGTTCTAGAGAGAGAAAGTTAGAGAGAATAGAGAGAGAGTGGAAAAGATTCAAATGAGGCTCTCTCAACCTTATATATGCTCAAAGTTTAGGACACGGAGGAATTCTACCCGACGCTATATGATGCTTTTGGTCGCACCCGACAAAGTTGCCGCATTTAGAATTGAAATGAAACTAAATATTTTCTAAATGAAAATAGAAAATATTTTAATGAATTTAAAATATATCCCGAAACTTATTTAATTTAATATAAGTCAAAATAAAATAAATTAAATTAAATCAAAGTTAACGAAAAAATTTGGGACGACACGGCTTAACTAACGGAATCCGGTTAAAAGCGATGGAATAAATTTACGGGGTGTTACAATTCATGTGTTAAAAAATTGCAAAGTTTTTCTCAATAAAAAGATTTATGTTTTTAAAGATATTTGTGATTCAAATACGAAGAGCTAATATATATGTTATAATAGATGTTTTAATTTTTTATGTTATTATGGATTGTGGTGTTTATTTTTCTTTTGTTATTCTTAGTTTCTTAATATAAATTTATAGTGGATGTTTGAGTATTTTTATGCTACTAAAAGTTTTATTGCTTATTTTTCATACATTTGTGTTATTCATTATATATAGATCATCATACTTTTGAAATATAATTTACATAATTTTAAATGGGTTATAAAATTATTAAATAGTGGTATATGTCGCAATGACTTAAAAGTTATAACTATAATGTTTAATAACACTAATAGTTAACTATAAGTTTGTTTTACACATAACATTAGGTTTCAACATAGAAATATTAAATTATAATTTGGTAAATGTTTTTATTTTAATTATATAATTGTATTCTTGTACGTTTTTTGCCTAGTACCTTATAAATGAGGCATTGAAACTCATGTGATTAGATAAAATTTACTTTCTTAAACTATATTGATTTGAAACCTAAATTACCTTGTACATTAGTTAATTAATAGCATTTAAATTTCCATGAACTTTTTACATTTTCTCCTTTTATATATATATATATATATATATATATATATATATATATATATATATATATATATATATATATAACTCTATATTAGTGCTCTTTTCTCACAAAAAAGATTCATGTGATTGAAGGTTTTGCAATTTACATATTACAATATAGTTTTTTTCTTGGACTAATAGCTATATTAGTAGTATTTTCATACAAAAATATTTCATGTAGTTAAAGCCTTTACGATTTAAATATGAAAAGTTCAAGAAGTGGGTTATTTCACATCAATGCTAGTTGTAATATGATTTTTTTTCTTAGGTAATCATGTTTGAAATTTGATAAAAGCTAGCTAGAAACTGTTGAAACGGTTGAAGAAATATAGGTGGTGTCCTCCCTCTTTGAGGTTAAGGGTTCAAATCCCGTCGTGGACATATGTGGAATTAGGAGTTAGTTTACGAGTAGATTAGTATATTTGTATTTGTCTTTTCAAATATATATATATATATATATATATATATATATATATATATATATATATATATATATTATTGCATAACAATGAGATTTTATTGTTTTTCTCAATGTACCAAAAACATTAAGTGTATATTGTGTTATATTTATTATTTTTATATGATTTCATAAGTGTTTAAAATGTTTATTACATACAAATTTTAGAATATATTATTTGGTGTTTCGCTCTTAGTAAAACTTATAGTACTTTCATGGGTTTTGGTATGTGTCATATATAAGAATCAATATATATAGCATAAATACTTATAAAACTAACATTTTTCCTTGAATCTCATGCATTTGAAACTCCCATTCATTTTTCCTTTCACCATATTCATTTGAAACTCTCATGACTTTTCAATTTCTTTATAATAATAATTATAATTTGGTAATTAGGTTAAATAAATATCAAATTTAAAGTGTATTCATATATAAACTAAATTTCAATATTAAAATAATATCTTTAATTCTACTTATAAAATTATGTTTTTAACTTTTAACATATTATACTTAATTTATTAGTTTTAATATATTGTAGGATGTAATCCATTATCATTTTAAAGGTATGATTTTTGAACAATTTGAATAAAATATTTAAATTATTAATTAAAATATAAAATTATAGGCTCAACTTAAATATAAATTTTATTTAAGTTAAACAATCCAAAGATTATTTTATAAATAATTAAAAGTGATAAATTGTAATGTCTTTCTAATAATGATTGTAAGGTGGTTAACAAGGTTAAATAAATATCAAACCTAAAGTGTAATCATAAATAGACTAAATTTCAATTTTAAAATAATATATTTACTTCTATGTATAAAGTTATATCTTTAAATTTTAACATATTATAATTGGTTTATTAGATTTAAAATGTTGTTGCATGTAAACCATTATCAGTTTAAAACTATAATTTTTGAACAGTTTGGACAAAATACTTAAATTGTTAATTTAAATATAACATTACAGTGTCAACTTAAATATAAATTTCAGTTCCACTAAAAAAATCAAATAATATTTTGTAAATAATTAAAAGTGATAAATTATAGTGATAAATGCAAAAAACTAAATTGTAATATCAGATTAACTAAAATATTTTCTAAATATATTTATATAATCGTTAAAAATTTTCAAATAAGTAGCTTAGCTTATAATAACAATAGTTACAAATAAGTCTATATAAATGATTATATTGTTACCTTTAAAATAAAAAAATAATGTTTGATGTTTTAAATAATTATAATGATAGAAATTAAAACATTAAGCAAAAAATTTTAAAAAACTATTTAAAAATAACAACTATAAATAATATTAAACCATGTATAATATTTAATTTTATGGATGTTTAACTCGTAAGTAGAGGTCATTCAGACGATTGGTATTATGACGTTATAATAGATTTATATATTATCGTATCAAAATAATCAATATATTATATAAAATTAATATACGAATTATTATATCAAATTTAACAACAACGTTAGTGGTATATTTTAAAAAATATTTATTTTTAAATACTTCAACTATATAGGTGTTTGCTCGCATTACAATGTCAACTCAAATATAAATTTTAGTTAATTTTTAAAAAAACTAAAGAAAATTTTGTAAATAGTTAAAAGTGATAAATTGTAGTAATAAAAGCAAAAACTAAATTCTAATCTCGAATTAACTAAAATATTTGTTAAATATATTTTTATAATCGTTAAAAGTTACCAAATAAGTAGGTTAAAATAACTTACAATAACAATAGTAAAAGCAACTCTATATAAATGATTATATTGTTAGCTTTAAAATAAAAAAACAATGTTTGATGTTTTAAATAATTATAATAATAGAAATTAAAAAATTAAGAAAATAAATTTTAAAAAGTTAATAAACAATAAAAACAACTATAAATAACATCAATTCATATATTATATTTAATTTTATTCATGTGTAACTCACGGGTAGAAGTTATTCAAAAGATTGAGATTATGAAGGTATAATAAATGTATATATTATCGTATAATTCAAAATAATAAATATATTATATGAATTTATTATATACAAATTATTATATCAAATTTAACGACGTTATTGTTATATTTAAAAAATCATATATTTGCAAATACTTCAACTATACAGGTGTTTCTGTGCAATGCGCGGGCATTCGCGTAGTGTATATATATATATATATATATATATATATATATATATATATATATATATATATGTGTGTGTGTGTGTGTGCGCGTTTATGTATATATACTCATAATATGGTAGATTATTTGAAATATTATTCTAATATACTTAGTTGGTTTGCTTAAATACAGTTTAAATACAATGTTTATATAGAAATTTTAAATTATCAATACAATATATTAAATTTATTAATTTAAATATATATAAGATTTAAAACCAAAACCTAGATCTCAAATAAACTCAAAGTACAATCAATTTTTTTAAATATTTAAAATGTTTTAACGTGTTGAATACAAACATCAATCAAATTATCAAATCCATTAAAATACTATCAATAAACTATTTCTTTTATAATAATACTTAAAAAGAAACATAAATTTATTTATATCTATATCTATTATCAAAATTAAAAATGGTCATATAAGTAAAATTTTAAACTAATCAATCATAAAAGTTATTAAAAATAACACTAAATCAAAAATCATATTGTGATTTATTCATGTGCAAGCAGCGGATAGAGACCATTGAGTACTATTGTTCAAAAGAATTGTGATTATATACAAAGTTAGTTGAATAATTATTACGTTAGTGTTTATGTAAATAACATAAACATTTTAAACAATATTTTTTAATTTGCGCAACGGAAGGTCATTCATCTATTATATTACAAAAGGGGCCATCCAAACTCGTGTGGTTAGAGACAAATTGTTATTTCAAACCGTATAGATTTGAAAGCCATACATTTTAATATTCCAAAAATTATTGTCAGTTACTACAATAATTATAAATTACTAATATCTTTTTGTATTCCTACTTATGTATATATTGCATTACTATAAAAATGATCAATCATTTTAGTAAACACTCTATACACAAATCACATACAAAATTTAGATATTGGTTATATTATTGTGTTGAACATGAAATTATGTTTTTCTATTCGAGTTTTGTGATGAAAATAAAGTTTTATCTAAAATTTATAGGTTCATAATGTGACAACCCGAAATTTCTTTTGGTCAAACCCTCAAACTCAACCACTTTGTATCGTGATTTCATATCATTATTTCTTTTTTTAAGAAATATAAAGTTCGTTTAATTATTTTATTATTATTTTTAAACGAACGAGTGAAAGAAAGTGTTGTCTCGGGTTTTTATTTTGAAAACCGCAAACACTTCGCGTATTAGAATCATCCGACTAAACTTTTATGTTTTGGGTTTAGGAATCACCCAAAAACCGTAAACTCATGCCTATGTATGAGTTTACTCCCCAATAAACTAGTCATTGCGTTTACTCCACAAATAGTGAAAAGAGTAAACTCCCAAAAACTCTCTCAACTATCATCCAACATTTAATTCCAAAACTCCGATCTTGTAAGTTTTCTAACCATTTCATGTTAGTAAAACACTTAATCTAGTGTTTGTGTATCTATTCATCCATTCATTTCCAGTTTTTGTTTAGATTTTCCAAAACACCAAGAACACACACTAAGTGTTCTTGGCCCTTTTAGCTCGAATCAAGCACCATTATAGTAAGTACTCTCATCCTTAAGTGCTTGTAAGCTAGAATATCAAACAAACATCAAGGAAATCAGCCAAGAACACCATGATTGAGGTGTTCATGGTCCAAGAGGATGCTTGGACCGCAAACACCATAAAGTCCCTCAAATTTGGCTTAAGTCCCATTTTAAGCCCTAGTTTGAAGCCCTAGACTTACCTTAACCTATTTGAACCTTCCATTGATATGTTTAAGCTTTGAAAAACATCAAAAACCATAAAATATTGGTGTTTACGGTCTAAGGATGCCCCAAAACCGTAAACACCCAAAAAGGTGTTTAAGTGAGTTATATTCCTTTCATAACCCTAAAGACTAACTTAGTTGTTTACCTAGTTGTGATAAGGACTTAAAACAATGGAAATACCACTTCCCATAAGGGTTTATGTTAGTAAACCCAAGGGAAAATACCCTTAGGCCGTAAACACCTCAAGGAGGGTTTTTTGTGGTCTTTATCCATTCCAAGAGCTAAACCACTTAGCAAGGCTACTTCTATGAACTTGTCAAACTCCAAAACAACTCATGGATTTCAATATTTGGAGTTTGGACCGTAAACCATAGAGTTTACCACCGTAAAATCCAAGGGTAAAGTTCATGTAGACCGTAAACTCCCAAGGAGTTTACCCTTGGACCCCAAACACCCTAGTTATGCCCTACTAGCACTCGGATGCAAACCTTGTGAACTTTAACACTTGAAACAAAGTGTTTTCAGGTTGTAGAGTGTCCCAACTCATATTATTAGTTATAATAAGGCTGATTAGTTATACATATGTTCATTATATGATAGCCATGCTTGTGCGTGTGTACAAGTCTCCGTTTGCTACCTAGCACGGTATCTGATACTTCAATCGAATCCACTCACCACAAGTGAGTTCATACCCCTTTAATTAACCTTTGAAATGCTTTTAAATGTTTTAATACTTTATGGGGGGGATACAAGTTAAATACTTATAGTTATTACATCAATCACATGTTATTACATTAATCACATGCGATTAATAACTAGAAAACCAATGATTTTATCACTATTCTAACGGTTTATCAAACTGTTTTACTTCAAAATGTTTTACAAACTCTTTTACTTATCAAATGCTTTTATTAAAATTTGTTTTACTTCTTATAAATTGCATGTCCATATATGTATAGATATATAAGAAATGTTTAAAGGGCTTAGGAATGCCATCCGCCCTATTTCCTTTTTCTCGATTTCGATTTGGTCTGGTGGGATTTCGGGTAACCGTCCGAAGGTCGTTTCAATATTAATTATCTATCAATTGTACATATATAGACATAAAAAGTACTTCAATATTCATGTGTATTACTTACATCATTAGTAAGTTACCATCGGGGTAACACAGGATCATACTACTACAATTTCTAGATCAATGAGTCAGTTCATTTATGAGTCAATACTTATTACTATGAGAACATATACATTACATTACTATGAGTACATACACAACTATAATATAAAGAGAACATATATAACTATACTAGAGAAGAACATATATACAACTATAGTAAAGAAGAACATATACAACTATACTAGAGAAGAACATATACAACGATACTAGAACAAGTAACATTACATTACATATACATGAATACGTTAACAATTATGATCCACTGTATCGGAGCATGCCTTAAATGTCATGGCCTGAGTTGTAGCCATAATTCTCTTGGAGGGAGAGCGTGAGTTTGCATATAGATCTATACTGGATTGACTATCCTACACCTTGCTGCTAGCTACAGTCGGACCTGTAGGTCTGCGGGTGCCAAACGTCATATCATTCTACGACCTACATTTGTCGTTTTTTATTCAGTCGATAGTATGGTACAATTAATCACATGATGCCTTAATATAAATCCGGTTTAAGGTAGTTAGTACAGCAGTAGTTCCTATAATACAACACTACAGTACTACATTAATTTACTCTTTACACAATTAGTGATCTTTTCACTTAAACATTTATGTACAAACTATATTTTGAGAATGATAGTTACAATTGAGTAAATTACACACTTTTACAGTAAACGAACATACAAAACAGTTAAGCCTTGGTAGAAGGCTACTTTAATAGAAAATATAGGTTTTTCTGAGAGATTCAAACTTTTACAAACACTTACAAATATATACATACATTTTACAAACTTACACTTGAGACATGTTCAAACGTTTTGATAACAAACACCGATACTAAAATACTTATGAACTCGCCAGCTTTATGCTGATAAACTCTTTCAAAATAACTTGTATTCTCAGGTCATCAGTAGACAGGTACCGAGACCAACTTTTGGGAAGATGGAGCGCATCCAAGACTCATCTTATTATTTTGATTTACATTATTTTTTGTGTCTATAACTGTACAGAACACGCTTGTATTAAAATTATATATTTAATGCAATGGATGATGTTGTTTGCTTATTTATTGTTATACTGTGTTGTGATACTTTGCATGACGTCCTCCACCCCAGAACGTTTCCGCCATTCATGGTTTTGGGGTGTGACAGACTGGTATCAGAGCATTGTTTATAGTGAATCAAGTATATCATCCCATAAAAGATATACTAAACTATAAACCCATTTGGGATTAAAACACTCTGACCAAGAGTCTATACATTAATTACTAAAATATTTAATTAAGAATACTAGTCTGCATTCATACTAAAACCAGTGTCACAACGACAAGAACAAAAGTATTACGATTGTTAAATATCACAGGTAAGCTCGGGGATGTATGGTCAGTCCTGGGAATGGCATAGCCTGATCAACTATGCTGGTCCGAGGAGTGATTAGCATATGCCCTAGAATGGTTGTGATATGTTGACAAGTCTAAAAACTTACGAACAATACTACACATAGATCAGTAAAGCCTAAAATACTATAGGAGTATTTTGTACTACTACGAGCTACTTATATACTGCATTCTTATACCTCTCTTCTCGTGTAGATCTAAATGGATGGATTCCATCACGGCGACCCGTACTTTCCGAATGAAGGCAACGCAGGATGGCTCGATGCAAAGTCCGATGATGAGCACCAAATTCCGTTAGATGATCATCAAGCTGAAGGCTTCTCGGATGGATCAGACTCTGAGCCCGAAGTCAACAACCTACCTCCAGTAGGACAAGCCCCGAACAACAACCCTCAACCAGCTTTTCCAGGTCCCACTCCCTTGTGGATAAATAACTTGAATCGATGGAGTGACGAACAAGGTCAACCCTTACCTTACTTTGGGGACCGAACCTTTTACAATGTTAGCGATGGTGGCTCTGCGGATCGAGCTCTGCTCGTCATGATCTGCAGAATAGCTCGCAGTGATGAACCAGGTCGAGCGGCCATCGACCGGGTCATGGAGATTGATGCCAACTCTGGTGTCAACACAGTCCGCATCCACCGTCTGGAAGAAGACATGGAACGGACCCGGAGAACCAATGAAACCCTGCAGCAACATCTGGTTGCCTCTCAAGCAGAAGTCATGGAACTTCGAGCTCGTCAAAGGGCTCATGAATGACACCTTCAAGAATTGATACGTCAAATGAGAGACCTCAGGGTTCTCCCGAGGAATACTCATCGCCGTTAGAAGATGTCTAGTACATCTTTATCTTTTGGGTTAAGGATTAGCCTTTAAAATTTGTGCTCTAAGTAGCACTTATCTGTAAAATATTCCTAACTTTCAGTACTCTAAGTAGGAATCTACGAACTGTCAAACTTTCCGTATGGTATGATGTAAGACCTACTGTTAGGTCGATTTTCATCGAACTTATTACATCGGTAATACCAGTATTATTGACATCTATCTAATCTGTGGGAAAAATCTTTACACTATTGTTTTCCTACTAATCTTCCTTGTTGTGATCTCAAACACTCATTCAACTGTTGGGCTATGGTTAGTTAGTCCATGTGTCACACTCAGCTTATTTACAAATTGATTCTTACCACTTTGCTTATCTTTATAAACTTATAGATGAAATATGCCTCCTCGCAAATCTCCCCATAATAACCCTACACCTCCACCACCTCCGGTCATCAATACAACAACCCTAGATGCTGCCGTAGTTGCAGCAGTGGCAACTGCCATGGCACAGTATCACTCTACTGATGCAAGCAGAGGTGGAACCCCTATTAACTCTATTCCGGTTGAAACTCCTGTGTGCTTGAGAGAGTACTCTTACAAGGATTTCACCAACTGCAAGCCAAAGTCCTTTCATAGGACCGGCGGAGTCATTGCCCTCTCGCAATGGTTCGAGAAGACTGAATCAGTCTTCGAAATTTGTTCATGCCCTGCTGCGAGCAAAGTCAAATGTGTCGCATACACCTTTGAAGGAAAGGCCCTGACGTGGTGGAATGGCCACGTTAAAGCTCTAACCCTCGTCGTAGCTAATGACATAGGCTGGGAAACGATGAAAGACCTCATGATTGAGGAATACTGCCCGAGGGGCGAAATCCAGAAATTGGAGCAGGAGCTTTGGAGCCTGACCATGAAGGGAACCAACATTGTTGCTTATACCGCCAGATTCAGCGAACTGGTGGCCCTCTGCCCCAATATGGTTCCCAACTAAAGGGAAAAAGATCGAAAGCTACATATGGGGGCTAGTGCCTCCGTATCAGGGGAATGTCCTATCATCAAACCCCGCTACCTTCGACAGTGCCAAACGACTAGCACAACGACTCATTGACCATGGAGTCAAAACCCCTGCAACAATAACCACCCTAGCCATCTTGGAACCCTCCAAACCTGCTGACACTAAGCGGAAGTTTTGGGAAGACAAGAAGAAACAACGAGCTGCTGAAAAGCAGCAAGTTGTGGTTGTTGATGCCGCGATAACCCTGCTGTTGATACCGCTCCGGTGAGACAGTATGTTGGAAGTTTTCCCAAGTGCAACAAATGCAACTTTCACCACAATGGCCCCTGTCGTGAAATGTAGTGGTCTAACTGCAACAGGAAAGCACACACCGTCCATTTCTGTAAATCCCCGTCGAGGCCGATCACCCAAGTCAATGGCTCAGGCGCGAGTCCGACCTGCTATGGATGTGGTGAAGCAGGCCACTACAAGAGGGACTGCCCCAAAGCGAAGAATGCTAGCGGAGCAGGGAGGGTACTGGCAATAGGCCATGGGAAAGCAGTTGCTGACCCGACGGTGGTAACTGGTACATTCCTCCTCGATAACTCCTATGCATGCATTCTGTTCAATAGTGGAGCGGAGCGAAGCTTCGTGAACCATAAATTTGACCGCATGCTTAATCAACAACCACACACACTTAAAGAACAATTCACAGTAGAAATGGCTAATGGAAAAACAGAAAACACCAATAGTATATACTTAGGATGTACCCTAACTCTAGATAACAATTCATTCCCAATCGACCTTATGCCGGTCTCGATTAAAAGCTTCGACGTTATCATTGGCATGGATTGGTTGAGCCTTCATCGCACCGACATCATGTGCTTCGAGAAAGCAGTCCGTCTAAACCTCCCGTCTAACGAAACTGTTATCATCTACAGCGACAAACCCGGTGCGAGTCTCCGTATTATATCAAGTATTCAAGCATAGAAATATCTGCGTAAAGAATACCATGCATTCCTTTCTCACATTGTCAACACGAACCTCGAAACGAAAGAACTAAAGAACATTCCAGTAGTGAGCGACTTCCCTGACATTTTCCCAGAAGAGCTACCAGGATTACCTCTGCAACGACAGCTCGAGTTCAGAATCGACTTAGTCCCAAGAGTCGTCCAAGTAGCCAAGTCGCCCTACCGATTAGCACCAGCAGAGATGCAGCAACTATCCGGTCAACTTAACGAACTGCTCAGAAAAGGTTTCATAAGACCAAGCTTCTCACCTTGGGGAGCACCAGTCTTGTTTGTTAAGAAGAAAGACGGATCATTCCGTATGTGTATCGACTACAGGGAACTCAACAAACTGACGGTCAAGAATCGATACCCTCTGCCGCGCATAGACGATCTATTTGACCAACTGCGAGGGGCGAGTTACTTCTCCAAAATTGATCTGAGATCCGGATATCACCAGTTACGAGTACTAGAGGAGGATGTTCCAAAGACAGCCTTCTGAACTCGTTACGGACACTACGAGTTCGTGGTGATGCCATTCGGATTGACCAATGCGCCCGCAGTTTTCATGGACCTGATGAATAGAGTATGCCGACCTTACTTGGATCAGTTCGTCATCATTTTCATTGACGACATCCTGATCTAGTCACGAAGTAAGGAAGAGCATGGCGATCACCTGCGACAAGTTTTAGGAACTTTACGAACGGAGAAACTCTATGCAAAGTTCTCGAAATGTGAATTTTGGATCCGAAGAGTCGAATTCTTAGGACACGTGGTGAGCGAAGAGGGAGTCCACGTGGACCCATCCAAAATTAAAGCCATTGAGAACTGTTCAGCACCGAAGACGCCTACATAAAATCGTCAATTTCTAGGCCTCGCTGGCTACTACCGCAGATTCATACATAACTTCTCCTGAATAGCGAAACGTCTTACAACCCTGACCCAGAAAGGCGTGGCCTTTGACTGGGAAGAGAAACAAGAAAGAGCGTTCCAAACGCTCAAACGAGCCTTGTGCACCGCACCAATACTATCTCTCCCCGAAGGGATAGAAGACTTCGTAGTCTATTGTGATGCATCGAACCAAGGCCTCGGGTGTGTTCTAATGCAGCGAGGTAAGGTCATCGCCTACACTTCCAGACAACTGAAGACACACAGAGTTAACTACACGACCCACGATCTTGAACTAGGAGTCGTGGTGTTTGCTCTGAAGATCTGGAGACATTACTTGTACGGGACGAAAAGCACTATCTTTACCGACCACAAGAGTTTACAACACATATTCGATCAGAAGGAGCTCAACATGAGACAACGACGGTGGGTCGAGCTACTCAGTGACTACGCATGCGATATTCGTTATCATCCGGGTAAAGCCAACGTAGTAGCACACGCCGTAATTCGGAAGGAATATTTTGGTCGCAGGGTCAAGTCATTGTCAATAACCATCCATTCACACTTGTCTAAACAAATTCAGGCGGCCCAACTTGAAGCCATGAAACCTGAAAATGTGCTGAGTGAATCCCTCAGAGGAATGGACAAGAATTTAGAAGCCAAGGGTGACGGAGCCTTATATTTCATGGACCGCATCTGGACACTGAAACACGGTGGTTTCCGAGACCTGGTCATGACCGAGGCGCACAGCACTCGGTATTCCGTCCACCCAGGTTCAGATAAGATGTATCTGGATCTTAAAAAGCTATAGTGGTGGCCTAATATGAAAGCAGAGATTGCTACCTTCGTAAGTAAATGCCTTGCTTGCGCAAAGGTTAAGGTCGAGTACCAGAAGCCCTCCGATTTACTGTAACAACCAGAGATTCCATAATGGAAGTGGGATCGGATCACTATGGATTTCATAACCAAGTTGCCCAAGACAACGGGTAGACTTGATACCATATGGGTCATCATCGATAGATTGACCAAGTCTGCACACTTCCTGCCTATCAAAGAAACCGACAAGATGGAGAAACTTACGAGAACATACATTAGAGAAATCGTACGGCTACATGGTTTGCCTATATCCATTTTCTCCAATAGAGATAGTAGGTTCACCTCAAGATTCTGGCAATC
Organism: Lactuca saligna; assembly: GCF_052625555.1. Lineage (NCBI taxonomy): Eukaryota > Viridiplantae > Streptophyta > Magnoliopsida > Asterales > Asteraceae > Lactuca > Lactuca saligna. The sequence continues at coordinate 93,802,405 of NC_136418.1, forward strand.
ACTACAACATTCCCTGGGAACAAGGCTAGACATGAGCACAACCTACCATCCACAGACCGACGGACAAAGAGAAAGAACAATCCAGACTTTAGAAGATATGTTGCGTGCTTGTGTAATTGAATTTGGAAAAGCGTGGGATACCCATTTACCCCTCGTCAAATTTTCCTACAACAACAGTTATCACACGAGCATAAATGCAACACCATTTGAAGCCCTCTACGGCCGAAAGTGCAGATCCCCTCTGTGCTGGGCTGAAGTGGGTGATACCCAATTAGCTAGGGGGCAAGCTTCTGATAGTACTCTCACCGGTCCGGAGATCATTCAGGAAACGACAGAGAAAATCGTTCAGATTCGTCAACGATTGAAAGCCTCTAGAGACCGACAGAAGAGCTACGTTGATAAACGAAGAAAACCTTTGGAATTTCAGGTGGGAGACCGAGTCCTTCTCAAAGTCTCACCCTGGAAGGGCTTGATACGCTTCGGAAAGCGTGGGAAGCTAAATCCGAGCTACATAGGGCCTTTCGAGATTCTCGCAAGAGTCAGCCCAGTAGCTTACAAACTCGACCTACCCTACACACTTCGTAACGTACATTCTACATTCCACATATCTAACTTGAAAAAGTGTCTGTCGGACGAGACTCTTGTAATCCCACTCGACGAGATCGTGATCAATGAGAGCCTCAACTTCGTGGAAGAACCTGTAGAGATCATGGACCGTGAGGTCAAGCAGACGAAACAAAGTCGTATCCCGATTGTGAAGGTTCGCTGGAAAGCCAAGCGATGATCAGAATTCACTTGGGAACGCGAGGATCAGATGAAACTGAAATACCCTCGTCTCTTTACTTAGTTATTTGTAACTACTTTATTTACTTAGACTTTAATTTCGGGATGAAATTCCCTTAACAGGGGGACGATGTGACAACCCAAAATTTCTTTTGGTCAAACCCTAAAAGTAAACCACTTTGCATCATGATTTAATATCATTATTTCTTTTTTTAAGAAATATGAAGTTCGTTTAATTATTTTATTATTATTTTTAAACGAACGGGTGAAAGAAAGTGTCGTCTCGGGTTTTTATTTTGAAAACCGCAAACACTTCGCGTATTAGAATCACCCGACTAAACTTTTATGTTTTGGGTTTAGGAATCACCCAAAAACCGTAAACTCATGCCTATGTATGAGTTTACTCCCCAGTAAACTAGTCATTGTGTTTACTACCCAAATAGTGAAAAGAGTAAACTCCCAAAAACTCTCTCAACTATCATCCAACATTTAATTCCAAAACTCCGATCTGGTAAGTGTTCTAACCATTTCAAGTTAGTAAAACACTTAATCTAGTGTTTGTGCATCTATTCATCCATTCATTTCCGGTTTTTGTTTACATTTTCCAAAACACCAAGAATACTAAGAACACACACTAAGTGTTCTTGGCCCTTTTAGCTCGAATCAAGCACCATTATAGTAAGTACTCTCATCCTTAAGTGCTTGTAAGCTAGTATATCAAACAAACATCAAGGAAATCAGCCATGAACACCATGATTGAGGTGTTCATGGTCCAAGAGGATGCTTGGACCACAAACACCATAAAGTCCCTCAAATTTGGCTTAAGTCCCATTTTAAGCCCTAGTTTGAAGCCCTAGACTTACCTTAACCTATTTGAACCTTCCATTGATATGTTTAAGCTTTGAAAAATATCAAACACCACAAAATATAGGTGTTTATGGTCTAAGGATGCCCTAAAACCGTAAACAACCAAAAAGGTGTTTAAGTGAGTTATATTCCTTTCCTAACCCTAAAGACTAACTTAGATGTTTACCTAGTTGTGATAAGGACTTAAAAAAATGGAAATACCACTTCCCAAAAGGGTTTATGGTAGCAAACCCAAGGGAAAATACCCTTAGGCCGTAAACACCTCACGGAGGGTGTTTTTTGGTCTTTATCCATTCCAAGAGCTAAACCACCTAGCAAGGCTACTTCTATGGACTTGTTAAACTCCAAAACAACTCATGGATTTCAATATTTGGAGTTTGGACTGTAAAACCTAGAGTTTACTGCCATAAACTCTAAGGGTAAAGGTCATTTAGACCGTAAACTCCCAAGGAGTTTACCCATGGACCCCAAACACCCTAGTTATGCCCTACTAGCACTCGGATGCAAACCTTGTGAACTTTAACACTTGAATCAAAGTGTTTTCAGGTTATAGAGTATCCTAACTCGTATTATTAGTTATAATAAGGCTAATTAGTTATACATATGTTCATTATATGATAACTAGGCTCGTGCGTGTGTACAAGTCTTCGTTTGCCACCTAGCACGGTATCCGATACTTCAATCCAATCCACTCACCACAAGTGAGTTCATACCCCTTTAATTAACCTTTGAAATGATTTTAAATGTTTTAAATACTTTATGGGGGGGATACAAGTTAAATACTTATAGTTATTTCATCAATTACATGTGATTACATTAATCACATGCGATTAATAACTAGAAAACCAATGATTTTATCACTGTTCTAACGGTTTATCAAACTGTTTTACTTCAAAATGTTTTACAAACTCTTTTACTTATCAAATGCTTTTATTAAAATTTGTTTTACTTCTAATAAATTGCATGTCCAGATATGTATAGATATATAAGAAATGTTTAAAGGGCTTAGGAATGCCATCCGCCCTATTTCCTTTTTCTCGATTTCGATTTGGTCTGGTGGGATTTCGGGTAACCGTCCGAAGGTCGTTTCAATATTAATTATCTATCAATTGTACATATATAGACATAAAAAGTACTTCAATATTCATGTGTATTACTTACATCATTAGTAAGTTACCATCGGGGTAACACAGGATCATACTACTATAATTTCTAGATCAATGAGTCAGTTCATTTATGAGTCAATACTTATTACTATGAGAACATATACATTACATTACTATGAGTACATATACAACTATACTATAAAGAGAACATATACAACTATAGTAGAGAAGAACATATACAACTATAATAAAGAAGAACATATACAACTATACTAGAGAAGAACATATACAACGATACTAGAACAAGTAACATTACATTACATATACATGAATATGTTAACAATTGTGATCCACTGTATCAGAGCATGCCTTAAATGTCATGGCCCGAGTTGTAGCTAGAATTCTCTTGGAGGGAGAGCGTGACTTTGCGTATAGATCTATACTGGATTGACTAACCTACACCTTGCTGCTAGTTACAGCCGGACGTGCAGGTCTACGGGTGCCACACGTCATATCACTCTATGACCTACATTTGTTGTTGTTTATCCAGTCGATAGTATGGTATAATTAATCACATGATGCCTTAATATAAATCCGGTTTAAGGTAGTTAGTACAGCAGTAGTTCCTATAATACAACACTACAATACTACATTAATTTACTCTTTACACAATTAGTGATCTTTTCACTTAAACATTTATGTACAAACTATATTTTGAGAATGATTGTTAAACTTGAGTAAATTACACACTTTTACAGTAAACGAACATACAAAACAGTTAAGCGTTGGTAGAAGGATACTTTAATAGAAAATATAGGTTTTTCTGAGAGATTCAAACTTTTACAAACACTTACAAATATATACATACATTTTACAAACTTACACTTGAGACATGTTCAAACGTTTTGATAACAAACACCGACACTAAAATACTTATGAACTCACCAGCTTTATGCTGATAAACTCTTTCAAAATAACTTGTATTCTCAGGTTATCAGTAGACAGGTACCGAGACCAGCTTTTGGGAAGATGGAGTGCATCCAAGACTCATCTTATTATTTTGATTTACATTATTTTTGGTGTCTATAACTATACAGAACACGCTTGTATTAAAATTATATATTTAATGCAATGGATGATGTTGTTTGCTTATTTACTGTTATACTGTGTTGTGATACTTTACATGACCTACATTTGTTGTTGTTTATCCAGTCGATAGTATGGTATAATTAATCACATGATGCCTTAATATAAATCCGATTTAAGGTAGTTAGTACAGCAGTAGTTCCTATAATACAACACTACAATACTACATTAATTTACTCTTTACACAATTAGTGATCTTTTCACTTAAACATTTATGTACAAACTATATTTTGAGAATGATTGTTACACTTGAGTAAATTACACACTTTTACAGTAAACGAACATACAAAACAGTTAAGCGTTGGTAGAAGGATACTTTAATAGAAAATATAGGTTTTTCTGAGAGATTCAAACTTTTACAAACACTTACAAATATATACATACATTTTACAAACTTACACTTGAGACATGTTCAAACGTTTTGATAACAAACACCGACACTAAAATACTTATGAACTCACCAGCTTTATGCTTATAAACTCTTTCAAAATAACTTGTATTCTCAGGTTATCAGTAGACAGGTACCGAGACCAGCTTTTCGGAAGATGGAGCGCATCCAAAACTCATCTTATTATTTTGATTTACATTATTTTTGGTGTCTATAACTATACAGAACACGCTTGTATTACAATTATATATTTAATGCAATGGATGATGTTGTTTGCTTATTTACTGTTATACTGTGTTGTGATACTTTACATGACGTCCTCCACCCCAGAACGTTTCCGCCATTCATGGTTTTGGGGTGTGACACATAATATATATATATATATATATATATATATATATATATATATATTATTTTAATCATGTGCAGCACACTGGTATAAGCTTAGTGTGTGTGTGTGTGTACATATATATATATATATATATATATATATATATATATATAAGAAAGTTATATTAAGACACACAAGTATTGTGTAACCGTGTGCCAAGTGCTATATGAGAATGATTTGGTTCTTTAAAAGTTATGGCTTTTACGGTACGTAACATAGAAAAGAAGTCATGTTACAAAGAATTCTCAAAATTATGAGCAAACTAAAGAACTCCATCATAATCCTTGAATAAAATTCATCTATATAGTCACAACATAATGGATCCTACTAAACAAACTCATCAAATTAATATATCGAAAACTGATGGAGTTTATTCTATCTATCTATATATATATATATATATATATATATATATATATATATATATATATATATATATATATGATTCTCTTTTGAGTATTTGAAAACCAGAATAATCTGGTTATGTAAACTTATTATTAGTTTTGTTAGTGATAAAACAAATTTATTATAAAATCTAAATAATTACTTTTAGAAAACAAGTAAAGATTATTCATTTAGAAAAAAAATATAAATTAGTAGAAAACTTGAGGATTTATCCAGTGTCAACTGAACTTCTTGCCCTTGATTAAGAAGTTGAACATGTTGATTTCCCCAAATTATCTTATAATTTTCATCAAATCTAGCATTTTGTGTTGGATCACTAACTCTAAGCAAGAAAATTACTTCAGACAAAATGACCATCATGTTCGCTATCATCCATAGATGAAGATCCATTTGATCGTTGCAAAAAATTGTGATTATTGCTAAAAATTAACCCGGACAAATTAAGTTGCTTGTGTGTAGGTATAAATAGAATGTACAAAGAAATCCAACAAATCAATACATGCTTGTGTGTAGGTACTAAAATACGAATGGGAATATTTATACATGATATTCTTTTTGCATTTTCTACATGATATTTGGTTTTAATATCCTCATGCACACAATCCATAATATAATTAGTTAATATAAATTAGTTTATGAAAATATTCAAAAGTTGTACATAAAATCATTTGTTTAATTATAAATTTATATAACATTGACCTATAAATATATAATTAAAATATGTTTCACATACGTATAAATAATCATATTGTTTATATTGTTTTTAGAAGTGACATTAATATTAAATACTTATAAATACCAAATATATTTTTTCTAATCCATTTTCTTGACATGGCCCTAAGATTAATTAACACATGCGTTTTCATTTGTTTCAATCAATAAAATTATTTATTACCCATTTTCTTTAACATGTCTCAATTCATTTTATTCTTCATTTTAATACCAAACTTGTTTATTTTGTCTGTAAAATTAGGTTCCTATTTCGCCCATCGAGCAATTCACGATGCAATAACAGGGGAGAAGATTTACAAGTAGCCCATAAGGTAGTGATTTACAGGTAACCCATAACGTAGTTGATGTGCTAAAAATTCAACTCATTCCACATCTAAGTGTTCCCTCCCAACCAATGAATGAGTGTCAAAAACCTTCTAATAACCCACACAAGGTAAAGCTTAAACCTACCTTCTAAAAATAGAAATTTGACCAAAAGTCAACCCATACCAAAAGCTAACGTTCAACGTCAAAGTCAACAACCAATATTGTCCAACATTGAGTCTTATGTCGTGACCGACCCTTGGTTACGTCGTGAGAGCACACTCAGCGTGATTCTAACTCAACCAATATCAAAAATGGTTTGTGGAATTTAACATGCTTTATTTGGAAATGATCTTGTGAAAATAAAACTAGTGACTATTGATAAATTCCGTTACGACATATTATTTCGAACTAAAAATGGTTTGTGATGTCTAGCAAATAACGTCATTCAAACACAAAATTTAATTATTATTTCAACACGTCTACGGTTTATGAGTAATTAAAATTCTATATTCAAACTTCTGCCTAATAGTTGTGATGGATCGGAATTTCAAAATTATACGAACCAAAACAACGAAAGATGGTTAGTAATATTTCTCAAGCAGTTAAATATAAAATGTTACTAACGATTACTTCTTATCCTCCTTTCTCTTCTCTTATAAATCTCGAGCTCTCCTCATTCTCATCTCTTCCTTCCTTTTTCCAAAAAAAACTCTCTCAATAAAAGCTCTCAAACATCATCATTTTTGATCCCCACACACCCCTTCGAAACCTACTAAAACCGAGAGCAAGATGAAGGTTGTTGCCCATCGCTTTTCAACCACCATTTCATCCCTTTGGACATTCCTTTTGCTTGGTATTTTCACCTCAAATCACCTCTGAAGTTATTGGTTTTTATGCTCCAAAATAGGTACTCATAATACTAGCTAAACCACTCTTTTTCTTACTTCTTTGCTAGAAATTTCGAGACAGCAACCACCCAAAATATTGGTTGTTTTCCAGCATCAAAACAACCCATAAAAGTCTTCCAATTTGTTGTCCATCTTTAGAATCATAGCACCCCATAAATTGTTGTTTTCAAGTACTTTAAACCCCAAAAACATTTACCTTTCATCCTTCAAAAAGCATGGGTTTCAACCTCCTTTTGGAAATACACTTTAGATCTAAGTAAAAGCTAGGTAATTTTTTTATTTTACTCTTTCCAATTGTCATAAAAGTCACTTGTTTAAGTGTGTTAAAGCTTGATAAAAGTCTAACTTATTAGTAAATATATTTCTGTATGTTTTAAGACATCCTAAAAAGTACTCAAATCACAAGCTTGGGTGGAACTGGAAACCTCACAAATCCTTCTCAAACTGAATAACTTCACACAACAAACATGAGTATCTACAGCCCTATTTTATTGTTTTTTAATATTTTCGGGGGGGGGGGGGGGGTACACATATAAAGTAGATTTAATCTTAAAAGCATACTATTTATGTTATATATATATATATATATATATATATGTATATACATACATATATATATATATATATATATATATATATATATATATATATATACACATATGATGTCATATTGGTGTTATGGAAACTTTCTGTTTTACATGAAAACTTTTGCTCAAATAATAATCTTATTTATAGTTAGTGCATGAAAAACCATCAAATATGTCATGAAAACTGATGATCTTAAATCAAACATTTCATAAAAACTTATAAGTGATTATAAGTGGTTAAATACATAAATAAAGACTTGTTGTAGATAAGAGAAACACAGCTTATGACATTGTTTAATTTACACACTTTAGGGACATAAAGATGTTAATTATATTAAGGTGTTCATAAAATGATCATATGAAAAGTCTTAGGGTATAAATGATTAGAAATGTGTTGGTTATGGTTACTTAGAGCCAATGTGCTCTCAAAATTTGGACAGGAAACCATTTTGATTTACTTTAAAAGTAATTGAACTTTTAAAATAGGTTTCCGAACATAAACAATTGGGAATTGTAACTAAAAGATGGATTGTTGTGGAAGTTTCTTATGCATCAAACTAAGACACCAACTTAGTGAAGTCATCTATAATAAAAATTAATCTTTTGTGAGCAAAGAATGTATGTATAGATCTATACGGGTTGACACCCCCATCTCAGGTTGCTAGCTACAACTATCGTTTGCCGAAACAAAATTTGACGACAACTTCTTGTTTTTATTTTACTCTTTTTATCACAAAGTCGATGAAGCTTCGTTAGAACAAAAAGCACCAAAAAAATTTCATTGTGCTTCACGGAGGCGGGTTCAAGTCATATCGTTCGGTTATTGTTCAACAAAATCCCAAATACAAAAATACTTATATAGACTAAGATAAGGTTGTTTGTAGGATTCACATGTAGAATGTTAAACAAATTGTTAGTGTTTATTTATATAAAATAATCACTTAGTATTTCACTTCACGATAAAATGTTAATTTTTACTTATTTACTATCAGTAAATTAACATGAATACTTGTATTGAATTACAACTATCGAGTCTCACACGAATGATATCAGTAACATTATAGGCTAAGTTTTTTCACAAACATTTCCGTTTAAACATTCTATGATTTATAAAAATTTCTTTTTATAAAACTCACGGAGTCAAAACTTATGAAACTCACCAAAAAAATTTGTTCACTTATTTTAGAAAATGTGTATTTTCGGGTAACTAAGAAGCCAGAGGTAGGACATCGGTTCTAAGGAAATTATATTTCCTCTCTTTTCCAATAAACTTGACATGTTTTATATTATCGTTGTGTGTTTGAATTATGATGATGTAATTTTGTTTCCAAACCTAAAAGTTTGTAATATATTGATTTAAACATGTTATTGTTCAATATATGTGGTTGACTGTGATTCAATTGTAACGTCGCCACCCCGATGTTTCCGCCGTATATCCGATTGATATCAATGCGAGAGACTATAGAGAACTTAATATCTTCTTTTTAATAAAAATACAACTATAGGCTATGGCTTGCTCTAGTAGGTCTTGGTATATCCTTACTGTACAACAATTAAAAATAAAACTTTTTGAAGCAAAATTTTTATAGGAATCTAATAAAATTAAATAAACTTAAAAACAATGATTTAAATCAAATACTCAATTAGGTTTCGTAAGACATAGGTAATACCACAACTAAACCAAACTGGTGCACCTAAGTTTTAAATTTACCAGGTCTCATGCATTATCCAACTTAAACGAAGTAGTTGATAAACTAAAATCTTGGTGATTTAAGAAACATAAAATACGGTCACAAACCAATAAATGTAAATAATTAAAATGTTCTTTAATATGTGTATAACATATGTGTAACATGTTTGAGATACTAAAATACTTGAAAGTTCTTTCTTTAAATGGATGATCTATGGAGAGCAATCATGCCACCAGTAGACGAGCCTATGTTTCTTGTGATACTGGGAGACTGTCACACCCCGAAAACCGAAGGCGGAAACATTTCCGGGGTTGACTCCACGTCGAGTATCAAATCCAATGTACATAGTAAGTAAAGTAAATCAACCATTACATTACATATATGCAAGATTTGCATTTGTTTCAAAAGCATAAGTTATACAAGTGATACATAGTATATATGAAAAAATAAAAAATGAGTCTTTTGAGAACTCCATCTTCACACAAAAGGGATCTCCGGGTACCTGTCTAACTCGGACCTGAGAATACAAGCGGTTTGAAAATCAGCATAAAGCTGGTGAGTTCATAAGCGGTTAGTTTTTCTGAAAATGTATGAGTTCCTTTGGTTTCCTGAAAAATGGTTATCCAAGAAAATGCAATATTTTCTTATGTAAAGTTAGTTTCCAAATCCGAAAGTAAAGTAAACGATGTTTAATTAAAACATGATTGTTCTTGTGAAATGTAATTCAATTATTTAACTTATTACACTTCTCTAATTTCGTACTACTATTACTCAGGAAGGACCCCAAGTTCTCCTGACTGTGTGTGCGTGAACTGTTACTAGTTCTGATTATGTTCGAAGTCCTTCCCAGGAAAAACCCCATGTTTCCCTGACTGTGTGTGTGCATCTTTACTGGTTCTGGTTTTGTTCAGTGTTCTTCCCAGGAAAACCCCATGTTTCCCTGACTGTGTGTGTGTGTGTGTCTTTACTGGTTCTGGTTATGTTCAATGTTCTCCCCAGGAAAACCCCATGTTTCCCTGACTGTGTGTGTGTGTGTGCATCTTTACTGGTTCTGGTTTTGTTCAGTGTTCTTCCCAGGAAAACCCCATGTTTCCCTGACTGTGTGTGTGTGTCTTTACTGGTTCTGGTTATGTTCAATGTTCTCCCCAGGAAAACCCCATGTTTTCCTTGACTGTGTGTGTGTGTATCTATCATCCCTAGATGTACATTAGCTTTACTACGTACATAAAGCTAGTAAATGAGTCTAAAATGTTAATAATCTAGATTGTGAGTCCTTAACCATACTTAGACTGGATATGACTCGGACCATGGTCAATATCCTATTTTTGACTTTTGTCACCCTTAAACCATTTAGTTCGGCTGTAGCTAGCAGCCAGGTGTGGGATTGTCAGTCCCGTATAGATCTATACACTCAAGCCACGCTCTCCTACGAACGAAGATTCTGGTTACAGGGTTAGTCCTCCACTGTCTCGTGCCATGGAAGTGTTACAAGGACGTGTCTCCAACCATTAAGATTACTCTTTATTTTTCGACTAGGAAAGTAGTATTTATGACTGACTATACTCTACATACCTGTCCTTTACACTCGAGCCTAGGTGTTTTATTAAGAACATTACACTCGAGCCTAGGTGTCATTTAATGATAGCTGTCCTTTTACACTCGACCCTAGGTGTATTATTAAGGACATTACACTAGAACCTAGGTGTCGTTTAATGATTATAGACCTTTACACTCGTTCCTAGGTGTATTGTTAAGGACATATAGATGTTTTATGTTTTCTAATGGAGTCTGTCTTTTACACTCGAACCTTAGTGTTTTATTACAGACATTACAGTGGTTTATGTATTCTATCAGTTTAAATGTGGACAATCAATTACAAAGTACACAATATAACAGTGTATAATAAGAATTGAAAATCGGGTTAAAAACAAACAACTCTGCAAGTTAAAACAGTTTGTTTAAAAGGTTTTCAATTCTTAAAGTGTACAATTATGAAACCATTTAATTGAAATCATGTGATTGAGTACAAGATATTCTTGTACTTTTTCTTGTATTCCCCCCCTAAAAACATTGAAAAAACATTGAAAAAGGGTAGGGGTATGAACTCACCGGACGCGGATATGTGTCGATTTCGGATGTGAAATGTCGAATCGAGGCCTGATAACACGCGAGGTTCCTATGTAAAATGAAATGGCATACAATTATATCTAATTAGATTTACAAACTCTAATTAGATATGAAGTTACACTCCAACGAACGAAAATACCTCAAAACGGGTGTTTGGAGTGACCCGGGTGACATCTACGGACGGGAATTGAAGCGTGGGACTTGGGATTTGAGTTTACTCCCCAAGAGTAAACTTCCTAATTGATTTTACGGCCTAAACACCCATTCCCCATGAGTTTACGGCCGTAAACTCATAGAGGGGTGGTTTATGGTGTTTAATGGCTCACAAATGGGTATGGACACTTGGAAATGCTTGGAATAATTTTAACTAAGGCTTGGATTGAATTAAAATCATCAAATACAACACTTAAGGGAGTTTACGGCCTAGGAATGGGTTCCATGGCCGTAAACTCACATATCTCATAGAATAAGTGTTGTTAAGGTCCCAAAATTAATCACATGTGATTCTAAAAATTCCAACAAGTCTAGAAATCAATTTTGGGCACCATTTGACATCCATTTAGGAGTTTACGGCCATGGGGCATGTTCTATGGCCGTAAACTCTCAAATGTGGGATTTTGATGTGTTTAAAGTCCTTAAACTATTTTTGGTTGGTTCTATGATTTATTCCAAGGCTTTTGGTGGTGTTGGATGGCTTTCTAACACCTTAGAATTGATTTTATACCCCTTTTTGAGGAGTTTACAGCCCAAGCACATGCCTTGGCCGTAAAATCATATAAACCTCTCAAAATTTGTGTTTGAAGTGTTCTAAGTCCAATTCTAATATTCTAAAAATCATATCTAAGTCTTGTTTGTGTTTTTGAAGGGTTAAATGGCTTAAAAACCCTCATAATATGTGTTTACGGCCATGGCACCTTCCAAGGCCGTAAAATCATATAAAAAGCTTCAAATCTTGGTTTGAGGCATTCTAATTCCATTTCATAAAGTCCTCTATCCATATACAAGGTCCAATTGAGATTTGGAAGGGTTTTGTTGCTCCAAAAACCCTCTTTATGTGAGTTTACGGCCTAGGACTGTTCTAGGGCCGTAAACTCATGTTAATGGTCCTATCCCATGGTTTGAACTCGAATTTGAGGGCTAAAGATGTTGCATAACAAATTAGGGAAGGTACCTTGGTGATTTGAAGCCTTAAACTTGAGATTTTGACCCTAAAATCTAGTTTGAGGAGAGAGATTGGAATGATAGTTGTAAAATGGAGCAAAAGCTTCAAAATGGAGACTTGAGTCACTTTAAATAGTGTCCAAGTTCGGGACATGGTAGAATTCTACCCGATACCGGCGTTAGACGGGGCTTTTGGTCGCACTCGACCAATTTGCCGTAACCCGATATGGTTGGTTCTAAAAATGTTCCGATCATTAGTATGAGACGTTAGAATGAGTTCTAAGGGTATTAAGACACTTATTAAGTCATAAAATAAAATTCACATTAACGACTTAATAAAAGGTTGGAAACAGAAACGAAATTGGAAACGGCGATTGGATGATCGGAACGAGTCGTGAAAAGGGTTACAATTAAGGATATGAATTTCGGGTTGTTACAGAGACCCTTACTACCCATACCATACATTCATGTACCAACCCATTCCTCTAGCTGAGATCGAGCCTGAAGAAGATCCGAAGGAGGATCCATAAGACGAAATGGAGGAGGAGCCTGAGGGGGATTCTAAAGAAAATATGGATAGGGATGACGTATGCGAACTAATAATGGTGGAGGATTAAGAATCATCTGATGGATTTTAAGCATAAGAACAATCCTATGTGCTCATACAAACTCTAATGCTTGGATCTAGGTTTCTCTATTGTACATGCAATGAATGCAAGACTTGCAAACCCTAATCTAGCGTACATAATTTTGAAATTAGATAATACATCAGATCATGATGTTTACCTCTTCAAATAGTGGCATGAATCTTCTTCTCTTGAGCTTAGAGTCACAACTATAACTCCTCTAGTGGATCAAAAACACCACAACCAAGAAGGCAGGTTTAAGAGAGGAGGGAGGATGCTAATTTTCAGCCCTAGATTTTCCCTTGGAAGCAAGTGTCCGAAAATTGAAGCCTTGAGGTCTTATTTATAATGCAAGCTGCTATAGTTTCAGTCAAAACCCTAATAGATAACTTAACCACCAAGAAGCCCAAGGAACCTTTTGAAATAAGGCCCTTGGAAATAAATATGATGATCTTTCATCATAATTTCGTTCCCCCTTAGTCCATTAGGTTTCCTAGACAAAAACTCAACTATCGTACATTTGACAGTTTATGCCCTTTTATTTAATTAATCTCTTTTAGTCACCAAATTAATTCCTAATTAATTTATGACCAATACTAATTAAATAAATATGATTTCTACTTTAATACATTATTATTATAATATATTAATAAACCATAATATCCTCTCTCTCTCCTCAATTTACCTTGTCAAGTTGCTTCGGTGAAGGCAACCCAAAAGGACCATGCACAACCAGGTGAAGTACATACCAAATATAGTTACAAACTTAGACACTAATCCAACAGTCTCCCACTTGGATAAGTCTAGTAACTATATCTCATATACGACTTCAGGATCCGATCAACAACCGTAGCTCTTATACGCTTCTTCTCAACTCTGATCAAAACTAGTCCTTCAGATAAGGGATCGTACAATCCTCTGCTCTAGATATCATGTTGTCGATACTTATTGTCCAACATTTGTTTCTCGATCTATGATTTGCTCGACATATAATTTAGTTGAACACATCAACATCATCCAGACCGGGCCCGATACATAAGTCAAACCAAATCATCAAGTGGCCAGATATCACTTTTACCCTCTTAGGATAAAAGGAACAGAAAAACTTCAACTTATATGCTTTTATCACTCACTAGCTAAGTCACACACAATAATGCGGTTTATAACATCAAGTTATTGATGCATTTACGCATTATCAATGTGCAATCAACTAGCAAAAAATAACCATATATCTAAGTTCACAGATCATATGATATTATCATCTTGCGATCACTCGTTATAAAAGTAGTGATACCAGCAAGCGCATGTTTATTTCAATGCTCAAATCATATTCATAAGGACTCATGAACTTTGTAGAAAACCTTTGTTATGCCTAAAACCTTTTAGACAATCTACAAACAAATTCATGACAGTCTTCATTCACATTTACTTCCAAAAGATGAACGATTGTGGATTGTTTGGATAATCTTATTATTCAGGAAGTTAAAACATGCAAAATTGAAACAATAGATAAATAACCAACACAAGATAGTAGCTTTACTCATAAATAACACAACTTTATTTATTCATCAAATGTCAAGTACAAATTATCTATTACATATTTGTTATCTATCTAATCTAAAGTTATATCGTCCTTCAGCCCACTACTCCTAGCGTGCTGCAAGTGTTTGACCCTACTCAGTCCCTTCGTAAGGGGATCTGCTGGGTTTTCCTCTGACGATACCCTCTTCACAACAAGGAGTCCTTCTTCTACCTGATGTCTAATAAAGTGGTATTTTCTGTCGATATGTCGAGATCTGCCATGATCTCTCGGTTCCTTGGTTAAGGCAAATGCTCCTTCATTATCACATAAAATTTATATTGGCTCCTTTATGGATGGCGCAACTCCAAGGTCTCCAATGAAGTTTTTCAACCATATAGCCTCCTTTGACGCTTCACTTGCCGCAATGTACTCCGATTCGCACGTTGAATCAGCTACGGTCTCCTGCTTGGGACTTTTCCAAGTTACTGCTCCCCCATTAAGGGTAAAGACCGAGCCCGACTGCGATCGGTAATTATCCCGACCCGTCTGAAAACTAGTGTCACTGTACCCTCGTACCCTTAAGTCATCACTCCCACTGAGGACTAGAAACCATTCCTTGGTCCTTCTTAGGTACTTAAGAATATTTTTAACTACAATCCAATGAGCACTACCAGGGTTCCCTTGATATCTGCTGACCATGCTAAAAGCTAAGGCCACATCAGGGCGAGTACAAGTCATAGAGTACATCATAGAACTGATTTCGAAAGCGTAAGGTACTCGGCTCATATCAGCTATCTCTGCCTCTGTACTCGGGCTCTGAGTCTTACTTAGCTTAGTATTGCTTTCGATTGACAACTCCCCTGTCACACCCCAAAACCGAGAACGGCGGAAACGTTTTGCGGTGGAGGACATCATGTAAATACAAGTGTGTTCTTTCAAAGTAATAAACAACATAATGAATAATCAAATTAAAAAAACGAGTCTTGACTGCTCCGTCTTCACAGAACCTGGTCGTCGTACCTATCTATTTGTGACATGAGAATACAAGTTATTTTGAAAGTGAGTATCAGCAAGAAAGTTGGTGAATTCATAAGTATTTATGTGTCCTTGACATGTAAAAACTGTAAAGGAAAGACTTGTAAATATTTGAAGAAAATTTTGTATATGTACGAAAATGTTTGTAAGTAATTGTAAACGTTTGAAAACCATAGACCCAATTGTTTTAAAAGTTTGAACCTCTACTTAAGTGAAGGTTTTTCCTTGTACAACTATTATTATTCAAATCTAATCTACCTCATCGATTATGTGAATATGAAACAAAGTAAAGGTAATAATAATATATTAACTGGAATTGTATCCTTTGGTATTTGTCATATGTAAAGTGTAAGTACTGTAGTATTTTTAATAAGTGACTACTATTGTACTAATTGTCTTAGTTGAGTATTAAGGCATAATGTGATGGCTAGATCCCATACTAAACGCTCCCTTATCAAGAGATTTTGGGAACCGAACGCGACCCCTGGAATGATTGCAAGCCGTGAACATCCACATTATTATGATCATGTATACCCAATATAACTATCACGTTTTGTTTAAAACAATGCGTTAGTGATTTATTGGTATAGTTAGATCTTGTAATTGTTCCATGCTATAGCACCTTTTCGTGTATTGTATCTTCCTCCCTGTATTCCTTTATTGTGTATTCTCTTATGTTATCGTGTATTGTATCTCTATAACGTATGTATTGTATTAGTATGTCTTTAATTGTATCTCTTTATATAGTATGTATTGTATTTAGTATAGACTCATGAATAAACTGACTCTTGTGTGATTCCTTGTACTTAGAATAGTAAGTAGTATCTCCTAACTATACCTATTATAGCTACTAGTAATGTACGTGTACAACAAAAGTATGCCTTTGCTACCCAAAGGTACTGAACTAACTGATGGAACTTTTATGTCTATGTATGTATACATGATATATAACTAATATTTAGACGACATTCGGATGAATAACCGATGCCCTAAGGCCACATCCTAACAAGGAAAAGGAAATAAAGCGAGCTAGCCGTCCTAAGTCCTATAAACATTTCTTATATACCTATACATATATAGGCATGCCTTTGACAATATAAAAGTATAAAAGAAGTTTTGTAAAACCTTTGAAAAGTTTAATAACTAAGAAATGATGACTTGATGTCAGTTTGTAAACGATTTGAAAGCAGTTTGTTTGATAAGAATAGTTTTAAGTATAAGGAAACCTTTATTTGAAACACATTTGTAATAAAGTTTGAAAGGAAACATATAGTATGTAAAATAGTCTGATAAAGAGTTTTAAACATTTAAAAACATTTGAGAAAGCCATTTGAAGTAATCTGTTTGGTAAAACAGCTAAAAGTATAGTAAATCCATTTGTATCCTAGTTATTAATCACATGTGATTGATATAATAACTCACATGATTCAACTTGTATCCCCCCCCCCCCTCCGTAAAAGCATTTATAAACATTTAAAAACATTTAAAAGGGTTAATTAAGGGGTATGAACTCACCTGTGGTGAGTGGATCGGATGGAAGTGTCGGACAAGTGCTTAGTGTCAAGTGAAGACTTAAACACACACAATGATCCTGATAACATATAAAGACATATGTATATCTATAATTAGTGATTATAACACTAATTAGGCTAGTATAAACATCCTAATGTGTGGAAAATACTTTAGTCAAAGTGCTAGGTCATTGGGTTGCAACAAAGGAGTGGAAGGCATTGTAAGTGAGTTTATGGTCAATGGACCATACTTAATGGAGTTCACAGCCCATGGGAGTTTAGCCCTAGATGTAAGCTATATAATGGGTCACCATTCATGGCTTAAAAGCAAAGTGTCATAAGTGGTTAAGTGTTCCAAGGCTTAAGCAAGAGGTCAAGTGAGTTTAAGGTCCAAGAATGACCTTTACATGTGTTTACGGCATGGGGACCACTTCCCTATGAGTTTACGGCCGTAAACTCATGGTGTGAAGTACCATTTCGTTTCTTGAAGTCCCTAATTCAATGGGGTATGGTTCTAGACTAAGTTACAAGGCTTGGTAAGGGACTAGGGTGCCATTTGCACCACTTATAGGGGTTTACGGCCCAAGAACATGTCTTGCCTGTAAACTCCTTGATCACATGTTTCTTTATGATTTCTAAGCCCTAAACATGTTAAACCTAGTGTACAATGAGTTAGAACAATAGTACTTACGATCTAGGAGCTTGAATGATCGATTTTGGCCAAGAACACTAGTGTGTGTTCTTGGTGAAACTTGAAGATCTACAAAATGGAATGATTTCACTGATGAAATCATGTAAGATCATTAGATCATGTAAGATATCAACTAATTAGGGCAAGAAGCTTACGAGTTTTGAAGATCGGGATGATACTTGAGAGGATTAGGGAGGAAATCAGCCAAGGAAGTGGAAGAATGAAACAAATGGCCAAAACTTGACCATATAGGGGGAGTTTACGACCCACATGGAGTTTACGGCCGTAAACTCCATTGTGGTGGTCGTGAACTCCTGGTCAAAGTGATTAACACTCGTTCTTTGTGCTATAGCTTCAGCAGATAAACTTCGACACTTATCCCTTAAGTGTACAAGGCTCAAAATGTTCAAACAGACTCCAAAATGTGCTAAATGATAGTAGGAATAAGTTTGACTTTCAATGAAGTGTTTGACTATATAGGATAGAAAATTTTGGGTTGTCACATCCCCTTTCTTTGAATTTTCCATACTAAAACGCTTTAGTACCTTATCCAAGTATATATCCTGACTGAGTCCTATCAGTCTCTTTTCCCTGTTTCTCACTATCCTTATTCCCAGAATATAAGCAGCCTCTCTGAGGTCCTTCATAGCGAAACACTTCCCAAGCTAGGACTTGACCTCCTGCAAGGTTGGGATGTCGTTTCCTATGAGTAGTATGTCATCAACATACAATAAAAGGAAGCTCAGTATACTCTCACTGGCTTTGACATATACACAAGATTTATCTTCGCTTCGCAGAAATCCAAACTCTTTGACTTTCTTGTCAAAACAAAGATTCCATCTGCGAGACGCTTGTTTCAATCCATAAATGGATTTCTCAAGCATTCACACACTATTTGGATGCTTCTCATCGACAAAACCCTATGGCTGATTCATGTAAACATCCTCAACCAACTTTCCATTAAGAAAAGTGATTTTCACGTCCATCTACCATATTTCATAATCATGAAACGCAACTATTGCGAGCATTATCCTGATAGACTTTATCTTTGTAACTGGTGAGAAGGTCTCATCATAGTCAACTCCAAGAGTTTAAGTAAAGCCCTTCGCGACCAATCCTGAATTATAAGTGTGCACATTCCCATCCATGTCCGTCTTCTTCTTGAAGATCCACTTGCACCTGACTCTCTTATGACCCGGTACATTTTCAACCAAATTCCAAACTTGGTTGTCCTACTTGGACTGAATCTCGCTGACTTATCAGTTCCCTTTCTCGGAAAACACCTCTTCTAGCAACGAAGACAACATTGTCACTTGGTCTATCGAGGAGATAGCCAAAATAATTCTGTGGGTAGACGATGAAATAACACTTCTCACTACGACGCTCGAACTTGTCATTAGTCTCTAGTCTTAAGAAAGCCTCGCAACCCCAAACCTTGATATATGCCAACGAGGGAGCTTTCCCTGTCCACATCTCGTGAGGTGTCTTGGCAACCTTCTTGGTGGGAACTAAGTTAAGGATATGGGCGGTAGTCTCTAAGGCATATCCCCAGAAAGCTATGCGTAACGAAGTCCGAATCATCATGGAACGAACCATGTCCAACAAGGTTCGATTACGTCTCTCAGCCACACCATTCAATTGTGGCGTTCTCGGAGGCGTCAATTGCGAAACAATTTTGCATTCCTTTAGATAGTCATGAAACTCAAGACTTAGTTACTCTCCTCCTCGGTCTGACTGAAGCATCTTGATTTTCTTGCCCAGCTGATACTCCACTTCATTCTTGAATTCTTTGAACTTTTCAAAGGTTTCTAACTTATGCTTGATTAAGTAGATATATCCATATATGCTATAATCATCTGTAAAAGTCACGTAGAAGAAGAAAGCATCCCTTGTGGTGGATCTAAAAGGCCCACACAAATCGGTGTGTATGACATCTAATAGACCCTCACCCCTTTTACAAGTGCTAGTAAAGGGTGACTTGGTCATCTTCCCAAGTAAACAAGATTCACACATGTCATCGTCCCTAAGGTCGAATGACTCCAACACTCCATCCTTTTGGAGTTGGGCTATGCGTTTCTTATTGACATGGCCAAGGCGACAATGTCATAAGCATGCTTTGTCTAGACTATTAGACGAATCAATATTCAACACATCATTTCCTAAATTATCAACAACCAACACATATTCATAAATCCCATTAAAAGGTAATGCATTGAAATAAAAGACACCATTCAAATAAACATTAATAGAACCATTATTATTATTATCAAATGAGTATCTGAAACCTTGTCTAAACAATCCATGAAATGAAATGATGTTCCTTGCCATATCTGGCGAATAAGAACAATTATTTAAATCTAATCCTAATCCATTACTCAAAAAAAGTGTAAACTACGACTCTGGTCATAGGCGACGATCTTCTGTTTCCCATAATCAAGTTTATCTTCCCATGTTCCACCTCCCTACTTCTTCTTAGGCCTTGAAAATAAGAACAAATGTGGAAACTAGATCCTGTATCAAGAACCCATGAAGTAGCAAATGATGAATTGTTAGATTTAATAGAATACATAACTGCAAAGGTGGGCTTTATCTTCCCATCTTTTACATCTTGCAGATACTTAGGGCAGCTTTGTTTCCAGTGGCCCTTCTCGTGGCAGTAGTAGCACTCTGCTTCTTTGGGGTCAGAAGAGGGTTTGACTGAACCAGCTTTGGTTCCACTAGAAGAGGAACCATCATTGGGCTTGCCCTTTTGGTGGCTCTTTGTAACAGCCCGGATCTCCAGGTATCTTTAATTTCATATTTTTGGTGTTTTGTGAGAGGACTCGGCGAGTTGGAGGTCGAACTCGCCGAGTCGGGTCGCGGTTTTGGACGAAGGGTCGCATCTGGACTCGGCGAGTCCAAGGGATGGACTCGGCGAGTCCGCGCTGTTTAATGAAACCCTAATTTTCCGGTCCTAAGCCCTATTTAAAGGACCTTATGGCCCTTCATTACGGCCACCTTGAGCGTTGAGTGCACCTAAG
The DNA here is from genome assembly GCF_052625555.1 of Lactuca saligna. Taxonomy (NCBI): domain Eukaryota; kingdom Viridiplantae; phylum Streptophyta; class Magnoliopsida; order Asterales; family Asteraceae; genus Lactuca; species Lactuca saligna. Next base: position 93,823,408 of record NC_136418.1, read on the forward strand.
CAGCTAAGAGTCCTTGTGAGTGAGATAAGAGGCTATTTGCTCACCAATTTGTGTGTTATTGCAAGAAAGAAAGGAGAAGATCAAGCTAGAAGAGTTGGGGAGCTTGGATATGCTTCTATTTCATCAAGGGAAGCTTCTTGAGGTAACTTTCAGAGCTAATCTTCGTGTTTTGGTTGATATGTCAATTCTAGGGTTTCTTCTTGCCTTATTTGACTTGTATTTGAAGTATGAAAGGTCCCATGGAGATATGGAACCTAGATTTGGACCTTAGCTGGTTCAGAAGGCCCCAATGATATGCTTTATGTCCATTCTTTTGAGTTGGAGACTAGGGTTGCCATATTAGAGGTTATTACCCCAAAAAGAGCCTTGTAAGTGTTGCATGGCGGCCAAGACTGAGACTTTACGTGATAAATGAGCTTGGGAAGGCCAGATCTATGTGTGTATGGAACGGATCTGACCGCATAAGCAAGTTTTAGCTGATGCATGGCATGGACTCGCCGAGTCTGAAGAACAGACTCGACGAGTAGCTTGAAGATTGTCCTTAAAACCACCTAGTGAGTAGTCCTGCCGAGTTGTGGGTGACTCAGTGAGTCACAGAGAGTTAGAGAGGTATTGACAGGTGGACCGAGTCGAGTTGGTACTCGCCGAGTTGTCCTTGCGACTCGGCGAGTTGAGTCGCGGTGGCCTCGTGATTCATGACCAGGTGGAACTCATCAAGTCAGGGGAGTACTCGACGTGTCAAAGAGAAAATCCTTACGAGTTGGTGAAAACGCGTAGACTCGCCGAGTCGCTCTAGTGCACTCGCCGAGTCCGATCAAATTGACCAATGACTGTTGACCAAAGTTGACCAGTGTTGACTTGATAGGGATGGTCAACCTTAGTGGTACAATAATTAATTATAGATATATGATGTTATAAGAGGATTATAGCTTGGGGGTTCGAGCACGAGTGATTTCCAGGGTTCACGAGTTATCGAGATATGCGAGGTGAGTCTTCTCACTATACTGTACCCGGAAGGGTTTAACTGTGTGACCGGAAGGTCGAATATGATATGAGATATATGAATTATGTGTGATAAGTTAATCGTTATATGTGCCATGTATGATATGCTTGATATGGGCCGAAGGAATTATGTTATGGGCCGGAAGGCATTGTAAAATGGACCGTAAGGTTGTCGTGGGTAGGACCGGAAGGTTTGCCCAGACGGGACAGAAGTCCCCTGAGACACATGGACCGGAAGGTCAAGGCCTGGAAGGGCGTATGTGCATAGGTTGTATTTTGGGGAACTCACTAAGCATTTATGCTTACAGTTGTTGAGTTATGTGTTTCAGGTACTAGCGAGGACCGTGGGAAGGCGCCGGCGTGATGGTACACACACTCGGGGAAAACTATTTTGTGATCTTTGTTATGTAATCGGTCGTGACAATATTGTTTACATTGGAACTTAAATTATTACTCAATGTTTTGATGTTTGTAAAAATGAAAAAAAAAAAATTGGTTTAAAATTTTCGTCGTTACATGTTGGTATCATAGCCTTGGTTTGAGGGATTCGGGTACACCTTCGGGCTTAACTGAACTCAAACCGGGGATTTGAGAAAACTTTAATTAATAAATCAATAAAATTTGATAAGGGATTTTGAAACAACCAAAGAAGAAGGAGTGTGTACGGTCAGCCAGCGCTCGAATGGTAAAATCCCCAAAATACTCTTACAATATGTGTTATGAGATATGATATGATATGATATGCATGCTAGTAGACTAGGTATTCATATTAGGTCTAGAGTGGCCTGATTTTGTGATGCCTTAGTCTAGGGAAACCTGCTTCGATGAGGTGCTTTGAGAGTTAGAGGGTATCTAGTGCATGGCTAGAATAGAGTACTCAGGATTCGGGGCTTGGGGAGGAGGACTTGAGGTGAATACTGACGCGGTGTAGTTGGTAGTATTGGGCCCGTACTACTAAAGAAACCCAGTCAGTGGGCAACCCAAGTAAGAATCCCTGGGTATCGGAGACTGAGTAGGACTGCGTTATCGAGTGCGATTATGCCCGATAGAGTCTCTGATATTTTTATGTTGTATTTCAGAGACATCATGGTTGGACCACGCCACAGACCTGGTACGAGTAGTGTGAATGACGAGAAGCTTTGTCAGATGATTCATGAGGAGGTAGCTGCAGCGATCCGAGCTGAGATTCCGGAGATGTTTGGGTCTATTAAGACCACGCTGATGGAGACATTTGATGAGCGGTATGCCGCGTTGACTGAGGTCGCAGCCGCTGCAGCTACCACAGTTGTGGCCGCTGCTAGACCACAGGGAGGTGACTCGTTGCTGTTCCGGGAGTTCAGCAACACGAAGCCACCTGAGTTTGACGGGACGCAGGATCTAATCGCTGCGATGAGATGGATTGATGATATCGAGGGGTGCTTCTACACTTGTTCATATCCGGAGCATCTGAGGGTACGGTTCGCCTTGAACCAGCTCCGTTTGGGAGCAAGGGATTGGTGGAAGTTCGTGAAGGCAAACTTCACTTTGGCAGAGGTTTCAGCTGTGACTTGGGAGAGGTTTACTGCTATGTTCAGAGACGAGTACGTTCCCTAGGTGCAGAGGGAACGGTTGGTTCAGGAGTTCTTGACCCTCAAGCAGGGTAATGATTCTATCACAGTGATCATGTGGAAGATTCATGAGAGGGCGATGTTCTGCCCCGAGCAGGTGTCCACGGAGTAGGCTAGGATGAGTCGGTATTTGGGAGTGCTAAGGAGGGATATCCGGGAGTTCGTATCGAACTCGTCATATCAGACTTTTGCTGAGCTTCAGACGAATGCCAGGAAGCGTGAGATCGAGTTGGAGACCCATGCCAGGGAGGAGGCCGAGTCTCAACGGGTGGATCGGCGGCCGGCTCAGTCTCAGCCGGCAGCCAAGTGGACCAAGTCTGCCGATTCGAGATCCGGAGGTCAGAAGGGCCGCACTTGCGGAAAGTGCGGCCAGGGTCACGAGGGGGCATGTCGATCGGGTGCTTGCTACAAGTGTGGAAAGGAGGGGCACATTGCCAGGGATTGCCCCAAGGGATTCATGGTTTGCTTTCATTGCAACCAGACCGGCCATCGGAAGGCCGAGTGCCCCCAGCTTCGCCAGGGATCTACGCTTGCTGCCAGGGTTACCGAGATTCGGCCAGTGAAGGCCGAGGCTCCGAAGGCTCGTGGGAGAGCTTTCCAGTTGACTGCGGAGGAGGTCCGCGCAGCGCCTGATATCATAGCCGGTATGTATTCTTTCATGTATTTACCTTTATACTAAGATATTGTGCTTATATTCTGATATGTGTAGGTACTTTTCTTGTGAATTATGTGCCTGCTTTGGTATTATTTGACTCGGGTGCGAGTCGGTCTTTTGTATCGTTGGCCTTTAGCCAGCACATCGGTATTGATCGGGAGATGATGAGTCGACCCCAACGAGTTTCTATAGCAAATGAGAAAATGGTATACGCCACTGAGGTGATTCGAGGATGCGTGCTCGAGATTTTTGGGGTCGAGTTCCCTATAGACTTGGTTCCTATAGCTATGGGGGATGTATGTGTTATCGTGGTCATGGACTGGTTGAGTAAGTTTAGAGCAGTCATTGACTGCGAGAGACAGCTGGTGACGATTCGAGACCCTAGTGGGGGAGTGCTTATAGTTTATGGCAAAGGGACCCGGTGTGGGTCGGCGTTTTGTTCGGCTGCCAAGGCAAGGCAGAGTTTGTAGCAGGGCTGTAATGGATTCATAGCCTACGTGATGGATACTCGAGTGGCCGCGGGGAGGCCCAATTCGATTGATGACGTTCCAATTGTATGCGAGTTTTCGGATGTGTTCCCCGAAGAGTTACCGGGTGTGCCTTCGGAGAGGCAAATGGAGTTTCGTATCGATTTGGTTCCGGGAGCGGTGCCCATTGCCAAGGTGCCTTATCGTCTCGCTCCACCGGAAATGCAGGAGTTATCCTCACAGCATCAGGAGCTGTTGCGAAAGGGGTTCATTCGACCGAGTAGCTCACCTTGGGGAGCGCCGATTTTGTTCGTCAAGAAAAAGGATGGATCACACCGGATGTGTATCAATTACCGGGAGTTGAACAAGTTGACAGTTAAGAACCGGTGTCCGTTACCTAGGATCGACGATCTGTTCGATCAGTTGCAGGGGGCATCTTGGTTCTCCAAGATAGACTTGAGGTCGGGGTATCATCAGATGAGGGTTCGAGAGGAAGACATCCAGAAGACTGCTTTCAGAACTCGTTATGGACATTATGAGTTTGTGGTGATGCCTTTTGGGCTCACCAATGCCCCGGCTGTGTTCATGGATCTTATGAACCGGCTGTGCCGGCCGATGCTGGATCGATCGGTGATCATATTCATCGATAATATTTTGGTGTATTCGAGGTCCAGGGATCAGCATGAGGAACATTTGAGGGAGATTCTTGGGGTTTTGAGATCGGAGAGACTGTATGCCAAGTTCTCCAAGTGTGATTTCTGGTTAAGAGAGGTCCAGTTCCTCGGACATCTTGTTAACCAGAAAGGGATATTGGTCGACCCGGCCAAGATTGAGGCGGTGTTGAGGTGGGAGGTGCCGAGATCGCCCACCGAGATCAGGAGTTTTCTGGGTTTGGCTGGATATTATCGCAGGTTTATCAAGGACTTCTCCAAGATCGCCGTGCCACTTACTAGGATGACCCGGAAGAGTGTTACGTTTTCATGGGGACCGGAGCAGCAGTCCTCATTCGAGACGCTTCGTTAGAAATTGTGCGAGGCTTTGGTGCTTGCACTCTCGGAAGGGATGGAGGATTTTGTGGGGTATTATGATGCCTCTATATCGGGTTTGGGGGCGGTGCTTATGCAGAGGGGTCATGTGATAGTGTATGCTTCGAGGAAGTTGAAGCCTCACGAGTCGAGATATCCCACCCACGACCTGGAATTAGGGGTTGTGGTGTTTGCCCTCAAGATCTGGCGACACTATTTGTATGGGGTTCGATGTACGATATACACGTACCATAAGATCTTGAAGTACTTGATGGATCCGCCAAATCTGAATATGCGACAGAGGAGGTGGTTGGATGTGGTGAAGGATTACGATTGTGAGATCCTGTACCACCCGGGCAAGGCTAATGTCGTAGCCGACGCGTTGAGCCGTAGGGCGGAAAGCGCCCTAATCCGAGATATTTGTATGAGATTGACGGTATTGACCCCGATTTTGGATATTATTCGAGGATCTCAGGAAGAGGCTGCGAAGCCACAACATCAGAAGAAGGAGCGGGTTGTAGGTCAGGTATCAGGATTTGTCACGGATGGTCGAGGGCTTATGACTTTTCAGGGTCGGATTTGGGTACCGTTTGTGGGCGGTGCGCGTACTATTTTGATGGAGGAAGCACATCAATCGAAATTCTCGATTCATCCCGGTGCTACGAAAATGTATTTGGATCTAAGGAAGGAGTACTGGTGGCCCTGTATGAAAAGGGATGTCGCTTGGTTTGTCGAGAGGTGTTTGACTTATCGGCAGGTCAAGGCCGAGCACCAGCGACTGCACGGTAAGCTGCAACCGCTAAATATTCCCGAATGGAAGTGGGAACAAATAACTCTGGATTTGATTACCAAGTTACCGCGGACTACGAGGGGAGTCGATGCGATTTGGGTGATCATGGATAGATTGACGAAGAGCGCTCATTTTCTAGCCATTAGTGAGAGCTCTTCTGCGGAGAAGTTGGCCGAGTTATATGTGAGGGAGGTAGTATCGCGGCATGGAGTACCGATCTCGATTATTTCAGACAGTGATGTACGTTTCACTTCCAGGTTCTGGAAGAAGTTTCATAAGGAGTTGGGTACTAGGCTGCATTTTAGTACCGCATATCATCCCCAGACAGACGGTCAGAGTGAGCGGACGATTCAGACGCTCGAGGACATGCTCCGGGCATGTGTGTTGGATTTCGGGGGTAGTTGCGATGCATATTTACCCTTGGCAGAGCTTTCCTACAACAACAGCCATCATTCGAGCATTGGTATGCCACCCTATGAGCTGTTGTATGGGCGGAGGTGTCGCACCCCCATCTGTTGGGGTGAGGTAGGGCAGCGGGTTATGGGTAGCATAGATATCGTACTCTAGATGACCGAACAAATTCAGCTAGTCAGGCAGAGGTTGTTGACTGCTCAGAGTCAACAGAAGAGTTATGCAGACAGACGCCGGTCCGAGCTTGAGTTTCAGGTCGGTGATCTTGTGCTCCTGAATGTCTCTCCTTGGAAAGGAGTGATTCGATTCAGGAAGAGGGGCAAGTTGGGGCCCCGATATATTGGTCCTTTCCATGTGATCGCAAGGGTGGGCCGGGTAGCCTACCGTTTAGACTTGCCAGCAGAGTTGGGGCAGATTCACGACACTTTCCATGTGTCGCAGTTGAGGAAGTGTATAGTCGACGAATCGGCAGTGGTTCCATTAGGGGATATTCAGGTAGATGTGAGCCTGAATTATGCTGAGAGACCGGTAGCCATCAGCGATCGGAAGATCAAGGTTTTGAGGAACAAGGAGGTACCCCTAGTGTTGATTCAGTGGAAGCATCGGAAGGGATCAGAATAGTGAGACTTCGAGGGCGAAGTCTTGTTCTAGTGGGGGAGAATCGTAATAGCCCAGATCTCCAGGTATCTTTAATTTCATATTTTTGGTATTTTGTGAGGGGACTCAGCGAGTTGGAGGTCGAACTCGCCGAGTCGGGTTGCGGTTTTGGACGAAGGTTCGCGTCTGGACTCGGCGAGTCCAAGGGATGGAGTCGGCGAGTCCGCGCTGTTTAATGAAACCCTAGTTTTCCGATCCTAAGCCCTATTTAAAGGACCTTATGGCCCTTCATTGTGGCCACCTTGAGCCTTGAGTGCACCTAAGCAGCTGAGAGTCCTTGTGAGTGAGATAAGAGGCTATTTGTTCACCAATTTGTGTGTTATTGCAACAAAGGAAGGAGAAGATCAAGCTAGAAGAGTTGGGGAGCTTGGATTTGCTTCTATTTCATCAAGGGAAGCTTCTTGAGGTAACTTTCAGAGCTATTCTTCATGTTTTGGTTGATATGTCAAATCTAGGGTTTCTTCTTGCCTTATTTGACTTGTATTTGAAGTATGAAAGGTCCCATGGAGATATGGAACCTAGATTTGGACCTTAGCTGGTTCAGAAGGCCCCAAATGATATCCTTTATGTCCATTCTTTTGAGTTGGAGACTAGGGTTGCCATATTAGAGGTTATTACCCCAAAAAGAGGCTTCTAAGTGTTGCATGGCGGCCAAAACTGAGACTTTACATGATAAATGAGCTTGGGAAGGCCAGATCTATGTGTGTATGGAACGGATATGACCATAGAAGCAAGTTTTAGCTAATGCATGGCATGGAATCGCCGAGTCTAAAGAACAGACTTGATGAGTAGCTTGAAAATTGTCCTTAAAACCACCCAGTGAGTAGTCCTGCCGAGTTGTGGGTGACTCAGTGAGTCACAGACAGTTAGAGAGGTATTGACAGGTGGACCGAGTTGAGTTGGGACTCGCCGAGTTGTCCTGGCGACTCGGCGAGTTGAGTCGCGGTGGCCCTGTTGGATAAGGTGTCTAAGTCCATAACTTATTTGGTATATACTTGACCCGACCCGACATGGTCCATTTAGGTTGTATTTCATCCGAACTATTTATGGATAATTTTATGAGAGTTATACACATATGTTTATTAATATATTATAAGTTATAATATATTAATATGAAGTTATGTTATTTAATTAGTTTTAGTTTTAAATTAATTATGAATTAATTTAGAGATTAAAAGGAAGACTAATTAGATTATGGGCTATTGGTTTTATATAGTGTGGGCTAATACTCATTTGTGAATGGGCTAGGCTTATATGGAAGTCCATGGATGATCCATGGAGCTTTCAACCCATGGATCCTTGGAAAGGAAAAGACATGGGTTATTAGGGTTTCACCCTAACCATGCACACTATATAAGCATGCTTATGGAGCATGAAATAAAACTAGTGAACTAGTGTGTGTGCTTGTGTGTGGCCGAAAATACAAGAGTGTGTATACTCTCTCAAAGTTTTCCAAGTGTTTGTGGTGATTTGTGATTCCATTTGAGGCATTCACATTATTGGTGCTTGGCCCTCAAACTCCAAAGAATCAATCCCATCAAAAAGGTATGTAATCTCTTCTAACTTTTTTTTTATGTTTAAAAGTACCCCATGGCATGTTAGATAGGTTATGAACCTTGGAAAAATTATTATTTTGCATGTATTTAGACAAACATAGATCCAAGGTTTATTAGGGTTGCATGCACACTTAGGAAGTATTAGATTGCTCAAAACCCAACAGTGGTATCAGAGCCTAGGCTTGCTTGTTTGATACTTGATGCAAAATAGTGAAAAAATGTTGAAATTGTTGCTGTCTGATGATTGGACTTGCCGAGTCCATTGGGGGACTCGTCGAGTACAAGGCAAAATTCATCCTACTCGCCGAGTTGGTTTGTCCACTTGGTGAGTCGAATGAACATAATGCAAAATTTCGACTTTTGCTACTGGAAATGGACTAGAAACTTTACCCCAAACTGTTTTGATGTTTTAAAACTTATTTTAGTGGGTGTAATGGTTGTTATAATCCATTTACAATGGCTTATATCAAAATTTCATGCTTTGTATGTGTTCATATAATTTTTGAAACTTTGATAATCATGTTCATGTTCTTATGAATTTAGAAAATGATAGGAATTATTTGTTGAATTGTTTAGAATTAATTCTTGATCATTTATGTGTTTTAATGGAGTCCATAATTTGTCCTCAAGTTATGGATTTCCAAAGGTAACTTTTATTTAACACACACTTAAAACAGATAAGTTACATGAAAATGAAGAGTCTTCGTTTTTATGAACCTTTAATTCATAAGTTATGAAATGAAAAGTTTTGCATAGTTTCAAAACTTGCCCTCAAGTTTTGGCATTTGTAAAGCTTCACACACTTTAATAAACATTAATTTCAACCCTTAGATTTTTAATAGTTAAAATTCAACCCTTATACTATTTATAAAATTAATGGTTAATTATTATATATATGTATAAGAATAAGTCGTTTGACCGTTAGTAGGCCTCATTCACCAAGCCGGTCTATAAGGTGGGTATAAGGTTGTTGCCTATAAAATGGCGACTTAATGGGTGTCCATTCTCACCCACCGCTTGCTTGATCGGTGGAGGGTCGTTAGCCGAACGTGTAGAACAATGACTTTAAATCCTCATTAAAAGTATAATGATTATTATAAAGTAACTAAACTCCTTTTAATTCCCAATCTAAGTTACTTTAGGAAAAATGTGAACATGGTGCTAGTCCGTGGAATTCACACTTTGTACCTTACCAAGTCGTTGGTGGAGCGTGTGTGGGTAACCGACACACTAACTTGGACTAGTAAGGATCACGAAGGGTGACTTAATGTTTGTCATAGATCAATGGAGCGTGTGTGGTTAACCGGCACATTGATTAGGTGATAATATTAAGGGTACCAAGTGAGTTAGCATGGTTATTCACACCTTGTTTTGTGATCCTCGGCATCCCAGTCACAAAACATGAAGGGCACAATCGAGATTGAAACATGCCATTGAAAAGTTCAATGAATCTCAAAAGAATCTAGGAATTTCAAATCCAATTAAACCTAATAATTCATTTTGTTTTCATGGTGGAAATTGGTGAATCGTCATTCACCTACCTTTCAAATATATTATTACTTAGATGACGGCATCCCTCTTCTAAGTATAATATATTGTGATTGGGTCCTAGCCTTAATATTACATTTGGGTGTCTTATTAAGGATTCTATATATCTAATCTAAACTTGCTTTCTTCTTTCAGATGTCTTCCAACACTAATGCTTCGGGCTCTAACCCAACTGGTTCTTTCTCTCTCATGAATCTTTGTGGGAGGGTCATCCTTGATGGTTCCAACTTCATGGATTGGATTAGGAACATCAGGATGGTTACTCGTTATGAGGATAAAGAATATGTCCTCGATAAGGAGTTAAAAGAGCTTGATGAGTCTACTACTACTCCTGAGAAGATCACTGAATTCAGGACTCATGAGAGAGATGCTACTAAGGTGGCATGTATCATGATGGCCACGATGACAGCCGAGCTCCAAAGGTCATATGAAGATTTCTACTCTTTTGAGATGCACCAACACCTGATGGAAAGGTTCCATCAGAGTGCTCGTCAGGAGCGGTATGAAATAATCTCTTCCATAATAACTACCCGCATGAAGGAAGGTGAATCCGTCATGGCCCACATGCAAAAGATGCAAAGGTAATGTGGACCGTTTGCTGAAGCTGAATGTAAACATCCCTGAGGAGTTGGCAATTGACATCATTTTGCACTCCTTCCCTTCTTGTTATGACCATTTTCGTATGACATATCATATGAACAAGGAGGAAGTTACCCTTAGCAAGCTTCAAGGACTCTTGAAGACTGTGGAATCCGGTCTTAAGGGTAAGGCGGTTGTTACCTCTATTACTCCTACTCCAACATCTACCCCTGTTTTGGCTACCGGGCAAGGCAAAGGGAAGAAGAGGAAGCACCCTTCGAAGGGTACGAAGGGAAAGTCTCTTGAAGGCACCTCATCGAAGACCAAAAGCGGTTATGTCACTTCTTCTGCCATTCCCAAGGATGCTGAATGCTTTTATTGCCATGAAAAGGCCCACTGGAAGCGAAACTGCCCTAAGTACTTGCAAGATCTAAAGGATGGAAAAGTGAAACCCACCCACACAGGTATTTACACTATATTGTCTAATTATTCATCATATTCTAACACTTGGGTGCTTGATACAGAATGTGGTATTCACATATGTTCTTATTTGCAGGGCCTAAGAAGAAGTGAGGATGTGGAGCACGGGAAGATAAACTTGATCATGGGGAATAGGAAGGCTTCACCTGTTTCCAAGATTGGAGTTTATACTTTGTTGCTTAATAATGGGTTGAAATTAGATTTGAATAAATGTGTGTACTCGTCTGAAATGGCGAGGACTATTATTTCTTTTCATGCATTATACAAACAAGGTTTTACCTTTTCATTTGATAATGAATGTGGTGGTATTGATGCTTTCTTTAATAATGTGTTTTATTTTAAAGCATTACCTTGTGATGGTGTGTATGAAACTATGTCGATTGTAGACAACTGAGGAGATAATGTGTTTTATATTGATTCTTCTACTAGCTTAGATAAAGCATCATTGTGGCATTGTCGTCTTGGACATGTAAACAAGAAATGCATAGGCCAACTCCAAAAGAGTGGAGCCTTGGAGTCGTTCGACCTCAAATCGGATGATAGTTGTGAATCTTGTCTACTTGGAAAGATGACAACATCACCCTTCACGGGAACTTGTGAGAGGGGTGAGGGTTTGTTGGACCTAATACATACTGATGTATGTGGGCCATTCAAAACCGCCACAAGGGATGCTAATAGGTATTATGTGACTTTTATTGATGATTTTAGTAGATATGGGTATGTCTACTTAATCAAACATAAGTCAGAAACCTTTGAAAGGTTTAAGGAATTCAAACAGGAAGTAGAAAATCAATTGGGCAGGAACATTAAGATGCTTTGATCCGATCGAGGTGGTGAGTATCTTAGTACCGAGTTCCTTGACTATCTTAAGGAGTGTGGGATTGTCTCACAATTGACTCCTCCCAGGACACCACAGCTGAATGGTGTAGCTGAGAGGCGTAATCGAACCATGTGGACTGGGAAGGTTCCCAATTTAGATCACATCAAGATTTGGGGTTGCGAGGCTTTCATGAGGCGTGAGACTCAAGATAAACTCGAACCCTGAAGTGAAAGGTGTATTTTCATCGGCTACCCACAGAAATCCTTCGGTTACCTCTTCTACAGACCCAGTGAGAATGTGGTCTTTGTAGCACGAAGAGGGGTCTTTCGTGAGAGAGAATTTATGAGCCAAGGAGACAGTGGGAGGCAAATTGATCTTGAGGAAATTCAAGAAGCAATTGGTGAAGGAACCTCAAACACTAGCAACCAACCTGAGGAGGAAACTCCTGTTGAGCAAATTGACAAGTCTGTACCTCCGAGGCGTTCCAAACGGGTTAGAAACACACCTTCGTTTTATTATGGCTTTCATATTACTACGGAAGGTGATATGTTTATCAGTGATAGTACATTGGTAAATTTGGATGAACCTAGCAGTGTTAAGGAAGCCATGGCAGGCCCAGAGTCTGCCAAATGGAAGGAGGCTATGGACAGCGAGATACAGTCCATGTATGACAATCAAGTTTGGAACTTGGTTGACCATGTACCAGGCCGTAAAAGAGTCGGGTGCAAATGGATCTTCAAGAAGAAGACCGACATGGAAGGAAAAGTGCATACTTATAAGGCTCGACTGGTTGCGAAGGGTTTTACTCAAACTCAAGGTATTGATTATGATGAAACCTTCTCGCCGATAGCAAAGATTAAGTCTATTAGGGTTATATTAGCCATTGCCGCATTTCATGATTATGAAATATGGCAAATGGATGTCAAAACCGCTTTCCTTAATGGAAAGTTGGCTGAGGATGTGTACATGAATCAGCCAGAGGGTTTTATCAATGCAAAGTACCCAAATAGAGTATGCAAGCTTAAGAAGTCCATTTATGGATTAAAACAAGCATCTTGTAGCTGGAATCTTTGTTTTGATGAGAAGGTCAAAGAGTTTGGTTTCTCGAGAAGTGAAGATGAGTCTTGCGTGTATGTCAGAGCTAGTGGGAGTATAGTTAGCTTCTTGGTACTGTATGTAGATGACATACTACTTATAGGAAATGACATCCCAACCTTGCAGGAGGTTAAGTTCTGGCTTGGGAAGTGCTTTGCTATGAAGGACCTAGGGGAGGCTGCCTATATCCAAGGGATAAGGATATTAAGAGAAAGGAGTAGAAGACTGATTGGACTTAGTCAGAGTACCTACTTGGATAAGGTGTTGAAAAGGTTCAACATGGAGAATTCCAAGAAAGGAGATTTACCGATCCAAAGCAATGCCAAACTAAGTAAGACTCAGAGTCCGAGTACAGAGGCAGAGATAGCTGAGATGAGCCAACTACCGTATGCTTCCGATGTTGGCTCGATCATGTATGCTATAACTTGTACCCGCCCTGATGTGGCCTTTGCTTTGAGCATGGTCAGCAGGTATCAGGGGAACCCTATCAAGGCTCATTGGACCGCAGTAAAGAACATTCTCAAGTACCTGCAGAGGACTAAGGATTGGATCCTTACCCTTGGTGGGAGTGATGACTTGAGAGTATTAGGGTATAGTGATGCTAGTTTTCAGACTGATAGGGATAACTTCCGCTCTCAGTCAGGCTGGATCTTTACCTTAAATGGAGGGGCAATCTCTTGGAAGAGTTCCAAGCAGGAGACGGTGGCTGAGTCGACTTGTGAATCAGAGTATATAGCAGCAAGTGAAGCAGCAAAGGAGGCGATATGGCTAAAGAACTTCATCGGAGACCTTGGAGTTGTACCATCTATTAAGGAGCCTATGGAGATTTTCTGTGACAACAATAGTGTGGTTGCCTTAGCCAAGGAACTGAGAGATCATGGCAGATCCCGACATATTGACAGAAAATATCACTTCATAAGACACAAGATTGAAGAAGGACTCCTCGTGACAAAGAGGATATCATCGGATGAGAATCCTGCAGATCGCCTTATGAAGGGACTCACGAGGGTTAAGCATTTTCAGCATGCGAGGCGCATCAGGCTGAGGGACGATATTAGTTTTACAGATTAGATAGTTTTCCTGAAGCTTGTAAAATGTAATTGACGTTTGATGATGAATAAAATTTGTGATTTATTTATGAGTAATGTGTTACTGTCATTGTCAATTATTTACTATTGTTTCAATTTTGCATGTTTTGACTTCCAGAATAATTAATTTATTCAAACCTCCACAATCCATCATATGTCGGAAGTAGGTATGAATCAAGATTGTCATGAATTGGGTTTGTAGATGGCTAAAGGTGTTTAGTCATGGCAATGGTTGTTACAACGTTCATGAGTACTCATAAGTTATGAGTATTGGAATAAACCCACGCTCACTTGTATCACTTCATGGAATTTATCTCGAGTGATCATGAGACGGTAATATCATATAAATCTTCAAACCTAGAGATATGAGTTGTTACCTATGAGTTGGTTGTGCATTGATTGCACGTAAACGCATCAGTAACTTGATGTTATAAAACGTGCCTTTTTGTACAATTTAACAAGTATTAGAAAAAGCATATGAGTCGAAGTTTATCTGTTCCTTCTAGAAATAGAAGCGATATCTGGGCCTATCGATGATTTTGTGTTGACCCATGTACCGGGCCCGGTCAGAACAAAATTGATGTGTTCAGCTGAGTTCTTTGTCAAACAAATCAGAAATCGGGAAACAACTGCCAGACAATAAGCAAGACATAGTTCCATGAGTTTGTCCGGCTGATATCATGAGAACAGAGGATTGTATGATCACTTATCTTAAAATGGCGCTTCATAGTTCAGCGGAGTTTTCGAGAGCTACGATTACTGGTTGGTTCCTGAAGTTATATAGACAAATACAGTTATTAGACTTATCCAAGTGGGAGTCTGTTGGATAAGGTGTCTAAGTCCATAACTTATTTGGTATACACTTGACACGACCCGACATGGTCCATTTGAGTTGCATTTCATCCGAACTATTTATGGATAATTTTATGAGAGTTATACACATATGTTTATTAATATATTATAAGTTATAATATATTAATATGAAGTTATGTTATTTAATTAGTTTTAGTCTTAAATTAATTATGAATTAATTAAGAGATTAAAAGGAAGACTAATTAGATTATGGGCTATTGGTTCTATATAGTGTGGGCTAATACTCATTTGTTAATGGGCTAGGCTTCTACAAAAGTCCATGGATGATCCATGGAGCTTTCAACCCATGGATCCTTAGAAAGGAAAAGACATGGGTTATTAGGGTTTCACCCTAACCATGCACACTATATAAGCATGCTTATGGAGCATGAAATAAAACTAGTGAACTTGTGTGTGTGCTTGTGTGTGGCCGAAAATACAAGAGTGTGTATACTCTCTCAATGTTTTCCAAGTTATTGTGGTGATTTGTGATTCCATTTGAGGCATTCACATTATTGGTGCTTGGTCCTCAAACTCCAAAGAATCAATCTCATCAAAAAGGTATGTAATCTCTTCTAACTTTTTTTTATGTTTAAAAGTACCCCATGGCATGTTAGATAGGTTATGAACCTTGGAAAAATTATTATTTTGCATGTATTTAGACAAACATAGATCCAAGGTTTATTAGGGTTACATGCACACTTAGGAAGTGTTAGATTGCTCAAAACCCAACAGGCCCCGTGATTCATGACCAGGTGGAACTCGTCGAGTCAGGGGAGTACTCGACGTGTCAAAGGGAAAACCCTTGCGAGTTGGTGAAAACGCGTAGACTCGCCGAGTCGCTCTAGTGCACTCGTCGAGTCCGGTCAAATTGACCAATGACTATTGACCAAAGTTGACCAGTGTTGACTTGATAGGGATGGTCAACCTTAGTGGTACAAGTATTAATTATAGGTATATGATGTTATAGGAGGATTATAGCTCGGGGGTTCGAGCACAAGTGATTTCCAGGGTTCACGAGTTATCGAGATATACGAGGTGAGTCTTCTCACTATACTGTACCCGGAAGGGTTTAACTGTGTCACCGGAAGGTCGAATATGATATGAGATATATGCATTATGTGTGATAAGTTAATCGTTATATGTGCCATGTATGATATGCTTGATATGGACCGGAAGGCATTATGTTATGGGCCGGAAGGCGTTGTAAAATGGACCGTAAGCTTGTCCTGGGTAGGACCGGAAGGTTTGCCCAGACGGGACGGAAGCCCCCTGAGACACATGGACCGGAAGGTCAAGGCCTGGAAGGGCGTATGTGCGTAGGTTGTATTTTGGGGAACTCACTAAGCATTTATGCTTACAGTTGTTGTGTTATGTGTTTCAGGTACTAGTGAGGACCGTGGGAAGGCGCCGACGTGATCGTACACACACTCGGGGAAAACTATTTTGTGATCTTTGTTATGTTATCGGTCGTGACAATATTGTTTACATTGGAACTTAAATTATTACTCGATGTTTTGATGTTAGTAAAAATGAAAAAAAAAAAATTGGTTTAAAATTTTCGTCGTTACACTCTTACTTGGAGCCTTCATCTTTTTACCATTTCCTTGACCAATTGCCAACACAGGAGCATCCATAGTAGAGGATGATGCAACAGACTTGTCCTTGAGGTTGCTCTCAGCACTCCTTAGGAGTCCTCGGAGTTTGCTCAAGGTGACCTATTCTTTATTCATATGGTAGGTCATCCTAAATTGCTTGTAGCACGAGGGCATGGAATGGAGAATGATGTCGATAGCCAAATGTGACAACCATCAAAATCCGAGTTAGTTCCATATTTGAATAAACCTAGTTGCACGTATAGGCATGACACATACTAGACTTAGTAACTAGAAGCTAAGTTATAACCTACTAGAAACATGGAAACAATTAGAATCAATGGATAGTGTACTTAGATTTCATATTGATATGTGAATTCTACATCTACTAAGTTGTAGTGACTATCCCTATTTGGGTCACTCTTTGACTTGAACATCATTTCATGAATCATATACAAACATCATGCACTTGACCTAGAAGTAGAAGTTAGTTCAAAGTCTCATAGAAACTTAAGTCAAAGTTGAAGAGTAGGACTAGTATACTTGATTCCTCAATTTCGCTTGAATCTCGGTATCACAACATAGAATGCCAATAAACCGATAAAAATAAATTACAATAATTATTTCTAATTTGAGTAAGAGTTAGAAAACTCTAAAATAGTTTGAAGTCTCAAAATTCAAGTAATTTTGATATCCAAAGATTTACACTCTCAAAAACTCTAAATGCCCTAAAAACTCATATTTACAAACTCTAACCTTAAAAATTCTATAAAAATAATTATAAACCTTGTAATATTATCTTATAATAATTAAAATTAGCATAATATATCCAAGGCAAATAAAATTGAACTCATTAACATTACCCTTAATTTATAAATAAAAAATCAACACTTTTATGCATAAAAAAAACTTGGTTAAGTTGCATCTTTTATAAATATTTGATATTTTTATAAAATATTTAAATTTTATAAAGAAAAATGAAAGAGAGAGGGATATTATACACTCAAAAGTCGCCGCTTCTCTCCAATGCATCATTTCCCCAAGCCATTATTCATTTTTCACTTTCCCATACTTCATCTTCTCTCTCACTTTTCTCTCATCTTCTCTCATTCTCTCTCACACTCTTCATCACCATCACATTTTCTCTCTTCCTCTCTCTATATCCACAAAATTTTTCCAGAAAACAAGTCCAAGAACACACCTCAAACTCAAAATCTTCATCATCTAGTGGTGTTCATCAAGGTAGAACACGATTTGCTTTCATTTTCCTCCATGTTTTCAAGGTTATTCTTGCATTTCCTTCTTCTTCTGCACCTTTCTCTTAGAAAATATGTGTGCATGTTCATTCACTTCAGTTTTGATGATGATGGTGGTAGAATTTCATCCAAAAACAACATGCATGTTGTAAATGGTGAAATCCAAGGACCTAAACCTAAGTCAAGATCATGAAAATGCACTTTTCTACACGTTTTGGTGGAAAATCACATCATGCACTCTATGTTTTTAAAAAAAAAAAATGATTTTTGAACATTTCAAACTCATGAATTATCTTTAAACCAACATGCATGTGATGATCTTCAAGCTTAGATGCTAGATCATCAAAGAATGTTGTTAAAAGCTTTCAAATATGTTCACGAAGGATTTATTTCCAAATAAATATCTAAAACTCCTTTTCTGATGAAATCCGGTTTTTCCCAGATTCCCATCAACAAAATAAGATGCTCTGTAAATTTCCAGAATAGGGCAATAAATCATATAAAATACTTTATGAGGTCTATAAATCATAGGTAAATTCTTGGATGACCCCTATGCTAAATAATGACTTCGCATTAAATTGAATCGATTTTTGTTACTGTTTAACATGTTTTTGAATTTTCTTTTTGTTTGGCACCAATAAATAATAGATCCACTTTAGAGAAGGTGAATGGGGAACCTAACAATTTTCGCAGGTTATAATCTCTATGGAATACTTTGAAACATTGTTTCAGAATTTTTCATAATGTATTCCTATTTTTCTCTGAGTTTTGTATATAATGGCCTAAAAATAGAATTAATTGTTCTGCTCATCCAAGATTCATGAAAGTTTACCAGACCACCTTGTAATAAATGAGGATGCTACATAAAATTTTTGATGATTTTTATTTTCTATATGGTATTTTTCTTCTATTTTCCCAAGATTTAATACACTTAAACCTAATTTTTATTAGAATAAATGCTCAAAAATCATAAAATTGGGTTAAACAGTTTATAAATTCATTTTAATATTTTTCCCAACATAATAATGTTTAATAACAGTGTTACAAAAATTTTGGGCAATTTTAGAAACTATCATCTATTTATTTCAATTTCTATTAGAATAAATGCTCAAAAAAACATAAAATTGGGTTAAACATGTTATAAATTCATTTTAATATTTTTCCCAGCTTAATTATGTGTAATTAAATTACTATAAAATTTTTGGGGTATTTTATAAACTGATTTCTATTTTTCATGAATTCGTATCTATTTAGAGAATTAAATATAAGAAAAATGGTTATGCATATCAATAATCCATGAAAATTTATCTGGAAGTCTCTTAGTGTAGTTAGAAGCAAAATCTGAAGTTTGGTAAATGTTATTAACTGTATAGTATTTTTTTTTATGGTTTTATGTTTATTCAAGAAACTAAAATCGTGAAAAATAGTCCGACAAATCAAAAATTCAAGAAAATTAATCCTGAGGTCTTTGACTTCAATTAAAACTAAAATGCAAACTTTGGGAAATTTTAGAACTAAATTTATTTAGTTTTTGAATATTTAATCGCTAGAACACCTTTTAAAATGATAAATATTAGCATTTCAATAATGGGGAATTTCCACTTAAATTGATATATAACAATTGATTCATTGAAATTAAATTTTCACAGAAAAATGTTTGTAACTTATCAATATTAAATTTTGATACACTATTGGCATAATTCTATTGTAGTAGTAAGTATACTAGTGTTAGATTTCGATTAGAGACTCACTAGCGAATACCATTATTGTAGGAATCGATTGTGGTATGAGTGGAGCGTAGCCAAGGCACCATTTGCATCATCTCAATGCATATTGTGGTGTAGTCCCCTATTTTCAGTTTTTAAATGTTTTGGAGTGGAAAAGCATGTCATAAATTATTTATATTCGTTGTATTTATTTGACTCGTATAAACTTGGTTGCTGTATTTTCCATATTGTGAGTATTCACGCACTCCCCTATTTTCAGTTTTTAAATGTTTTAGGGTGGAAAACCATGTCCTAAACTTTTTTTATGTTTGTTGTATTTATTTTGACTTGTATGAAACTTGGTTGCTATATTTCGTATGTATGTGTATGTTACTTTAATTCATGAGGACTATATCGTGGTTAAGTCCCTGGAATCTCTAGACACAACTCATTGACTCTTTTGAACCTATGTTTATTATGGATAGCACTATCAAGAGGTAGACAACTCCTCACTCGCACAATTCGCTTGAGTGCATTTTACCATTTTGTACACTATGTTTGCGATACACATAGTAGTCAATAGGGCACGATTCGGTGATTAGGCTTGGGATGTGAACTCATGAATGGAAACTTGATACACATACTATTCTTGATGCACATACTATTCTTTATGTACATACGAAACTTGTATTCCCATGTAAACAACGACACTTGTATACTTATTTTACCAATGAAACTTGAATGCTTATTTTAGCAACGAAACTGATTACTCATTATAGCAATAAACTCGTTTATGAATTATAGCAATCAACTTTGTTTCTCATTATATTAATGAACTTTTTTTCTCATTATAGCAATAAACTTTGTATCTCATTATAAGAACGAACTTTTGTTACTAAATACTTAGTTACTTGTTTTAGCAACAAACTTGGTTGCTTCTTATAGTAACAAACTTATTTGCTCCTTGTAGCAATGAAACTTGTTTACTCATTTTAGTATCAAACTTTATTTCCCATGAGGATATGAACGTTGCATCTCTTTTGGGCAACATACTTTATTTCTCATGATGACAAAGAACTTTGTTTTTACAAATTTATTTAATCCTTTTAACAATATACTTTTATTATTGGAAACTTTTATCAAAAGTTTGATTTCGATTCATGAACCAATATTATTTTGTTAAACTTGTGAGTACTCACCAACTATTTTTATAGTTGACGCTTGTTTTACATGCTTTTTCGGGAATCATCGAGTAAGTGGCACTTAGGGACACTTCACTTTTAGGAGCATTCGCATGTATTGTATTTCAATTTACATTGTAATTTCTTTTAAAAGTTGTTCAAATCCATTGTAAATTTGTAATGATTTTAATACTATGGTTGGTGTTGTCTTTAAACTTTTGCTATGAAACCCTTTGTACTTCCACGCCTCGTGTTTTCCGCTTTAGCGGGGTATGACAGAAAATGGTATCACAGCCGAAGGTTATAGAGAATACCGGTTTTCCTTTGGAAAACCACAACTATAGCCAAAAAAAATTCTAAATGTTTTTAAAGTACTGAACATACTATTGGTATAACTAATTCGAGTACGCATTATTGGACTTTAATTAAGTATACCCTGGCCAACTATGCTTTATTAAGGAAAGTTAATATGAGGCTGGAAAAGATTACTCTAGAATTATGTTCAAAACAGTTTTCAACTTTGAAAAACAACTTTTTTCGGTCTGCATACGGGCATTGCATATTATAGGCATCCATCTAGATACACTTAGAAACTAAGTGCACTTTTATAACAATGCTTTATTTAGAAATATTCTTATCCCTAATCAAGTGCTAGGTTGACCACTTAGGTTATATCACTAGCCACTCTAGGAGCAATGAAATTAGTATTGAGAATGAGTATTTCTTGGTAGCTATTGACTTTAGATGTAAGGTTAGTAGCTAGATATACACTAGTAATAATCTTAAGTCGAAGCCTATACCAATTATTCCTCAATACCTCTTCATCGTCTTCGTACTAGAGTTACAACTAGGAAAATGCGTTTCGATATTTGCACGAATGATAATTGGAGCATCGCGTAAGGAGGTAGATGAGTTGCCACTACGTAATCACTTGGATACTAATGGAGGGCATTCCAGATTCGACTCACGAGGAGACACGGAGGTTTAACCCATACGTGAGACCTTACTACTATGCTACGATATAGCTCTAGGTTGTTTCTCACCCTGACCTTAAAACTTAACATAGGATATCCCTTTGACCTCCATAAAAGGTCGGAAATTGCATTGACACTTTAAAACGTCTTTCAAACAAATTTTCTTTATGTTGGGGAAAAAGACATTGGTACTCGCCTTATACTCCCCTTGTACTCGCCTTAGTATTTAGGTACGATCAGCTACACTAACATACTTATTCCTTGCTTCTTAATCTTTCATCGAAAAATTATTTTGCTTCATCGATTTTATTTATCATCAATAAAATATTTTATAACCACTTCATTCAACTTAGTATACATTTCCTAACAATGTAAGCCATATTCTCGCAAAAAAAAAAAAAAAAAAAAAAAAAAAAAAAAAAAAAAAATTCACAACTTGCTTTAACTTAACACTCTTCTTAAAAACTCAATTTAACCAATATTGGTTTTAACCTTGCTATTTCAATTTCATTTCAAACCCATTTCAATAGATAGATGTGTTTTTAAGGGCATATAAACCATTTTAAACATTGCTTACAATCTTGACACGTTTTCGAAAAACTTAGAAACATCTTCTTTTATAAAAGTGTTTAAACCCTATGCTATAAAACTTAAACATATGACATTAAAATTCATAGTATGTGTAAAAGCTTCATCAGATCTTCAAACCACTTTTGTTTTAAGTCTTTTGACTCTTTCTCATTTAGGCATTGTACTTAACTTAAATGTGTTTTCTAGTAATCTAACATGGTATTTTTACAACTTTCCAATCCAAATGTGTTTAAAAGACATCATTGATGCCTACATTTCAAAACAAACTTTATTTGTTTATTTTATTTCATATTAGTTTTATAATTTGTGTTTAAAAAACTTACAACATTGCAAAACTTAGTGTTTAATTTTAAACTTGCAGCGATGTACTTACGACAATGCACAATTATTCATCTAAGTATGTTAAGTCTTTACCTTATCCGTTTTAACCATTGTTGGACTCTAGTCAAAAAGGTCAAAGCTGTTGAAATTTCAATTACAAGTTTTAGTGTTTCTTCTTTTTCGCAAATGGAGTTTAACTCAATAGATAACTCATAAATTTTTAGAAGACACTTTAAAAGTTCCACATGTCTATTTAGTCATCAACATACATCAAATATTGATGTTTGAAATACATCCCAACCTGGTTTTAAATCTACCTATAGGTATTGTTCTTATAATTTTAACAATAACAATCATTGCCACCGCTAAATTCCTTTTTTTTCCTCGAACTTTAATTCTTGCTCTCCTTCTAATTTTAGATCTCGCACGCCATAATATTAACATAATACATTGTCTAACTTTATTCCTGTCTCTTTTGCTTCTCTTGGTATCATGTTCGTACACATAAAGACTAGAAGTCTGCCGTTCCCTTTTGAGCTATTAATACGTGTATAGTTGTGAGGTGTACTTTTGATTTAGTCAACTATGATATATTCAATTACGTCTTTTATCTTATACATTTTATTTTTATTATGAAATCTACTGTAAAAAAAAAAAAAATTCTTATTTACATTTGCTCGTTCGTTTTAAATTCGGAAACTTGACTTAAAGTGCAATTTTCATTGTATTTACCTTACAATTAATACACATGATGAATACCCTTATTCTTATAGTTTTTCTATATCCGGAAAAATATATGTGAATGATATGTTTGCTTATGTTTCTTATTTTCTTTAAATACATCAAAAGTTTTGAATTTTACGATTATCTATTCTCTAAATGATTGTTTTTGTAGAAACACTAAACTATGAATACACTATTTCCAATGATCGACATTTTTACACCTTTCTTAAAATAACATTCTACTTTGTAATTTTCAGTGATTTCCTAAACTCTCAACCTTGTTTCCATAAATGTTCTGACTCATAAGCTTGAATTTGTCCTGACTTAAACAATTAGACAATTTTTTTTCAAAAGAGTAATCAAAATATTTATGTATAAATTCCCTTATTGATGACTTAAACTTGAAACCTTAATTAATATGTATATTATTTTACTACTTCGTTTGATCGCCACACATGTATTTTCATTATTTTGGAATTATTACACATTTTAATAACTGTGAGATTTTTATCACTTCTAAACACTTAAAACGCTATCTACACAATGTGATTTACAATATCATAAACTTTCACCGCCTTCATTAGAACAATGACTCTCTAATTATATATACTCTTCGAATATAGTTATATTATTGTAAGAGTAATCGTAGTAGCAATTATAGCCTTGGAGATCCTCAATCATTTCGTAATTCATTTTGTAGACGACACTTAAAATAACCTATACATTTGATATGTACCAAAACTTCGTTGCTTACCCTTAGTACGTATTTTTAGTAACTTACCTCGACCGCTTCACTTTCATTCGTGCTACCCCTTCTTATTTCAGAATATATCTTTTCCAAATGTAATGGGCAACCCGGAAGTGACCAAATTGTTCCTAATCTCTTCTTTATTAAGCGGCGAATTTACACTTAGTGCTAATTTAGAACGCGACTTTAGGATCAATGCAGATTTAACGCTCAGTGGAATTAGTGCTTAAGTAAAACTTATATCGCTCTCTTAATTCAGATAAAATCTAACTAGATGATCTTTTTCGACTAGGTCGTCGTGTTTGGATCATGATTTCCATGATCATAATTTCTCGCAATCTAAACTGTAGAATTCAAATTAGGGAAACATTAATTTGACTATAGCTAAAGAATTGGGTTCTTCCCTTGAGGAAATAAACCCGAAATAATCAAAGAACACTGAAAGTCACCAACTCTCCAATAATACAATTGTATTCGACTGAGTTCTAACAGAATATGTCACAAATTGAATTTCGGGAAGAAATTGTTTCAACCGGGGGAGACTGTGACAACCGTCAAAATCCGAGTTAGTTCCATATTTGAATAAACTTAGTTGCACGTATAGGCATGACACATACTAGACTTAGTAACTAGAAGCTAAGTTATAACCTACTAGAAACTTGGAAACAATTAGAATCATTGGATAGTGTACTTAGATTTCACATTGATATGTGAATTCTACATCTACAAAGCTGTATTGACTATCCCTATTTGGGTCACTCTTTGACTCGAACACCATTTCATGAATCATATACAAACATCATGCACTTGACCTAGAAGTAGAAGTTAGTTCAAAGTCTCATAGAAACTTAAGTCAAAGTTGAAGAGTAGGAGTACTATACTTGATTCCTCAATTTCGCTTGAATCTCGGAATCACTACATAGAATGCCAATAAACCGATAAAAATAAATTACAAACATAATTTCTAACTTGAATAAGGGTTAGAAAAATCTAAAATAGTTTGAAGTCTCAAAATTCAAGTAATTTTGATATCTAATGATTTACACTCTCAAAAACTCTAAATGCCCTAAAAACTCATATTTGTAAACTTTAACCTTAAAAATTCTATAAAAATAATTATAAACCTTGTAATATTATCTTATAATAATTAAAATTAGTATAATATATTCAAGGCAGATAAAATTGAACTCATTAACATTACCCTTAATTTATAAATAAACAATTAACACTTTTATGCATAAAAAAAAACTTGGTTAAGTTGCATCTTTTATAAATATTTGATATTTTTATAAAATATTAAAATTTTATAAAGAAAAATGAAAGAGAGAGGGATATTATACCCTCAAAAGTCGGCCCCCTCTCTCCAATGCATCATTTCCTCAAGCCATTATTCAGTTTTCACTTTCCCATACTCCATCTTCTCTCTCACTTTTCTCTCATTTTCTCTCATTCTCTCTCACACTCTTCATCACCATCACACTTTCTCTCTTCCTCTCTCTGTATCCACGAAAATATTCCAGAACATAAGTCCAAGAACACACCTCAAACTCAAAATCTTCATCATCTAGTGGTGTTCATCAAGGTAGAACACGATTTCCTTTCATTTTCCTCCATGTTTTCAAGGTTTTTCTTGCATTTCCTTCTTCTTCTACACCTTTCTCTTATAAAATATGTGTGCATGTTCATTCACTTCAGTTTTGATGATGATGGTGGTAGGATTTCACCCAAAAACAACATGCATGTTGTAAATGGTGAAATCCAAGGACCTAAACCTAAGTCAAGATCATGAAAATGCACTTTTCTACAAGTTTTGGTGGAAAATCACCAGATGCACTCTAAGTTTTTTTTTTAAAAAACGATTTTTGAACATTTCATTCTCATGAATGATCTTTAAACCAACATGCATGTAATGATCTTCAAGCTTACATGCTAGATCATCAAATAATGTTGTTAAAAGCTTTCAAATATGTTCACGAAGGATTTATTTCCAAATAAATATCTAAAACTCCTTCTCTGACAAAATTCGATTTTTCTCAGATTCCCATCAACAAAATAAGGTGCTCTATAAATTTCCAGAAAATAATTCATTTTTCTCGAATTATTATAATTATTTCAACAAAATAGGCGAATAAATTATATAAAATACTTTATGAGGTCTATAAATCCTAAGTAAATTCTTGGATGACCCCTATGCTGAATAATGACTTCACATTAAATTGAATCGATTTTTGTTACTGTTTAACATGTTTTTGAATTTTCTTTTTGTTTGATGTCAATAAATCATAAAACCACTTTAGAAAAGGTGAAAGGGCAACCTAACAATTTTTGTAGCGTATAATCTCTGTGGAAGACTTAGAAACATTCCTTCAGAATTTTTCATATTGTATTCCTATTTTTCTCCGAGTTTTGTATTTATAATGGCCTAAAAATAGAATTAATTGTTCTCCTCATCCAAAATTCGTGAAAGTTTACCAAACCACCTTATAATATATGAGCATGCTGCATAAAAATTTTGATGATTTTTCTTTTCTGTATACTATTTTTCTTCTATTTTCCCAAGATTTAATACACTTAAACCTAATTATTATTAGAATAAATGCTCAAAAATCATAAAATTAGGTTAAACAGTTTATAAATTCATTTTAATATTTTTCCGAGCTTAATAATGTTTAATAACAGTGTTACAAAAATTTTGGGCAATTTTAGAAACTATCATCTATTTATTTGAATTTCTATTAGAATAAATACTCAAAAAAACATAAAATTGGGTTAAATAGGTTATAAATTCATTTTAATATTTTTCCCAGGTTGATTATGGGTAATTAAATTACTATAAAAATTTTGGGGTATTTTATAAATTGATTTCTATTTTTCATGAATTTGTATCTATTTAGAGAATTAAAGATAAGAAAAATGGTTATGCATATCTATAATCTAAACTTGCTTTCTTCTTTCAGATGTCTTCCAACACTAATGCTTCGGGCTCTAACCCAATAGGTTCTTTCTCTCTCATGAATCTTTGTGGGAGGGTCATCTTTGATGATTCCAACTTCATGGATTGGATTAGGAACATCAGGATGGTTACTCGTTATGAGGACAAAGAATATGTCCTCGATAAGGAGTTAAAAGAGCTTGATGAGTCTACTACTACTCCTGAGAAGATCGCTGAATTCAGGACTCGTGAGAGAGATGCTACTAAGGTGGCATGTATCATGATGGCCACGATGACAGCCGAGCTCCAAAGGTCATATGAAGATTTCTACTCTTTTGAGATGCACCAAGACCTGATGGAAAGGTACCATCAGAGTACTCGTCAGGAGCGGTATGAAATAATCTCCTCCATAATAACTACCCGCATGAAGGAAGGTGAATCCGTCACAACCCACATGCAAAAGATGCAAAGGTATGTGGACCGTTTGCTGAAGCTGAATGTAAACATCCCTGAGGAGTTGGCAATTGACATCATTTTGCACTCCTTGCCTTCTTGTTATGACCATTTTCGTATGACATATCATATGAACAAGGAGGAATTTACCCTCAGCAAGCTTCAAGGACTCTTGAAGACCGCGGAATCCGGTCTTAAAGGTAAGGCGGTTGTTACCTCTACTACTCCTACTCCAACATCTACCCCTGTTTTGGCTATCGGGGAGGCAAAGGGAAGAAGAGGAAGCACCCTTCGAAGGGTAAGAAGGGAAAGTCTCTTGAAGGCTCCTCATCGAAGACCAAAAGCGGTTCTGTCACTCCTTCTACCATTCCCAAGGATGCTGAATGCTTTTATTGCCATGAAAAGGCCCACTGGAAGCGAAACTACCCTAAGTACTTGCAAGATCTAAAGGATGGGAAAGTGAAACCCACCCACACAGGTATTTACACTATATTGTCTAATTATTCATCATATTCTAACACTTGGGTGCTTGATACAGGATGTGGTATTCACATATGTTGTTATTTGCAGGGCCTAAGAAGAAGTGAGGATGTGGAGCACGGGAAGATAAACTTGATCATGGGGAATAGGAAGGCTTCACCTGTTTCCAAGATTGGAGTTTATACTTTGTTGCTTAATAATGGGTTGAAATTAGATTTGAATAAATGTGTGTACTCATCTGAAATGGCGAGGAATATTATTTCTTTTCATGAATTGTACAAACAAGGTTTTACCTTTTCGTTTGATAATGAATGTTGTGGTATTGATGCTTTCTTTAATAATGTGTTTTATTTTAAAGCATTACCTTGTGATGGTGTGTATGAAACTATGTCGATTGTAGACAACTTAGGAAATAATGTGTTTTATATTGATTCTTCTACTAGCTTAGATAAAGCATCATTGTGGCATTGTCGTCTTGGACATGTAAACAAGAAATGCATAGGCCAACTCCAAAAGAGTGGAGCCTTGGAGTCGTTCGACCTCAAATCGGATGATAGTTGTGAATCTTGTCTACTTGGAAAGATGACAAAAACACCCTTCACGGGAACTTGTGAGAGGGGTGAGGGTTTGTTGGACCTAATACATACTGATGTATGTGGGCCATTCAAAACCGCCACAAGGGATGCTAATAGGTATTATGTGACTTTTATTGATGATTTTAGTAGATATGGGTATGTCTACTTAATCAAACATAAGTCAGAAACCTTTGAAAGGTTTAAGGAATTCAAACAGGAAGTAGAAAATCAATTGGGCAGGAACATTAAGATGCTTCGATCCGATCGAGGTGGTGAGTATCTTAGTACCGAGTTCCTTGACTATCTTAAGGAGTGTGGAATTTGTCTCACAATTGACTCCTCCCAGGACACCACAGCTGAATGGTGTAGCTGAGAGGCGTAATCGAACCTTGTTAGACATGGTTCGATCTATGATGTGTCGAGTTTCGTTACCAATCTCTTTTTGGGGGTATGCCTTAGAGACTCCCGCCCATATCCTTAATCTAGTCCCTACAAAGAAGGTTACCAAAACACCTCATGAGATGTGGACTGGGAAGGTTCCCAATTTAGATCACATCAAGATTTGGGGTTGTGAGGCTTTCATGAGGCGTAAGACTCAAGATAAGCTTGAACCCTGAAGTGAAAGGTGTATTTTCATCGGCTACCCACAAAAATCCTTCGGTTACCTCTTCTACAGACCTAGTGAGAATGTGGTCTTTGTAGCACGAAGAGGGGTCTTTCGTGAGAGAGAATTTATGAGCCAAGGAGACAGTGGGAGGCAAATTGATCTTGAGGAAATTCAAGAAGCAATTGGTGAAGGAACCTCAGACACTAGCAACCAACCTGAGGAGGAAACTCCTGTTGAGCAAGCTGACAAGTCTGTACCTCCGAGGCGTTCCAAACGGGTTAGAAACACACCTTCGTTTTATTATGGCTTTCATATTACTACGGAAGGTGATACGTTTATCAGTGATAGTACATTGGTAAATTTGGATGAACCTAACAGTGTTAAGGAAGCCATGGCAGGCCTAGAGTCTGCCAAATGGAAGGAGGCTATGGACAGCGAGATACAGTCCATGTATGACAATCAAGTTTGGAACTTGGTTGACCATGTACCAGGCCGTAAAATAGTCGGCTGCAAATGGATCTTCAAGAAGAAGACCGACATGGAACGAAAAGTGCATACTTATAAGGCTCGACTGGTTGCGAAGGGTTTTACTGAAACTCAAGGTATTGATTATGATGAAACCTTCTCGCCGATAGCAAAGATTAAGTCTATTAGGGTTATATTAGCCATTGCCGCATTTCATGATTATGAAATATGGCAAATGGATGTCAAAACCGCTTTCCTTAATGGAAAGTTGGCTGAGGATGTGTAAATGAATCAGCCAGAGGGTTTTGTCAATGCAAAGTACCCAAATAGAGTATGCAAGCTTAAGAAGTCCATTTATGGATTAAAACAAGCATCTCGTAGCTGGAATCTTTGTTTTGATGAAAAGGTCAAAGAGTTTGGTTTCTCGAGAAGTGAAGATGAGTCTTGCGTGTATGTCAGAGCTAGTGGGAGTATAGTTAGCTTCTTGGTACCGTATGTAGATGACATACTACTTATAGGAAATGACATCCCAACCTTGCAGGAGGTTATGTCCTGGCTTGGGAAGTGCTTTGCTATGAAGGACCTAGGGGAGGCTGCCTATATCCTAGGGATAAGGATATTAAGAGAAAGGAGTAGAAGACTGATTGGACTTAGTCAGAGTACCTACTTGGATAAGGTGTTGAAAAGGTTCAACATGGAGAATTCCAAGAAAGGAGATTTACCGATCCAAAGCAATGCCAAACTGAGTAAGACTCAGAGTCCGAGTACAGAGGCAGAGATAGCTGAGATGAGCCAACTACCATATGCTTTCGATGTTGGCTCGATCATGTATGCTATGACTTGTACCCGCCCTGATGTGGCCTTTGCTTTGAGCATGGTGAGCAGGTATCAGGGGAACCCTGGCAAGGCTCATTGGACCGTGGTAAAGAACATTCTCAAGTACCTGCGGAGGACTAAGGATTGGATCCTTACCCTTGGTGGGAGTGATGACTTGAGAGTATTAGGGTATAGTGATGCTAGTTTTCAGACTGATAGGGATAACTTCCGCTCTCAGTCAGGCTGGATCTTTACCTTAAATGGAGGGGCAATCTCTTGGAAGAGTTCCAAGCAGGAGACGGTGGCTGATTCGACTTGTGAATCAGAGTATATAGCAGCGAGTGAAGCAGCAAAGGAGGCGATATGGCTAAAGAACTTCATCGGAGACCTTGGAGTTGTACCAGCTATTAAGGAGCCTATGGAGATTTTCTGTGACAACAATAGTGCGGTTGCCTTAGCCAAGGAACTGAGAGATCATGGCAGATCCCGACACATTGACAGAAAATATCACTTCATAAGATACAAGATTAAAGAAGCACTCCTCGTGACAAAGAGGATATCATCGGATGAGAATCCTGCAGATCCCCTTACGAAGGGACTCACGAGGGTTAAGCATTTTCAGCATGCGAGGCGCATCAGGGTGAGGGACGATATTAGTTTTACAAATTAGATAGTTTTCCTGAAGCTTGTAAAATGTAATTGACGTTTGATGATGAATAAAATTTGTGATTTATTTATGAGTAATGTGTTACTGTCATTGTCAATTATTTACTATTGTCTCAATTTTGCATGTTTTGACTTCCAGAATAATTAATTTATTCAAACCTCCACAATCCATCATACGTCGGAAGTAGGTATGAATCAAGATTGTCATGAATTGGGTTTGTAGATGGCTAAAGGTGTTTAGTCATGGCAATGGTTGTTACAACGTTCATGAGTACTCATAAGTTATGAGTATTGGAATAAAGCCACGCTCACTTGTATCACTTCATGGAATTTATCTCGAGTGATCGTGAGACGGTAATATCATATATATCTTCAAACCTAGAGATATGAGTTGTTACCTATGAGTTGGTTGTGCATTGATTGCACGTAAACGCATCAGTAACTTGATGTTATAAAACGTGCCTTTGTGTACAATTTAACAAGTATTAGAACAAGCATATGAGTCGAAGTTTATCTGTTCCTTCTAGAAATAGAAGCGATATCTGGGCCCCTCGATGATTTTGTGTTGACCCATGTACCGGGCCCAGTCAGAACTAAATTGATATGTTCAGTTGAGTTCTTTGTCAAACAAATCGGAAATCGGGAAACAACTGCCAGACAATAAGCAAGACATAGTTCCATGTGTTTGTCCGGCTGATATCATGAGAACAGAGGATTGTATGATCACTTATCTTAAAATGGCGCTTCATAGTTCAGCAGAGTTTTTGAGAGCTACGATTGCTGGTTGGTTCCTGAAGTTATATAGAAAAATACAGTTATTAGACTTATCCAAGTGGGAGTCTGTTGGATAAGGTGTCTAAGTCCATAACTTATTTGGTATATACTTGACCCGACCCGGAATGGTCCATTTGAGTTGCATTTCATCCGAACTATTTATGGATAATTTTATGAGAGTTATACACATATGTTTATTAATATATTATAAGTTATAATATATTAATATGAAGTTATGTTATTTAATTAGTTTTAGTCTTAAATTAATTATGAATTAATTTAGAGATTAAAAGGGAGACTAATTAGATTATGGGCTATTGGTTCTATATAGTGTGGGCTAATACTCATTTGTTAATGGGCTAGGCTTATATGGAAGTCCATGGATGATCCATGGAGCTTTCAACCCATGGATCCTTGGAAAGGAAAAGACATGGGTTATTAGGGTTTCACCCTAACCATGCACACTATATAAGCATGCTTATGGAGCATGAAATAAAACTAGTGAACTAGTGTGTGTGCTTGTGTGTGGCCGAAAATACAAGAGTGTGTATACTCTCTCAATGCTTTCCAAGTTATTGTGGTGATTTGTGATTCCATTTGAGGCATTCACATTATTGGTGCTTGGTCCTCAAACTCCAAAGAATCAATCTCATCAAAAAGGTATGTAATCTCTTCTAACTTTTTTTTATGTTTAAAAGTACCCCATGGCATGTTAGATAGGTTATGAACCTTGGAAAAATTATTATTTTGCATGTATTTAGACAAACATAGATCCAAGGTTTATTAGGGTTGCATGCACACTTAGGAAGTGTTAGATTGCTCAAAACCCAACAGGCCCCGTGATTCATGACCAGGTGGAACTTGTCGAGTCAGGGGAGTACTCGACGTGTCAAAGGGAAAACCCTTGCGAGTTGGTGAAAACGCGTAGACTCGCCGAGTCGCTCTAGTGCACTCGCCGAGTCCGGTCAAATTGACCAATGATTGTTGACCAAAGTTGACCAGTGTTGACTTGATAGGGATGGTCAACCTTAGTGGTACAAGTATTAATTATAGGTATATGATGTTATAGGAGGATTATAGCTCGGGTGTTCGAGCACGAGTGATTTCCAGGGTTCACGAGTTATCGAGATATACGAGGTGAGTCTTCTCACTATACTGTACTCGGAAGGGTTTAACTGTGTCACCGGAAGGTCGAATATGATATGAGATATATGCATCAAGTGTGATAAGTTAATCGTTATATGTGCCATGTATGATATGCTTGATATGGACCGGAAGGCGTTGTAAAATGGACCATAAGGTTGTCGTGGGTAGGACCAGAAGGTTTGCCCAGACGGGACGGAAGTCCCCTGAGACACATAGACTGGAAGGTCAAGGCCTGGAATGGGGTATGCGCGTAGGTTGTATTTTGGGGAACTCACTAAGCATTTATGCTTACAGTTGTTGTGTTATGTGTTTCAGGTACTAGTGAGGACCGTGGGAAGGCGCCGACGTGATCGTACACACACTCGGGGAAAACTATTTTGTGATCTTTGTTATGTTATCGGTCGTGACAATATTGTTTACATTGGAACTTAAATTATTACTCGATGTTTTGATGTTAGTAAAAATGAAAAAAAAATGGTTTAAAATTTTCGTCGTTACACTCTTACTTGGAGCCTTCCTCTTTTTACCATTTCCTTGACCAATTGCCGATACAGGAGCATCCATAGTAGAGGATGATGCAACAGACTTGTCCTTGAGGTTGCTCTCAGCAGTCCTTAGGAGTCCTCGGAGTTTGCTCAAGGTGACCTCTTCTTTATTCATATGGTAGGTCATCCTAAATTGGTTGTAGCACGAGGGCAAAGAATGGAGAATGATGTCGATAGCCAAATGTGACAACCATCAAAATCCGAGTTAGTTCCATATTTGAATAAACCCAGTTGCACGTATAAGCATGACACATACTAGACTTAGTAAGTAGAAGCTAAGTTATAACCTACTAGAAACTTGGAAACAATTAGAATCAATGGATAGTGTACTTAGATTTCACATTGATATGTGAATTCTACATCTACTAAGCTGTAGTGACTATCCCTATTTGGGTCACTCTTTGACTCGAACATCATTTCATGAATAATATACAAACATCATGCACTTGACCTAGAAGTAGAAGTTAGTTCAAAGTCTCATAGAAACTTAAGTCAAACTTGAAGAGTAGGACTACTATACTTGATTCCTCAATTTCGCTTGAATCTCGGAATCACTACATAGAATGCCAATAAACCAATAAAAATAAATTACAAACATTATTTCTAACTTGAATAAGGGTTAGAAAAATCTAAAATAGTTTGAAGTCTCAAAATTCAAGTAATTTTGATATCTAAAGATTTACACTCTCAAAAACTCTAAATGCCCTAAAAACTCATATTTGTAAACTTTAACCTTAAAAATTCTATAAAAATAATTATAAACCTTGTAATATTATCTTATAATAATTAAAATTAGTATAATATATTCAAGGCAAATAAAATTGAACTCATTAACATTACCCTTAATTTATAAATAAACAATTAACACTTTTATGCATAAAAAAAACTTGGTTAAGTTGCATCTTTTATAAATATTTGATATTTTTATAAAATATTAAAATTTTATAAAGAAAAATGAAGAGAGAGGGATATTATACCCTCAAAAGTCGGCCCCCTCTCTCCAATGCATCATTTCCTCAAGCCATTATTCAGTTTTCACTTTCCCATACTCCATCTTCTCTCTCACTTTTCTCTCATTTTCTCTCATTCTCTCTCACACTCTTCATCACCATCACACTTTCTCTCTTCCTCTCTCTGTATCCACGAAAATATTCCAGAACATAAGTCCAAGAACACACCTCAAACTCAAAATCTTCATCATCTAGTGGTGTTCATCAAGGTAGAACACGATTTCCTTTCATTTTCCTCCATGTTTTCAAGGTTTTTCTTGCATTTCCTTCTTCTTCTACACCTTTCTCTTAGAAAATATGTGTGCATGTTCATTCACTTCAGTTTTGATGATGATGGTGGTAGGATTTCACCCAAAAACAACATGCATGTTGTAAATGGTGAAATCCAAGGACCTAAACCTAAGTCTAGATCATGAAAATGCACTTTTCTACAAGTTTTGGTGGAAAATCACCACATGCACTCTATGTTTTTTTTTCTAAAAACGATTTTTAAACATTTCATTCTCATGAATGATCTTTAAACCAACATGCATGTGATGATCTTCAAGCTTAGATGCTAGATCATCAAATAATGTTGTTAAAAGCTTTCAAATATGTTCACGAAGGATTTATTTCCAAATAAATATCTAAAACTCCTTCTCTAACAAAATTCGATTTTTCTCAGATTCCCATCAACAAAATAAGATGCTCTAAATTTCCAGAAAATAATTCATTTTTCTCAAATTATTATAATTATTTCAACAAAATAGGCCAATAAATCATATAAAATACTTTATGAGGTCTATAAATCCTAAGTAAGTTCTTGGATGACCCCTATGCTGAATAATGACTTCACATTAAATTGAATCGATTTTTGTTACTGTTTAACATGTTTTTGAATTTTCTTTTTGTTTGGTGTCAATAAATCATAAAACCACTTTAGAAAATGTGAAAGGGCAACCTAAGAATTTTTGCAACGTATAATCTCTGTGGAAGACTTAGAAACATTGTTTCAGAATTTTTCATATTGTATTCCTATTTTTCTCCGAGTTTTGTATTTATAATGGCCTAAAAATAGAATTAATTGTTCTGCACATCCAAAATTCGTGAAAGTTTACCAAACCACCTTATAATATATGAGCATGCTGCATAAAATTTTTGATGATTTTTCTTTTCTGTATACTATTTTTCTTCTATTTTCCCAAGATTTAATACACTTAAACCTAATTATTATTAGAATAAATGCTCAAAAATCATAAAATTAGGTTAAACAGTTTATAAATTCATTTTAATATTTTTCCGAGCTTAATAATGTTTAATAACAGTGTTACAAAAATTATGGGCAATTTTAGAAACTATTATCTATTTATTTGAATTTCTATTAGAATAAATGCTCAAAAAAACATAAAATTGGGTTAAACAGGTTATAAATTCATTTTAATATTTTTCCCAGCTTGATTACTGGTAATTAAATTACTAAAAAAATTTTGGGGTATTTTATAAACTGATTTCTATTTTTCATGAATTTGTATCTATTTAGAGAATTAAATATAAGAAAAATGGTTATGCATATCTATAATCCGTTAAAATTTATTTGGAAGTCTCTTAATGTAGTTAGAAGCAAAATCTAAAGTTTGGTAAATTTTATTAACTATATAGTATTTTTTATGGTTTTATGTTTATTCAAGAAACTAAAATCGTGAAAAATAGTCCGACAAATCAAAAATTCAAGAAAATTAATCTTGAGGTCTTTGACTTCAATTAAAACTAAAATGCAAACTTTGGGAAATTTTAGAACTAAATTAATTTAGTTTTTGAATATTTAATCATTGGAACACCTTTTAAAATGATAAATATTAGCATTTCAACAATGGGAAATTTCCACTTAAATTGCTATATAACAATTGATTCATTGAAATGAAATTTTCATAGAAAAATGTTCGTAACTTATTAATATTAAATTTTGACACACTATTGGCATAATTCTATTGTAGTAGTAAGTATACTAGTGTTAGATTTCGATTAGAGACTCACTAGCGAATACCATTATTGTAGAAATCGATTGTGGTATGAGTGGAGCGTAGCCAAGGCACCATTTGCATCATCTCAATGCATATTGTGAGTATTCATGTAGTCCCCTATTTTCGGTTTTTAAATGTTTCGGGGTGGAAAACCATGTCATAAACTATTTATATTCGTTGTATTTATTTGACTCGTATAAACTTGGTTGCTGTATTTTGCATATTGTGAGTATTCACGCACTCTCCTATTTTCAGTTTTTAAATGTTTTGGCGTGGAAAACCATGTCTTAAACTATTTTTATGTTTGTTGTATTTATTTTGACTTGTATGAAACTTGGTTGCTATATTTCGTATGTATGTGTATGTTACTTTAATTCATGAGGACTATATCGCGGTTAAGTCCCTGGAATCTCTAGACATAACTCATTGACTCTTTTGAACCTATGGTTATTATAGATAGCGCTATCAAGAGGTAGACAACTCCTTACTCGCACGATTCTCTTGAGTGCATTTTACCATTTTATACACTATGTTTGCGATACACATAGTA
Source organism: Lactuca saligna (assembly GCF_052625555.1). Taxonomy (NCBI): domain Eukaryota; kingdom Viridiplantae; phylum Streptophyta; class Magnoliopsida; order Asterales; family Asteraceae; genus Lactuca; species Lactuca saligna. The sequence continues at coordinate 93,860,154 of NC_136418.1, forward strand.
GTCAATAGGGCATGATTCGGTCATTAGGCTTGGGTTGTGAACTCATGAATGGAAACTTGATGCACATACTATTCTGGATACTATTCTTGATGCACATACTATGTAACAACTCGAAATTTCCGTATCATTTATTGTAACTCTTTCGTAGTACAATTCGCGCAACCAATCGTCATTCCAAATTCAGTTTCCGATCTTCCGTATAATTAGGTCATTAACTTGTACGTAATTAAAATGACTTAATGGGTGTCTTAATACATTTAGAAATCATTTTAACACCCAACTTTAGTGATCGGAATAATTATAGAAACTACCGTATCGGGTTACGGTAACTCAATCGAGTACGACCAAAAGCCTCTTCTAACGCCGGTATCGGGTAGAATTCCATCGTGTCCAAAACTTAAACACTATATAAACGTGTTTAAGCCTTCATTTGAAGCCTTTGGTCAATTTCTCATTTAACACTCACAACTTTTCTCCTCAACCCAAAATCAAGGTCCAAAACAAAGATTTAAGGCTTGAAATCAAAGATGTAACACCCCTAACTTGTTATTCAACCTCTTTAGCCTTGAAATTTGTGTTTAATTTGTGTTTTGGGACCAAGAACATGAGTTTACGGCCAAGGAACTAGCTTGGGCCGTAAACTCCTAACAATGGGGTTTTTAAGCCCTAAAACCCTTCCTTAGCATTGTTGGACATTAGGTATGACTTAATGGCTTAATGGAAAGGACTTATAACATGTAAAACATTGATTTTGAGGGACAAAAGTGAGTTTACGGCCAAGACACATTCTTGGGCCGTAAACTCATATTCAAGGGGTTTTTGAGCCAATTAACCCTTCCAAATCATAGTTGGGACTTAGATATGACTTGTGGAACATTAGTTTTAGCATCTAAACACTTTAAACATGAAATTTGGGGGACAAAAGTGAGTTTACGGCCAAGACATATTCTTGGGTCGTAAACTCCACTTAAAGGGGGATTTAGAGCCTTAAAACATGTCCAAATGCCTTGAAACTCAACCAATGGCTTTGTGGTAAAATCTAGATGCTTCTAAAAATAGTTTAAGGGTTTGAAACATATCAAAAGTATCATTTATAGGAGTTTATGGCCTAGGAGCATACCCTTGGCCGTAAACTCATAAAACTTTGTCAATTGATGCATTAAACCACCCCAAAGGCTTGGATAAATTCCTAGAAATCACATGTGATTGTTCTTAGCATCAAAAAGTAATTTCTTTTGACCATGGGTAGTTTACGGCCGTAAACTCCAAGGTGTTGGCCATAAACTCCCTTCTTTATGGTATATTTACATTTAATTCATTCCAAGGCATTTTAGAAATCCATTCCAACAATCCCCATGTCCATTTAAGCCATTAAACAACCAAAAATCACACGCACATGAGTTTACGTCCGTAAACTCATGTATGTGTGTGTTCAATAGCTTTAAATTCCTTAAAATGTTTACTCTTGGGGAGTAAACTCAAGTCCCAAGTCCCTAGTGCCATTACACGTCCAAAGATGTCACCCGGGTCACTCCGAACACTCATTTTGAAGTGTTTAACTTCATTGGAGTGTAATGTTCTATATGATTAGTGAATGTATCTCTAATTGTATATATATATATGAACATTATATCATTTTACATAGGGACATTGCGAGTAATAAAACCCCGAACCAACATCTAGTATTCAAAACCGACATGTTTACGAGTCCGGTGAGTTCATACCCCTACCCTTTTTCACTGTTTTCACTGTTTTCAGGGGGGGGGGGACACAAGCAAAGTACAAGGGAATTCTTGTACTCAAAACATGTTTTTAAAAATGTGTGTTTCATATTTCATATGCTTTTATAACTGATTACCACAACTGATAACAGATTGAACATGCAGATCACGTAACCTGTATTTGTGAAATAGGTCTTTAAACTGTTATGTTTTACATATATTTCACAAATGGTTTTCCCACACTTTATCAGTAAAAAGTATGACATTAAACATTTGAACATAATACCTATACACTGTTTTGCCCTCGGTAACACTTCACACATACACGAGTGGAGGACTATCATATTATTACTAGTAAATTTGTTAATCCTGTATGATTGGAGACACGTCCTTGGAGAACACTCCACCGAGATACGCGAGTGGAGGACTACATCCATAACCAGAATCTATGGTATTTAGAGAGCGTGACTTGAGTGTATAGATCTATACGGGGCTGACTACCCCACACCTGGCTGCTAGCTACAGCCGAACCGAAATGGTTCAAGGGTGACGAAAGTCATAAGTATGTGGACTACTTATTGCCACATGTGGACTACTTATTGCCACAGGTTTTAGTCTATTGTATGGTTATGGAACTCGCAATTAGGATAACAAAGATTTACTTATAGTAATAATGAACCACTTTATACATCTTTTACACCTTTTACATCTTTAACATCGTTTACATTAGAAACCAACATGTAGGAAAGCATGGGGCTTTCCTGGGTAACACTTACATAGCTAGAAAGAGTAACAAACTGGGTAACATTACATCTTTTACAATTTGTAACATACTATAAGGAAAGTATGGGACTTTCCTGGTAACACATGATAAGTAAACAAAACAGTTTAACAAGTCAGATAACCAACTATACATTTTCACATGAATAAACATGTTTTCAGTGTACAAATTTACTATACTTTACATTTGTGAAACAGTAATCAACTATTAAGAAAATATGGGATTTTCTTGGTACATATTACATTTCAGAAACAGAAAGGAAACTCGAAACACTTTCACAAACAAAAACCGCTTATGAACTCACCAGCTTTATGCTGATTTTCAAACCGCTTGTGTTCTCAGGTCAGCGTTAGAACAGGTACTCGAAGATCCTTTTTTCTTGAAGATGGTGTACATGAAGATCCGTTTCTTTTGTTTATATATACTATGTATCACAACTGTACAAACTTTACTTTTGAAACAACTGTCAAACTTTTATTATGTAATGTAATGGTTGTTTTACTTTACTTACTATGTGCATTGGATTTGATACTCAACGTGGTAGTCCACCCCGGGAATGTTTCCGCCTTCGGTTTTCGGGGTGTGACATACTATTCTTTATGCACATACGAAACTTGTATTCCCATGTTAGCAACGACACTTGTATACTTATTTTACCAATGAAACTTGAATACTTATTTTAGCAACGAAAATCATTACTCATTATAGCAATAAACTCGTTTATCAATTATAGCTATCAACTTTGTTTCTCATTATATCAATGAACTTTGTTTCTCATTATAGAAATAAACTTTGTATCTCATTATAACAACGAACTTTTGTTACTAAATACTTACTTGTTTTAGCAACAAACTTGGTTGCTTCTTATAGTAACAAACTTATTTGCTCCTTGTAGCAATGAAACTTGTTTACTCATTTTAGTATCAAACTTTATTTCCCATGTGGATATAAACGTTGCATCTCTTTTCGGCAACATACTTTATTTTTCATGATGACAAAGAACTTTGTTTTTACAAACTTATTTACTCCTTTTAACAATATACTTTTATTATTGGAAACTTTTATCAAAACTTTGATTTCGATTCAGGAGCCAATATTATTTTGTTAAACTTGTGAGTACTCACCAACTATTTTTATAGTTGACGCTCGTTTTACATGCTTTTTCAGGAATCATCGAGTAAGTGGCACTTAGGGACACTTCACTTTTAGGAGCATTCGCATGTGTTGTATTTCAATTTACATTTTAATTTCTTTTAAAAGTTGTTCAAATCCGTTGTAAATTTGTAATGATTTCAATACTATGGTTGGTGTTGTCTTTAAACTTTTGCTATGAAACCCTTTGTACTGCCACACCTCGTGTTTCTGCTTTAGTGGGGTGTGACACCAAATCTTTCCCAAAGTTAACACTTAACTTGCAATGACGATCAACATACATCTGCATCTTCTACAAATGCGAGGTTAAGGACTCTCCACTCCCCTTCTTAGCGGTGATCATGTTAGTGATGATCTCCTAGCGCTCTTGCCTTGCGCTTTGGTGGTACCTCTCCAAAAAATCTTGAAGCATTTCATATGGATACATGTCCTCATAGGACTTTTGGAGTTCAAGATTCATAGTGGCTAGCATAATGCAATAAACTTTAGTTGCATCACGCTCGTGGGCCTCAAAGACGGCCAATTCTTCGGGAGTAGCGACTTGTGGATTGATCTTTTCAAGCTTCTCGTCGAGGATATATTCTTTGTCCTCATAACAAGAAATAATGCTAATGTATCTCATCCATTCATTGAAATTCGATCCATCAAATGTCACCTTTTGACATAGGCTCATTAGCGAGAATGAACCAGGAGCAGTGTTGTTTGCATTTGCGTTAGACATCTGAAAATAGCAGGGAGTAAAGTTCGATTAGAATTGAATCCCCAATTAAACACCCAAGTGAGAAATTAGGGTTAGGATCCAACAACATTATTTACAACTTAGAAAGGGATGTCGTACTTTAAAAGTAAATAATTTGAAGGTAAGTGAATGACGATTCACTAATTTTCACCACGAAAAACGAAAAGGAGATTAAGTTTTAAACTTATTTGAAAACTCCTAGATTTTTGAGATTCATTGAACTTTTCAATGGCATGTTTAAATCTTGATATGCACATCAAATTTGCAACTAGGATGTCAAGGATCGCAAACAAGTTTTGAATAACCATGCAAATCAACATGGTACACTTAATATCTCTATCACCCAATAAATATGTCGGTTAGCCACACACGCTCCATTGATCTATGACAAACGTTGAGCCACCCTTTGCCATCAATGTCAATCCCAAATTAGTGTATCAGTTAACCACGCACGCTCCACTAATGTTCGACAAGGGTATAAAGTGTAATTCCATGGAATATCATCATTTTCACATTTTACCCTAAAGTAACTAAGATTGGGAATTTGAAAAAAAAATGTTAGTTACTTTGCAATATTCATCATACTTATAATGAGGAATCAAGTGTCATATCCTATCCATTCGGCTAACGACCCTCCACCAATCAAGCAAGCAGCAACCTTATACCCACCTTATAGATCAGCTTCGTGAATGAGGCCTACTAGCGATAAGACTAGCTTATTCTTATATATATATATATATATATATATATATATATATATATATATATATATATATATATATTAATCTTATAATAAATAAAATATAATTTTGATTTTAAACTTGTAAAATCTAAGGGTAGAAATTTAAAACTTTTCAATAATTAAACTTTTAATCAAAGAATTTAAATTTCAAAACTTGAGGGCAAGTTTTGAACTTTTCAAAACACAAGGGATCTAATAAAAAATAATATAAATCAAACAATTAATTTAGTGATTATCTATATTTGACCTAATCCAATTTCTTACACGATAAGTTACCCAATTAATACAAATAATCAATTTTAATCATATAAGGAATTTATTATCTAATCAATTTGTAATTATCTTGTGTTTTGGCAAGGATAATCTTACAATAACAATAAAACTCGACTCTTATCACTTAAAATACATATAAGGCAATTATCCTTCATCAAAACAGCAAGAAAATCCGAAAATCCTTCTGTTTGACGCTCCGACTTGCCGAGTTGGGTTGACTCGCCGAGTCCATGAGGTGACTCGCCGAGTCAGTTCGAACAGAAGGGAAGAAAACATTTTTCATCAGATAATCAATCATAGCATCATATACAATTGAAACCAATCCAGGCTCTAATACCACTGATGGGTTTTAGGAATAAGAACAATCTAATGTGCTCATACAAACCCTAATGCTTGGATCTAGGTTTCTCTATTGTACATGCAATGAATCCAAGACATGCAAACCCTATCTAGCATACATAATTTCGAAATTAGCGAATAACATCAGATCTAGACGTTTACCTCTTCAAATAGTGGTTTGAATCTTCTTCCCTTGAGCTTAAAGTCACAACTGTAACTCCTCTAGTGGATCACAAAAACCACAAGCAAAAAGGTAAGTTTAAGAGAGGAGGGAGGATGCTAATTTTCGGCCCTAGGGTTTCCTTTGGAAGCAAGTGCCCGAAAATTGAAGACTTGGGGTCTTGTTTATAGTGGAAGTTGCTAGGGTTTCAGTCTAAACCCTAATGTATAACTTAGCCACGAAGCATCCCAAGGAACCTTCTGGAATAAGGCCCTTGGACGAAAATATGACGATCTTTCATCATAATTTCGTTCCCCCTAAGTCCATTAGGTTTCCTAGCCCAAAAGTCAACTATCATACATTTGTCTGTGTATGCCCCTTTATTTAATTAATCTCTTTTAGTCACCAAATTAATTCCTAATTAATTTATGACCAATACTAATTAAATAAGCATGATTTCTCCTTTAATATATTATTTTTATAATATCTTAATAAACCATAATATCCTCTCTCTCTCTCTCTCTGTTTCTCTCTCTCTCTCTCTCTCTCTCTCTCTCTCTCTCTTTCCTCAAATTACATTGTCAAGTTGCTTCGGTGAAGTCAACCCAAAAGGACCATGCATAACTGGGTCAAATACATACCAAATATAGTTACAGACTTAGACACTAGTCCAACATCATCCACCTCACCTCCACCAACTCCCACTTGTTCTTTCCTTGGCTTCTCAAACCGTCATTCTAAAAGAAAAACTACAAGGATTTCAATCCCTTACATGGAACCCTCTACTTTGAAGTTTAGCAGGAGATCCTCCTACACTCAAAGGGGGTTACATCAAGATACTTGGGAAAGCAAACGGATAAACCAGTGGGTGACTAAAAGGTAGGATGCAGGAACATTTAAGAATAGACAAGCATTGGGGGTTGCACCCCGACCAGATATAGACATTGATGATTTTTCCTTCCTGTTCATTTAAAACACCCATTTAGACGGATAAGTTTGTCCCATCGGTGACGAGTTGAGCACTATGCAAGGACAAATAGTGCAAATGAAGGGAGAAATGGCTTGAATGGATGAACGAAAATATCAGTACTAGATCTTGCAAGACAATATCCATCAACGAATGGACTACCACCACATCAAATGGATGAATTACAATTCGAGAGTAACTAGTATGGAGACTAAAAACCAAATTTCCCTTTCATAGATAGTTTGAAGTCTAAGGTTCGAAGTTGGGTCATAGGTGCATCCTTTCATAATGCATTTCAAGATAATGTCCAAGGACCCAAAAGGTCCTAGGGACCTAAATTCGTCTAATTGATCACAAGTATTATGTGAGGAGCAATACGATGAGAACTGGTACATTGATAGTGGATGATTGCATCACATGACTGGGCGAAAGGAGAATTTGAGAAAATTTTGAAACATGGACAATGTAGGAGTAGTAAATTTTGGGAATAACAACAAATGTAGAGATAAGGGATATGGCAAAGTGACGAATGGAAAATTCATGGTGAATAGAGTGGCATATGTGTGAAAACCCTATATTTTCCAAAAGCATTGTAACGCTCAAAAGTCAAATACAACTAAATTAACCTTGAAAATAAAGTATTCAAATATCTAAGTTGGGATGCATCAAATACTAGATAACGTGTCAAGGTTTCCGAAAACATAGAGAACGCTCAAAATCGGGTTATATTGAAGAAATTATAACCACTCATATAATTATGACACGCCATTAAAACAATTATTTGACGTAAAAAGTAAAATCTCAATAATGTGCATTTTAGCCTTAAGTATCTAAGCAAAAATCGTAGATCTCGTTAAAAGGTGAGCGTGCAAAAAAAGATAGCCCAAATTGGACCTCGTATGAAGAAGTTACGAATTTTCGAAGTTTCGTAACAATAGTAGAGGGCTAAAAACTCGAATTTAAGATCGAGTGTAAATTAGCTAACGCAATCCAAATGAGAGTTGAAGATCTCCGCAATAGGAACAAATGGATGAGAAGACAAACAAAAACCGACGTCGAATAAAGAACCTATGAGTTTTTTTTTTACGAACTTTAGGAGGCCCGGCCTATTAAAAATATATCATTAAAAATAAAGACAAAACTAGCTGACAGAGTCTAAATGAAAGTTGTAGAGCATAATCTCACCTACGCGTGGATATAAAGAACACGAAAAATGGAGCTCGTACGCGAAAGTTACGGAATTTAGAAGAGGACAGGGCGGATTACGCCCCGCTTTCTCTGGGAGTACGCCCCGCGTACTAGACCCAGAGTCGAGTCCCATCGGCCCGCCCAAGCTATGCCTAGCTAGCCAGGCGTCGTAAGCCATGATGCATTGTTACACCCCACGTAACCGAAGTACGCCCCGCGTACTTCGGAGGTACGCGCCGCGTACGAGGGTTTCCAGCCCTATAAATAGAAGGCTTTAGCTCGAGTTTTTGCACACAAATCACAATCCCTTAGCCATTCTCTCATACTTCTAAGCTCCAGAGACCCTCCCCTCACCTCGGTTTCCGCACTCGAGCCCCCGACGAAAGATTTACATTGCAGAGATCCCCGAAGAGCCCGATGATGCAACTATCCGCGATCGAAGTTCTACTTAACTCTAGTCTCTCTCTTCAAACTTAACGAGTGAGTTCATACCCCTACTTTTCAATTCTTTTTCATGTTTTTAGGGGGGGGGGGAATACAAGTACATTACACGTTAAAGCATCGTTTTATAAACATAAATGAAATTTCTATCTTCGAATATTGATACAAACATATTATGTATACTAGAGCGATTATGTCACTATGTTATTTCTACTAAATGGAACATACTATCTGAAAAACTATAATGGGTATAGTTAACAAGTCAGCCCTACATTTTACATATACATCTTGAAAAACGAAACACTTTTAAGGTCATTTCATTGTAAATCTACTTATACTAGGCAATGTGAGATATTCAAACTTCAACGTATATTTTTGTATGCATTTCAAGTCCTGTATTATATACCATAATCTCTTGGAGGGAGAGTGTGATACTTGTGTATAGATCTATACGAGATTGACAATCCCGCACCTAAACTACTAGCTATAGTTAGACCGACAGGTCTGGGGTGACAAATGTCATAACACTGCAACACCTGAAGAATGTTGTTACAGGCCGTCAGTGTCAATAGTATGGTTATAAAACTCACATAAAAAGTATAAAACAAGATTGATTTTCGAGATTCATATGTGCAGTGTAGTTTTCTACATTATTTTTCATACAAAGTTGTTTTTTTTATCAGTCAAGTATAAAAGATACTAACACATTCCAACTTTGGAAACTTTTTACAAGAAAATGTTGGACTTTCTAAAAACCTCGTTTACCAAATTACTACCAAAAAGGATATACTTTTCAACTTGAAACACTCATGAACTCACCAACTTAATTGTTGACACTTTTCAAAACCACTTGTATTTCTCAGGGAATCAGTGATACAGGTAACTACCAGCTTTTGGGAGAAGGAACACAAAGGATGTTTTTTTTTTATTTATTGAACGTTTATCATCATATTGTAATATTCTTTTGATAACATGTATAATGCAACAATATAAGTTTTCATTTTATATATATGATGGTTGTGTTACTTTCTTTACAATATTCAATTGTTGTGATACTACGTGAAGTCATCCACCCCCAAATGTTTCCGCCATTCTGGTTTGGGGGTGTGACAGATTGGTATCAGAGTGTTGTTTATAGTGAACTAAGTATATCAAACCACATAAGATATACAAACTATAAATACAACGGGAACCAAAAACCCTCTGATAAAAACATTTTCATAGAAATATATTTTCTTTAAATATATACATTTTTACCCGCACGTATCAGCCTCGTATCATGACAAGTTTTTCTAAAAAGTAGTATGGCAAGTTGCGATACCACGATTGAGCCTTGGGGTATGTAATCAAATCAAGAATTAATATAGCCTCATCAACTATATTTATCCTGGATTGACCAATGTACGTCAAGGAATGGTCGTAGTAGTCAACAAGCCAAAAACTTATAAAATCTAGATTCGCTAAATTTAAATACTATAAGTCTATTGTTAAAAATAATTGAACGATAAAATATTGCGCTCAGTAAAGATATAAATAGGCTTAGGAAGTCGTTAAATAGAAATTTCTTTTCTTATAAAAATCTCATACCTCTATCCCAGTACAGACAAATGGCTGGATTTCCTTTACTGGGAGACCCCTACTACCTAAATCAAGGTAACGGCGGCTGGATAGAAGAAGACCCGGAGGAAGACCCAGAGGAGATCGAAGAAGAGGTCGAAGAAGAGTTCGAGGAGGGAGTCGAAGATGAATTCGAAATCGAAGTCGGAGAAGAATACGATGTCGACGAGGAGATCGTGGAAATTTCTAGCGGAACAGACTCCGAACCGGAAGTAATCGACCCTCCCATCCCCCATCCTCCCGTAATCAGTCCATATCAATCGGGACCCATTCCCATCTGGGAAGCCACCTCTACTACTGGAGCCGTCAGAAAGGTGTACGCCCTCCATTCGGCATATGTCGGGATTTTTACAACGTCAGTGGGGGAGGGTCAGCTGATCGAGCACTTCCTGTTGTCGTGAATGCTATAGCTAAACAGAACTACCAGGCAGACAAACAAGCAGCTAGAGTTCGCGAGATCAATGCTGCTACCCAAGGTAATGTTGTTGACATCCGCCGTTTGGAAGGACTACATGAGAATACCCAAATCTACACGGGAACACTTCAGAACCAAATGATAACAGCTCTAGACGAAATAAGAGAGATGAAAGAACAACAAGCAGATTTCGAGAGGCGACTGATGGGAGTCAAACGGTTAGATGCCGAATCCAGCTCCAAACGCCACAAGTAGAGTTTGTTCAAGCTCCAACAATTTTGATATAAACTAGGACCTCGGATAAAGTTTTTCTCTTATTTTCTTTTGTATCTGTAAACGGAGACCTCTAGATAGGTCAAATTTTCCTAAAACTAGAAGAATAATGTAACACACCTTAGGTGTGAAATATATATAAATATGTAGTACTTCTTTATATACCTCTCGAAACCTCTAAAATTAATTAAATTGTTAAACTAAAGTCAAAACAAATTACAAGATACGACTAACCCTCAACTACACGATTGTCAAAACATTAGAAACTTATAGTATTCGTTCTTATTTTCTCTACCAGAACATGCCTCCTCGTAGATCAACACGCAGAAACTCAACTCCAGCACCACCTCCACCACCCCCTCTAACTATGGATGCAGCTATGTTCCAAACTACTGTAACAGCCGCTGTAACCGCGGCGATGGCTCAAATGAGCAACAATGGGTCAGGAGGAGGAATAAATAGCTTTACAAATGGCCCAAGCCAAGGCCGTTCTGGAGTCTGCACTTACAAAGACTTCACCAATGGAAAACCTATTCCCTTTTATGGGACTGGGGGAGTATTGGCTCTATCCCAATGGATAGAGAAAACGTAAGCCGTATTTGAAATTTGCGCATGCCCTGAAGAAAGCAAAGTAAAATTTGCTGCCTGTACATTCTCTGAACGCGCCTTGACATGGTGGAACGGCCACGTCAAGACACTAACCCTGGTGGTGGCGAACTCCATGGGTTGGGAAAACTTGAAGCGAATGCTCCTACGGGAATACTGCCCAAGAGGCGAGATTCAGAAGCTTGAACAAGAATTGTGGAACCTTTCGATGGTAGGCTCGGACATCGCAGGCTACACCAACAGGTTCAGCGATTTGATAACACTTTGTCCTAGGATGTTGATTCTAGAAAGCCAAAAAGTGGAGAGGTACATCTGGGGATTATCACCCCAACTGCGAGGAAGTGTGCTAGCTTCCAAGCCCATGACCTTCGACAATGCCAAGGAACTGGCGCAATCTCTCGTTGATCATGGTGTCTGCCAAGGAGTCACGACTATCGTAGCTGAACCAACCAAAGGGAACAACGACAACAATAACAATGCCAACAACAACAAGAAGAAGAAATTCTGGAACAAGAGAAAGGGGCAAACCTCGCAAGAACCTTCAAAGAAACAAATGGTGGCGGTTCATGCTGCTACTGCTCCCGTCACAACTCCTACAACCCCGAATCCAACAAAACAATATGCAGGGAACTTGCCAAAGTGCAGCAAATGAAACTACCATCACCACGGTAATTGCCGCGAGATGTACTGTAAGAACTGCGACAGGAAAGGGCACACTGCCCGTTTCTGTAAAGCGCCAGTGCGGCCAGTCACTCAAGTTCCTGGTACTAGGGTAAGCCAAGCATGTTATGGATGTGGAGAAACCGGGCATTTCAAGAGGGACTGCCCCAAGACAAGGAATGTTGGTGGTATTGGGAGAGTGCTGGCGATAGGTCAAAATGAAGCAATAACTGATCCAACAGTAGTTACGGGTACGTTTCTCCTCGACAACATTTATGCATGCATACTCTTTAACTGCGGTGCGGAGAGAAGTTTTGTGAGTCATAATTTCAAACATCTACTTAACCAAAGACCCCAACCACTTAATAAAATATTCACTGTAGAAATGGCTAATGGAAAAACAGAAAGCATAAGTGATATGTACTTTGGGTGCACATTAAATTTAAATGAACACTTATTTCAAATCGACCTTATGCCCATTTCGATAAGAAGTTTTGATGTAATCATCGGTATGGACTGGTTGAGTCTTCACCATGCCGACATTCTTTGCCATGAAAAGGCCGTTCGTCTCAATCTGCCCAACGGTGAAAATCTTATCATATATGGAGATAAACCTAGTTCAAATTTGAAAATCATCCTGTAATAAAGCACAAAAATATCTTCACAAGGAATACCATGCCTTTCTAGCCCAGGTAGTAGACCAGAAGCAAGAACCAAAGAACATTAAAGACATTCCGAATGTCTGCAACTTCCCAGACATTTTCCCAGAAGATCTCCCAGGAATCCCGCTGGAACGTCAAGTCGAATTCAGAATTAACTTAATCCCCGGAGCAACCCCAGTAGCAAAGTCACCTTACCGTTTAGCTCCAGCCGAGATGCAGCAACAGTCCAGTCAATTGAACGAGCTGTTGAGTAAGGGATTCATCAGACCAAGCTTCTCACCATGGGGAGCACCAGTCCTATTCGTGAAAAAGAAGGACGGGTCTTTTCACATGTGCATCGATTATCGAGAACTGAACAAACTGACAATCAAGAACCGATATCCCCTTCCACGTATAGAAGATCTGTTCGACCAACTACAAGGAGCGAGCTACTTCTCAAAGATTGACCTAAGATCTGGTTATCACCAACTACTAGTACTGGAAGGAGACATCCCCAAAACAGCTTTCTGAACACGATATGGTCACTACGAGTTTGTAGTAATGCCCTTCGGATTGACAAACGCTCCAGCAGTGTTCACGGATTTGATGAACCGAGTATGTCGTCCCTTCCTGGACAAATTCGTGATCGTGTTCATAGATGATACACTCATCTATTCTAGAAACCAGGAAGAACACAGCCAACATCTAAGCCAGGTTCTGGAAACATTAAGGGCAGAGAAACTTTACGCAAAATTTTCCAAGTGCGAATTTTGGATTCGAGAGGTGGATTTCCTAGGACACGTAGTAAGCAAGGAGGGAATACACGTGGATCCCTCGAAGATCAAGGCAATAGAGAATTGGACGATTCCAAGAACCCCTACAGAGATCCGGCAATTTTTAGGACTCGTCGGGTATTACCGAAGGTTCATACAAAATTTTTCCAAGATTGCCAAGCCACTCACCACACTAACTCAGAAGAATATGACCTTCGACTGGGGAGAAAAACAAGATGCCGCGTTTCAAACGCTAAAACGAGCATTATGTAGTGCGCCCATCCTAACCCTGCCAGAAGGGACGGAGGACTTCGTGGTCTATTGTGATGCATCAAACCAAGGACTCGGGTGTGTCCTGATGCAACGGGGGAAGGTCATCGCCTATGCCTCAAGACAACTAAAGACGCATGAAGTGAACTACACAATGCACGATCTTGAGCTAGGAGCAGTCGTCTTCGCTCTAAAGATATGGAGACACTACCTCTATAGCACGAAATGTACGATCTTCACTGACCATAAAAGCCTTCAACATATCCTCAACCAGAAAGAACTCAACATGAGACAAAGACGGTGGGTAGAACTACTAAGTGATTACGAATGCAAAATTCGATATCACCCCGGAAAGGCTAATGTAGTGGCTGATGCACTCAGTCGGAAGGAATACTCCGGTCGCCGAGTGAAGTCCCTAACTATGACGATCCATTCACACCTGTCCATGCAAATCAAGGAAGCCCAAATAGAAGCCTTGAAATCCGAAAATGTGGCAGGAGAAGCCCTAAGAGGAATGGATAAGAACCTTGAAACCAAGAACGATGGAGTTCGTTATTTCATGGATTGAATATGGACACCAAAGTTTGGTGGATTCAGAGAAATCGTCATTGAAGAAGCCCATAAAACACGATACTCCATACATCCTGGCTCCGACAAGATGTATCTCGACCTCAAGAAGTTGTACTGGTGGCCGAACATGAAAGCCGAAATTGCTACCTACGTGAGTAAATGTCTGACGTGCGCTAACGTCAAAATAGAATACCAAAAGCCTTCGGGTTTATTACAACAACCAGAAATACCCGAATGGAAGTGGGAGCAGATAACTATGGATTTCATAACCAAGTTACCCAAAACGACAAGCGGACTCGACACCATTTGGGTAATTGTCGACAGGTTAACTAAATCAGCACATTTCCTACCGATCAAAGAGACGGATAAATTGGAGAAGTTAACAAGGACATACCTCAGAGAAATTGTACAACTGCATGGTGTGCCCGTATCCATTTTCTCTGACCGAGATAGTAGATTCACCTCAAGGTTCTGGTAGTCGCTACAAAAAGCTTTGGGGACAAGACTAGACATGAGTACCGCTTATCACCCTCAAACCGACGGCCAGAGCGAGAGAACCATACAAACCCTAGAAGACATGCTGAGAGCTTGTGTAATCGATTTTGGCAAAGCATGGGACACACATCTACCCTTGGTCGAGTTCTCGTACAACAATAGCTACCACACCAGTATCAAAGTTGCCCCATTCGAAGCCCTCTATGGCCGCAAGTGTAGGTCACCTTTATGCTGGGCCGAAGTGGGGGACACACAACTAGCAAAAGGACAAGCAACTGACAACACACTTACTGGGCCAGAAATCATACGGGAAACCACAGAGAAGATTGTTCAAATCTGAGAACGTCTAAAAGCATCAAGGGATAGACAAAAGAGTTATGTAGATAAGAGACGAAAACCCTTGGAATTCCAAGTTGGAGACTGTGTCCTACTAAAAGTCTCGCCTTGGAAAGGATTGATACGCTTCGGAAAACGTGGGAAACTGAACCCCAGATACATCGGACCATTCGAGATCCTTGCTAGGATCGGTCCAGTGGCTTACAAACTTAGACTACCTCAGGAACTCCACAACGTACACCCTACCTTTCATGTATCAAACCTAAAGAAGTGCTTATCCGACGAGACCCTTGTCGTCCCTCTAGACGAAATTACAATAAATGAAAACCTCCGTTTTGTAGAGGAACCAGTAGATATTATGGACCGGGAAGTCAAAAGAACTAAACAAATCCGCATATCTATCGTAAAGGTCCGCAGGAACGCCAAGCGAGGACCTAAATACAACTGGGAACGAGAGGATCAAATGAAACAAAAGTACCCGCATCTTTTTCCTAGTCTGTAAACTCTATCTTAGATTAAATTTCGGGACGAAATTCCCTTAACAGGGGGATGATGTGACAACCCTATATTTTCCAAAAGCATTATAACGCTCAAAAGTCAAATACAACTAAATTAACCTTGAAAATAAAGTATTCAAATATCTAAGTTGGGATGCATCAAATACTAGATAACGTGTCAAGGTTTCCGAAAACATAGAGAACGCTCAAAATCGGGTTATATTGAAGAAATTATAACCACTCGTATAATTACGACACGCCATTAAAACAATTATTTGACGTAAAAAGTAAAATCTCAATAATGTGCATTTTAGCCTTAAGTATCTAAACAAAAATCGTAGATCTCATTAAAAGGTGAGCGTGCATAAAAAGATCGCCCAAATTGGACCTCGTATGAAGAAGTTACGAATTTTCGAAGTTTCGTAACAGTAGTTGAGGGCTAAAAACTCGAATTCAAGATCGAGTGTAAATTAGCTAACGCAATCCAAATGAGAGTTGAAGATCTCCGCAATAGGAACAAATGGATGAGAAGACAAACAAAAACCGACGTCGAATAAAGAACCTATGAGTTTTTTTTTACGAACTTTAGGAGGCCCGGCCTATTAAAAATATATGATTAAAAATAAAGACAAAACTAGCCGACAGAGTCTAAATGAAAGTTGTAGAACATAATCTCACCTACGCGTGGATATAAAGAACATGAAAAACGGAGCACGTACGCGAAAGTTACAGAATTTAGAAGAGGACAGGGCGGATTACGCCCCGCGTTCTCTGGGAGTACGCCCCGCATACTAGACCCAGAGTCGAGCCCCATCGGCCCGCCCAAGCTACACCTAGCTAGCCAGGCATCGTAAGCCATGACGCATTGTTACGCCCCGCGTAACCGAACTACGCCCCGCGTACTTCGGAGGTACGCGCCGCGTACGAGGGTTTCCAGCCCTATAAATAGAAGGCTTAAGCTCGAGTTTTTGCACACAAATAACAATCCCTCAGCCATTCTCTCATACTTCTAAGCTCCAGAGACCCTCCCCTCACCTCGGTTTCCGCACTCGAGCCCCCGACGAAAGATTTACGTTGCAGAGATCCCCGAAGAGCCCGACGACGCAACTATCCGCGATCGAAGTTCTACTTAACTCTAATCTCTCTCTTCAAACTTAACGAGTGAGTTTATACCCCTACTTTTCAATTCTTTTTCATGTTTTTAGGGGGGGAAATACAAGTACATTACACGTTAAAGCATCGTTTTATAAACATAAATGAAATTTCTATCTTCGAATATTGATACAAACATCTTATGTATACAAGAGCGATTACGTCACTAAGTTATTTCTACTAAATGGAATATACTATCTGAAAAACTATAATGGGTATAGTTAACAAGTCAGCCCTACATTTTACATATACATCTTGAAAAACGAAACACTTTTAAGGTCATTTCATTGTAAATCTACTTATACTAGGCAATGTGAGATATTCAAACTTGAACGTACATTTTTGTATGCATTTCAAGTCCTGTATTATATATCATAATCTCTTGGAGGGAGAGCGTGATACTTGTGTATAGATCTATACGGGATTGACAATCCCGCACCTAAACTACTAGCTATAGTTAGACCGGCAGGTATGGGGTGACAAATGTCATAACACTGCAACACCTGAAGAATGTTGTTACAGGCCGTCAGTGTCAATAGTATGGTTATAAAACTCACATAAAAATTATAAAACAAGATTGATTTACGAGATTCATATGTGCAGTGCAGTTTTCTACATTATTTTTCATACAAAGTTGTTTTTTTTTTATCATTCAAGTATAAAAGATACTAACACATTCCAACTTTGGAAACTTTTTACAAGAAAATATTGGACTGTCTAAAAACCTCGTTTACCAAATTACTACCAAAAAGGATATACTTTTCAACTTGAAACACTCATGAACTCACCAACTTAATTGTTGACACTTTTCAAAACCACTTGTATTTCTCAGGGAATCAGTGATACAGGTAACTACCAGCTTTTGGGAGAAGGAACACAAAGGATGTTTTTTTATTATTTATTGAACGTTTATCATCATATTGTAATATTCTTTTGATAACATGTATAACGCAACAATATACGTTTTCATTTTATATATATGATGGTTGTGTTTCTTTCTTTACAATATTCAATTGTTGTGATACTACGTGAAGTCATCCACCCCCGAATGTTTCCGCCATTCTGGTTTGGGGGTGTGACAATATGTCGAAGGGTTAAAACTTTATTTGATCAGTGTTTCGCAACTTGTTGTAGGCACTGGCAATCAAATTGTGTTTGATGAAGAAGGCAGTATTATCTCTAACAAGGAAACAGAGGAGATTTTTCTTAAGACGAAAATAAAAAGAGACATGTTCACTCTTAATATAAAACCCATTGTTGGAGATCCCTCTATGTTACTATTGTTGAAAGCTTCCTCTGACCTCAGCTGGTTATGACATTGTCGTCTATCCCATCTAAATTTCAAAAATCTTAATAAATTGGTTTTAAATGATCGTGTTCGAGGCTTACCTATCTTAAAATGTGATAACGATTTGTTGTGTGTTACTTATGAACATGGAAAGCAACATCGACAAACTCATCCAATTGTCATCGATTCCAAAATCATCAAACCTTCGGAGATTCTTCACATTGATTTATGTGGGCCTTCTACCGTTGAGACTCTCGATAAGAAGAAGTACATATTAGTCATTGTTGATGATTTTTCAAGGTTTATTTGGGTTTTCTTTCTTCGACAGAATCCTAAAACTACTCAAGTGATGAGTAACTTCATCAAAAACATCGAGTTGAGTTTGAAGAATAAAGTTCAAAGGATTAAAAGTGATAATGGCTCAGAATTCTAGAATCGAATTCTTGATTCATTCTTGATTTCGTTGGGAATTTTCACATAACTTTTCGTCTCCTTACACACCGCAATAAAATGGTGTTTTTGAAAGGAGGAATCGTTCTCTACGTGAAGCTACACGAACTATGCTTACATATGCAAATTTTCCTCAATTTTTTTAGGCAGAAGCTATTTCGACTACTTGATTCACACAAAATAATTATTTTATTCATCATCATTTCAACATCACACCTTATGAGATAATTAACAAAAGAAAGCATAATATTAAAAAATGTTTTCGTATTTTTGGGTTCAGGAGTTTCATAATGAATCTCAAGGACAATATTTCTAACTTTCAGTCAATAGCTGATGAAGGAATTTTCTTGGGATATTCACACAACTCTGTTACATATAGGGTGATGAAAAAATGGGCGAGAAAGATTAAAGAAACTTTCAATCTTACTTTTGATGACTATTATGTCAAGAGAGTCGAACAATCTTTCATACAAAAGGCTATCATTTCTGAAACAAATGAAGAATATGAAATCATGAATTCTTATGATATTGATTACGATTTCTTTTTGGAATTCCAAATAGAGCGATTGATGCTAAAAATCATACTGATGATAATCATGTTCCTGAAGCATTGAAGCATTATGATGATTCGACAGTTACAAGGGAAGAAGATGACACACATTCTACATCAACTTCAAGAGTGAAGGTCGAACGAGTATCAGTTTCGATTAATGATCAATTGGAAGGGGAGCACTTGCGTTCGATATTACATGATGACATTCAAGATTCGCTTGTTGAACGGGAGCATGTGCGAACTACAACTCAAGTTGAGGGGGAGCATATCTTAGACCATGTTGATATCAAGGGGGAGAATCAGAACTTAAATCCATTGGTTGAGGGGGAGCCAAGTGGATCGAATTGTGATAATATAAATGATCAAACAAATGAGTTTCATGATGTCACTGGCAATATTTCGAATACAGGATAAGATTCAGAAGCAAATGAAATTTTCGAAGATGCACCTTTAGTGTAACATCCATGAAATTTCATAAAATTTAAACTTTTCAAAACAACCATTTTTCTATAGAAGTGTTTACAAAAAAACCATTATTCCCAAAACATTATTTAAAATTCAGAATCTCTTTCAACATAGTTTCCAAAACATTCACATTATCGGAGTTTCCTAGAAATCATAAGTCCAAAATGCGACGATGTGTACGGTCACGCCTTCACCTTGCCACAATCCACTGAAGTACCTAATACCATAAAAATAAACTGTAAGCACGAATCTTAGTGAGTCCCCCAAAGTAGCAACACCCAAACAGATAAAAGATACAAATAACATCATACTATGGGTCCAATCAACCATCGAGTTTCAATAGTCGGATCGTTGGAATGCCAACATACTATGGGTCCAGTCAACCATCGGGTTGGAATACCCCAGGCTATCAACCATCGAGTTGGAATGCCAACATGTAACACTAAATTTTTCAAACAAAATTTTCGATTTTTATAAAAGCATAATTCCATCAATATTCATAGAAACAACCCCTTTTTAATTGTTCAACAATATATTACAAAATCCCAAGATCAAAATGTCAAGCTCCAAACGTGTGTGTACGGATCAAGCCGGCGCCTTCCCACGGTCGTCACTAGTACCTGAAACAAATAACATCAACACTGTAAGCACAAGGCTTAGTGAGTTCCCAAAATACTACATATAACACATATTAGCCACTCGAGGCTATAACTCTGTGGGTCCGTGCACCCAAACTCTGTGAACCCTCAGGTTCTAACTCTGTGAACCTTCCGGTTCTAGCTCTGTAAACATGCACAGCATCAAACACATAAAAGTAATGCAGTACAACACATAACATACATGGCATACAAATACTCTAACACATAACTCTAGTTACCTACTCAAGGTAAAGTATAGTGAGAAGACTCACCTCGTGTGTCTCGGTAAACCGTAACCCTGAAATCACTAAACACTCTATCCGTCGAGCTGAAGTCCCCCCTATAGCACAATATATCTCTAATTAACACTTTCTCAACTAGGGTTGACCATACCATAACAGGACAATCTAGGTCAACGCTGGTCAACGGTCAACTTGACCGGACTCGGCGAGTGCACTATAGCGACTCGGCGAGTCTGAGCGCAATCACCAATTTCCCTGAAACCCTCTCTTGACACGTCGAGCATCCCTTCTCAACTCGACGAGCTCCACCTGGCACGAGTTATGTGGCCACCACGACTCAACTCGCCGAGTCTCAAGAACGACTCGGCGAGTCCGGTTTGACTCGGTCCACCTGTCCATCCTGACTCCCCCCTTGACCCACTGAGTTCACTCATCCCAACTCGGCGAGGCCACTCGCTGAGTGGTCGTGGAACATTCAAGCTACTCGCCGAGTCTGTTCTTCGGACTCGGCGAGTCCGTGCCATGCACTGGCTCAATCTTGCTCTAAAGGCCAGATCCAGTCCACTAATCCATAGATCCAGTCCCCCCATGCTTATTTAGCACGTAAAGTCACAATCTTGATGCATAAATAACCTCTACATGATCACAAATGATGATTTTGACTCTATTACTTCAACACAAGGCCAAGGACTCCATTTTCACCCATAAAGCTTGATGAGTGAGGCCCTCTGGACCTCTATGGATCCAGATCCATGGTCTCAACTCAAAGAGGGAACAAAAGGACACCAAATCACCCCATAAATGATCATATTAAGCCCTAACTTGCATCAAGTTTCATCAACCAGGAAATGGTCCGAAAATAATACCTCTAGAGTGATGATCCAAGCTCCAAATCCACGAAATAGCAACCTCCTTTGCTTCCTCTTGCCTAGAGCCTCCTTCTTCTTGCTAAACAACACTCACAAGGTCAAGATTTGCTCTCAATCCTTCACCAAACGCTCAAGAACTCTAGGGACACACTCTGGGGGGTTGGATGAGCGCAAATGACGGCCATAAGGCCCCTTAAATAGGCCACAAACCCGAGGATTTAGGGTTTCATAACACAGCGCAGACTCGCCGAGTCCATACCCTGGACTCGCCGAGTCCAAGCGCGCACCTTCGCTCAATCCCGCGTCTCTACTCGGCGAGTCTGAGCCCCGACTCACCGAGTCCCTCTTACAAAATAACATAATTAAACTTACATTATACCTGAAAAAATCCGGATGTTACAACTCTCCCCCACTAGAACTGGACTTCGCCCTCGAAGTCCCGCTCTAAAACAGCTCCGGATGCTGCTCCCGCATCATATCCTCCGGCTCCCAGGTCATCTCTGATCCCTTCCGATGTTGCCACTGAACCAATACCAGAGGTACCTCCTTGTTCCTCAAAACCTTGATCTTCCGATCCCTAATAGCCATTGGTCTCTCCGCATAGTTCAGGCTTGCATCAACCTGAATATCCTCAAGTGGAACCACTGCCGACTCATCGGCTATACATTTCCTCAACTGCGATACATGAAAAGTGTTGTGAATCTGTCCCAACTCTGCTGGTAACTCCAGCCGATAGGCTACCCGGCCCACCCTGGCGATCACCCGAAACGGGCCAATAAACCGGGGTCCCAATTTGCCCCTCTTCCTGAACCGGATCACTCCTTTCCAAGGAGAGACCTTCAGGAGAACAAAGTCGCCGACTTGAAATTCCAACTCAGACCGATGCCTATCCGCGTAACTCTTCTGCCGGCTCTGAGCGGTCAATAACCTCTGCCTGACCAGCTGTATCTGCTCTGTCGTCTGATTCACGATCTCTGTACTGCCCATTACCCTTGGCCCAACCTCTCCCCAACATATGGGAGTCCGACACCTCCTACCATATAACAGCTCAAAGGGCGGCATACCAATGCTTGAATGATAGCTGTTATTGTAGGAAAACTCCGCTAGAGGAAAATACGAGTCCCAACTACCCCCAAAATCCAATACACAAGCTCGAAGCATGTCCTCGAGTGTCTGTATCGTCCGTTCACTCTGACCGTCGGTCTGGGGGTGGTATGCGGTACTAAAATGCAACTTAGTACCCAATTCCTCATGAAATTTCTTCCAAAAACGGGAAGTGAAACGCACATCGCGGTCTGAAACAATCGAGATCGGCACCCCATGCCGAGATACAACCTCCCTCACGTAAACCTCCGCCAACTTCTCTGCTGAAGAACTCTCACTGATGGCGAGAAAGTGAGCGCTCTTTGTCAACCTATCCACAATCACCCAAATTGCATCAACTCCTCTGGCAGTCCTCGAATATTTGGTGATAAAGTCCATAGTGATCTGTTCCCACTTCCACTCGGGAACCTCCAATGGCTGCAACTTGCCATGCGGTCTCTGGTGTTCGGCCTTTACCCTTCGACAGGTCAAACACCTCTCGACAAACCATGCTACATCCCTCTTCATACAGGGCCACCAATACGCCTTCCTTAGATCCAAATACATCTTCGTGGCCCCGGGGTGGATCCAAAATTTCAATCTATGAGCCTCCTCCATCAATGTAGCACGGGTACCGCCCACAAATGGTACCCAGATCCTGCCCTGATAAGTCATAAGGCCTCGACTATCTGATACAAACTCAGAAACCATCCCAACAACCCGCTCTCTCCTCTGCATCTCCGGACGCACGGCCTCGGCCTGAGCCCCACGAATGGCATCCAGAACTGGAGTTATCACGGTCAATCTCAAACATACATCTCGCAGGGGAGTGCTCTCCGCCCTGCGGCTCAACGCGTCGGCTACCACATTAGCCTTGCCCGGGTGGTACAAGATCTCACAATCATAGTCCTTGACCACATCTAACCATCTCCTCTGCCGCATATTTAGGTTAGGCTGATCCATCAAGTACTTCAAACTCTTATGGTCCGTGTAAATCGTACAATGAACCCCATACAAGTAGTGCCGCCAAATCTTGAGGGCGAACACTACTGCCCCCAATTCCAAATCATGTGTGGGGTACCTCGTCTCGTGAGGCTTTAACTGCCTCGATGCATAAGCTATCACATGACCCTTCTGCATCAATACCGCTCCCAATCCTAGGATCGATGCATCACAGAATACCACAAAACCTTCCATACCTTCCGGAAGGGCTAATACTGGAGCTTCACACAACCTTTGGCGAAGCGTCTCAAAGGAGGTCTGCTGCTCGGGACCCCATGCAAATGCCACACCCTTCCGGGTCAATCTGGTGAGTGGAACCGCAATCTTGGAGAAATCCTTAATAAATCTCTGATAATACCCTGCCAACCCGAGAAAACTCCGTATCTCAGAAGGTGACCTCGGCACCTCCCACCTCATCACTGCGTCAACCTTGGCCGGATCGACCAATATCCCCTTCTGGTTAACGAGATGTCCCAGAAACTGAACCTCCCGTAACCAGAAATCGCACTTGGAGAACTTTGCGTAAAGCTTCTCCGCTCTCAAAACCCCAAGCACCTCCCTCAGATGCTCCTCGTGCTGCTCACTAGATCTTGAATATACCAGAATATCATCAATGAAAACAATCACCGACCGATCCAACATCGGCCGACATACCCTGTTCATGAGGTCCATGAACACAGCCGGGGCATTAGTGAGCCCGAAAGGCATCACCACAAACTCATAATGCCCATAACGTGTCCTGAATGCTGTCTTCTGGACGTCCTCGTCCCGCACTCTCACCTGATGATAGCCCGACCTCAAATCAATCTTGGAGAACCAAGATGCTCCCTGTAGCTGATCGAATAAATCGTCGATCCTCGGCAGCGGGTAACGGTTCTTGACCGTCAGCTTATTCAATTCCCGGTAATCAATACACATGCGATGCGAGCCATCCTTCTTCTTCACAAACAAGATGGGTGCTCCCCACGGCGAGCTACTCGGCCGAATAAACCCCTTCCCCAGCAACTCCTGAAGTTGCGAGGATAACTCCTGCATCTCTGGAGGCGCAAGGCAATACGGCACCTTAGCAATAGGTGCGGCCCCCGGAACCAAATCGATGCCAAACTCCACTTGCCTCGCGGGAGGCACTCCTGGTAACTCTTCGGGAAATACATCTGGAAACTCCCGCACCACCGGAACTTCCTCCACAGAGCTCGGTCTCTCGGAGATCACTCGCGTATCCATCACATACGCTACATAACCCTTACAGCCCTGCTGTAAACACTGCCTCGCCCTAGCAGCCGAACAAAAGGCTGATCCAGAACGTGTACCCTCGCCGTACACTGAAAGAACTCCCCCACTAGGATCTCGTATAGTCACCAGATGTCGCTCGCAATCGATAACCGCACCGAATCGGCTCAACCAATCCATGCCCACTATAACACAAACATCACCCATCGCAATCGGAATCAGGTCGATCGGAAACTCGACCCCGAATATCTCCAATACACATCCCCGGAAGACCTCTGTAGCACAAATCACCCTGTCGGCGGCTATGGAAACCCGCAGAGGCCGACTCAATACTCCACGACTAACACTGATACGCTGACTAAATGCCAAGGATACAAAAGATCGACTCGCACCCGAGTCAAATAACACTAAAGCAGGTACAGAATTCACAAGGAAGGTACCTAAGCATAGCATGATATAAGCATAATATCTCAACACCATAAACAATAATGAAAAGGAAACATACCAGCCACAATGTCGGGCGCGGCGCGGACCTCTTCCGCAGTCAGCTGGAAGGCTCTCCCCCGAGCCCTCGGTGCCTCGGCCTTCACGGGCCGACTCTCTGCAGCAGTAGCTCTGATGGCGGCGAGAGCAGACCCCTGAGATGCTCCGCGCAGCAGCGGACACTCCGCCTTCCGGTGTCCAGTCTGGTTGCAGTGGAAGCACACTGCAAATCCCTTGGGGCAGTCCTTAGCCATGTGCCCCTCCTTGCCACATTTGTAGCAAGACCCTGCCCGACAGGCGCCATCGTGACCCTTGCCGCACTTCCCACAAGTGCGGCCCTTCTGGCTCCCGGGTCTGGGATCAGCGGGCTTGGCCCGCTTGGCTGCCGGCTGGGACTGTGCCGGTCGCTGATCCCTCCCCATAGACTCCGCCTCCTCCCTGGCCTGAGTCTCAAGCTCAATCTCCCTCTTCCGAGCATTTGCCTGAAGCTCGGCAAATGTCCGGTACGAGGAGTTCGCAGAGAACTCCCGAATATCTCGCCTCAAAATGCTAAGATAACGGCTCATACGTGCCTGCTCGGTGGACACGTGCTCAGGGCAAAACATCGCCCTCTCCTGGAACATCCTCGTAATCGCTGTAACCGACTCGGTACCCTGCTTGAGGGTCAGAAACTCCTGCGCCAGACGTTCCCTCTCCACCTGAGGAACATACTCATCTCGGAACATGGAAGTGAACCTCTCCTAGGTCACTGCCGAAAGCTCAGTCGGTGTGAAATGCACAGTCACAAACTTCCACCAGTCCTTCGCTCCCAAGCGAAGCTGGTTCAATGCGAACCGAACCTTCAAATGCTCAGGGGACGAGCAAGTGAAGAAGCATCCCTCCATATCCGATATCCACCTCATAGCTGCCACCGGGTCCTGCGTACCATCAAACTCTGGTGGCTTGGTGTTGCTGAACTCCCTGAACAACATCGCATCACCTCCCTGGGGTCTCGCCGCAGCAATCGCTGCGGTAGCTGCTGCAACCGCAGCCTCAGAAAGAGCGGCATAGCGCTCGTCAAATGTCTCAATCAAAGCGGTCTTAATAGACCCGAACATCTCTGGTATCTCGGCTCTGATGATCGCAGCCACCTCCTCATGAATGATCTGCCGAATGTCCTCATCACTAGATCCGGCATCCTCCAGCATGTGTCGTGTCCTCACCATGATCAACCTCTAAAATACAACATGCGATAATTAGAATTCACTCGAATACTCTTACATTCAACAATCCACCCCTCCTTGATTCTTGGCATCCCCAGATTCTTATTTGAACTGTGTACCGCTCCGGTGCTTTTAGTAGTACGGGCCCAATACTACTATCCACACCGTCTCAGTACACACTCCAAATCGTCCTCTTCAGATCCCAGTCCCCAAGTACTCTATTATACTTAAATCTCTCTGAACAGATCTCACAAAAACCCTAGCTGCTACCTAATTACTCTCAGCGTCTCATAGCAGCTCACCATTCCCTAAGCTAAGGCATCACAAAACAGGCCGCTCTAGCCCTATCAGCAATACCTAGCCTATTCTAGCATGCACACACATCACAATAATAGTTATTACATAACAAAAGATATTTTGGGAATTCACCGTTCGGGCGCTGACTGATCGTACACACGTTTCTTCCTGGAAAACCCTTTACTCTTAGAAAATTTTGGTTTTTATTTTGAAAATATCTCTTCATTTCCTCAGTTTGAGTTCAAATACCCCCGAAGGTGTACCCGAATCCCTCAAACCAAGGCTCTGATACCAATTTGTAACACTAAATTTTTCAAACAAAATTTTCGATTTTTATAAAAGCATAATTCCATCAATATTCATAGAAACAACCCCTTTTTAATTGTTCAACAATATATTACAAAATCTCAAGATCAAAATGTCAAGCTCCAAACGTGTGTGTACGGATCAAGCCGGCGCCTTCCCACGGTCGTCACTAGTACCTGAAACAAATAACATCAACACTGTAAGCACAAGGCTTAGTGAGTTCCCAAAATACTACATATAACACATATTAGCCACTCGAGGCTATAACTCTGTGGGTCCGTGCACCCAAACTCTGTGAACCCTCAGGTTCTAACTCTGTGAACCTTCCGGTTCTAGCTCTGTAAACATGCACAGCATCAAACACATAAAAGTAATGCAGTACAACACATAACATACATGGCATACAAATAATCTAACACATAACTCTAGTTACCTACTCAAGGTAAAGTATAGTGAGAAGACTCACCTCGTGTGTCTCGGTAAACCGTAACCCTGAAATCACTAAACACTCGATCCGCCGAGCTGAAGTCCCCCCTATAGCACAATATATCTCTAATTAACACTTTCTCAACTAGGGTTGACCATACCATAACAGGACAATCTAGGTCAACGCTGGTCAACGGTCAACTTGACCGGACTCGGCGAGTGCACTATAGCGACTCGGCGAGTCTGAGCGCAATCACCAATTTCCCTGAAACCCTCTCTTGACACGTCGAGCATCCCTTCTCAACTCGACGAGCTCCACCTGGCACGAGTTATGTGGCCACCACGACTCAACTCGCCGAGTCTCAAGAACGACTCGGCGAGTCCGGTTTGACTCGGTCCACCTGTCCATCCTGACTCCCCCCTTGACCCACTGAGTTCACTCATCCCAACTCGGCGAGGCCACTCACTGAGTGGTCGTGCAACATTCAAGCTACTCGCCGAGTCTGTTCTTCGGACTCGGCGAGTCCGTGCCATGCACTGACTCAATCTTGCTCTAAAGGCCAGATCCAGTCCACTAATCCATAGATCCAGTCCCCCCATGCTTATTTAGCACGTAAAGTCACAATCTTGATGCATAAATAACCTCTACATGATCACAAATGATGATTTTGACTCTATTACTTCAACACAAGGCCAAGGACTCCATTTTCACCCATAAAGCTTGATGAGTGAGGCCCTCTGGACCTCTATGGATCCAGATCCATGGTCTCAACTCAAATAGGGAACAAAAGGACACCAAATCACCCCATAAATGATCATATTAAGCCCTAACTTGCATCAAGTTTCATCAACCAGGAAATGGTCCGAAAATAATACATCTAGAGTGATGATCCAAGCTCCAAATCCACGAAATAGCAACCTCCTTTGCTTCCTCTTGCCTAGAGCCTCCTTCTTCTTGCTAAACAACACTCACAAGGTCAAGATTTGCTCTCAATCCTTCACCAAACGCTCAAGAACTCTAGGGACACACTCTGGGGGGTTGGATGAGCGCAAATGACGGCCATAAGGCCCCTTAAATAGGCCACAAACCCGGGGATTTAGGGTTTCATAACACAGCACAGACTCGCCGAGTCCAAGCGCGCACCTTCGCTCAATCCCGTGTCTCTACTCGGCGAGTCTGAGCCCCGACTCGCCGAGTCCCTCTTACAAAATAACATAATTAAACTTACATTATACCTGGAAAAATCCGGATGTTACACAACATACTATGGATCCAATCAACTGTTTGGTTGGAATACACTAGGCCCTTGACCATTGGGTTGGAATGCCAACATACATTAGGTCCAATCATCCTTAGGATGGAATTCCCTCGAGCCCATTCAACGATCGGGTTCGAATGCCCTAGTCTATTGGCTTACACACAAAGCAGTGAAGCCTCAGCCATCAACCAATCATGCACATATATAACAGATAATCATATGACAATCTACAGTCAGACAAGCAAAACTACAAATCACTAAGTATAGCAACATCCTATCTACCAAGATAGCGATCTAACATATCATAACACTATAGCAACATCTGATGGGTTTTATACATAGCAAACAATCCAATGTGTGCATGCAACCCTAATTATTGGATCTATGTTTTCTCTATTATACATACAAGCATTAAACACAAATCTAGAAACCCTAAGAGGCATATAAGAAATTCGAAATTAACATAAAATAGGGTTTAGATACATACCTTGATTCTTATATAGCAATAACAATGAATCCTTGCAGATCTTGAACTCTTGAGAGCAAGTGCCTCAAATATGAAACCTCTAATGGCTTACTAACACTATATGCAAGAGAATGAGAGGAGACAGAGAGAGAGAGAGAGAAAGACAGAGAGAGAGAGAGAGAGGATGAGGATATATCACCAGAATTCGGCCCTACTAAGTTTTGGAAGCATGTGGCCAACATTATGAGGGTCGAGGCTCCTTTTATAGTTGAGGTTGCTTAGTCCCAAAGCTATGGTTTGCTAGAGGAAACCCTAATTTCCAGCTTAAGTACTAACCATCCCATGGACTCCTTATCTAAGATCCTTGGACAAAAAACTTATAACGCCTCCCTATATTTTTCGCCCACTCCTTCTAAGGCGTCCAATAGCCCAATTTCACAATTATCAATAAATTGTTAAACAGCCCATGTAGTTTTAATTAAATCCCTTAATCCCAAAATTAATTCCAAATTAATTTCTGATTAAATATTAATTAAATAACATGATTTCTCATTGATTTTTTATTCTTATAATACATTAATAAATCATTTATATCAATTTATTATTCCAAATAATAAATTCAAACTCTCTCTCCAAAGATCATCCTGTCAAGTTGCTAGAGTGAATACAACCCAAAAGGACGATGCTACATTCAATTCAAGTATATACCAATTATAGTTATGGGCTTAGATAAGTCTAATAACTATAATTGCAAGTATAACTTCAAATTTTAACCAGCACATAGTTGCTCTCAAAAGTCATTGTCGAACTCTAACCTAGTCAGTTACATGTCCTAAGATAAGGGATCATATAATCATCTGTTCTACAAGATATCATGTGAACAAATGACATGGAACAAAATCATTCTCATTATCCAACAGTTTTGTAACACCCATAAAAATCACGCCAATTTAAAACTTTTTCAACCATTCAAAACCATTAAGTTATTACAATGTGTCTTCAAAATAGTTTAAACATCAGATTATCCAAGAAATATAGATCATAAAAATGTGAGGAGGTGCATAATCACGCCCTCTCTTTCCCGCGGTCATCTGAAGAATGTAAAACAAAATCAAAAACTGTAAGCCCGAAGCTTAATGAGTTCTCTGAAAATACCTATACGTGTTGGAATATCCTAGGACCTCAATATAATCACAAACAACATACTATGGGTCCAAGCAACCATCGAGTTGGAATACCCCAGGACCTCAACCATCAGGTTGAAATGCCAACATACTATGGGTCCAGTCATCCTTGGGATGGTATACCCTCGGCCCACAACCATCGGGTTGGAATACTCATATACTACGAGTCCAATCATCCTCGGGATGGAATACTCACTGCCCACAACCATCAGGTTGGAATGCTTAGGTTTGTTGGCTCTCGTACAAAGCAGATAAGCCTCAACCACTAATCAAACATATGCACATATATCAGATAATCACATAACAATATATAGACAGACAAACCGATATAACAGATCATAACAACATAACAACATCCTATCTACCAAGATATCGGTCTAACAAATTATAATAACATCCGATCTACCAGGATACAGATCTATCAGATCTATCAGACTTTCGGTATAAGTTTGAGTATTTCAGGTGTAATACTTAAGGAGATATCAGGAGACTGGATTCACTAGGGTTTTGTGCAACACTGTTATTCCAATACTCTATGATATTAGAGTTCATTCTGGGAATAAAATATTTTCTGCCAAAACCCTTAGAACTATATATAGAAATTTGAGCCATATTCATTCGATAATTACATTTTCAACTAGAGAAAAGCCATTTTCTCTCTCACGGATCTTAGGGTTTTTGTCACACCCCAAAACCAGAACGGCGGAAACGTTCTGGGGTGGATGACGTCATGTCAAGTATCACAACACATGCATTATAGTAATCAAAGTACAACAAAACATTGCATTAATAGTAATAGTTTTACAAGGTTACATTACAACACTTTAAAGTAATACAATTAATAGAATAAATGCAGCATAGTACAAAGCTATCTTCATCAACAGCTCCGGGGATGTACCTGTCTAATGCTAACCTGAGAATACAAGTTATTTGAAAAGCGAGTATCAGCATTTTTACAATGCTGGTGAGTTCATAAGCATTTAGTGACATTTCATTCAAATAACTTAAGAAAGTAGTAGTTTAAGTGATTTCAGTGTATTAGAGTCCTTTCCAGAAAATCCTATATTTTCTTTAATAAAAGCAGCCTTCTACCAAGACTGGTCAGTGATGTAGAGTAAAAAGTAGTTTTCCCTAAATTGCTATCATTATCAAAATACTAGATTTGATTATTGAGGAAAGCAACGAAATCAGGGAATATCATATGCCTCAGTAGTGAGGACTGCTGACTAAGGCAAAAGAGTCATAGACTCCAGGAAAGTATCGAACTAACGACACGCCTGGTTCAGTCTAACAAATGGAGAAACAGACCCCCAAAGGTACCAAATGAAAGGTACAACTGGTAAGGTCTAAAACAGTGAACGCAGACCGAAGACGATACCAAATGGAAGGTACATCTTGCAAGGTCATAACAATGAAGACAGACCGCAGACGTTACCAAATGAAAGGTACATCTCGCAAGGTCAAAACAGTGAAGACAGACCACAGACGATACCAAATGAAACGTACATCTTGAGAGGTCAAACAGAGATAATAGACCCCAGACGGTATCAAACGAAAGATACATCTTGTAAGGTCAAACAAAGATAACAGACCCCAGACATTATCAAATGAAGGATACAGCTAGCAAGGTCAAAACAGTGTGACTCTGAAAAAGGTGACATCAGCTTACAGTGTAAATCGCTGACGAAATACTGTTACCTTAAAGCCATGAATTATAAGGCAACCCAGGATACTCGTAACCATACTGACTAGAGTACTAGACGCCCTACAAGCATCTATATAATGTGACATTTGTCACCCCTTAGCTTGGTAAGCCGTGGACTGTAGCTAGCAGTCAGGTTGCGGGGTTGTCAATCCCGTATAGGCCTATACACACAATGTCCGCTCTCCCTACAGGAGACTCTGGTTACCAACTAGACGACGGAGAAGGCCGCGTCCAGAAGATGCATCCCAAATAGAGGATAGTGTGTTACTAGGAGGGAGTGGGTTTCTTATGTAAGTGTAGACTAGAGGTATAGACTCTTAACTGAATTGACTGAAGAAAACTCGTATGTCTATGCTCGTATACATAATATATAACTAATGAATCGAACGACCTTCAGATGGACATCCGATCCCACCAGACCACATCTCAACGAAGAAAAGGAAATAGGGCGGACAAGCCTTCCTATGTCCTTCAATCATTATTTATATGCATCTATACAAGCATAAACATACATCTAACTACGCTTGAGTGTGTATCATATAGTGAAGTATAAGTGTACAGTGGAACATCTGAGTCGTGAAGTATAAGTGTACAGTGGAACATCTGAGTCGTGAAGTATAAGTGTACAGTGGAACATCTGAGTCGTGAAGTATAAGTGTACAGTGGAACATCTGAGTCGTGAAGTATAAGAGTACAGTGGAACATCTGAGTCGTGAAGTATATGTGTACAGTGTGGGATAATCGAACCATGAAGTATAAGCATACCAAGTATAAGTGTATCACGAAGCAGAGACGACAATAAGTGATGTAAGAACGTCTATCAAGTATAAGTGGAGTAAAGTCGTTATCCAGTATAAGTGAAGGAGAAATCGTATCACTAAGTAAGAGCATGAATAAGTATAAGCGTCATCAAGTATAAGCAACTATAGGTATAAGTGAAAGTGTTACCGAGTCAGAGTATAAAATAAGTATAAGTGAAGCAGCAGTGTTTAACTAGTAAAAGTATACGTCAAAAAGGGAAATCTTTAATGAAAAGCCTTTATGTACAGAGAAAATCACAAATTGTATTCCTTTGTAAAATACGTTTAAAACCTTATAGGATCTTTCATAAACCAATTTAGGATGAATTTGAATAAATCAGTATAAGTAAAAGTTATGAAACATGTAAAAGTCATTTTAGTGTCCCACTCGGTAAAACAGTGTAAAAGTGGTAAAATCTGGTGCATGCGGTTATCAATCATATGCGATTGACATGATAACTGGCATGTTTAACTTGTATTCCCCCCTATAAAACATTTAAAAGCATTTAAAAGGTTCATTCAGGGGTATGAACTCACCTGGTGTAAGTAGGTCCGACGAAAGTGCCGATTGGGCGTTCGGGGTCACGCAAGGACTTGAACACACACAAGGACCTATTTTAACATATGATAACATATGTTCACATACAATTAGCATATAATATACTAATTAAACAATTATACACACTCAAAGGAGTGGAAAACACTTTTGGTTGAGTGTTTGGGTCCCGGGTAACGTTTACAGGTGCTAAGGGTCTCTTATCAGTTGTGGGACTTTGCTATACTCACATATCAAGTGTGTAAATGGATTTAAAACACCAACATGGACCAAACAAGGAGTTTACGGCCCAACCTAAGGGAGTTTACGGCCGTAAACTCCCAAGGTCCTATTCTTGGGTGTTTGATGCTTCTAGCTTGTTCATTGAATTATTCTAAGCATTTTTCCTAAAAGGTATGTGTGGGTTTGAGGCCTCTAAGGGTACTAAAAAAGAGTTTATGGCCTAGGAACTCTCCCAAGGGAGTTTACGGCCGTAAACTCTCAACCTTTGAGTTTAGTGAAGTTTTAAGCCCTTATTGCCTTCCTAGAATTTTCTTATGAAGTTTGATGCTATTTTGGGTGATTAAAACCAACATTTGAGGGGGTTTTGGGGAGTTTACGGCCTAGACACTTGCTTGGGCCGTAAACTTATTTTTATCCTTCATTTTGATGTGTGTTAGTGATCTAAACCCAAAATACCAAGTCCCTAAATTATGTATGAAGCCTAAGGGTGGTTTGGGAGTGTTTTTGGGGCCTTTTAACATGATTTTGAGGTGTTTACGGCCTAAGCTTGTGCTTGGGCCGTAAACTCTCTTTTGTCCCCCAAATCATTGTGTTTTGATGTTTAAACACTCCTAGGCAATCCCCTTAATTTATTTCCAAGCCTATAGGGACAAGTTTGGGTCATTTTGGCCTCATTTTGGGTGTTTACGGCCTAAGGAGGTTCTTAGGCCGTAAACTCCTTTTTCATTGCTTCTAAGTCCGATTTTTGGGCTATAAACTCAATTCAATATGTTTAGAATAAGCTAGGGTAAGCGGACTTACTATTTGGAAGCGTTTGGTTGCGGTTTCGGGGCGAAAACTGGTCTAGAGAGAGAGTATAGAGAGAGAGTGTAAAAAGTCTCCAATAGACTCCACTCACCCTTATATAGGGTTTTGAGTTGGGACACAGTGGAAGTCTACCCGATACTGCCGTTAAACGGGGCTTTTGGTCGCACCCGATTTAGTGGTCGTAATAATAAACTAATATTTTCCAAGTAAATGGAAATATGTGCTATGTATTTTATTTCCTTTTATCTCGACTTAATGGCATATAAACATACACAATTGAAATGTTTATTAAACTTGAAGACTTCTCATTAACGGAACTTTTGAACAGTGGAATATTCTGTTAATGGTAACGGAGAAATGTAACGGGACAACTTGGGTTGTCACAGTTTTAATCCCATATCGTGATTACCTCTTTCTAGTTGTCTTATATAGCTTAGATTGTGCTTAATAACATCGAAATCATGACAGAACAGCAAGATTTGTGAGTTTACCGCCCAAGAACACCTTGGGGAGTAAACTCCTTTGTAAGGGCCAAATGGTGCCTAGTCCTTCCTTAAGCCACGACACTAGTTTGGACTTGTACACTAATGAGTTTAGGGATAGAAAACAACCTCAAAACACCAAGGAAATGGTGTTCACAGCCCAATATCTTCTTGCATCGTGAACACTAAATTTAGGGCCAAAAGTGTGCCCAATGTCCCTCCAAACTTTAAAACTAAACCTAGAGACTACCCATGGCTTGTTTAGACATCCAAAACATTGAGAATCAAAGGTTGAAAGTGAGCTCATGGCCAAGGAAGTTCTTGGGCCGTAAACTCCATTTTAGGGTGCCAAAATGCCCTAAATGCCTTCCATAAGCCAAGAGACAAGCATAGCCCTTTACCATGATGTGTCTAGGACCCAAAACAATCAAAATAACATCACCCATAAGTGTTTACGGCCGCGAACACATGAACAAATGGTCCATGGTCTGTAAGCTCATTATAGAGGTGTTTTGATGCCACAAACACTTCCAAGGGCTTATGCATGAATTTAGAATGCTTCTTTATGACCTTTAGGGCCCTCATAGGTATATTTGGCCATGAGTTTATGGTTGTAAACTCATTTGGTCCGTGAACACCCCAAAAGTGCCAAGAGAAGTGGTCTTTCTCATCCTAGGCTAGAGCTAATGTCCCTAAATCATTCCCTAACTTTTATACTTGCATTCCCACATGTGTAACCATGAGTTTATGGCCATAAACTCCCTTGGGCCGTGAACTCATGGTAGTAAAATCATGTGAGTGCCTTTATGCCTTCCTATGTTGAATCACATGTGATTCCAACACTTGGTCAAGGTGTTACCTAGTCCCGGAAGGTGTTTCCTTTCATATAGATGTTATAAACATTGTATTCATGACAATATATGTGTCCTTATATGTCATTTAGTACTTATTGTGTCTCGGGACTTCATTCGTGGAACTTTTCATCCCTACACGCGTACCCGCTAGAACCACTCACAACAAGTGAGTTCATACCCCTTAATCAATGTTTTAAATTATTTTAAATGCTTTAATGGGGGGAATACAAGTAGAAAACAACATGTTGTTAAATCATTCATATGTATTTTATAACTGTGTTTTCATCCAACGGATTTCACATACTACAAAATGTGATGCATGAAATGGTATTCTGTCTTAAAAATACTTTGTTATCAAATGTATTACTTTTGAAATGTTTAATTAAAATGAAATCAAGTCACTCTTTACTATTGTTCAAAACTCTTAGATATCTTACAAAACCATTTTAACCTTCTTGAACAACACTATACTGATACACATATGATCTTGTATATGTATTGATGTTATAGTTTTCATCCTTCATTCAGTTTCCCACACTCTTGTGTAGCAAGGGTGTATAAACTTACTTGAATAACCAATTACCTTTCAGTTAATTATCATAGGGATAGTTAGAAGATACAAAACATTATTCCTATTACAAGGAATCACACAAGAGTCAGTTCATTCATGAGTCTATACCAGTACATTACATGATACATGAGTACACTTATATATGCTTACATGATACATGAGCACATTTACCTAGGCTTACATGATACATGAGTACGTTTACATAGATACATTTACTTTAATACGCTTACATGAATACCATACATGAGTACTATTACATAGATACATTTTCCTATATACAGTTACATGGATACTTGTACCTAGAGTTACGAGGAAGATTTATTAGTACCTTCTGTGTAAATTTTCCTGCCTATCCCAGTTCAATGGGATATCTCAACGAGACTAACCATTCCGAATCCCAGCTGATTAGCACCAGTGGTCGATGAATATCTAGGGATGCCTAAGGTTACTACTTATATTAGGAGTCAATTATGGGCCTAACCATTCCTCGAGCCTACTGTTCACTACAGAGGTTGATGACCATCTACGGAGGTCTAAGGTTAATAATTATATTAGGAGAATGTTTACGGGACTAACCCTTCCTCCCCCCTACTGCTGCTACAGAGGAAAATTGGACAATCGTTGGATGTTCATTAGGTTATACATTTCGCTAATCGCGATGTCGTGTTAGTCCTAGTACCAAAGGATAACACTTACATGATTATATTTTTCCTATTACTTTATTTTGTGATACATTCACATAAACGATGAGTTAGACTAAGTATTGTTTGTAATAGTCAAAAAGAAGGAAAAACTATCATTTTACTTACAAAACATTCGGGTCTTGGTAGAAGACTACATTTCATACTAGTAGGAAACATGGGATTTTCTAGGGTTTTTGATACTTATATCAACTGTTTCATTTAAAGATTTACATGGCATTCATAACAGCTTTTCAAAACAAGACAATGACACTTAAATACTTATGAATTCACCAGATTTAGGCTGATACTCGCTTTCAAAATAACTTGTATTCTCAGGTCACTGGTTAGACAGGTACGATGTCCAGGTTTTTGAGAAGACTGAGCACAGACAAGACTCGTTTGATTTTGATTATTCATTTTATTTTTGTACATTATGAAAGAACACACATGTATTAAAACTTTACTCATAATGCAATGGATGATGTTGTTGCTTGTTTACTACTTTGCACTGTTGTGATACTGTACATGACATCCTCCACCCCGTAACGTTTCCGCTGTTCTTGGTTTTTGGGTGTGACAGATTGGTATCAGAGCATTATTTATAGTGAATTAAGTATATCAACCCATAAAAGATATACTAGCTATAAATACAATGGGATTAAAAATACTCTGTCTAAGAGTTTATACTTCAAAAAATAATAAAATATTTAACAAAGTATGTGTGTCTACGTTCATATTAAAATCCGTGTCATAATGACAAGAACAAAAGTATTGCGATTGTTGAATATCACACGTAAACTCGGGGATGTATGGTCAGTCTTCGGAGTGGCATAGCCTGATCAACTATGATGTTCCGAGGAGTGATTAGCACATGCCCAAGAATGGTTGTGATATGGCAACAAGTCAAAAAACTTACCAGCATTACCACAATGAGAACGTTATAACAGAACCTAAGTCTAAAATACCATAGGGGTGTTTTGTGTTACTATAAGTACTTTATACTTGAAAACTAAAATGGAATCTTCATTTCTAAGTTGATAATTGCTAAGTGGATACGCTAAAGTTATATGTAACTAGGATCTGATAGACTTAGAATCGGTGAAATTTTTTCTTTACCCCTATTCCTTGTGAATTTGGAGTTGAGGTCACTTATTCGAAGGCCTATCCTATGTTGATTACATATAACTTGTATGCACTTTACAAATAGCGATGTAACTAATGAAGATTTCCTAAATAATTATCTAGATAGTTCGTCTAATAATTATTTTCTTACCCCAATTCTCGCATAGATAACATGGCTGGATTCCATCCCCACAACAACCTGTTCCTTCCGAACGAAGTGATTGCTGGAGGGTTTGCAGAAGAACCAGATAATGATCATCCCATCCCTCTGAATGATCACCATGTTGACGACCTTTCAGACGATGCTATCTCCGAACCCGAGGTTGAGAACCCACCCCAGGCAGCTCCCTTTGCAATTCCTAACCCTCGTCCGGCTTTTCATGGCCCAACGCCTCTATGGGTGGAATGTCTGGAAACATGGAGTGAAGATCAATATCAACCTATGTCGTTCAATGGAGACCAAAGTTTCTACAATGTAAGTGAAGGGAGCTTAGTAGACAGAGTTCTACCAATTTTGATTCGAAGAGTTTCCCGAAATCAAATTTAGGGCAGGACAACTCTACAACGTATCACAGAAGTTGATACAAATGGAGGAATGCATATGCTTCACACCAGTCGCCTTGAACATGCTCGTGAGAGGTCTGAGAGAAACAATGAAACCCTGCTGCAAGCACTGGCTGAATCACGAGCCGAAGTCATAGAACTTCGAGTACGCCAGAGAGTGTACGAAAGACACCCGCCAACTGGCTAAACTGAGAATTCTCCAGAGGGATGACCGTCACTAATAGTAGATGCCTTACTTTATCTTCCTTGTTAGAAGGGAATCGTTTTTTTGTCTATGCCCGATGTGGCATTTTCTATGAAACTATCTTGTACTGTAAGTACTTTAGTTAGGCCTTTATAATGTTAGGAACTATCTTCTCTGGATATGATGTGAGACCTTTTTACAAGGTCATTTTCCCGAACTTGTACATCATGAATATCCAAGATATTGACAGTCGGCTAATTACTGTGTCGTTCTTTCTTCAAATACTCTTATCATACTTTCATTAGAGTCTATTTGAAACATGCTCTAGTCAAGTCATTGGACTATAGCAATTTAAATATGGAGACATCTCCAAGTCTCTTTTAAATGGTTGGATCACGTACTTCACCAACCAACGATACCTCGGTTCGAACGACAAACGTCTTGAGACTATTGTACGAACTTACTTCCGATCCTTGCTCAGACTGCATCATAAGGATGTAGGTCAAACCTTCGTGAACATACTTCCATTCCTTACTAAGACTGCATCATAGGGATGTAGGTCGAACCTTAGAAAACATACTTCTATTCTTTTCATGAGCGATCAAACTACGTCTAGGTTCAGCTATTTTCGCTCACAAATTCATTTTCTTTCCGTGTAACATAATCATGTCGCCGAAGAAAAACAATCAGCCCATCAACCACCCACCAACTCTTAAGATAGATGCAGCTACCTTTCAAGCTATAGTCTCGGCTGTCATGTCAGCTATTCTGACCCACCTGAACGCTAACAACGCAAGTGTTAGCGGGATTGTTAACAACAATTCCAATCCGAGTAACAATCAAGCACCTAAACGAGCAACAAACTACCATGATATCTCGAATTCCAAAGCCAAGAGTAAAAAACGGAACTCTTGGGCTAAATCTAAGGACAAGTCGCTTCGAAGGGCGAACAAGAAACAACCACCAGTAACAACTTTCACAGCCACGACATCGGTACCTCCTACTACCATCCCTTCGGGTATCTCAGTTGTCCCCAACCCCAACCAAGAAATATGCTGGAAATCTCCGAAAATGCATCCAATGCGGTTATCACCACCTTCAACCTTGTGGAGATATGGTGTGCTCAAAGTGTGTTACTGCAGGAGCCTGACAAGGCTGATCAACCAAGTGTCCAGCACCGATGTGAACCAGGCTTGCTACGGTTGTGGCATGGTAGGTCAATATAGAAGGAACTGCCCAGAGGTAGCAAATGCTGGCACAGACAGAAGTATGCTACCGACCACCACCGCAGGAGAGTCTACTCCAGACCCACATTAATGTAATTTAGGCGTTTCATTATAACAGACTTATGAACCATCCCAACACTAGTGCAACCAAAGTCTTATCTTTTGCGGATCCCGTCCATTTGGGGATGCTCATGCTGTGTATATTTGTCTTTTGTAGTATACCTTGTTTGCAACAATTGTCTTGTAGTAAATCCTAAGTACAGTAACTCTGCTAAAAGTTGCACTGTTGTGTTTTGGTCTGTAACGCTTATGTTCAAATCTAATGTCTTTAGTTTCCATATGTTTCTGACTTTATCATACGACTCGAGTAAATTTGATCCTCGCAATACCAACTTCGTACGCACATCTCTTTCTTAATAATCATCTTTTAGCAAAGCTGTCGTATCATAACACCGAAGTACCCATGCAAGGAGTACGTTAAAGTTCTTTTCCTTTCTGAAGGAATCCCCACGGTATCACTCGTACAGTACGTCAAGTTCAATCCAAAATATTCATATGGTCGAGCTATCACTAAAGTATGTATACATGGGAGTATTTTATAATCAAGGTTCTACAAGTTTATAATTGATTATTCCACTTTAACTTCTTTTCCCTCAATGGGATGTGAGCTTAAATAAGAATCAGTTATTCGACTACCTTTTCAATCTTAATTATATACGACTCGTATACACGAGATTGTGATCATTGAACCAAGTATGAATTCTAATATGAACTTCAGGACGGAGTCTGCCCAAGACTACAAATAATTTCATTGGCATAGAAACAAACTTAGAACCCAATATGACTCTTATAACCAGATCGCATTACAGTCTAAACACCTACGGAAGATACAAGAACAGCTCGGACAACACAACGAACTACTCAACAATAGAATTAGAAGACCAGGCTTCTCACCCTAGAGAGCTCCGATCATATTCTTACCAGAAGTCGATGGAGTGCATCTTATGTACCTCGACGACCGGAGACTTCATTAAGATTTCCTTTATAAATCGTTGTCTGTACCTCGCATGGATGAGTTGATCGAGCAAACGCAGGGAAAGAATTACTTCAGAAATCGACCTGAGATCCGAATATCACCAGTTCGAGTGTTACGGAAGGATACCCTAAATATTACCCTCCGAACACGATGCGGACACTTCGAGTCCGTAGTGATACCCCTCGGATAGGACCAATACGCCCATAGTATTCATGAGCTAAATGAGTGGAGTATGTATTTCTTACTGGGATCAGTTCGTCATTTCTCCATGTAATGACTTACGTATCTACCCTCGTAGTAAGAAAGAAACCATGGAAACATTACCCTTGGAGATACTTATCGCAAAGTTCTCTGACAAGAGTTTTGGAATTAATAGTCAAATTTCCTGATACACACTATTAGTGATGTGCAAATTCTTGAGTACTCTGTTAAATTATCCAAAACCGTTGAGAATTTGTCGGCACTGTAGTCACCGACGGAAAATTTGCCAAATACTAGGACTTACAGACCTACTATCATAGTCCCTTCAGAACTCCCCAAAAATTTCAGAAACCCTTTCGATTTTGACCCAGTAAGGGGTGGCCCTTGACTGGGAAGTTAAGCGAGAGAAAGAACCTTTGGAATTCCAAGTGAGAGACCAAATTCTTTAGGAAACCTCACTTTGGGAACGGCTTAATACGTTTAGTAAAGCGTGGAAAGCTAAATCCAATGTAATTGGGACCTCCGAGATTCTTACCAGAATCGGTCATGCATCTCATAAACTAGACCTACTCCGTGAACTCAGTAACGTACATTTTACCCTTCGCATCTCGAACTTGAAACAGTACCTTTCCGTTAGGACTCTCGTAAGCCCTCTTGATGAGATCGAGATTAACGAGATCCACTCCTTCGTATTAGAAACATTGTCACCCTCAACCGAGAGGTCAAGTGGATGAAGCAACGCCATCGCCCGTTAGTGAAGGTTCGTTGGGATACCAACCGAGAACCCGATTTCACTTAGGAGAGCGAGAACCAATCGATTAGGAAGTTCACCTAACGACTCGATCACTTCTACCTACTTCCTTGCCTAAATTCTAATTTCGGGATGAAATTCCCTTTAATAGGGGGATGATGTGTGTGACAACCCGATATTTCAACTCTTTGTAATGGCCTAATAGGTCAAGTATTGTAAACATTTTTGAGTTAATAAAATTAACTTCGATATTAAAAAGTCCAAAAAGTTCCTATTTAAATTTCTTCTATGTTTAAATGTCATCAAACCATGATCGTACGTAAAAAGAACGCCCAAATCCGACTTCGTATATTGAGGTTATGATTTTTCCAAGTTCAGCTTAGCAACAGACAGCTTAAAACTCGAATTAGAGATCGAGCAACTTTTGGCTGGAACGACCTAAACGAGAATCGAAGGTCTCGACAATGGTTGTTCAGCGGTAAAAAGTCTGGCAAAAACCAACGTCAGATAAAGAAATTATGAATTTATAAAGAAATTCCTTAATCGCGTCATTTTAATAAATAAATAATAAAAATAATTTCGGAATTTGCCAACGGAATCTATACGAAAGTTGTAGATCGTAGTCTCACCTTCGCGGGGATATAAAGAACGTCGAAAACGGAGTTCGTATGAAGAAGATATGATTTTTTGAAGTTTATTTAATAAATTATAATTAAATTTAAGTAAAAAATGCTAGTAATATCCGAAGGGGAGTCAGCGTCCTCATCCGAGGTACGCGCCGCGTAACCCCGTATGCCCCGCGTACCCGAGGGCCTTGGCCTCGGATCGTCCACGTCGCCCTATGCGAAGCTACCGACCCGCCCCATCCGACCCGTCCCGTCCGAAGTGCGTAAGTGATGACGCACAGGTACGCGCTGCGTACGCCCGTACGCCCCGCGTACGGAGCCGGTTCAGCACCCCTATAAAAGGGATGCGAGGCTTTCCGAAAATTTTGCTCATTTTCTCTCTTTCTCTCACGATCTTGCCTCGATTTCCGTGCCCGTTCAAACCCGAAGCTCTGGTCTATTTGCTCAAGTCCCGAGGGTCGATTTTACTGCCGAGATTCCCGAGAATCCCGAGAAAAATCCGTTTCCCGAGACGAAAGTCTGCCCGGTTTTCCATCTCGCTATCTTCAAACTTCCAAGTGAGTTCATACCCCCTTAAATAAACCTTTGAAATGATTTTAAATGTTTAAATACTTTATGGGGGGGGGGAATACAAGTTAAATACTTATAGTTATTGCTTCAATCACATGTGATTGCATTAATCACATGTGATTAATAACTAGGAAACCAATGATTTTATCACTGTTCAAACTGTTTTACTTCAAAATGTTTTACAAACTCTTTTACTTATCAAATGATTTTATTTAAACTTTGTTTTACCACTTATAAATTGCATGCTCATATATGTATAGATGTATAAATAATGTTTAAAGGGCTTAGGAAAGCCACCTGCCCTATTTCCTTTTCCTCGATTTGGATGTGGTCCGGTGGAAATCCGGGTGACCATCCGAAGGTCGTTTCCATATTAATTATATATCAAATATACATATATAGACATACAAGTACTTCCATATTCTTACGTACTAGAACCACCATTAGTAAGTTACCATCAGGGTAACACAGAATCGTACTATTACCACTGCTAGATCAATGAGTCAGTTCATTCATGAGGCTATACTAGGAAGATAATATATACAACTATACTATGAGAACATATACAACTATTCTAGAACGACAAAACATTTCATTACATATACAAGAATACGATAACAATTGTGATCCACTGTATCGGAGCATGCCTTAAATGTCATGGCCCGAGTTGTAGCCAGAATTCTCTTGGAGGGACAGCTTTGAGTTTGCGTATAGATCTATACTGGATTGACTATCCTACACCTTGCTGCTAGCTACAGCCGGAACTGCAGGTCTGCGGGTGCCAAACGTCATTCCGTTATTACGACCGTTCTTTATGTCGTTGTTATCAGTCGATAGTATGGTGCAATTATCACAATATACCATAATATAAATCCATTTTAAGGTAGTTAGTACAACAGTAGTTCCTATAATACAAAACTACAGTACTACAATGATTTACCCATTACATTTTTAGTGATAACCTCACTTAAACTTTAATGTACAAACTATATTTTGTTAAAAAATAGTTACACTTGGGAAATTACACAGTTTTACATCCAACGAGGATACAAAACATTTAAGCCTTGGTAGAAGGCTACTTTAATAGAAAATATAGGTTTTTTGAGAGATTCAAACTTTTAAAAACACTTACATACATCTTACAACTTATACTTGCGACAGGTTCAAATGTTTTTAATAACAAACACCGACACTAAAATACTTATGAACTCACCAGCTTAATGCTGATAAACTCTTTCAAAATAACATGTATTCTCAGGTCATCAGTAGACAGGTACCGATGCCAGCTTTTGAGAAGATAGAGCGCATTCAAGACTCATCATATTATTTTGATTTACATTATATTTTTGGTGTCTAAAACTGTACAGAACACGCTTGTATTAAAATTATATATTTAGTGCAATGGATGATGTTGTTTGCTTATTTACATTTACTGTGTTGTGATACTTTACATGACGTCCTTCGCCCCAGAACGTTTCCGTCGTTCTTGGTTTTGGGGTGTGACAGATTGGTATCAGAGCACTGTTTATAGTGAAGCAAGTATATCAACCCATAAAAGATATACTAAACTATAAACCCATTTGGGATTAAAACAC
Organism: Lactuca saligna; assembly: GCF_052625555.1. Classification (NCBI taxonomy): domain Eukaryota; kingdom Viridiplantae; phylum Streptophyta; class Magnoliopsida; order Asterales; family Asteraceae; genus Lactuca; species Lactuca saligna. The sequence goes on from NC_136418.1 coordinate 93,904,960, forward strand.
TCTAACCAAGAGTCTATACATTAAATACTAAAATAGTTAATTAAGTATACTAGTCTGCATTCATACTAAAACCAGTGTCACAATGACAAGAACAAAAGTATTACGATTGTTAAATATCACAGGTAAGCTAGGGGATGTATGGTCAGTCCTGGGAATGGCATAGCCTGATCAACTATGCTTGTCCGAGGAGTGATTAACATATGCCCTAGAATGGTTGTGATGTGTTAACAAGTCTAAAAACTTACCAACAATGCCACAAAAATATCAGTAGAACTTAAACTTTAAATACTATAGGTGTATTTTGTACTACTAGTTACACGTATACAATATTCTTATACCTCTCTTCTCGTGTAGATCTAAATGGCTGGATTCCAACACGGCGACCCATACTTTCCAAATGAAGGCAATGCCGAGTGGATCGATGAAGAGCCCGAAGTTGAGCATCCAATCCCTTTGGATGATCACCTCGCAAAAGGATTTTCTAATGGATCCGACTCCGAGCCTGAAGTCAACAACCTACCGCTCGTAGGTCAAGCCCCGAACAACAACCCTCGGCCAGTTTTTCCAGCTCCTGCTCCCTTGTGGGCAAACAACTTAAATCGTTGGAGTGCTAAACAGGGTCAACCCTTACCATATTTTGGGGACCGAAGCTTTTACAACATCAGCGATGGTGGCTCTGCTGACCGAGCTCTGCTTGTCATTATCCGCAGAATAGCTCGTAATGTCGAGCAAGGTCGAGCAGCAATCGACCGGGTCATAGAGATTGATGCCAACTCAGGTGTCAACACAGTCCGCATCCGCCATCTTGAAGAAGACATGGAACGGACCAGGAGAACCAATGAAACCCTGCCGCAGCAGCTGGCTGCCACACGAGCTGAAATCTTTGAACTTCGAGCTCATCAGAGGGCTCAAGATCGACACATTCAAGAGGTGTTTCGTCAAGTGTCCGACCTCAGGGCTCGCCCGGAAAATTCCCATCGCCGTTAGATGATGTCTAGTACATCTCTGTCTTTTGATTAAAGAATAGCCTTTAACATCTGTGCTCTAAGTAGCACTTGTCTCTAAAATATTCCTAACTTTCAGTACTCTAATTAGGAATCTAAGAACTGTCAAACTTTTCTATATGGTATGATGTAAGACCTACTGTTAGGTCGATTTTCCCTGAACTTATTACATCAGTAATACCAGTATTATTGAAATCTATCTAATATGTGGGAAAAATCTATACACTTGTGCTTTCCTACTAATATTTCTTATTGTGATTTCAAACACTCATTCAACTGTTGGGCTATGGTTAGTTAGTCCATGTGTCACTCTCACGTTGCTTACAAATTGATTCTTACCATTTTTCGTATCTTTATAAACTTATAGCTGAAAAATGCCTCCTCGCAAATCTCCCCAGAATAACCCTACACCTACACCGCCTCCTCCACCTCCGGTCATCGATACAGCAGCCCTAAATGCTGCCGTAGCTACAACAGTGACAACTGCCATGGCACAATATCACTCTACTGATGCCAGCAGAGGTGGAACCCCTGTTAACTCCATTCCGGTTGAAACCCCTGTGCGCTCGAGAGAGTGCTCTTACAAGGATTTCACCAACTGCATGCCGAAGTCCTTTCATGGGACCGGCGGAGTCATTGCCCTCTCGCAATGGTTCGAGAAGACTAAAGCGGTCTTTGAAATTTGTTCATGCCCTGCTGCGAGCAAAGTGAAATATGCCACATGCACCTTTGAAGGAAAGGCCCTCACGTGGTGGAACGGCCACGTTAAATCTCTAACTCTCGTCGTAGCCAACGACATAGGATGGGAAACGATGAAAGACCTCATGATTAAGGAATACTGCCCGAGGGGCGAGATCCAGAAACTAGAGCAGGAGCTTTGGAGCCTGACCATGAAGGGCACCAATACTATTGCTTATACCGCCATATTCAGCGAACTGGTGGCCCTCTGCCCTAATATGGTTCCCACCGAGGGGAAAAAGATCGAGAGGTACATATGGGGGCTAGTGCCTCCGTATCAGGGGAATGTTCTAGCATCAAACCCCGCTACCTTCAACAGTGCCAAACGATTGGCACAGTGACTCATTGACCATGGAGTCAAAACCCCTGCAACCGCAACCACCCTAGCCATCCCGGAACCCTCCAAATCCATTGATACTAAGCGGAAATTCTAGGATGAAAAGAAGAAGCAACAGGCTGCCAAAAGCAGAAAATTGTGGCAATACATGCTGCAATAACCCCTGCTGCTGCTACTACTGCTCCGGTGGGTGGGTATGCTGGAAGTTCGCCCAAGTGCAACAAATGCAACTACCACCACAACCGCCCCTGCCGTGAAATGCAGTGCTCTAACTGCAACAAGAAAGGACACATAGTCCTTTTCTGTAAATCTCCGGTGAGACCTATCAACCAAGTCCCTGGCTCTGGCGCAAGCCCAACCTGCTATGGATGTGGCGAAGCAGGCCACTTTAAGAGGGACTGACCCAAAGCAAAGAATGCTGGAGGAGCAGGGAGGGTACTAGCTATAGGCCACGGGGAAGAAATTGCTGACCCGACAGTGGTGACTGGTACGTTCCTCCTCGATGACTCCTATGCATCCATTCTATTCGATAGTCGAGCGAAGCGAAGCTTTGTAAACCATAAATTTTCCCGCATGCTTAATCAACCACCGCACGCACTCAAAGAACTATTCACAGTAGAAATGGCTAATGGAAAAACTGAAAGTACGAGTAGCATATACTTAGGTTGTACCCTAACTCTAGATAACCATTCATTCCCAATTGACCTCATGCCTGTCTCAATAAAAAGTTTCGACGTGATCATTGGCATGGATTCGTTAAGCCGTCATCGCGCCGACATCATGTGCTACAAGAAAGCAGTCCGTCTAAACCTTCCTTCTAACGAAACTCTTATAGTCTACGGCGACAAACCCGGTGCAAGTCTTTGCATCATATCAAGTATTCAAGCACAGAAGTATCTGCGTAAGGAATACCATGCATTCCTTGCTCACGTCGTCGACACGAGCCTCGAAACGAAAGAACTAAAGAATATCCCTGTAGTGAGCGACTTCCACGACATTTTCCCAGAAGAACTACCCGGGTTACCTCCGCAACGAAAGGTCGAGTTCAGAATTGACTTAGTCCCAGGAGCTACCCCAGTAGCCAAGTCGCCCTACCGCTTAGCACCAGTTGAAATGCAGGAACTCTCTGGTCAACTTAACGAACTGCTTAGCAAGGGCTTGATAAGACCGAGTTTCTCACCTTGGGGAGCACCGGTCTTGTTCGTTAAGAAGAAAGACGGATCATTTCGTATGTGTATTGACTACAGAGAACTCAACAAACTGACGGTCAAGAATCGTTACCCCCTGCCTTGCATAGATGATCTATTTGACCAACTGCAAGGGGCAAACTATTTTTCTAAGATTGATCTGAGATCCGGATATCACTAGTTACGAGTGCTAAAGGAGGATGTGCTGAAGACAACCTTCCGAACTCGTTACGGACATTACGAGTTCGTGCTGATGCCATTCGGATTGACCAATGCGCCCGCAGTCTTCATGGATCTGATGAATAGAGTATGCCGACCTTACTTGGATCAGTTCGTCATCGTTTTCATTGACGACATCCTGATCTACTCCCGAAGTAAGAAAGAGCATGGCGATCACCTGCTACAAGTTCTAGAGACATTACGAAAAGAGAAGCTTTATGCGAAGTTCTCGAAATGTGAATTTTGGATCCGGAGAGTCAAATTCTTAGGACACATGGTAAGCGAAGAGGGAATCCACGTGGACCCATCCAAAATTAAAGCCATTGAGAATTGGTCAGCACCTAAGATGCCTACATAAATTCGCCAATTTCTAGGTCTCGCTGGCTACTACCGCAGATTCATTCAGAACTTTTCTCGAATAGCGAAACCTCTTACAACCCTAACCCAGAAAGGCATAGCCTTTGACTGGGAAGAGAAACAAGAAAGACCGTTCCAAACGCTCAAACGAGCCATGTGCACCGCACCAATACTATCCCTTCCCGAAGGAATAGAAGACTTCGTAGTCTATTGCGATGCATCGAATCAAGGGCTCGGATGTGTCCTGATGCAGTGAGGTAAGGACATCGCCTACGCCTTGAGACAGTTGAAGACACACGAGGTTAACTACACGACCCACGATCTTGAACTAGGAGCAGTGGTGTTTGCTCTGAAGATCTGGAGACATTAGTTGTATGGAACGAAGAGCACTATCTTTACCGACCACAAGAGTTTACAACACATTTTCGATCAAAAGGAGCTCAACATGAGACAACGATGGTGGGTCGAGCTACTCAGTGATTACGAATGCAATATTCATTATCATCCGGGTAAAGCCAACGTAGTAGCAGACGCCCTAAGTCGGAAGGAATATTCTGGTCGCAAGGTCAAGTCATTGTCAATAACCATCCATTCACACTTGTCTAAGCAAATTCAGGAGGCTCAACTTGAAGCCATGAAACCTGAAAATGTGACGAATGAATCCCTTAGAGGAATGGACAAGAATTTAGAAGCCAAGGGTGACGGAGCCTTATAATTCATGAACCGGATCTGGACACCAAAACACGGTGGTTTCCGAGACTTGGACATGATCGAGGCGCACAACACTAGGTATTCCGTCCACCCATGTTCAGATAAGATGTATCTGGATCTTAAAAAGCTATACTGGTGGTCTAATATGAAAGCAGAGATTGCTACCTTCGTGAGTAAATGCCTTACTTGCGCAAAGGTTAAGGTCGAGTACCAGAAGCCCTCTGGTTTATTGCAACAACCAGAGATCCCGGAATGGAAGTGGGAGCGGATCACTATGGATTTCATCACCAAGTTGCCCAAGACAGCGGGTAGACTTGATACCATATGGGTCATTGTCGATAGATTGACCAAGTCTGCACACTTCCTGCCTATCAAAGAAACCGACAAGATGGAGAAACTAACTAGAACATACATTAGGGAAATCGTACGGCTACATGGTGTGCCTATATCCATTATCTCCGATAGAGATAGTAGGTTCACCTCAAGATTCTGGCAATCACTGCAACATTCCCTAGGAACAAGGCTGGACATGAGCACAACCTACCATCCACAGACCGATGGATAGAGTGAGAGGACGATCCTGACTTTAGAAGATATGTTGCGTGCTTGTGTAATTGACTTTGGAAAAGCGAGGGATACCCATTTACCCCTCGTCGAATTTGCCTACAACAACAGTTATCACACGAGCATAAAGGCAGCACCATTGGAAGCCCTCTACGGCCGAAAGTGCAGATCCCCTCTGTGCTGGGCTGAGGTGGGTGATACCCAACTAGCAAGGGGGCAAGCTTCCGACAGTACTCTTACCGGTACGGAAATCATTCGGGAAACGACAGAGAAGATCGTTCAGATCCGTGAACGATTGAAAGCCTCTAGAGACCGACAGAAGAGCTACGCTGATAAACAAAGAAAACCTTTGGAATTTCAGGTGGGAGACCGAGTCCTTCTCAAAGTCTCACCCTGGAAGGGCTTGATACGCTTTAGTAAGCGTGGGAAGCTTAATCCTAGGTACATAGGGCCTTTCGAGATTCTCGCAAGAGTCGGCCCCGTAGCTTACAAACTCGATCTACCCGACACACTTCATAACGTACATTCTACATTCCACGTATCTTACTTGAAAAAGTGTCTGTCCGACGAGACTCTCGTAATTCCACTCGACGAGATCGAGATCAACGAGAGCCTGAACTTCGTGGAGGAACTAGTGGAAATCATGGACCAAGAGGTCAAACAAACCAAGCAAAGTCGCATCCCTATCGTGAAGGTCCGCTGGAATGCAAAGCGATGACCTGAATTCACCTGGGAACGCGAAGATCAGATGCAACGCAAGTACCCACATCTATTTCCCTAATCCACGAGTGTTTTCCTTCTTTGAATTTCGGGACGAAATTCCCTCTAACGGGGGGATGATGTGACAACCCGATATTTCAACTCTTTGTAATGGCCTAATAGGTCAAGTATTGTAAACATTTTTGACTTAATAAAATTAACTTCGATATTAAAAAGTCCAAAAAGTTCCTATTTAAATTTCTTCTATGTTTAAATGTCATCAAACCATGATCGTACGTAAAAAGAACGCCTAAATCCGACTTCGTATATTGAAGTTATGATTTTTCCAATTTCAGCTTAGCAACAGACAGCTGAAAACTCGAATCAGAGATCGAGCGACTTTTGGCCGGAACGACCTAAACGAGAATCGAAGGTCTCGACAATGGTTGTTCAGCGGTAAAAAGTCTTGCAAAAACCGACATCAGATAAAGAAGTTATGAATTTTTAAAGAAATTCCTTAATCATGTCATTTAAATAAATAAATAATAAAAATAATTTCGGAATTTGCCAACGAAATCTAAATGAAAGTTGTAGATCCTAGTCTCACCTTCGCGGGGATATAAAGAATGTCAAAAACGGAGTTCGTATGAAGAAGATATGATTTTTTGAAGTTTATTTAATAAATTATAATTAAATTTAAATCAAAAATGCTAGTAATATCCGAAGGGGAGTCAGCGTCCTCATCCAAGGTACACGCCGCGTAACCCCGTACGCCCCGCGTACCCGACGGCCTTGGCCTCGGATCGTCCACGTCGCCCTATGCGAAGCTACCGACCCGTCCCATCCGACCCGCCCCATCGGAGTCGTCCCGTCCGAAGTGCGTAAGCGATGACGCATGGGTACACGTTGCGTATGCCCGTACGCCCCACGTACGGAGGCAGTTCAGCACCCCTATAAAAGGGATGCGAGGCTTTCCGAAAATTTTGCTCATTTTCTCTCTTTCTCTCACGATCTTGCCTCGATTTCCGTGCCCGTTCAAACCCAAAGCTCTGGTCTATTTGCTCAAGTCCCGAGGGTCGATTTTACTGCCGAGATTCCCGAGAATCCCGAGAAAAATTCGTTTCCCGAGACGAAAGTCTGCCCGGTTTTCCATCTCGCTATCTTCAAACTTCCAAGTGAGTTCATACCCCCTTAAATCAACCTTTGAAATGATTTTAAATGTTTAAATAATTTATGGGGGGGAATACAAGTTAAATACTTATAGTTATTGCTTCGATCACATGTGATTTCATTAATCACATGTGATTAATAACTAGGAAACCAATGATTTTATCACTGTTCAAACTGTTTTACTTCAAAATGTTTTACAAACTCTTTTACATATCAAATGCTTTTATTTAAACTTTGTTTTACCACTTATAAATTCCATGCCCATATATGTATAGATGTATAAATAATGTTTAAAGGGCTTAGGAAAGCCACCTGCCCTATTTCTTTTTCCTCGATTTGGATGTGGTCTGGTGGAATTCCGGGTGACCATCCAAAGGTTGTTTCCATATTAATTATATATCAAATATACATATATAGACATAAAGGTGCTTCCATATTCTTACGTACTAGACCCACCATTAGTAAGATACCATCGGGGTAACACAGAATCGTACTATTACCACCGCTAGATCAATGAGTCAGTTCATTCATGAGGCTATAATAGGAAGAGAATATATACAACTATACTATGAGAACATATACAACTATTTTAGAACGAGAAACATTTCATTACATATACAAGAATACGATACCAATTGTGATCCACTGTATCGGAGCATGCCTTAAATGTCATGGCCCGAGTTGTAGCCGGAATTCTCTTGGAGGGAGAGCATTGAGTTTGCGTATAGATCTATACTAGATTGACTATACTATACCTTGCTTCTAGCTACAGCCGGACCTGCAGGTCTGCGGGTGCCAAACGTCATTCCGTTATTACGATCGTTCTTTATGTCGTTGTTATAAGTCGATAGTATGGTGCAATTATCACAATATACCTTAATATAAATCCGGTTTAAGGTAGTTAGTACAGTAGTAGCTCCTATAATACAAAACTACAGTACTACAATAACCTCACTTAAACTTTAATGTACAAACTATATTTTGTTAAAAGATAGTTACACTTGGGAAATTACACAGTTTTACATCAAACGAGCATACAAAACAGTTAAGCCTTGGTAGAAGGCTACTTTAATAGAAAATATAGGTTTTTCTGAGAGATTCATACTTTTACAAACACTTACATACATGTTACAACTTATACTTGCGACAGGTTCAAATGTTTTTAATAACAAACACCGACACTAAAATACTTATGAACTCACCAACTTAATGCTGATAAACTCTTTCAAAATAACATGTATTCTAAGGTCATCAGTAGACAGGTACTGATACCAGCTTTTGAGAAGATAGAGCGCATTCAAGACTCATCATATTATTTTGATTTACATTGTATTTTTGGTGTCTAAAACTGTACAGAACACGCTTGTATTAAAATTATATATTTAATGCAATGGATGATGTTGTTTGCTTATTTACATTTACTATGTTGTGATACTTTACATGACGTCCTCCGCCCCGAAACGTTTCCGCCATTCTTGGTTTTGGGGTGTGACAATGTGACAACCCGAAATTTTCATTCTGAACAAACCATATCAATCCAATAGAAGTTAGAACAGTTACAAGGAAATTCCAGACTTTGGGGTGTGACAATATGAGCCATATTCATTCATTAGTTACATTTTCAACTAGAGAAAAGCCATTTTCTCTCTCACGGATCTTCGGGTTTTAATCCAATATCGTGAGTACCTCTCTCTAGTTGTCTTATATAGCTTAGATTGTGCTTAATAACATCGAAATCATGACATAACAACAAGATTTGTGAGTTTACCACCCAAGAACACCTTGGGGAGTAAACTCCTTTTTAAGGGCCAAATGGTGCCTAGTCCTTCCTTAAGCCATGACACTAGTTTGGACTTGTACACTAATGAGTTTAGGGATATAAAACAACCTCAAAACACCAAGGAAATGGTGTTCACGGCCCAAGATCTTCTTGGATCATGAACACTAAATTTAAGGCCAAAAGTGTTACAATGTCCCTCCAAACTTTAAAACTAAACCTAGAGACTAACCATGGCTTGTTGTTGGGTCCAAATATGGTTTATACTTTATTTTTCTAGGCAATTGTACTTTTATGTAATATTTATGAATTTATGGTCTAGTTTACGGCTGAGTTTACGGCCGTAAACACCTTACGGCCGTAAACTCATTTACGGCCCATGTGTTATCCGACCCATATTCCAAGTATAAATAGATGTGTTAGGGTGAGGAGTAGAGATTGATGAACCCTAGAGAGTTGATGGCTATAGAGAGAGAAAGGAATGTTTGTGTGTGTGAATCTTGTGTAAGGAATTTAATTCATATTATCAATACATTCAAGATTCATCATATTCTTCTTCTCCTTCTCTTCTATTTGATCTGACATCATCCGTTTGATTGGGATTTCGCACCATCAAACGGATCTGATTGATACACGGGCAAATTTTGGACTTAGAATTGGTATCAGAGCCAAGTTGTATCAGTCAATTTTGTCAGATTTTGGGCATTATTTGATCTTATTTGCGAAATATTCTTGCGTTTTTGGATAGATCTCGCAAAAATAAGGGGGGGTTTGTTCTTCGTGTTTTTCATAAAAAAAGGGTTTTGATCAAGTTTTGGAGCTTCAAAGTCGATAAATCATTGTTTTTCACGAAATCATTGAAGGGTTTTCGGCCGGAGTTTACTGTCGGAAACAGTTCACGGCCGGAAACTATTCACGGCCAGCGGCGAGGTTCCTGTTTACGGCTAGGGTTCCCAAGCTTGCGGCTCGACGCGGCGGCTTGCGGATCGAACGTGTGCGGCTCGGCTCAGCGCTTTAATAAAGAAGGCAGCAAATCTAGTGGGAGGCAAGGATCGAACAAGCGACCTCCAGATCAAGAACCTCGCGCATTATCCAACTCTGCTAGCTGATAACTTGTTACATTCCTTTGAAAATTAAAATATAACCCGTATTTTTCGCACCAAATTTCGAATTTTGACACTTTTAACCCACAAACTCAATTTCTTTTATTTTTAAATTCTATTTTCATTCAAAATAAAAAAATATATAATAAAATAATAAATAATAATAAAATAATAATAATAATAATAATAATAATAATAATAATAATAGTAATAATAATAATAATAATAAATTGTTTTTGTTTTTTTTCTTTTATTTTTGACTTTTTATTTCAGATTTTGATTTTGACTTTCAGGTTTGACCTTTAATTTTAAACTTTGACTTTTTCGTTCGACTTTTAAAATTTAAAATTTAACTTTTTGGTTTGACTTTTAAGTTTGACTTTTGAGTTTAATTTTTCAAATTTGACATTTAAGGTTGACTTTTGAAAAAAAAAAAGGCATTTTAAATTTAACGTGTAATTTTTATCTTAGCTTCTAGTTGTGCTTTTTAATTGATTTTAAGGTCTACGAGGGAGTTGAAAACATAAAAAATAGTCGTCAGGATATGTTAAGAAAAAATTTCAACATTTTCGATTATATCCCTGGAGAAACCCTCGAAACTCAGTTGCAATGATTTACTACACTTATTACCGAGATGAATATAGCTAGGATCTTCTTGTCTAAATCTGAGATAAACAAAAAGTTGCTGAATGCGCTTCCGAAATCGTGGGATATGGATGTGGCTGACATCAAGAAGACAAAAGATCTCAATCGTCTTAGTTTGCTGATATAATTGAAGAACTTAACGCTTTGAATTGTCGAAAAACAATGAGTTCAGCAAACCTTCCAGTCAATGAACTGTAATGTTCTCAATCATGTGAAGTTTCATGTTCTCAATCATGTGAAGATACGATTAAATTTTTTCGGGAACAAATTGATTTATTAAAAAGGGAAGTTGAGGACCTGAGATATAAAGCATATCAAGTCAGGAAAGGACAAAAACCCATGAAGGCTGAATTAAAAGAAAAAACCAAGGACTTTAGGAAATTTCAGAAAGAGTATAGCAACAAGTCTGAAAATTATGATTATATTAAAAGACAACTTGCTGCTGTAACAGAAGAACTTGACGCTTTAAAAATTAAGTGTGGAAAAACAGATGTCAGTTTAAAAAATGATACTGCGTCAAGTCAGACAGTCGAGTCCTTATATGAAACCCAATTAAAATTCAAAGATAATCAGAACAAGGGTCTAGGGTATGATAGTGTACCTCCTCCTTATAATCATAACTACACATCCATCCCTATGCCACATGACGAAACTGACAGGGAGCCACATCTTCAATATGGCAAACGAGCTGGATTTGTGTCAGGAGGAGTTATTAATATTGAAAATACTAATGTTGCTACTTCTTGTGCAGGCAAAGTAATAGAGGATGAGAACACGGAGAGTTTGTAACAACGTTAATTTTAAAACAAAATTTTCACTTTTAAAAACGTCAAAAACCATCGTTTAATATTCCAAATTCAAACGTGAACATATTATCATAACAAAATACATCCCATGATCATAAAAACAGTTCCTCCGTCAATCTGTACAATCACTCCGGCGCCTTCCGATGGTCCTCGCTAGTACCTGAAACACATAACACAACAACTGTAAGCATAAATGCTTAGTGAGTTCCCCAAAAAACTACTTATGCACATACGCCTTTCCAGGTCCTGACCTTCCGGTCCATATATCTAAGGAAACTTCCATCCCGACTCGGTAAACCTTCCGGTCCTACCTGCATCAACCTTACGGTCCACATCACAACACCTTCCGGCCCATAACATATACGACTTCCGGCCCATAACATAATGCCTTCCGGCCCATATCAAGCATATCATACATAGCACATATAACGATTTAACTTAGCATATACAATGCATATAACTCATAACATATCCGACCTTCCGGTCGCACAATAAAAACCCTTCCGGGTATAGTATAGTGAGAAAACTCACCTCGTGGAAAGTCTAAAATCACGCGTACTCGCTATCTCCAAATCCCAACGATGACTCTACCTCGCCTAATCACAAAAATATCATTTTAACAATTAAAGACTTCCACAACTAAACTTACCCCTTATCATCATTCCTCAGAGGGTAAAAGATCATTTTACCCTTCCTTGACCAATAGTCTTAATGTTGACCAAAACCCTAAAAGTCAACAAAAGTCAACCTTTTGAGTATGCGGGGCGTACTGCTTGATGTACGCGGGGCGTACATCGCCAACCCATGGACCCGGGTCTCCACCCAGTACGCTGCGCGTACTGGGAGTTACGCCCAGCGTAACCATCAGACTTTAGCATACATCATTTCTGGTCTTAATCGGTTAAGACATTACCCCAACTTCTAGATCCGACTTTATTTATGCATCTATACCCATAAAGTTGAGACCTTTAAGCCTTGGCATGGCTGTAAAGGCTCCAACACTTCTTAACATCATTCTACTCCAACTCAAGGACCTAGATCTCATGCATGGTTCCACATTCACGTCCAAGATTACATTTTTATGAGTCTACAACTCAAATAGACCAGAAATATGATGGACCTAAGCTTATGGAGACCATTTGCTCAAAAAGTCTCCACATTTGGGACTAAAACCCTAGAAAATGGTATTTGAAGCTTATTACATGAACTATATGTCAAGATCTGAACGTTTTACCTTATAATGAAGCTTCAACCTTTGCAAAGCTAAGATCCACACTTGAACACCACTTCTAGCCTTCCCAATGAGCTCTTCTTCTCCTTTGCTACCTGGAAATGGCACCACCAAGCTTAGAATACTTGCAAAAGGCCTAAGAACGAATACACACTCTCTTTAGGGTTTCTTTCTGAGGGATGGTGGCTGAGAAGTCGAGCCACACGTTCCTTGTATAGCCCTCCGAATTAATTAGGGTTTTTAGGTCTGGACCTTTAACGCCTAGCGTAACCTTGGGTACCCCCAGCGTACCCGAGGGTGAACGCGTTCAAATGAAGTGCGCGAGTACGCGCAGCGTACTCCTTGTACGCCCAACGTACTCACCTAACATGCAAACCCTAAATGGAACAAATCAAAGATAAAGGGCTAAAATAGAAGGGTACCTGGATTTCGTGCTGTTACAACTCTCCCCCACTAGAACCAGACTTCGCCCCCGAAGTCTCACACTGAAAACAATTGCGGATACTAATCCTGCATCTCAGTCTCGGACTCCCATGTCAGCTCGGACCCCTTCCGATGTTGCGACTGCACTTGTACCAAGGGTACTTCCTTGTTCCTCAGAACCTTAACCTTTCAATCCCTGACCGCCACTGGTCTCTCAACATAGTTTAGGCCTGCATCCACCTGAATATCATCAAATGGCACCACTGCCGACTCGTCGGCAATACATTTCCTCAACTGTGAGACATGAAAGGTGTTATGGATTTGTCCCAACTCAACAAGTAGATCCAACCGGTAGGCTACCCTGCCTACCCTAGCAATTACCCTGAAAGGCCCGATATACCGGGGTCCCAACTTGCCCCTCTTCCTGAATCGTATCACTCATTTCCATGGAGAGACCTTTAGGAGCACAAGGTCTCCAACCTAAAACTCGAGCTCGGACCGATGCATGTCTGCATAACTCTTCTAGCAACTCTGCACGGTCAACAATCTCTGCCTGACCTTCTGTATCTGCTCGGTCGTCTGAAGTACAATCTCCATGCTACCCAACACCCGCTGCCCCACCTTTCCCCAGCAGATGGGGGTACAACACATCCTCCCATACGACAGCTCAAAGGGTGGCATACCAATGCTCGAATGATGGCTGTTGTTGTACGAAAACTCTGCTAAGGGTAGATAGGTATCCCAACTCCCTCAAAAATCCATAACACATGCTCGGAGAATATCCTAAAGCGTCTGAATCGTCCGCTCGCTCTGTCCGTCCGTCTGCGGGTGGTATGCGGTACTAAAATGCAGCCTCGTACCCAACTCCTCATGGAACTTCTTCCAAAACCTGGAAGTAAATCGCACATCCCGATCTGAAACGATCGACATCGGAACCCCATGCCACGATACCACCTCCCTCACATATAACTCTACCAACTTCTCCACAGAAGAGCTCTCACTGATGGCTAGAAAATGAGCGGCTCTTCGTCAATCTATCCACAATCACCCAAATCGCATCGACCCCCTCGTAGTCCTCGACAATTTGATGATAAAATCCATGGTAATTTATTCCCACTTCCATTCGGGAACCTCCAGTGGCTGCAATTTACCGTGCGAACGCTGGTGCTCGGCCTTAACTTGACGACAAGTCAGGCACCTCTCGACAAACCAGGCAAGATCCCTCTTCATACAGGGCCACCAATACTCCTTCTTTAAGTCCAAATACATCTTAGTAGCCCCGGGATGGATCAAGAATTTCGATCGATGCGCTTCCTCCATCAAAATAGTACGTGTACCGCCCACAAACGGTACCCAAATCCGACAATGAAAAGCCGTAAGTCCCCGACCATCCGTAACGAATTCCGATACCTGACCGACAACCCGCTCCCTCTTCTAATTTTCTGGTCTTGCAGCCTCAGCCTGGGCTCCTCGAATAGTGTCCAAAATCGGAGTCATCACCGTCAACCTCATACAAATGTCTCGGATCGGGGCGCTTTCCGCCATACGGTTCAACGCATCGGCCACTACATTAGCCTTGCCCATGTGGTACATAATTTCACAATCATAATCCTTCACCACATCCAACCATCTCATCTTTCGCATATTCAGATTTGGCTAATCCATGAAGTACTTCAGACTCTTGTGGTCCATGTATATGGTACACCGAACCCCATAAAGATAGTGCTGCCAGATCTTGAGGGCAAACACCACAGCCCCCAATTCCAGGTCGTGGGTGGGATATCTCGACTCGTGAGGCTTCAGCTGCCTCGAAGCATACGCTATAATGTGTCCCCTCTGCATAAGCACCACCCCTAATCCAGATATAGATGCATCACAGTATACCACAAAATCCTCCATCCCTTCCGGGAGTGCAAGTACCGGGGCCTCGCACAATTTCTGACGAAGGGTCTCGAATGTGGACTACTGCTCTGGTCCCCATGAAAATGCAACACCCTTCCGGGTCATCTTAGTAAGTGGCATGGCGATCTTGGAGAAATCCTTAATAAACCTTCAGTAATAGCCGGCCAATCGCCGAAAGCTCCTGATCTCAGTGGGCGATCTCGGCACTTCCCATCTCCTCATCGCCTCAATCTTGGCCGGATCGACCAATATCCCTTTCTGGTTAACAAGGTGCCCAAGGAACTGGACCTCTCATAACCAGAATTCACACTTGGAGAATTTGGCATACAACCTCTCCGATCTCAATACTCTAAGACTTTCCCTCAAATGCTCCTCATGCTGCTCCCTAGACCTCGAATATACCAAAATATCATTGATGAATACGATCACCGACCGATCCAGCATCGGCCTGCACACCCTGTTCATAAGATCCATGAACGCAGCCGGGGCATTGGTGAGCCCAAAAGGCATCACCACAAACTCGTAATGTCCATTACGAGTTCTGAATGCATTCTTATGAATATCTTCATCCCGAACCGTCATCTGATGATAAACTGACCTCAAGTATATCTTAGAGAACCAAGATGCCCCGTGCAACTGATCGAACAGATCGTCGATCCTAGGTAACGGATACCGATTTTTAACCGTCAACTTGTTCAACTCCCGGTAATCGATACACATCCGGTGTGAACCATCCTTTTTCTTGACAAATAGAATCGGTGCTCCCCAAGGTGAGCTACTCGGTCGAATAAACCCCTTTCCCAATAGCTCCTGAAACTGTGAGGATAACTCCTGCATTTCTGGTGGAGCGAGGTGATAAGGCGCCTTGGCGATGGGCACCGCTCCCGGAACCAGATCGATACAGAACTCAAGTTGCCTTTCTGGATGCACACCTGGTTATTCTTCGGGGAAAACATCCAAAAACTCGCATACTACTGGAACCTCATCAACCGAATTTGGCCTCCCCGCGGCCACTCGAGTGTCCATCACATACGCTATGAATCCACTGCAGCCGTGCTGCAAACTCTGTCTCGCCCTGGCAGCTGAACAAAACGCTGACCCACACCGGGTCCCCTCGCTATACACAGTAAGCACTCCCCCACTAGGGTCTCGTATGGTCACCAACTATCTCTCGCAGTCAATGACTGCCCTAAACTTATTCAACCAGTCCATACCCACAATGACGCAGATATCCCCCATCGCTATAGGAACCAAGTTTATAGAGAACTTGACACCAAAAATCTCGAGCACACATCCTCGAATCACGTCAGTGGCATATATCGCTTTCTCATCCGCTATAGAAACCCGAAGGGGTCGACTCATCACCTACCGATCAATACCAATGTGCTGGCTAAAAGCCAGGGATACAAAAGACCGACTCGCACCCGAGTCAAATAATACAAAGGTAGGTACAGAATTCACAAGAAAAGTACCTAGGCATATCATAATATAAGCACAATATCTCAGCATAAAAGTAACTACACTAAAGAATACATACCAGCTACGACATCGGGCGCCATGTGGACCTCCTCCGCAGTCAACTGAAAAGCTCTCCCACGAGCCTTTGGAGCCTTGGCTTTCACCGGCCGAGTCTCGGTAACCCTAGCAGCAGGCGCAGATCCCTGGTGAAGCTAAGGGCACTCAGCCTTCCGATGGCCGGTCTGGTTACAATGAAAGCAAACCATAAATCCCTTGGGGGCAATCCCTAGCAATGTGCCCCTCACTTCCACACTTGTAGCAAGCACCTGATCGACATGCCCCCTCATGACCCTTGCTGCACTTTCCGTAAGTGCGACCCTTCTGGCCTCCTGTCCTCGAATCGGCGGACTTGGTCTGCTTGGCTACCGGCTGGGACTGAGCCAGCCGCCGATCCACCAGCTAATACTCGGCCTCTTCCCTGGCCTGAGTCTCCAACTCGATCTCTCTCTTCCTGGCATTTTCCTGGAGCTCAGCAAAGGTCTGGTATGACGAGTTCGATACGAACCCCCAAAAATCCCTCCTCAATACACCCAAATATCGGCTCATCCGAGCCTTCTCAGTGGACACCTGCTCAAGGCAAAACATCGCCCTCTCATGAAACTTCCGAGTGATCACAGTAACCGAATCATTACCCTACTTGAGGGTCAAGAACTCCTGAATCAACCGTTCCCTCTCCACCGGGGGAACATACTCGTCTCTAAACATAGAAGTAAATCTCTCCCAAGTCACGGCTAAAACCTCCGCAAGAGTAAAGTTCGCTATCACGAACTTCCACCAATCCTTTGCTCCCAGGCGGAGCTGGTTCAAAGCGAACCATACCCTCAGATGCTCCGGACATGAACAAGTGTAGAAGCATCCCTCAATATCAAAAATCCATCTCATCGCAGCGATCGGATCCTGCGTCCCGTCAAACTCGGGTAGCTTCGTGTTGCTGAACTCCTAGAATAGCAACGAGTCACCTCCCTATGGTCTGGCAGCTGCCAAAATTGCGGTAGCTGCAGCGGCTGCGGCCTTGGTCACCGTGGCGTACCGCTCATCAAAAGTCTCCATTAGTGTGGTTTTGATAGACCCAAACATCTCTGGAATCTCGGCCGGGATCGCTGCAGCCACCTCCTCGTGAATCATCTGACAAAGCTCCTCGTCACTCACACCGCTCGTACCAAGTTTATGGCATGGTCCAACCATAATTCCTCTGAAATACAACATAAAAATAGCAGAGACTCCATCGAGCATAATCGCACTCGATAACGCAACCCTACTTGGTCTCCCATACCCAAGGATTCTTACTTGGGTTGTCCACTAACCCGGTGTCTTCAGTAGTACACACCCAATACTACCGACTACACTGCATCAGCATTCACCCCAAGTCCTCCTCCCCGAACCCCGGATCATGAGTACTCTATTTTTGCTGTGCACTGGCTACCTACTCGCTCTCAAAGCATCTCATAGTAGCAGGTTCCCCTAGACTAAGGCATCACAAATCAGGCCACTCTAGTCCTAATATGAATACCTAGTCTACTAGCATGCATATCATATCATAACATATCTCATAACACATATTGTAAGGGTATTTTGGGGATTTTACCGTTCGGGCGCTGGCTGACCGTACACACTACTTCTCCTTTGGTTGTTACGAAATCTTTTATCGAATTTTTATTTTTGTTAATTAAATTTTTTCCTCAAATCCTCGGTTTGAGTTCAGTTACGCCCGAAGGTGTATCCGAATCCCTCAAACCAAGGCTCTGATACCAACTTGTAACAACGTAAATTTTATAACAAATTTTTCATTTTTACAAACGAAAAAAACAATCGTTTAATTTTCCAAATTCAAACGTGAACAATGTTATCATAACAAAATACATCCCATGATCATAAAAACAGTTCCTCCGTCAGTGTGTACAATCACGCCAACGCCTTCCCACGGTCCTCGCTAGTACCTGAAACACATAACACAACAACTGTGAGCATAAATGCTTAGTGAGTTCCCCAAAATACTACTTATGCACATACGCCTTTGCAGGCTCTGACCTTCCGGTCCATATGTCTCAGGGGACTTCCGTCCCGACACGGTAAACCTTCCGGTCCTACCTGCGTCAACCTTACAGTCCACATCAGAACGCCTTCCGGCCTATAACATATACGCCTTCCGGTCCATAACATAATGCCTTCCGACCCATACTAAGCATATCATACATAGCACATATAACGATTTAACTTATCATATACAATTCATATAACTCATAACATATCCGACCTTCCGGTCACACAATAAAAACCCTTCCGGGTACAGTATAGTGAGAAAACTCACCTCGTGATAAGTCTAAAATCTTGCGCACTCGCTATCTCCAAATCCCAACGACGACTCTACCTCGCCTAATCATAAAAATATCATTTTAATAATTAAAGACTTCCTCAACTAAACTTACCCTTTATCACCATTCCTCAGAGGGTAAAAGACCATTTTACCCTTCCTTGACCCAAACTCTTCATGTTGACCAAAACCCTAAAAGTCAACAAAAGTCAACATTTTTAGTACGCAGGGCGTACTGCTTGATGTACGTGGGATGTACATCGCCAACCCATGGACCGGGGTCTCCACCCAGTATGCTGCGCGTACTTGGAGTTACGCCCAGCGTAACCATCAGACTTTAGCATACATCATTTCTGGTCTTAATCGGTTAAGCCATTACTCCAACTTCTAGATCCGACTTTATTTATGCACCTATACCCATAAATTTGAGACCTTTAAGCCTTGGCATGGTTGTAAAGGCTCCAACAGTTCTTAACATCATTCTATTCCAACTCAAGGACCTAGATCTCATGCATGGTGCCACATTCACGTCCAAGATTACATTTTTATGAGTCTACAACTCAAATAGACCAGAAATATGATGGATCTAAGCTTATGGAGACCATTTGCTCAAAAAGTCTCCACCTTTAGGACTAAAACCCTAGAAAATGGTACTTGAAGCTTATTACATGAACTATATGTCAAGATCCGAACTTTTTACCTTATAATGAAGCTTCAACCTTTGCAAAGCTCAGATCCACACTTGAACACCACTTCTAGCCTTCCTAATGAACTCTTCTTCTCCTTTGCTACCTTGAAATGGCACCACCAAGCTTAGAATACTTGCAAAAGGCCTAAGAACGAATACACACTCTCTTTAGGGTTTCTTTTTGAGGGATGATGGCTGAGAAGTCGAGCCACACATTCTTTTTATAGCCCTCCGAATTAATTAGGGATTTTAGGTATGGACCGGTTACGCCCAGCATACCCGAGGGTGAACACGTTCAAATGAAGCGCGCGAGTACGCGCAGCGTACTCGCCTAATATGAAAACCCTAAATGGAACAAATCAAATATGAAGGGCTAAAATAGAAGGGTACCTGGATCTCGGGCTGTTACAGAGTTCATCTGAACAAACAAACATCTCCTTGAACTCTGAATCTGTTGCATCGAACTCAGCTGTTTCTGATCAACCCGCTGTTGAGAAATACACGCCACTAATTCCAATGCAACAGAGTTCTTGTGGCAAGTGTCCATGTGGGACCAACAAGAGACAAGGCAAGGATACGCCACCAGGGGCCGAAAGAAACAATTTCTCAATGAAGAAAAAGACTTGTTTTCACTGTGGAACACCTGGTCACATTGCCCGAAAGTGTCCAAATCTCTCATACGTCCCTTACTATGCACAAGGGTGGCAGAACGTGCCAAGAAGGAGACACTTCAAAAGAAACCCCTCAAGGTCACGTTCAGACAACGCCGACTGGAATGCCATGAAGACCAAGAATTCAACTCCCAAGGCCAAGAATCAAACTTCAAAGGACAAGAATCAAAATCCCAAGGGCAAGAAGGAAATGTCGGCCAAGAAGTCCAATCCAAGAGATGCTTCCGTGAAGCCAACATCAAAGTCGTCTCAACGACCGACATCAAGTTCCAAAGCAAGTACCGAGGCACCCATCGGATCGAAAAAGAAATGGGTTAAACCCAACTACAAATGGGTACCAAAGGCTCGCTCTCCCAAATCAACTAATGACTCTAATATTTCTACATCTTCTGTTTGTGATAAGCAGGACATGTCATGGGAGAGAGTACTGTGCAAGGATGACAAAGGTTGACGTAGTTTCAAAATGGATTGGGTTCCAAAGACCAACTGAACCTACTCTGTGTCAGAGCAGCTATGGAGGCATATCATCAGACTTCGGTTTGTTGGTAGTGGCTGTTCCTGACACATGATAGGAGACATCTATCAAATGTACAACATTCAGACATTTGTTTGAGAGTATGTGTCCTTTGCGGGAAGGGAAGAAAGGAAGTGATCACTCACGGAGTTTGTGCTTAATGACATGAAGAATTTTCGGATCTGTTCTGAGTTTACGCGTGCTATTTTCAGACCTTCTGGATGCAAATTCAATCGGTGACTTACGGTTTAAGTTTTTCTTCTATATACTCATCAGATTATCTTAAGTTGATTCGCTTTAAAGACTAATTTTTGTTTTAGGATAGTTTAAATTTGTGCATTTACTTTCGTTTCTCTCCTATGCACAAATTTAGTGGGAGAAATAAAAAGAAAACAAAAATTAGAAAAGTTTCAAAAAGCCAAAAACATTAGAAATTCAGAAAATTAAAAATATATATTTTTGCTAATAGTCTTGTTTGCTGTTGAAGGATTGGGAAGTGATATTATCAAGTGATAACAGGCAACCTGAGTCTGCGTAATGTACCCAAAGTTGAAGGGTCTATGCTCTGATTTGATGCGTCGGTAGGCACGAAAGATTCTAAATGGACTTGACTAGGCAGAGTTGAACTTAGAAAATTTATAGACTTGACAAATTTTGACCTAGTTAGACACCTTCAGCCTGACAATACGACGCTCGGATAGGTTGAGCAGGGAGATATATATGGGAATCTACTCGTCACATTAATTGAACCTGTACTTGGAACCGTGGTTTAACTTTTCCTCGATGTGCAGATTGTGTCCTTAATTCCGGTTGGATGGGGCGACTGGTAAATTCCGAAAAATTAGGTCTATAGAAAATTGTTTTCTTTCTTTCCGTCTGTTAGTCATATGTTGCACCCTTTGCATGACTTCAAATCCGACCTGGTACATAACATATGCAACTCTATTTCTCTGCAGGTTATATATGTGAAATACTTCTTATCTGTTAGCCATATAATGTCTCCTCTGCGTGACTTCTAGTCCGACCTGGTACACAGCATATGCAACCTTGTTCTTCTCAACCCCTCTGAAGTAATAAGTAATAGAATTCTGAATCTATCCTCTCTCTGAATGGTTATCTGCTCACCCGCTGTAAGGAGTACTCTGGAAGTTCTTGATGGCTGGGGCATATCAGGAAGCGGGAAACATGTTCCAGTACACTTAAAATTGAACACATACAGATTGTCTATAGATCTCGCTGCTCAATTTAGGTGGACAACAATATCCCTGGTCGTCGTCAACTGAATGATCCTTAAGATATAGTATCTAAGGAATTAGGATCATATAAAATTTCTACGAACTTAGGATCACTTTGTCTTACAATTATTAGTATGTCCTAAAATGGTCACCATTTTTCGTGTTTAAGTGGATCAAAATACCGACGATCAACCAGACAAAGATGTGAATATGAAAGGTACCGACAAGTGCATAAAGATTGTCTAAAAACTTTGATCCCAAATCACTCTTAAAGTTAGATATCATTTTATTTTTGTTAAATTTGTTCATAATTTCTTCTAATTTAAATATTAGGGGGGGGGGGGAATTAAAAAAAAAGTAAAAAAAAAAAATCAGAAAAATTCAAAAATAAAAAAATCATAAAATTAAAAAAATCCAAAAATAGTGTTATTTCTGTTTTGCTTCTGTTTTAAGTTTTCTTTTAGTTTTGTTTTGTCTTGAAAAGTGATTTCAGGTATAGATAAGACTCATGGATTTTGTATTGAAGATTTCTGAGCCAAAGCCTCGTCCGTGAGCATCGAAGAATTCTCATTCGAAGGAGCAAGAAATGAAGATTATTCTTTCAAATTCAATCTTTCAACCCCAGAAGCAAGGTGAAGCTGAAACTAAAGAATATGTGACGGATTGCATTGAAGCCTCCTCAATCAGTCTGTTGCTATCTTAAACCTGCTGAAGTGATCTAGAAGATTTGTTCTCTCTGATGTTCTCTCTCAAGATTCTCAAGCTGAAAGTGTCATCTTTCAAGAATCAGTACATCCAGCATCCTCACCCAATGTGCGTTCAATTCCAAATCTTGAAGAATTGCCCAAGTGCTCAAGATGAAGTCATTCATTGAAGATTCATATGTTTATCATGAAGCTGTGAAGAATTTGAAGATTAATGCTGAAGCCAAGTTCCCAATGAAGATTAACAAGAAGAGCCAGCTACTTTTTAGGGGGAGCTTGTTGAGTCAATTAAGAAAAGAAAGCTATAAACCAAGGGGGAGATTGTTGGGTCAAAATATGGTTTATACTTTACTTTTCTGGGCAATTGTATTTTTCTGTAATATTTATGAATTTATGGTCTAGTTTACGGCTGAGTTTACGACTGTAAACACCTTACGGCCGTAAACTCATTTAAGGCCCATGTGTTATCCGGCTCATATTCCAAGTATAAATAGAGGTGTTAGGGTGAGGAGTAGAGATTGATGAACCCTAGAGAGTTGATGGCCATAGAGAGAGAAAGGAATGTTTATGTGTGTGTATCTTGTGTAAGTAATTTAATTCATATTATCAATACATTCAAGATTCATCATATTCTTTTTCTCCTTCTCTTCTATTTGATCTGACATCATTCGTTTGATTGGGATTCCGCACCATCAAATAGATCTGATTGATACATGGGCAGATTTTGGACTTACACTTGTTTAGACATCCAAAACATTGAGAATCAAAGGTTGAAAATGAGTTCACTGCCAAGGAAGTTCTTGGCCCGTGAACTCCATTTTAGGGTGCCAAAATGCCCTAAATACCTTGCATAAGCCAAGAGACAAGCATATCCCTTTACCATGATGTGTCCAGGACCCAAAAAAATCAAAATATCATCACCCATAAGTGTTTACGGCCAGAAACACATGACCAAATGGTCCATGGGCCGTAAACTTAAGATAGATGTGTTTTGATGCCACAAACACTTCCAAGGGCTTACTCATGAATTTAGAATGCTTCTTTATGACCTTTAGGACCCTCATAAGTATATTTGGCCATGAGTTTATGGTAGTAAACTCATTTGGGCCGTGAACACCCGAAAAGTGCCAAAAAGAAGTGGTCTTTCTCATCCTAGGCTAGAGCTAACGTCCCTAAATCATTCCCTAAATTTCATACTTGCATTCCCACATGTGTAGCCATGAGTTTACGGCTGTAAACTCCCTTCGTCAGTGAACTCATGGTAGTAAACTCATGTGAGTGCCTTTATACCTTCCTATGTTGAATCACATGTGATTCCAACACTTGGTCAAGGTGTTACCTAGTCCCGGAAGGTGTTTCCTTTCATATAGATGTTATAAACACTATATTCGTGTCAATATGTGTCCTTATATGCCATTTAGGACTTATTGTGTCTCGGGACTTCATTCGTGGAACTTCGCATCCCTACACACATACCCACTAGAACCACTCACAACAGGTGAGTTCATACCCATTAATCAATGTTTTAAATGATTTTAAATGCTTAATTGGAGGGGGGGGGGAATACAAGTATAAAAAAACATGTTATTGAATCATTCATATGTATTTTATAAATGTGTTTTCATCCAACAGATTTCACATACTACAAAATGTGATGCATGAAATGGTTTTCTGTATTAAAAATACTTTGTTATCAAATGTATTACTTTTGAAATGTTTAATTAAAATGACATCAAGTCACTCTTTACTATTGTTCAAAACTCTTAGATATCTTACAAAACCATTTTAACCTTCTTGAACAAAACTATACTTATACACATATGATCTTCTATATGTATTGATATTATAGTTTTCATCCTTCATTCAGTTTCCCACACTCTTGTGTAGCAAGGATGTATAAACTTACTTGAACAACCAATTACCTTTCAGTTAATTATCATAGGGATAGTTAGAAGATACAAAACATTATTCCTATTACAAGGAATCACACAAGAGTCAGTTCATTCATGAGTCTATACCAGTACATTACATGATACATGAGTACACTTACATATGCTTACATGATACATGAGCACATTTACCTAGGCTTACATGATACATGAGTACGTTTACATAGATACATTTACTTTAATACGCTTACATGAATACCATACATGAGTACTATTACATAGATACATTTTCCTGTATACAGTTACATGGATACTTGTACCTAGAGTTACGAGGAAGATTTATTAGTACCTTCTGTGTAAATTTTCCTGTCTATCCCAGTTCAATGGGATATCTCAACGGGACTAACCATTTCGAATCCCAGCTGATTAGCACCAGTGGTCGATGAATATCTACGAATGCCTAAGGTTACTACTTATATAAGGAGTCAATTACGGGCCTAACCATTCCTCGAGCCTACTGTTCGCTACAGAGGTTAATGACCATCTACGGAGGTCTAAGGTTAATAGTTATATGATGAAAACATTTACGAGACTAACCCTTCCTGCCCCATGCTGCTGCTACAGAGGACAATTGGACAATCTTCGGTTCATTAGGTTATACATTTCGCTAATCGCGATGTCGTGTTAGTCCTAGTACCAAAGGATAACACTTACATGATTATATTTTTCCTATTACTTTATTTTGTGATACATTCACATAAACGATGAGTTAGACTAAGTACTATTTGTAATAGTAAAAAAGAAGGAAAAACTATCATTTTACTTACAAAACGTTCGGGTCTTGGTAAAAGACTACATTTCATACTAGTAGGAAATATGGAATTTTCTAGGGTTTTTCATACTTATATCAACTGTTTCATTTAAAGATATACATGGGATTCATAACAGCTTTTCAAAACAAGACAATGACACTTAAATACTTATGAATTCACCAGATTTAGTCTAATACTCGCTTTCAAAATAACTTGTATTCTCAGGTTACCGGTTAGACAGGTACGATGGCCAGGTTTTTGAGAAGACGGAGCACATACAAGACTCATCTGATTTTGATTATTCATTTTATTGTTGTACATTATGAAAGAACACACTTGTATTAAAACTTTACTTATAATGCAATGGATGATTTTGTTGCTTGTTTACTACTTTTCACTATTGTGATACTGTACATGACGTCCTCCTCCCCGAAATGTTTCCGCCGTTCTTGGTTTTGGGGTGTGACAGTAATGGTCCACACTTGACTAAGGGTTGCAACTTAGACGATAATTGGTATAAAAGAGCTCAAGTTTGCTATTCTATTGGGGATAAATATGATGAATATTGGAGAAAACCAAAGATGGAGTGGCTGCCATATGACGAATACAAGAAGAAAAAAGAAGAAAAATGTAAGCAGACGGGTTGAGGCTTCTACCAAAAAGAGCAACCACTGGCCAAGAAGAAAGTTGATTTCGAAAACATGTTGACTCGATTTATATATGGAAGCTTCTGAGAAAAGGCATGATGATATCGATGCAATGCTGAAGGAGCACATGAAGATGATGAAAGAACAACATGCAATGATGAATGATCAACAAAACTCATTAAGAAATCATCAAGCATCGATCTATAATCTTGAAACCCAACTTGGTCAATTAACAACTTTGGTGAACAAGAAATTCGTGAAAAACAACCTCAATCCCATGTCATGATGATTGAGACTGAAGACGAGGCCATTTCTGAGGTCATAGAAGCATTAGAGGAGGAGCCAAAACTAGCCAAACTAGAACCGAAGAAGTCCAAAATCGAAAATAATATTTTTTCTGAAAATCCGAACTCACGATGTGAGCTTTTTATGCTTCCAACATGGGATCGGTCAGAACAGAAAACTTCATAAATTTTTCCGAATTATTGTCCGCCTTTACCGTTTCCGTCCCAAGTTAATCTTAGTCCACTGGAAAGGGAGCATTTGGAGTTTATAAAGAACGTAAAGGGTATTCCTATAAATACTCCTTTTATTGAAGTTCCTACAAGATTTAATAGACACTCGTCAACAATCGAAGAAAAATTCCAAGGTTATTTTAAGTGAGCAAAGTTCAAAAGTAGTGACGGGAGAGTTACCTAAGAAGATGGGAGATCCTGGACGCCTCACTCTTCCATGTGAGTTTGGGAATAATATGAAGACTTATGCTTTATCCAATTTTGACGCTAGCATATATTTGATGCCTTATTCATTTTATCAGAAGTTGAATATTAAGAAGTTGAAGGCTACAAAAATTACAATTCACATGGCAAACTGTTCAGTGACACAACCCCGAGGCATTGTGGAAGACATTCTAATGAAAATTGGGAAATTCTTTTTCCCAATAGACTTTGTGGTTTTAGATATGAAAGAAGATCTCGATGTTCTAATTATTCTTGGTCACCCATTACATAATACTACTGGAACCTTGGTTGATATTCGTGAGTCCAAGCTTACTTTGAGAGTTGGAGATGAAGAGGAAACTTTTGGAATAAAAGAAGGTTTTCAAGGGAGTGATGTTCAAGGTGAAGTATTCAATATTGATGAAAAAGATGAACCTAGAGAATTGGAAAGTTAATGGAAGAAGAAATTAAGACAGTTCAACAAGTCAAGCGTATGAAACCAAGAGCATCTGTTCCATTTTTGGTTGAAGTGATTGGTTTTACAACACCAACTTCTTGGGTAAGTAAGAAAAGAAACGATTTATCAAGTAACGAGGATGAAGACGAGGTTACTTCTAAGGACATGACTTCAGCTGATGAAGAAAAGAATATATAAGTCCCAAATTTTCTTGTGTGTCAATCATATCTGTTTGATGGTGCGGAATCTCAATCAAACGAATGATGCCAGATCAAAATATAAGAGAAGGAGAAGAAGAATAATATGAATCTTATATGATTTGATTAGAATGAAGTTCCTTACACAAGATTCACACACTTACACACACTTATGCTCTTTTCTTTCTCTCTTGGCTGTACACTCCTCACCCACCTAACATCTATTTATATGTATATGGGGAAGACGGGCCGTAGATGGGTTTACGACTGTGAACTGATTTACGACAGTAAACACTCACCTGGCCGTGAACACAGCCGCGAATATATATATATATATATATATATATATATATATATATATATATATATATATATATTACACTATAGAAAAACCAATTGGCTAGAAAAGCAAAGTATAAACCAATATTTTAGAACCAACAGAAGATTACATTAGAGCTTAAAAAGAATGAAGAAAACTTAGAGAATAAATGGACCAAAAGAAAGCTCGATACAAATGAGATGAAACTTAAAAAGGAAAACTCAGAAAAAGCATATAAAAGACAAGTTCAAGCTTATAAGAGGTGATGGAAGGAGCAAAAAGTTCAGTTGGTGATGGACTCTTCAGACAACTCAATGGAGGCATAGAGTCCAGCTCACGACTCCATCAAAAAGAAGTGTTTCCCGGGAGGCAACCAGAGCCCGATTTGATTTTATTTCTAGTTTTATTTAGTTTTTAGGAAAATTAATCATCTCATCGTCCAAGTAATCTTATGAATGGTAAAACATTAACTATAGGGTCCCTGATTTTAAGTGGTAATTAATTAAGATTTATAGTTAAAAAAATTAGATGTATTAAGTGGATATCTTACCAGACCAAACTTACGACGTGAGCATGAGTGCCTCACAACGTGAGTCCAGAGAACATTTACGGATCACTTTTCTGTTAGCCCAATAAGTATATAGGCCCACATGTTGATTAATCGAATGGCCTAACTGATAGCCCAAAACTCACGACGAGAGTCATTGCAAATTCACAACATGAATGTCAAACTACACGGCACCATAGATAAAGGACCAGAACCCACTTTGACCTAATGACTTCTCCATTCCGATGAAGTGAAGCTGTTTTTCCTGGTGCCCGCATTCCGATTGCGGCCAAACGCAACTCCATAGTCCACTTTTGCTTACGTAATTTGCACTTTAAGGTAATTATTTCTTACTTCTAATGGTTAATTTTTCTTTATTTGTGGAATAAAGGGATGGGGTTTGTGCTTAGTCAAAATGACGGAATTTTTCCCTAAAAGTTGTGTTATACCCATTGCATGTTACTTATTTAGGCTTAGAATCGACTTAGGAAAAAACCATAACAACATTTTCGGATTGATTTGTGCATAGCCGTGACCGATTCGTTTAGGTAGGCCGAACTCATGACGTAATTCCTAGGGATTCACGACGTGAATTATGGAATTCATGCTACCTAATATGTTAACCTTCTAATGTGCTGGAAATTTTGGTTTTGTTTCATTGTTTCTTTGTCTTTTGTAGAAAATGGTTTCTAGGCGTGAAATTCTAGCTGGGGTGGCTAACTTGCACCCATTTTATGTCTTCCCAACAAATGTGTCGAGGGATGTTTTTACACGCTATATCAATCGTTTGGGTTGGTTACATAACCGAGAGTTTGCGGTTGCCCTGACTGTGAATTGGCAATGATTAAGAGAAGTTGGATTGGTTGATAGGATGAACCTATTTCTTACGAAACTATTTATGGGGAATGGGTATTCTTTCACGTGCAAGGGGTGGAACAATCTTTTCGCTATTCAAGAGCAGTTTTATAAGGAGTTATGCGTGTAATTTTTCTCTACTATGACATTTCACGAAAATGTCTAACATCCCACTTTTCAACAAGCATTAGTTTTCCATTTAGGCAGAGAATACGGGAGTGTAGCTTGGTTGAGTTTTCATGGAGAATAGGATTGTATGACGATCACGAGGCCATGTCTCCTGAGTTCACTATGTTTTTACGAGAGACTGGTTGTGGTTATGAGGGAGAAACATCGAGGCTTCAATTATGGATCAATATCGCATCGGGAGTGTTGAATTTTGGGGTGTCACCGGCAAGTAGTATCAAGTCGCCCATTCACCGTCTTATCCATCGGCTCATCAACTTTTCCATCCACTACAAGCGTCATGGGGACAAAGTTACCAAGATAAATTGGTTTTTCTTATGGAGTATTTTGCAGCCAGGGGTGTGTTGCAACATCCTGTACTTTTTGGCCCGCTACTTGGCGGAGTATCTAGTGAGTTCCCGCCCAGGGAGCCCGATATGTGGATGACATTTTATCACCCGTTTGGCCCGATCTTACGGGGTGATCATTCCCGGCATTACAAGGTCACTAACTTGTATGGTTGGAATTGAATTTCCCTAGGTTATTTGGAGACGATGAGGGTTGTGACCAATTATGGGTCACATTAGGGTATCGTGCACGCTGATGATGATGAAGAACAACCAAGCAAGCAACTCGAGCAACAACTGCATCTGAGACCTCGCCGACAAAATGTGAGAGCACGTGGAGAAACGGGAAGAGTTCGTGGATTTGAAGGAGGAATGCCCACCAACCCATTCCAAAGTTAGGTGGGTTCTTATTTGGACAACCTTCATGGGGGTGTTAATTATAATACCCAACTTGTTGAGGGTATCTATTATCAAATGGGTGTGGTTAGACCACCCACCATGCCGCTGCAATGTCCGTATATCCCGACATGGGGGAACTTTGGATGCCGATAGGAGATGGTGCTAGAACAAGCGTGGCAAATGAAGATGAAGATGATGATTAATTGTTTTAGTTTATTTTTGTTTATTAAAGTTTGGTTTAGTTTTATTTTGTTTTGAATGTGTTTGGATTGTAAAACTATTGAAGTTATTATGTTACTTTGTCTCTTCTTTGGTTGTTATTCCAGATTCACTAGGAGTCACGGGAGAGAAATGTCGAGATACAAAAGAGTTTATGTTTAACCGAGAGTCTAGAATCGAGAGTAGAAACCCACGATTTAAAATAATTGTAGGGTGCATCGAGAGAGAAGATAAAGTTAGAGAAGAGTCATAAAATTATTGCATTTAGAAGAGTCTTAATCCATTGAGACATTGGGGTGAAGTGCAAAATTCAAGGAAGAGAATTAGCATATTCATTTTTTGTCGCCAAGTATTCACGCCGTGAGGCCTGTATCCTCACACCGTGAACTCGGTTACGAAGGTTTCCAAATCACACATATTTGCGACCTCACGTCGTGAATCTTAAATTTTCATAAAATTGAAGCCTTTTCATTCATATTTACTACATAGGTCACCACCATTCTTTTTCTACATAGGTCACCACCATTCTTTTTCCCTACCATGAAGTGTGGGATATGCTTTCCCACACTGTTCTTTCCGTTTTGGAGATTTCCACCGCATTTGTTGAAGATTGAAGTTTTGATTCCATATTTTTCCGGCACATTACATATCTCGCGTGATCAAGACAAGTTCCTATTTAGAAGAGTCCGTATTCAAAATGCACAATTTTTCCACACATTTGAAGTTCGAGCTCGCCACTACTATCCCAGGGGAGTCTATTCGTTTTTCTCTCTTTTATTGCTTTTAATTTATATTATGCATACAATGAGGGTATTGTATGTAATAAGTGTGGGGTAGGGGTTGGCAAAGTAAATTGCTAGAAATAGGTAAATTTAAAATTTTTAATAGGTTTGAAATAATAATATAATAATCTAATCTAGCGATAATAATTGGGTAAATAACAAAATAAACACTCAGTTTACATCAAAATTCTAATTTGACACTATGTTTTTTTTATGTTCAAATTTGACACTGGGTTTTCCAATTTGTTATAATTCTGACGACTTGACTAGTCAACTAGGTTAGTTGCTGACATGACATGATAATGTGTTAGTTTTGATGATTTGGCATGCTGACATAATATGTTGATGTGTTAAAATTGATTTTTTTCCCACAAAAAACACTAAGTTTTTAATTTTTTTTCGATTTTGATACTAAGTTTAATTTTTCTTTCAATTTTGACACTATGTTTTTTGTTCCAAATTAAACATCATTTTTTCTAATTTTGTTCAATGTTGACAATTTTCTATTTGAAACCGTATAAATAATTTTTTAATACATTTAAACCGTATAAATATTTTTTTTTCAATTAAAAACCATAGTTTTGTATAAACACAAGTTTTTTTTTTTACATTCAAACCATAATTTTATGTATAAATATGTATTAATTATATAAAAAACCGTATTTTATATTAAATATGCAACTTTAAAATGTGTTTGGAGGTTTGGAGACGTGTAACCGATCAAAACCCGGTTGCCAAGTTAGAAACCCATGAAATTTTTTAAACGGAAAAAATATATTTATACAGTTTAAAATGTAATAAAAAAAATATATTTATACGGTTTCAAATGGAAAATTGTCAACATTAAACAAAATTCGATAAATGATGTTCGATTTGTAACAAAAAAATATAGTGTCAAAATTGAAAGGAAAAATTAAACTTAGTGTCAAAATCGAAAAAAAGTGAAAAATTAGTGTTTTTTGTGGAAAAAAATTAAATTTTGACACGTCAACATATCATGTCTGCATGCCACGTCATCAAAACTGATACGTCATCATGCCACGTCAGTATGTAACCTGGTTGACCGGTCAAGTGGTCAGAATTATAACAAATTGGAAAACACAGTGTCAAATATAAGACAAAAAAAACATAGTGTCAAATTAGAATTTTGGTGTAAACAGGGTGTTTTTTTTGCTATTTACCCATAATAATTTGAACGTAAGTTGCTAGTATTGTACAGGATGACCCGATGACAGCTCAAATGTTTAGTTGAGCCAATATACATTATAGTGCATTTGTGGCCCCTTTTATTCTAGTGAAATCATCGGACAAAAATATAACCTTGCTTAGTTTGAGTATCGCAATATGTTTAGCATCGTGTACCAGAAATGTATCCAGGAAAGCTTATGTAGTCATTGCACTTAGGCTAATACATTAACCAATAAAGGTTGAAGTTAAGCACCCCTTAAGCATGTAGGTTTTTGAGTGAAAAAAAAAAGAAAAAAAAAGAGTGAAATTACTAAAAAGTGAAAAGTTGAGGAATTTTTGGAGCATTCAAGTATTAAGTATGAAGATCAAAGATCAAAATTCCAAAGAATCAAAAGTTGAAGATACAAAAAAAACACACAAAAAGGTGGTAAATTCAAAGAAATTAAAGATCAAAATTCAAGAAGTGAAGAATTCCAAGAGCTCCATTGTGGGATCAAAAATTGTAATTTCTAGATTATGTATGCTTGGGTAGCTTTACAAAAATACCTTGATGTTAAAAAGATTTATGCGGATGAATTCGGAGGGATGCATAAAACGAGAATTGTTCAAAAGAAGTGGGCGGGTGTTTATGAGGATTGTGAGTATTTAGAATTAGGAGGGCCCTTAGGAAACTTTTAGACACAAATGCATGTGTTGCGGTCTTAGCATAATGATTGAGTTTGAATTGGATTGCTTTATGTGATATTAGCCATAAGATTTTGAGTTTAAATAATTAGATTTGCTTGAGGGCAAGCAAACAATAAGTGTGGGGTATTGGATATTGCCATATTTATGCATGTTTTTAGGAAATATTTACTTATATTTTTATACATATTGTGGTTATTTTCATTGAATATTGATACTTATAAGTTTAAATTATACTTTGCAGCCAAATAGAAGCATTCTTGAAGAAAATGGACTAAAAACGTCAAAGCTTGGGACTTGGGAGGCTTCGAGAATAAAAGAAGAAGAAACCCACGTAAGAAGCTAAACTCACGATGTGAGGATTGCTTCCTCACGACGTGAGTGCAAATATTCCAGAAGATAAGCATCGCGGATCAGACTCCTTGTCAAATACTGATACTTACGAATTCACATCGTGAGACATACTTACTCACGACGTGAGTACGGTTAATTCAGAAAACTATATATATATATATATATATATATATATATATATATATATATATAGATATCCTTGAGTATTACGTTTTAAAGAGCTTTTGGCTGACTTGGAGAGTTGTTGGAGAGGAAAATTACAGAGTTCAAAGGCCTGGAAGTTGGCTTACATACCAAGGAAGAATGAGAAGTTCATAATTAGCTTAATAGTTTGGTACATTTAAATATGACTTTGAATATGATTTGTGCTAGTTTATTTGTTAGCATGTACAGCTAAATCTAGTTGCTTTTGTTAGCTAGATGAAGCTGGAACTCATGGTTTTAATACTTTAGCTATGATTTACTTGTTGGTTATAACTTGTGTTTGATTGATTAAACCTATCATGTTTGATTTAATATTTGATTTCTTTAAATTCTTGTTCTGTGTAGTTAGTATATATGACTCTTGTGACATCCACATTTTCACGTCCAGAAAAGATCGATTTCGTTTATGCTTTATAAAAATCAGAGTTCTTCTTTTAATAAAAATGTTGCAGAATTCGTTCCCAGAAAAACACAATAAATACGTTATTAAAACATTTTCGAAAAAACATATTTTATTCATTTTAAAACATTTGGGATGTCATCGTCAATACAGGAACATAAGCATAAACAAAACTTACATTTATTTACACTAGTGATCTACATCTCTTTAATCTCTTAGTGTAATGTGACTTCATATCAACACCTGTGATATAAATAAACTGAGTGGGTCAGGTTGGGAAACTCGGTGAGTACATAGAGTTTTCAACCCAAAATAATATAATTATTATGTTTAAACAATCAAACAATCAACCCAACTACCCATCCCCATCATCTTCTTTACTCTTAAGGATTTATCCTAAGAGTCATCTATTTTGCATTCGTTTATTCCGAAGTCCTTTACTTCCAGGGTTATAGGACTGGCACTAAATCCATAGCTGCCAATGTTCGTTCATAAAGCACTAATTCCATAGCTGCTATAGTCGATTCATCGGGTACTAAATCCATGGCTACCAGTGTTTATCTAATTGGTACTAAGTCCATAGCTACCAATTCCTTAACTGGTACTAAATCTGTACCTACCGGTGTTTGTCCAATAGTCACTAAGTCCATAGCTGCCGATGTTTATTAGTTAGGCACTAAGTCTATAGCTGCCAATGTTTACTCACATCATCTTTTATCTCTCATCATTCATCTACCTGTATCATACACAACATATTCGTGTATATTAAAAACGTATACAGTTTAAATCATCTAAAACATGTATAAAAACGTTCATCCAACATAGACGGCAAGTATACAGACAATATGCACACGTAGCACGTAGTTTATATAAAATACTTCATATATATGTGTAAGATGAAATTAACTATGCACTCACTTGATAAGGTGGTGATTCCGAACTCAGATAGCGTTTCACTTCTTGAAAAAAAAAATTTCCTTCGACAAAACCTAGTAGTATTACCACTATAGTTTAGTCTATTATTCACCGAGACTAATTATTAGTCTAGCTATTATTAATATTATATAACCATTAAATAATACTTATATAACCCATAGTAATAGCCCAATCACTTATTATATGTTCTTAATAACGTTAATATAATTAAATAAAAGCTATATTAAAAATAGCGTAGGCGTAGCTCACTTACAGCGGGTTTTATAGAAAAACAGGCTTTTCTTGGAGCGGAATTCTCATGTGGAAAAGCTCTTCTTCTCGGATCCGTTGAGCACTCAGGGGCTTCCGCCTCGTGCTAGGGAGGTTCCCTAGGCTTTTCGGGGGGTTTCGGGGCTAGAGAGAGGTTCTAGAGAGAGAGTAAAGAGAAGAAAGAATGCGAAAGGTGTGAAGAAAATGAGGGTGGGAGAGGTTCTATTTATAGGGTGATAATGGCTGAACTTGTTGCCACATGTCACCATCTAGTGGCAAGATTTGGATAGAAAGCAATGGCCAAGATTGTGCCACATCACCCATTTTCGCACAACACACTTCCGACTTCTAAAATCCTTAACTATCACATACGACCTCCATTTTTGATGTTCTTTATATCCACGCGTAGGTAAAAATAATATCTACAACTTTCATTTTGACTCCGTTGGCTAATTCTCTACCGATCTCAAATTTAACAATACGAGGTCTTTAGACTGTTAACTGATCGCGAAGAATTCGTAACTCCTTCATACGGACTCTATTTTCGTCTGTCTTTTTACTGTTAAGTTCCTATTAATTAGATCATCAACTCTCATTTAAGTCACGTAAGCCAAAAACCACTCGAACTAAAATTCGAGTTTCGGGTCGTGCACTTCTAAGTCGAATCTTAGAAAAATCATAACTTCTTCATACGAAGTCAGATTTGGGCGTTCTTTTTATGGATTTTCTCGGTTTAACGTATTATACGACTTTCTTTTAGATCACTAAAGCTAAAAAGTACTCTATCGTAAAATCACTATTTATGCTTCCCGGTGTCGTGCCGGTTCCGTCGCAAAACTTCGACGGGTCATAACTTCTTCGTTATAACTCCGATTTTGACGCTCTTTATATGTACGAAAACCTTGGGACATATTCTAAGACTTGGTTAAGATTATTTATTCTAAATAATCTTTTGTCAAAAAGTCATTTTCGACCCCTATTACCTCTAAATTGACTAGCCCGGATCTACAGGCGTTACAATTATCCCCCCCTTAGGATGATTACATCCCGGAATCATCAACGAAACAGGGCTCGTATAATGACTCCATATGTCATCTCTTCATCCTAGGTAATAATTGTAACTTCTATATTCCTTCAAGTTTATCTCTTAAACTCACTGACTGTAAGCGGTACTCGATCGTGCACCTGCTCTCTTCCTCAGGCTAGACTCCAAATTATGACCTTCAAGCCACAATCTTGATCCTTACTGGATACGAACTTGAGATAAGTTCTTTTATTGCTACTATGGATCTATGTTTCATATTCTAATGACCTATCATCATATGCTGCAACGCTTTAGACTTAGGTCTCTTAGAGTCAAACTCCTAAACAGAGTATACCTTCCTTCATGTTCTATTGTGATACAATCACATTTTAATATGTAGCAATTCTAGCTACCAACTTCTTTAACAATCATCGTGATACTTCTACTAATCGCCCTGGGTTAGCTTTCATTTCAATCTTTTGGTTTAAGTTAGATGCTACATCGAACTTGGTTCTCTGAACCACGTAACATACTCACCGTATTCGGACTCAATTTGATATGACCACTAGGGTAAGAATAACAATAATATTCTTAGTCATTACCGAAATGATGGTAACTACATGCTTGAATAAAACAGACTCAATTATTGGCTTCTTGGTAACCTTGTGACTTTCCCTGATCCAAGCGTGAGCCATGTGCTTCCGGTAGTATATGCATCTACTACCTTTCACACCTACTCATACTCATCCCAAGTATTGTTTCGCACTTTTCCAAGTCACCATACAGGAAAAATCACATAATAGTTTAACACATCAGATAACAAAACAAGGGCTTTATTATTTCTCGAAACTATTACATAGGTGTTCAAGTTCACCCTAGACTATGCTTCAAAGAGGCTACATCATGTGGTTTTATCTATTAGTCTACCTTGTAACTCGATCTTCAGGTATAGATTCCTTATCCTTGGTTTCTCGCGTTGTTTTCCGCTTTGTCGAGGATCATGTGGAATGCCCTTGGCCTTGGTGGCGTTTCTAGTCTTGCTGCTTTATTTTTCCTCGGGCAGTCTCTGGACATGTGCCCCTTGCCTCCACATCCGTAGCATACTTTATCATTATGTGTGCAATACTTGGAATAGTGACCAGTCCTTCCACACTTGTAACAAGTCACTTCTTCATTGCACTTCCCACAATGCTTCTTCTTGCATTTATCACACCATCTCGCTTCACCTCCATTTCCTCCTCCAAGCTTTGAGAATTTGGTTTCCTTGTTGTACCTTAAAGGTCCTTCAAACTTCCGCTTCTCTCCTACCTTATCTTTTTCTAGACCCTTTTCTCTTATCTGGGCCTCTACGTTCTTAGCTGCCCTAACAACTGTTTTCAAGGTAGTTGTCATCTTGATCATTGGGCCAAATTCTGTGGGTAATTTGTTAGCAAACCTATCAATCTTGGAGAGTTCAGTAGGCACCAAGTAGGGTAATAGATTCATCCTCTTGGTGAATGCAGTGGCATACTCATCAACACTCATCTTCCTTTTCTTCAAGTTCTGAAACTCGTTGTTTAGGTCTATCAGATCTATCTCCGAGCAGTACTGCATTTTCAACTGTTCCAAGAACTCTTCCCACGACATCCTTAAGGCTTCTCATCGTGGCATTGTATCTTCCAATAACTTCCACCAGCTCAAGACTCTAGTTTTTAATTGTCTTACAGCAAAGACAGTTTTCTGTTTCTCGCTACAGTCGCAGCTCTCAAACACCATCTCCATCTCGTAGATCTAATCCATAATCTCAACCGACCTCAGTCTTCCTGAGAGACTCGGTGGTTTCTCACCCAGGAAATTCTTGTACATTCGCCTATCCTTGTCGTTTCTCCCCTCCGGGCCTTCCATTCATTTGCCTTAAGTCACCACTTGACTCGCTTGACGGCTGTAGTTCCCTTCCTCAAATTGTTCGGGAATTGGCTCGGTCGGCTCAACATGTATGGTAGGTTCGTCCCTATTTTCGTGGAACATCTGTCTCATTCCTTCCCTTTGTTCAGCTAGCATAGCCCGAATCATGGCTTGAACTCTAGCCATGGTGACTGGCTCAGGTGCAACTTCTTCTACAACAGGTACTTGTTGAACCACTGGGGGTTGAGGAGGTTGGTTCCTATTTCCATTTGCGTTTACGTTTCCACTACGGGTCCTTGCCACACCGAATAAGGTGAATCTAGATCTTTATTTAGGATTGACGTTTAAATCATCCTTATCACTCCGAAACGTTTATATGCTAGTTCTAATATCGTATTCACTCCGGTCGGCAATAGACCATAGATCCGATCAAACTGTAGCATAGCAAATCATTTAGCACGTAAAAGCAATTTAGGATCATTCCTAAAATAAGCTAGTGCTCACACCTCACAATCATCGCTTAGTATTCTAAGTTTAAGTCTAGAAATTTCCTACAAATTCCTAATTCGCTTAAACTAATGTTCTGATACCAACTGTGACATCCCCATTTTCACGGCCAGAAAAGACCAATTTTGTTTATGCTTTATAAAAATCAGAGTTCTTCTTTTAATAAAAATGTTGCAGAATTCGTTCCCATAAAAACAAGATAAGTACGTTATTAAAACATTTTCGAAGAAACGTATTTTATTCATTTTAAAACGTTTGGGATGTCATCGTCAATACAGGAACATAAGCATAAACAGAACTTACATTTATTTACACTAGTGATCTACATCTCTTTAATCTCTCAGTGTAACGTGACTTCATATCAACACCTGTGATATAAATAAACAGAGTGGGTCAGGTTGGGAAACCTGGAGAGTATATAGGGTTTTCAACCCACAATAATATAATTATTATGTTTAAACAATCAAACAATCAACCCAATTACCCATCCCCATTATCTTCTTTACTCTTAAGGATTTATCCTAAGAGTCATCTATTCTGCATTCGTTTATTCCGAAGTCCTTTACTTCCAGTGTTATAGGACTAGCACTAAATCCATAGCTACCAATGTTCGTTCATAAAGCACTAATTCCATAGCTACTATAGTCTATTCATCGGGTACTAAATCCATAGCTACCAGTATTTATCTAATAGGTACTAAGTCCATAGCTACCAATTCCTTAACAGGTACTAAATCCATACCTACCGGTGTTTGTCCAATAGGCACTAAGTCCCTATCTGCCGATGTTTATTAGTTAGGCACTAAGTCAATAGCTGCCAATGTTTACTCACATCATCTTCTATCTCTCATCATTCATCTACCCATATCATACCCAACATGTTCGTGTATATAAAATACGTATACAGTTTAAATCATCTAAAACATGTATAAAAACTTTCATCCAACATAGACAGCAAGTATACAAATAATATGCACACATAGCACGTAGTTTATATAAAATACTTCATATCTATGTGTAAGATGAAAGTAACTATGCACTCAGTTGAAAAGGTGGTGATTTCGAACTCAGACAGCGTTTCACATCTTGAAAAAAAAAATTTCCTTCGATAAACCTAATATTATTACCACTAGAGTTTAGTCTGTTATTCACCGAGACTAATTAATAGTCTAGCTATTATTACTATTATATAACCGTTAAATAATACTTATATAACCCATAATAATAGCCCAATTACTTATTATATGTTCTTAATAACGTTAATATAATTAAATAAAAGATATATTAAAAATAGCGTAGGCGTAGCTCACTTACAGCAGGTTTTATAGAAAACCAGGCTTTTCTTAAAGTGGCATTCCCGTGCGGAAAAGCTCTTCTTCTCGGAGTCGTCGAGCACTCAGGGGCTTCCGCGTCGTGCTAGGGAGGTTCCCTAGGCTTTTCGGGGGGTTTCGGGGCTACAGAGAGGTTCTAGAGATGGAGTAAAGAGAAGAAAGAATGAGAAAGGTGTGAAGAAAATGAGTGTGGAAGAGGTTCAATTTATAGGGTGAAAATGGTTGAACTTGGTGCCACATGTCACCATCTAGTGGCAAGACTTGGGGAGAAAGCAATGGCCAAGATTGTGCCACATCACCCTTTTTCGCACAGCACACTTCTGACTTCTAAAATTCGTAACTTTCACATACAACCTTCGTTTTTGACGTTCTTTATATCCACGCGTAGGTAAAACTAATATCTACAACTTTCATTTTGACTCCGTGTGACAACCCGATATTTCGAGGCAATATGATGGAACGCAAGTCAAATTTAGGTCAAAATTTAACTTTCATAAAACCTTATTTGGGTTAAATAAACTAGTAGGAATCGTGTCAAGGTTTTCATACATATAAAGAACCCAAAAATCCGAGTTATAACGTAGAAGTTATGACCAACCGAAGATTCTCGGCAAAACCGGCAATACTGATAGACGTAAAATGCGAAGTTTCAATACAATAGTTTTTGGGCTTAGGTATCTAAATGAATGTTTTAGATATCATCAAACCGTAAACGTACATAAAAAGAACATCCAAATCTGACTTCGTATGAGGAAGTTGTGATTTTTCTAATTTACAGATATAATAGTAGACAGCTAAAAACTCGAAATAGAGATCGAGAGACTTTTAGCCGACACAATCTAAATGAGAATAGAAGGGCTCAACAATACTAGTGCAACGGTAAAAAGTCTGACAAAAACGGACGTCGGATGAAGAAGTTATGGAACTTTAACGGACTTTCCCTATCCTGACCTATTAAAAATATAATATTAAAAATAAATTCAAAACTAGCCGACAGAGTCTAAACGAAAGTTGTAGATCGTAGTCTCACCTTCGCGTGGGTATAAATAACGTCAAAAACGGAGTTCGTATGAGAAAGATATGAATTTTTGAAGTTTGCTAATTAATTAAAATATAAATTTAATTAAGGCCCGGTATTATCCGAAGAACGAGTCAGCGGTCTGATCTCCCGTACGCCCAACTTACCCTCGTATGCCCAGCGTAGTCGGATGCTAGGCTCCGGTTCATCCACGTCGCTCCGATGTTTCGACCGAGGATGCGCTCATGCATGACACATTAGTACGCATCGCGTACTCTTGTACGCCCCGCGTAACGAGGTCGTCCAGCCCCTATTTTGCTAATTTCCTTCCTTTCTCGCGCCGAAGTTCTACGTTTCAACCCTCAGAGTCATCCCAAAGGCCCGGTTTTCATATCCAAGGTGGGAAGAAAGTTTTACACTCCCGAGACTCCCGAGATTTCCCGAGAATCTCGAGAGATCCGCTTTCTCGAGTAGAAGTTCTGCTCGGTTTTCGTCACGCTTTCTTCAATCAATCAAGAGAGTTCATACCCCTATAAACTACACTTTTAAATCTTTTATAAATACTTTTATATGCTTATAAGGGAGGGGGGAATACAACTTAAATACTCGATTATTGTCGTGTGTTATATAATAAAGTTCATTATATGCTTTTCATCAATGGAATCATATGTGATTTATAACAATTATAGGGAAACTTTCGTATGAAAAATTGTTGGATATTATTCGTTTTATATATCAACTCAGATACCGATTTGTTGGAAATATAACAATCTGATCACCACAACAAAAGGCTCGGTTACCAGTTACTGTGTGACAGATATATCAGTTTAAGATATAAGATATATATATATATATATATATATATATATATATATATATATATATATATATATATATATATGTATGTATGTATAAAGAATAATAATTGCGGAATAAGTATAAATATGAAAGATGTAAATGACTGAAAGCTATAATAATATAAATGACTGTATTTAAATGACGTTAAGCTATAAATAATATAAATGACTGTATTTAAATGACATAAAGTTATAAATAATATAAATGACTATATTTAAATGACGTAAAGCTATAATAAAGTATATAAATATATAAATATATATCAAGTAGGTTCGTCAATAAATTGACTGAACTGGACTCATGGAGCGACTGGTCGATATTTGTTCTTTGAATGGACTGGTCGATATTAGGACTCTTGGAGCGACTGATCGATATTTGTTCTTTGAATGGACTGGTCGATATTGGGACTCTTGGAGCGACTGGTCGATATTTGTTCAAAGATCAATCCGGCATTGGATAAGTAACAAAAAGTTCATTTAAAGCTCGATTTTATATAAAACAAGTGTTTACAAAAGGGTACAAAATACATGGGCTTATGTATTTATATTTGAGGTATTTTTGGGTAAAAACATGCACACGGGTCGTGTAAGATAAGGCACAAGTGACACGGGTCGTGTAGGAGGGTTTTGGAGGGTTTTCTTGATGAAGCTTCTGAACATGGGTCGTGTAGAATAAGGCACAAGTGACACGGGTCGTGTAGGAGGTTTTTAGAAGGTTTTAAAGGTCAAAACCCTGAACACGGGTCGTGTTGATTTAGGCAAAAACAACACGGGTCGTGTTCGCGCAGATCCTTGCATACACAGATTAAAAACCTTCAGTTTTCAGAAAATCTCTCTGGATAGCCATTTTTCTCTCGCGTCTCTCTGGGTTTTCCCGTGGTCAAAATCGTCCACGAAAATTCCTAGGTGTAGGTAAGGTTCTAAAGAATTTGTGGTGAAAATCTCCCTAGTCTTATTTTGGCTGTGTTGTGCTCGGTTTTTTGTTTTCTAACATGCAGATTCTGAACTTGAAAACAGAAATATCTCTGGATAGCCAATTCTCTCTCGCGTCTCTTTGGGGTTTCCCGTGGTCAAAATCGTCCACGAAAATTTCTAGATATAGGTAAGGTCCTGAAGAATTTATGGTGAAAATCTCCCTAGTCTTTTTTTGCTTGTAACGAGCCCAGTTTTCTTCGTTTTTGACTTGAAGATTCTGATGTCGAAAAACAGCAAGGTGGTGATGGTTGTGGTTATTTGAAAGGGTTTTTGGAGGAGGTTTAAGGAGGGTTTTTGGAGGGTGTTTGGAGAGTATTTTGAGGTTGTTTGGAGGTTGGAAGGAGGTTGATATAAGGTGGTGATGGCGGTGAAGATGATGATCTTAAAGTTTGATGAAGAACCTTTGATGAAGATGATGAAGATGGTTGATAGGGTTCTTCATTTAACTTGTTGATCTTGATGTTCTTGATGTTTGTTGTTTGGTGATTGAGAGAGTTATATGTTCCAGGGAATTACAAAGAAAAATGAACACTCACACTCATTTTTAACACTACAAAACTCATGTATACATATACTTGAATGAATAAATATCTTAAGCACTTAAGTTTTTTTTTTGAAAGGAAGGGCTTATCATGCAACTTGTAGTAGGAGCTAGGAAGTCCAACTTGTAGTAGAGGTCTAAGATAAAAAAACGTGTGATGGGGTTTTGCTTCTTCATCTTTGACTTGTTGACCTTTCTTTGAGACTTTTCCATTTGTTTGACTTTTCAACATACAACATATATATAATACATATATACATATATAATACATAAATATACATATAATACATATATATACGTATATATATATATATATATATATATATATATATATATATATATAGTTGAAACTGTTTAGTCACACAGCTAATTTTCTCGTCTATGCGTTTTCGGTCATTCGCGTGTTTTCGTATTTTCCGTTTGATCACGCATTCATGCAACCTGAAATAACTGATAATATTTGTTAGATTGTATAAAAATAGTTCATCTTATTTCAGTGATGGTCACCTACAAGCTTACATAAGAACATTTTTCAACAATTTCCCCCTATGTGATCATTGCTGAAATAAGGACAGGTATGGTATAATCATATTGACAATTTAACTTTTGAAGATTCGAGATAAAAGATTTGTCAATAGATAAGATATAATATAAAACCATAGCAATTGATTTGAAAGTTTGTGACTTGGTTTAACATATCTTATGTAAAAGATTTTCAGAAATTTGTTTCCGAATCAAAGTCTCGGGTTCGGTTATCAAAGGGTAGCCATATATGTATCTAAAGAAATTTCTTAAGATTTTATAGCATTATTAATGACGACAAGTGGTCTAACAGGTCGATTCAGATGAACGCTCATAGGTATAGCTCACACTTCACTTGGGTGTTTGGTTGTTCTGGCAGCAGAACAAGTTAATGATCACTAAAAACGAGTGATATCTCTCTCTGATGACTCACACTCATATTGGAGGTGTTCAACTATGCTTTTCCCGGAAGGTCACTTAGTCTCATTATTAGATAATCAATCACATAAGACTGGTTTCAGCATTACTCAACGGGTTTCTTCATTCATACCATTTAAGTTCACTCTCTCTCCGTCGGGAAATACATGTAGAGGGGTTTAGCAATTTTCATAGTGCAGTTTGCAACTAAGAATTTTCAGTGATGAAGGCTACAGTATCCCGGGAAATCCATTGTTGTTGCAGCTTTTTCTTTGATGGTATCCTTTTTGTTGATCAATATCTATTTGTTGTAAAAGGATATTTTGTTTTAGCATCCAGAATTTGCTACATTAGAGAAAATTGGGATTTTTGAGAGTATCTATCTTGCGGGATTAAGATATCCCTTTTTGTGAAAAATGGTTAAAAACAGATCACAAGATCTTTTGATGTTTGCTTTGAAATAACCATTTGGTTGAACTTTGTTTGAAAATACCAAATGTAGAGTATTTTTTTTTTTTTTTGGTATTTCTTCGGTGAATGATTTGGCTTTCTTGTTGATTATTCTTTATCTTGTTTCGTCTTTTCTTGTTGATGGATCACGGGATCTCAAGACATCATTTTTGGTTGGCTTATATCTAGGTAGGGATTAGTGGCATAAAAGACAGTTTGTTTAGTATGTAAGAAATGAATGTATCGTCCCTGGTCATT
This sequence comes from Lactuca saligna, assembly GCF_052625555.1. Lineage (NCBI taxonomy): Eukaryota > Viridiplantae > Streptophyta > Magnoliopsida > Asterales > Asteraceae > Lactuca > Lactuca saligna. Next base: position 93,949,626 of record NC_136418.1, read on the forward strand.
TTGATATCTAAGCAAAAATGAGACCGTGACAAGGTATAATCGGATATACCTTATAAGCAATAGTGACACACCTAAGCTGACAAGAAATGAATTCCACAATGATTCAGATTGATGAGGCACAAATTCTCACATGGGTTTTTGTTTTCATCTGAACCTCCTAACCTTATGTCCCTTTTTAAAATCATCAATAATGAAATAAAATTTAAGGAAATAAAGTTATGTACATTATGAAAAGTAGGAGATTTGAACCTTCACTCCAATTGAGAATCAATATGACTTAAAATCTTCATTGAGCATAAGCATCTGAAAATTAAGTCAAAAGACGATTAATCACAAGGTTCTATAAAAGCTTATTACGGCAAGTCTTTTATTATATTTTTGAAGATTTGTTTTTTCTGAATGTTTTTGGAAATATTGGTTATTTCAATGTTTTTGGTTTTTTTTTTTTTTTGAAAAGATAGCAGTTTTCAAATGTTTTTGAATTTTCTTTTTGAGTGAAAGTAAACACGCTTTTGTACAAACAAAAAGTAAAAGTTTAAGGATGGATGTTATTTGGATTTAACATTCCTAGAAGGCCTAGGAAGTATTGAAACTTTGTTTCATCGAGAGCCTTAGTGAAGACATCGGCAATTTGATCTTCGAAGTTGATGAAGTGTAGTTCGATATGACCCTTTTGAATGTTGTCTTTGATAAAGTGATATCAAATGTCGATGTGCTTTTTCATGGAATGGTGAACGGGATTGTGAGAAATGACAATTGCACTGGTTGAGTCACAAAATATGGGAACTTGTGAGATTTTGAAGCCATAGTCACGCAGTTGAGTTTGCATCCATATGACTTGTGAACAACAACTGGCGGCCGCGACGTATTCAGCTTCTGCTGTTGATGTGGACACACACGTCTGTTTCTTTGAAGTCCAACTCACTAGTCTACCTCCTAGGAATTGACAGCTACCAGATGTACTCTTCCTATCTAGCTTGCATCCTCCGTAGTCTGAGTCGGTGAAAGCGTTCAGCTGAAAATCGGATTTAGCTGGATACCAAAGGCCAAGTTTGGGAGTGCCTTTAAGGTATTTGAAGATGCGTTTCACAGCAACTACATGGGATTCCATAGGATTTGCTTGGTATCTAGCACAAACACATGTAGAAAACATGATGTCAGGTCTGCTGGCAATGAGGTACAAGAGTGATCCGATCATTCCACGATATCTTTTCTGGTCAACGGGTTTGCCATTTAAGTCTGCATCAATTTTGTATCCAAAAGCCATTGGGGTTTTTGCGGTATTGTATTTTTCCATTGAAAAATGAGTGAGTAGGTTTTTGACATAATTCTCTTGGTTGATGAAAATGCCATCAGTTTTCTGTTTAATTTGAAGTCCGAGAAAAGTAGTCATCTCCCTAATCATGCTCATTTCAAATTTGCTCTTCATTAGATCTGCAAACTTAACACTTAAAGATTCATCAGTAGAACCGAAAATAATGTCATCAACATATATTTGTACGATTAACAGATGTTTATTAAAGATTTTACGAAAGAGGGTTTGATCAATTGAACCTCTTTTAAAACCTAATTCTTCGAGAAAGGTTGACAATGTGGCATACCAAGCTCGAGGTGCTTGTTTCAAGCCGTAGACAGCTTTCTGCAATTTAAAGCTGTGATCTGGAAATTTGGGATCTTCGAAACCTGGTGGTTGTTGGATGTATACTTCGCGATCTATCTCTCCATGTAGGAATGCACATTTAACATCCATTTGGAATACTTTGAAATTCTTATGTGCAGCATATGCAAGAAAGATGCGAATTGCTTCAATTCGGGCAACTGGAGCATATGTTTCATCGTAGTCGATTCCCTCTTGTTGTGAATATCCTTTGACTACAAGACGTGCCTTGTTTCGACAAATGATTCCTTGATCGTCAGTCTTGTTTCTGTATACCCATCTTGAACCTATAACAGTAACATCGGGTGGAGTAGGAACAAGATTCCATACGTCGTTTCTTTTAAATTCTGCTAGCTCTTCTTGCATAGCGTTTACCCAATCTGGATCTTTTATAGCAGAATGTATGGTTTTGGGTTCATTCGTGGATAAGAAGGCTCCAAATAAACATTCATTTGTGGATGCGCCTCTAGTCTGAATGCCTAAGTTGGGATCTCCGATGATTTGGTCTGTTGGATGATTTCTTGTCCACTTTATTAAGCGATTCTCTTCCGCTATAATAATTGGAGTTTCAGTATCCCATTGTTCTTCTCCGGGTGTTTCATCTTGGAATAGGTTTGAAGGTTCCCCCATAAATTATGCATCGGGATTTTTTTGGCTATTTGGGGATGGGGTGTTTAAAGGAGGATTTGGTGTTTGTTCCAAAGAGGAAGTATGTGTTGGTGGTCCCCCCTCGAATTGATTTGCATCATTTTGGTTTGTTTGTGGAATTACTTCACTGGGTGTTCTTGTAGGGTCAATTAAAGTAGTTAAAAGTTCATAATTGTAAGTGGTTTTTGATTGTTCAAAAAGCAAATCAAGATCGATTTCAATGTCTATGTCAGGAGAAGGTGTTTGTTGAATTGGATTTTGAAAAATATTTTCAATCATTTTTGAACCAAAATGTTCATGATCCAATTTCCTAACATGAAATTCATCGAAATGAACATCGGTACTTTCTTCAATTACTCTAGTACGTTTATTCAGTACTCAATAAGCAGCTGAAGAAAAAGAGTAGCCAAGGAAAATTCCTTCGTCCGACCTTGATTCAAATTTTGAAAGGTGATCTTTATTATTCTTTATGAAGCATCGACAAACGAAAATATGGAAAAATTTGATGTTTGGTTTTCGGTTGTTAATGACTTCATATGGTGTTTTATGAAGATGTTTATGGATTAAGGAACGATTTTGAGTATAGCAAGCTGTGGCTATTGCTTCTGCCCAGAAGTATTGTGGCAGATCAGCGAAGATAAGCATTGATCTTGCAGCTTCACATAGAGTTCGGTTCCTTCTTTCGACAACACCGTTCTGTTGTGGAGTGTATGGGGCTGAGAAGTTGTGTTCAATTCCTTTGTCTTTGAGAAATGAATCTAGAGTATTATTTTTGAACTCTAAACCATTATCACTTCGGATTCTTCGAACAGGTCGTTTCAGCTTCAGCTCGATTTGTTTGATGAAGTTGATCATCTCTTCAGGTGCTTCTGATTTTAGTCTTATGAAAAAGACCCAAGTAAAGCGTGAGAAACCATCAACGACAACAAGAATGTACTTTTTCCCTTGTATGGTTTGGGTTTTGGCAGGGCCACAAAGGTCTATGTGCAACAACTCTAGTGGTTCAGATACACTAGATTCTAAGATGCTTTTGTGAGTGGATTTGGAAAGTTTTCCTTTTTCACATGCAGCACAAAGAGTTTCGTTATCAAGCTTCAGAAGTGGTAGCCCTCGAACAAGATCATCGCCGATTAATTTGTTGATATACCCAAAGTTTAGATGGGAAAGGCGGTGGTGACATAACCAACTAATATCTGCTGGGGCTTTAGATAGCAGACATATATCGGGTTTACCATAGATAAGATCCATGTCAAGTGGATACATATTTCCGGCACGGTTAGAATCAACTATAACATCTTTGGTTTTGGCGTCCATGATCAAGCTTCATTGTTTGGTGAAAAGAACTTCAAGATTGTTATCACACAGTTGAGAAACACTTATGAGGTTGTGTTTCAGGTCATCGACGAAGGCAACTTTCTTTATGGTAAAATTACCATTTGTTATGTTTCCATAACCTTTGATTTTTGCTTTCATGTTGTTGCCGAAAGTAACATCTTGATTGGTTTGTATAGGTTTGAAGTCACGTAAGTAGTTCCGGTTTCCTGTCATATGCTTGGAGCAACCACTATCAATATACCATGTATCATCATTGGGTTCTCCAGCATTAAGTACCTGCAATCAGACAAAAAGTTTAGGTACCCAAATCTAAATGGGTCCTGGTTTGTCAGTCGTTATTTTGGGTGCTTTTCTTAATGAATTTTTTTTTATCATTTGACTTCACATTATTGTAATGGTTTGGTTTATAATGATGGAATGGTTGAGCTTTGATTTGATCTATCAATTTTACCCAAAATGTGATTTGTTTTTGAAAACTTGTGGGTTGATAAGATCTGTGATTTGGTGAAAGATATCCTAGATGTGAAGGTTTGTTTGAAAAGTTTTCTTCATATCTGGGATGTGATGGGCGATTTTGAAAAGCTTTTTGATGATGATGGTTTGAAACTTTCTGATGTGATGGTTTTTGAAAGTTCCTTGAATGATTAAAAGTAATATCTTGAAAGCGGTTTTCAAAAGGTTTTTGAAAAGATTTTGGTTTTTGTTTGGAAACCTGTTTATGAGGTATGACGTAGGGTTTAACTGGTTTCTTTGGTTGTTTTTCAAAAATGTTTGGCTTGATTAGTGGGGTTTTGTTGACTTGAATGGATTTTTTGCTTGTTTGTTGTTTCTTTGAGTATTTTTGTCCCAGACTAGTTTTTCCAACAATTGATGAAGTCATTGTAGGAAAAGCAGTTGGTATAGAAGTACTACCATCCTCATAAGAGGAATTTTCTCCATTCAAAAAGTTTTTGAGTTTAGTGGTTCCATCGGTATGTGTGATTTGGTGAGTTAAAGAACTTGCAGAGTCTGTTTCAGAATTTACAACTCTTTTGAAAGACTTTTTGGAAACACTGAAAGCAGTATCATCTGGACTACAGAGTAGATTCAGAGTTTTCACAATTTGTCATGTTTTCCTGTTTTGCTTGCTCAATTTCAAAGGATTCTCTTCTAATTCCTGGTCTATAGTTTGTATCAATTTTGCCAGTTCCTAAGGTGTTTGCCTTGGTGAAAATATCATCACTTAGTTTTCTGGTAACTTTGATAGAATCCATATTCCATATCAGTCTTTTATTCTCGGTTTCAAGAGAATTGATTTGTTTTAAAGAATCAGTCAATTTTTCATTTAAAACATTGTATTTGTCAGTTGATTCTTGAAAGTCTTGTTTCAACTGAAGGATTTCCATTTCTAAAACATCTTTTATTTCAGAAGAAATGACTGACTGATTTTTTAGTTCCAAATCCCTTTTCTGAATTAGGGTCTGATTTAATTGTTCCAAGACGTGATTATAATCTTCTGATTTTCTTTCAACGTCTCTTTCCAATTTGCTTTTCGTTCTTGTTGATTCTCCAAATTTGAGTTGCAAGGTTTGTAACTCAGATTTGCAAATATCATAATTGACCATTGTGTCATGATATGTTTTGAGATCAGCTTCCAGACTAGTCTCAATTTTGGTTATGTGGGACTCAAAAATTGTTTTGGAAAAACCAAGTTCAGAGATCATAGACCATACCTGTTCTATGACGTTTGGAGCTCTTGAAGGTATTTCAACACCAGCTACAAAGCAGAAGTTTGATTGTGTTGGTTCGTGTTCAGCTTCGTCATCAGAAGTTGGCCAGTATTCCACACTTGGTTCATGGATTGCCACCAATGCTCTTTGATTTTCTTGGTTTTCCAGTTTCTTCAATTCATCGGCTCTTTGAGCATAGTATGCTGAGTCTTTGATTTTGGTTTTGTTTTTGGCTCGACATTCTCTGGCATAGTGATTTGTTCCTTTGCAGTTGTGACAAATGATCACTTCTTCATCACTATCATCCTTTTGAGTTTAATCGGAAGTCTTTCAGGTGTTTGACTTTGGGTTTGTTGGGAAGGTTGAGAATGGTTTTGTTGGAATCCAAAATTTTGGTTGTTTTGAAAACCATTGTTTTGATTGTTGTAACCTTGATTTTGGAAACCTCTGTTTTGATTTTGAAAACTGTTGTTTGGATTGTGATTATGACCTGAGTTGGGATCGTTTTGAACTCCCTGGTTTTGAAAACCTTGGTTTGAGTTATTTTGGAAAGAAGGTCTTTGAGAATTGTGTCGAAAGTAAGGTCTAGGTTGAAAACCTGAGTTGTTTTGACCAAAAGATGGTCTTGGTTGAAAACTTGAGTTATTTTGTCCAAAAGATGGTCTTGGTTGAAAATTTGGTCTAAAATTTGATTGACCATGATTTGGGATAAATCTCTGGAGATTTGTGTTTGCAACCAACGCACACAGTTGTTGATAATCTGCTTCATCATTTGAATCAGACTGGAAGGCTTTGTTTTGAAAAGATGTAGTCTGATTAAAATGATTAAAGTTTTTATCATTGAAAGGTGTTTGGTTTTGAGAAGTTGTGGACACAAGTGCAAGTGGTCCTCCAAAAGCTGCAGTGGTTGGTGGGTCAATCGAGGATTCATACAATTGAAGTTCTCCGTACAAGTTGTACAAAGTTTCAGTATGAATAGCTGGATTTCCCTGAATAATGAGTTTAACCATTTTCCAGCTTTCGAAAAGATTGTTTAAAAACTTGAGATTTATCTCATGTTGTGTCTTTTTGATACCCAAATTGTTCATTTTAACCATAATCAAATTGAACCTATCATGAGCATCATGGATGGTTTCTGATGAAAGCATTTTGAAATTATCGAATTCATTCAAAACAGATGTTCTTTTGTTTCCGATGATTCTTTTATTTCCACAAAAACGATTTTTCAAATTCTCCCAAATTTGATTTGCGGTTAACAGTATAATGTCATCCATTTGACTTAGAATACTGTGAGGTATTCCAGAAACAAGTTCCTTTTTGGCTTGGAGTTCCAACTTTTTTTTAATTTCAGCTTGAGTGGCTTGATTTGTAGCAAGAGTAGCCATATTTTCTGGAGTAACAAATGTTCCTTCTACACACTTCCAGACATCTTCATTTATAGCATTAAGATGAAGATTTATACGGCCAACCCACGAATTATACTCTTCAGGAATAAGAATGGGTGCCCGTGAACCAGATCCTAAGCTATTTGCAATGGAGACAGAGTTCATGTTGGAGTAATTTGCCAAAGACATTTTTTTGAAAGGATTTTGAACAAGTGATATTAAAATGAAATTTTTAAAGAAAAGCTTATGGAAGGTTTATAAACGCTATAACCAAAAGTTTTTCGACAAAAATTTCAAGGTAAATCACACAAGCTCTGATACCAATTGTTGGATATTATTCCTTTTATATATCAGCTCAGATACCGATTTGTTGGAAATATAACAATCTGATCACCACAACAAAAGGCTCGGTTACCAGTTACTATGTGACAGATATATCAGTTTAAGATATAAGATATATATATATATATATATATATATATATATATATATATATATATATATATATATATATATATATATATATATATATATAAAGAATAATAATTGCGGAATAAATATAAATATGAAAGCTGTAAATGACTGAAAGCTATAATAATATAAATGACTGTATTTAAATGACGTTAAGCTATAAATAATATAAATGACTGTATTTAAATGACATAAAGCAATAAATAATATAAATGACTATATTTAAATGACGTAAAGCTATAATGAAGTATATAAATATATAAATATATATCAAGTAGGTTCGTCAATAAATTGACGGAACTGGACTCATGGAGCGACTGGTCGATATTTGTTCTTTGAATGGACTGGTCGATATTGGGAGTCTTGGAGCGACTGGTCGATATTTGTTCTTTGAATGGACTGGTCGATATTGGGACTCTTGGAGCGACTGGTCGATATTTGTTCAAAGATCAATCCGACATTGGATAAGTAACAAAAAGTTCATTTAAAGCTCGATTTTATGTAAAACAAGTGTTTACAAAAGGGTACAAAATACATGGGTTTATGTATTTGTATTTGAGGTATTTTTGGGTAAAAACATGCACGCGGGTCGTGTAAGATAAGGCACAACTGACACGGGTCGTGTAGGAGGGTTTTGGAGGGTTTTCTTGATGAAGCTTCTGAACACGGGTCGTGTAGAATAAGGAAAAAGTGACACGGGTCGTGTAGGAGGTTTTTAGAAGGTGTTCAAGGTCAAAACCCTGAACACGGGTCGTGTTGATTTAGGCAAAAATAACACGGGTCGTGTTCGCGCAGATCCTTGCATACACAGATTAAAAACCTTCAGTTTTCAGAAAATCTCTCTGGATAGCCATTTGTCTCTCGCGTCTCTCGGGTTTCCCATGGTCAAAATTGTCCACGAAAATTCCTAGATGCAGGTAAGGTTCTAAAGAATTTGTGGTGAAAATCTCCCTGTCTTATTTTAGCTATGTTGTGCTCGGTTTTTTGTTTTCTAACATCCAGATTCTGAACTTGAAAACAGAAATCTCTCTAGATAGCCAATTCTCTCTCGCGTCTCTTTGGGGTTTCCCTTGGTCAAAATCGTCCACGAAAATTTCTAGATGTAGGTAAGATCCTGAAGAATTGATGGTGAAAATCTCCCTAGTCTTTTTGTGCTTGTAACGAGCCTAGTTTTCTTCGTTTTTGACTTGAAGATTCTGATGTCGAAAAACAGCAAGGTGGTGATGGTTGTGGTTATTTGAAAGGGTTTTTGGAGGAGGTTTAAGGAGGGTTTTTGGAGGGTGTTTGGAGAGTATTTTGAGGTTGTTTGGAGGTTGGAAGGAGGTTGATATAAGGTGGTGATGGTGGTGAAGATGATGATCTTAAAGTTTGATGAAGAACCTTTGATGAAGATGATGAAGATGGTTGATAGGGTTCTTCATTTAACTTGTTGATCTTGATGTTCTTGATTTTTGTTGTTTGGTGATTGAGAGAGTTTTATGTTCCAGGGAATTACAAAGAAAAATGAACACTCACACTCATTTTTAACACTACAAAACTCATGTATACATATATACTTGAATGAATAAATATCTTAAGCACTTGAGTTTTTTTTGAAAGGAAGGACTTATCATGCAACTTGTAGTAGGAGCTAGGAAGTCCAAGTTGTAGTAGAGGTCTAAGAGAAAAAAACGTGTGATGGGGTTTTGCTTCTTCATCTTTGACTTGTTGACCTTTCTTTGTAGACTTTTCCATTTGTTTGACTTTTCAACATACAACATATATATAATACATATGTACATATATAATACATAAATATACATATAATACATATATATATGTGTATATATATATATATATATATATATATATATATATATATATATAGTTGAAACTGTTTAGTCACACAGCTAATTTTCTCGTCTATGCGTTTTCGGTCATTCGCGTGTTTTCGTATTTTCCGTTTGATCACGCATTCATGCAACCAGAAATAACTGATAATATTTGTTAGATTGTATAAAAATAGTTCATCTTATTTTTAGTGATGGTCACATACAAGCTTACATAAGAACATTTTTCAACAAAAATATATCACGATAACATCATAACATTTGAAATGAGAAGTGTTGTTATATATATGAATCAAACACTCTGCTTATACTGTATGTATATGTGTCCATCGTCGGTACTACAAACATACGATTATTTTGGCACGAAAAACATCAATATTTTGGGATACTTGTTGTTAGTAAATCAACCATATGGGATTTATAACTAGTATACAAATGGATTTACTACAAGTTTAGCAGTTTTACTAGACATATCACTTCAAATGACTTTCTTAACGTTTTTACATGATTAAAGCTCTTTATCAAACTGTCTTACACACTGTAAGCTTCCTTTCAAACTCGGTTACAAAGGTGTTTTCAAACAGTGGTTTTCCGTGTACTTAAACTGTCTTATCAAACAAAATACTTTCAATCATTTTATAAACTTACATCAAGTCGCAAATTCTTTATTAGACTTTTCAATGGTTTTACAAAACTTCTTTTATGCTTTTATATTATAAATTGAATGCATCTATATGCATAGTTATATAAGAAATGTTTAAAAGACTTAGGAAGGCTATCCACCGTATTTCCTTTTCCTCGATTTGGATGTGGTCTGGTGGGATATCGGGTACCCGTCTGAAGGTCGTTTAAATATTAGTTATATATCATGTGTACATATATAGTCATAAATGTTCCATCAGTTAATTCTGTTCTGACACTCTTAGGTAGCAAGGGTGTATAAATCTACTTGGACACTCATCAATTACATTCTAGTAAACTATTAAAGGAATAGTTTAGGGGATACAAAACATTATTCCTATTACAAAAAATTACACCAGAGTCAGTTCGTTCATGAGTCTAGACTACATGCTATATGAAGGGATACTTTTACAGAGATTCCTCTTACATGGATATATTTATAGGGATACTCTTACATAGATACGCTTACATGAGTACGTTTACATGAATACTCTTACATGAATACTTATACATGAATACTTTTATATAGACATTATATGGCAAATTACTATTACCTACTATATGTCTAGATACTGTTATATAGTTCTCCTTTCTATCTTTACCTTGTGATACAAACACATCATCGACGAGATAGATTGGACTTTATATCCTAGTACCAAAGGATACTTTATGGGGTTAACCATTCCTAGAATATCTATTAGCTACAGAGGTAAATGCACATCCACGGATGTCTTCGGTTGATACCATTACAGGTATACTTTAAGGGATTAACTATTCTTACACCCAGCTGTTAGCAACCAAGGTAAATGTACATCTACGGATGTCTAAAGTTAACACTGTTAGTTATCCTAGTATAAAGGGATAATACGTAAGTTAGTTATCCTAGTATAAAGGGATAATACGTAAGTTAGTTATATTATTAACATTATCTTGTGACTCATCCACATAACCAATGAGGTGAATCGTATTTGAGTATCCTATTACCAAAGGATACAATTTCTTATATTAATAATAATTGTCAAACAGTCGGGTCTTGGTAGTAGACTACTTTCAAAACAACTAGGTCTTGGTAAAAGATTTCATCTATACTAATAGGAATCATAGGAATTTCTAGGGTTTACCAAACCGTTTCGATTACTTACAAACATTTCCACACTTATACGAACTGTCTTTCAGAACAATATCAAGTCTTTCATTACAAGTTTTACAAATCAAAAACACATTAATACTTATGAATTCACCAGCATTTTGGTTGATACTTGCTTTCAAAATAACTTGTATTCTCAGGTCGCAAATAGACAGGTACGACGACCAGGTTTTGTGAAGACGGAGCAATCCAGACTCGTCTTATTTTATGATTATTCATTTTATTGTTGTATATTATGAAAGAACACATATGTACTTGAAACTTATACTATTAATGCAATGGATGATGTTGTTCCTTGTTTACTACTTTACATTGTTGTGATACATTACATGACGTCCTCCGCCTCAGAACGTTTCCATCGTTCTCGGTTTTGGGGTGTGACAGATTGGTATCAGAGCATTGTTTATAGTGAATTGAGTATATCAACCCATAAAAGATATACTAACTATAAATACAATGGGATTAAAAATACTCTGACTTAGAGTTTATACTTTGAAATAATAAAATCTTTAATTAAGTATACGTGCCTGCATTCATACTAAAATCAGTGTCACAATGACAAGAACAAAAGTATTACGATTGTTGAATATCACAAGTAAGCTTGGGGATGTATGGTCAGTCCTGGGAATGGCATAGCCTGATCAACTATGCTGGTCCGAGGAGTGATTAGCATATGCCCAAGAATGGTTGTGATACGGCAACAGGTCTAATAACTTACCAACACTACCACAATGAGAACATTATAACATAACCTAAGTCTAAAATACTATAGGAGTGTTTTGTGTTACCATAATTACTTACTTGACAACGAAAAAGGATCTTCAGTACTAAGTTGATAGTTGCTAAGTGGATACACTAAGGCTATATGTAACTAGGATGTTATAGACTTAGAATCGGTGAAGTTTTGCTTTACCCATTATTCCTTGTGAATTTGGAGTTAAGGTCACTTATTCAAAAGCCTATCTTGTGTTGATTACATATGACTGGTATGCACTTTACAAATAGCGATGTAACTAATGAAGATTCTCTAATAATTATCTAGATAGTTCGTCTAATAATTATTTCCTTACCCTAATTCTCGCGTAGATAACATAACTAGACTCCATCCCCACGGAAACCCATACCTTCCGAACAAAGACAATGTTAGATGGTTTGAAAAAGAACCGAAGAGTGATCATCCAATCCCTTGAATGATCACCATGCTGAAAACCTTTTGGATGTTGATAACTCCGAACCCGAGGTTGAGAACCTACCCCATACAGCTCCCGTTCCAATTCCTAACCCTCGTCCGGCTTTTTCATAGCCCGACGCTCTTAGGTAGAATGCTTGGAAACATGGAGCGAAGAGCAAGATCAACCTATGCCGTTTAATGGATACCGAAGCTTCTACCACTCAAGCGAAGGAATCTCAGCAGATATAGTTCTATAAATCGTAATCCGTAGAGTTTCCCGAAATGAAATTCAGGGCAGGACGACTTTTCAACGTATCGAAGAGGTTAATGCCGATGCAAGAATGCATACCATTCGCACCAATCACCTTGATCACCAGTGAGAGATCTGAGAGAAACCATGAGACCCTGCTGCAAGCACTAGCTGAAACCCCAGCCGAAGTCATAGAGCTCCAAGTACGCCAGAGGGTGTACGAGAGATACCTACTTGATATGAAATATCAACTAACCGAACTAAGGGTTCACCATAGGGGTGACCATCGCCAATAGGAGATACCTTACTTCCTTCTTGGTTTTAAAGAACCGTGTTCCTGTCTATGTTATGTGTAGTACGTTCTAAGTGACTACCTTGTACTGTAAGTACTTTTAGTTAAGTTAATATGCTGTCAAAAACTTTTCTACTCCAGATATGATGTAAGACCTTTTACAAGGTCATTTTCCTGAACTTTTACAGGATGAATATCAAAGGTGTTGATAGTCGGCTAACTTTTGTGTCATTCTTTATTCAAGTACTCTCATCATACTTTCATTAGAGTCTATCTGAATCATGCTTTAGTCATGTCATTGGACTATAGTAATTTAGCTCTGGAAACATTTCCAAGTCTCTTTCAGTAGTTGGATCATGTTATTCACCAACCAACGATACCTTGGCTTGAACGGAAAACGTCTTAAGACCAGTCTACAAACATACTTCTACTATGTACTAGGACTGCATGATAGGGATGTAGGTCAAACCATCATGAACATACTTTCAATCCGTACTAGGACTGCATCGTAGGGATGTAGGTCAAACCTTCAAGAACATACTTCTATTCTTTACATGAGCGATCGATCTACGTTTAGGTTCAACCATACTCGCTCACAAATTCATTTTGCCTTCCATGTAACAGAATCATGTCGCCGAAGAAAAACGATCAACCCATCAACCAAACAGCAACTCTTCAGATTGATGCAGCTACCTTTCAAGCTGCAGTCTGGGCCGCCGTGTCAGCTGTTCTGACCCACCTTAACGCTAACAACGCAAATGTTAGCGGGATTGTTACCAATAATTCCAATCCAAGTAACAATCAAGTACCTCAATGAGCAACAAAGTACCACAACACCCCGAATCCCAAGCCCAAGAATAATAAACGAAAGTTTTGGGCTAAAGCTAAAGGAAAATCACCACAAGGGGCGAGCAAAAGACAACAACATGTGGCAACCTTCGCAGCCACGACATCTTTACCTCCTACTACCATCCCTTCTGGTATCCCAATTGTCCCTACACCAACTCGGCAGTATGCCGGAAACCTACCGAAATGCAATAACTGCAGCTTCCATCATCTGAGTGGTTGTCGTCCGTTACACTGCTTTAAATGCAACAAGAACGGACATACTACAAATTGCTGCCGGACTCGAACCCAACACATTACTTCAAACACCAATGTTGAATTATCTCGAATATGCCATCTATGTGGCGTAATGGGACACTTCAAGTGGGATTGTGCAACAGAGAAGGACGACGGCGAATCCGGGGGAGCTTGACCTTAGAATGGAAAGAAGCAACGAAGGACCCTACTATAGTATAGATTCACTTCCAATCTTCAGTATTATGTATGTCTTTTTAAAGCATGTCTAAAACTAGTGCGACTAGAGTCTTATCTTTTGTGGGATCCCGTCAGTGTAGGGATGCTTGTGCTGCGTATACTTGCCTTTTGTAGTAATCTTTGTTCGCAGCAATAGTCTTATAGTAAAACTAAAGTACTATAACTCCTTTAAAAGTTGCACTGTTGTCTTTTGTCTGTAACACCCTTATGATCAAATCTAATGCCCTTATTTCCAAGTTAGTCTGATATCATCGTACAACTTGACTCAATTTAATCCTTACAATACCAGTTTCGTGCGCACATCTCTTTCTCCGAGATTGCCTTTCTAAACGAAGCCATCATTCAATAACTCCGAGGTACTCATGCATAGAGTCCCTCATGTTTCTTATCCTTCCGAAGAAAAACTCAGCAAACCTCCCCGAAGTACCACTCGTACAGCATGTCAAGTTCAATCCAAAGACCCGTACGGTTGATCTATCATTGAAGAATGTATACATAGGGGTAGTATATAATCAAGGTTCTACAGGTTTAGAATTGATGATTCCACTTTAACTTCTTTTCCTCATTGGGATGTGGGCTTAAAGAAGAATCATTTATTAAACTACCTTTTCAACCTTAATTATATACGACTCGTATACGTGAAACTGTAATTGATGAACCAGGTATGAATTCTATTAAGAACTTCAGGATGGAGACTGCTTAAGACTACGAGTGATCATGCTGCCATACGAATAAACTTAGAAGCCCAACACATGCCCTTTCTGTCGATTGGGACAAGAAAGACAGATAGAACAAAAGTACCTATCCTTTTCCCTTAATCCATGAGTAACCATACATTATTTTGGATCTTCACGACATCTAATCAACCACCAGGTTCTGACATCAAAATCATGATGAATTAGTTTTGTTCTTATGCAAGAAGAAAGGTCACTGCCTATACCTCAAGACAGCTTAAGACGCAGAAAGTTAACTATACAACACATGATCTTGAGTCAGGGGTAGCGGTAATTGCTTTGAAGATCTAGAGACAATACTTGTAAGTTACAAGATGTACTATTATCACAATCCACAAAAACATTCAACATATGTTCGACCAAGAAGAGTTATCATGCCAGTAAAG
Source organism: Lactuca saligna (assembly GCF_052625555.1). Lineage (NCBI taxonomy): Eukaryota > Viridiplantae > Streptophyta > Magnoliopsida > Asterales > Asteraceae > Lactuca > Lactuca saligna. Next base: position 93,964,641 of record NC_136418.1, read on the forward strand.
TCAAACAAAAGAAGCAAAGTCGTGTACCGATAGTGAAGGGTTCGCTGGAATGCCAATTGAGGAACCGAGTTCACTTAAGAAACACGAGAAGAAAATAAAACTTCTATCCGTAGCATGTTTATCAATTCTGTTTAAACTCTAATTTCGGGACGAAATTCCCTCTAACGGGGGAATGATGTGACAACCCGATATTTCGAGGCAATATGATGGAATGCAAGTCAAATTTAGGTCAAAATTTAACTTTCCTAAAACCTTATTTGGGTTAAATAAAGTAGTAGGAATCGTATCAAGGTTTTCATACATATAAAGAACCCAAAAATCCAAGTTATAACGAAGAAGTTATAACCAACCGAAGATTCTCGGCAACACCGGCAATACTGATAGACGTAAAATGCGAAGTTTCAATACAACAGTTTTTGGCCTTATGTAACAACCCGAAGTTGTTCATCGCCGAAAACCCATTCTACCCGTAAAACTCGTCGGAGACTGAAATGTCCCGATATTGTTTTTGGACTTAGTTAACAAAAAAATTATATGTTTAATATCATTCATTGAGGGTCCAAATCATTTAAGAACTCATGAATTTAGCCCAAAAACATTTATTTCATAAGTTTTAGAATTATCCTCGTCGGGTGACGGAAACTCAATCGGGTGCGACCAAAAGCCGCGTTTAACGTTGGTATCGGGTAGAATTCCACCACGTACAAGTTTTAGGAACTATATAAACGTGTTTTAGCTTTCATTTGAAGCTTTTCCTTCTCTCACTACTCTCTCTCTAACCTCTCTCCAAAATCCAAAGATTAAGGGTCCAAAACTCAATTTTAAGGCCTCAAATCCTTAAGGTACCTTCCTAGCCTTAATCTATAGCATATTTGGCTTCCAAATTCGACATTTAAGCATGAAATGGGACAACATATATGATTTTACGGCCCAGGAGGCAGCCTAGGCTGTAAACACCATTTTGGAGGGTTTTTAGCCCTTAAACTCCTTCCTAAGCTCATTTGGACTTTAGATATGGCCAAGGGACTTCAAGATATGGACTTTAAACAATTAAAACATGAATTTTGTGATGTTTAAAGGAGTTTATGGCCAAGGATCATTCTTGGGCCGTAAACTCATATAATTAGGGTTTTCATGCCCTTAAACCCTTCCAACTCACTAGTATGGCTTAGATATGAATTATAGAACATTGGGTTTAGCAATTGGACACTTGAAACATGATTTTGGGGGACTTATGTGAGTTTATGACCAAGGCATGTGCTTGGGCCGTAAACTCCATGATTCATGGTGTTAGAATGCAAACCAAACACCCCTAAGGCCCTTAGATGAATTTTAGAAGTCCTTCCATGCAAGTTTTAGGCCTTGAAACACCTTGTAGCACTCTATAGAAGAGTTTATGGCCATGAGGGGGTCTCATGGGCCGTAAACTCCATAAACCCCTCAAATGTCCCATGTAAACTCATGTTAGGCCTTGGAATAATCCTATTAATCACATGTGATTTGTTTTGGAACCATTTAACATCATTTTCTTGGAAAAATAGGAGTTTACGGCCATGGAGCCATGCTAGGCCGTAAAATCCCATAAATGGATCTATTTGATGTTTTAAAATCATTTCAAGTCCTTAAACCAAGTTTAGAAAGTATCCTTTAAGTGTTGGAGGTCCAAATTGCACCATAAACCACCCATCATGAGTTTACGGCCGTAAACTCATGGGGGATGGGTGTTTTGGCTGTAAACTCCCATAAGGGGGTGTTACTTTGAAGTCCCAACTCATTTCCTAAGTCCCTTGCATCATTCATGTCCCTAAACACCACCCGGGTCCTTCCAAACACTTGTATCGGAGTGTTATCGCGACTTGAAGCAATTGTCCCTATCCAACAATCAATCTAAGTCCTAATTAGATACAAATGTGTATCTTTACATCATAATTAGGAACCTCGTGTGTTTACAAGTTCCAGATCAACTCTTAGCATCCAAACCGTCTCATACCTCGTCCGGTGAGTTCATACCCCTACGGCTTTTTCACTGTTTTCAATGTTTTCAGGGGGGGGGGGAATACAAGCAAACTATAACTGTTTTCAAATCATAACATTGATAAGTTTCAAATTATATTTGACAAACTTATAAACTCTTTTACTCCTTATGTATTTTGCTGAGCATAAGGAATGAATATTCAATTACAACTAAATGGATTTTAGTTAAGGAAACAATCAAACTAATCAAATTATTATGGGAATAATTTGGGGGTCTTTACTGTTCTTTCTATCATATGTTGATATCCATATAAAGTTATTAGATAAACTATGTCTGATTCAGTTTATCTCCGTATCATTTGAATGTATTGTCAGATAATTTCATTGTATGTATCTATACTTACTGTACTATGTTTCATAATCTTATGTATGTCGATATCTTATGAGAACCCTGTGAATAGTTTAGTACTGGTTTGTGAGATAGTCACTACCCTTTATGGATGATCAGTAAATCCTCCCCGGAAGTGTAACCAAAGTCTCCTGGAGGGAGAGCGCGGAATTTGTGAATAGATCTATTCGGGACTGACAATCCCACACCTTAACTGCTAGCTACAGTTAGGCGGGCACGCCTGGGGTGACAAATTTCTGGATATCGTTTTGACGTTTGACAAACATCAAGGAGGTCACGTTGTCGTATTAGTATGGTTACCCGACTCACAACATGTATTAATATCAGCTTATTCACAGTTTGGGTTTAGAAAATATATCTCGTTCGGGATAGTGATCCCATGGTTTTGCATCTATATTTTATATCTCTTTCGGGATTGTGATCCCATGGTTTTGTTTCTATATCTCTTTCGGGATAGTGATCCCATGGTATTAACCAAACTATTTTGTATCTAGTTCGGGATAGTGATCCCATGGTTTTATGCCTATAACTTGTACGGGATGTCTTTCCCCATGGTCTTTAACTATATCTTATACGGGATAGTGATCCCATGGTTTTCTAAATCTATATCTTTCGGGATAATGATCCCAAGGTTTTGTATCTATATTTTATACGGGATAGTGATCCCATGGTTTTCCAAATCTGTATCTTATTCGGGATAGTAATCCCATGGTTTCAATCTATATTTACATATATACATCAACTTATCTCGTGTTTAGTCCGGGATGATAGTCCCATGATCTTAGACCTGTACTTTCAGATGTGTAAAACTATTTTATATGTCTTTCGGGATAGTGATCCCAAGATTTTCATTATATAGTTTTGTGTGTTAAACTATACTTTGTGTTATACAACCGATCTTACAATTAGGAAAATATGGGATTTTCCTGGGGTAAAATACAATACATAATCGAATTGGTAACAAATGATAACTTAACCAACTTCACATAAGAAAATATGGGATTTTCTTGGATAACAAGTATTTTCGGAAACTAAAGGAAATCGATACATTTTCATAAACCAAAACCGCTTATGAACTCACCAGCTTTATGCTGATTTTCAAACCGCTTGTATTCTCAGGTCCAAGTTAGACAGGTACCCGGTGATTTCTTTTGATGAAGACGGAGTGCGTGGAAGACTCACCTCAACTTTTGTTAATATGATGTATATGTATATCTTGTATAACTTTACTTTTGAAACAAATGTAAACTTTCATATATATGTAATGTAATGTTTGTTTACTGTGATTACTATGTACATTGGATTTGATACTCAACTTGGAGTCAACCCCGGAGATGTTTCCGCCTTTGGTTTTCGGGGTGTGACAGATTGGTATCAGAGCCCTTGTTTATAGTGAACGGAGTATACCAAACCTTACATGGTATAAAACTATAAACACTAAAGGGTCTCAGTGCTCTGAATTAAAAGTATCTTCAAAACTATAAGTATTTTCAAAAGTATACAAGTATACCGAACCGTCGAAATCCATAACTTCTAGTAGAACAAAACAAAAGTAATTGGGTGTTGTACACTGCGGTTAAACCTGGGCTGTTATGTAGTCGTGTCTAGGATCAATATAGCCTGGCCAACTATATTCATTCGAGACACGGCCAACATGTGCTTGGGAGTGACTGTGGTATGCAGCATACCTAAAACTTACCTAATATCTCAAACAACGAATCGTCACTGCAGCGAACCATGAAATACTATGGGAGTATTTATCGAGCCAATCCTTCGTAGAAAATCCTCGTATACGCGATGTTACTTGATCATTCCACTAGCGATAAAATGTTCTGTCTTGATAACTCCTTCCTTCTTTATCGCTTAGTATGATGCTATATATGTCTTGATGAGATATCCCCTGTTCCATATCTCTTGATTCAATTCAGAGGACTTATAATCCTCTCTTTCCTGATCTCTTTTAGATCAAGATGCCTCCGAGAAAGAGACCCAGCTCGAAGAACAACGATAATCCTCCTCCGCCACCACCTTTTCCTTAATTTGATCTCGCATCACTTCAAACAGTTCTGACTGCTGCAATGGTGGCAGCTATGTCACAAATGAATCCCAATGGCTCCGGAGGTGGTCCTCAACCCTAAAATCCAGAAGACAGCCAGGAACACCGAAGAGGGGGTTCCTACAAAGACTTCATGAACGCGAAGCCCACAACCTTTGATAGCACTGGAGGTGTCATTTCCCTGACTTTATGGTTCGAGAAAATCGAGTCAATCTTCGAAATATGTGCTTGTTCGGAGTCTGACAATGTCAAGTTTGCCGCCTGCACTTTCCTTGACAAAGCCCTGACTTGGTGGAACGGCCGAGTCAAATCCTTAACCTTACCTGTAGCAAATTCCATGGGTTGGGAAGCTATGAAGGAGCTTCTGCTTGCAGAATACTGTCCTCGAGGCGAAATTCAGAAATTAGAACACGAACTCTGGAACCTTAAGATGAAGGGTTCCAACATAGCTGCTTATACTTCAAGATTCGATGATCTGGCATTACTCTGTCCAGGAATGGTTACCCCGGAGAGTAAAAAGATCGAGAGATTCATCTGGGGATTGACCCAGCCAACTAAAGGGAATGTTTTGGCTGCTAAGCCAGACACGTACGATAGTGCTAAATGTCTTGCAAAAATCTTGATCGATCACGAAGACAACTCTGATGAGGAAACTACCACTCCTGAGTCGGACACAAGTCGAGGTGAAAGTAAAAAGAAATCTCGGAACAAGCGAAAGGCCCCGAGTACGAAAGGGTCTTCCAAGAAACAGCAAACTGTAGCGGTCGATGCTGCTACTGCCCCTATTGCTGTCTCAGCTGTTGGATCCACAGCCCAAGCTCCTACCAGTGGATACACTGGTACCCTTCCTTGGTGTAGTAAGTGCAACTACCATCACCGCATCCCTAGTCCATGTCGCGAAAGGAGTTGCGACAACTGTGGAAAGAAGGGCCATCTGTCTCGAACCTATAGAAAACCAGCTAAATCGACGAACCAATCATCGGGAGCAGGAATCAGTCCAGCCGGCTACAATTGTGGTGAAACAGGGCACTTCAAAAGGAACTGTCCCAAAGCAACTACCACCATTGATCCCTCTATCACCGCAGGTATATTTCTCTTTGGTAACTCTTATACCTGCAACTCTTTTCGAATCCAGTATTTAGAGGGAAAACTATTATCTATCTATTTGAATGTTTTCTAAGCTCAATCCTGATGGGTTTTGAGCATTCTAACACTTCCTAAGTGTACATGCAACCCAAATAACCTTGGATCTATGTTTGTCTAATTATCATGCAAAGTTGAATTCCAAGGTTATATTCCTATCTAGCATACATGGGGAACAATTTTAACTTAAAGTATAGATAGAATAACTTACCTTGTTGTTGTTTGTGTTCCTTGAAACCTTGTGAGCCTAGCACCCCAAGTGTGATGCCTCAAATGCTTCACACAACACCAAATGCTCTTGGAAGAACTTATGAGAGAACACACACTTCTCAAAAATCCGCCAAGCCCTCTTGTTTCTTAGTGTCTCCAATTTTAGGTGGAGAACATGTTTCTTATATAGTGTTGACACATCTAGGGTTAAACCCTAATGTGTCATGACTCTTCATTTCCATGACCCATGGGTTTGTAACTCCCATGGAGCATCCTATGGGTGGAACCCAACTTGATAATCCATGGAGCCTCTTAGCCCACTATACAAGATATGGATGATTTACATAATCAACCCATATATTTAATTAGTTATCTTTTGATCACATAATTAATTCTAAATTAATTCTTGATCAAACTAATCAAATAATATTATTAATATATTAGAACTTATAATATATTAATAATCTCCAAGTGTTATTTCTATCATTTAGTCTATCCAATTGCACGGTGCCATGCAACCCAAATGGACCATGCCGGGTCGGGTCAAGTACATACCAGAAATAGTTATGGACTTAGACACCTTATCCAACAGTCTCCCACTTGGATAAGTCTAATAACTATTACTGCAAGTATGACTTCAGGAATCGATCGGCAATCGTAGCTCTTTACAAGGTTTCTCGGAACTGAGAAGATGATGGTACGCCATTTAAGATAAGTGATCATATAATCCTCTGTTCTAGATATCAGTCGAACAAATACACGGAACAATGTCTTACTTATTGTCCAACAGTTTGTTTCCCGATTTCTGATTTGTTTGACAAAGAACTTCATTGAACACATCAATTTAGTTCTGACCGGGCCCGGCACATAGGTCAAAACAAAATCATCGAGGGGCCCAGATATCAGCTTCTAATCCAAGAAGGAACAGATAAACTTCGACTCATATGTTTGTTCTACCACTCATTGAATTACACACAAGAGCGCGATTTATAACATCGAGTTACCAATGCGTTTTTTCGTACAATCAATGCATAACCAACTTGTAAGTAACAAATCATATCTCTAGGTTTAAAGACTTATACGATATCACCGTCTCACGGTCACTCGAGATAGAATTCCATGAAGTGATTCCAGTGAGCGTGGGTTGAGTCCAATGCTCAGAACTTTTGAGCACTCATGATTGTTGTAGCCTTGTCCAAGACCTCTACAACCAAACATGACAGTCTTGATTCATATCTACTTCCGACATATGACCGACTGTGGGGGTTTGAATAATATGTTATACCAAACAAAAATTATTCTAGAAGTCAAAACATGCAAAAGAAATATAGTAAATGATCGACAAGAGATAGCAACACTTTACTCATAAATAAAACACTTTTATTCATCATCAGATGTCAATTACACTTTACAAATTTCTAGGTTATCTAACTACTAAATCTAATATCATCCTTCAGCCCTATGCTCCGAGCATGCTGGAGATGCTTAACCCGAGTCAGTCCCTTCGTGAGGGGATCTTCCGGATTCTCATCTGATGATACCCTCTTTGCCACGAGGAGTCCTTCTTCGATCCGATGTCTGATGAAATGGTATTTTCTGTCGATGTGTCTGGATCTCCCGTGATCCCTTGGTTCCTTGGCTAACGCAACAACACTTTCACTATCACAGAAAATTTTCATTGGCTCTTTAATAGCTGGTACAACTCCAAGGTCTCCAATGAAGTTCCTCAGCCATAACGCCTCCTTTGCCGCCTCGCTAGCTGCAAGATACTCTGATTCACAAGTAGAATCTGCCACTGTCTCTTGCTTGGAACTCTCCCAAGAAATTGCTCCTCCATTTAGGGTAAAGACCCAGCCTGACTGAGAGCGGAAATTATCCCTATCAGTCTGGAAGCTAGCATCACTATACCCTACAACTCTCAAGTCATCACTCCCACCGAGGGTAAGGACCCAGTCCTTAGTCCTTCGTAGGTACTTGAGAAAATTCTTTACCGCAGTCCAGTGTGCCTTGCCAGGGTTCCCCTGAAACCTGCTAACCATGCTCAGGGCAAAAGCTACATCAGGTCGGGTACACATCATAGCATACATGATCGATCCTACAGCCGAAGCATAAGGTACTCGACTCATTTGTGCTATCTCAGCCTCAATGCTAGGGCTTTGTGTCTTACTCAGTTTGGCGTTACTCTGGATGGACAACTCTCCTTTCTTGGAGTCTTGCATTCTGAATCTCTTCAGCACCTTATCCAAGTAGATACTTTGACTAAGTCCAATTAGTCTTTTACTCCAATCTCTCAAGATCCTTATCCCTAAAATATAGGCAGCTTCACCAAGATCCTTCATAGCGAAACACTTTCCAAGCTAGGACTTTACTTCCTGCAGGGCTGGAATGTCGTTTCCTATGAGTAGTATGTCATCCACATACAATACCAAGAAGCTAACTATACTCCCACTAGCCTTGACATACACACAAGATTCATCTTCAATCCTAGAAAAGCCAAATTCCTTGACCTTTTCATCAAAGCAAAGATTCCATCTGCGAGGTGCTTGCTTTAACCCATAAATGGATTTCTCAAGCTTACACACTCTATTGGGGTACTTGTTGCTGACAAAACCCTCTGGCTGACTCATGTAAACATCTTCAGCCAACTTTCCATTAAGGAAAGAGGTTTTGACATCCATTTGCCAAATTTCATAGTCATGAAATGCGGCTATGGCTAACAGAACCCGAATAGACTTAATCTTGGCTACCGGAGAAAAGGTCTCATCATAATCCACTCCAGGAATTTGAGAGAAGCCCTTTGCAACCAGTCTAGCCTTATAAGTGTGTACTTTACCAACCATGTCGGTCTTCTTCTTGAAGACCCATTTGCACCCCACTGTCTTACGACCTGGTACATTTTCAACCAAGTTCCAAACTTGATTGTCATGCATGGATTGTATCTCGCTATCCATAGCCTCTTTCCATTTAGCAGACTCGGGGCCTGCCATGGCTTCCTCGTAGCTGTTAGGGTCATCTTGACTTACTAGTGTTCCATCACTAATAAGTGTCTCACCTTCTGTAGTAATATGGAATCCATAGTAATGCTCAGGTGCACTCCTAACTCTCGTGGAACGCCTCAGAGGTATAGATTCGTCAATTGGCTCAATAGGAGTTTCCTCCTCAAGTTGAGGGCTAGAGTTTGAAGTTCCATCACCACTTGACTCTTGAATTTATTCAAGATCAATTTGCCTCCCACTGTCTCCTTGGCTTATAAACTCTCTTTCTCGAAAGACTCCTCTTCTTGCTACAAAGACCACATTGTCACTAGGTCTGTAGAAGAGGTAACCAAAGGATTCCTGTGGGTAGCCGATGAAAATACACCTCTCTCTTCGAGATTCGAGCTTATCATGAGTCGCGCATCTCACGAAAGCCTCGCAACCCCAAATCTTGATGTGGTCTAGTTTAGGTACTTTACCAGTCCACATCTCGTGAGGAGTTTTGGCAACTTTCTTTGTAGGGACTAGATTAAGGATATGGGAGGTAGTCTCTAAGGCATACCCCCAGAATGAGATTGGTAGCGAAGCTCGACTCATCATGGAACGAACCATGTCCAACAAGGTTCGATTACGCCTCCCAGCCACACCATTCAACTGCGGTGTCCTGGGAGGTGTCAATTGTGAGACAATCCCACATTCCCTTAGATAGTCGAGGAACTCTGAACTAAGATACTCACCACCCCGATCGGATCGAAGCATCTTAATGTTCCTGCCCAATTGATTCTCGACTTCCTGTTTAAATTCCTTAAACTTCTCGAAAGTCTCTGACTTATGCTTGATTAAGTAGACATATCCATATCTACTGTAATCATCAGTAAAAGTCAAATAATAACGATTAGCATCCCTTGTGGCATGTTTGAATGGTCCACACACATCCGTGTGTATAAGGTCCAACAAACCTTCACCCCTTTCACACGAGCCTGTGAAGGGTGACTTTGTTATTTTTCCAAGTAAGCATGATTCGCAACTATCACTTGACCTAAGGTCAAACGACTCCAAGACTCCATCCTTTTGGAGTTGGCATATGTGTTTCTTGCTTATATGTCCAAGACGACAATGCCATAATGATGCTTTATCTAGGTTATTATTATTAGTAGAATCAATACACAAAACATTATTTCCTAAGTTATCTACAACAGACACAGCTTCATACACACCATCACAAGGTAATGCTTTAAAATAAAGAACATTATTAAAGAAAGCATCAATAGAACCAACTTCATTATTAAACGAAAAGGTAAACCCTTGTTTGTACAAAGCATGAAAGGAAATAATATTTCTTGCCATTCCTGGCGAGTAACAACACTTATTCAAATCTAAACTAAACCCACTACTTAGCGATAAAGTATAAACTCCAATCTTGGTGACAGGTGAAGCTTTCCTGTTCCCCATGATCAAGTTTATTCTTCCTTGCTCCACATCCTCACTTCTTCTTAGTCCCTGCAAGTCACAACAAATATGAATACCACAACCGGTATCAAGGACCCAAGATTTCGAATGGGGTGAGTTATTAGAAATGATAGTGTAAATATCTGCATGGTTGGGTTTGACTTTCCCATCCTTCACATCCTGCTGGTACTTTGGGCAGTTCCGTTTCTAATGAGGTTTTTCATGGCAATAGAAGCATTCAGCCTCTTTTGGGTCAGAAGAAGGAGTAATGAAACCTTTCTTGGTTCCACTTGAAGAAGAGCCATCAAGGGTCCGAGCCTTGGTACCCTTCGGAGTTGAGTTTGGAGTAGGAGTGATAGCAACCGACTTCCCCTTAAGACCTGTTTCTGCAGTCTTGAGAAGTCCCTGAAGTTTGCTGAGAGTGACCTCTTCCTTATTCATGTGATATGTCATGCGGAATTGATCATAGCACGATGGTAAGGAGTGCAAAATTATATCTATTGTAAGCTCCTCAGGGAGGTTCACATTAAGCTTCAACAATCGATCCACATATCTTTGCATTTTCTGCATGTGGCTCGTGACGGAATCCCCATCCTTCATCATGGTTGTTATCATGGAGCAGATGATTTCGTACCTCTCTTGTCGTGCACTTTGATGGTATCTTTCCATCAAATCTTGGTGCATTTCATAAGGGTAGAAATCTTCATAGGACTTTTGGAGTTCTGCTGTCATTGTGGCCATCATGATGCATACTACTTTCGTAGCATCCCTTTCATGTGCCTGAAAGTCAGCGATCTCCTGAGGAGTTGCAGTGGTCTCATCAATCTCCTTAAGCTCCTTGTCAAGGACATATTCTTTGTCCTCGTAGCGGGTAATCATCCTGATGTTTCTGATCGATTCATTGAAGTTGGATCCATCAAAGGTGACTTTCCCACACAAACTCATAAGAGTAAAGGAGCCATTAGGATTCGAGCCAGAAGCATTATTTGAAGACATCTGAAAGAGGAGAACAAGTTTAGTATAGATTTAAGAGAGTCCTTAATAAAACACCCAAATGTAATATTAAGGCTACGATCCAATCACAATATAATATAACTTAGAAGAGGTATGCCGTAATCTAAGCTATACCATATTTGAAAGGTAGGTGAATGACGATTCACCAATTTCCACCACGAAAACCGAAATATTAGATATTAGGTTTTATTGGATTTTAGAAATTCCTAGATTCTTTGAGATTCAATGAACTTTTCAAAGGCATGTTTCAATCTCGAGAGTGCCCTCCAAGTTTTGTGACTGGGATACCGAGGATCACAAAACGAGGTGTGAAGTAACCATGCAAATCACTTGGTACCCTTAAAGTTTATCACTCAATCGATGTGCCGCTAAACCACACACGCTCCACCGATACTATAATAAACCTTAAGTCACCCTTTACCTACCTTGTTAAGTCCAAGTTAGTGTGACGATTGACCACACACGCTCCACCAACGACTTAGACACAGTGTAAAGTGTAATTTCATGGATTAGCACCTTATTCACATTTTCCTAAAGTAACTAAGATTGGGAATTTAATAAAACATTTAGTTACTTTACAATATACATCATACTTTGAATGAGAGTTTATAAGTCCTTGTCTTACCCGTTCGGCTAACGACCCTCCACCAGTCAAGCAAGCGGTGGGTGAGAGTAGACACCCATTAAGTCACCATTTTATAGGCAACAACCTTATACCCACCTTATAGACCGGCTTCGTGAATGAGGCGTACTAGCGGTAAGACGACTTTATTCTTATACATATATATATATATATATATATATATATATATATATATATATATATATATATAATTATTAAATCATCATAATATAAGTATAAGGGTTGAATTTTAACTTTTAAAATTCTAGGGGTTGGAACTTAAAGTTTTAACTTAACTTTACTTGTTCCAAAACTTGAGGGCAAGTTTTGTAACTTTTCAAAACTTTTCATTTCTTGTAACTTATGAGTTTAATAGAGTAATAAAATGAAGACTCCTCATTTTTCTAACTCTTGTGTTTGTTTTAATGGTTTTAATTCAAGTGTGACTCTTGGTTTTCCATAACTTGAGGACAAGTTATGGACTCCATTAAAACACATTATGATCAAGAATTAATCTACCACATAGGTTACAAATAATTCCTATGATCATCTAAAACATCATAAGAACAATAACATGAATATGAATTTATTCATAAATCAAAAATTACACTTAAAACTTTGTAATTTTGATAACTAGTTGTTGTAAATGAATTATCAAAGACATTACACCATCTAAAACAAGTTTTTCAAGTACCAAAAAGTTTAGGTTAATGTTTCTAATTCATTTCCAGCAACTAAATCGAAATTCTGCAATCAGTCGACCCTACTCGCCGAGTGCATGAACTTACTCGCCGAGTTGGTTGAAGATACACATGAACTCGACGAGTCCCTCTTATGGACTCGACGAGTCCATTCGTAGACAGCAAGATTTTCGACTTTTTTTTCAACTTTTAAGCACAAATAAAAAACAAACAAGCCCAGGCTCTGATACCACTGATGGGTTTTGAGCATTCTAACACTTCCTAAGTGTACATGCAACCCTAATAACCTTGGATCTATGTTTGTCTAATTATCATGCAAAGTTGAATTCCAAGGTTATATTCCTATCTAGCATACATGGGGAACAATTTTAACTTAAAGTATAGATAGAATAACTTACCTTGTTGTTGTTTGTGTTCCTTGAAACCTTGTGAGCCTAGCACCCCAAGTGTGATGCCTTAAATGCTTCACACAACACCAAATGCTCTTGGAAGAACTTATGAGAGAACACACACTTCTCAAAAATCCGCCAAGCCCTCTTGTTTCTTAGTGTCTCCAATTTTAGGTGGAGAACATGTTTCTTATATAGTGTTGACACATCTAGGGTTAAACCCTAATGTGTCATGACTCTTCATTTCCATGACCCATGGGTTTGTAACTCCCATGGAGCATCCTATGGGTGGAACCCAACTTGATAATCCATGGAGCCTCTTAGCCCACTATACAAGATATGGATGATTTACATAATCAACCCATATATTTAATTAGTTATCTTTTGATCACATAATTAATTCTAAATTAATTCTTGATCAAAATAATCAAATAATATTATTAATATATTAGAACTTATAATATATTAATAATCTCCAAGTGTTATTTCTCTCATTTAATATATCCAATTGCACGGTGCCATGCAACCCAAATGGACCATGTCGGGTCGGGTCAAGTACATACCAGAAATAGTTATGGACTTAGACACCTTATCCAACAAATCCTTCGTATGTATTAGAAATGTGTATCCTCGAGACGACTAACCAATGAGATTGAGAACCCTAACTTCGCGCCTATAGATTGAATCCTCGGTCCAGAGGACTATTCTGTTCCATTCGGTTAAATGGGAAACCTTTTGCGAAAATACTTTGATGCTACGTTTAACATGGAACGACAGAGTCTCATTCATGTTGTTATCCTGATTTCGAGAGGGTCGCATGTCTATATCTTTTTCCTCGACCTAACTCTCATGATCTTCGGCATCAAACTTTCGTATTGTGTCATGTCTTAAAACTCAAGAGTTTTCCTGGTACAAATTACCACACATTCCTCGTTTCTGTGATCATTGAGAATCGAGAAGTTAGTAGCTCTTTCTACTAAATGTCTGTCCCGAAGAGTTTCCGGGAATTTCATTCGAACGTCTAAAGTATAGTTCCACGCCATACTCTTCGAGATCTTCGTAAAGATTGATTCTAAAATCTTCAGGGTTTGGATAGTCATAGAACTTGTTAACATCTATCCAGTACATCATGTCTCGAATCCTTAGAAGCTTCTACCCAACGAAATCCTAGTGATTCACTAGAACGCCCGGTAGAGACTCGATTCCACTTGAGAAAGTGAAGATCCGAAGTAGCAAATCCATTCGAGTCTCATTTCAAACTCATTATCAGTATCTTATTCTTTGAATTTCAGGATGAAATTCCCTCTAACGGGGGGATAATGTAACAACCCGAAGTTGTTCATCGCCGAAAACCCATTCTACCCGTAAAACTCGTCGGAGATCGAAATGTCTCGATATTGTTTTTGGGCTTAGTTAAAAAAAATTATATGTTTATTATCATTCATTGAGGGTCCAAATCATTTAAGAACTCATGAATTTAGCCCAAAAACATTTATTTCATAAGTTTTAGAATTATCCTCGTCGGGTGACAGAAACTCAATCGGGTGCGACAAAAGGCCGCGTTTAACGTCGGTATCGGGTAGAATTCCACCGTATACAAGTTTTAGGAACTATATAAACGTGTTTTAGCTTTCATTTGAAGCTTTTCCTTCTCTCACTACTCTCTCTCTAACCTCTCTCCAAAATCCAAAGATTAAGGGTCCAAAACTCAATTTTAAGGCCTCAAATCCTTAAGGTACCTTCCTAGCCTTAATCTATAGCATATTTGGCTTCCAAATTCGACATTTAAGCATGAAATGGGACAACATATATGAGTTTACGGCCCAGGAGGCAGCCTAGGCCGTAAACACCATTTTGGAGGGTTTTTAGCCCTTAAACTCCTTCCTAAGCTCATTTGGACTTTAGATATGGCCAAGGGACTTCAAGATATGGACTTTAAATAATTAAAACATGAATTTTGTGATGTTTAAAGGAGTTTACGGCCAAGGATCATTCTTGGGCCGTAAACTCATATAATTAGGGTTTTCATGCCCTTAAACCCTTCCAAATCACTAGTATGGATTAGATATGAATTATAGAACATTGGCTTTAGCAATTGGACACTTGAAACATGATTTTGGGGGACTTATGTGAGTTTACGGCCAAGGCATGTGCTTGGGCCGTAAACTCCATGATTCATGGTGTTAGAATGCAAACCAAACACCCCTAAGGCCCTTAGATGAATTTTAGAAGTCCTTCCATGCAAGTTTTAGGCCTTGAAACACATTGTAGCACTCTATAGAAGAGTTTACGGCCATGAGGGGGTCTCATGGGCCGTAAACTCCATAAACCCCTCAAATGTCCCATGTAAACTCATGTTAGGCCTTGGAATAATCCTATTAATCACATGTGATTTGTTTTGGAACCATTTAACATCATTTTCTTGGAAAAATAGGAGTTTACGGCCATGGAGCCATGCTAGGCCGTAAAATCCCATAAATGGGTCTATTTGATGTTTTAAAATCATTTCAAATCCTTAAACCAAGTTTAGAAAGTATCCCCTAAGTGTTGGAGGTCCAAATTGCACCATAAACCACCCATCATGAGTTTACGGCCGTAAACTCATGGGGGATGGGTGTTTTGGCAGTAAACTCCCATAAGGGGTGTTCCTTTGAAGTCCCAACTCATTTCCTAAGTCCCTTGCATCATTCATGTCCCTAAACGCCACCCGGGTCCTTCCAAACACTTGTATCGGAGTGTTATCGCGACTTGAAGCAATTGTCCCTATCCAACAATCAATCTAAGTCCTAATTAGATACAAATGTGTATCTTTACATCATAATTAGGAACCTCGTGTGTTTACAAGTTCCGGATCAACTCTTAGCATCCAAACCGTCTCATACCTCGTCCGGTGAGTTCATACCCCTACGACTTTTTCACTGTTTTCAATGTTTTCAGGGGGGGAATACAAGCAAACTATAACTGTTTTCAAATCATAACATTGATAAGTTTCAAATTATATCTGACAAAATTATAAACTCTTTTACTCCTTATGTATTTTGCTGAGCATAAGGAATGAATATTCAATTACAACTAAATGGATTTTAGTTAAGGAAACAATCAAACTAATCAAATTATTATGGGAATAATTTGGGGGTCTTTACTGTTCTTTCTATCATATGTTGATATCCATATAAAGTTATTAGATAAACTATGTCTGATTCAGTTTATCTCCGTATCATTTGAATGTATTGTCAGATAATTTCATTGTATGTATCTATACTTACTGTACTATGTTTCATAATCTTATGTATGTCGATATCTTATGAGAACCCTATGAATAGTTTAGTACTGGTTTGTGAGATAGTCACTACCCTCTATGGATGATCAGTAAATCCTCCCCGGAAGTGTAACCAGAGTCTCCTGGAGGGAGAGCGCGGAATTTGTGAATAGATCTATTCGGGACTGACAATCCCACACCTTAACTGCTAGCTACAGTTAGGCGGGCACGCCTGGGGTGACAAATTTCTGGATATCGTTTCGACGTCTGACAAACGTCAAGGAGGTCACGTTGTCGTATTATATGGTTACCCGACACACAACATGTATTAATATCAGCTTATTCACAGTTTGGGTTTAGAAAATATATCTCGTTCGGGATAGTGATCCCATGGTTTTGCATCTATATTTTATATCTGTTTCGGGATTGTGATCCCATGGTTTTGTTTCTATATCTCTTTCGGGATAGTGATCCCATGGTATTAACCAAACTATTTTGTATCTAGTTCGGGATAGTGATCCCATGGTTTTATGCCTATAACTTGTACGGGATGTCTTTCCCCATGGTCTTTAACTATATCTTATACGGGATAGTGATCCCATGGTTTTCTAAATCTATATCTTTCGGGATAATGATCCCAAGGTTTTGTATCTATATTTTATACGGGATAGTGATCCCATGGTTTTCCAAATCTGTATCTTATTCGGGATAGTAATCCCATGGTTTCAATCTATATTTACATATATACATCAACTTATCTCGTGTTTAGTCCGGGATGATAGTCCCATGATCTTAGACCTGTACTTTTAGATGTGTCAAACTATTTTATATGTCTTTCGGGATAGTGATCCCAAGATTTTCATTATATAGTTTTGTGTGTTAAACTATACTTTGTGTTATACAACCGATCTTACAATTAGGAAAATATGGGATTTTCCTGGGGTAAAATACAAAACATAATTGAATTGGTAACAAATGATAACTTAACCAACTTCACATAAGAAAATATGGGATTTTCTTGGATAACAAGTATTTTCGGAAACTAAAGGAAATCGATACATTTTCATAAACCAAAACCGCTTATGAACTCACCAGCTTTATGCTGATTTTCAAACCGCTTGTATTCTCAGGTCGAAGTTAGACAGGTACCCGGTGATTTCTTTTGATGAAGACGGAGTGCGTCGAAGACTCGCCTCAACTTTTGTTAATATGATGTATATGTATATCTTGTATAACTTTACTTTTGAAACAAATGTAAACTTTCATATATATGTAATGTAATGTTTGTTTACTGTGATTACTATGTACATTGGATTTGATACTCAACTTGGAGTCAACCCCGGAGACGTTTCCGCCTTTGGTTTTCGGGGTGTGACACCTTAGGTATCTAAATGAAAGTTTTAGATATCATCAAACCGTAAACGTACATAAAAAGAACATCCAAATCTGACTTTGTATGAGGAAGTTGTGATTTTTCTAAGTTACAGATATAACAGTAGACAGCTAAAAACTCGAAATAGAGATCGAGAGACTTTTAGCCGACACAATCTAAATGAGAATCGAAGGGCTCAACAATACTAGCGCAACGGTAAAAAGTCTGACGAAAACGGACGTCGGATGAAGAAGTTATGGAACTTTAACGGACTTTTCCTGTCCCGACCTATTAAAAATATAATATTAAAAATAAATTCAAAACTAGCCGACGGAGTCTAAACGAAAGTTGTAGATCGTAGCCTCACCTTCGCGTGGGTATAAAGAATGTCGAAAACGGAGTTCGTATGAGAAATATATGAATTTTTGAAGTTTGCTAATTAATTAAAATATAAATTTAATTACGGTCCGGTATTATCCGAAGAACGATTCAGCGGTCCGATCCCCCGTACGCCCAGCGTACCCTCGTACGCCTAGCATACTCGGATGCTAGGCTCCGGTTCGTCCATGTCGGTCCGATGTTTCGACCGAGGATGCGCTCATGCATGACGCATGAGTACGCATCGCGTACTCTCGTACGCCCCGCGTAACGAGGTCCTCCAGCCCCTATATAAAGGGTGCGAGGGTGCCGACATTATTTGCTAATTTCCTTCCTTTCTCGCGCCGAAGCTCTGCGTTTCTACCCTCAGAGTCATCCCAAAGGCCCGGTTTTCATATCCAAGGTGGGAAGAAAGTTTTACACTCCCGAGACTCCCGAGATTTCCCGAGAATCTCGAGAGATCCGCTTTCTTGAGTAGAAGTTCTGCTCGGTTTTCGTCATGCTTTCTTCAATCAATCAAGTGAGTTCATACCCCTATAAACTACACTTTTAAATGTTTTATAAATACTTTTATCTGCTTTTAATGGGGGCGGGAATACAAGTTAAATATTCGATTATTGTCGTGTGTTATACAATAAAGTTCATTATACGCATTTCATCAACAAAATCATATGTGATTTATAACAATTATAGGAAAACTTTCGTATGAAAAATATATCACGATAACATCATAACTTTTGAAATGAAAAGTGTTGTTATATATATATAAATCAAACACTCTGCTTATATTGTATGTATATGTGTCCATCTTTGGTACTACAAACATACGATTAGTTTGTCACGAAAAACATCAATATTTTGGGATACTTGTTGTTAATAAATCAACCATATGGGATTTACAACTAGTATACAAATGGATTTACTACAAGTTTAGCAGTTTTACTAGACATATTACTTCAAATGACTTTCTTAATGTTTTTACATGATTAAAGCTCTTTATCAAACTGTCTTACACACTGTAAGCTTCCTTTCAAACTCGGTTACAAAGGTGTTTTCAAACAGTGGTTTTCCATGTACTTAAACTGTCTTATCAAACAAAATACTTTCAATCGTTTTATAAACTGACATCAAGTCACAAATTATTTATTAGACTTTTCAACGGTTTTACAAAACTTCTTTTATGCTTTTATATTATAAATTGCATGCCTCTATATGTATAGTTATATAAGAAATGTTTAAAAGACTTCGGGTACCCGTCCGAAGGTCGTTTAAATATTAGTTATATATCATGTGTACATATATAGTCATAAATGTTCCATCAGTTAATTCTGTTCTGACGCTCTTGGGTAGCAAGGGTGTATAAATCTACTTGGACACTCATCAATTACATTCTAGTAAACTATTATAGGAATAGTTTAGGGGATACAAAAACATTATTCCTATTACAAGAAATTACACTAGAGTCAATTCATTCATGAGTCTAGACTACATGCTATATGAAGGGATACTCTTACAGAGATTCCTCTTACATGGATATATTTATAGGGATACTCTTACATAGATACGCTTACATGAGTACGTTTACATGAATACTCTTACATGAATACTTATACATGAATACTTTTACATAGACATTATATGGAAAATTACTATTACCTATTATATGTCTAGATATTGTTATATAGTTCTCCTTTCTATCTTTACCTTGTGATACAAACACATCATCGACGAGATAGATTGGACTTTATATCCTAGTACCAAAGGATACTTTACGGGATTAACCATTCCTAGAATCTCTATTAGCTACAGAGGTAAATGCACATCCACGGATGTCTTCGGTTGATAACATTACATGTATACTTTAAGGGATTAACTATTCCTACACCCAGCTGTTAGCAACAGAGGTAAATGTAGATCTACGGATGTCTAAAGTTAACACTGTTAGTTATCCTAGTATAAAGGGATAATAGGTAAGTTAGTTATCCTAGTATAAAGGGATAATACGTAAGTTAGTTATATTATTACCATTATCTTCTGACTCATCCACATAACCAATGAGGTGAATCGTATTTGAGTATCCTATTACCAAAGGATACAATTTCTTATATTAATAATAATTGTCAAACAGTCGGGTCTTGGTAGAAGACTACTTTCAAAACAACTAGGTCTTGGTAGAAGATTTCATCTATACTAATAGGAATCATAGGGATTTCTAGGGTTTACCAAACGGTTTCGATTACTTACAAACATTTCCACACTTATACGAACTTTCTTTCAGAACAATATCAAGTCTTTCATTACAAGTTTTACAAATCAAAAACACATTAATACTTATGAATTCACCAGCTTTTTGGCTGATACTCGCTTTCAAAATAACTTGTATTCTAAGGTCACAAATAGACAGGTACGACGACCAGGTTTTCTGAAGACGGAGCAATCCAGACTCGTCTTATTTTCTGATTATTAATTTTATTGTTGTATATTATGAAAGAACACACATGTTTCCGTCGTTCTCGGTTTTGGGGTGTGACACTCCGTTGGCTAATTCTCCACCGATCTTAAATTTAAAGTACGAGGCGTTTAGAATGTTAAATGATCGTGAGAATTCGTAACTCCTTCATACGGACTATGTTTTCGTCTGTCTTGTTACTGTTAAGTTTCTATTAATGAGATCTTCAAATCTCATTTAAGTCACGTAAGCCAAAAACCGCTCGAACTAAAATTCTAGTTTCGGGGCGTGCACTACTAAGCCGAATCTTAGAAAAATCATAACTTCTTCATACGAAGTCAGATTTGGGCGTATGTTTTATGGATTTTCTCAGTTTAACATATTATATGACTTTCGTTTAGATCACTAAGGCTAAAAAGTCCTCCATCGTAAAATCACTATTTACGCTTCCTCGTGTCGTGCCGGTTCCGTCGCGAATCTTCGACGGGTCATAACTTCTTCGTTATAACTCCGATTTCGACGCTCTTTATATGTACGGAAACCTTGTGACATATTCTACAGCTTGGTTAACATTATTTATTCTAAATAATCTTTTGTCGAAAATTCATTTTCGACCCATATTACCTCTAAATTGACTAGCCCGGATCTACAGGCGTTACAACTCTGCATGAATTTGAATACCTAATAATTCATTGAGCACTATATTATTAGAGCTAAGATCAAACCAATATTAGATAAGTAATTGAAGTATTAAATTAAGATGTGCTAGAAAACCTATATTATGACCGTAAGTTTGTATTTAAAATCAATCTTACATGGCTCCAATCCGATTTAGTAATTGATTATGTGTTAACTATTGTGTGACCATATATAGATCTACATGAATTCATTAATGTTAGTAAATTTAGAACTTAATTGCTAATACTGTTTTAATTGGTAAACCATTGACGGAAAGTGGATTCGAACTAACAAGAGTGTTTTGTTTATTGATTGAATTTGTGTGTAAGAATTAAGTTTTTCTAAACTTGCAAAATTAGATAAAACCCCTTCCTTTATTAGAAATTAGGTTAATTTAATATTAGGTAGATTAATTAGTTAAAAACGTTCCTTGTGATCGACACCCGAGTTACCCAAACTATTCTATAATTTGACTAGGTACACTGCCTTGGTATATTTTACTTAGTTAAGTAGTAAGGTTATAAATTTAGAATTAGGTGTAGCTATTTTTGCATGCATCACCCCAGAAGTCAAACTGGTCAACTATTAGTCAAAGTCAAGGTCAACGGTCAAGATCAACAGTCCATGTTAACCCAACTCATCGAATGCAGCTCACTGACTCGTCGAGTCCTTCCAGAACTCGAGAAATCTTGAAAACCCTAGTTGAATTGCCGATTTTCCAGACATCTCGTCGAGTCCATGCGTGTCCAAATGTCGAGAAAACTCTAACTGACTCGTCGAGTCGTGTCATCGACTCGCTGAGTCCATGCAGAAACCCACAAGGGTCAATCTTCATCCGACTCGTCAACTTAACCATGCAACTCATTGAGTCCCTTCAGTCTATTTCTCATTCAGTTGTTTTTAAGCTACCCCAAAGCTCTAAGTTACAGATCTAACCTCCTAGGGAATCCTTTCCACGTAAAATTGCAAACTTTACGTACATATGTGGTCCTAAATTCCAAAACCAAGCTAAAGGAAAGGTTTAACCCAAAGAGAAGGGTCAAAGCTTGTGAAATCTGATAACTTTATGACTATAGGGACTTAGAGGAGTCCAGATCTGAAGTTACAACTTCATATCATAACCAATACCTGAAATGATACATAAATATGCTAAAAATGGCCCTATACCTATGCATGAATAGATCCAGCTAAAGATAAGTCAAGGTAACAACATGTTACCTTCAAAATGAAGTCAAGATGAAGTAGAGTCAGATCCACAAGCTTCTTTTTGCTCCAAGCTCATTAGACTTCAAGCCTTATTCACAAAATCCACCTTCCAATCTTCTTAACAGACAAAAATGGAGAGTAAGCGAGATTAGGTTTTTTTGAGCTCAAGGGGGATGGTATGGGAGGCTAAGGGAGGCTAATGATCCTTTAAATAGGGTGCAAAACCCTGGAAATCAGGGTTTCATTTTCTAGCTCCTATTCGTCGAGTTGGGGTCCTCCAACTTGTCGAGTAGACCTCATAAAGTCACGCATCCTAAATCGTTTCTACACGACGAGTTGGAGCATCCAACTCATTGAGTAGGTCTAAGAACATGACTATAAACTTTAAATTTTTTATACCTGGGAGTTGGGATGTTACAAGATTTTTTCTTGATTTCTAATTTGTAATGACAAACAACTTAATTGAACACATCAATTCAGTCCTGACTGAGCCAACACATTAGTCAACACCAAATCATTGAGGGGCCTAAGATATTGCTTTTTCCCCTTAGGGAAAAAGGAACATATAAACTTTGACTTATATTCTTGTACTATTTACTCATCAAATCATACACAACAATACATTTTATAACATCAAGTTACTAATGTGTTTACGCATTATCAATGCACAACCAATTTTTAAACAACTCATATATGTCGGTTTAAAGATTATACAATATTATCATCTCAGAATTACTTGTGATAAATTCCATGAAGTAATTCTCTGAGCGTGGGTTAATCCAATACTTAAATACCTATTTCAAAAGTACTCGTGAAGGTTGCAACAAACCATTGATCTGTCTAAACCTTTAGACAATCTACAATCCAATTCACGACAGTCTTAATACACTACTTACTTCCAAAGTATGATCGATTGTGGATGTTTTGAATAATCTAATTATTCGAGAAGTAAAACATGCAAAGTTGAAACACAATGATAAACAATTGACAAAAGATAGTAAACAATACTCATAAATAATTCTCCATTACTTAATCATCAAATGTCAATTACATTAATTTGTTACAAGTTTCTAAATATCTATCTAATCACTAAAAAACTAATATTATTCTTCAGACCAATGCTCCTCGCATGTTGAATGTGATGAATCCTACTTGGACCCTTTATGAGGGGATCTGCAGGATTCTCTTCAGATGATACCCTCTTCACGATGGGGATTCCTTCTTCTACACGATGTTTGATAAAGTGATATTTCTATTAATATGTCTTGATCTACCATGATCTCTCGGCTCCTTGGTTAAGGCAACCACTCCTTCATTATCGTAGAAAATCTCCATGGGTTCCTTTATGGATGGAACTACACCAAGATCTCTGATGATGTTTTTCAACCATATAGCCTCCTTTGACGCTTTGCTTGCCGCAATGTACTTTGATTCACAGGTTGAATCGGCCACCATTTCCTGCTAGGAAAATTTCCACGTCACGACTCATCCATTAAGGGTAAACACCTGTGACATCCCCAAATTCATGGCCAGACAAGACCTATTTTTTTATGCTTTATTTTAAAATCAGAGTAATCGTTTAAAGAAAACGGTTGCGGAATTTGTTCCCAAAACAAGATATGATAAAAACTTATCAAAACATTTCTCAAAGAGAATGTATTTTCATTAAATAATAAAACCTCGGGATGTCATGTTCTGAGACAGACACATAAGCATAAACATAACATACATTCATTTACTCTAGTGATTTACATCTCCTTTAATCTCTCAATGCAAAGCAGCTTCGTATCGATACATGTGATACAATTAAACTGAGTGGGTCAGGATTGGGAGACTGGTGAGCATATAGGGTTTTCAACCTACAATAATATAATTATTATATTCAATCATCAAACAATCAACCCAATTACCCATCCCCATTATCTTCCTTACTCTTAAGGGTCTACCCTAAGAATCATCTATTCGTTCACACCGTATTAGGCACTAAGACAATAGCTGCCAAGATTCTTTATTAGGCACTAAGACAATAGCTGCTAAGGCTCCTTCATAGAGCACTAATTCCATAGTTGCTATGGTTCATTCACCGGGTACTAAATACATAGCTACCAGTGTAGGTACTAAGTCCATAGCTAGCAACGTTTATCTAACAGTACTAAATCCATAGCTACCGGTGTAGGTACTAAGTCCATAGCAACCAACGTTTATCTAACATTACTAAATCCATAGCTACCGGTGTAGGTACTAAGTCCATAGCTACCAACGTTTATCTAACAGTACTAAATCCATAGCTACCGGTGTAGGTACTAAGTCCATAGCTACCAAGGTTCATCCTTCGTCTTATACTCAAACTCATCCGTTGTCACACCCCAACAAATTCGTCTAGCCATGTTCTACCCAACATATTTGTAGATATAACATACATATACAGTTTAACTCATTTAAAACCTATATAAAACATCAATTCCATGCTTATCTCAAATAAACGACAATATATAAACACATAACACGTATATCGTAGCAAATACTTAATACTTATGTGTTAGAAGAAAGTAACTATACACTCACACCAAACATATACTTAATACATTCAAACAATACTTGTATTAAAATCGTGTTTATGAAAGGGACTATACACTCACTTGATCAGAAGATGATCGGACAACAGTACGACTTGTAGAAGTAGTATTCTTTGGTGAAACCGAGATCACTTCACACACCTAGTTTCTCGCGGGCAGAGCTTCGGCTTGGAAACTCTTTTCTTCTTGGGATCTTCAGGCTTCGGGACTTGCTTCGGGTCTCGGGGTTGATATCGGGGCTTTAGGGGTTAAAATAGGGCTTAGAGGGTGTATCGGGAGTGGGAGAGGAGGGATGGAGCAACCATAGTCGGCTGGCCCTTCAAATCTATTTATAGGGCAAATTTGGCCCTTGCCACGTCGTGGGATCCTTTTGCCACGTCGCGGGCTTGATCATCACTGCATGCGTCATCCCAAGTTGCATCTAGGGGACTCCCGGAGCTGTCAGGAGACTTTCCACGTCTTGGCACTGCTTTCCACGTCGTGGTCTCTGAGAGTTTTGGGGTTTCGCGCCCCGAACTTCAAAAATTCATAACTTTCACATACGAACTCCGTTTTCGACGTTCTTTATATCGACACAAAGGTGATATTATGCTCTACAACTATTGTTTAGACTCCATTGGCTATTTTTGACTTTATTTTTAACATATTATAAGTATATTACTTATATATTATCTACAGTAGGCCGGGACAGGAAAACTCCGTTCGAAATTCATAACTCCTTCATTTGAACTCCGTTTTCGTCTGTCTTTTTATCGTTGGACTACTATCGAATAAATCTTCAACTCTTTTTTAGATCACTAAGGATAGATATCTATCTACCTTAAGTTCACTATTTACGTCGCACTGGGTCGTGTCGGTACTGTCGCGAAACTTCGACAGGTCATAACTTCTTCGTTATAACTCGGATTTTGGCGTTCTTTATATGCACGGAAACCTTGTGACATATACTACAACTTGGTTAAGATTAATCCTTCTAAATAATCTTCCATCAAAAAGTCATTTTTGATGCTTATCGTTTCTAAATTGACTAGCCTGGATCTACGGGCGTTACAATTATCTCCCTCTTAGGATGATTACGTCCCGTAATCATCAACGAAATAGGACTTGCATAATGATTCCACACGGTATCTCTTCATCCTAGGTAATAACTGTAACTTCAATGTTTCCTCGATAGAGTATTTAACAATATGGCTTTCTTGAGCGCAGATGATGCCCAATCTTGCATCTGCTTATCGTACTATGCTGTACTTTCAATCATAACTTCCAAGTTACAAAATAAGTCCTTATTATGGACTCCTTCTTCTTATCAGGATAAATACTTTCATTTATCTATTGTAACAAACCGATGGGACGTGTTCTAATGACCTCTCATCGTATAATGCAACGCTTAGAGTCAAATTCCAGAATGGAATACACCTTCTTTCATATTCTAACGTGATATAATCACATTTTTACATGTAGCATTTCTAGCTACAAGCTTCCTTAACAATGAGCGCGATGTTATCGATCGCACTGATTTCAATCTTTTGACTTAGGTCAGATGTTACATCGAACTTGGTTCCATGGACCACGTAACAAACTCCTCGCAGTCGGACTCAATTTGATATGACCACTAGGGTCGGAATAACAACCATCTTACTAGTCACTATCGAAACAAGGGTAATGACACACTTGAACAAAATGGAATCAGTTACTAGCTTCTTGGTAACCTTGTGACTTTCCCTGATCCAAGTGCGAGTCCTGTGCTTCCAGTAGTATATGCATCTAGTACCTTTCACACCTACTCATACTCATCCCAAGTATTGTCCCGCAGTCGACCAAGTCACCATACAAGAAAATCACAAAACAATTTAACACATACGAATGTATCCAAATAATCATAAACAATTTCCCTAGACTCTACTAGGACTTCTTCATTGCTCAATCTTCAATCATCAACTCTACTTCAACTCGATTGGTGATAGAAATTCCAGACGATGGGACAACTTCAAGAATTACACCAACCATTCCATCATCCTGCCAATCAAAGGTGTAC
This sequence comes from Lactuca saligna, assembly GCF_052625555.1. NCBI lineage: Eukaryota > Viridiplantae > Streptophyta > Magnoliopsida > Asterales > Asteraceae > Lactuca > Lactuca saligna. Next base: position 93,991,536 of record NC_136418.1, read on the forward strand.
TTCAGACGTACTGTACTCCTCTAAACGTACTTTTATTTCATAAGACATACTCTAAAGGAAAGATACCACTCTTACGATATCTTCTGATAGGTGTCATCCACTATCGTAAGCCTTCTTCATTTCCTCCATTTACTCAATTTATCTACGAGTCTTCACCATGACATCTTGTACATCCAAGCAGACATTTGGTGTACCAAGCAAGAATTTTTTAAGATAAGAAAGTTTTTTTTTAATTACGATAAACGTATAAATCTCTTTATCACCCCGAAACGTTTACATGCTAGTTCTAATTTCGTAGTCGTACGCTTAGAATCCTAAACACATAAGGTTTCCAGATCCGGTCGACAACAGACCATAGATCCGAACAAATAATAACATCAATTTAGCTGTCACACAAAACAATTAGCACATAAAAGCATTTTAGGCATCATTCCTAAAAGAAACTAGTGCTTGTGTCAATTTAGGTGTACTACCTAGCATATTTTAGACACACTCCTCACAATCATTACTTAGCATTCTAAGTTTAAGTCTAGAAATTTCCTACAAATTCCTAGTTCGCTTAAACTAATGCTCTGATATCAACTGTGACATCCCCAATTTCACGGTCAGAAAAGACCGATTTGTTTATGCTTTATTTTAAAATCAGAGTAATCGTTTAAAGAAAACGGTTGCGGAATTTGTTCCCAAAACAAGATATGATAAAAACTTATCAAAACATTTCTAAAAGAGAATGTATTTTCATTAAATAATAAAACCTTGGGATGTCATGTTCCGATACAGACACATAAGCATAAACAAAACATACATTCATTTACTCTAGTGATTTACATCTCCTTTAATCTCTCAGTGCAATGCAACTTCGTATCGATACCTGTGATACAATTAAACTGAGTGGGTCAAGCTTGGGAGCCTGGTGAGCATATAGGGTTTTCAACCCACAATAATATAATTATTATATTCAATCATCAAACAATCAACCCAATTACCCATCCCCATTATCTTCCTTACTCTTAAGGGTCTACCCTACGAATCATCTATTCATTCACTCCGTATTAGGCACTAAGACAATAGCTGCCAGGATTCTTTAATACGCACTAAGACAATAGCTGCTAAGGCTCCTTCATAGAGAACTAATTCTATAGTTGCTATGGTTCATTCATCGGGTACTAAATCCATAGTTACCAGTGTAGGTACTAAGTCCATAGCTAGCAACGTTTATCTAATTGTACTAAATCCATAGCTACCGTTGTAGGTACTAAGTCCATAGCTACCAACGTTTATCTAACAGTACTTGTGACAACCCAAAATTTCCATTCTATACAAAAAGTATCACTACAATAGAAGTTATAACAGTCATAGTTGATTTTCAGACTTTTCGTATAAGTTGGAGTAATTTAGGGTTTACACATCAGTAAACATCAGGAGAGTGGATGCGCTACGGTTTTGTGCAACATTTTTATTCCAGCACTCGGATATATTCGAAATCATTTCCTGGATAAAAATATTTTCTGTCAAAATATTTCAGGACTGTAAATAGATTTCTGAACTAAATTCATTCAGTATTCACATTTCCAACTAGAGAAAAGCAATTTTCTCTCTCACGGATCTTTGGGTTTTCATCCCAGATTGTGAGTCTAGTTTCCTAGATGTGTTTTCTTACTTGTTTTATGCTTTATAACATAGATTACATGTCTAAAGTACAAGATCTGGGAGCTTACAGCCCAAGAACGTTCTTGGGGTGTAAACTCCAAAACAAGGCCTAAAAGCTACCTAGCCTCATTTCCATGTTAGGTATCTAATTAAGGACAATATGTATGAACATTAGAGGCTAGAAATCAATTAAGAACCACAAGTTATAGGAGTTTACAGCCAAGGATATGCTCTTGGGCCGTAAACCCCTTTTTCAAGGGCTAAGAGTGCCCTAAACACCCCTAAGGATTTAAGACAATTACCCTTTGATACTTGTAACTTGAATGGGGAGAAAATGACATCAAAATCATCCCTTAAAGGGGAGTTTATGGCCAAGGAACATCTCTTGGGCCGTAAACTCCAAGTGAAAGCACAATTGTGTGACTAAAGTCCCCTTTAGCCTTAAACAAAAACATAGAAGCTATCCTACATGTGCAAGTGACTTAAAGGAATTAAAACCAACACCCCATAGGAGTTTACGGCCGTAAACTCTAGGGGATATGGTCTTTAGGCCGTAAACTCCTCTATGGAGCATTCTAGGGCCTTAAACTACTTCAAGAATTATTCCACAAGTACTAGGCTTATTCTAGGATTTAGATAGCACCTTAAAACACCCAAAACCACCAAGTGTGGAGTTCACGGCCCTAAACTCAAGGGTTTACGACCGTAAACTCCAAGGGTGGGGTTTGTTGGGTGGTAAACTCATAATCTAGGTTCTTGGAAGCTTTAAACCCCTTTAGCTTGTCCCATAACAACTTAGATGCAACCATTAGGACCTATAACACTTATACAAAGTGTTTACATGTTCCTAAGTGTCTCAACTTATTTTGTTAACTTATTATTTGGCTAATTAGTTATATATATATATATATATATATATATATATATATATATATGCTCATTATATGATAACTAGGCTCGTGCGTGTGAACAAGTCTCCGTTTGCCACCTAACACGGTAACCGATACATCAATCCAATCTACTCACCACAAGTGAGTTCATACCCCTTTAATCAACCTTTGAAATGCTTTTAAATGTTTTAAATACTTTATGGGGGGATACAAGTTAAATACTTATAGTTATTACATCAATCACATGTGATTACATTAATCAGATGCGATTAATAACTAGAAAACCAATGATTTTATCGCTGTTCAAACTATTATTCAAACTGTTTTACTTCAAAATGTTTTACAAATTCTTTTACTTATCAAATGCTTTTATTAAACTTTGTTTTACTTCTTATAAATTGCATGCCCATATATGTATAGATATATAAGAAATGTTTAAAGGGCTTAGGAAGGCTATCCACCCTATTTCCTTTTCGCGCATTGAGATGTGGCCTGGTGGGATTCTGGGTAACCGTCCGAAGGTCGTTTCAATATTAATTATATATCAAATATACATGTATAGACATAAAAGTACTTCGATATTCATACTTATCAGTACATCATCAGTAAGTTACCATCGGGGTAACATAGGATCATACTACTACAATTTCTAGATAAATGAGTTAGTTCATTCATGAGTTAATACTTATTACTATGAATACTTATACAACTATACTAGAAAGAGAACATATACAACTATACTAGAAAGAGAACATATACAACTATACTAGACAGAGAACATATACTACTATACTAGAGGAAGAACATATACAACTATACCAAAGGAAGAACATATACAACTATACTAGAACAGTTCATTCCATTACATATACATGAATACGTTAACAATTGTGATCCACTGTATCGGAGCATGTCTTAATTGTCATGCCCCGAGTTGTAGCCAGAATTCTCTTGGAGGGAGAGCGTGAGTTTGCGTATAGATCTATACTGGATTGACTATCCTACACCTTGCTGCTAGCTACAGCCGGACCTACAGGTCTGCGGGTGCCAAACGTTATGCCGTTATTACGACCATTCGTATGTCGTTGTTACCAGTCGATAGTATGGTGCAACTTATCACATGATACCTTAATATAAATCCGGTTTAAGGTAGTTAGTACAGCAGTAGTTCTTATAATACAAAACTATAGTACTACAATGATTTACCCATTACATATTTTAGTGATAACCTCACTTAAACGTTAATGTACAAACAATATTTTGTTAAATGATAGTTACACTTGGGAAATTACACACTTTTACATCAAACAAGCATACAAAATAGTTAAGCCTTGGTAGAAGGCTACTTTAATAGAAAATATAGGTTTTTCTGAGAGATTCAAACTTTTACAAACACTTACAAACCTTTACATACATTTTACAAACTTATATTTGATACATGTTCAAACATTTTTGGATGACAAATACCGACACTAAAATACTTATGAACTCACCAGCTTAATGCTGATAAACTCTTTCAAAATAACTTGTATTCTCAGGTCATCAGTAGACAGGTATCGAGGCCAGCTTTTGAGAAGATGGAGCGCATCCAAGACTCATCTTATTATTTTGATATACATTATTTTTGATGTCTATACTGTACAGAACACGATTGTATTAAACATATATATTTAATGAAATGGATAATGTTGTTTGCTTATTTACATTTACTGTGTTGTGAAACTTTACATGACGTCCTCCGCCCCAGAACGTTTCCGCCGTTCTTGATTTTGGGGTGTGACAGTACTAAATCCATAGCTACCGGTGTAGGTACAAAGTCCATAGCTACCAACGTTTATCTAACAGTACTAAATCCATAGCTACCAGTGTAGGTACTAAGTCCATAGCTACCAAGGTTCATCCTTCGTCTCATACTCAAACTCATCCGTCATCACACCCCAACTAATTCTTCTACCCATGTTCTACCCAACATATTTGTATATATAACATACATATACAGTTTAACTCATTTAAAACCCATATAAAACATCAATTCCTACTTATCTCAAATAAACGACAATATATAACACGTATATCGTAGCAAATACTTAATACTTATGTGTTAGAAGAAAGTAACTATACACTCACACCAAACATATACTTAATACATTCAAACAATACTTGTATTACAATCGTGTTTATGAAAGGGAGTATACACTCACTTGATCAGAAGATGATCGGACAGCACTACAACTTGTAGAAGTAGTATTCTTCGGTGAAACCGGGATCACTTCACACACCTAATTTCTCGCGGGCAGAGCTTCGGCTCGGAAACACTTTTCTTCTTAGGATCTTCGGGCTTCGGGACTAGCTTCGGGTCTCGGGGTTGATACTGGGGCTTTGGGGGGTTAAATTAGGGCTTAGAGGGTGTATCGGGAGTGGGAGAGAAGGGATGGAGCAACCATAGTCGGCTGGCCCTTCAAATCTATTTATAGGGAAAATTTGGCCCTTGCCACGTCGTGGGATCCTTTTGCCACATCGTGGGCTTGATCGTCATTGCATGCGTCATCCCAAGTTGCATCTGGGGGACTCCTGGAGCTATCAGGAGACTTGCCACATCGTAGCACTGCTTGACACGTCGTGGTCTCTGATAGTTTTGGGGTTTCGCACCCCGAACTTCAGAAATTCATAACTTTCGCATACGAACTCCGTTTTCGACATTCTTTATATCGACGCGAAGGTGAGATTATGCTCTACAACTCTCGTTTAGACTCCATTGGCTAATTTTGACTTTATTTTTAATATATTATAAGTATATTACTTATGTATTATCTATAGTAGGCCGGGACAGGAAAACTCCGTTCGAAATTCATAACTCCTTCATCTGAACTCCGTTTTCGTCTGTTTTTTTATCGTTGGACTACTATCGAATAAACCTTCAACTCTTGTTTAGATCACTAAGGATAGATATCTATCTGACTTAAGTTCACTATTTACATCGCGCTGGGTCGCGTTGGGTCATGCCGGTTCTGTCGCGAAACTTCGACAGGTCATAATTTCTTCGTTATAACTCGGATTTTGGCGTTCTTTATATGCACGGAAACCTTGTGACATATAATACAACTTGGTTAAAATTAATCCTTCTAAATAATCTTCCATCAAAAAATCATTTTTGATGCTTATCGTCTCTAAATTGACTAGCCTGGATCTACGGGCGTTACAACACCCAACCAGACTCAGAATGAAAGTTGTCTCTATCTGTTTGAAAATTGGCATCCCTATATCCAGTAACTCTTAATTCATCACTACCACCAAGCACAAGGACCCAGTCCTTTGTCCTTCGCAGATACTTAAGAATGTTCTTGACTGCTATCCAATGAGATTTACCCAAATTTCCCTGATATAGACTAACCATGCTCAAATCAAAAGCCACATCAGGGCGAGTACATGTTATAGCATACATGATCGATCCAATGGCTGAAGCATATAGAACTCGATTCATTTCTGGTATCTCTGAATCAGTACTCAAACTTTGAGTCTTACTCAACTTGGTATTACTCTGGATAGGTAAATCCCCTTTCTTGGAATTCTCCATGCTAAAACGTTTTAGCACCTTATCCAAATATGTACTTTGACTAAGTCCAATTAGTCTTCTACTCTTATTTCTTCAAATCCTTATTCCTAGAATATAGGCAGCCTCTCTTAGATCCTTCATAGCGAAACACTTTCCAAGCAAGGACTTAACATCATGCAAACTTGGAATGTCATTTCCTATAAGTAGTATGTCATCAACATACAATACCAGAAAAGTGACTATACTCCCACTAGCTTTGACATATATACAAGATTCGTCTTTGTTTCTAGAGAAACCAAACTCGTTGACTTTCTCGTCAAAACAAAGATTACATTTGCAAGAAGCTTGTTTCAATCCATCGATTGATTCCTAAAGCTTACACACTCTATTGGGGTACTTAGCATCCACAAAACCCTTTGGCTGACTCATGTAAACATCTTCAGCCAACTTTCCATTAAGGAAAGCGATTTTGACATCTATCTGCCATATTTCATCATCATGAAATGCAGCTATAGCTAACATAACCCTAATAGATTTAATCTTAGCACCAGTGAGAAGGTCTCATCATAGTCAACCCATGGGGTTTGAGCAAAGCCCTTCGCAACCAGTCGTGCCATGAATGTGTGTACCTTTCCATCCATTTCGGTCTTCTTCTTGAAGATCCATTTGCACCCAACTATCTTTTGACCTAGTACATTGTCAACCAAATTCCAAACTTGGTTGTCATACATGGAATTGATCTTGTTGTTCATTTCCTCTTTCCACATAGCAGACTTAGGGCCCACCATAGCTTCCTTGTAGTTCAAAGGCTCATCCAAATTTACTAGTGTACTACCACTAATAAACCTATCACCATTTGTAGTTGTATGGAAACCATAAAACTCATATATCATTCTAACTCAAGGGAATGCCTAAGAGGTAATTACTTGTTAATAGGTTCAACAAGAATTTCTTCATCATATTAAGTGATAGTGTTAGAGGTTCCTTTATCACTTGATTCTTCAATTTCTTCAAGATCTATTGTACTCCCATTGTCCTCTATGCATATGAGTTCTCTCTCGCGAAAGACTACTCGTCGTGCTACACAGGCCACATTCTCTCTAGGTTTGTAGAACAAGTATCCAAAGGAATCTTGTGGGTAGCCGATGAAAACACATTGATCCCTTCAAGGTACAAGCTTGTCATGAATCGCTCGTCTAACAAAATCTTCACAACCCCAAACTTTGATATATGCCAACAAGGGAACTGTCACACCCCCAAAGCAAAACGGCGGAAACGTCTGGGGGCGGATGACTTCATGTACAATATCATAACATTTGAATAAGAATGAAACATAGCACCCAAACATCATACATTACAATATACCAACATTCATTTTTTTTTACAAATTGTACTTGTTTAACGATTACAAAAAATAACATAAAGTATGGTTTCTCAAAAGATAGTAAAATAATCCTGATCCAAGGCTCGAGTACTTGTTCATTGAGTCCTTGAGAATACAAGTCATTTTGAAAAGATTCAACATAGAATGTTTGTGAGTTCATAATCATGATTGTATGAAAAACTTTGTAATATCTTTTCTTATAAGAAATGTAAAACTTCAGAAAATCCAATATTTTCTATAAAAAGTAGTTTATGAGTTTCGTTCCAGAACCGTGTATTATTGCATGCACATCCTTTATTATTCTTTATTTGTATTTGAAAAGAGTGTATCCCCAGAAAATCCTATATTTTCGGTAAAAATGTTTTGAGTGTTTTGTTTCAAATCTTGTATTATAGCATGTGTGTTCATATTTTTGAAAATGTATAAAGAGAGAGAGTTCTAGAAAATCCTATATTTTCTATTGTAAGTAAAATGTAATGTATAGTGTTTGATTCCCAGAAAATCTGATATTTTATGTCTGTAAAAGAGTTGTAGTCCATAAGCCATAAGACCCAAGTAGTGAAATCAGTTTTCAAAGTGTACGAAGCCTAGCTTGGTGTTTAGTGAAAACTAGTTGAGTGTAAATTCTTCGTAAATTCCAATAATGTGGTTATTCTCTGTGTGTCTCTTCCTTGTAGAGTAATGATGAATAGATCTAGAAAATATTGTATTTCCTGTATATAAAGTTATTGTGGTCTTAAAACCCTAAGACCCGAGTGGTAAAACCAGTTTACAAAGTATACGAAACATAGTTAGGTATTTCTTTTAATAAAACTAACGAAGTAAAGCTTCCCATAAACCAAATGGTGTTTCTATTCCCTATATGAGTCGCTATAACCATGCTTGATATGACTGATATCACTACAAGAAAACAACCCTTTAATGACGCGCAAACAATGATACGCACCGATTTACAATACACATTTTTGCGTGCACTGAAAATAATGCCAGATTTCCAAAATTTCATGGATAGAGGACACGCATTTATGTGTGCCCTAAAATTAGTGTCCAACAAAAAAAATTACAAACATGGAGGGCGCTTTTATCTTAAGTGTGTGTACTCTGCAAATATCGATTTATAATTTTAACTCAAACATCGTTTCTTATCACAAAATCGCAGGGAGTATTAATTTCTAGGGCTTTTTTGAAGAACACTCGAAAGAATCAATCACTCATTATGTTCTCTCTACAATCGATTTGTTGCTGATCGACAACCTCAGGCTCACTTCTTCTCCTTCTCCGGTGATCTTAAGAAAATAGAGCACATTTCATACGTATCACCTGAATAGGTAAGTAAGGAAAAGGAGGGGAACAAAAAAGTAAAAAATTGACACTTTTCTCTCCCATATTTTCTCTTTATTTTGTTCTCTGATATCTCCCTTCCATCCATGCCTCCGTTTACATATCCCTCATCCACATCCACCGCCTCCAATCCTAACCGCAAAATCTGATAAAGAACATGAAGAAACGTATGCCCTAACTTCTATGCATTTGGGTATGAGCTAAGAAAGGTGGCAATTAGGGAAAAAGAAATGAAATGGGTTCTTACTCCTAGGGTGACCATCATTCACATAGCTAGTGCAATTTCTAGGGCTCAAAGGTGTGAACTTCGTGATTTCCCTAATCTCTCATCTTCCTCACAGAGTTATGGAGAACAATCCTTGACATGGCGTTCTTAAGTTGATTAGGTACATGAAGCATGATGTATTTGTTTAGACAATAGTGAAAGAATCTTACGGTTCTCTATTTTCTTTAACTCGTTTCAAGGAGTCTCTTTTTCAATTCCCTTTAATATTCCATATGTTTGATGCTACTTTAGATTGTGAAATACACTCGCTTGTGGCAACAACATCTTGATAATTTTTTTCATCTTTTCTATATGGGAAGGCTAAAGGTTTCATTTTTTATAACTTTTTCAACATCTTTCTTGAAAAAGTACAATTTTTTTATAGATTCTTTTTTGTCAAATTATCAGGTTGCAATAGACCTTAAAATCTTTGTGGGTGTACAATTTGTTGCTGATGCAGTTGAATATCTTCATTCTGGTAAAAGTGTAGGCAAGGTACATATATAAATTGTGAAAATGGGATGCCTACTTCTATTTTGAAGGGATGTGTAGGTGTTGTTTCTTCCATTACGTTTATCCAAGGCATAGTTCTATTTTCCAGCTTTTATCATAAGTCCCTATGTCTCTCTTAAATGTTTTTGTGTTTACATTAATTAAATAAATATATTTGAGATATGTTTTGGATATGAAATATGTAGGCGATCTGATGATGGTAGTTTGATATTTTACAATCATATGGTTTTTCTACAAGATTATCGAGTTTTAAGTCAATTATATGTTATTTTATTGGAGTCATGAAGCTAATTTCTATTATCCTTATATTTGGACTCTTATTTGACCAACAATTTACTCTTTTAATAGAATGAAGCTAATTTCTCTTTTGCCTTATGTCATGATAGGCTTTATGATGTGCGTTGTTTTATTTTTTTATATCATTTTTTGTCTATTATCTTTCTTCTTAATTTATTTTGAAAATAGTTAAAGTCAAAGATAGATCGACAAGAATAGTTAGTATTGTTCACACCATGGACAAACTCTAAAGGCTTCAATGTCTACAGTTAAGTATTTATCCATTCTGGTATATTTTTGCTTATTAAAGGCTTATAGCCAGAACTAATCATTGATAACTCCCGTATTGATGAGATTTACACATACAGGGCCCTATATATAGGTGCAACATGGGGAGACAAAATGTCCATGGTTGGTTTTAGGCAGAGATGAAGATTGGGGTTCAACAAGAATGGAAATGGGGATGAGGGTATCATGCTAGTCTAGTAAACTCGAATGATAAGGACTTATACAAAGGCATGAAGGTAGACCCTATGAATTTTTTTTATATATAAAACATCATTGATATCTTCTAACTGAGAAATATAATAATCATACAGGCACGTGAAAGACTCGTGAAACGTTTTTAAGAAATGATTAATAGTAGATGCAGTAGCAAAGAGCCTCCAAAAGTAAGTGAAAGTGAATAGCATTAACATGGTGGAATGGCATGCATGGTTTGAACAACCAAATGGCAGCTAGATCTGGTGATGCAAAAGTGTTGCAACTTTCATCATTGTCAAATCAATCACCACAGCCTCCATCATCTAATTAACACTATAAGACCAATTAGTCAACAACAAGTAGTACCCAATTCCAGTGGTCATTTCAACACAATGTTATCCCATAATCAGTATCAGGTGCCACCTGTCCACCAATCAGCGTCAGCCCTCGCTCAGATGTTGACTCAGCAAAAACAAACTTTACAGGCAAGTTACCAGTCGTCTCAACAAGTCTTCTCACAGCTTCAACAGCAACTGTAACTTATCATACCTCAGCAGAATCTTCAACCTGCTGTTGCTGCTAGATTGCAACCTAATTCTGCTCCGCTCATGATATCCTTGAAATGTAACTAGACTGAGCACACGTCGCCTGATGGATATAAGTACTACAACAATAGTACAACTCGCGAAAGCAAGGTAAGTTTTATTTATTTATTTATTTATTTTAAATTGATTGATATATTGAAATACATATATACATACATACAGTGGGAGAAACTGGAGGAATTGGATTTGTTTGAACAGCAACAAAAGCCTCAAGAACAACAGCAACAATAAAAGAAACAACAACAACAACAACAAACTCATCGTCTTTCACACGGTCAAGGTGGTGTTCCACATCAGCAAACACTAAGTCTTTCATACATTCAAGGACATTAGCAAACACAAACTCTCACTCGAGGCGTGCCACATCAGTAAACTCAGATTCCACAGTTTCAGAATCAGATGCAACTCCAAGCACAGGGGGGACACCCTCAACAGTTGCAAAATCTCATGTAAGTTAGTTTTAGGATCATTTGAATTGAGTTTGTTTGTTTGAACATGTGTAGTATTAACAGGGTCACCTCTTGAAATTAAGCTTAGGACTTAAAGCAAGTGAAATCGAATAGCATTAAGAGGGTCACCTCTTCAAAATAAGCTCAATAATGAAGATTATTCTAGATTCTGGCTTCATCATCCAAAGAGAAGCCACAATACACCTTGATGAAGATAGTGTGTGAAGCTTCTATGTCGAGCACTCAACAAAGAGTTTCTTTCCTAACACTATTCATGGCAATTTAGATTTTTTTTTCTTCTTGTCTTTCTAGGTTCTGAGTTTTTTTTAATTCTTTTTTGTTCCTAGGTAATGCAGATTGTAGCTGCTACAGAAATCAACTCAACACTTATTCCAAAACTTATGCAGTTACATACTTTCCTACAAGCAAAGGTGATTAAACCATTTTGGTGATCTCCATTTTTTAACTTTGTTATTGTTGTTAAAATTGGGCGTACCCATACTCAAGATGCAACACCCTTAACCCTTGGTCAAGAATTCAGTGGCTATACCACACAAGTATGCTTCTTCCAGCTAATATTTTGAGCTTGGAAGAAGGGTAAAAAAAGAATAAAAATATATTGTTTTTGCAAGTGAAATATGGAATTGAACGGATCATGTGTACTCTCCCTCATATGTATCAGGTTTTTCTAATCATTTCATATTTTTTATTAACTAAACTGTAAAGGCTTTTGCATATGTGAATTTTGAGGCATAGGTTTTCATCTTTTTTAGCTTGCACAAGGTGGCACTGCTGTAGGGACAGGATTGAACACAAAGAAAGGGTACTCATGTTGTTTATTTATGTACATATATTTTTTCAACTTATTAATATAATGACATGATCTTTGTACAGATTTGATGTGAAGATTGTTGTTGCAGTAGCTGATGAAACGAACATACCATTTGTAACAGTTGAAAATAAGTTTGAGGCATTGGTGAGTTTTGGTTCTCTTTTGGATACTTTGTTTTATCTTACTCAATCAGATACAAGAATTTTGCCATATCTTATAACTTTAAAGCTTCTTAGTTTTATAAGATGTCCTATTCATCTATATACATTCAAGTGTTTCTTTTCATTTTATACAAAAAGAACAAATTTGCCCTCATTTAACTTTCCCATATGTATCTTTTTAAAAAGAATAGGTCCAAGGGCAACAAATTTTGAATTATCAAATTAAGCAAATGTTGATCTTCTAATGTTGTTCTTATACAATGTTGCTCATTTACAGGTGGTTGGAATTGGACCTAAAGTTGGTTGCTGATATAGGAATAGTAGGTGCTCCAAATGCAAGAAAAAGCATGTTTTTAAGTGTTATTAGTGTTGACATGTAATGATAGGTAACTTGTTTGACATGTGATATGTTTTTGAAATGAATTATTGTTCTTATGTATGGTATTTTATTTTGTATTATGATAATTTCAATCTGTTGTTTAGTTTGAAAATTAGTAATTCTATGAAAAATTTATATTTTTTAAAACATTTAAAATTATGACATGCAAACACGTGTCATCTTCATTTATGACAGGGGCTTTAATGATACGCAATGCGTGTCCTAAATGTGCGTCGTAAGGTTATGGCACGTAAATGCGTGTCCTCTTCGTTTATGACAAGGTCTTTCTTGATACGCATTGTGTGTCGTAAATCTGCGTCGTAAATAAACGACGCGCAAAAGCGTGTCGTCTCTCGTTATGACAGGGCCTTCCTTCACACGCATTTGTGAGTCGTCTGAGTGTTTTATGACACGCATTGCATGTCGTAAAAGGCTGTTTTTCTAGTATTGCATGCCTGTCATGATGTTTTTCAGGCGACAACTTGTTTAAGGTAAGATATTTGTCACCCTAGACTGGCCTAGTCTAGCTATAGCAAACAACTCAGTTGTGGGGTTGTCAATCTCGTATAGATCTATACACACACTCTCGCTCTCCCTCCAGGAGACTCTGGTTATAACTACACGACTTATCGCGTATGCTAGGTAGGTACGACTAAAGGAGAGTCTCACAAGAGCCTTAACAGATTTACGTAAACTATGACTTCTCTTTGTTGTAAAATGACTTGAGTGTATCCAGTGTAATTTACAATGTTTATATAATCAAGTATATAATTACACAAAATTATCATTTCTAGGTGTTTTCAAAAGGTTAAAACCTTTAAAACTTACATCTACACACAAGTATAAGCACTTTTCGTAAGTTAAAGCAATTTTTTTGTTTTTGGCTTTTCTGTCCCTGTTTTTAGAATAATTATAGAAAAATTATCGTATGTCTAAATTTGGATCTGTAAACTCTAGGAGTTTGGAAATTGAGTCTAACTTTTCACAATTTTTCCCATAATTTTTAATAGTCTCAAACCTGTGTGAAATTGTTAATCTTCACAGATTGGTTCGAGATTATCCCTGAAATTTTAGGTAGTTTTGTAAAAATCACCAAAATTTGTAGAAAAATCGTATGATCTCGTGAGAGTAGTCGTTTGAAAGGTATAAACATGAACAATTTCCATATCAAATAGTTTTGAAAAATATTGAGTTTAAGATCATCAAAATAGTCCGTAACTAGACCAAAACTTTTCTGTTGAAGCTGATTTTTGAGTTTAGGTTATACATGTTTGAACACAACACTCATTTATGTTATTTTTTAGTGTATAATCCCAGATCTACAAGTATCCATACAATATATATGTTAACAAACACCTTTCTCATGATTTTTATGAATATCTATGTGATAAAGTTCATGTTCAAATAAAAACCCAAAAGTTAAACACACAACACAATGGTACATGCAGTTATCCAATGGTTATGAAAACATGAAAAATAGTGGGGTATGAAGCTCACCTTCGGTTTTTCAAGATGTCGATGAAGAATATGAAGAATTTTTGAATCCTAGCTTGAGCTTAGAAGGGATCTCGAAATGGTGGTTGATCTAATCCCCATATTCACGAAAAAGGAGTTGTAAGAGGAAAGATTTTTGTAAAAACTTGAAATAAAACAATGGAGTTCATCATGGACTTACCAATGAGCTTAATAATAAACCCTTGATGATGAAGAACTCAAAAATCTCTTGAGAGGAACAATGGAGACTTGAGAGAAGGATGAAGAGAGTCTGTGAGATTTGAAAATGAAAATGAGGAGGGAATAAGGGTGTTTGGCTGAGTTTAAAGAGAGAGGAGGGGGATTAGGTGGTAATTGCATGATGGTTAAGCCTAAGGTTCATAGAGATTTGGTGGACAATGTGCATGGGTTTCCACCATGCATTAGTGAGGTGTCACCTATATAACCTTTCATTTATCTTCTTTTTTTTAACTAAAAACCGAGAATTAGGAGAGGGAGGGAAAGAAAAAGACAATTGGGCTTGGATTTAAGTGTAGTTGAGATTGTATTGACCCATTAGGAAATTTTTTTGATCCATGTGGGCCCACTTACGGGTTTACGGCCCAATGTGGTTAAATAATTAGGATTTTGGCCCATAGAAACAACGTGAGGGGTTTTCGGCTAAATAAGGCCCGATAATGTTTTACGAAGGGTATTGGTCTAAATAAGGGGTTTGGGTCGAAAATTCTTGGGCTAAGGCTCAAAAATGATTGGATTTGGCTTATTGGATCGAGTTTTTGGGTCTTCACGTGGTTGCTTCGACTTGAAGGACAGTGTATGAAAGTATGAACTTAATATCATTGTCATTTGAGTTTCACTAAATGAAATGTTACATTATTACACAATGAGTTTTTCTTGTACAAGGCCCAACTTCCTAACCCAAATTTGCTTGTTGTGATAGGAACCTTCCTTATCCACATCTCGTGAGGTGTTTTGGCAACTTTCTTTGTTGGGACCAAATTAAGAATATAGGAGGTAGTCTCTAAGGCATACCCCCCGAATGATATTGGAAGTTAAGCTTAACTCATCATGGAATGAACCATATCCAACAAGGTTCGATTTCGCCTCTTAGCCACACCATTAAGTTGTGGTGTCCTAGGATGTGTCAGTTGTGAAACAATTCCAAATTCCTTAAGATAGTCGTGGAAATCGAAACTAAAATACTCACCACCTCTATCAGATCTGAGCATCTTGATCTTCCTGCCCAATTGATTTTCAACTTCATGTTTGAACTCTTTGAACCTTTCAAAGGTTTCTGACTTATGCTTGATCAAGTATATATAGCCATATCTTCTATAATCATAAGTAAAAGTCACATAAAATCGATTTACATCCCTTGTGGTATATTTGAAGGGCCCACACATGTCTATATGTATGAGATCCAACAATCCTTTACTCTTTCACAAGAACCAGTGAAAGGTGATTTAGTCATCTTTCCAAGCAAACAAGATTCGCATGTATCATCTAAACATAAGTCAAATGATTCTAACACTCCATCCTTTTGGAGTTTGGTAATGTGTTTCTTGTTGACATGTCCAAGACGACAATTCCACAACCATGCCTTGTCTAAACCATTAGACGCATCAATTTGTAACACGCTATTTTGCAAATTGTCTACAACCATCACAGTTTCATATACACCATCACAAGGTAATGCTTCAAAATAAAATACACCATTATAATAAGCATTAATAGAACCATTCTCAATATTAAAAGAATATCTAAAACCTTGTCTGTACAAACCATGAAAAGAAATAATATTCCTCGTCATTTCTGACGAGTAGCAACAATTGTTTAAATCCAAATTCAACCCATTACTAAGCACTAAATAATAAACACCAATTTTGGTAACATGTGATGATCTCCTATTGCCCATTATCAGGTTCATCTTCCCATGCTCCACATCCTTACTTCTTTTTAGTCCCTGCACATCAGAGCAAGTGTGAAAACCACATGTTGTATCAAGAACCCAAGAATTAGAATGTGATGATTTTTTAGATTGAATGGCGTAAATACCGGCCGAGGTTGGCTTCACCTTGCCATCCCTAATGACCTGCAAGTACTTGGGGTAGCTTCTCTTCCAATTCTCCTTGTCATGGCAATAAAATCAAGTAGTCTCCTTAGGATCAGAGGTAGGGGAAGCATCACAACCAGATTTACCTTTAGAGACATTGCTTGACGACCCAGCTTGAGACTTTCCCTTCCAGTGCTCTTTTGAAGGAGCTTTCCTCTTCTTCCCCTTCCCTTGCGTAATGGCCAAGACAGGAGCAGCAATATCAAGAGGAGTGGAGGCAATACCCATTTCCCTTCATTCCACTCTCAATGGTTCTCAGCAAGCTTTGGAGTTAACTCAATGTGGTTTCCTCCTTGTTCAGATGATAAGTTATGATGAACTGATCATAACAAGAAGGCAATGAGTGCAAGAATATTTCAATAGCCAATTCCTCATCAAAGTTCATGTTCAGTTTAAGCAAATGATGTAGATAACGTTGCATGAATTGTAAGTGGGTCGTGATGGACTCTCCATCCTTCATCTTGCTGGTTATGAGGGATTTGACTATCTTGTATCTTTCTTGACGAGCTCGTTGATGGCACTTCTCCATTAATTCCATGTTCATCTCAAACATTCAATAGTACTCATAGGACCTCTAAAGCTCAGGAGTCATAGTGGCAACCATGATGCACTACATTTTGGTCGCATCGTTGCAATGTCTCCTATACTCAACAATTTGTTCAGGAGTTGCTTTGGCTTCATCGATCTCGTTTAGCTCGTTTTTTAGAACATATTCCTTGTCCTCGATTCTTAAATCCATCTTGATGTTACGAATCCAATCATTATAACTAAATCCATAAAAGGTGACTTTTGAGCAGATGCTCAAGAGAGAGAATTGGTTAGTGTTGTTGTTAGAGTTGGAGCCAGAAGCGTTGTTTGAAGTTGACATCTGAAAAAAAAAAAAGGACAAGTTTTGATTAGATAGGGAAATACTTAATATAACACCCAAATGAAATATTAAGGTTAGGACCTAACACAATAATTCACAATTCAAGGATGTCGTAATCTAATTGTAAATTATTTGAAGGTAGGTAAATGACAATTTACCAATTTCACGTTGAAAAAAACCGAAATTTAAATGAATTAGGTTTTTAAATAAAATTCCTAGATCCTTTGAGATTCATTGAACTATTTAATGGCATGTTTAATCTCGGTTATGCCCTTTCCATTTGTGACTGGGATACCGAGGATCACAAACAAGGTGTGAATAACCACGCAAATTAGCTTGCTACTCTCGATGTCATTTATCACCTAATCAATGTGCCGATTAGCCACGCACATTCCATTGATCAATAATAATTTACAAGACACCATTACCACCCTTTATAAGTCCATATTAGTGTGTCGATTAACCACACAGGCTCCACTAACGACTTTCATAAAGTGCAATGTGGAACTTCATGGGTTAGCATCAACTTCACATTTTCCTAAAGTAACTAAGATTGAGAATTTTATAAATAAAAAAAAACATTTAGTTACTTTATTTATTCCATTATACTTATTAATGAGAATTAAGTGTCTATCAAACCCGGTCGGCTAACAACCGTCCACCAATCAAGGAAGCGGTGGGTGAGAGTGGACACCCATTCAACTACCATTTTATAGGCAGATTCCTTATACCCCCCTTATAGACCGACTTTGTGAATGTGGCTTACTAGTGGTTTGACTGAATTGTCTTATACATATAGTAAATATTTAAACCTTTAATATTACATATAGTATAAGGGTGTATTTTAAACATTTCATAATACTATGGTTTTTAAATCTATTTAAAATTTTGAAAATTTAAAGTCATTTTAATTAAATTTCAAAATTTAAAAACCTTGATTTAATAATTATCCTTTAATTAAACTTTTAATTAAATTATTCAACCAGTGAAGGATTATCCATTAAATTATATTAATTAATTTAACCTCATCCTTTACCCCCTAGATTTCAAAAAGTGGGGAAGGATAATTACAAGATCTTATAATTATCTAGTAAACAATTAAAAGACAATTACCAAATATAACTACCCTATCCAAAACCCTAACGTTGAAATCCATGACTTGCGGTGGAAGTCAAGGCTTTCAACCTTGCATAATTTTCGAAAACCCTAGATTTCGGAAATATAGAGACGAAGGGAAAGGGTTTAAAAACCCTTAGATATTTTCGAAAAAACTAGAGTTATAAACCGTAATTGTGAAAATCATAGGCCTTAGGGTTTAATTACCATAAACCCTAATTTTGTCAAGTTTAATCAATTGTATCAAATCTATTGATAAAAAACCATACGCTCTGATACCTCTGATGGGTTTTATATATAGCAAACAATCCAATGTGTAAATACAACCGTAATTTTTGGATCTATGTTTTCTCTATTAGACATAAAAGCATTAAACACAAATCTAGAAACCCTATGAGGCATGTAAAAATTTCGAAATTAACATAAACTAGGGTTTGGATACATACCTTGACTGTTATATAGCAATAAAAATGAATCCTTGAAGATCTTGAACTCTTGAGAGCAAGTGCCTCAAATGTGACACCTCTAATGGCTTACTAACACTCTATGCAAGAGGACGAGAGGAGAGAGGAGGAGGAAGAAGCACTAGAATTCATCCCTACTAGGGTTTGGAAGCATGTGGCCAAAATTATGAGGGTAAGGCTCCTTTTATAGCTGAGGTTGCTTACTCCCAAAGCTAGGGTTTGCTGGAGGAAATTCTAATTTCCAGCTTAGGGCCTAAGCAGCCCATGGACTCCTTATCTAAGAGCCTTGGCAGAAAACTTATAGGGCCTCCTTATAATTTTTGTCCACTCCTTCTAAGGGGTCCAATAGCCTAAATTCACAACTATAAATAAATTGTAAAACAACCCCTGCAGTTTTAATTAAATCATCTAATCCCAAATTTAATTCCAAATTAATTCCTGATTAAATATTAATCAAATAACATGATTTCTAATTGATATATTATTCTCATAATACATTAGTAAATCATTTATATCAATTTATTATTCCAAATAATAAATTCAACCTCTCTCTCCAAAAAGCATCCTGTCAAGTTGCTAGAGTGAAGGCAACCCAAAAGGACTGTGCTACTATCAATTCAAGTATATATCAATTATACTTATGGGATTAGACACCTAATCTAACAACATCCTATCTACCACGATACCAATCTAACAGAACATAATAATACAATAACATGCATAACAGGATATCAATCTATTGGGCCAACATTAATGCCTTTGACCCGCAAGTACAGTGTGGACAACTTACCTCGAATGTAGAAGCTCCCCGAAAGAAAATCCCTAGTGGCCGCCCTGCCGGCTTCCCGAGCTATCAATACCAACAACACAACCAATTAGCAATTAGGTTCCATGCTATAATCCATAAACCATACTTGGGGTAAAATGACCATTTTTACCCCTAACCCAACATGAACCAAAATTGAGGCCGAAAACTAAAAGATTAATAAAGGAAAACTAATGGCCCAATTTTTCAAATTGGGCCCAACCGCATATGGGCCTTATCCTAAGCCCATAATTTTCCTTATTACAATTCAGATTACCATCAAGTACCCCTTGGGACAAACTTGTTCAAAGACATAAATCAAAAGTCAAAGTCAACGGTCCAAGTTGATCTAACTCGCCGAGTTGTCCTTCAACTCGTCGAGTTTCTACATCAACTACACAGATCGGGAAAAACCAAGTCAACTCGCAGAGTTGACCAACAAACTCACCGAGTTCCTCTATCAATCTGAAAAATGTTGGGGAAAACCGAGCCAACTCGTCGAGTTCTCCAGAAACCCACCTCTTAATACATTAAGCAGTTAACCCACAATGACATGACTCCAAAACATAGATCTAACTTTCTTGAGCTGGAAAACCACGTAAAGTTGCCAACTTTATGTTTATGCATGTCTAAATGAATCTCTTAAGCTGGGAATGGACTTAATAATTGGCTTATTACATGCATGACAACCCCTTAAATGACTTCACTCCATCATCATCCACAAAAAGAGGCCAAAAACACAAGAAACCCCAAAATGAGGAGATCTAATCATCTACAAGTCAAGTTATGAACTTGATACCTTAAAGTGATTGCAAGAAATGGAGTGATTTTGGATCCAAAACTTCCTTCTCCAAGCTAGAAACTTCTAGGTCTTCCAATTCCTTCACAATGCACAAAATGAACACCAAACTTCCTTCCAAGGATCCAAAAACTTGACAATGGAGGCTACAACTCATTTTAGGATTTTGATAACAATGGAGGCTAATAAGGAGGCCAGGAAAAGGACTTAAGCACTTTAAATAGGGTGCGAGACCCTAAAAATTAGGGTTTCCTTCCCAACTGCCAACTCATCGAGTTTGTTCATTAAAACCTCACGATCCTTCCATATTCAACACGACGATTTGGTCCCTCCAACTCGTCGAGTTGACCTAGAAATAGGGTTATTCTCAACAATTTCTCTTCAAGATTTTAGATGTTACATTTAGATTTTGATCTTGCATATCCACTGATGCATAAATAGACACGAAATCATCCAAAGGAACAGGTTCTTGGTGATCCATGTTCTGGAGTCTTAACACGAGCACATATTCAAGCTAAAAATTAAGTGTTGAATGTTTATCAAGAATATTGTATGTTTAATGTGTTCATTTCAAAACTGGAACCAAAAATAACAAAGGTTGCATTAGAACACTCATATTGGTTGTTGCATTGCAATCTAAACTGGCTAAATTTAAAGGAAACAAAGTTTGGATGCCAACTCCTAAACAAAAGGATGTTTCGTTAATTGGTTTAAAATGAATTTTCAAAAATAAAACTAATAAAGAAGGAAATTTGATTCAAAATAAAGAAAGACTAGTCGTTTCTCTCAACAAGAAGGTATCGATTATGAGGAAACCTTTGCCCCGGTTGCACGACTCAAGGTAGTTAGAATCTTTCTTGCTTATACAACACATAAAGATTTCAATGTTTATCAAATTGATGTCAAGTGTGCTTTCCTCAACAGAATTTTGTAGGAAACACTCTATATCGAACAATCGCCTGGTTTCATCAATGATAAGTATCCTGATCACTAGTATATTCTAGATAAGGCAGTCTATAGGTTGAACAAGAACCTCGTTCCTGGTATGCAACTCTGACCAATTTTTTGAAAATTGCTAAATTTAAACAAGGACCAGTTGATCCCATTTTATTTCGAAAGAAAGTAGGGGATCTCCTAATGCTTGTTCAAATTTATGTCGATGATATAATTTTTGGTTTGACTGACCCTTTGTTATCTAAGGAATTTGAGGAGCTTATGAAAAGTCAGTTCAAAATGTGTATGATGGGGAAAATTAATATTTTACTGGGTTTACATATTCTTCAAAGCAAGGAAGACATCTTTATTAATCAGGAAAAATATACGTGTAACCTGCTTGAAAGATTTGTAATGACGAATAACACTAAAGTGAAAGTATCGATGGCTATTGGCAGTCGCTTGAATCCTTCATTGGAAAATCCTGTTGTGGACTTAATGACATATAGAAGCATGATAGGTTCCCTATTGTATTTAAATGCATGTCAACCTAATATTATGTTTGATGTATGTAATTGTGCCAGTTACCAATCAAACCCAATAGAACCCCATCTCAATGTTGTAAAGAATATTTTTCGCTATCTCAAAGGAACATTTTCGTTGGACTTTCGTTGTTGGTTTTTGAGCATTCTAACACTCCTAAGTGTACATGTAACCCTAAATACCTTGGATCTAGGTTTTCTATATTATACATGCAAATATGAACTTTCCAAGGTATTAATCCTAACTAGCATAATAACACTGATTCAAGTGAGTATATCAAGTTAGAATTACATACCTCTATGATGTAGAATGTCTTCATGAAGCTTGAGTGCCTAGTTACCCAAGTGTGACATCTCAAATGGTTTACAAAACACCAAATACACATGGAATGACTTGAGAGAACATACACACTTCATGAAATCGGCTAGCCCTTTCTATTATCCATAGTGGCCGATTTTTTCCCAACAATATGATCTTTATATAGTGTCACAATTAGGGTAAACCCTAATTGTCATGGCTTTTCATTTCCATGGTCCATGGGTACAAATACACCATGGAGCATCCATGGAGCATCTTATGGGTTTTACCCTAACTTGACAATCCATGGAGCATTAGCCCACTATATAAGTACGGATGATTTACACAATCAACCCATATATTTAATTAGTCTTCTTTTGATCACTTAATAAATCCTAGATTAATTCTTGATCAATACTAATTAAATAATCTGATTAATATATTAGAGCTTATAATATTTTAACCAACCTTAACTGTTATTTCTCTCATTATAGTCTATCCAAATGCATGATGCCATGCAACCCAAATGGACCATGTCGGGTCGGGTCAATCTTACCAACTATAGTTATGGACTTAGAAATTAATCCAACAGTCTCCCACTTGGATAAGTCTTAAACTATTATTGCGTATGACTTCAAGAACCGATTGGCAATCGTAGCTCTCAAAAGCTTATGTCGAAGTCTGACCTTGTAGATGAACTCTGACCTTTGTTAATGACTTTTCCATTAGATAAGGGATCATATATTCCTCCATTATACATATCATATGGACTAAGACATGGATTATAATCATTCTCTTTGTCCATTTGTTGTTTCCCGATTTCCGATTTATGACGACTGACTAATTGAACAAATCAAAATAGTCCTGGTCCGGCCGAGCACTTACATTTTTCATCACCAAATCATCGAGGGGCCCACAGATATCGCTTTTATCCCAAAGGTAAAAGGAATGGATAAACTTCGACTCATATGGCTTGTTCTACTACTTGTTGAATCATACACAAAGGCACGTTTTATCACACCGAGTTACCGAATGCGTTTTCGTGCAATCAATGTACAACCAACTCATGGTAACAACTCATATCTCTAGGTTTGAATAATATAATATATTATCATCTCATGATCACTCGTGATAAAATCCATGAAGTGATTCCAATCAGCGTGGGTTGAATCCAATACTCAGAACTTATGAGCACACATGAGTGTTGTAGCCCTTTGTCCAACATGTTAGACCTCTACAAGCCAACCCATAACAGTCTTGATTCATATTTACTTCCAACATGTAACACCGTAAATTTCAAAACAAATTTTTCGATTTTCTTATAAAACATAATTCGATTAATATTCATCAAACAACCATATTAATTATCCAATATAGGTTAATACAAAATCCCAAAATCACAATGTAAAAACTCCGAGTGTGTGTGTACGGATCAAGTCGGCGCCTTCCCGCGGTCGTCACTAGTACCTGAAACAATAACATCAAACACTGTAAGCACAAGGCTTAGTGAGTTCCCCAAAATACCACATATAACACATATTAGCCACTCGAAGCTATAACTATGTGGGTCCGTGCACCCAAACTCTATGAACCCTCAGGTTCTAGCTCTGATAAACATGCACTACATAAATCACATAGAAATAATGCAGTACAACACATAACATACATAGCATACAAATATTCTATCACATAACTCTGGTTACCTACTCAAGGTAATATAGTATAGTGAGAAGACTCACCTCGCGTATCTCGGTATCTCACGAATCCTAGAAATCCCTCGTGCTCGATCCTCCGAGCTCTAATCCTCCTATAACATTATATGTTTCTAATTAACACTTTATATCTCTAAGGTTGACTATCTATAAGAAGTCAACACAGGTCAACTCTGGTCAACGGTCAACGGTCAACTCTGACCGGACTCAGCGAGTACCAAGGCGACTCGGCGAGTCTAGACGTTTTCACCAACCCTCTGAAATCCTCTTACTACACGTCGAGTATCCCCCCCCCCTTTACTCGACGAGTTTCACCTGAATGAATCGCGGGGCCACCCCGACTCAACTCGCTGAGTCTCAAGGACAACTTGGCGAGTCCAAGTTTGACTCAGTCCACTCGTCATCCCTCTCCAACTCACCCTGACTCACTGAGTCTACCCAAGACTCGATTGGACCACTCACTGATCAGTCCCAAGGCAATCTTCAAGCTACTTGCCGAGTCGGATGAACAGACTCGGCGAGTCCATGCCATGCAACCACTCCAACTCGCTTCTAAGGTCAGATCTTCTTCCAAAACCTATAGATCTGGCCTCCCTCGACTGATTCATCACGTAAAGCTCCTATCTTGGTGCTCATAACACACCCTATAGCTCAATAATGGAGTTTTTGACCTAAGGCATGAGGATTCCAATCCAAAGCCTCCAATGATTTCCAGAAAGCTTGGGTAAAGGGACACTCTGGACCTCTAAGGGTCCAGATCTATGGTTCCAACCTCATAAGGGACCAAAAGGACACTAAATCTTGCCATAAAAGGGTTCAACAAACCCTAAATCTAGATAAACAACAACAAACAAGAAGGTAACTCGGATTTATTACGACAAAAGTGATGCTCTGGACTCCAAACCCACAGAAGTGGCTCCTTCTTGCTTCCCTTGGCTAGCTCTTCTCCTTCCTTGCAACAATGGCACCTCCAAGGTCAAAAATGGCCTCCTACTTAGCTCCAAATGCTCACACTCGATTAGGGTTTCACTCAAGGGGCTGGTGAGCACAAATGACGACCATTAGGCCCTTTAAATAAGTCTCAAACCCGAGAAATTAGGGTTTCATTACACAGTGCTGACTCGCCGAGTCCATATCCTGGACTCGTCGAGTCGAGGTGCGATCCTGCGTCCAAATCCGCATCCCTACTCAGCGAGTCTGAGCTCCAACTCGCCGAGTCCCCCTCACAAATCAACAAAATACAATAAACAAGATACCTGATAAAAATCCGGCTGTTACACAACATATGACCGACTGTGGATGGTTTGAATAACTTAGTCATCCAAAACAATGACCTAGTTATTCAGGAAGTTAAAACATGCAAAATGAAACACAATAATAATTGAATCCAATATGGTATCAAAACCTATGAACTTAAATAAAATACCTTTTATTTATCACCATATGATTACACATTATTCATTGTATACTGTTTCAGCTATCAACTTTATTCTTGAATTAAAACTATAGTTGTCCCATGCTCCAAGCATGTACACTATGTTTTCTAAACACTAGTCATGCCACACACCAAGTATGCATACTATGTTTGTATATGATCTTTACTTTGCGAAATAGACCATTTCAACATAACTCCAATGATTCTCATTTCACAGTCCCACATCCTTACTTCAGGTGCAAGAATTCGAAATTCATGCCATTTACTAAAATCTATTAGATTCTAAACTTATATGCATTGATCCTCTTGTAATGATTATGCACAAAGTCAGAAAGACTTGACAACAACCATTATAGAGCATTCCAAAGGAGATCAGCTACATGGAAACATCCTCCTTGCATTAAGTTTCCTAATCTTACATAGATTGAATAATTTCTAACTTTGAAACATTTCCATATTCCATTTTGACTATCACTTCTGAACAAGAGTTGCCTCCTTACAATTGTCCTTGAGCAATTATCCTTGTGCAACCAATCTTTGGTAAACCATAGATTGTCCTCAACAATTGATTAATCATTTTAGTCATATCTAATTCTAGACCTTTTTCCTTCTTAATGCCCCAGGCATTTGGAAAATTTTAGAAAGATGAATATAGCACATGTAATCGATCCTATATCCGAAGCATATGGGACACGATTCATGATGTCTCACATAAAGACTAAACCAGTCTTTTGCTATAACATTTCCATTTCTATTTACCAAGTTCTCATAATTCAGATTATGAAAAGAGATGCCGTAATCATAATCGAATTTTAGAACGCAAATAATGGACCCATATATAGAATTTCCTTATGTTGAGCCATTCCAAAATGAAATTCATATATATATATATATATATATATATATATATATATATATATATATATATATATATATATATATATATATATATATATATCCTTGACTAAATACGATTAAAACCTCAATCGAAGCTTTTAGATTTGAGATAAAGTAATTTCCTCTCCCTTAATTATAGCAAAACAACTCTTTCCCAATTGAAACTTTTTGTTTTCTATAATTAACATTGCTAACTTGCAATACTTATCATAATTATCATGCTCCCACTAACATGATGATTATTAGCATTGATAAGTTTAATAATAAACTTGAAGATCGATTAGATCTATGAAACAGGTAGAGAAATAACCAGATAAACAATAAGAACAAGCAAATGGATCAAAAGGTGTCGAATGATTAATAAACAATCCTTAGAAGAGCTCGATAAAGAACATCAACTGTAGAGGATTTTAGGGTTTACAATAATTAATGAGAATGACGACAGCTACTCTACAAGCATACATGCATGCATATATTTATAATAAAACCCTAACCGTTTATCAAAGAAAAAGGGCTAATCTAGATAAACATGGATTGACAAGCCCAATCCGGTTGTAAAACAAAAGGGCCCAAGACGCAACACATTAATCTTCAACAATCTCCCCCTTTGCGTCTTTGGCAAAGAGGCTTCATTCCCTTTTAACAGCAGAAGGTTTCTTCACCGTCTCAAAAATCCTCGGTATAATGGCCAGAATGTGATGCCTGAAAGTGATATACCACCGAAGCATATCTGTGAAGTTCTTCTTGTCTGCTGTAGAGTTCTGCTTGCATCGGTGAATGATGTTTATGATATGCTCCAGGCAATCTGTTGAAAACAGATGCTTCTCTACCAAAGCAAACAGAAACTTGTGCTTATCGCCTCTTGTGAACATGACCGTCAGATTTGAAGAGTCAATTTGCCCTAACTTCATTTTGTGCACATCTCCTGTCTTGGAAGTAGGCTTGACGGTCGGTTTCTTGTTCATTATTTTTGCTATTTCCTGATCCATAGTGGTAAGCTCATGGATATAGGAAGCCAACATTCTTTTGAGATGTTTCAGAATCGGTTCATACTCTCTTTGATTTGAGAGAAGAATGTTGTATAGCAGAATCCAATCATGAGGATTCAGACTGGGAAGAACTACCAGATAAATAAAATGTTCTGTGTTGTCCGTTCCTCTGTTGACTTTGAAGTTAACGTTCACAAATTTCCCAGCCTGTGTTGGTTTCAGTACCTTGACCTTTATAATCTTCTGTGCACTCCATGTCAAGTACTGTGGTTGACCATACTTCAAATAAAAATCTATCAATTCTTTGTCAACCTTCAAGTTTTGATGAGGGACATCAGCAGTGACATCGAAACAATGAAATGTAAAAGCCTTTCGGGTGATCGGCATCTCAAACTGCGAGTCTTTGGTATTCTCACACTCAAAAGATGCAATCGGTTCCAACCAATACATGGAGGGAAACTCAATCGCTTGATTAATGAGTGTGTCTCTGTCCCATTCTGGGAACAGAGTCTTCTTGGCCTGTAAAGCACCCTCATCCTCCTTGATTCTTCTTTCTTTGGCTTCTGCCTCTCGAGCAATTTTCAGTGTCTCATCCAGCTCTTTGTCTCTTTTCTTTCGTTGAAGAGCCTCAGCAATAGTTTCATCAATATCTGACTCGCTCTCAACAAGTAATTGTTTTCCAGAACCCGAAGCTAAATTAACCTTCGGTTCTGTCTTTGGTATACTCTCCTCTCCCCCTTATCTCGGAAGAACAAGCTTCTCCGAGACACCCTTCATCTCGCTCAAAATGGTAATCGCAGGAAGGAGTTTAGCCTGGAGATGCTGTCGAATGTTAATGGTAAGAAAGGGATCATGAGTTTCGAGGACATTCGTCAACATGTTCTTGACATCACCAGCGCAACCTTGAAGAACAGCCCGCTGAGTTTTCAGCAAAGAGATTTCTTGTTGTGTCTGGGCCAGTTGTATCTTCTGAAGGTCAATAGTTGCCTGATGCTTGACAAGATCCTCTTTTAAAGTGCTCTCTGCTGCTAGAGAAGCAAAATGTGAATCCAAAGATTGAAGAAAAGAGGTGGATTCAGTTCTGAGGTCAGCACGCAGAGCCTCGAACTTGGAGGTTTCACCCTGAAGGGTAGCCAAAAAGGAGTCCACAGACGTTTGATACTTGGCCGCATTAGCATCAGCATGTGCTTTGAGAGAATCGAGAAAAATCTGAGTTGTGTGTACAACCTCAGAGACTTCCTTTGTAGCTTTGGAGCATGAAGCGGCTGATTTGTCAATGGCATCAGTGGAGCGATCCAGAGCATCAGTATATGTCTTGATTGCAGACTCAATAAAGGATTTTAGCACCACACCCCCATAAGCTTTATTATCAGCCAACAAACTACTGAGTTTTTCATGAATTTCTTGAAGCTGCTGACTGGTAATGGGGGTATCTGCATCAGTATCAGTGGGAATCCGGTATGGGCTATAATAAAGAGAATCATACTCTTCATCATCACCACCCAAAGTAGCACCGGAGGTTGATGAAGGAGAAGGTGATGGTTGGATGTTAATGACAGGTGTTTCAACCACAGTAGTAGCCCCTGTATCAGATACATTGACTGTTACTGGTGGTTGGGAAGAGGTGGTAGTAACGGATTCGGTGATGATTGGAGTAGGGATGGAAGATGTAGGGATAGGAACAGAGAAAGAAATGGTTGAGGTGGGTAAAGAGGTTGGTTCTGTTGTAGTGGGAGTGATGATGATACGAACAGAAAGTGAAACCTTCTGTTTCGGTGATGGGGGTGGGGTAGGAAGTTTAGGAGAAGGTGGAAGAGTGGGTAGTTTTGTAACTTTGGGAGATGCTGGTGGAGAGGGAATATGAGTATCTGTAGGAGAGGATGGTTTTTGAGGAGACTGAGCAGGAGTTGGCTCTTTTGGTGAAGCATGAGGAGCGGCAGCCTCTGCGTCTGATGTTTCATTTGGAACAGAGTCGGGAAAAGGGGATCCTTTGGCCCCTTTATCCATCTTCTTAACCTTCTTTGATTTTAACTGAGAAGGTTCTTCTGCATCATGTTTTCACTTAGAGGATCTTGGCTTTCTCTCCTTTTTCGGTGTGGTTTCCTTCTTCTCTTCTTTCTCCTTTTTACTAGCCCTCTTGCCACAGTTTGCAGGTTGATCTAGGGCTTCCAAGGCAGCCTTCTGTTCGCCAGTCAGAACCCTTGGAGGCAAAGGAGTTCTGGTGCTGTAATCGGCCATGATCTTGCTATGAGGCGTGACACACCTGTACATGGATTCAGGAATTAATCCATAATGTAGAAACTTACTCGGGTCAGAAACAATAATCTTCTTAGTGTGGAAAGAAGCTATTAAAGCCAGAAGAGCATCCTTCATCACGGGGATTTCCAGAGAATCCATGGCTTTCTTCGTGATGAGCGTCCAGAAACGTCCGCAGGAGATCTCAGAGTACCGTGTGGTGGTGTTAAGGCTCTGAACAACTTGAGACTAGATTATGGAGCCATAATCTAAGTTGATGCCATTGTAAAGACCATAGAGAATGGTGAGAAATCCTTTGCTCGTGGTATCAGAACCACCACAGCGTTCTGCTAAACCCTTGATTAACAGGGTAAGCAAGCCATTCCACTACGAAGGAAGACAAGACTTCTTGACCTTTGCGATCGTCGTAAGAACATCGGTATAACCCATCTCGTACATCATTGAGAAAAGCTGGGCAGTTGAGACAAAATCTGGTGAGATGACGGATGAATCGACAGCAAGCCCTAGAAGAGAACAAAACTTGGTTTTGGAGACGGAGGTTTTCTTGTCATGGATGGTGAAGTAGATACGATCTTTGTGTTTATCATAACTTGTTGAAGTGTAAACTTGAGAAAGCAGGGACATCGGAACTGCTTCCACCTGCGTGAGAGCCAACTGCAATGGGGAATATTTCAGACATTCCACCACATGAAGTATGTACGCATCATACAAAAAAGGAGTCATCTCGATAATCATATTCTGATTAGGCTTGATGGAGAGCAAAGATAAAGATGCAGTTTGATCGTGCGCAGAAGAAGAAGTCGCCATTGTTGAATCGAAGAAGAAGATGAACAGTGGAAACTTTTTCAGAGAGAGAGGATACGTGTGTGGTAAATGACAAAGAACACGATCACCCCTATTTATACCGTTCACTGGAGAGAGAAAATCGTGATGATTATGGAACCAAAATGTCGCCTGAAAAAGCACGATTGGATGTTATGGTGTATCCCAAGAAAACGTCAGCACACGTGGGTGTCAAACGAATCAACTGCACTCGCCCAAATCATATTTTTGTACCGTTTGAAATTCCTTGTGCCCTTGTTTGGTTACAACTGAAGCTTAAAACCACATACCAAACAGCAATAAGAATGTTGGAAAAATTAATTTCCATGCATAAGAGTGTGAAAGATAAAGAAATAAATCAAAGGTGTTTGAGATGTGAGTGATGTCTATGAAGAAGACATAAGGCGGAGGATTCCGGGCAAGAATCACTTCCTTCAAAGCCAAGAGAGACTTGAAGTGCTTGTGTGGTTTCCCGAGAAATACGATCAATTGTCTGTCAATAAACAATGAAAGGCATCTTTTGATCATAGGCTGTTGGGTGGCTGTCCTCTAACCGAACATCAAGTCTCAACATAAGACTGAGTATTGGCAGAGGTACCTGTAAGACCGATGTGATCTATTGAACAGGTAGGTGGGAATTATCTTGTGACAAGCATGGGATAAACAGAAATCTCAGAAAAAATAAACTGGACCTCTTTGGGAAGAAATTTCTGAGGTATAGATGATTTCATAAAAGATCACGCAAAAAGAAAATGAGATTTCCAAGGAACAACTTGAGTATATCACTCACCGTCAATTCATTGTAGGTATTGGATTTTGGGTTTCACTTAGAACATGGTAATCGAATCCAAGATCATAAACACAGATGTTGTGTAACCATAAGATTCAGTGGTAAAGACCGAAAGCATCAAGGGTTACTTTAGGGAATCTAAGGTAAATGTAGAATTTTAGGAGGTGGTTAAGAAACCGCATGTACCTTCTACTACAGAAGGGTGACAAAGTAGAGCAACTCATGTCTCAAATGAGAAGAGTAAGGTAACTCTAGACCGAGTGTTGGAAAATAGCCTGATTGGGAAGAAACGATAGGTATTGATCGAATCATTAAGGCTTACTCAAGATCATAGAGGCTTGTGACAACATACAGCAGCATGCTCCTAGGGACTTCTAACTAGTCTGAGAGAAAAAAATAAAACATACCTGGTTGAACACTATCGAAGGTGATACTTGTATTTTACCTGTGCAAAGTTTACACCAACCAGAACTAGCGAGTACTGGAAATAAGTAAGAAACTGAATAAAAACGAAAATGAAAATATTTTTGTATTTTAAGATTTTTCTAAAAGAGAAAGATAAAATGTTTTTGTGATTTTGAAATATTACTGAAAAAGAAATAAAAACAGAAAGATAAATTGTACAACAGAAATAAAAAATGATGAAGCAGAGATAGACCGAGTGATCTATGTATTTCGGTGACATTAAAATTTCAGAACCGAGAGGGACCGAGCGGTCTGTCTATTTCGGTGTCATTAAAATTCCAGAACCGAGAGGGACCGAGTGGTCTGTCTATTTCGGTTCCACTAAATCTTAATTAGAGATTTGAGGATTCGGGACCGACTCACCTACCATCATACCTAAGCCTTGTAGAATTTTGTTGAAAGTCGCTTCAGGAAGAGCTTTGGTAAAGACATCGGCTAACTGATCAGTGGTTCGAACAAAGTGAACTTCAACGTTTCCATCTTCCACGTGATCTTTGATGAAGTGATACCTCAGTGCGATGTGCTTGGTCTTGGAGTGTTGCACTGGGTTATGAAAAATTTCAGAGTCACAATATAGTGGGATCTTTTTCATATTGAGTCCATAGTCTCGGAGTTGACTCTGGATCCAAATCACTTGAGAGGTACAGTAAGCAGCGGCAATGTATTCGGCTTCAGCTGTAGACAAGGATAGGCACGTTTGTTTCTTGGACTGCCAGCTAACCAACTTCCCATCGAGGAATTGGCAACCGCCAGTGGTGCTTTTCCTATCGAGGCCACATCCACCAAGGTCTGCATCTGAGTAGGCTTGAACGAAGAAGCCTGAGTTAGAAGGGTACCACAGACCTAAAGAGGTAGTTCTCTTGAGATATCGTAATATGTTCTTTACTGCAAGCATGTGAGGCTCCCTAGTATTTGCCTGAAACCTAGCACAGTAACGAATAGAAAACATTATGTCCGGCCTGCTAGCAGTAAGATACATCAGAGAGCCTATCATTTGACGATAAAGCTTAAGATCAACAGTCGGTTTATCCAGGGATGGAGTGAGTTTAGTGCCGAACGCCATTGGAACTTTGATCTTTGAATCTCCCATCATGCCAAATTTTGCTAAGAGGGTCTTCGTGTAAGCTTCCTGGTTGATAAAGATGCCTTCAGGTCCCTGTCTAATATTTAAACCAAGGAAAAAGTTAATGGGACCCATCGAGCTCATTTCAAATTTAGTCTCCATCAGCTTTCTGAATTCAGCTGTTAGGCTAGGATTCGTTGAGCCAAAGATGATATCATCGACATAAATTTGAACGATCATCAGGTGGTTACCTTCCTTTTTGCGAAAGAATGTTAGGTCAACCGAACCTTGTTTGAATTTGGACATCTTTAAAAATTTAGTCAGCGTTTCATACCAGGCTCTCGGTGCTTGTTTCAGACCATACACGGCTTTATCCAGAATGTAACAATGATCGGGATACTTTATATTCACGAATCCAGGAGGTTGCTCCACATACACAGTTTCTTCGAGTTCGCCATTGAGAAATGCACACTTGACGTCCATTTGAAAGACCTCAAAGTTTTTGTGAGCAGCATACGCGAGAAATATTCTTACTGATTCCAGCCTAGCTACAGGAGCGAAAGTCTCTTCATAGTCAATGCCTTCCTCCTGACAGTATCCTTTTACGACCAGACGTGCTTTGTTTCTTATAACGTTCCCTTCCGTGTCAAGTTTGTTCCTAAAGACCCATTTGAGACCAACAACCAAGGCATCTGGAGGAGTTGGAATAAGACGCCAAACTTTGTTCCTTTCAAATTTATTCAGTTCGTCTTGCATAGCTTGAACCCAATCGGAGTGATCAAGAGCAGTGTTAACTGTCTTTGGTTCAACTTTTGATACGAATGAGTTAAACATGCAGAATTCGACTTTTGAGAACAAGGAAGCTTGTTTTGCCTTGATTTGTGATCTAGTCAGAACTGTTTCTGAGACATTACCAACAACTTGAGAGACAGGATGATTTCTGGTCCATTTGGTAAGAGGAGGGAAGTTTGGATCAAAAGATGGATCTAATTCAGCATTTATCATTTCTCCTGGTTCGGACAGACTGTCGAAGTCGTATGACATATCAGCATGCTCCTCCTCGACAAATGATCTTACAGGAATGTCTTGTGAATCTTGAGCTACCTCTGGTGGTGTTGAGCTTTCGGGCGTTGATGCACCTTCGGTTGGTGAGGCACTTTCGGATGGTGTGGCACTTTCGATTGGTAAGGCACTTTCGGTTGGTAAGGCACTTTCGGTTGGCAATGTGCTTTCGGTTGAAGGTTGAGACCTTAGCTCCCCCTCAACTTGTGAAATTGGCTGGGATGATGGTGGATCCTCCCCCTCGACTAATGGTGGATACTCCCCCTCGACTGACGCATTGTGTTGGGGAGAGTCTTTTGAACCTGATTCTTTTTCATTCATTCTTCTTGCAGCATCGTCAACAAGTTGTTTCAAGTGATCTACTCTATTGTCTGTTGCACTGGCTTCAGAAAGAGTGGCCTTCTCTGATTCATCAAAAAGATCCATGAAATTCTCGAATAGATTAGCGATCGAGGCTGTGACTTGGCCAGTTTGAGGAAAGATTTCTCCAGCTGTGTCTTCGTTGGCCTTTAGCTTTTTAACATAGCTATCATCAAAAGTCACGTAGTAAGTTTCTTCTATTTTCCTTGAACGCTTGTTTAACACCCTGTATGCTTTGGAAGTAAGAGAATAGCCCAGAAATATCCCTTCGTCAGCTTTGACATCAAACTTGTTGTGGTGTTCTTTAGAATTGAAAATGAAACACCTGGAACCAAACACATGGAAAAACTTCACATTTGGCTTCCTGTTGTTGATGATCTCATAAGGAGTGAGAGTGAAGCGCTTGTTAAGATACGACCTATTCTGTGTAAAACAAGCAGCATAAATAGCATCAGCCCAAAAATATAAAGGTAATGAAGCAAAACTTAGCATGGTTCGGGCAGCTTCACATAGGGATCGGTTTCGTCTTTCGACAATTCCGTTCTGTTGAGGTGTGTAGGGAGCTGAGAAGTTGTGACTGATTCCCTTTTCTTCCAGGAACTCTTCAAATTCTTTATTTTTGAACTCCAACCCATTGTCGCTTCTGATGTTGCGAACGACCTTCTTCAGTTGTACTTCAATCTGCTTTATGAACAATTTTAGCTTGTGAGTCGCTTCAGATTTAAGCTTCAGAAAGAACACCCATGTAAAACGTGAAAAGTCATCAACAATAACAAGAATATACTTGCTACCACCAATGCTTTCGATAGAAGATGGACCACATAAATCAATATGAAGTAATTCTAGTGGTTCAACAACTTTAGTGTTTATTATAGATGGATGACTTTGACGACTCTGCTTCCCCATTTCACATGCAGCACACAGATGATCTCTATCATACTTGAGCAATGGAAGACCTCTAACATGACCTCCAGTAACAAGTTTGTTGATATCTTTGAAGTTGAGATGAGAGAGTCTTCGATGCTATAGCCAGCTTTCGTCAGATTGTGCTTTGGATAACAAGCAGATGGTTGGGTTTCCTTTGATTGGCTTGAGATTTAGGGGAAACATTTCACCTTTGCGCTCTGATTTGAGAATAACTTTGTTCGTCTGCTTTTCAATAATTTCCGAACCTTCATCATCGAATGAGACCTTGAGAGCGGTACCTCCAACAAGCTGAGATACACTGATGAGATTCTGTTGTAGTCCCTCTACATATGCAACCTTCCTGATTTGAAATCACCGTTTGTAATCATCCTGTAGCCTTTGATGGTGTCGAAGGAGTTGTTCCCAAATTTGACATTTCCACCATTTGAAAGAGATCTGAATTCCCTTAGCTCTTCCTTCCTTCCTGTCATGTGACGCGAGCAGCCACTATCAATGTACCATTCTTCGTCAAACTGCTCGTCACTGATAACCTGCAAAAATTAAGCAGAACCCAGAGCTTCTTGGGTCCACGTGAGCTTTTTACAGGAACAGGAATAGTAAGAGAGATGTCAACTAAATATGTTCTTTTTATTAGTGTTGTTTCATCTTTCCTTTTGATGGTGAAAACTTTGATTTTATTTGGATTTGATGCTTTTGGTATTGATTCTGGTTCAACATCTGAAACCCTCTGTTTTCCTTTTTGTTCAGCTGATGACTGAGATTTTTGAGAAGGAACATAGTGGAATTTAGGACGAGAAGAGATGGAAGATTTTGAGGAGTTAGAAGAGTTAGAATGAGATAGCCCAGATTGGTATGACTTCTTGGTTGAAGATTCTAGGTGACTCTTTTGCTTTTGATTAACAGTAGGACCAACCCTAGAGTTTTGATCTCTTTTGATCTCCGAACCAAACCTGTGCTTTCGGTTGATATCATTTTCTGAACCGAACCTATGCTTTCAGTTGTTGTTATGCTCTGAACCGAACCTCTGCTTTCGATTGTTGTTTTGCTCAGAACCGAGCCTCTGCTTTCGGTTGTCGTTGTGCTCTGAACCGAACCTCTGCTTTCAGTTGTCGTTTTGCTCAGAACCGAGCCTTTGCTTTCAGTTGTCGTTTTGCTCAGAACCGAGCCTTTGCTTTCGGTTGTTATAGCTCTCTATCGATCCAACAGGATTTTTCTCTGGTTTTAAATTCCTATCTTGATGTGAGAAATAGGCATTTTGCGATTGCCAAAATTGTTTTCTTTCTGAGAGATTCTTCATGTATCTCTGATTCCTTTCTCGTTTTTGATTTCTCATCTGCTTTGGTTGATGATGGATGTTAGCTTTATGTTTTTGGTTTTCGTTGGCTGATCCACTCTGAACTAATGTAGTTTCACTTGGGGATGCGGCTTCTTCTGTAGGAATTTCTTTCTCTTGAGGGACATCTTTTGTTCCACCGGTACTTGCCACGTTGAAGCTATCAGGTTTATTCAAAGGTTCTGGTACGTATCTGCCTTTACTTTTCCATGAAGTCCTTTCAGACAGACCTACCGTTTCATCAGCATTATCAATGGGAGCTGACCAGAAGAACTCGTCACAGCCATCAGCATTGTCTTCGTTCACAATAGTTGTGAGTTCAGCAGTCTGATGTTCG
Organism: Lactuca saligna; assembly: GCF_052625555.1. NCBI lineage: Eukaryota > Viridiplantae > Streptophyta > Magnoliopsida > Asterales > Asteraceae > Lactuca > Lactuca saligna. The sequence continues at coordinate 94,028,197 of NC_136418.1, forward strand.
ATTACACCTGTGACTTTGTACACCTGATTTGGAGTGGTTCTAACTTTTTGGTATACAACTGCCTTCTCTACAAGAATCGGGGACTTTTGTTGGGACAACCGAGCGAACTCTACAAAATTTTCTGAAATGAGATTTTTGTGATTCTCGGGTTCGTTCTTGACAAATTCTGAACAATCAACTGTGTCCTCTACAGAAATTTCACTCATATTATCGTCCTCATTAAGCTCAGATGCATTTTCAACATCAATTTTATTTTCTGAGCTTAAGTTGACATTCAATGAGTCAAATTTTTGTATGGTTTCGGTTCTTAGCTTCAGTTTATCATTTTCATCCAAAAGGTTTTTTAGCATGTTCTTGTGGTCCTTGGATTTTATGAAAGATTCTATTTTGTCCAGTCCATACATATATGTTGGATTAACATCCTCAGACGAAATAATACTCTCACAATTATATGCTTCAGCATCAATTTCATCTTCCTTAAACTCAAGGAAGGGTAAAATCATGCGATGAATCTTTTACCCTATTTCACAATTCAAATGAAGCTGAGTAATATTTGCATAAAGATGTTTGGCAATCAAACAAAAAACATTTCGCTATTTCAAAAGCTTTAAATTGTCTCTTTGCAAATAAATGTTTTCATCTTTTATTTTGATTAACTCCGACTCCTTCAGTTCAATCCACATCCGCCGTTCCTCACTCTTCAAAGACACCCTGCTTAATTGGTCAGTTAGGTTAGAATTGGTGACCCGAGTTTGAGTTAAACTACTATCTAGATGAGAGATTCTTGAATTAACACTTTTTAATTCCTTTTCATATGAGCATTGTGGGACTTTAAATGAGACAAAAACTGATTGTACCTTCTTGATCAGTTCATCAAGTTCGTTGAACTGTACGCTGAGTGTTTGGCAGTAAAGCACAGATTCTGTTGTTCCTTTGTGTCATCATTCCCACCATCAGTGTTGTATCCCCTCATCTGAGATACGTCGGACACCATCAAGCATCTTCCTCCACTACTCTCTTCTTTCGCTACATAAGCCTTTCCATGTGAAGGCTTCCTCACTTCATCATCTTCGGAGTCGGTTGACCAGACCTCCACGCCACCGAACTCATCATCAGCTACCGAACCCTGCACAATTAAAGCATTCATAGGACGGTTAGCAGCAAATTTCTTCTTCCTTAATTCATCAAGCTTTTTCTGCAACGCGGCTTCTTCATCATTTTCCTCATCCTTTTCTGCCATCTTTTTGAGGATGCAATCTTTTGCATAGTGGTTCTTTCCTCCACAATAATAGCAGCTTACTCCAGAATCTCCTTCAGCCTTCGGTTCCTTCTTTGACTCTTCAGCTTTCGGTTCATCTTTGACCTTTTCAGAGCTATAACTCCCTTGCCAGTTTCGGTTCCTGTTAGTGGGGAATCTCTTCTTGATGAATCTCTTGGGGTTTGACACCATCATAGCATAGTCCTCAGACGTGAGATCATAATCATCCAAGTTGAGATCTTCGTCCTCTATCACCGCTTTGCTCTTCGACAGGAGGGCCAACGAACCTAGACTTGAAACCACGGTTTTCTCCTGTAATACGATCTTTTCTTGAGATTTTAGGATGCCCACCAGTTTCTCCAAAGAATAGGATTTGAATTGCTCGTGCGCTTTAACTGTGGACACGATTGCTCTCCACTCAGATCTGAGTCCGTTCAAAAACGTAACCTTCTGTTCAATAAGCTTCCTTTCGATGTCATGTTTGATCATCTTGCTAAGAAGATGATTGAAGCGATCGAACGTTTGAGTCACCGTTTCTTCTGCTCCTTGCTTGAACTCACCAAACTCAGACAGGAGTAAGGTTTCAATGGAGTGTTCAAGATCTTCGTCTGTAGAGTACAGTTCACGTAGCATGTCCCATATCTCTTTTGCAGTCGTGCATGAACTTACCAGCCTAAAAGTATCGGATTGAAGAGCAAATCTGATCAATCTTAACGCTTTGATATTGCACTGAAATTTAACTTTTTCGTCTTGCGCTACATCTTTAACATCTTTCAGAAGATCATTATACTCCTTTTGAGTTTTAATAATCCTTGAAGTTGCTGAATGAGAAAAAGGTCCAAAGACGACTGCTTCCCAGATAAGGTATCCATTATCCTCAGATCCTATGACATAATCTTCAAAGTGATTCGCCCAGACTTCATAATCATGGGTGTACTGGATGGGAATCTTTGTTGTTGATCCAATGCTGTTTGAAATATTGATGGGATTGGATTGCGACTCATCCATAATTGATCGAATAACCTGTTCAAAGATCAGACTTGTAATATATCAAATTAGGGCAAAAACAATAAATATCGAGATACGTCAATTATGAGATGACGGCTCAATAAATATCAATGAATGCGGAATAACCCTAATCGAAGCTTTTTCACAGAAAAGAAGTGTATCGATTACACAGCCTCCTGCTCTGATACCAATTGATAAGTTTAATAATAAACTTGAAGATCGATTAGATCTATGAAACAGGTAGAGAAATAACCAGATAAACAATAAGAACAAGCAAATGGATCAAAAGGTGTTGAATGATTAATAAACAATCCTCAGAAGAGCTCGATAAAGAACATCAACTGTAGAGGATTTTAGGGTTTACAATAATCAATGAGAATGACGACAGCTACTCTACACGCATACATGCATGCATATATTTATAATAAAACCCTAACCGTTTATCAAAGAAAAAGGGCTAATCTAGATAAACATGGATTGACAAGCCCAATCCGGTTGTAAAACAAAAGGGCCCAAGACGCAACACATTAATCTTCAACAAGCGTAACACTTATTCTCCCACTAGCTTTGACATATACTCAGAAATCATCTAGACTTCTAGAAATCAATACTTTATTGACTTTCTTACCAAAGTTCAGATTTCTGATACTAGATTGCTTTGATAAAACTTTATCATAATCATACACCTTATCTTAGATAGCTCACAGTTGTGTCTAAAAAATTTTAAGAACTATGAAAAGGGATGTCTTAATAATAGTCTTGATTGTTTAGACCTTTTCCACTTCTCACAAGTCCATGTTAGTGTGTCGGTTAACCACAATTGCTATCTAGCTAAAATCTACCTAGTGAAAGTGTTTCCTCACCATCATTTTCATGAATTAGAGAGAAACCTTATGACACTTAGATTTAATGGTGTATGTGTTCTTATCCATGTGAATTGTCAAAACCATAGTCACAAGACGAGGATAATGACAACTCCAAACTCATATGGACTGAACTCAATCTTAATTTCTTACCATCTGGCAGCTCAAGGGTCTGCCATTACTTCCAAGTTGTTGTGCAACCAATTGAGAACTCATATGCAAAGCCAACTTTAATTGGAATGGGCACAGAATATGTCACCACGATAGGTTATAAACCTCAAGTCATGTGCTAGTGAAGAACTTCAAGTTTTATTCTTGATTAGTTCTTGAGACTTTCAAGACCTTTAAGACTCCCACTGTCCTCTTGACATTTAAGACTTTCTTGTCAGATATTCAAGAGATAGTGTGGATTCTAATCAAGACAAACACTTCACACAATTGGCCTTAGTTGGTCTTTGTTTTATCCAAAACATCACAACTTACCAATTTCAAACGTAAAAGAGTAGGATACTTTTACTCTTACATTTGACTTATGTTAAGAAACCTTCCTTTAAGATACGTCACTCAAGTTACAATCTTAGAGTATGACTCTAAGACTTGATTTGGAGTGAAGTATGACTCATCTTCTTGATTTAACCACTTCAACAATTCATAACTCCTCTTCTTAACTGTCACACCCCGAAAACCAAGGCGGAAACATTTTCGGGGCGGACTCCACGTTGAGTATCAAATCCAATGTACATAGTAAGAAAAGTTAACAACCATTACATTACATATGAAAATTTACATTTGTTCAAAAGTAAATTTGTACAAGTGTGATACATATGTGTGTGTGTGTGTATATATATATATATATATATATATATATATATAACAAAAGTAAGACGTGTTTTCAACGCACTCCGTCTTCACCAAAAGTATCATCGGGTACCTGTCTAATGCGGACCTGAGAATACAAGCATTTTAAAAATCAATATAAAGCTGGTGAGTTCATAAGCGGTTTTGTTTTCTAAAAATGTACGAGTTTCCTTTCGGTTTCTAAAAAAGTTACGATCCAAGAAAATCCCATATTTTCTTTTATGAAAGTTTAGTTATCTGTTATGTTACACGGTTCTAGTTATGTACAATTGTTATCCCAGGAAAATCCCATATTTTCCTAAAAGTTGGCTACCAATCTGAAATGTAATGTGAAAGATGTATACTGAAAATCTGGTTATCCTTGTGAAGTGTATGTTAGTTTACCAATCCGAAATGTAATGTAAAAGATATATACTGAAATGTATTAGTTTTAACATGTATATAAAACTAATAACTACAAAGTAAAATAGTTATTGAATCCATTATTACTAAATAGTAAGTCTCTGTTATCCAAATTGCGAGATCCATAACCATATGATAGACTAGATATGGCAATAAGTAGTCCATCACACTTTATGACTTTCATCACCCTTGAACCTTTTAGTTCGACTGTAGCTAGCAGCCAGGTGCGGGGTAGTCAGCCCCATATAAATCTATACACTCAAGTCGCACTCCCTATCTAAGAGATTCTGGTTACAGGGGAGGTCCTCCACTCGCGTATCTCTGTGTAGTGTTCTCCGAGGATGTGTCTCCAATTTATAGGAATAACAAATTTACTAGTAATAATATAGAAAGATCAAATGACGATCCTCCATTCGCGTATCTATGTGGAGTGTTATCGAGGACAAAACAATATACTAAGTTTCATGTTCAAAGTTCAAATGTTATGCTTTTAACTGTTATAATGTGGGAAACCATTTGTGAAAATATAAAATGCAACAATTTATAATGTTTTTCACATATAATACGATAGTGTGTTCTGCAAGTTCAAACGGTTATCTATTATGATTGTCAGTGTTAAAAGCATATGTAATATGAAACATAACACATATAAAACAAGTTTTGAGTACAAGTATTCCTTATACTTTGCTTGTATCCCCCCCCCCCTAAAAACAGTGAAAACATTGAAAATGGGTAGGGGTATGAACTCACCAGATGAGAAAACATGTCGGTTTGGATGCTATGTGTCGGTTCGGGGCTTGATAACGCGCGAGGTTCCTATCTAATATGAAATGGTATACAAATGTATCTAATTAGACTTTAAATTACTAATTAGATATGATTATACACTCCAATACGAGAAGACACTTCAAATCAAGTGTTTGGAGTGACCCGGGTGACATCTACGAACGTATAGGGAAGGTTGCTATGATTTAATCTACGACCGTGAACTCATGAATGTGGGGTTTTATGGTGCCAAATGGTCAAATAACACTTGGGGAAGGTTGCTATGATTTAATCTAAGGCATAGGAATGATTTAAACCACCAAAGGCATTACCAAATGGAGTTTACGGCTGTAAACTAGGAGTTTACGGCTGTAAGCTCCTATGTGACCATTCCTTACATGATTTGGTGGCCCTAGATTAATCATATGTGATTCAAACCAATTTTACAAGCCTTAGAATGAATTTAGGGCATCATTTGGCTTGTGTGAGTAAGTTTACGGCCCAGGAACCCATTCTAGGGGGTGTTTACAGCCGTGAACTCTCAAAGGGATGGTTTTCATCATGTTTAAGGCCCCTAAATTGATTGTGGTTGGTTCTAGAATTTAATCCAAGGTTATTGGTGTGGTTAAGTGGCATTTAAACACTCAAATTTGAGTTTACTCTCCATAAAGATGAGTTTATGGCCCAAGCATGTTCTTGAGCAGTAAACTCATGTTTACTCCTCAAAAGTTGGATTCAAGGTGTTCTAAGTCCGTCCCCTTAAGTCATTTAGCCATATCTAAGCTCCAAAAGTGGATTGGAAGGGTTTTAAGGCTCAAAAACCCCTTATATGTGTGTTTATGGCCCAAGCATGTTTCAGGGCCATAAACACATGAAAATGGTCCTAAATCATAGTTCGAACTTGGATTTGGAAGCTAGAAAGCTTATACAACAAGTTAGGGAGGTTACCTTGATGAAATGGAGCTTAAATTTGATGATTTTGGACCTTAAGTTTGAATTGAGGAGAGAGGTTAGAGAGAGAGTAGTGAGAGAGTTCAAAAGCTTCAAATGGAAGCTTAATCCACTTTAAATATGTTCCAAGTTCGGGACACGGTGGAATTCTACCCGATACCGACGTTAGACGTGGCTTTTGGTCGCACCCGATTAAGTTGTCGTAACCCGATATGGTCGATTCTAAAATTTTCCGATTACTAATAAGAAGTGTTAATATGAGTTCTAAACATGTTTAGACACCCATTAAGTCATAATAGAAATCTCAAATTTATGACTTAAATTAAATAACATAAACGTAAACGAATTCAAAAACGATGACTTTATTAACGGAAAGGGTTACAAATGAAGGAACGAACTTCGGGTTGTCACATTAACTATTAGAATCCACTTAGAGGATGAATTGTGATAAGGTCTCAAAATCATTAAGATGTTCTTAAAACATGATACTAAATTACTCTCCCATCTTTTCAGATTTGAGAAACTTTTATCTTTCTGCCTAATTTGACTGTTCTTATTCGTTCTGCCTTACATTGAAACTTTTCCAATGTTTCAGAATTATACCTAAACTTGTAAGTATAACCATATTTACTGAACTTAAGTAAATCATGATGAATAGTCTTATCGATCTTTTATGGTGGACTTAATCAGTGCACAAGAATGTGTGCTCGATCCATTAGTCCGTTACTTGACTCACACATCCATGTGAACAAGTAGTTAGTTTTAATTTTTCCAATGCGTGAAAGTTTTCATTCATCATGCTATACAACTTGCATGATTCCAAGTTCTAGTCCAATTGAAACTTGGGTGATGAGGATCTTTCCTTATTTGGTAAATTTAGACATTACCACAAATGAAAGAATCAATTTCATATTTCCACTCTTGCTATTAATGGAACCATATAACCAACAATTTTTCCTCAAATGCCATTGTAAGGATATTTTAAAATAAATAAAATCATCATTTTTTTCCTTTTATTTTAAAAACGTTACGGAAAAACTATCCTTACAATGAAAAAGAGCATGAAAACTTTGTTCTTATCTATTCCTAAGCAATGTATCATAACTCCTAAGAAGTAGCTCAAGAATCTGATCTTCAAACTATGCGATAGAAATCCATCTACGCGATCAGATTCAGCATATTGTTTCTTTATGTTCCTTCACTTTTCTCTGATTCTTAACACATCACCATGTGACCCAGTCACATCATGTATTAAGAATCTCATAATAGAAACTTAACAGAGTTAGATAGTGAACTTTACCTAAAGTAGAGTGAAACTTATTGACTTTAACATCCTTAGGTAAAATTGGCAGCTTCGCAACCAATGCCCCTTCCTTTGGCAATATAAACATATGGACCTTTTGGTAATAGTATGCAGGACTATCACAGACTTAGCTTTTTCTCTTTACCATTTGGTCAACCAGGTTGACTATGGCCGATCCCTTTCCATTAGGAAGAGAGAGCTTTATTGGATATCAAATGTCATTATTGTCAATGTCCACAAGTTTTAGAAAGTTGATCTTAGCAAATAGATAAGATCATTAAGGGTCTTTTCATAGTTTGTTTCATAAGACTCCCAAAGGAACTCACTATGTAACTTAGAAAGTAGTTGAACCATCAGCTTTCTCAATACTTTGACACCCAACTCTCCCAGCTTGTCAAAATGTGACTACATCTCCAAGATGTGACCTCACATAGACCTTTACTTGCCAATAGGGCTTGAGTGACCTTAAACTTTTCAAGAACTTGTGGGCTAGGGAGAATAATTAGAAGAGGTGAAAGAAGTATGATTTCCATGGGACATCATCTTCATTTAGGAAAGCTTGTTTCAAGAGATTTGGGAAGATCATAAATGTCTAAACCAGACATCTTTTTAGGAGATATTCAAGATAGTTTATTTAAAGTCCTTAATATAACACCCACTATGAAATATTAAGGCTAGGACCCAACACAATACTTTTATAACTTGGAAGAGGGTTGACGTAATCCAAGCAATAAAATATTTGAAGGTAGGTGAATGACGATTCACCAATTTCCACCAAGATAAAGGAAATGTATTATTAGGTTTTAAATGGATTTGAAACTTATAGATCTTTTGAGATTCATTCAACTTTTCAATGGCATGTTTCAATCTTGAGTGTGCCCTTCAGGTTTTGTGACTGGGATGTCGAGGATCACAAAACAAGGTGTGAAGTAACCATGCAAATATATTGGGTACCCTTAATATTTATCCCTTAATCGATGTGTCGGTTAACTACACACACTCCATCGATACTATGATAAACATTAAGTTACCCTTTGCCTACCTTGTTAAATCCAGGTTAGTATGCCGGTTAACCACACACGCTCCACTAATGACTTAAGAAAAGTGCAAAGTGTAATTTCATGGATTAGCACCTTATTCACATTTTCCTAAGTAACTAAGATTGAGTATTCATAAAAGGTTTAGTTACTTAGTATTTATCATTAATGCTTTTAATGAAGGGAGAATTATAGTCCTTCTCCTACCCGTTCGGCTAACGACCCTCCACCGGTCAAGGAAGCGGTGTGTGAGAGTGGACACCCATTAAACTGCCATTTTATAGGCAGTAACCTTATACCCCCCTGATAGACCGGCTTCGTGAATGAGGCCTACTAACGGTAAAACTGGCTTTACTCTTATATATATATATATATATATATATATATATATATATATATATATATATATATATATATATATATATATATATATATATTAACTTCTAATATTATAAAGTATAAGGTTTGAATTTTAACTTTTAAAATTCTAAGGGCTAACTTGGAATTAAAGTATTCATAAGTGAAAACTTTTCAAATTCCAAAACTTGAGGGCAAGTTTTGAAACTATTCAAAGCTAATTAATTCCATAACTTATGTGTTTAAAGTAGTTTTAATTAAAAGACTCTTCAAGTTCCATAACTTGAGGACAATTTATGGAAGACTTTAAACTAATAAAAGAATGTAACTTTTTCCTTTATTTTGTAACTTATGGAAATAATTAAGGTTACACATTTTATTACTTAATGAAGTGACTCTTGAACCTCCATAACTTGAGGAAAAGACTCTTCATTTTTGTAACCATTGCCAACTTTGATGAGTTATATGAAACTTAAATGTGACTTTTTATATAACTTGAGGACAAGTTACAAAAACACATTTTAGAATCAACTCTTAGATTAAAATGGATTGAAAACACATAATTAATTAACTTATCTATTAATCTAAGAAACTCATATAAATAAAGATAATTCACATCAAACTTTTTCATGTAATTAGCATAACTTTTAAACTAATATAAAACATGAATCTATTGAAAATTATCTTTGAAATTGGATTAGCATGAACATTACCACATCAAAAACAAGTTTATAAGTTCAATAACAACTTAGGGTAATGTTCCTAGTCCAATTCCAGCCAAAAAACACGAAGACAAGCTATCAGGGGCCAAAAATCATCTATTTCTATAGAGAACTCGTCGAGTTCATGCACGAAGCAATGAACTCGTCGAGTTTATTGAGAAAACACATCGAGTTTTCAGTCTGGACAGCTTCTTGGCTTCGAAAAATGCATTTGCATCAAGTATAAGAGAAAGCAAGCCTAGGCTCTGATACCACTGTTGGATTTTGAGCATTCTAACACTCCTAAGTGTACATGAAACCCTAAATACCTTGGATCTATGTTTTCTCTATTATAAATCCAAATAGGAACTTTCCAAGGTATTAATCCTAACTAGCATAATAACATTGATTCAAGTGACTATATCAAGTTAGAATTACATACCTCTATAATGTAGAATGTCTTCATGAAGCTTGAGTGCCTAGTGCCGCAAGTGTGACACCTCAAATGGTTCACACAACACCAAATACACATGGAATGACTTAAGAGAACATACACACTTTATGAAATCGGCTAGCCCTTTCTATTATCCATAGTGGCCGATTTTTTCCCAACAATATGATCTTTATATAGTGCCACAATTAGGGTAAACCCTAATTGTCATGGCTTTTCATTTCCATGATGCATGGGTACAAATACACCATGGAGCATCCATGGAGCATCTTATGGGTTTTAGCCCAACTTGACAATCCACGGAGCATTAGCCACTATATAAGTATGGATGATTTACACAATCAACCCATATATTTAACTAGTCTTCTTTTCATCACTTAATTAATCCTAGATTAATTCTTGATCAATACTAATTAAATAATTTGATTAATATATTAGAACTTATCATATATTAACCAACCTTAAGTGTTATTTCTCTCATTATAGTCTATCCAAATTCATGATGCCATGCAACCAAAATGGACCATGCCGGGTCGGGTCAAGTCTTACCAATTATAGTTATGAACTTAGACATTAATCCAACAATAGTATCCATCGAATACAGGATTCTTTATACAAGCATTAATAGATGCAGATTTAGGTGGATGTCAACTTGATTGAAAGAGCACAACATAGGGATGTCAATTGTTGGATGGAATGCTAGTGAGCTACCACTTGAAGAAACAAACGTATGTTTTTAATTTTGATTGTAGAAGCAGAGTATGTGGCTGTTACAGCTTGCATATCTCAAGTTAATTGGATACAAAGCCAACTATGTGATTATGAAATCAATATGAAGAAATTTCCTTTGTATTGTGACTCGCAGAGTACTATTCACATCTAACATAATCCATTCCAACATTCTAAAACTAAACACATTGCTTTTCAATATCACTTCATAAAGGACCATGTAGAAGATGGGAATATTGAGGTCCATTTTGTGAAAACAACTGATCAACTTGCATATATTTTTACAAAACCTTTAGATAAGAAGTCATTCTTAAGGATTTTGAATGGATTAGGGATATCGAAGCAAGTTCTATTCCAGGTTCTTCTTGATCAAAAAGGTGTCTATTTGTTGGTGCTTTTATGAACCGTTCAGAGGTTACTATTCCAGTTCAGTGTTTGCATGCATTCACATTTGACTTTCTTTTGAATTTTTTGAATCTCAATTTGATTTTTGGGGGAAAAGTTGTTCGATGAGAAACATCAGTGGGTGTTGCTACTTAACAGGTCGAGCGTCACTTGGTAACATTTTACAAGTATGTTTTTGTTTGTTATGTTTCAAATATCAAAAATCCAAAAAGATTTTCTTATTTTTGTATTTGATTTTCAAACACAAAATTCCAAAAGATTTTCTTATTTTTTAATTTCATTTCCAAAAACAAAAACTTAAAAAGATTTTCTTGTTTTTATTTCATATTTTGTTTAACAATTAATGTCTCATTGTAACAATGTACTGTTGAGGTGGATGTTCAACAATCATAACTATCTAATGGACAGGTATTCATCCGAACTAATATACTAGTTAAGTGCCCCTAAAATCATCCGGTTGTATGTTGACATCAAGCCTCGGTTGTATGTTGACATCAAGCCTCATAGACTTTATGTGTTCAAAGCCTCAATCGAACTCTCACTACGAAAGTTCCTTCCCACTTAGGCTATATTCACATTAGCCGAAGAGATACCTTTCTCTTCTCATATTGAGTAAAGTGATTTCTTCAAAGTCCACATATTTCGTAGAGGTGTAATGAGTTCTTAAACACAATCTTTTTCACCAAAATTTCTTTCATGATCACACGATTCATTGTATATCCTCGACATCTCTGGTCGAAACCTACAAGAATGTGGATGTTGCAACACCCTGTGTTTATGATCTTGAGTCATTCTTCCATGATGATGGTGAAACCCAAAAATCCTAACTAATCAAGGAATTGATGGTGAGCATTTGTGTTCAGTATTTTAACGAAACACTTGATTACGTACCTTTTCGATATTCACAATCATATTCCAATTCGACTTGCATGATCTTAATAAAATGTTCTAAAACCAAGACATTTTTGCCCAACAAGATCCAGTTCTTTATTATTATTATTATTATTTTTGGAATGTGATTTTCATCTGAATATCTTTCTAATTTGTTGTTCTTTCAAATCATATCCGACCATACTTGTTCTTTCAAATTATATCCATCCATACTTGTTCTTGACTACACTACTCATCCAAGTAATTTTGTTCAATTAAATCACACTTATGTTAAGTTGTGATGGTGAGAAAAATTGAGCCTACCTTTCGAAACCAATGAAAAAGAAACCCTTCGATTCTCATCAATGAGTATTGGATTGTAATTCACAGGAAATCACACAAGAAGTCTGTCATCTCTCTTGATGTCGACTGAAGAGATCTTTGCCCGGGATCCAACTGCTTTCGTATAAAATCTTATATGATATTAAAAATTCTCACTCATTCTTTGGCACATAGTTGCATTGAATCCTTGAGGTTTTGGGTAATACCAACTCAAAATCAAAATTTCACAAAGTCTGGCATATGATTTTGCTTTCAAATCCCAAAAGTGAATGAGCATACCCTCAATACGAAGGAATGATGTTCTCTTGCCACACAAAGTAATTGATAATAGTTCAAAATAAGTGGCGGTTCTTATCTGGTTAGGAACAGCAAAAGATCTGGCAGACTTGATGGTTCAGAATCTTCACGAGATTTGAGGAAAGCATGATGATCACATTTATAATGTGGTGTGTTTTACGATGACCGGTTAAGTAACCAACGTAAATACATGGCAGTGTAGTATTGTTTATGGTTTAAATTCAAAAATATTGTCGATTATAAAAGGAAATTAGTGGTATCATTCTTAGACTTTATGCTCTCAAAACAAATTTCCTAAAATCACTAACTGTTCATAGTTTCCAAAAATCCTTGCAATCACAACAATGGATGCTCCTCAAACCAATGTTAGTCCCACAAACACCACTAAAGACCAAGAAATGTTACATCCCCTAATCAAGATTCAAAACACGAATCTTTGTTTGCTTCCAACGGTTGATCAATATCCAGAACAATTACAGATGTTGATTCTAGCCCTAAATCACTATGTTCTATCCACATTGTTATCTTCTTCATTTACAGTTCCAATGTCTTGGATTTATCTTGTGGGTTCTACAGCGGTGTTCAACAAAACAACAAAGGTTGTCACGTTTCAACTGGCGAATTCCAAAATGAGAAAGCTTACAAGGAAGCAGTTTGCCCAAATCATGAAGTTGCTTGTTTTCAAGTACTTTTTATGAAGTTACTAATGATCAAGTTATTTACATATTCAACGAGATGGGACATCAACCAGTTCTTACTGAAATAAGTCTCTTTAAAAAGTTTAGTCTTCCCTCTATATGGAGTTTTCTTTTTGGGATTGTATTACAGTGCTTGACTGGTCGAAGCTCAGGATTAGATAAAGCCAAATTGGAAATCTATTTTATTCTTGTTGGACTGTACTATGGTCTAGATATCAATTATGCTACACATCTATGGGAAGAATTTGGCATAGCAATTACTCACACCAATTTGAAAAACGGTGTTTCGTGTGCTCGCTACTGGAGTTTGATCCAGAAAGAGGTTTATCAACAAGAAGTGATTTTGGTTCCTTCTGGTGCCAAAACGGATGAATTTTTAACAATGGATGCTTCATGACTTGTTTTTGGTGATCTGGTAATATTTCCTATTGTTTCTTGTATTCCAAATATGATGCTAAGGTGTATTGATCCACAAAATCCAATTCTTGTTCAGTACTAGGCATCAATAGATTCTAATTTTTCTATTGGTGTTCTTCCGTTAAAAGGGGTTGAGGGTTATTCGAAAGATGTGAAAGTACCAAAGAAGAAGAAGCAGACTGAGAAACCACCAAATGTGGTGGAGGAGGTTTCTATAGAAATTAAACCTTCAAAAACAGGTATTCTCAATCGTACTAAGAAACCAGCTAAGAGGCCTCGTGATTCTTCTATCAGACCATCTGTACAAGAACCTGAAATCAAGACAACTGAGCAAACACGGGTTGATTCTTCACATATTCATTCTTCTTAGAAGGGTATCAAGAATATTAGAAAGCCTTAATTTAATAGAAGATGTGTGTTGTTTAGAGAAGTTCATGTTCCTGTTTCTCCAACCTCAAAGAAACGAAAAGCATTCGATATGACTCAGAAATTGCAACAAAAGAAAAGAAAGCATCAAGATCCACTTTATAAAGTCACTGCCAAAACCGAGAATAACAGTGATAATAGGATAATCGGCATGATGATTTTTGGCTTAGGTTACCTTGAAGGTATTGTCCTGTCAAGTCAAGTTTTGAGGAGACAGGAGATTTTGATGTCACTATAAATGTATCTAATATGGATACGAACATCAATTCGAATAATCCGACATCTACATCCCTCCATGAGAAGACTACGATTATACCAACTCGGGCTTCACATACTGACTAGTATACAGAGGAGGTTTGAACTCCAGACATCCATGTGGACTTATCTGATAAGGTCGTAAATGTCAATATGGGTGACGGAGTGTAAAACAAAGAAGCCTTTGTTACTTCTACTCTTGAAACCTCAACCATTCTCACTTCAACCATTTTCTCTCCTACCATCGAATCTTCTACATTCAAAACAGTCACTTCCATAACATCACTTTCATCACCCATCCCAACGTCACTACTATTTTCAACCATTTCACCAACACGGTGTCTTTTGCTGATTTACAATTCGACCTAGAGGAGGATAATGTACCTGATAACATGATCATGTCAAGTAAACAATTCAAAATCCTCAACAAAAAAATTAACTCTCTTCTACAAGTTCAAGAAAATATTGGGGGAAGGAATTTCGTTACTGAGGTAGAGATGGAGTATTTGTTGAAGTCTTATAATAATCGTCTTTGAAGTTTGGTTAAAATCCTTGAACGAAAATAGGTTGAAAGGTTGGATGTTCATTCCAAAATCTTTGAGTAAGAAATTCAGAAGCTTCATGATGCTGCCAAGGAGCGTTATGATATCTTCATCGACCAAGTCACAAAGATGAAATTATGTGGATCTTAAGGTGGTTGAACTCAAGTCGGAGATGGCAAAAGAGGTTGAAAATCTGAAGAAAAATTATATTGTGTTTTATAGTAAAGTTGATATTGTTGCAGATGATATCACAAAGTTGGTTGAATTCAATACTGACTATTCAACGAATCTTGAAGCAAAATTGGAGAAGGATTCCTAGGTTTTCATAAAGCAGGAAGAATTCTTCACCAGTATCAAGGAATCAATTTCGAAAGCTACCCTTTCAGATCAATTCTCTATTTCTCAAGAATCAATTTCTCAATTGATTTCGTCCATTAAAACTAATATCAAAGTTCAGCATGCTCCCATCCTTGAGTTAGTTTTTCGATTACCAACGAATGATCCACCTACTAGGCAAGTGTCACAGTGGGGAGATAAAGGATGTGGAGGTGTTGGGTCTTTGAAGGATTATGGGAAAGGAGTTGTTGGAAACGTGAGTTTGACTGAAATACCAACTTCACTTCCTATTTTGTTGACCATGACCTCAAAAACAAAAACAACAAGACATTTGACAAAATGGATCACTATAAATGAAGGAGTTGGAGGTTTAAGTTCGAGTTCTGAGCCACGACATTCAAAAGATGATCTAATAAAGAAAAAGCAATACCAGTGGTTCTTTCTAACGAAGAGAAGAAGAAGCAACAAGCTCTGGAGATCGAAAGGCAAAGGCAACTTAACAACATAATGATGTGAATACAAAATGACCCACCTAGCTTGAATAAGGTTGATCCCAACAAGCAGTGGTGTTACGAAACCATTAAAGAAATCATTTTGATTGGAATGAATGACTATTTTCTCAAAGTTCCTAAGAAGAGTTATGATGTTAAAAACACTGATTTTAATTAACTTGATTTCCCAATGAATCACATGTAGTTCACCTCTTTCCAATTCAAAATCATTGAAAACTTCAAAGAAAACTTGTTTGAAGGTATTATACAAAACTTTCGCTATGTGGTTGTTAGATAGAATAATGTTGTTTGTGAATTTTCGATTGCTGATTTCCCACTGATGAACTTAAATTACTTGGTCATTGTAACAAGGATTTTAAGTAGTGTGGATGTTACGAAGCTGACAAAAACCAACAAGGATGACTTTCTAATTGGTTTTTCTCATATCAAGGTTTTCAGCGACAACTATTATGATTGACTAGCAATTACTGATATTGAGCTTGCTATAGCTGTTAATAAGCCTTCGAAAGTTCCTCAATCTTTGCTGAAGGGGAAGCTCAACATTGACAAGTTTAAATATGGAGAGATTATACATCAACCTCTTGGGGTCATATTTCGAGGGAAGAACAAGAGCAGGATGTTGACAAAATTCTTGTTTCAAGTAAGTTATTTAGAGAGGTATACAAATGCTCAATATACAAATCTTCTTGTTCGAATCAACAACTGCAAGAGGAATAAAGCTGAAGACAAGGTAGAGATTTGAAAGATGATTATGTGGTATATTAAGGTTTGCAATGTAGTTCTACATACTTTGAAGTTTATGACGTAATTTCGACTACTCTCACTAAGAAGCAGATTGTAGGGGTCGAAATGTAGTTAGTGAGAAGTCAAAAAACTTGAAGTCGATAACGGTGCGAAATCAGAATGATTTCGACTTTGTATGTCTTTGCAAAACACATTCTGAATTCGAACTAGAATGTTTAGTCCTTGTCCTTTTTTGTATCTGTAACACCCTATAAATAAGTATTAGGTTCAAGAGTATCTTTTCTGCTCTTTCAGTTTGTAAACTCTCTCAAACTCTTGCACTCTTTATAGACGTAATATGAGCCAATCATATCTTACTTACTCAATGTGTTCTTTTTGTTTTCTGTGATTGATTACATGTTCGTTACTCGATTCTAACTCACATTAAATAAAATTCTCCAAACTTTTTGTATCACTAATGTATAATGTATATAAGCTAGGAAAAAATATCAAAAGTGGTTTTCATATAGTAGAATCTTGTTTTCATGATTTATGTGTATTAAATGTAAGAAAAATAGCATAAATAGTAAATTTATTAAATAATTCTTCAAAACTTTTGTAAAACTGTTATTTAATGTATACAAACTGAAAAAAAAATCGAAATTGGTTTTTAAATAGTTTAACCTATTTTTATGATTTTTATGTATTCATTCTAGCTAAAATGGAAATAAATAATAAAAAGTTTAGAAATTTTCAAAAACTTGTAATTTGTAGTTAAAATGCAATAGATGATGTTATGATAATTTCTTGTGATATGTAGAGCAATTAAACTATTTTTCCTTGAGTTATTCTCATAAATAAGAATTAATTCATGAAAAATTATTAAACAGTAAAAAAAATTCACTAAACTTTTTATTTACGATAAATATGTAATGTAAGATATTTTGATGAAGTTTTCAAAGTTTTGGATAAGTGTGGATATTTTTTTTAACAATTTAACCTCTTAAACATTCATTCAATTGGGAAAAATAAGAACTTGTCATGGAAAAATCTATAAACTTTTGCATTTATGATATCCAGAAAGTGTGAGAATTATCAAATATGATTTTTGACATTCATAACTGTATTCTACTATTTATTTCTCTTCAACAAAAATAAAATCGAAATAAACAGAAAACAGTCATAGAAATGCATGCAACTTCATAAAATGTCTTTAATCTGTATATGGGTTGTCCCAAAATATTCTTAGAATTTATTGACCGCAAAAATTGTTTTATGATAATTATTGATTTATTTTCTTACAATAATTATTCTAACTCGAGAAAAGTAAGTTATTTTCTGATAATTTCTAGAACTTCTCATTTTGTTGGTGGGATTCTGGAAAAAATAAAGTTCGGGTTAAAAATAAGTTTTAGATAGTTTGGTGGATATAAATTACTTCATGCATAAGTTTGAACCTTTCAACAACATACTTCAATCATCAAGCATCTTAGGCTTGAAGATCAACACATGCATGTTGGTTTAAGGTCATGCATGAGTCTAAAAAGTTTAAAAATCATTTTTGAAAGAAAGCCTTGGTTCATGTTGTGATTTTTCCATCAAAAGTAGTGTAAAAATGGTTTACTTTGATTTTGAGATAAGCTTGGATCACGCATGTTGTTTTTAGGTGAAATCCTACCACCATCGTCATCAAAATCGCGGTTATGAATATGCGATTCATAATCTATTCATAGAATGGAGTAGAAGTAGAAATAAATGCATAAAATGGTGTAACTTTGAAAAATGAAGAAATGGTTTTCAATTTTTACCTTGAGAACACACTTGATGAAGATGATTTTTTGTGGTGAAGGAGTTTTCTTGGCTGAAATCTTGTGATCGTGGATGATGAATCCAAACATGAGAGAGTTAGAGAGAGTTTGGGTGGAAAGAAAATGAGAAAGAAAGAGAATGATGAAGGAAGAAGAGTACAGGGAAGGGTATTATGGTCAGGTGTTTTGGAAAGAGAGAGGGGCTTTCTTAGGAGATGAGGGACGAAATTTGGGCAATGATACCCTATCTCTCTCTCTCTCTCTCTCTCTCTCTCTCTCTCTCTCTCTCTCTCTTTCATATTTTTATAAAAAAATTTATTTTATATATTATGCTTCAATTTTTATAAAAATCTTTCCATTTAAATATTTAATTTGTTAAATTTTGCCTAGAATTTAAGGTTTATGGCAAGGTTTTAAATGTTTAATTTTTCTAATTTATAACCTAGTTTTAATCAACTTGAATAGATTTTATAACTCCATAATAAATTTTATGGAGTTTTAGATAATAAGGTTTATAAATTTTAGGTTTTAAGGTTTTTAAGGTTTTGTGATTTTGTTAAATATTTAACAAAATTTTGAAGAGGAATTAAAAGATTTTAAATTATATTTTAGAGTATCATACCCTTTTTCAATTATAACAATGTTTGGAGTTGGATCTAATTCGGGTATTGGCATTTCATATAGTAGTTGAAAAATTCGCTTGAATTGTAAGAGTCAAGTATATTAGCCTTAGATTTTTATTGGATCCATGTTTTTACCATATTTTGGTCCTTATTTCTACTGCTACATCAAATGTATGAGGTGTGTATATGATTTATGCAAATGTGTTCAAGTCGAAGAATGACCTGAATATGACAGTTGTGACAAACGTTCTTCTTTTCTAGCTTCTTTTATAGCTCAAATAGAGGAATTATTCTCTATCATAATTTCTCTCACTTCCTTAACATTTATATCTCATTCTTCAGCTAAAACATTCAGACCAACAGTGATCTTACATTTCTTGGAAGGAATAGGAACTAAAGGATCACCAACGGTAGAAGAACTTCCAGCTTCAGCATCATTAGCTCCCTTTGAGAAGGAAGCTTTCCTCTTTCAAGGATTGAGCTGATCATCATCAAAATCTATGTAACTATTAGTTTGTTGAGGAATCTCCCCCTCAAAATATGAATCAGGGTAGATGACACTTAAAGGAATAGCATGAACAACAGCTTGTGCCAAAAATCCCAGATCAAGAAACCCTTCATAACCATCAGTCTCAGATTGTTCACCAGCGTCTGTGATACGTTGATCATCTTTTGTTGCATCGACGATTTCCTTTTGATTATCAACTTCAACCCTTCCTGATTCAGACATTTCAGGCTAAGATGGAGTTGATGAAATCACCACCATTTGCTGATTAGGGCTTTCTTGACTATTCTCTCCCTTTTTGGTATCATCGGATTGGGAAAGAGAGCTAGGAGGTGGAGAAGGAGTGCGAGGAGGGGGATGAGATGGTGGAGGAGGAGGTGGAGGTAGCTTTGATTATAGAGGTGGAGGTAGATTATCACCTGGAGAATTTGGTGGAGTGTCATCAGTAGCCATATCATCATCATCACTCAAGGTCATTATGCATTTGATATCAGGCACATCCTTTTTTACTCTAGTCAATCTTTCTCCAAGAGATTGAGATATTTGCACCAATAGAGAGAGTTGAGAGAGCAAAATGGTTTGAAAGTTGGAGCTTGATTCCCCTTGATAAAAAAGAAGCAGTCAGAATAGGTGTTGCCATAGGTGGAACAACTGCAGCTTGAGGAGAAAGAGACACTGATCTTGGAGAAATCACATCTTGGATCAGTGGATCATTAGTTTGCACTTGAGGTGGGGTTTATCCACGTTATACAAAATCATGTGTAGAATTCATTCCCTGAACAAAAGTTTCACCTTTATCAGTGGCAGGTCCATCATGTTCATCTTCAGCGTCTTCTTCATCATCAACGCCTTATTCATCATCATCCTCTTCTTCAGAGTCAAAGGAATAAACAACGTAGGAATATGCAATAAATCTTTCCATCCTTTAGGTAGTAGAGAGATCATCATTAAAAGGAGCAATGTTGATGATCTTTGAATAGAGGGCATGAAATGGAACGATGATACCATGATTATCAAAATAACCTTCATCACGAACCAAAATCATTCCAATCCAACTAGTATAAAGAACATATGTTGGCTTCTTGTTCCCAGTGATACAATCAATCAATTGATCAAGAAAGAGTTGAGAAAAATCATGTCTTTTGTTGCATACAATGGAATACAAAATTCGTTTCTCAAAAATATTCAATTGATCCAAGCTCCCAGTCATGTGTCCAATATATTTACGAATTACCCCTGATAGGTACTTCCACCCTATACCAAAACACTAATGAATAGTATATTTGTATGGATCATGAGAGGTGTCCTGAAGATAGAACTTATACCCTAATCTTTCATGTCACAACCCAAAACTTTTTTGTTTTGAAAGCTCAGTTAGTCAACTCAACTCAGTGTCAGACTCACTCCTGCTATCATTTAGCACAATTTAGAGTCTGTTTGAGTGTTCTGAGCCTAGTACACTTAAGGAATGAGTGTTAGGAAGTACCTGCTAGAGACACTGTGCAACATATCAAGCCAGAAAGCCCATCACAAGGAGTTCACGACCACAAGATAGAGTTTACGGCCGTAAACTCTGTGGGCCGTAAACTCCCCCTATAAGACTCATCTCTTCAACTTTCCTTTCATTATTTCATTTCCACCTCAAGAAAACTTCAAATCCTCTCAAGTATCATCGAGTTTTCATCCTAGATCTTCCAAAAACGTAAGTGTTCTTCCTTTGATTTGTTAATACATCTCTTAATCTAGTATCATCTCATGATTTCATCCATGAAAACATTCATTTTAACTAGATCTTCAAATCTTCAAGTTTCACCAAGAACACACACTAGTGTTTTTGGACCTTAATCACCATTTCAAGCCTCTATATCGTAATTACTCTTTCCTTAACTTTTTATCTAGATGAAACACCTGATTAGAGCCTTAAATCATCATCAAAGAGAGTTACGGCCAGGAGTTTACACCTTGGTCGTAAACCCTTATAAGTGGAGTGTTTTAAGCCTTAAACACTTCTAGACCCTTGCCAACCCTTAGAACATTTGATCCATTGAAACTCTTTACCTTTAAGACTCAAAATAAGACCATTTGGTTAGTTTATGGCCATAGGGTTTACACCACGGCCATAAACACCTCGGTACCCTCCAAAACATTGGTTTTGCTCATCCTTGTGAAGAGCAATGTTCCCTTAATTTTCCTTAGCATTCAAACATCCTCTTATGCACATTACCTTGAGTTTACAGCCATGAGTTTACACCTTGGCCGTAAACACCTTTTGTTGGCCTTAAACATTCCTTAGTTGAATCACATGTGATTCCAACACTTGGTCAAAGTGTTTCCTGGTCCCGTGAGGTGTTTCTTTGC
Source organism: Lactuca saligna (assembly GCF_052625555.1). Classification (NCBI taxonomy): domain Eukaryota; kingdom Viridiplantae; phylum Streptophyta; class Magnoliopsida; order Asterales; family Asteraceae; genus Lactuca; species Lactuca saligna. The sequence goes on from NC_136418.1 coordinate 94,049,997, forward strand.
ATTTGGTTGCTTATAAACACTATATTTATGTAAATATATGCCATTATATTTCATTTAGGATTTGTTTAGTCTCGGGACTTCATTCGTGGAACTTCTCATCCTTATGCGCATGTTCGTTTGAATCACCCACATCTGGTGAGTTCATACCCAGTAATCAATCTTTTAAACTGCTTTAAATGCTTTTAAGGGGGGAATACAAGTTGAACACAATGATAATTGTGTAAATGTTTGTTATAAACATCTTTCAAAAGATGGCTTATGTCTTTTAGAAGTGATCAAAACATTTCAAAAGCTCTTTTCAAGTTATGTGATTTCATAGTCTGTAAAACTTCGTCTTTAAAATATAATCATAACATGGTAGATAAAATGAGTCTTTCCTTCAAGTCAGTATCAGTTTAAATAAATATACTAGTAGATTGTAATAGGTATAGTTTAGGGGTTCAGTTCATACAATAACAAGTACAGAGAAAGAACATACTATAACAAGTACAGGTAGGAATATACTATAATAACAAGTACAGGGAGGATCATATTATTAGAAGTACAGGGTGAAACACAGGGAGGAACAGATGAATAAATCAAGTAATATATACTTACACAATGTCCCTAGTATTCTAGGAAGACATTCTACCCTTAACTCATTGTTTGTAACAAATTAAGGTAGTAATATATCTTTCCAAGTTTGCGTTAACATTAGTACAATTACACGTATTTGGGTTAGCAGACACGAGGTGATAAAATATAATAATATATCTTTCCGAGATTGCATTAACTTTACTACGATTACACGTATCTGGGTTAGCAGGCACGAGGTGATAAAATATAATAATATATCTTTCTGGGTTTGCGTTAACTTTAGTACGATTACACGTATCTGGGTTAGCAGGCACGAGGTGATAAAATATAACAATATATATTTCAGGTTTGCATTAACTTTAGTACAATTACACGTATCTGGGTTAGCAGGAACGAGGTGATAAAATATAATAATATATCTTTTTTAGTTTGCGCTAACTTTAGTACGATTACACGTATTTGGGTTAGCAGGCACGAGGTGATAGCAATATATTAAATTGAAATTATTTATACAGAGTTCACTTATAAATATTTGACAGTAATGAATAAATCGTACAATTATACAAAACTCACATCAGTACCAACTAAGTCATCTAAAACAATAGAACGTTGAGTAAACTAAACTAGAAACTAATCCGTAAAAGGTTTAATCCATTTTATTAAACCAACATAACTTAAAGGACCTTAGGTTGTTAACTCTACAATACGTTAGTTTATACATCAAGGTTATATATAATTAATATCCAATAGGTGATTGGATGTGTGCATTCCGCCTCATTCTCTGTTCCTTGTTTGGTTGTGGGCTTAAGGCAGATTCACACAATGAACTATCTGTTCGATATTAGATTATAAATATAGCTGGTATAAACTAAGTGATTGTAGAAGGAACCACTGTGGTTACTATTTTATTGTAAGAAATAAGAGTTTTCTTAAAGAATCTTTTCATTCAAATATCAAGGAACTATTACAATTAGCTCCGTGAGTACTAAGGGAATACACCATGATTATATACAACAAGGATCTAAAAATCAATGGGATGTGTGTCATCCGCCTCATTCCCTGTTCCCTTTTTGGTTGTGGGTTAGTGAAAATACATACATTCGATTCTTTGTTTACTTTGAGTTTTTATATAACCTGTATCCATTAAGTATTCATAGAAAGGATTGTTGAGTCATTTTTACGTATCTTTCATCAAAGTAGGAAATATAGGATTTTCTGGAGGAACAGGCGAACTTTTCTAAACAAAACTTACGACTTACTTACATCACTAAAATCTTATGAAATCACCAGCTTAATTGTTGATCAACTCTTTCAAATTAACTTGTATTATCAGGTAACTAGTAGACAAGTACTCACACTGGGAATTCAGAAGATGGAGCAGTATAGCTTCAAGTCTTGTTTTGTTATTTGCTTATCTATTCTATGTTTTGTGAACACATACTTTGTAAACACTTTCTTTCTAATGAAATGGTTGTTTATTACTTGATTAATATGATGCATGTCTTGTGATACTAAACAAGAAGTCCTCCACCCCTGAACGTTTCCGTCGTTCCGGTTTTCGGGTGTGACATTTCACAAATGGACTTGCATTTTTCTTCCGAAGGAGTTTCAAAATAGTTTTCTAATCGAGGTAGACAAAGAGTTGTTCAAAAAAATTACACATCATTAGCAACCCTACATTGACCATCTCCAATGGTTCTGGTAATGGTTTGAGAATCAGAATCAACAGAGCATGAAGAGTAGAACTCACATACTTGTTTAAGGTAGAATGGTTGTGGCCAGTCGTAGAAGGCATATCAAAGAGGGAAACTTTTGACATAGTTGATGAAGTCTTCAATTCCTGAGTTTGTGTAACATACACATTTTGAAATCGTGTTTTATAATGAATAATATTGTGAACTACTATGTGAATTTGAGTATTGAATTCTCACAGATAGTTTTTTACTAGAAATGAAGTAAAACTATGTTTAGAATCACTCAGAAAATATTGGAAGTCTTATGAGATTCCAATTAAAAGCCAAATAGTGAAATTTAGCGAAAATATAAAATTTGAAATAACTAAAATTTTATTGTTGAAAGTTGTAGATAATCTCGTTAGAAACATATAGGCGAAAACCTCATCGAAATCCGAGTTATAACAAAGAAGTTATGACCAATCGAAGATCCACGACAAAACCGGCACGATGCAAAAAGACATAAAAAGTGAGTTTTTGATAAACTACTTTTTGGCCTTAGTAATCTAAATTAAAGTTGTAGTATTCTTTAAACCGAGAAGTTCGATAAAAAGAACGCCAAAATCTGACGTTGAATGAGGAAGTTATGATTTTTCTAAGTTTCAGCGTAGCAGTAGACAGCTAAAAACTCAAATTTTAGATCGTGTGATATTTAGCCGACACAAACTAAACTAGAATTGAAGATCTCGTCAATAGTTGTACAACGGTAAAAAGTCTGACAAAAACAGACGTCGGATGAAGAAGTTATGAATGTTTAACGGATTTTCCTGTCCTGGTCTATTAAAAATGATAATATTAAAAATAAAGTCAAAATTAGCCAACAAAGTCTAAACGAAAGTTGTAGAGCATAATTTTACCTAAGTGTGCATATAAGGAACGTCAAAAATGGAGCCCGTATGCGAAAGTTATGAATTTTAAAAGATTTTGGCACATTTTTCGAGAATTTTCGCAAGGATAAGGCTCTTGTCCGGATAGGCTGCATCATCTCGCATGAACAGTAGCCACGTGTTGCCTTCTGATTGGACTGAACTTCGGTCAAGTAACCTTCTGACACGCCCTTCGGCATCCTAGGAGATGTCTAAGACGTCCCATAAGACGCCTCACAGAAGGCTACCACCGAGCAGCTTCGCTGCTGACTCACTTCTTGGTCGACTTCGGATTCCACCCTATAAAAGGGATGCCTGTGAGACCTTCCGACTAATTTCAAGAAATTGCCATTTTTGGCCCCTCTTTCCATATTTTGACTATTTCTATATCCCCCGAAGCCCCGATATTGTTTTTAAAGCCCATAATACGTCCCGAAGTGCCTGGAGGGCCCAAGAAATTTATCTTTTTTGGTTTAAAGCTCTACTCTCGCAAGGTCTATTTTTCAACAAATCTCCCGGTTTTCAACGAAGAAAGTCTTATTTAGAGCCGAAGTGCTGCTCAAATTACTACTTTAACCCCCGGTTATTTTAAGGTGAGTTTAATATATAGGAACAATTGTATGTTATGCGTTATATGTGCTATGTGCTTTTCAGTGTTATTATTCCGGGTTATTTTCCGTGTTATTGTTATTCTCTATTTTTAATAGCAAAGAAATACCTTTGACCATGTGATCAGTGAAAGGACTTAGATTCACGTTGGTACTGGTATGTAGCCTCTGGCCATGTAGAACATGTCTCCGTAAGAGAATGATTTCTATTCTATGGTGTTGGCAAATGGTTAGACAGGGCTATAAGCCTGAAATCTACCAAAATGTTAATCAGAAATTATATGTCTTCTGTTCCATTTGGGTCAAAGCTTTATTGATGTATATCAAGTATTGAAATTGTTATGTCTCATTGATTGTATATCTTTGAATCAAGTCATTGATTGATATGGAAATTTTGTCACATAATTCACACATGCCTTTGTTGTTCTTTGTTCCTATTTGCTTTTGCCATATTGAAGTACATATATGGTATAATGTTATATTGTATCTATTATTGAACTCACTAAGCGTCACCGCTTACCCTCTCAATGTTTTAATATATTGCAGGCAATAAGCATCTGGTATAGCTTTATACTATTGGAAGAATTAAAATAGTTTATACTATTACTTTAGTATTTAAGTTTTAGTATGTATAAAATATACAATATCCTGAGTAGTTTTGTAATAAACTTAGACTTAGTCGTTTTGTATCCAATCTTTTGTAAATAAATTATCAATGTAAAATATTGTTTGTGAATATGCATGTAGCATGTTGAGGAGTAGCAACTGTTTTAATACTATGAAAGCGAGGGTCTTTCAGTTCGCGAATTGTTTTGAGATAACACCAAAGAATGCTACATTGTTTGCTTGAATAACAATTAAAGAATCATGGGCATGAGGGCCTTTGACGGCATTTTTGTTAGGAGAATACTCATACAAAACCTTTGACATGATGAGATCTTGAGTAACACGATGGTTGAGGTATTCTTTTTTCGAGAGAAAGTCAGTTGCTTGAATGAATTGCAAAGTAACCTAAGAGAGAGAGAATTCTCCAATTTAATTGGAAAATATATTTACCCCTACGTAATCATTAATAGAGAAAAGACTACCGTAAACATCTAGTGCTTCAAGATAATGATTCAAGTTTTGATAGTCATCTAAAAGTTACCGTTGAGATAAGGAAATTATATCCGTGTGACATAGCATCTGCAATAAGGCCATCAGCGGAAGCAATCAGCGTATTAGAATTACAGCTTGTAATCCAGTAAGTTTGTGATGTCTCCTGATATTATATGTTTGAACTGCCACTTACTGACATAGTATTGCGAGATTTCATCAGTGTGTGGTTTCATACGCTAACTCATTAATCATGTTATTAGATGAAAAGGGAAAGAGTGGTATGATGCATATAATACATTTCGGTATGAAATGTACCCATCGAAAAATAGTGGTGAAGTTTTTTCAGTGTATGGTTAATACACTGAATAATTAACTTTTTAATAGAAGAATTGTTTAGTAAGAGTGGGTAGGTGAGTGTAATATATCAAGGACAATGGTATACCTATCGGTACAGATTTTTAGGATTCTCATTAGCACCTGGCTTTATATGCTGAATCATAAAATTATAAAAAAAAAAAAGAATATATGGAGAGAATGTATTGATGCGTGTGATAATGTGTGGTGTTTTAGCTTAACCATCGACATCGATTTTTCAAGCACTCATCAGCGTATGATACATTACGCTGAATCATAAAGTTGTAAAGAAGAGTGTAAGGGCAAGAAGGGGTTGGTGTGTGTGATAGTCTATGGTACATAGACTAACCATCGACACAACTTTTCAAACTTTTATCAGTGTGTGGTATATCACAATGAATCATCAAATTTTACTGAGAATAAGTTAAGTTAAGAATGGATTGTTTTAGTCACACTGAGGTGAAATCAGCATGAATCATAAATGGTGTCAGCTCATCATCAAGACGTGGTTCAACTTCCGTATAATAGAGTTGAGGTACAATCTAGAGCATTGAAGTTCTCCACCAATTTGCTTAATCGTACCATGCCATATATCAGACTAGGAGATCAAAAAAATGAATAACCTTTTGTCACTTAAGGACCATACAAGTTTCTCTTACGCTGATGACTGTGAAATTAGGATAAACCACTAGGTTATGCTTGATGTTTCAGCAGAACATGAGACTTAATGCACACGACAAGCATGCTTCTAGGGACGAGAGTCAGTTAAGAGACAGTAACCAAAAATAAACACCCAACCATTTCTATAATTTTTTATTTGGACCAAGAAATGTCACTTAGAAAGTTTAGACGATGCTAGACAATCAGCATGGGAGAGTGACTCAATGTCATCTCAACAGATGATCTTGCTGATGAGATACTTAGAGAGATTTAGGTACATACAGCAACATGCTTTCTAGGGAAAATGAATTGTCAATAGTTACATACTTGGCTCATGAACTACCAGGTCAAATTCTTTAAAATGGTATAGTACAAAATGGTAAATAATATAAGAATACTGAAACATCCCAAAAATATGGTCCAAAATTTTCTTTTTTTGATTCATTAAATAAACCAAAAATAACATCGTGTAACCATCATAAAACATATATCTCCCTAAACATCACATCAACTGTCAAAATATCAATAAATCATCTCAGATATTAGAGTAAAATATCCCAGGCTATGAAACTGTGGTGTGTGCCATGTGATCATCTTGAGCCCTTCCCTTTGCTAGCAGAAGTACCTGAAACCAAAACTGAAAAATGTAAGCACGAAGCTTAGTGAGCTCCCCCAAACTACCACATACCATACACATAACATATAACATATAACATAACTTTAGGACTCCGCCCAGTTGCATCGGGTCGAACCCGACATCAACTTACCGGGCATCAGACTCTTACCCGGCATCGGGCACACCCCGACATCAGACCACGGCTGGCATCGGGCCCCGCCCGGCATCGGGCTTGCCCTGGTGTACACACTGCATAACATATATCATAAACACATAAAATAAACATATAACATACATCGGGCTTGCCCCGACATCAGACCGAAGCTCGGAATACATAACATATAACATATAACCTAACATACATCGGGCTTGTCCCGACATTGGACTGAAGCCCGGAACACATAACACATGCACAAAGACATCAAGCATACATAACTACTTATCGAGACCGCCCCAACATCGGACCGAAGTCCGGAACACATACTCTACACCGGGCTACCCTATCATCGAACCAAAGTCCGGCGCATACAAACATACATAAATGGGACGACATTAGTGCTTTTGACCCATTCCTACAGGAGGAAAAACTCACTCCTCAAACTGGATGTTGAACTCGTGCGTGAGGAAGCTCTGTTGGCTGCTCTCACGACTCCTCGGCTAACTATCTCCTCGGCTAACTCTATACAATAATACTTAGTTAGAAAACTGAGAAACCTTCTAAGGGTAAAATGACCGATATGCCCCTGTTCAAAGTCAAAGCCAACTCCCAGTCGACTCAACTCGTCAAGTTACCTTCTAACTCATCGAGTTCCTATACCATTCAGCTTCGTAATAAACCAAGTCAACCCGTCGAGTCCCTTCACAGACTTGTCGAGTTCTGCCTTGTACACGATCGGGACAAAACGACTCGACTCGTCAAGTTGGTCTCTCAACTCACTGAGTTCCACAAATCAGGACACACAGAAATATCATCTCAGCTCGATGAGTTCTCTCACAACTCGTCGAGTTCTTCCTATCATAGCTTCGGGACAATTTCGGGAAACTCATCGAGTACTTCCTTGAACTCGACAAGTTTCTCAGTCTTCCTTACTCAAAATCCTTGACCAACTCACTGAGTCGTCTCTTGGACTCACTGGGTTGATCCAAAGTGATACAAGAAGAGAGTTACAATCCGACTCGCCGAGTTGGATATCTAACTCGTCGAGTCTCCTCAAGCCCCAAACTCAGTCCGTTGATTCTAATCGATTCTAATGCCACAAACTCACGGATATGAACTTTTTAGGCTAACATAACACGTAAATTTGCTAACTTTATGTGCATGCATGGTGTTATGAAGCTAAAACTCCAAAACTAGGCTAAAATGGAGACCTAGTGCATGGAATAGAGACATAGTTGAATAAAGGTGGCAAATTTGAGCTTCTAAATCTCAAGAGAGCCCAGATCTTAAGTCCTAACTCCACCAAGATCCCAAAACTCAGAAATGGCCTTGGAAATGGCCAAAAGTGACACTAAGCAAGTTTAAATGAAGGTCTAAGTGAAAATGAGCCAAGGTATAAGCTTTATACCTCTAACAAGTCTGAAATGCACCCCAAGCTCTAGATCTTCTACCTTCTCCAAGGATCTTCTAGCCTTTCTTTTCTCCTTCTAGCTTCCAAATCACAAAATGGCAAGAAAAATAGCTCAAGAACACACAAGGTTGATTAGGGTTTCGAAAGTAGGGTGTGGAGGTGATGGAGGTTGGGGTGAAGGTCGAATGGCGTGCTTAAATAGGGTGAAAAACCCCGAATTTAGGGTTTCACCCTGGCCGAGCTACTCGCGGAGTCATGGGCCGAGCCGATAACTTAAACCCCGTGCATAGCTTTCCCTCTACTCGACGAGTTAGGGTCACTAACTCGCCGAGTCCTTGTTTCAAAATAAATAAATAATTTAATTAAATGTGTACCAGGGAACCAGGCGTTACAAATATAAACAAAACAGTTCGTAACGCCCCGATTCTCGAATAGCAGTTTATGGTTATGAATTCTCATGAATTCAAGATCTACTCGATGAGTTGGTTGCCTGACTCGTCGAGTAGCAGCGAGTTTGGGCCATGTGTTTAAGTGACCAACTCGCCCAGTCGGAATAGTGACTAGACGAGTTAGAGTTGGAGGGTGAAACCCTAATTTTCGAGGTTTGGCACCCTATTTAAGGGATCATTAGCCTCCCTTAGTTCCTTTGCAGCCTCTTGAGAGTCTAGAAACCCTAATTCGTGTGTGTGCTCCATATTAGTGTAAATTTCAAGCTTGGAAAGAAGACCTTGATGCATGAAGCTTGAAGATCAACAAGTTGGAGGCAAGAATGTTTGTGGGTCTGAAGTCTATCTCAACTAGCTTCATTTGAGGTATCAATTCATGATCTTGGCCTCATTCCTTTCTAGATCTCTTTGGATGAAGTTAGGGCTTCTTGGCTTGTTTATGAAGCCATTCTTGGGTATAAGCTTAGATTTGAAGTTGTAACTTCAGATTTGAACTATCTTTGATTTATAAGTCCATAAAGTTATTCGCTTTGGCGAGCATGAACCCCTCCTTAAGTGTAAAACCCCATTTCAAGCTTGGTTTTGGCATTTTGAGTCATTAGAGCCTTGCATGCACATAAAGTTTACAACTTTATGTGATAAGCATGCCTTGGGAACTTAGATATGTAGTATGGAGCCTTGGCATGGCTTAAAAAGCATCTGTATGGATGAAGAACTGAAGGGTCTCGGCGAGTCGCATGGTAGACTTGGCGAGTCATATGAAGATGGTCATGAACTCGACGGGTTGGATGAACAACTCGGCGAGTCTGATGAAGATTGTCTTGGACTCGGCGAGTAGCATGGTGACTCGGCGAGTTAGAAAGTTATGCAAGGAACTCGGCGAGTAGTTGAGGGTACTCGACGAGTTGAGGTCAACATGGACTGTTGACCTTGATAGTTGACTTTGACCTCAAACCAAGGGTTGACCAGTTTGACTTTTGAGAGTAATTGGTAAGCAGATATTTATGAATTGGATCATTGATGGTTATAGGTGTTGGAGTTTGGGGCAGTGTTTCGGGAGCATGATTTTGTGGTTCCGTTCAGCATTGCAAGGTGAGTTATCCTCACTATACTCAAGGGTCTAAAGCACCAAGGCTGACCCTTTGATTTGTTATTTGAGATAGTTTCTTTTGTGATATGTAAGCTCGACATCCTGGTAGATAGGATGGTTATATGGTAGTATGATCTGTTAGATCGGTATCCTAGTAGATAGGATGTAGTTATGCTTAGTGGCCTATAGTTGGTCTGACTGTCTGCATGCTACTTGTTATGCCAGTAGGTAGATCTGTAGGACTACCTGTAGTAAGATGTGATTATCTATATGCGTATTAGTTGTGTTATATGTCGAAATATTATGTGGGATAGGTTAAGGTGAAACTGCTCCATGCGGTAACCAACAAACCCGGGAGCATTGCAGATACGAGCTAAGGGAGACTCGTACTGTGGGCTAGGGAGCATTCCAGATACGAGTTGAAGGAGACTCGTACTATGAGCTCGATGGATATCCATATGTGAGCTATGGGCCTGGAAGGCAATCCAGACTCACACTATGGGCCTAGGGGTAATCTAGTATGTAAAGTTGTGGACCCAGTACATGTTGATTATTTGTATATGTGTTACGGTATGTTGGCATTCTAACCCGATGGTTGAGGGCCAAGGGTATTCCAACCTGATGGTTGACTGGACTCATAGTATGTTGTTCATTGTTGTATGTGTATGGTTGTGTGTATAGGTATTTTGGGGGTAACTCACTAAGCTTTCCGGCTTACAGTTTCATTTTATTGTTTCAAGTTCAGTAGATGACCGCGGGAAGGTGAATGCGTGACCGTACACTTCCTCAATTGATGATTATGATTTATGGAAACTCTAATGTATAAACTATTTTGAAAACTAATTCTAATAAGTGAATGGTTTTAAATTATTTAAAAAGTTTTAAATTGGCTCGAATTTTATGGATGTTACACAGTTAGTCAAACAAGGAGATATTATAAAAGTGATATGTTTGCAGCCTTCTAAGGGTAAAATCACCGATATGCCCCTGGTCAAAGTAAAAGTCAACTCCCAATCGACTCAACTCATCAAGTTACCTTCTAGGTCGTCGAGTTCCTATGTCATTCAGCTTCGTAATAAACCAAGTCAACCCATCGAGTCCCTTCATAGACTCGTCGAGTTCTGCCATGTACAAGATCGGGACAAAACAAATCGACTCGTCAAGTTGGTCTCTCAACTCATTGAGTTCCACAAATCAGGACACACCGAAATCATGTCTCAACTCGTCGAGTTCTTCCTATCATAGCTTCGGACAATTCCGGGCAACTCGTCAAGTACCTCCTTGAACTCGACGAGTTTCTCGGTCTTCCTTACTCAAAATCCTTGACCAACTCACTGAGTCGTCTCCTGGACTCACTGGGTTGATCCAAAGTCATACAAGAAGAGAGTTACAATTCGACTCGCCGAGTTGGATATCCAACTCGTCGAGTCCCCTCAAGCCCCAAACTCAGTCCGTTGATTCTAATCGATTCTAATGCCACAAACTCACAGATATGAACTTTTTAGGCTAACATAACACGTAAAGTTGCTAACTTTACATGCATGCATGGTGTTATGAAGCTAAAACACCAAAACTAAGCTAAAATGGAGACCTAGTGCATGGAATAGAGACATGGCCAAATAAAGGTGGCAACTTTGAGCTTCTAAAGCTCAAGAGAGCCCAGATCTGAAGTCCTAACTCCACCAAGAGCCCAAAACTCGGAAATGGCCTTGGAAATGGCCAAAAGTGACAAAAAGCAAGATTAAATGAAGATCTAAGTGAAAATGAGCCAAGGTATAAGCTTTATACCTCTAACAAGTCTGAAATGCAATCCAAGCTCTAGATCTTCTTCCTTCTCCTTGGATCTTCTAGCCTTTCCTTTCTCCTTCTAGCTTCCAAATCACAAAATGGCAAGAAAAATAGCTCAAGAACACACAAGGTTGATTAGGGTTTCGAAAGTAGGGTGTGGAGGAGATGGAGGTTGGGGTGAAGGTCGAATGTGGTGCTTAAATAGGGTGCAAAACCCCGAATTTAGGGTTCCACCCTGGCCGAGCTACTCGCGGACTCAGGGACTTGACTCACCAAGCTGATAACTTAAACCCCGCGCATAGCTTGCCCTCTACTCAACGAGTTAGGGCCACCAACTCACCGAGTCCTTCTTTCAAAATAAATAAATAAATAAATTAAATGGGTACCAAGGAATCAGGAGTTACAAATACAAACAAAACAGTTAGTCAAAAAGGAGATATTCTAAAAGCGATATCTTTGCAGCCTTTTCAGAAACAAGATAAACACCCGATACATTAAATCTTTTCAATTGAAGTGCCATAAATGAACTTCCTTTTTCCGATAAATTTGTCCGTCAACATTGTCTATAAACGAGTGAGCAAACGAGATCAAATATATTAAACTAAAACACACATTATAGAACCAAAGAGTAAAATTTTATTTAATCGTTGAGGTATTGAAGATTGATTCCAAGCTTCATGTTCACTAAGAACAAGAGAAGAGAATGAACCAGTCTTTGTAACCAAAGAGTTAAAAGGATCCAATCTTTGTAACCTTCAAGTTATGAGAGTCACCAAGACAAAATCGAAGGTTTCATACATTGTGATTCGTGATAGAAGCAATGAGGACCACCGTCTTGTTGAATAGGTCTTTGGATTTCAGAGAGGAAGTGATGTTGTGGTGACAACGTCTATGGAAATTAGACATGCTATGTTACCTAAGTTCACTTCATCCTGTTTCAACATAGATAGGCTCTCTAATAAGGAAGAGATATGTGCCCAGAAGAACATATTTTGCATAGTTATCTCCAATTTGGACTCATCAACAATGCTTCATGTCAATCAGCATGAGCATTAGCGTCATGGAGTGGGTAGTTGGCACTGAAGAAAAGATGTAAAGTTAGCTTCAACTAGGTCTACTCTTAAGATGTCGCACCGAAGGAATGATACGATGATCCTTTTCAAAGGAACAAATCAGTACAGGTCACTATCGAGAAAGAAGAACATGCATAAGCAATGTTAGTAGTATAATGTCCAATGTATACTTCTTTGGTAAAATAAAAGTTAAAAAGAATTTTTGAAGAAAAAAGGTCATGGCAAATTAAAAAATTAGCATCTTATGTTCAAAAGTTTTTAGGTAGCGAAGCAAAAGGTTATAAACATAAAGTAGCATTATTTAAACACATAAAATCAAAGCAAATAAATGTTGTTGTCCCTGAGTGCAGTGAACACAATCTTATTCTTAGCATCAAGAACTTTGCTTCATGAAAATCAAAGAGAACCTTATAACCAACATCACAAAGTTGACTGATGGAGATAAGATTTATTTTTTGACCCTGGACATAGAACACCTCATTCAGCTTGAACGCCCTGCACTCAAATGCTCCAATGCCCATAACAAGTTCTTTATTGTTGTCACCAAAAACCACAATAGGACCATCTTTCTCCACAAAATCTGTAAAGAGGGACTTGATACCGGTCATGTGTCTAGAGCACCCACCGTCAAGGAACCAAGTGTGTTCTAAATTCTGACTCGACCCTTGTACAGCTTGAGAGGTGTCAGTGTTACACATGTTGAGATTACCATAAATGGAATCATTGATAAGAGCCATAAGACCCTTAACATTCAGCCCATCATCTTCAGATGTATCCTTTTCTTCCACATATTCTTCCCGATCCTCTTGTTTTGAAATGAAAGCTTTTGTCAGAGAGATATTCTCCTTCTTCATGTGAGCCAACAACTTCTTGTACAACACTTCATAGTTATCTAGACTTTGAGCTTCTTTCTTCTCTTTACAGTCCCTGGAAAAATGAAAAGGGCTTCCACAGTTAAAACAGTTACCTGAGTTTCTCTTCTCTGAAGTGGATCTTCTTGCTGAACTGCCTCCCTTATACCGAGCTCTTCAAACCCCATTTGATATGCTTTCTTCATAACGTTTGACAACAAGTCTAGTGCTGGAAACAACTTCATCGGTGATTTCTTCACCACTCTCTTCACCCTGATCTAAGTTATCTGGTTCGTTGATGAGCTTCATTTCTTCCTATCTAGAAACCAAGGCTACAAACTTTTCCTTGCTTGATTCTTTCATGATGTCTTTACGAAGAGCTTTGGTGTCTTCATAATTTCGTAGATTTCCAAACAAGGAGTTCAAATCCATGGCATTGATCTTCTCATTATTCTTATGGACATCAGTGCGATGTTCCCAACTTTTCCCAAGAGAGTCCAAGAACTTTAGAACCAACTGAGAAGAATGCTTAACAGTTCCTAGCCTGCACATATCATTTACCAAATAGTTAAACTATTAAAAGTTTGGGTTAGTGACTCACCTTGTTGACAGAAGAAATTCTCAAATCTCAGATTGGTTGTTGATACTAGTGGCTTGAACTTCCAAAATGCCTTCATAAGCCACTGTCAGCGTATCCATCATCTCTTGAGCTGACTCACAATTATGTACAAGATGATACACGTGATAGGGAAGAGAGTTTCCTATCACTGCTCTAGCTTTCACATCAAGACTAATCAGTTTCTTGCCATCATAGTTATAACTAGTCTCTGGTTTTTGCTTCAAATGACCAATAGGGTCATTGTTGATCATAGGTTGATACATAGGAACGTGAGTACCTTTTTCAACAATTTTAAGCATCTCATTGTCCATGGTTTCAAGAACAACCATGCCTTTAGTTTTCCACACGGGAAAGTTGTGCTCATCGAAAGGAGGAGTCTTGTTGAGACCAAAGGATTTGGGATTGTAGGAAGTCGACATGATAACTTGAGTGTATCAAAACACCCGCTCTGATACCAATTAAAGGTTTGTATCGATCAGATACACTTCAAGTATAATAAATGTGACATCCCCTAATTTCTCGGCCAGAAAATACCGATTTAATTTATGCTTTTTAAAATAAAATCAGAGAAATCTTTTTAAAAGATGTTGCGGAATTTGTTCCCAAAACAAAACATGATAAAAGTTTATCAAAACCATCTTTAATAAATGTATAGTTTCATTTCATATCAAAACCTCGGGATGTCATGTTCCGATATAGATCAAAAGCATAAACAAGACATTATAAGCCTTTCAACAGTTATTTACAACTACTGGCCTATAATCCAAAAATCTCTCATCATCCTCCAACTATGCTCGGGGTCCACTACCTGTAATCATAAAATTGAGTGGGTCAGGCTTGGGAGCCTGGTGAGCATATAGGGTTTTCAACCCACATTAATAATATACTTATTAAGTTCACCAATCAACAATAACCCTGATTACCTATTTTCGTTGTCCTCACTTTACGTCCCTAAACACCTATCACAAGGGACCTAGCCTAAGGAATATCATCGGGATGGACACTACTGCTAAGGGGTTTCCTCAGCCATACATGTCCTAAAGGCAACCATGATGGGGATGGAGTACGCCAATGAACATTTAATTCATCAACACCTACAAGTTGCGAACCTGCTAGTGTTCCACTAGACTGTCTAGAAAGGCTCGTGGTCGTCATCTATACTCTGCTAGATGACTACAACAACAACAACAACAACAACAACAACAACAACAACATCGAGGCCTCTCACCATTTTAACACACATCAACTATTTCATCTACCCATGTTCTATCCAACATATTTTGTAGATAAAAAGCATATACAGTTTAAAACTTGTATAAAACCTCAATTCAACAGTCACCTCAAATAACCAATTAACATATTTACACATAACACATATTTCAAGGTAAATACTTCATATCTATGTGTAAATTGAAAGTAACTACACACTCACTTGTTTTGATGAAAATCGAGCAGCAATTCGTTTCCTAAAACGATCGTTTCTAATAAAACCGGGAGTTTTATTGAGAAACCGGGCTCTGCAAAAGTCAGGCTTAAAAACCAAAAAGATAAATTTTCCAGGCTTCACGGGCACTTCATGGAGTATTTCGGGGTTTAAAATCGATACCGGGGCTTGGGGGAAGGTTAAGGTGAAGAAAAGATGAAGAAAGGGGTGAAAAATGGCAAATATCCAATTCTACCCGAGAAGGCTCGCAGGTCCCCTTCTATTTATAGGGTCCGAAGTCGGCTTCGGTGATGGGGTCCGCAGGCGAGGGTACGCAGGTGCGAGGACTCGGTTGCAGCTGTTGATTGGACCGCGGACTCGTGACCCATGTGCGAGGCTCGGAGCTAGGCTATGCAAGGCTCGGAACACGCGACAGTAGGGCGAAGCTTCAGCCGGAGAGCTGGTTGCTTTGGATTGGGCCTCCTCCTCGGTCGAATCAGGATCCGATGCGTGGCTTCGCATGACTTAGCAGGATACGTGGCACTCTTTCAGCGAAGGTGACGTGGCAAAATGTGACTATGCGAATTTTCTCGATTTTCGCGCCAAAACTTCTAAAATCCATAACTTTCGCATACGAGCTCCGTTTTTGACGTTCTTTATATGCACGCATAGCTAAAATTACGCTCTACAACTTCCGTTTAGACTTTGTCGACTAATTTTGACTTTAATTTTTTTATTATTATTTTTAACAGATCAGGACAGGAAATCCGTTAAAAATTCATAACTTCTTCATCCGACTCATCCGACGTCCGTTTTCGTCAGACTTTTTACCGTTGTGCTACAATGACGAGACCTTCAATTGTCGTTTAGGTTGTGTCGGCTAAAAATCGTTCGATCTAAAATTTGAGTTTTTAGCTGTCTACTGCTAAGCTGAAACTTCGAAAAATCATAACTTCCTCATACGAAGTCGGATTTGGGCGTTCTTTTTATCCAACTTCTCGGTTTAACGAATACTACGACTTTCGTTTAGATTACTAAGGCTAAAAAGTAGTTTATCAAAAACTCACTTATTACGACATTCATCGTCGTGCCAGTTTTATCGCAAAACTTCGACAGGTTATAACTTCTGCGTTATAACTCGGATTTTGGTATTCTTTATATCCCCGAAATCCTTGTTTCGACCACTACAACTTTATGTAAAGATATTAGACTTATCTCACACTTTAATTTTGACGCTTATTTTTATTCTTAATTAATTAAGCATAAAACACATAATTCACATAATATTCACATAATTCCTTTTCATTTCTTCAAAATGAGTTACAAAGGTTAACCTAGACTATCAACTCAATATAAATGCCTAGGCTAGAAACACGAGTATTACAATTCTCTCCCCCTTAGGATGATTCCGTCCCCGGAATCACATATCACCAAACAACTGCGGGTAGCGACTCATCATGTCACTCTCCTTTTCCCAAGTGAGATTTGGTCCATTCGTATGTTTCCAACGCACAAGCGCTAAATCGACCATCTTGCATCGCAACTTCATAGTCTTACGGTCAACGATTTCCTCGGTTCTTCGATCAACCTCTTATTTTCATCCAACCTTAACTCAGAAATCGGAATTATGTCGGGCACATCTCCCGTGAACTTTCTCAAGTAACACACATGAAAGGTGTTATGAATACCCTCCAGTTCTTCCGGTAACTCTAGCTTGTAAGCTTGATTCATGATCTTCTGAAGAGATTTGAACGGTCCAATAAACCTTGGACTCAACTTTCCTCGTATCCCAAATCTTATAAGTCCCTTCCACGGTGAGACTTTAAGTAAAACTGAATCTCCAACTTCAAAGGTTATCGGTTGTCTTTTCTTATAAGCATAACTCTTTTGTCAATCTTGAGCAGCTAACATCCTTTCCCTTATCACTTTCAACTTTTCAGCAGTCTCATGGACTATTTCAGGTCCCATAAACTGCTTTTCTCCAGCTTCCAACCAACATGATGGCATTCGACACTTTTCCCCATACAAAGCGTGATAAGATGCCATCTTAATGCTTGAGTGGAAACTATTATTATAGGAGAATTCTACTAGAGGTAAGTGTTCATCCCAGTTACCTTGGAATTCTAGGGTACATGCTCTCAACATATCCTCCAATGTTTGAATCGTTCATTGGCTCTGACCATCGGTTTGCGGATGGTAAGTTGTACTCAAACACAACTTAGTACCCAATTCCTCTTGTAGACTCCTCCAAAACCTCGAGGTAAAACGGTTGTCACGATCGGATACAATTGTTAGTGGAACACCGTTTCACGTAAGAATTCGCAAGTTTATCCATAGACCACTTTTCTTTGGCTGCTATGAAATGCGCACTCTTAGTGAAGCGATCAACGACCACCCAAATCATGTCGTGACCGTTCCTTGTTCCGGGCAGTTTAGTCACAAAATCCATGGTGATGTCTTCCCATTTACTCATGGGTACGGGTAAAGGTTCTAAACTCCCATACGGTTTCTGATGTTGTGCCTTAACCCTAGCACAAGTTACACACTCGGCCACATACTTAGCAACATCGAGCTTCATCGTCGGCCACCAATAATAGGGTTTTAGATCCCTATACATTTTTGTACTGTCGGGATAAATCGAGTACATGGTCTTGTTAGCTTCTTCCATCAAAAGATCTCTTACTCTGTCCGTCTTAGGTACCCAAATCTTATATTGGAATACCTTCAACCCTTGGTTGTTTGTACCGAACACTAACGTTTTGCCCAAACGTTCTTCCTTTCGGTCACTTTTCTCTAAAGCTTCCTCTTGAGCTTTCTTTATACTTTCCACAATTGTCGAGACAACTTCAATTCTCAACGTTCTTGGGCTTTCCTTCTCAAGGTTTACCTTCCTATTGAGAGCATCAGCAACCACATTTGCTTTACTAGGGTGGTAAAGTATCTCACAGTCGTAGTCCTTGAGTAACTCTAGCCAGCATCGTTGCCTCATGTTCAATTCCTTCTGATTAAAGAGATATTGGAGACTCTTATGATCAGTGAAAAGTTTACACTTTGTGCCATAAAGATAATGCCTCCATATCTTTAAGGCAAATACTACCGATGCCAACTCCAGATCATGAGTGGGGTAGTTCTTTTCATGTTCCGTCAATTGCCTCGATGCATACGCTATCACTTTATCCCTTTGGGTCGGAAGACAACCTAACCCAACTCCAGACGCATCACTATAAACTGCAAAGTCATCAACTCCTTCAGGCAATGAAAGAATTGATGCTTCACACAATCTCTTCTTCAACTTCTCAAAGGCTTCCTTATGCTTCTCATTCCAAGCATAAATAGCTCCTTTGTGGCCCAAAGCTGTTAATGGAGTAGCAATCGAAGAAAAGCATTGGATAAACCTTCGGTAATATCCAGCTAATCCTAAAAGCTTCGAATCTCCGTAGGGATTTTTGGTTGTTCCCACTTCATCACAACTTCAATCTTTGCTGGGTCGACCATTATTCCTTCTTGGTTAACCACATGACCTAAAAATTGGACTTCTTGAATCCAAAATTCACATTTGGAGAACTTTGCATACAGCTTCTCCTTTTTCAGGACTTCTAGCACTTCATGCAGATGCTTTTCATGCTCCTGCTTTCTTTTCGAATAAATCAAGATATCGTCTATGAATACTATCATGGATTTATCTAAGAATGGTTTACAAACCCTATTCATCAAATTCATGAAAGATGATGGGGCATTGGTTAGTCCGAATGACATAACCAAAAATTCATAGTGTCCATATCTCGTTCTAAATGCAGTCTTTTTGATATCCTGCTCTCTCACCTTTAGTTGATGGTATCCCGACCTAAGATCGATCTTCGAGAAATAGCTCGAACCCTGTAACTGGTCGAAGAGGTCGTCGATCCTTAGCAACGAGTACTTGTTCTTTATCATCACTTTGTTCAGCTCTCTGTAATTGATGCACATTCTCATGCTCCCATCTTTCTTCTTTACAAATAACACAGGGGCTCCCCAGGGCGATGAACTAGGTCGAATGAAACCTTTGTCCATTAACTCCTGAAGTTGTGTCATAAGTTCTTTCATTTCCGTTGGTGCTAATCGATATGGTGCTTTTGCTATCGGCGTCGTTCCTGGTAACAAGTCGATACAAAATTCTACTTGTCGATCAGGCGGCAATCCGGGAAGATCTTCGGGAAAGACTTCCGGATAATCACACACCACCAGAATATCCTGCACCTCCTTCTTTTCCTTCTTAGCATCGATCACGAACGTTAGATATGATGTACATCCCTTGGCCAAACATTTTATGGCTTTCATTAGGGAAATGATTCCAGAATTTACTTTGCGTTTGTTTCCATACACCATAAGTGAATCTTTCCCTGGTGGGTTTACTTTTACTATCTTCTTTCTACATAATATTTCTGCATCATTGGCGCTAAGCCAATCCATTCCTAAAACTATGTCGAATCCATTTAACTCGATAGGCAATAATTCCTCTTGGAACTTATTCCCATCCAAGTCAATGAGGATGTTTTTCATACGATGGCTAACAGGTACAAACTTGCCACTAGCAATCTCGACAATTATAGCATTAACTAGCTTATCTACAGGCAAAGCTAGCTTTCTACCAAATTCATGCAATATAAAGGAGTAAGTGGCTCCAGAATCAAACAAAATTTTGGCAGGCAATTCGTTTACGAGAAAGGTACCTCAAGCGACATCAACTTCTTCTTTCGGAGCTTCGAGTGTCATCTGAAAGGCTCTCGCCTTCGGCTTTGGTGGGAGATTGGGTTTTGATGCGTCCTTCTTCTTCGAGCAATCCCTCAAAATATGCCCTTCTTCATTGCACCTAAAACATACGTTCTTATTAAAGGTGCATTCATTGGCATAATGCCCAGTCCTTCAACATTTGTAACAAGTGACTTCCACGCTGCACTTCCCAGCATGTTTCTTCTTACACTTGTCGCACCACTTGGCTTCGGCTCCTCCTCCAAATTTTCTCGAACCAGTCTTCGAGAATTTGTTCTTTTTATTGGAACCTAAAGTTCCTTCAAACTTTCTCTTTTCGCCAACTTCAACCTTGCTGGCGGCTCTCCCTTTTATCATATCTTCAACAGACTTAGCAGCCCATATAGCTGCCTCCAAAGTAAGTGCCTGGCGTACTGGCACCGCGTACTCCCATGGAAGTCCCTTTGCGTACCTGTCAATTTTTGCCAACTCATCTGGGACAATACGCAAAGCAAACTCCATTTTCTCTGTAAAGTTATTCGTATATTTGTCAACGGTCATACTCCCCTTCTGCAACGTTAGAAATTGGTTTTCTAACTCAAGTACGTTTTGGGCCGAGCAGTACTTGCGCTTGAAGTGCACTAAGAACTCTGCCCAAGTTAACTTTAGTGGCTCATTAGGGCTAAGGGTTTTCCCCAAAGTGCTCCACCAATGAGCAGCACTACCCCTGAACTAACATACTGCAAAGGTAGTTTGTAACTTGCCTTGGCAATCACAAGTCATGAAAGCCAACTCCATTTCTGAGATCCAGTCCATTACTCCAATGGGATCTTCTTTTCCACTGAAGGTCGATGGCTTGCAAGTCATAAAGTCCTTATACTTGCACCCATTTCTCTCCACTCTACCCTCGTGGTTATTCCTCCCAACCACAAGTGGTTCACTATGACCAACCGATCTGCTGTTGTTCCCTTCTTTGGATCGATCGTCATTTAGTTCACGTTGTTCAACAGGAACTGAAGGTTCATCCCTGTTGTTTAGCAACATTTGCCTCAATTCCTCCCTCTGTTCAACCAACATGGTCTAAATCATATTTCGTACTCCAGCCATGGTGATGGGTTCGGGTGCAGCTCCTACTATAGGCACCTGTTCCACCACTTAAGGTTGAGGTTGTTGGTTTCTGTTTGCATTTCCAGCTCCACTTCGAGTTCTTGCCATTACAATCTATATACCGCATAAGGTGAATTTAGGTCTTTATTCTTGTTAGACATGTCAATTCCCTTATCACTCTGAAATGTTTACATGTTAGTTCTAATCTCGTAATCATACGCTTAGAATCCTACATACATAAGGTTTCCAGATCCGGTCGGCAATAGACCATAGATCCGAACAAATAATGGCACACATGGCAAACACATAGCATTTAGCACATAAGGGCATTTTAGGCATCTTCCCTAAAATAAACTAGGGCTTGTGTCTAAAATATGGTAGACACTCATCTCACAATCATCACTTAGCATTCTAAGTTCAAGTCTAGAAATTCTACAATTTCTTAGTTCGCTTCAACTAATGCTCTGATACCAACTGTGACATCCCCTAATTTCTCGGCCAAAAAAGACCGATTTAATTTATGCTTTTTAAAATAAAATCAGAGAAATCTTTTTAAAAGATGTTGTGAAATTTATTCCCAAAACAAAACATTATAAAAGTTTATCAAAACCTTCTTTAAGAAATGTATAGTTTCATTTCATATCAAAACCTCGGGATGTCATGTTCTGATACAGATCAAAAGCATAAACAAGACATTATAAGCCTTTCAACAGTTATTTACAGTTACTGGCCTATAATCCAAAAATCTCTCATCGTCCTCCAACTATGCTCGGGGTCCACTACCTATAATCATAAAACTGAGTGGGTCAGGCTTGGGAGCCTGGTGAGCATATAGGGTTTTCAACCCACATTAATAATATACTTATTAAGTTCACCAATCAATAATAACCCTGATCACCCATTCCCGTTGTCCTCACTTTACGTCCCTAAACACCTATCACAAGGGACCTAGCCTAAGGAATATCATCGGGATGGACACTACTGCTAAGGGGTTTCCTCAGCCATACATGTCCTAAAGGCAACCATGAGGGGATGGAGTACGCCAATGAACATTTAATTCATCAACACCTACAAGTTGCGAACCTGCTAGTGTTCCATTGGAGTTTCTAGAAAGGTCCGTGGTCGTCATCTATACTCCGCTAGATGAAAACAACAACAACATCGAGGCCTCTCACCATTTTGAACACACATCAATTATTTCATCTACCAATGTTCTAGCCAACATATTTTGTAGATAAAAAGCATATACAGTTTAAAACTTGTATAAAACCTCAATTCAACAGTCACCTCAAATAAACAATTAAAATATTTACACATAACACGTATTTCAAGGTGAATACTTCATATCTATGTGTAAATTAAAAGTAACTACACACTCACTTGTTTTGATGAAAATCGGACAGCAATTCGTTTCCTAAAACGATCGTTTCTAATAAAACCGGGAGTTTTATTGAGAAACCGAGCTCTGAAAAAGTCGGGCTTCGAAACCGAAAAGATAAATTTTCCGGGCTTCACGGGCACTTCGTGGAGTATTTCGGGGTTTACAATCGATACTGGGGCTTCGGGGAAGGTTAAGGTGAAGAAAAGATTAAGAAAGGGGTGAAAAATGGCAAATATCCAATTCTACCCGAGAAGGCTCACAGGTCCCTTCTATTTATAGGGTCCGAAGTCGGCTTCGATGGTGGGGTCTGCAGGCGAGGGTGCGTAGGTGCGAGGGACTCGGTGGCAGCTGCTGATTGGACCGCGGAGTCATGACCCATGTGCGAGGCTTGGAGCTAGGCTATGCGAGGCTCGGAACACGCGACAGCAGGGCGAAGCTTCGGCCAGAGAGTTGGCTGCTTCGGATTGGGCCTCCTCCTCAGTCGAATTAGGATCCAACGCGTGGCTTCTCATGACTCAGCAGGACACGTGGGACTCTTTCAGCGAAGGTGACGTGGAAAAATGTGACTATGCGAATTTTCTCGATTTTCATGCCAAAACTCCTAAAATCCATAACTTTCGCAAACGAGCTCCGTTTTTGACGTTCTTTATATGCACATGTAGCTAAAATTACGCTCTACAGCTTCCGTTTAGACTTCGTCGGCTAATTTTGACTTTAATTTCTGTATTATTATTTTTAACAGACTGGGACAGGAAATCCGTTAAAAATTCATAACTTTTTCATCCAACGTCCGTTTTCATCAGACTTTTTACCGTTGTGCTACAAATGACGAGACCTTCAATTCTCGTTTAGGTTGTGTCGGCTAAAAATCGCTCAATCTAAAATTCGAGTTTTTAGCTGTCTACTACTAAGCTGAAACTTCGAAAAATCATAACTTCCTCATACGAAGTCGGATTTGGGCGTTCTTTTTATCGAACTTCTCGGTTTAATGAATACTACGACTTTCGTTTAGATTACTAAGGCTAAAAAGTAGTTTATCAAAAACTCACTTTTTACGAGATTCAGCGTCGTGTCGGTTTTGTCGCGAAACTTCGACAGGTCATAACTTCTTCGTTATAACTCGGATTTTGGTATTCTTTATATCCCCGAAATCCTTGTTTTGACCACTACAACTTTATATAAAGATATCGGGCTTATATCACATTTTAATTTTGATGCTTATTGTTATTCTTAATTAATTAAGCCCTAATAATTAAGCATAAAACACATAATTCACATAATATTCACATAATTCCTTTTCATTTCTTCAAAATGAGTTACAAAGGTTAACTTGGACTATCAACTCAATATAAATGCCTAGGCTAGAAACACGAGTGTTACAATAAACAAGAACAAACTAACTAAGCAAAATAAAGAACAGAAAAAGTAAAGAACACGAAATAATCATAAATTGTCTTTCACCAAGAAAGGAGTTGTTTTCACCAAGAAAACGAGTTGTCACAAAGATGGTCACCAAGACAATTACATTAGGGTTTCACCCTAATGTTGAATATATAATAAACTATACTAGTATATCCATTCAATCAAGGCATTCTATCTAATCTATACTAATAACCGATCCTTATCACCAAGATATCGGATATGATATCTATTCTATACATATTCATATAATTACCTAATATACAAAGATTACATTAGATCACTAACTACACGCTGAAGTTGATAAGGCTTGAGGCGCTAGCGTTGATGTTGTTGTTGGTACTGGCGCTGGCAGTCAATGTATATAGTGTTTGACTCATCAGATCATAAGGTGTGACCTTACAACTCCCATTCAATGACACCAAGAATGACAAAGACCTTTGCATCAACCTCAATCTGATAGAAGAAAGGCGTGACACATTCACACTCTGCCAAGTAGTATACAAAGCAAACGTCGAGAAATACTACAACAACACAGTAAAGGAACGAGCATTCAATATAGGTGACCTAATACTAAGGAAAACAAGGCTAGTCACGGCGAGTCAAGAGGAAAGTTAGGACCAAGCTGGGAAGGTCCCTACATGGTTATGGAGGCACGCAGAAAGGGGTCATACATCCTAGAGACAATCGAAGGAAGACCCATCCCAAGAATGTGGAACGTTCAGAACCTGAGATGCTTCCACTGTTGAAGAACGCACACCCCCTCATATTCCAGACGAGCAAGCTCGAGAGCATGTACTTTTTTTTTGTTACTTTTCGTTTTTCCTTTCAAAAGCATGTAACAAAGGAAGGACTAATCACCCTCTCCACCCGATATGCATCCAACGCAAACTCTTCTAAATTCAAAATATTAAAAGCGCACACCTATAAAACCACATGTGATGATAAACGACAACGGTTCCAAAGCCCCTGGCTTTGATCTTCCTAGAGTTTAGAGGACAATGCCTTGATATATTTTCGAAACGGAAAATGGTTCCAAAGTCCCTGGCTTTGACCCACCCAAAGTCTAGAGGTCAATGTCTCAACATTTTTTCGAAACAGAAAATGGTTCCAAAGCCCTTAGCCTTGACCTGCCTAGAGTCTAGAGGACAATGCCTCGGCATTTTTTTCGAAACGACAAACGGTTCCAAAGCCCTTGGCTTTGACCCGCCTAGAAATCAAGAGACCAACGACTAGACCATCAAAACGACTAAACAGTTTCTAAAGGTCTTGACCCGAAAACACTTGGACAACAACGATAAAACCCCGACGCCCCATCAAATGTGACAAATGGACCAAACAATGAGTCCCTACCCACATAGAAGTCTAGTATGTGATACTTTGACTCACTCGCTAACAATAAGGGATGTTAGACACAAAGTCTAGACTCATACGTTATCTACAAAGATACTAAACATGAAGCACACAATAACAAGCTACTTTAAACAAAGTAAAATAGCAACCACACAATCATACATTCGAAACAAGCATACGAAGCAACTTAGCAGAAACACATATTCATATATCCCAAAGACTAACTTGACCATCAGAGCGTTCTCCCGAGATCACTTCGTGGAGACCGACTGGCGGTTTATCTTATCTTATTATGATAACAAATCATCACTAGAGTCTCGTCAGCCTTACGGAAGAAGAGATCGGGGGTCTAATATCACATAAATGGTCAAATGGGTTAAAGTCATTTTCCATTTGCGATTGGAGTTGGGATGAGAAGTTCATTTGAGACTAGTTTTGAAATTGTGGTTGGTTTTGAAATTGATAATGTGAAATTGAGTTTGTGTTTTGGGTGTACTTTTGGTATTTTTGGAGTTTTTTGGTTGGAAATGGAAGCCATTTTTCACAAGTATAAGGTTTTTTGAGTGAAAATTAGAAGAATATAAAGTGGTATGAAATGAGTTATGTAGTAGTATTAATATAGGATTGAAAGAGGGTAAATTTTGATATATTTTTTGATAAAAACAATCATAAAAAACCCAAAAAACGGTAAGATTTTCAAACCCCCAGCCACCTCACATACACTCTCTCTCATCGGAGTATTTCTACCGAGTCGTCGAGCCGAGCTCGGTTCACCGAGGACGTGGCCCTGTTCACCGAGCACGCGTTGGATTTACCGAAGGCCTCACCGAGCCACTCCGTCAAATCTAAAACCATCGTCATACCCTTTAGTCTTATATATATAAGGAAAATGTTCAAGGTTCAACTATACGATGATCAGTGGCGGATTTAGGGGGGTTCCGGGGTGGCACTGGCAACCCCTAAATTTTCCGGCTGCAGTGGAAAAATTTTCGAAAATTTTTAAATTTTTTATTTTTTCTACTATCGTCCAACCCCTAATCTTTCCGTGCAATCCTTATTATAAAATCTTGCGTCCGACCCATAACTTTCATAACGTAGACCAAACAAGCAAACGCATAACTTTCGTTTCGTTGACCACAACAAGCGAACGATAACTTTACGTTGACCACATCAAGTAAACGACATCGTACAGATGAAGCATATTGATCCACATCCACATCGTATGAATTAGACTTAACGCCAAAGTACATTGGAGAAGATCTTTTTCTAGGAGCGTTGACGTGGCAAAATCTGCAAACACAATAAAGACCATTCCAGGTTCCAACAAAGTTCACTTTAGACCTATCCACCTCCACCTCCACCTCCACTGTTTTTCAGTGACTCTTCTAGCTCTTTGTCTATATAACGCATATACGTACATGTGCTTCAACAAATTGTGCGTATTTTCATGTGGGTTTTCTCATTTTCTCAGTTTCCTTACTTTTCTTGAGAGAGAAAGATGGCTCTTGAAGTCGTAAACGATGGTTATCGACCCTCTGAATACGAAGACGATGATTACAATGGGAATTTCGCTAGTAGGAAAATGGAGGTATTGAACAATTTCACCGGGGAAATCAAGAAGAAGAGGAAAAGGAAAAGGAAA
Organism: Lactuca saligna; assembly: GCF_052625555.1. Classification (NCBI taxonomy): domain Eukaryota; kingdom Viridiplantae; phylum Streptophyta; class Magnoliopsida; order Asterales; family Asteraceae; genus Lactuca; species Lactuca saligna. Next base: position 94,076,996 of record NC_136418.1, read on the forward strand.
AGGGGAAATTGTGATTCTCAAGAAAATTCAGAGGACCCTTTAGTCGTATTTGGTAGGGATATCATGTTAATGATACTAAACCATCTCGACGCACGCAGCGTGGCACTATCACTTTTGGTCTCTCGTAGCTGGCATGGAGTCGCTTCCAGTGATGCCATCTGGTCTAAAAAGGTACACAAAATCACAAAATAGTCGATAATTGTTGTTGTTGAAGCTTTTTTGCTTTTTGGGTTTATCGATATTCCATCAATCTTGAATCTTGATAAGATTGTAGCTTGTTGTGAGTTTAGTACAGGGTTTGGAAGAAGCGAAGCTTCTTTGGAAGTTAAATTTGGAATCTTTTTGGTTTCCTACATTCGAAAGAATAAATCCCTTAATTGATTGCGAATACAAGTTGAGTTATTGATAGAATGAATAATTTAGGGTTATCGTGATCCATTATATGCTTTGGGATAAATTAAACTAGTGTCTGCAATTAGAGTTCAACCTCTTCTCAGGTTACGTGAAGAAGGTGGATTGGTTAAAACTTTTACCTAATAATAATCTAATTATCTGCATCTTATTCTTGTGGTACAGAATCAAGAAACTTATATCAAGATACTCAAATACACAAGAAAACATTAAAAGGAATAGTGCAAGCTGAAGAATGCAATGCTTCGTAAAGATGATGTTGAAAATAAAACTTAAATGTTGGTGAGTCACAGTTAATGGCTAACAACTTTATACCTTGGTTTACTATTATTCTTTCATGGGTCACTTATGTATGATCTTGTATGGCTTATATGTAATCTAATTCTTTGGGAACTCAATTCACTTCTCATGGTTTAATTTGATTAGGATGGGTAATGAGAAAGATGAGTTAATAAGTTAGATTGTGTTTTTTCCACCCTATTGTCAATTGAAGGCATACACTGTAACTTCTTTTTGTAAGTTTGAGAAGAAGAGAAACAACAAGCTCTGTTGAGTTGTGGAGTTTGATGGTTGCTGAAGGGACCCTGTGGTTGGAATCTTAGGCCCAAAATAGTATGAATCTCATGTGTTTGTAAAAACTAGTTGTGTGAAACACGTAAATCACCAAATACTCTCTTTTTTGTACCATAATTTGTGTGTGTTAGTGTGTTGGGTATTTGTTTTCCCCCTAACAAGCTTTGTGTAAGTGCTAAGTTATAAGATTTGGGAAATATTCATCGTGAGGTTTAGCATTCACTTACTTACAAGATATAATGTAAATAGGAAGTGAGTGCTAAACCTCAAGATGAATATTTCCCATTTTCCATATTTTCCCCCATTTTTTTCCCATTCTTCTCCAACCCTACCCTATTTATTCCCCCATTTTGGAGGATATGAAATTATGAATAGTATTGCACCATATTTGGTGTAATACTATTCATATCCCCCCAAAATGGGGATGAACTTTGAGTTGTCGGTTTTAGTCTCTCGTTTTATATAATTATACATTTCTAGTTTAATTTTATTTGCTAACTATAATTTGAATATGATATTTAATATTTACAATATTTTGTTATAAGTGAGTTGGAGATGATATAAGTTATCATGTGACCCTATTCTATATAAATAAATTGTAGTGGGGGTTTCACTACGGGACCAAGGACAAGCTAAAGTGATAAAACACGAGAAAGGGTGTTGGATAATCAACATGTGTTTATACCATTCGCGTTTGATATTTTTGGTTTCCTTGCATCAGGGGTTGTGGAGGCTTTTAAGTTTGTCAACAGAGTCCAACTGGTCATACATAGTAATGTTGAGACCCCAAGATCTATGGATGTAGTTTTTAAAATAATTAGTTTTGGCAATCATAAAGGTTTAGGGGCGAAGTTTGTTATCCGTTTGCCTTCCATCTCGTTGTAAAACGTTTGTGAAGGATTTGGATTGAATACCAGAGTTCATTGGGTTTTGAGTTGTTTGATACTCATCCTTAAGTTGGAGCAAAGATGTTAATCGCCCCCAATGGATAAAATATATTTGTGCTTTTTGTTGCGGTTTTGTGAGAATGTGAGCAAGCTACTAACTTAAAGGAGATGTCACTATCACATAGTTAAATATCCCAATGCATCTCATATATTGGTATGGATCCTTAATAGGTTTTCCATATTTAGGAAGAAGTTTGCACACATAGTAAACCACACTAGTGTGTGAATATCAAGAACATACCTTATTGAGTCAAAAAGAAACAACACTATGTCTACATAGATGATCTGTTAGTGAGTGAATTTATTTATTTTAGAGTTTTTGGTTTTTATTTGTCATTGTATACGGAATATGTTTTAGGACTTGATCAAATAGTTTGTTCAAAGTTTATAATTCCTCAGCAAGTTCATTTATTCATTTTTAAAGTTTATAAATAAGAAATGAAGTTAAATTTTAAGTTATTCATATTCAACTCCCTTTGTACAAGAGAAACTTGCACTAAATAGTAAATACACACCTTTCACTTTGTAGTTTGAACATCTACATCTGAAACAAAATAATATTCTTCGTGATCATTGCTTTATAAATCCAAAATGTTTTTATTCATTTCTGATCCTTTATGAGCACAACTTGTATAAACATCTATATTGATTGAGAAGAAACTTGATTTCTTGTTGACAGTGTGAAGAGTTATGGGCTAGCAAAGCACATCTACCTCGTGTCTCCCAAACAAAGGGATTGTCAAAGTTGGCTGCTTACTCCCTATCAATTATGGATGCAAAACGTGTATGTTTCTCTCTTTACTTCTTTCTTTTTTTAAAATGCAAAAGATAGCAATGTACTTCAGTTTATTTTTTTATTATAGCATCATACTTTCATTTCTTCCTATTACAGCGTTGTACTTTACAAATCTTAAAATTGGGTAGATTTTTCAATGTACAATGCCCTAATAAGAACAAAAAGAAAAAAAAATGTTGTAATAGTTTAATGGAAAGAAATGGAAGTAGGATGATATAATAAACAATTAAATGGAAGTACTTTGGTTTTTTTCTATTTCAGAGCCGAATCATGAAGGAAGACTTGTGGGATCATGCTTGGGAGTTTCACTTTAAAAAGGTTTCATGTGCTTTTTATTTCCTGTATTATCTAATATCTATTCTTGTTGACTTTTAGTATAGGATTAATGTCATAGAAGGGTAACCAACTATTGATAGGGCATTAAACATCTAATATGTTTCAAATTGCACCTTTGGGATCAATTTTAATAGGGTGAAATCCTACAGCGAAATTTATTCTAATTCTCGGATCAATTTTAACAGGGCAAACATGTATGCAATCCTACATGGCATCCGACCCTGTGAACATGTTGGCAAATTTGTTCATATTATGTCCACGTGGCATTGAGATCAATTTTAATAGGGTGTACCCGTATTCAATCCTAGGTGGCATCCAACGTTGCACCTAGCAAAATTTGTTCATATTTTGTCCACGTGGACTTCTATTTGATTTTATTTTTGTAGAGAAAAAATGACATGTGGATGCCATGTCAGCACCACCACATGGACATAATATGAACAGAGTATATCAGCAGAATGCCAAATTGATCCCAATAGTGTAACTGAAAACGCGTTACATGTCTAGTGGCTTATCGAGTCGATTTAAATGATTGGTGACTTAGAGCATCCACAATATGAGTTTTTTTAAGCCAAAAAGCTCTTCAAATTAATATTGAGAGAGAGAGAGAGAAAGAGAGAGAGAGAGAGAGAGAGAGAGAGAGAGAGAGAGAGAGGAGCTTTTTCAGATTAAAGTTTTTTCAAGTTGCTTGTTAATTGACAAGCTCTTCCCATAAAAAGCTAAGTGAAAAAGCTCTTCAATTGTGGAGAGTGGAGATAAGGAACTTTTTCATTTGAAGCTTCAATAAAAAAGCTCGCCTATTGTGGATGCTCTTAGGGGCTGTTTGGTAAATCGTGCTGAATGCCAAACTGAATGGTTCCAACCTCTTAACGGTTAAGAGAAGGCAAGCTTTCTTAACCGTTCAGAGGCGGTTCCATGGTTTTTGGTTCATTCGGAGGATGAACCAAAAACCAAACACATTGAATGAATGCTTGAGCATTCATTCAGAGGTTACCAAACAGCCCCTTAGACAACATAAGATGAATAGTTGGTTGCCAATTTAAGACATTGGTATAAAATACATTCAACTTATGAGATTCACAATCACCGCCGTATTGCTGCCAGTCAGCACCAGAATTCTGGCGGAACTTGGATCCATACTGGAAAGGAACAGGCAGACCAATGCGTCGCTACTTTCATCTGGATGGAAGTCAAACTGCGGATCCTGGTGACAAGGTGTGGGGTGGACATGAGTGTTGTTACTCCATTGTTACAAGTTTCTTGGCAGATGGGAAGATTAGGAAGCATTATGTTAGGATCAACAGGTGGCCACAGATGTTGATTTCAAGGGGATGTGATTGGGGGTGGAAGATGTCTAATGAGCTTTTCTGCTACTCGAGTGTTCCAGATGCTGAAAAAAAAGGTGGCACTGGTCCTTGTTTTGTTTGATAGTTTGTGAGATTTTGTGTTATTTTGTTGTTTAAATGTAGTTGAATCTGTTTGTTTGGTTGATAGTGATTGTGAATTTGTGTTTGTTGGTAATGTATGAATGTAAAATAAATAATGATTTGCTTGTTAAAATAAATACTCCATTGTTTCATTTTTTTTCTACTTTCCCTAAGTTTGTTTGTAAGTGGATTTATAGGTGATCAAAAAGATTGTTGAATTCTACGATCTAATTAAGTTTTCATTTTATGTTTACTGTCATCAAAAGCGTATAGGTAATCAAAAAGTTTATTATTTCAATTTGATGTTGTTTATAGGAAGGAAGTGGTAAAATTGATATAAAATGGATCAGAAGTTGAGAAGGGAGACGAACATAAGGTAATTTTTTTACAGAACTTTGACACTTTACTAATCTCATTCAGCCCTGATGTGAAATTGATGATGTCTACCATTTTGATTCCCTTATTACATGAAAACAATGTTTATCTTTTAAGTTAAGTGAGGGAAACTAGGAGCCACAGTAGTTTTTGAAATGACATCTTTTCCTTTGAGAAGATTAGTTTGGAGCCACATGATTACACTGTTGATCTCCTTTTTATAGGTCAAAATTTTTGATTTGCCTATACTTTTTTTTTTTTTTTGCAATTTTCAGTTCCCATTTGTGACTTTTGATAGTAAATAATAAATATAATTTGTGATTTATTGTTTGTACTTAAATACAATAATCATCATTTCGGTTTTAATTTGTTGCTCTCTAATGTATATGAACTTTCTTTAAGTATAGAGAAAGTTTGGGGAAAATGTTAATGTTTGACTTTTAATAATGCAATAAACACGGACCGACTATAAACTATACAAACTACTTTATTCAAGTGTTTGAGGAATCTCAAATATGACATTTTATAAATGTCAAATTTTTAAAATTTTCTTATGTTTTGATGTGAAGTTTCAATTGCTATAATTTGTTTTTGTTTAATTTGTTTTGTTTATTGTAACCTACCAATCAATTTTCAGGTTTTTTTTTTTTTTTTTTTTTTGTGTGTGTGTGTGTGTGTCTTGTTAGGTTGTTAACCAATTTTAGGGGATATGCCTCTTGGTCTGTTGAGAGGTTGGGTTTTGACTCTATCAAATTCAAACTGTTTGATGTAACTTGGTCCAAACTGTTTGATATGTCTCTTACTTGATCTCTTACACGCTCATATTCAACTAACTTAGTTAGCCCTGACTTAATCAGCACATATCAAACAGCTCTTAGTTGATAAATAACTGTTTAAATGAATAAAATTCATCCAGTTTTTCTATAAAAAAAAAAACATAGGTGTTTTCAGGTAAAAAACATAAAATGTAAGTGTTTTTCTAAAACTTGCCCCATTAAATACTACACAACCAAACAAACACCATCATGGATACAAAAATGGTGCAGCAAACTACACAATTACAAACCTTCAACAACTACTCATCAAGATATTAATAACAATTCAATTAATTGAAAAGAACGAAAACACCAACAATTTATCTTATCATATAGCATGGGGCCATAGGCAAGCTGCCAAGTACCAATACACTATAGATATAGCAAGTATCTTTCTGGTGTCACAACAAAAGGTCAAATCTTGACCTAATAGTCAAAGCAGCACAAAAAATCACAAAATACATCGCATTTTATTTTCCCTTTATGATAAGACCATTATTTTAGGTTGATTACCAGACCTCAGGGCGAAGTTCACCGGTGGCAGGAGGCATCCATCTTCCAGAGTTATAAACACTCTCACCAACTTTCCACCCTGGCACATCTTTCATTATCCGTGCCTCTTCTTCTAAATATTTCCTCCATTCTTTCACAAATCTAATCACAAACCAATCAAAATCAATTTTTAACCAAAAACAACAACAACAAAAGAGATGACCATTTCGGCTTGCTCACCTTTCATCCTCTTCTGCCTGTAGCATTGGCAAAATTGCCCTTCGGGCAGCATACTTTTCCTCCTTTATTGCCCTACATAAATCAAAAAGATGCAATTTATATAATGATTGTAGTATTATATATATATTGTTCCTGTTTTAAAAAAAATAAATGTATACATTTGCATATTAATAGAGTTAAACAAGTCTAATACTTTTATAAGAATTACTTGTACAATAGAACTATAGAAGGATAGAGACAACAAAGGGGAACATTTAAGAAATGTTTGTTATGGAAAAACAATACAAATTTTATTTTTAAAAAAAGTTGGAAATAAGCAAGCAAGCACACAAGTAGCTTAGAATTACCACAAGACAAGCAACAAGTACATTAGGTGGAAGGTTTTAAAGAGCAAAACACCTTGAAATTTTTATACATGTTAATGTTAGCTAATCTCTGAGCAGTTTGGCCTACTTACATGTAGATATAAGATTTCAAAGGAATGTTTTCAACTATGACAGATGTTACAAGAAAAAATGTATTAACTATTTTGCATTAAATGTTTATGCTAAAGAACCAAAATCATAACTACTCACTAAGCTTAAAGCTTACGTATATATCTCAGAAGGAAAGGAATATGGACCACATGAAGTAGTTATTGTTTTAATTTTAACAAAAGTTTTAGATGTACTATAAGCTATAAAATATATTTTCTCAATATTCAAATCACTTTAATATATTTCTTATCTTTCAACCCTAAACTTCTCAATTCTAAAGTAAGTTTCATCATACCAAAATAACATGTCCCGAAATGATTCTATACAATAACTTTGGGATTTGCAACTTCTTGTAATGGCAGGATGTTAAAAGAACAATTGAGTCAGATTTGCTGGGAGGCGGGAGCCATTGGAGATATAATTTGCTTGGAGAAGACTATGATTCAAAAACAAGAACACAAGATTTCAATTCCTGAAAACTCAGAAGTTACAATGGGTTTTTGTTACAAATTTTGTCACAAAGAATTGCAATTCGTAGTATTTGTCATATGCAATCATCATTTTTTTCTAGTAAACCAGGTACTCGTATCAATAATCAATCTCTTTGAATGTGAACACCAATAAAAGATGGAAGCTAGCTCTGGAAGTAATAAGCATCTTCTCGTGTATTATCTATCCAATTTCTAAACCTAGAAATGATCGAACAAACTGTTTCTGAAATTCATAACAGATCTGATACAATTTTAGTTTTCGATCATCAATTAGAATGCTACCTACCTTTAATCGCAGTTCAATTAGATACTAGATGCTTGAAAAGAAGAACAAGGGGTTTCCGGAAATCGAGATACTTACCTACGGATTTTGTTGCCCTTGCCGACCTCGTACATACCCCAAGAGAAAATGCCGAAAGTAGTGAGGAATATGGCGACGGCGCTGGGTCCTTTGGACGGGATCCTCCGTGCGTACCTGACCGGCGCAAAACCGCCGGGAGGAGGACCGTCTTGGAGAAGTGGCATGTCTTTGACGCTCGCCATTCCTGGCTTGTTCCTTATGAAGGCCTCTGTCATCTTTCTTTGCTCACAGATTTGCCTCTCTTTCTCCAAACTTTTGCCAAAATACACGAACCTGTTGAACTGGAGTTTTGGAAAGAGAGAGTAGAAGTTTTCACACAAAACGGAGAGGCGGAGGACACGTCTAACTTGCGCACATGTTAACGCTAGCCCCGCTAACCTGCGCATGTAAGTTTTGCTCACTGATTTAACAATGGACCCTTTAACAATCTATCAATAATAACTTAATTTTTATACTTGTACATGTTGCAAATTTGTTTAATAATAACTTAATTTTTATATTTGTCTCTAATTAAAGACATGTTGCAAGTTGAAACAAATTGAAGGAAAAGTTTTGAAAACTCCTTCACGCGTCGATTTCGAGATATTATGAATAGGGTTGTAAACGAAGTTAATGAATACGAACGGATAAACGAACGAGTTTTTTTGTTCATGTTTGTTCATTTAACAAATTACATTTTTTATGTTTTTTCATTTATATTCATGAATATAAACGAACGAACATAAATGAATAAAAATAAACAAACATAATCAGACATATATTAACATATAATATAATAATATAATCAAACACAACTAAATATATATGAACATAAAAGAAAATTACATGATTGAACATAAACAAACGTTCACGAATGAGATCATTGTTCACATTCCTCCATTTAACCAAACGAATAAGAATTTGTGTTCATGTTCGATTTATTAAATAAAATAACATAAACAAACTTCCTGCCGAACGGTTCGTTGAATGTTCAGTTCGTTTACAAGCCTAATTAGGAATATTTATTATCTCATTAAATTCAAAACAGAGAAATGTAACATTTTAATCTTTATTATTTGGTGAATGTAAGTACATTGTGCAAACTTATTATCTCATTAAATTCAAAAAAGAGAAATATTACATTTTAATCTTTATTATTTGGTGAATATATGTATATTGTGCAAACTAAATTTTTGATAAATATATGTCATTGAAAATGATTATATCATTGACATTACTATAAAATAATCTCTATCTCTAATATACATTAAAATAGAAACCTAAACTCATCAATGAAGCAATAAGGGTCACTAATTGTATTTCATTAATAAGTTTTTTCATTTTAGATAAATTTGATGACATCATCTTAACAAAAGAAGAATTCAAATACCATTTCTTTTGAACAATACTTACGCAGCTCTGCAACCTCTCTATAGTTTCCAAACTCAGATTGCATCTGTAACCTAAAATCATAGAAACCTTAACCCTAATTTGCTCAACTATTGTAACATGACACCATCCATGCCTTCTCTGTCGATGAACTCTATTATTGCTCGATTGAACTTAAACTATTGGTACTGATCTTACATGTAACGTATTTGAAAAAACCTAGCAATAGATTTTCATTATTTATCCATTAATTGTTAATTGCTTATAACCAATGATTTATATATATATATATATATATATATATATATATATATATATATATATATATATATATGTTATTGTTTCTTTATTGTTGATCGTTAGGGTTTGTTAATTTCCTTGAATGTTAGTTTACGTTAGGGTTCATTGCCAATGGATAGATTTTTTTCGTTAGTGTCTAGTCAAAATCGTGGTTTATAATTATAATGAGAAATTAGGTTATATATGTTTAAATTTGATTTGGAAAGGTAAATTGTATTAGAAATGATGCATATGTATCTGTCTGGTTCACTATTGATATTTATCTTTATATTTAACATCTTTTGAAACCATAGCAGGGACATCTCATCGGTTGTGATTTAAATTGAGAGTATGTTGATATAAAACAATATAGTACATTATTATTTCTTGCATGTAGTACTTTTAAGAAAATAAAAAATAATTAACTAATTAAAAGCAATATCAACATAAATTAGAGAAACATTTTCTTTGATTCTTTAAAGTAATCTCCCAAACTTTGTGAGTGATAACTCCGGCTGAATGTTTTTTTTTTTTTTTTTTTTTTTTTGAAGAAAATCATGTTTGAAAGATATTTTATGAAATGACCACACACCTATGTAGAAATAAATAAATTAAGACCAATTTGTAAAAAATTAAGATATATATATATATATATATATATATATATATATATATATATATATATATAAGCCATGAATTTGTTAAATGTTATTGAACTTATCTGCTAACTCAGTGATCTTTGGGTTATCTATATAGTATTTGTATAACTTCAGTGGCAGGGTTTCCTTCTTTTTGGGGAATAATTAGACCCTTTTTAACTGGGTAGCCTTTCCATATCTTGTAAGCATAACCTTCACATTATCGTAAACATGTTCAACCTATATGTGGATAGGTGCTTTACATTAAGGGATTCTACTTTGAATGATGCACTATCATTATTTCAAAGCATTTGATAAGATACTTAAAGACATCATCCTTTCATTGGACAAGAATAAACCATTTGGAGGCAATACCCTAATAAAAAAGCACATTCAGTGTATATTCTGAGTCGATGCTATCAATGACTAGATGTTATAATTGATGAAAGATGAAGGGAAAACGTATCTGAGTTCAGATTATTTATGTAAGATAGAGTCACAAGATTCTTTTGAGGAATCAGTCTACTCTCCAAATATGTTGAATGTTTTTAAGGCGTATGGAATTCCCAACCATAAACTTACACTAAAAATAGGTGCTATCAACCAAACCAAAGGAATGTGCAATGGTACTAGATTATAGATTGTAATGCTTGGAAGACACGTCATTGAAGTCCAGATCATATCTAATATATTCTTCAACAAGTCTACCTATATACCTCGCATGAAGTTAACTTCGTCTGATAAAGGAATCTCATTCAATTTTTAGCGGAGGCAATTCTCAGTAGTTATTTGTGTTTTCTATGACCATTAACAAAAGTCAAGGACAATCATTATCAAATGTTGGATTATACTTGCGTAGACATGCCTTCATTCATGCCAGTTATATGTCGTTGTTTCCCGTGTGACAAAGTAATTTTTTTTTTAATGTATTCATATGTGACGAGTTGGTCGTTCAACTAATAAAACAAAATATTTTATTTACAAAGAGGTCAATCAATGATTATAGATATTTACCGATTTCATTGTATTTTCTAGACATTTCAATATTACTAATAACGCAAGTCTATTTTCTGTTAGTATATATATATATATATATATATATATATATATATATATATATATATATATATATATATATATTGCAATGTTTTTATACATTTATATGTATTTTTTATGCGTTCACTTGCATCTTATGCTTGTTATAATATAGTAATATTTATACTTAATTTATATATAAAATTTTAACTATTTTGAAGCATATAACAAAAAGAATCTATTAGAATCATATTATTCAATTGTTTCTTTCTGCGGATTGAATATAAATAAAATTAAATATAACTCTTGATTCGATGTTATTTTCCACTGTTATTAGAATTTAATAATTTAAAAATAACTTATTTGATCATCTTTTAATTTCACTCATGATGAATATGTAAAATAAAAACTAATTTTTAGGTAACGCCATATAACTTATAATTTTATGTTACTATACATTATTATGATTGTTATAAATTTTAAAAAGATAATCAAATTATCAAATGGTATTTCTACAACAAAATAATAATAATAATAATAATAATAATAATAATAATAATAATAATAATAATAATAATTGTTTTTCATGTAAAAATTTAAAATATAAAGGAAAATTTTAAAATTATGCAACATAAATAAGAAATGATTTACTTGTTATAATGTTTTATACTTTGATATGTTAAAATTGAAAAAAAAAAAAAAATCAATAATTTTTTTCTTTTTTTCAATTTTAACACTAAGTTTTCTTTTTTTTCAATTTTGACACTCAGTTTTTTTTTTCCAAATTAATCATCATTTTTTCAAATTTGTTAAGTTTTGATGATGTGAAACTCCATTTTTTTTGTTCCAAATCGGACATTATTTTTTTGGTCCAACTGTATAAATATTTTTTTACAATTGAAACTATATAAATATATTTTTTTCATTTAAAAACATAATTTGTATAAATACATGGTTTTTACATTCAAACCATAATGTTTTGTATAAATATATATTAATTATATTAGAGTCGTATTTTTCATGTACTATTGTAATGTAAAATGAAGAAGAAGTATATCTGCAAGAACCAAAAATCACGAATATATACAACGAATGCTCCCTTGGTAATTAAAGTGAACATCGAATTGTCGTGTTCCAAAGATCAAATTAGCTTATCTAATTGTGCACTTCACATCTTCAAACTTATTTTAAAGTATAAGTAATGCATATTTATACATAGCATTATGATTTGAATGTAAAAAACTTTATATTTATACAAAAATATGGTTTTAAATGAAAAAAGAATATTTATACTGTTTCAAATGAAAAATTATCAATATTAATCAAAATTGAAAAAAATAATGTTCGATTTAGAACAAAAAAATGTAGTGTCAAAAGTGAAAAAAAAAATTGTGTCAAAATTGAAATAATTGAAAACTTATGGTCTTTTGTGAAAAAAAAAATTCAATTTGACACGTCAACATGTATATCAGTATGTCACGTGATCATGTCACATCAACATGCAACCAGTTTGACCAAGTAGTCAAAATTGTAACAAATTAGAAAATACAATGTTAAATTTGAATAAAAAAAAACATAGTGTCAATTTAAATTTAGATGTAAACTTAATGACTTTTATGCTATTTTCCCAATAAAATATGGCTTTTGTTTTCTAATTTTTGTGAAAACCGGAATTTGAGGCTTGTTTTATATTTGGAGATAAATCCAAAAAAGCAACAAACCAAATCGGATCAATGTGATATACTTTAAGTATGTCCACACATTTTGTAAGTTTGAACCTAAAGGGTGTTAATCGGGTCGATCGGGTTCCAGGTTAATTGGGTCGGTTTAGTCAGGGTTTTTTTAAAATAAATTTCATCCAAAATCTGACATTATTAAGCTACAGGTTACTCGGGTTCGGGTCAATCGTGTTAATAGGATCGGGCTAATCAGGTTAGTCGGGTTCATCATTAAATATCCATATTGTGAACTTGAGTTTTAACGGAGATTATAATGATTAACAATGCGTTGATGAGGGAAAAAGATGACACAAGTTGTTTGTACTAATTATTTTATTGAATATATTGCAAAACCCTTTTAGTCTATGGTGAAAATCACATCTACATTGCTAACATGGTTGGAAGTGTCTATTGGTTATGATGCTTGGCTATACTCTCAAGAATAAATTATGTATAATTAATATTAGGATGTAAAAAAAGTTGAAGCTAATGTTTTTTTTATTTGATTATGCGTATGAAAATCAGCTATAGCTTGTATGCAAAACAATAAATAAAAACATCGGCTAGTAATAAAAAAAATCTTTTACTCCATGGAAACACTCATAAGTACTAAGTAGATCTGACAAACATATCGTGTCGTGTCGGGTTTGTGTCGTGTCAAGACATTAAACGGATTGAAATGGTTTGACCTTAACCCGACCCGTTCACTTATCGTGTCGTGTCATGTCAACCCGTTTATTTTCGTATCAGGTTTCGGGTTAAGGTTTAAATCTTGTAAATATGTTGTGTCATGTCGGTTAAAATATTTTAATGGTTGGAAAGTATGAGTTGAAGGAAAAAGAAAAAAGTGAAACACTGAAGTTATGAAATTGAATGATAAAAATTATAGTAAGTTTAGAAAGAAAAATGAAAATAATTAAAGTTTATATCAAAAGGAATAGATAGTGAGGATGACTAAAATTAAGTAAATTTGAATATTTGAATATTACTTCTAATTCTTGAGTTTGACCCATTACAAGTCTATAACATATAATATATTTAAAAAATATGAAATTTATTATAAATAATATATAATTAAACGGGTTATATTCGAGTCACCGTCGAGTTGAAAGTCTTGACTCTAACTCTACCCGTCTAATTATCGTGTCATGTCAACCTATTTACATAAACGTGTCGAAATTTGTGACCCCAACCCGCCAACCCGCTAATTTCGTATCGGGTTCGTGTCGTATCATGTTTTATCAGTTTTACTCATAAGCTCACCTTGATATATTTAATATAACAACGAACAAGGGTTTTAAACGGGGACAACAAGAAATAGTCAAAACTTTTATTCTTTTGAGAAGACAAATTTGTGTCAATTTATATCATCTCAAGAAGTTACATCATATAGAAAACTTTAAGTTTGTTGAATGGATTAATTATTTTTATTTGGGTCAACCCAAAATAAATCATATAAATCAACCCAAAACCGGACCCTATAGGTATATCGGGATTTTCAGGTTAACCCGATTTGACTTCCTGACCTATTTAACCAAACCCCATTTATCTCATTCGGGTGGATTCAGATCGGGTCAGGTTGGTCAGATTCAAACATTTTTAATGCCCCTATTTGTACCCTACTAACCAATTTGTCTCTAAAGAATCGCTTTTTAAATGAATAAAATTCATCGGATAAAAGACTAAAATTGTGAAGGCTTTTCTAAAATTTAGACTGTAAATAACCACTTTTTAAATGAATACAAATGAATAAAATTCATCTGATAAAAGACTAGACTGAAAATGTAAAGGCTTTTCTAAAAGTTTCCCGTTTTAAAAAACAACACAACCAAACAAACACTATTATGGATACAAAGATGGTGCCCACTACACAATTGCAAACCTTTGAACAACTACTCATCAAGATAATAATAACAATTCAATAAACAAGAGAAAAAAAAAAAAAAAAAAAAAAACACCAACAATTTATCTTATCAATACACTTGATATAGCAAGTAACTTTGTGGTGTCACAACAAAAGAAGGTCAAATCTTGACCTAATAGTTAAAAGCAGCACAAAAAATCACAAAATACATCATCGGATTTTAATCATTTTATGTTCCGTTTATGATAAGTAGACCATGATTAGCTTTGATTACCAGACCTCAGGGCGAAGTTCACCAGTTGCAGGAGGCATCCACCTTCCAGAGTTATAAACACTCTCACCAACTTTCCACCCTGGCACATCTTTCATTATCCGCGCCTCTTCTTCTAAATATTTCCTCCATTCTTTCACAAATCTAAATCACAAACCAATCAAAATCAATTTTTAAACAACAACAACAACAAAAGAGATGACCATTTCTGCTTGCTTACCTTTCATCCTCTTCTGCCTGTAGCATTGGCAAAATTGCCCTTCGGGCAGCATACTTTTCCTCCTTTATTGCCCTAAATGAATCAAAAGGATGCAAATTATACAATGATTGTAGTAGCTATTAAGTTTCATCATACCAAAATAACATGTCCCCAAACGATTCCATACAATAACTTTGGAATTTGCAATTTCTTGTAATGGCATTGGAGAGATGATCTGCTTGGAGACTACTAGGATTCAAAAACAAGAACACGTGATTTCAATTCCTCAAGACTCAGAAGTTACAATGATTTTTTGTTACAAATTTGTAGTATTTGTCATATGCAATCATCATTTTCTCTGGTAAATAACCAGATATTCATATCGGTCTTTGAATGTGAACACCAAGAAAAGATGAAAGGTAGCTCTGTAAGTAATAAGAATCGTCTCGTGTATTATCCATCCAATTTCTAAACCTAGAAATGATCCAACTACAGTTCTGAAATTCGTAACAGATCCGATACAAGTTTACTTTTCGATCATCAATTAGAATACTACCTACCTTTAATCACAGTTCAATTAGCTACTAGATTCTTGAAAATAAGAACAAGGGTTTTGTCGAAATCGAGATACTTACCTACGGATTTTGTTGCCCTTGCCGACCTGATACATACCCCAAGAGAAAATGCCGAAAGTAGTGAGGAATATGGCCACGGCGCTGGGTCCTTTGGACGGGATCCTCCGTGCATACCTGACCGGCGCAAAACCGCCGGGAGGAGGACCGTCTTGGAGAAGTGGCATGTCTTTGACGCTCGCCATTCCTGGCTTGTTCCTTATGAAGGCCTCTGTCATCGTTCTTTGCTCACAGATTTGCCCTCTCTTTCTGCTAACTTTTGCCAAAACACACGAACCTGTTGAACTGGAGATTGGAAAGAGAGAGTAGAAGTAGAAGTTTTCGGTTTTGACATGGAGGTACACGGAGAACGCGTCTAACTTGCGCACATGTTAACGCTAGCCTCGCTAACCTGCGCATCTAAGTTTTGTTGAACAATTTAACAAGGGTATTGCCATATTAAAGTGATAGTTTTGTATGCAAAGGACTGTAGCTAACCCTCGAAACGTTTATGACAAATTGTCACCCAAAGGACTGTAGCTAACAGTCAGGATGCGGGATCATGACTTCCCGTATAGATCTATACACATTTGACACGCTCTCCAAACGGGAGACTTTGGTTATAATAGACAGGACTTTAGGTAGTACCTTTTAACAAAAAGGTAGCATTGAAAATGTAATTGTCTCACGGATTCTCAACTAAGTCTGTATTAAAGTGATAGTTTTATATGCAATGTTTATCCTTTTTCACAATGTTTGACAAAGCATAAATCATAAGTTCTTTGAATGCATAAAATGGTTTAACAAGGATGGCTACCCTGGATACTATGCATTTTGTATAAATCTAATGCATGCAAGGTATAACAAGAGTTTCACGTTTTCACTCGGGATTAACCAGGTGTTTACTTGTATTCTCCCCTGAAATGTATTAAAAGTACATTATAAAGTATTTGAAGGTGTATAAAAGGGGTATGAGCTCACTTAACTGAAGTGGTTGTTTTGAAGTAGTCGAGAGAAGAATCGAGCAGAACTTCGACTAGAGAGATTTGAAATCTCGGGATTCTCGGGAGTGTAGAACTTCCTTCGGGACTCGAGTATGAAAAATCGGGGCTTCGGGAAGGCTTCTCAAGGTAATCACGCAGAGTAACGACACTTAGATGGAAAGAGATGAGCACCAAACTCGGCACCCTTAAGCTTCTATTTATAGGGGCTGATTTGGGGTCCCACATCGTGAGTTTGGATTGCTCACGTCGTGAGGCTTAGTCAGCATGATCCTCTTCGACGAGTTGACGTGGCTGACACTTTGGAACCCATCAATCATGAGCTCACGTCGTGAGCATGGTTCCCTCACGTTGTGAGGCTGAGTCAGCATGATCCTCTTCGATGAGTTGACGTGGCTGACACTCTAGAACCCATCAGTCACGAGCTCACGTCGTGAGCATGGTTCCTTCACGTCGTGAGGCTGACTCAGCCTCGAGTCTTGTGTCCCGAACTTGTAAAATCCGTAACTTTTGCGTACGAGCTCCGATTTCGACGTTCTTTATATGCACGCGTAGGTGTGAAAAGTCTCTACAACTTTCGTTTATACTCCGTCGGCTAATTTTGTCACAACTAGGAAATTCGATGCCTTGTAAACATTTAACAATGATAACAAATGGGAACCAACAATGTGAAAGCAGGCATGATGCTTACTATATAACAATAAAACCTCATCAAATAATTCATTCTAGCACTACAAATGGTCAACAAAGAATTGGAAACCTTTGAAATCCCGATTTAAGTCCATTTTGGACTAGGATTTCCTTATTGGGCCTAATGGACTAATAAATTTCCAATTTGTCTATCTTGAACCTAGAACTGTCTAATGGGCCCTAATTGGACTCATATACATAAAACATCATATTTTGGGCCTTAATGGGCTACAACCAACCAAACTTAGCCCTAATGAGTCATAAAGGTTACACCTTGATTTATTTGGGCCAAGCACTATCTAAATTATCTATAATGTGGGCTTAAGGGAAAAAAGCCCAAAACTTCTTCTTTTTACTTCTCTCTCTCGGCCCAAACTTCAAACCCAAGAAGAAAGGGATTGACTTTAGGAGGTGCCACCTCCTTATTACACACCATGCACCCATGCATGGACTAGCATGTATCTAGGCAAGTCACATCATCTTTTCTCTTCCCCTCTCTCTTCTTCTTTCGGCCGAGAACACACCACACACGCTCACCTTCTTCCAAATTCTATCAAACTCTCACTAGAACATCCTTACATTCTCCCTCAAAAATTTCAAGAATCACAAGGGCTATAAGGAAATCTCTTCTTAATATCACAAATCTAAGGTAAGTTGTTGTTTGATCCATGCTTTAACTCACTCCTTTTCATCAAAAATCATCTCTTAATCCATTCAAATTCATGATCTTGCATCTTAGAACCCACTAAGTTCGAGATCCATCTAAGGAACTTGCTAGAGCCGAAAATAGCACCAAACTTCTCCAAATCTTCTTCAAAACCAAAACCACAACTCAAGGTGAGCTTCATACCCCTCTCTTTTCGGTTTTCAAGTGTTTTATGGGGGAGAATACAAGAAGATGTGTAGATCTATATGTATTTGTATGCTATGTGTGATTTTATGCATGTATGTATGGGATTTCATGTATTTTTGTGATGAATATGTTACCAAAAGGGGTGTAAACCCGAGATCTATGACATGAGAAAGGAAACAAACATAATCTAAGCTATTTTACACTAAAAAAGTCAAGAATAATAGCTTATAAGGTTATGATGAACATATTCTAACATAAAACCCATTTTAGGGCTTAAATTGTCAAAAATACAAAACTTGGGTTACAAACCGACAAGTCACGGTTTCTTGAGGGTCAAAAGGGTCAAAACAATTTCTATAATCATTTTTCTGAATAATAAAATTTTCAAGGGACTTAAAATGTAAATTTTTAGCTTAATGGGCTAATTTTGGGCTTTTCGGTCCAATAAGCCTCAAAATGCGAAAAATGATAAATTTAAGGGGCTGAAATGAAACTTTCTATAAAACAGGGTGTAATTAGCATAACAAAGTCATTTTAAGAGTCAAAAATGCTTTCACTATCAAAAAGGACCCAAAATCTAAAGTTTTTAGATTTTGTGCCAAAACTGTAAAAGTTGTGAAAAATGGGGTTCTAACCGAGAATCATCATTCTAGAAGGGCTGAAGCTGTCAACAAAATAAATTTTGGGTTAAAACTGTGTTTTCATCAAATAAATGATACAAAAGTGTCAAGAAAATGTTATAAGGACTAAAAATGAAATTCTTTTATATAAATGGACCAAAAGTGTCATTTTTATAATAGAAGGGTAGTGAAAATGTCAAATCCCACTTTTAAACAAATTAATTCATTAATACAAAATACAAGATCCACGACTACCGACGAAACGGAAAACAAATACACTTTCAACAACAAATATCGTTACAAATGAAATGATTCGGTCTCGAATCAATACAAAACCAAACCATCTAAATAAATACGCGATAACTACGATGAGCAAACTTACAAACTTTGGGCTTGGAAATTTCAAATCATGCTTGTTGGGCCTTGGTAGCCCATTAACATGATCTTTGGGCCCAAAGGGAATATGCTTATGTGCTATTAGGCCTCCTATGACCCGATTTCATGTAAAAGGACTTTCAATGGCTCTAATGTGCTATTGGGCCCTAGTGGCCCATTAGTATTGCTAGTGAGGTCAAGAAATCAAATGCGAGTTGGGCCAACATGCCTTTCGCATTCCCGACAGCCTAAAATAACTCACAGAAATAACTGGACTTTGTACTCCCCTTTTCCTCATTGGTTAGGCTTACGAGTAACCAAGGTAAACAGATTTAGGATGTTAATCAAGAGTAATCATGATTGTTGGATTAAGTGAGTAGTAACGGGCGACGCCTTTAAGGATCGTTCGAAATCTGTAGTTATGAACTTGTCATTTTCTAATGCGTGACTATAACAACTCACAAACCCTAATTAATCCAACGCCACCCGAGTAATAAAAATCATTTGTCGTAACGGTATAACAATTGAGAAATCACTGTATTTTATGTATTGCGAAAACATCGGGTTTTCCTAGGAAGTTCACCATCTTCACTAGCGCGATTAACACTAAAGTTCAACAATTATACATGTTTTGAAAATCAACAAGCATATATTCATGGATCTTCACAATTTTTACTAACAATGATCTTTTCAGAAAATATCGGATTTTCTGGGTTTTACAAACTAAACCAAATCATTTTATCACAACATTGCTTATGAACTCACCAATATTTCATATGTTGACGGTTTTCAAAATTAACTTGTATTCTCAGGTAATAGGTAAACCGAAGAATAAGTACCAAGTAATGTCAGGGTGTTTTGCTTATGATATCTATCAGATAATTATGTTGTGAATTTGTAATGTTTAAAACAAAGTATTGGATGTAAACAATATCAGTTGTATCATTTTAATGCATGGTGATGATTTATGTTATGATTCATGTATATTCATTGTGATGTTATTCAATTTAAGTCACAAGAGCCCTCGGACGTTTCCGCCGTCTGGTTCGGTGGTGTGACAAATTTTGACTTTGTTTTTGTTATATTATTTTTAACAAGCCGGGCTTGGAAAAGTCCATTTAAATCCCATAACTCCTTCATCTGATGTTCATTTTCGTCAGACTTTTTACTGTTGCACTCCTATGGTCGGGGTCTTCAACTTTCGTTTGGGTTGTGTCGGCTAAAGACCGCTCAATCTCTATTTCGAGTTTTTAGCTGTCTGCTGCTAGGTTAGAAACTTCGAAAAATCATAACTTCCTCATACGAAGTCAGACTTGGGGCATTCTTTTTATGTATGTTCGCGGTTTAAAGATATCTACGACTTTCATTTAGATACCTAAGGCTAAAAAGTATTTTATTGAAATTTCTCGTTTTATGCTTAACAACGCTTTTTGAACATTTCATTTTCGATGATATTCTTATTACTTTACAAAGAGGTTATAAAACCCGACTTTTAGTCATTACATTGACCTGAAATAACGGGTTGTTACAAAACTCGGGTTCGGTTTCGGTTTTTACCCTGAAACCGACCCATCCAACCCGATAAACCGACCCATACCTAAAACCGACAAACCCCCAAGAAACCAACCCATATATATATATATATATATATATATATATATATATATATATATATATATATATATATATATGTATATATATATTAAAAAAGGAAAGAAAATATAACAACCCTAAATCACTAAATCGAAATCGGGATCTCAGTTTCTCTCTTCTGTCTTCCATTCTCATTATCGTCATTCGTATTTTCTCATCCCCCCTTCCCTAATCGAAATTGACGACACAACCAGCAGCAGTAGGAGCTCCGATGAGTTTCGACTCCAACAACCCCATTCCCAAACTGTCAACGCCACTCTTCCAAACCACCACCTTCGACGCTCCGTTCTTGCTTCTCACTTCTCAAGTTCGTTTTCTAATTTCTCTTAAGGATTATAACGTTGATTAACCTTCATGGTTCATCTAGAGTTTGAATGTTTGATTATAACCTTCATAGTTCATCTAGAGAAAGAGAGACATCAATATTCAACAAATTATGGTGGTTGTTTGATTTTAACAGTAGCTGATTTATTGATTTTAGACCTAAATGAACCTACGATATAGATTATTGTTGTTGAAATATTGTTGTTGTTTGCTTAGGAATTATGATGTTATTGGCTGTTTGCTTATGATTTTTGATGCTGAAATTCAGAATTTTTGTTCGTGTATGATCTAAAAAAATTTCTTTTTGGTAATTCCAGAAACCGTTGATGTTGATTGCATTTTTTTTCTATATAGATGGAAAGGTCTCAAGTAAATGCAGAAACTGTTGAGTGCATGGGTTGAACCCAAGAAACCGAAAAACCGCCCAAACCGATCTTAGAACCCAAGAAACCGAACCGACCAGAAAACCGATCCCATTGGGTTCTGAAACCAGAAACCGACGATTTACGGGTTGGGTTGGGTTTGGGTCTAAAACCGACCCAAACCGACCCACGCACAGCCCTACAAAAAAATAGTTATCCAGATTTGAACAAATCAAAAAGTTAATTGCCCTTATAAGTCAATCTCTTTTTTTCTTTTTTTACCTTCTAATCTTGTTTTGGTATAAAATTTAACCTAAATGGTAAATATTTTTAAAACCATATCATTTTGGTAAATATCTTTTTAAAATATAGTATTTTGTTACAAAAAAACAAAAAAAACAAAAAACAAAGAACTCTAGATTTTACATGGAAAAAAACACATCGTCTTTTTATAAATTTTATTGTTTAAGATATTAAATATAAAAATTTAAATTTACTAGAGATTAGAAATATCATAAATGGAGACTTATATATATATATATATATATATATATATATATATATATATATATATATATATATATAACATTGTTTGATCAGTTAAAGCTTAGAATGTTGTTAAAAGAGTTTCAGGTTTTGATTTGCATTTCAAGTTATGGTTTTCAATGGATCTGGTTCTCCAATTTTCTTTCTGGTATTAATTTTATTTTCCTGCAAGGATTGGGATTGTGATGCATTGGATTGTGGTGGTGGAAAATTCAATGAAGAGACCCTACAGTCTCCTTGGTCTTGAACCAATTTTGGCATCGGTTCCTTCTGGCTAGGATCTCTAAAAAATGACCCTACGGTGCATTCAGTGTTTGATGTGTATATGTGATTTAAAAAAGAATGGAGTTCAGCTCCTCAGGTGTAACAAAGTGTAGGTGCTTTATCCTAGAGACCTTGGGAAGTTTGTCGACACCGTAATCCAATTGGAATATCGATTAGGCATTGTCTCCATGGTTATGATCTGAAACCGTTATAATTTTTTAGTAGAGTGGATGGAGTTTTTTTAGGTGATTCAATGTTGAATCAAATGTCTATTAGATACTTTTAAGAGAATCTGGTATCTGCCTTTTACCACTTTTGGCCAAGATAGTAGGAAGTTTCAACTTTCTTTTTCTGAACTAGTCTTCAAAGTTAGATTGCTTAGGCTCTTCAGTATTAATATTGACAATTTCTTCATAGATGATGGGAATTTGAGATTGTGTAGGGTTTACATTGTGTCTAGGGTCTACAGTGTGTGCAGGGTCTGCAATGTGGATTTGTTATGCGGTGGTTCTGGGTTCTTCAGCGTTAATGGGCTCTTCGGTATGCATGGGCTCTACGATACTAGTTTTGGACTTCTTTGAGGCTCCGGAACCCTGTGTGAAAACTTTGATTGGTGTCTTCCTTTTCGACTTAACATTTCCTCTAGATGTTTGGGGTTTTGCAACATGACTAGTGGGTTGCGGTGTAGGGATAGGAGGGGTAGAACGATGCAGTATTATATAGTTCGTAGCCTCCATGTGATTGGATATCACAGGGTCATTAAGTCCCAGTTCAGTCAAAATATGGAAGGGAAATTGTCTAATATGACTGAACATATATTGATCTTTGGGAAGAGTGTACCTTTTGAGTTCTCTGCAGACGAAGTAGTTGATGTCTAAGCCAAGACTGACTTTGGCTTGAGAGTGAAGATCCATGATGCAGAGTGACCAAAACCTTGCAAATGTTACTTTAATGAGCCCTTGTCTAGGAGCATCTCCTCCAATGTATATGATGAAGTCATCCCAGAGAATGGTGCCATAATCAACTAGTTCGCCGATGAAGATACTCCACAAAATGTCTAAGAGTTGCTTGCCCATAGCTTCTGTACTAACGGTTCTACCAGACAAACTTTGAATGATGTAGTGAAAAAGGAATTGTCATACAGTCGGTAGTTCGCTTTTCTTGAAATCGGTCATGCCTATTTGCTTTACTTGGTATGCCATCTTGTACAAAGCCTTAACATACATCTTCATTTGAGGGATTCTTGAATACAATATTTACAGGAATCCTGATATTGATTGCATCGAGATTTTTTTGGTGAGAACTACAGTTGAGTCATTAACGAGCTTGAGATGAATCAGCTCTGGATATTTAGTTGGACGATATGCAGAAAACACATATTTGCAGAGTACGAACAGTGGAGCAATATATGCAACTGAGTTAAAGGAGTTAAACAATGGATGTTTTGGCATGAATCTGATGATGAGCTTGATGGATAGATCATAGATCGTGATCTTGAAAGATGGCTTGATAGTTGCTTGCAGCAATTGAGGGCTCAGTGTTTGAACTGTGGAAGATGAGCCAGTGGGGTTAGACTGTTTCTTGGAAGAACTAGATTTCACCATTGTTATGTTTTGAAAATGATTGAAGAACTTGCAAAAAGTGTTTAAGAAAGAAAAAGAAGAAGAAGTTTGTCGATTTAGGGTTCAAAAAGCGTAAAGCTTTCTCGGTAAATTGGGGTTTTTTATACCTCCGGATTTGAAATCCAAATTCGAACGGGGAAATAATTTTGACAGTTGTGAAAACCTTTGGGTTTTACCGTTTGAATTTATTTTAACTGAAAATGTTTTTGGGGAAAATATAGTCATTAAATGAGATAATGTATGTATTTAATGAATGTGATGACTTAGTGGGAAAACGTGGGATAATGGGTAAGAAAAATATGTCATACTTTATAGGTAATGGGAATGAAAATCGGTTGACGGTTTGATATGTGCATTGTCATATCAATTTGGGTTTTAAAGTTCTTTTAATATAAAACAAATATCCTTTATTTATTTTAAATGAAAAACGACAGTTTTTGAAAAAATACTTAGGGACAAAAACGTATTTAATGAAAGAGAATAAAAACATTTCTTTGAAAATATTTGATTGATTCGATTCGTTGAATAGCATGCCCTTGAAACTTTATTTATTGCCAATAGTGAAAACAACTTTGTGTTCTTGAAGGAAGAACTATTGTATGACTGAATATTAAGACTGTGGTATATATTGGCACCACAGAGTAACTTGATCACAAGGTTAGACATAAAAACAATAAAATGACCCAGAGAGTACTTAGATCAAAAATAGTCTTCAGTGAGCAGTAGTTATCGAGGATTCATTTATGAAATATGTGCCCAATAGTTAGACTAAAACTATAAACTTTAAAACATAGACAAATAAATGTGCTTCAAAGATATTACAGTAACAAAATGAGTGAAGCATATCTATTTGTTAGGTGTGAAGAATTTAAAGTCCTCACCATTCATCCTTTCAAGAAACACTGAGGGTCAGGATTCATCATTCTTAACAGCTCTAAAAATCCATTAAGTTTGGTGGAATCAAGTGCTTTGGTGAAAACATCAGCTATTCTTCATGTGTGGGAACAGATATAAGTTCAATGTTACCTTTTAGGATATGATCCTTAATGAAGTGATACCGTAGTTCAATGTGTTTTGTCTTGGAGTATTGAATAGGATTGTGTGAAATGGAAATCTTACTCTCAGAATCATAGTAAGTTGGTATGCAAAGCATTTAATAATTGTAATCCATAAGTTTCATTTTCATCCATAACACTTGTGAACAACAGTTGGCTACCACAATGTATTATGCCTCTATGGTGGAAAGTGAGACGCAATTTTGTTTTCTTGATGACCAGCTCACCAGTATTCCACCGAGGAGTTGGCATCCTCTAGAAGTGCTCTTGCGGTCTAATCTGCATCCCGCATGATCTGACTCTGTAAAGGCTTGCAAAATGAAGTCGTTTCCTGACAGGCACCAAAGACCCAAAGCTTTTCTCCCTTTAAGTATTTGAAAATATGTTTGACTGACTCTTAAGGCCAGGTACAGTAGAGCACCAATCATTCCTCAATATACATTATGGTTAACTGACTCTTCGGTGGGATCTGCGGTGATTTTGTAACCAAATGTCATAGGAACCTTTGTTGAAGAACAATTATCCATAGAATATTTCTTTAAGAGTTCAGTGGGTACTTTTCTTGATGAATTAAGATTCTTTGTGGGACTTGCTTGATTTCAAGACTAGGAAAGAAATTAATCTCTTTATTCATGCTCATTTGAAACTTACTTGTCATGAGCTTGGCGAATTGATCAGTTGAAACGAAAATGATGTCATCCACATAGATTTGTACAAGCATCAAATGATTTTCATTCGAACTTTGAAAGAAAGTATGATCAATGAACCTATGCTTGTATCCAGACTCAATAAGAAACATAGAAAGAGTTTCATACAAAGCCCTAGGTGCCTGCTTCAAGTCATTCACATCCTTCTCCAACTTATAACAGTAATGAGGAGGATCAAGATTCTCAAAACCTGGAGGTTGTTGTAAGTATACCTCTTCTTTTAGTTCGTCATTGAGGAATGCACTTTTTACATCCATTGGATGTACTCTTACATTTTTGTGCGCCGCATATGCTAGGAAGATGCCTATGGCCTCAAGCCTTGCAACTGGAGCATATGTTCCTTTTTACATCCAACAGTTGGGCTTTGTTCCTTATTACCACAATTGTATCATCCATTTTTTTGCTAAATACCTAGCTAGTTCTAACTATGGTATGTCCCTTTGGCTTGGGAACTAGTTTTCAAGCTTTCTTTATCTCGAACTCTGCAAGCTCCTCTTGCATTGGAACAATCAAATCATGATCCAAAAGTGCGTCTTTAGTGATTCTAGGCTCAATAGTGTTTGGTTAGGTCTTCGGGATCGAGTTCTAATTCCAGAAAAAGGACTTCCTATGATTTGGCCAGGCATATGATCTCTTGTCCAAATGTGTAGACATGATTGATGATGTTCAACAACTGCATTGGATGGAATGTCTTCAACCCGGGAGGCATTTCTCTTTGAACATATTGAACTTTTTCCCCCTCGATTTGAGAACATCATATTGATAAATCTTGAACCTCAAGAATTGGTTGCTTTGTTGTTAATGAAGATTCCCCCTGCGATGTTGATGGTTCCCCTGGAATGAAGAATTGGGGATTATGGGAACTTTAACAGTTTCTATATTTTCAACATCTTCTTTTGATCCCACATCGGTTGGGAAGGAGAACAAAACATTCCTTAAAGGGGTGTGGATACCTTCCCTATCAAACGCTTTTTAAATCCGTGAAGGCAGCAGATCCCATAAGAACTCTACAATTAAGTGTGCCCGGGCGAGAGCAATTCAGGTATGGGCGACCCCCTAGGAAGTTTTCGTGCTGGTAGCCCAAAGCGGACAATATTGTGATACGTGACTGAGGGGGATGTTACGAATGGTATCAGAGCTGGGGCATGTGTAACGCCCGTAGGTCCGGGCTAGTGAATTTAGAGGCAATAGGGGTCGAAAATGACTTTTCAACAAAAGATTATTTAGAATAAATAATTTGAACCAAGTTGTAGTATATGTCACAAGGTTTCTGTACATATAAAGAACATCGAAATCCGAGTTATAACGAAGCAGTTATGACCTGTTGAAGTTTCACGACGGAACCGACACGATACCGGGAAGCGTAAATAGTGAATTTACGATAGAACGAGATTTATCATTAGCAATCTAAACAAAAGTCGTAGAATATGTTAAAATAAGAACATCGATAAAAAGAACGCCCAAATCTGACTTCGTATGAAGAAGTTATGATTTTTCGAAGTTTCGGATTAGCGGTGTATAGCCTAAAATTTGAATGTTAGATCGGGTGATTTTTAGCCAACACGACCTAAACGAGAATTGAAGATCTCGTTAATAGTAGCATAATGAGAAAAATATGGACGATAACGGATGTCGGATGAAGAAGTTATGACGATTTAACGGACCAATCCTGTCCCGACCTGTTAATAATATAAAATTTAAAATCGATTCAAAATTAGCCGATGGAGTCTAAACGAAAGTTGTAGAGTACGTTCCCACATTCGCGTGGATATAAAGAATGTCAAAAAAGGAGTTCGTATGAGAAAGTTACGAAATTTTAAAGATTTCAGTCGAATTTGCGAAGCCTGGTGAGGAGCTGGTGACGTGGCAGCATCTGGACCACCCATCGCTGATAAAGAAACACGTTTCGGATCATGCCACGTAACCCTCGCTATTATGTACCGCGTCCGAAGAAGTTACGCCCCGCGTAACTCCGGTTTGATCCATCCGAGGGTGCGAGACAGCTGGCTTCGGCTGGCATTCTTATCCGAGGACTACGCCCCGCGTAGCCTCCCTACGCCCAGCGTAAAGACCGAAGTCTGGAACTATAAATAGAGGTGCGAAGTGCTCCGAACTTCTCACACCTTTCTCATATCTCTCTCTCTCTAATCTTTCTCTCTCTAGCCTATTTTAACCCCTAAACCCTAGGAAAAATCCCTTAGCACCCTAAGGAAGCCCCGAGGCTCCCGGAGTCCCGAGAAATAGGGTCTTTCGGTTTCGAAACGCTGCTCCAAATAAAGTTCCGGTTTTTGATAAAATTCGTTGTAAGTGTGCTATGCTTACGCAAGTTTTAATATAGCTTTCAAATAATTATAGGAATGTTATTAGGTCCTTAAAATAATTATTTGGGCTATTATTATGAATTATATTGAGTGTTATTTAACACTTATATGATAATAATAATAGTCGGACTATTAATTTGTTGTGGTTATCGTTAGACTAAACCCTAGTGGTGTTGATACTAGGTTTTATCGAATGAAATTGTTTTGAGAGTATCGAAGCGTTGTTCGATTACTAAGTCACCACCTTTCAGGTGAGTTCATAGTTACTTTCATCTTACACATAGATATGAAGTATTTTATATAAACTACGTGCTATGTGTGCATATTATCTGTATACTTGTTGTCTATGCTGGATGAACGTTTTTATACATGTTTTAAACGATTTAAACTGTATACGTATTTTATATATACGAATATGTTGGGTATGACACGAGTAGATGAATGTTGAGAGATAAAAGATGATGTGAGTAAACATTGGCAGCTATAGACTTAGTGCCTAACTAATAAACATCGGCAACTATGGACTTAGTGCCTGTTGGACAAACACCGGTAGCTATGGATTTAGTACCTATTAGGAATTGGTAGCTATGGACGTAGTACCTATTAGATAAACACTGGTAGCTATGGATTTAGTACCCGATGAATAGACTATAGCAACTATGGAATTAGTGCTTTATGAACGAACATTGGCAGTTATGGATTTAGTGCCAGTCCTATAACCCTGGAAGTAAGGGACATCGGAATAAACGCATGCAGGATACATGACTCTTAGGATAAATCCTTATGAGTAAAGAAGATAATGGAGATGGGTAATTGGGTTGATTGTTTGATTGTTTAAACATAATAATTATATTATTGTGGGTTGAAAACCCTATGTACTCACCAGGTTTCCCAACCTGACCCAATCAGTTTATTTATATCACAGGTGTTGATATGAAGTCACATTACACTGAGAGATTTAAAGAGATGTAGATCACTAGTATAAAGAAATGTAAGTTCTGTTTATGCTTATGTTTCTGTATTAACGATGACATCCCAAATGTTTTAAAATGAATAAAATACGTTTCTCCGAAAATGTTTTAATAACGTATTTATCATGTTTCTCTGGGAACAAATTCCGCAACATTTTTATTAAAAGAAGTACTCTGATTTTTATAAAGCATAAAAAAAATCGCTCTTTTCTGGCCGTGAAAATGGGGATGTCACAGCTGGTATCAGAGCATTAGTTTAAGCGAACTAGGAATATGGATTTATTTCTAGACTTAAACTTAGAATGCTAAGCGATGACTGTGAGGTGTGAGCACTAGCTTAATCTAGGAATGATGCCTAAATTGCTTTTATGTTCTAAATGATTTGTTATGCTATAGTTTGATCGGATCTATGGTCTGTTGCCGACCAGATCTGGAAACCTTATGTGTTTAGGATTCTAAACGTACGAATACGATATTAGAACTAGCATATAAACGTTTTAGAGTGATAAGGATGATTTAAATGTCAATCCTAAGTAAAGGTCTAGATTCACCCTATTCGGTGTATAGATCAAGATGGCAAGGACCCGTAGCGGAAACGTGAATGCAAATGAGAATATGAACCAACCCCCAATGGTTCAACAAATACCTGTTGTAGAAGAAGTTGAACCTGAGCCAGCCACCATGGATGGAGTTCAAGGCATGATTCGGGCTATTCTAGATGAACAAAGGGAAGAAATGAGGTGGATGTCGAATAGGGATGAACCTACTATGCCCACTGAGCAACCTGAGCTGATTCCCGAGCAATCGGAGGAAGGGAACTACAACCGCCAAGTGAGTCAAGTAGGGACTCAAGGTGAAGAAAGGGATGGCCCGGAGAGGAGAAATGGCAAGGATGGGCGAATGTACAAGAATTTCTTGGGTGCGAAACCACCAAGTCTCTCAGGAAGCCCGAAGCCGGTTGAGATTATGGATTGAATCTCCGAGATGGAGATGGTGTTTGAGAGCTGCGACTGTAGCGAGAAACAGAAAACCGTCTTCGCTGTAAGACAACTAAAAACTAGAGTCTTGAGATGGTGGAAGCTATTGGCAGATACGATGCCACGAGGAGAAGCCTTAAGGATGCCATGGGAAGAGTTCTTGGAACAGTTGAAAATGTAGTACTGCTCGGAGATAGATCTGATAGACCTAAACAACGAGTTTCAGAACCTGAAGAAAGGGAAGATGAGTGTTAATGAGTATGCCACCACATTCACCGAGAGGATGAAGCTATTCCCCTACTTGGGGCCTACTGAACTCTCCAAGATTGATAGATTTGCTAACGGATTACCCACATACTTTGGCCCAATGGTCAAAATGGCAACTACCTTGAAAACAGTTGTTAGGTTAGCTAAGAACGTAGAGGCCCAGATAAGAGAAAAGGGTCTAGAAAAAGATAAGGTAGGAGAGAAGCGGAAGTTTGAAGGACCTTCAAGGTCCAACAAGGAAAGAAATTCTCAAAGCTTGGAGGAGGAGATGGAGGTGAAGCGAGATGGTGTGATAAATGCAAGAAGAATCATTGTGGGAAGTGCAACGAAGAAGTGACTTGTTACAAGTGTGGAAGGACTGGTCACTATTCCAAGGATTGCACACATAATGATAAAGTATGCTACAGATGTGGAGGCAAGGGGCACATGTCCAGAGACTGCCCGAGGAAAAATAAAGCAGCAAGACCAGAAACGCCACCAAGGCCAAGGGCATTCCACATGATCCTCGACGAAGCGGAAAACAATGTGAGAAACCAAGGATAAGGAATCTATACCCGAAGATCGAGTTACGAGGTAGCCTAATAGATAAAACCACATGATGTAGCCTCTTAGAGGCATAGTCTAGGGTGAACTTGAACACCTATGTAATAGTTTCAAGAAATAATAAAATCTTCGTTTTGTTATCTGGTGTGTTAAACTGTTATGTGATTTTCTTGAATGGTGACTTGGAAAACTGCGAGACAATACTTAGGACGAGTATGAGTAGGTGTGAAAGGTAGTAGATGCATATACTACCGGAAGCACATGACTCACACTTGGATCAGGGAAAGTCACAAGGTTACCAAGAAGCTAGTAAATGATTTTGTTTTATTCAAGCATGTCGTTACCATCGTTTCGGTAATGACCAAGAAGATTGTTGATATTCCGACCCTAGTGGTCATATCGAATTGAGTCCGACTATGATAAGTATGTTACGTGGTTCAGAGAAGCAAGTTCGATATAGCACCGAATTAAGCCAGAAGAATTAATCAAATCGATCAGTAGAAGTATCGCAACGGTTGCTAGAAATGCTACCTTTTAAGATGTGATTAGAACATGAAGGAAGGTTTAGTTTGTTCCGAAATTTGACTCTAAACAACCTGAGTCCAAGCAATGCATCACACGATGACAGGTCATTAGAAGATGACACATCGTTCCTTTGTAGTAATAAAAGAACTTATCTTAAGTTCGTATCAACTGAGCATTGACATTGTGACTTGAAGGTCATAATTTGGAGTCTAACGTGAGATAGAGAGCGTATGCAAGATCGAGCACCGCCTGCAGTCAAGGAGTCTAAGAGTTAGATACTCGTTTGAAGAAACATCAAAGTTATGACTTAGGATGAATAGATAACAAATGGATTCATCATGTGAGCCCTATTTCGTTGATGATTCCGGGACGTAATCATCCTAAGGGGGAGATAATTGTAACACCCGTAGGTTTGGGCTAGTGAATTTAGAGGCAATAGGGGTCGAAAATGACTTTTCAAAAAAATAATATTTAGAATAAATAATTTGAACCAAGTTGTAGTATATGTCACAAGGTTCCGTACATATAAAGAACACCGAAATCCGAGTTATAATGAAGAAGTTATGACTTGTTGAAGTTTCGCGATGGAACCGACACGATACCGGGAAGCGTAAATAGTGAATTTACGATAGAACGAGATTTAGTGTAACGACCCAATTTTCACGTCCAAAAATTTCTTTTTTAAAACATTACTTTAGAAAACGTTAATAATTAAAAACATTGTTTGATCAAAGTACATCACAACGTAACCCATATCTAAAAGCCAAATCATACAACCAATCGAAATATCAGAGTATAAATCCCAGAGAAATCTAATAGATGCGGAAACCAGTGTGTGTGCATGATGTGCCGCTACCGTGCCAGCTCCTTCCCCTTCGATGAAGAGGTACCTGAAACCAAAACTGTAAACTGTAAGCACAAAGCTTAGTGAGTTCCCCCATCATACCACATACCATACAATACATAACATACATACTGCCAGGCTATTCTGGGGTGCCTGACTACCTAGTACGGCCATTCTGGGGTGCCGACTACCCGTGCGGCCATTCTGGGGTGCCGTCCTACCGGTGTCAAGCCATTCTGGGGCGTTGACCTACCCATGTTGAGCTATTCTGGGGTGCTGACTACCCTTCGGTCCTAACAACCGAACCTCGGGGACTATTTCACCCCCTACTACTACCATCACATATATCATAACACACACATAATATTAGACATATCTGGGGTGTCTGACTACCCTTCGGTCCTAACAACCAAACCTCTACTACTATCAGATACAACATATCATGCTAGCATATAAAATATCAAGTAGTAGCAAACCTAGATGATATCACAAAGACAATCATCTATCATACATCTCCTACTGGTGGGTCGGCATTGTGGCCTTATTAGACCCACCGCTACTCGAAGGCAACTCACCTTGGAGTAGCTGCTGATCTGATCGGGAACTGACTGTCTACTGCTGCTGCCGCTGCTCCGGAAATCCTCCGGCTGTAATTCCCACAAATTACTCAATCAAGTACTGCTAATTGTCCTTTGGGTAAAAAGACCATTTTACCCCTGATCATGCCCTAAGTCAAAGTCAGAGTCAACTTTCAGTTGACCCGACTCGCCGCCCTGTCCAATCTACTGACCTGGATTCTGTTTCTACTTGTCGAGTTAGGTGTTGACTCGACGAGTTCTCCATCCAAACTGATGTTCAAGTCCTTCATCCTACTCGTCGAGTTGTATGAACAACTCGGCGAGTTCATCTTCATCCGATGAACACTAATGCTGCGACTTGCCGAGTTGTATGAACAACTCGCCGAGTCTGATCTTGATCTAAGGAGATTGCCTTGAACTCGCCGAGTCTGGGCATCGACTCGCCGAGTTCCATTATGGGTGAGTTTTGGCTTCCAACTCACCAAGTCCACCCTGGACTCACTACACAACTCGACACAGCTAAAAAGGGACAATCTCAGAGACTCGCGACTAGACTTGCCGAGTCAGATGAGCGACTCGCCGAGTCTGCTTCATGCAAGATCCATATATGTGATTTTGCTCAAATCTAGTCCATGCCATTCATAGATCTGGGTTCCTAGAGCATGAATAACACGTAAAGTTTCCAACTTTACGTGTAAATATTCATCCATGAGGGCTTTAGGGTTCAAAAGGCACCAAAATAGTAGATCTAAGGTCTTCATGCAATATGGGTCCATAAAGGTAGTAGATTTGAGCTCCTGGAGCTCAACCATGCCTAGATCTAGAGGCCAATCAACTTATTACGAAATATGATGCACATACAAGCTTGGGGAAGGGCTCAAGGAAGACTTTAATGGAGTTATAAGCATAGAGACAGGGGGAAAACGAGTTTTACCTCAAAGAAATCACTGAGAGAACACTAAGATGCTTGGCTTCCTTCCCTTCCTCTTTTTCTACTCCACTTCCTTCTCAAAATCTTCAAGAACACACACTAAAATGCCTCAAACTCACAAGAACAAGAGCTAGAACGTATGGAGAGCTTCTGGGGGGTGAATGGGGCGGAGTTGGGGCGCAAATGGTTGTTTAAATAGGGTGCAAACCCTTGGAAATTAGGGTTTCATCAGACAGCGCAGACTCGTCGAGTCCATAATATGGACTCGTCGAGTCGCCATCTTAACCGTGCCCCAAAGTCTCGTCTCTACTTGGCGAGTCGGGCCTCTAACTCACCGAGTCCACGGCCAAAAACACAAAGTACTTAGGCAAAACTCACATACCAGGAACCAGGTGCTACAAATCTCCCCCACTTATTTTAGACTTCGTCCTTGAAGTCTGCCGCTCGATCTCGAAATAGCTCGGGGTAATGCACCATCATCTCTTCTACCGGCTCCCAAGTCCACTCTGAGCCCTTGCGGTGCTGTCATTGCACCTTCACTAGTTCCACCCTCTTGTTCCTCAAATCCTTCGACTTCCTGTCGAGGATTGCGACTGGGCGCTCAATGTAATTCAGGCTGTCATCAACCTGAATATCCTCCAACGACAATACTGCTAAATCATCCACTAAGCACTTCCGCAGCTGAGAGACATGGAAAGTGCTGTGGATCTGGCTGAGCTCGACCGGCAGATCCAATCTATACGCCACCTTGCCCACCCGGGCTACAACCCTGAATGCTCCGATAAACTTCGGGCCCAACTTGCCCCGCTTCCTGAATCGAATGACGCCTTTCCAAGGCGACACCTTCAGGAGAACCATATCCCCGACTTGGAACTCCAAGTCGGATCGACGCTTGTTGGCGTAACTTTTCTGCCGACTCTGAGCAATCTGAAGCCTGCTCCGAACCTGCTGGATCCTCTCGGTCGTCTCGAGCACCACCTCGGTGCTCCCCATGACCCTCTGGCCAACTTTGTCACACCCCCAAACCAAGGATGGCGGAAACGTCTGGGGGTGGAGGACTTCATGTATAGTATCATAACCACAATTTCAATAGTAATTTAAGCAAATACAACCAACATATATATAATTGAAAAAGTTACATCACTTGTATGAATTACATGTTTCAAGATCAATTACAATATGTTGACAAAATATGAAAAGTTTGATGCCTTAACGTCCCATCCTCAAAAGCACTTGGTTACCTGTTTAGTGATTCCCTGAGAATACAAGTTGTTTGAAAAAGTGTCAAAACAAAGGTTGGTGAGTTCATAAGTTTTTTCTATAAAACCTAATAGAAGTCTTTCTCATGTAATTTTCGCGTTTGTTTCAGAAAAATCCGATATTTTCCTTAAAATCTGTGTAATGTAGCCTTATAACCAAAGGCCAAAATGTATAAGTAATCTTTCTTACTTAGTGGAGATGCTATGAGTTTAAATTGATATAAAAAGTGAATTTAAATCAACATAAAACCTATTTAGGTTTTATAAAATCCCGTAAACTTTATGTATGGTTATCTCCCTATGTGAGTCGCTATAATCATACTATGACTGAAGGAACCTGCCACGACGTTTCTCAAGCGTCGCAAAACTGAAATGACATTTGTCACCCGTGGACCTGCATGTCCCACTGTAGCTAACAGCAAGGTGTGGGGTGTCAAACCCAATATAGATCTATATACAAGTATCATGTTCTCCCTCCAGGAGACTCTGATTATAACTACCAGGAATTATATTCCGCACTCGGACGTACGGAAAGAGATTGTCTCACAATTTAGGCTAACAAGTTTACGTGTAATGTGTGTGAGTGTAACCCTTTTCTGTATGAATGTACCCTTTTTGTACGAGTGTTTTATGTAATGTATCATAAACTATACCTATTATAGTTTATCTAAAACGTTTGTAATATGTAATAACTCTTTTATGGAAATGCATTAGTGTTATGAATCCATTAAACTATGCTTTTTATAGTTTAATATACGTGTTCTAAATGAATGAATAATCTTATCATGAATGACTTAGTTTCAGTTTATGATGATAAACTAACAAGGAAACACATTCAATAATTAGAACTTATGATTATACACTTTGCTCAACATAATACAAGGTGTTATGATATTTATATGCTGTTAACTAACTTTAACCTTTCTGCACTGTTTTGGAAAAATCATAGAAACATCATACGAAGTTGAAAACTAGATCCATAAATTCTGAGAGTTCCCAAAATGTGTCTAGTTTACTCATAATTTTTATCATGATTTTTGGAATCCTTTAACTTGTATTAAAATGCTAATATTCACAGACTGGTCCGGATTTGTGTTTGAAAAGACAAGCTGTTTTGTAAAAATCACCATAAATTGTAGAAAAATCGTGTGGAGATGTACAAGTAGTCATTTTAAAGCTAAGAAGTGGAACTACTTGCAACTAAAACATTTGTGAAAACTAAAATGTTTAAGTTTTCCAAAACAGTCCATGAATTGAGTTGAAGTTTTTTGATTAAGGCTGTTAGAAAAGTTTAGTTATGTTCTTGGTGTTTCAACTAGTATCCCCCCTCTAAAAACTTGAGAAAACATGAAAATGTAGGGGTATGAACTCACCTTAAGTGATTTCAGTAGATGATTGTTGAATAATGGAAGTGTTTAACTCAAGAACACTTGGAGATGCCTTGAAGATTTTCGAGAATCTAACATCATAGTTATGGAGTTTGTGTAACCAATCAATGATTTGAGTAGAATGAAGTGAAATAATCATAGAGAGGATGAATTATACTTACCAAGAGTGTGAGAAAGCTTGATAATCAGCCTTGAATCTTGCATTTGATAGAGAAAGTTTGAGAGAAAAGTGGAGTTGGATCTTTGGTGAAATGAGAGCAAATGAGAGAAGTGATGAGAGAGGATGAATGTGCAGCTCTCAAAAATGTGGGAAAGGGTGATAATTGAGTGGAAAGGACATTGATGTGACCTAGGTAAGGTGGGGAGGTGTGGCTGGTTATAGAGTGGGTGTGGGAGTGGTTGCTTGCGTCATAAGGTAAAGTAAAGTCAACACTCCACCTCTTTGTACTTTACCCACTTGCTTTTATTATTTAAATAAAGATTTTTATGAAAATATCATTAAATTGTGAATATTTAGGGTTTATTATGTTAAAATATGATTTTGGGTGAAAATCCCACGTTAAAATAATTAAAAATGGGCCTTAAACGCAAAACTAGTCGAAAACCGGGAGAAAAAGGGTTCCCAGCGAGACCTCTCGGTCCCTAGGCCGAGATTCGGTCCTTGTTGATGCCGAGCAGGAAACGAAAGGAGCGAACCGGAAGTGAGAGGCGAAAGGCAGGCTCGGTCCGAAACAAGATGCGAAGGGGAGGCAAGGAAGCGAAAGGTTCGGTCATGGGCATCAGAACCGAAATAGTCTGAAGTGAACAGTAGCTTCGGGTTCGGTTCTACCTGGCGAGGTTCGGGTTCGGTTCTTAGCAAGTTCGGTTCGAGAGGGCCTTTTGGTTCGCAGGTTTCGGTTCCAGAAGTAAGAATCGAAATGGGCCGAATGAACAGTAGCTTCGGGTTCGGCTCAGGAGGTTTCGCTTCAGGAGGGTTCGGCTCAGGAGGGTTCGGTTCAGGAGGGTTCGGTTCAGGAGGTTTCGGTCCCTAAGAGGCTTCGCCCCTTTTAAGAAGGTTTCGGGTCCTTAAGCCTATTTTACTCGTTTTTACCCTGTTTTAAGCCGTTTTTGACCCGGTTAAGGGTCGGAATGACCTGAATGACTTCAAAAAGTTACGGAAACTTTTGAGAGAGATTTGGGAGAGGTTTAGGAGAGATTTAACATTAGAGAGAGACAGAGTGAAAACGATTGAGAGAGGTTTCATGTGTGACAGTTGTGAGTGTCCAGCTTCGCAATGCAAGGTTCGTAAACCCTGTTAAGCCTTGTTTAAGGATCTTACACACTCCCGATGAGTATGCAACATTGTTTTATCGGTTTGGCTCGCCACGTACCACAATTTTAGGTTAAGGAGATCTAGATGTTCGCACTTTTTGATTTATGATCTCTCATTAGAATAGAGAGTTGTTTAGCACCAAGGCTAAGGAAAAATTAAACTCACAAAATTTTCCAAGTGAGGTTTTTCTCATTAAAATGGTGAGTTATACAGTATGTACATAACACAAACCCTAATGTACCAGGTTTAATTGAGTTGGCCGGTTTGACTTGATGACTTCGTTCTACCTAGACTTGACCCGAAATTGACTATTGTCACATTATCCCCCCGTTAGAGGGAATTTTGTCCCGAAATTTACGTTTTGACTGGGACTTCAGGAGTTCGGGAAAAGATGCGGGTATTTTTGTTTCATTTGCTCTTCGCGTTCCCAAGTGAACTCAGGTCCTCGTTTAGCGTTCCAGCGGACCTTTACGATGGGGATACAACTTTGTTTCGTTCTTTTGACTTCCCGATCCATAATCTCAACTGGTTCTTCCACGAAGTGGAGGTTTTCGTTAACTTTGATCTCGTCGAGAGGTATCACAAGTGTCTCGTCAGACAGACACTTCTTTAAGTTGGATACGTGGAAGGTAGGGTGTACGTTACTAAGTTCTTGTGGCAATCGGAGTTTGTACGCCACAGGACCAATCTTGGCAAGGATTTCAAACGGTCCGATGTACCTCGGGTTTAATTTCCCACGTTTACCGAAACATATCATCCCTTTCCAGGGGGAAACTTTTAGTAGTACTCGGTCTCCGATCTGGAATTCTAAGGGTTTGCGTCATTTGTATGCGTAACTCTTTTGTCGATCACGAGACGCCTTCAGTCTTTCCCGAATTTGAATGATCTTTTCTGTGGTCTCCCTTATGATTTCAGGCCCAGTAAGGGTGCTATCAGGGACTTGCCCCCCAGCTAGTTGAGTATCCCCCACTTCGGCCCAATACAGAGGTGATCTACACTTGCGACCGTAGAGAACTTCGAATGGAGCGACTCTAATGCTAGTGTGATAGCTGTTATTATAGGAAAATTCGATAAGTGGTAAATGAGTATCCCAAGCCTTACCAAAGTCTATCACACAAGCTCTCAACATGTCTTCTAATGTCTGTATGGTGCGCTCGCTCTGCCCGTCGGTCTGCGGATGATAGGCCGTACTCATATCTAGTCTAGTCCCCAGAGATTTTTGTAAGGACTGCCAAAATCGCGAGGTGAATCTACTATCTCGGTCAGAGATAATGGATATTGGTACACCATGCAGTCGCACAACCTCCTTGATGTATGTCCGGGTTAACTTTTCCATCTTGTCGGTTTCCTTTATTGGTAGAAAGTGCGCAGACTTGGTCAATCTGTCTACGATCACCCATATGGTGTCAAACCCACCCGATGTCTTAGGTAGCTTGGTTATGAAATCCATGGTTATACGCTCCCACTTCCACTCGGGCATATCCAGCTGTTGTAGTAGTCCTGATGGCTTCTGGTACTCTACCTTTACCTTGGTGCAAGTCAGACACTTGTCCACATAGGTAGCAATTTCAGCTTTCATGTTCGGCCACCAGTACAACTTCTTGAGGTCTAGATACATCTTATCCGAACCTAGATGGATGGAATATCGTGTCTTGTGTGCTTCGTTCATGACAACGTCTCGGAACCCACCGAACTTCGGTGTCCAGATCTGGTTCATGAGGTATCGAGCTCCGTCCTCCTTGACTTCAAGGTTTTTATCCATTCCTCCCAATGCCTCACCTATCACATTTTCGGGTCTCAAGGCTTACGTTGAGCTTCCTTGATTTTTGTGAATAGGTGGGAATGAATTGTCATCGTTAGTGCCTTCACCCGGTGACCCGAGTATTCTTTTCTACTTAGGGCATCAGCTACAACATTAGCCTTTCCCGGATGATAACGGATTTCGCATTCGTAATCGTTTAGTAGCTCTACCCATCTTCTTTGTCGCATGTTGAGCTCTTTTTGATTGAGGATATGCTGAAGACTTTTGTGATCGGTGAAGATGGTGCACTTTGTGTTGTAGAGGTAGTGTCTCCAGATTTTCAAGGCGAACACTACCGCTCCCAATTCGAGGTCGTGGGTGGTATAGTTCACTTCATGGGTCTTAAGTTGCCTTGATGCGTAAGCGATAACCTTTCCCCTTTGCATGAGCACACAGCCGAGGCCTTGATTCGAAGCATCGCAATATACCACAAAATCATCGGTTCCTTTTGGAAGAGACAAGATTGGTGCGTTGCATAGGGCTTGCTTTAGTGTTTAGAAGGCGGCTTCTTGTTTATCTTCCCATTTGAACACCACGCCTTTCTGAGTCAAGGTGATGAGGGGCTTAGCGATCTTGGAGAAGTTTTGTATGAATCTTCGATAGTAGCCTGCGAGCCCCAAAATTTGTCGGATTTCTATCGACGTTGTAGGTGCTAACCAATCTTCAATTGCTTTGATCTTTGTGGGATCCACATGTATTCCTTTCTTGCTTACTATGTGGCCAAGGAATCCTACTTCTCGGAGCCAAAATTCACACTTTGAGAACTTGGCATAAAGCTTCTCAGCTCTTAAAATCTCCAGAACTAGTCGTAGGTGTTGTTTGTGCTCTTCTTCGCTTCTCGAGTAGACCAAGATATCGTCGATGAACACGATGACAAATTTATCTAAGAAGGGTCGACACACTCGGTTCATCAAATCCATGAACACCGCAGGTGCGTTTGTTAATCCGAATGGCATCACTACAAATTCGTAGTGTCCATAGCGAGTTCTGAATGCCGTCTTGGGGATGTCCTCCTCTTGAACTTGCAATTGATGGTAACCCGACCTCAAGTCGATTTTTGAAAAGTAGCTCGCTCCCTGAAGTTGGTCAAAAAGGTCGTCGATTCGGGGTAGGGGGTATCAATTTTTGATGGTGAGTTTGTTTAACTCCCTGTAATCGATGCACATGCGAAAGGATCCATCCTTCTTTTTCACAAATAGAACTGGTGCTCCCCAAGGCGAAAAGCTCGGTCTGATGAACCCTTTGCTCAACAGTTCATTCAACTGGCTGGACAGTTCTTGCATCTCTGCCGGTGCTAGGCGGTATGGAGCTTTGGCAACGGGGGTTGCTCCAAGAATTAAGTCGATTCGGAATTCGACTTGTCGTGTAAGTGGTACACCTAGCAGATCGTCTGGGAATACATCAGGGAAGTTGCATACTTCTGGAATTTCTTTGATGTCCTTCCCCTCTTGTTTCTTGTCTACGATGTGGGCTAAGAATGCATGGTATTGCTTTCGGAGGTACTTTTGGGTTTTAACACAAGAGATGATTTGTAGGTTCGCACTAGGTTTATTTCCATAAACGGTGAGGATGTTGCCATTCGGCAGATTGAGGCGGACGACCCTTTCGTAACATAAAATGTCGGCACGATGAGGGCTTAACCAATCCATACCAATGATTACATCGAAACTTTTTATGGTGACCGGCATAAGGTCAATTTTGAATGAATGGTTATCTAGAGTGAGAGTACACCCTATGTAAATATCGCTAGCGCGCTCAACCTTCCATTTTCCATTTCTACGATGTAAGAATCTTCTAGTGGCTGGGAATTTTGCTTAAGTATATATTTGAATTGGTGACTTACGAAACTTCTTTCTGCCCCACTATCGAAAAGTACGCATGCATAAGAGTTATTGAGGAGGAACGTACCAGTAACCACAGAGGGGTCCTT
Source organism: Lactuca saligna (assembly GCF_052625555.1). Classification (NCBI taxonomy): domain Eukaryota; kingdom Viridiplantae; phylum Streptophyta; class Magnoliopsida; order Asterales; family Asteraceae; genus Lactuca; species Lactuca saligna. The sequence goes on from NC_136418.1 coordinate 94,118,438, forward strand.
GACTGCTTCTCCATGCCCTAAAGTTAGGACTCTTCCTATACCCCCAACATTAGGGGCTTGCGCCTTGGGGCAGCTTCTCCTGAAGTGTCCTGTTTCACCACATCCATAGCAGGTTTGGCTTGCCCCTGCATTGGCAGCTTGGTTGACCGGTCGTGCTGGTGCTTTACAGAAATGAGCAGTGTGCCCTTTTCTGTCACAGTTTCTGCAGTGCATTTCCCGACAAGCACCATTGTGGTGGTAGTTGCACTTGTTGCACTTAGGGAGACTCCATGCATATTGCTTTGGTGGTGTCGGCGAGGTAGCAGTGCTGGCAGTACGTATAGCAACTGTCTGTTGCTTCTTGGCAGGGTCCTGCGTCGGTTGTTTCTTTTTATTGCTCCAGAACTTCCTCTTGTTGTTCCCTCCTTTTGTTCGGTCGGTGGTGGCTACCACCGTACCACGGCTAGCCCTGTGATCTATAAGTTGTTGTGCCAATTCCTTGGCACTCTCAAAGGTAGTGGGTTTCGAGGCCAATACACTATCTTGAATCTGGGATGACAGCCCCCAGAGGTATCGCTCCACCTTTTTCTCCTCTGGAGTGACCATTGTTGGACAGAGGAGTGATAGGTCATTGAAACGGGCAGTATAAGTTTCAAGGTCAGTGCCTGACATTCTGAGGTTCCAAAGTTCCTCTTCAAGTTTTTGTATTTCGCCCCTCGGGCAATACTCCTTTAACATCAAAGCTTTCAAATCCTCCCAGATTATAGCGTTAGCTACTGCAGGAGTAAGTGATTTAACTCGGCCATTCCACCAAGTAAGTGCTTTTCCGGTGAAAGTGAATGTTGCATACTTGACCTTACTCGCTTCGGGACAAGCACAGATTTCGAAAACTGCCTCGGTCCTTTCGAACCATTGCACCAGTGTGATGACGCCCCCGCTTCCATTGAAAGGGTCGGGCTTGCCATTCGTGAAGTCTTTGTAAGAGCACTCCCTCGTACGCCCCGTGCTGTCCCCATGAATTGAATTGGTAGCTCCGGATCCAGAATCGCCAGAACCATTTGTACCCATTTGCGACATTGCTGCTGCCATGGCTGCCGTTACTGCAGCCTGAAACATCGCAGGATCAAACTGTGAAGGTGGTGGTGGAGGCGACACTGTGTTGCCAGAAGGTCTTGGTCTTTTCCTTGGTGGCATGCTTCTGTCATAATAAAAAAAAATTGACCAGTCGGTAAGACTTCAATAGTGATAACGAGTCGAGTGTTACTTGTTTCATCTCTCTTGTATTTTATCAAAACTTTATTATTCGTAAACTGTTTGTGCGATCAGGTTATGAAGTCTAGTGGCAAACACTCAATAAATAAAATGCATGCCAAATTCATTGATAAACTTTTAGTACATAATGTTTAGAGGAAAATTTGACCACATAAGGGTCTACATTACATCGTTACAAAAGATAGATTTGACACTACAAAATCCCTTTGAATAGTGTAATCACTTATTCGCAGGGTCAACCTACATACAGAGAGTAGCACCAACGTGTACTCATAAACTTTTACTACCAAGATGTGAGAATAGTAACGAGTTCTAATCATGACAACCCTTCTCTGACGGAGCCTGAGATGATGTTGATGCGCCCTGTAGTTCTGCCAATCTCCGTTCGGCTGCGACCATTCTCTCTTCGAGTGCCATGTATCTTTCCCGATACTCTCTTGTTTCTGCTCGAGCAGCGAGAAGGTCTTGAATGAGTTGGTCTCTGTAGTGGGAGTCTCGTTCCAGATCTCTGGTACGATCAGTGGTAGACTGTACGATGGCGCTTAGTTCCCTGACCCGATCGGTCGTTGTCCTACCACGATCATCCATACTTGCTATTCGTTGGTTCATGACGGGGAGGGCTCTGTCAGTCGGTCCACCATGGATGAGATCATAATAACCTTGTTGGTCGCCGTATGGTGACCGCTGGCGTTGTTGTCGGCTCCACCTTTCGATCGTCGTTACCCAAGGGGGTTCAGGTCTGTTTTATCCATAACGGTGTGCGGGTACTCTCGCGATGTAAGGAGGGTTGAATACCTCTCGTCGTTCCTCCATTTCATTCCCAACCATGACTATATCATCGTCTTCCTCTTCTTCTTCTTCTTCGTCTTCCTCATCTTCTTCTTGTTCTTCGTCTTCCTCCTCTGGTTCCTCTTCAGGATTCTCTTCGGGATCCTCTTCGGGATCCTCCTCGGATCCTCCTTGATTTGTTGCTCAGGCTCATCATCAATCCCCCCCGCGTCTCCCTGATTGGGAAAGTACGGGTCCCCGGGTATGTGAAATCCTGCCATGTCGTTTGCACGAGAAACGGGAGGGGGGGGGGGGTTAAGAAGCACATATCGGAAAATAATAACATGGCGCTATAGAAACGTACAAATACTCCTATAGTATTTTTAAATGTTTATATTTGGTTATTAGCGTGTTCTTTGTAGAGTGTAGTTAGCTTATTAGATTTGTCGCCCATTATGAATTTTCCCAGTATGCGTAAGTTACTTCTCGAACGGATATAGTTGATCGGGCTATATCCTTCCCAGAACTGATTACACATGCTAAGGCGTACTAGTAATGTTCAACTCCTCCTCTTTCAATTTATGTTCTCCTTAGTTATGACACTACGCGAGTATATAATGCATGTAGGTATACTTTAAAACAAGAAAGTACTTGTTTTCTAAAAGTACAACTCGTTAAAATGTTTTAAGAATCAGAGACTTTTAGTCCCAAATGTGTTTATAGTTTGTATATCTTATGTGGTTTGACATACTTAATTCACTATAAACCGTGCTCTGATACAATTCTATCACACCCCCAAACCAAGGATGGCGGAAACGTCTGGGGGTGGATGACTTCATGTATAGTATCATAACCACAATTTCAATAGTAATTTAAGCAAATACAACCAACATATATATAATTGAAAAAGTTACATCACTTGTATGAATTACATGTTTCAAAATCAATTACAATATGTTGACAAAATATGAAAAGTTTGACGCCTTAACGTCCCATCCTCAAAAGCACTTGGTTACCTGTTTAGTGATTCCCTGAGAATACAAGTTGTTTGAAAAAGTGTCAACACAAAGGTTGGTGAGTTCATAAGTTTTTGCTATAAAACCTAATTAAAGTCTTTCTCATGTAATTGTCGCGTTTGTTTCAGAAAAATCCGATATTTTCCTTAAAATCTGTGTAATGTAGCCTTATAACCAAAGGCCAAAATGTATAAGTAATCTTTCTTACTTAGTGGAGATGCTATGAGTTTAAATTGATATAAAAAGTGAATTTAAATCAACATAAAACCTATTTAGGTTTTATAAAATCCCGTAAACTTTATGTATGGTTATCTCCCTATGTGAGTCGCTATAATCATACTATGACTGAAGGAACCTGCCACGACGTTTCTCAAGCGTCGCAAAACTGAAATGACATTTGTCACCCGTGGACCTGCATGTCCCACTGTAGCTAACAGCAAGGTGTGGGGTGTCAAACCCAATATAGATCTATATACAAGTATCATGTTCTCCCTCCAGGAGACTCTGATTATAACTACCAGGAATTATATTCCGCACTCGGACGTACGGAAAGAGATTGTCTCACAATTTAGGCTAACAAGTTTACGTGTAATGTGTGTGAGTGTAACCCTTTTCTGTATGAATGTACCCTTTTTGTACGAGTGTTTTATGTAATGTATCATAAACTATACCTATTATAGTTTATCTAAAACGTTTGTAATATGTAATAACTCTTTTATGGAAATGCATTAGTGTTATGAATCCATTAAACTATGCTTTTTATAGTTTAATATACGTGTTCTAAATGAATGAATAATCTTATCATGAATGACTTAGTTTCAGTTTATGATGATAAACTAACAAGGAAACACATTCAATAATTAGAACTTATGATTATACACTTTGCTCAACATAATACAAGGTGTTATGATATTTATATGCTGTTAACTAACTTTAACCTTTCTGCACTGTTTTGGAAAAATCATAGAAACATCATACGAAGTTGAAAACTAGATCCATAAATTCTGAGAGTTCCCAAAATGTGTCTAGTTTACTCATAATTTTTATCATGATTTTTGGAATCCTTTAACTTGTATTAAAATGCTAATATTCACAGACTGGTCCGGATTTGTGTTTGAAAAGACAAGCTGTTTTGTAAAAATCACCATAAATTGTAGAAAAATCGTGTGGAGATGTACAAGTAGTCATTTTAAAGCTAAGAAGTGGAACTACTTGCAACTAAAACATTTGTGAAAACTAAAATGTTTAAGTTTTCCAAAACAGTCCATGAATTGAGTTGAAGTTTTCTGATTAAGGCTGTTAGAAAAGTTTAGTTATGTTCTTGGTGTTTCAACTAGTATCCCCCCTCTAAAAACTTGAGAAAACATGAAAATGTAGGGGTATGAACTCACCTTAAGTGATTTCAGTAGATGATTGTTGAATAATGGAAGTGTTTAACTCAAGAACACTTGGAGATGCCTTGAAGATTTTCGAGAATCTAACATCATAGTTATGGAGTTTGTGTAACCAATCAATGATTTGAGTAGAATGAAGTGAAATAATCATAGAGAGGATGAATTATACTTACCAAGAGTGTGAGAAAGCTTGATAATCAGCCTTGAATCTTGCATTTGATAGAGAAAGTTTGAGAGAAAAGTGGAGTTGGATCTTTGGTGAAATGAGAGCAAATGAGAGAAGTGAGGAGGTGTGGTTGGTTATAGAGTGGGTGTGGGAGTGGTTGCTTGCGTCATAAGGTAAAGCAAAGTCAACACTCCACCTCTTTGTACTTTACCCACTTGCTTTTATTATTTAAATAAAGATTTTTATGAAAATATCATTAAATTGTGAATATTTAGGGTTTATTATGTTAAAATATGATTTTGGGTGAAAATCCCACGTTAAAATAATTAAAAACGGGCTTAAACGCAAAACTAGTAAAAAACCGGGAGAAAAAGGGTTCCCAGCGAGACCTCTCGGTCCTAGGCTGAGGTTCGGTCCCTAGGCCAAGATTCGGTCCTTGCTGATGCCGAGCATGAAGCGAAAGGAGCGAACCGGAAGTGAGAGGCAAAAGGCACGCTCGGTCCGAAACAAGATGCGAAGGGGAGGTGAGGAAGCGAAAGGTTCGGTCATGGGCATCAGAACCGAAATAGCCCGAAGTGAACAGTAGCTTCGGGTTCGGTTCTACCTGGCGAGGTTCGGGTTCGGTTCTTAGCAAGTTCGGTCCGAGAGGTCCTTTCGGTTCGCAGGTTTCGATTCCGGAAGTAAGAAGCGAAATGGGCCGAATGAACAGTAGCTTCGGGTTCGGCTCAGGAGGTTTCGCTTCAGGAGGGTTCAGCTCAGGAGGGTTCGGTTCAGGAGGTTTCGGTCCCTAAGAGGACTTTCGGGTCCTAAGAGGCTTCGCCCCTTTTAAGAAGGTTTCGGGTCCTAAGCCTATTTTACTCGTTTTTACCCCGTTTTAAGCCGTTTTTGACCCGGTTAAGGGTCGGAATGACCTGAATGACTTCAAAAATTTTACGGAAACTTTTGAGAGAGATTTGGGAGAGGTTTGGGAGAGATTTAACATTAGAGAGAGACAGAGTGAAAACGATTGAGAGAGGTTTCATGTGTGACAATTGTGAGTGTTCGACTTCACAATGCAAGGTTCGTAAACCTTGTTAAGCCTTGTTGAAGGATCTTACACACTCCCGATGAGTATGCAACATTGTTTTATCGGTTTGGCTCGCCACGTACCACAGTTTTAGGTTAAGGAGATCTAGATGTTCGCACTTTTTGATTTATGATCTCTCATTAGAATAGAGAGTTGTTTAGCACCAAGGCTAAGGAAAAATTAAACTCACAAATTTTTCCAAGTGAGGTTTTCTCATTAAAATGGTGAGTTATACAGTATGTACATAACACAAACCCTAATGTACCAGGTTTAATTCAGTTGTCCTGTTTGACTTGATGACTTCGTTCTACCTAGACTTGACCCGAAATTGACTATTATCACAAACTTCACCCCAACATATCGGCGTCCTGGACCTCCGTCCGCACAACAAATCGAATGGGGGACGGTCAATACTCGCGTGGTAGCTGTTGTTGTATGAGAACTCAGCCAAGGGAAGATAGGTATCCCAGCTACCACCGAAATCTAACACACATGCCTGCAACATATCCTCCAAAGTTTGGATGGTCCACTCGCTCTGACCATCCATCTGCGGGTGAAAGGCGGTGCTAAAATGCAAATGAGTGCCCAACTCGTCATGAAACTTCTTCCAAAATCTGGAAGTGAATCGCACATCTCGGTCTGATATCACTGACACTGGCACCCCGTGCCGCGCTACTATCTCCCTGATGTAGATATCGGCCAACTTTTTGGTCGAGATGCTCACCTGGATCGGAATAAAATGGGCGCTCTTGGTCAATCGGTCCACGATGACCCAAATCGAATCTACTCCACGCGCAGTCCTAGGAAGCTTTATGATAAAATCCGTCGTGATGTCTTCCCATTTCCACAACGGGATGTCCAACGGTTGCATCTTCCCATGCGGTCTCTGATGTTCGACCTTGACCTTCCTGCAGGTCAAGCACCGCTCGACGTACCATGCCACATCCCGCTTCATGCAGGGCCACCAATAGTCTAGACGAAGATCCCTATACATCTTCATCGCCCCGGGATGAATAGAGAATCGGGACTTGTGCGCCTCCTCCATCAAGATTTGGCGCACGCCTCTGTGATACGGCACCCACACCCTACGGTGTAGTGTCAATAGTCCTCAGCTATCATAATCGAAAGAAGAAAGTTGACCCACCACACGCTCGCTCTTCCGATGTTCCTCCTTGATAGCCTCCTGTTGAGCCTCCCGAATCTGCTCCAACAGGGGAGTCACTACAGTCATCCTCATGCAAATATCCCTGATCGGCGCCGCCTTGCGGCTAAGCGCATCGGCCACCACGTTGGCCTTTCCCGAGTGGTACAGGATCTCTTAATCATAATCCTTCACCACGTCCAACCACCGATGCTGCCTCATGTTCAGGTTCGGCTGATCCATGAGGTACCTTAAACTCTTGTGGTCCGTGTAAATGGTACACCGAACCACGTAGAGGTAATTCCGCCAAATCTTGAGAGAGAAAACCACCGCCCCCAACTCCAAATCATGCGTCGGGTAGTTCACCTCGTGAGGCTTGAGCTGCCTCGAAGCGTAGGCAATGACATGCCCCCTCTGCATCAATACTGCGCCCAACCCTGAAATAGACGCGTCACAATAAACCACAAAACCCTCTACGCCCTCTAGCAGGGCTAAGATCGGCGCCTCGCACAATCTTTGTCTCAGTGTCTCAAACGCTGCCTGCTGCTCGAGTCCCCACCGAAAGACTACGGCTTTCTTCGTCAGCCGTGTTAGGGGTACGACTATCTTGGAGAAATCCTGAATGAATCTCCGATAATAGCCTGCCAATTCTAGGAAACTCCGAATCTCAGATGGAGACTTTGGAACCTCCCATCTCATCACGGCCTCGATCTTGTCCGGATCGACCAGAATCCCGTTCTGGTTGACAAGGTGTTCGAGAAATTGCACCTCGCGCAACCAAAACTCACACTTGGAGAACTTGGAATACAAGCTCTCCCTCCACAGGGTCTCCAAAACCTCTCTCATATGCTCCTCATGCTCCTCCTGCGTCTTGGAATAAACCAAGATGTCATCGATAAAGACTATCACAGACCGATCCAGCATCGGTCTGCATACGCGGTTCATGAGGTCCATGAACGCGGAAGGAGCATTGGTGAGCCCAAACGACATCACCACGAACTCATAGTGGCCATAGCGCGTCCGAAACGCGGTCTTCTGTGTATCCTCCTCCCTGACCCTCATCTGATGATAACCCGAACACAAATCAATCTTGGAGAACCAAGATGCTCCCTGAAGCTGGTCAAAGAGATCATCAATCCTCGGGTGTGGGTAACGGTTCTTCACCGTTACCTTGTTCAACTCCCGGTAATCTATACACATCCGGTATGACCCGTCCTTCTTCTTCACAAATAGAATCGGGGCTCCCCAGGGTGAACTGCTCGGTCTAATGAATCCCTTGTCTAGCAGCTCCTGCAGCTGCGTAGACAACTCCTGCATCTCAGGAGGAGCCAGCCGATATGGTGCCTTGGCTATCGGAGCCGCACCAGGAACGAGGTCAATCCTGAACTCCACCTGTCGCTCCGGAGATATCCCAGGAAGCTCCTCTGGGAAGACATCTGCGAAATCTCGCACCACCGGAACCTCGCTCATTGTTGCCTTACCCGCCTCCCGGGTATCCATCATGTATGCAACATAACCTGCGCATCCCTACTAAAGGTATTGTCTAGCCCTCGCTGCTGAACAGACTGAGGGTCCACACTGTGACCTCTCGCCATGAATCACTAACTCGCCCCCACCTGGGGTCCGGACTCGCACTAGCTGCTGTGCGCAATCTATCACTGCCCCATTAGGGCTCAACCAATCCATGCCTATAATCACCTTGTTCCCATGCAACGGAATGGGAACCAAATCTACCAAGTAGCGCTCCTCGAACAAACGCAATACGCAGTCCCGAAACACCATCGATGCTCGCACTGATCGATCATCAGCAATTTTTACCTCCAAAGGGAAATCCAACATGCCCGAAGACTCAGGAAACTTCTTGCTAAGCGCAAGGGACACAAACGATCAGGATGCACCCGATTCAAACAACACCTGAACTGGGATACCGTTCACATGGAATGATCCTAACACATATACATATACCGAGCACATATCAATATCATAACATCATATAAATAAATGAGAGGGAAAGAATCATACCCGTCACCACATCGGGTGCTGCGCGTGCCTCCTCAGTGGTCAGCTGAAATGCCCGGCTCCTCACCACTGGAGCCTCTGCCTTGCCCTGCCGGCCATCTGTGATCCGCAGGGTCGCTGGAGCTGGCACCTTCACCGGTGCTGAAGCTGTCAACTGGGGACAATTGGCCTTCTTGTGGCCTCTTTGGTTGCAGTGGAAACACAGCAACTCCAATGTCAGAATAACTGCTGCCGGAGCAGTGCAATCCCTGCTATAGTGCCCAGTCTTGCCGCACTTGTAGCAGCCTGATGATCCCATCCTGCACGCCCTCTCGTACGGCCTGCCGCATTTCCTGCATCGGCTCGGTCCTGACTGGCCTTTTGGCCTACCATCTGATCCCTTAGGCTTCTTCCCTGAAGCCCCTCCTGTCTGTCCCTCCTCTGACTTCCGTTTCCAGATATGCTCCAAATCTATCTCCCTCTCCCTCGCCCTAGCAATCATGGAGTCCAGGGTGGGGCAGGCTGAAAAACTAACGTGCTCCCGGATATCAGCTCGGAGCATGTCATGGTAGCGGGTCCTCCTCATGTCCTCATCGCCCGCATACTAGGGCACCAAGAGTGCCCTCTCCCAGAACCTAGTGGTAATCTCCGCCACGGTCTCCGTCGTCTGTATCATGTCCAAAAACTCCCTAGCCAGCTGCTGAAGCTCGACAGCCGGCGCAAACTCTGCCCTGAACCTGGTCACAAAGTCCGACCAGGTCATAGCCTCGATAGTTGAGGCTCCCAAAGAGTCACCCACTGACTCCCACCAATCTCGAGCTCGGTCTCGTAAACACCCGGCCGCATACCTCACCTTCGACCCCTCGGGGCAGAAGCTAGTCAACTGTGCAGATTCGATGTCTGCAATCCATCGCCTGTCAACAATGGGGTCCTTCACCCCGTGGAAATCCGGCGCACCACTGCCCCTGAAGTCCTTAAAGGACAGCGTGTGAGATCCCGACTGGCCAGATGCCATGTCGCTCCTGAATGCCCTGAGGCGATCCTCCATCAACTCGATGATCCCTTCCTTGATCGACCCGAAGATAATGGGCGTCGACTCAAGGATGCCTCTGGTAATCTCTGACGTGATGAACTCACGTAGCCCCTCGTCTACCAGCTCAGAACCCGATCCCGAACCTGAACTGCCCACTGCTGGCCTCGATCGTAGTACCACCATTCTACAATATAGAAAGAATAACTGTTAGTGATACTACTACTTCTTGAGGGATCACATCTACCACAAGTTCCCTGGTCTCATCTTGGCCTCCCTTGGTTCGGGTACGGATCCTCTGCTTCCAGTAGTACGGGCCCATACTACCTTCCACATCTATCCGTACCTTCTTCAAGGACTGCCTCGAATCCACCAGATCCCTTTTACTATGGTTGAACACGGTTATACTCATCCTAGGCTTGCCCTAGGGAAATCTCTGACTCTACTCTATCCAGTCCTCAGCTGCTGCAGGCCTCTTGGTGATGCCAATTAACTATTACCTGAATACAATCACATGTGATGAGGCTCGGATAATCCTTCGAGTAAGGGACTCATCTCTACCACGGTTAGGACTCAAACAAGAGCTACGCAATAGAGTCAAATCCAACACTCTGAGATTATTCAACCCTGATCACATGTGACTTTAACGTATTCACCTAACAGTTAACTCCCATCACTTCAAAGCCCACATAGCACAAAGCAAACAACATTTGGACATAAGGAAAACAATCTCAAGCAACTTTATCCTCGTAGAGAGAACTGAACTAGCATACAATGCTAAACCCGTACTATCAGGAATAACCTAAACAGGCTACCCTACTGCTATCTATTCAATTCTAGCATGCAACTCTTTCATATACCGAAGCACATAAAGCAGGCACATAAGGCATCACTCCTAGATCCTTAGTCCTATTCTAGCATGCTGTACTACATAAACTGATAACATAAATAAACTTGTATGGGTACATTGGGGAATACTTACTTGAGCTCAGCCGGTCGCGCACATCACACACTTTGTTCTTTCTTAAAACCCCTTTACTTAGCCTTTTAGAAAACATTTTCTCTTTCCAAAATCTTTTAATCCCCTTGATTTGAGTTCAAACACCCCCGAAGGTGTGTCCGAATCCCTCAAACCAGGGCTCTGACACCAACTTGTAACGACCCAATTTTCACGTCCAAAAATTTCGTTTTTAAAACATTACTTTAGAAAACGTTAACAATTAAAAACATTGTTTGATCAAACTACATCACAACGTAACCCATGTCTAAAAGACAAATCATACAACCAATTGAAATATCAAAGTATAAATCCCAGAGAAATCTAATAGATGCGGAAACCAGTGTGTATGCACGATGTGCCACTACCGTGCCAGCTCCTTCCCCTTCGATGAAGAGGTACCTGAAACCAAAACTGTAAACTGTAAGCACAAAGCTTAGTGAGTTCCCCCATCGTACCACATACCATACAATACATAACATACATACTGTCAGGCTATTCTGGGGTGCCTGACTACCCGGTACGGCCATTTTGGGGTGCCGACTACCTGTGCGGCCATTCTGGGGTGCCGTCCTACCCGTGTCAAGCCATTCTGGGGCGCTGACCTACCCATGTCGAGCTATTCTGGGGTTCTGACTACCCTTCGGTCCTAACAACCGAACCTCGGGGACTATTTCACCCCCTACTACTACCATCACATATATCATAACACACACATAATATCAGACATATCTGGGGCGTCTGACTACCCTTTGGTCCTAACAACCAAACCTCTACTACCATCACATACAACATATCATGCTAGCATATAACATATCAAGTAGTAGCAAACCTAGATGATATCACATAGACAATCATCTATCATACATCTCCTACTGGTGGGCCGGCATTGTGGCCTTATACCCACCGCTACTGGAAGGCAACTCACCTTAGAGTAGCTGCTGATCTGATCGGGAACTGACTGTCTACTGCTACTGCCGCTGCTCTGGAAATCCTCCTGCTGTAATTCCCACAACTTACTCTATCAAATACTGCTAATTGTCCTTTAGGTAAAAAGACCATTTTACCCCTGATCATGCCCTAAGTCAAAGTCAAAGTCAACTTTCAGTTGACCCGACTCGCCGAGTTGGGTCGCCAACTCGCCGAGTCCCTGTCCAATCTACTGACCTGGATTCTGTTTCTACTCGTCGAGTTAGGCGTTGACTCGACGAGTTCTCCATCCAAAATGATGTTCAAGTCCTTCATCCTACTCGTCGAGTTGTATGAACAACTCAGCGAGTTCATCTTCATCCGATGAACACTTATGTTGCGAATCGTCGAGTTGTATGAACAACTCGCCGAGTCTGATCTTGATCTAAGGAAATTGCCTTGAACTCGCCGAGTCTAGGCATCAACTCGCCGAGTTCCATTATGGGTGAGTTTTGTCTTCCAACTCACCGAGTCCACCCTGGACTCACTACACAACTCGATACAGCTAAAAGGGGACAATCTCGGAGACTCGCGACTAGACTCGCCGAGTCAGATGAGCGACTCGCCGAGTCTGCTCCATGTAAGAGCCATATATGCGATTTTGCTCGAATCTAGTCCATGCCATTCGTAGATCTGGGTTCCTAGAGCATGACTAACACGTAAAGTTTCCAACTTTACGTGTAAATATTCATCCATGAGGGTTTTAGGGTTCAAAATGCACCAAAAGAGTAGATCTAAGGTCTTCATGCAGTATGGGTCCATAAAGGTAGGAGATCTGAGCTCCTGGAGCTCAACCATGCCTAGATCTAGAGGCCAATAAACTTATTACGAAATATGATGCACATACAAGCTTGGGGAAGGGCTCAAGGAAGACTTTAATGGAGTTATAAGCATAGAGACAGGGGGAAAATGAATTTTACCTCAAAGAAATCACTGAGAGAACACTAAGATGCTTGGCTTCCTTCCCTTCCTCTTTTTCTACTCCACTTCCTTCTCAAAATCTTCAAGAACACACACTAAAATGCCTCAAACTCACAAGAACAAGAGCTAGAACGTATGGAGAGCTTCTGGGGGTGAATGGGGCGGAGTTGGGAAGCAAATGGTTGTTTAAATAGGGTGCAAACCCTTGGAAATTAGGGTTTCATCAAACAGCGCAGACTTTCCGAGTCCATAATATGGACTCGTCGAGTCGCCATCTTAACCGCGCCCCAAAGTCTCGTCTCTACTCGGCGAGTCGGGCCTCCAACTCGCCAAGTCCACGGCCAAAAACACAAAGTACTTAAGCAAAACTCACGTACCAGGAAGTTATGATTTTTCGATAAAAAGAATGCCCAAATCTAAACAAAAGTCGTAGAATATGTTAAAATAAGAACATCGATAAAAAGAACGCCCAAATCTGACTTCGTATGAAGAAGTTATGATTTTTCGAAGTTTCGGATTAGCAGTGTACAACCTAAAATTCGAATGTGAGATCGGGTGATTTTTAGCCGACACGACCTAAACGAGAATCGAAGATCTTGTTAAGAGTATCATAACGAGAAAAAGATGGACGATAACGGACATTGGATGAAGAAGTTATGAGGATTTAACGGACCAATGTCGTCCCGGCCTGTTAATAATATAAAATTTAAAATCGATTCAAAATTAGCCGACGGAGTCTAAACGAAAGTTGTAGAGTACGTTCCCACCTTCGCGTAGATATAAAGAACGTCAAAATCAGAGTTCGTATGAGAAAGTTATGAAATTTTAAAGATTTCAGTCGAATTTGCGAAGCCTGGTGAGGAGCTAGTGACGTGGCAGCATCTGGGCCACCCATCGCTGATGAAGAAACATGCTTCGGATCATGCCACGTAACCCTCGCTATTACGTCCCGCATCCGAAGAAGTTACACCCCGCGTAACTCCGGTCTGATCCATCCGAGGGTGCGAGACAGCTGGCTTCGGCTGGCATTCTTATCCGAGGACTACGCCCTACGTAGCCTCCCTACGCCCAGCGTAAAGACTGAAGTCTGGCACTATAAATAGAGGTGTGAAGTGCCCCGAACTTCTCACACCTTTCTCATATCTCTCTCTCTAAACGTTCTCTCTCTAGCCTATTTTAACCCCCTAAACCCTAGGAAAAATCCCTTAGCACCCTAAGGAAGCCCCGAGGCTCCCGGAGTCCCGAGAAATAGGGTCTTTCGGTTTCGAAACGCTGCTCCAAATAAAGTTCCAGTTTTCGATAAAATTCGATGTAAGTGTGCTATGCTTACGCAAGTTTTAATATAGCTTTCAAATAATTATAGGAATGTTATTAGGTCCTTAAAATAATTATTTGGGCTATTATTATGAATTATATTGAGTGTTATTTAACACTTATATGATAATAATAATAGTCGGACTATTAATTTGTCGTGGTTATCGTTAGACTAAACCCTAGTGGTGTTGATACTAGGTTTTATCGAATGAAATTGTTTTGAGAGTATCGAAGCGTTGTTCGAGTACTAAGTCACCACCTTTCAGGTGAGTTCATAGTTACTTTCATCTTACACATAGATATGAAGTATTTTATATAAACTACGTGCTATGTGTGCATATTATCTGTATACTTGTTGTCTATGCTGGATGAACGTTTTTATACATGTTTTAAACGATTTAAACTGTATACGTATTTTATATATACGAATATGTTGGGTATGACACGAGTAGATGAATGATGAGAGATAAAAGATGATGTGAGTAAACATTGGCAGCTATAGACTTAGTGCCTAACTAATAAACATCGGCAACTATGGACTTAGTGCATGTTGGACAAACACCGGTAGCTATGGATTTAGTACCTGTTAGGAATTGGTAGCTATGGACGTAGTACCTATTAGATAAACACTAGTAGCTATGGATTTAGTACCCGATGAATAGACTATAGCAGCTATGGAATTAGTGCTTTATGAACGAACATTGGCAGTTATGGATTTAGTGCCAGTCCTATAACCCTGGAAGTAGGGGTGTCAATTTATGACACGACACGACAAAAATACAGGAAACGAAACGAAATTAGGACGAAATCAAAATTCAAATTCGTGTTCGTGTCGTGTTCGTGTCAAGATTAAAAAACACGATGTCATGTCGTGTCGTGTTCGTGTTCATAAATCGACACGAAATTGACACGATTAAGCATGTGGTTGTCGGGTTTTTCATGTTTGTCGTTTTTGTCGTGTTATATATCTTTAAGTATGAATGAAATACACTAATAGTTATGTAATATTATCTTTGTCGTGTCGTGTCGTGTTGTCGTTTTTTAATTGGTTCGTTTTCGTGTTAATGAAAAAAAAAACACGACATCGTATCGTGTCGTGTTCGTGTTATACAAAACTTTGTCGTGTCGTGTCAGACAAAAACATGACACGACTGCCCGATTTGACAACCCTACCTGGAAGTAAGGGACATCGGAATAGATGCATGCAGGATACATGACTCTTAGGATAAATCCATAAGAGTAAAGAAGATAACGGGGATGGGTAATTGGGTTGATTGTTTGATTGTTTAAACATAATAATTATATTATTGTGGGTTGAAAACCCTATGTACTCACCAGGTTTCCCAACCTGACCCACTCAGTTTATTTATATCACAGGTGTTGATATGAAGTCACATTACACTGAGAGATTTAAAGAGATGTAGATCACTAGTGTAAAGAAATGTAAGTTCTGTTTATTCTTATGTTTCTGTATTAACGACGACATCCCAAATGTTTTAAAATGAATAAAATATGTTAATGTATTTATCATGTTTCTCTGGGAACAAATTCCGCAACATTTTTATTAAAATAAGTACTCTGATTTTTATAAAGCATAAACACAATCGGTCTTTTCTGGCCGTGAAAATGGGGATGTCACAGCATGGGTCGATGTGCTCGACGGGGGCGTCGAACCCTAGAATAGGGGGTGAAGGTGTGTTGTACCTGATCCCACATCGTTTGGGAAAGAGAACAAACATTTCCTTATAAAGGGTGTGGATACATTCCTTGTCACAATGCATTTTAAAGTCATGAGAGCAACAAATCCCAAAAGAACTTTGCAGTTAAGAGTGACCGGGCAACATCAATTCAGGGATTGTTGACCCCCTGGGAAGTTTTCGTATCGGGAGCCCAAAGCAGGTAATATTATGATACGTGCTAGAGGGGAATGTTACAAATTTGCTCAAATGCTCCTTGTTGTTGACCATAAAACACCAGTAACCAAAAATATGAAAGAAATGAACATTGGGTTTACAATTATTCAAACCTTCGTATGTAGTCTTGTTGAGGAGTTTAGTGATGATACTTCGGTTTTTCACAAGGCGCGCTATTACAATTGTTTCTGCCCAAAAGTAAAGAGGCAAGTTTACAGAGTTGAGCATGTATTTGGTAGCTTCTACAAGAGTTATGTTCATTCTTTCTATAATGTCATTATGGTGCGGTGTGTATGGTGCTGAAAAAATTATTATTGATTCCCTTTGACACCAAGAAGTCATTCAACAGATGATTTGTAGATTTTGTTTTGTTGTCACTTCGAATCTTTCGGATGGGAAACCTTATCTGTAATTTAATTTCCTTGATTAGATTGATCAAGGTATACGGTGTCTCTGATTTTATTCTTAAGAATAACACCCATATGAAGCAAGTGTAATCATCAACGATCAATAGGATATGCTTCTTATGATGTAAACTTGCAATAGTTAATGGAACACATAGATTGATGTGAAGTAACTCCAAAGGCTCAACAATGGATGGGTCTAGAATCAAAGGATGACTTCCTTTCGTTTTCTTTCCATACTCATAAGCAGCGCATAAAGTGTCATTGTCAAATTTAAGGAAAGGAAATCCTCACACCATTTCTCTAGTAACCAAGTTATTGATATACCGAAAATTAAGGAAGTTTCTGGTGCCATAGCCAAATGACCTCAGAGACTGCTTTTAACAGAAAACACAATTGAGGTTTACCATTGACTATAGATATATCTAATGGGAACATTGTTCCAGCAGCCTTTGATTTAATTAGACATCTTGATCTATCTTTCGTCATGATGTAGATGTATTCATCATCGAACTTAACAAGATGAACAACTTTTTAGAGTTTCCCAACACTTATGAGATTGTGTTTTAAACCTTAAACATAGGCAACCCTTTGAATCGAGAAATTTATATTTGTCAAAACCATATCCTTGGATAGTTCCATTTGCATCGTTTACGAAAGTTACGTGACCACTATGTGTGACTGCCTTAAAGTCATGAAGGTATTCCAACATTACCGTCATGTGCAAGGAGTATGCATTATCAATTAACCATTTTATTTTGTGATGCTCCTCGCACATTGCCTGCATGATTAGTTAGTTAACTTGGGCATCAAAACTTGTTTGGGGCCCGCAACAACATAAAGTGATTTCTTAACAAATTTATAAAAAGAAAATATAGCTTTAGATGTTGTTGTGGTGTGCAGTTTTCTAAATTTTGACGATGTGGTGTTCTTGTCCTCTTTTCTTTTCCGATTCCTTTTTAAGATAAAATTTATTTGCTTAGACCTAGAGGCGGTTTTCTTAACAGATGGATAAGAGATAAAGGTGAGTTTCTTTTCATTTATCCAGATGGTTTGCCTAGGTTTTGGATTTAGGAACACAATCAATGTGTTTTTCTAGATTTCTTTTCATTTCAGACTTTTCTTTGTTCTTTTGATTGACAGCTACGGTGTCATCAATCATGACTGACTTGAGTTTTTTATCAGACTTTTTGCTCAGATGAGTAATAACTACAGTGTTGTTGCTTTTCATAGGCTTGGTACTATGAGGTCTTTTAGGACTAGGTGACTTGTTGGGAGTTTTGAAGTTTTGATCCCTTTTTAACTTCTTCAAAGAGTTAGTTTTGATAAAGTTATTTTGCGCATACTTATTTTGTAAAGGTTTTTCTACCGCAGAGTTTTTTTGAAAACTTTTTCTTTGAAAATTGTGACTTTTTATTTTCAGTAACCTTGAGATTCAACTTAGCTTGCTTTTTCTTCATGCGAGATTTAATTTCAACTTTTAAGGCTTTTTTTGCTTCATCTTTGTTGACAAACTTTTTTGCTTTTGAAAAGTTTGGACTTCGGTATGGGTCTAGGTGAAGAGTCATCAGAACTGTAGAGTTCATGACATTTAGAGTATTGTCCAATTTCAAATTTATCCATTCTTACTCCTTGTGGAAGAGCTTGAATCTTAGTGGTTGAATTAATAGAAGTCTCTAGTGAGACTTTGAGTGAGGTACTGCAGAGGATGCAGTAGTCATAACTTCAAGGACAATTGCTTTTAGAGACACGTCAGGTCCTTCAAGGATTATCTCCTCATCAACATAAGATTTTAGGGACATGTTTGGTCCTTCTGAAATGATTTCCTCGTCCACATCAGATCGTGATCCAGGACATATTGTTCCAATGACTAGAATTGAGTGATAATCATTTGAGGATCCTAATGTTTCTGGGAGAATCTCTTCGATCACATAATTGCTCAAGTCATGAAGTTTACCAAAGTGACATTGGATGTCTTCAGGGTAGGTCTTATTATTGATTGGGAAGTGAAAGGTCCTGTCAGGTGGGACATATAGGTGTTCGACATTAAACCGTGGTGAGGATTTCTCTCCGGTGTTGTATCCATTTGACTAACCCCAATTGTAAGTATTATCTATAGATCCATTATTGACTAGATTTTTGATTTCTTCACTTTCATTAAAGAGATTTTCTATTAACTGATTTAAACGTAGAATTTCTACTCGGGCTAGATCTCATTGATTAAAAACAACCTAGCATCCTTCTTTAGTTTCAAATATGTTTCTAACATAGTGATCTTAAGCTTCTTGTCTTCTAGTCTTCCTCTTAAGTGGTACATCTCTTGGTTTGCTATGTTCTTTTCATCTAAAGCTTTGTTATAATATGTAAGGACGTCAACACACTTTGAGTAAGTTTTTCTAGGTGTGATTCACAGTCACACATGTTATAGTTGTTTGACTGAATCATAAATCTGACCTATTTAACGATGCTGATGTTCCCTTCTTTTGTCATGAAGCAGTAGTTCTTCTTCAGCCTTATAGATATGTCTTCAGTATCATCACCTTTTCTTGCAACGAGACACAACTTACCTCACTGCCTCTTGTTATCAGTTTCATAATCTCCATCTACCGAATACCACATTTGATGGTCTCTTCTCACTTGTGCCACAAAAGCTTTTCGATTGCTTTTTCCTTGTCTTCAACCTCTTGAGTCATTCTAAGATAGAATGCTTTATCCTTCACCACATTAGCCTTTCAATCTCTAGTAAAGTGATTTTCCTTGTGACATTTATGGCATATGAGAACTCCATATTTCTTCTCTTTGGTGCCAACTACGGTGTTAGAAGGTTTGTCTTCTTTTGGTGCTTCAATGGAGTTGGTAAGCATCAAATGTGTATTCTAAGACTGGTTGATATGGCGGTTTCTAGGATATCTGGAGGGTTGAAGATAGTGGTAAGGAGAGTTGTTCTGTGCATTGTAATTACCGTTAAAGGTGTCTGGTAAACTGTTGATTTTTGAGATAGTTTGGTGGTGGAAGCCCGTTGAATTGTTGGCTAACCAAGGATAAGGCATTTTGAAAAGCTTCTTCATCACTAGGTTGCATCTCCAGTTCATATGAATGCAGTGTGTCATCATATGAGGTTTGGTATGAGGATACTAAGGTGGTCTGTTGGAATACTACGGTCAGTGAGCAACCAAGACGAGTGGTCCGCCAATATCCATATAGTCTTTCATCATCGTAAATTCTTGAGCTTGAAGTTCATCGTAGATTTTGTACATCGATAGGGTTTTGATTTTGTTGTCTCCTTGAACTATCATCTTTTCCATGATCCATTTCTTCGCTAAACCATTCAGGAACTGCAGATTTGTTTCATGATCACTTCGAGTAATACCTGCATTTGAGAGGTTGGTGACGATGATGTTGAATCTTTTGAAGGAATCATCAAGACTGTCTCCAGGATGAGCTTTGAAGTTGTTAAAATTATTCAAGGTTGTGGTCAACATCTTGTATTGAGCTCGTTCAGTTTCTTAATACAGATTTTTAAGAACATACCAGATTTCTTTTGTAGATTTACAGTTAATAATAAGATCAAAATTGTTAGGAGGAACTCCACAAGAGATTTCATAGAAATCAATTTCATCTTTTCTATGTCATATTTGGTAGGTATGGTCATGGAAGCTTGACCACCTCCAAGTATGGTTTGAGTTCCATCAGTGATAATGGGTGTAAGGACAGGTACATGTGGTCCTTTTTCTACATATCTCCAAACTTCCTTACCAATTCTTTTTAAATCTCTTTCCATTCTTTCAGACTAATGATGATATTCACTTACAACAAGTATTGGAGCTTGATTAGAACCTCCAACATTGTTAGATACATTTAATGAGTAAAGTTGTGCAATTTTCCTTGTTTTTGAGAAAGATGAGCTAAGTGGTATAGAAGGCCTTTTAAATCAGAGTTTTTCTTTAGAAGAGATTATGGATTTTCAAAGAAATTAAAAACAACCACTATGGATCTGATACCAATTCTTGAGAGAATAACTTAGTTATAAAGAGATTATGATGTGGAATTTAAGTTAATCTCACGGATCTTTTTAAAATTCAACAATAAAAGATAACAAAATTATAAAGGAAACATAACAACAATATACATCATTAAATGTAGGCAAGTTAAAAGGATACCAGTGGAATCATAACTTAGTTTGCAGTCAAACACATGTTATTAAGTGATGAACAACTAAGTATGAACAAAGAGATATGAATGATAGGGAGACTTGTTTATTGATATGATAAGGTTACAAGTAGGATGAAATCAGACACACTCAAACGATTACAAGACTATCTTTTTATAGGAAGAAATAGTACAAGTCAACAAATAAGATAATCCAAACAATTGTGATCTAGACGGCCATGCTTCTCAAGCTTAGGACTGACAAAACCAACCTAACACACAACGTCAGAAAAGGTGATCATTACTTTTCTGACACTGCGATATCCATAATAGACAAAAGCTTTCAACTCTTCACGTCTCCTTATCTTCGGTCTTGAAGTCTCCAATCAAGACAATGCAGTTAACTTCTCGCTAGCACTTCGCTTCCAAACTCTTCGCTACTCAGTTAAAAACAAGTTTTCGCTTCTAGATACACTTCATAACTATTGAGGGTCACTTTCGTGTATCAACAGTTTGACAAGTTAAAAAATAGCTTAAAATCTAGTTTTTTTTTTTAAGACATACTAACTTTTTGAAAATTACTTAAACTAACTTTTTCAATAGTTTTTAAATTTTTTTTACAAATATACATTTAATTAATTATAAAAATCATTTTTTTTTTCTAAGTATCATTTTATATCTTCTAACTAGTTCATCAACTAGTTTTATCAAATATTATTTTTTACAAGCTACCTGATAAGTTGACAGCTGATTTTTCAGCTATCATGTAACTTTTCAACTATTACGTTAAAAATAACCTAAAACAAAAAACATTAAAAAAAGATTAAAGATATATTTCGATAAATCTAAAAAAACTTAATTCAAATATACAAACACAAAGATTGACTCATGTTAATTATTTAAAATTTGAAACTTTATCTTACATATGTTATTTTATCTTTATCGCACGTTTTATATATTTTTTAAATTTTATTTGTTTCTTGACTAACTGTTATTAATTATAATTTTTTTATAAAATCAATTTATTTATTATTTAACCGATAACTATTTTAACTTTTGGTTTTCTTAATGGATTATTTGCTCATGTAGCATCAAAGTTACGATGAAGGACTTTTTGACCAGCGAGATTTGTTTATTACTTTCTAACTATTTTAACTTTTGGTGTTCCATGGATTATTTGTTCATCCCGTTATACGACAATGTTAATGTATGTTAGGTAAATATGATGGACATTGTAAAATAAATTGATACATTCACTTTGATTAAAAGGCTATTGAAACTTTATCTCACACATGTTATTTTATCTTTATCTCATGTTTTATATATTTTTTTAAATTTTATTTGTTGCTTGACTAATTGTTATTAATTATAATTTTTTTATAAAATAAATTTATTTATTATTTAACCGATAACTATTTTAACTTTTCGTGTTCCTATGGATTATTTGCTCATGTGGCATCAAAGTTACGATGAATTACTTTCTGACTAGGGAAATTTATCTATTACTTTTTAACTATTTTAACTTTTCGTGTTCCCATAATCCCATGGATTATTTGTTTATCCCATTATAAGACAATGTTGATACACGTTAGGGAAATGTTATGGACATTGTAAAATAAATTGATACATCAAAACCGAAAGAATACCACAACAATTGATAAATAAGCACCATAATTGTTATTGATAAAGTTCTCGAATATATTACTAGACATTAAGGTATAAAAACAAACACGAGATGAAGTAACAACTCCAATCCTACAATAACCGAAATTTAATTCTCAAATTGATATGTTAAAAACAATCCACTAAGACCCTATTTAGAATAGAAATCAGCCTAATTGCCATGTGATACTAATACTAGAGTAAGGATAAAAATCGCCTAATAAAATTGGGAACCAAATTCTAGAATAAGGATACTAGAATCATTATTTTCACTGTGTGATTAACCCCTTATCTTTTATCTAAATATAGCTAAATTTGGCATACTAACCCTTTATATGTGTTTTTATCTTCCCTTTGAGTTTCTTGCAGTTTGGATAAATATTTTAGCCGTGTTTAGACTTTAGTAACGAGCTTTTGAAAATATTGAGGAGCTTTTTTAACTTTAAAAAAATAAATAAATAAAATAAAAAACTCCTAACCAAAACCTACTTTAAGTACTTTTGAAAACTTTTAATTTTATATAAATTTCAACAACTTACACACTAAACATAAATAAAAGTTACAATTTTCACTTATTTTTATCAAACAGACCCTTAATGTTTATGGATCAAAACTTGTTAGGATGAACATGAAGCCGAATTTTGACTTTCTAAGATCTTAAACAAACCCGAAGATTGTAGATGTAAAAATCAAATTGGTAAACTTTGTTAAATATTGCATCCTTGATTTTGTTTCCAACAATTTGATATTATTATCTCCCTACAATTTTCAATCTCTTGAAAACGAAATTATGATTAATCATATCCAACATGTAAAAGATTAAATGATTAATCATCTAATTCACAATATAGAAATACACCAAGAACACATTTATATCCATATAACCATGTTCTTCTCAGCATTACTCATTGGGTTGTTTCGAGTTCCTTAAAAGACCCCCAAAAATGTCGCAACAGCAAAAAGTAGAAATAATACTCCTCCCAAATACCCAACCTGACAAATCATTACTTCAATTAGATTATTTGTTTTTTATAATTCAAAAATGACAATAATTTTTTTCTTGTTATATATAATTCTATTTTAAGGTTTTAGGGTATTAAATCTTTTATTCTTATAACAATTATATTAATACATACAATTAACTTTTTACATGATGTTCAATTTGTTAATATGCAATTCATCTAACAATATATCTTTATTTGAAAAAGCTTATTTCTATGAAATAACATATTTTTGTCATTTATCAGTTTAATTTCATTTAGATTTGTAATTATACACAACAAAAAACATGTTTGAAATTTTGAATGACTTATTTTGTTTTCTTCAAGCCAACCAAACATGACATGATGAGGAAAAATATTATTTTGTTATATAAGTTCTGTGGGATTTAACTCTATTCTATACATTAGTTTAATGATTATTATTAATGAAAAGGTAATTAAACCCCATAGAACTTATAATAAAAATAACTAAAAATTTTGAAGGTAGATAACCTAATCAAGTCAAAAGAAAGAATTACCAGTTTTTCAGAAATATAATTGGCAAGAAAGGCCCCTCCAACTGCTGCTATGGAGGTTGCTAGTAGATGTCCAGCTATGGCTCCACTTGCCACACCCCATGGAGACTGTCATACAAAAAAAAAATATGACTTTTGGTTTCATTAATTTATGACAAATCTTCATAAATAGTCCCTGTGGTTTCCATGAATATCAACATCAGTCCCTAACTTTTTCCGATCTCATGGAAGGTCCCTGTGGTTTCATGAGATCGGAAAATGTTAGGGACTGATGTTGATATTCATGGAAACCACAGGGACCATTTATGAAGATTTGTCATGGAAGGTCCATGTGGTTTCATGAGATCGGAAAATGTTAGGGACTGATGTTGATATTCATGGAAACCACAGGGACCATTTATGAAGATTTGTCATGGAAGGTCCCTGTGGTTTCACGAGATCGGAAAAAGTTAGGGACTGAAGTTGATATTCATGGAAACCACAGGGACAATTTATCAAGATTTGTCTTAATTTATTTATAATAGCATCATACTTTCAATTATTTATTTATTTATTATTATTTACATATTTTTAATGTACCTGAGCAGCCCCAAGAGCTATGGTTGCAAGCATTGACCGGTCGCCCCATTCCTACAAATTTGCAATCAAATTTATTTATTTTTTTAATGAAAAATAAACAGCTTCATATCCAAAAAAAGAATTGAAAGTTAAATAGTTTTAAAGTCGCATACCCAACAAAAAGATTATAAAGATCGACATTTTTAGAAAGTGGTGTGATAAAGGCTTAAATACAAGAAATAATAACAACATTCTTTATTGAATTCTTTTTATAGCATTCTACCTCCATTTCTTCTTATTAGAGCATTGTATTTTAAAAAATCTACCAAATTATATAACAATAATAAAACAAAGCAATATTTGACGATATAAATCTTTTTTGGCTTTAAATTATCTCCCCACTGTTTCAAGATCAAGTTATAGTTTTAATGAATAAAAAAAGATCAAGACTTTTCAATTGAAAAACATACCAAATTATATCAATGTCATCCAAATACAAAACAATTTTCACTGCTATAATTGGATATGTTTGTCTAACTACAACACCATGATACAAAATAAAAAAACACAAAGTATAATATTGTAAAAAAAAATATTGTAAGTAAAAAAAAAAGAAGAGGATTACCGCAAAAAATACAAGACTGAATGACTTCCAAATGATTTCAAAAGGATTCTTGAGCTGTTTAGATGCCTACATGTATACCAAATATTTGTTTTAAAAAAAAAAAAAGAAACTCAAATTGTTAAATATAAGTCAAATGAATGATCATTAATCACCTTTTCTTTCACCAATTCCTCAGCTTCTGCATATTCATCAAGTTCATTACTATTTTTCTCACCATTTTTAGCATTACTTGATGGAAGATCCCATGCATCCTTTATAGCTTTAAGACCAAAGAACATCAAAAGAGTCACTGCTGCATATTCTCCAATTGGCAACGCTGCATAAACCATGGAAATTTAGACATATTTTACACAAAAAAAAAAAAAAAAAATGAAGATGAAAGTGCAATGCTGTAACGGAAATATAGAAATATTTACTTGTCTGGAATTGAGCTGGAACCGAATTAAAAATCCTTCCAATTATGACCGAAAAAACAGTCATTAGTGATAAAGCACCCATTGATCCCAAAATAACCTGATCACAATTTTTTAATCCATAAAAGTTAATGAATTTGATGCAACGAACATGACAGGTTATACTGTGTTTGGCATGCAATGGACGGGGACCGACAAAATCTGCCGTTTTTTGTCCCATTCAAAAAGGTGGAAAAATGACTCGCTGTCAGTCTGTCATTTCGTGAAAAGACGTGAATGCCCTTTTCATCGTGGAAAATAGCCCTAGAAAGGATGTAATTTGTTTTGTAATGTCCAGTGTAACAAATTTATTGGAGATATGAGGAGATCGTACCAGTCCTTTATCATATTGCATGGCCAATAAAGCTGCAATGAAAAACGTCTGATCAAGTAAAGGAAAGTGGATATTAGTTGCTAATTTCAGTTTAAATATACGTTTATGTAAGGAAATAATTAGTATGTGGTGGATATTTATATACCTTGTCTCCAATTTCAGAAACAAAAATTAATGTAAAAGCAGCTGTGAAGCCTGACTTTGCGATTGCTGCTAAGAGAGAGGGAGGTGCACCCTTTCCAAAGGCGATTATTGAAAATACTAAAGCACATCCGGATAGCACAAGGGCTATTGAGACTGGATAACGAATTTGATCTGGAAGCTTTTTACTGTGAAACACATGGTAAAAGTAAAATAATTTAAAAGAGATTTATGGTCTGTTTGGTTTGATGGAATGGAATAACAAAGGAATGGAATAGAAAGGGTAATGGAATTAGTCATTGCGTTTAGGGATGCAAATGGGGGTGGATATTAGCGGGGACTACAATCTCCATCCCCATACCCGTACTCTGCTCACAATGCCCGTCCCCGCCTAATACTTGACGGATTCGGGTGAAAAAATTACGAGTTCAGAATTTTCATTTTCGAGACACGAGTCGACAACTATGCCAAATGGTGTTTCTTTTTCATGCCATTGCATTCCATGATGGCATGAAAAAGAAACACCCTTTGGCATAGCTGTCAACTCATGACTCGAAAACTGAATTTTTCAAACACACACACACACACACACACACACATATATATATATATATATATATATATATATATATATATATATATATATATATAAGTTTGCAAGTTTCAACTTATGACTTGTTACTTGTTCAAAAATCATACAAAATATCATATAGCATCTAACAATATCATAAGTGTATTTATGTTTTGATTATTTTATAGATCAAGGTAATATACTATAATATCTATTATTAATAGCCTAATATTTGTCTCTTTTTTTATTGCTACTAGTTCCTACATTCTTTTTAAGACATTCATGAACATCCATCACTGAGATATCTTCCGATAGACACGCATCCTCCGTCTCGGTGATCTATTCATCATCCGAATCTATATCCGATAAAGAAATAGGATCATAGGTTTCTCCTTGATATCGTCTATTTTCAAGTCACGTATTTAAGGTTAATATTGTATTTTACAAACACTGAAGCATTTAACCATTGTTGCTCTAAACGGTTTCTCTTTGAAATGTACATGGTTAAATGTACTCCAATTTCTCTCACATCCCGTGACAATACATATGAGGCTTAGCACACGAACGACTAGATATTGAAGTTTCGGGCACTTGTTTTCATAGTCCAACCACTGCTTTGCGGGTTGTATCTTCTTTCTCATTACTTTGTTTTAGATAAACCAAACATTCCAATGCTTTCATTTAACTTATCAAGTTGCCCATGAATTTTTATGTTTGTTTGTCTATTATACATCTTCTCAATAACGATGTACAGTCCAAGTTTGACTTCATCATCAACACAAAAGTTCTCATCAAAATGAAGATTATTTTAAAATTTAAAATAACATAATTATTAGTTCATTATATATAAAGTAAAAAGTATTTTTTTTTCATAAAAAGAAGTGCAACATTGGATTAAGATAGTATCTATCAACATCAAGGGGCTTTATAGAATTATATATCCCATTTCAGATCAATCTTTTTCCCAAATGGATTTATATCTTGCTTCAACGCCTCTTTATTTTCTCTTTTGCATGATTCATGGCTTTATATATATATATATATATATATATATATATATATATATATATATATATATATATATATATATATATTACCCCATTGCAAGTTTTACATCTCCATCCATAACGCTTAATACTTTATAAATAGGAATTACACAACTCAAACAATATTTTCAAAGATTTATATGCTCAAGAATCATTTTAGAATGATATTACTAATAACATATGCTTCTAAAAAGTCACACCAAAAACAAGTTGACACAAATAGATTATTCATAAGAATTTTATTATTGATAAATATTCATAACTCTTATAGTTAATTGGAAATCATTTATTTTTTAAAATATTAATTTCAAATGCTAAGTACCATAATATATTATAATGTATGATATATAAATCAATGTATATCTTTTTGGACTAGAAAGACTTTTGTCTTTTATATTATGAGTTTATATCTTACTTGAAAGTATTTTTATACCGATCTTTGTCTTTTCTTCTTTTTGCTGTGAGTTAATAAAAGAAGAGACAATATATGGTTTCTTGATTATTTTATTAGGAAAGACATGCTTTAGAAGCATGTTTTGACAATATGATTAAGCATGAGATGTGAACTCATGAAACTTTTTAAAGCAAGAAATGAGATAGCAAATCTTGTAACTCCCGCTCGAGTTAGTTCTCGATCACCGAAAAACCTTTGAAACAATAATAGCAAAACACCATGTTGATAGATGTACACGGTTACTTTCTTTTGTTTTATCTATGGTGTGCTTGAAGGTTTTACCGTCTCTAATAATATCAAGTCGATTAAATGTGCAGCACACTGTGATCAAAATAAGCAAGGTCTCTTACTTTCTAATATGGTACCAGCTAACACATAAGTCGAAGCATTGTTGGAAAGAGACTTCGCTTGTTTTGATTACCGTGTGCTACACAATTAATGGACTTGATGTTACAAGATATTGGAGACGGTAAAATCTTCATAGACACCATAGAAAAAGCAAAGAAAATAACTGTGTATATCTATTGACATGGTGTTTGTTTATCAATGTTTCAAAGGTTTAAATGTTTCAAAGGTTTACCGGTGATAAAGAACTAACTCGATCGGTGGTTACAAAATTTGCTACCTTATTTCTTACTTTAAAAAAGTTTCATGAGTTGAAGACTCCTATTCAGGAGTTGTTTGCTTCAAAAAGTGGGCCGAATGTAACTTTGCTTCTTCAAATAACGAGAAGTTGGTTGAAAATATTATTCTTGTTGATGTTAACTTCTGAAAGACAATAAAATATTGTCTGAATTGTGTAATTCCTATTTACAAAGTATTGAGGCTTATAGATGGATATGTAAAACCTATGAGGGGTATATATATATATATATATATATATATATATATATATATATATATATATATATATATATATATATAAAGCCATGGATCGTGCAAAAAAGCAAATGAAGGAAACTTTAATGGCATTGAAGCAAGATATCAATCAATTTGGGAAAAAGATTAATCTAAGATGGGATATACAACTCGAGATGGGATATGCAACTCCAAAGGCCCATCATGTTGCATGATACTATTTTAATCCAAGGTCTCACCTCTTTTTATGAAAATAAAAATACTTATTATTTTATATATAATGAACTAATAATTATGTTATTTTAAATTTGAAAACAACATTCATTTTCATGAGACTTTTGGATGATTATAAAGTCAAACTTGAATTGTACAACTTTATTGAGAAGATGTATGATAGACCTAATAGGCATAAAACGTATAAACAACTTGATAAGTTCAATGAAAACATTGGAATGTTTGGTTTATTTGCAACCAAAGCAATGAGAAAGATGTTCCAACTTCCAATCAGTGGTTGAACTATGAAAATGAGTGCCTGAAGCTTCAACTACATTTGACCATATACACTCCAAAAAGAGAAACTGTCTAGAGCAACAAATGCTAAATGCTTTAGTGTTTGTCAAATACAATATTAACCTCAATACGAGGCTTGAAAAGATACGAGAACAAGCAGAAACCTATGATCGTATTTCTTTATCGGTTATGTGGATTCATATTCAGATGATGATGAATGGATCACCGAAAAGGAGGATGCATGTCTCACGAAAGTTATCTCGTGGATGGATATCCATGAATGTTGTAAAGAGGATATAGGAACTAGTAGCAATAAAAGAAAAAGAGGTAAATATTATGCTCTTAATAATATTATTATATTACATTCCCTTGATTTATAAAATAGTTAAAATATAAATATACTTATGAGTTTTAATTGTTTCTAAGGCCGAGCAACCTAAACAAGGTCCTAATTGCGAATACGCAAAACGACAATTGTTGATAATGACCAGGAGAGAGATGAGGTTGGACTCCAAGAAATATCTGTTTAATCTAGAATAAGATAAAGATGATGTGTGACCACTTTGAAGTTTAATAGTGATACAGATGATGACTTTCACTAGTTATGATATTGTTAGATATTATATGATATTTTGTATGATTTTTGAACAAGTAACAAGTCCCACGTTCTAACTTTCGAACTTGCAATGTTTTAGTAAAGGTGCATCAATATTTAACACGTATTATATATATATATATATATATATATATATATATATATATATATATATATATATATATATATATATAGGAATGAGTTCTATGGAAAACAAATAACTAGGGCAACATCTACCGGAACCAATAATCAAATGACACGTGTCCATTTCTTTCTTCACAAGTAATGTATTGTGGCAGTTATTGTGGAAGTGATGTGTTGTCATGTTTTCATTGGTTCAAATATGTGTTGCCCTAATCATTCATTTTCCATATAACTCTTCCCTATATATATATATATATATATATATATATATATATATATATATATATATATATATATATATATATATCATGACCCTTACGAGTCAAGTCACGAGTTGAAAATTTCCATTTCAAGTCACGAGTCGACAACTATGATTACACACAAAATCAGTACATAAATTCAACTCTATTCTATTCATTACTTCAGTTATGATTAATGAAGTTTTTGTACAATAAAAAATCAACATCATAACCCAAATAATTTCAAATTTTTATATTTTTTCGTTAATTCAACAAAATGAAATTTTAATCAAATTAAAATAATAAAAAAACTTTAAAAAAAATCCTTTCTCATTAAACAATATATAAATAAAATTCAATTATTGCACTTTTTTATGGAATGAAAAAAAAAAAAAAAAAAAAACACCCTCTACCATCAGGTAAAACAAACAAGTTGTTCCCATTCCTATGGAATGAACTATTCCATTCCTTCCCCAATTCCATCATTACCAACACTATCTTAAATTATGCTTTCAGGGCTTATCCAATAACATTTGGATTATATCACTCATCTTCAAATTGGTGTATAGATAACAATCATTCCCATTTCCCAACTTAATAAGCAAGAAAAAAAAAAATCCAATCTTTACAAGAAAAGATTCAATCCCAAAGCTCATTTCTTCCCCATAACTGAATCACCTAAAAAACCCATAAAGCAATATAATCAAAATTCAGAAGAGAACTCACATTGGTGAACTTTCATTGGTTTGATCATTAGTAGACAGATTTTGGTTATCATTTCCATCTCTCTCTGCATATCCACCAGAACTAGCACCAACATTAAATGCATTTGCTGTAACTCTGTTGCCTCGCAAGTGTGGTTTCAATATATCTCTTCTTTCAACTGTATAAAGAACAAAATTCCATTAATTTTATGCGTTTCCTTTTATTTTAACAGCATTCATCTTCATAATGGAATCGTTTTCTCGTTTGAGTTCCAACCAAAATAAACCCTCGAAATTCTCAAACTAGATAAAACCCCAGAATAATAAAGTACACTCACGAATTCAAGAGTGAATTACGGATACGCAACTAAATATCTGTTGATTTTATACAAAATTAAGAGAAATTAAGCAGGCTGTAGCAGAAACCATGAAATTTTGAGAACTGAAATGCAAGAGAAAACTTACATGATGACGATGAAGAGGACGAACATGTCGTTCTTGTGGATAAATCAGCAAAGAAACGCGAAGAATCTGGAGAAACCAATAAAGGAAGCTTCGGTCTTGTATTTGATGACACCAATACTGGTGTTTGATGGAGAATTAGGCCTGTCATCTCTATGGCGAAGTGGGGTTTCACTTATAATTTCAGATCCATTTCTTTCAGTAAATGCATCTGAAACAATCGAACTGTGGGATACTGGAACTTTGATGTTAAATGGGTGAAGAGAATGAAGAGGGTATAACCAGTGTTGTTGATGATGAGGGTTGAGGAATCGGACACCAACAACTCTATCTTTTTTGGGGGGCAAAAGTATGATTTGTTGCTAGAGTCGTGGGAGATTTGCCGTACCCGATGGTCGGGTGGATAGAAAAAAAAAAAAAAGAAGAAATGATGGCAAATTGGCAGGTTTCTAGAAACGACGTCGTTGGTCTTGTTGGGCAATTGGGTTATTTATGATTGGATGAATGTTGATGCGAGTTACTTGTAGGTGATCTCGTTTTCTTGAGTATCAGCATCTACATTAAACATCGACACCTGAATTTTCCAAATGTAATCAAGACAAATTCTTAGTGTCATATAATATTAAGAGGGTGTTTGGATAAATAAGTTTTTAGCTTGTTTACTTATTGTATTATTTATTGTGGTGGAAATAAATAGCTTTTTAAAAAATGTTTGGATTATCTTATTGTAGTAGAAATAAATAATAAACAATAAATATTTGATAAACAAAACAGTTAATACGAGTAAAATGAGATAAAAAAAAATAAAAAAAATAAGACTTCCTCTTATATTTTAACATAATTTTCTTATTCAAACAAAACATTTTTGTTTTTTAAATAATAATAATAATATTTTTTTTATTCATAATAACTAAAAAAACATTTTGCACATTATTTTTACACCTATTTTTACCTAAAAAAACATTTTTTTTATTTATATGAAACCACAAATTTCATTCCAAATCTATATTATCCAACATATTATCCAAAATATCAAACATACTAACCAAAATAGTTTTATGCTACTACATTAAATCATAAAAATCGTTTCAAAACAAATCATACGTCATTACGTGCACGAGCGTTTGACATTGAGAATATTTGGCTCGCAATCATATCGCGTACTGCACTCATATAGATATCGTCACTTCTGCGTCGTGTACTTGATACTTCGTCATGTGGTTCAATATCATCATCGGGTTCTTCATTATTGCGTGGAATATAAGATTCTTCTTGCGTTATTTGAAATGTTGCATCACCACTACCGCTTATTCTAATGTAATTGTGAATTGCCATTGAAGCTAGCACAATTTTTACTTGGGTCTCGAAGTTGAAATTTACATGCATATCTCTTAGTAACACACACCGAGCCTTCCAGACTCCAAAAGTTCGTTCAATTACATTGCGAAGTGACGAATGATAGTAGTTAAATTTTTCTTTGAAGCTTTTTGGTTCCCGCGAGGCACGAGTCTATCCACGTCGAAAATCAGGAATGTGATAACGGATGTTTGAACCTTTGTAGGGAGCAAGATAACCTTTTGTATTAGGATATTCGACTTCTACAAGGTAAAACTTACCTATAGAAGTAAAAAAAAAAAAAAAAAAAAAAAAATTGTTATTCATTTATGTGGTTTGAAAATATAAAACTTCTATTAATAAGTAATGATACTAACCATCGGCTGGAAGTGGAAACTTAACTTTACGTCTCCTTCGCGCATCATTGAAAATTCTCGTGTCATGTGCAGTCCCCTCTCTCCAGCCCACGCAAAGGTAAAGCACATGTTGAAATCACATGTTGCCATAATATTTTGAGTAACACAATTCTTTCGTCCAATGTATTTGATTTGGTCACGTTGCGGAACAAAGGCCTTCACGTGTGTTCCATCGATGGCACCAATACAATCCTACAAATTCAAAAAATATAATAAGTTGCCAATTATTTTGTAACATCCTAAAATTCAAGGCCAAAAAATTTGTTTTTAAATAAATTATAACATAAAAACCATCGATATAAAAAAATTCATAATGATATCTCAAGTCACAATCAATATGTCAATAATCCAAAACATGTCACCATAAAAACCACTTTGTCAAAAGTAAAATAAATCAGAGTACACTCCCAGGAAACTCCATGCGAAAAACATGCGTGTGTGATGAGCTGCTACACCACCGGCTCTTTCCCCTTAGACCAAGAGGTACCTGAAACCAAAACTGAAACTGTAAGCACAAAGCTTAGTGAGTTCCCCACCATACCCATAACACATAATCATCGGTATCTTTCAACCGGCAACCGGGAGCTACCCTCCCCTTCGGTATCTTTCAACCGGAAACCGGGAGCTACCCTCCCCTTTGGTATCTTTCAACCGGAAACCAGGAGCTACCCTCCCTTTTGGTATTTTTCAACTGGTATCCGGGAACTAACCCCCCCTTATGTATCTTTCAACCGGTATCTGGGGGCTATTTCACCCCTACCCCTATCACATATTACATGTCATAACATATTGGTTTCATGATAACATACACAGGCATACTGAGTCACATAATGACATATCATAAGCATACAACTATACATGTGTGGGTTTTGTCCACCCCTTCGGTATCTTTCAATCGGTAATCGTCTTCGGTATCTTTCAACCGGTAACCAAGGGCTAGCACACTCTACTACTACTAACACATACTCGACACAAATATATCAACCAGCTAATTATCAGAAAGATAACCATCTCACCCATAATCACCTACTGCCAACATTGGTGTCGTAGACCCACCCCTACTAGAAGGTAACTCACCTCGTAAGGCTGACTGCTGAAAAGCTGATCGACAGATGTCCGACTGCTGCTCCGGTGATCCTCCGGCTATAATTCCCATAAAAGACTTAGTCAGACACTGATAACTATTCTTAGGGTAAAATGACTATTTTACCCCTGACCAAGTCAAAGTCAACTTCCAATTGACCTGACTCGCCGAGTTGGGCCTCTAACTCGTCGAGTCCCTACCTTTCATATGTCCTTCTCCACGCTTCTACTCGTCGAATTTAGCAATGACTCGACAAGTTCTCCTTCTAAAACAACCTCGAATGAACCTTCATCCTACTTGTCGAGTTGTATGAACAACTCGTCGAGTTCATCCTCGTCCTACAAACAAGTCATGTCCCCTAAAACAACCTCGAATGAACCTTCATCCTACTTGTCGAGTTGTATGAACAACTCGTCGAGTTCATCCTCGTCCTACAAACAAGTCAGTTCCCCCAAGTCATGCGAAAAACATGCGTGTGTGATGAGCTGCTACACCACCGGCTCTTTCCCCTTAGACCAAGAGGTACCTAAAACCAAAACTAAAACTGTAAGCACAAAGCTTAGTGAGTTCCCCACCATACCCATAACACATAATCATCGGTATCTTTCAACCGGCAACCGGGAGCTACCCTCCCCTTCGGTATCTTTCAACCGGAAACCGGGAGCTACCCTCCCCTTTGGTATCTTTCAACCGGAAACCAGGAGCTACCCTCCCTTTTGGTATCTTTCAACTGGTATCCGGGAACTAACCTCCCCTTATGTATCTTTCAACCGGTATCTAGGGACTATTTCACCCCTACCCCTATCACATATTACATGTCATAACATATTGGTTTCATGATAACATACACAGGCATACTAAGTCACATAATGACATATCATAAGCATACAACTATACATGTGTGGGTTTTGTCCACCCCTTCGGTATCTTTCAATCAGTAATCGTCTTCGGTATCTTTCAACCGGTAACCAAGGGCTAGCACACTCTACTACTATTAACACATACTCGACACAAATATATCAACCAGACAATTATCACAAAGATAACCATCTCACCCATAATCACCTACTGCCAACATTGGTGCCCTAGACCCACCCCTACTGGAAGGTAACTCACCTCGTAAGGCTGACTACTGAAAAGCTGATCGACAGATGTCCGACTGCTGCTCCGGTGATCCTCCGACTATAAATCCCATAAAACACTTAGTCAGACACTGATAACTATTCTTAGGGTAAAATGACTATTTTACCCCTGACCAAGTCAAAGTCAAAGTCAAAGTCAACTTCTAATTGACCTGATTCGCCAAGTTGGGCCTCTAGCTCGTCGAGTCCCTACCTTTCATATGTCCTTCTCCACGCTTCTACTCGTCGAATTTAGCAATGACTCGACAAGTTCTCCTTCTAAAACAACCTCGAATGAACCTTCATCCTACTTGTCGAGTTGTATGAACAACTCGTCGAGTTCATCCTCATCCTACAAACAAGTCATGTCCTTGACTCACCGAGTTGTATGAACAACTCATCAAGTTCATCTTCAAAAGTTGGGAGATTGCCTTGGGCTCACCGAGTCTGCTCATGCACTCGTCGAGTCCTATGAACTCCAGGCATATGGCTATGTCCAATACGTTGGGTCACTCCCTTGGACCCTCTAAAACCCTTCTAACACTCAACTGGGTTCCTTTGAACCTTAACAGAAAAGGGGAGTCAAGCCTCGGACTCGCCGAGTCAAGGTTGTCCAAGTCTCATTTCTTGATTTCTGATGTACAACACTTGTCCAAATGATAGATCTAGGCTCCTAAGATCGATCTAGCACATAAAGTTATGAACTTTATGTGCATGCATGGGACTATGAGCTAAAAAGACCCTAAAAGAAGCTCTTGAGTTGCATGGGGCTTTCCATGGGTGCAAAGGCAATCCTTTTCTGCCTTCTAACTCCTTAAGGAACATGGATCTGAAGCCTCAACCCCAACCATACTTGCAATCATGGTTGGTCACCAAGAATGGCTTATAAAATCCCTAAATCTCCCCAAAAAGGGATCTAATACAAGAAGGATCAAGGTGTCGACTTTATACCTTCCAAGAACTGTAGATGATGCTCAAGTTTGACTCCTCTGGCCAACCTCTGTAATAGCCAGGTTTCCAGGTATATTATTTTATATATTTATTTTGAATTATGAGAAGGAACTCAGCGAGTTGATGCGCAGACTCGCCGAGTAGGGTCGTGATTGTTCATCCGGATTCACTTTGGACTCGACGAGTCCACGCTGTTAAGTGAAACCCTAAATCCCTGGGTTTGGAGCCTATTTAAGGGCACTTATAGCCTCTCATTGCGGCTACCAATCCATTGAGAGAACCCTAAGTGAGCCAAATTGTTGTGAGGAAGAAGAAGTCACTTTTGATCCTTATACCTTTGATTTGACAACAAGGAGGTGCACAAGAGCAAAGGGGAGGTGCGATTTTAACAGTTCCAAAGATTCAGAGACTTCATTTTGAGGTAATAGTTCTAACCTCCTTCAGTTTGGTGTTGATCATTAGAGTTAGGGTTTTCTAACCCCTTTGGAGAGTGATTATGTGGAGCAAATGGTCCCTCTTTGAGTTTGTGCCTTGGATCTGGACTCAAAGAGGTCTAGAGACCTCAACCCTTCGAGCTTTATGAATCAGTTTGGGGTTATTGGACTTAGGTTGCCATTTTTGGGACTAAATCTCCTTTTGATGCCTTGTTGTTATACAAGCATCAAGTTTCGAGCTTTACGTAACATTCATGCTTGGGAAGGCCAGATCTTTGATTTAGGGAAACAAATCTGACCTTAGGAGGCCAATAGAGTTTGTGCATGGCATGAACTCGCCGAGTTGTTCCTGAGACTCGGCGAGTTGGGTTAGGGTTTCACGTAAATTGCTCAGTGAGTAGACTTGCTGAGTTGTGGAATGACTCAGTGAGTCAGAAGGGAGTTAGAGGACTGGAGTTCAAGGCGGTACTCGCCGAGTTGTTCTTGAGACTCGGCGAGTTCAGTCGTGGTGGCCCCGCGTTTCATGTCTAGTATGACTCGTCAAGCATAGGGAGGGACTCGGCATGCCAAGCGGGGCAAAGTGTTAAAGAACATGTGTGAACTCGCCGAGTCACCAGGGTGCACTCGGCGAGTAGGGTCAAAGTGTGACCGTTGACTTTTAGGGTTTGGTCAATGGAGTACTTGTGTCGAGAGGGGGGTAAATTAGCCTTTTTCCCTCCTGAGGGTGCCAATGGCAGGTTGAGTCTAGTCTCGAGAGTTATATTTATAAGAGTATTTTCTTTATGTGAATAGGCGAAGACTAGGCAATATTTCTACCGAGTCAGAGATTTACTGAGACGCCTGAGGTGAGTCTTCTCACTATACTTTACCTAGTGTGGTAACAGAGTTATGTGATAGAGTATTTTAGAGTTATATGCCAGAGTAATTGCATGTTATTTATGTGCTATGATTTATTATGTGTTATGCATGATTCAGAGTTAGGACCTTCGGCTCCACAGAGTTAGGACTTTTGGGTCCACAGAGTTAGGGCCAGAGGGTTCATAGAGAGTTGGGGCTGGAGGGCCCCACTGAGACACCTAGACCTGAGGGTCAATAGAGTTCCAGCCTCGGGTGGCTATTATGTGTTAAAGTGGTATTTTGGGGAACTCACTAAGCATTTATGCTTACAGTGTTATGTGTTATGTGTTTCAGGTACCAG
This sequence comes from Lactuca saligna, assembly GCF_052625555.1. Lineage (NCBI taxonomy): Eukaryota > Viridiplantae > Streptophyta > Magnoliopsida > Asterales > Asteraceae > Lactuca > Lactuca saligna. The sequence goes on from NC_136418.1 coordinate 94,156,345, forward strand.
TGATGATCGCGGGAAGGCGCCAACATGATTCGTACACACGCATACCAGAGTTTATATATATATATATATATATATATATATATATATATTTTGATCTTGGGTTTTGTACTAATACAATGTTGATACAATGTTTTGTTTATGATTTCAAATGATATTTTATGGGTTACAAAAGTGAAAAAATGTTCAAATTTTTACGGTGTTACAAGTTGGTATCAGAGCCTTGGTTTGAGGGATTCGGATATATCTTCGGGCGTATCTGAACTCAAAATGGGGATTTGAGGAAACTTTTAATAATAAACAAATAATATTTTTTGAAAAAGAGTAAAAAGAGTCTTGAGACAAACAGAGCAGAGCCGTGTGTACGATCAGCCAGCGCCCGAACGGTGATTTCCCAAAAATACCCTCTTAATAAGTGATTATCAGATATGTTATATATGATATATGATGAGTTACGATATGCATGCTAGAGTAGACTAGGTATTCTTATTAGGACTAGAGTGGCCTGATATATGATGCCTTAGTCTAGGGTTTTCGCTGCTAGATATGCTTAAGAGTGATTTAGATAGCAGCGAGGTGCTCATGAGAGTTTTGTTAGTGAGTAGCACATGATAGAAAGAGTAGAGTACTTGGGATTTGAGGCTCAAGGAGGAGGAATTGGGATGAATGCCAACGTGGTATGGACGATAGTATTGGGCCCGTACTACTGAAGATACCGAGTTGGTACGCAGTCTAAGTAAGAATCCTTTGGGGCACCAAGGAACGAGTAGGGTGGAGTTATCGAGTGTGTTTATACTCGAAAAGGGTCTTTAATATTCTTATGTTGTATTTCAGAAGGAGACCATGGTTGGGACGCGCCACCCCCCAGTGATCGGCAGTTCGAGTGACGAGGAGATCCGTAGGATCATCCAGGAGGAGGTGGTTGCGGCCATCAGGGCAGAGATACCAGAGATGTTCGGTTCTATCAATACCACTCTGATGGAGACATTTGATGAGAGATATGTTGCTTTTTCTGAGGCTGTTGTTGCTGCGGACACTGCAGCTATAGCTACGACTAGGCTGCAGGGTGGTGATGCGTTGTTGTTCTGAGAGTTCAGCAACACAAAACCACCGGAGTTTGACGGGACCTAGGACCCGATCGCGGCGATGAGATGGATTTCAGACATAGAGGGGTGTTTCTTTACTTTCTCATCTCCAGAGCATTTGAGAGTCCGGTTCGCGCTGAAAGCGAAGGGCTGGTGGAAGTTTGTGACAGCGCACTTTACGCCTGCTGAGCTTACTGCGGTGACCTGGGAGAGGTTCACCGCTATGTTTTGAGATGAGTACGTTCCCCAGGTGGAGAGGGAGTGTTTGGCCTAGGAGATTCTGACCCTCAAGCAGGGTATTGAGTCTGTTACGGTGATTACGAGGATGTTTCGTGAGCGGGAGATCTTCTGCCCAGAGCATGTGTCCTCCGAGAAGGCACGCATGAGCCGATATTTGAGCATTTTGAGGAGGGATATACATGAGTTTGTGGCGAACTCGACGTACCGGACATTGTCCGAGCTTCAGGAAAATGCCCGGAAGAGGGAGATAGAGTTGGAGACCCAAGCCAGGGAGGAGGCTGAGTCTCAGGGAAAGGATCGGCGACCGACTCAGTCTCAGCCGGCAGCCAAGCGGGTCAAAACCGTTGATTCGAGATCTGGGAACCAGAAGGGCCGCACTTGTGGCAAGTGCGACAAGAGCCACGAGGGGATTTGCAGAGCAGGGTCTTGCTACAAGTGTGGCAAGGAGGGGCACATGGCCAAGTATTGCCCCAAGGGGTTTTCAGTCTGTTTCCATTGCAACCAGACTGGACACCGGAAGGCAGAGTGTCCACAGTTGCGGGGGTCAGCGCAGGGAGCATTTCCGGGATCAGCCGCTGCTGTGGTGAGAGCTGCGAATGTTCAGCTTACGAAGGTTGAAGCACCGAAGGCACATGGGAGAACCTTCCAGTTGACTGCAGAGGAGGTCTGCGCAGCTCCTGATGTCGTAGCCGGTACCTTCCTTGTGAATTCTGTACCTGCTCTAGTGTTATTTGACTCGGGTGCGAGTCGATCTTTTGTATCGTTGGCCTTTAGCCAACACATCAGTACTAGTAGAGAGGCGATGAGTCGACCTCTGAAAGTTTCCATAGCGGATAAGAGAGCGGTGTATGCCACCGAGGTGATTTGTGGTTGTGTACTCGAGATTTTCGGGGTTCAGTTTCCGATAGATTTGGTCCCTATTGCGATGGGGGATGTCTGTGTCATCTAGGGCATGGACTGGTTGAGCAGATTTAGAGCTATCATCGACTGCGAGCGACAACTAGTGACCATGCGAGACCCTAGTGGGGGAGTTCTTACGGTGTACGACGAGGGTACACATTCCGGGTCAGCGTTTTGCTCAGCCGCCAGGGCGAGGCAGAGTCTTCAGCAGGGATGTAAGGGATTCATAGCATATGTTATGGACGCGAGGGTTGAGTCGGAGAAACCGAGGTCTATAGGAGAGGTTCCGATAGTGCGTGAGTTCCCGGATGTATTACCAGAGGAGTTGCCGGGTGTACCTCCTGTGAGGCAGGTGGAGTTCAGTATCGATTTGGTTTCAGGAGTCGCACCTATCGCTAAGGCGCCCTATTGCCTTGCGCCTCCAGAGATGTAGGAGTTATCCTCGCAGTTGCAGGAGCTGCTGGGAAAGGGGTTTATTCAGCCGAGTAGTTCACCGTGGGGAGCTCCTATCCTTTTTGTCAAGAAAAAGGATGGTTCACACCGGATGTGCATTGACTACCGGGAGTTGAACAAATTGATGGTCAAGAACCGTTACCCGTTGACAAGGATTGACGATTTGTTCGATCAGTTATAGGGAGCATCTTAGTTTTCCAAGATCGACTTGAGGTCTGGATATCATCAGGTGAGGGTACGAGATGAGGATATTCAGAAGACAGCATTTAGGACTCGTTACGGGCATTACGAGTTTGTGGTGATGCCTTTCGGGCTCACCAACGCACCAAAGGTGTTCATGGACCTCATGAACAGGGTGTGCAGACTGATGTTAGATCGCTCGGTAATCGTATTCATCGACGACATTTTGGTGTATTCGAGATCTAAAGAGCAGCATGAGGAGCATCTGAGGGAGATCCTAGGGGTTTTGAGATCGGAGAGGCTTTATGCCAAGTTCTCCAAGTGTGATTTCTGGTTACGAGAGGTCCAGTTCCTGGGACATGTCGTTAACCAAAAAGGGATATTGGTCGACCCCGCCAAAATTGAAGCGGTGATGAGTTCGGAGGTGTCGAGGTTGCCCACGGAGATCAGGAGTTTTCTAGGGCTGGCACGCTATTATCGGAGATTCATCAGGGATTTCTCCAAGATCGCCGTGCCACTCACCAAGTTGACCCGGAAGGGTGTAGTTTTTGCTTGGGGTCCAGAGGAGCAGGCCTCCTTCGAGACACTTTGCTAGAGATTATGTGAAGCCCCGTTGTTAGACCTTCCAGAGGGAATGGAGGATTTTGTGGTATATTGTGACGCGTCGATAACACGATTGGGAGCAGTACTCATGCAGAGGGGTCATGTGATAGCGTATGCATCGAGGCAGCTGAAGCCTCATGAGGCGAGGTATCCTACCCATGATTTGGAGTTAGGGGCAGTGGTGTTCGCCCTCAAGATCTGGCGTCACTATTTATATGGGGTCCGATGTACCATATACACGGATCACAAGAGCTTGAAGTACTTGATGGATCAGCCCAACCTGAATATGCGACAAAGGAGATGACTGGATGTGGTAAAGGATTATAATTGCGAGATCCTGTACCACCTGGGAAAAGCCAACGTGGTGGCCGATGCCTTGAGTCGTAGGGCAGAGAGTGTTCCGATGCGTGACATTTGTATGAGGTTGACCGTGATGACTTTGGTGTTGGACACCATTCGAGGAGCTCAGACCAAGGCTGTTAGGCCAGAAAACCAGAAGAGAGAGCGGGTTGTCGGGCAAGTATCAGAGTTCATCACCGATGGTCGGGGGTTATGATGTTTCAGGGTCGGATCTGGGTACTGCATGTGGGCGGAACGCGTAACATTTTGATGGAAGAGGCTCATCGATCGAAGTTCTCGATCCATCCCGGGGCCACTAAGATGTATTTGGATCTGAAAAGGGAGTATTGGTGGCCCTATATGAAGAGGGACATTGCATGGTTCGTGGAGAGGTGCCTAACATGTCACAGGGTTAAGGTCGAGCATTAGAGACCGCACGACAAGTTGCAGCCGTTAGAGATTCCCAAGTGGAAGTGGGAACAGATTGCCATGGACTTTATCACCAAATTGCCAACGACCGCGAGGGGCGTCGATGCAATTTGGGTGATTGTAAATCGATTGACGAAGAGCGCTCATTTCCTCGCTATTAGCGAGAGCTTTTCCGCAGAGAGGTTGGCAGAGATATATGTGAGGGAAGTGGTAGCACGACATGGAGTACCGATCTCGATTGTCTCAGACCGAGATGTGCGTTTCACCTCTAGATTCTGGAAGAAATTCCATGAGGAATTGGGTACTAGACTACATTTCAGTACCGCGTACCACCCCCAGACTGACGGACAGAGTGAGCGGACGATTCAGACGCTCAAGGATATGCTGCGGGCATGTGTGTTGGATTTCGGTGGGAGTTGGGACACGTACTTACCCTTGGAGGAATTTTCCTACAACAACAGCCATTATCCGAGCATTTGTATGCCACCCTTTGAGCTGTTGTATGGGAGGAGGTGTCGGACTCCCATTTGTTGGGGAGAAGTGGGGCAACGTGTAATGGGTAGTATGAAGATTGTGCTTCAGACGACAGAGCAGATACAGTAGGTTAGGGAGAGATTGTTGACCGCTCAGAGTCGCCAAAAGAGTTATGCTGATAGGCGACGATCCGATTCAGAAAGAGGGGCAAGGGAGTTAGAGGACTGGAGTTCAAGGCGATACTCGCCGAGTTGTTCTTGAGACTCGGCGAGTTCAGTCGTGGTGGCCCCGCGATTCATGTCTAGTATGACTTGTCAAGCATAGGGAGGGACTCGGCGTGCCAAACGGGGCAAAGTGTTAAAGAACATGTGTGAACTCGCCGAGTCACTAGGGTGCACTCGGCGAGTAGGGTCAAAGTGTGACCGTTGACTTTTAGGGTTTGGTCAATGGAGTACTTGTGTCGAGAGGGGGGTAAATTAGCCTTTTTTCCCTCCTAAGGGTGCCAATGGCAGGTTGAGTCTTGTCTCAAGAGTTATATTTATAAGAATATTTTCTTTATGTGAATAGGCAAAGACTAGGCAATATTTCTACCGATTCAGAGATTTACTGAGACGCCTGAGGTGAGTCTTCTCACTATACTTTACCTAGTGTGGTAACAGAGTTATGTGATAGAGTATTTTAGAGTTATATGCCAGAGTAATTGCATGTTATTTATGTGCTATGATTTATTATGTGTTATGCATGATTCAGAGTTAGGACCTTCGGGTCCACAGAGTTAGGACTTTTGGGTCCACAGAGTTAGGGCCAGAGGGTTCATAGAGAGTTGGGGCTGGAGGGCCCCACTGAGACACCTACACATGAGGGTCAATAGAGTTCCATCCTCGAGTGGCTATTATGTGTTAGAGTGGTATTTTGGGGAACTCACTAAGCATTTATGCTTACAGTGTTATGTGTTTTAGGTACCAGTGATGATCGCTGGAAGGCGCCGGCATGATTCGTACACACGCATACCGTAGTTTATATATATATATATTTTGATCTTGGGTTTTGTATTGATACAATGTTGATACAATGTTTTGTTTATGATTTCAAATGATATTTTATGGGTTACAAAAGTGAAAAATTGTTCAAATTTTTACAGTGTTACAACCTCTTGGTTCTTTAAGCTTCTCCTTCCTTCTTGCCACCACAAACCACCAAGAATCACCAAAAAGGCCTTTAGATCTTCACAACACGATTAAGGTTCTGTATGGAGTGTTCTAGGAGCATAAAGGGGCGATGGAGGCTGTATAAAGTTGTTTAAATATGGTGCAAACCCTCAGATTTGGGTTTTGCCTAGCCAGAGTCTACTCATCGAGTCTTGCCGGCGACTCGACGAGTTCGCCACTTAACCCCCGGGTCCAAACCGCTATTATTCGATGAGTTGGGCCATCAACTCGCTGAGTCTCAGTCCACATTGCGAAAAATACGTGAATGAAATATATACCAAGAACCGGGTACTACAAATCTCCCCCACTTATTCTAGACTTTGTCCTCAAAGTCTGCTGTTCGTTCTTGGAAAAGCTCTGAGTAATGCTCCATCATCTCGTCCACCGACTCGCACGTCCACTCTGAGCCCTTCCGGTGCTGCCATTGCACCTTCACCAGCTCGACCCTCTTGTTCCTCAGATCTTTCGACTTCCAATCGAGGATTGCCACAGGTCGCTCAATGTAATTCAGGCTATCGTCAACCTAAATATCCTCCAGGGGCACCACTGTCAAGTCGTCCACCAAGCACTTTCACAGCTAGAAGACGTGGAAAGTGTTGTGGATCTGGCTGAGTTCGGCTGGCAGATCCAACATATATGCCATCTTGTCCAGCCGGGCTATAACCTTGAAAGGTCCAATGTACCCGGGGCCCAACTTATCCCACTTCCTGAACTGGATGATGCCTTTCAAGGCGACACCTTCAAGAGAACCATATCCCCGATCTGGAACTCCATGTCTGAACGGCGCTTGTTGGCATAGCTTCTCTGCCGACTCTGTACAGTCTTGAACCTGCTCCTGATCTGCTGAATCCTCTTTGTCGTCTTGAGCACCACTTCGGTGCTCCCCATGACCCTCTGGCCAACCTCACCCCAACATATCGGGGTCCTGCTCTTTCTCCCGTATAACATTTCAAAGGGAGGACGATCGATACTCGCGTGGTTGCTGTTGTTGTAGGAGAATTGAACCAATGGGAGGTAAGTGTCCCAGCTACCACCGAAGTCTAGCACACATGCCCGCAACATATCCTCCAGAGTCTAGATGGTCTGCTCACTCTGACCATCCGTCTGTGGGTGAAATGCGGTGCTAAAATGGAGACGAGTACCCAACTCGTCGTGGAATTTCTTCAAGAACCTAAAAGTAAACCGCACATCCATGTCCGAAATCATTGACACTGGCACCCCATGCCATGCCACCTGATATGTGTATCTATATATATATATATATATATATATATATATATATATATATATATATATTTATGCATTATATCTTAATATTTTAGCCTTTATTCTTCTCTTTTAGAACTAAAAAGTACGTATAATGCTTTGAATTATGATTTACAGCTATTCGTTGTCGATATAGCACAAAAGAAAAGACTGAAGCGGAAATAAGGCTTAGAGGCTAAAAGAAAGGAAAATGCTGGAGGATCCATTTACGCCCCGCGTAATAGACTTGTATGCCAAGCGTAATGGCTAAATTAGAGTTACGCCCAGCGTAATCTTCATTTACGCCCCGCGTAACGACTGGAACCAGATAACTCTAATCGCGTGTAAATCTTAGTTACGCCCAACGTAATCCGACTTACGCCCAGCGTACATAAGTCGGTTATAAGGGTTATAAAAGATGATTATCAGCTGACCAGAGAGGGGGATTCGACTTCCAACCTAACTTAGTCGATATTAAACTTCTGTTAAGCCGTTTTGAGGGTCTAGAAGGCGGCTGGAAGGCCGTTAAGCTAACGGGAGCGGGGATCGGAAGGATTGGAGAGCGGATACATGTCGGTAATCATGTGGGTTGTTAACGTGACCATGTTTAGCATTCCATTGTGATACTATTATGTGTTTACTTTCTGATTTAGGTGTAAAAACCTTTTACTTTGAGTTTACGATTAAATAAAACCTTGATTATTGGACTAATGGCTATATTGGATTGTTTGTTTATGTTTAATTTATCTTGCCAAGCTTGTTAAAAGATTCTTACGTGTTAATGATAATTATTTGCTGTTAATTGCCAAGTAAATTGAGTTGTATGAACATCTGCTTGATTGCTTGTCTCTTATGATTTTGATGACCATCGAGATTACAAGTCTAGGAATAACGAATGTGAAACTAGGATTAACTTGGGAATAAGTAAGTTAATGTGTGAGCCTCGTTTGATGACCATCAACAAGAGGGTAATTGAATTAGTAATTTGATTAACTATTATTACAAGTCTTGCTTGATACGAAATGAACACTAGGAAGCATGTTAGTTTAATCAACTGATCACTGTTTGAATTACCTTGTTTGCTAAAGGACTAGTTATAGTGAACGCGAATCTAATCATTTTAGGAATCAGTGAACATGAATAAATGAATTTGTGTATGCAATTGTCTATGCTTTTAAGGTGTAATTTATCTAAACCAAAGTACCTGAAGATATTTGCTTTCCTGTTAATTTATCGAGAATTGTTAATTAATTGTTAGTTTGAAATTCAATAACCATTTCTTTATTTCTTGCATGTGTCTTACAACCTATAATCAAATATTTTAAATTAATTCACCACCGTTCCCTGTGATCAACACCCGACTTACCTAAGCTGTACTGTAATCTGACTAGGTACACTGCCTATAAGTGCATAATTAGTCTAAGTTTGTTAGGTTATAAATATTAAAATTAGTGGGTACTTCCGTGCACATCAAGTTTTTGGCATCGTTTCTGGGGAACGTCTTGTCATTAATTTAGTTTATTTAATTATTCGTTATTTGTTTTTATTTAGTTTTTATTTTTAGTTTGATTTTCGTTGATATCATTTCACTTGTCGGGTAGGTTCTTGTTGTTATTTGCAGGAAGTTGGGATCATACACATTGTTTGACTTTACTTTTTGCATGGGTTTCGAGAATGCAAGAGATTAGGGAATTCTTGACCTGCTTAGCCTACTACTTTGTTGATTTGTCCAACTCAATCTATGAGGTGTAGTATAGCAAGGCTTATTGTGGTGGTTGAGTGGAAGACCGAGCTTTTGTTGTTCTTGACTAGTTAGGCCACTTCTTGTTCTACTTTTAGTTAAAGGTGCGAAGAAAACAAAGGAAATATTCTAATGGGTCCCGAAAGTGATGGTTTTCACAAACCAATTCTTGCGTGCAAGGGTGTTAATCAACCATTGTTGTTCGATATCGACAAAGACAAGTGATCATGATGTCTCATTTAAAATGTCACTCATCGGAAAGTCATGGCTGTTGTTGAATCAATTAAAAGAAAAAAAATTAATTAATAATAATTATAAGTCTCCCAAATTAATTAGTGGAAAGAAAGGAATTTCAAATAAGGAAAAGGAAATATTTCAGTTCAATTACGCCCAACGTAAGTGTATTTATGCCAAGCATAATGAACCATTGATCGCGGATGGCTTTTTCTCAGAGTTGGGGTACGCGCAGCGTAACTTCGCTTTACGCCCAGTGTACATCGACGACAGGTTATATCATTTTACCTTTGACTTTTTTTTGTTATTCTTTAAATTCCCTTCTACTTCGCCGCACTGAGACGATCGCGTATCCCACGAAATCTCCGATTCTTCTTCTTTTCTTGTAGAATTCGACGCAAAGGTATGTTATTCAAATACCCTATTGCTTTGATTTGGGATTATTTTCATGGAAATAGAGGTATTGAGCATGAAGCAAAATCTAGGGTTCATGTATTTCTCGAATTAGGGGTCGATTTCACAAATGTATGACTGATTAAGGTTTAAATAGACCGATTTTGCATCAATAGACTAAACCCTAGGACCTAATTTGGTCTTAATTTCGTCTAATGACCATCGATTTGAGTTTGGGGACAGGCACTTAGCGTACGCCCTATACTCCATTTGATTTTTTTTTAACTGCCCCCACTGAAGTTTTCCCTGTGTAGTGTTTGCTAATCTTGAATAGACAAGGAACGAACAGGGGATTGATTCATATTCTTGGACATAAGTTTAAGGGTGGTCCCGATTTTTTTTTCTACTGCCGTGGACCATGCAGTTGTATGTTCGACATGGTCCCGTTTGCTAATCATATATGCCCCCCCCCATGTGTTTGACCCCTGGAGTGTTTACTACACTACCTGCGTATATGCTTAATTTGAAAGCTTTGTCATGCGTATTGATTTTAGAACAATAGGGGATTTTTACCCCATTTTATTTGAATATCTTGTAGAAAACTCCTGTGTAGTTTGTTGGAGTGTATTGTATGGCCTTTGAATGATCAGGGGGACAACTTTGTGAAACTAGACGTATGCCCAGCGTATGCTGGATGTACGCCTAGCGTATAGACCAGGTCTAGGACCATTATTTTGGTTTAAAATTTTTTAATGCTGTGGTATTTTTTTGGTTTTGTGTTGGTGTTTATTTGTGCAGATTATGGCTCGAAGAACTCAAAGGACCAACCCACCCGAGGACGTGACTGATCACCGTTTGTTACAATTTCCGCAAACTCTGAACGATGCAACCCGGGCACGATATGTCAACAATTTGAGTTTGCTGCTCACTAAGGAGATCGACATAGCACCCTCATTTGACTGGGAATTGGCAACCCAGACTGGACTTGCTGCGCTGATCCAAGATTTTTTGCAATACACGCACTCGGACGCGAGTGAAGTGCCTTTGTTCATATGTCAGGGATGGGCACGATTGTTCAGGATCCAGGACCCTGTTTATTGGGAATTTTTGCTGGAGTTTTACGCTACAGTTTCCTATGACCCTAGGAAGGCACCCGATGATAGGACAGCCTTTGCCTTCAGACTAGGGGGTGTGAGCCGGGAGTGCAGTGTCATAGAGCTTGCCACTCGAGTGGGGATATATACAGCAGATGAGACAAGGAGTGTCCACTTCCCGACATTCCTTGCTGATTGTCTCACGGACCGGCCAGATGACTATAACGAAAACAATTTTTGGGCCGATATTACAGGGGGAGTATACACACCATCTACTGCACGGGGGAGGAGGATTCGATCTACTACATACAGACTACTGCACCGTTTGATTTCCATGTCTCTCACGCACCATAAGAACAGTGATATAGTACCTTCTACATACTTGTATTTCCTATGGGCACTTGTTACTCCAGGGAGCACCTGAACCTTCCAGTTGCTTTAGCCGCGTATTTGGGTAGGAGGGCCAAGGGACTTCGGGAGGATAGCTCGATTTGCGGGGGGCATTTTTGTTGGATTAATGTCTAAGTCCATAACTATATTTGGTATGTACTTGACCCGACCCGGCATGGTCCATTAGGGTTGCACTTCACCGGCACAATTTATATGGATAGTATTTTGAGAATAGTATATTTATGATTTATATTAATATATTATAAGTTCTAATACATTAATATAATCATATTATTTAATTAGTATTGATCAAGAATTAATTTATAATTAATTAAGTGATCAAAATGAACTAATTAAATATGGACTCTTAGATATATATATGTGTAGTGGGCCAAGTTCATTTAGGTTGGGCTAAGTCTTCATGGATAGTCCATGGAGCTTTAACCCATGGATCCTAGGAAATGAAAGGTCATGGGTATTAGGGTTTAACCCTAATCCTCCACACTATATGAAGATGTCCTTGGTTGGTGAAATAGGCACTAGTGTGGTACACTTAGAAGGGCTAGCCGATTTCACTAGAGAGAACCAAGTATCCATATTCTCTAAAGTCTTCCAAGGTGTTTTGGTGATTTGTGATTCCATTTGAGGCTTCCAAACTATTGGGGCTAAGCTCTTAAAGCTTGAAGACATCAAGCTACATCAAAAGGTATGTCATCTAACTAGAACTTTGTAGTATAAGAACTTCATAATATGCTAGTTAGGATTAAAGCCTTGGAAAGTTCTTATTTGCATGTATAATAGAGAAAACATAGATCCAAGGTTTATAGGGTTGCATGTACACCATAGGAGTGTTAGAATGCTCAAAACCCAACAGTGGTATCAGAGCCACGGGTTGTTTTCTGTTATATTGATGTAAGTATTTTATTTTCAAAGTTGAAAAAAAAGGAAAAAAAAACATGAAGTTTGTCAAATTTTAAGATAATTACTTGTTCTTGTCAAAAACTAATTATTTGTAAAATTTGAATAATTTGCTTTATGAGTTGAATTAGGTCAAATTTAATAAAAGATAAAATGATATGATTATTTTATTAGTTTTAAAAGTTTGATCTAAAGATTTTTTTTTTTGAAACCTCCATAAGTTATGGATATGAAAAGGTTTTTAAAAAAATTTGATTCAAAGTTTTTATGGAGTTACAAAATTTGGTGTTAATGTTTTAAAGGATTTCATAACTTAAGAATAAGTTATGGATCACCAAATGTTTTTTGTTTTACCTTGTTTTATGAGTGAATTTAGATTAATGAATAAAATTATGTGATAGTTGGTTTTAATCCAAATTAATCTAAAAGAAGTTCATAAAATGTGTTTATGTAACTTATAGGTCACATTTATGAATCTTAAAACTCATAAAAGTTGCCATAGGTTACAAAATGAAGAGTCTTTTTCCTCATTAAATTGTTTTATGACTCCATAACTTGTCCTCAAGTTATGGATGTTCAAGAGTCACTTCATTAAAGTTTTTAAAACTTTAATTAAACTCATAAGTTATGAAAATCCAAGAGTTTTGAATAGTTTCAAAACTTGCCCTTATGTTTTGGAATTTGTAAAGTTTTCCCCATGAATACTTTAATTCCAAGTTAACCCTTAGAATTTTAAAAGTTAAAATTCAACCCTTATACTTTATAATATTATAAGTTAATAATATATATATATATATATGTATATATATATATATATATATATATATATATATATGTATGTATGTATAAGAGTAAAGTTAGTCTTACCGCTAGTACGCCTCATTCACGAAGCCGGTCTATAAGGTGAGTATAAGGTTGTTGCCTATAAAATGGCAACTTAATGGGTGTCCACTCTCACCCACCCCTTGCTTGACTGGTGGAGGGTCGTTAGCCGAACGGGTTTGACAGGACTATAATTCTCCCTTCATTAAAAGTATTAATGATAAATACTAAGTAACTAAACTCTTAATAATACCCAATCTTAGTTACTTAGGAAAATGTGAATAAGGTACTAATCCATGAAATTACACTTTGCACTTTGTTTAAGTCGGTTAGTGGAGCGTGTGTGGTTAACCGGCACACTAACTTGTATTTAACAAGGTAGGCAAAGGGTAACTTAATGCTTATCATAGTATCGATGGAGCGTGTGTGGTTAACCGGCACATCGATTGAGGGGTAAACACTTAAGGGTACCAAGTAATTTGCATGGTTACTTCACACCTTGTTTTGTGATCCTCGGCATCCTAGTCACAAAACCTGAAGGGCACACTCGAGATTGACAGGTAGAACCATCCCCGTCCCCATCCCCATCCCCACTTTTTATATTCGGGTAATACCCATCCCCGTCCCCATCCCCGGTCAACTCGGGGATTTACCCGGTCAAATCCGGTTAAGGTTTTGGGTACCAATCGGGTACGGGTTTTTTTTCCATCTCTAAATAGGAGATATAGTTACATCCATAAGCAAGTAGGAATCCCGTGGTAAACTCCCTTCTCAAACCGAAAAGAACCCAAATGTCAATGTGGTGACCTTGAGAAGTGGCAAACAAACCGGAGAAAGTAGTTCAAAGAAGAAGCCAAGGGAAGAAGAGGAAGAAATAGAGATCATTCCCATTGAAAAACCTATAATCAAGAACGATGCACAAGCCGAAGCCACTAAGAAGACTACCCCTCTAGTGAAACCAATAGGCACCCATCCACCGTTCCCCTCCCGAGTTGCAACTTCAAAGAAGAATATGGAGGAGAAAGAGATATTGGACACTTTCCGAAAGGTGGAAGGAAGCATTCCTTTAATTGATGCAATCAAGCAAATTCCGAGATATCCAAAATTCTTGAAGGAGCTTTGCACCAACAAGATAAAGCTGAAAGGAAATGAGAAAATATTGATGAACAAAAATGCATCGGCAGTTTTACAAAGGAAGCTTCCAACCAAGTGTAAAGATCCCAGAATGTTCACGGTTCCTTGAAAGATTAAAGATGTCACTTTTAGTAGTTCTATGCTTGATCTTGGTGCCTCTATCAATGGCATGTCCTAATAGGTGTATGAATCATTGAATGTTGGACCCTTAAGTGAAATCGGTGTCATAATATGTCTTGCGGACAAATCAAGTGTCTTTCATAGAGGTGTTTTGGAAGATGTCCTAGTGCAAGTAAACCAATTGGTCTTCCCGGCGGATTTCTATGTGATTGACCTAGATGAACAAGTATCCTCAAAATCGGGTGTAATCTTACTTGGGAGACCATTCTTGAAGACGGCTAGAACAAATATTGATGTGTATGCGAGAAGCTTAACAATGGAATTTGATGGTGAAACAATAAGTTTTAACATCTATGATGGTATGAGGTATCCTAGTGATGTTTCATCTTTGTGTTTTATAGATGTTGTCGAACCATTAACTCAAGAATTGTTCGAGTTGTGTGATGATGACATGTTGGAGATGGTTTTGAGCAAGGGGTTTGATTGTGCAAAATTAGCCAAGAAGTTGAAGCTCTACTCGCTAGACCCCAAAATTGACAGATTAGTCAACAATTTGGAGATCAAGAAGATCACCCAATTTAGTGTGAAGCAAATTGAATTACCTCAAACTCACATGAGATTTCCACCCTCCCTTGTCCAACCGCCAGAATTAGAATTGAAGGTCCTTCCTCAACATTTGAAGTATGCGTGCTTGGGAGACAACGAGACTCTTCCGGTCATCATTTCAACTCACCTAACCAAGTGTGAAGAAGAACAACTCCTCAAGGTGTTGAGGGAACATAAAGAAGCAATGGGTTGGATGATTGCGGATATCAAGGGTTTGAGTCCCTCCACTTGTATGCACAAAATCTTAATGGAGCATGAATGTAAGCCGAGTAGAGACGCGCAAAGAAGGTTAAATCCGCCAATGATGGAAGTGGTCAAGAAAGAGATTTTGAAGCTCTTAGATACGGGAATGATCTATCCAATCTCGGATAGCTCTTAGGTGAGCCCGGTTCAAGTCGTGCCAAAGAAGACGGGAATCATGGTGGTCGAGAACAACAAAGGTATGATGGTCCCCACCTGTGTGCAAAACGGGTGGAGAGTATGTATTGACTACCGCAAACTCAATGCAAGCACACGAAAAGATCACTTTCCATTACCTTTCATTGATCAAATGTTAGAAGGTTTGGCCAGAAAATCCCACTATTGTTATCTCGAAGGGTATTCTGGTTTTCACCAAATCCCAGTGGCACCGGAAGACCAAGAAAAGACAACTTTTACATGTCCATTTGGAACTTTCGCATACCGTAGAATGCCATTTGGATTGTGTAACGCCCTAACCACTTTCCAACGTTGCATGGTTAGTATCTTTTTAGAATATGTTGAGAACATAATTGAAGTTTTTATGGACGATTTCACGGTATATGGCAACTCCTTTCAAGAGTGTTTGACCAATCTCACCAAAATTTTAAAAAGATTCATTGAAACAAATTTAGTTTTAAATTTTGAGAAATGTCATTTCATGGTGAGTCAAGGTCTCATTTTGGGTCACATTATGTCGAAGAAAGGAATTGAGGTAGATAAGGCAAAAATCGATGTTATTCAAAGCTTACCTTACCCGACTTGTGTTCGGGAAGTTCGTTCTTTTTTGGGTCATGCAGGTTTCTACCGACGATTCATCAAGGACTTTTTGAAGATAACAAGACCAATGTGCCAACTCTTGCAAAAGGATGTTGATTTCGAGTTCAACGAGGTGTGCAAAGAAGCTTTTGACAAGCTCAAAGAGTTGCTCACATCTGCACCCATCATGCAAGTACCAAATTGGGATCTCCCATTTGAGATTATGTATGATGCAAGCAACTATGTACTAGGCGCTGTTTTGGGTCAAAAGAATGGGAGGGCCTCCCATGTGATCTACTATGCATCTAGACAATGCTCAAAGCAACTACTCTACTATGGAGAAGGAGCTATTGGCCATAGTGTTCGCCTTGGAGAAATTTAGACAATACCTACTTGGTACCAAGGTCATAGTGTATTCGGATCACGCAACACTTAAGTACTTAATGACGAAGAAAGATGCAAAACCCAGAGTCATCCGGTGGATTCTATTGTTACAAGAATTTGGTTTGGAAATCCGGGACAAGAGCGGATGCGAGAACCTTGTTGCCGATCATCTAAGCCGGATCACTTCAAATGAAACTCCTCTCCAATTGCGGGACGAGTTTCCGGATGAGCATCTCTTTTCCCTCATTTAATCTACTCCTTGGTATGCTGATATCGTTAACTTTTTGGTCACAAAAAGGTATCCCAACACATTCACACGTGCTCAAAAAGACAAGTTGAAAAGTGATGCAAAATACTATGTGTGGGATGAACCTTATTTGTGGAAACATCATCCCGATCAAATCATTAGGCGATGTGTACCCCAACAAGAACATCAATCCATTTTGCAATTCTGTCATAAATTTGCTTGTGGGGGACACTTCAGACCTAGTCGGACTTTGAGAAAGGTCCTTGAGTGTGGATTATTTTGGCCAACCATGTCACGCGATTGTTACTTGTTTTGCAAAAGTTGTGAGCGGTGCCAAAGGATGGGAAACATTTCGCAAAAGAACCAAATGCCCCAAAATCCAATCCTTGTTTGTGAAATTTTTGACGTATGGGGGTTTGATTTCATGGGCCCATTTCCTGTCTCATTTGGCAACGTTTATATTTTGCTCGCGGTTGACTATGTTTCTAAATGGGTTGAAGCCAAAGCCACAAGATCGGACGATGCCAAAATGGTTATCGAGTTTTTAAAGTCTAATGTTTTTGTGAGATTTGGTGTGCCTAGGGATTTGAGTAGTGATCGAGGACACATTTTTGTAATAAGATGATGGAGGCTTTATTGAAGAAGTACAATGTGACCCACCGTGTTTCAACAGCCTATCACCCTCAAGCGAATGGTTCATCGGTGGTTTCGAATCGTGAAGTGAAGAGTATACTTGAGAAAATAGTGAATCCCTCAAGAAAAGACTGGAGTTCAAGGATTGATGATGCCTTGTGGGCCTATCGGAACGCGTATAAGACCCCAATAGGAATGTCCCCGTTTAGGCTGGTCTTTGGAAAACCATGCCATCTTCCCGTGGAATTGGAGCACCGTGCATTTTGGGCGGTCAAACAATGCAACTTCAACATCGATGAGGCGGGAAGGCATAGGAAGCATCAACTCCAAGAGTTGGAGGAGTTGAGAAATGACTCCTATGAAAACTCAAGAATTTACAAGGAAAGAACAAAGCTTTTCCATGACAAGTCCATTACGCGCAAACATTTCGACCCAGGACATAGGGTCTTGCTTTATCATTCGCGATTGAAATTATTTCCTGGAAAGTTGAGATCAAGATGGATAGGTCCATTTGTTGTGCTAAAAGTCTTTGAGCATTGACCGGTTGAAATTCAAAGTGAAGAAACGGGGCAAATCTTTACAGTCAATAGGCATCGATTGAAACCTTTCTATGAAGGTTTTAATGCAAATGTCTTAGATGTTATCCAATTGGATGCCCCGGTGTACTGAAATCAAGAGGAAAGCACGTCTCGCCAAAGACATTAAAGAATGGCATATTTGGAAAACTAAAAGTTTTCATCTTTTCTAGTTTTGAATAAATGTCGTAGATGGTGCATTTTTGCATTTTACATCTCTTCTTCTTCTTTCTTGAGGTAAAAGAATGTTGGATTTAAGGGCCCGGTGTTCGTATTCGTCAAAGTGTAATTTTTTTTTTGGAATATGTCAAGCCAATTCATGCGGTCCTCATGTACTTGAGGTGCTGTCCGCGTGTTTATTAAAACGGACTGCGTGTTATCCCTCAAAGTGTCCGCGTCCATTATCTGCAAACAAAAGAGTTTCAGTCTAATTCACGCGGTCCGCGTGTACTCGAGGTGCTGGCCGCGTGTTTATTAAAAGGAACCGCATGTTACCTCCTAAACTGTCCGCATCCATTATCGAAGAACAGAATGCATCAGGTGAACTCACACGGACCGCGTGTACTCGTAGTCGCATCCGCGTGAGTTGTTGACCGACTTTGACCGTGTTTTGACCAAGTTTGACCGCAACTTAATCCCCCTAAAAACCGCCAGCCGGCCCTTCTTCCTTCCCACTTCTTCTTCTTCCTTTCCCTAACCTCCATTAGAGCACCCCATCTCCACCACTAAAACTCAGTTTCCCGTCAAACCGACGGTCGGAATTTCGCGAGACCACCGCCATTCTTCACCAAATTCAGAGCTCTACAAACCCCACTAAAAAACCGGTCCGATCTGTTGCTATATTTCGGGGAGCCACCACCACTCTATCACCACTTTCCGGCCGATTTCTGGCCAACTCCGGCCACCTCTTGTGATTCCGACACCATCATTGTACTCCTGTTGGAAAAAGCTACAAACCCTACCAAAAATATTTTCCAAAGCTCACTGGAAAATTTCACCGGAATTTCAAGCCATTGCCGGATTTGTCGGGTTTTCGCGGTGAATTGCTTCACCCGGGATATTAAAAAAGCTTAAAGCTTGGGGTGGAGTGTTGCAAGATTTTCAAATCCGGAATTTTCGCGCGCAAATTTTGAACTTTCAACAAAAACGGGTACTTTCTTTCCTTTGTTTTAATTGATCAAGATGCATGTCCGTTCATGTGCTATTGCATCAAATGAATTTAGGAATTAATTCTTGCCTTGATTGTTGAATTGCTTTAGAAATCTATAGGGAGTTAGTTGGTGATTTGGATTGACATATTATTTGTTGAAATTGTGGTTCGTGTAGTGGTTATTTTTTTTGTCCAGGAAGTCCATGTCCACATCTAGGAAGCGTCCGACTGCTGCCCGAGGCAAGGCCCCGACAAGAAATCAAAGTGATTCTCCCGATATCCCAAGATTTCGGGATGCCAAGGCAGTCAAAAACTACATAAAGAGCTTGCCTAGAAAAGTTACATCCACCAAATTCGTGTGCAAGCCCACGCTTATATCACTAGCGGTTCTTGAAGCGGTCACCCAATTGTTTCGTAACATTGGGTGGGAAAACCTTCTCAACCTCATGGCGCACACTTATGAGCTCCCCACTAGCAAGTTTTTTTCTGATAGCGGGTACAATAGCGAAAAAAAGAAAGCCGCATTCCAACTTCTAGGGGAGCGATGGTACATTGATTTTGCAACGATAAACGACATCTTGGGCTTGCCTTCTTCAAACACATCCACAATTTTCGACGTCTTACCTGCTGAGTTCAATCACGAGACCTTTTGGACGGAAATCACTGGGGGTATCTTCTCATGTGCCGGTCGGGATAAAGCAACCTCTATCATCTACCCATGCCTCCGCATTGCCCATCGCATCTTGTTGTGTACAATTTTTGCCCGCAAAGAAGCCGACCAGGTCACCAAAAATGAGTTCTTCTTCCTTTGGTGTATGACGAGGTGTGACAGGCCACCAATCCTGGACTTTGCTTCATTATTTTCCATAAATGAACACACATGAGATCGAAGATGTCCGGTGAAATTTGTATTGGTGGATTTGTCACACTTTTGGCTCGCGGTCTTGACATCGAGCACCCTGATGAATTCCAGCCTGTTGACAGCAAAAATCTTTTGGATGAGCGCGCCCTCATAAACATGCACCACATCTGTCGTAGGAACAGGAGCAGTTTCACATGGTATTGTCCTCAAGGGGTCGGGTATCTCGTTCTTCCCGACCCTCGAGTCACCAACTTCACCTTCCACGATCGCACTCAGTGGAGACTCGCGAGGACCATCACTCAGTCAGTCAATGAGGATGTGCTCCAGGATCAAGATGATGATGAGATGCCTATGGATGACGAGCCCGACGATGAGCCCACCCATGGTCCACAGCACGCCCAGCCTCAAGCCCCTCCCGGGTACTACCCGCTCCCCCTAATTTTTCCGAGCGGTTCAAGGCGCTTTGTGTCTCAAACCAAATCATGTCCCAACAAATGCACCATATGTGGGGGTGGCACCAATCCCAAAACCATTTTGAGAATGTCCCACTTCCGCCTCCCTATACATACCCTTCGCCCACGCATCCTTATCCCCCTCCACCTTACCCTTACCCCTACCCCCAATACCCGTATCCTCCTCCCGATCCCCCGATTTAGGTACTTTCGCGTCGCCCCAAGCATTGAGGAAAATGCTTATTTCTAAGCTTGGGGTGGGGTATTCCTTTTTCTTTTTAATTTATCATGCATTTTAATTAGGTTGCATAGCATTTTAGTATAAATTGCATTCATAAAAAAAGATTTTATTTTCTTCTTTTTCATCTTTTATCTTTGCATGACATTTAGCTTAGGGCATTAACATTCATGCATTTTTGTAATCTGTTTATTCTCACCTCTCTTCAATGCCATGGAACAGGTTCAAAGTTATTGTATCATTATTGGTCCAGGATCTTATTTCTATCTCACCCATCGAACCGAGACCACTAGCTGCAGTTTGAGATTTCATAC
The DNA here is from genome assembly GCF_052625555.1 of Lactuca saligna. NCBI lineage: Eukaryota > Viridiplantae > Streptophyta > Magnoliopsida > Asterales > Asteraceae > Lactuca > Lactuca saligna. Next base: position 94,176,801 of record NC_136418.1, read on the forward strand.
TTGGGATCAGATGCTGGTAGCTTAAAGGGGTAAGATCATGGCCATGTAGTTTTCATGATGAATTATGCATACAATACTAAAGACTGTAGGATATACTATAGCACTAGATGTCTTATCCTTACGGTCACTACCACCGAGAGGATCACTTGATCATGTTAGAACCGTTTGGATGAAGCACTGATGCTTGTCCCCAAGTAGAATCCATATTCGGCCTCTTTACATCACCATATCCTTTTGCGATTTCCTTAGGATTTTAGAGAGTCTTTTAGTCCACATTTGGACGTTTTCATCATTTTTGAAAAAATTACAAGTTTAAAAAGGAGCTTACATTACATCTTTATGCTCCACACATGGTCATTTTCACACTTAGACCATCCGGATTATATTACTACCCTCTTGGTCCCACTTACACATTTACGGGAACCAAATTTTGAGTCAAAGGGTTTTCTTGTTAAAAATTTCGATTGTTAATACATTACCTTCAAGTATGATTAAAAAAAAATGAAAATGGCATGCAAATTTTCAGCTGCAACTATCTTAGATAGGTGGCCGGTTCAATTATTGAACAAATTTTCCAACATCTTGGTCACCCGACGTTTGATTTTCATTTGTATAGGACTGTTTTATTGTATATAGGTCGAGTTGTTTTTCGCAAATTGGTGATGTTAGGGAGACTGCCGAGTCGAATACTATGGGAGGTTTTGGCAAACACTAAGTGAGCCGATTCCTACAACGGTGCCCTAGCGATTAAACCGAGTTACACATGAGAGAAACAGGTAGACGTGAGATTAGAGTGTGCACTTAAAGAAGAGCTCCACCCGCGCCCATCTAGTTGCTTTCTCCCTACTACAGATGTTATTCATTATATGCATGTTCCATTGAGGCTGCGACTGACCATCCCTCCTTACTCACCTAGAGGAGTTATCCTGGCTGTGGTTTATGGTCCTATTGTCATTGGATGAAAAAGTTGTGAGATAGCAGTGAGATCGATTCTGACCATGTTGAATAACGTTGAATAGGTTCCATGGCTATATCCATTCTTTTTATTTTTAGGGTAGTTCGTCCCAAGTTCATTTTAGTCTTGTCTTACTTGAGGACAGGTAAGGTTCAAGCTTGGGGTGATTTGATACTTTTGTTTTTATTACTTCTTTTCATAGTTTGTTTTTAGTTAAAACCATCTCATTATAGTCAATCTTCATGCATATTTTCTCTTTTTGTCATTTTTCTCCTTTACCGGGTGCTTTCTAGTCTTTTAAGCTTGATTGCAGGAATTACCGAAGAATATTTGTTATTGGAGGCTTAGAAGGATGCAGGACTTATGGAGGCAGGTGATTTGCTTGTGGATTTGGAGTGGTGCGATTGGGCTTGGTGCTTGCATAAAGAAGAAAATAAATTGGACCTAATTTGTGAGCAAGGATGATGATGAGACGACGGGAATCGAGCTACAAGAAAATTTAAGGAGTATTGGGTTAATCATTAGAAGGCTTTGGAATGGCACAAATGGGCTCTAAAGAGTTATGATTGTGGGCTAAAGTTGAAGAATTGAAGATTGGGCTAGAATACATGATTAATGGCCCAAGTCTCACATTCAATATGATCCACGCGGTCCGCGTGGACTCATACGCGGTCCGCGTGAATTGTTCTGAGCTGATTCCGGGTTTGACTTGTTGACTCTATTTGTGGAAGTTTGGTGGGTGACTTTTGGCACCTTTTTGAATCCGGAAATCAGCTTCCTTTTGCTGGAGATTGGAGCCACTTTGGGGGGTGGGGGAGGACTTGAAGAACATACTCCACATTCTCTCTAAGAAGCCTTGGAAGATTTGAAGAATTTTTGGAAGATTAGTGTAATTTCCTTTCATCTTGCATCTAAGATAATGTTTGGTACCACTAAACTTTATTGTTTTTCTTGTACTTTGGCCATGCTTGGCTAAACTTTTATTTGGTTGATCAGGGTTTAACCCATGGATGATTATTTGCTTTGAAGACTTATCATTACATTGTGTTTGAAGTTTATGGGAATGTTTTCTAGTTAAACATCTTGTTGTGCTTATTTATCTTTGATCATGAGCTTGGATGAATGAATGCTTGTATTTATTGACTAATTTCTTGGTTAAGTAATGGACCTTCAAATTAGTAAGAAACAAATGGTTTATATGTTTGTTTTCATTTCATTTAGACCATGGAAATGTTTCCTCCATAATGATAATGTAAGCATTTGATTTTCTTTTGGACTTAGTAACTCCTACAACTTAAATCTAATTGATTTTCACAAGATTTTATGCATCATTGATTTTGTGACTTCAATTAAGGAAATGTGTGAAGACCTCCTCTAACATTCTAATTTCCAAGAAGAGTTGAGGCAATTTCTGCTTATGAATTGCTATGGCCAAGTTAAACCAACCCACAAGTATTATTTCGTTAAGTCTAGTGATAAGTCAATCATATCATCCATGAGGTGTACCCCAAAATCAACCAATTCCACTTCTTTGATTTTAATCCAATCTTTTACTTGTTTACTTGTCATATTTTTATTCTAGGTAGCTTTGATTTTTGTTAAACAATCGAAAGAAATAAACATCCCCTCCCCCTTTTTTTTACTTTTAATTTTATTTTGCAAGTATCTTTTTTTTTTTACTTTTAATTTTATTTTGCAAGTATTTTACAAAGAGATTTACATAGAGATTTAAATTGAACCAATCTCCGTGGACATGATCCCTTTACCGCTATACACTATTTTAGTGTGTAATAATTAGGGTTATTAATTTTGTTCGCCTCGACAACCACCACTGCGCAACTTCGGCAAAAGTATGGCTCGTCCCAAAAGTAGTACTTGATTTCTAAAAGGAATTTCTTCTTTTGTTGACACGTCAAATCTTTTGGAATGTATTCGGTTGCTCAGTAGTTAGCTATATCTGCAAACCATGACACCTCTCCTGCTATTACTAAAACATACTCATCGAGAAAATCATCTCCAATCTTGTCTTCTTCTAAATCCTCCAAATGCGGGTTTTCTAATCTTGACAAATGGTCAGCAGCTACATTTTCCATTCCCTTTTTATCTTTTATTTTAATACCAAATTCTTGTAAAAGTAAGACCCAACGTACCAAATGGGGCTTAGCATCTTGTTTAGCAAAAAGATACTTTAGGGCAGAATGGTCGGTAAAAACTATGGTCTTGGATAATACCAAATAAGGTCGGAACTTATCAAAAGCGTATACCACTGCAAGCAACTCCTTCTCGATAGTAGTGTAATTCTCTTGATTTGGGTTCAAAGTTTTGCTTGCATAATAAATAGATTGAAAATGTTTAACAACCCTTTGCCCTAAAACCGCACCCACAGCATAATCACTAGCATCACACATTAGCTCGAAAGGAAGATTCCAATTTGGTGCTATCATTATAGGAGTAGTGGTCAATCTTTCCTTTAATAGATGAAATGCTCCATGACATTCTTTAGAGGAATCGAGTGGAGCATCCTTCAAGAGTTGTTGAGTCAAAGGCCTAGTGATCTTCGACAAGTCTTTAATGAAGCGACGATAAAATCCCGCATGGCCAAGAAAACTCCTTACCCCTTTTACATTTGTTGGAGGGGGTAACTTAGCTATAGTGTCTACTTTTTCTCTATCCACTTCTATCCCCTTTCTTGAAACTTTGTGTCCCAACACAAGTCCTTCTTTTACCATGAAGTGGCACTTTTCCCAATTAAGTACAAGGTTGGGTTTCTCACATCTAGCTAGCATCAAATCCAAATTGGATAAAAAATCTTCAAAAGATAACCCGAACACCGAGAATTCATCTATAAAGACTTCCATAAATTTCTCGATCATATCATGAAAAATGGCCATCATGCACCTTTGGAAAGTAACTGGTGCATTGCATAACCCAAAAGGCATGTGTCTATATGCGAATGTTCCACTTGGGCATGTAAAAGTGGTATTCTCTTGGTCTTATGGGTCGATTGGAATTTGAAAATACCCCGAAAATCCATCAAGAAAACAATAATATAGATGACCGGAGAGCCTTTCGAGCATTTGATCGATAAATGACAATGGAAAGTGATCCTTGCATGTGACATCATTTAATTTTCTGTAGTCAATGCAAACGCGCCACCCGGTTACTGTTCTAGTTGAAATTAACTCGTTATTTTCATTGATCACCACCAGCATTCCTCCTTTTTTTGGTACCACTTGCACCGGACTTACCGTTGGGTTATCGGAGATTGAGTAAATGATTCTAGCATCTAATAGTTTAACCACCTCCCTTTTCACAACTTCTTGCATGTTTGGATTAAGTCTTCTTTGACGTTGAACTATAGGTTTAGCTCCCTATTCTAAGTTAATCTTATGAGAACAATAAGCCAGACTAATCCCTTGATATCGATTATCTTCCATGCTATAGCCCCTTGTCTCTTCTGTAGTACACTCACAAGACTTTCTTTTTCATGTTTGGCCAAATCAGCAGCTATAATTAACGGTTTTTATTGGCCATATTTAAGAAATGCATACTCCAAGTGATCTAGTAGTGCTTTAAGTTCAGTTTTTGTGTTCTGAATGTTGAACACATCGAGTCCAGTAAGGGGACTCATCGAGTCCTGGGTAAAATTCGCAACAAATCGATTTTCTTCAAATGGACTCGTCGAGTCACTCGGTGCTACTCGACGAGTCGGGTGTTCTGCACTTCCTATCAGATCATTATACTCAGCTTTCTCGAGCAATCTCTCTATCTCCAGTAGGTCTCTTTCAGTATCAAATTATTCTTCAAAGATGATGGTGGACTTGTTTTGCTCATCTTCATTCCATTCCTCAATTAACTCTTCCAACATATCAACCGAGAATGTCGTGTCATCACTATTCCGTGAATGCTTCATGGCTTGATCAACCCCAAAAGAAATAGATTCGTCTCCCACCTGAAGAGTAAGTTTAGAATCTCGCATGTTAACTATAGCACTCATGGTGTTTAGGAAAGGTCTTCCAAGTATGATCAGGACTTGAGGATTCGCTTCCATGTCTAATACTATGAAGTCCACGGGGAACACGAACTTATCAACTTTCACCAATAGATCTTTGCATATTCCCCTTAGGAATGTGACCATTTTATTTGCTAGGTGAATTGCCATTCGAATTGGCCTTGGCTCTGGAAGATCTAGTTTCTTGAAGAATGAGTATGGCATGAGATTTACACTTGCCCCCGAATCAGCCAATGCATAAATGGTAGCCAAGTTTCTGAATTGACAAGGCAATGTTAAGCTTCCCAGATCACCCTTTTTCTTAGGTAGTTTGTTCAACATGGTAGTTGAACAGTTCTCATTTAGTACCACTTTCTTCACTTCTACTTTCTATTAGTTAGAAGCTCCTTGAGGAATTTGACATATTTAGGCATTTGTACAACCGCCTCTATGAATGGCATATTAATTTGAAGAGCCTTTATGTGTTCCATAAATTTCTGGTAGTCAGCATCATTCTTTTCTTGTCTAGCTCGAGCTGGAAATGATAGTGGTGGCTGATATGGCTTAACAGGAGGTTTGTTTTCCTGTTCAGGTGGGGGACTCGTCGAGTCTGTAACCTCCACTCGGCAGGTTGGGTCGGGAATTTGTGATTCTTCATGTTCCACTTCTTCCTCTTGCACTAGTTTAGGATCTTCTTGATGAATAAGGGCCAAAGGAGTTATAATCTTCTCTCTCCTAGTTGTCACGATATTTATATGTGCACATTTTGGGTTACTTTCGGTATTACTAGGAAGTCCACCCGGTCGTCTCTCGTTCACTTGTTGTGCAAGTTGGCCCAACTGCTTTTCTATGTTGAGAATGGATGCTTGTTGATTCCTAAGCAAATCTTGTTGATCTTTCATCATAATTTGGTGTTCTCTCAACGTATTTTGTTGATCTTTGATTGCATCATCGATATTACTATGTCTTTTCTCGGACGCGGTCACGAATCTTATAAGCATGTCTTCCAAATCTGATTTCTTTTCTTGTGTTTTCGCCAATTGTCATCATATCTTTCTCCACTTGAATATCACACTTGAACTTTCCGGTTCCCGTTCTCGTCAAGGTCACAATCTTTAGTAAGGTGAGGCCCTTTACAGTTTTTGTACCCCACTCTAATAGCATGGATGGATTGGTTCATCCTAGTCATTCTTCGGTCCATGCTTTCCAATTTTGCTATCATTGCTGCCATGTCATCAGTAATAGAGTTCACCGCCCCTCGAGTTAAGTCATTCCTTGGGTTATGATATTCTCTAGCGTGTTTAGAGAATTCTTTAATTAGTTCTTTGATCACCGGGGGTGTTTTCTTTGTGAGAGGTCCTTGCGAATCAAGGAGCTGCCTAGCTGTTACATTGACTCCATCATAGAAAATGGAGACTTCTTGTTGACTGTTTAGTTCATGATGAGGGCAGTTCCTTAGTAGGCCCTTGTATCTCTCCCATGCCTTATAAAGTGACTCTCCAGCTTGTTGTTCAAAATTGGCTATGGCTTTCTTGAACTTGGATATCATTGAGGGAGGGAAAAATTGGTCTATGAATTCTTCTTTCATTTTAGCTTAAGTAGTGATGGACCCTGGAGGAGTGATTTCAGTCAATCTTTCGTGGCCCCCTTAAATGTGACTGGTAGCATACGAAGTAGAACTACATTAGGAACATTGAAGTAGTCGGCTACGTTGTTGACCTCGTCTAGATGCTTGTATGCGTCTTCATGATCTTTCCCGTAGAATGGGATCTCCTTAAGTTGAGCAAGTATGTGGCCTTTAAGTTCAAAGGTGGTAGTTGTAGGAATTACGGGTTGCATGAGTCCTGTGCCAGTATCGTCACATATTCTTTTCTTCCATTCTCGCATGGGAACTTCATCGATATTAGCCATGATGTTTTCTGGTTCAACTTCAAAGTTGCTTTCTTCTTCAGATTTGAAATCGGAATTGGTTACTTTCGGGATTGGATTTCCTTCAAAGTGTTCTAGCTTGCTTTCCTCGCTCTTTTGACTGCTGGTTTCTCCTGTTTTCTTGCTCATCTTCTTCCCAATGACTGACTTAAGGTCTTTGAAAGGTGATTTCCTTGACGGGTTAGTGTCTTCAACGACCTTGTCTTTGTTTTTTCTAAGAGCGGATTTTGGATCTTCGTATGGAGGAACTAGGGGTGTGTTGCATCCTCGAGTCATGTAAAACCTGAAATCAAAACAAGAAACAGACATAAAAAGAACAAAAGATAAAATAAAAATGAAATTGAAATTCAGCTGTGGACCCGCCGAGTAGCTTTGATTGCACTCGACGAGTTCAAGGCTAAAACAAAAAATTTTAACAGAAATTCTAAAAAAAAATAGATAAAGTTAGAACTTAACCTCATAACTAAATTACTAAAGCAGTAACTTTGTGCAAGATAAATCTCACACAAAGGATCGATAATACTAGATATTAGAATTAATTATTGAACCATTCCCCGACAACGGCGCCAAAAACTTGATGTGTATAAAAATGCACGATTTTTAGTCCTACTTTTAAGACAAAATTTAAACACACAAAGCCACTGAACCTGTCTATTAGTGATATGGTTGAATAAGTAAGGTATCGAACTCAAGGAATGGAAATTAAACTAATAACTAGAATTAACTAAACAAGTAAATTAAGTAAAAGGTTATCTCTAGTTTTGCAAGACTAGAAACTTTAACACACTAACTAACATGCAGTTTAAATAGCTAATAGCTAAAAAACAATTAAAAACCAACTAAATTCAGTAATAAAAAGGTTTATGTTTAGGTTCGATTCATTTACTCGTACAGTTGATTTTATGGCAATGCAACGAATTAATTATTATTGGTTACCGACTAAGGTGATTAGATTCATATTTGCTATTACCAATCCTTAGAAAATAAATTAATTTACACAGTGATCAAGTGATTAAACTAATAATTCCCTAGTTTATTTATTCAGGTTAATCAAGTCTTGTAATTAGCTAATCAAACTAATAATTCAATTAACCTCTTGTTGATGGGTTATCACACAAGCTCACACGTTAATTTACCCTTTCTCTAGTTAATCCTAGTTTTAGATTCACTATTCCTAGGCATATAACAATGTTTTCACATAAATCATATGAGGTAAGCAATTAAGAGATGTTCATGCAGCTTATTTACTTACTAATTAATAGAAAATAGTTATGGTTAATGATGATGTTGTTGGATTAATGTCTAAGTCCATAACTATAATTGGTAAGACTTGACCCGACCCGGCATGGTCCATTTGGGTTGCATACCATCATGCACTTGGATAGACTATAATGAGAGAAATAAGACACTTATGGTTATTAATATATTATAAGTTCTAGTATATTAATAATAAGAATAATGAGATTATTTAATTAGTATTGATCAAGAATTAATCTAGCATTAATTGAGTGATCAAAAGAAGACTAATTAAATATATGGGTTGATTGTGTAAATCATCCATACTTGTATAGTGGGCTAATGCTCCATGGATTATCTAGTTGGGCCAAAACCCATATGATGCTCCATGGATGCTCCATGGTATATTTGAACCCATGGATCCAAGGAAATGGAAAGTCATGACAATTAGGGTTTACCCTAATTGTATAACTATATAAGCATCTTATTCTTGAGGAAAATCAGCCACTAGTGAGAATAATGAAGGGCTAGCCGATTTTCATGAAGTGTAGAATTCTCTCTAAGCTATTCTAAGTGTTTTGATGATTGTGAACCATTTGAGGTGTCACACTTGGGGCACTAGGCACTCAAGCTTCATGAAGACAAGCACCATCAAAGAGGTATGTATTCTATCTTGTTATATTGATAGTTTTGTATGCTAGTTTAGGATAATACCTTGGATATTCATATTTGCATGTATAATAGAGAAACCACAGATCCAAGGTATTTAGGGTTGCATGTACACTTAGGAGTGTTAGAATGCGCATAACCCAACAGTGGTATCAGAGCCTAGGCTTGTTTTCTTGTTATATTTTAGAAGCTGAAAAATCGAGTTTTGTTGCTGTCTACCCAGCAGACTCGCCGAGTCCATGAAGGGACTCGATGAGTCCAAGGCAAAATGCATCCAACTCGCCGAGTTGTGTTCATGCACTCGACGAGTTGGACCCCAGACAGCATATTTTCGAGTTTTTTGGCTAGAAATGGACTAGGAACATTACCCTAAGTTGTTTTTGAACTTATAAACTTGTTTTTTAATGTGGTAATGTTCATGCTAATCCATTTTCAAAGATAATTGTCAATAGATTCATGTTTTGTATTAGTTTAAAGGTTAGACTAATTACATGAAAAAGTTTGATTTGAATTATCTTGTTCTTATGAGTTGCTTAGATTAATAGAAAAGTTGAGTGAAAAAGTTGTTTTCAATCCAAATTAATCTAAGAGTTGATTCTAAGATGTGTTTTTGTAACTTGTCCTCAAGTTATATGAAAAGTCACATTTAAGTCTCATAAAACTCATAAAATTGGCAAAGGTTACAAAATGAAGAGTCTAGTTCTAATTAATTGGAGTTATGACTCCATAATTTGTCCTCAAGTTATGGAGGACCAAGAGTCTCTTCATTAAATAAATATATATATATATATATATATATATATATATATATATATAAATAATGTAACCTTAATTAATTCCATAAGTTATAAAAATAAAGAAAAAGTTAATTCTTTTATTAGTTTAAAGTCTTCCATAAGTTATGGAACTTGAAGAGTTTTTGGATTAAAACTACTTTAAACACATAAGTTATGGAATTAATTAGTTTTGAATAGTTTCAAAACTTGCCCTCAGGTTTTGGAATTTGTAAAGTTTTCTCTAATGAATACTTTAATTCCAAGTTAGCCCTTAGAATTTTAAAAGTTAAAATTCAACCCTTATACTTTATAATATTATAAGTTAATAATATATATATATATATATACATATATATATATATATATATATATATATATATATATATATATATATATATGTATAAGAGTAAAGTCGGTCTTACCGCTAGTACGCCTCATTCACGAAGCCGGTCTATAAGGTGGGTATAAGGTTGTTGCCTATAAAATGGCAACTTAATGGGTGTCCACTCTCACCCACCGCTTGCTTGACCGGTGGAGGGTCGTTAGCCGAATGGGTTTGATAGGACTATAATTCTCCTTTCATTAAAAGTATTAATGATAAATACTAAGTAACTAAACTCTTAAAAATACCCAATCTTAGTTACTTAGGAAAATGTGAAGAAGGTGCTAATCCATGAAACTACACTTTGCACTTTGTTTAAGTCGGTTAGTAGAGCGTGTGTGGTTAACCGGCACACTAACTCGTATTTAACAAGGTAGGCAAAGGGTAACTTAATGTTTATCATAGTATCGATGGAGCGTGTGTGGTTAACCGGCACATCGATTGAGGGATAAACACTTAAGGGTACCAAGTAATTTGCATGGTTACTTCACACCTTGTTTTGTGATCCTCGGCATCCCAGTCACAAAACCTGAAGGGCACACTCGAGATTGAAACATGCCATTGAACAGTTCAATGAATCTCAAAAGATCTAGGAGTTTCAAATCCAATTAAAACCTAATAATACATTTCGTTTATCTTGGTGGAAATTGGTGAATCGTCATTCACCTACCTTCAAATTGTTTTATAGCTTGGATTACGGCATACCTCTTCTAAGTTATAAAATAGTTTGTTGGGTCCTAGCCTTAATATTTCATATTGGGTGTCATATTAAGGACTTTAAGATCAACTATCTTGAATATCTCCCATAACATGTCTGGTTTAGACATTTATGATCTTCCCAAATCTCTTGAAACTAGCTTTCCTAAATGAAGATGATGTTCCAATGGAAATCATACTTCTTTCACCTCCTCCAATTATTCTCCCTACCCCACAAGTTCTTGAAAAGTTTAAGGTCACTCAAGCCCTATTGGCAAGGCAAGATCTAGGTGTGATCACATCTTGGAGATGTAGTCACATATTGACAAGCCGGGAGAGTTGGGTGTCAAAGTCTTGAGAAAGTTGGTGGTTCAATCACTTTCTAAGTCACATAGTGAGTTCCTTTGGGACACCTATGATACAGACTATGACAAGACCCTTAATGATCTTATCTATTGTTAAGATCAACTTCCTGAAACTTTATGGACATTGACAATGGTGACACTGGAAATACAGAAAAAGCATTCTCTTCCCAATGGAAAGGGATCGGCCATAGTCAACTCGGTTGAACAAATGGTAAAGAGAAAAGCTAAGTCTGTGATAGTCCCGTGTACCATTATCAAAGGGTCCATATGTTTATATTGCCAAAGTAAGGGCCATTAGTTGCGAAGCTACCAAACTTACCTAAGGATGTTAAAGTCAATAAGTTTGACTCTACTTCAGGTAAAGTCCACTATCTAACTCTATTAAGTTTCTATTATGAGATTCTTGATGCATGATGTGACTGGGTCACATGGTGATGTTTTAAGAATCAAAGAAAAGTGAAGAAACTTAAAGAAAGAATATGCTGAATCTGATCGCGTAGATGGATTTCTAACGCGTAGTTTGAAGATCGGATTCTTGAGCTACTTCTTAGGAGTTATGGGATATTGCTTAGGAATAGATAACAAAAAGTTTTCATATGGATTGTAAGGATAAGTTTTTCCGCATAGTTTTAAAATAAAAGAAATTTTTTGATTTTAGTTATTTTAAAGTATCCTTACAATGGCATTTGAGGAAAAATTGTTGCTTATATAATTCCATTAATAGCAAGAGTGGAAATATGAAATTGATTCTTTCATTTGTGGTAATGTCTAAATTTACCAAATAAGGAAAGATTCTCATCACCCAAGTCTCAAGTGGACCGGAACTTGGAATCATGCAAGTTGTATAGCATGATGAATGAGAACTTTCAAGTATTGGAAAAATTAAGACTAATTACTTGTTCACATGGATGTGTGAGTCAAGTAATGGACTAAGGGATCGAGTACATAGTCATGTGCACTGATTAAGTCCACCACAAAAGATATAAGGCTATTCGTCATAGTTTACTAAAGCTCAGTAAATATGATTATACTTACAAGCTTAAGTGTAACTCTGAGACATTGGAAAAGGTTCCAATGTAAGGCAGAGCGAATAAGAAGAATCAAATTAGGCAGAAGGATAAAAGTTTCTCAAATCTGAAAAGATGGGAGAGTACTTTAGTATCAGTTTTGTGATCATCTTAATGATTAAGAAACCATATCAAAATTAGTTCTCTAAGGAAGTCTTAGTTCATTCTTATGACTAAGAAGAAGGGATATTGAATTGTTGAAATGGTTAAATCAAGAAGATGAGTCATACTTCGTTCCGATACAAGTCTTAGAGTCATACTCCAAGATTGTAACTTGAGTGACATGTCTTTAAGAAGGTTTAAAACACGTGTCAAATGTAAGAGTAAAAGTTTCCTACTCTTGTACATTTGAAATTAGTAAGTTGTGATGTTTTGGATAAAACAAAGACCAACTAAGGCTAATTATGTGAAGTGTTTGTCTTGATTAGAATCCGCACTATCTCTTGGATGTTTGACAAGGGAGTCTTATAGGTCAAGAGGACAGTGGGAGTCTTAAAGGTCTTGAAAGTCTCAAGAACTAATCAAGAATGAAACCTAAAGTTCTTCACTAGCACACGACTTAAGGTTTATAACCTATCGTGTTGACATATTCTGTGCCCATTCCAGTTAAAGTTGGCTTTGCATATGAGTTCTTAGAGTTCTCAATGTGTTGCACAACAACTTGGAAGCAATGGTAGGCCCTTGAGCTACCAGGTGGCAAGAAATTAAGATTGAGTTCAGTCCATATGAGTTTGGATTTGTCATTATCCTTGTCTTGTGACTATGGTTTTGACAATTCACAAGGATAAGAACACATACACCATCAAATCTAAGTGTCATAAAGTTTCTCTCCGATTCATGAAAATGATGGTGAGGAAACACTTTCACTAAGTAGAATTTAGCTAGATAGCAAATGTGATATTTTGCATTCTCAAAGTCGTTAGTGGAGCGTGTGTGGTTTACCGGCACACTAACCTGGACTTGTGAGAAGTAGCAAAAAGGTCTAACCATTATCATTACGGCATCCCTCTTCATAATTGTTTAGACACACAAGTGTGCTATCTAAGGGAAGGTGTATGTTTTTGATAAAGTCTTATCAAAACAATCTAGTATCAGAAATCTGAACTTTGGTAAGTCAATAAAGTATTGATTTCTAGAAGTCCAGCTGATTTCTAAGTACATGTCAAAGCTAGTGGGAGCATAAGTGTTATGCTAATAATCATCATGTTAGTGGGAGCATGATAATTACGATAAGTATTGCAAGCTAGCAATGTTAATTATAGAAAACAAAAGTTTCAACTGGGAAAGAGTTGTTTTGCTATAATTAAGGGAGAGGAAATTATACTTCATCTCAAATCTATAAGCTTAGATCGTGAGGTTTTAATCATTTAGTCAAGGATATATATGAATTTCATGTTGGAATGGCTCAACATAAGGAAATTCTGTATATGGGTCCATTATTTGCGTTCTAAAAATTCGATTATGATTACGGCATCCCTTTTCATAATTTGAATTATGAGAACTTGGCAAATAGAAATGGAAATGTTATAGCAAAAGACTGGTTTAGTCTTTATGTGAGACATCATGAATTGTGTCCCATATGCTTCGGATATAGGATCGATTACATGTGCTATATTCATCCTTTCTAAAATTTTCCAAATGCCTAGGGCATTAAGAAGGGAAAAGGTTTAGAACTAGATATGACTAAAAGGATTAAACAATTGTCGAGGAAAATCTAAGGTTTATCAAAGATTGGTTGCTCAAGGACAGTTGGAAGTATAGTGATAATTCTGGAAGGACCATATTGACATAATCTGTAAGGAGGCAACTCTTGTTCAGAAGTGATAGTCAAAATGAATCTGGAAATGTTTCAAAGTCAGAAATTTCAATCTGTGTAAGATTAAGGAAATTTAATGCAAGAAGGATGTTTCCAAGGAGTTGATCTCCTTTGGAATACTCTGTAATGATTGTTCCCAAGTCTTTGTGAATTTGTGCATAATCGTTACAAGAGGATCAATGCATATAAGATTAGAATCTAACAAATTTCAGTAAATGGCATGAATTTGGAATTCTTGTATTTACAGTAAGGATTTGGGAGTGTGAAAAAGAGAATCATTGAAGTTATGTTCAATTGATCTAGTTCACAAAGTAAAGATCATAGACAAACATAGTATGCATACTTGGTGTATGGCATGACTAGTGTTTAGAAAAACATAGTGTACATGCTTGGAGCATGGGACAACTATTGTTTTAAATTCAAGAATAAAGTTGATAGCTGAAACAGTATACAATGAGTAATGTGTAATCATATGGTGATAAATAAAAAGTGTTTTATTTATATTCATAAGTTCTGAGACCATATTGGATTCAATTATTATTGTGTTTCACTTTGCATGTTTTGACTTCCCGAATAAACTAGGTTATTCTTCCGGAATGACTAAGTTATTCAAACCATCCACAGTCGGTCATATGTTGGAAGTAGATATGAATTAAGACTGTCATGGGTTGGCTTGTAGAGGTCTAAGATGTTGGACAAAGGGCTACAACACTCATGAGTGCTCATAAGTTCTGAGTATTGGATTCAACCCGCGCTCATTGGAATCACTTCATGGATATTATCACGAGTGATCATGAGATGATAATATCTTATATTCTTCAAACCTAGAGATATGAGTTGTTACTATGAGTTGATAGTACATTGATTACACGAAACGCATTGGTAACTCGATGTTATTAAACGTGTCTTTGTGTATGATTCAACAAGTAGTAGAACAAGCCATATGAGTCGAAGTTTATCCATTCCTTTTACCTTCGGGATAAAAGCGATATCTGTGGGCCCCTCGATGATTTGATGATGACAAATGGAAGTGCTCGGCCGAGCCAGGACTGATTTGATTTGTTCAATTAGTCAGTCGTCATAAATCGGAAATCGGGAAACAACAAATGGACAGAGAGAATGATTATAATCCATGTCTCAGTCCATATAATATCTAGAATGGAGGAATATATGATCCCTTATCTAATGGACAAGTCATTGACAAGATTAGAGTTCATCTACAAGGTCAGAGTTCAACAAAAGCTTTTGAGAGCTACGATTGCCAGTTGGTTCCTGAAGTCATACGCAATAATAGTTTTAGACTTATCCAAGTGGGAGACTGTTGGATTAATGTCTAAGTCCATAACTATAATTGGTAAGACTTGACCCGACCCGGCATGGTCCATTTGGGTTGCATACCATCATGCACTTGGATAGACTATAATGAGAGAAATAAGACACTTATGGTTATTAATATATTATAAGTTCTAGTATATTAATAATAAGAATAATGAGATTATTTAATTAGTATTGATCAAGAATTAATCTAGCATTAATTGAGTGATCAAAAGAAGACTAATTAAATATATGGGTTGATTGTGTAAATCATCCATACTTGTATAGTGGGCTAATGCTCCATGGATTATCTAGTTGGGCCAAAACCCATATGATGCTCCATGGTATATTTGAACCCATGGATCCAAGGAAATGGAAAGTCATGACAATTAGGGTTTACCCTAATTGTATAACTATATAAGCATCTTATTCTTGAGGAAAATCGGCCACTAGTGAGAATAATGAAGGGCTAGCCGATTTTCATGAAGTGTAGAATTCTCTCTAAGCTATTCTAAGTGTTTTGATGATTGTGAACCATTTGAGGTGTCACACTTGGGGCACTAGGCACTCAAGCTTCATGAAGACAAGCACCATCAAAGAGGTATGTATTCTATCTTGTTATATTGATAGTTTTGTATGCTAGTTTAGGATAATACCTTGGATATTCATATTTGCATGTATAATAGAGAAAACACAGATCCAAGGTATTTAGGGTTGCATGTACACTTAGGAGTGTTAGAATGCGCATAACCCAACAGATGTAAGGTCCATTAGCATATCCTAGACAGCTCTGGTGTGCCAGCCTCGCCTGGCGCTCATTTGCCAGCCTTGCTGGGGGACTCCCTTGCCAGCCTCACTGGGGACTCTCCTGTTGGTTTATATGACTTAGTCCAGTCCGATGTCATTGGCCGCGTACCAATAACATCAGACTGGGGGGACTTGATGTTGTATGGTCCATTAGCATGGCCTAGACAACTCTTGCATGCCAACGTCGCCTGGCGCTCCCTTGCCAGCCTTGTTGGGGGACTCCTTTGCCAGTCTTGCTGGGGACTCTCCCGTCGGTCCGACCTGGCTATCCCTTGCCAGCCCTGCTAGGGACTCTCCTACCGGCTTGGCCTGGCGCTCCCTGGCTTGGCGCTCCCTTGCCATCCTGCCCTGTTGCGCGCCCGCCAGCCTCTCCCGACGCCTCCGGGTGGCCTCACCCAGCTCCTTGCTAGCTGGGCCTGAATTGGGCTGGCCCAAGGCCTTACCTAACTCCCCTTGACCTAATTGTCCCCTATATAATGAATAGTATCTCCTCCATGGGAAGGGATCCTTCCCTTTGGCTCAGCCGCCACCCTATACTCCACCCGGGTGGCTCAACCGCCACCTGTAGCCGTCAGCCACCATACACCACCACCAACACCAAGATGGTTCTCTTCAGCTATGGAGCACCGTCTTAGATCTATCAGTTGATATAACTTGATCGTCGGAGTCCGCTCCTGGGGCACAGTCCCTGGGACGGCTCTAATGCATCTCTCTGATTGTGACCTCGCAGATCCGTCTCCAACACAGAAGCACTTCCTCATAGCAGGTGGTCGGAGCCGATGTTGCATCAGATGGTAAGGATTGATTGTGCGATCTATTTCACTTTTGGGATTGTAGATTATGTCTTCAGAGTAGTTGTATCCTGATTTAGGGTAGAGGTCATTTCAGCTACTGCAGTTTAGCTGTGGACGTTTGAACTGGTAAGTGAGTCAGGGTGCGAACCCTGAAGAGACTGATTCTAGAGCCCGAGAGCGGGAAGTTTATTGGAACACCTTTGAAAAAAAGGGGTATTACGTGGGAAGTCTGCGGACAAGTTTTCATAGGATGGTTATTTAGCATTGTCAGGACTCAATAGTCTTAGCAACCGTTCGTGATTGACGGACGAAAACGCCAAGGGAAGTGGTTCGTTGCCGAGGTATTAGTTGGAGCATTTATCTTTTGGTCTTCAGGACATGAGTATGGGGTCGTTCAAGCATTAGTGGTTGTCGATTTCTCTAGGATTCAGGAAGTGTTCATCTGGTTCTTAGAATTGTGTGATCAATTGGGACTATCTAGTAATGGAGCACTAGTGGGAAAGAGTTGGTTGTCATCAGATCGATCGTTGGGAAGTGAGAAGGATTAGGAATCCTCTAATTTTCATGTATTATGAAGGCTTATTCGAATCTAAGTGTGGGAGTGTACCCCGAGATGCAGAAGTGGGAGAGGTTTTGAAACAGGGATAAGTTTCACAACCCGACAAGGAGAATGGAGGCCCTAGTGGCTTCTTGGTTTGAGGGTTGTGTTGATTGGGGGTTCGACAAAACTCCGCAGCATAAGAACACATCTTCTGGGTGCTTAATAGCAGAAGTTGGGGAACCAAGTTGGAGTTCTAGTCAAGAATAGAAATTTGGGTGCTTGATAGCAGAAGTTGGGGAACCAGGGTGTGCTCGACTCTGAGGATTTTTGGATTGATAGATTGAGGGTTTTGTTAGCTGCCAGGGCTCAGTAGTGCATTCAGCTCGGGTGCATGGGATATTCAGCGTATGTGGCAGACCATGGATTTTTGAGAGAGTGGACGATCGACATGAGGCCTAGGGTTAGGCCGGAGTTTGAGCCCACGAAATGGATCAGGATTTCAGAACCCCAAGTGGTTGGCAACAGTTTGCATGGGAAGGATCACCGGGAGGGGTGGTCCAGGCAGATACTCAACAGTTTAGAACGGTTCAGATAGGTTGAAGGCCTAGAGGGGAGGTCCAGACATGCTGAAGGATCTGAGAGTGGTCCAGATAGACCAAAGGCCTGATGAGGCAGTCCAATCATACTGAATACTTTATATGTGCTTATAGATCTATGTACGTGTATTAAGTATGCTGCTATGTTATAGCAATCAACAGGTCTGTCCCCAAGTATTGAGCATGTCATTGGAGTAGGCTGAGGACTCCGATGTATTTTTGGGTTTGATTGGAAGTTGTTAGTATAGATTGGATGGAGTACAGAGGAACTTGGTGGTCTCATTAGTTCCGAGTGCCTAAAAGGATTAATCTTCTTGGATCGGGTAACACTCCAGTTAGGGACTGGGAAGTAGATCCGATTGGGTATTCATCAACCTTAGGTAGGCTTGGGCTTGGAATATCCTGTCATTCAGGTTCTGGGAACCGGGTTAGATTTTTTCTCATGATCGTCTATGGAATTTGGATAGGGTTGAGGTGGTCCTGCTCTATGCAGTAGGCCAAGATACCTGGTGCGGGCCGACTGTAAGTCATAGGCACGAAGGCTCAAATGGAGCGGTAGGGTTGAGGCGGTAGGCCAAAAATCCCTGAGAATTTCAGCACGATAATGGAATTGATTAGGTATGATTGGTATTCCAACCAGAAGGGGTGATATGGGTTAGATATGAGTGTCGTACTGGTTCGCCGATAGTGGTAGGTATGTTGATGATGGTTGAGTTATTGTGATATGTCTTGGGTTGGTTTCATCTGTGATAGAGCCATAGCATGTCTGAAGTGAGGAGAAGATGGGTCACTAAGACGAGGTAGGATGTGAGGCTGACGTGGGTCATTTAATGTTCATTATCTTGGCAGGAGTTGGTGGCAGGGCATGGAAGCAAGTCCAGCCAGTCGGTTTCTTTTTAGGAAGACGCATGGGACTACTGTTTGTGTGTGTGTTTTGGTTCAGTAATCAGTGAGGTCTCCGATGTTCGGTTTGTGAGCAGACAAGTTGGGACCAAGGAGGTTTCGACTTCCCTTGAGAAACATCATATGGTAGCACGAAGAGTTAAAGTGGGTTTATGACTTGGGATTCAAGTGTGATAGTAGTTTTTGTATCGCTATGTTGTTCGTTGATGAGAGGAGCATTGATTAGGCCCATCGAGTGGCGGAGGAAAGTGGATATCTGTAGGGTCGGAGTGTTAGGCAACTGAAGTAACGATAGTAGTGTCGATCGGTCATCGGGAGCATTCTAGTCATGAGCTGAGGGCCGGGGAGGGCATACCAGACTCATGTTGCGGGCTCAGAGGCAATCCAGACCTATGATGAGGACCACGTAAAGGTATTCCAGTCATAGGCTATGGGCATAGAGATTATGTTGGTTATGTATGTTGTAGGAGAGCGTTCGGGTTGGATGTATGGTTGAAGATTCGGGGGAGTTGCACTTGGTTGTGACGAATCTGAGGATGGTGGATGAGACGCAAGGATAGATCCATGGATCTCCGGTTATGAGTAGACCCGAGTTATGTTCAGAGAGGTATTCCAACCTAGGGTATTCTATCCTGAGGATGACTGAACCATATGATTTATTGGACATAATATGTTTGGTATTCCAACCCGAGGGTTGATTGGGCCAAACATGTGTAGGATGCGAGGGTATTCCATCATAGGGATGACTGGACCCGTCGTAGGTATGCCTGGTATTCCATCCTGAGGTTGATTGGGCCAGGCATGAATGTTCCTGTTTTAGTGGGTTGATTTTTGTATGATATTGTGGGACAAATGTCCTATCAGCACAAAGGGTTCGCCTGGAGAAGAGGGAAAGTTGGGTTTCCAATTCTTTGGATCATCAGGATTTTGTCGGTTGGTAGAATGGCATAAAGGTTAGACCTTATGAAAAGTTTGGATGGGGATTCACATCATCTTTCATGTTTCGTAGTTGCAAAAGTGCGTCATGGATCAAGAGGCGGTAGTATCGTTTGATGACATTCAGGTCGGTGAGCACCTGGATTTTGTGGAGAGGCCGGTGGCCATTCTGGAAAGAGAGGTGAAGGTTCTGCGGGACAAATAGGTACCTTTGGTGAGGGTACAGTGGAAGCACCAGAGAGGGTCCGAGTGGGCGTGGGAGCCGAAGGCAGAGTGCGGGAGCACGATCCGAGGATGTTCACCGCAACAGACTTCAAGACGAAGTCTAGTTCAAGTGGGGGAGAATTGTAATGCCCCGATTCTCGAATACCAACTCATGGTCATAAATTCTCGTGAATTCAAGATCTACTCGACGAGTTGGTTGCCTGACTCGTCGAGTAGCAGCGGGTTTGGGCCACGTGTTTAAGTGACCAACTCGCCAAGTTGGAGCTGGAGGGTAAAACCCTAATTTCCGGGGTTTGGCACCCTATTTAAGGGATCATTAGCCTCCCTTAGTTCCTTTGCAGCCTATTGGGAGTCCAGAAACCCTAATTCATGTGAGTGTGCTCCATTTGTGTGTTTTAAAGCATTGGAAGGTGTATCCATGTAAGAAGAACTTAAAAAGCAAGTGACTAGGAGCAAAGGACTTGTGGGGATCTAATATCTACCTCATATGGCATCTCTTGGAAGGTATCAAGTCGCTACCTTGACCTCATTTCATTCTAGATCTCATTGGTTAAAGTCTTAGGCTTTTCTAGCATATTGTGAAGCTATTGTGGGTATGAGCTCAGATCTAAAGTTTTAACATCTGAACTCTCCTTGGTCTCTAAATCCATAGAGCTATTAGCTTTGGTAAGTATGAACCCCTCCTTAAGTGTAAAACCCCATCTCAAGCTTGGTTTTGGCATTTTGAGTCATTAGAGCCTTGCATGCTCATAAAGTTTGCAACTTTATGTGATAAGCATGCGTTGTGAAGTTGGATATGTAGTATGGAGCCTTAGCATGGCTTAAAAAGCATCTGTATGGATGAAGGACTGAAGGGACTCGGCGAGTCGCATGGTAGACTCGGTGAGTCACTTGAAGATTGTCATGAACTCAACGAGTCCGATGAAGATTACCTTGGGCTCGACGAGTGGCATGGTGACTCGGCGAGTTAGCAAGTTATGCAAGGAACTCGACGAGTAGCTGAGGGTACTCGACGAGTTAAGGTCAACATGGACTGTTGACCTTGATAGTTGACTTTGACCTTGACCTAGGGTTGACCGTTTTGACTTTTGAGGATAATTGGTACGCGGATATTTATGAATTGGGTCATTAATGGTTATAGATGTTGGAGTTTGGGGCAGTGTTTCGGGAACATGATCTTGTGGCTCAGTCCGACATTGCAAGGTGAGTTACCTCACTATACTAACGGGTCTAAGGCACCAAGGCCGGCCCATTGGATATGCGATTCTAGCAGTGCTAGTATGTTGAGTATGAAGATAGTTTTGCATGCTAGTGGTTGTGCCAGTTAGGTAGATCTGTAGGACTACCTGTTTTTTTATATGATTATCTGCATGCTCAGTGGTTATGCTATATCTGGATATGTTATGTGGGATGGGTTGAGGTGAGATGGCTTCATGCGATAGCCAATAAACCCGGGAGCATTCCAGTTATGGGCTAAGGGTGACTTGTACTGTGGGCTCGATGGCAAGCCAGATGTGAGTTGTGGGCCCGTAAGGTAATCCAGACTCAAACTGTTGGCCCAGTGGGGTAATCCAGTCTGTAAAGCTGTGGACTCATTGCATGCTGTTCTGTTCCGTTGTTATGTTAAGATATTGCTGATATTGATATATGGGTTGTATGTGTATCGGTATTTTGGGGTAACTCACTAAGCTTTCGGGCTTACAGTTTTAGTTTATTGTTTCAGGTACATCAGGGGGTCACAGTAAGGCAAAAGCGTAACCATACACTTCCTCGATTGACGATTATGATTTCTGGAAACTCTAATGTATCAACTATTTTGAAAAAAAATTGTAATAATTGAATGGTTTCAAATGATTTAAAGAGTTTTAAATTCGCTCGAATTTTAAGGGTGTTAGACTTAGTAGCTAACTCACATCGCCAGGAGTCCCACAAAGCACAAAGCAAGCACTATTCAGACAATGGAAAATCTAACCAACATAATCCAATCAAACCATTCTATCCTCTAATCAGGAATCTGTACCAGCATGCAATTTGAAGGCTCATGCAATCAGGCATAACCTAAACAGACTATCCTACCACTGACTGATCAATTTTAACATAAAAATTTACAAGCTCATAAAAGCATACAATGAATCTCTCGTAGATCCTTAGCTCTAATCTAGCATGCGAATTACATAATCATAACATAAACGTGTATGGGTAATTTGGGAGAACTTACTTGAGCTCGGCTGATTGCATGCACTCCACCCTTTTCTCTTTTCAAAATTCTTTTCACTTTTCAAAATTCTTTTTATAAATCTAGTTTTCTTTTGAAAATTTTCATACCAAGTCCACAGTTTGAGTTCAGACACACCTGAGAGTGTGCCCGAATACCTCAAACCAAGGCTATGATACCAACTTTTAACATCCCAAAAATCATTACCAAAAATTTCATTTTTAAACCATTAGAAAAACAATAGTTATTAAAATCATTCCATCAAAAACATAAGTCATCGTATTCCAAATAACAAATCAGAGTATCATGCCAAAAAATCAGAGTAATCATCTCGGGCTAAACATCAGGGTGTGTGCGATGCAGTCATCCCGAGATCTTCTCTTTGCAGCTTGAAGTATCTGATACCAAAACTGAAAACCGTAAGCACGAAGATTAGTGAGTCTCCCCAAACTACCACACACCATACACATAATCACATATTCTGGGCCCCCGTCTGGAATTAAGCCCCGCTCGGTATACATATCTATTTCTCCCAGGCCCTGCCTATCATTGGGCCCCACCCGATATATACATGCAAACAATAACATATAATCATACTATTACATAAAAATCATACACAGTACTATATGTTCCAATCCTAAGGCCTCGCCTAACATGGGCCCAACCCATACTATGCTAATGATGAGATACGAAACCCAATCCACACTTAGCTAGTGATGAGATACGATACCCCGCCTACACTCACCTCACTACCAAGCACATACAAGTATCACAAAGATAACAAGTACAACTAGCACCAACATATAACCAGAGTTTGGAAACATACATATAAACATTCCTCGAGCCCCGTCCGACATTGGACCGTAATTCGGAAAGCATAAAACATTCCTCAGGCACTGCCTGACATCAGATCGTAATCCGGAAACACATAACATAAATATAGGCCGACATTGGTGCCTTCGACCCACTCAAATAGGAGGAAAATCACCTCGCAAAGCTGAATCTCACAGATAGTCCTCTTACTGCTAGCTAGCAGATCTCTGAACTACTGATCTCTGGACTCCCCGAGCTACCATTACCAAAATAACACTTAGTCCAAAACCAATAATTCTCCTTAGGGTAAAACAACCATTTTACCCCTAATCTAATTTGGTGCATATCTATGGCCAAAAACCATAATATGAAAGGCCTAATACTAGGTAGACTTTCCAAGCCTACTAGTGACCTATTAATGGCTAAATTTTCTAAATTGGGCTTAACCCCTCTAGTGGGCCTTACCCTAAAGCTCATTCATACACTTAGCCAAAATATCCGACTTCTGTTGGCCCACTAAGGCCCAAAGAAACAAAGTCTAATGAATGGACCAAACCACGCAAAGCCTACATCTGTTCAGTACGCGGGGCGTACTCCTCTGTACGCTAAGTATATAGTTATATGGCTTGTACGCTGCACGTACAGGCTTGTACGCCCAACGTACTACCCTGTTAAGCCATATTCTTCAATAATGCTTAATCCCTTAAGACTTTAAGCTTCAAACACAGATATGAGTCCCTAACTTTCCTTAACCAGCAAAGTCGAGTACTTGGTGGCTTGCAGCCTGCCAAATGGACCCAAACATGAAATATGGAAACTAACATCCATGGAAATAACCATAAATCTTTAATGAACCCATTAAGACCTTCAATACGACAACTTTCTACCATAGGGACTCTTATAGCACCTAGGGTGGCAGACCTAAGCCTAAAAACGAATCACTCAACATAAGAATCTAGATCATTCAAGGACCAAAAAGCTCCATTCTTGGGACCAAAAAGATCCAAAAACTCAACATAAGAGTCTAGATCACTCATGGACCAAGTTTGAGACTATACCTTGAAGAGGTCAGAAATGAAGCAACAATCCTAGATCTGAAACTTCTCTTTTGCACCAACACCTTGCCTTGACCTTTGCTTCCTTTGAGAATGGATCCAAAACACCAAAATGCTCTCAAAAGGCCTTCTAAGCTCCAAGATCACTCATATATGGATTAGGGTTTTGTAGAAGCTTCTTTAGGGTGAAGGGAGTCTGACCATTGAGACATAATGCTCTTTATATATAGAGGTGGAAAAAATTGACACGACACTAAACCCGACATGAACCCGACACGAAATAAACGGGTTTGGGTAAGCTATTTCAACCCGTTTAAATAAATGGGTTAACACAACACGACACGAAAATTAAACGGGTAAGGTTAGGGTTGAGAATTTCAACTCGAATATGACTCGAAAATGACCCGTTTATTTATATGCAAGTTTTTTGAATTATTTAAATAAACTAGAAAGATACAAAACCAAAACCATAAGTAAAAGAAAACCTTCGAATTGAGTTGTTTTGTAATGTTGAAATGACTTAGCCGTCTAGATCAAGACTTAATTTCAGTTTTTCCATTCTCTCCCAAACTACCCAGTCTCTTTCACCACTCTCACATCCTCGCGACCTTTTCATCCGCCTCCCCAACTCCCACTCTTTTAATTTTGTCATCTAAACTTGCTATGACTTCATCTATTCTGCCTCGAAACTATTAGTTTTTCCTTTGCGCCTACCCAACTCCTACTCTTTTAACATGCTCAATCTCTTAACCTCAAATGACACGACATATTTCAAGGTATAGCCCTAACCCGAAACCCGACACGAACTCGACATGAAAATAAACGGGTTGACACGACACGACACGTTAATTAAATGGGTCGGGTTAGGGTCAAGCACTTTTAACCCGTTTAGTGTTTCGACACGACACGAACCCGACACGACACGATTGCCACCTCTATTTATATAGTGCTTAATCCCATAAATTAGGGTTTAGGGACTCTGAACATATGTTGGGCGTACTACTTGTATGTTGGGCATACGCCTTGCCACACTTGCGTTCACTTACTCCATCTACACTGGGCATACCTCATCTTA
This sequence comes from Lactuca saligna, assembly GCF_052625555.1. Taxonomy (NCBI): domain Eukaryota; kingdom Viridiplantae; phylum Streptophyta; class Magnoliopsida; order Asterales; family Asteraceae; genus Lactuca; species Lactuca saligna. The sequence continues at coordinate 94,201,957 of NC_136418.1, forward strand.
CGCTGAGTGTACCTTCGTGCTTGCCACCTTTCAAGCATGGCATCTTCTTGCCACTTTTCTCCATTATGGACCAATATTGCCAATAACTTCAAAGTGTCATAACTTCCTCATCCGAAGTTCGTTTCCAACGAACCTAATATCCACGAAAAGGTGGCGAGAAGCCTTACGCTTTTAACAAATCATCATTACCTAACAACTTCTCGAACAAGAACTCAAAATCCCTAGAAGGTTAAGATATCATATTACGATCATGCCCTTGGCCTCCGAAGACACAATCACACACTTGGATCACATATACCTGAACACCCACATCCAAAATGGGCCAAATACTTCCTTTCCCAATGCCCTAAACCTTATGACAATTGTTAGTGCGGCCGCAACCCTTAGCAATGGAGCACTTTAAAAACCAGGTGTTACAACTCTCCCCCACTTAAGTTTGATTTCGTCCTCGAAAGCTTTCCTTACTAACACCCATATCCCTACAATGATATGAGAAACGGAACTGATGATTCTTTGCGCAAGAGAATCTTCTCAAGACAACCAAAAACCAATCGAACTCCTATTCTGAAGTTAAGCAAACCTCAAGCTTCCATAAATCACTTCTGACTTTGTACAGTTTGAATCCATACTGGTCTGTCTCCCTGACAGACTGCCCATGCATAACTGTCTGCAGAAAAACTAATCTTGAGAGAAGGCTTAGATAATCCTTTGAGTAGAATATTCATCCCTGCAACGGTTAGACTCAGATGAGAGCTGTGTAACAGGGTCAAATCAATTACTCTGAGATTATGTATTCCAACTGTAAGTGTCTTTGCTCTTTCGATCGGCAAGCAACCCCAGACACAAGAATCCTCACATCACTACTTCTGCGTGAACATCCTGTTGCCTCTTATCTACCTTCCAAAGGAACCGGGACCTCCCATGTCCCAAATTATGTGTCAACTATATGGAATACCGGATTCCCACCCAGTTGCTAAACCGATGAACACCCTATTAGTCGCTTCCCACGACTTCCAAAGAAAGCTTCGGCTAGCGAAACTGCCCAATCTATATTGCCAATCTTGGTTATATAAATCCTGGGATCCATGATTCACTGGCAGGTCCCAACTGCACTGCTATAAGTAGCTGGTCCTAGCCCACGGGTCCCACCCAAACTGTATCACGGAGCGGCCTTGCCCAAAGGTCCCACCTATCTAGGGCTACACAGGCCCAACTCCACCTCAAATCTCCACTACCTATCCTTTTCTGATTCTGATCCTGCTGTGGCCTTTCCATGATCCTGCGAACCGACCCTCCCTGTCCTAACTTATCTCAATGAATTATTGAATGATACGACTCATTCCGCAGTCTAACAACACTTCCCACACTATCTGGCAACCGAAAGGATGCTACGGCTGCCCAATAGTCTCACATTACTCTTCCATTCTATCTGTCCACTGGTGAATGCTACGGTTATCCAGCAATCTTACAACACTTCCCAAGCTAACTCAACCACTGACCATGGTCTTACCGCTGAATACCAATCCAAACACACCCAAAGTCGAGCACACACATGGGCTAACATCCTAACTGATTCTCGCGTCATGGCGGAAATTCCCAACCTGATTCCCAAACACCAACTATCAAATAGCAAGAAATCACGGACCTAACATTGGGAAGTTTCCCAAACTCCCAACTCACACATTCATCGACCCAAACAACCACGTGGGCTATCATTCTTCCCACCGGAAATGCAAACTCATCCCAGTTTCACATCTACTTATGTTCCCTGATACCTGAACGATTCTCTCCCACTTTGATTCAACTAAAATCTTACAACACATAAGATTGGAAGGATTCCTGCTCCTTTTTACCATCCAATGATCAACTTCTCGGGAACCAAAGCTTACCACTGTTAGTGTTCCAAAACTACCCAGCGCAAAATCAGTACAACTCTTAAAGACTAACGAAACACCTCCTAAGTTCGAATCACACTTGCCACAAATATCGCAAGCTGGGAAACCTGTATATAAGGAGATAACCTCACACTACTATTCTAACATTCATGGCATGCAGATGGCATATAACCCGAACATAAGCAAAAAATGTAATTCCGAAATACACTTACTTATACCGATGCAAGACAATAGCAATAGAATCATAAATAAAAACTGATAGGAGGGCAAAAGATACATACCTGCAACATTGGAAGCTACTCGTGCCTCCTCTATAATCAGCTGGAAAGCCCTGCTCCTTGCTGCATGCGCCTCTGCCCGACCATGACGGCCTTCAGTGATGCTCAATGTCACAGGGGCAGGTTCCATCACCTGTCCTACTATAACCAAACTCGGAAATTGGGCCCACTTGTGGCCCTACTGATTGCAATGAAAAAAGATCAAGTCTAATCCCTGGGTGGCGGTAGCAATATAATCCCTACTAGAATGACCAATCCGACCGCACTTGAAGCAGTCAAAATCACCACCACTATCACTCCTACATGCACCCTCATGCGTCCTGCCGCACTTGCCACAACGACTATGATCCTGATGACCCCACAATCTAGAATCTGATACCTTGGGCCTCTTTCCTAATCCTGCGGATGTTTGAACCCCATCTAACTTCCTCTTCCTCTCAGCTTCTAAGTCGATCTACCTCTCCCTGGCTTGAGCCATCATATCCTCCAACGTCTTACAGTTAGACGGGCTCAAAAACTGTCTGATGTCGCTCCTCAACATCTCGTGATATCGGGCCTTCTTCATCTCCTCACCCGCCATATACTATGGGACGAGAGGGTCCCTCTCCCTAAACTTAGCGCTAATCTCCGCCACCGTCTCCGTAGTCTGCTGGAGGTCCTGGAACTCCCATGCTAACTGTTGCACCTAAATCATTGGTTCAAACTCAGCCCTAAACCTGGCCGAGAAGTCACTCCTTGACTCCACTTAAATAGCGGCAACATCTCCAATATCATGCCCAACCTCCTCTTGCTAGTCACATACTCTGTCCTTCAGAAGACAGCAGGCGAGTCGGACCTTGTCCCCCTCGGGACACTGGCTAGTACAAAAAGCGTTGGTGACATTTGCCAATCATCGACTGCTAGCAATGGGGTCCCTAGCTCCATGATAGTCTGGAGCTCCACAAGGTCTGAACTCCTGGAATGTCAACGTGCGTGCCCTGATCATGGCCGCCATCTTAGTGTGGAACGTACTCAACCTCTCATCAAGAATCTCCAAGATACCTTCCTTGATCGTACCAAAGATCGCAGGAGTCTGGTCAATCATATGGCACGTACTCTTAGCTGAAATAAATTCTCTCATCTGACCATAAAGCTGCATGGCTCCAAAGCCCGAGCCTGATTCCATGCATGTGCCAAAACTGCCAACTGGCCTAGTGCGTAACGTCACCATGCTGCAACATATAATAATAACCATCAGAATACGCATCACTATCGAGGGATCACATACACACTACAAGTTTCGTGGTTTTATCTAAACCCTCCTTGACTCAAGTGCGAACCCTTTTCTTTCAGTAGTACGCATGTGCCAGAACTGCCAACTGGCCTAGTGCGTAACGTCACCATGTTGCAACATATAATAATAACCATCAGAATACTCATCACTATCGAGGGATCACATACACACTACAAGTTTCGTGGTTTTATCTAAACCCTCCTTTACTCGAGTATGAATCCTTTGTTTTCAGTAGTATGGGCCCATACTACCTTCCACATCTATCCGGACTTTCATCAAGGATTTCCTTGACTCTACCAAGTCCCTTTTCACTATTACTATTCCCAGCACTAATTTCATCCTAGGCTTGCCCTTGGGTAATCTCCGCCCAACCTAGTCCTCAGCTGCTGAAGGATTTCCAATTAATGTCAACTAGCTACCTCATGAATATAGCCACAAGCAACAGAGATTAGATAATCCTTCAAGTAAAATACTCGTCCCTAGAACGGTTGGACTCAGACGAGAGCTGCGTAATTGCGGCAAGTCCATCACTCAAAGATTATCCAGCCTGTGCCCCATGTGACTTAGCGTATTCACTCAGTAGCTAACTCACATCACCAAGAGTCCCACAAAGCACAAAGCAAGCACCATTCAAACAATGGAAAATCTAACCAACATAATCCAATCAAATCATTCTATCCTCTAATCAGGAATATGTACTAGCGTGCAATTTGAAGGCTCATACAATCAGACATAACCTAAACAGGCTATCCTACCACTGACTGATCAATTATAACATGAAATTTTACAAGCTCATAAAAGCATACAACGAATCTCTCCTAGATCCTTAGCTCTAATCTAGCAAGTGAATCACATAATCATAACATAAATGTGTATGGATAATTAAGGAGAACTTACTTGAGCTCAGCTGATTAGATGCACCCCACCCTTTTCTCTTTTGAAAATTCATTTCACCTTTCAAAATTCTTTTTATAAAACTGGTTTTCTTTTGAAATTTTTCATAACAAGCCCTCAGTTTGAGTTCAGACACACCTGAGAGTGTGCCTGAATACCTCAAACCAAGGCTCTGATACCAACTTGTAACATCCCAAAAATCATTACCAAAAACTTCATTTTTAAACCATTAGAAAAACAATAGTTACTAAAATCATTCCATCAAAAGCATAAGTCATAGTATTCCAAACAACAAATCATTGTATCATATCAAAACATCAGAGCAATCATCCTGGGCTAAACATCAGGGTGTATGCGATGCAGTCATCCCGAGCTCTTCTCTTTGCAACTGGAAGTACCTGAAACCAAAACTGAAAACTGTAAGCACGAAGATTAGTGAGTCTCCCTAAACTACCACATACCTTACACATAATCATATATTCTAGGCCCATGCCCCTTTATCGGGCCCTTGACTGGTATAGATCCACGCTAGGAATATAGATCTGTTTCTCCTAGGCTCTACCTGTCACTGGGCCCCACTCGCTATAGACATACAAACAATTGTTGGATTAGTGTCTAAGCTAGTAACCATATTTGGTAAATACTTGACCCGATTGTGCATGGTCTTTTTGGGTTGCCTTCACCAAAGCAACTTGACTTGAGAAATAATAGAGAAAGAGGTTATTATGATTTATTAATATGTTATAAGAATAATATATTAAAGGAGAAATCATATTTGTTTAATTAATATTGGTCAATAATTAATTAAGAATTAATTTTGTGATCAAATGTAATTAATTAAACTAGGGGGGCTGAATTGTAATTATGTGATAGTTACAAAATAGGGTAAGGATTATCCTAAGGATAGGTTGGACGAATTTAAGGTGATAAGGCCTTAGAATTCGTCCATGATAAGGATTCAAGGCTTATCTTATGGGTTGCTTGGTGGGCAAGCAACTAGATAAGGATAAGGACTGAAACCCTATCTCTACACCTATATAAACACCCTTTGGCTCATGATTTCATATATACCTTCCCAAGGCTTCTTAGGGACAAATTTTTATACCTCTCCTCTCTCTCTCTCTCTCTATATATATATATATATCCTCTCCATTTGCTCTTGGTGTTTGTGAGCCATTAGAGGCACTACATTTGTGGTGCTTGCTTTCAAGACTTAGGGTTTGAAGATCCAAGTTGTTATTACAATATAACAACAAGAGGTATGTAATCTAACCTTCTTGGTTAATTCTGAAATTAGCAATCATCATTAGGGTTTTATTATGTGTTCATAATGTTGTGTATCTAATAATGAAGACATAGATCCAAATCTAGGGTTGCATGAACACATAGGATTGTTTGTATAAAACCCAACAGTGGTATTAGAGCCTTTGGTTAACTTGTTTTCAATTAGTTTATTCAATTGTATGAATTTGACATATTAGGGTTTATTTCCAATAAACCCTAGGAGGCTAAGTTTTTTCGAGATTAGGGTTTGCAAACCCTAATTTGCAAGAGTTTGAATAAGATCTTCAAATCCTTTCCTTAAACCCTTAAATTTCGAAATCTAGGGTTTGTCTTAATCCCTTGATTTTCGAAATTAGCCTCCTCCCCAAGATAAGATCCTAAATTTTAGGGATTTGGATTATCTCATATCTTGTAATTATCCTCTAATTGTTATATATAGTAATTATAGATTTTGCATTATCCTAACCATAATTTTGAAATCTAGAGAGATAATTAAGGGATTAGGATATCTTAAATGTATAAATGGTAATTATCCTCATGATTTAGATAATCCCTTATGATTTAATAATTAAATTAATAGTCTAATTCAAGATAATTATTAAATCAAGAGTTTTAATATTTAAAATTTTAATTTACATGTCATAAATTCGAATTTTTTAAAAAAAAAAATTAAAACTAAATTGTTTTGAAAAGTTTCAAAACTTACCCTCAAGTTTTGGAATTTAAATTTTGACTAAAAGTTTAATTTTGATGCATATTTAAATTCTAAACCCTAATGTTTTGAAATGTTTCAAAACTTGCCCTCAAGTTTTGGAATTTAAAAGTTGATTAAAAGTTTAATTTAGGAATGTTAAATTCTAATACCCTAGTATTGTTTTGAAAAGTTCAAATCACACCTTTATGGTTTTATTAATTAATTAAGGTGTATAATTAAAAGAAGTTTAATAAATCCATAAAAGTTTTGGTTTACAATTAAAAGTATAATTGTTATATTTGACCACCTAACATTTTAAAAGTGTAAAATACACCTTATACTATATATAACATTAAAAGTCTAACATTATATATATATATATATATATATATATATATATATGAGTAAAAGTCAGTCTTACCGTTAGTAGGCCTCATTCACGAAGCTGGTCTATAAGGGGTGTTTAAGGAAATTGCTTATAAAATGGCGATTGAATGGGTATCCACTCTTACTCACCGTACTCTTGACTGGTGGAGGGTCGTTAGCCGAACGGGTAGGATAGGACAAAAACTTTCCATTATAAGTATAATGAAGTACAAAAGTAACTAAATGTTTTACAAATTCCCAATCTTAGTTACTTAGGCAAAACTGAATTGATGCAATTCCATGAAATTACACTTTGTGCCCTTGCGAAGACGTTAGTGGAGCGCGTGTGGTTTACCGGCACACTAAATGGTTCTAAGCAAAGGTAGCAAAGGGTGACTCAATGTTTATCATAGTTCGGTGGAGCGTGTGTGGTTTACTGGTACATCGAATAGGTGACTGTAATATGTGAGGGCACCATGTAAGTTTGCATGGTTATTCACACCCGCTTTGTGATCCTCGGCATCCCAGTCACAAACAAGAGGGGCATATCGAGATTTAAACATTCCATTGAAAGTTCAATGATTCTCAAAGGATCTAGGAGTTTTCATAGATTTAAAACTTAAATTTCTTTTTCATTTTTCATGGTGGAAATTAGTGAATCGTCATTCACTTACCTTCAAATATTCTACAATTAGGGTTACGACATCCCTCTCCCGAGTTGTGGAATATTGTGTTGGGTCCTAGCCTTAGTATTTCATTTGGGTGATTTACTAAGGACTAAATCAATCAACTAACTTGAATTTGTTTCTCCCGTTTTATAGATGTCAAAGTTCGACAACTATGGTCTTCCCAAATCCCGTGGAACAAGCATTCCACATGAAGATGGTATTCCACGATTCGATCGAGGAACAAGAAATCATGCTTCACTTCCTCCACCTCCTCCAATTGTTCTCCCTAACCCACAAGATCGAAGAATTGAAAGGTTCAATATCACTAAGGCCCTATTGGAAATGAAACATAAAGATGGTAAATCCATATGTGCCCACATTCTAGGAATGAAATCACACATCGATAGGTTGATTATGTTGGGTGTGTCATTTCCTGATGACTTGGCTGTGAACTGGGTTCTGCAGTCACTCCCTAAATCATATAATGAGTTCAAAAGAAAGTATTATATGATGGATCATGACGATAACCTCATTGACCTAACTTACATGCTCGTTGCTGCTGAATTAGAAATGATTTGGCGAAGCAATGGAGCGTATTTGTTGGGAAAGTCAACCGACCATGCTTCCGAGGATGTTCTAAGAGAAGCAACATGCGTTTGCTGCCAAGAGAAAGGGCGTTGGATAGAAGTCTGCCCCAAGATTCCAAAGATGGGAGAGTCAAAGAGTATGGATGTGCTTAAGGTAAAAATCCACTTTGTAACTCCATTAAGTTCCTATTCGTTGATTCTTAATACATGATGTGATAAGATTGCATTTGAATATTTTGCAGGATCGGTGAAAAGAAAGGAAGTTTGATGAAAGAGCAACATAAGTCTAATCACAAAGAAATGGATCTCGATTGCATGGACTTAAAGATTAGATTTTGAGCTTATATATTTATGATAGAATTGTTAGGAATATTCGACTACATAGTTTTCAATGGATTTTGCATTGTAAGGACAAATGTTTTCTGCTGCTTTTATAAATAAAATAAATTTTGTTTGACTTATTTCTTTATTTGTTTATTTCCTTGCAATGAAATCGTTATGAAAATTGACGTTTACATATTTCTACAATGAATGGATATGATTCTTATTTATGGAAATGTCGAGAATTTACCAAATAAGGAGAGTTTCTCATCGCCCAAATTTCAATTGGATAGAAATTTGGAATCACGCAACTTGGTTGCATGATGAATGAGAAATTTCATATTTGGAAATTAGACTAATTCATTGACAAAGTGTCGAGTGAAGGACTAGGAGATCGAGCACACAAAGTTGTGTGTTGATCAAGTCCACCATAAGAGTAACAAAGATATTCGTCATGATTTACTAAAGGTTTAGTAAATATGATAAGATTAAGTGTAATTTGGAATTGATTAAAAAGGTTTAAATCAATGGCAGAACGAATAAGAATAATCAAGTAGGCAGAAAGATAAAAGGTTCTCCATTCTAAGAAGAAGGGAAAGAACCTTTTATGTTTTATGATAGGTCTTAATGATTAAGAACCATATCTCAAATGATCCTCTAAGTGAGTCTTAGTACAATTGTATGTTTAAGAAGAGGAATCAAGAATTGAAGAAATGTTTAAATCAAGAAGTCAATCATACTTCGTTCCAAAACAAGTCTTAGAGTTAAGAATGTGACAATGAGTGACAAGTATTAAAAGGTTTATAACATTCATCAAATGTGGAAAGTTGTGATGTATTGGATAAGACAAAGACCAACTATGACCAATTTATGAAGTGTTTTGATAAAAACTAAACTAACTCTTGAATATTTGTTTGTCAAGAAATATTTATTGACCAGAGAATCTCATATGTCAAGGAGTCAGTGGGAGCCTTAATGGTCTTGAAAGGTTTCAAGAACAAATCAAATAAACCTTATCGATCATCACTAGCACACGAGTTTGAGGTTAACAACCTATCGTGTTGACATTATTTTGTTTCCGTGCTATTCCAATTGAGTTAATTACGCATGTGAGTCCTATGAGTTCTCATTTGAATTCATAAAAGGAAAGGACCTTGATCAATGGAAAGTACATTGATAGGAAAAGGTGAGTTGCTTAACTACTTGGAAGACATGGTGGGCAGCCATGGTACCATAAGGCAAGAAATCAAGATTAAGAAAGTTCGGTCGATATGAGTTTGAATTTGTCGTAAACCTTGGTTTTAACAAATTCACATGGATACGAACACATACACCGTTTAAATCTAAGTGTCATAAGATTTCCTCCTTCATGAAAATGATTGTGAGAAAATGCTTCCACTAAGAAAGATTTTAAGAAGATAGTGATTGTAAAATTGTATTCTCGAATTCGATTATGGTTACGGTATCCCTTTCCATGATTTGAATTGTGAGGTTTGGCAATTAGTCTTAATAGTTTAGATACACATATAAACTATCTAAGGCAAAGTTGTATAAGTTAAAGAAGCATTGATAAAAGATTATCAAAGCACTAAGTATTAGAAACATGAACTTAAGAATTTCAATAAGTATTGTTTTTCTAAAAGTTAAGGTGTTTCTGAATACATGTCAAAGCTAGTGGGAGCATAAGTGTTATGTTTTATAATAATCATCATGATAGTAGGAGCATAAATGTTATGATTGTAGGATTATTAAGGAAAGTATTGCAAGTTGGCAATATTAATTATAGAAAACAAGAGTCATTCTTTGCAAAGTTGTAAGGATGGAATAGTTATTTTGCTATAATTAAGGGAGAGAATATTATGCTTCATTTCAAATCTAAAGGCTTAGGTTGTGGAATGTTAATAAATTTAGTCAAAAGTACATAGTGTGTTCTTAAAATTTCGATTATGATTACGACATTCCCCTTCACAATTCGAATTTTGAGAACATAGCAAATAAAATATTATGACAAAAGATTGATAAAGTATCAAATCTTTATGTAAGACATTTTGCATCGTGTCCCATACGCTTTGGGTACAAGATCGATTGCAAATGCTATAATATTTGACCATTCTAAAATTTTCCAAATGTTTAGCGCATTTAGAGGGAAAAAGGACTAGAATCCATTTTTGACCAAAATAATTAAACAGCTATCAAAAGGACAATCCAAAGTTCACCGAGGATTGATTACTTGTGAGTAGTTGGAAGTATAGTATTGAAAAATATGGAAATGTTTCCATATTGGATGGACCATATCGACATTATTATGAATAGATAAGATTCTAGTAAAAATGAGTTGTCATATGGAAAATATGGAAACGTGGCCATATTGGGAATTGGATATTGAAAATCTATGTCTAGATTAGAAAGTTTTATGCAAAAGGATGTTCAAAGGAATGTACTTTGAGTGAGAGACGTCGTATCTAAGGAATTGTCTAGTAACAATCTCCGATAGAGGACTTTGTAATATCATTGGCAATAGTCTTTGTGACTTTGGTGCAGTGACATTATGAAAGGATCATTGCATAAAATGTTAGAATCTAGCATATTCTATAAGTAGCAAGAATTTGATGTTCTTACACTTATGAAAAAGGATTAGGAGTTGTGAAATGAGAATGATTGGAAATGTGTCCAATTTGATCTATTTCACAAAGTAAGAACCATAGGTAAAAATTGTGTGCATGCGGAAGAACATGGGACAAGTGTAATAATTTAAGTAAGAAGTTGATTACCCGAAACGACAAATAATGAGTAATCGATATGGTGATAAATAAAAGGTGTTTTATTTATGATCAAAGGGTTGAGGCCATATGGGATTAGTATTATTCTTGTGTTTCACTTTGCATGTTTTGACTTCCTGAATAATTTAATTGATTAAGAACAGTCAAATTCTTCGAACGGGCCACAGTCATTCATATGTTGGAAGTAGGTATGAATGAAGGCTGTCATGAATTGGTGTGTGGATTGTCTAAAGAGTGTTAGACATAAGCAAATGTTTGCTACAACGTTCATGAGTGCTTATGAATATGAATTTGAGCATTGGATCAAACCCACGCTCACTTGGATCACTCCATGGATTGTATCACGAGTGATTGGTGAGACGATAACATCTTATATTCTTGAAACCGAGATGTGTGAGTTGTATCTTGCAAATCGGTTGCACATTGATAATATGTAAACGCACTAGTAACTTGGTGTCATAAAACATATTATTGTGTGTGATTTGGTAAGTGAGTGCAAGCAAGCATTGAATCAAAGTTTATCCGTTCCTTTTATCCCAAGTAGGATAAAAGCGATATCTTTGGGCCCTCGATGATTTAGTCATGACAAACGTAAATGCTCGGTCGGGCTAGGGCTAATTTTATTTGGTCAACTAGTCGGTTGTCGTAAATCAGAAATCGAGAAACAACACATAGACTGAGAGAATAATCTCAATCCATGTCTCGTGTCTATACGATATCTAGAATGGAGGAATATATGATCCCTTATCTGAAGGACAGGTTACTGATAAGATCAGAGTTTGACAGCGTCTTTGAGAGCTACGATTGCAAATCGAGGTGTACTTACATTTGTAGTTACTAGACTTATCCAAGTGGGAGACTGTTGGATTAGTGTCTAAGCCAGTAACCATATTTGGTAAATACTTGACCCGATTGTGCATGGTCCTTTTGGGTTGCCTTCACCAAAGCAACTTGACTTGAGAAATAATAGAGAAAGAGGTTATTATGATTTATTAATATGTTATAAGAATCATATATTAAAGGAGAAATCATATTTGTTTAATTAATATTGGTCAATAATTAATTAAGAATTAATTTTGTGATCAAATGTAATTAATTAAACTAGAGGGGATGAATTGTAATTATGTGATAGTTAAAAAATACGGTAAGGATTATCCTAAGGATAGGTTAGAAGAATTTAAGGTGATAAGGCCTTAGAATTCGTCCATGATAAGGATTCAAGGCTTATCTTATGGGTTGCTTGGTGGGCAAGCAACTAGATAAGGATAAGGACTGAAACCCTATCTTTACACCTATACAAACACCCCTTTGGCTCATGATTTCGTATATACCTTCCCAAGGATTCTTAGGGACGAATTTTTATACCTCTCCTCTCTCTCTATAGCCTCTCCATTTTCTCTTGGTGTTTGTGAGCCATTAGAGGCACTACATTTGTGGTGCTTGCTTTCAAGACTTAGGGTTTGAAGATCCAAGTTGTTATTACAAGATAACAACAAGAGGTATGTAATCTAACCTTCTTGGTTAATTTCGAAATTAGCAATCATCATTAGGGTTTTATTATGTGTTCATAATGTTGTGTATCTAATAGTGAAGACATAGATCCAAATCTAGGGTTGCATGCACACATAGGACTGTTTGTATAAAACCCAACAACAATAACATATAATCATGCTTGAAAATAGAAATCATACATAGTACTATATGTTCCAATCCTAAGGTCTCGCCTAACATGGGCCCAGCCCCTACTATGCTAATGATGAGATACGAAACCCCATCCACACTCAGCTAGTGATGAGATACGGGACCACGCCCATACTCACCTCACTACCAGGCAAATACAAGTATCACAAAGATAACAAGTAGAACTAAACATGTATTCCTTCATCGAGTACCACCCAACATCGATCCGGAGTTCGGAAACATACATATAAACATTCCTCGAGCCCTACCAGGCAATGAAAGTAATCCGGAAAGCATACAACCATTCCTCAGGCACTGTCTGGCATCGGATCGTAATGAGGACACACATAACATAAATACAGACTGACATTGGTGTCTTCGACCCGCTCAAACAGGAGGAAAATCACCTCACAAAGCTGAATCTCACGGATAGTCTTCTGTCTGCTAGCTGGCAGATCTCCGAACTGATGCTCTCTCGACACCCCGAGCTATTGTTACCAAAATAACACTTAGTCCAAAACCAATAATCCTCCTTAGGGTAAAACGACCATTTTACCCCTAATCTAATTTGGTACATACCTAAGGCCCAAAACCATAATATGAAAGGCCTAATACTAGGTAGACTTCCCAAGCCTACTAGTGACCTATTAATGGCCTAATTTTCTAAATGGGGCCCAACCCCTCTAATGGGCCTTAGCCTAAAGCTCATTCATACACTTAGCCCAAAATATCCAACTTCTGTTGGCCCACTAAGGCCCAAAGAAACAAAGTCTAATGAATGGACCAAACCACGCAAAGCCCACATCTATTGAGTATGCAGGGCGTACTACTCTGTACGCTAAGCATACAGTTACATGACTTGTACGTTGCACGTACAAGCTTATACGCCCAGCGTACTACCCTGTTAAGCCATATTCTTCAAAAACGCTTAATCCCTTAATACTTTAAGCTTCAAACACAGATTTGAGTCCCTTACATGCCTTAACCAGCAAAGTCGAGTACTTGGTGGCTTGCAACCTGCCAAATGACCATAACTCTTGCATGAACCCATTAAGACCTTCAATATGGAAACTTTCTGCCATAGTGACCCTTATAGCACCTAGGGTGGTAGCCCTAAGCCTAAAAACGGATCATTCAACATAAGAATCTAGATCATTCAAGGAACAAAAAGCTCCATTCTTGGGACCAAAGAGGTTCAAAAACTCAACATAAGAATTTCGATCACTCAAGGACCAAGTTCGAGACTATACCTTGAAGAGGTCAGAAATGAAGCAATAATCCTAGATCTGAAACTTCTCTTTTGCACCAACACCTTGCCTTGACCTTTGCTTCCTTGGAGAATGGATCCAAAACACCAAAATGCTCTCAAAAGGCCTTCTAAGTTCCAAGATCACTCAAGTATGGATTAGGGTTTTGTAGAAGCTTCTTTAGGGTGAAGGGAGGCTGGCCATTGAGACATAATGGTCTTTATATAATGCTTAATCCCATAAATTAGGGTTTAGGGACTCTGAACGTATGTTGGGCGTACAACTTGTATGTTGGGCGTACGCATTTCCACACCTGCGTCCACTTACTCCTTCTACATTGGGCATACCCCATCTTATGCTGAGTGTACCTTCGTGCTTGCCACCTTTCATGCATGGCATCATCTTGCCACTTTTCTCCATTATGGACCAATATTGCCAATAACTTCAAAGTGTCATAACTTCCTCATCCAAGGTCTGTTTCCAACGAACCTTATATCTACGAAAAGGTGGAAAGAAGCCTTATGCTTTTGAAAAATCATCATTACCTAACAACTTCCCGAAAAAGAACCCAAAATCCCTAGAAGGTCGAGATATGGAATTACGATCATGCCCTTGGCCTCCGAAGACACAATCACACACTTGGATCACATATACCCTAACACCCACATCCGAAATGGGTGAAATCCTTCCTTTCCCAAGGCCCTAACCCTTATGACAGTTGTTGGTTAGGCCGCAACCCTTAGAAATGAAGCACTTTCAAAACCAGGTGTTACAACTCTCCCCCACTGTTAGTGTTCCAAAACTACCCAGCACAAAATCAGTACAACTCTTGAAGACTAACGAAACACCTCCTACGTTCCAATCACACTTGCCACAGATACCGCAAGCTGGGAAACCTGTATATAAGGAGATAACCTCACACTACTATTCTAAGATTCATGGCATGCAGATGGCATATAACCCGAACATAAGCAGAAAATGTAATTCCGAAATACACTTACTTATACTGATGCTAGACAATAGCAATAGAATCATAAATAAAAACTGATAGGAAGACAAAAGATACATACCTGCAACATTGGAAGCTGCTCGTGCCTCCTCTGTAATCAGCTGGAAAGCCCTGCTCCTTGCTGCATGCGCCTCTGCCCGACCATGACGGCCTTTGGTGATCCTCAATGTCGCAGGGGCAGGTTCCATCACCTGTCCTACTATAACCAAACTCGGACATTGGGCCTACTTATGGCCCTACGAACTACAATGAAAACAGATCAAGTCTGATCCTTGTGTGGTGGTAGCAATATAATCCCTACTATAATGACCAATTTGGCCGCACTTAAAGCAGCCAAAATCACCACCACTATCACTCCTACATGCACCCTCGTGTGTCCTACCGTACTTAACACAACGGCTATGATCCTGATGACCCCTTAATCTAGAATCCGATACCTTGGGCCTCTTTCCCAATCTTGTGGATGTCTGAACCCCATATGGCTTCCTCTTCCTCTCAGCCTCTAAGTCGATCTACCTCTCCCTGGCTTGAGCGATCATATCCTCCAGCGTCTTGCAGTTAGACAGGCTCACAAACTGTCTGATGTTGCTCCTCAACATTTCGTGATACGGGCCTTCTTCATCTCCTCGCCCGCCACATACTGCAAGATGAGAAGTTCCCTCTCCCTAAACTTAGCGTTGATCTCCGCCACTGTCTCCGTAGTCAACTAGAGGTTCTAGAACTCCCATGCTAACTGCTGCACCTCAATCACTGGTGCAAACTCGGCCCTGAACCTGGTCGAGAAGTCACTCCTTGACACAACATCAATTGCGAAAACATCTCCAATATCATGCCAACCTCCTCTCACCAGTCACATGCTCTGTCCTTCAGAAGATATGAGGTGAGTCGGACCTTGTCCCCCTCAGGACACCAGATTATACAAAAACCATTGGGGACATCTGTCATCCATCGACTGCTAGTAATGGGGTCCCTAGCTCCATGATAGTCTAGAGCTCCACAAGCTCAGAATTCCTGGAATGTGAACATACACGCCCTAATCATGGCCTCTATCTCAGTGTAGAACGTACTCAACCTCTCATCAAGAATCTCGAAGATACCCTACTTGACTGTACCGAAGATCGCAGGAGTTTGGTGAATAATACCGCGTGTGCTCTCAGCAGAAATAAATTCTCTCATCTGATCATCAAGTTGAGCGGCTCCAGATCCTGAGCCTGATCCCTCGTATATGCCAGAACTTCCAACTAGCCTAATACATAGCATCACCATGCTACAACATATCATAATAACCATCAGAATACTCATCACTATCGAGGTATCACACACACACTACAAGTTTCCTGGTTTTATCTAAACCCTCCTTGACTCGAGTACGGATCCTCTGCTTTCAGTAGTACGAGCCCATACTACCTTCCACATCTATCAATACTTTCCTCAAGGAACTCCACCAAGTCCCTTTTCACTACTACTATTCCCAACACTAATTTCATCCTAGGCTTGCCCTAGTGTATTTTGCGCCCCACTCAGTCCTCAGCTACTGAAGGATTTCCCATTAATGTCAACTACCTACCTCATGAATATAGCCACAGGCAACAGAGTTCGTCGAAGGAAAAAAAAGAAGACAAAGAAAGGGAAGTTTTTTCTTTCTTTCAATCCAAATAAGATCAGATAATCCATCGAGTAAAAGACTTATCCCTAGAACATTTGGACTCAGACGAGAGCTGCGAAATAGGGTCAAGTCCATTACTCTGAGATTATCCAGCATGTGCCCGATGTGACTTAGCACATTCACTTGGTAGCTAACTCACATCGCCAGGAGTCCCACAAACCCCAAAGCAAGCACCATTCAGACAATGGAAAATCTAACCAACATAATCCAATCAAACCATTATATCCTCTAATCAGGAATCTGTACTAGCATGCAATTTGAAGGCTCATACAATCAGACATAACCTAAACAGACTATCCTACCACTGACTGATCAATTCTGACATGAAAATTTACAAGCTCATAAAAGCATACAACGAATCTCTCCTAAATCCTTAGCTCTAATCTAGCATGCAAATCACATAATCATAACATAAACGTGTATGGGTAATATGGGAGAACTTACTTGAGCTTGGCTGATTAGATGCACCCCACCCTTTTCTCTTTTCAAAATTATTTTCACTTTTCAAAATTCTTTTTATAAAACTGGTTTTCTTTTGAAACTTTTAATAACAAGCCCTCAGTTTGAGTTCAGACACACCCGAGAGTGTGCCTGAATACCTCAAACCAAGGCTCTGATACCAACTTGTAACATCTCAAAAATCATTACCAAAAATTTCATTTTTAAACCATTAGAAAAACAATAGTTATTAAAATCATTCCATCAAAAGCATAAGTCATAGTATTCCAAACAACAAATCATAGTATCATATCAAAACATCAGAGTAATCATCTTGGGCTAAACATCAGGGTGTGTGCGATGCCGTCATCCCGAACTCTTCTCTTTGCAACTGTAAGTACCTGAGACCAAAACTGAAAACCGTAAGCATGAAGATTAGTGAGTCTCCCCAAACTACCACATACCATACACATAATAACATATATTGGTCCCCCGCCCCTTCATCGGGCCCCCGCCTGGCATTGAGCCCCGCTCGGTATACATATCTGTTTCTCCTAGGCTCTACCTGTCACTGGGCCCCACTCGTTATACACATACAAACAATAACGTATAATCATGCTAGTAAATAAAAATCATACACAGTACTATATGTTTCAATCCTAAGGTCTCGCCTAACATGGGCCCAACCCCTACTATGCTAATGATGAGATACGAAACCCCCTCGACACTCAGCTAGTGATGAGATATGGGACCCCGCCCACACTCACCTCACTACCAGGCACATACAAGTATCACAAAGATAACAAGTACAACTAAACATGCATTCCTTCATCGGTTACCATCCAACATCGAACCGGAGTTCAGAAACATACATATAAACATTCCTCGAGCCCCGATCGGCATTGGACCGTAATCTGGAAAGCATCAGACATTCCTCGGGCACTTCCTGCCATCATCATAATTAGGAAACACATAACATAAATATAGGTCGACATTAGTGCCTTCGACCCGGTCAAACAAGAGGGAAATCACCTCTCAAAGCTGAATCTCACAAATAGTCCTCTGGCTGCTAGCTGCAGATCTCCGAACTGCTGATCTCTCGACTCCTCGAGCTACCATAACCAAAATAACACTTAGTCCAAAACCAGTACTCCTCCTTAGGGTAAATGACCATTTTACCCCTAATCTAATTTTTTACATACCTAAGGCCCAAACCCATAATATGAAGAGCCTAATACTAGGTAGACTTCCCAAGCCTATAAGTGACGTATTGATAACCTAATTTTCTAAATTGGGCCCAACCCCTGTAATGGGCCTTACCCTAAATCCCATTCATACACTTATCCCAAAATATTTGACTTTTGTTGGCCTATTAAGGCCTAAAGAAACAAAGTCCAATAATTAGCCTAAACCACACAAAGCCTACATCTATTGAGTAAGCAAGGCGTACTCCTATGTATGCTAATCATACAGCTTCATGGCTTGTATGTTTTGCATACTGGCTTGTACGACCAACATACTACCCTGTTAATCCATATTCTTAAAAAATGCTTAATCCCTTAAAATTTAAAGCTTCAAACACATATATGAATCCCCTAACATGCCTTAACCTGTAAAGTCGAGTACTTGGTGGCTTGCGAGTACTTGGTGGCTTGCAACCCAGCAAATGGACCCAAACTTAAAATATGGAAACTAACTTCCATGGAAATGACCATAACTCTTGCATGAACCTATTAAGACCTTCAAGATGGAAACATTCTGGCTTAGGGACTCTTATAGCACCTAGGGTGGCAACCCTAAGCCTAAAAACGGATTTGGAACAATAAAGCTCCATTATTTGGACCAAAAAGGTATAAAAACTCAACATAAGAATCTAGAGCACTCAAGGACCAAGTCCAATACTTTATGCCTTGAAGAGGTTAGAAATGAAGCAACAATCCCATATCTGAAACTTCTCTTTTGCACCAACACCTTGCCTTGACCTTTGCTTCATTGGAGAATGGATCCAAAACACCAAAATGCTCTCAAAAGGCCTTCTAAGCGTCAAGATCACTCAAGTATGGATTAGGGTTTCGTAGAAGCTTCTTTAGGGTGAAGGGAAGCTCACCATTGAGATGTAATGTTCTTTATGAAGTGCTTAACCCCAAAATTATGGTTTAGAGACTCTGAACGTACGCTGGGCGTATGCCTCCCACACTTGCGTCCACTTACTCCTTCTACGTTAGGAACACTCCATCTTACGCTGATCATACCTTCGCGCTTGCCACCTTTCATGCATGGCATCTTCTTGTCACTTTTCTCCATTAGGGACCAATATTGCCAATAAATTCAAAGTGTCATAACTTCCTCACCCGAGGTCCGTTTCCAACGAACCTTATATTTACGAAAAGGTGGCGAGAAGCCCTACGCATCTAATAACTCATCATTACCTAACAACTTCCTGAACAAGAGCCCAAAATCCCTAGAAGGTCGAGATGTCATATTACGATCATGCCCTTGGCCTCCAAAGACACAATCACACACTTGGATCATGTACACCCTAATACCCACATCCGAAATGGGCCAAATCCTTCCTTTCCCAAGGCCCTAACCCTTATGAAAAATGTTCATTGGGCCGCAGCCCCTAGCAACAGAGCACTTTCAAAACTAGGTGTTATAGAGAAAACTTTTGTCTTATTTTGGATACGGCTTTTTCCAAAAATGGGAGGAGACAAGGCATGCATGCCTTGTCTATTCTCATGCAATGCATGGGACAAAGTTTTCTTTCCTTTTACTTTATTAACTCCTATTGTTTTTTGGGGATTATAGAAGGAGAGCATGGAAGGGTTTGGGAACAATTCAACACTTCTTGCAAGTCTTCTTCCTCCTCTTCTTAGAGCCAAATTCGAGAACTCCATGATCTATAGAGGATTGCCAAATTTCAGAATTTTAAGGTGATTTCTCTTTTCCATTCTCTTGCATTTTGATGCTAGATAAAGCCCCTTTGTTGCTTCACATTTGAACATATATTTGGTATATATTTGAAAGTCTTATGAGCAACAAATTACAAGTGAATACTAGTATGTTTTGATGGTTCTACTCTTGCTTGGTGGATACTTGTAGAGAACTCTTGCTTTAGAGTTTCATGCCACACTTCATCAACTTCCAACCTCCCATGAGGATCAAAGTCCTCAAAGGTTGTTATGCTTTCCCTTTTATGGTTGTTTTAATCTTTCTAACTGTTGCAAAATGATCCTTGGTGGGTAAAATAGTTTTAGTTTTATTAAACGATTTTAAAGCTTCCGTTATCAATTTTACTGGTTGTGAAACCGGATTTTTGAATAAAAACCCAAAAAAATTGTAACACCCCAAAATTTCCGGTTAAAAATTTCATTTTTAATTTAGGTGAAAACATAAAACATCATTACAAACATTCATGATAAAAATCCATGTCTGAAAAACCGGTGACATCATAATCAGAATTCAGAGTACATCCCAGAAAATCTACAATGCGGAAAACAAAAGGCGTACTTGTGATGTGCTGCTACCGCGCAAGCTCCTTTCCCTTAGCTGAAGAGGTACCTGAAATCAAACTGCAAAGTGTAAGCACAAATTTTAGTGAGTTCCCCCATACCATGCAAGTATATAACAACAACATTCAACTATGAGATACGGGCCCTTGCCCACACTCGTGAAGATACGGGCCCTGCCCACACTTCACTTTCTGGGAGATACGTGCCATGCCCACACTAGTGAAGATACAGGCCTTACCTACACTTCACTATCTGGGAGATACGAGCCTAGCCCACACTCCACTCTCGGAGAGATACAGGCCTTGCCCACACTCAACCGCCAACTCATATCATACAAGTATCACACAGACAACAAGTATAGACAAATCTATCCTACTAGCATATATCGCAATCACTCTATTAAGAGATACAGGCTCGACCCACACTCTAATACTAACGTCTCGTCTATACGGGCCGGCATTGGTGCCTAAGACCCGTTACTACTGAAAGGAAACTCACCTCGAAATAGCTGTTGGTGTGTGTGGGTACCGATTGTCTGCTGTTGTTGCTACTCCGGAAATCCTCCGGCTATAATTCCCACAACATACTCAATCAATCAATATTTACTACCTTTTTGGGTGAAATGACCCTTTTACCCCCAGCCATGCCCTAAGTCAAAGTCAGAGTCAACTTCCAGTTGACCTGACTCGTCGAGTTGGCTATCCAACTCGTCGAGTCTATGTCCAAACGACTATCCAGGATTCTGTTTCTACTCGTCGAGTTAGGCGTTAACTCGACGAGTTCTCCATCCAAAATGATGTTCAAGTCCTTCATCCTACTCGCCGAGTTGTATGAACAACTCAGCGAGTTCATCTTCATCCGATGAACACTTATGCTGCGACTCGCCGAGTTGTATGAACAACTCGCCGAGTCTGATCTTGATCTAAGGAGATTGCCTTGAACTCACCGAGTCAGGGCATCGACTCGCCGAGTTCCATTATGGGTGAGTTTTGGCTTCCAACTCACCGAGTCCCTCCTAGACTCACCTCACGACTCGACATAACAAAAAGGGGGCAAACCCGGAGACTCGCGACTGGACTCGCCGAGTTAGATGAGCGACTCGCCGAGTCCGTTCCATGCAAGAGCTAAAAATGCAATTTTGCTCGAATCCAATCCATGTCATTTGTAGATCTGGGCTCCTAGAGCATGAATAACACGTAAAGTTTCCAACTTTACGTGTAAATATCCATCTATGGGGCTTTTAGGGTTTGAAATGCACCAAAAGAGTAGATCTAAGGTTTATGTGCAATATGGGCTCATAAAGGTAGTGGATCTGAGCTCCTGGAGCTCAACTATGCTTGGATCAAGAGACCAATCGGCTTATTTCGGAACATTATGCACATACAAGCTTAGGGAATGGCTCAAGAATGTCTTAAATGAAGCAATAAGCATGGAAACAAGGGAAAAACGAGATATACCTCAATGGAACTGCTGAGAGAACAAAATGGTGCTTGGATGGCTTCCCCTTCTTCTGGATCTACTTCCCTTCTTCTTCAAAACCTTCAAAAACACTAACAATTGCTTCAACTCTTCAAAGAACAAGCTTAAACAAGGGTTAGGAGCTCTGGGGGGTGAATGGGGGCTGGCTTGGGGCGGATATGTTGCTTAAATAGGGTGCAAACCCCTGAAACTTAGGGTTTCATCCAATAGCGGTGACTTGCCGAGTCCAGGATATGGACTCGCTGAGTCGCCAACTTAAACGTGTCCCGTGTGTCGTCCCTACTCGGCGAGTCGGACCTATGACTCGCCGAGTCCAAGGCTTAAAAAGGAAAAATACTCAATGAAGATTTACATACCAGGAACTACGCGCTACAAATTTCCCCCACTTATTTTAGACTTCGTCCTCGAAGTCTGCTGCTCGATCCTGGAACAGCTCGGGGTAATGCTCCATTATTTCATCCACTGGCTCCCAAGTCCACTCCGAACCCTTTCGGTGCTGCCATTGCACCTTCACTAATTCCACCCTTTTGTTCCTCAAATCCTTCGACTTCCTGTCGAGGATCACGACTGGGCGCTCAATGTAATTCAGGCTGTCGTCTACCTGGATATCCACCAACGGCACCACTGCTGAATCATCCACTAAACACTTCTGCAACTGAGAGACATGGAAAGTGTTGTGGATCTGGCTGAGCTCGACTGGCAGCTCCAATCTATACGCCACTTTACCGACTCGGGCTACCACCCTAAATGGTCCGATAAATCTCGGGCCCAATTTGCCCCGCTTCCTGAATCGAATGACGCCTTTCCAATGCGACACCTTCAGGAGAACCATATCCCCGACTTGGAACTCCAAGTCGGATCGACGCTTGTCGGCGTAACTTTTCTGCCGACTCTGAGCAGTCTGAAGCCTGCTCCGAACCTGTTGGATCCTCTCGGTCGTCTCGAGCACCACCTCGGTGCTCCCCATGTCTCTCTGGCCAACTTCACCCCAGCATATCGGGGTTCTGCACCTCCGCCCATACAACATCTCGAATGGGGGTCGGTCAATACTCGCGTGGTAGCTGTTGTTGTATAAGAACTCAGCCAAGTGAAGATAGGTATCCCAACTACCACCGAAATCTAACACACATGCCCGCAACATATCCTCCAAAGTCTGGATGGTCCACTCGCTCTGACCATCCGTCTGTGGGTGAAAGGCGGTGCTAAAATTCAAACGAGTGCCCAACTCGTCATGAAACTTCTTCCAAAATCTGGAAGTGAATCGCACATCTCGGTCTGATATCACTAACACCGGCACCCCGTGCCGCGACACTATTTCCCTGATGTAGATATCGGCCAACTTCTCGGCCGAGATGCTCTCCTGGATCGGAATAAAATGGGCGCACTTGGTCAATCGATCCACGATGACCCAAATCGAATCTACTCTGCGCGCAGTCCTGAGAAGTTTTGTGATGAAATCCATCGTGATGTCTTCCCATTTCCACAACGGGATGTCCAACGGCTGCATCTTCCCATGCGGTCTCTGATGTTCGGCCTTGACCTTCCTGCAGGTCAAGCACCGCTCGACGTACCATGCCACATCCCGCTTCATGCAGGGCCACCAATAATCTAGACGAAGATCCCTATACATCTTCGTCGCCCCGGGATGAATAGAGAATCGGGACTTGTGCGCCTCCTCCATCAAGATCTGGCGTACGCCTCCGTGATACGGCACCCACACCCTGAGGTGCAGTGTCAATAGTCCTCGACTATCATAATCGAAGGAGGAAACCTGACCCACCACACGTTCGTTCTTCCGATGTTCCTCCTTGATAGCCTCCTGTTGAGCCTCCCGGATCTGCTCCAACAGGGGAATCACCACACTCATCCTCAAGCACATACCCCTGATCGGCGCCGCCTTGTGGCTAAGCGCATCAGCCACCACGTTGGCCTTTCCCGGGTGGTAAAGGATCTCACAATCATAATCCTTCACCATGTCCAACCATCGACGATGCCTCATGTTTAGATTCAGTTGATCCATAAGGTACCTCAAACTCTTGTGGTCCATGTAAATGGTACATCGAACCCCGTAGAGGTAATGCCGCCAAACCTTGAGGGCGAAAACCACTGCCCCCAACTCCAAATCATGCGTCGGGTAGTTCGCCTCGTGAGGCTTGAGCTACCTCCAAAGCATAGGCAATGACATGCCCTCTCTGCATCAATACCGCACCCAACCCTGAAATAGACGCGTCACAATAAACCACAAAGTCCTCCACGCCCTATGCAGGGCTAAGATTGGCACCTCACACAATCTCTGTCTCGGTGTCTCGAATGCTGCCTGCTGCTCGGGTCCCCACCGAAAGACCACGACTTTCTTCGTCAACCGTGTCAGGGGTACATCTATCTTGGAGAAATCCTGAATGAACCTCCGATAATAGCCCGCCAATCCTAGGAAACTCCGAATCTCAGATGGAGACTTCGGAACCTCCCATCTCATCACGGCCTCGACCTTGGCCGGATCGACCAGAATCCCGTTCTGGTTCACAAGGTGTGCGAGAAATTGCACCTCGCGCAACCAAAACTCACACTTGGAGAACTTGGCATACAAGCTCTCCCTCCTCAGGGTCTCCAAAACCTCCCTCAGATGCTCCTCATGCTTCTCCTGCGTCTTGGAATAAACCAAGATGTCATCGATAAAGACTATCACAGACCGATCCAACATCGGTCTGCATACGCGGTTCATGAGGTCCATGAACGCGGTAGGAGCATTGGTGAGCCCAAACGGCATCACCACGAACTCATAGTGGCCATAACGCGTCTGAAACGCGGTCTTCTGCGTATCCTCCTCCCTGAACCTCATCTGATGATAACCCGAACGCAAATCAATCTTAGAGAACCAAGATGCTCCCTGAAGCTGGTAAAAAAGATCATCAATCCACGGGAGTGGGTAACGGTTCTTCACCGTTACCTTATTCAACTCCCGATAATCTATACAAATCCGGTGCGACCCGTCCTTCTTTTTCACAAACAGAATCGGGGCTCCCCAGGGTGAACTGCTCGGCCTAATGAATCCCTTGTCTAGCAGCTCCTGCAGCTGCGTAGACAACTCCTGCATCTCAGGAAGAGCCAACCGATATGGTGTCTTGGCTATCGGGGCCGCACCAGGAACAAGGTCAATCTTGAACTCCACCTATCGCTCAGGAGGTATCCCAGGAAGCTCCTCTGGGAAAACATCTGCGAAATCTCGCACCACCGGAACCTCGCTCACGGTCGAATTACCCGCCTCCCGGGTATCCATCACGTACGCAACTTATCCTGCACATCCCTGCTGAAGATAACGTCTAGCCCTCGCTGCTGAACATACAGCGGGTCCGCGCTGTGGCTTCTCGCCATGAATCACTAACTCTCCCCCACCTGGGGTCCTGACTCGCACTAACTGATGCGCGCAATATATCACCGCCCCATTAGGGCTCAACCAGTCCATGCCTATGATCACCTTGTTCCCAAGCAACAGAATGGGAAGCAAATCCACCAAGTAGCGCTCCTCGAACAACCGCAATACGCAGTCCCGAAATACCATTGATGCTCGCACCGATCGATCATCAGCAATCTCTACTTCCAAAGGGCAATCCAGCATGCCCGGAGACTCAGGAAACTTCTTGCTAAGCGCAAGGGACACAAACGATTGGGATGCACCCGAGTCGAACAACACTTGGACTGGGATACCATTCACATGGAATGATCCTAACATATATACATATACCGGGCACATCTCAATATCATAACATCATATAAATAAACAAGAAGGAAAAGAATCATACCCGTCACCATATCAGGTGTTGCGCGTGCCTCCTCGGTGGTCAGCTGGAATGCTCGGCTCCTCACCACTGGAGCCTCTGCCTTGCCCTGTCGGTCATCGGTGATCCGCAGGGTCGCTGGGGCTGGCGCCTTTACCGGCGCTGAACCTGTCAACTGGGGGCAATTGGCCTTCTTGTGGCCCCTATGGTTGCAGTGGAAACACAGTAACTCGGATGTTCGTATCGCCGCAACGGGAGTAGTACAATCCCTGCTAAAGTTCCCTGCCTTGCCGCACTTGTAGCAGCCTTCTGATCCCTGCCGACATGCTCCCTCATGTGTCCTGCCGCATTTCCCGCAGCGGCCCGGTCCCCCTTGGCCTTTCGGCCTCCCATCTGATCCCCGGGACTTCTTTCCTGAATTCCCAATCACCTAACCCGCCTCTGCTTTCCTCTTTCGAATGTGCTCTAAATCAATCTCCCTCTCCCTCGCCTTGGCGATCATGGACTCCAGGGTAGGGCAAGCTGAAAAGCTAACATACTCCCGGATGTCAGCCCGAAGCATATCATGATAACGGGTCCTCCTCATATACTCGTCACCTGCATACTGGGGCACCAACAAGGCCCTCTCCCGGAACTTGGCGGTGATCTCCGCCACGGTCTCAGTCGTCTGCCTCATATCCAAAAACTCCCTGGCCAGCTGCTGAAGCTCGACAGCCGGCGCAAACTCTGCCCTGAACCTGGTCACAAAGTCCGACCAGGTCATAGCCTCGATAGCTGAGGCTCCCAACGAGTCACCCACTGACTCCCACCAGTCTCGAGCTCGATCCCGCAAACACCCTGCTCCATACCTCACCTTCGACCCCTCGGGGCAGAAGCTAGTCAGCTGTGCAGACTCGATGTCTGCAATCCATTGTCTAGCGGCAATGGGGTCCTTAAAGGACAATGTGCACCACTGCCCCTGAAGTCCTTAAAGGACAATGTGCGAGATCCCGACTGGCCGGATGCCATGTCGCTCCTAAACGCCCTGAGGCGATCCTCCATCAACTCGATGATCCCTTCCTTGATCGACCCGAAGATAATGGGGGTCGACTCAAGGATACCCTTAGTGATCTCAGACGCGATGAACTCGCGCAGCCTCTCATCTACTGGCTCGGAACCTGATCCCGAACCCGACCCCTCTCCTGAACTGCCAATTGCTGGCCTCGGGCGTAGTACCACCATTCTGAAATACAAGAAATAACAATTGTTAGCGATACTAATACCCCTGAAGGGATCCTACTCACTACAAGTTCCCCGGTCTTATCTTGGCCTTCCTTGGTTCGGGTACAGATCCTCTGCTTTCAGTAGTACGGGCCCATACTACCTTCCACATCTATCCGTACCTTCTTCAAGGACTGCCTTAACTCCACCAGGTCCCTTCCACTACCGCTAATCACTGCTACTCTTTATACTAGGCTTACCCTAGGAAACCCTTGACTTCACCCAACCCAGTCCTCAGCTGTTGAAGGCCTCTTAGTGATGCCAATTAACTATTACCTGAATACAATCACATGTGATGAGGCTCGGATAATCCTTCGAGTAAGGGACTCAACCCTACAATGGTTAAGACTCAAACAAGAGCGACGCAATAGGGTCACATTCAACACTCTGAGTTTATACGACCCTGATCACATGTGACTTTAGCGTATTCACCTAACAGTTAACTCCCATCACTTCAAAGCCCACATAGCACAAGGCAAACAACATTTGGACATAAGGAAAACAATCTCAAGCAACTCTATCCTCGCAGAGAGCACTAAACTAGCATACAATTCTTTCATATACTTAAGCACATAAAGCAGGCACATAAGGCATCACTCCTAGATCCTTATTCCTATTCTAGCATGTTGTTTTACAAAAGCTGATAAACATAACATAAACTTGTATGGGTATTTTGGGGAATACTTACTTGAGCTCGGCCGGTTGCGCACATCACACACATTATTCTTTCTTAAAACCCTTTACTTAACCCTTTTTAGAGACATTTTCTCTTTCCAAAACCTTTTAATCCCTCGATTTGAGTTCAAACACCCCCGAAGGTGTGTCCGAATCCCTCAAACCAGGGCTCTGATACCAACTTGTAACACCCCAAAATTTCCGGTTAAAAATTTCATTTTTAATTTAGGTGAAAACATAAAACATCATTACAAACATTCATGATAAAAATCCATGTCTGAAAAACCGGTGACATCATAATCAGAATTCAGAGTACATCCCAGAAAATCTACAATGCGGAAAACAAAAGGCGTATGTGTGATGTGCTGCTACCGCGCCGGCTCCTTTCCCTTAGCTGAAGAGGTACCTGAAATCAAACTGCAAACCGTAAGCACAAAGCTTAGTGCGTTCCCCCATACCATGCAAGTATATAACAACAACATTCAACTATGAGATACGGGCCCTTGCCCACACTCGTGAAGATACGGGCCCTGCCCACACTTCGCTTTCTGGGAGATACGGGCCATGCCCACACTCGTGAAGATACGGGCCTTGCCCACACTTCGCTATCTGGGAGATACGGGCCTAGCCCACACTCCACTCTCGGAGAGATACGGGCCTAGCCTATACTCAACCGCCAACTCATATCATACAAGTATCACACATACAACAAGTATAGACAGCTCTATCCTACTAGCATATATTGCAAACACTCTATTAAGAGATACGGGCTCGACCCACACTCTAATACTAACGTCTCGTCTATACGGGCCGGCCTTGGTGCCTTAGACCCGTTACTACTGAAAGGAAACTCACCTCGAAATAGCTGCTGGTGTGTGTGGGAACCGACTGTCTGCTGTTGTTGCTACTCCGGAAATCCTCCGGCTGTAATTCCCACAACATACTCAATCAATCAATATTTACTGCCTTTTTATGTGAAATGACCCTTTTACCCCCGGCCATGCCCTAAGTCAAAGTCAGAGTCAACTTCCAGTTGACCCGACTCGTCGAGTTGGCTATCCAACTCGTCGAGTCTATGTCCAAACGACTATCCAGGATTCTGTTTCTACTCGTCGAGTTAGGCGTTGACTCGCCGAGTTCTCCATCCAAACTGATGTTCAAGTCCTTCATCCTACTCGCCGAGTTGTATGAACAACTCGGCGAGTTCATCTTCATCCGATGAACACTTATGCTGCGACTCGCCGAGTTGTATGAACAACTCACCGAGTTTGATCTTGATCTAAGGATATTTCCTTGAACTCGCCGAGTCAGGGCATCGACTCGCCGAGTTCCATTATGGGTGAGTTTTGGCTTCCAACTCACCGAGTCCCTCCTAGACTCACCTCACGACTCCACATAACAAAAAGGGGCAAACCCGGAGACTCGCGACTGGACTCGCCGAGTTAGATGAGCGACTCACCGAGTCCGTTCCATGCAAGAGCTAAAAATGCGATTTTGCTCGAATCCAATCCATGTCATTTGTAGATCTGGGCTCCTAGAGCATAATAACATGTAAAGTTTCCAACTTTACGTGTAAATATCCATCTATGGGGCTTTTAGTGTTTGAAATGCACCAAAAGAGTAGATCTAAGGTTTATGTGCAATATGGGCTCATAAAGGTAGTGGATCTGAGCTCCTGGAGCTCAACTATGCTTGGATCAAGAGACCAATCGGCTTATTTCGGAACATTATGCACATAAAAGCTTGGGGAATGGCTCAAGAATGTCTTAAATGAAGCAATAAGCATGGAAACAAGGGAAAAATGAGATATACCTCAATGGAACTGCTGAGAGAACACAATGGTGCTTGGATGGCTTCCCCTTCTTCTGAATCTACTTCCCTTCTTCTTCAAAACCTTCAAAAACACCAACAATTGCTTCAACTCTTCAAAGAACAAGCTTAAACGAGGGTTAGGAGCTCTAGGGGTGAATGGGGGCTGGCTTGGGGCAGATATGTTGCTTAAATAGGGTGCAAACCCCTGAAACTTAGGGTTTCATCCAACAGCAGTGACTCGCCGAGTCCAGGATATGGACTCACCGAGTCGCCAACTTAAACGTGTCCCGTGTGTCGTCCCTACTCGGCGAGTCTGACCTATGACTCGCCGAGTCCAAGGTTTAAAAAGGAAAAATACTCAATGAAGATTTACATACTAGGAACTAGGCGCTACAAAAATACTCATGTGTAACAAGAATTTGGTTCTCGTCGATCATTTCTACTATTATTGTATCATCTAACGGGACTAATGGTATTTTAATCTTCTCAACAAATTGACTTGACACAAATGAAAAGGTCACGCTAGAATAAAATACAACACATATGGTAAGTGAGTTTAGAGTAAAAGTACCTGGAACAACATCAGGTTTTTCTTTAGCTTCGTTAGTATCATTTGAAAAGCCCATGCTCTCGTAACCATGCCTTTTTCTTCATTTTTTTTCACATCCTTCGGTCCTCCTCTATCGTTCCACCAAACATTTCTCAGCACCTCAGTTTTTTCCTTTCGAGAATTTGCATAAAAGTGGTCCTCTCTCTACAGTTAAAACATAATTGTTTAGTTGCCAAACAATTTATTACGGTGTGCCCTGTCTTTCTGCACTGGAAGCAATTTAATGGAACCGAACTGCTGTTGCAATTTCCCACATGCTTTTTGCATCACCTCTCACGCCATTTACCATCATCTCTTATTGACTTAGTAGGATATGATTTTCTTTACATTTTTCCTCTTTTCAAGGATTCGTCAACTCTACTTTCCCAGTGGCACATTTCTCCTCTTACTTCTCTATCTCCACCCCTTTCCCTTTCTTGATCTTGAGGTCTCAGTTCTATTTCATGATCTCTTGCAGCATCAACTACTTGACGAAAACTAGTATACATGGAATCCCATATGAATACACATATCGGTGTCCTTAATCCCCATTGGTAATTTTCGATATTTCTCTCTTCAGTATCAACCAAATGTCTTGCAAATCAAGATTTATCTTTAAATTCAACTATGTATTCTTTAACTGATTTTGTTCCTTGCATAAACTTGGAAAATTCTTATTCTAATTGTCGCATTGTATTTTGAGAATAATATTCTTCACAGAATTTTACCTTGAATTGCTCCCAGGTTAACATTGCCACTGACTCTTTTCCTAATGTACTACTGATCAGTTCCCACCAAAAATGGGTTGCGTCAGTCAGCAAGTTAGTGGCATAATCCACTTTTGTAACATCCCAAAAATACGACCAAATTTTTTTGTTTAAATAGTAATAAAAATCATATACTGTTTGTCATATCATAAAGACCATGTGTCAAATATCTCAACTCATAATAAAATGTCGTGAAACAACTGTATCAAATCAAACTACAAATCAAAACAAACTCCCAAGATAAAGACTGAAGCTGTGGTGTGTGCGATGCCATCATCCCGAGCTCTTCCCCTTACTTGCGGAAGTACCTGAAACCAAAACTAAAACTATAAGCATGAAGCTTAGTGAGCTACCCCAAACTACCACATACCATACAATAACATATAAACACGTACTGGGCCTTGCCCACTGCATCAGGCTGAAGCCCAGAAACTGCATCGGACCGTAGTCCGGAACTGACTGCAACCTTGTCCCCTGCATCGGACTGATGTTCAGAACTAGCTGCATCGGACCGAAGTCCGAAACTGACTGCATCGGACCGAAGTCCGGAACTAACTAATCGTAGCATAACATAAACACATATCAACTAGCATAACACACATGATCATAAACTCATATACTGCATACTACGTCAGGCCGTAGCCCATAACACATAACACATAAATCCTGTCTGAGCCACGAAGGCATCAAACACACTAACAACTGCATCGAATCGAAGTCCGGAAACTACTACTAACTAAACGAGCCGGCATTGTGGCCTTAGACCCGTTCCTACTGGAAGGAAACTGACCTCGTAGCCTAGCTGCTGAAAGGACTGCTCTGGAATCTGTCTGCTGCGTCTCCGGTTTCACCCCGGCTACAATATCCATGAGCACCATCAATCAAATACTGATAATAATAATAATATTGAGGGTAAAATGACTCTCCTACCCCTGGTCCAAGTCAAGCTAACTATCAAAGTCAACATTCAGTTGACCTGACTCGTCGAGTTGGGCCGCCAACTCGTCGAGTCCTTACTCTTACTTCCTTGATTCCACTCGCTACTACTCGTCGAGTTTTGGCGCAAACTCGGCGAGTTCCTCTTCGCTACTAACACTCTGACAATCTGCATCTGACTCGCCGAGTTGTATGAACAACTCGTTGAGTTCTCCTTCCTCAGATGATCATTCTAGTTGTGACTCGCCGAGTTGTATGAACAACTTGTCGAGTCTATTCTTGAAGTATGAAGATGGCCTTGGACTTGCCGAGTCAGGGCATTGACTCGCCGAGTTCTTCCACGAATGAGTCTAACCCTCTAGCTCACTAAGTCCACTTCTCACTCACTGGTTCCACTCGACATAACTCGAAAAAGGAAACACAGGGGACTCGCGACTCGACTCGCCGAGTCGTATGCATGAAAATACTATACACTCGATTCTGCTTGAAACTAATCCATGCCATTAATAGATCTGGGTTCCTGGGACTTGATTTACATGTAAAGTTTCCAACTTTACATGTAAATAACATCAAATGAAGGTTTTAAGGTTAAAAGCACACTATAATAGTATATCTAGAGCT
Source organism: Lactuca saligna (assembly GCF_052625555.1). Classification (NCBI taxonomy): domain Eukaryota; kingdom Viridiplantae; phylum Streptophyta; class Magnoliopsida; order Asterales; family Asteraceae; genus Lactuca; species Lactuca saligna. The sequence goes on from NC_136418.1 coordinate 94,234,464, forward strand.
TTCATGCAAAATGGATCCATAAAGGTGCTAGATCTAAGCTCATGGAAATCAAATCTAGCTAGATCTGAAGGTTAATCAACTCCATGAGTCCTCTATGCTACTACTAAGCTAAGAAATGGTTCAAGAATGGCTTTAATGGCTTCACAAAGGAGATTTAAGCATAGAAACAGAAAAGGGCCAAGATATACCTTACTTTCTTCTGAAATTCCTCAAGGATCTAGGATTTCCTTCTCCTCTTGATCTACCTTTCTTTATCTCTGAAAATCTTCAAAGAATACACCAAAATCACACAAAATTCAAAAAGGGCTCTAGGGTTTCGAGAATGAAGCTCTGAGGGGTGATGGGGGCTGACTTGAGGCCCCCAAAAGTTTTTTATATAGGGTGCAAACCCTTGAAATTAGGGTTTCATCCAGACTGGCGGACTCGCCGAGTCGCCAACTTAAACGTGCTCGAAATCGCGACCCAACTCAACGAGTTCGGCTACTGACTCGTCGAGTTCCCCTTAACACTTGAAGAAATGTAACAATAAATAACAATAAAAAATATCATACCAGAATTGGGGTGTTACAACTTTATTTTTCTCTACACATTTGCTAGTACGAAATTTTTTCTCGATGTGGGTTAACCACGTCATAGAAACTCTCAGGTCAACTCCATGGGTTTACAAGCTATGAATGCTTTAAAAGCGTATCCTATCTTCTTCGAAGTCTCCTCCTTCTGGCCCTCACCTCGTGTTTCACCTTGTTTCTCTTTATTAACATCTTCTACGATCTTATCTTGCTTTGTTTCTGATTTGACTCTTTCCTAGCATTGAGAAGAGAAGGCAAAACATCTCCGAATGCTTTAGTTACTTCTTCAACGATTGTTTCTCTAAGTTCTGGGGGTTGTTCAGGTGGCCTATCATGTCCTCCTTGGCGTACCAAACCTTGTGACCTTTCTGGTTCACGATCAGAACCACCCCATCCATGTGACCCACCTCCATTACAAGTATCCACCATCTTATACAAAAAACTTTAACAATTTAGCTCAGCATTTCCATATAAGTATACATGTATCTCACTATCATATATCATTAATAATTAAGTATGGTTACAATGAATAACTTTAATAATGGTGAGTTATGAGCGTGTGTGAAAGACTAGTACATACAACCATACATACAACACTATTTATAGACACAACCTATTAGTGTTATCGACCGGTCATAACACAATAGATGGACTTTGAAGCTAAAGCATACAATTAATGTGTCATGTATAATAAAAAGATATATCAAAGTGGTAACACTTCGATACAGACAATACAATACTTTGATGCTTCCAATTCTCCACTTCGATGTATAAGCAGGCTTCAGATGAACACTTAAAATTTGATATTCTTCACAACATAAGGGGACTCAACAAACTCATTGACACAACTCCTATTCATGGAGATGCAAAAGCTACTAGTTGTGAAGGACATATCACATTCCGGATTAAGGGGAAAGCGTTGGAGTAATCCATAATTCAAATGTCTGAGTTATCTAATTTTGAATTTTAGTCTTTATCTTTCCTACATTTTAGCAGTAGACATAGTGAGTTTGTTTCTTTCTAGTTTCTTCCTTGTATCCCATCGGCCATCAATATAAGTAGGATGGTGTTTTTCAAATTTTATACGGCTGTTTTTTTCGAGTTGAATAAGAAAGGCAAAAGTTGATTTGTTCACCTCTGTTTTCTTCTATTCCTATTTCTCTTTCCGCTTCTCACAGTGATTTATATACTTAAAAGTTTTGTACACATTCAATCTAACAATATCTTATTGTTCAATTTGTAAGCAAAAGAAAGTATAACCACTTTAACAATTACCAAAACTTTACTTAGGATTCACACGATAATGTGGGTTTTCAAGCTTTTCAGGGTGTCTATCATTATCTTCATATGGAGAAACATTATGCAACTCAAGCCTCATGAATAGCTCAAATCCAACATACCAAAAAGGCAAAACTAGTTTAAAATCAAACTAACCTGCAAAACCACATACCACCATTTTAATTCTTCTGGTTTAATCTTTCTGATTTTTCTAACCAAAATCTAATGCTCATACAATCCAAATGAAGCTCAAGAAATACATCAATGGCATACAACAACTCCTAATCTAACTATCCCCTCCCCCCCCCCCCCCCCCCCCTCCCACCCAACCCCAAACACCTATCCAACACCATATCCAAAACCTTTCTTCCCTCCATCATTACTATGCTTTCTCATCTCCATAATCTTCCTGTGTGAATTCGAATGCTTCACACTTGAAAAAGTCGGGCTGCTCGCCGGGCGGTACTCGGGCACCAACCGCCCGGACTTATACCGGACCCCACATGCATTGCACAAAGTCTTGGGACCCATCGGACCTGCCCGCCATTGTGGGGTTTTCTCAGCTAAGCAATGCTGACACCTTCTTCCAATGCCCGTGGCGGCAGTTGGTGGTTGTGGTGGTGGTGGAAGCAAATCTTGTTTTTTCATGTTTTCTTGATTCCACCACCAGCATTGCTCGCTTGGCAACTCCGGGAAACCTTTTCTTCTTTTTCGCCTGCGCTTTGACCGCTTTTTGACCGGATAACTTATTGGAACATGAAGGCTGCCACAACAGTTTGTAATGGTGCTGTTGCTGTTGCTGTTGGTGTTGCTATGGCTGCTACTGGCGCTGTTTTCAAGAACAGAAACTGGGCTCAGGTGATCAACCACCATGACAATCGGGTTTGGGTTTGGATTTGTGATAATGTCAAAACATGTTTCAAGTGCGGGAAATGCATCCTTGTTTGACAACCATTCAAGTTCTTCTTCTGCAAATTCCTGTACAGGAAAGGTAAACATGACTCAGTCGTCAACTCGATGAGTTAAATCCAAAAAGGTCGTATTTTTTTTGATAATTTTCAACATTGGTGCTTAAAGATTACAACTTTATACGAAAATAATACATGGGTCGTTGTTATTTAGCATTGGTTGGGATAAATTTAAAGGATGTAACGAGTCGAGTCCGAGTTAAACCAACTCGGTATCATCTGTTCACTTCATTGCTTTCACACATAGTTGACTATTTTATTTAAGACAGTTAACATCGCTATCGCTATCGCTATCACTATTCGCTCCTATTACTGAGTTCCGAGTTAAGGACGTTCAACTCGGGGGTTTACGACTCGTATAGACCGATTCAACTCATTAACCAAACGAGGGCGAACGATTTTGGTCGGAAAAGGCACCGGAGTCCCTGTGTTTGTCCGGTTCAAGGCAAAATACGACTGGGTTTCGGTCGAATGGAAAGTAAAACTTAATAAACTTACAGGAAATGAACCGCTGCAATCATCTGGTTCTTGACTGTTAGTTTTTGAAAAGTCCATGGAAGAAGAAGGGGGTTTGGTGGTGTTGTGTTTATCGTCTAGGTCTTCGTCTTCACCATCCAAAGAAAAGTTCAGAATGTCGTCATCAATCATCAAACAGGAAGTTGGGTCTAAAGCCATGTCCAGTAAGAAGAGGAAAACTCGAAGAAATCTTGAAAAAGGTTTGTCTGAAACTCGTCAATGGAGAGAAGAAGACATGAGGAGGAGATGGAGGCGGATTCTTTGGCTTAAATTATCAACATTGTTGTTTGAGGGTTTTTGGATGGCAAAGAAAGGATGTCGATTTTTGGCTGCTAGCCCTTGCCTTATGTTTATTACACTTACACCCCTTTGAATATTTGGGCTCTTCACTCTACAAGTATGAAACTTCACTTTTTTCATACGAGGACCTTTTACTTTAGTGATTTCCAGCTTGCCACTTCACACTTGAAAGAGAATAATAAATGTACCCACGATGGGGAGAACAAATATATAAGAATAAAACCATGAATAATTTGTAGGACTAGACTTGGTACTTTTATGTTCCTTTTGTCACATATGGTATGAGTTTTATCATATTTGGTATGCATTGCATTAAAATTGTGATTTGTGTCGATAAAAAATGTAACATTTTGTAACATATAACATGAGTTTTATTATATGTGATATGTATTCAATTAATACTGTAAATGATATCAATAAAAAAGTTTTGTTCCAACTAGAATAATAAAAATGAATATGGAGCAATCTCATTCTTGAGATACTGTCTCTTCAAGGAATTGAATCTAATCATGTTTACTATCAAAAATAGTTTTAGAAAGCCTAATCGGATTTCTCAAACATATTCTCAATTCCATTTAGTGTCACAAATAACATATGCATCCTTAGTATGGTAAGAGGGTGAGAGATGGACACCAAACTTGAGATAATTGAAGCTTTAAAAGAACTAGAGAAATTAACACTCTTAAAATTAAATTCCAAAATGTCATTATGTAAAAATAACATTTTTAAGGTTTTTGTTGCATTTCTTTTACAGATTACTATAAGGAGATGGTAAAATCTCATATTTGATATTGTTGGTAATGATGAATAAGAAAGACATAAAGTCAATCATGTGTTTATTCGCTAAAGATCAATAATAAATTTTTTAATTAATAAAATATTTAGGATATTTCAAAGTAAAATTTTAGATGAGATATGTACAACCACCCATAAGCATCCAGCATCATATATTATCTTAGAATATATTAAGGCGCAATTGATGGACACCAAATGTCAATATTTGGTGGAACAACATACCCAAAGTAACTTGCAAATTACACATTTTATTCCAAGGGTATAAAGCGTCCATTCACGATGTTAGTAGGGGTATATTGTGTAGTATAAGGATAACTTTAGGTGCTTGAAAGTGAAATAATGAAGAAAGGCACGGGCCGCCTACGCTAACAGCGTGCTTCGATGACTACAATGATGTTTTCAACATGGTGCGACTAGCATGTCGAGTAGCCAATAATAAGTGAACACGTAGTATTGGTTCGTTTCAAATTTAACATATTTGACCCACCCGACATCGCACGTGACCGATATAATTATCGTCATGCGCCATTCTTGTATTTTTTTTTTTTCTTTTTCTCTTTGACACATGAAAATACCCATGCAATTTAATATTCACGAGCTCATAATCTATTGTAATTGATATTTTAACTTTTAAAAAGATACGACATTATTTAATAGTTAATCGATACGTAATACATAAAATAATGGTATTTAATGTATATTGTATTAATACATGGTCACAATTAATCAGGGTTTTTAAATGATTCTTAGTGTGGACTTTTTGGATTTTGATGTTAGATTAGGTCCCGCCTGTATTTGACAACGGTGCAGGCATGGGTAGATGATCATATTTCTTGTATCTATCTCGTATCTTGTATATCCTCTTCATGTTCATTCCCTGTCAATTTCTTCACTCACTCTATATTACATATGTGTTTTTGGATCTGGTCTAGACGTGTTTTCTACTTAATATATGTTATATAGAAAGTTAATTAAAGCAAGGATACCCATTAAAACTATATCAAAACATGAATATCAATAGATTATTGTATTCTATTTCATAATGAAAGGCAATAAAGGCCTGCCCATATATCTATATTTAGAGACCCTATAATATTTTATTTTTTCCAAAACCGTAAAATATCATTTGGGTAATAATATCTTAACATGTATCATATAGTATAGTTCCCAAAAATACACTTAAAAGAATTTGCTAGACAAATGATAGTGTACGGCTTATAATTAGTAGCAAATAAATCACATCAGGGACTTGATGATATTCGGTCCATTAACATGACCTACACAAGATAAGAACACTCCTTAGCAGTACAGTTTGACAATATTTTTTGACAACATTGCAATATGATAACATTATAAGACAAAACAATATGACAATGTTTTTTTTATAACCCAACTCATCAGCCCAACCCCTGATGAGTTGGGTTTAAATAGGTTGGTCCTATCTATTTGTCATTTGATCTAACCTTATAAATAGAATAATTTCTCCTTAATGATGAAGATCATTATTCTCATATCTAAGCCCCAGTATACATATACATCTATCCTTAAGATGGTTCTTTCCATTATGAAGAAACTATTTCCTTTTACACATCATCATCACTTGATGATTAGAGTAGAGTCTATTCTTGAGCCTAGTCCATGTGCGGTTCTAACGATTTCTCTCTATGCAGCTAGGATTTTGAAATCAAGTTGGAAACTTGCTAACGACACCAGTTCTAGATTTATGATCCAGACCTGACAACAAAACCTAATGGTTAGAATATAGATCCCATAATTTTCATAAATGTTTATATCTTATTTATATATTAAAGATATCAAACTACAAAATTAATAATAATACCCCAAATAAGATACTTACATCACATACAAATAGATATCTAGTCATTTCTAGCCTTACAAACCAAATTTGCATAACAAATGCTCCGAACAATGATTTTATACCTCAATATCTAGCTTTTTCGTCAATCGAAACAAGCACTGTCATCGCAGAACATTTTTTATTTTAATATTGAACAACTTTAAATCTTAGGTTGGTACAAAAATATCAACTTGTCACAACGCTTACCTAGAGTTTCCATAAAGTTGGTTGGGCGTTACCATGACACTGCATTAAATATCTTTAACGTTGGACAACTATTGGCCTCAATATCCCATCCCTTAAGCTTATTGTTGCCATAATGCTACTTATATGTCCAAGAAATAGACCTTTAGTTTTATTGGCATACTTAGGCCAAGTCCAACGTAGATACGATTCCAACTTGATAGTGGTATCGAATGGTCAAAAATATTCTTTAACTAATTCTATCTTGAATCGAAGTCTTAATCTTAGTTGCATCCTTATAAACTCTCAGTTAATGGTATTTAATACCAATTTAGGATGATCCTAACATCTCCACCATATGTTACAATTATTATCTCCCCACACAACTTAAGGTTGACCCAACTCTTGTTTTTTCATAATTTCAAGGTCAAATCTTGTTTTCGTTGTAAATAAGATATAATAGACACGTAAGGAAACCGACAAGTAATATTGAGAATTATACGTTAAGTAATTATGATAAATAAATCTAATTATTATTATTATTATTACTAAGTTTCGTCCACAAATCAAATCAATCCTTCTTGGCTAGATCTGATTATAAGAAAATAGTAGAAGCAGACTTTCCTTTGCTGAACGAAAGTAAAAACGAAACAATAATGTAAAACCAACCTGTTGACAGTTGATCTTGATCTTAATTGTGGAATAACTGCACGGATCGAGCTCCTGACCTTAAAGGTTTTTAGTTCGCTTCTATCGGTTGTAAGTAATAGAGTAAAACTGTAACATCTAAAAATTTTCAACCAAATTAAACTTTTCAAAAACAACCCATTTTCATTAATTCATTACAAAAAGGTTTTCTATTCATTTATTATCAGAGTATTTCCCAGAACCACATCATAAGTACATAAAACATGAGGAGCGGTACGATCACGCCTTCGCCTTACCACGATCTTTCGAAGTACCTGAAACAATACACTGAAAACTGTAAGCCCGAAAGCTTAGTGAGTTACCCCCAAAATACCAACCACAAATACCATACACATAACATATCATATCATAAGCAGAACAGCCATGCACTTCGTGTCTACTGTATGACTGGTCCGCCGCACCGGGCCTTCAGTCCACCTGGTCCACCCTCCGAGTCTAGCCATATACATTAAGTCTGCAATGTGGTTGGTCCGCTTGCACTGGGGCTTCAACCCACCTGGTCCACTCTCTGAGTCTACAGTATGACTGGTCCGGCCGCACCTGGCCTTCAATCGGACTGGCCCACTCTCCGAGCCTCAGCACGTCTAGTCCACCCTTGTGGGGCCTACAGCACAAAGCAGGATCCGCCTCAACACAAAGCAGTCCACCCTTGTGGAGCCTCGGCACGTCTAGTCCACCCTTGTGGGGCCTATCCGGACAGCTCGCTAGGCCTTCGGGATATCCAGTTCACCCTGGGTATGTTGGCCTACAGCACAAAGCAGGACCCGCCTTAACCCAACCCCAGTCAACCAACCATGTGCACATAAACATATAATCATATAGCAATTAATCACTAATCAACTGATCTAGCAGATCACATACATAGCACACTCTAACCAGGATACCGACCTAACCGGTCACTAACATAACATCATCCTATACCAGGATTCCGACCTTAACCAGGTCTCTAACATATACCATCCTAACTACTAGAATGCAAACATATAGCAAAGCAATAACATAACAACTACCGGGATCCCATTCGTTAAAAGGCCGACCTTGGTGCCATAGACCCTTTCGATATAGTGAGGATAACTCACCTCACAACTGCTGACTGAAGAGATAAAATCAAGCTGCTCCAACCTCCGACATGAACTCCACCACTAATCAATACCAAATGATTGAACTCAATAAATACCAATAATTACCCAAATACCCTTGGAAGTCAACTGGTCAACTCTTGGTCAAAGTTAAAGTCCTCAGTCAAAGTCAAACACCCTGACTGACTCTACTCGCCGAGTCAACCCGCTGACTTGTCGAGTCCCTATGCTCTGAAAACTCCCATATCGTGACTCAACTCGCCGAGTCACCCCATGATTCGTCGAGTCCAACAACTCTAAGTCCCTTCTCGCTCAACTCACTGAGTCATCCCTCGACCCACCGAATCACCACTCAACCAGAAAAGGTTAGGACTCCACGACCAGAATCGTCGAGTCCACGAACAGACTCGCCGAGTCCAAGGCAATCTTCAACAGACTCGCCGGGTTGTTCTTCCAACTCGTCGAGTTCCTTCCTATCTTCATGCAACTCGTCGAGTACACTAATGTGACTCGCCGAGTATCACTAGTTCTCATTCCATAAGAGGCTTGCTAAGCCATGCAGGGGCTCCAATCCCTAGATCTACCCTTCTACAAGCCATTCCTCACATAAAGTGGCAAACTTTACCTGAACTCCAGGAGCTGTGAGCCCAAAATGCTCTAGGGCTAGACTTTTAGGACAAAGGGCTTCACTAACAACTCAAAGACTGAAGCTTTATGACATTCTAGGCCATCATGAGTCTAGATCTGGAGTAGCAACCCCAGATCCAACTCCAAATTCGAGATAGGTCTCAAAACAAATTGAGGAACTCCCAAAACAACCACCAAGGATGAACCACAAAGGAAATAGCTTAAGATAAGACCTCCTTACCTCAGAGATGTGCAGAATTCTGATGCAGATCCCAGATATTTACAAGCCCCTTGATGTTAGCTCCCAATTCTCAAGCTCTTTTCACGATTTCCTCTTCTAAGCCCCAATCTTTCCAACAATGAAGCCTCACACGAAAATTAGGGTTTTCTGGAACTAAAAGGGAAGGTAAAGAGGCTGAGGGTGGCTATAATGTGCTTTATATATATGGCACAAACCTTGGATTAGGGGTTTTGTCCCATCAGCACCAACTCGCCGAGTCCAGCTGCCGACTCGCCGGGTTGGTCACTTAACATGCGTCCAGAATCGTGACCCGACTCGCCGAGTCTATCCATCGACTCGTCGAGTCGACCTTCCTTATTTACACTTAGAACCCTGAAATTGTACTTCTGAACTCGGGGTGTTACAATTCTCCCTCACTTAAATTAGGCTTCGTTCTCGAAGCCTGCTGCAGCACACAGTTCCAGATTATACTCCCACAATGCACCTCCTGGTCTCAACCGACCCAGGTTCCTCCGAACACTGCTATCAGGCCTCCATAAAGTCCAATTCTTCCCTTGTAGAGTTACGACAACTGATTCAAGTCGGCCATTGGCTTCTTTTTCTGAAAATGGCTCTTATTAACCAATGACCCGATGATACTTCCATCGTTCTAAATCACATAAACACGCATCTCTTACAAACTAGATACCATCATGAACCACCAGGTCCTGACCTAGTACCAACTGTTATCCCTTACCTCGCTTGGCATAACTTTCATCGAATCTCACTACTGGGACTCATCCCGCTTCTATTTCGAATCCAACTCTTTCCTTTCCGCGCTGATAGGATGACACCTCCTTCAACTCCTGAGCAACTCCCATGAGCTCTCCTCTGCATTCACATACACATGCTGAACATGCTCTAACATCCTTGGGCTGGAAAAACTCGACATACCGATGATACCTTCAAACATCCCCAGGATGGATTACCGCTACATACATAACATCCTGATCACAGCCACATTGGAAACCCAAGGCTCCCTCCTTGCATCCCCTCCGAACTCCTCTGGTTCTAACCTACCAGAAATCCTTCCGCAACCTCAACATACACCCAACCCAGATGTTTTTCGATACCACTGGTACAATCCCAGTACTTACTACTAAGAGCTGAAGCATTGTCGATAGTCCACTTACTCCACTTCCTCCTCTTTTGGAGTACCCACGCTCCTTCCGGAGCTACATGTCTTTCCTTTCCAGGAAATCTACTCAACAACCCTTACCGCATCTACACGTGCCACTGAGCTACACTTCACTCTACATTATCTATGTAGAGCAACTGCTATTCTCAAACTTCCATATACCCTGAATCTGCTCGCAAGGACTCTCGGGTCCATGCACTGCTTTCCACTAACATGATCAATACTTGGGGCCAGACCATATCAATTATCATCCCCTGGTGATGCTTTTCCTCATTCTCCTCGCACCGATCTACTACACATACAGAGTCTTCAGCATGACTGGACCGCCTTACCAAGACTTCAGCCTATCTGGATCACTTTCGAAACTTTTAGCATATCTGGACCGCCCTCCTGGGCCTTCAGCCTGTCTGGACCACTTCCCAAGCCTTCGGTCTGACTGTTACGCCTTTCCAGCCTTCAGTCTGTCCGGACCGCTCAAAACTATCTTACATCACCCTGAACCATTCTTTCCGGGAGTCTTTCCCCGTACATACTGTTCTAGCCCTCTTGGGGTTCCGAACTCTAACTCCTCTCCATATACTCAAATCCCGGCGTAACCCTAGGCCCAACCATGGTCTGATTCCCGCCCTACTCGTCTGACCTACTCATACCAGCCCACGCTCTTGGCTGACTGAAACACTACTGAAACCCAAACAGCTAATTGACCTCTCATGCTATTGATCCTCCTGAAAAATTTTCAATTCTCCCCACTTAGAGCACTGACTACCAACCACCAGTGACTCAACCGACATAAATCAATCATTCCTACTCAACATACTCCTCTTACTGATGAACTGATTCTGAAATGAGCAACTTCCACAAAATCACATTCCGACATTGCACATCTCGAACTCTAAGGGAGTTCGACCCTCAGTTGAGTATTCCTCAAATTGCAAATGCTAAACACGACATTCAGACCAAAAAGCCCAATTCCCCACTAACAAACCCCATGAATGATAACCTACTAAGACTCCCAAAACCAAAACCCTCGATTATACGATAACCAATGAAAGAACGAACGAATACAATACCATGAATCATGCGAACGAGACTAGCAGATATATAATACTCTAAAACAACCACAAGATAACAAGATATCAAGAAGGAAACATACCCGCAACTGTATTTGGCTCTGCCCTGACCTCCTCTGCTATAAGCTGAAAAGCATGTCCATGAGCCCTTGGGGGCTCTGCTCCACCCTGACCTCCACCTGTAATCCTCATAGTGGCCGGTGCTGGGGCCTGCGCCGGTCCGACAGTAAGCTGTGGGCAGTTGGCCCTCATGTGACCAACCTGATGGCACTGATAACAAATCCTCATATCCTGAACTGGGGCTGACTGACGACAATCCCTAGCATAATGCCACTCTCTCCTGCATTTGCGGCATGCACCACCGGACTTACAAACTCCGGTATGACTCTTCCCGCACTTCCCACAAGTGCGGCTGCCCTGATCTCCCAACCTAGAATCAACGGTCTTGGACTGTTTCGGCGCCGGCTGCGACTGCGGTGGGGCCTGCCTCTGCTCTCTCAACTACAACTCAATCTCCAACTCATGCCGCCGAGCGGCCTCCTGCAACTCTAACAAGGTATCACATCTCTGCGTGGACATAAACTCCCTGATGTCCCTCTTAAGCATACTCAGGTATCGGGACATCTGAGCCTGTTCTGAAGTGAACTCAGGGCAAAACATCGCCCTCTCAGTAAACATCCTGGTGATCTCCGTCACCGACTCTGTATCCTGCTTTAGCTCCAGGAACTCCTGAGCCAACCTCTCTCTCCAACCCGTGGAACATAATGAGTGTTGAACATCTCCCGGAACTGATCCCATATAACCGCAGCCCAATGTGCATCAAAATAAGATCCCGTAGTCAACCTCCACCAATCCTTCACCCCGAGCCTCAATAGGTTCAGAGCACACCTCACCCTCAGATTAGCAGGGCATGAACATGTGAAGAAACATCCCTCAACATCTGACAACCATCGCATAGCAATAATCAGATCCTGAACCCCATCAAAAGTAGGGGGCTTCGCATTGCCGAAGTCCCGATACTGAAAACCCCGACTGGATCCTCCCCCTACCGCTGCGGCTACCTCGGTTGCTGTCTCTGCGAGAGCCGCATAGCGCTCATCAAAATACTCAACCATAGCGGTCTTGATCGACCCAAACAGTTCTGGCAACTCGGCCCGGAACATAGCAACAACCTCATCATGCAGGATCTCATGTATCCTGGCATCCAACTCGTCCGTACTCATCTGGCCAAGGACCTCGGGTGGTGCTGACCCATCCTGACCACCCTTTCCTGCTCCTGATCCTGAACCAGATCCTGCCCCGAAACGTCTCGTAATCGCCATTGTGCAATACACCATAAGATCCTCAAAAACCTCGCATAACCACCCATAATGACTCTCTAATCAACCACCCAGGGGTTGTGACTTCCTTGATACGCATATGGGTCCTATGCTTTCAATAGTACGGGCCCATACTACCTTCCACACCTACCCATATTTTGTCTCAAGTATCATCACAACGCCCCAAGCACTAATGTACATATCAAGCACTCTATCCTCACTCCTAGAGGAACACTGAAACTCTCATAAAAGGAGACCCTATGCTAGCAGGCATCACAATCAGGCAACTCTATCATGCACTTCCTGAAGATCCTTAGCCAAACACTAGCATGTTGTTCTATCACATCACATAAATAATAACTTGTATGGTAATTTTGGGGTAACTTACTGGCTCCGGTTGATCGTACCCCCTACGTCCTCTTTTACTTATTTTTTAAAACCATTTTTAATTTCTCTTTGAAAACTCTCCTTGATTTCAGACTGGATTCACACGAATGTTCCTCCAATTCACTCAAACCAAGGCTCTGATACCAACTTGTAACATCCAAAAATTTTCAACCAAATTAAACTTTGCAAAAACAACCCATTTTCATTAATTCATTACAAAAAGGTTTTTAATTCATTTATTATCAGAGTATTTCCCAGAACCACATCATAAGTACATAAAACATGAGGAGCGGTACGATCACGCCTTCGCCTTACCACGATCTTTCGAAGTACCTGAAACAATACACTGAAAATTGTAAGCCCGAAAGCTTAGTGAGTTACCCCCAAAATACCAACCACAAATACCATACTCATAACATATCATATCATAAGCAGAACAGCCATGCACTTCGGGTCTACTGTATGACTGGTCCGCCGCACCGGGCCTTCAGTCCACCTGGTCCACCCTGCAAGTCTAGTCACATACATCGAGTCTGCAGTGTGGTTGGTCCGCCCGCACCGGGCCTTCAGTCGTCCTGGTCCACTCTCCGAGCCTCGACACATCTGGTCTGCCCTTGTGGGGCCTACAGCCTATCCGGATCGCTCGTTGGGCCTTTGGGATATCCGCTCCACCCTGGGTATGTTGGCCTACAGCACAAAGTAGGACCCGCCTCAACCCAACCCCAGTCAACCAACCATGTGCACATAAACATATAATCATATAGCAATTAATCACTAATCAACTGATCTAGCAGATCACATACATAGCACACTCTAACCAGGATACAGACCTAACCGGTCACTAACATAGCATCATCCTATACCATGATTCCGACCTTAACCAGGTCTCTAACATATATCATCCTAACTACCAGGATGCAAACATAAAGCAAAGCAATAACATAACAACTACCCAGATTCCATCCGTCAAAAGGGTCAACCTTGGTGCTATAGACCCTATCGATATAGTGAGGATAACTCACCTCACAACTGTCGATTGAAGAGATAAAATCACCCTGCTCCAACGTCCGACACAAACTCCACCACTAATCAATACCAAATGACTGAACTCAATAAATACCAATAATTACCCAAATACCCTTGGAAGTCAAGTGGTCAACTCTTGGTCAAAGTTAAAGTCCTCAGTCAAAGTCAAACTCCCTGACTGACTCTGCTCGACGAGTCAACCCGCTGACTTGTCGAGTCCCTATGCTCTGAAGACTCCCATATCGCGACTCAACCCGCCGAGTCGCCCCATGATTCGTCGAGTCAAACAACTCTAAGTCCCTTCTCGCTCAACTCACTGAGTCATCCCTCGACCCACCGAATCACCGCTCAACCAGAAAAGGTTAGGACTCCACGACCAGACTCGCCGAGTCCAAGAACAGACTCGCCGAGTCCAAGGCAATCTTTAATAGACTCGCCTAGTTGTTCTTCCAACTCGTCGAGTTCCTTCCTATCTTCATGCAACTCGTCAAGTACACTAATGTGACTCGCCGGGTATCACTAGTTCTCATTCCATAAGAGGCTTTCCAAGCCATGCAGGGGCACCAATCCCTAGATCTACCCTTCTACAAGCCATTCCTCACGTAAAGTGGCGAACTTTACGTGAACTCCAGGAGCTGTGAGCCCAAAATGCTCTAGGGCTAGACTTTTAGGACAAAGGGATTCACTAAAAACTCAAGGACTGAAGCTTTATGGCATTCTAGGTCATCATGAGTCTAGATCTGGAGTAGCAACCCCAGATCCAACTCCAAATTCGAGATAGGTCTCAAAACAAATTGAGGAACTCCCAAAACAACCACCAAGGATGAACCACAAAGGAAATAGCTTAAGATAAGAGCTCGTTACCTCAGAGATGTGCAGAATTCTGATGTAGATCCCAGATATTTACAAGCCCCTTGATGTTAGCTCCCAATTCTCAAGATCCTTTCACGATTTCCTCTTCTAAGCCCAAATCTTTCCAACAATGAAGCCTCACAAGAAAATTAGGGTTTTCTGGAACTAAAAGGGAAGGTAAAGAGGCTGAGGGTGGCTATAATGTGCTTTATATATGGCACAAACCTTGGATTAGGGTTTTTGTCCCATCAGCACCAACTCGCCGAGTCCAACTGCCCACTCATCGGGTTGGTCACTTAACATGCATCCAAAATCGTGACCCGACTCGCCGAGTCTATCCATCGACTCGCCGAGTCGACCTCCCTTATTTACACTTAGAACCCTGAACTTGTACTTCTGAACTCAGGGTGTTACAAAAACCCTGGGATTTAATGCAGATTTACTGAGTATCCAATAGCAATGGAACATGATAAACGCAAAGTGAATACTGAGAAACCGGGAAGAAATAACAGAGAGAAAGAGAGAGATTTCAATTTTCATGCATGAAATACGACTCCTAAAGAGTTGTATTTAAAGGTACCGAAAGCCTAGAAGGCATCAAAGAGTCCCCTATTGAGTCATCCCTCTAGAAACCCTAGGGCGGTGACTTGTTCTCCAAGTCGTTTTCTAAGCCTTTTAGAATATTATGTTGCCATATCCATGAAAGTCAATCATTTGACCAGATCGGTCAAATCGACTTGACCTGAACTCCACCAAAATTAGAAACTCCTCAACTCCCAGTGACCGATGTGTCGTGTGAAGTTCCAAGTGCGCACATGTTGCTCACTCACGACGTCGGCTAGTGCTAGGCTAAGCTAGGTGTGCGTGTATGGGCTTGGCTCATTCCTTTGATCCACTAAAGTCTTTAAAGGCATATCAAGGGAAAAGACTTATAAACCTACACAAGGTTTCTTCCCCCACCAATGTGGGATAAAGGAAAATAGCCAACTTGTTATTATACCTTCATAATTTCCAACTGTTTTGGGACTCAAATGTACACAATCCAACCTTTTATCAAATTTCTCATCGAACTATTATGTTTTCATGGGACTTTTAATCATACAATTCTATATTTTTATTTTAATCTCATACCCAAAAGGTTGACAAATTTAATTATGTGTGTGTGTGTGTGTGGGGGGGGGGGGATAGCAATTTGATCACTAATGAGTGGAACATTCTGAAAACATTAAATACATATTGTTGATCTATATTTTGTAGGTTTTGTGAATTCTTATACCATTTAGAGTTTATTAAAACCTTTGACTTGTTTGTTAACATTACAATTTGGGTTGTTTGAAAACTTTTGGTTGACTTTGAGATCTAATATTTAATTATTGTTGTGTATTAGAGTAACATTGTTCATTAGAAACAAAATACATCCTTATGTAGTAGAAAATCTTGGTCAATGAAGCGTTTTAAGATAAAATAACTATGACAAGTTTGTTTATCTTAGGATTTAGGATCTATGACAGATCAAAGAGAATTATCGATCTTAGCCAAAGTAATTAGATGCCAATATTTTAAAGGGATTCAAAAGAGAATATTCTAAATGTGGACCGTAACATCCATAATTATTTTTATTTCAATGTTAGGAAATATTAGTATAATGTTTTGAACTTATAAAAGTTGTAAGAAAGCCAAGTCCTCAAATGAATAAAAAATGGGTATAATTTATGATCAATGTGAAAATATGTTTTATGGATCAAGTTGTGATGAAAGGTATGTTAGATTAAGTTACAAAGTATGTATAGGTAAGAATTATATGCTAGAAATATGATTATGAAAAAAATACTATAATACAAAAAGTTCAATGTTATTTGATTTTCCAAAGTAGGATAAAGGATAGATAGCAAGATACTTGTAATTTTCATAATCTATGTATTAAAAAGGATAAAGATTATGCTTCCATATAGTAAGCATGGTTTAAATATGATATAATATAAGAAAACCAAGGTAAGAAAAATAAACATAAGGATGTGTACTCTCACTTTGATAGGTTAGAAATGAAAAAAAAAATTCTGGTATTGATAGTCTTCAATCATCATGCATTGCTATCAAATCTAGGTTACTAAAGACCAAAATGACCTTATATGGTCACAAAAATTAGTAGGTCAAAATTGTTGGAAATGGTGTCAAATGTTATTAGTTGTTGGCAATATTTTGTAAATAACAACAAGATCCTTTTGGGTTACCCTCATAAAACAAATAAGAATTAATGGAAATAGAATTAAAGGGAAAAACAATTTATAAATTTATTATCTTTAATAAATTAATTAGAAACTATTTTGATATTTAGAATTAATTAATTCAAGAGGTTGAATATTAATTAGTTAAAAAGATTGACTAATTGAAATATTTTAGAACTCACAGAGGATTAAGGGATTCAAAATTTCCATCCCATATTGGGTGGGAGGAGAATTTTGAAATTCATCTTCATCCCACATGAGATGGAAGATGAAACTTGGCGAGAGCTTTAAGGCTCTAACTTAGGTGCTAAGAGTTTCAATCCTCTTAGCACCTTGGCTTGAGATTTCACCAACTTCTTCCCTCCCTTTTATTTAGGATGAATTTCTTAACCCTTCCTAGGGTTTGGAGAAGTTTGTCCTTCTCCTAGTTTTCTTTTGGTTCTCTCTTGGAGTCTTGTGTGTGATTCCATTATAGGGATTCTCTGTTGGGTCCTTTCATCCAAGCAACATGGTTGGATCAAGAAGGTTCAAGAAGGGTTCAAGAATATCAAGATCGAGCTACATAAGAGGCTAGTAATTTTATCTTTGTTAGTAGATTTATTTCTATAATTAGTAAAACCTAGATGTCAGGGTACATGTACACATAAGGATTATTTTGTTTATTTAATTGCATTAATCTAGTGTGTATAGATATATAAAAACCTAAAAGTAGTATCAGAGCCTCTAAGTTTTGATTATATGCACTGCTTGATCCAAATTGATTTGAACAAAATCTTGTTTGCTTCTAGGGTTTTTTGTTTTAAGGATCTTAAGGCATGAAATTTTTATTTTCTGTTTTTGTGGTTATTGTATTCTTATGCCTAAAGCTTGGGTTTAATAACCATGACCCTAAAGCTAAAATCAAAATAGAAAAGAAACATGCAAATTCGACAGGTACATCACGCCTCCTCTAGGGTATGGTGCACCTATGTGTATTTTTCTCAATTGATTTCAAAACCGTAACTTAGTTGACAAGTTTCCTAACTTGTGAAACAAGGAACATAAATCTGATGATTTTTCAAATTTTTGATAACATCTATTTACTTGAATATTATTTAGATAATGATTTAAATTTGAATATTTTATTGTTGTAAATATTATTTATAATTTGAATTTATAAATTTGAATATTAGAATTAAATTAATGTTAATTATAACTTCGTCCTTGCATGTTTAATTTTATTAATAAAGGCACCTAAACTAAAAATATTTAAATTTACCTACATATAATAATAAGATTATTATATTTATGAAAAATTATTACATACATTTGTCATCACATGTTTATCCGAAACATTAACGTCGAACCATGACTAGGTTGTCACATCCTTTAATTTTCAGAACCAATTAAAAGTTTTCTTTACGCTTTAAAAATAATTTATTTATATTTGCATAAAATCCTAGTACAAAAGATCATTTTGATTACAAATGTTTGTTTCCAAAATATTAAAATCCTAAGGATGTCATAATCAATACATATACATAAGTTACAGTGTAAAGACATGATGGTCTTGAATATTATTGCAGACGGTCTCTAAATCTCTCAGTATTCTAATCAAGTTCCAGTAGCTTAAGTCTTGATACATGTGATGCATGTTAATTGAGTGGGTCGGGTTGGGGAAACCTGGTGAGATACATAGAGATTTCAATCCCACAATATTGATATGATAATATTCCTTAATAATCAAACCTGCAAATCCAACCGTTACTATACAATATCCATATAGACTTACATTCCAAGATATCCATTTTAACCAATCCTCATAGATCCTAGTCCGCAGTTATCAGAGATAAATTATCTTTCCTGATGATCCATTAAAATGTTTAACTACACAGCTAGCGACTTCCTTGATAGGCGTATGTCATGAAGATATATGAGCCATCAAAGTATTTTATGAATACGGTATCCCATTTCATCTATATCTATGAGTAATAAGCTTCTAGAATGATCAAGTGTTGTCACCTACTCTGAGAGGTGACTAGACATACCGTTAACAATTGTCAATAGGTTCATCAGGTTCAGCCTCAGGTTAAGAGCTAGTGTCATCAAAGGCTCCTTCATTGGATAACTCTTAAATTTCTTCAAGATCAATTGCACCCCACTGTCCTCTTTGGATATGAGCTCTCTCTCACAGAAGACTCTTCTTCGAGCTACAAAGACCACGTTCTCACCAGGTCTATAGAAGAAGTACCCAAAGGATTTATGTGGATAGAAAATGAAAATACATCTCTCGGCTTTGGATTGTAGCTTATGTTTGGGCTTGTACCTAATGATAGGCTCATAACCCCATACCTTAATATGTAAGAGCAAGGGAGGTTTCTCTGTCCACATCACATGAGGTGTTTTGGCAACCTTCTTGGTAGGAACAAGATTCAGGATATGGGAGGATGTCTCTAAGGTATACCCAGAAAAGGATATAAGGAGAAAAGCTTAACTCATCATAGAACGAACCGTGACTATCAAGTTTCGATTATGCCTCTCAGCTATACTATTAAGTTGTGGTGTCCTAGGAGGTGCCAATTATGAAAGAATTCCACATTCATTAAGATAGTCATTGAACCCAATACTAAGATATTCTCCACCTTTATCAAGTCGGAGCATCTTTATCTTCTTGCCCAATTGATTCTTTAAATTGTGCTTAAACCCTTTGAACTTTTTAAAAGTTTTCGATTTATGCTTGATTAAATCGATATAGCCATATATAGTATAATCATCAGTAAACATTATGTAGTAGCGATTAGCATCCCTTATGGAGGATCTGAAAGGAACATATACATAAGTATGGATGTGGTCTAACAATCCCTCACCTCTTTCACAAGTACCATTGAAAGGTGATTTATTCATATTTCCTAATAAATAATATTCATATTCATTGTCTGATTTGACGTCAAACAATTCCAACACTACATCCCTTTGGAGTTAGGTGATGTGGTTGTTGTTAATATCCCCACGAAGATAATGCCATAAGAATTCCTTGTCTAAACTGTTAGAAGAATCAATACTATAAACATTATTGCCAAGTTCATTTACAAACACAACAGTTTCATACACACCATTACAAGGATAAGCTTGAAAATAAATACACCATTTTTATAAACTAAAATTGCACCATCATTATCACCAAAACCATAATGATATCATTTTCTAAATAAAGCTTGAAATGAAATTATGTTTCTTATGATTTCCACTGAATAACAACAATTGTTCAAATCAATCCAAACATTATCAAACATAAACTCATAAGTCTCAATCCTGGTAATAGGTGACTTTCGCCTATCCCCCATGATTAGGTTCAACTTCCCATGCTCGACCTCTTTCACTTTCCCTCTGCATATTAGAACAAATATGGAAAACACATCCCATATCAAGGACCTAATAATTTGAAATATAAGTGTCACTGATTTCAATAGAGTATATACCAGATGAAGAGTCAGACATTTTTCCCTTAGCCACTTTCACTTCTTGTAGGTACTTGGGGGAAACTTCTTTACAATGAACCATCTGGCCATAATAGAAGCACACAACTTCTTTCGGTACACTGACATGAGGAGCATCGAATTTAACCTTTCCGTTTGACCAACTGGACTTTCCAATGTGGTATTTCCCTTTCCACTTCGGTTGGGATTAGGCCTTCCTCTTCTTTCCCTTACCTTTATTGAATAGCCATGATTGGGGCAGTTGCAACATTATTGGAATAAAACTTTTCATTCATGCTTTGACTATTCGCAATAGATTGTGAAGCTCAATCAATACAGTCTTACTATTGTTCAATTGAGAGGTCGGGATAAACTGATCATTATTATTGGGCAAGGAGTAGAGAACCGTGTCCATATTAAGCTCCTCTTTAAAGCATACATTGAGCTTTTCTGTGACATCCCCATTTTCATGGCCAGAAAAGACCGATTTTGTTTATGCATTATAAAAATTAGAGTACCTCTTTTAATAAAAATGTTGCGAAATTTGTTCGCAGTAAAACATGATATATACATTATCAAAGCATATCCGAAGAAAAGTATTTTTATTCATTTTAAAACATTTGGGATGTCATCATTAATACAAAAACATAAGCATAAACAGAACTTACATTCATTATCACTAGTGATTTATATCTCCTTAATCTTTCAGTGTAATGTGACTTCATATCAATACTGTAATATAAATAAACTGAGTGGGTCAGGTTGGGAAACCTGGTGAGTACATAGAGTTTTCAACCCACAATAATATAATTATTATGTTTAAACATCAAACAATCAACCCAATTACGCAACCCATTATCTTCTTTACACTTAAGGATCTACCCTAAGAATCAACTATTCCTCTTTCATTTCTTACTAAGTATCATCCTAAGGAATCATCACGAAGTCCATCGTTGCCGCAGTTTACATAACATGCACTAAGTCTACATAGTTGCTAGGGTTTAGACAACAAGCCTGCATGGTCACTAGGGTTTAGGCATCAAGTCTGTATGATCGCCAAGGTTTAGGCACTAAGTATGCATAGTCACCAGGGTTTAGGCATCAAGTCTGCATGATCGCCTAGGCTTAGAGTACACCGGGTGAAAACATCGTTCACAACATCTACGGGTTGTGAGGCTGCTAGTGTTCCACTGGACTGTCTATAATAGTCTGTGGTTGTCATCCATACTCTACTAGATGACGGGGCCATCATTTGGGAACAAGGCTTCTCACATCATCCACCACTCACCCGTAGCTCATGGTCTATGTCACCTCTCAACTCTTCATCTAGATCATATTTCATCTACCCAGGTTTTACCCAACCTATTATGTAGATATAAATAAGTATACAGTTTAAATCATATAAAACTTGTATAAAATCATTCATTCAGCATAAATAGCAATTATACAGATAATATGCACACATAGCACGTAGTTTATATAAAATACTTCATATCTATGTGTAAGATGAAAGGGACCATGCACTTACTTGATAAGGTGGTGACTCGATACTCGGACAGTGCTTCCTTTACTTTAAAATAATTTCCTTCGACGAAACAAGGGGGTTTTAGCTAGGAGTCGGGCTCTACGGGGGCAGAACTTTGTCTCTAAATCTTTCTAAGAAAGATGCATGCATCGTTTCAACGCTCACCTTACTATACTAAAAGTACAAAAAGTGAATTCGACTCACGAGGGACCGAAATGCTCGGGGGATAAGAAGAGAAAGACTCTTAAATCAAGAGAATGGTGCAAGAAATATGAGAGCCCAAGCCTCTTATTTATAGTAATTGAATTTACAAAAACTACCCTCCATAATTACTTAATGACCTTATAGTTATATAGACAACTAAACACCCCTTCATAATACTATTTTAAATAGATTTAACGATATTTGTACTAAAATAATGTCAAAAGTACTCAACACTAGTCTTATAATAACCGCATCGTCGATACCTTTCTAATGATATACACATTTGTATATATATATATGTGTGTGTGTGTGTGTGTGTGTATGTATATATGATTTATACTTTATTTTAATACATAAATATGCTATTCTCATTCATACAAACTCCAATTTTGACGTTCTTTATATCCACGCGTTGGTATTTACGAGTACTACAACTTTCATTTAGACACTGTCAATTAATTCTCATTCTATCTCCGATTTTACAAAACTGTATCGAATTGATCGCGCTCGAAGAGTTGGGATCAAGTGTTGCCCATATCTTTAACATGCAAGCTATACTCCTGACATTCTTTATATCGACGCGTAGGTAAAACCAAGATCTAAAACTTTCATTTAGACTCCGTCGGCTAATTCTCGACCGATCTTAAATTTAACAGTAGGGGGAGATTATAGTGTTAAATGTCCGTGTAAAATTCATAACTTCTACATACGGACTCCGTTTTCGTCTTTCTTTTTACCATTGAGTTCCTATTAATGAGATCTTCAACTCTCATTTAGGTCAGGTAGGTCAAAAACTGCTCGAACTAAAAATCTGTGAACTACTATGCCAAATGTTAGAAAATTTATAACTTCCTCATACGAAGTCAGATTTGGGAGTTCTTTTTATGGACACTCTCAGTTTGACATATTCTACAACTTTTGTTTAGATTACTAAGGCTAAAAAGTCCTATATCGTAGTTTTACTATTTACGTCTCCCGGTGCCGTGCCGGTTTTGCCGAAAAACTTCGACGGGTTATAACTCGGATTTCGGCGTTCTTTATATGTATTGAAACCTTGTAACTTGGTTAAAATTAATCCTTCTAAATAATCTTCCATCATAAACTCATTTTGATGCTTATTGTCTCTAAATTGACTAGCTTGGATCTGTGGTTGTTACAATTATCTCCCACTTAGGATGATTACATCCCAGAATCATCAACGAAACAGGGCTTATATGATGATTCCATACGTTATCTCTTCATCCTAAGTAATAATCATAACTTTGATGTTTCTCTGAACGAGTATCTAACTATAAGACTTCCTGACTACAGGCGGTGCTCGATCGCGCACTTGTTCCCTATCTCACGTTAGAATCCAAATTATGACCTTCAAGTCACAATCTCAATTCTTACGGGAGACTGCTTCTTCTTTTTAACAAACTTATGATAAGTTATTGTATTACTATAATGGACTGATGTGTAATATTCTAAATACCTATCATCGTATGTTCCCACGCTTAGACTTAGGTCTCTTAGAGTCTTCCAGAACAGACTATACATCTCTTCATGTTCTAATCACATGTTAAAAGGTAGCATTTCTAGATACAAGCAACCATCGCGATACCTCTACTGATCGCTTTTGATTAATTCTTCCGGCTTAAGTCAGGTGCTACGTTGAACTTGGTTCTCGGAACCACATAACATACTCGTCGTAGTCGGACTCAATTCGATATGACCACTCAGTTTGGAATAACAATCATCTTCTTAGTTATTACCGAAATGATGGTAATGACATATTTGAATAAAACGGTATCAATTACTAGCTTCTTGGTAACCTTGTGACTTTCCCTGATCCAAGCGTGAGTCCTGTGCTTTTGGTAGTATAGGCCTTTACTACCTTTCACACCTACTCATACTCGTCCCAAGTATTGTCTCACAGTTTTCCAATTCATTATCACAAAAGCAAGTTTCACATACAAGTGTGTCCAAACAATCATAAATTTTCCCTAGACTCTACTAGGACTTCCTCCATGTGTATCTTCAATCATAAATTTTGTTTCAAATCAGTTAGTGGTGGAAACTCGATACGATGGGAATTACACCAATTGTTCTATCATCCCACCAATCGAAGGTGTACTTCAGACGTACCGTACTCCTCTGAATATACTATTATTTTATCAAACGTATTCTAAAGGCAAGATACCACTCTTATGATATCTTCCGATAGGTGTCATTCACTATCATAAGCCTTTACATTTCCTCCATTTACTCAATCCCCTACGAGTCTTCACCATGATGATATGTTCATGGAAGCATGTGTTTAGTGTATCGAGACGAGAATATAGATAGAGAAGGTTTAGATGCATAATCTTCCTTATTACTTTAAAAGTCACATGCCAGTTCTAGTACCGTATTTAATCGTTTAGAAATCTGAACACATAAAATTTCCAGATCCGTTTGGCAATAGACCATAGATGCGATTAAACGATAACATAAAGCATCATAAATCATTTAGCACATATAAGCATCTTAGGCTTCTTCCCTAATTAAGCTAGTGCTTGTGTCTATTCAGG
The DNA here is from genome assembly GCF_052625555.1 of Lactuca saligna. Taxonomy (NCBI): domain Eukaryota; kingdom Viridiplantae; phylum Streptophyta; class Magnoliopsida; order Asterales; family Asteraceae; genus Lactuca; species Lactuca saligna. The sequence goes on from NC_136418.1 coordinate 94,259,378, forward strand.
TGTACTTCCTAATATATTAGACACGCTCCTCATGATAAATACTTAGCATTATAAGTTAAAGTCTCGAAATAAATCCTTATTTCTTAGTTTGCTTATACTAATGCTCTGATACCAACTGTGACATCCCCATTTTCATGGCAAAAAAAGACCGATTTTGTTTATGCTTTATAAAAATGAGAGTACCTCTTTTAATAAAAATGTTGCGAAATTTGTTCCCAGTAAAACATGATATATACATTATCAAAGCATATCCGAAGAAAAGTATTTTTTTTTCATTTTAAAACATTTGCGATGTCATCATTAATACAGAAACATAAGCATAAACATAACTTACATTCATTATCACTAGTGATTTATATCTCCTTAATCTCTCAGTGTAATGTGACTTCATATCAATACTTGTGATATAAATAAACTGAGTGAGTCAGATTGAGAAACCTGGTGAGTACATAGAGTTTTCAACCCACAATAATATAATTATTATGTTTAAACATCAAACAATCAACCCAATTATGCATCCCATTATCTTATCTACTCTTAAGGATCTACCCTAAGAATCAGCTATTCCTCTTTCATTTCTTACTAAGTATCATCCTAAGGAATCATCATGAAGTCCATCGTTGCCGCAATTTACATAACATGCACTAAGTCTACATAGTTGCTAGGGTTTAGGCACAAAGTCTGCATGGTCACTAGGGTTTAGGCATCAAGTCTACATGATCGCCAAGGTCTAGGCACTAAGTATGCATAGTCACCAGGGTTTAGGCATCAAGTCTGCATGATCGCCTAGGCTTAGAGTACACTGGGTGAAAACATCGTTCACAACACCTACAGGTTGCGAGCATGCTAGTGTTCCACTAGACTGTCTATAATAGTCTGTAGTTGTCATCCATACTCTACTAGATGAAGGGGCCAGCATTTGGGAACAAGGCTTCTCACATCATCCACCACTCACCTGTAGCTCATGGTCTATGTCACCTCTCAACTCTTCATCTAGCTCATATTTCATCTACCCAGGTTTTATCCAACCGATTATGTAGATATAAATAAGTATACAGTTTAAATCATATAAAATCTGTATAAAATTGTTCATCCAGCATAAATAGTAATTATATAGATAATATGCACACATAGCACGTAGTTTATATAAAATACTTCATATCTATGTGTAAGATGAAAGGGACCATGAACTCACTTGATAAGGTGGTGAATCAGTACTTGGACAGTGCTTCGTTTACTTTAAAATAATTTCCTTCAATGAAATAAGGGGATTTTAGCTAAGAGTCGGGTTTTGCAGGGGTAGAACTTCGTCGCTGAATCTTTCTAAGAAAGATTCGTGCAGCGCTTCAACGCTCACCTTACTATACTAAAAGTACAGAAAGAGAATTAGAATCACGAAGGACCGAAATGCTCGGGGGATAAGAAGTGAAAGACTCTTTAATCAAGAGAATGTTGCAAGAAATATGAGAGCCCAGGCCTCTTATTTATAGTAATTGAATTTCCAAAAACTACCCTCCATAATTACTTAATGACCTTATTGTTATATAAATGACTAAACACCTCTTCATATACTATTTTAAATAGATTTAACGATATTTTTACTAAACTAATGTCGAGAGTACTCAACATTAGTCTTATAGTAACCACATTTCGATACCTTTCTAATGATATATACATTTGTATATATATGTGTACGTATAAATGATTTATACTTTATTTTAATACACAAATATACTACTATAATTTGTAACTCGTTCATACGAACTCTATTTTTGATGTTTTTTATATCGAGATGTTGGTATTTACGAGTACTACAACTTTCATTTAGACGCTGTCAGTTAATTCTCATTCTATCTATGATTTACAAAACTGTATCAAATTTATCGCGCTCGAAGAGTAGGGACCAAGTTTCATCCATATCTTTAACATACGAGCTCTACTCTCGACATTCTTTATATCCACGCGTAGGTAAAAACAAGATCTAAAACTTTCATTTAGACTCCGTTGGCTAATTCTCGACCGATCTTAAATTTAACAGTATGAGGAAATTATATTGTTAAATGTCCACGTAAAATTCATAACTTCTATATACGGACTCCGTTTTCGTCTGTCTTTTTACCGTTGAGTCCCTATTAATGAGATCTTAAACTCTCATTTAGGTCGGGTAGGCCAAAATCCGCTCGAACTAAATTTTTAGGTGGTTGGCAGATGTCGCCAACGCATTCGACACCAGCAGATGTCCCAAGGGGGAGAAGGTCAGACTAGTATTCTGTCTTCTGAAGGACAGGGCACGACATTGGTGGGAGGAGATCGGGCATGTCATCGAGGATGATGCAGTACTTGATGTGATGACTTGGGCTAATTTTACTACCAGGTTCAGAGCCGAGTTTGCACCGATTATTGAGGTGCAACAGTTAGCTAGGGAGTTTCAGGATCTCACCCAGACTACAGAGACAGTAGCGGAGAATACCGCCAAGTTCAGTAAGAGGGTTCTTCTCGTTCCTCAGTACGTAGCTGATGAGGAAATGAAGAAGTCCCGTTATCATGAGAAGTTGCGGAGTGATATCCGCCAGTTTGTGAGCTGGTCCAACTGCAAAATGCTTGATGATATGATTGCGAGGGCTCGTGATAGAGATAGATTTGGAGATGGAGAAGAAGAGGAAGGCAGAGGCGGCATCTGGCATAGGGAGTTCGGGCAAAAGTCCAAGGTATCAGATCATAGATCTAGAGGACAACAGAGCCACAGTTGGTGTGGCAAGTGTGGGAGATTGCATGATAGGCGTGCAAGGAAGGTAGTACCGGTTGCTACAAGTGCGGCCGGACCGGGCATATGAGTAGAGATTGTACAACTACTACCACCACCACAACATCCGATTTGTTTTGCTTCCATTGCAATCATAGGGGACATAAAATGTCCCAGTGTCTGAGTTTAGCAGTAGCAAGGAAGGTGGTAGAACTTGCCCCTGGAACATTGAGGATTACAAACAACCGGCAGGGCCGGAGTGAGACGCCAGTGGCGAAGAGTAGAACTTTTCAGATGACGGCAGAGGAGGCGTGAGCGACTCTTGACGTGGTGGTGGGTATGTATCTTTCTCTTATCTCTTTATTGATATTGGTTGTTTCTCAAGATTATATGTTTTCGTATAAGGTCGTTCTTAGTGAACAACATTTCAGCTACAGTGTTGTTTGACTCGGGGGCTACCCGATCATTTGTCTCACTTGCGCTTAGCAAGAGGTTTAGTAGAGCTCCGAAGGAGCTAGATTGTCCACTTGAGGTTGTGATAGCGGACTACAGGACCGTCGGGGTCGTGAGAGTACATAGGGGGTGTTCGCTGTAGTTATTTGATGAGCAGTTTTCAGTGGACTTGGTTCCTATTCCCCTACGAGGGAATAAGGTTATAGTGCGTATGGATTGGCTGAGCCCTAATGGGGCGATGATTCATTGTGAGCTACAGTTAGTGAGGGTTCGCACTCCCAGTGGGGGAGAGTTAGTGACTTAGGGCGAGAGGCCACAACACGGACCAGTCCTTTGTTCAGCAGCGAGGGCGAGATGCTACGTTCAGCAGGGTTACACAGGGTACATCGCCTATGTTTTAGATGCCCGGGAGAAGGGTAAGGAGACAGTTGATGTCGTACCAATATAGCGGTAGTATCCAAATGTATTCCTGGGGGACTTACCTGGGATACCTCCGGAAAGACAGGTCGAGTTTCAGATTGACCTGGTTCCTAGTGCGGCTCCGATAACCAACGCACCGTATTGGTTAGCTCCTCCAGAGATGCAAGAGTTGTCTACATAGCTGCAGGAGCTGCAAGACAAGGGTTTCATCAGGCTGAGTATTTCACCATGGGGAGCCCCGATCCTATTCGTAAGGAAGAAGGATGGGTCGCGTCGCATGTGCATAGATTATCGGGAGCTGAATAAGGTAATGGTGAGGAACCGTTACCCACTTCTGAGGATAGATGACTTGTTTGACCAACTTCATGGAGCATCTTGGTTCTTTAAGATTGATCTGCGGTTAGGATATCACCAAATGCGGGTCAGGGAGGAGGATGTGCAGAAGATCGCTTTTAGGACCCGCTATGGTCATTATGAGTTGGTGGTGATGCCGTTTGGGCTCACCAACACTCCAGCTGCGTTCATGGTGTGACAACACGAAACTTTTATTCTGCATGTTTGGGCAACTTTATCAACATTGAACTCGATTCCGTTACCTTTTAACACCGTTTAAGGGTTCGTTTAAGTGTTCTAAGCTTGAGTACATTCGGGAATGAGATTAGGAATGAGTCAACAAGTCGAAAAGAGACAAAACCAGGCCATACACCCTCTTGAGTGGTGTGTACGGCCGCACACATGGGTGTGCGGCCGCATACCCATCTTCCAGTCGCACACTATATATAGGGTGATCTCCTTCACTCATTCTTTTCTTTTGGCTGCACTCTACTTTCTCTCTCTAGTTTCTCTCTCTAGAATCCTAATCCAAGAACACTCCAAGGGCCTCAAAAATGTGAAGTACTCCATCATTTAGCTTGTGATACTAGTAAGACACCTTGATCTAAGCCTAAAACTCTTCATGTTCTTCGTGTTCTTCATCACTTGAAGGTTTACGGCCACACACCTTCATAAGGTGGCCGTACACACCTCAAAGACCCTCCAAAGTGAGAGTTTGACCCCCTATCTTCTAGTTGGACTTGGTTTGAGCCTTAAAACATTTGAAAATCGACTTTTGGAGCATAAATGAAGAGTGTACGGCCGCACATCCCTATGTACGGCTGCACACACCTTGTGTACGGCCGCGCACACCCTCTGTGCGGCCGTACACTCCTGTGTGCAACCGCACACACATCTTGGCCGCACACACACCAAAACCCTTGATTTTGTGGCCATACACCTCCCTCGTTTGATCATTTATGGCTCCAACACTTAGTTCAAGCATTTCCAAGTCTTTAGGGTGGTTTCCCGTCATGTTTAGTCATGGAATACCTTAATCTAATACATATATGTGTTACTATATGTTAATAGGATCCACTTGCATATTAAACATCCGTTGACACTCATCACTCATACCGATCGTACATTCGGATCCTACGTTAAACTTTGAGTTCATACCCCTATGATTTTATAGTTTTTAAAACATTTTCATGGGGGGTATACAAGTCAAACATAAACATTTTCACAAGTTAAAAACTGATGCAATTACAACAAGTTTCATGTTAAACATTTAGATACTTTATCCCTTTTGTAAAATGCGGAGCATAAGGGATGTTTTCTAAACATAATTGCATAGTTTTCAGAAAAATACATGAGCACAACTTACCAGTCAAACTATAATAAGTATAGTTTGGGGATTTCATTACCGGTTTTACATAATCAAACTACATGCAAAGTCAAACATATAAACTATGACAAATTTAGTTTATCTATATAGATAACAAAAGTATCTTACTAAATAATTATTTTATGTATAATTATTTATACTATGCACAAACGATTTCGAACTTGAGAATAACTGAACCATATGTAAACTAGTTAATACAAGATTATGAGACCTATTTTCGTTATGCCCCTTGGGGTACTAGTAAATCCTCACCATTAGTATAACCAGAGTCTCATGGAGGGAGAACGTGAAATTTGTGAATAGATCTATTCGGGACCGACAATCCCACACCTGAACTGTTAGCTACAGCTAGGCGAGTATGCCTGGGGTGACAAATTTTGTAAACGTACGACACCTGAAGAAATGTCAAGGAGGTCATCAGTCATATTAGCATGGTTATACAAACTCACAATAGTATCAACTAACCTTTGTTTACGGGATTTCTTTTCTCTATAGTTTTATTTTAAATTAATAAAACTACCTATCTACTTACTATAGGGTATTCTAGGGACACAACCTTTGGCTTTATTTTAAGTAATAACAATACTATACATGCTGGTGGTATCCAGGGTTTTCAAACAGATCATACACTACATACTGGTGGTAGCCAGGGTGTTTACAAACGAAACATACTTTTCATACAGAAATCAACAAACATGTTAGAAAATATTGGATTTTCTTGAAGAGCATGCAAACGTATTTCAGAACTTGATAACAATGGTTTTCGATACAAACGACATTTTACTTATAATGAAAAGAAACCATTTGTACAAATTCAGTGACTAGTTTCGAATTCAAAAACATGCTTAGGAACTCACCAGCTTTATGTTGATACGTTTTTTCAAAACTGCTTGTATTCTTTGCACAGCGTTAGACAGGTACCTTACCAGCTTTTGGTGAAGACGGAGCATCTTGGAGGCTCGTCTTTATCTTTTACTTATACTAATGTATACAAACTATGTTTTGAAACAGATGTAAATATTCATATTGTAATGTAATGGTTGTGTTTACTTTGATTGCTATGATACGGTTGTTGTGATACTACACATGACGTCACCCGCCCCTGGATGTTTCCACCGTTGTTTTCTGATGGTTCGGGGGTGTGACACATGGATCTCATGAACAACGTATGTAGACTGATGTTGGATCGGTCCGTGATAGTATTCATTGATGACATCTTGGTTTATTCCAAGACTCAGGAGTAGCACGAGGAGCTCCTGAGAGAGGTGCTAGAGATGCTGAAGAGGGAGAGGCTTTTCGTGAAGTTCTCAAAGTGAGAGTTCTGGTTGTGCAAGGTGCAGTTCTTGTTGGATTAGTGTCTAAGCCCGTAACCATATTTGGTAAGTACTTGACTCGGTTACGCATGTTTCTTTTGGGTTGCCTTCACCAAAGCAACTTGACTAGAGAAATAATAGAGAAAGTGGTTATTATAATTTATTAATATATTATAAGAATAGTATATTAAAGGGGAAATCATATTTTTTAATTAATATTGGTCAATAATTAATTAAGAACTAATTCTATAATCAAAAGTAATTAATTAAACTAGAGGGGCTGAATTGTAATTATGTGATAGTTGCAAATTAGGGCAATGGATGCCCTATGGATAGCGTGGAAGAATTCAAGGGGATAAGGCCCTAGAATTTGTCCAAGGATAAGGATTCTAGACTTATCTTATGGTCTGCTTGGTGGGCAAGCAACCAGATAAGGATAATGACTAAAACCCTAATCTCTACCGTATATAAGGACCCCTTGGCTAAGGGAAATTGGCCACTTGATCCCTAGAACACCTAGAGTCTATTTTCTGCCTCTCCCCTCTGTGTCTTTTTCCTCTCCATTTGCTTGTTAGGGGTTTTCTTGTGTTCATAATGTTGTATATCTAATTGTAAAAACATAGATCCAAATCTAGGGTTATATGCACACATAGGATTGTTTGTATAGAACCCATCAGTGGTATCAGAGATTATGGTTATTTGTTTTCAATTAGATCTATACAATTGTATGAATTTGACACATTAGGTTTTATAGCCAATAAACCCTAGGAGTCAAGGATTTCAAAATTAGGGTTCTTGAACCCTGTATTTCGAAAATTAATAAGGGTTTTCCAAACCCTTTTCTTAGGCACCAAGATTTCGAAATCTAGGGTTTGCAAACACTAGGGTTTTCGAAATTTGCCTCCTCCCCATGATAAGATCCTAATTTTTAGGGATTTGGATAATCCCATATCTTGTAATTATCTTTTAATGGTTTAAATTTGGTAATTAAAGATTTTGAATTATCCTATTCCATATTTTCGAAATCTAGAGGGATTTAAGGGATTAGGATAAATTAATTGTTTAATTTAAGGTAATCCCTTATGATTTAATAATTCAAATTACTTGTTTAATTTAAGGATAATTGTTAAATCAAGAGTTTTAATATCTAAAATTTTAATTTAAAAAGTCTTAAATTTCAAAAATTTTAAAATTCAAATTAAAACCCTAGTATTTTGAAGTGTTTAAAATACACCCTATACTACTATATTATTACAAGATTAATATATATATATATATATATATATATATATATACATACACACATATATATAACTAAAATGCTAGTCTTACCGTTAGTAGACCTCATTCACGAAGCCGATCTATAAGGGGGGTAGAAGGTTATGATCTCTAAAATGATCGTTTAATGGGTATCCACCGCTTTCTTGATTGGTGGAGGGTCGTTAGTCGAACGGGTAGGATAGGGCAATCCTCTCCTCATTAATAAGTATAATGAATCTATATAAAGTAACTAAACGTTTTTACAAAATTCCCAATCTTAGTTACTTTAGGCAAAAGTGAATAGATGCAATCCCATGAAATTACACTTTGCACCCTTGCTATGAAGTTAGTGGAGCGTGTGAGGTTAATCGGCACACAAATTGGTTCTAAGCAAAGGTGGCAAAAGGTGACTCATTGTTTGTCATAGTTCTATGGAGCGTGTGTGGTTAACCAACACGTCGAATAGGTGACTGTAACAATGAGGGCACCATGTGCATTTGCATGGTTATTCACACCCGCTTTGTGATCCTCGGCATCCCAGTCACAAACTAGAGGGGCATATCGAGATTTAAACATGCCATTGAAAAGTTCAATGAATCTCAAATAAATCTAGGAATTTTCAATACATTTAAAACTTAAGCCTTTTATGTTTTTCATGGTGGAAACTTAGTGATCATCATTCACTTACCTCCAAATTATTTGCATGTTGGATTACGGCATCCCTTTTCTAATGTGTAAATAATGTTGTTAGATCCTAGCCCTAATTTCTCATTTTGGGTGTTTAATAAGGGATTCAATTCAAATCAAACTTTGTTCCTTTTTATTTGTAGATGTCTAACACAAACACAAACAACCGTTGCTCCTGGTTCATTCTCGCTAATGAGCCTATGTCAAAAAGTGACGTTTGATGGATCGAATTTCAATGAATAGACAAGATACATTCACATGATTGCTCGTTACGAGGACAAAGAATATGTCCTCGACGAGAAGCTTGAAAAGATCAATCCAGATATCGCTACTCCCGAAGAAATGGCCATCTTTGAGACCCACGAGCGTGATGCAACGAAAGTTCGTTGCATTATGCTGGTCACTATGAATCTTGAACTCCAAAACTCCTATGAGGACATGTATCCATACGAAATGCACCAAGATTTGCTAGAGAGGTAACACCAAAGCGCAAGGCAAGAGCGCTATGAGATCATCACCAACATGATCACCGCGAAGATGGGAAGTGGAGAGTGTCTAACATCGCATTTGTAAAAGATGCAGAGGTATGTAGATTGTCTTCACAAGTTAAATGTTAACTTTGGGGAAGATCTAGAAATCGACATCATTCTCCACTCCTTTCCCTCGTGCTACAACCAATTTAGGATAACCTACCACTTGAACAAAGAAGATGTCACCTTAAGCAAACTCCAAGGGCTCCTAAGGACTACTGATAGCAACCTCAAGGACAAGTCTGTTGCATTAACTCCCACTCCACCTGCTGATCCTGTTTTGGCCATTGGGCAAGGGAGGGGCAAGAAGAGGAAGGCTCCTTCAAAGAGCCACCACAAGGGAAATCCCCAAGATGGTACCTCTTCTTTTGGAACCAAAGATGGTTCTGCTAAGCCCAACTCAAACCCAAAGGAGGTAGAGTGCCACCACTGCCACAAAATAGGGCATTGGAAGAGAAGCTGCCCGAAATATTTGCAAGCCATCAAGGATGGGAAGATCAAGCCGTCTTTCGCAGGTATTTACACAATTAAATCTAATGAATCATCACATGCTATTTCTTGGGTTCTTGATACAGGATGTGGTTTTCACATATGTTCTGATTTGCAGGGACTAAGAAGAGATAGGGATGTGGAGCGTGGAAGAATAAATCTAATCATGGGGAACAGAAGACCGTCGCCTGTCACCAAGATTGGAGTGTATTCTGTAGCGCTTAGTAATGGATTAGGTTTAGATTTAAATAATTGTTGTTATTCGCCAGATGTGGCAAGAAACATCATTTCATTTCATGGTTTGTTTAGACAAGGATTTAGATATTCGTTTGATAATGAGAAAGGTTCGATTTATGCTTATCTAAATGGTGTTTTATATTTTGAAGCATTGCCTTGTAATGGAATTTATGAAACTATTATCGTTGTAGATAACCTAGGAAATGATTTATTGTGTGTGGATTCTTCCAATAGTGTGGATAAAGCATGCTTGTGGCGTTGTCGTCTTGGACATGTTAACAAGAAACGTATAGCCCAACTCCAAAAGGATGGAGTGTTGGAGTCATTCGACCTTAGGGACGATGATGTGTGCGAGTCTTGTTTACATGGAAAGATGACCAAGTCACCCTTCACTGGCACATGTGCAAGGGGTGAGGGTCTATTGGATCTCATACACACTGATGTGAGTGGGGCCTTTAGATCCACCACAAGGGATGCAAACCGCTTCTATATAACTTTCACCGATGATTATAGTAGATATGGGTATATATATTTAATCAAGCACAAGTTAGAGACCTTTGAAAAGCTCAAAGAGTTTAAACAAGAAGTGGAGAATCAATTGGGTAGGAAAATCAAGATGCTTCGATCCAATCGAGGAGTAGAGTACCTAAGTCTTGAATTCCACGACTACCTGAAGGAATGAGGAATAGTTTCGCAATTGACGCTGCCTAGGACACCGCAATTGAACGGTGTGGCTGAGAGGCGTAATCGAACCCTGTTGGACATGGTTCATTCCATGAGGAGTCGTGATTCACTACCTATCTCATTCAGGGGGAATGCCTTAGAGACGGCCGCCTATATCCTTCACTTAGTCCCTACAAAGAAGGTTGCCAAAACACCTCACGAGATGTGGATAGGGAAAGCTCCCTCGTTGGCACATATCAAGGTTTGGGGTTGCGAGGCTTTCGTAAGATTAGAGACTCACGACAAGCTCGAACCTCATAGTGAGTGGTGTATTTTCATCGGCTACCCGCAGAAATCCTTTGGATATCTCTTCTATAAACCGAGTGACAATGTTGTCTTCGTTGCGAGGAGAAGGGTTTTTTCGAGAGCAAGAACTCATAAGCCAAGGGGACAGTGGGAGGCGAATCGATCTTGAAGATATTCAAGAGTCAAGCGATGAAGGAACCTCTAACGTTGGCGCTCAACCCGAGGAGGAAAATCGGTTTTTCGAGAGCGAGAACTCATAAGCCAAGGGGACAGTGGGAGGCGAATCGATCTTGAAGAGATTCAAGAGTCAAGCAATGAAGGTACCTCTAACGCTGGCGCTCAACCCGAGGAGGAAACTCGGATTGAATCGATTGACGAATCCTTACCTCTTAGGCATTTCGAAAGTGTTAGAGTTCAACCCCAGTTATATGGGTTTCATATTACTACAGAAGGGGACACGTATATGAGTGATAGTACACTAATAAATTTAGATGAACCTAACTGCTATAAGAAAGCCATGGTAGGCCCGAAGTCTGCAAAATTGAAAGAGGCGATGGACGGCGAGATTCAATCCACGTACGAAAACCAAGTTTGGAATTTGGTTGACCATGTGCCCGGACGTAAGATGGTTGGGTGCAAGTGGATCTTCAAGAAGAAAACCAACATGGATGGGAATGTGCACACATATAAGGTGCGATTGGTTGCCAAGGGCTTTACTCAAACTCCCAGAGTTGACTATGATGATACCTTCTCACCAGTTGCCAAAATAAAGTCTATCAGGGTGATGCTAGCCATTGCTGCATTTCATGATTATGAAATATGGAAAATAGATGACAAAACCACTTTCCTTAATGGAAAGTTGGCTGAGGATGTTTACATGGCTTAGCGAGAAGGTTTTGTCAATGCGAAGCATCCCAATAAAGTGTGCAAGCTTGAGAAGTCCATTTATGGACTTAAGCAATCATCTCGCAAATGGAATCTTTGCTTCGATGAGAAAGTCAAAGAGTTTGGGTTTGTACGAAGCGAAGATGAATCATGTGTATATGTCAAAGCCAGTGGGAGTACAGTTTTCTTCCTCGTATTGTATGTTGATGACATACTACTCATAGGAAACGATATCCCGACACTGCAGGAAGTTAAGTCCTGGCTTGGGAATTGCTTCGCTATGAAGGACCTCGGAGAGGCTTCCTATATTTTGGGACCAAGGATAGTGAGAGACCGAAGTAAGAGACTAATAGGACTTAGTCAGACTAATTACTTAGACAAAGTGCTAAATTGTTTTAGTATGGAAAACTAAAAGAAGGGAGAATTACCAATCCAAAGTAAAGACAAGTTGAGTAAGACTTAAAGTCCGAGTACCGAAGCCGAGCTAGAAGAGATGAGCCGAGTACCTTACGCTTCTGCAGTTGGCTCAATCATGTATGCTATGACTTGTACTCGCCCTGATGTGGCCTTTTCTTTGAGCATGGTCAGTAGATATCAAAGGAACCCTGGCATAACACATTGGACCGCAATCATGAATATTCTTAAGTACCTTCGGAGGAAAAAGGAATGGTTTCTAGTCCTCGGAAGGAGTGATGACTTAAAGGTGCGAGGATATAGTGATGCCAGTTTCTAGACGGACATGGACAACTATCATTCATAGTTGGGCTGGGTCTTTACCCTTAATGGAGGAGCAGTGACTTGGAAAAGTTCCAAGCAAGAAACGTAGCTGATTCAATGTGCGAATCAGAGTACATTGCAGTGAGCGAAGCGTCAAAAGAGGCGATATGGTTGAAGAACTTCATTGGAGACCTTGGAGTTGTACCTGCCATAAAAGAACCTATGGAAATTTTCTGTCATAATGAAGGAGGGGTTGCCTTGACCAAGGAACCGAGGGATCATGGTAGATCTGGACATATCGACAGAAAATATCACTTTATCAGACATCGGGTAGAAGAAGGACTCCTCATAGTAAAGACGGTATCGTCACAGGATAACCCAACAAATCCACTTATGAAGGGACTGAGTAGGGTTAAGCACTTGCAACACGCTAGGAGCATTGGGCTGAAGGAGGATATTAGTTTGGATTAGAAAGTTTAGAAACGTGTAATAGATAAATGTAATTGACATTTGATGATTAAATAAAGGAGTATTATTTAAAGTTTATGTATTATGTTAATTGTTTAACTATTGTTTCACTTTGCATGGTTTGACTTCCTGAATAATTGAGTTAATTAAGAATAATTGAATTATTCAAACGGTCCACATCCGTTCATATGTTGGAAGTAGGTACGAATGAAGACTATCGTGAATTGGTGTAGATTGTCTGAAAGGTATTAGACATAGAAAAGGTTTGCTACAACGTTCATGAGTGCTTATGAATAAGTTTTAAGCATTGGAATAAACCCACGCTTGCTGGAATCACTTCATGGAATTTATCACGAGTGATCGCAAGACGATAATATCATATGGTCTTAAAACCAAGATATATGGTTTATTTTTGCTAAATGATTGTGCATTGATAATGCGAAAACGCATCAGTAATTTGATGTCATAAAACACATTGGTGTGTATAATTTGATTAGTGAATAGTAAATGCATATAAGTTAAAGTTTATTTGTTTCTTTTATCCTAAGAGGGTAAAAGCGATATCAGGGTCCCTCGATGATTTGATTTGACTTATGTGCCAGGCCCGGTCAGGACTGAATTGATGTGTTCGATTAAGTTCTATGTCAAATGAATCTGAGATCAATAAACAAACTGCTAGAAAATAAGTATGACTATGTTCCATGAGATTGTCCGCACGATATCTAAAATAGAGGACTGTACGATCCCTTATCTAAAGGTCAGGTTGTTGATAAGATCAAAGTTCGACAGCGTCTTTGAGAGTTACGATTGCTAATCGAGTTATGCTTGCATTTATGGTTACTAGACTTATCCAAGTGGGAGACTATTGGATTAGTGTCTAAGCGCGTAACCATATTTGGTAAGTACTTGACCCGGTTGTGCATGGTCCTTTTGGGTTGCCTTCACCAAAGCAACTTGACTGGAGAAATAATAGAGAAAGAGGTTATTATGATTTATTAATATATTATAAGAATAATATATTAAAGGAGAAATCATATTTGTTTAATTAGTATTGGTCAATAATTAATTAAGAATTAATTATATAATCAAAACTAATTAATTAAACTAGAGGCGCTGAATTGTAATTATGTGATAGTTGCAAATTAGGGCAATGGATTCCCTATGGATAGGGTGGACGAATTCAAGGGGATAAGGCCCTAGAATTCGTCCAAGGATAAGGCTTCTAGACTTATCTTATGGGTTGCTTGGTGGGCAAGCAACCAGATAAGGATAAGGACTGAAACCCTAATCTCTATCCGATATAAGGACCCCTTGGCTAAGGGAAATTGGCCACTTGATCCCTAGAATACCTAGAGTCGATTTTCTGCCTCTCCATTTGCTCTTGATGTTTTTGAGCCATTAGAGATACTACACTTTTGGTACTTGCTTTCATAGACAAGGAGATTGAAGATTTGAGTTGTTATTACAATATAACAACAAGTGGTATGTGATTCATTCTACCATCGAAATTTCAAAATACCTAGATGCATGCTAGGGTTTTTCTTGTGTTCATAATGTTGTATATCTAATAGTGAAAACATAGATCAAAATATGGGGTTGCATGCACACATAGAATTGTTTGTATAAAACCCATCAATTCCTTGGACACCTCGTCAACCAGAAGGGTATACTAGTAGATCCGGCCAAGATAGAGGCTGTGATGTAGTGGGAGGTCCTGAGATCTCCATCTGAGATTTGGAGCTTCCTAGGATTGGCAGGGTACTAGAGGAGATTCATCCAGGATTTCTCCAAGATAGCAGTTCCACTCACCCGACTGACCAAGAGGTTGGTGGTGTTTCGTTAGTGGCCTGAGCAGTAGGCAGCATTTGAGGCCCTCAGACAGAGATTGTGCGAGGCGCCGATTCTTACCCTGCTAGAGGGAGTAGAGGATTTTGTAGTTTACTGTGATGCTTCGATCACAGGTATGGGCGCAATGTTGATGTAACGGGGCCATGTGATAACTTACGCCTTGATATGTGCATATTTAGTGTGTATTAAGTGTAGTTTATTATTCATATATTAGCTAAATTGTTGCATATTATGGATAAAAGGTACTTAAAAGTGTTAAATTATGTTTTTCAGTCCAAAGATGAAGCTCGGAAGCGAAAGGAAGCAAGAAAAGTGGTTAGGAGCTCAAGAGTGGAAAGAAGAAAGAAAACACCCGTAAAAGGCTTCTACTCGTCGAGTTGCTCCTTGACTCGACGAGTCCGGTCGCGGATTCAGAAAGATAAGCATTCGGAAGTCAAGATAGTTATCGGATTACGACTAATGTGAGAGGGACTCGACGAGTCACCATATGACTCGACGAGTCGGAACGCATATATAAAGATAACTCTACAATGCGAGAAGGGAGAATTCTGGGAAGTTTCAGAAGTGCTTAGCTGCGAATAAGAAGCCAGAAGAACCCTAGAAGTCGACCAAAGAAGCTAGAATCCAATCCCGGGAGTAATTAAGGCGTAATTTCACCATTCTACTTAATTCTTTTGTTTTCTCAACATGATTAGGTCATCTATACTTGCAATTTCACCATTCTACTTAATTCTTTTGTTTTCTCAACATGATTAGGTCATCTAGGTTTTCGATTTTTTCATGAATATTGTTGTTTTGAACGTTTATTGTGGCCTTATTACTTAGTAGGAAGTCCCTGAACAAAACCCTTGCAAGAATTTAAAGGTTACATGGTTCAATTTTGTGAGACCCGTCGACCGACTCGTACAGGTCGCGCGACTCGCCGAGTCGGGCATGGACTCGACGAGTCCAGTCGATTTCCAGAAACAGTTCAATTTTTTTAATTATATTCTGTGTTTTCTGGGTCTGGTTTATATGTTTTGCAGGAATCATGTTTAGAAGAGGACAATCATCAAGTGGTAGCCAAGGGGAATTTCCATGGTTAAATTTCCCGCAAATCGAATCCGCTTCAACAATGCAGAAGTGGAAGAAGAAGCTTTCCGATATCAAAAAGAAGGAGGTCTATGTACCGAACAGAATTGATTGGGAGTGGTTGCAAAATGTGCGATATGAAGAAGAATTAGCTCCGTACCTTCTAAAGGAGTTCCAACATGACGGCGAGTCGATGATATGTGATGGTTGGAGCCGGGTCTTCCGCATACAAGAGCCGGTATATTTGGAGCTTTGCTTGGAGTTTTTCTCCACGGTATCATTTACTGGTGGGGTAGATGTATATCATCCGACAAGCTTCACTTTTTGTCTTGGGGGCGAGTATCGTCAATGCTCGGTGGTGGATCTTGCTTGCCGACTAGGGATTTATGATCAACCTTTGGTTTCAACAAACCTCTTTCGGGCCTTTTTGGCAACCACTCACATGGTGTTCCCCGATGGAGTTACTAGCACGGGTTGGTGGAATACTATAGGGAATAAAGTTTATATCCCGAAGTCAGCACAAGAAGGGAGCATCCGATCCCCGACTCACCGCCTCATTCACCGCCTTATTTCCTCCACCATCAACCAAAGGAAGGACGATGACAAGGTTTCCAACCTTGATGTTTTCTACCTATGGAGCATTATCACGCCCGGCGTCTTTTGCAACATCCCATGGTGCATTGCTTCATACCTCTCAGCGGGTGCGGTCAAAGATCGCAAAACATCGCGTATCAATGGAGGCATGTTTGTCACTCGATTGGCTAATTCATTCGGGTTGATGAACCATGGTGCCTGGAACCTCCTGACATTGATCCCGACACCCCCATTTAATCCCATTCTTTTCCGCAGAGCACGAATCATTGAAGACTATGGTGGTGGCCATTATGCCATCCCAAATGATGACCCAGTTGTAGGTCCCGAAGCACCGGGAAGGAGGGTGAGATCGCGAAGGGAACGGGATGTGGAGGATGAACCGCCAGTGATTCCGGTAGAGACTGAAGACGTACCAATGGATTGGTACAATATAGAGATGAGGCAGATGCAAGACCAAATGGCTAGGGGGCTAAATTTTAGCAACCAATCCCACATACGACTTTTTGACCACTTCAATATTCCACATATTGATGGTGGGAATTATCCATACATTCCATCTTGGGATGAGAGGATTGGTGCACGACAAAGCGGAGCTGGGGGAAGTGGAGCCAGCGATGATGAGGAGGAAGATGAGGATTGATTTTTGTGTTTTTAATCAAACAATTTCAATTTTTATTTTGTTTTGTTTTTGGTGTGTATGCTTTGAGATATTATTATGTTTAATAGTTGTTTGATTTAGTTATTTTCAGGATTGCATTTTGATTGCTTGCTTAGGATGGTATAGAGATGTAAAGCATGGATGTTTTTGCGTGTAAGAGCGAGTCAAGGAAGCGAGTTTTTAACGTCAAAGTGTCAAGTCCAGTCTTAGGGGTATGAGCGATTGAGTCCGCATGTGAGGAAGGGTTAACGAAGTTGTGAGAGGCTAAAACAGTTGCCACATACCAAGATTTTTCATTCAGGTGCCAACTCGTCGAGTGCACTAAGCTGATTCGACGAGTCGCTTTGTATTTCCAGATATTTTGAGACGGCGCGCTGCTACTCGGCGAGTCCATCATCAGACTCGACGAGTCATTCATTTTTTGAGCCGAACGACTGCTGATTTGATGCTAATACTTATACCACTTGCATCCTTCTACTTCCATATCCATTCTTGAAGATCTTATGCCGATTTTCGCATATTAGAGCGACCCACACGACGCATGGATGAGATTTTTCCATGTATGAAGTTTGTTGAAGATGGAGCTTAAATGAGAGTGATCAACCTATCCACTACTATTCCAGGGGAGTTTGTTCCAATTCCCTCTTTATTTTTCTGTTTTTATGCATAATATGCAGTGAGGGCATTGCATCACATAAGTGTGGGGTAGGGGGTTGGTTACATAATAGTCAAATTTTAAAAATTTTGCATACCAAAAGGATTATTTAGGATACTAATTTAGAAAATTTTGGTAAAAAATTAGGATTCCATGTTAGAATTGTGTTAATAATTGCATGACAACCCAAATGTTTAGTTGAGCCTATACACGTTCTAGTGCATTTGTGGCTTCCTTATTTCAGTGAAATCATGAGACAAAAACACGACCTTGCTCAGCCTGAGGGATGTAATATGTTTAGCAGCCTAAACCTGAAATGTATCCAGGAAGATTTTTATCATTAGCCAATAAAGGTTGAGATTGAGCGCCCCTGCTTAAGCATGTAGGGATTTGAGTGAAAAAAGTGAGGTATACATGTAAAAAAAAAGAGAGAATTACAAGAAAAAGTTTGAAGAATTTTTGGAGCATCAAAGTTAAGTATGAAATATGAAGATCGAAAATTCCGAAGAAATTCAAAAAGTTGAAGATACCAAAAATCAAACAACAAGGTGGTGAATTCAAAGAAAGCCGAGATCAAATTATCAAGCAAGTGAAGAATTCCAAAGAGCTCCATAGTGGTATCAAAAAGTTGTAATTCTAGATTATGTATGCTTGGGTTGCTCAATTAAAAATACCTTGAGGGTAAAGAGGTTTTCTGAGGATGGATTCGGAGGGTTGCATAAAATGAGCATAGTTCGGGGTGAGTGGGCGAATGTTTATGAGGATTGTGAGTATTTGAAGTATGGGGGGTTTTTAGGAATTTTAGACACAAATGCATGCGTTGCGGTCTTGGCATAATGGCTGGGTTGGATTGGAGTTATTAATGTGATTCTAATGTGTTAAAATTCAGTTTTGCTTGAGGGCAAGCAAAAGACAAGTGTGGGGTATTTTGATATGTGCATATTTAGTGTGTATTAAGTGTAGTTTATTATTCATATATTAGCTAAATTGTTGCATATTATGGATAAAAGGTACTTAAAAGTGTTAAATTATGTTTTTCAGTCCAAAGATGAAGCTCGAAAGCGAAAGGAAGCAAGAGAAGCGGTTAGGAGCTCAAGAGTGGAAAGAAGAAAGAAAACACCCGTAAAAGGCTTCTACTCGTCGAGTTGCTCCTTGACTCGACGAGTCCGGTCGCGAATTCAGAAAGATAAGCATTCGGAAGTCAAGATAGTTATCAGATTACGACTAATGTGAGAGGGACTCGACGAGTCACCATATGACTCGACAAGTCGGAACGCATATATAAAGATAACTCTACAATGCGAGAAGGGAGAATTCTGGGAAGTTTCAGAAGTTCTTAGCTGCGAATAAGAAGCCAGAAGAACCCTAGAAGTCGACCAAAGAAGCTAGAATCCAATCCCGGGAGTAATTAAGGCGTAATTTCACCATTCTACTTAATTCTTTTGTTTTGTCAACATGATTAAGCAACTTGAACTTAGTTGTTTGCTGTTATTTACCTTAGTTATGAACTAATTTCTTTAGACTTCTGTTTGGGGATACAAAGTTGACAATATGGTTTGATTGATTGGTAGGATTAATTCCAAGTTGGTGATTAATTGTTATTTTAGCTTGCTAAAGAACCTTGTGTATGAATGATAATTAATTTTTTGTTAATAGGAAGATAATTGATTAGCATGAACATCTATTGATTATCAACCTCATATGATATGTGACCACTATATCATATGTCTAAGATTAATGAATATGAAACTAGGATTAATAAGGAAATTGAGTAAACTCATGTGCAAGCTTGTAAGATGACCATCGAACAAGAGGTTAATTAAGAATAACGAATTAATTAGCTATTGCAAGTCTAACTTAACCCGAATAATTAATCTAGTAAATATAATTAAATTAAGCAATTGGCCACTATTTGAATTAGTTTATTTGCTAAGGATTAGGGTAGTGAACACAAACTTAATCACTTGAATCGGTAACCTACGAAAGAATTAATCCATTGCACTATTACTTTAAAATCAACCATAAAGTTAACCGAGTTGAACTAAACAGAAGTTTCTTTCCCATTATTGAATCTAGTTAATTTGTTCTTTTCTAGTCTTGCATTAGTTTTAGTTAGTAAGTTTCTAGTCTTGTAAAACTAGAGAAAAAACCCTTATTTGCTAAAGTAACTTAGATAGAATTAGTTTTTAATTTAATTTGCCGTTCCCTGTGTTCGATACCCTGCTTATTTAGCTATACCACAATTGATAGGTTCACTGCCTTTTGTGTGTTATTTGATAATTAAAGTAGGATTAAAACTAAGTGAGTTTTACACACATCACGCCTCTAGACAGTTGAAGCGTCACGAGGCTAACTATCCGACGCACGATTTAGAGCTAGGGGTTGTGGTGTTCGCCCTAAAGATTTGGAGACATTACCTCTATGGGGTCCGTTGTACCATTTACACGGATCACAAAAGTTTGAGGAACCTCATGGATCAGCCGAATTTGAACATGAGGCAGCGCTGATGGTTAGACGTGGTAATGGATTATGATTGTGAGATCCTTTATCATCCGGGTAAGGCCCACGTAGTGGCCGACGCCCTGAGCCGCAAGGTGGTAGTAGCCCTGATTAGGGATATTTGTCTGAGGATGATAGTAATAACTCCCTTGTTGGAGCATATTAGAGAGGCACAGGTTGAGGGCCTGAAGGAGGAGAGGCAGAAGTGTGATAGGATTGTGGGACGAGTAGTTTCCTTTGACTATGACAGTCGAGGATTGTTGACCCTTCATGGGAGAGTTTGGGTACCATATTGGGGTGGAGTACGGCAAGTGTTGATGGACGAGGCTCATAAGTCTCGTTTCTCCATCCACCTAGGGGCGATGAAGATGTATAGAGATCTTCGACCCGATTATTGGTGGCCCTGCATGAATTGGGACATAGCTTGGTACGTGGAGAGATGCCTGACCTGCAGGAAGGTCAAGGCGGAGCATCAAAGACCCCACGATAGATGTAGCGGTTAGATATTCCTGTGTGGAAATGGAAGGATATATCTCTGGATTTCATCACTAAGCTTCCCAGGACCTCACGTGGAGTTGATTCGATTTGTGTCATAGTGGATCGATTGACCAAGAGTGTGCATTTCATATCGATTCAGGAGAGCATATCGGCCGAGAAGCTAGCCAATATATATGTGCGCGAGGTAGTGGCACGGGATGGAGTGCCTATATTAGTAGTATCAGATCGAGACGTCCAGTTCACTTCCAGGTTCTAGAAGCGGTTTCACGACGAGATGGGGACTTGTCTTCACTTCAGCACTACCTTCCACCCTCAGACGGATGGGCAGAGTGAGAGGATGATTTAAACTCTCGAGGACATGCTGCGGGCATGTGTTCTAGATTTTGGTGGTAGTTGGGATACGTATCTTCCATTAGTGGAATTTTCGTATAACAACAGTTAACACACCAGCATTAACCACCCTCCTTTTGAGATGCTTTATGGAAGGAAGTGTAGGACCCCGATTTGTTAGGGTGAGGTTGGTTATAGAGTCATCAGGAGTACAGAGGTGGTACTTAAGACCACAAAGTTACTTCAGCCGGTCCGTAGCAGACTACAGACTACACAGAGTCGGCAGAAGAGTTACGCCGATAGGAGGCATTCGGACTTGGAGTTTCAAGTGGGCGATATGGTCCTCCTGGAAGTATCACCCTGGAAGGGTGTTATCAAGTTCTGGAAGAGGGGAAAGCTGGGCCCCAGATTCATTGGTCTCTTTAGGGTTTTGGCCCGAGTGGGTCGGGTTGCTTACCATTTGGATCTCCCAGCAGAGCTTAGCCAGATCCACAACACTTTCCATGTTTCTCAGCTGCGGAAGTGTTTGGTGGATGAGTCAGCAGTAGTACCATTGGAGGATATTCAGGTTGCTATCAACCTGAATTATATCGAGAGACTAGATGCGATCTTAGATCGGAAGACAAAGACCTTGTGGAACAAGGTGGTTCGGTTAGTGAAGGTGCATTGGCACCACCGAAAGTGTTCAGAGTGGACGTGGAAGACCGAGGAGGAGATAAGGGAGCATTATGAAGAGTTATTTTTGGATTCAGCAGTAGCAGACTTCGAGGATGAAGTCTAAGATAAGTGGGGGAGACTTGCAACGCCCCATTCCTAGTATGTGATTTGAATATAGTATTTTCCTTCCTTAAGAGGAACTCGACGAGTCAGTAGCTCGAATCATCGAGTACAGATGAGATTTGCACGCGTTTTTAGTTGGCAACTCGACGACTCAATATTCCGAACTCGGCGAGTCCGATTATCTGGAAGAAACCCTAAATCCCAGGGTTTGTACCCTATTTAAAGATCATTATAGCCTCCCACCCCTGCCTCCAGCACCTTTACAACATTCCTCTGTAAAACCCTAGTCCCCATTGTTGCGCTTGAGTGTTTTGTGATAGCTTGGGAGTTGTAAAAGAGAAGGAAGGAAAGAAGATCAATAGAAGAGAAAGGAGATCCAAGAGCTAGCTTCCATCTACTTCATATTCTGGTAATAAAGTTATTACCCTGTTTATTCTTCCATTAAACCCTCTTTTATGCTTGTTTTTGTCTCTTTTGGAGTTTTATATGATTTAAACTCGAGATTTGAGCTCTCCTTAGGATGGAGACCATAGATCTGGATGTTATTGAGCTCTAGGAACTCTATGTAGCTAACTTTTTGCAAATATAGCATCGTTCCAAACCCTAAGTGTGTAGTGTTGAATGATTTTTGTGTTTTAGCCCCATTCTCGTGTGCATGCACGTAAAGTTGGAAACTTTACGTGCAAAACCAGCCCTAGAAGCCCAGATCTATGAATTGGATGCACTGAAGTTGACTAGAATCGACTGTATAGTAATGGCATGTAGGAGACTCGGCGAGTCCATATTCCGGACACGGTGAGTCCAAGGTAATCTTCTTATCTCAAGAACAGACTCGACAAGTTGTTCGTACAACTCGGCGAGTCACAACGTGGATGTGTTCATATGATGAAGGAGAACTCGACGAGTTGTTCATACAAATTGGCGAGTCGGATGAAGTTAGATTGGACATTAGTATGAAAGGACTCGTCGAGTTGTCGCCAAACTCGACGAGTTGAAGCGAGTAGAGGATTAGAAAATGTGTTACGGGCTCAGCGAGTTGGCGGCCCAACTCCGCGAGTCCAGTCAACTGATAGTTGACTTTGACCAGGATGTTGACTTTGACCCGGGGTAAATAGTCATTTTACCCTAAGATTAGTTATGAATATTTGATTTAGTGTTTATAGGATATGTAGTCAGGGAGTTCCGGAGTAGTAGTCAGACAGTTTCAAATTTAGCATCTCAGCAGCCAGCGTTATGAGGTGAGTATCCTTCTAGTAGATATGGGTCTACGACCATAATGCTGGCCCGTTTATTTAGCAGTAGTTCCGGACTTCGGTCCGATGCAACAGTTCAGTGTTCTTGATGTCTTTGTGATTCAAGCATGTCTTTGTGTTATGTGTTCTGGACTTCCACCCGATCCAATACGGAGTTTATGTGTTATGTTAGTAGATATGATGATGCTATGCTATGTTCAGTCAGTTTCTGGACTTCGGTCCTATGCAGTTTTTGGAGTTTGGTCCGATGCAGAGGGCAAGGCCTTGGTTAGTTCCGGACTTCGGTCCGATGTAGTTTCCGGAAATTGCTCCGATGCAGAGGGCAAGGCCCTGGTTAGTTCCGGACTTCGGTCCGATGTAGAGGGTAAGGCCTTGGTTAGTTTCCGAACTTCGGTCCGATGCAGTTTCCGGACTTTGGTCCGATGTAGTAACCGGATTTTGGTCCGATGTAGTGGCCAAGGCCCAGTATGTGCTTTATATGTTACTGTATGGTATGTGGTAGTTTGAGGGAGCTCACTAAGCTTCGTGCTTACAGTTTTCAGTTTTGGTTTCAGGTATTTCCGCTAGCAAGGGGAAGAGCTCGGGATGATGGCAGGACACACACCACAGTTACAGTTTTATCCTGGGAGTTTTGTTAAGATATTTCGATATGATATTGACTTTAGTTTTGATTTGATACATTTACCATGGCATTTTGAGACATACAATATATGGTTTTATTATATAACATTTGATGGTTTGGTTTTTCGTAATATTAAAACAAAAATATTTGGGATGTTACACAATCGTCGCCACGGTTTACACAATAGGCACTAAGTCTGCATAGTCGCTAGGGTTTTGGCACCAAGTCTGCATGGTCACCAGGGTTTAGGCATCAAGTCTGCATAATCGCCAAGGTTTAGGCACTAAGTCTATATAGTCACCAGGGTTTAGACATCAAATATGCATGATCGCCAAGGTTTAGACATCAAATCTGCATGATCGCCAAGGTTTAGAGTACACCGGGTGAACACATCGTTCACAACACCTATAGGTTGTGATCCTGCTAGTGTTCTACTGGACTTTCTAGAATAGTCCATGGTTGTCATCCATACTCTGCTAGATGACGGGGCCAACATTTAGGAACAAGGCTTCTCACATCGTCCACCTCTCACCCTTACCTCATGGTCTATATCACCTCTTAACTCGTCATCCAACTCATATTTCATCTACCCATGTTTTACCCAACATATTATGTAGATATAAATAAGTATACAGTTTAAATCATATAAAACTTGTATAAAATCGTGTATCCAGCATAGATAGAAATTATACAGATAATGTGCATACATAACACGTAGTTTATATAAAATACTTCATATCTGTCTAAGATGAAAGGGACCATGCACTCACTTGATATGGTGGTGACTCGGTACTCAGACAGCGCTTCGTTTACTTTAAAATAATTTCCTTCGACGAAACAAGGGGGTTTTAGCTAGGAGTCGGGCTCTGCAGGGTCAGAACTTCATCGCTGAATCTTTCTAAGAAAGATTCGTGCAACTCTTGAACACTCACCTTACTATACTAAAAGTACCAAAAGAGAAGTCGAATTACGAGAGACCGAAATGCTCGAGGGATAAGAAGAGAAAGACTTTTGAATCAGGAGAATGGTGTAAGAAATATGAGAGCCCAAGCCTCTTATTTATAGTAATTGACTTTACAAAAACTACCCTCCATAATTACTTAATGACCTTATAGTTATATAAACGACTAAACACCCCTTCAAAATACTATTTTAAATAGATTTAACGATATTTGTACTAAACTAATGTCGAAAGTACTCAAAACTAGTGTTATAATAACCAAATCGTCGATACCTTTCTAGTGATATATATATATATATATATATATATATATATATATATATATATATATATATTTGTATATATATGTGTACGTATATATGATTTATACTCTATTTTAATACATAAATATGCTATTATAATTTGTAACTCGTTCATACGAACTCCATTTTTGACGTTCTTTATATCCACGCGTTGGTATTTACGAGTACTACAACTTTAATTTAGACGTCGTCAGCTAATTCTCATTCTATCTCAGATTTACAAAACTGTATCGAATTTATCGCGCTCGAAGAGTAGGGACTAAATTTCATGCATATCTTTAACATAAGAGCTCTACTCTTGATATTATTTATATCCGCATGTAGGTAAAAACAAGATCTAAAACTTTCATTTAGACTCTGTCGGCTAATTCTCGACCGATCTTAAATTTAATAGTAGGAGGAGATTATACTGTTAAATATCCGCGTAAAATTCATAACTTCTACATACGAACTCCGTTTTCGTCTGTCTTTTTACCGTTGAGTTCCTATTAATGAGATCTTCAGCTCTCATTTAGGTTGCATAGGCCAAAAACCGCTCGAACTAAAATTCGAGTTTCGGGTCGTGCACTGCTATGCCAAATGTTAGAAAATTCATTACTTCCTCATACGAAGTCAGATTTGGGCATTCTTTTTATGGACACTCTCATTTAAAAATATTCTACGACTTTTTTTATATTACTAAGGCTAAAAAGCCCTCTATCGTAAATTTACTATTTACATCTCCCGGTGCCGTGTCAGTTTTGCTGAAAAACCTCGACGGGTTATAACTTGGATTTCAGCGTTCTTTATATGTACTGAACCCTTTTAACATATACTACAACTTGGTTAAGATTAATCCTTCTTAATAATCTTCCATTAAAAACTCAGTTTTGATGCTTATTGTCTTTAAATTGGCTAGCCCGGATCTGCAGGCGTTACATTTTCCAATCTCCCTACGTGTCTCTGTATTTTCTTCACACATGCACACACATATCCCCTCTCTTTCAATTTGCACACCATGAGGGCCTTGATGAATTTGTTACACTCTTGTCTCACTTTCTTATGGAAAAATTACGAGTGAGCTTGGTTCATTTGATAAGGCCAATAGTCCTCATAGGAATTTTGAAGATCAGGTACCATGGTTGCAATCATAATGCAAGCAACCTTGGTGGCGTCGTCAACATGTTGGTTGTATTCAACCAATTCCTCAGGAGTAACATATTTTTTTTATCAATTTTGGGACTAGAGTGTCGAGAACATACTATTTGTTCTCATATCTCAACACGATCTTTAAATTACGCAACCAATCCATGTAGTTTGGACCCGTAAGCTTGTCCTTTAAGAGGATCGACAAAGAGAGTAAAGTTGTGAGTTGTTGGAAGGGGAGGAGGAAGAAGGTCGCCATTTCAGACATCTAAAAAAAGAGATATGATTTTAATTAGTTGATTCAATACTTAATTTTTTACCCAAAATTAATATTCAAAGCTAGGATCCATAAATGCAATTCGGCCATGTGAGGGCCCTGTCTACAAAGGTGCAAGTTGTGAATTTCACTTTGCTTCCGCAAATCTCGAAGAATGATTACGTCTTTTCAAACCATCGAGTTAGGGCTATGAGACACTCGCTTCCATTGAATGGCATCGACTTTCCGTTTATGAAGTCTTTGTAAGAGCATACACGTTCGGGCCCTTGATTTGTAATTTGGGAAACACTTCGTCTCTAAAAATGACTTTCTATGACGAAACCAGGGATTTTTGTTGAAAACTGGGCCTTGTGCGGGCAGAGTTTCAACTTGAAAAGATTATTTTCTCGGGTCTTCGGTGCGTCGGGACTTGCTTCGGGTGTCGGGGATGTTTCCTAGGTTTCGAGGTGGTTTAGAGTGGCTAGAGAAGGAGTAGATAGTGAAAAAGTATGAGAATTCGTAACATAAATCCAAAGACCTCGCATCCGTTTTATAGTTGGCTGAAACCTCACATTACGTAGGGCATAACTTCGGTATACAGGGCGTACTCCTCGTATGCTGGGCATACGTGCTATGTGTCAATTTTGCGAGATAGGTGTCATCTGTCTAATGAACGGGGCAACATGGGTGGTTTCGGACCTAGTACGAGTACGCGGGGCGTAGGTCTAGTACGCGGGGCGTACTGCCTCCTCGAAGTTTGTGCCAAAAACTTCAAAAATTCATATCTTTTGGATACGAGCTCTGTATTTGATGTTATTTATATCCACGCGTAGGCGAAATTATACTCTACAACTTTCGTTTAGAGTCCGTCGGCTAATTTCACATTTAGTTGTAATATTATATATTTAACAAGCTGGGACAGGAAAAGTCCGTTAAAAACTCATAACTTCTTCATTCGACGTCCGTTTTCATCTGTATTTTTACCGTTGAACTACCATTGATGAGATCTTTGATCTAGTTTAGGTTGTATCAGCTAAAATTTGCTCGATCTATAATTCGAATTTCAAACTGTACACTGCTATGCCGAATTTTAGAAAAATTGTAACTTCCTCATACGAAGTCAGATTTGTACATTCTTTTTATGAAAGTTATCAGTTTAATGAATACTACGACTTTCATTTAGATCATATAGGCTAAAAAGTAGTTTATCAAAAACTCACTTTTTACGTCATATGGCGTCGTGCCTATTTTGTCGCGAAACTTCAATAAGTCGTAATTTCTTTGTTATAACTCGGATTTCAGTGAGGTTTTCGCCTAAATGTTTTTAACGAGATAATTTGAAACTTTAACTAACATTATTTTTAATTATTTCCAACTTAAATTTTACATTTTCATTAATTTCAATATTGACTTTTTGATCGGAATCTCATAAGACTTCCCATCCCTTTCTGAATGATTCTAAGCATAGTTTTACTTCAATTCTTGTAAAAACTATCTTGTTAGAACGCAACACTCAAAATTATATATTATATATTAATATTCACTTTTAAACTAACAAAACACGATGACTAAACATCTATGTTACAGTTTCCCAAGGATCAAGACATTTGGACCAAAAACCCAATAAAAGTGTTAAGAAAAAGATCTAAGCAATCATCTGGCAAGTTTGAGACTTGCTTACCAAAATGTGACGAGGATGGGGTGAAGTTTTGAATATAAAAACTTCTTCTTGAGTCCTCAAGCTTCTTCTTCTTCCACAAGCTTCAAACACACAAAACTCTCTCAAGGATGGATCACAAACTCACACAATGCATTAGGGTTTCGAGATTTAGGGTTTGGGACATGGAGGCTGGAAATGAGGCCAACATGGAGGGTTTAAGATACTTAAATATGGTGCAAACCCTGGAAATTAGGGTTTCATCTCTGCCAGCCTACTCTTCGAGTTGATGCCTCTCAACTCGTCGAGTAGGTTCCTAAAATCACACGACCCAAACAGTCTCTACTCGACGAATTTGGGGCTGCCAACTCCCCATGACTCTCTGACCGACCTTTCCTAATAGATTGGGGTCCTACACTTTCTCCCGTAGAGCATCTCGAAGGGAGGTCGATCTATGCTAGCGTGTCAGCTGTTGTTATACAAAAATTCCGCAAACAGAAGATACGTATCCCAACTGTCTACAAATGCATGCAACATGTCCTCTAGAGTTTGAATCGTCCTCTCACTTTTCCCGTCCGTATGAGGGTGGAAAGCGGTACTAAAGTGAATACGAGTACCCATCTCATTATGAAACCACTTCCAAAATCTGGAAGTGAAACGAACATCTCGATCTGACAACACCGAAACCGACATTCCATGACGTGCCACTACCTCGTGTACGTAGATCTCGTCTAGCTTCTCAGCTGACATACTCTCCTAGATCAGGATGAAATGAGCACTCTTGGTCAATCGATCCACGATGACCCATATCGAATCTACTCCACGTGCGGTCCTGGGAAGCTTCGTGATGAAATCCATAATGATATCCTCCCATTTCCACATGGGAATATCTAACGGCTACACCATGAGGTTTCTGGTGTTTGGCCTTTACTTTCGTGTAAGTTAAACACCACTCCACATACCATGTTACATCTTGCTTCATGCAGGGCCACCAATAATCAGGGCGAAGATCCCGATATATCTTCGTCTTCCTGGGATGGATGGATAATCTGGACTTCTGAGCCTCATCCATCAGAACTTGGCGTACACCACCCCAGTAAGGAACCCAAACCCTCCCATGCATGGTCAACAACCCACGGTTTTCATAGTCAAATGAGGTCATTTGGCCTATGATCCGCTCACACTTCCGACGCTCTTCCTTCATACCCTTGACTAGTGGCTTCCGGATTCATTCTAGCAACAAAGTAATCCCTATTATCCTCAGACATACGTCTCGAATCGGAACTGCATCCGCCTTGCAGCTGAGCGCATCGACCATTACATTGGCCTTCCCTGGGTGGTAGAGGATCTCACAATCGTAGTTCTTCAACACATCTAACCACCAACGATGTTTCATGTTAAGATTCGGCTATTCCGTTGGATACCTCAGGCTCATGTGGTCCATGTAAACGGTACAACGAACCCCATAGAGGTAACGCCGCCAAATCTTGAGGGCAAAAACCACAACCCCCAGCTCCAAATCGTGTGTCGGGTAGTTTGCCTCATGAGGCTTCAACTGCCTTGAAGCATATGTTATCACGTAACCCCGCTGCATCAGCACTGCGCCCATACCCATGATTGAAGTGTCGCAGTAAACCATAAAGTCATCGACACCCTCCGATAAGGTCATAATCGGTGCCTCGCATAACCGCTGTCTGAGATTCTCGAAGGTTGCCTACTGCTCAGGCCTCTAGTGGAATGTCACCGACTTCTTGGTCAGTCGGGTCAAGGGAACAAAAATCTTGGAGAAATCCTGGATAAATCTCTAATAATAACCTGCTAAACAAAGAAAACTCTGAATCTCAAATGGAGACCTCGGAACCTCCCACTGCATCACGACCTTTATCTTGGCCGGATCGACCAGAATACCCTTCTGGTTAATAAGGCATCCCAGAAACTGCACCTCGCACAACCAGAACTCACACTTTGAGAACTTTACGAAAAGTCTCTTCCTCCTCAGTGTCTCCAGCACCTCGCTCAGGTGCTCCTCATGCTGCTCCTGAGTCATGGAATAAACCAAGATATCATCGATGAAGACTATCACAGACCAGTCTAGCATCGATATGCACATGCAGTTCATGAGATCCATCAACGCGGCAGGAGCATTGGTGAGCCCAAACGGCATCACCACGAACTCATAGTGACCATAATGAGTCCGAAAGGATGTCTTCGGCACATTGTCATCCCTGACTCGCATCTGGTGATAACTCAATCGTAGATCAATCTTAGAGAACCAAGATGCCCCGGAAGCTAGTCAAATAAATCATTAATCCTCGGAAGGGGATACCGGTTCTTCACCATTACCTTATTCAGCTCCCGGTAATCTATACACATCCGATGTGACACGTCCTTCTTCTTCACAAACAGGATCGGGGCTCTCCATGGCAAAATGCTCGACCTGATAAATCCCTTGTCTAACAGCTTCTGCAGTTATGTAGACAACTCCTGCATCTCGGGAGGAGCCAACCGATATGGTGCCTTGGCTATCGGAGCCATACCAGAAACTAGGTCAATCCTAAACTCTACTTACCTCTTCGGAGGTACCCGAAACAAATCCTCTAGGAACACATTTGGGTACTCTCGTACGATCGGTACATCATCCACGGTCGCCTTACCCTTATCCCAAGTATCCATAACATAGGCGACATAAGTTGTGCAACTTTGATGTAGGTAGCATCTCGCCCTCACTAGTGAACACAAAGTCACTCCACACTGTGGTCTCTCACCCTAAATCATTAAACCTCCCCCACTTACAGTCCGAAATCATACTAGATGCTGCTCACAGTCGATCACTGCCCCATTTGGGCTCAACCAATCCATACCCACTATAACCTTATTGCCTCGCAGGGGATAAAGACTAGATCCACCAGAAACTGCTCATCGAACAATTGTAGTGTACATCCCCGATGAACCCTTGCAACTCGTATTGACCTATCATCTGGTATCTCTACATCAAGAGGATAGTCCAGCTCCCCCAGAGCTCCAACAAATCGCTTGCTTAGTGAGAGCAATACAAAAGATCGGGTAGCCCCCGAATCAAACAATACTAGAGCAGCTATGTTGTTCACATGTAACGATCCTATAAGGAAACATATAAACATTAGAAACAATAAATATCAATAAAGAGATAAGGAGAAGATACATACTCATCATGAAGTCAGGTGCTGCACGTGCCTCCTCTGCTGTCAACTGGAAGGCTCTGCTCTTCGCCATTGGCGCCTCCACCCGGCTCTGACGTCCATTAGTAATCCTCAACGTAGCAGGAGCGGGTACCGCCACCAATCCTCTTGCTACCGAATTTCAACGCTGGGACCTCTTATGTCCCCTCTGATCGTACTGGAAGCAAACTAGATTTGATATTGTCGTGGTGGTGGTGGTAGCAGTTCAATCCTTGTTAAAATGACCAGTTCGATCGCACTTGAAGCAACCCTAACAACCTGCTATGCACGTCCCCTCATGCATCCTACCACACTTGCTGCAGCGTCCTCGACCCTAATGGCCCTTCCCTCAGGAATCTACCTTGGGATTCTTGCCCGAACCTTCTACACCAGATGCCATATTTGGTTTCCTTTTCCTCTCCATCTCTAAATCAATCTCGTTCTCTCTATCCTTTGAAATCATATCCTCCAACATCTTGCAGCTGGATCGGCTCACAAACTTCAAAATACCGCTCCTCAACATCTCATTATACCGAGCCTTTTTCATCTCCTTGTCCACCACACACTGCGGAACAAGAAGGGCCCTCTCTATGAACATAGCATTGATCTCCGTCACCATTTCAGTCATCTTCCAGAGGTCCTGGAACTCCCTAGAAAGCTGTTGCACCTCAATCACAGGTGAAAACTTAGCCATGAACCTGGCCGAAAAGTCACTCCAAGTCATTGCATCTAAAGATGCATCATCTTCAATGGCATGTCCGACCTCCTCCCACTAGTCACGTGCTCTATCCTTCAGAACACAGGAAGCAAGTCAGACATTTTCCCCCTCAGGACATCGGCTCGTATGGAAGGCGTTGGTGACATTAGCCAGCCATCTGCTATTAGTCATGGGGTCCCGATCCCCTTGATAGTATGGAGCTCCACAAGCTTGTAACTCCATGAATGTCATCGTGCACGCCCCTAGCATGGCCTCCATCTTGGTGTGGAATGCCCCCAACATCTCATCAAGTATCTCCAAGATTCCCTACTTGATTGTACCAAAGTCAAAGGAGTTTGGTCTAAAATATTGTGCGTGACCTCAGATGAAATGAACTCTCTCATCTGCTCATCGAGCTGCCCAACTCCAAAGCCTGAGCCTGATCCTTCATCGGCACTTGAACTGCCAACTGGTCTAGTGCATAGCGTCACCATACTGAATATACACCATTAAAAACCTCAGTAAACTCATCATAGCTCGAGGTATCACACATACTACAAGTTTCCTAGGTTCATCTCAGCCTTCCTTGATTCAAGTACGGATCCTCTACTTTCAGTAGTACGATCCCATACTACCTTCCATATCGATATGTACATTCCTCAAGAACTACCTTGACTCCACTAAGTCCCTTTCACTACTACTGCTCTCTGTGCTAATCTCATCATAGGCTTGCCCTAGGGTAATCTCCAACTTAATCTATGCCATCAGCTGCATAAGATATCCATGTGATCTCCCCTAACTAACTCTCCGATTCCATTACATATCACTAAGACTAGATAATTCTTCGAATGAGAGGTCCTACCAGATGGGTTTTATACATAGTAAACATTCCTATGTGCGCATGCAACCCTAATATGAGGATCTATGTTTTCACTATTAGACATACAAGCACTAAACACAAAAACTAGAAAACCTAGGAGGCACACGTAATTTTTGAAATTAACATATAATTAAGGGTTAGGATACATACCTTTATTTTTATATTGTAATAACAATCAAATCCTTGAAGACCTTGAACTTGGGTAGCAAGCACCACAAGTGTCGCGCCTCTAATGGATCACAAACAAACCTAGCAACCAAGGATTACTATAGAGAGAGAGAGAGAAGGGAAGTGAAATTTTAGCTCTAAGCCTTTCTTGGAGTTCATGTGACAAAATCTAACCCTATAGGGGTTTATATAGGTGATAAAGAAGGTTTATGATAAGGCAGATGTATAGATAACCCTAATCCTTTAACTTCCTCCCTAAGGCTTCCAAGGCACCCTTAGAGCCCAAGGAAACCCTAAAACACTCTAGATTTCTTTTCCACCTCTAAGGGAGGTTCTAGAATGCTCAATTCTCAACTTTTGAACATTGTCCCCTTTAGTCCCTACAGTTTCAATTAATTCCTTTAATCCTTAAATTAGTTCCAAATTAATTTCTGATTAAATCTTAATTAAACAATATGATTTCTAATTAACATATTATATCCATAGTACATTAATAAATCATTTATCTTTATTTAAAATTAATTTATTAACCAAGTAATAAATTAATAAATCATTCTTCTCTCTCCAATAGTTATCCTATTTAATTTTCAGGTTTGAAGGTAACCCAAAAGGACATTGCTACTATCAGTTCAAGTACATAACAATTATAGTTATGGTCTTAGACACCTAATCCAATAGTCTCCCACTTGGATAATTCTAATAACTATAGTTTCATGTATAACTTTAAAAATTGACTAGCAAATTTTAGGTACCAAAAGCCGCTGTCGAACTCTGACCTAGTCAGTGACGTGTCCTTAGATAAGGGATCAAATATTCCTCTGTTCTGCAAGATATTATATGAACATGAGGCATAAATTACAATCAATCTCTGTCCAATAGTTTTTTCCCGATTTCCGATTAATGACGACTGACAACAGACTACGATTGAACACATCAACTTAGTCCAGGCTTGTCCAAGTGCTTTGGGTGTCATCACTAAATCATCGAGGGGCCCACAAATATCGCTTTTATCCCACCTTGGGTATAGGAACGGATAAAATTTAACTTATATGCTTGCTTTGTTTACTCATCAAATCACACACAATGATATATTTTATAAAACCATGTTACTGGTGCATTTACATATCATTAATGTGCAACTGACTTGTAAACTGCAACTATATGTTTCCATTTCAAGAATATAAGATATTATTGTCTTACAATCACTCGTGGTAAAACCCATGAAGTGATTCATGTCAGCATGGGTTTATTCCAATACTCAAATCTTATTTCAGGAGCACTCATGAACACTACAACAGGCTTTTTCTATGTCTAAACACTTTACACAATGTACAGTCGGATTCATGATAGTCTTACCTCATTACTTACTTCCAAAGTATGATTGACTATGGATGTTTGAATAACCTAGTTATTCGGGGAGTTAAAACATGCGAAGTGAAACAAAAGAATAATCGAATCCAATATGGCCTCAAACTTGTGAGTATACATAAAACACCTTTTATTTAGTCACCATATTGATTACACATTATTCATTGTATAATGTTTTAGATAATCAACTAAATACTTGAATTGAAACGATAGTTATCCCATGCTCCAAGCATGCACACTATGTCTACCTATGATCCTTACTTTGTAAAATAGATCGATTGAACACACTTCCAATGATACTCATTTCACAATTCCCAATCCTTATCACAAGTGTAAGAATACCAAATTCTTGCTATGTGTTAGATTCTAACTATTAGGAATAAAATTCTCTTAGATCGATTAGATTCTAACATGTAAATATTAGCACGATATGAAAAA
This sequence comes from Lactuca saligna, assembly GCF_052625555.1. NCBI lineage: Eukaryota > Viridiplantae > Streptophyta > Magnoliopsida > Asterales > Asteraceae > Lactuca > Lactuca saligna. The sequence continues at coordinate 94,294,126 of NC_136418.1, forward strand.
AAGAACACAAGATGGATCAACTGGTGCCGAATGATTAAGAGACACAAGCTCAGAAGAACTCTATAAAGAATTGCTACTGTAGAGGCGTGCTAGGGTTACAAAGAAAAGATCGATCAATAGTTAACTAAAATCAGATGCATGTATGCACCATGTATACTCTAACCCTAGAATTAAGTACGGGAGGATAGGCCCAACCCATTTACAAAAAGGACTAATAACAAAGCCAAATGACGCAACACTTTTATATTCAACAATCTCCCTCTATGTGTCAATGGAGGCTGTAGCCCATCAGCCAGTGATTCGCTTCATTACTTCGTAGAGTTTTGGAATAAAGATCAACAACATCTTGCGAACAGTGATGTACCACAAAATCATATCAGAAAAGTACATGATGTCATCCTTGTGGTTGCCCTTGAACTTAGTAATCAGATCCAATATAAACTCCAGAAAGAGTGTTGTAGAGATGTTTATCTCCGAGAAAGAAGTATGACTTGCAAAAGTCAACTTCTGTTCATTCTCTGGACTAATACGCCAAGAACCATCCTTCCTTGTATATATTCCCTTGATTTTACTTCTCGAAGTCTTTTGGAGTTTCCTTAGGAACAACTATCGGCTTCTTCTTTAAAACAATGGCAATGTCAACATCCATCGAGCCAACCTATTGAATATATTACTTGATCATAAGGTGGAGATGTCACACCCCAAAACCAAGAACGGCGGAAACGTTCTGGGGAGGAGGACGTCATGTAAGTATCACAACACAGTAAATGTAAATAAGCAAACAACATCATCCATTGCATTAAATATATAATTTTAATACAAGCGTGTTCTATACAGTATAGACACCAAAAATAATGTATATCAAAATAATAAGATGGGTCTTGAATGCGCTCCATCTTCTCAAAAGCTGGCCTCGGTACCTGTCTACTGATGAGCTGAGAATACAAGTTATTTTGAAAGAGTTTATCAGCATTAAGCTTGTGAGTTCATAAGTATTTTAGTGTCGGTATTTGTCATCCAAAAATGTTTGAACATGTATCAAGTATAAGTTTGTAAAATGTATGTAAAGGTTTGCAATTGTTTGTAAAAGTTTGAATCTCTCAGAAAAACCTATATTTTCTATTAAAGTAGCCTTCTACCAAGGCTTAACTGTTTTGTATGATCGTTTGATGTAAAAGTGTGTAATTTCCCAAGTGTAACTATCATTTAACAAAATATAGTTTGTACATTATCGTTTAAGTGAGGTTATCACTAAAAATATGTAATGGGTAAATCATTGTAGTACTGTAGCCTTGTATTATAAGAACTACTGTTGTACTAATTACCTTAAACCGGATTTATATTAAGGCATTATGTGATAAATTGCACCATACTATCGACTAGTAACAACGACATAATGAATGGTCGTAATAACGGAATGACGTTTGGCACCCGCAGACCTGCAGGTCCGGCTGTAGCTAGCAGCAAGGTGTAGGATTGTCAATCCAGTATAGATCTATATGCAAACTCACGCTCTCCCTCCAAGAGAATTCTGGCTACAACTCGAGCCATGACATTTAAGTCATGCTCCGATTTAAATCACAATAATTAAAGTATTCATGTATATGTAATGTTTCTCGTTCTAGTACAGTTGTATATGTATTGTTTCTAGCATCGTTGTATATGTATTGTTTCTAGTATAGTTGTATATGTATTGTTTCTAGCATAGTTGTATATGTATTGTTTCTAGTATAGTTGTATACGTATTGTTTCTAGTCTAGTTGTATATGTATCGTTTCTAGTATAGTTGTATATGTATCGTTTCTAGTATAGATGTATATGTATTGTATTACCCCGATGGTAACTAGCTATTGATGTACTGGTAAATATGAATATGGAAGTACATTTTATGTCTATACATGTATATATGATATATAACTAATATGGAAACGACCCTCGGATGGTCACCCGAAATCCCACCAGACCACATCTCAGTGCGCGAAAAGGAAATAGCGCGGATGGCCTTCCTAAGCCCTTTAAACATTACTTATATATCTATACCTATATGGGCATGCAATTTATAAGAAGTAAAACAAAGTTTAATAAAAGCATTTGATAAGTAAAAGAGTTTGTAAAACATTCTGAAGTAAAGCAGTTTGATAAACAGTTTGAACAGTGATAAAATCATTGGTTTTCTAGTTATTAATCACATGTGATTAATGCAATCACATGTGATTGATGTAATAACTATAAGTATTTGACTTGTATTCCCCCCATAAAGTATTTAAAACATTTAAAAGCATTTCAAAGGTTGATTAAAGGGGTATGAACTCACTTGTGGTGAGTAGATTGGATTGATGTATCGGGTACCGTGCTAGGTGGCAAACGGAGACTTGTTCACATGTTCGAGCCTAGTTATCATATAATGAGAATATATATATATATAACTAATTAGCCAAATAATAACTTAAAAAAGTAAGTTAAGACACTTAGGAACATGTCAACACTTTATATAAGTGTTATAGGTCCTAATGGTTGCATCTAAGTTGATACGGGACAAGGCAAAGGGGGTTTAATGCACAAATGGCCTTGTATATGAGTTCACCACCCAACAAACTCCACCCTTTGGAGTTTACGGCCGTGAACCCATGAGTTTACGGCCGTGAACTCCTCACATGGTGGTTTTGGGTGTTTTGAAGTGTTATCTTGATCCTAGAATAAGCCTAGCCTTGTTGGAATAATCCTTGAAGTAGTTTAAGGCCTTGGAATGCTCCTTTGGGGAGTTTACGGAGAAAGTACCATATACCCTACAGTTTACGGCCGTAAAATCCTATGGGGTGTTGGTTTTAATTCATTTGAGGCCCTTGCACATGTAGGATAGCTTCCATGTTTTTATCTAAGGCTAAAGGGGACAAGAGGCACACATTTGTGCCTTCACTTGGAGTTTACGGCCCAAGATATGTTCCTTGGCCGTAAACTCCCTTTAAGGAGTGATTTTGATGTCATTTGTTCCCCATTCAAGTCCCAAGTAGTCAAGGTTAATTGTCTTAAGTCTTTAAGGGTGTTTAGGGCATACTTTGCCCTTGAAAAAGGGGTTCACGGCCCAAGATCCTTCCTTGGCCGTAAACTCCTAAAACCCTAAGATTTTGAAGTGTTTTGGTGTCCAAATTAAGCACAAGCATTAGAGGGTAAAGTCCTTAAGATTTAGGGGTGGTTTAGGGCACTTATAGCCCTTAAAAAGGGGTTTACGGCCCAAGAGAGTTCCTTGGTTGTAAACTCCTATAACTTGTGTTTCTTGAATGATTTCTAGCGTCTAATGATCATACACTAAGTCCTTAACTAGTTGCTTAACAAGAAAATGGGACTAGGTAGCCTTTAGGCTTCGTTTTGGAGTTTACTCCCCAAGAACGTTCTTGGGCGGTAAACTCCCAGATCTTGCAGTTTAGACATGTAATTGATGTTATAAAGCATATAACAACTATTGAAACACATTTAGGAAAGTAGACTCACAATCCCGGATGAAAACCCGAAGATCCGTCAGAGAGAATTGGCTTTTCTCTAGTTGGAATTGTGAATAATGAATTAATTAAATTCAGAAATATATTTATAGTCCTGAAATATTTTGACAGAAAAGATTTTTATTCCGGAAGTCGGACTATAACATTATGAAACTTACAATGTTCAAGTTTCACAATTACAGGAGCATCTAGTCTCCTGATATATCCAGAAACGTAAACCCTAATGTACACAAACTTGTTCGGACAAGTCTGAAAATCACTGAAACTGGACTAGCTTCTATTGAATAGCTAATGTTCGTACAAATGGAAATTTTGGGTTGTCACAGGAGATGTGTCACACCCCCAAACCAAGGATGGCGGAAACATCCGGAGGTGGAAGACTTCATGTATAGTTTCATAACAATGAGTATAATAATGCTCAAAGTAAATACAACCATTATAAATATAATCGAGAAAGTTGCATGGTTTTATAAGAGTACATGTTTCAAAATCGATTACAATATAATGTTAAAATGTTTTTTCTAACACCGAAGCGATCCATCCTCAAAAGCTGGTAGTCAGCTGTTATTATTGATTACCTGAGAATACAAGTAAACTTTGAAAGAGTGTCAACGATTACGTTGGTGAGTGCATAAGGTTTTGTACATATAGCTAAAAACCTTGCTTTGTAAATGTAATGTATGCACAAGAAAAATCCAATGTTTTCCTTATAAAATGAGTTGCAGTCTTAAGACCCAAAGACCAAAATGTACAAGTACTTTACCATACTTATAATAGTGTAAGCAGTTTTATAAAAATAAAACCCATTTTGAATGTAGAGATCCCTGCAAACTATGTGTGTTGTTATTTTCTCTACGTGAGTTATTATAACCATACTGATTGACATAGTAACCTGTGACGACGTTCTTCAGGTGTCGGAATGTTATGACATTTGTCACCCCAGACCTGTCAGTATAGCTGTTGCATGCAACTAAGGTGAGGGTTGTCAATCCCAATATAGATCTATATACAAGTATCACACTCTCCCTACAAGAGACTCTGGTTATAACTACAGGATTTTAACAAGTACTATAAGAGTACAATGAAGTAGTGCCTCACAACCAGATTTAACGAGTTTACATGTAACTGAAAATCCTTTTTGGTAGTAGGAATATAACCTTCCTTATTAAGTTCATAGATTTGATGTAACATAAACTATACCTATTATAGATTATCATGAATGTAGGTAGTAATGAAAATCCCATTTGTAGTGAGAATTGAACCTTTTCATAGTAAATAGTAATTTAGCAAATCATAAACTATACTTATTATAGTTCATCTTGTATATTTGTAATGACTAAGAACCCTTATAATGAATGAGTATTTGTCTTATTTAAGTGTAACTTAACAGAAAACACAAGTACATATGTAGTCATCACAGATAAACACTTTGCTCAACACATTACAAAGTGTTAATATCTTATAAACTATTTGTAACTAGTTTTACTTTTTTGTCACTTTTTTGTAAAAATCACAGAAAAATCATCGTGAGTCGAAATCTAAATCTGTGAACTTTAGAAGTTTAGAAAATGTGTCTAGTATACTCACAATTTTTATTATGAATTTTAATGATTCCTAACTAGTGTCAAAATGACCATTTTCATTGACTGGTCTGAAATCTTTGCTGCAGCGATAGACAGTTTTTTAAGAATCACCATAAATTGTAAAAATATCGTATGAACATGTGCAAGTAGTCATTTGAAGGGTATAAACCTGAAATACTTGCATATTGAACAATTTTAAAGGTTATGGAGTTTTATATGGTCAAAATAGATCGTGATTGAGCCTTAATTCTTCTGTTGAAAGCTGTCATTTGAGTTTAAGCGTGTTTTGATGTTGTAACTTGTATTCTCCCCCATAAAACTAGATGAAAACATGAAAAGAAGGGGGGGGGGTATGAACTCACGTTGATTGTTTTCTTGAGATGGATGGTTGAAGAAAAGGGGTTTCCAAGTCAAGAACACTTGGACAATGCTTAAAGATTTGAAGGTCCTAAAAACAAATATGATGATATTTGTGTAAGAAATCCATGATTTAAGTGAAGGAATATAGAATATTAAGGTTAATAATGAAGAACTTATGAAGAGTGAAGGAGATCTCGTGACTTACTGGAAGGTTTGAGTTCCAGAGAGAAGGAAAAGGAAGACAGAGAGAGAGAGAGAGAGAGAGAGAGAGAGTTTGATTTTTGGATAAAGTAAATGAGACTTTTAGGAAATAGATAGAGTATATAGTTTTATGTTGACTTGATGAAAGAAATATGGTGGAGTGTTGGGTAGTGCATAAAAGGACAATGATTTGACTAGGTAAGGTGTGAATAGTGACCTAAAGTGGATATGGGGATGGCTTGGTGTCATAACTTCTTGGAAAAATCAACAACCCGTAGATAATATCTTATACAACAGATATGATCCATAATACGAATTTGCCCCAAAATAGAAATAAAATATGAGTTTATGGGGTCTAATATGTCAAAATATGAATTTGGGTGAAAATCCTCCGTCAAAATCATCAAAAACAGGCATAAAACGCGAAAGTGGTCAAAAACCGGGCTTAAGAAGCGAACCTGGGAGGCTGAGAGGTTCAAACGCGAAGGGAGGGTTTGTGGGTGATAGGTTCGTGGTAGGAGGGAAGTTTCAGTCTGAGATGATTCGCAGGCGAAGGAGAGGTCTCGTTTCGGGAGGACTTGCAGGCGAAGTTTGTCGAGGCAAAGTGAATCTTGATGTCATGAGCGAACCTTCTTGGCTTTTGACAAGCGAAAGCATCCGGAGAGAGTGGGGGCTTCATTCCGAGGACCAGGGATAAATTTCTCGGCTAGGCACTAAGGTCCCCATCAGGAGGATGTGCTTCCTTAGGAGGGTTCACCTCAGGAGAGTTCGCCTCTTGAGAGGGTCTCGCTCCTATTGTGCTGTTTTTTGTATTTTCTTCCCGTTTCAAGGAATTTTCAAGTAATTGAAGTGTCGGGAAGGCACAGATGTTTATGAAAATATTGAGAGAGATTTGCGAGAGAGAGAGAGAGTGTGTGTGAGTGAGTGAGTGAGAGATACTGAGAGAGACTTTGCTAGTGGCCTCTATTAGTGTTTGGTCCCATAAGGCAAGGTTTGTAAGCATCGTTATGCCTTATTATGAGTGTTTTACACCCGCGAAGGGTATGTAATAGTGCTTTAAAGAGTCGTTACATCACTGACCTTGGTTAGGGTTTAGAATTTCTGATCATGTGAAACTTCCAAGTGATACTTTGTATTATGATAGAGAGTTGTACATAGGAAAACATAGAAGATACCCTGTCATACAAGCACTAAATGAGTTTATCAGTTTGAACTGCTGAATTTTGTTGACTTTGACTTGACCAGAATTTGATGGTTGTCACAAGATGGGAAATCATAGGCTCGTACTTAACTTTCTCTCGCAACAACATGTTGTACAGAACGATCCAATAATTAGGATTCAAACAAGGAAAGTCTGCGGGGTGAATTCGTTGGCTTGACAAGCCGATCCTCTCACAACTTTAAACTTCACATTTAGGAAGCTTTCGGTTTTGATTGGCTCAATGAACTTCACAGCAACGATTTTTTGTGCACTCTAGGTTTCGTACTAGGGCTTCATGTGCTTTAAGTAAAAAGAGAGCAGTAGTTGATCAACACTACTATCTGTGATAGGAGCATTCACAACCTTCACAAAAGCACGGAACCTAAATGCTTTTGGTGTGATTGGTAGATCAAGTTGTGAGTCCTGAGAAATTTGACGATCAAAAGACGCAATAGGATCTAAGCAATATTAGCTAGGCCACTCTACAACATCATGTTGAATCTTCTTCAAGGTCCACTTAGGAAATAATAACATCCTACTCTTGAGAGTGGCCTGAGCTTCCTTTTCTGCCCTTTCCTTTTCTTCAGCTTCATTGACGATTCGCTAAGTTTCATTCAGTTCAGCATCACGAGCCTTCCTCCTTTTAAATTCATCTCCATTAGGCGCTTCGTCTTCATCGTCATCAATAATGGGCTCATCTTTGATCAACTTTTCCTTACCCTTAGATTCTTTCTTGATAATGGGCTTAGCAAGGACTTTTGGAGGTTCTACTTTAGATGCACCTTCTTCCCCTTGTTTCTATTCAGACGATTGAGGAGAAACACCCTGTAAATGATATCGCATGGCGAAGATGGGGTTTAATTTCTCAGCAAGGTGCTTGCGAACCATAATAGAAATCATTGATTCCCTGGTCTCAATGATATCTGAGAGTAAACTGGTGACATCTGTAATGCAGCTACGTACAACTGCCTTCTCAGATAGCAAATCCTTGACTTGTCTCTCAGACCGTTGAAGCTTTTGATCTAAGAGTTTGACCTTCTCTGTCTTCCTGGCCAGTGCATCCATGACTTTACTTTCCATAGCCAAATCATCCTGAAGCTTTGTAATGTACGAAGAGAGGGATGTTTGGAATGATGCATGGTCTTGCTGCAATCCACTACGAATCTTCTCTAAGTTGATCTTCTCATTTTTTAACATTGACCCCAAGTTTTGAAGAGCTTCATTCATAGAGGCAGTATTGTTGTTGTAGGTAGTTCTGTAATTCTCCATGAAAGTAGTTCTTTCAAAGATTATTTTATCGACTTTTTTGGTCGTGGATTTGCAGACAGCAACAGATTCCGAAACTGTTGCGTTCATCTTTGCAGCATTCGTAGCATGTTCTTTCATTATTCGCTCAAACAATGACTCAGCAGTTGCTTTTGAATAGGCGTCAGAGGAGGAAGCCTTGGAGGCTTGCAACAGTTGGCCAAGTTTCTCATGAATGGCTTTAAGCTGATGTTTTGAAAATGAGGCTTCATCTTTATTGTCAGTCCAGATCTAAAATGGACTATAAGTGAATCCGCCAAGATCATCATCATCACCAATATCTCCAAAGATCATATCTGGATCATCATTGCTAATGGGAGAGATGGATGAAGAAACATAGGTAGAGAAGAATGAAGGTGCAGCCCCCGTATCAGATATGTTGACCGTGACTTCAGGGTTCGTTATAGTGATGGGTGTTGTGGTTGAATCAGTCAAGATTGGTGTGGAAGAAGAAATAGTTGTAGGTTGAGATGAAGTAACATGAGAGGGACATGGAGCAATAGTGATAGGGGTTGAGGTTGTTTTTGGTGAAGGAGGAGGAGAAGGAATAGAGTCATTGATAAATGGATTTACCTCTGGGTTCGGGGTAACCTCTTCATTGCGAACTGGAGGGTCTGGGTTCGCAGTTTCTTCCTCATTACGAATTGGCTAATTTTCTTCAATCCGAACATCCGACTCAGTCTCAGAGTCTGAATCTTCGCTTACCAATGGTGTAGGAGTTCTTCATTTGCGAGCTGGTTATTTTCTTCTTTTGAGAGTAGAAGCAGAAGAGGCTGCTGGTGGCTTTCGCTTTTTAGGCGAAGGTTTTGGTAGCACCTGATGGACCTTCTGTTGTAGCAGCCTTTGTTACTCCTTTCTTTGATCCCTTACCTCCTTTCTTCGGTTTATCAACAGCAACAAGGGTTGTTTGCATTTCTAGAGTAAGTGGACTAAACCCCGAAGTTGTATGTTGACGAAATTCTTCTAGAATTTTGCTTGATGCTGGAACGTCCCAAAACATGACCTTGGGAATAGATCCAAGGAATGAGAATTTTGTAGCAGCTCAAAAATCCGATCTTCAAACCATGCGATCGAAATCCATTTCTTCGTGATCAAACTTTGCTCACTCTTCCTTTTAATCTTTCTTTCTTTTCTTCGATACTATAAAACATTAAAATGTAATCTTATCACATCTTGTATTAAGAATCTACATATAGGAACTTAATAGAGTTAGATAGTGGATTTACCTGAAGTAGAGTCATACATCTTGACTCTCTCATCTTCACGATCCTTCAGATAGATATGGCAGCTTTGCATCCAATGCCCCTTCTGTTGGTAGTAGAAACAAATGGACTCTTTTGGAACATTACATGGGATAATGTCAGATTTAGCCCTCTCTTTACCATCCGGTCAAATGGTTTAACCATGACCAATCCCTTTCCGTTGGGAAGAGAATACTTTTATGGACTTCCAATGTTGCAATTTTCAATGTCCATGGCAGTTTGGGAGGTTGATCTACTAGTTAAATTTGCTTCACCAATGTGCCAAATCATTGCTGATTCAGCAGCAATAAGCAAATAGGTAAGATCATTGAGGGTCATATCGTGGTCCATCATATAGTAATATTTAATGAACTCACTATATGATTCAGGAAGTGATGGAAGAACCAAGTCAAAATCCAACTTCCTTGGGAAAATGACACCCAACATCCCCAGTCTATCAATGTGTGACTTCATCTCCAAGATGTGTGCACACACAAACCTTCCATCTTCATTTTTGCTTGCCAATACGGCTTGAGTGATCTTGAACTTTTCAAGTTGACAAACACGTGGGTCAGGGAGAATTATTGGAGGGGGTGGAGGAAGCGAAGCATGATTTCCATTTCCATGATCCAATCACAGAATATCATCTTCATATGGAAAGATTTTTCCAAAGAATTTGGGAAGACCATAATTGTTAGATTTTGACATCTACAAAACGGGAGAAATCACTACTAGAAAAATAGCCTTTTACAACGTGCAATGCGTGTCGTAAAATGCTCAGATGATGCGCAAATGCGTGTCAAGGAAGGCCCTGTCATAACAAGAGACGACACGCTTTTGCGCATCGTCTATAGACGACACGCATTTACGACGCTCATTTAGGACTCACAATGCATATCAAGGAAGGCCCTATCATAAAGAAAGACGACACATGTTTGCGTGTCGTAACCTTGCAACATGCGTTTTTATGACATGCAATACGTATCAAGGAAGCCCCTGTCATAAATGCGTATCAACGTGCGTGTTTACGATACTCATTTATGCATAATACAAAAATATGTAAACAATTATATACCAAAACAATCAATTTCATCCAATAACATCATGTCAAAAAGTTGTAATACATTGATATTATGGGGATCTAATTGTACATTGTTATTAAGAGGTTTTCCCTAACTATATAACCTAATACTACATTGCTATTAAGGGACACCTTCTACAATGTAATGATATACAAACTAAAAAGATATACACAAAGATGATAAACATCAAATTCCAACTAAGTAGAGTTGCATCTTGACTTTCATAATTCTTTAAGACTAATGAACCCATGCTCTGATAATTCTTGTGACCTGATCAAATAAAGGTCAAAAAAGTAATATGCTAGAATCAAACATGGAATATTAGTTATAAAAGACAAAATTACCCTTTTCTCCATCCAAAGAATGTGGGAACACACTTGAGATATGATATTTAATTAATATTTGACCTTACATTATTTACCTATGTAAAGTTAAACTCGAATTATAAACATTTTTAATAATAAAATTATGATAAAATGTTGAAACTATTAATTTTATATAAATTTTAAAGTATGAGACTTACATCGTTTGAAATAAGTGTACTTATTACCTGGGAATATCTGATTTTGGTTTCCATCCTCCAAAAAGAGACCCTTTTAGTGTTCTTCCAGTAAGAAATAATTCATAATGACATGCTACATTTGGGTTTGTCTTAGGAACCCCAAGAGTATTTGTCACACCCCACCCCTAATTATTAATGACAAAAATAATTATCTTTTTTTTTACCTTTTAAAAATTGAGAGATTAAGAAAGGAGTTAGTTTGGTTACATCACAGCAAGAATGCAAAGTTGTATTTATCATCTCAATGTCTCCAATGCATTCAAATGAATAGTCTACACCACTATCTGTAAGTCGCTTTATAGCCTGAAATCATAAATATAAGAAATCAACTATATTATGCTTATTAATCTTATTATTGGAGTATTTATTAACATAAACATAGTACTAGTGTACCTGTTGAACTGTCTCATAAATGTCATTTGGGTTGATGAAATCTATTACTCCAAAAGCTTTTGCTGCACAAATAACAAAAATCATTATTAATGAACAATTTTTATACTAATCACATCAAGAAAGACTTGTTAGATTTAGCCCTTGTTATGAAAATAAATCATGTGTTAATACATTTCTCTTTCTTTTCAAGATTAGTGTCCACCCCAATTATCCTAGTTGCGCCCCTTATTTTAGCCCCTTGTGCAACCTAATCAATTAACATTTCAATTAACCAATAAAAATGATATAAAAACATGTTTTGATACTTACAGATAACCCTACATTTCCCAAACCAAAAACCGCAATTGTTGATCCTTTAGAAACATCAACAACACTCCAAGCTGCACCCAAACCTATAAAAACAATTTTATTTACCGTATTTCTTTTCAAAATTTTCTTATTTTTGAAAAATGCAAAATTGGTCCCTGTGGTTTGTCTTTTTCTTTGGTTTTGGTCCCTCAAGTTTCAAATTTTCAAAATTGGCATACTTTTGTTACGGTTTTCATCCTTACTCCAACTTGAAAAGACTATTTTCCCCTTACGTAATTTCTTTTGGATTTTCTTTTCAAATGACTAAAAAGAGAGGTCCCTTATTTAAAATTATCTAGAAAAGACATCAGAAGAGCAAAATAGTCTTTTTCAAGTTGAGCAGGGACCAAAATCACAACAAAAGTATGAATGAATTTGGTTTACTACGTACAAGGTGTTTGAGGTGTTTGAATTCTCCTGCAAGTACAACTGCCATAAAGCGTTCCACTTCAATTTCCTTGAGATGCATGCAGTCCCTTAAAATCATCACCTCCAAATTATCTCCACCACCATTCATACTAAGGTTCCTATCATTCCAAAATTTCAATCCACAACTCAAGTAAAAAATTTTTGTTTGATTCATGTTCATGATTGCTTACTTTAAAAAGAAACCCGTGAATGAGTAAGATATTGAAAGGTCAATATGTTTCAATTTCTGTAGCCCCTGAAATATTAACAACATACTTCAATACTTGTTACTTGTTGTTAAGTAGGAAATAGGAAAAGCACTATGTGTACCTTCACCAGCATACGGGCCTTGTAGTCATGAAGTTTGAATCCTTTTAGTGCTAAAGTGGTTATGTTATGATATTTGAGCACAAACTCATTACATGTTGGGAATTTTAAACCATCCTCTCTACCTGTATTGTATATGTGGAAAAAATAATGTGTTAATAAGAAAATTTTTAATGAAAGTATGTTGCAATCGTAGAAGTAAATTTAATAGACAGCATAGTAAGCCACAACAAAAGTTCTTTAAAAATGACCAATGAATAATAGTAATGAATAATGAGTTTATGTAGAATCCTGGTAAGTGGTAACAGCTAGAAAAGCCCATAATTGGTTATGAGAAACATCAAGTTCATTAAAAGAATGCAGCCAATATAAAATACTGAGGGCAAACAAGTTGAAAGCAAAAAAATAGAAGTTAAAGGAGACAATCAAGAGACCATGGTGGTAAGGTTAATTAGAGATAAACCCCAAAGATGATTTAAAGAATGGGTCAATGACAAAGAGTCACCAGTAAGTGTCCGAGATAAGAACAACATCAATGAGGATATCAGGTATGAAATGATGAACCGATGAACGAAAGAGTGAATGTGATCAAAAGTCAATATGTACGATACGTGTGACTTGTGATCTCACTTATAATTGTTGGAGAAAGCATATCTAAACAAGAAGTTAGAAAGAGATATTGTGCAAGAAACAAATAGAATTTTTATTAATCAAATATATACAACATTTCCATAAGATAACTACACACATACACACACACACACACACACACATATATATATATATATATATATATATGTATGTATGTATGTATATATGTCACACCCCCAAACTAAGGATGGAGGAAACATCCGGCGTGGAGGACTTCATGTAGAGTATCACAACAAAGAGTATAATAGTGCTCAAAGTAATTACAACCATCACAAATATAATTGAAAAAGTTACATCAAAGTATATGTTTACATGATTTACATTAATTACATTATGATACAAAATGAACTGTTTGACGAATTATCGTCCCATCCTCAAAACGTTGTTGATTTCCTGTTTCACTGAATTCCTGAGAATACAAGTAGTTTTGAAAAAGTGTCAACACAAAGGTTGGTGAGTTCATAAGAGATTTTGTTAGAGAAGTAAACCGTTTTCCTTGTAAAAGCGTTAGAATATGTATCCAGAAAATCTGATATTTTCTTTAAAATCTGAGAAATGTAGTCTTATAACCGAAGACCAAAATGTATAAGTAGCCTCTCTTACAGATAGAAAATGATATGTGTTTTAAATCGACATAAACGCGCTTGAATTAAATGAAATTCCTATAATTTCTTATGTTTGTTAATACTTTATGTATATGTAGTCCTAAATCCCAGGACTGAGAAATAACAAGTATTGGCTATACTTAGAGATATTAATGTGGTTTCAAATGATGTGTAGTCATAAATACCAAAACTGAAAGTATACAGTAATATCTGTACTTATTAACATAAAAAGTGATTTTAAATCGACATAAAACCCATTTAGGTCTTATAAAAATCCCGTAAACTTTATGTATTGTTATCTCCCTATGTGAGTCGTTATAATCATACTACGACTGAATGAACCAGCCACGACGTTTCTCAGGCGTCGCGAAACTGAAATGACATTTGTCACCCGTAGACCTGCAAGTCCCACTGTAGCTAGCAGCAAGGTGTGGGGTGTCAAACCCAATATAGATCTATACACAACTATCACGTTCTCCCTCCAGGAGACTCTGATTATAACTACCAGGAATTAGATCCCGCACTCGGACGTACGGAAAGAGATTGTCCCACAATTTAGGTTAACAAGTTTACGTGTAGTGTGCGTGAGTGTAAAACCATTCTGTATGAATGTACCTTTTTTGTACGAGTGTGTTATGTGATGTATCATAAACTATACCTATTATAGTTTATCCAAAACGTTCGTAATATATAAGAACTCTTTTATGAAAATGCATTAGTGTGATGAATCCATTAAACTATGCTTATTATAGCTTAATATTCGTGTTCTAAATGAATAAATAATCTTATCATGAATGACTAAGTTTCATTTTATGATGATAAACTAACAAGGAAACACATTCAATATTTAGAACTTTTTGTTATACACTTTGCTCAACATAATACAAGGTGTTATGAAATTTATATGCTGTTAACTAACTTTAATCTTTCTGCGCTGTTTTAGAAAAGTAATAGAAAAATCATAAGAAGTCGAAAACTAAATCCATAAATTCTGAGAGTTCCCAAAATGTGTCTAGTTTACTCATAATTTTTATCATGATTTTTAATTACCCCCAACTTGGGTGAAAAAGTCCATAATCACAGACTGGTCCGGATTGGTGTTTGAAATGATAGGCAGTTTTGTAAAAATCACCATAAATTGTAGAAAAATCGTATGGAGACGTGCAAGTAGTCATTTTAAAGCTAAGAACTTGAACTACTTGAACCTTGTACAGTTTTGAAAACAAAAATGTTTAAGTTGCCCAAAACAGTCTGTGAATGGAGTTGAACTTTTCTGATGAAGGCTGTTAGAAAAGTTTAGTTATGTTCTTGGTGGTTTAACTTTTATTCCCCCCCTGGAAACTTGAGAAAACATGAAAATGTAGGGGTATGAACTCACCTTGAGTGATTTCAGTAGATGAGTGTTGAAGAAGGGAAGTGTTCAACTCATGAACACTTGAAGATTCGAATATCTAACAAGAATGTGATGATGCTTGTGTAAGCAATTTATGATTTTGAGTAGGAGGATGTGTAATAATCATAAGAAAGATGATGAGACTTAATAAATGAAGGAGAAAAGTCTTGGAGTATGCCTTGAATCTCGAATTTATAGAGAGAGGAAGTGAGAGAGAGGATATGTTTGATCTTTGGTGGAAGAATGAGAAAATGAGAGAAGTGTGAGGAGAGTGGAGACTTTTCTAGCCTTTGACCAATTGTGAGGTTAGAAAAAGGTGGGAAAAGTACAATGATGTGACTAGGTAAGGTTGATGGTGAGTAGGGACGTGGAGTGGGTATCGGAGTGGTTGCTTGTGTCATAAGATAAAGCAAGGTCAACACTCCACCTTAATAATTCACCCACTAGATTTTATTATTTAAATAAGAATTTTCATGAAAATATGATTAAATTATGATTATTTACGGTTTATTATGTTAAAATATGAGTTTGTGAGAAAATCCCGCGTTAAAATCTCAAAAAACGGACTCAAAATGTGAAAAATATTGAAAATGGGCCAAAAATGTCAAAATCCCGAAGTCTGGCCGGAGGTTCGGTCCTCTGATGCAAAGAACCGAGAAGGGAGAAAGAAGGATCGAGAGAGGGCAAGGAACCGAGAGAAGAGAAAGAAGACCGAGAGGAGAAGAGAAAGGACCGAGAGGCGAAGGGAGGAAGACCGAGACTCGGTCTCTGTTCTTGGGGGGTTCAGCTCTCAGGTTCGGTTCCAGGTCTCGGCTCACAAGTTCGGTTCCAGGTCTCGACTCTCTAGTTCGGCTACAGGTCTCGGTTTCGGTTGTGGCAGCGAGATTTGGTCTCGGCCACTGGTCCTGGTTTCGGTTCATTGGTGCTTTCGGTCCAAGGAGTTCGGCCCTAAGAGGCTTCGACTCCTTGAGAAGGGTTTCGACTCCTTAAGTTCGTTTTTCTCGTTTTTACCCGGTTTTAAGCTGTTTTTGACCCGGTTAAGGGTCGGGATGGCCCGAAAGACTATAAAAAGTTTAAGGAACTTTTGAGAGAGATTTGGGAGAGATTTCACATTCTTAGAGAGATTTCTCATACAAAGAGAGGTTTGGGAGAGATTTCGCATTCTTGGAGAGATTTCTCATACAAAGAGAGTTTTGGGAGACATTTCACATACTTAGAGAGATTTGGGAGAGATTTAACATTCTTGGAGAGATTTCTCATACAAAGAGAGATTTGGGAGAGATTTTAGATACTTAGAGAGATTTCTCATACAAAGAGAGTTTTGGGAGAGATTTCACATACTTAGAGAGATTTCTCATACAAAGAGAGTTTTAGGAGAGATTTCACATACTTAGAGAGATTTCTCATACAAAGAGAGATTTGGGAGATATTTCACATACTTAGAGAGATTTCTCATACAAAGAGAGTTTTGGGAAAGATTTCACATACGTAGAGAGATTTCTCATACAAAGAGAGTTTTGGTAGAGATTTCACATACTTAGAGAGATTTCTCAAACAAAGAGAGTTTTGGGGGAGATTCTAAATAGAGAGAGAGAGAGAGATAGAGTGAAAATGATTGAGAGAGGTTTCGTGTGTGGCATTTGTGAGTGTCCGGCTTCGCCACGCAAGGTCCGTAACCATGTTAAGCCTTGTTTAAGGATCTTACACACTCCCAATGAGTATGCAACATTGGTTTATCGGTTTGGCTCGCCACGTACCATAGTTTTAGGTTAAGGAGATCTAGATGTTCGCACTTTTTGATTTATGATCTCTCATTAGAATAGCAAGTTGTTTAGTATTTACTTAACATAAACTCTAGTACCCACGTGCAAAATGAGTTGAACGGTTTGACTTGTTGACTTTGGTTGACTTTGACTTGACCAGAAATTAACGGTTGTCATATCATCCCCCCGTTAGAGGGAATTTCGTCTTGAAATTTGAATTTAGGCAAGGAGTAGGCATGAATAATCGAGCCTAAAAGTGGGGATACTTCCTAATCGACTAATTCTCGCGCTCCCAAGTGACTCCAGGTCCTTGGTTAGTATTCCAGTGTACTTTCACTAATGGGAAGCGGCGTTTTTTCATCCGCTTGACCTCGGTTCATGGTCACTACGATTCTTCCAAGAAGGTGAGGCTCTTGTGGAACTCGACCTCATCGAGGGGAATTGCAAGAGTCTCGTCGGATAGATACTTTTGTAAGTTTGGGACGTGTCGGGTAGAATGTACTTTACCAAGCTCGCGGGAGTAGATTGAAGTAGTGAGTTACAACGCTGATTCTGACAAGAATTTCGAAAGGCATAATTATCTAGGGTATTGGCTTTCCATGCTTTCCGAAGCGTACTAAGCCTTCCCAGAGTGAGGCTTCCAGAGGAATTTGGTTTCTTAATCTGGAGTTCTAAAGGTTTCTCCTTCTTACTTCTTTTCCCGGTCAAGGGTTGCTCCCTTCAGGGTCAAGGTCGCAAGGGGGTTCCATAATTTACGAGAAGTTCCAAAGGAACTAAAACGGTAGGTCAGCGAGACCCAAAATTTTGGCATATTCCTGCTAACGTCTTTGGTGTTGACTATTTCTCAACGGTTTTGATCAATTGAAAGGGGTCCTTAAGAATTTCCATATTGATAATGATGTGTCTTTGAAATTGGACTCCTTAATTTCCAAAACTCGTAACTAGAGAACTTCAGGTAATGCTTCTCTGATCGTATTGCTTTCGTGGTTTGTTGTAGTTGCTCTCCTTGGTTTCCTTCTAACTACGAGGGTAGATAAGCAAGTCATTTATAATGACAATAACGAACTGATCCTAGTAAGAATGGCATATCCTATTTATTACGTCCATGAATTCTACGAGTGGGTTGGTCCTATCTGAGGGGTATCACTACGAACTTTCAGCGTCCGCATCGAAGTTGGAGGATTATCCTCGGACATCCTTCTTCAATACTTGCGACTGGTGATATTCAGATCTCAGGTCCAATTCCTGAAGGGTACCTCGTTCCTTGCGGTTCGTCGGCCTATTCGTCTATGCAAGGTAGATAATAAAGGTTTCTACTGGAGATATTGTTGGGGCCTCTGAAGTCGATGGAATTACGAGCAATTTTGCCTTTCTATTTGAAGAATAAGACCAGAGCTTTCCAGGGTGAGAAGCTTGGTTCTTCAATTTCATTTTTGAGTAGTTCGACAGGTTTGACCTGACAGTTCTTGTAGCTCGGTAGGAAGCATGTGGGTTTGGTTTACGTGACTAGGCCTTTTTGGATGGTAGGACATTCACTCGTCCTCCTGAGCAACCTTGGCCCGAAGTTCATGGCAGGACTCGCACCTGGTTGTATCCGTCCCAAGCTTCCGTGCTTGAACCTTGTCTGTTGTATGCATGACATTCCCGAAAGGTCTCCTGTAAATACTTGTGATAAGGTTTCGGGAAGTATAACACTCCTCTGGTGTGTTTTTTAGAGTTTCATAGCTAGAGATGACCCAGAGGTCCATGCTGGATGTTTATGAGAGACGAAGGTTTCGATATTCGGGGGGTTAGGAGAAGGGTCCTTTTGTAGTCGTTAAATCGGGAAGATGAGGGCTATATCAATCAAAATTGGATAACGACAATAATATCTTTTTAGATAACATGAGATAAGTTGTATTCGTAAGAAGAGATCACTAGAGTGATACAGTGTCTTGTATTTCTTTTCCGTGTTTTCCGTTTTGTTTGATGTCATGATTACTGTAGATGATTCATACCACAGTGTCTAGCACTGGTAGTGGGTGTGTTTCGATAGCCAGTAATGATACTTGATATCATGATCCCTGACAGGTCTCCTTACGATCGAGTGGTATATGAATGTCGTATATAAGTTGATGTTGGTGAAATTGTCGAGTGGGTGGCCCCACTCAATTCCTACTACTAGACATGGAATAGGAGTCAGGATGGAATTATTTGTTTCAAGACTTCAGTATTTTGATTATAATTAACCCCGATGTATGTACAAAGTCATCACATCTTACATTTAATGATCCTAAGGTCATATATGAATGTCTTTGGTTTGATTTGTATGAGAGAGAGTATTTTAACTACTTTTTTTTAGAAAGACGGTTACTTTAATAAGTGTACCAAATTCATTAAAAACATATAGTACTTAAACGTTCTTGTCGTTGGAAACATTACAAAAGTCTTAACATGGTTCCCCTGCTGCTTCTGTTGGTGTGTTCATCACACTCCTCCTTTTCCTTCGTCATTCTTCTCAGTTGGACATTCTCTCTTGAAGTGTCCCGTTTCACCGCATAGGTAGCATACTGGGTCTACCTTGGTGCAGGTGATTGAAGGGAGGTGCTGGGTCGGGGCCTTACAGAAACGGATGGTATGCCCTTTCCTGTTGCAGTTTTTACAGTGCATCTCCCGGCAAGCCCCATTGTGATGAAAGCCACATTGGTTGCACTTTGGGAGTGATCCTTCATATGGTCTGGCCGGTGTTTGGGTGGAAGACCCCGTGGCTTGTGTCGAGGCATGTATCGTGACTGCTGTTGTAATGGTAGGGGTGGCCATAGGTTGTTGTCTTTTAGTGGATCTTTGAGATTGGTGGCGCTCTTTCATGTTCCAAAAATTTCTCTTATTGTTCTTAGGTTTGTGGCATGAGGTATTTTCGTTGGTAGACATCCATTTGTGATCCTGATTGTTACCACAATTTGTATTGTTAGTACCTCTTCCACCCATACTAACATTGTTAGCATTGAATTGCGCCATGACGGCTGTCACAGCTGCCACGACTGCAGCTTGGAAAGTAACAGCGTCTATCTGCAGTGTTGGCGCCTTGCTAGTTGGTTGGTTGGCTCTAGGTGAAGACATAGCTCTGTTTCATGACGAAAAACGACTTCGTTAGTGGAAATGATTATCGTAAGTGCATCCTTACAATTTATATTTACGCATATAAATTTTTGCACATTACTGTACTATTCCTAGTGTTTCCGCTAACGCTCCTGAGATGGAGTTATGGTAGTAGGTAGGAGTAGGTTTCATACGGGCGTTAAGCTTTACTCATCTTAGAATCATGTTTGTCCGAACACACTTGGCTGAGGAATTTTTGATGGGACCTGGTGTATTAGTACCTGAATGTTCGCACTCCATAGGTCTATGAAGAAGAAACTTCTCAACAAAATGTTTAAAGGTGAGATGATAATGAGTTTTTAGAATGGCTATATGTCACGAGTTTTCTAACTAAGTTTATCTCATATCGATTTGTAACGTAATTCGGTCGTTGAGGGTGTTCTGAAAACAATACACAACAAGGTTCTTTATATGGTAAACTCATGTATTTTAGTAGTTCTGTATCCAAGTGAAACCTTATTCTTGACCCAAGTTAGGTCCTTATCATGACCTATTGAAGTATACTTAGTCATATAGTTAAGGCTAAATAGACCTTCGGGTCTGTTAGGTACATCCTAAGCCCATCTTGTTAATATGACTTTAGTAATCATGGTTTTAGTGAAAATCTTGACCTCGATGCAGGTCTACCTCACATTTGTGCATGGGCGGGTTTTGATAGTAACTAGATTTCTCGATTAGTATGACCACTTAATTTGTAGTGTCATGATTTTACCTATAATAGAGTAGCACCAGCACATACTTATGAAGCTAATTTACCAAGTCTGGTGAGCGGTATGAACTATACTTACGTCGATCCATCCCTTGTGATGCCTGAGGCAAGTTCGATGCAATCTTGTAGCTTTGCCAATCAACGCTTAGCTACAATCATCCTTTCTTTGAATGCTATGTGTCTACCCTGTTACTCTCTTTCCTCTTCACGAGCGGCGATAAGGTCCTAAAAAGAGAGTTGGTCTTGGGAATAGTAGTCTAATTCTGAGTCACGGGTACTTGAGATGGTAGGGTCCGTAGTAGCGTGTAGTTTTCTGAACTCGGATTGTAGTCTTCCTGTATTAATCCCCGATGTTCGGGATCCGCCGGGTCTTCGTCGGGAGGGCTTTGTCAGTCGGTCCCCCGTGGTTGAGGTCATAGCACCCTCGTTGGTCTCCACATGGTGGTTGTTGTCATAGTTGTCGACATTCAACCCTCGATCATGTTTGCCCAATGGGGCACAGGTTCGATATAGTCGAAACGGTTCGCGGAACCCTTGTTATGCATGGAGGATCGATTATCTCCGGTTCCGCTTCTGATTCTTCTCATAGCCATTCACCATTCCTCGAGTTCGGATTAGGAAAGTAAGGTTCATCCAGTAAGTAGGATCTTGCTATGCTATACTTGCGACAATAGGAGTGGAAGAGATAATTACTAGGCGTCTAACTCTATAATCAATTATTTATAGGGGTGATCCTTATCAGTTACTTCTATAATGTCATAGTGCATACTAATTACATATATCCTGATACAATAGACCTTCGAATAAGTGATCCCACCCTAGGTCCACATCCAAACAAGGAAAAGGAAGTAAGGTAATGACCACAATTTCTAAGTCTATGATTTCTAAGTTATATATAACCTTAAAGTATCCACTTAGGGACTATAGACGTATTATTTAGGATCTATTTAGTTTTCATACAAGTTATGATATCACAAAATACTCCTATAGTATTTTAAACTCATGTTCTGTTCTAATGTTCTCATTGTGGTAGTGTTGGTAAGTTTTTAGACTTGTTTCCATATCACAACTATTCTTGGGCATGTGCTAATCACTCCTCGGACCAGCATAGTTGATCAGGCTATGCCCCTCCCAAGACTGACCATACATCCCCGAGTTTACCTGTGATATCCAACAATCATTACTTTTATTTTGTTCTAGAATGATGCTGACCTTAGTATCTATGTATGCATGTATACTTTTAATAAGAAACTATTTATTTCTAAAAGTATACTTGTTTTGAAAACTTTAAATCAGAGAACTTAGTCCCAATGCATTTATATTTTGTATATCATATGTGGTTCGATATACTGAGTTCACTATAAACAATGCTCTGATACCAATCTGTCACACCCCTAAACCATGGATGGCGGAAACGTCCGGGGGTGGAGGACTTCATGTAGATTATCACAACAAAGAGTATAATAGTGCTCAAAGTAATTACAACCATCACAAATATAATTGAGAAAGTTACATCAAAGTATATGTTTACATGATTCACATTAATTACATTATGATACAAAATGAACTGTTTGACGAATTATCGTCCCATCCTGAAAACGTTGTTGATTTCCTGTTTCACTGAATTCCTGAGAATACAAGTAGTTTTGAAATAGTGTCAACACAAAGGTTGGTGAGTTCATAAGAGATTTCATTAGATAAGTAAACTGTTTTCCTTGTAAAAGCGTTAGAATATGTATCCAGAAAATCCGATATTTTCTTTAAAATCTGTGAAATGTAGTCTTATAACCGAAGACCAAAATGTATAAGTAACCTCTCTCACAGATAGAAAATGATATGTGTTTTAAATCGACATAAATGCGCTTGAATTAAATGAAATTCCCGTAATTTCTTATGTTTGTTAATACTTTATGTATATGTAGTCCTAAATCCCAGGACCAAGAAATAACAAGTAGTGGCCATACTTAGAGATATAAATGTGGTTTCAAATGATGTGTAGTCATAAATACCAAAACCGAAAGTATACAGTAATATCTGTACTTATTGACATAAAAAGTGAGTTTAAATCGACATAAAACCCATTTAGGTTTTATAAAAATCCCGTAAACTTTATGTATTTTTATCTCCCTATGTGAGTCGCTATAATCATACTATGACTGAATGAACCTGCCACGACGCTTCTCAGGCGTCGTGAAACTGAAATGACATTTGTCACCCGTAGACCTGCAGGTCCCACTGTAGCTAGCAGCAAGGTGTGGGGTGCCAAACCCAATATAGATCTATACACAACTATCACGTTCTCCCTCCAGGAGACTCTGATTATAACTACCAGGAATTAGATCCCGCACTCGGACGTACGGAAAGAGATTGTCCCACAATTTAGGTTAACAAGTTTACGTGTAGTGTGCGTGAGTGTAAAACCGTTCTGTATGAATGTACCCTCTTTGTACGAGTGTGTTATGTGATGTATCATAAACTATACCTATTATAGTTTATCCAAAATGTTCGTAATATATAAGAACTATTTCATGAAAATGAATTAGTGTTATGAATCCATTAAACTATGCTTATTATAGCTTAATATTCGTGTTCTAAATGAATAAATAATCTTATCATGAATGACTAAGTTTCAGTTTATAATGATAAACTAACAAGGAAACACATTCAATATTTAGAACTTGTTGTTATACACTTTGCTCAACATAATACAAGGTGTTATGAAATTTATATGTTGTTAACTAACTTTAACCTTTCTGCGCTGTTTTAGAAAAGTAATAGAAAAATCATACGAAGTCGAAAACTAAATCCGTAAATTCTGAGAGTTCCCAAAATGTGTCTAGTTTACTCATAATTTTTATCATGATTTTTAATTACCTCCAACTTGGGTGAAAAAGTCCATAATCACAGACTGGTCCAGATTGGTGTTTGAAATGATAGGCAGTTTTGTAAAAATCACCATAAATTGTAGAGAAATCGTATGGAGACTTACAAGTGGTCATTTTAAAGCTAAGAACTGGAACTACTTGCACCTTGTACAGTTTTGAAAACAAAAATGTTTAAGTTGCCCAAAACAGTCTGTGAATGGATTTGAACTTTTCTAATGAAGACTGTTCGAAAAGTTTAGTTATGTTCTTGGTGTTTTAACTTTTATTCCCCCCCCCCCCTGGAAACTTGGGAAAACATGAAAATGTAGGGGTATGAACTCACCTTGAGTGATTTCAGTAGATGAGTGTTGAAGAAGGGAAGTGTTCAACTCAAGAACACTTGAAGAATCACTTGAAGATTAGAAGATCTAACAAGAATGTGATGATGCTTGTGTAAGCAATTTATGATTTTGAGTAGGAGGATGTGTAATAATCATAAGAAAGATGATGATACTTACTAAATGAAGGAGAAAAGTCTTGGAGTATGCCTTGAATCTTGACTTTTTAGAGAGAGCAAGTGAGAGAGAAGATATGTTTGATCTTTGGTGGAAGAATGAGAAAATGAGAGAAGTGTGAGGAGAGAGGTGACTTTTCTAGCCTTTGACCAATTGTAAGGTTGGGAAAAGGTGGGAAAAGTACAATGATGTGACTAGGTAAAGGCTGATGGTGAGTAGGGATGTGGAGTGGGTATGAGAGTGGTTGCTTGTGTCATAAGATAAAGTAAGGTCAACACTCCAGCTTAATCATTCACCCACTAGATTTTATTATTTAAATAAGTATTTTCATGAAAATATGATTAAATTATGATTATTTAGGGTTTATTATGTTAAAATATGAGTTTGTGAGAAAATCCCGCGTTAAAATATCGAAAAACGGACTCAAAATGTGAAAAATATTGAAAATGGGTCAAAATGTCAAAATCCCTAAGTCTGGTCGGAGATGCGGTCCTCTGATGCAAAGACCCGAGAGGGGAGAAAGAAGGACCGAGAGACGGCAAGGAACCGAGAGGAGAGAAAGAAGACCAAGAGGAGAAGAGAGAGGACTGAGAGGCGAAGGGAGGAAGACCGAGACTCGATCTCTGTTCTTGGCGGGTTCAGCTCTCAGGTTCGGTTCCAGGTCTCGGCTCACAGGTTCGGTTCCAGGTCTCGGCTCTCTGGTTCGGATACAGGTCTCGGTTTCGGTTGGGGCAGCGAGATTCGGTCTCGGCTGCTGGTCCCGGTTTCAGTTCATTGGTGCTTTCGGTCCAAGGAGTTCGGCCCTAAGAGGCTTCGGCTCCTTGAGAAGGGTTTCGGCTCCTTAAGTTCGTTTTTCTCGTTTTACCCCGTTTTAAGCCGTTTTAGGCCCGGTTAAGGGTCGGAATGGCCCGAAAGACTATAAAAAGTTGAAGGAACTTTTGAGAGAGATTTGGGAGAGATTTCACATTCTTGGAGAGATTTCTCATACAAAGAGAGGTTTGGGAGAGATTTTGCATTCTTGGAGAGATTTCTCATACAAAGAGAGTTTTGGGAGACATTTCACATACCTAGAGAGATTTGGGAGAGATTTCACATTCTTGGAGAGATTTCTCATACAAAGAGAGATTTGGGAGAGATTTCAGATACTTAGAGAGATTTCTCATACAAAGAGAGTTTTGGGAGAGATTTCACATACTTAGAGAGATTTCTCATACAAAGAGAGTTTTAGGAGAGATTTCACATACTTAGAGAGATTTCTCATACAAAGAGAGATTTGGGAGAGATTTCACATACTTAGAGAGATTTCTTATACAAAGAGAGTTTTGGGAGAGATTTCACATACTTAGAGAGATTTCTCATACAAAGAGAGTTTTGGGAGAGATTTCACATACTTAGAGAGATTTCTCATACAAAGCGAGTTTTGGGAGAGATTCTAAATATAGAGAGATAGAGTGAAAACGATTGAGAGAGGTTTCGTGTGTGGCATTTGTGAGTGTCCAGCTTCGCCACGCAAGGTCCGTAACCCTGTTAAGCCTTGTTTAAGGATCTTACACACTTCCGATGAGTATGCAACATTGTTTTATCGGTTTGGCTCGCCACGTACCACAGTTTTAGGTTAAGGAGATCTAGATGTTCGCACTTTTTGATTTATGATCTCTCATTAGAATAGCGAGTTGTTTAGTATTTACTTAACATAAACTCTAGTACCCACGTGCAAGAACGGTTTGACTTGTTGACTTCGGTTGACTTTGACTTGACTGGAAATTAACGGTTGTCACAATATATATATATATATATATATATATATATATATAATGGGTACTTCTTAATGATCACAACGGTTGAGCAGAACCATCATAACTCTTTGTTAGAACCGGTGAAACTCTTGGAGAGATAAGCACATTAACTTCCATCTTGTAACTGTCAATAATAACTTCCAACTTGTAACTGTTGTTAACAAGAATCGTTACCAGATAAGTCTAGCTTATATATTTAACATACCCCCCTAAGCTAGACTTATACAATCACCAAACATAATCTTCAACAATTTGAAAGAAATAAAACCCACTAGTATCTTTTCACTTGGTTGCATACATCACTTTGGAATTAATCTCAAACTTCATCTTCTTCATGTTACTTTTACTACAACAAAGAAGATGGTGGCAGGGCTACCAACCCCTTCTATTAATCCCACATGCAAACAACTTCATTTAGAAGCTTCATCACCATGGGTATCTGCTGATGATCTCTTGAAGCATTGAACCTTGCTTTTCATTCATTCATTTTTTTATATATACTTTTATATATGAAGACAACACCTTTTATAACCCATGACCAACCATGTTTATAAACATGACACATCCGTATCTATGCAAGACAATCCATATCAACAATATCATCTTTCCTATTGTACGAATTCTTGTACCACCATTCCTTAACAAGCCACATGATGGGATTCTTTCTTTTTCCTTCTTTCTCAAGCAAGGCCACAAGCAAACAACTGTAGATCTAGTCTTTGACTTTTGTCCTTTGTATACAAGAGTTGGTGTACATCTTTCTTTATCAGACCCACGTGAACACACATCAATCTCATCTTCCTCATTTTTTAATTATTTTGTACAGCAACAATCAAAAAATATATTCTGCAGGCTCTCCCGATGATCCCAAGTTTTCTAATCTTTTGATCTTCTTCCCTATTGTGAAGGACACCAGAGCCCCTCCACTCCAGTCTTCATTGTTATCTTACGATTGATGGCGCACAAACCCTCATCCCTTTCTCCTATTTCTGCTTTTGTCTTAATGCTTTCTCCTTTTCTTCTCAAACGGGCTCTGATACCACTTTGTTGGAGAAAGCATATCTAAACAAGAATTTTTATTGGGGAAAGCATATCTAAATGAGAAAGTAGGAAACCACTTTGTTGGAGAAAGCATATCTAAACGAGAAAGTAGGAAACCACTTTGTTGGAGAAAGCATATCTAAACGAGAAAGCAGGAAACAAATAGAAGTTTTATTAATCAAATATCAACAGCATTTACATAAGATAACTACACATATATATACCCGTAATGGGTACTTCTTAATTATCACAACGGTTGAGGAGAACCATCATAATTCTTTGTTAGAACCGGTGAAACTCTTGGAGAGATAAGCACATTAACTTCCATCTTGTAACTGTCAATAATAACTTCTAACTTGTAACTGTTGTTAACAAGAATCGTTACCAGATAAGTCTAGCTTATATCTTTAACAATATTATCCTACACAAAAGACTAAGGGTGAATAAAGTTGATCCCATGCCTCCCACAACAATTACTAAGTAGTTCAATAATCTAAGAGATATATCAAATAATCAACCCATGCATGATGTAATTCTTCAAAACATGTGTTAATTAAAGGGTCGGCAGACTTGAGCACATAGTTCACTTCTACAGTAGAGGGGACTCGTTTTTTTGTTGGGTTGTAATTGTTGATAGTGTCCAAGTAAATATGAATTGAATTGCAGATGGGATGATACATTAGTAAATAATTACCTAATACCCAACTAGAATAGCAAGTTCGCAAGCAAGAATCCCCAGTCCAATAAACTTACAGACATTATACTTGAGCAACTTGGGAGAGAAATTAGAAAAGGTCACAAGTTAACCTTCTCGTTTTCAGGTTGATGACGCTTTTTTAACTGATTGGCATCAACCACACAAATTATCTCAAAGGTATGTATGCATGTAATGTACAAACCTCGAGCGAAATGTCATCGGGTTTTCTCTGAGAATACTTCTGGGGTCTCGATTTCTTTTCATGTGGTATGCGCAGTTAAATTTTTGGTATTCCTAGAATATCCTTGGCATCCATTATCGAAGTTAGGGTTTTGACGTCAGTCCTTGTAATACAGACCAATCAATATTGTACGAGAAACTGCAGAAAAAAAAAAGATGATCTATCGAAAATATCTGCCAACATAAATTCGGAATCCTATCACCATTAACAATCATGTGGATCGCATTTGACTAGTAATTAGCAAACAATGTCTGTAATTGAAGCCTTATTTTATTATAGAGGTAAATTGGAAGTTTCATGTGATAGGAAATTACCATATTAAAAAAGCAATTGAGAAATCAACACATACAGGTCCAATTTCAAGTTAATTAGTATAGTTGGAGAGCAGATGTAGAGAAGTGAAGCGGTGGAGGTTTGACAATCCAGAGAGAAGAAAGAAAGGAAGGGGGGTTTCGGTGGGGATGAGCTAGGGTTTTCAGCCGGTAGAAACAAAGCGGGATTTTTAATTTTTGGATTTCATTTCCCCCTTGTATGAAACGCGAGTTTCATTAAAATTTATAAAGCGACATGGTTAGATGACACACATTTTATTTAAGGTGCCCTCCATGTTTTTTTTATTAGAAACTAATTTTAGGTCACGCAAAAATGCGTGTCCTCTATGCTTCATATTTTGGAAAACTGACATCAATTTTTAGGGCACACACAAATGTGTGTTCTCTATCAGTGCGTGTCATTGATTGTGTGTCGTAAAATGCTGTTTTTCTAGTAGTGAATTCAAGTTAGTTGATTCAACCCCTAATATAACACCTAAAGAAAATGTTAAGGCTAGGACCCAACACAATATTCTATAACTCGGAAGAGGGATGCCGTAATCCAGCTACAAAATATTTTAAGGTAGGTAAATGACGATTTACCAATTTCCATCATGAAAAACGAAAACTGAAAAATTAGGTTTTAAATGAATTGAAGATCCTAGATCTTTTGAGATTCATTAAACTTTTCAATGGCATGTTTAATCTCGATTGTGCCCTTGAAGTTTGTGACTGGGATGCCGAAGATCACAAACAATGTGTGAATAACCATGTAAATTAGCTTGGTACTCTCAATGTTGATCACCACCCAATCAATCTGTCGATTAACCACACACGCTCCATTGATCAATGATAATCTTACGAGAGACCCATTGCCATCCTTCATTGGTCACATATTAGTGTACTGGTTAACCACGCACGCTCAACTAACGACCAGCAAGGTGCAATGTGCAGTTTCATGGATTAGCACCAATTCCACATTTTTCCTAAAGTAACTAAGATTTGGGAATTTATAAAAGTATTTAGTTACGTCACATTTCATTATACTTATAGTAGAAGGTTTTAATGTCCTATCCTACCCATTCGGCTAACGACCCTCCACTAGTCAAGGAAGCGGTGGGTGATAGTGGACACCCATTCAATCACCATTTTATAGGCAATTTCCTTATACCCCCTTATAGACCAACTTCGTGAATGAGACCTACTAACAGTAAGCCTGACTTTTCTTATTCATATATAATATTAAAGTTTTAATTATATATAGTATAAGGGTGTATTTTAAGCTTTTAAAATACTAAGGTTTTTTAATTTTATTAAAATTTTCAAAAATTAAAACCATTTAATTTAAAATCTTAAAATTTAAAAAACTTTTGATTTAATAATTATTCAAAAATTAAACAATTAATTAAATTAATAAATCAAATAAGGATTACCAATTTTAAATTAAACATATTAACTTAATTTAATCCTTTATCCATGAATTTCAAAATTTAGGTAGGGATATCAATAATTATCCAATTAAACAATTAGCAAGATAATTACCAAAAATAACAACCTACTTAGTAATTCCTTAGATTTCGTAATCTTCTACTTGGATTGGAAGACAAGGCTTTGAACCTTGCCTAAAATAAAAAACCCTAGGGTTAGGAAACCCTATATTTCGGCTCCAAGGCGGCCAAAGGAAAGGGTTTGAAAACCCTTAGGGATTTTCAAAAATCACAGTTCTTAAACCCTAATTTGCAAGAATTTAAAGGCCTTAGAGTTTAATAGCCATAAACCCTAATTTTGTCTAGTTCAATCAATTGTACTAAATCTAATTGAAAACAAAAACCATACGCTCTGATACCACTGATAGGTTTTATACATAGTAAACAATCCTATGTGTGCATGTAACCCTAATATAAGGATCTATGTTTTCACTATTAGACATACAAGCATTGAACACAAAAACTAGAAACCCTAGGAGGCACATGTAATTTTCGAAATTAACATATAATTAGGGTTAGGATACATACATTTATCTTTATACTGTAATAACAATCAAATCCTTGAAGATCTTGAACTTTGGTAGCAAGCGCCACATGTATCGCACCTCTAATGACTCACAAACAAACCTAGCAACCATGGATTACTATGGAGAGAGAGAAGGGAAGTGAAATTTAGGCTCTAAGCCTTTCTTGGAGTGCATGGGACGAAATCCAACCCTATAGGGGTTTATATAGGTGATAAGGAGGGTTTAGGATAAGGCAGGTGTATCTTAGATAACCCTAATCCCATAACTTCCTCCCTAAGGCTTCCAATGCACCCTTAGAGCCCAAGGAAACCCTAGGACATTGTAGATTTCATTCCCCACCTGTAAGGGAGGTTCTAGAATGCTCAATGCTCAACTTTTGAACATTGTCACATTTAGTCCATGGAGTTTCAATTAATTCCTTTAATCCTAAAATTAGTTCCAAATTAATTTATGATTAAATATTAATTAAAAAATATGATTTCTAATTAACATATTATATCCATAATACATTAATAAATCATTTATCTTGATTTCAAATTAATTTATTAACCAAGTAATAAAATAATAAATCATTCTTCACTCTCTAACAATTATCCTATTTAATTACCAGGTTTGAAGGCAACCCACAAGGACATTGCTACTATCAATTCAAGTGCATACCAATTATAGTTATGGTCGTAGACACCTAACCCAACACTACCCTACAATTGATGGACTCAGATAAGAGCTGCAAAGTAAATCTAAACCTAACCTTCTGAAATTATTCAGCCCTCGTAATATGTAACTTAGCGTGTTCGTTTAGTAGTTAGTTAAAGATAACTAGACTCCTAAAAGCACAATGAAAGAAACCTTCAAGCATTGAGTAAACATAATCAAGAATGACCTACTCAGGCTATCATATTACAAGATAATCAGTACTAGCATACAGTTTAATAAGCTCATATAGCAGGCATATAAGGCATCCTTCCTAGATCCTTAGCCCTAAACTAGCATGCAGTTCTCATACTCATATATCAGGCATACAAGGCATCATTTATAGAGCCTTAGCCCTAATCTAGCATGCAGTTCTCATAATCATAACATAATAAATTGTATAGGTAATTTAGGAGAACTTACTTGAGCTCGGATGATTACATGCACCACACCCTTTTCTCTTTTCAAAATCCTTTTTGTTAAAATGGTCTTTCTTTTAAAAATTTTATACCAATTCCTTATTTTGAGTTCAGACACACCCGAGAGTGAGTCTGAATGCCTCAAAGCAAGGCTCTGATACCAACTTGAAACATCTCAAAAATCATGACCAAAAATTTTTCATTTTTATTTATTTAAATATCCATATTTATCAAAATCATTCCATCCAAAACATAAGTCAAAGTTTCAAATCAAAGTATCTCAATAAAACTCATATCAATATTTCAAAGTAGAAACATCCTAGGCTAAACAAAATGGTGTGAGCACTACAGTCATCCCAAGCTCTTCCCCTTGCTACAGGAAGTACCTGAAACCAAAACTGAAAACTTTAAGCATGAAGCTTAGTGAGTCTCCCCAAAGTACCACATACCATACACATAATCATGTTATTAGGAGATATAGGCCCTACCCACACTCAAGGAGATACGACCCCCACCGACACTCGACTAACTATGAGATACGGGGCCCGCCCACACTTAGCTACTTAGCATACATACAATTATCACACAGACAACAAGTATAATCAAATATATCAGTCAGTCCTATAGGCCTACTGTAATAATGTTATGAGATACGGGTCTCGCACACACTCAACTATCAATGAGATATAGGTCCCACCTACACTCGAATACTAATCAATACACATAACATATACAGGCTAGCCTTGGTGCCTTCGACCAATTCAAACCAGGAAGAAACTCACCTTGCAAAGCTGACTGCTGAAACTCACGGGAAGGAATCTCTAACGGCTGCTCCAACAACTCCTCGACTATCATTATCACAATAACACTTAGTCAAAATACAATAATCATTCTTAGGATAAAATGACCATTTCACACCTGGTCAAAGTCATCATTTTGGTCAAAGTCAAGATTTTGGGTTGACTCAACTTGCCGAGTTGACCCATCAACTCGTCGGGTTCCATAAATCAGAAGAACCCTAAAATCATGATCCAACTCGTCGAGTTCTTCACAAACTCATCAAGTTTCTCCTATCAACAAAATCGAGACTTTCCAACTTTGCTTGTAGAGTCCGTCCTTGAACTCTTCCTGTCTTACCTTCTACAAATCCGGGGCATTTCAACCCAACTCGTCGAGTCCCTTTATGAACTTGCCGAGTTCTTCATTCTATTAAGTTTTCTTAATGGATTAAGTCACTAATCTTCAGATCTAAGCTCCATACTTCAGATATAAACTCTAAATATCCTTAGATGGGTAAAGTTTCTAACTTTACCCATTAATACCCTTCCTCAAGTTATTTAGCTCAAACCCTAACTCTAAAAGATCTAGATCTTGATCTAAAAGCCATAAATAATTCAAGATAGGGTGTACAAATCAAGATATGGACGTTAGAGACTAGATGCACATGTAAAGCCTCCAACTATCTAATTATATATGGCGTTTGGAGCTTAAAAGACCAAAATGGTAGTCTAATGTTTGCATGGGGCTTCTATGGCAATAAAGTTTGCACCTTTATGCCATGAAAGCCCTTCAAGACCCTAGATCTGAAGGGTATTAACTTGGGATGTCTGTTTCCCAAGGATCAAGACATTTGGACCAAAAACCCAATAAAAGTGTTAGGAAAATGATCTAAGCAATCATTTGGCAAGTTTGAGATTTTCTTACCAAAAAGTGATGAGGATGGGGTGAAGTTTCTAGATCTGCAAACTTCTTCTTGATTCCTTAAGCTTCTTCTTCTTCCACAAGCTTCAAACACACAAAACTTTCTCAAGGATGGCTCAAAAACTCACACAACGCATTAGGGTTTCGAGAATTAGGGTTTGGGACTTGGAGGCTGGAAATGAGGCTAACATGGAGGGTTTAAGATAATTAAATAGGGCGCAGACCCTGAAAATTAGGGTTTCACCTCTGCCAGCCTACTCATTGAGTTAAGGCCTCTCAACTCGTCGAGTAGGTTCCTAAAATCATGCGACCCAAACAGTCTCTACTCGACGAGTTTGGGGATCCGAACTCATCGATTTGCTCATATAATATGAATAATTATTAAATTAAATACGTACCATGAACCATGCATTACAGTCTATAAGATCTAGTGTTATGTATGATTTGCATACACTAGTGTTGCAGAGTTTGTGTAAGTTTCATGAGTAGGGTGCAGTGCATAGTGGGTCAGCACGAGGAATGATTAGACACTCTTGAGAGAGTGAAGGAAGGTCGAAGGTGCATCTGATATGTTAGGAGATGGAGATCGAGAATTTCGTATGGGGATCTGTTCGATTTTATTGTGTCTTAGTGCCAATCGACTCTATTGCTCTAATGCTGCTTGATTTGTGCTTTGTGGGACTCACATTGATGTTAGCTGACTATCAAATGAATACACCAAGTTACATGCTATGAAGGTTAAATAATCTGAGTGTGAAGGATTTGGCCCTATTGTGTAGCTCTCGTTTTAGTGTAACCATTATAGTGTTGGGTCCTTTAGTCAAAAGATTATTTAAGTTTTGTTGCATGTAATTGTATTTATGAAGTGTTCGGATGACATTGATTGGAGTTGTTTAGTAGCTGATGGCAGGGGAGGTGGGGGAAAACTCGGAGAACCTAAGAAGTATTTTAGTGCGATTCTTTCAATATTGAGCAGTTATTCAAATGATTACTGTGAAGAGGTATTGGAGGACGCGAGGGGATCCTTGAGGAAAGTATGCATAAGTGTGGAAGGTAGTATTAGGCCTGTAATACTGTAAGCACAGGATCCATGCTCGAATTGAGGAACGTTTCGAGGATTCTAAGGGTTGGTCGGGAGGGATATCATGGTTTCATACCATGATACGCTATAGTATCCTCGTATTTGTTGATCTTTGGTTATGGTTGCTCAGGCATAAGGATGGGTCTGGTAATTGTTCGGAACCATTGGCGAAATCAACTTAGATTAATTGGTGCGGACGTAGATGAGCTCGTTGGTTTCGATGCCTTGAGGGTGTTGGCTTAAGTTCGTGGATTCAAGTCGCGGGACTTAAGAATGGAACAAATGTTATGATTGGCTTGGGAATTGCAGTTGGAGTAGATTGGTTGATTGATGGTTTTGTATATCGCTATCTATGGTGGGGATTTTGTCTTTGCAGTTTTACGAGTTCGGAGAAGGAGTGAGCATGCTTATGATCTTCAAAGATAGGATGTAAGACAAATTGGGTTTTATTGGTCGCAAGGTTTGGTGACAATATGACAACACAGGAGTGCGCGGGTGGATTGATGTATTATGGATGCTTTGTAATGTAATTAAGGGTACGTGTTCTTGGGTTATAGCAGTCAGGTACGGATGGTCAGCAAGGATTTCAGGCTAGGAGGTTATGTTTTGGCTTATGCTCTTGCAAGGAACCCTTAATGATTAAAGTGGTCATGATTGGAAAATTTCAAAGGTTTTAGCTGAAACTCAGGATTCTCTTAGGATATGCTCGATCCTTATCTCGAAGATCATCCTACATGTGTTATGCATTCCAGGGTCAGAGATGGTTATACCTGGTTGTGCCAGTTTGAGTTATGGTTTGTTTTCAACACTAGTGGGTTGTAGTTCGAACCCTAAGTGGGGGAGAATTGGGTATTCTACTTGTAGGATCATCTATATGTTCAAATTCGTGGTATTGAGGAATGGTTTTTAGGGATCTGCGGTGCGATTATATGGGATCTCGGCTTAGGGTTTGACCAAGGAAAGGGGTATATAGTAGGTGGTGATTGTATGCATGTGTTTAGGAGACACATGGGTCATCACTCAATAAGAAGTGGGTGGTCAAGGAGCTCATTGCAGCTATTGGTTCCTATTGGGTGTACCAATGATCATATGAGGAGCCGCTGGGTTTACTCAGGTTGAGAATCGATAGTAGAGGGAAATTGTCAGCTAGTCGTATGGATTTATAATTATAATCTAGCTTGGGCAGAGATCAAGAAGGGAATCACTTTCAGAATTTGGTACATTTAGCCCCGCAAAGGTTTTGATTCATTAGATTGAATGACAATGTGTCCTCAATTATTGGTCGCATCGTTTGTCATTCAGCAAAGGTTCTCTGAAGGTTTTGAGTTGTGGCAGTTGAAGTTCAATGGATGTGTCAACTTATCATCAAGTTTTGTATGTTTTATGTTCCTTGGGTCTCTAGGTATGCTAACCCTAAATGGTGGTGTGGAATTTTGGTTCAGAGCAGGCTTAGGTTTTGGTAGCATTTAGGTTTATCTTGGAAGTCTTCTTCAGCTAGTTGCGTATTGGTAGAATTTGCTAAGTCTTAATCATGGTATGGGGTCATGTTCCGCTCGTTCATGAGGATATCTTTTGTTAATGATTGAGGTTTGTCGTCTCGATAGAAATCTAGCATTACTACTCTTTTTGGATGATGTTATGGGTTCCCGAAGGATGTGCAATGTGGTAATTCATTACGTGTAATGTCGAGAGGGTGTATGTGGGTTGGAAAATATAACATTAGGGTGCCTATTTCGAATTATTCACATGGCTCTTTTAGGTTATATCCTTTGAATTGGATCAAGGGTGTGACAGTTAATCCTATTATCAGGTCTTGTGCGGTCATGATTTTGCATTGGTAGCAGCTTGTTCTGTGAAAGGAATTGGGCTCCAATGGATTCAACTAGGAAAGTTAGGATCTGAAGGGTTCCGTGTGGTTCAGATCGTGAGGGATATCCTCTCATCAGCGCTCCAAGATGGTTATTCTTGTTTAAGAATCAGTTGAGGTAGTGGATGTCTGAATTGTGTGAAGGAGATGATGGTTTATCCAATAATGAAAGTTAGCAAGTTAAAGTTGGTATAGGTAGGCAACCACCTAAATGAATCAACTTTTAGTTCTGATCGGTCTTGGGGAAGACCATCTGAGTAACCCAAGCTGGAGATGTGGTAACACTACCTGGGCTAGTTACTGCAACAGACTTTGAGGACGAAATTATTTCCACACTGTGCATGATTCCTTTTTGGCCACAGCATGGTGAAGCGTCACCACAATGTGGAGATAAGCCTTTAGGCTGTGGAGTTTAATGGACCACCACGATGTGGTAGTGTTGTAACACGGCGTGGTGGTAGCTGATAGGGAAAACCGTATAATTCAAGGAGTTAAGCCCTATTTAAAGATCCTTAACCCCTCAGAGTCTTCCTCACATCAACCTCCATTCCCCCCAAATCATTCTTGCAAACCCTAATCATCCTCCTCCATTTTGAGCTAGTTTGGTACTCTTTGAAGCTAGAGAAGGAAGAATGAGGAGGAAGGGAGCAAAGATCAAGCAAGTAAGTCCCCATTCTTCATCTTGGCACTCTTCTAGACCTTTGTAAGTGTCCAATATTCGGTTTTTATCATTCTAAGTTGTTAAATCTTGAGTTTTGTCCCTTTAGTTTCTTGTTCTTGAATGTTGGAATGGTTAGACCTCATAAAGTTTGCAAATTTATGAATTTCCAGGTCAAGGTGATCTAATAGTATGTTTGATCTGAACTATAATCAAGTTTTGGTGTGATGCATAAAAATTAGGTCATAAATTCTCATTTTGACCTAATATGGGTTCATGACATGCGTTAGGCATGTATGTCTATAAAGCACCAAACTTGGTGATGGTTTAGGTGTTAGAATCACTTCTGGAAAAGTAGTCCCAATGGATAAAGTTAGAGACTTTTTAGGTAGTCCTAATGGATAAAGTTGGAGACTTTATCCTTCTAGATCACATTTTGGTCTAGATCTGAACTTCGTAGCTCTTAGAGTCGAAGAAAGCAACTAGATGTACTAAGCTGTTGAAACTCAGGTAACCGCAGTATGGTTGAAAGTCAACACGATGTGGTTGCAAGTTAACATGACATGTTGGCTGTGGTTTTTCCCAACTGATTGGAAGCTAGTAGAACATGGTGTGGTGGGTCAACATGGACTGTTGACTTTGACTTTTGACTTTGACCAAGTTTGACCTTAATGGTATTTTGGTTGTGATCGATCACTTGGATGGATATGTGTTGGTTGGAGGTGAGATTCGAAGTCGGGACCTCATCAGATATGGATCAGAACAAGATGTGATTTTTTCTCACTGTACTTTTGGGTCGAAGGCACCAAGGTCGGCCCATTGGATTGTTATCCTGGTTTATCATATGTTGGTATATTATAGTGATTTGTTGGATTTGTATCCTGGTATATAGGATGATGCTATGCTTAGTGATCCGTAAGATCTATTTGGTTGTCTGTTGACTGGTTATATGTTCGTTGGTGGTTGAGGTTTTACTTTAATGTGCATGAACCAATAGACCGGGGGCATTCCAACCTGATGGTTGATTAGTCTCGTGGGTATTCCATTTGGGCATGGGGTATCCCAACCCGATGGTTAATTTGAACTCGGTATGATTGTATGGTATGTGGTGATATTGCATTGCTTTATGCATCAGTCAATAGGCCTGGGGTATTCCAACCCGATAGTTGATTGGACCCGACATGTTTGTATTCTAACCCGATGGTTGATTAGACCAAACTGCTTATGATACGAGGGCATTCCATCCTGAAGATAACTGGGCCCATCGTAAACATGCCGAGTATTCCAGCCCGAGGTTGATTGTGCCAGACAATAGTATTTGGGCATGCTTATTTGTATATGTTATTTGTATGGGTTATAGTATTTTAGGGGAACTCGCTAAGCTTCATGCTTACAGTTTTGGTTTATGATTTCAGGTACTTCAGTGGACTGTGTCAAGGTGAAGGCTTGACCATGCACCCTTGGTTTTAACTGATTTGATCTTGGGAGACTCTGATTTTAAATAATGTTTTGAAAAAAAATGGTTTTGTAACACTTCTATTAGTAAAAGGGTTGTTTTGAAAAGTTTTAAATTTGTTGAATTTTGGGATATTACAAATTAGCTTTAAAATGGTTGAAGTCATTACCTCTTGAGCATTCCATCTACAATCCAATCCATAAATATCCTTGATTGGCTCTTTCTTCTTCATCCTTCTCCAAATCATTGGAACTAATCCCTAGAGGGTTTGGGTGGTGTTTATGATGAGAATGAAAGGATGATCAATAAATCCTTCGATTTTCGGATATATCATATTGATCAAAGGTGATATTAGGTGACTAAAAAATGAAAATTGGTATAGTAAACTTGGAATCTTGTTGCTACACGTGTGGGAAATGTAATTTGTATGGTATACCTTGTTCTCATGCTATGTCGGTTTTCAAAAAACTGAGATATCAACACTGCAGTACATCGGTGTCATTGTACTTCACAATGGATACATATCGATATATATATATATATATATATATATATATATATAGGTTATGTTTCCTGTGCTAGTTCTAAATGAATACGAACAACCGAATGAGGTCATGGTTGTATTACCACCATTGATGGACAAACGCAAGCCGAACGACCACGAAACCATAACCGTATCCCTTTCCAAGGTGAAGGTCTAATTCAGATAAAATGTAACCATTGCCAAATATATATATATATATATATATATATATATATATATATATATATCCATGATCCAAATCTACAAAATTAAGATGTCAATAAACTAATCAAAATAATAATAATACAATACTTGTTTCTTAAAAAGTATTGTGAAAGATAGTCGACTTACCTTAAACGCATACACAAATCCTTGTACTACATATGTATGTTTACTACCAACTTTTTGCTTAGTGGGGTTAAAATTCTCCCCAATCTTAACAAACACAGTACACAACTATTTGTAAGTGAGATCCCATATCTCTCTACCCCATGGGTAATTGTTCCATCAATTGAAATTAATAAGTATATATACCATTAGATATAATATAAATAAATGTATACATGTTAAACTCATCTAAATTAGACACGATTTCAAGAATTTGTTCAGTAACTCGCTATCAAGGGTATTTCCCACAAAAACCTTGCTCTAGCATATACAACAAAGTGACTCTCTGTAACGACGTGAATTTCCAAAACAAATTTTCATTTTTAAAACATACTTTTAATCATAAAGTAATACAAAACATTAGCTATCCACTGTTCTTACATCAAAACATTTCCCAAGATCTCATAACATAAACTTCATACGTGTGTACGAATCATGTCGGCGCCTTCCCGCGATCATCATTGGTACCTGAAACACATACACAAACACTGTAAGCATAAATGCTTAGTGAGTTCCCCAAAATACCACATACAACACATACGCCTTTCTAGGCCATAACTCTATAGGATCTTCCTATCCAAGTGTCTCAGTGGATTTCCATCCCATAACTCTATAGACCTTCCGATCCATACTCTGTTGACCTTCCGGTCCATATCATCCTGACCTTCCGGTCCACATCATTATAATCATATCATAACATATCACATATACAACATGCATCACATATTCATCATACACATAAGACCTTCCGGTCACACATAATTAACCCATCGGGTAAGGCATAGTGAGAAGACTCACCTCGAAGATGTTGAAAAAACACTCGTTCTCAATCTTCCGACCTAGCTTCCCTGACTTAGTTTGACTAATACCCTTAAATCAACACAAGTCAACTTTGGTCAATGGTCAACTCTTAACCCAACTCGTCGAGTCATGCACCGACTCGGCGAGTTCAGACGTGAACTCCAATTCCTTAAATCCCATCTGACTCACCGAGTCACTCACCCAACTCGGCTCATCACCAACTGACATGAGTCACGGATCAACCCGATCCGACTCGTCGAGTGTACTCATGGACTCAGCGAGTCCATTCCATACTCAAACAAAAATGACCTTCTGAGGTCAAATCTGATTCTCTAATCCATAGATTTGTCCTTCCCAAGCTCAATAACCATGTAAAGTACGAACCTTGACACTCATTCAATGTCCATATGACTCTATTTGATGAAATAGCTTATAAAATGGCATTCTAGGTTCATTTCCTCCATGAAATAACATAAAGCATGATAGATAATGCTCTCTGGACCTCTAAAGGTCCAGATCCAGAGTCTAACACCTAAAGGCACAACTTATATATCATTACAAGCAAATAAAGGGGGTTAGGAAAACCCTAGATTCAAGGTAATTAACAATTACATGAGATTAAGCATAGAATGATACCTATATCAGCTCCATCTGACCAAAAGATAGTAGATCTAAGCTCCTCAATCTTCCTAGAATTCCCCCCTTCCTTCTCTATTGCTAAAACACTCAAGAAATGATGAATTAGCCTTCCTCTTGCTCCACAAACGATCTCTCTGCCCTCTAGGGCTTCTCAGGGGTGAAGTGGCCGCAAATGACGGCCATAAGGGCCCTTAAATAGGGCTCAGGCCCTGAGATTTAGGGTTTCACATAACAGTATGGACTCATCGAGTCCATCAATCGACTCGTCGACTCCCTTCATTAATCCAGTCAACCAATCGTGATCCTACTCGACGAGTCTAGGCATCGACTCGTCGAGTCCCTCCTCATGACTTCAAAAAACATACTCAAATTTACATGCCTGGAAATCCGGATGTTACACGCTCGCAACATTTGCATCATCTAATTGGTGAAGTAAGTCATTAAACATGTGCATAACTGTTGAATTAGTGTCTATGTCCATAACTATTTTGGTATGTACTTGGCCCGATGGTGCATGGTCCTTTTGGGTTGCCTTCACAAAAGCAACTTGATAGGATATGGAGAGAAAGGATTAAATATGATTTATTAATATATTATGGGAGTAATATATTAAAGGAGAAATCATATTGTTTAATTAATATTAGTCAATAATTAATAAGAATTAAGTTTGTGGCTAAAAGAGATTAATTAAACTTAAGGGACTTGAACTGTCAATTGTATGATAGTTAAATATTGAGCTAATGGACTCCATATTGAAGGAGTGGACGAATTCTATGGGGAAACCCATTAGAAATCGTCCTAAGGCCTTTAAGGAAGGAGTCCATGGGTTGCTTAGGGCTTAAGCATCCAAATTAGGGTTTCCTTGTTTGATAACCCTAATAGCTTCACTATTTAAAGATCCCCAGAGAACCAAAAACGTGGGCTAACAAATCCTTAGGGTTTTGGAGGGTTTTTGGGTGTCTCATTGTCTTCTCCTCTTGATCCTCATGCTCTTGGTGTTTGTGAACCATTAGAGGAGTGACATTTGTGACTCTAAGCTTTCTAAAGTCAATACAAGGAGGAATTGTGATTGTTATTGCTACATAACAATC
Organism: Lactuca saligna; assembly: GCF_052625555.1. NCBI lineage: Eukaryota > Viridiplantae > Streptophyta > Magnoliopsida > Asterales > Asteraceae > Lactuca > Lactuca saligna. The sequence goes on from NC_136418.1 coordinate 94,335,688, forward strand.
AAGGTAATATCTTAAACCCATTCTTATGTTGATATTGATTATCATATGCTAGATTTAGGGTTTATAGTCTTGGATGAATTGCATGTACAATAGAGAAACCTAGATCCAAGCATTAGGGTTTGTATGACCACATAGGATGTTCTTATAGCTAAAACCCAACAGTGATATCAGAGCCTAGATTGGTTTCTATTGTATTGATGCATATTTGATCGAAATCGGTACTTAAAATTGAAATTTTTTGCTTCTGAGTGTTTGACTCGCCGAGTCACTTGGTGCACTCACCGAGTCAGCTGTACTCAACGAGTCCAGGTCCAGACTCGACGAGTCAAAGCATCTGACAGCTCATATTCACGATTTTCTTCCTTTTTTGGCTTTGGATGATTACCATAAACATGTTTTTATTAATAAAATCCGGCTTGATACATATTTATGAGTATATCCTTGATTAAACAAAAGATAATTACCAATTGATTAGATAATAACTTCCTTATATGATAAAGTTTGAATATTTGTATTCATTGGATAACTTATTTTGCAAGAAATTGAAATTAGGTCAAATATAGATAATGATAAAATTAATTGTTTAATTTATATTATTTGTTATTTGATCCTTGTGTTATGAAAAGTTTCAATTTTTTCCCTTTAGGTTTTATAGTTTAAATTTGAACTCAAAAGTTTTTTTGTTTTGAAATTTAAATAGTTGAAACCCAAATGTTTTGAAAAAGGTTTCAAAACTTGCCCTCAAGTTTTGGAGTTTAAAAGTTGATTAAAAGTTTAATTTAGAAATGTTAAATTCTAAAACCCTAGTATTCTTTTGAAAAGTTCAAATCACACCCTTATGGTTTTATTAATTAATTAAGGTGTATAATTAAAAGAGGTTTAATAAATCCATAAAGTTTTGGTTTACAGTTTGATTGAATTAAAAGTATAATTGATAAATTTGACCACCTAGTATTTTAAAAGTGTAAAATACACCCTATACTATATATAACATTATATATATATATATATATATATATATATATATATATATATATATATATATATATATGTATGAGTAAAAGTCAGTCTTACTGTTAGTAGACCTCATTCACGAAGCTAATCTATAAGGGGTGTTTAAGGAAATTACCTATAAAATGGCGATTGAATGGGTATCCACTCTTATCCACCGCACTCTTGACTACTGGAGGGTCGTTAGCCGAACGGGTAGGATAGGACAAAACCTTCCATTATAAGTATAATGAAGTACAAAAGTAACTAAATGTTTTACATATTCCCAATCTTAGTTACTTTTAGGCAAAAGTGAATTGATGCAATTACATGAAATTACACTTTGTACCCTTGCAAAGACGTTAGTGGAGCGTGTGTGGTTTACCGGCACACTAAATGGTTCTAAGCAAAGGTAGCAAAGGGTGACTCAATGTTTGTTATAGTTCGGTGGAGCGTGTGTGGTTTACCGACACATCGAATAGGTGACTGTAAAATGTGGGGGCACCATGTAAGTTTGCATGGTTATTCACACCCGCTTTGTGATCCTCGGCATCCAAGTCACAAACTAGAGGGGTATATCGAGATTTAAACATGTCATTGAAATGTTCAATGAATCTCAAAGGATCTGAGAGTTTTCATAGATTTAAAACTTAAATTTCTTTTTCGTTTTTCATGGTGGAAATTAGTGAATCGTCATTCACTTACCTTCAAATATACTGCAACTAGATTACGGCACCCTTTTTCTAGGTTGTAGCGTATTGTGTTGGGTCCTAGCCTTAATATCTCATTTAGGTGATTTATTAAGGACTCAATCAATCAACTAACTTGAATTTAGTTTCTCCCGTTTTGTAGATGTCAAAGTACGACAACTATGGTATTCCCAAATCCCGTGGAACAAGCTTTCCACATGAAGATGATATTCCACGATTTGATCGAGGAACAAGAGATCATGCTTCACTTCCTCCACGTCCTCCAATTATTCTCCCTAACCCACAAGTTCAAAGGCTTGAAAAGTTCAAGCTCACTCAAGCCCTTTTGGCAAGTAAACATGGGAAACATGTGTGTGTACACGTCTTAGAGATGAAGTTACACATTGAAAGGTTAAGGATGTTGGGTGTCGAAATTTCAGGTAAGGTGGCTATTGACTGGGTTCTTCAGTCGCTTCTTGAATCATATAATTAGTTCGCAAGAGAGTACTATATGATGGATCATGACGTGACCCTCATTGATTTGACATATTTGCTTATAGCTGCTGAATCAGAAATGATTTGGCGAGCTGGTCGAGAAAATTTGTGTGGTAAATCAAACTCCCAAACTTCAATGGATATTAAAAATGGTGAGATTGGAGATCCAGAAAAGGTAGATTCTGAGATAATTCCATGTGCCATTCCAAAGGAATTCATTTTCTTTTATTGCCAAGAGAAGGGGCATTAGAGACAAAGCTGCCCTATTTACCTAAGAGATGTAAGAGATGGGAGAGTCAAAATGTATGGCTCTAATTTAGGTAACATCCATTAACTAACTCTTTTAAGTTCCTATTCTAGATTCTTAATACATGATGTGATAAGATTACATTTGATGTTTTTAATGAATCGAAGAAAAGAGAGGAAGCTTAAGGGAAGAAGTGAGCCGAATCTAATCATGGAGAAATGGATTTTGATCGCATTACTTGAAGATTAGATTCTTGAGCTACTACTTAGAGTTAGAATAAGAGTGCTAAGAAATATGTATTAGCATAGTTTTTCAATGAATTGCATTGTAAGGACAAATTTTTCCGCAATAAAATAAAATTTTGATTTTATATTATTTATTTATCCTTGCGATGGCGTGTACGGAAAATTGGTGTTTTGAATGTTTATATTATTATCAATAATGGATTTGATTCTTAATTATGTTATTTGTGAAATGGTCAAGAACCTACCAAATAGGGAAAGTTTCTCATCGCCCAAGCTTCAATTGGATAGAGATTTGGAATCGTACAACAAGTATTGCATGATGAATGAGAAGCTTCATATTTGGAAATTAGACTAATTCGTTGACAAAGTGTCAAGTGAAGGACTAGGAGATCGAGTACACAAATCTGTGTGTTGATCAAGTCCACCACAAGAGTAACAAATATATTCGTCATGATTTACTAAAGGTTTAGTAAATATGATTATACTTATAAGATTAAGTGTGATACTGAATTGATTGAAAGAGTTTAAATCAATAGCAGAACGAATAAGAAGAATCAAGTAGGCAGAAAGATAAAAGTTTCTCTATTCTAAGAAGAAGGGAGAGTACCTTTTATTATGTTTTATGATAGGTCTTAATGATTAACAACCATATCTTAATTGATTATCTAAGTGAGTCTTAGTAAAATTGTATGTCTGAGGAGAGGAATTAAGAATTGAAGAAATGGTTAAATCACGAAGTCAATAATATTTCGTTCCAAAAACAAGTCTTAGAGTTAAGATTGTGACATTGAGTGACAAGTCTTAAGAAGGTTTATAACATTCACCAAATGTGGAAAGTTGTGATGTCTTGGATAAGACAAAGACCAACTAGGACCAATTTTGTGAAGTGTTTTGTCTTGATAAAAGCTACACTAACTCTTGAATATTTGTTTGTCGAGAAATTTTTATTGACAAGAGAATCTTATATGTCAAGGGGTCAGTGGGAGTCTTAATGGTCTTGAAAGGTTTCAAGAACAAATCAAAATAAACCTTATCGATCATCACTAGCACACGACTTGAGATTTACAACCTATCATGTTGACATTATCTTATTTCTGTGATGTTCCAATCGAGTTAGTTATGCATATGAGTTCCATGAGTTCTCATTTGAATGCATAAAAGGCAAGGACCTTGATCAATGAAAAGTTCATTGATAGGAAAGGGTGAGCTGCTTAACTACTTGGAAGACATGGTGGGCAGCGTGTTACCATAAGGCAAGAAATTAAGATTGAGAAAGTTGGGTCCATATGAGTTTGAATTTGTCGTAAACCTTTTTTTAACAAATTCACATGGATAGGAACACATACACCATCAAAGAAAATCTAAGTGTCATAAGATTTCCTCCTTCATGAAAATGACTGTGAGGAAATGCTTTCACTAATAAATATTTTAAGAAGATAGTGATTGTAGAATTGTATTCTCGAATTCGATTATGATTACGGTATCCCTTTCCATAATCGAGTTGTGAGATTTGGCAATTAGTCTGAATTTTTTAAGACACACAAATGAGATGTCTTGGATAAAGGTGTATAAGATTGAGAAGCTTAGATAAAGGATTATCAAATCATTAGTTATTAGAAACATGAACTTAAGAAATTCAATAGGTATTGTCTTTCTGAAAGTTAAGCTGTTTTTGAATACTTGTCAAAGCTAGTGGGAGAATAAGTGTTATGTTTATAATAATCACCGTGATAGTGGGAGCATAAATGTTATGATTGTATGATTATTAAGGCAAGTATTTCAAGTTAGCAATATTAATTATAGAAAACAAGAGTCATACCTCGCAAAGTTGTAAGGGTTGAATAGTTGTTTTGCTATAATTAAGGGAGAGAATATTATGTTTCATTTCAAATCTAAAGGCTTAGGTTGTGGAATGCTAATAAATTTAGTTAAGGATACAAGTGCGTTCTGAAAATTTTGATTATGATTATGGCATCCCTCTTCATAGTTCGAATTGTGAGAATGTGACACATTAAGTATTATGGCAGAAGATTGATAAAGTATCGTATCTTTATGTAAGACATTATGCATCGTGTCCCATATTCTTCGGGTATAGGATCGATTGTAAATGGTATAATATTTGACCATTCTAAAATTTCCAAATGTCCAGGACATTTAGAGGGAAAAGGACATGAATCAGTTTTGACTAAGACAATTAAACAACTATCAAAGGACAATCCAAAGTTCGCCGAGGATTGGTCGCTTGTGACTAGTTGGAAGTATAGTATTGGATGGAGCATATCAACATTATTATGAATAGTTAAGATTCTATTAAAAATGAGTTGTCATATGGAAAATATGGAAACATTTCCATATTGGGAGTTAGATATTGATATTCTATGTCTAGATTAGAAATTTTATGCAAAAGGATGTTCAAAGAAATGTACTTTGAGTGAGAGACATCACATCTATGGAATTATCTTGTAACAATTTCCGATAGAGAGCTTTGTAATTCATTGGCAATAGTCATTGTGACTTAGTGCATGACATTACAAAAGGATCATTGCATAAAATGTTAGAATCTAGCATATTCTATACGTGGCAAGAATTTAATATTCTTACACTTGTGAAAAAAGGATTAGGAGTTGTGAAATGAGTAGGATTGGAAATGTGTTTATTTGATCTATTTCGCAAAGTAAGAACCATAGGTAAACATTGTGTGCATGCTAAGAGCATGGGACAAGTGTAATAATTCAAGTAAGAAGTTGATTACCCAAAACGAAAAATAATGAGTAATCGATATGGTGATAAATAAAAGGTGTTTTATTTATACTCAAAGGTTTGAGGCCATATGGGATTAGTATTACCCTTGTGTTTCACCTTGCATGTTTTGACTTCCCGAATAATTAAATTGGTTCAGAACAATCAAATTATTCGAACGAACCACAGTTGTTCATATGTTGGAAGTATGTATGAATGAAGACTGTCATGAATTGGTGTGTGGATTGTCTAAAGAGCATTAGACATAAGCAAATGTTTGCTGCAACGTTCATGAGTGCTTATGAATATGATTTGAGCATTGGATTAAACCCACGCTCACTTGGATCACTTCATGAATTTTATTACGACTGATTGGTGAGACGATAATATCTTATATTCTTGAAACCGAGATGTGTGAGTTGTATCTTGCGATTCGGTTGCACATTGATAATATGTAAACGCACCAGTAACTAGGTGTTATAAAACATATTGTTGTGTGTGATTTGGTGAGTGAGTGCAAGCGAGCATTGAGTCAAAGTTTATCCGTTCCTTATATCCAAATTAGGATAAAAGTGATATCTGTGGGCCCCTCGATGATTTAGTGATGGCACCTAAGCGCTTGGCCAAGCCGGGACTAAATTGATGTGTTCAATTGTAGTCTGTTGTCAGTCGTCATAAAACTGAATTCAGGAAACAACACATAGACAGAGAGAATGATTTAGATCCATGTCTCAGTCTATACGATAATATCTAGAATGGAGAAATATATGATCCCTTATCTAAAGGACACGCGTATCTGATAAGATCAGAGTTGACAGCGGCTTTGGAAAGCTACGATTGCAGATCAGGATCTGAAGTCATATGCAGAATAGTTATTAGACTTATCCAAGTGGGAGACTGTTGAATTAGTGTCTAAGTCCACAACTATTTTGGTATGTACTTGACCCGATGGTGCATGGTCCTTTTTGGTTGCCTTCACCAAAGCAACTTGATAGGATGAATTATGGAGAGAAAGGATTAAATATGATTTATTAATATATTATGAGAGTAATATATTAAAGGAGAAATCATATTATTTAATTAATATTAGTCAAGAATTAATAAGAATTAAGTTTGTGGCTAAAAGAGATTAATTAAACTTAAGGGACTTGAACTGTCAATTGTATGATAGTTGAATATTGAGCTAATGGACTCCATATTAAAGGGGTGGACGAATTCTATGGGGAAACCCATTAGAAATCGTCCTAAGTCCTTTAAGGAAGGAGTCCATGGGTTGCTTACGGCTTAAGCATCCAAATTAAGGTTTCCTTGTTTGATAACCCTAATAGCTTCACTATTTAAAGATCCACAGAGCACCAAAAACGTGGGCTAACAAATCTTTAGGGTTTTGGAGGGTTTTTGGGTGTCTCCTTCTCTTCTCCTCTTCATCCTCTTGCTCTTGGTGTTTGTGAACCATTAGAGGAGTGACATTTGTGACTATAAGCTTTCTAAAGTCAATACAATCAGGAATTGTGATTGTTATTGCTATATAACAATCAAGGTAATATCTTAAACCCATTCTTATGTTGATATTTATTATCATATGCTAGATTTAGGGTTTATAGTCTTGGATGAATTGCATGTACAATAGAGAAACCTAGATCCAAGCATTAGGGTTTGTATGAGCACATAGGATGTTCTTATGGCTAAAATCCAACAATAACGTCAGCCATTCTTACCAAATATGAATGCAACGCAAATGGATATACACGTTGTATGAACTGTACAGAATCAGAACTAAGGAGAAAATAGTCCTTGAACCATAAGTTGGAATTAGGCAGAAAACATTCCTATTGAAGTAAACCCGATAGTCGTGTACCGGAAATACAAGCTTATGCATGTCAACTCGAGGTAAAGTAGTATATTCCTTACACATAAGATAGTGAAGGAGTAAATGGAGATATTTAACACCCATCGACATGTTAACATAAACACCAAAACGAGATGCCCTAAACATGGCCACACAAATTGGACTTTTTTTTTTAATTTATTATTATTATTATTATTATTATTATTATTATTATTATTATTATTATTATTTTGTAAACGAGCAATGATTTCTCATCCAAGTTCACACTTGCAGTTTATAGTCACAATCACATAGTATGTTCTGTCATCCTACAATCAAAAGAATCATTAATTATATATTTGTTGTATGTATGTTCCAGAGGACATTCAAGACACAAATCCAAATTTGTACATTCCTGACCAAAAAATCTGGACCAACATCTCGAATAAAAACATCCCGGATCTATATTCCCGAACTGTTCTTTGTATTCCGGGCAAGTTCTATATATTCCGTACAAGGTCTACTAATTCCAAAATCATTTTTGGACAAGGAAAAATTTGGATAATTTCTAAGATTTGTTGATCTAGTGTTACATACAACCACATATAGTCCTATATTCGCCTAAAAACCACTAAAAATCATAGAAAAACAAATAATACCTATATAATTGCATATATTATCTAGGTTCAATATATAATCTAAATTAAAGACATATAATTATAAAGATATTGGAAACGTACATATAAAAAATGAACATTTTCACCGCTAGAAGAAGACATTTACAATTGGAATGGTGCTCGCAATGTCGTCCGAAATGTAGTATGAAATGCTAAGAAATGGTATTTATAGGGGGATCACATTATCGGATCGAATCCTATACTCATTTAACATTTAACGATTATGAATACGAGTCCAAAATGACCTATTCTGGATATAATGTTCATTTAATAATTTTCTAGTTATTCTTTTAAATAATATTATAAAGCAATTAGATTACCGAATTTCCCTACTTTTATTGTACTCTAGAAGTAGAACCTGCATAATACTATTCGGTCTTTTAAAAATTGGTTTTTTAGTTGAACCAATATGGTGATTGGTTCCCGGTTTAACCGGTTTCTATAATATTTATAATTTTTCTTATTTTTTACTTACATATAAACATCCACAAGTATAAACATAAAAATACATATAAATAAAAGTTGTAAAACTCCAAATACATTAAAAAACAAATTAAAAAGAAAATGAAGTATAATGTTGAAACAAAATATAATTTTAGATGAATACAAATGCATTAAAGACTTTCAAAACATTTAACATGTGTTTTTATTCAAAGAAATCTAATTAGATCTGAAAAAACATCAAATATTTTTATGCAAAATGATTCATTTCCATTTATGTTTATTTAATTTGATTGGTTCAACCAGTTTAATTTAGTTGTTTCAATTGAATTTTAGTAAAAATTGACTGGTTTATTTAGGTTAAAGAAAAAACATAAAACAAGTATTAGTTGATCTATTCCTTCTCTGATTTTCGATCTAACCAACCAATTCACACTGGTTTTTTAAACAATGTTACTATTAATAAAATATAAAAAATAAAACATGGGACGAGAAAAAAATGAATGACTTAAATTAGGGGTGAGCATTGGAACTGGGTATCCGCTTTCGGAACTGGAACCGCCTCGAAACCGCCGGTTCCGGAATCGGAACCGCCTTAAGTGGTTCCGGTTTCGGTTTTCATTTTTACGGAACCGGTACCCGTTGGGTACCCATCGAAACCGGTATATATATATATATATATATATATATATATATATATATATATATATATATAGAGAGAGAGAGAGAGAGAGAGACAGAGAGACACACACACACACATACACTAGGTGTGAAAGCCGTGTATTACATGGGTTGATTTAAAAAAAGATTAAACAGTAAAGTGTAAACAAAAAATATTTGTAATGTAAAACTTTAAAGTAAAAAAAAAAAAAGAAACGTATTTATTGCAATTTAATATCATATAATACTTTCTATATATATATATATATATATATATATATATATATATATATATATATATATATATATATATATATATATATGACCTTAATTTTAAAATTGAAACAAACCAAAAATTAACAAGTGTCAAAACTCATGAGAGATTGACATGTGGCAAAAAAAATAATCATTTATTAAGGAGGATATATATATATATATATATATATATATATATATATATATATATATATATATATATATACTAGGCGAATGCCCGCGCGTTACGCATAAGCATCAATATAGCTGAAATCTTTACAAATATATGTTTTTTTTAAATATAACAATAATGTTGTTAAATTTGTTATAATAAATCATATACTAAGTGAATATAATATGTTGATTATTTTGAATTATATGATAATATATACATCTATTAAAACTGCTTAATCTCAATCTTTTGAATGATCTCTACTCGCGGGTTACTCATGAATAAAATTAACTATAATATATGGTTTAATGTTAGTTATAGTTTTTGTTATTGTTAATTAATTTTTTAAAATTTATTTGCTTAATGTTTTAATTTATATCATTGTAATTATTTAATACATCAAAACATTTTTTTTTTATTTTAAAGGTAACAATATAATCATTTATATAGAGTTATTTTTAACTATTGTTATTGTAATTTATTTTAAGCTACTTATTTAAAAAATTTTAACGATTATAAAATTATATTTAGAAAATATTTTAGTTAAATTGGTATTACAATTTAGTTTTTGCATTTACCACTATAATTTATCACTTTTAACTAATCACAAAATATTCTTTGGGTATTTTAAGTGGAATTGAAATTTATATTAAAGTTGACCCTATAATGTTATATTTAAATTAATAATTGAAGTATTTTGTCCAAATTGTTCAAAAGTTGTAGCTTTAAACTGATAATGGATTACATACGATATCATATTAAATCTAATAAATTAATTATAATATATTAAAAGTTAAAGACATAACTTTATAAGTAAAAATAAAAATATTATTTTAATATTGAAATTTAGTTTATTTATAATTACATTTTAGGTTTGATACTTATTTAGTTGTTAACCTACTTATAATCATTATTAGAAAGTCAATACAATTTATTATTTTTAACTATTTACAATTTAAGTATTTTATACAAATTGTTCAAAAGTTTTAGCATTTAAATGGTAATGATTTACATACAAGATCATATTAGACCTAGTAAATTAAGTATAACATGTTAAAAGTTAAAAACATAACTTTATAAGTAGAAGAAAATATATTAATTTAATATTAAAATTTAGTTTATTTATGATTACCCTTTAGTTTTATATTTATTTAACCTTATTAACCAAACTATAATCATTATTAGAAAGAAATTAAAAAGTCATGAGAATTTCAAATGAATGTGGTGAAAGGAAACAAGCTTCATATATATATATATATATATATATATATATATATATATATATATATATATATATATATATATATATATATATATATATATATATATCACAATCATATACGTTATACGATATCCCCCTGAATAACATGATTTAAAATTCTAGAATTTTAAATAATTTGTTTTGAAACTTTAAATGTCCATATATAATTTTCACTTTGAAATTAAACTATCTATATAAAATAGAATTTGTAGATAATAGACATAAGTTACTATTATGTTAATGCTAAATTCTAACTCATAGAAACATTTGTTTAACTATGGACTTCAATTCTTTGAATGCTAACTTATAGGTATAGTTTTAAATGTTTTAAAAATTCAACAAATGTAACGAACAGGGTACCCGCCAGTAGTACTGCTATCCGCCGGTTCTGGTTCCGGTTCCGGTTCCAGTATTTTAGGAACCATCGGTTCCGGTTCCGGATAATTAAATCGGGTACCCGCCTACGCTCTTCCGTAATTTAAGTTGTAAATGGAAACCAACTTGTTGCATTGATTACGAACTTATCCTTTTCAAAATTTTCAATATTTACATATATTATTATTATTATTATTATTATTTGCACATGAGTATTACAATCACGTCTTTTTTTTTTTTTTTTTTTTTTTTTTTTTTTTTTTTTTTTTTGTTTTCTTTCTAATTATGGGCTTTTCATCATAGTCACATATTATGGACACCTTTTCATTAAAAGATTATCCTACAAACTTATATTTTTGGTTATTATCCGTCACAAGTTAAATTGTTTGAAAACATGACCATCGTGAATTTGTGATCGGTTTTAACTCAATAAAGAATACAAACATATTACTCTTTTCCTATGGATGCTTGTGTTGTACAAACAAACAGTTAAAGTTGGGTATTTTGGTTTTTAAACTTTAAGTGAATATTTTCTCATAAAATTTTGATTTCTGTTGTAATCTCAACCCTTGTGGATCATGGATATCTAATCTAGTGATGTTATATATAATTAATGGAATTTGATTTAAAAGTGTGGTACACTAATAACAAGAAAGTACTTATGAAATCGATATGAATTAGATGAGCGTTTGATATTGTCGTAAAAGTTGGAAATTAGACTGAAATATGATCTTTTAGCAAAGATGTTTTGGAAAGCTAGATATAAATTTGGTGTAAAATCTTCCATAAATGTGTAAATGAATTCCAAATGACATATATTGATGCAATAAAGAAATACAAATAAAATCTTGATCATATAAATAGAAGTTTTACTTAAAATGGTATATAATCTCATGAAATAAGAATTTTGTTTTAACAAATATGTGAGCATATTGGTCACAAATGAGTCTTAGAATAGTATTTGAATCATGTGTGAACAAGGAAATGATAAATTGGGTGAATGGTAAGTTGGATAACTATTTCCATTTTTAGTGAATTTGTGTATGTGTGTTGCCTAAAACGAGTTTAAGGCATGGAAGTATGAGATTTTTGGTAAACTAAGCTTTTTTGTAAACTTTAAAAAATATGTTGTGATATGATAGAACTCGAAAGACATCATAATATGACGCTAAATGAGAAAAAGTGGTAAATGGATAAAAGGATGTTTTAGACCTGTATATATGTTTAGTTTACTAATGAGATGTTTTGGATTATCTAATACTTAATAGAGTTATTCGAAAATGGCCACATTTGGAGCTTATATACATATCAAAAGTCAAAACCATTATTTTTAATTATCAAGGAATGACCACTTACCTCACTAATATAATCATTGTTTTTTTAAAAGATAAAATGTTTGGAGTCTGTGGACCACATCTATAGAAAAATAAATGGACCAAAGACGAAGAAGACCCTTTATGCCACAAATGAACGTCTTATGACACACTACTTTAATGAACATGTTGTTTATGGTAGGGAACTTTTTCGTTGACGATTTAGAATGAATAAACATTTATTTCTATGTTTAGTTGATGATTTGGAGAGCGAGTCTACGACATCCTAACTCAAGAAGCTATGAAAGTTTTATTCCAATACAAAAATACATAGGTACAGTTCGTCAATTGTCATACAATTTGATATCATATTCATGGGATTAAGATTTTTGAATATCCAAGCGGGTCGCAAGAAAAGCCTTGAGGAGTTTTGTAGATGTATTATTTCGATATACTGTCCAAAATATTTGCGTGAGCCAACATTCACTAACGTTCAAAAGTTATATGCTTATCAAGCTAATATAAATTGTTTTTCTGAATGTTAGAGAATTTGGACTGTCTTTATTAGGGGTGGAGTGGTTATCCTAACACATGACAAAGACGATGAAAAACATTACAACCTTTGCATCAATTTGATGGATATATCTATGAATTAATCCTATCAATCTCAATATCGAAGTTTTTTTAGATTGAACGGCCTTTAATTTGAAATTTATTGTTTTGTTATTTGATTATTTATGTTATTTTAGTTTTAATATCATGTTTCTTAAGCCAAACCTAACACAACACAAGCAACTATTATAGAAGAATCCTAATTAGTGACGAAAATGGAATGGTCAATGGTCACTAACAGTAGAAGAAGTCCTCGCTAAATGATTTAGTAACCAATATTTTTGTCTGTCAGTTTTCGTCACAAAAACGGATAGTGACCAAAATATAAAATGTGACCCGTTTCGTCACTTACTGTTGTCACTAATCAATGATAGTCGTCACTGTCTTACATAATTAGTGACCATAAAAAGCCATCACTGTCTTATCCGATTAGTGACAATAGAAAGTCGTCATCAGTTTATCCTATTTGTTACCGTAAAAATCGTCATTGATTTATCCAACTAGTTACCAAAAAAACTCATCACTGATTTTTGTTGCTATTTCTTGCATTTAATCCACATGGAACTTGATCAGTGGTTGATATACTATGAACAATTTAAAAATATATAAATTGTGGGGGAAAATTATTCTCCAATTGGCATCGCCTCGATTATCATACAAACTTGCATCATGTCCTTAACAAAACCTTAACACAACTTTCTAGTAAATTACAGAAAAAGAAAAAGAAAAAAAGAAAAGAGAAGATTCAACTCTTCCGGTTATTCAAACAATATGATTTGCTTCAAGACAACTTTTTTTTGTGCAATATCTGTCTCATCTGTTTGTAGCCTCTATAAACAATCCTTCCAAGTCAATATTGACCCTGCCTGCAATCTCTATAAAATAATTAACATGTATTTGATATCCCACCACAAGCTAAAAACATCATCACACATAATTGAAGTCAAAATAATATTAAAATGGAGAATCATGTCCCCATTTCACACTCTCAAATACCCAAATAAGATCATATTATAAAAACAATATTTTTTTAGTTTATAAAAAATAAAAAATTATAGTTTAGCTAAATGAATCAATTTTGTTTTACGAAGATTTAAATAAATAAAAATTACACAGTTAAAATTGGGTTATATTGCAAATTTTCATTCCATTCCATGATGTAATGAAAAGAAATCACCCCTCTAATGGCCACATTCCATTCTATCAGGTAAAACAAAAATGTTTTTTCAATAAAATGGAATGACCATTCCATTTTTTTCCAACTCATTATACAAAACACTAAGTAAATTTCTAATCTTACATGATTAAGTGGATTATCCATTCTCAATGTCTTCTTTGATTCATCAAGTGGCTACTATGGATATCAAACAATTCCATAAAAGACATTATTATTCTAAATTGTTATTGAACAGATAAGGTTTTCTAATATGAAAATACTGAATTTAGAATGCTATAACTGGCTATTTTTTTAAAGTACAACACCTTAATAAGAAAGGAAATAGAAAGTAACATGATGGTCAATTTCTGAATACGGGATAATGGTCAATCTCTGAACAGGGGCAGAATGGTCTATGTGGTTTTTGTTGGTTCAGGTTATAAAAAAATTGGAGTGTAATGCATTTTTACCAAAAAAATATATTTTATAAACTTTTGTTGTGTCAAACTCAAAGCATTTGTAATTGCAAAGAACAGGGTTAACTATAACATCTCATTTTCACCCAAAAAAAAAAATCTTTTATATCATTCCTCCTCTGCTATCCTTTTTTCTAATGAAACTAATCCCCATCAAATTGCATCCAAAATCAAGATTAACACAATTAAAGGAGTAGAATTATAGTTACACCAGGTCTTAGATCCATTAAATTCCAAAAAAGGACTAAAATACCCCTTAGAATTTTTATCATACTAGATCTTTAAAGCATCAAACCAACATTTTCTAATCCCCTGCTAACCATAGTCACGATGTTTTATACAATATTGGATATATCTGTCACATTCAACAGTAACCCAAAAAGGACAATAATGCCCTTTGTTTATTTGTGTATTATAGCCAACAACATTCTCCTTGGTCAAATTTCCCACTCTTGGCATGTCCTTTGCTTTCTTGTGAGTTTTCTGGAAGAGAAATTTCTTGGTTTTTCCTGTAAATTTTGTCCATCAGAGCATGCCTAACTGAGTTTGTTTGCAAAATGGAAAAGAAAATGAGTAAAGCTTTATTTGCTTTGCTTATCTAGGATACTGTAGGTGAAGTCAAAATTAGTGGCATAAGCATTTACACCGGATTTCCTTATCTGAGTGAAGATTAAAATTACAAGAGAAGCTAACATAGAACTAATAAACTCATTGTCAAATTACAAATCATTGAGATTCAGAGCTACTTAAAAAGAAAAAAATTGGAATTAAACTCAGTTAGAGAGAGAGAGAGAGAGAGAGAGAGAGAGAGAGAGAGAAAGAGAGAGAGAATGACCTGAAATGGTAGATGCGATGAATGGAGAAGGAGAGACGAATGGAGATATGACTATGGTCTATGTATCAGTGTGAATCCGTACATATCAGATTAGATCCAAACGAAGATAGAATGTGATGCAATTAGGTCGAAACAGATATACGATGCGATTCAATTACCTCCAAACGGCGAGGCGATGCGATTATGTCTAAACTCCCATACCGACGTAAGGAGGTGCATTGAGGGAGGGGGTGGAGCAACGCCGGTGGGCCGGCAAGAGGAGGTGCCGAACTGCCGGTGGATGGAGCTACGAGGGTGGTGGTAGTGCGTATATTTCAATCCAGGGCAAATACCATATGAAGCTGTTATTTTGTTTAAAATTTTCATTATATATTAATTTACTTTTCATTAAAACTAATTTAATAAATATATTTTTTAAATTTAATAACATAAATATATTATTTTATATTGATATAGTAAATGTATAATAGTATCATATATTAAAAAAAAAAGTTATAGCTGGTAATATTTGTTTTTATTTGTTTGTAAATTAACCCTATTGTATATATAATTCTATAGATAATAAATTTACATTGTTTTCAAATAAATAAATTATAATTTTTCAATCATAAAAAAAGATTATAATTTTGAACACCACATAGTATTTAATGACCATTACTTTTGGTCATTGAGTCTATAATTCTATTGACAACTACTTTTTTGGTCATTGCGACTACTTTTTTAGTCACTAATAATTATTATGAAATTAAATATAATAAAATTTTTCTATAGTTGATTGACAATTCAATAACAACTATCAAATTTTTGGTCACTAGGGGTTGTTTGATTTGATGCTGATTGGTCTGGTCACACGTTTTTGTCTGATTTGGTCCGATGAAGCTGTTTGATTTATATCTGACCCAGTCCACATATCTTACTCGTTCCATATAAAAGAGTTGATTCGGTCCGCAGTAGAAAAAGGGTTTGACTGATTCTTTTTCTTTCTCCCAAAATATGCATCCTTTACACATCTTCTTCCTCATCGCCGAATTTATGAAGGTGATGTATGTTTTTTCGAAACGAAAATATCTGAAGTTTGTGGACCACCTCTATAGCAGAAGACGAGGACTAAACGTTTGTAGCATATAATAAAAAGTCTGTTTGTTTTTAAGCTCTGTGGATTGTTTTAATAAGTTAAAGTAAGGTGTGAAGAAGTTTAAAGTAGAGGGTCTAAGGATGCGTCAAGCAACACACACAATAGTTTTTAAGTTAGAAGTCTTCTGAAAAACAAATAGCTGCGAAGGGCCAATTCCTACCCGTGTGCTACACGGCGCAATAATAAGTGGTCAGAAGTGGTTTTTTTAGAAAAAACAAATAAAACGGAATAAACACAAGTCTACAACTCCATCACGTCCCCTCAGATGCCGACCTCCTTCTCCAGCGTTGCCCTCCTCCATCCCCGTTGCCACCCTCCATCATCGTTAGTTTCATATATCCTCTCCTCTCTTTCTCTGCAAAACGATTTCAATGGAAGATTTGATCTCCACATTCGTTATAGAAATATCAATCATCTATTCAAACTATAGTTGCTGCTCAAACACTTTGGAATATTACTCAGGTAACAATTTTTTCAATCAGATGGAACTGGGCAGTCGGTAGAACCACACCTTGAGTGTTTTGTGTTCAAATTTCTTTATGATTCTATCATTTTTTTTTCTTCCTTTAGGGAATATGTTTGATGAACTTGAACAAGTGATGTTTATGTTATGCGGGTTGTGATTATCTCTTTAGTTGAGTTAGGATTTTACACTAAGCAAATATATTTCAAGATTTTGTTATCATAAAAATAGATTTGTCAACATCCAATTATTATAATTATATAAAATCAATGATTTGTATGGCTTGATGCACTCTTGTTAAAAGTTAAGGGTGTATTTTACATCAATCAAACTATGATACTGATATCATTTGTAGTGAAAATGATGTCTTTTTTTTAACAGCACTACAAAAATTCAGTGACCACTTAATATATGCTCATTAAAAGATGTTTTAGAGACTAGATTTTGGGTTGTCACTAAAAAATTGGTCACTAAAAGTGACTTTTCTTGTAGTGATACTACTCTCGGCCCTATGCCCCCATGTCACCTAAAAAAAGGTTTCTTAAAAAAGACCTTTCATTGCTTAAAAAAAACCTCATTACCAAATCTATTTAAATTAGATATTTTTCTGTTTTTCCTTTTTTGTTTTCGATTCAAACACAATTTCCATTCTAGTATACTAAAGAATTTTCGGTTGCAGTTTCTGTTCTAAGAAATTACGACAGATACATGCATAAGGTAAATATATTCTTGATTACAGAAGGTCCTTGTGAAAAAATCTACAGAAATCAAGAATGTGACAAAAAGAAACCTCTATTTGGTCAAGTTATTGATTTCTTGCTTTCGTTTGCCTCCGCAAATCAAAGAAAAAGATATTTGTCTTTTGTTGCACCTACCTCTAGTTAGATATTCATGGACCTCTTTATCTTCATAAACACAAAACCACATGTTTACAGAGAAGAATCAAGAAAAATTGCCTGCAGGAGACTACCAAGAGGAAGAAGAAAAGACGCCATTGCTGCAGACATCACCTCTTGAACTCATTGATATGCTGTACTACACTTCTTATCCGTTTGCTCCATCTCTATCTATATTACAAACTAATACTCATATATTCGAATTCATCAGCATTTGAATGATTATTTTATTTTTGACCTTGATTTTGTAAAATGCGAAAAAGTATATTCATATGGTGACTGGGGATGTAATTAACTGTTTCCTATATGAAATCCATGATTTCAAAGTCCTAACTAATTTTGAGTTCGGTTTCATTCTTATTTTTCGAATTTGATGATCAATTTAGGGAATTCTGATGATAAGATTTAGGCTATTTTTTATATTTTAATTAACACCCTGAATTTTAAAACAAGGAATTCATATAGTAAAACTGTCATAACAAACTGCCAATATTAACCTTATTTGTAAACATTATATCAATAAGCTCTAATTCAAATGTCACAATGGCAGAAGCTTGAACTCCTGGTAGATGACTGCATATACAAAGGTGTTCGTTCTTTTCATTTTGTAGTAAAAGAATGAGGTTCAGGCACGTACTTCTATTATATTTTGATAAATAATTTCATATTAAATTCGTCTGGTAATAACTTTTATAACAAATATTCTTTGCTTCAAACTTTTATTATATGAAAGAATTACTTGGGGAGGATGCAATCTTAAAGTCTCTTTTGTGGGCACCACAAATCAACTCTATCTTTATATAACATGTAAACATATAACGAGGATGCAATCTTAAAAGTGGCTTTGTGGGACCACAAATCAAATCCGTTTTCCTATATAATCATGTATGCAAGAGGAGTAACCAGGATTGAAAGAAAGAAATAACTAAAAAAACATACAAAGATGGCAGGCTCAAGCTCTAATCCACATGTCACACTAGAAGTTGGTGAAGAAAACCCATACCCATACCCATCACATTTTTATACCCCTAGTTTTGTTACCTTGAAGTTGAGTGGAAGGGATGAGTATGAGATTTGGAAAACACAGATGCTATGTCTGTTAGAGAGTCATGGTATGCTTGGTTTCATTGATGGAACACTGGTCATCCCTCAAACCAGTAATAATGTTTCAGGCAAGGAGAAAGTGGGAGACCATCAAACTCATCACAAGTTGTGGAGAAGATCAGATGCCCTGGTGAAGGGTTGGATTCTTGGTGCTCTCTCTAAACAAACACTCACCTATGTTGTGGATCGACTCAAAGAAAAAGTCTATCAAGAGAGAAATGCAGCTGACTTCTGTGCAAAAGAAGTATGGGATGAATTGGAGACTATGTTTGCTCCTGCTGTTGTTCCACCAGAATTGCTAGTCGTTGAAGGTAAAATCTTTAAACTAACACTCATATATGATAATGCATTTATAGCTTTTAATGTAAAGGAGTTGAGTCTAGTTGTATCCTAGGGTTTAATTGCCAAATTGTAAACTCTTATTCCTTGAATCGAGACTCAAATCAAAAGAAACACAAAGGGTTCTTGGCTTTTGAGAGGCCAAGTCTCTCCCAAATCCGACTATTTCTGTTGCAAAGATCCATGACAAAAAAAAAAAAAAAAAAAAAAAAAAAAAAAAAAAAAACACAAGACTCCTACTTATACTCTACTAAATCGACATAACATGTAAAATGACCTAAAACCCTTAACACTTGCATTAGCTTGTTTGACCATTGATTGGTGGACTTTACCTCTATGCACATACGATGTTTATAGGGAAAATGACTTAAAAATCCAACGAAGTTTCCAAACCGTTTAAAAAACTCCAATAATATTTTGTCTGTTCAAAAAAACCCAACAAACTTAACATTTTATCTAAAAAGCCCAACTAAGTTACACTTTATCAAAAGTCAAATAAGGGAAACAGATGACGTGGTTTATTACCATATCGGAAAAATGACTTATTAGACCAACGAAGTTTCCAAAACGTTTAAAAAACTCCAATCATGTTTTGACTGTTCAAAAAAAACCCAACGAACTTAAACAAAACAAAATTGGAATTTTCTGAACGGTTTGAAACTTTGTTGGACTTTTTAGACAAAAGGTTAAGTTCGTTGGGTTTTTTTAAACAGACAAAACATGATTGAGGTTTTTTGAATAGTTTGGAAACTTCGTTGGGCTTTTAAATCATTTTCCCATGTTTATATGAAGTACAGCAGAGCGCCCCATTAAACTAATCTTTTAGACCCGGCCCATAAGCCGTTTTAGGCCTGCAATTGAATGTATGCATGTCTCTATGTGTGCATGATGCATGTGCGTGTGTATGTATGTCAATGGTTTTCTTTTTCATCCTTTGAAATCCCTAACGGATTGCTCTCGAGTTTCATTTAACGAGAAAAAGGAAGAGAAAAGAAAATAAGATTCAAGTTAATTTTCTTTATAAACTATCTTCCTAAATGTTTTTTTTAGGAAGATCAATTCCTTACTTTTGTTTTCTTCGGTTTTCTTTTCGGGAGTGGAGTGTAAATGTTTGGATTAAATTAGAGGATCGACATATATTCAGTCTTTAGTTATCACCTTTATAATAACATGATGGAAATTTAGATACAATACGAGATCAAGAAAGAGCAGAGGTTCAGAAACAATTGTATAAGGCTACCCTCGGAGGAAAATGGAGGGATGTTGAAATAGTTTTGGTGGAACGACAAGTTACAGTGTTAAACAAAATCACAAATAATGGAAACACAGCACTCCATGTAGCAGTTGGTACTTCCAAGGAACCATGGTTCTTGCAGCGACTGTTGGGAGTCATACCAGAGAACAGACATCTATTGGATGTGAGAAATTCAGATGGAAGCACACTACTTCATGTTGCTGCTATAGTTGGCAACACCGAAGCTACTGACATACTGTTGGGAAGATACCCACAATTGTTGTTGGCCAAGGACAACAAGGGTCACACACCATTAGCCATAGCTCTCTCTAATATGCATACCGAGACATCTAAGCTTCTGTTGCAATACATTAATACTGACATAGAGAAGGATGCGCTGTTTTCTGGCACAAGTGGTGATGAGCATTTAGTTAATGTTATTTCCTCCAAAGATTTTGGTAAGTGTCGACTGGACTCCAATTCCAATACTTAAAAAACTAAGCACGTAAACGAAAATGGCTGAATTTGGAATATATGTAGGCTTTGCGAAGGATCTGATGCAGCATTACAAAACATTGCATACTGATGCTGTGCTGATGGCTATAGCTCAAAATTTTCCATGCGAACTTAGTATATTGGAAGAATATATAGGTTTTTTGATTTTAAACTTGATTCTGCATGTTCTTTTACATATTGTGTAATTATTTATAGGGCGTCACAACAGAATTTCTTGTAATCCACTTTTTATACTGAAGGGACTGATATGGTCGAGCAACGAGACGTCTTTTGCGAAACCTGTGGGAATTGTATTTTTGACATTTTTGAAAGATGTAGTCCATGTGTTTCCTTGTTCTGTATTGTCCCATGCTTTATCGGTAGGTCATGAGTCTATGTTTCCTTCAATTTCTAACTTACTGGTTGCGCATTCCGATCATAACCTGGTCCATCTAACAAAGATTTTATCGATAATGCAGGTATTGACTATTGTCTTATGCTTTTACTGCGGATCGTTAGGATGTTAGGTAAGATGAATCATCAAACCATCATTGTATTACCAAAAAAAAAGAGACCAAAAGGTATTTCTTTATTTGCGATGCTCATTTGGGTCTATGTTGCAGTGTCTCCATTTATTAAAGAGAGAGTTCGAATTCACGAAGATGCTATGGAACTATTAGAGGATGCATGTAGTTTGACAATTAAAACAAAACATTCGAGCTCTTTCCCTCAGTATTACACAAATCCAATTCTTGAAGCTGCAAGACAAAATTCATACGAGGTGGTACAACGTATTGTGTATTTCTTCCCAAGTGCAATTATGAGTGCTAATGAAGATGGCCACAACGTTATTCAATATGCTGTGATAAATCGATCAGAAAAGGTTTACAACCTACTATATGAAATGAGCGAACATAGGAATATATATCGAACAATTAAAGACTCTTCTGGGAATAACCTATTGCACTTGGCTGCAAGATTGGCACCATCCAACAAACTGAATCTTATATCAAGGGCAGCTTTACAGATACAACGAGAACTACTATGGTTTAAGGTAAGAATCTCTATGATTCAAAATCGCCATACTTGATGATTAAAGATCAACATTTGTTTATTAAGCCTTGTTAACATATTGTAATCTTGTAGGAAGTTGAAGGATTTGTGTGTCCTCTAAGCATCATTCAAAAGAACTCTAGCGGCGAAACACCAAAAATGGTATTTACTAGAGAGCACAAAGACTTGGTGATTGAGGGAGAAAAGTGGATGAAGTCTACTGCAGAGTCTTATACAATTACAGCTACATTGATCATCACCATTGTGTTTGCAGCAGCCATTACAGTGCCCGGAGGAAGCAACCAGGATACTGGAGTACCAATTTTTACCTACAAAACCGCCTTCACTATATTCGCAATATCAGATGCCATATCATTATTTGCAGTTGTTACGTCACTGTTAATGTTTTTGTCGATTCTCACTGCACGTTTTGCTGAGCAAGACTTTCTCCTCAAGTTGCCTACAAAGTTGATAATTGGTTTGACCACCTTGTTCATTTCAACCACAGCCATGATAGTAGCTTTTGCTGCAACTTTGTATATTGTATTTGGCCAAAGCCACTCAAGGGTTCTTATCCCTATAGCTGTGTTGACATGCCTACCAATTACTTCGTTTGTGACCTTGTAGTTCCCTCTTGTCCTAGACTTGATGAGTGCCACATATGGTCGTAGTATTTTTGGTAAGAAAAGAGATTATTCTTATTGGGATAGAGAAATACTGATTTGATAATATGTTTAAGATCATCGGAATCATATTGGAAGTTGTGAACTACATTGTAATGCTTTGAATCTTGGAAAATAGCTGTTGTGAAATCATAGTGTACAATAGCGTGGATTTGTCATTATTGAAACATATTAACTACAAAATAATCTAGTCATCTTATCATTATACACGGCCATGTTGTGCTATTCGGTTGGTTCAACGGATCATGGGTCAGATCCAGTTAACAATCCAGAAGTGTTTGGTCGAGTCATGCTGAAATAAAGGGATTATACCCATGATTTTAGAATTTGCACATGAGAAATGGTTTAGTTTGACCGAGTTTATATGAGATGACGTTGATAAGCATGTGCATGTTTATTTTAATTATAAGTAGGTGTATTATTTCTTTTGTTTTTACCTCTATTTTTCATTCGAATATATAAGCTTTCTCCCTACAAGTTTACTTTCACATACAACTATGAGTGGTGTGTGTTTTTTAAGGGACCCCAACCTACACTTGGTATCAGAGCTTAGGGCTCGTGAAGAGGTACAAGGCCATTTTGAGAGTCGAATTTTGAAGGGGGGGAGCATTTGGGTGCAAGGTTGCCATCGCATAGGGGGTGCTGTTTGACGACCGGAGGTTGCGGTTGATACAAATGGCAGAAAATTGGTCATCGTGTGCAGCAGATGGCTGCGGTTTATTGTGGTGATTTTCCGGTTGAAACAAGATGTGATGTTAGTGAAGTAAGTCACAGAGGGTGGCCATGGTTGTCCGTATAGCATATGATGGGTGTTAACAGAGATGAAGGTGATCTCAAAGGTTTCTGAATTATGCTTGATCAAGTAGATATATCCATATCTGCTATAATCATCGTTAAAAGTCACATAAAATCGATTTGCATCCCTTGT
The DNA here is from genome assembly GCF_052625555.1 of Lactuca saligna. Classification (NCBI taxonomy): domain Eukaryota; kingdom Viridiplantae; phylum Streptophyta; class Magnoliopsida; order Asterales; family Asteraceae; genus Lactuca; species Lactuca saligna. Next base: position 94,359,484 of record NC_136418.1, read on the forward strand.
GGTGGATCTGAAGGGCCCACACACATCCATGTGTATGAGATCCAACAATCCTTCACCTCTTTCACATGAGCCAGTGAAAGCTGATTTAGTTATCTTTCCAACCAAACAATATTCGCATGTATCATCTGACCTTAAGTCAAATGATTCCAATACTCCATCCTTTTGGAGTTGGGCAATGCGTTTCTTGTTGGCACGTCCATGACGACAATTCCACAAGCATGTGTTTTCTAAACCATTAGATGAATCAATTTGCAAACACCTTTTCCTAAATTATCTACAACAATCCAGTTTCATACACGCCATCACACGGTAATGCTTCAAAATAAAACACACCATTATAATAAGCATAAATAGAACCATCCTCATTATCAAAAGAATATCTAAAACCTTGTCTGTATAAACCATGAAAAGAAATAATTTTTACCTTCATTTATGACGAATAACAACAACTGTTTAAATCTAAACTCAACCCACTACTAAGAACTAAAGATAAACACCAATCTTAGTAACATGCAACGATCTCCTATTACCCATAATTAGGTTCATCTTCCCATGCTCCTCATCCTTACTTCTATTTAGTCCCTGCAAATCAGAGCAAATGTTAAAGCCATATTCTGTATCAAGGACCCAATAATTAGAATGTGATGAGTTTTTAGATAAAATAGAGTAAACGTGCTAAGGTTGGCTTCACCTTTCCATCCTTTATGCCCTGCAAGTATTTGGGGCAGCTTCTCTTCCAATGCCCCTTGTCATTGTAGTAGAAGCTAGTAGCCTCTTTAGGATCAGAGACAGGAGGAGCATCAGAACTGGCTTTGCCTTTAGGGCCATTGCTTGATGACCCGACTTGACACTTTCCCTTCCAATTCTGCTTGGGAGGAGCTTTCCTCTTCTTCCCCTTCCCTTACCCAATGGCCAAGACGGGAGCAGTAGCAACAGGAGGCAATACTCTTTCCCTTCATTCCACTCTTGGTGGTTCTCAACAAGATTTGGATGTAACGCCCCAATTTCCCGAGTATCAATTTATGGTTATAAATTCTCATAATTTCAAGGTCTACTTGATGAGTTGGTTGCCTGACTCGCCGAGTAGAAGTGAGTTTGTCTAAGTGTTTAAGTTACCTACTCGTCGAGTCCAAGAAGGTACTCAATGAGTAGGAGCTAGAGGAGGAAAACCCTAATTTTGGGGTTTTGCACCCTATTTAAAGGATCATTGGCCTCCCCATCCTCCCTTTTACACCCTTTTGACGTTCCAAAACCCTAATTCGTGTGTGTATTCTACATTGGTGTGTGTTTAAGCTTTGAAGAAGTATTTTGGTGAGAAAAGCTTGGGGAACAAGTGATTAGTAGCAAGGAACTCGTGGGAATCAGAGATCTACTTTAGTTGGCACCCTTTTGAAGGTATTAAGTTGTTATCTTGGCCTTATTTCATCTTAGATCTCATTTGGGTGGTTCTTAGGAAGCTTTTCTTGTGTTTGAGCTAAAAGCTGAAGTTTCAACTTCAGATCTAAGCTCTCTTTGGTCTCTAGGTCCATAAAGTTGTTAGATTTGTCAAGCATGATCCTCCCCTCAAGTGTGAGACTTCTTTAGAAGCTTGGTTTTGTCATTTTAAGACTTTAGAGCTTTGCATGCACGTAAAGTTTGTAACTTTACACGATAAACATGCCTTGGGAAGCTGGATCTACAATTTGGAGCCTTAGCATGGCTTAAAAAGCCTCTATATGGACGAAGGACTGAAGGGAGACGACGAGTCACATGGTCAACTCGGTGAGTCCGATGATGATTGTCGTGGGCTCGACGAGTCAGATGAGTGACTCGGCGAGTTGGCTAGGATTTTCCTAACCTTTGGACATGTAGGAACTCGGAGAGTAGCTGTGTCACACCCCAAAACCGATAACGGCGGAATACGTTTCGGGGTGGATGACGTAGTGTACAGTATCATCACAATTGTATAATAGTAAAAGCAAGAAACATACAACCATTTCATTTACATAGTAAGTGTATTTACAAGTGTGTTTTGTAATGTTTGACAAACACCAAAAGTAAACAAAAATAAGAGATGGGTCTTGCATACTCCATCTTCTCCAAAAATACTGCAGCTGTACCTGTCTATCTTTGACCTGAAGATACAAGTTATTTTGAAAAGAATATCAGCATAAAGCTGGTGAGTTCATAAGAGTTTAGTGTGAGTACTTGTATAAAAAGCATTAGAATCATTAGTATGAAAACTGAAGTTTGTAATCATAAGTAGTGGTAAAACCTAGAAAATCCTATATTTTCTAGAACTGTATAGTAAATGAAAATCTTTAAGAAACTTGTTGTTTCTATCTTTGAAAGCCATTATCGTAGAAGTGTAATAGTGACTCACCATTAAGTAAGGCAATATAGTGAGTTATTATTGGAGTTCATAATAGTGGTGCAGCATCCTTTAATATTAGGTACTTATTTACTTCGGGATATTACTTCATCTTTCTTTTAGTATTTTAGTGAGGTTATAGTATCTTTCTTGTATGTTACCAATAGTGTGAGTAATAGCGGACCCTCATGACCTTACCTGTCATGCATAGTGTAGTAGAGTAAAGGCATCCCTGGACCTGAGCGGCTCGGACTGAAGTTATCAGTCGGGATGTAATAGCGTCTGCCCCGTATAGATCTATACATATAGTGTCGTCTTCCTATCGGAAAACTTCGGGCGTAGTGTGTAGCGTATAGAGTATCTCGTAGTGGATTAATGAACTATCTCATGATTAGTACATTCTCTTGTATTATAGTGTAGTAGTCTTTTGTATAACTTGTATTGTATTCTCTTATTAGTGTATTGTTTCATAATAGAGAGAATTATAGTAGTGTAGAGTAGTAGTTAAAACAAGGGATAGAGTCCTTAACTATACCTATTATAGTTAAATTAGTGTGTGTAGTTCTAGTCAGGTTAGTGATTTAGGCATCTAATGAAATAAGAAGTACTCGTAATCCGTACTAATATACGAGATATATAACTAAGAAATCAACGACAGTCGGACGGATAACCACTACCCTAAGCCCACAATCAAACAAGAACAGGAAATAAGGCGAGCTATCGGTCCTAAGTCCTTCAAGTCTTACTTATATAAATATATCAGTGTGGTTACATTTTTATAAGAAGTTTTATTAAACAAAAGTGTTGTATAAAGGTAACATTTAAAGCTTGTTTGTCAATTCAAAACAGTTTTGAAAACAGATGATTGATTTATAAGGCATAGTGATAAATCACATGTGATTTGAACTACAAGTAGTGAATCACATGTGATTAATTCTGTAATATGAAAATTTGTCTTGTATAACTTTTCATAAGCATGATATTCAACTTGTATCTCCCCCCCTAAAACATATAAAACATTTGAAAGGCTCATTAAAGGGGTATGAACTCACCTGAAATCGCGTAAATCGGGTGAATCGGGTAAATCGGGTAAAAGTGTCGGCTGAGCGTTTTGTTCCAAATACTGACTTGTACACCTTTAGGACCATAATGTCATATGAAAATATTGTGTTTTACAATAAATTAATCATTTTATGCTTTTCGTTTAAGTATTGAGGCATTCTAGCATCAATTCGGGGTTTTAGGGCCTAGAAGGGGTTCCCGGGAGTGGTTTAAGGCTAAGGAGGATTTACAGAAGGGTCCATGAGCTCACTCCCTTGGAGTTTACGGCCTAAAGGCCAATCCTTGGGAGTTTACGGCCGTAAGCCCCCTAGGCTTGGCCGTAAGCTCATGTGGTCCTCCAAATTGCTTGTTTAAGGCCTTATTTCACTTCCTTACTTTAATGGCATGTGTCTCGGACCAATATGGAGGGATTAAACTCTTGTTTTGTTACATTTTGGGGAGTTTACATCCAAGACTTGTTCTTGGGCCGTAAACTCCATTAAATCCTTCAAGATGGATGTTTAAATGGTACAACATGTTCTCATTCACCTTAGATAAATCCTAGAAGGCCTTACAATGAGTTTTGGGACAATTTGGCATGAAATTTGGGGAGTTTACGGCCCAAGAATATCCTTGGCCTTAAACTCTTCATTTGGCCTCAAAATGGGAAGTTTAATGGTACAACACCCCTCCAAAGGCCATAGCTAAATTCCTTACATGCATTTGAGGGGTTTTGGGACTTGTTTGACACAAAAACATGGGTGTTTACGGCCCAAGCTTAGCCTTGGCCGTAAACTCCTCTTTTTGCCATCAAATGATGTTGTTTGATGCATTTAAGCCTTCCTTGTTGTCAAGTCTAATTTACCAAACACCCTAGATGAGTTTTTGGGACTTTAAACAAGGGTTTTTGGGGTGTTTGAGGTGTTTACGGACTAAGCACAAGCTTGGGCCGTAAACTCCTTTTTAAGCTCCAATTCTTTGTGTTTTAGTGTCCAAAGTCTCCTAGGTTTATACCTCAATTAGTCCATAAGCTTAGAGGAAGGAAAAACAAGGTCTTTGGCATGATTTTGGGGGTTTATGGCCTAAGGGGCTTCTTAGGCCGTAAACTCCATTTTGTTCCTTGTTTTCTATGATTTTGGACTCTAAATGCAGTAAAGTATGTTTAGATTAAGATAGGGAATGAGTCCTTACGTTTGGAAGTCGGAAATTCGCGGATTTGGAGTCGATTTCGGGTCTAGAGAGAGAAAGTAGTGAGAGAGAGGTGAAATGTGGTAAAAGAGTTCAATTGTAGTGTTCAATCGCTTTTATATGTCTCGGGTATTGCACCCGATACACGGCTACCCGATGCTAAAGTTTAACGGGGTTAAACTTTTTACCCGAGTGAAATGGTCGAAAAGTAATATAACTCTATTTAGTTAAACGGGGTTAACATTTACAAGTTATAATTACTTATGATAATACCGGAACATGTAATTAACTAGATATTTGTTTATTGATGACCCAGACAATACCGAGAAATAACATATAGTGACGCATTCCGTTAGTGAAAATAGGGTTTGCAATGGCAATATATTTGGGGTTGTCACATTATCCCCCCGTTAGGGGAATTTCGTCCCGAAATTTAGAATTCATACAGATAGGAATTACAATACTACTACGCGAAGAGATGGGGGTATTTGAGTTTCATTTGGTCTTCGCGTTCCCAAGTGTATTCCGGTCCTCGTTTGGCGTTCCACCGAACTTTCACAATTGGGATTCGGCTTTGCTTTGTTCGTTTTACTTCTCGATCCATAATCTCCACGGGCTCTTCAACGAAGTTGAGGCTCTCATTGACCTCAATCTCGTCAAGGGGAATTACGAGTGTCTCGTCTGACAGGCATATCTTCAAGTTAGAGACGTGAAAGGTAGGGTGTATATTGCTTAGTTCGTGAGGTAGGTTGAGTTTATAAGCTACGGGACCGATTTTGGCGAGAATCTCAAAAGGCCCTATGTACCTTGGGTTCAACTTTCCATGCTTTCCAAAGCGTATCGTGCCCTTCCAGGGTGAGACCTTCAACAGGACTCGATCTCCCACCTAGAATTCTAAGGGTTTTCTTCGGTTGTCGGCGTAGCTTTTCTGTTGATCCCTAGCGGCTTTTAGTCGTTCGCGTATCTGTACAATCTTCTCGGTCATTTCCCGAATGATCTCCAGACCAGTGAGAGAGCTATCAGGAACTCTTCCTTTAGCTAGCTGAGTGTCACCCACCTCAGCCCAGCACAGAGGGGATCTACACTTACGGCCGTGGAGGGCTTCGAATGGGGCTGCCTTGATGCTCGTATGATAACTATTATTATAAGAAAATTCCACAAGAGGTAAGTGTGTGTCCCATGACTTACCGAAGTCAATCACACAAGCTCGCAGCATATCCTCTAGGGTTTGAATCGTCCTCTCACTCTGTCCGTCGGTCTGCGGATGGTAGGCTGTACTCATGTCCAGCCTCGTCCCTAGTGCTTCTTGCAACGATTGCCAGAACCTATAGGTGAATCTACTATCTCTGTCTGAGATAATAGATATAGGGATGCCATGTAGTCGTACTATTTCTTTAAGGTATATTCTAGTGAGCTTCTCCATCTTGTCCGTTTCTTTAATGGGTAGGAAGTGTGCGGACTTGGTCAACCTGTCAACAATGACCCAAATGGTATCTAATCCACTCGCTGTCTTGGGAAGTTTGGTTATAAAGTCCATTGTAATCCGCTCCCACTTCCATTCTGGTATCTCAGGTTGTTGGAGAAGTCCCGATGGCTTTTGATATTCGACCTTGACCTTTGCGCAAGTAAGGCACTTACTCACAAAGGTGGCGATCTCCGCTCTCATGTTTGGCCACCAGTATAGCTTTTTGAGATCCCGATACATCTTATCTGAACCCGGGTGGATGGAGTAGCGAGTGTTATGCGCTTCCCTCATAACCAAATCTCTAAAACCTCCATGGCGTGGAGTCCAGATTCGGTCCATGAAGTAGTAGGCTCCGTCACCCTTAACCTCTAGATTTTTATCCATTCCGCGCAGAGATTCTCCCAACGCGTTCTCGGGCTTTAAGGCTTCCAGTTGAGCCTCTTTGATCTGTGTGGAGAGATGCGAATGGATAGTCATCGTCAACGATTTGGTCTTTCGTCCAGTATACTCCTTCATGCTCAGTGCATCTGCTACTACATTGGCTTTTCCCGGGTGATATCTAATTTCACAGTCGTAATCGTTAAGTAGCTCGACCCATCGATGCTGCCTCATGTAGAGTTCTTTTTGGTTCATTATGTGTTGAAGGCTTTTATGATCAGTGTACACCACACTCTTCGTCCCATATAAGTAGTGTCTCCAGATTTTTAGTGCAAAGACAACCGCTCCTAACTCGAGGTCGTGCGTAGTGTAGTTCGCCTCATGGGTCTTTAGCTGTCTCGAGGCATATGCGATAACCTTACCCCGTTGCATCAAGACACAGCCGAGCCCCTGATTGGATGCATCACAGTATACAACAAAATCTTCTGTCCCTTCGGGAAGGGATAATACTGGTGCGGTGCATAGGGCTTGCTTCAGGGTTTGGAACGCCTTCTCCTGTCTTTCTTCCCAGTCAAACGGTACTCCTTTCTGTGTCAGCATAGTGAGAGGCTTCGCGATCCGAGAGAAGTTTTGGATGAATCTACGGTAGTAGCCAGCGAGGCCTAGAAATTGACGAATTTCCGTAGGCGTCTTCGGTGCTGACCAGTTCTCAATAGCTTTAATCTTGGAGGGATCCACATGAATTCCTTCTTCACTAACCACGTGACCTAAGAATTCAACTCTTCGGATCTAGAATTCTCACTTAGAGAACTTCGCATATAACCTTTCGGATCGCAACGTTTCCAAGACTCGTCGTAAGTGATCCCTGTGTTCTTCCTCGTTCCGAGAGTAAACGAGGATATCGTCAATGAAGACGATGACGAACTGATCCAGGTATGGACGGTACACTCTATTCATCAAGTCCATGAATACTGCGGGGGTGTTAGTCAGTCCAAAGGGCATCACTACGAACTCAAAATGTCCGTAGCGGGTTCGGAAAGCTGTCTTCGGGACATCTTCCTCAAGTACCCGTAACTGATGATACCCAGATCTAAGGTCAATCTTGGAGAAGTAACTTGCTCCTTGTAGTTGATCAAATAGATCGTCGATACGAGGGAGAGGGTAGCGATTTCTAACCGCGAGTTTACTGAGTTCCCTATAATCGATGCACATCCGAAACGATCCGTCTTTCTTCTTCACGAACAAGACTGGAGCTCCCCAAGGTGAGAAACTCGGTCTTATAAAGCCCTTGCTGAGCAGTTCATTGAGTTGACCAGATAGTTCTTGCATTTCGGCGGGCGCTAGACGGTAGGGCGACTTAGCTACCGGGGTAGCTCCTGGAATTAGGTCGATTCTGAACTCAATCTGATGTTTGGGAGGTAGGCCGGGAAGATCCTCCGGAAAGACATCAGGGAAATCGCATACTATGGGAATGTCTTTTGGATCTTTCGATTTCTGGTTAGTGTCGATGATGTGAGCAAGAAAGGCGCGATATTCCTTGCGTAAGTATTTCTGAGCCTGAACACTGGAGATGATATGAAGGCTCGTACTCGGCTTATCTCCATATATCAAGAGGGTTTCGTGATTCGGAAGGTTCAGACGAATGGCTTTGTCGGAACATAGGATATCAGCGTGATGGAGACTCAACCAATCCATACCAACAATGACATCGAAATTTTTGATTGAGACAGGCATAAGATCGATTGGAAATGAGTGATCGTCTAACATGAGAGTGCAACCTATGTAGATTTCGCTAGAGCTTTCTGTTTTCCCATTAGCCATTTCTACGACGAATGTTTCTTTTAGTGGTTGAGGGGTTTGTTTGAGTAAGTATTTAAAGTTATGATTCACGAAGCTTCTTTCTGCACCACTATCAAATAAGACACATGCATAGGAGTTGTTGAGAAGAAACGTACCCATGACTACCGTGGGATCTGCTACCGCTTCATTGTGACCGATAGCGAGTAGCCTTCCAGGAGCTCCAGCATTTGTGGTTTTTGGACAGTTTCTCTTAAAATGACCCGCCTCTCCACAACCATAACAAGTTGGGGTCACTCCCATACCAGGAACCTGTGTGATAGGTTTGTGAGGGGCCTTACAAAATCAGATAGTATGGCCCTTTCGACTGCAGTTGGAACACTGCAGTTCACGGCAGGGGCCGTTGTGGTGGAAAGGGCACTTGGGACACTTGGGCAAGTTTCCACTGTAAGCTTTCGGCGGGGCTGGAGCAGCTGGAGTAGTCGGGGTGGTGGCAGCATGGACCGCCACAATTTGCTGGTCCTTTGATGAGTTTTGAGTTTTCTTGCCCTTCTTCTTATCCCATCGCTTCCTTTTTCTGTCAGATGAAGCGGGTGGTGCAGTGGTTGTTGTGGTTGCTGTTTCTGGAGTGGAGGAGATTTCATGGTTGATCAGACTCTGGGCCAATTCCTTGGCGCTGTCAAAAGTTGTAGGGCGTGAGGCTAGAACATTTCCTCGATACGGAGGCAGTAAACCCCAAATGTATCGTTCAATCTTCTTGCTTTCAGAGGGGATCATATTGGGACACATAGCCGCCAAGTCGCAAAACCTGGCCGTATAAGTCGTTATGTCCGTTCCCTTCATCTTGAGGTTCCAGAGTTCTTCCTCAAGTTTCTGAACTTCGCCCCTAGGGCAGTACTCTCCCCTCATGAGGTCTTTCAGGGTGTCCCAGCCCATAGCGTTGGCTGTGACCAAGGAAAGTGAACTAACATGGCCGTTCCACCATGTCAAGGCCCTGTTGGTGAGGGTAGCAGTAGCGAACTTGATTTTTCTCTCCTCGGGACAAGAGCACATCTTGAACACTGCTTCGGTTCTTTCGAACCATTGGGATAATGCCAGAATTCCTCCTGTACCGTCGAAGAAGGTAGGTTTACAGTTCATGAAATCCTTATAAGTGCACCCCTGCACCCTTTGATGGACTTCGCCGAACCTGGAGTTACCACCGCTTGCATCCCCAGAATTCATTTGGGCCATGGCTGCTGTTACGGCCGCCTTCACCACTGTTTGGAATAGCACCGGATCGATCTGCGGAGGAGGAGGTGGTGGAGTAGGGGTTTGAGTTGCAGGCCTTCCTCTGGTGGGATGCTTTCGTGGAGGCATCCTTTACTGGAAGAATTATAGAAATGATAGCAATAGTAAGAGCCTATTGCGAATATAAATAGAGTGTTTCGTGGATTAAATCAACATAATCCAAGATCAGGATGAGAGTTATAGCAATAGAGAAATCAGCTGCCAATATACTGGTATCAACGATGCAACACAAGTTCATGAAAATTTGACCTAGTGATAGGTCTTACATCATACCATAGAGAAAATTTTGGTAGTTTAGAGGTTTAACTAGAGTACTTTCAAGCTAGGAATGTTTACAGATGATAGACCTACGGAACGTAGAGAGAAAGGCTATTCCTTTAAACAAAAGATTGAGGTAACTAGACGTCTTCTACTGGCGACGGTTACTTGTTGGGCGAATCCTCAGATCTGCTAGCTGACGCATAACTTCTTGAAGGTGTCGGTCATGAATCCTTTGGCATGCATGGAGTTCTCCAACTTCAGCTCGGGATGAAGCCAACTGGTGCTGCAGAGCCTCGTTGGTCCTCCTTGTCCTGTCCACGGCTTCTTCGAGTTGGCGGATGCGAACCGTGTTGAGATTTGAGTTGGCATCCACTTCTACAACTCGACCTATAGCAGCTTGACCCTGCTCGACGTTCCTGGCAATCCTTCGGATCATGATGGGCAGGACCCGATCTGCTGATCCTCCTTCGTTTATGTTGTAGAAGCTTCGGTCTCCATTGTATGGCATGGGCTGACCCTGTTCTTCGCTCCATCTGTGCAAGGATATGGCCCATATAGGAGTGGGACCCTGAAATGTCGGATGGGGGTTAGGGTTCGGAACTCCGGGAGGTAAGTTATTAACTTGTGGCTCGGAGTCGGAGTTATTCGGAAAGCCTTCTGCTCGGTGGTCATCCAAAGGGATTGGGTGATCATCGTCTGACTCTTCACTGAGCCATCCCCCATTACCCTGGTTTGGGTAGTACGGGTCGCCAGGAGGGTGGAAGCCAGCCATGGTATCTATGCGAGAAAAGGGGAAAAGAAGATTAATAGGCGTACTAATCTAAATTATTTATAAGATAGTCGTCACGAGTTGGACCAATACTTGCATAATGCATACTAATTACATGTGACTGGGGCAGGATAGTCCGTCGAATAAGTGACCCTAACTCTAAATCCACAACCAAACAAGGAATAGGAAATAAAGCAAAGATCACAGATTCTAAGTCTATAACGCCCTAGTCACATGTAACCGGAAAGTATCCATTTAGCCACTATTCCTCCATCAGTAACGACCCTTTTTAGTTCTCACAGATGTATGTTTTTAGAGATACATAATACTCCTATAGTATTCTAATGTTAACGTTATTGTGGTAGTGTTGGTAAGTTTTAGACTTGTTGTAACACCACAACCAAGCTTAGGCACATGCTAGTCACTCCCAGGAAAACGTAGTTGATCAGGCTACATCCCCCTAAATGTGACTATATGTCACTAAACCCAATCGTGCTATCCAACAATCTTAATACTTTTTTTTTGTTCTAGGATGATACTGACTTCTGTGTTTTATAGTGATGTGTGTATATATATATACTTAGTTAAATCCTTTAGATACTAAACAGTATATATTCTTGGTCAGAGTGTTTTAGTCCCGAAGTGTTTATAGTTCGTATATCTTTTATAGGTTGATATACTTGATTCACTATAAACAATGCTCTGATACCAATCTGTCACACCCCAAAACCGACAATGGCGGAATACGTTTCGGGGTGGATGACGTAGTGTACAGTATCATCACAATTGTATAATAGTAAAAGCAAGAAACATACAACCATTTCATTTACATAGTAAGTGTATTTACAAGTGTGTTTTGTAATGTTTGACAAACACCAAAAGTAAACAAAAATAAGAGATGGGTCTTGCATACTCCATCTTCTCCAAAAATGCTGCAGCTGTACCTGTCTATCTTTGACCTGAAGATACAAGTTATTTTGAAAAGAATATCAGCATAAAGCTGGTGAGTTCATAAGAGTTTAGTGTGAGTACTTGTATAAAAAGCATTAGAATCATTAGTATGAAAACTGAAGTTTGTAATCATAAGTAGTGGTAAAACCTAGAAAATCCTATATTTTCTAGAACTGTATAGTAAATGAAAATCTTTAAGAAACTTATTCTTTCTATCTTTGAAAGCCATTATCGTAGAAGTGTAATAGTGACTCACCATTAAGTAAGGCAATATAGTGAGTTATTATTGGAGTTCATAATAGTGGTGCAACATCCTTTAATATTAGGTACTTATTTACTTCGGGATATTACTTCATCTTTCTTTAAGTATTTTAGTGAGGTTATAGTATCTTTCTTGTATGTTACCAATAGTGTGAGTAATAGCGGACCCTCATGACCTTACCTATCATGCATAGTGTAGTAGAGTAAAGGCATCCCTGGACCTGAGCGGCTCGGACTGAAGTTATCAGTCGGGATGTAATAGCGTCTGCCCCGTATAGATCTATACATATAGTTTCGTCTTCCTATCGGAAAACTTCGGGCGTAGTGTGTAGCATATAGAGTATCTCGTAGTGGATTAATGAACTATCTCATGATTAGTACATTCTCTTGTATTATAGTGTAGTAGTCTTTTGTATAACTTGTATTGTATTCTCTTATTAGTGTATTGTTTCATAATAGAGAGAATTATAGTAGTGTAGAGTAGTAGTTAAAACAAGGGATATAGTCCTTAACTATACCTATTATAGTTAAATTAGTGTGTGTAGTTCTAGTCAGGTTAGTGATTTAGGCATCTAATGAAATAAGAAGTACTCGTAATCCGTACTAATATACGAGATATATAACTAAGAAATCAACGACAGTCGGACGGATAACCACTACCCTAAGCCCACAATCAAACAAGAACTGGAAATAAGGCGAGCTGTCGGTCCTAAGTCCTTCAAGTCTTACTTATATAAATATATCAGTGTGGTTACATTTTTATAAGATGTTTTATTAAACAAAAGTGTTGTATAAAGGTAACATTTGAAGCTTGTTTGTCAATTCAAAACAGTTTTGAAAACAGATGATTGATTTATAAGTCATAGTGATAAATCACATGTGATTTGAACTACAAGTAGTGAATCACATGTGATTAATTCTGTAATATGAAAATTTGTCTTGTATAACTTTTCATAATCATGATATTCAACTTGTATCTCCCCCCTAAAACATATAAAACATTTGAAAGGTTCATTAAAGGGGTATGAACTCACCTGAAATCGCGTAAATCGGGTGAATCGGGTAAATCGGGTAAAAGTGTCGGCTGAGCGTTTTGTTCCAAATACTGACTTGTACACCTTTAGGACCATAATTTCATATGAAAATATTGTGTTTTACAATAAATTAATCATTTTATGCTTTTCGTTTAAGTATTGAGGCATTCTAGCATCAATTCGGGATTTTAGGGCCTAGAAGGGGTTCCCGGGAGTGGTTTAAGGCTAAGGAGGATTTACGGAAGGGTCCATGAGCTCACTCCCTTGGAATTTACGGCCTAAAGGCCACTCCTTGGGAGTTTACGGCCGTAAGCCCCCTAGGCTTGGCCGTAAGCTCATGTGGTCCTCCAAATTGCTTGTTTAAGGCCTTATTTCACTTCCTTACTTTAATGGCATGTGTCTCGGACCAATATGGAGGGATTAAACTCTTGTTTTGTTACATTTTGGGGAGTTTACATCCAAGACTTGTTCTTGGGCCGTAAACTCCATTAAATCCTTCAAGATGGATGTTTAAATGGTACAACATGTTCTCATTCACCTTAGATAAATCCTAGAAGGCCTTACAATGAGTTTTGGGACAATTTGGCATGAAATTTGGGGAGTTTACGACCCAAGAATATCCTTGGCCATAAACTCTTCATTTGGCCTCAAAATGGGAAGTTTAATGGTACAACACCCCTCCAAAGGCCTTAGCTAAATTCCTTACATGCATTTGAGGGGTTTGGGGACTTGTTTGACACAAAAACATGGGTGTTTACGGCCCAAGCTTAGCCTTGGCCGTAAACTCCTCTTTTTGCCATCAAATGATGTTGTTTGATGCATTTAAGCCTTCCTTGTTGTCAAGTCTAATTTACCAAACACCCTAGATGAGTTTTTGGGACTTTAAACAAGGGTTTTTGGGGTGTTTGAGGTGTTTACGGCCTAAGCACAAGCTTGGGCCGTAAACTCCTTTTTAAGCTCCAATTCTTTGTGTTTTAGTGTCCAAAGTCTCCTAGGTTTATACCTCAATTAGTCCATAAGCTTAGAGGAAGGAAAAACAAGGTCTTTGGCATGATTTTGGGGGTTTACGGCCTAAGGGGCTTCTTAGGCCGTAAAATCCATTTTGTTCCTTGTTTTCTATGATTTTGGACTCTAAATGCAGTAAAGTATGTTTAGATTAAGATAGGGAATGAGTCCTTACGTTTGGAAGTCGGAAATTCACGGATTTGGAGTCGATTTCGGGTCTAGAGAGAGAAAGTAGTGAGAGAGAGGTGAAATGTGGTAAAAGAGTTCAATTGTAGTGTTCAATCGCTTTTATATGTCTCAGGTATTGCACCCGATACACGGCTACCCGATGCTAAAGTTTAACGGGGTTAAACTTTTTACCCGAGTGAAATGGTCGAAAAGTAATATAACTCTATTTAGTTAAACGGGGTTAACATTTACAAGTTATAATTACTTATGATAATACCGGAACATGTAATTAACGAGATATTTGTTTATTGATGACCCAGACAATACCGAGAAATAACATATAGTGACGCATTCCGTTAGTGAAAATAGGGTTTGCAATGGCAATATATTTGGGGTTGTCACAAGCTGAGGGTACTCGACGAGTTGAGATCAACATGGACTGTTGAACTTGAGTATTGAATTTGACTTTGGCCAAGGGTTGATCCGTTGACTCCTGAGGGTATTTTAGTAGTTCAGGAGTTTATGGACTTGGTCCTATGGTGGTTATAGGTGGTGGAGTTCGGGACTGTTACTCGGAGGTTTGATCTTATCTCTACGGTTCGACATTGCAAGGTGAGTTATCCTCACTATATCAACAGGGTCTAAGGCACCAAGTTCGGCCCTTTTTCGGAATTGTATCCGGGTATTTTCTTGATATGTTTATTGATTTGCTAGATCTGCATCCTGGTATTTAGGATGATATTATGTTAGTGACCTAGTTTAGGTTGGTGTCCTAGTATATAAGGTGATGTTATGTTAGTGACCGGTTAGGTCGGTATCATGGTTATAGGATGGTTCTTGTGCTAATGATTTGTTACATCGGTATGATTATTTGTTATATACATGCTAGCGTATGATATTTATGTGCATATGATTGTTTGATTGGTATGGGGGTTAGGTTGAGGTGGGTCATGCTTCGTGCTGTAGTCCAACATACTCAGGGCGGACCGGATAGACTGGAGGCCTAGGAGGGCACCTAGTCAAGCCAAAGGCCCAACAAGCGACCCAGATAGGCTGAAGGCCCCGAGAGGGCAGTCCAGACGTGCCGAAACTCGAAGAGTGGGCCAGATAGACTGAAGGCCTTGTGCGGGCGGTCAAGTCATACTATAGACTCAGAGAGTGAACTAACTGAACTAAAGGCCCGATGCAGGCGGACCAGTCACACTATAGACTCGAGATGCATGGCTGTTTATTTGCTTATATGTTTATATGATATGGTTATATGTGTGGCATTGGTATTTTGGGGTAACTCAGTAAGCTTTCGGGCTTATAGTTTCAGTTTATTGTTTCAGGTTCAGCGGATGGCCGAGGGAAGGCGAAGGCGTGACCGTACACTTCCTCGATCGATTATTATGATTTCTAGGAACTCTGATGTTTAAACTATTTTGAAAACTAATTGTAATAATTGAATGGTTTTAAATTATTTAAAAGGTTTTAAATTGGCTCGAATTTTATAGGTGTTACAAGTTGGTATCAGAGCCTTGGTTTGAGTGAACTGGAGGAACTTTCATGTGAATCCAGTCTCAATCAAGGAAAGATTTTCAAAATGATTTTAAATGAACTAGGAAACCCTAATATGACTGCTTAGGCCCTAAGCAACCCATGGACTCCCTCCTTAGAAGCCTTGGACGAATTTTAATGGGTTTCCCCATAGATTTCGTCTACTCCAACTTCTATGGAGTCCATTAGCCCAATATTCAACTATCACACAATTGACAGTTCTAGTCCCATTTATTTAATTAATGTCTTTTAGTCATACAACTAATTTTTAATTAATTCTTGACTAATATTAATTAAATAATATGATTTCTCCTTTAATATATTATTCTTATAATATATTAATAAATCATAATTAATCCTCTTTCTCCTTAATTCATCCTATCAGTTGCTATGGTGAAGGCAACGCAAAAGGACCATGCTCGCAATCGAGTCAAGTACATACCAAAATAGTTATAGGCTTAGACACCTAATCTAACAGTCTCCCGCTTGGATAAGTCTAATAACTATTTTGCATATGACTACGGAACCTGATCAGCAATCGTAGCTTTCAAAAACCGCTGTTAACTCTGATCTTATTAGATACACGTCCCTTAGATATGGGATCATATATTCATCCATTCTAGATATTGTATGAACTGAGACATGAATTAAATCATACTCTATGTTCATGTGTTGTTTTCCGATTTCCGATTTATGACGACTGACAACAGACTACAATTAAACACATCAACTTAGTCACAACTTGGCCAAGAGCTTAGGGTGTTATCACTAAATCATCGAGGGGCCCACAAATAATGCTTTTATCCCACTTTAGGTAAAAGGAACAGATAAACTTCGACTCAAATGCTCGCTTGTATCTAGTCATGAAATCACACACAACAATATGTTTTATAACACCAAGTTACTGGCGCATTTACATATTATCAATGTGCAACCGACTTGCAGAATACAACTCACACATCTTGGTTTCAAGGATATAAGATATTATCATCTCACCAATCACTTGTGATAAAAGCCACGAAGCGATCTAAGTGAGTGTTAGTTTAATCAAATACTCTAATCTTATAGCAACACTCATGAACTTTGCAGCAAACTTGTGCTATGTCTAAACACTTTAGACAATCTACAAACGGATTCATGACAATCTTCTTTCATACCTACTTCCAAAGTATGATCGACTATTGATAGTTTGAATAATCTTTTTACTCGGGAAGTCAAAACATGCAAAGTGAAACACAATAATAATACTTAATCATATATGGCCCCAAAAAATTTCAGTATAAATAAAACACCTTTTATTTAGTCACCATATTGATTACTCATTATTTATTGTATAAGGTTTCGGATAATCAACTTAACACTTGAATTATGACAATAGTTGTCCCATGCACCAAGCATGCACACTATGTTTATCTATGGTCCTTACATTGTCAAATAGATCAATTGAAAACATTTCCAATGATGCTTAATTCACAATTCCTAATCCTTATCGTTAGTGTAAGAATACAAAATTCTCGCCACTACTAGAATATGTTGGATTCTAACATTTTATGCAACGATCCTTTTGTAAGGTCATAGAGCCAAAGTCACCAAGACTTTCCCAATGAAATTACAAATTTCTCTATTGGAGATTGTTACAAGACAATTCCATAGACGCGGACTCTCACATTCAAAGTACATTCCTTTGAACATCCTTCTTGCATAAAAGTTTCTAATATAGACATAAATTATTAACGTCCAACTCCCAATATGGAAACATTTCCATATTTTCCATATAACAACTCATTCTAAATAGAGTCTTAGCTATTCATAATAATGTCACATGGTCCATTCATTACTATACTTCCAACTGCCCACAAGCGACCAATCCTTAGCGAACCTTACATTGTCATTCACAGTTGTTTATTTTAGTCAATCCGGTTCTAGAACCTTTTCCGTCTTAATGCCCTAGGCATTTGGAAAATTTTATAACGGTCAAATATTACAGCAAATGCAGTCGATCCTATACCCAAAGTGTATGGGACACGATCCATAATGAAAAACGTGATACTTTACCAGTTTCTTGCTATAATATTGTCATATATAAAATTCATTTATGTTGAATCTTTTCAACATAACGTCTATATATGCCCTAAACTTGATTATAACTTCTCGATCTAAGCTTTTAGATTTCAAAACGAAGTATAATATTCTCCCCCTTAATTATAGCAAAACAACTTTTTAACCCCTACAACTTTGCAAAGTGAAACTGTTGTTTTCTATAATTAATATTGCTAACTTACAATACTTAATAATAATAATAACAATAATAATAATAATAGATACCACAATTCAGGACCATAACGGGATATGAGTAAGTTATTTCAAAATTTTAAAATATTTAAAAGAGTCAGGCGGGCTAGGCGAGTTAATGAGTAAAACGCCCTAAAACAACACTGTGGTTATAAAAGCAGGGCTAAAACACGACTTTGCCTTTTTCTCCAAACTTTTTTTATTTTTTTACTCATATCTGATTATGATTTGCTGATCATAATACTACTTCCATGAGGATACTATGTGATATTAACGAATTAGCCTTGCATTAGGCTTACAAATAAAATGAAGTATAAGGAAGTAGACTAACCAGAAAGGTGAATCCAATATTGTCTTGTAGTAAAACTTTGATACTCCAAATTTATTTCAAACTATTTATTGCAGAAGGATTTCTTACAAGAGGAGATTACAAGAGAGAAATATAGAAATGGCTCCAGGCCTGTCTCAAACATAAGAGAGAGGCTACATAAATAGATCAGGAGGCCACAAAAACAAACAAAACCTAAATTATTACATTTAGCATTGGCAAACAGCTTTAAGAAAAGTAGAAATGACTCTTTTTTTGATTCCCTTGCTTTAATAATATCTGACGAATATTATTCTTTGTCTTCAATAATTTTTGAAGAATATCATCCTCTTTTATTTTGGTCCATCCACCTGTCACCTTGAGTCTATTGTGGTGCTGTCCTTTTTGTCTTGGAAAGGTTCTTTCTTTAAGTGATTGATTCCTTAATCATGTCAATCATGCAATCAATGGGGAGGTCTTCTTCTGGAATTTCTTCATCATCTGGTTGGGATTCTCCCGCTAAACACTGTGTTTGGCTGTGGTTATCAACTGACATATTATCTGAAATATCTTCACTTGAACCTATATCTTTTGCATTTTCATGTTTTGTAAACCGTTTAAGGTTTTCTTTTAATTCAGAACAGTATAACCTGAATGACTTGATTATTTCTTCTTTAGTTAGATTGACCTTTTGAGAAGTTGAGGGGGCTGCTTCTGTTGAGGAGGCTATTTCCGAGAATTTTTTCTGTTCTTGGTATTTCTTAATTTGCTGATTGATATGATCAATTGTTTCCTGTGCATTAAGAATTTTTGTTTTTGGATTTTTATGAAGCATTTTAGGCTAGAATTTGGTAAAGTATGACCTTTGTAGAAAAGGAAATTTGGAGGGAGTATAATCCACATGTGGGGACCATTTCCAAATCCAAGGAATAGAAAATTCCATGAAAAAAATGCATGGAAGATATTGCTTCCAGCCCTTCTGATTTCAAAGGAATGGCTTGGTTTTGGTATCTAGGAGAGACGGGTAACCATTCCCCATATAATCTCCTAAATGGTTCCTCAGGGAGAATATCTATACTTGGGCCCTATGAGATCCACCAATTACTAAACCAATTTGGTATATCTTTACTTTGGTTATAAACCTTTTCACATACTTTAAAGACCCAAGTATGTTTTCTTTGAGGGTTCTCATATAGGAAGGCTTTATGAAAACTTTCAATATAATCCCAGTATGTAAATTTCATTGGTATCTTCGAAGGAGGGAGTATAAACTCTTTTTCTTTAAGGGTACTTAATCCCCATTCCTCAGGTGATATGATCTTTTTGATAATGGCTTTGCTAAAATTGTAAACACTGGTATTACCTCCGGATGTAAAATGAGAAAATTCAACTGATCCAGTTATTTTCAAAATATTCTCATAATATAATCTTTGTTTATAAGAATATCCAGCGTATGTTGCTATATCCAAGTATCTTGTCATTAAAAACCATGGATCATCATTGTTTTCAAAATAAAGCATTATATCTTTATGTTGTAAGATAATAATATTATCTCTATGAGATGATTCCTTATATTCAAAATTATCGTTGATGGTTTCACCATCTGTGATCATTTGGGCGAAACTAGGAATATTTTCCATTTTTGATTCTAAAAATGCTTTCAACTCCTCATATAATGGGCTTCTAGGAATTGGAAGAGACTGATCATTTGCTTGTGACGAATTTCCAGTTCTATAAGAACTGCTTGAAGCCGCAGGATTTCCTCGACCTCTACTATAACCACCCCTGTATGAAGGATGGCCTCTTCCACGATTGGAATTCATCCTGCAAATTAGCATGTGGTTTCTGAGATTTTCTTATGAAGATATTTGAACATAATGTTATATCATTTCATGTCAGTTCTTGTTATCGGTCTATCTTTATCTTTTTTACTTCGTTTGATAAACGATTCTAAGACCTTGATATGTTTACAATGAAGGTTATTCTTTACTTGTAATCTTGAGTCACCCATAAGAAATTTACCTGAAAATGTCAATTTAAGAGTAATATAAGTTTGTTCTCAAGATTTTTGAGCTGAATTCTTAAACCAATTAATCTTAAATTAATTAGTGTTCTCCTGAAATATGGTTCAATTGTTAAGTTGGTTAATTCAACTTCCGCTTTATTAATTAAATTTTTTGTATTAATGATATCATGAGATAACTGTCTTAGTTGGCTATAACTCATTCAGAAATTCTCTAGTTAAAAAATCGGGAAGACTATTATCACTTCCTTTTTTATATTGAATTTCAAAATCAAAACATGCTAATGTAGCTTGCCATCTGGTAAACATTTCTTTAGAAACATCATGTTTGAAGTCTTTATTAAACATGAATTTAGCTGCCTGACAATCTGTTTTTATAATGAAATGTTGATTATATAAATCGTCTTGAAATTTAAGAATACATTTTACTAATGCTAAAATTTCTTTAGCAGTAGTAGAATAATTCTTTTGACTAGGAGTCCATTTCCAGAATGAAACCTGACTAAAAATTCATGCTTATTGTTAGGGTGAATTTGTTTTAAAATTCCTCCAAACCCTATTTCAGAGGCATCTGTTTCAACTATCTTTTCCCAATTAGGATTAGCCAAAGATAAGCATGGTAGATTTTTTTACTTTGTCTTTTATTCTTTTAACCGCTTGGGTATGATTACTAGTCCAAGCACCAGGGTTCTTTTTCAACCGGTCATAAAGAATTGCACTATCGGTTGATAAATCTTTATGAAAAGGTGATATATAATTCAGGCTACCTAAAAATCTTTGTAGCTGAGTTTTATCTTTTATTTCATCTGGGAATTTTGCAGCAAAATCTATACTTCTTTGTATAGGGATGACTTGTCCCTTTTCAATATTATGACCCAAAAATCTTACCTTTGTTTGAAATAAAGACATTTTAGATTGTGATATTACCAGACCATTGTTTATTATTATTTTTTCAAAAGTATGCAGATGATCAAAATGTTCTTGAATATTTTTTGAGAATACTAAAATATCATCTATATAAACAATAATAAAATTGCTATAAGGATTAAATATATCATTCATTATATTTTGAAATTCCGAAGGGGCATTTTTTAGGCCGAATGGTATAACATTCCATTCGTATTGTCCAAAAGGAACATTAAAGGCAGTTTTATATCTATCCTTGGTATCAATTTGAATTTGCCAATACCCTGATTTTAAGTCAAACTTTGAGAATATTAAAGAGTCATGTAAACAATCTAATAAATCCTTCTTATTAGGAATAGGATACCTAATCCATTTTAAGACCTTATTAAGTGGCTTATAATTGATAACAAGTCTTGGTACTCCCCCTTCTTGTTCTGAATGTTTGTTAACATAAAACGCGGTACACGACCATGGAGATTTAGAAGGTTGTATTAAATTTTTATCTAATAAGGAAGTCATTTCTTTTTTACATATATTCAAATATTCAAAATTCATTTGACATGGTCTTGCCTTGGTAGGAATTTGTTTTTCATCGAAACCTTCCTCATAGGGAAGCATAACTATATGTTTTTTTCTTTCCCAAAAAGCATTAGGATGGTCATTAAAAATGTTTAAGGAAAATTGGTTTGTTAAAAGTTTAATTTTTTCCTGTAATTTAGGTTGTTCTAACTGTTCATCTATTTGAACCGTTCTAATTTCTTCTTTAAGAAAGTTTATTTGGTTTTTCTTTAAATTTAACTCATTGACCCAGATAGAGTAAGGGTCAGAGACAAAATTTAATATAACAGGTTTATTCTTATAAGATCCTACAATTTTATTTTTATCAATAGTTAGAGGTAATATCATTTCCAAAAAGGGATTTCCTAGAATCATTGTATTACTAGTCATATTTTTAATTATAGTGAAATTAATAGGTATGCAGACATTTTCTGTACAAATTTTTGCATCTGTTAGTTTATATCTAATATCTAATTTGGAACCTGATACTTCTCTTAACGTATGTGTCGATTTTTGAAAATATTTCGTATGTATTAATCCTTCTCTTATGCAATTTAGATCTGCTCCGTTGTCTATTAGGGCAACAAAATTCCTTTGATAATTGTAAGTAATAAATAGATTAATTGTAACATGCCATTTTCTAGATATTACTAGTTCCATTGATTGAAGAAAATTATTATCAGTATTATTGCTAGCACCAGC
Organism: Lactuca saligna; assembly: GCF_052625555.1. Classification (NCBI taxonomy): domain Eukaryota; kingdom Viridiplantae; phylum Streptophyta; class Magnoliopsida; order Asterales; family Asteraceae; genus Lactuca; species Lactuca saligna. The sequence goes on from NC_136418.1 coordinate 94,381,769, forward strand.
ATCCTGATTATTTTGTAATTTTTCTAATTTATTAATTCTTTGATTATTTATTAATTGATCATTTTTTATTTTGGATATATCCTGTTTTAGAGATTGAATTTCATCTTGTAAGTCCTGTGCTGTAGGTATATTAGTATAATTTTTATTTCTTCTTTCTCTTAACATATTATGTACATTTTTCATTGGATAAATCCCTTCTTCTTTTATATTATGTTCCTTGGTATTTAAATTTTGTAGTATTTTTTGCCTTATTTCTGGATCATTAACTTCTTTTAATAAGTCTGCAATATCATTACTAATTACATTTATGGTTAAATCTTCTTTAAATTGAGATTGGATTAGATATAATTGATGATCCATGTTACATGAACATTGTTCTAGATTATCACAATTACATTCAATTTCTTCATAATCTGAATCATAATTAGAATCATAATCTGTCATGTTGATATCAGAATTATTGTCTGAGATTTCCTCGCTGTCTGATGAATTATCTATTAAATTTATTAATTGAAGTTTTATGTCCTCACTTATATCCATATTATTAATTTGTTTCTTTATTTTTTTATTTCTGCATTTATTAGCATAATTACCGGTTTTTCCACATGAAAAGCAAGTAGGAGGTTTTTTATTTTCTTTTTTAATAAATTTCTTTTTTATGTGTTTATCTTTTCTATTAAAATCGTTATGTTTTCTTTTATAAAATCTTTTTTTTTGTTGAAATTATTTTCTCTGTTTCTTCTTATTTTTACTGGTTTCTATTCCGAATTGATCACAAAATTCTCCTAATTGTCTTTTTTCATTAAGATGTTGGGTTTTTATTTGATGGTTGAGTTTTATTTCACTACATAGGGCCAAACCTTCCTGTATACAAGTTCCTATTAATTTTCCATATGTGTATTCTTCGTAAGGAATTGTATTATCTATTCTTAGTTGGTTTTTAACTCTTTCAGCAAAAAGATTTGGCAAACCATCTATGAATTTTGATTTCCAGTAAACACTATTACAATCATTAAGCTCCATAACTCTACCTAGAAAAGTATCCTTATACCATTGAAAGGACGTAAGAGTTTTACAAAATAATCCATTTAATAAGGTACGAATGTTTTCAGAATTATCTGACCATCTTCCTGTAAAATGTTCTATTATGGTACAAGTAAGAGTGTATACCATATTGGGAGTAGTTATTCCATTTTCTGTTTTTACTGTATTAAGAATAGCTTGTTGAGTTTTTTCATCAACATAATTGTCCCACCAGCCTTTTAGTTGGCCAGTGAATCCGGTAATTAGCATGTTAGCTACTTGTTTATCACTATTTCCTGTATTTTTAGCAATTGTACTATACATTAACATTCTATGAATCATATTATATATTTGGCTTTCAGTATATCCATCTAGATTCCATTCATTAACATTTTTACCACTGTAACTATTATTAATTTCATATTCTTGTTCCTCGTGTAGAACATCTTGGGGACTTGGTCTTGGATAATAATATAATCTTTGGACAGGCTTTCTAGCAAATTTACTGTCGTAATTATTAATTTTATTTATTTGGGCATCATCTATGTCTGGCTCATCATCCGAGTCTTTATTTATGGTATTAATGTGTAGTTTTTTCATTTGTTCTTGTATAATATCTAGCATATAATCGTAGTTTTTTAATTTATAACCAGTAATATTTGGTGGTGGTTGAATAGTAGCGTTTATTTGTTTTTCTTTCTCTTTTTTTTGTATTATTATCTCTTTTGACTATTTATTTTTTCTATTTTTTTATGTAAATCCATTAATTGTTCTCCTATTATTATAGAATATAAATCATGGAAATTTAATTGTTGGATCATACTATTAATATGATTTATATCTACAGTAAGAGTCTTTTCTTCAAAAAGTTTTTGATAAGCTGAAAATTTTATGGTAACATTGTTATTTGTAATTGTAAAAGGGATTTGAGGTGGAAATATGCTTGTTATTATCTTGTCTCCTGATAGAGTATAATCTCTTTCTATGTTGTGAATATCATGTAGAAAAGTATAAGTAAACCAAGGAATAAAATGTATAATCTGATTTATAGAGGATAAATGTTCATAAAATTTATTTTGTATCTCTTGTAACTCCTCTTTAGAATAATTTTTAAATAACCAATCTTTAAAAAATGTCCATTTAGTTGAATAAAATTCTTCTGAAATAATTTTTCTTGCCTGAGAATCAGGGCTAAAATCTATTTTTTCGTCTAAATCCATTAAACTGTAAAATTCATTTCAGAAGGAGTAGATGCCTCCGCCTCATACACAATATCATCATGTATATTTATATTATTTATTTTTCTTATATCAACAGAAGCACGAGTAGAGGGGACTTCTACCTTATAATCTAGTGGTGATATGTATGAATGTGAAGATCTTGCCGATCTTGTTCGTTTTATTAGGTCGTGTTCATATTCTATTTCCTTGTTAAATTCTATAGTAACGGCCCCATCAGAAGTTTGTATAATACTTTCTATATTATTATTTATTAAAGGCGTGGGTGTATATTATCTTCTAAAATCCAGTGTTGGGGAAATTTTATTTCATCCCATTTTATGGCTTTTCTAGTTGTAATTTTTGACATATCGAAATTACTTTCTATTAAAATTGTTTCATTTATAGGTTTATTAACTTTCTTACATTTAGGATTCATCGTTTTTAATGGTTTAAAATATATACGATAACATATACATATTACTTCCGATCCTGGTAAATAATTATAACCATGAGTTTTGATATTTAATGTTAAAGCTTGAAAAATATTCCTATCAGACAAAGAAAGTTGTAAATTTGGGTAAACATTAAAATATACCGGTCCATGAGACAAACTAGATTCTATTATACCCATTAAAGATTGTTTCCAATTTTTATTTCTAGCGTCCCTAAGAACTGCTAAAAAACATTCAGGTAATCCTTGTAATGTTAATGGTTTAAAAGCAATTTGCACTAAACCAATATGCAAGTAATTATAAATATGTTTATATCTATTAATATCTTGTGGAGTTATTAACTGAACTGTCATGTCATCTTCATTCATAGTTAAATTCTCTTCTGTAGTTTTAACAGTTTGGATAAAACCTAATTCTTCAAAAGTTCCTAATTCATAAATGAATTTAGGGTTGATACTAGGAATAGTCCATTTATTAAGAAGGTCTAAATTTTTTCGTATTTCATATTCTTCTATTAACTGGTTTTTAATCAATTGTTTATTACTGTTTTTAAATCTATTGAATATACTCATAATAAATCGAGGTAATATCACATAGTATTCCATGGCTATGATACCACAATTCAGGACCATAACGGGATATGAGTAAGTTATTTAAAAATTTTATAATACCAAAGAAAATTTTAAAATATTTAAAAGATTCAGGCGGGCTAGGCGAGTCAATGAGTAAAACGCCCTAAAACAACACTGTGGTTATAAAAGCTGGGCTAAAACACGACTTTGCCTTTTTCTCCATACTCTTTTTTTTACTCATATCTGATTATGATTTGCTGATCATAATACTGCTTTCATGAGGATACTATGTGATAAATTCAGGACCATAACGGGATATGAGTAAGTTATTTAAAAATTTTATAATACCAAAGAAAATTTTAAAATATTTAAAAGAGTCAGGCGGGCTAGGCGAGTCAATAAGTAAAACGCCCTAAAACAACACTGTGGTTATAAAAGCAGGGCTAAAACACAACTTTGCCTTTTTCTCTAGACTCTTTTTTTTTGTTTTTTTTTTAATAATAATAATAATAATAATAATAATAATAATAATAGTAATAGTAATAGTAATAGTAATAGTCATAGTAATAGTAATATTAATAGTAATAATAATAATAATAATAATAATAATAATAATAATAATAATAATAATAATAATGCTGTCACTAACATGATGATTATATCCATACCAACATAATATTTGTGCTCCCACTAGTTTTGATACGTATTCAGAAAGCAGTTGGATTTCTAGAAAGCAATACTTATTGACCAAAGTTCATATTTCTAATACGATATGCTTCGATGCGCTTTTATCTAAGCTTCTCAAATTCATACACCTTTCCTTAGATAACTCACATGTTTGTCTAGGGCTGTAAACGAACCAAACGAACACGAACAAGGTCTTCTTCATGTTCGTTCGTTTAAGTTAGCCAAACAACAAACGAACACGAACGGATAAACGAACGAGATTTTCTTGTTCATGTTCGTTCATTTAACAAATTACTTTGTTCATGTTCGTTCATTTATGTTCGTGAACATGCTAAACGAACATAAACGAACAAACATAAACGAACAAAGATAAAAAAAAATAACACAATTGAACATATATAAAATAAACCAACATATAATATAGCAATATAATTCATATTCTAATAAATGAATATGTTTATTCTCCTGTTGACAAATATCATTATATTAGAACTCCTCATTAATATTAGATGTTCCATATAATGTCACTTGTCAATATATTAATTATCCATTTCAAATATTAAATTTCCTACCCTAATTACATTAAATTTTAATTTCAAAATTAAAATTTTTCATTTTAATTATATTAAATTAATAACATTAGATTAACAAATAAATTTTTTATACAAATTATAAGGTGGTATAACTTCACGTATTTATTTAAATTAACGATTATAATTTTATATAACTAAAAAAATATCTCTTAAATAATAATTTATTTAAAATAGTTAAGTTAATTATTTTGATTTTTTAATATTGAATATAGATGAATATAAATAAACTTAAACGAACATAAACGAACGTAAACGAACTCCATAAACGAACGTTCACGAACATAAATGAACAAACGAGACCATTGTTCATGTTCATTCATATAACTAAACGAACGATAATTTTTGTTAATGTTCGTTCATTTATTAAATAAACGAACATAATCGAACTTCCCGCCGAACAGTTCACGAACGGTTCGCCGAACGTTCAGTTCGTTTACAGCCCTATGTGTGTCTAAACAGTTGTAGAACTTTCAACAATAAGTCTCGAATGTTGAAACTAATTGCCAAATCTCACAATTCGAACTATGAAAAGGGATGCTATAATCATAATCAAATTTGAGAATGCAATTTACATAATCGTTATCTCCTTAAAATATTCCTCGTGAAAGCATTTCCTCACAATCATTTTCATGAAGGAGAGAAACCTTATGACACTTAGATTTTATGGTGTATGTGTTTCTATCCATGTGAATTTGTCATAACCATCATCGTAAGACAATGTTTCTGACAAATTCAAACTCATATGGACTGAACTTGTTCATTTTTAATTTCATGCCATCAAGGGTCCCACCATTGCTTCCAAGTTATTTAGTAGGCCACCTATACTAGTCAATGTTCTTTTATTGAACAAGGTGCTTATCTTTATGCAGTCTATTTAGAACTCATAGAACTCATATGCATAGTTGACCAAATTGGAATGGCACAAAAATAAGAATATGTCAACACGATATGTTACAAACCTCAAGTCGCGTGCTAGTGTCTAACTAGGTTTATTCTTGATTTGTTGAACCTTTTCAAGATCATTTAGACTCCCACTGACCTCTTGATGTATAAGATTCTCTTGTCAAGAAACATTTCTTGACAAACAAACATTTAAGAGTTAGTGCGGATTCTTATCAAGACAAACACTACACACAATTGGTCTTAGTTGGTCTTTGTCTTATTCAAGACATCATAATTTACCAATTTCAAACATGTAAGAGCAAGAAAACATTTTCCTACTCCGCATTTGATGAGTCTATTAAAACCTTCGTAATATGTGTCACTCAAGTCACAATCTTGGAGTATGACTCTAAGACTTGATTTTGGAACGAAGTATGACTCATCCTTCATTCCAACAATTTCCGATTCCTCTTCTTAGCCACACTAGTGCACTAAGATGTCCTTAGAGGATCAATTATGATAAGGTTTCATAATCAACAAGATGATCATAAAACATGATACTAAAGTACTCTCCCATCTTTTCAGATTGGAGACACTTTTATCTTTCTGCCTATTTGATTCTTCTTATTCGTTCGACCATTCATTTAAACTTTTCAATGATTCAGAATTATACTTAATCTTGTAACATTTACTAGACTTTTAGTAAATTATGAAGAATAATCTTATTGTTCTTTGTGGTGGACTTAACCAATGCACAACATTGTGTACCATTTCCCCTACTCCTTCACTTGACTCTTTGTCAGGGAATTAGTCTTAATTTTCCAAATATGAAGGTTCTCATTCTTAATGCAATACAAGTTGTAAGATTCCAAGTTTCTATCCAATTGAAACTCGGGCGACAAGAATCTTTCCCTATTTGATAAATTCTCGATATTGCCACAAATAGCATAACTAAGAATCACATCCATTTCAACATTGCTAAAAATAGAAAGACACAAACATCAATTTTTCATACATGCCATTGCAATGAAATAAATAAGACAAAAACCAAAATTTATTTTATTTGTAAAAGGTGCGGAAAAACTTGTCCTTACAATGCAATTCAAATGAAAACCATGTTATTGCATATTCTTAAGCAATCTATCGTAACTCTAAAAGTAGTAGCTGCAAAAATCCGATCATCAAATCATGCGATTGAAATCCATTTCTTGGCGATCAGATTCAACTCACTTCTTCCTTTAAGATTCCTATCTTTTCTTCGATCCTACAAAACATTAAAATGCAATCATATCACATCATGTATTAATAATATAAAATAGGACCTTATAGAGTTAGTTATTGGATTTTACCTGAAGTAGAGCCATACATCTTAACTTTCCCATCTCTTAGATCTCTCAGGTAGACAGAGCGGCTTCGTCTCCAATGCCCCTTCTCTTGGTAATAAAAGCAAATCGACTCTTTTGGAACAGCACATGAAATTACCTCACACTTTGCCTTTCTGTTATGGTCTAAAATTGTTACCATGGCATGCCTTTTTTTGCCATTGCCTATGTCCATAGAGGTTTGGAAGGCAGATCTACCAATCAACTTTGCTTCTCCAGTGCGCCAAATCATTGCTGATTCAGCAGCAACAAGCAAATAGGTGAGATCGATGAGGGTCACGTCATGGTCTGTCATATAGTACTCTCTTAGGAACTCACTACATGAGTCAGGAAGTGATTGAAGAACCCATTCAATAGCTAGCTTCTCACAGACAACAACTCCCAACATTCTTAACATGTCAATGTGCGACTTCATCTCTAAGACGTGTGGACACACTGACTTTCCTTCTTCATGTTTACTTGCCAAAAGGGCTTGAGTGAGCTTGAAATTTTAAAGCCTTCGAACTTGTGGGCCAGGGAGAACAATAGGAGGAGGTGGAGGAAGTGAAGAATGATCTCTTTTTCCTCGATCGAATCGTGGAATATCGTCTTCATGTGAAAAGCTTGTTCTATGGGATTTAGGAAGAACATAGTTAGAATCAGACATCTACAAAATAGGAGAAAATTCAAGTTAGTTGATTGAGTCCTTAATAAAACACCCAAATGAGATATTAAGGCTAGGACCCAACATAATATTCTACAATTTGGAAGAGGGATGCCGCAATCCAAATTGCAGAACATTTGAAGGTGGGTAAATGACGATTTACCAATTTCTACCATGAAAAAATGAAAAGGAAATTTAAGTTTTAAATGAATTGAAACTCCTAGATCTTTTGAGATTCATTGAAATTTTCAATCGCATGTTTAAATCTCGATTGTGCCCTTCATTTGTGATTGGGATGCCAAGGATCACAAACAAGTTGTGGATAACCATGAAAATTAGCTTGGTACTCTCGATGTTACAAATCACCTAATCAATGTGCGGGTTAACCACACACGCGTCATTGATCTATGATAAACATCAAGCTACCCATTTCCATCCTTCATTGGTCCCATATTAGTGTGTTGGTTAACCACACATGCTCCACTAATCAACCAATAAGAGTGTAATGTGCAATTTTATGGATTTGCACCAATTCCACATTTTCCTAAAGTAACTAAGATTTGGGAATTTATAAAAGTGTTTAGTTACTTCGTATTTCATTATACTTTATAATGGAAGCTTGTGTCCTATCCTATCTGTTCTGCTAATGACCCTCCACTAGTAAATAGTGCGGTGGTTAAGAGTGGATACCCATTCAATCGCCATTTTATAGGTAATTTTCTTAAACACCCCTTAGAGACTAGCTTCGTGAATGAGGCCTACTAATGGTAAGATTGAATCTTTACTCATACATATATAATATTATACTTTTAATTTTATGTATAGTATAGGGGTACATTTTGCACTTTTAAAATACTAGATGGTTTAATTTAATAAATTATACTTTTAATTTAATTAAATATAAACCATATCATTATGAATTTATTAACTCTCTCTTAATTATGCATTTAATTAACTTAATGAAACCATAAGGGTGTAATTTGAACTTTTCAAAATACTAGTGTTTTAGAATTTAATATTTCAAAATTAAACTTTTCATGAAATTTTTAATTCCAAAACTTGAGGACAACTTTTAGAAACTTTTCAAAAACTTAGGGTTTAGAATTTAAATATTACAAAAATTAGACATTTTAATAAAAAAAAATTAATTCCAAAACTTGAGGGAAATTTTGAAACTTTTTCAAAACTATCTAGATCAAATTACAGATAATTAAATTAATCAAATAATTGGTAATTATCTAAATTTGACCTAATTCAATTTCTTACAAGATAATCCAAAACAAAATTACAAATAATTAATATTTATCTTATAAAAAAATTAATTATCTTAATTTTTACAATTATCTTCTATTTCGTAGGGTAATCACCAAATATTGATAAAATTCGAATTTTATTAATGAAAAACATTTTTGGTAATTACCCCACAACAAAATAGGTCAAAACCCGAAAAATCTGGCATCTGATACTCTGACTCGTCGAGCCAACCTTGGACTCATCGAGTTGCCAGTGAGCTCAGCGAGTTCACATATGGACTCAGCGAGTCTAGCCTCCAGATCCGAGATTTTTTGATTTTCAGCTTTGAATAATCATGTAAAGCATCAAATACATCAAAAAAACAGCCTAGGCTATGATACCACTGATGGGTTTTGAGCAAAACATCAATCCTATGGTGTACATGCAAACCTTAAAGCTTTGGATCTAGTTTGTCTAATGAACATGCAATAATTATCCAAAGCCATAAACCCTAGATCTAGCATACAATAATCAAACCAAGATATGAATTAGGGTTTAGATCTTACCTTGATTGTTATGTAGCAATAACAATCACAAATCTCCTTAGTCTTGACTCTTGAAAGCTTAGTGCCTCAAATGTTGTACCTCTACTGGAATCACAAACACCATGAGCAACAAGATGAATTAGGAGAAGGAGGAGGAGCACCAAAAACGACCAAGAACCCTTAGGGATCACTTCCACATGTTTTTAGGGCCTTAGGGGTTCCTTATATAGTAAGGGTATTAGGGTTTTAAACTAGGAAACCCTAATCTGACTGCTTAGGCCCTAAACAGCCCATTGACTCCCTCCATAGAAGCCTTGGACGAATTCTAATGGGTTTCCCCATATATTTTGTCCACTCCAACTTCTATGAAGTCCATTAGCCCAATATTCAACTATCACACAATTGACAGTTCTAGTCCCCTTTATTTAATTAATGTCTTTTAGTCACAAAACTCATTCGTAACTAATTCTTGACTAATATTAATTAAACAACATTATTTCCCCTTTAATATATTATTCTTATAATTAATAAATGATAATTAATCCTCTTTCTCCTTAATTTATCCTATCAGTTGTTATGGTGAAGGCAACCCAAAAGGACCATGCTTGCAATCGGATCAAGTACATACCAAAATAGTTATGGGCTTAGAGACCTAATCAAACAGAGTATTCTACTGGAAGGATGACCTAAGCCTTCTGTCAAGTAAAAGGCTTTCTGCAGCAATGAATGGTCAGTGATTCTATTCCCAGTCGAACAAAAAGATAATCGAGGGCTGGAAATGTTATGATTAATTGGAATACAAAGTGGAGATGATCTAACAGTGGTTCAGAGTGGGCTGTCTGTCAGGGAGTCATACAGGGCCTTAGAATTTCAGATTTTGGGCAGTGTGGTAATGATTATTCCTTAGGGGTGAGCTCTAGTGATGTTAAGATCCATTTGTCGCAAGAAAGTGAGAGCCCTGTTAAGGCCTAGTTCAGTCACGAGTTTGGTATGATGTTGTATGTGTGAGTTGTTCTCTTATTCAGTATCAGAGTTGTGGATGAGCTATTCAAGTTATCTAGTTTGGCTGGGTGATAGTAAGAAGTGATTTCGAGGATGAAATATAAATTTAGTGGGGTTGGGGTGGGAGAGTTGTAACACTCTATATCTAATTGTTTCATAATTCGGGGCCATGACCCAAAAATCAGTTATCATAAGGCTTCGATCCTTGAGGGAAGGAAGGATTTAGGCCCTTTAGGTGTTCATAATGTAGGTTAGATGATCCGGGAGTTTGATATGTGATTGAAGCCCAAGGGTATATATAACCGTAAAGTGGCTATTCGGTCCTTTTATGAATTTTGGGTTTAGGTTCGGAAAGTTTTAAGACAAAGCGGAGTTGATAGAACTATAGAGATTTTCGTTACCCTTTTGTGGCTATAAATAACTTCGAAATTGGAATTGGAACAAAGGAGTTATGGAAGATTAAAGTTAGGAGTGTTTGGTACTTAGGCTAGTACATGGGACGTACTCTTTGAGTACGCAACATATAGTGACGACATTGATCGCGGGTCACGTTTGAGTATGTCCGACATACTTAGGAGCTCACGGGGCGTACTCCACATAACTAGAAACGCTAATATTTAGCGTCTTACCCATATTTAATCTCATTATGTTTTTTGAGCCTTGTCTCTTATGAGCCTCAATACCTCCTAAACCCTAATCTCGACCATTTAGCCACCTTCTTAGTGTTCTTGAGCTCATGTGAAGAATATTAATGTTGTCTTGTGCATTTTGAAGAGATAGAAGGTTATTGAAGATTCATCAATTGGTGTGAAGCTTAGAGATCGAAAGTTGCCACCTATTTTACAATCTATTAAAGGTAAAAAGCTCTTGTATTGACATCTCTTTTTTTGTAGATCTAGTTTGGGGTGATTTATGGCATATTTTGGGTCTTTTTGATTGTCTTTATGAGAAACAGTTACTCCAAGAACTTGGTCACTAGATCTAGACATTTTAGAGGTCCTAAATGCATACAAATGTCATGTTGATGGTTGTTATCCACCCATGCACGAAGCTAGGTCATGGATTTGGGACCCATTAAGACATGTAAAAGCTCAAATTTAATGACTTTATGGATTACGACATGTTTCGAACTAGTTCTGAGCATTGGACGTTTTAGATTAAAGGTTTAAGACCATTTCTAGATATATTATGAGCAAGGAGTGTACGCGAAGCATACCTCTTGGTACGTAATGCGTACTGGGTCAATATCCTGTGGGTTAGTCATGATTTGGAGTACGCTGGGCATATTGACTAAGTATGCAGGGTGAACTCATTCAGTATTGACTTCTTTCACCTGTTTACTTTTTGACTTTGATCTTTGACCGGATGTTTAACTAGAGTTGACCTTAGGTTATTTTGTGTGCCTTTTAGGAAATTAGGCCTTATTGGATTAGGCCCATGATGGGTTTTCGGTCCAATTAGGATATTGGGCCATAATGGGCTTTTGTTGCTGTTGGTTTGGGTTTCAGATTTTAGGCCAATATAGGCAAGGGTAAAATGGACTTTTACCCTGAGTATTGGATAATCGGGGTAGGATTCTAGCTATAGTTTGTGGACCAGTTATTTATTTGGTATTATTTGATGTTGTGAGTGCGGTGATCTTCCGGATCGGCATTACGAGCTTTTATCTATGGTTGAAGAGAATTTTTAATCGAGATTTAGAAAGCAATCATGATTATATGAATGAAAAGTAAGAACACAAGGAGTAAATATTAATCAAATCTTATATTGATGAAGAAACTGATTACAAACTTAAGCAGAGAAAAAATTATCTCTACTTCTAACCTCAGTCCCTATTTATAGGAAACATGAGTGTACAAAAAATATACTAAGTCTTGAACTATAAGCTTCGCACAAATGAAGACCTAGTAAAATAACTAACATGCAAAACTTAAAACAGACATTTCAACTTTTACAAAAACTAGACTCTACATTCTCCCCCTTTGTAAACAGTTGAAGATATTCAGTTTGTTAAATTCTAAACAGTTGAGTGCATCGTTCTTCTAATTTCTGAATACCAAGTGATGATCTTTTTAAGCTCCTTCCTGTCTTCTTCATTATTCTTTGAGCAATTATTCATACGAACAATGAAATTCGTATATTGCGAAGTTGTGTATCTTTCAATCTCTGAGACTTGAAACAAAAATCTTTTAGGCTTCCCCTTGGTATCTTTGCCTGCAAAAACCATGCCAAAAGGTTTAAGGCATATTTCCCCATCTGCATATTTCTTCAATTCTATTTGAGACAGAGTAGATTCCCAAGGAACTGTGACTTGTCTTCCACGAACTGATGCAAGTTCTTCATCAGTTAACGCCAAGCAATCATAGTAGTTATCTATGAATATCCGTTGATAAGTGCGAAACCAAATTTCATCGGGTAGCCGTGTATCGGGTGCGATACCCGAGACATATGAAATGGGTGTGCACAACATTTGAATACTCTTTTACCACACACCCACTTTCTCTCTCTACTTTCTCTCTCTACTTTCTCTCTCTAGACTCGAAATCGGCCCCGAATCCGCTAATTTCCGACATCCAAACGTAAGTACTCATCCTTTATCTTAATCTAGTCATGCTTCATTGAATTTAGGGGCCAAAATCATAGAAATCAAGGACCATAAAATAGTTTACGGCCTAAGAAGCTCCTTAGGCCGTAAACCCCCAAAATCATGCCAAAGATCAAGTTTTTCCTTATTTTAAGCTAGTATACTAATTAAGGCATATATCTAGAAGAGTTTGGACACTAAAACACAAGGATTTGACATGTAAAAAGGAGTTTACGGCCCAAGCTTGTGCTTAGGCCGTAAACACCTCAAACACCCCCATGAATCTATGTTAAAGCCCCAAAAACTCTTCTAGGATGTTTGGTAAATTGGACTTGCCTCCAAGGAACACTTAAATGCATCAACCAAATCCATTTGAGGACAAATTGAGGAGTTTATGGCCTAGCTTAAGCTTGGGCCGTAAACACCCAAAAATTGGTGTCAAACAAGTCCCTAAACTACTCTAGTGCTTGTAATGAATTTAGCTAAGGCCTTTGGGAGTGTGTTGTACCATTTAACTTCACATTTGGATACAAAATGAAGAGTTTACGGCCAAGGATGTTCTTGGGCCGTAAACTCCCCAAAAGTGCATGCCAAATTGTCCCAAAACTCACTATAGGGCCTTCTAGGATTTATCTAAGGTGTATGAGACCATGTTGTACCATAAAAACATACATCTTGAAGGATTTATTTGAATTTACGGCCCAAGAACAAGTCTTGGCCGTAAACTCCCCAAAAATTTCACAAATTATGATGTTTAATCCCTCCCTATTAGTCCAAGACACATACCATTAAATTAAGGAAGTGAAATAAGGCCCTAATCATACATTTTGGAGTGTCACAAGAGTTTACGGCCAAGCCTAGGGGGCTTATGGCCGTAAACTCCCAAAGGATGGCCTTTGGGCCATAAATCCAAGGGAGTGAGCTCATGGACCCTCCCGTAAATCATTCATGACCTTGTACCACTCCCGGGAACCCTATCTAGGCCTTAAAACCCCGAAAACGATGCTAGAATGTCCAAATACTATAATGAAAAGCATAAGATGATTAACTTCTTGTAAAATACATATTTCATATGACATTAGGGTCCTAGGAGGTGCTCAAGTGGTTATTTGGTACCAAACGCTCAATCGACACTTTTACCCGATTTACCCGATTCACGCGATTTCAGGTGAGTTCATACCCCTTAAATGAACCTTTCAAATGTTTTATATGTTTTAGGGGGGAGATACAAGTTGAATATACATGTTTATGAAAAGTTATACAAGACTACTTTTCAGATTACAGAATTAATCACATGTGATTCACAACCTGTAGTTCAAATCACATGTGATTTATCACTATGCTTTATAAATAAATCAATTGTTTTCAAAACTATCTTGGATTAACAAACAAGTTTTAAATGTTTCTTTCGTACAACACTTTTGTTTAATAAAACTCCTTATAAGAACGTAACCATACTAATATATTTATATAAGTAAGACTTGAAGGACTTAGGACCGATAGCTCGCCTTATTTCCTGTTTCTTGTTTGATTGTGGGCTTAGGGTATTGGTTATCCGTCCGACTGTCATTGATTTCTTAGTTATATATCTCATATATTAGTACGGATTATGAGTACTTCTTATTTCATTAGATGCCTAAATCACTAACCTGATTAGAACCACACACACTAATTTAACTATAGTAGGTATAGTTAAGGACTCTATCCCTTGTTTCAACTACTACTCTACACTACTATAATTCTCCCTATTATGAAGCAATACACTAATAAGAGAATACAATACAAGTTATACAAAAGACTACTACAATATAATACAAGAGAATGTACTAATCATGAGATAATTCATTAATCCACTACGAGATACTCTATACGCTACACACTACGCCCGAAGTTTTCCGATAGGAAGACGACACTATATGTATAGATCTGTACGGGGCAGATGCTATTACATCCCGACTGGTAACTTTAGTCCGAGCCGCTCAGGCCCAGGGATGCCTTTACTCTACCACACTATGCATGACTGGGAAGGTCATGAGGGTCCGCTATTACTCACACTATTGGTAACATACAAGAAAGACACTATAACCGCACTAAAATACTAAAAGAAAGATGAAGTAATATCCCGAAGTAAATAAGTATCTAATACTAAAGGATGCTGCACCACTATTATGTACTCCAAGAATAACTCACTATATTGCCTTACTTAATGGTGAGTCACTATTACACTTCTATGATAAATGGCTTTCAAAGATAGATTCAACATATTTCTTAAAGATTTTCATTTACTATATACAGTTCTAGGAAATACAGGATTTTCTAGGTTTTACCACTACTTATGATTACAAACTTCAGTTTTCATACTAATGATTCTAATGCTTTTTATACAAGTACTCACACTAAACTCTTATGAACTCACCAGCTTTATGCTGATATTCTTTTCAAAATAACTTGTATCTTCAGGTCAAAGATAGATAGGTACAGCTGCAGCATTTTTGGAGAAGATGGAGTATGCAAGACCCATCTCTTATTTTTGTTTACTTTTGGTGTTTGTCAAACATTACAAAACACACTTGTAAATACACTTACTATGTAAATGAAATGGTTGTATGTTTCTTGCTTTTACTATTATACAATTGTGTTGATACTGTACACTACGTCATCCACCCCAAAAAGTATTCCGCCATTATCGGTTTTGGGGTGTGACAGATTGGTATCAGAGCATTGTTTATAGTGAATCAAGTATATCAACCTATAAAAGATATACGAACTATAAACACTTCGGGACTAAAACACTCTGACCAAGAATATATACTGTTAAGTATCTAAAAGATTTAACTAAGTATATATATACACACATCACTATAAAACATAGAAGTCAGTATCATCCTAGAACAAAACACAAGTATTAAGATTGTTGGATAGCACAATTGGGTTTAGAGACATATAGTCACATTTAGGGGGATGTAGCCTGATCAACTACATTTTCCTGGGAGTGACTAGCATGTGCCTAAGCTTGGTTGTGGTGTTACAACAAGTCTAAAACTTACCAACACTACCACAATAACGTTAACATTAGAATACTATAGGAGTATTCTGTACCTCTAAAAACATACATCTGTGAGAAACTAAAAAGGGTCGTTACTGATGGAGCAATGGTTGCTAAATGGATACTTTCCGGTTACATGTGACTAGGGCGTCATAGACTTAGAATCTGTGATCTTTGCTATACTTCCTGTTCCTTGTTTGGTTGTGGATTTAGAGTTAGGGTCACTTATTCGACGGACTATCCTGCCCCAATCACATGTAATTAGTATACATTATGCAAGTATTGGTCCAACTCGTGACGACCGTCTTATAAATAATTTAGGTTAGTACGCCTATTAACCTTCTTTTCCCCTTTTCTCGCATAGATACCATGGCTGGCTTCCACCCTTCTGGCGACCCGTACTACCCAAACCAGGGTAATGGGGGATGGCTCAGTGAAGAGTCGGACGATGATCACCCAATCCCCATGGATGACCACCGAGCAGAAGGCTTTCCGGATAACTCCGATTCCGAGCCAGAAGTTAATAACCTACCACCTGGAGTTTCGAACCCCAACCCCCGTCCGACATTTCAGGGCCCCACTCCTATGTGGGCCATATCCTTGCACAGATGGAGCGAAGAGCAGGGTCAGCCCATGCCATACAATGGAGACCGAAGTTTCTACAACATAAACGAAGGAGGATCAGCAGATCAGGTTCTGCCCATCATGATCCGAAGGATTGCCAGGAATGTCGAGCAAGGTCAAGCTGCAATAGGTCGAGTTGTAGAAGTGGATGCCAACTCAAATCTCAACACAATCCGCATCCGCCAACTCGAAGAAGCCATGGATAGGACAAGGAGGACCAATGAGGCTCTGCAGTACCAACTGGATGCATCCCAAGCTGAAGTTGGAGAACTCCATGCACGCCAAAGGATTCATGATCGCCACCTTCACGAAGTTATGCGTCAGCTAGCAGATCTGAGGATTCACCCAACAAGCAACCGTCGCCAGTAGAAGACATCTAGTTACCTCAATCTTTTGTTAACGGATTAAATTTTTCACTCTACGTTCCGTAGATCTATTATCTGTAAACATTCCTAGCTTGAAAGCACTCTAGTTAAACCTCTAAACTGCCAACATTTTCTCTATGGTATGATGTAAGACCTATTGCTAGGTCAAAATTTTCATGAACTTGTGTTGCATCATTAATACCAATATATTGGCAGTTGATTTCTCTATTGTTATAACTCTCATCTTGATCTTGGATTATGTTGATTTAATCCACGAAACACTCTATTTATATTCGCAATAGGCTCTTACTATTGCTATCATTTCTATAATTCTTCCAGTAAAGGATGCCTCCATGAAAGCGTCCCACCAGAGGAAGGCCTGCAACTCAAACCCCTACTCCACCACCTCCCCCTCCACAGATCGATCCGGTGCTATTCCAAACAGCGGTGACTGCGGCCGTGACAGCAGCCATGGCCCAAATGAATTCTGGGGATGCGAGTGGTGGTAACTCCAGGTTCGGCGAAGTCCATCAAAGGGTGCAGGGATGCACTTATAAGGACTTCATGAAATGTAAACCTACCTTCTTCGACGGTACCGGAGGAATTCTGGCATTATCCCAATGGTTCGAAAGAACCGAAGCGGTGTTTGAGATGTGCTCTTGCCCCGAAGAGAGCAAAATCAAGTTCGCTACTGCTACCCTCACTAACAGGGCCTTGACATGGTGGAACGGCCATGTTAGTTCACTCTCCTTGGTCACAACCAATGCTATGGGCTGGGACACTCTGAAAGATCTTATGAGAGGAGAGTACTGCCCTAGGGGCGAAGTTCAGAAACTTGAGGAAGAACTATGGAACCTCAAGATGAAGGGGACTGACATAACGGCTTATACGGCCAGGTTTTGCGACTTGGCGGCTATGTGTCCCAACATGATCCCCTCGGAAAGCAAGAAGATTGAACGGTACATCTGGGGTTTAGTGCCTCCGTATCGAGGAAATGTTCTAGCTTCACGCCCTACAACTTTTGACAGCGCCAAGGAACTGGCCCAGAGTCTGATCAAACACGAAATCTCCTCTACTCCAGCAATAGCAACCACAACAACTACTGCACCACCCGCTTCATCTGACAGAAAGAGGAAGCGATGGGATAAGAAGAAGGGCAAGAAAACTCAAAACTCCTCAAAGGACCAGCAAATTGTGGCGGTCCATGCTGCCACCACCCCGACTACTCCAGCTGCTCCAGCCCCGCCGAAAGCTTACAGTGGGAACTTACCCAAATGTCCCAAGTGCCCTTTCCACCACAACGGCCCCTACCGTGAACTGCAGTGTTCCAACTGCGGTCGAAAGGGCCATACTGTCCGATTTTGTAAGGCCCTCCCAAACCTATCACACAGGTTCCTGGTACGGGAGTGACCCCAACTTGTTATGGCTGCGGAGAGGCGGGTCATTTTAAGAGAAACTGTCCAAAGACCACAAATGCTGGAGGAACTGGAAGGCTATTCGCTATCGGTCACAATGAAGCGGTAGCAGATCCCACAGTAGTCACGGGTACGTTTCTTCTCAACAACTCCTATGCCCGTGTCTTATTTGATAGTGGTGCAGAAAGAAGCTTCGTAAATCATAACTTTAAATACTTACTCAAACAAACCCCTCAACCACTAAAAGAAACATTCGTCGTAGAAATGGCTAATGGGAAAATGGAAAGCTCTAGCGAAATCTACATAGGTTGCACTCTCATGTTAGACGATCACTCATTTCCAGTCGATCTTATGCCAGTTTCAATCAAAAATTTCGATGTCATTGTTGGTATGGATTGGTTGAGTCTCCATCGCGCCGATATCCTATGTTCCGACAAAGCCATTCATCTGAACCTTCCGAATCATGAAACCCTCTTGATATATGGAGATAAGCCGAGTATAAGCCTTCGTATCATCTCCAGTGTTCAGGCTCAGAAATACTTACGCAAGGAATATCGCGCCTTTCTTGCCCATGTCGTCGACACTAACCAGAAATCGAAAGATCCAAAAGACATTCCCGTAGTATGCGATTTCCATGATGTCTTTCCGGAGGATCTTCCCGGCCTACCTCCCAAACGTCAGATTGAGTTCAGAATCGACCTAATTCCAGGAGCTACCCCCGTAGCTAAGTCGCCCTACCATCTAGCGCCCGCCGAAATGCAAGAACTATCTGGTCAACTCAACGAACTGCTCAGCAAGGGCTTTATAAGACCGAGTTTCTCACCTTGGGGAGCTCCAGTCTTGTTCGTGAAGAAGAAAGATGGATCGTTTCGGATGTGCATCGATTATAGGGAACTCAATAAACTCACGGTTAAAAATCGCTACCCTCTCCCTCGTATCGATGATCTGTTTGATCAACTACAAGGAGCAAGTTACTTCTCCAAGATTGACCTTAGATCTGGGTATCATCAGTTACGGGTACTTGAGGAAGATGTTCCGAAGACAGCTTTCCGAACCCGCTACGGACACTTTGAGTTCATAGTGATGCCCTTTGGACTGACCAACGCCCCCGCAGTATTCATCGACTTGATGAATAGAGTGTGTCGTCCATACCTGGATCAGTTCGTCATCGTCTTCATTGATGATATCCTCGTTTACTCTCGGAGCGAGGAAGAACACAGGGATCACTCACGATGAGTCTTGGAAACGTTGCAATTTGAAAAGTTATATGCGAAGTTCTCTAAGTGCGAGTTCTGGATCCGAAGAGTTGAATTCTTAGGTCACGTGGTTAGTGAAGAAGGAATTCATGTGGATCCCTCTAAGATTAAAGCTATTGAGAACTGGTCGGCGCCGAAGATGCCTACAGAAATTCGTCAATTTCTTGGCCTTGCTGGCTACTACCGTAGATTCATTCAAAACTTTTCTCGGATTGCGAAGCCTCTCACTATGCTGACACAAAACGGAGTACCGTTCGACTGGGAAGAAAGACAGGAGAAGGCATTTCAAATCCTGAAGCGAGCCCTATGCACCGCACCAGTATTATCCCTTCCCGAAGGGACAGAAGATTTTGTAGTATACTGTGATGCATCCAATCAGGGGCTCGGTTGTGTCTTGATGCAACGGGGTAAGGTTATCGCATATGCCTCGAGACAGCTAAAGACCCATGAGGCGAACTACACTACTCACGACCTCGAGTTAGGAGCGGTTGTCTTTGCACTAAAAATCTGGAGACACTATTTTTATGGGACGAAGAGTGTGGTGTACACTGATCATAAAAGCCTTCAACACATAATGAACCAAAAAGAACTCAACATGAGGCAGCATCGATGGGTCGAACTACTTAACGATTACGACTGTGAAATTAGATATCACCCGGGAAAAGCCAATGTAGTAGCAGATGCACTGAGCAGGAAGGAGTATACTGGTCGACAGACCAAATCGTTGACGATGACTATCCATTCGCATCTCTCCACACAGATCAAAGAGGCTCAACTGGAAGCCTTAAAGCCCGAGAACGTGTTGGGAGAATCTCTGCGCGGAATGGATAAAAATCTGGAGGTTAAGGGTGACAGAGCCTATTACTTCATGGACCGAATCTGGACTCCACGCCATGGAGGTTTTAGAGATTTGGTTATGAGGGAAGCGCATAACACTAGCTACTCCATCCACCCGGGTTCAGATAAGATGTATCTGGATCTCAAAAAGCTATACTGGTGGCCAAACATGAAAGCGGAGATCGCCACCTTTGTGAGTAAGTGCCTTACTTGCGCAAAGGTCAAGGTCGAATATCAAAAGCCATTGGGACTTCTCCAACAACCTGAGATACCAGAATGGAAGTGGGAGCGGATCACAATGGAGTTTATAACCAAACTTCCCAAGACAGCGGGTGGATTAGATACCATTTGGGTCGTTGTTGACAGGTTGACCAAGTCCGCACACTTCCTACCCATTAAAGAAACGGACAAGATGGAGAAACTCACTAGAATATACCTTAAAGAAATAGTACGACTACATGGCGTCCCAATATCTATTATCTCAGACAGAGATAGTAGATTCACCTCTAGGTTCTGGCAATCGTTGCAAGAAGCACTAGGGACGAGGCTGGACATGAGTACAGCCTACCATCCGCAGACCGACGGACAGAGTGAGAGGACGATTCAAACCTTAGAGGAGATGCTGCGAGCTTGTGTGATTGACTTCGGCAAGTCATGGGACACACACTTACCTCTTGTGGAATTTTCTTATAATAATAGTTATCATACGAGCATCAAGGCAGCCCCATTCGAAGCCCTCTACGGCCGTAAGTGTAGATCCCCTCTGTGCTGGGCTGAGGTGGGTGACACTCAACTAGCTAAAGGAAGAATTCCTGATAGCTCTCTCATTGGTCCAGAGATCATTCGAGAAACGACCGAGAAGATTGTACAGATACGCGAACGACTAAAAGCCGCTAGGGATCGACAAAAAAGCTACGCCGACAAACGAAGAAAACCCTTGGAATTCCAGGTAGGAGACCGAGTCCTGTTGAAGGTTTCACCCTGGAAGGGCACGATACGCTTTGGAAAGCGTGGAAAGCTGAACCCAAGGTACATAGGGCCTTTTGAGATTCTCGCCAGAATCGGCCCCGTAGCTTATAAACTCAACCTACCTCACGAACTAAGCAACATACACCGTACCTTTCACGTCTCTAACTTGAAGAAATGCCTGTCAAACGAGACACTCGTAATTCCCCTTGACGAGATTGAGGTCAATGAGAACCTCAACTTCGTGGAGGAGCCCGTGGAGATTATGGATCGAGAAGTAAAACGAACGAAGCAAAGCCGTATCCCAATTGTGAAGGTTCGGTGGAACGCCAAGCGAGGACCGGAATGTTGGGTTTTGAGCAATCTAACACTTCCTAAGTGTGCATGAAACCCTAATAAACCTTGGATGTATGTTTGTCTAAATACATGCAAAATAATAATTTTCCAAGGTTTATAACCTATCTAACATGGTATGGGGAACATTTCAACATAAAAGAGTTAGAAGAGATTACATACCTTTTGGTGAGTTTGGTTCTAAGGAGTTTGAGGGCCAAGCACCAATAGTGTGAATGCCTCAAATGGAATCACAAACACCACAAACTCTTGGAAAAACTTTGAGAGAGTATACACCTTGTATAAAATCGGCCACACACATGCACACACACACTAGTTCACTAGTTTTTTCTTAGGCTCCATTTCATGCTCCATAAGCATGCTTATATAGTGTGCATGGTTAGGGTGAAACCCTAATGACCCATGTCTTTTCCTTTTCCAAGGATCCATGGGTTAAAAGCTCCATGAATCATCCATGGACTTCCACATAAGCCTAGCCCATTAACAAATGAGTATTAGCCCACACTATATAAAACAAATAGCCCATAATTTAATTAGTATTCCTTTTAATCTCTAAATTAATTCATAATTAATTTAAGACTAAAACTAATTAAATAACGTAACTTCATATTAATATATTATAACTCATAATATATTAATAAACATATGTGTATAACTCTCATAAAATTATCCATAATAGTTTGGATGAGATGCAACCCAAATGGACCATGCTGGTCGGGTCAAGTATATACCAAATAAGTTATGGACTTAGACACCTTATCCAACAGACTCCCACTTGGATAAGTTTAATAACTATATTTGCCTATAACTTTAGGAACCAACCAACAATCGTAGCTCTCGAAAACTCCCTCGAACAATGAAGACTCTGTCGAACTATGAAGCGCCATTTTAGATAAGTGATCACATAATCCTCTGTTCTCATGATATCAGCCAGACAAACACATGGAACTATGTCTTGCTTATTGTCTAGCAGTTGTTTCTCGATTTTCCGATTTGTTTGACGAAGAACTTCACTGAACACATCGGTTTAGTTCTGACCAGGCCTGGTACATGGGTCAACACAAAATCATCAAGGGGCCCATATATCGCTTCTATTTCTAGAAGGAACAGATAAACTTCGACTGATATGCTTGTTCTACTACTTATTGAATTGTACACAAAGGCACGTTTTATAACATCAAGTTACTGATGCATTTACGTGCAATCAATGCACAACCAACTCATAGGTAACAACTCATATCTCTAGGTTTAAAGATTTATATGATGTTATCGTCTCACGATCATTCGAGATAAATTCCATGAAGTGATACAAGTGAGCGTGGGTTTATACCAATACTCATAACTTATGAGTACTCATGAATGTTGCAGCAACCATTGCCATGTCTAAACACCTTTAAGGCATCTACAAACCCAATTCATGACAATCTTGATTCATACCTACTTCCGACGTATGATCGATTGTGGAGGTTTGAATAAATTAATTATTCTGAAAGTCAAAACATGCAAAACTGAAACAATAGTAAATAATTAACAATGATAGTAACACTTTACTCATAAATAAATCACAAATTTTATTCATCATCAAACGTCGATTACATTTTACAAGTTTCAGGAAAACTATCTAATCTGTAAAACTAATATCGTCCCTTAGCCCGATGCGTCTCGCATGCTGAAAATGCTTAACTCTCGTCAGTCCCTTCGTAAGGGATCTGTAGGATTCTCATCCGACGATATCCTCCTTGTCACAAGGAGTCCTTCTTCAATCTTGTGTCTTATGAAGTGATATTTTCTGTCAATGTGTCGGGATCTGCCATGATCTCTTGGTTCCTTGGCTAAGGTAACCGCACTATTGTTGTCACAGAAAATCTCTATAGGTTCCTTAATAGCTGGTACAACTCCAAGGTCTCCGATGAAGTTCTTTAGCCATATCGCCTCCTTCGCTGCTTCACTCGCTGCTATATACTCTGATTCACAAGTCGAATCAGCCACCGTCTCCTGCTTGGAACTCTTCCAAGAAATTGCCCCTCCATTTAAGGTAAAGATCCAGCCCGACTGAGAGCGGAAATTATCCCTATCAGTCTGAAAACCAGCATCACTATACCATAATATTCTCAAGTCATCACTGCCACCAAGGGTAAGGATCCAATCCTTAGTCCTCCGCAGGTACTTGAGAATGTTCTTTACCGCGGTCCAATGAGCCTTGCCAGGGTTCCCCTGATACCTGCTGACCATGCTCAAAGCAAATGCCACATCAGGACGGGTACAAGTCATAGCATACATGATTGAGCCAACTGCGGAAGCATATGGTAATTGGCTCATCTCAGCTATCTCTGCCTCTGTACTCAGACTCTGAGTCTTACTCAGTTTGGTATTGCTTTAGATCGGTAAATCTCCTTTCTTGGAATTCTCCATGTTGAACCTTTTCAACACCTTATCCAAGTAGATACTCTGAATAAGTCCAATTAGTCTTCTACTCCTTTCTCTTAATATCCTTATCCCTAGGATATAGGTAGCCTCCCCTAGGTCCTTCATAGCAAAGCATTTCCCAAGCCAGGACTTAACCTCCTGCAAGGTTGGGATGTCATTTCCTATGAGTAGTATGTCATCCACATACAGTACTAAGAAGCTAACTATACTCCCACTAGCTCTGACATACACGCAAGACTCATCTTCGCTTCTCAAGAAGCCAAACTCTTTTACCTTCTCATCAAAACAAAGATTCCAGCTACGAGATGCTTGTTTTAATCCATAAATGGATTTCTCAAGCTTGCATACTCTATTAGGGTACTCTGCATTGACAAAACCTTCTGGCTGATTCATGTACACATCCTCAGCCAACTTTCCATTAAGGAAAGCGGTTTTGACATCCATTTGCCATATTTCATAATCATGAAATGCTGCAATGGCTAACATAACCATAATAGACTTAATCTTTGATACCGGCGAAAAGGTTTCATCATAATCAACACCTTGAGTTTGAGTAAAACCCTTCGCAACCAGTCGAGCCTTATAAGTATGCACTTTTCCTTCCATGTCTGTCTTCTTCTTGAAGATCCATTTGCACCCGACTGTTTTACGGCCTGGTACATTGTCAACCAAGTTCCAAACTTGATTGTCATACATGGACTGTATCTCGCTGTCCATAGCCTCCTTCCATTTAGTAGACTCCGGGCCTGCCATGGCTTCCTTAACACTGCTAGGTTCGTCCAAATTTACTAGTGTACTATCACTAATAAACGTATCACCTTCCGTAGTAATATGAAAACCATAATAAAACGAAGGTGTGTTCCTAACCCGTGTGGAACGCCTCGGAGGTACAAACTCATCAGCTGGATCAACAGGAGTTTCCTCCTCAGGTTGATTGCTAGTGTCTGAGGTTCCTTCACCAATTGATTCTTGAATTTCTTCAAGATCAATCTGCCTCCCACTGTCTCCTTGGCTTATAAATTCCTTCTTGCGAAAGATCCCTCTTCGTGGTACAAAGACCACATTCTCACTGGGTCTGTAGAAGAGGTAATCGAAGGATTTCTATGGGTAGCCGATGAAAATACACCTTTCACTTCGGGGTTCAAGCTTATCATGAGTTTTGCGCCTCACGAAGACTTCGCAACCCCAAATTTTGATGTGGTCTAAATTGGGAACCTTCCCAGTCCACATCTCATGAGGTGTTTTGGTAACCTTCTTTGTAGGGACTAGATTAAGGATATGGGCGGCAGTCTCTAAGGCATACCCCCAAAAAGAGATTGGTAACGAAACTCGACTCATCATAGAGCGAACCATGTCCAACAAGGTTCGATTACGCCTCTGAGCTACACCATTCAGCTGTGGTGTCCTGGGAGGAGTCAATTGTGAGACAATCCCACACTCCTTAAGGTAGTCAAGGAACTCAGTACTAAGATACTCACCACCTCGATCAGATCGAAGCATCTTAATGTTCCTGCCCAATTGATTTTCTACTTCCTGCTTGAATTCCTTAAACCTTTCAAAGGTTTCAGACTTATTTTTGATTAAGTAGACATACCCATATCTACTAAAATCATCAATAAAAGTCACATAATACCGATTGGCATCCATTGTGGCGGTTTTGAATGGCCCACATACATCAGTATGTATTAGGTCCAACAAACCTTCACCCCTCTCACAAGTTCCAGTGAAGGGTGATTTTGTCATTTTTCCAAGTAGACAAGATTCACAGCTATCATCTGATTTAAGGTCAAATGATTCCAAGACTCCACTCTTTTGGAGTTGGCCTATGCGTTTCTTGTTTACATGTCCAAGACGACAATGCCACAATGATGCTTTATCTAGGCTAGTAGAAGAATCAATATACAACACATTATTTCCTAAGTTGTCTACAATCGACACAGTTTCATACACACCATCACAAGGTAATGCTTTAAAATAAAACACATTATTAAAGAAAGCATTAATACCACCACATTCATTATCAAACGAAAAGGTAAAACCTTGTTTGTACAAAGCATGAAAAGAAATAATATTCCTCGCCATTTCAGACGAGTACACACATTTATTCAAATCTAATTTTAACCCATTATTAAGCAACAAAGTATAAACTCCAATCTTGGAAACAGGTGAAGCCTTCCTATTCCCCATGATTCAGTTTATCTTCCCGTGCTCCACATCCTCACTTCTTCTTAGGCCCTGCAAATCAGAACATATGTGAACACCACATCCTGTATCAAGCACCCAAGAGTTAGAATATGTTGAGTAATTAGACAATATAGTGTAAATACCTGCATAGGTGGGTTTCACTTTCCCATCCTTTAGATCCTGCAAGTACTTAGGGCAGTTTCGCTTCCAGTGTGCCTTTTCATGGCAATAAAAGCATTCAGCATCCTTGGGAATGGCAGAAGGAGTGACAGAACCGTTCTTAGTCTTTGATGAGGAGCCTTCAAGAGACTTTCCCTTGGTACCCTTCGAAGGGTGCTTCCTATTTTTCCCTTTGCCTTGCCCAATAGCTAAAACAGGGGTAGAAGTTGGAGTAGGAGTAGTAGAGGTAACAACCGCTTTACCCTTAAGACCGGTTTCAGCGGTCTTCAAGAGTCCTTGAAGCTTGTTGAGGGTAACTTCCTCCTTGTTCATATGATATGTCATTCGAAAATGATCATAACAAGAAGGCAAGGAGTGCAAAATGATGTCAATTGCCAACTCCTCGGGGATGTTAACATTCAGCTTCAGCAAACAGTCCACATACCTTTGCATCTTTTGCATGTGACCCGTGACGGATTCACCATCCTTCATGCGAGTAGTTATTATGGAGGAGATTATTTCATACCGCTCCCGACGAGCACTCTGATGGTACCTTTCCATCAGGTCTTGGTGCATCTCAAAAGGGTAGAAATCTTCATACGACTTTTGGAGCTCGGCTGTCATCGTGGCCATCATGATACATGCCACCTTAGTAGCATCTCTCTCATGAGTCCTGAATTCAGCGATCTCCTCAGGAGTCGCAGTAGGCTCATCAAGTTCTTTTAACTCCTTATCGAGGACATATTCTTTGTCCTCATAACGAGTAACCATCCTGATGTTCCTAATCCGATCCATGAAGTTGGAACCATCAAAGATGACCCTCCCACAAAGATTCATGAGAGAGAAAGAACCAGTTGGTTTAGAGCCTGAAGCATTAGTGTTGGAAGACATCTGAAAGAAGAAAGTAAGTTTAGATTAGATATTTAGGATCCTTAATAAGACACCTAAATGTAATATTAAGGCTAGGATCCAATCACAATATATTACACTTAGAAGAGGGATGCCGTAATCTAAGTAATAATATATTTGAAAGGTAGGTGAATGACGATTCACCAATTTCCACCATGAAAACGAAATGATTTATTAGGTTTAATTGGATTTGAAATTCCTAGATTCTTTTGAGATTCATTGAACTTTGCAATGGCATGTTTCAATCTCGATTGTGCCCTTCAAGTTTTGTGACTGGGATGCCGAGGATCACAAAACAAGGTGTGAATAACCATGCTAATTCACTTGGTACTCTTAATATTATCACCTAATCAATGTGCCGGTTAACCACACACGCTCCATTGATCTATGAAAAACATTAAGTCACCCTTCGTGATCCTTACTAGTCCTAGTTAGTGTGCCGGTTAACCACACACGCTCCACCAACGACTTGGTAAGGTACAAAGTGTGAATTCCATGGACTCGCACCATGTTCACATTTTTCCTAAAATAATTAAGATTGGGAATTAAAAGAGTTTAGTTATTTTATAATATTCATTATACTTTTAATGAGGATTTAAAGTCATTGTTCTACCCGTTCGGCTAACGACCCTCCACCGATCAAGCAAGCGGTGGGTGAGAGTATACACCCATTAAGTCGCCATTTTATAGGCAACAACCTTATACCCACCTTATAGACCGGCTTCGTGAATGAGGCCTACTAACGGTAAAACGACTTATTCTTATACATATATATAATAATTAACCATTAATGTTATAAATAGTATAAGGGTTGAATTTTAACTATTAAAACTCTAAGGTTTGGAATTAAAGTTTATTAAAGTGTGTGAAACTTTACAAATTCCAAAACTTGAGGGTAAGTTTTGTAAGTTTGCAAAACTCTTCATTTCATAACTTATGAATTAAAGGTTCATAAAAATGAAGACTCTTCATTTTCATGTAACTTATGTGTTTTAAGTGTGTTAAATGAAAGTGACCTTTGGTAATCCATAACTTGAGGACAAATTATGGACTCCATTAAAACACATAAATGATAAAGAATTAATCCTAAACAATTCAGCAAATAATTCCTATCATTTTCTAAATTCATAAGAACATGAACATGATCATCAAAAATTCAAGAATTATATGAACACATAAAATCATGGAATTTTGATATATGCTATTGCAAATGGATTAGAACAACCATTACACCAACTAAAATAAGTTTTATAACACCAAAACAGTTTAGGGTAATGTTTCTAGTCCATTTCCAGCAGCAAAAGTCGAGAATCTGCACTCTTTCGATCCTACTCGTCGAGTGCATGAACTTACTCGCCGAGTAGGTTGAAGTTTGGCTTGGACTCGTCGAGTCCCCCCAATGGACTCGGCGAGTCCACCATGCTGACAACAACGATTTTGACTTTTTCCACTATTTTGCATCAAGTATCAAACAAGCAAGCCTAGGCTCTGATACCACTGTTGGGTTTTGAGCAATCTAACACTTCCTAAGTGTGCATGCAACCCTAATAAACCTTGGATCTATGTTTGTCTAAATACATGCAAAATAATAATTTTCCAAGGTTTATAACCTATCTAACATGGCATGGGGAACATTTCAACATAAAAGAGTTAGAAGAGATTACATACCTTTTGGTGAGTTTGGTTCTAAGGAGTTTGAGGGCCAAGCACCAATAGTGTGAATGCCTCAAATGGAATCACAAACACCACAAAATCTTGGAAAAACTTTGAGAGAGTATACACCTTGTATAAAATCGGCCACACACATGCACACACACACACTAGTTCACTAGTTTTTTCTTAGGCTCCATTCCATGCTCCATAAGCATGCTTATATAGTGTGCATGGTTAGGGTGAAACCCTAATAACCCATGTCTTTTCCTTTTCCAAGGATCCATGGGTTAAAAGCTCCATGGATCATCCATGGACTTCCACATAAGCCTAGCCTATTAACAAATGAGTATTAGCCCACACTATATAAAACAAATAGCCCATAATTTAATTAGTATTCCTTTTAATCTCTAAATTAATTCATAATTAATTTAAGACTAAAATGAATTAAATAACGTAACTTCATATTAATATATTATAACTCATAATATATTAATAAACATATGTGTATAACTCTCATAAAATTATCCATAATAGTTTGGATGAGATGCAACCCAAATGTACCATGCCGGTCGGGTCAAGTATATACCAAATAAGTTATGGACTTAGACACCTTATCCAACACGGAATTCACTTGGGAGCGTGAGGATCAAATGATACTCAAATATCCTCATCTCTTTACTTAGTAATATTGTAGTAACGTGTCTATTGTATTCTAAATTTCGGGACGAAATTCCCCTAACGGGGGGATGATGTGACAACCCCAAATTTATTGCCGTTACAAACCCTATTTTCACTAACGGAATGCGTCAACATACGTTATTTTATGTAATATTTGGAATTGTCAATATCCGAATATCTAATTATATGCATGTCTTAATATCATCATAAGCAATATAACTCGTACGTGTTAACCCAGTTTAACCTAATAGAGTTGTATTACTTTTTCAACCACTTCACCCGGGTAAAAAGTTTTAACCCAGTTAACTTTAAACATCGGGTAGCCGTGTATCGGGTGTGATACCCGAGACATATGAAATGGGTGTGCACAACATTTGAATACTCTTTTACCACACACCCACTTTCTCTCTCTACTTTCTCTCTCTAGACTCGAAATCGGCCCCGAATCCGCTAATTTCCGACTTCCAAACGTAAGTACTCATCCTTTATCTTAATCTAGTCATGCTTCATTGAATTTAGGGGCCAAAATCATAGAAATCAAGGACCATAAAGGAGTTTACGGCCTAAGAAGCTCCTTAGGCCGTAAACCCCCAAAATCATGCCAAAGATCAAGTTTTTCCTTATTTTAAGCTATTATACTAATTAAGGCATATATCTAGAAGATTTTGGACACTAAAACACAAGGATTTGACATGTAAAAAGGAGTTTACGGCCCAAGCTTGTGCTTAGGCCGTAAACACCTCAAACACCCCCATGAATCTATGTTAAAGCCCCAAAAACTCTTCTAGGATGTTTGGTAAATTGGACTTGCCTCCAAGGAACACTTAAATGCATCAAACAACTCCATTTGAGGAAAAATTGAGGAGTTTACGGCCTAGCTTAAGCTTGGGCCGTAAACACCCAAAAATTGGTGTCAAATAAGTCCCTAAACTACTCTAGTGCTTGTAAGGAATTTAGCTAAGGCCTTTGGGAGTGTGTTGTACCATTTAACTTCACATTTGGATACAAAATGAAGAGTTTACGGCCAAGGATGTTCTTGGGCCGTAAACTCCCCAAAAGTGCATGCCAAATTGTCCCAAAACTCACTATAGGGCCTTCTAGGATTTATCTAAGGTGTATGAGACCATGTTGTACCATAAAAACATACATCTTGAAGGATTTATTTGAATTTACGGCCCAAGAACAAGTCTTGGCCGTAAACTCCCCAAAAATTTCACAAATTATGATGTTTAATCCCTCCCTATTAGTCCAAGACACATACCATTAAATTAAGGAAGTGAAATAAGGCCCTAATCATACATTTTGGAGTGTCACAAGAGTTTACGGCCAAGCCTAGGGGGCTTATGGCCGTAAACTCCCAAAGGATGGCCTTTGGGCCATAAATCCAAGGGAGTGAGCTCATGGACCCTCCCGTAAATCATTCATGACCTTGTACCACTCCCGGGAACCCTATCTAGGCCTTAAAACCCCGAAAACGATGCTAGAATGTCCAAATACTATAATGAAAAGCATAAGATGATTAACTTCTTGTAAAATACATATTTCATATGACATTAGGGTCCTAGGAGGTGCTCAAGTGGTTATTTGGTACCAAACGCTCAATCGACACTTTTACCCGATTTACCCGATTCACGCGATTTCAGGTGAGTTCATACCCCTTAAATGAACCTTTCAAATGTTTTATATGTTTTAGGGGGGAGATACAAGTTGAATATACATGTTTATGAAAAGTTATACAAGACTACTTTTCAGATTACAGAATTAATCACATGTGATTCACAACCTGTAGTTCAAATCACATGTGATTTATCACTATGCTTTATAAATAAATCAATTGTTTTCAAAACTATCTTGGATTAACAAACAAGTTTTAAATGTTTCTTTTGTACAACACTTTTGTTTAATAAAACTCCTTATAAGAATGTAACCATACTAATATATTTATATAAGTAAGACTTGAAGGACTTAGGACCGATAGCTCGCCTTATTTCCTGTTTCTTGTTTGATTGTGGGCTTAGGGTAGTGGTTATCCGTCCGACTGTCATTGATTTCTTAGTTATATATCTCGTATATTAGTACGGATTACGAGTACTTCTTATTTCATTAGATGCCTAAATCACTAACCTGATTAGAACCACACACACTAATTTAACTATAATAGGTATAGTTAAGGACTCTATCCCTTGTTTCAACTACTACTCTACACTACTATAATTCTCCCTATTATGAAGCAATACACTAATAAGAGAATACAATACAAGTTATACAAGAGACTACTACACTATAATACAAGAGAATGTACTAATCATGAGATAATTCATTAATCCACTACGAGATACTCTATACGCTACACACTAGCCCGAAGTTTTCCGATAGGAAGACGACACTATATGTATAGATCTATACGGGGCAAATGCTATTACATCCCGACTGATAACTTCAGTCCGAGCCGCTCAGGCCCAGGGATGCCTTTACTCTACCACACTATGCATGACTGGGAAGGTCATGAGGGTCCGCTATTACTCACACTATTGGTAACATACAAGAAAGACACTATAACCACACTAAAATACTAAAATAAAGATGAAGTAATATCCCAAAGTAAATAAGTATCTAATACTAAAGGATGCTGCACCACTATTATGTACTCCAAGAATAACTCACTATATTGCCTTACTTAATGGTGAGTCACTATTACACTTCTATGATAAATGGCTTTCAAAGATAGAAACAACATATTTCTTAAAGATTTTCATTGACTATACAGTTCTGGGAAATACAGGATTTTTTAGGTTTTACCACTACTTATGATTACAAACTTCAGTTTTCATACTAATGATTCTAATGCTTTTTATACAAGTACTCACACTAAACTCTTATGAACTCACCAGCTTTATGCTGATATTCTTTTCAAAATAACTTGTATCTTCAGGTCAAAGATAGACAGGTACAGCTGCAGCATTTTTGGAGAAGATGGAGTATGCAAGACCCATCTCTTATTTTTGTTTACTTTTGGTGTTTGTCAAACATTACAAAACACACTTGTAAATACACTTACTATGTAAATGAAATGGTTGTATGTTTCTTGCTTTTACTATTATAAAATTGTGATGATACTGTACACTACGCCATCCACCCCAAAACGTATTCTGCCGTTATCGGTTTTGGGGTGTGACAGTATTCATCAGCATTTTTGAATTTTTCACTGATCTTGTACTGCGCTGTCACAAACATCATCTCATTGATCAGAAAGTCAAGTTGGCATCTGTCTGAATTTGCAACATCATAACTACTTCTGGGATTTTTCTCAAACTCATACAGATGATTCCCCAAGACTTTGGATTTAATTGTTTCATATGAATACAACTTCGCAGGATCACCTTTGTTCAAATTTGGTGGATCACTTGCCCTTTGTCTTAAAATGCTTTGAATTTGCCTTTGCTTTTCCATTTCTGCTTCAATCTTTGCTTTCCTTTCTTCTTTTGACATTTCGTAAGCCACCTCTTTTCCTTTTCCAGTATTCACTAGTTGAGGTTTCGCACGTGAACTCCCTCCTTCTGTTGAACCAATGATAATTCACTTGAGAATTGGCTTTGTGAATGGCTTTGTTGTTACTATTGTTGAAGGAATTGGTTTCGTGAGTACTGGCAGAGTTTTTTTGAGCTGAGTGGAATGTATCTTTCCAACTGTTTTCTCATCATCATTTTTACTTCCATTTCTTTCTCCCCCTTGCACCCCTGTGAAAGCAGGTGGGGCATTCTTTGGAAGTATAGAAGTAAAATTGGTGATCGGTGCCAAGGCTTTCTGTATAGCTTGCTCCAAGGTGTTAACTTTAAGTGTTAAAAATTTTGGAGTTAGAATTGATTGTTGAGAAGATGTTGAAACACAACTTTTTAATTTAGTTACCAACTGAATTAATTTTGCGAAGTGCTCCTTAACTTCTTTGTGTTTGGCTTCGATAAGTGGAGCAGAAGATTGATAATCAGTGGACATTTTTGTAAGTGCTGCAGCAACAATATCAACTCGCTTTTGTACATCAACATTTTGCGAATTAAGCTGCTGAAGCTCTTTCGCAATCTCCTTCTTTAACTCCTCAACTTTGAAGTTCACATCTTCCCGGACGTTCTTCACATCTTGTATAAAAAGAACATGATGTTCTTTTGTAACAACTTTCAATTCTTGTACAACATTGTCAAAAGACTTCCCTTGAGCTTGAATGCGAAGCTCATTATTCTTATCAGAAGTATCAACTTTCTCAGCTATTCTTTTCTCAGCAGATTTGAGCAAAGTTTCAACCTCCAAACGTGATACAGAAGATTTTGTACCAGAATCGTCTTGTGATTGAATGATAGCATTCAACTTTCGATTCAGGATTTTAAATTGCTTTCCTGACATAAGCATATGATCAGGAATTTCCTCCTCCTCTGAATCAAAATATAAAGCATCAAATGTTCCTCCAAAACCTCCTCCTTTGATTTCTTCATCAGATTGAGCTTGCGAAGATGGAAGTGGTATTGGTTAAGTGGATTGTGAAAGAAACAATGTAGTGAAGGGATTTTGTAAAGGATGATCAAAAATGGATGATGTGGTTACATGTGTATTTGAAAGAATGTATGGTGGTAATGAGGTAGAGAAAGTCTCAGATGATATGGGTAATGAAGTAGATAAAATGATGGGCAGTGAAGATTCAACACACTTGATAGGTATCCCCGTTTCAAATACGTTAACAACCATATCAGAAGTAGGTACCTCCTCATGAACTGATTTGGTAGTGACTACTTCGATTGGAATGGTTGTGGTGGTCGAAATTTGCGAAGTAATGGGAAGAGAAATGTTTACCATTAAAACTGGTGGATTCGCAGAAACCACTTCCTCATCAGATGACTCATTTTGAATGATCATCTTTCTTTTCTTGTACATCTTCTTTGTGATATGCTTCACAACTTCTTGAGCTCTTCTTTTCTTTCCAATAGGAGAAACCGAAGTAGGAATTTCTCGAAACATATCCCCCTTACTACTAACTTCAGTTTTATGAATAGTAGGAGAGAAGATCTTCTTTTGTGACACCTTTTGTATCTTCTTTAGAACCCTTGACTTAGTTGGTATAATCTCCTTCGTAGGTTTGGAAGCTGGCTTAACCTTCGCAACCTTTTCAGCCTTTGATACTTTTGGAGATTCCTATTTGTGCTCCTTTTTAGTCTGTTTCTTCTTCTTAGATGATTCATTGGTGACTTCAAGTAGTACTCCAGTTTGCACGTTTGGATCAACAGTTTTCATGTATCTAACTAACACCTTATGTGTAGAAGACACTTTGCGAAACATTGCATCTGGAATTCTGGCAACACTTGTGAAGATATTCTCATCATCTTCAAAAACTTTGGGAAATTGATACAAGGAGAACTCTGCAACATCTTCACCTACAGGAACTTGAATTCCTTCTTTCACATAGACCTTTTCCAATATCAAACTCCAGTATCTTGCACAAGAAATGCCTTTATCAACACTTGTGTTTTCTAGGCTTTTGTTGAATTGCTTCCAAAGTTGAGTGCCATAATCAACACTGAGATCATAGTAAAGTCCCATGACCATGGCATAGACCTCTATTCTTCCCCTGTCTAAACCAACACTCCTTCCGGTCAAACATCTAAGAAAGATTCCAAATAAGAAGTTCCAAATGCATGCTAAGCTTGATTTTCTGAAATCACTTATCTTTTCAAGAGTGGGTTGATGACCCATCTCATTGAACATGAAGATAATCTGTGAATTGGTTGGCTTAAAGAACGGTGGGTTATTAGGAATGTTCAAGAAGTCGATAAACATGTTCTTGGTAAGACGAATCGTCTTGTTATTTACCAAGTTGAAGGTTATCACATCAGTTGTATAGTTGTATGACGCAATTGATGTCGCCATTGACAACCAAGACATAGGAACAGGGAGTGAACTGAACATAGCAGTTGACAGTGCTGATCTTTTGAGTGCAACGATCAACATCTTCAATGCGTATGAGTAAGATGAAACTTAGGGATCAACTTGGTAATTTGTGCTTTGAATCTTCATAAGAGACTGTGAAAGAACTTCTTTTTTGTTGGATTGAGTGGCAGCCATTGTTAATCTGAGAAATTTCTTGAGAAAAAGATTAGGGCTTTTTGTTCGTCTTAGAATTTTGAATCGTGTAACGATTCACATAAAAGATTATCCCTTTTATAGGTTGCTCTCAAAGACGATCCGTTTCAAAAATAGAGTGGGCTACATGTGTTGGGAAACGTGTAATCAATAGTCGTTGTGATGATCATGCCGCATAAAGTGCCTTGAAACCAGGGCTGACGGTTACTTGAAACTGTTCATGAGTACAGTTGGGTGATAGAAGACCCTTCAGTATTGAGGTTGGGCTCTTTCATTTATGGGATTTTAAACGAAGTCATTTACCAGACTTGCGAAATCTTCAGCCTAAGTTGGTATTACTTAGAACCTCAAGGATTTTGTGAGTGCATATGATTCAAAGAAATGAGATAAGAAGCAAGTAAAAAAAATTTGGAATCTTGTGATGTCAAAATTTATTGACATAAAGCAGTAAAACCCCAGACAAAGGTTACTTCATTACTTACCAAGATAGGTAATCAATTGCTTTCACTTTTTTGCATGACATACAATCGAATACTTATAGAGAAGTATCGAAGGGCTTTTTTTATAGACTTAATATGGTGGTTTGCGAATTTTGTTACATATCATCCTAAACATAAGGTGAGTAATTGTAACCGAAATTTCTTGTTTAAACATTGTGTTTAGGGACAAGATTGCTTTGGATTATTTTTCAAAAGTGACAATGATTTCAGATATATACTCACACTAAAATTATATTCATGGAAAAAAAAATTAAGTGCTGGACCCTGTTGGGAAACAAACTTCATGTGTTTCAAAAATTTGATCAGGATCACTCATAAGAATGAATATAGTTTGGAGTATATGAAATATTAGGTACATAAACAATTGTTTCGTAAAAATCTGGAACACAGTTCCCCGTCAATTCCTTAACTTGCGAAGTTTGTGGGTTTCACTTAATTCACGGACTCATGAAATAAGATCATTAACACAGAATGGTGACATGTCTAAATCACGATTGGTTTGATCAAGTGACATCTTGGACATGTGTCTTTGTGTGTGCATCATGTTAAGAAATTTTGTGATGAAAAAGATTGGTTATAAGATCGACTGTACTTCTGTTATTTGTGGACCAAACAGAAAACTCTTTACTCATTTGAGAAGAGTAAGGTAGCTCTTTTGACTAATGCGAATACAATCCTGATTTGGAAGAAATTTTCATAAGATAATTTCATTAAGGCTTTCATTTATCAAACATAGAGTCATATGAGGCTTGGGTCAACATGCTGCAACATGCTTCTAGGGACATCCTAACTAGTACATAGTTTAAAGAAATGATACCTTCGCATAGACACATAAGCATGACCTTTTCGAATTTTGCTTTGAACTAAAACTGAAAACACACAAAACTTAAAGAAAAATATTTTTGTGATTTTGTATTTTTCAAAACTTAAAGACAAAATAAAAGAAAATCTTTTTGTTGTTTTTGAATTTTTCAAAAATAGAAAAACAAATGAAAATATTTTTGATTTTTCGTTTTTCGCAAAGCATAAAAGAACTATATTAAATTGAACCTCAGTTACCAAATGTGCGAATGCGAAGTAATGCGAAACCGCTTAACGCACAGTAACTTGTGAATGATTCTGAATCAGAGCTGCTGAATGGACCTTTCATTCTTGATTGATGGATTTTGATACTGAATTCACATCTATCATCCCTAAACCTGCTAAAATTCTCACAAATGATTTTTCATCAAGAGGTTTAGTAAAAATATCAGCAAGTTGTCCAGTGGTTTTTACAAAATGAACTTCAATATTCCTATCTTCCAGATGATCTTTGATAAAGTGATATCTAAGAGCAATATGTTTTGTCTTTGAGTGTTGTACTGGATTATGACAAATGCGAATTGCACTCTGAGAGTCACAATACAAAGGAATCTTTTTCATATTTATAGCATAATCGCAAAGTTGACTCTGAATCCAGATGATATGCGAAGTACAAGCAGCAACTGAAATATATTCAGCTTCAGCAGTTGAGATAGCAACACAAGTTTGCTTCTTTGACTGCCAACTCACCAATTTTCCATCCAATAGTTGACATCCACCATTTGTACTTTTTTTTATCCAAAGTACATCCTCCTAGATCAGAATCTGAAAAAGATTGAATGAAGAATCGCGATTTCGCAGGATACCAAAGTCCTAACGAAATTGTTCCTTTAAGATAGCGAAAAATATTTTTCACTGCAGTTAAGTGAGGTTCTCTAGGATTAGCTTGATACCTAGCACAATTACACACAGAAAACATAATATCAGGTCTACTTGCAGTTAAATACAATAAAGACCCTATCATGCTTCGATAAAGTGTTAAATCAACAGTAGGAGTATCTAACGAAGGAGTTAGTCTTATTCCCACTGTCATTGGTACTCTAAGCTTCGTGATGTTTGTCATTCCAAACTTTTCAAACAGATTTTTTGTATATTTTTCTTGGTTGATTAAAATTCCATCCCTGTTCTGTCTTATATTTAAACCAAGAAAATTGTTAATTTTTCCCATCATGCTCATTTCGAATTGACTTTTCATGAGATTTTCATATTTAGTAGACAATGCTGGGTCAGTTGAGCCAAAAATAATATCATCAACATAAATTTGAACAAGCATAAGATGATTCCCAACTTTCTTGCGAAATAATGTGGGGTCAATTGATCCTTGTTTAAATTTAGATTGTTTCAAAAAATTGGTAAGTGTTGCGTACCAGGCTCTTGGTGCTTGTTTTAACCCATAAACTGCTTTGTCTAATATGTAGACATGATTAGGATGTTCCTGAATTATAAATCCTGGTGGTTGTTCAACATAAACTGTTTCTTCTAATTCTCCATTTAAGAATGCACACTTAACATCCATTTGAAAAACATCAAAGTCTTTGTGAGCAACATAAGCTAAAAATATGCGAACTGCTTCAAGTCTTGCAACAGGAGCAAATGTTTCTTCATAGTCTATTCCTTCTTGTTGCGAATAGCCTTTAGCAACTAATCTAGCTTTATTTCGAATAATGTTGCCTTATTTGTAGGTTTTATTTTTGAAAATCCATTTTAATCCGACAATTGAAACATTTGGAGATTTAGGAATTAATCTCCAAACTTTGTTTCGTTCAAATTCAGCCAGTTTAGATTGCATAGCAACAACCCAATCTGAGTGTTCCATAGCATTCTTTACTGTCTTTGGCTCTACTTTCGAAATAAAAACATTAAACATACAAAATTCTTGATTCGCATTCAGCACCTCATTTTTCGCACGAATCTGAGCTCTTGTCAACACACCATCTTGTGGATTCTCAATCACCTATTCTTTGGGATGATTCCTTATCCATTTTTCAAGTGGAAGAAAATCAGGATTGAATCCCAATGATGCATCTTCATACATATCTTCATTTTCAGAACATGCAACAGAAAAATTATCATTTAATTCATGAAATTCATCATTTTCATCAAGATTAATTATCTCTGTTTCATCATGCCCCCCCTCAACATGATGTTCATCTTGATGCTCCCCCTTAAAATGATGTGCTTGTTGAAATTGCGAATGCCCCCCCTCAACTAGATGATTCATAGTCTCATTCTCCCCCTCGAAAGTTTTCTATCCCTGAACATTTGTGATCGTATGCTCCCCCTCAATACGAGCTTCAAGCACACTTTCACAAGATATTGACGTCGTTGTAATTATTGAATCATTAGTATGTTTTGAAGATTCTGATGTTTGATTATCAGGAGCATTAACTTCCGCATCAATTGTCATGTCAGAAGTTCCAAAAATTAAGTCATAATCAAAATCAACGATATTTGAATTTTCAATTTGAGTATCTGAATCAACAAGAGTTGATTTATTTTCAAATTTAGTATCCGTTTGTTTAAGATAGTAATCATCAAAGGTTAGGTTGAAAGTTTCTTCAACTTTTCTTGTTTGCTTGTTTAACACCATGTATGCAACTGAATTTTGTGAATATCCTAAGAATATGCCTTCATCAGCTTTTGCTTGAAATTTTGTCAAATTATCTTTTAGACTCATTATAGAACACCTGCAACCAAAAACATGGAAAAATTTGACATTAGGTTTTTGATTGTTGAGTATTTCATATGGAGTAAGATTGAATCTTCGAAGAATGAAAGAACGATTCTGAGTAAAACAAGCAGTCGACACAACTTCAGCTCAAAGATATTGTGGTATGTTCGCATATGTGAGCATGGTCCTTGCTGCTTCGCATAGAGACCTATTTCTTCTTTCAACAACACCATTTTGTTGTGGAGCGTATGGGGATGAAAAATTATGCGAAATATCTTTGGTTGTGAGAAATGAATCAAGCGTTTGATTTTTAAACTGAGAACCATTGTCACTTTTAATTTTATGAACATTCTTTTTAAGACTCATCTCAATCATTTTGATAAAATCAATCATCGTCTGAGCAACTTCAGATTTTAACCTGAGAAAGAATACCCATGTAAATGGATAAAAATCATCAACAATAACTAAAATGTACCACTTTTTATTGATTGTAGCAACAGTCGACGGTCCACATAAGTCAATGTGAAGAAGTTCAGATGGTTCCATGATTTTTGAATCTATCACAATTGGATGACCTTTTCTATGTTGTTTTCCATGTTCGCAAGATGCATACAAAGTATCATTGTCAAATTTTAGTATAGGTAAACCTCTAATTAAATCTTCAGTGACAAGCTTGTTAATATTGCGAAAGTTCAAATGAGACAATCTTCTATGCTAAAGCCAACTAATATCATTTGAGGCCTTTGACAATAGACACACTGCAGGTTTGCCCACAATCGGTTTGATGTCGAGTGTGAACATGTCTCCATATCTTTTAGATTTGAGAAGTACTTCATTTGTTGCTAATTTTGAAATGATACTTCCTTCTTCATTGAACACAACCTGATTTTCAGTACCCAAAACGAGTTGCGAAACACTAATCAAATTATGTTGAAGACCTTCAACATAAGCAACCCAGTTAACTGTGAATTGTCTATTTGTGACTTTTCCATAACCTTTCACTTGACACTTGTGATTGTTTCCAAATTTGACTACTCCTGCATTTTCTAAGCTTCTATAATCTTGCATGTTTTCTTTTCTTCCAGTCATGTGATGAGAGCAACCACTATCAATATATTATTTCACATCATATTGCTCATCACATATCACCTACATTTAGTTAAAGAATTTAGGAACCCAAGATTTGTTGGGTCCTTCATTAGAAGCACTGAACAAATTCTTTGAATTTAAAAACCACGATTTCACTTTTTCTGTGACATTATCAATTAAATCAACATCATCAAATCTAGATATTGAAATATAGTTGTTCGATAATTTTAGATTTCCATTGACTTTCACCTCATCCTTCACAACATTCGCAACTCTCACAACTGGCTTCGACTTTTGTACTGGAACTTGCGAATCATGAGATTATGAACTACTAGTATAAGACTCATTCAAAAACTTGTCAAATGCAACCTTTATCTGTTGTTTTGAGAACTTTCCATTCTGGTATTGTTTTCCTTGCTCTTCAAGCCAATTATTGAACGTATATACATCAGATTTTCCTTTTGTATACGAAACTTTGGTAGGTTTAGTGATTGAAGGATTTGGAAAATTTGGTTGTTTGGGTGAAAATCTTGGTTTTGTTTGAGTTTTGACATTCAAAGTTGGTGAATTATTCGTTAATTTTCTAACACTTTGAAACTCATGATCATTCACAAATTTTTGCGAAGTCTCAAATTTTCTAATGTTGTTAAATTTTTGAACAGATTCATGTTTAGTTTTCATTGAAATTTTGTCAACAGAATATATCGGTTTGTGAAAACTTGTATCCTTTTCTGAAATTTTGATGGTTTTGTGCTAGAAATTTGTGCTTTCGCAACTTTTGGTTTATCATTAGACACAACTTGCCAAAAGATTGCTTTTCTTGTTTTTCTCTTTGAAACATTATTTTCTTTTGAATACTTTCCAACCATCAACTTGCCAAAAAAACTTTGTTTTCTTTTTCACTTTTAACCACCCATTTTTGTGATGATTTTTGATGTTGAAAAACATAAGTGTTTTGAGTTAAATTGTTTTCTACCGTATTTTGATTTGCAAAGAAACCTTCGGTAGTTGACCTTTTGTTATCATTTTCAACCATTTGATTGAATTCAGGCTTGATTTTCTCAACATTTCCAGTTGTGACGAAGACTTGGTTTTCAAATAATGTGCACCGTTTTCTTTAAGAACTTTGTCAAATTCTTTTGTATCACCAAACACTTGATTAACAACAATATGTTGAGGTGATTCATGAGAACCGTTCACCTCTTCTCTGTCTTCATCAATCTCATCTGTCTTATAGCTTTCAACTTCCACATTATAAAAGTCACAAGTTTGCGAAGTAGAGGGTTTATCATTTTCATCATTTACTATCGAATCAACTATAATTTATTTACCTTTGACCTTTGATGTGATATTAATAATAGACAACTGAGAACAATCAACCTCTTCTTCCTCTTCGATCTCACTGATTTCACTCACATTATCTGATTTGTCATCAACATCAGCATAATTGTGTTGAGAATCAAGAATTGAAGTTTCAGTTTTCTTTAGTATTTTCACTTGTTCATTCATTCTTAAGGTTTCATTAACAATATTAACCAATTCATTCGCATTCAAAAATTCATCAATTTTGACAATACCATATGCGAACCTATCATCATGTATTTTGTCAAACTGAGCAATAGTATTCTCACAGTCATAAGAAACAACATCAACTTTTTTGCGTTCAAATTCAAGAAACGGTAGTAGTTTCCTATGTTGTTCTTTGCTTATCTCAGATGAATGATGTAAAGTAGTTAACTTCGCATACAAAAGTTTAGCAGAGTTACAATAAATGTTTTTTTGTGCTAGTAACAACCTAACTTCTTTATCAAGTTTGTCCTATCACAATTTATATTTTTCAT
The DNA here is from genome assembly GCF_052625555.1 of Lactuca saligna. Lineage (NCBI taxonomy): Eukaryota > Viridiplantae > Streptophyta > Magnoliopsida > Asterales > Asteraceae > Lactuca > Lactuca saligna. Next base: position 94,424,545 of record NC_136418.1, read on the forward strand.
TTGTAATTCTAGTGTATCTACTCTGCTTCATTTTATTTCTAATTGTCTTCTTGTCTCAACTAATTGCGAATTTAGATTCTGTGCTTCAGTACTAGCAGAGACAATAACAACATCAAAATAAGCAACAATATCATCAAATGAAGTTATTTTAGCATCATAAGCAGATAAAGGAATATTAAAAGATTCAAGAATAGCATGTACCTTAGTGGTAATTGGAGATTTATCAGTGGACTTGGACACAAAGCATCGGCTAGAAACATTCTTTTCACAATTATCTTCATAACTTGCGAACATTGCACCATGAGTTGGGTGCCTATTCTCTTCCTCATCGGATCCTGAAGACCAGATCTGATAAGTTCCACTTTCTTCCTCATCAGAATCTCCTTTCGCAACCAAAGACAAGCCTTTCTCCTTCGCACGCACCTCCTCAAGCTTCTCTAAGTAATAGGCTTCATCCTTAATTTTGCTCTTCTTCTCCTCTTTCTTTCGCAAAATGCAATCAGTTGCGAAGTGATTTGCACCATTGTAGTAATGACAACTAATTCCTGAATCTCCTTTTAGTTTCTTCTCAGCTTTCGCATCTTTCTACTTTTGTTCATCATTCTCAAATTTATTCTTTTCCTCACCTCCAGCTTTTATGAAACCACTCTTTGCATCAGTTTGCTTCCCTTTTGGATTAAAAGGCTTTTTGAAAAATTTCTTAACTTTATTATTTGAATAAAAGGCAACTGCTTCATCATCAGAATTCATTAAGAAACCTTCATTGTCTGATTCTTCTTTCTCACCAGCATCAATTTCAGTAACCTTTGAAACTAAAGCCAAAGGTCCTCCTAGACTCTGTTTCGGTTCTTCAAGCATTTCTGTAACTTCGCTTTCATGAGTTTTCAGCTAGTTGTAGAGATCATTCAAGGTGGTTGTATCAAAACTTTGCTGGTTCTTTATCATCATACTCACACTACGCCATTCTTTGAGAAGACCCATGATGAATGTCAGATTGAATTCCATAAGAGATCTTGAGATTCCATACCTGCTGCAACGATAAACAAGCTCATTCAGACGATCATAGTAGTTTTCAATTGTTTCAACATCCTTTTGTCCGAATTCCTTAAGTTCAACAAGACATTGCTTAACGAAATTGATCTTTGTCTTCTCACTTCCTTGATATTTCTCTTTCAATGTGATCCAAATATCCTTGGCTGTTTTACAACTACGAAAGTAATTGTAAACCACAGGAGGAAAAGCACCTTTTAGCTCCCTCATAAATCTTTTCTCATTGTTTTTCATGTGATTCTGTTGTTCAACAACGTCAATTGAAGAAGCAGATGATCCGATTGTTTGAACATTTTCAGGAGGTAGAACTTTTCCACTGATACAATTTCAGAGTTCTTCATCAATTCCATTTAAGTAATCCTCCATCCTATCAGCCCACTGATCATTGTACTCAGGGACTAACATTGGAATTTTGGTTGAAGAACCAAGCAAGTGAGAGAAAGAAGTCATGGTATTCATGTTGAAGTTTGCCATTGATGAACACGAGATTTTTTTTCAGAAAAACTTGATGATTTTGTGAATTGATCGAATGAATTGATCACTAATTGCTAATCAATCATTCGACTAAACAATTCAAATGTAGAATCGATTGAAATCTGAAGATCAAGAGTGATTTTCAAAACCAAAATGCACGGAATTTTTTTGAATAAAAACACTACTCAAAAAGCAAATGATTCTAAGACAAAAATCAGATCAATGCAATTTGAATCCTGCTCTGATACCAATTGAAGAGAAATTTTAATCGAGATTTAGAAAGCAATCATGATTATATGAATGAAAAGTAAGAACACAAGGAGTAAATATTAATCAGATCTTATATTGATGAAGAAACTGATTACAAACTTAAGCAGAGAAAAACTTATCTCTACTTCTAACCTCAGTCCCTATTTATAGGAAACATGAGTGTACAAAAAATATACTAAGTCCTGAACTATAAGCTTCGCACAAATAAAGACTTAGTAAAATCACTAACATGCAAAACTTAAAACATACATTTCGACTTTTACAAAAACTAGACTCTACAATGGTATTCAACAGGTTGAGGTGAGTTTTCTCACTATATCAATGGATTGAAGGCACCAAGGCCGACCCATTATTTTTGATATAGGATGCTAGTTGTATTTGTGGTATGTGTATCAAAGACTAGGATGTGGCCCCTGAAATCTGTATGAAAGACCAAGATGTGGCCCCTGGCATCTATACTAAAGACCAGGATCTGGCCCATGGCACCTATATTGAAGACCAGGATTTGTCCCTTGGCAATAAATGATTTGTAAGACTATGATTTGGCCCACAACACTAACTTATTTTTGTATGGTATGTGGTACTTTCAGGAAATCACTAAGCTTTGTGCTTATGGTTTTTAGTATTTGTTTCAGGCATTTTCGATTCGAAAGGGAAGGGCTCGGCTTGATCGCAACGTATCCACCCATGTTTCTGCAATATGATGATTTTGGGATTGTACTCTGATAATTCTTTTATTATGAAACACTTTTAATTTGTTGGGAAGATAATTGGTGTTTTGATTGAATTAAAAATGGAATTTTTACCTTCTAATTTTTGGGATGTTCACGTAGAATACTTTGTCAAGATCAATTCCATGTATCTGTTTCTAACCTTTTGCAATTAAACTTGCCTTATTCTTTTCTATTTTTTCTTTCTCATTGGTATTTATCTTATAGAACCATTTTACTCCAATTGATTTGTGTCCCTTTGGAAGACTTGTAAGCTACCATGTGTCATTCTTGTTGATTGAATTGATTTCTTCACTCACAACCTTATTCCACTTGTTTTCTTCTTTAGCTTCTTAATATGTCATTGGATCACATTCAACCATCAAATAAAATAGAAAATAGTAAAATGGTGTATTAATTGGACTTGTTTCATCATAAATGTCATTTATACTTCTCAATTTTGGTGTGTTCTCCCCCTGATGTGCTGCTGCTACTACTACTACTACTACTACTACTACTACTTCTTTTTTATAATATTGGTTGCATTATTGTAGGGGTTGTTGCACTAGGATTTGATGGAGGATTTTTGATGATTACTTTCATCATATTGTGTGTTAAAATCATCATTATCATCTTCAATGAACTAACCTTTAATTTTCCGTTCTTCATTGCTCAATCTCTCTAGTAATTTGTTTCATCAAATTCAACATCTCATGAAATGATTACCATTTTTTTGAATGGGTTGTATAACATGTATGCTTGGATGCTGGTATCATATCCAATGAAGGTACACTTCTCGCCTTTTTCCCATATGTTCTTTATCTTTTTATCAAGAACATCAACATATGCAATACATCTAAAAATTCTAAGATGTTGTGACCATACCATGCTTCATTTTCTGTCTTGAATCTTACCGTTTTAGTTGGATAATGATTCAACAAATAAAAAACACATAGAATAGCTTTTGCCCCAAATGTTTTTGGTAAATGTTTTCCTTTCACCATATTTGATTCCATATCAAGAATTCTTTAGTTCTCCTTTTCAACAACACCATTTTCTTATAACATATATGATGATGTTAGTTGATGAATGATACCATTCACATTACAGATTTCTTTGAACAAATTTGATGGGTATTCACCTCCGATGTCAGATATTTTTATCCTCAAATATTGCCTACTTTGCTTCTCGATAATTGCATTGACATCTTTGAATAGTTCACGTGATTTTGATTTTTCATTAATAATGTACACACAACTTTTTCTACTCAGATCATCAATGAATGTTAGGTAATATATGTTTTGACCAAGTGCAGGTATGTCAAATGGTACAACAATATTTGTATGAACATGATCTAATGGCCTTCTAGAACTCCATGATCTTCAAAATGGAAAAGTTTTCCAGGGCTGTATTCCTTTGATACATGCTTCACACGGATGATTTGGTTCATTAATTTATGGTAACTCGTTCACTATCTTTGCTTTTGATAACAACTTCAAACCAAAGAATCCAAGGTGCCCAAACCCTAAATTCCACAACCATGAGACATTTTTAATGATTGTCTTTAAAAACTTTTGAACCTCTATCTTTGTGTTAATGGCGAAGAACAAATTACTTGACATTTGAACTATTGTAATAAGTTCTTGAAATTGATTTCTAATTCTAAGAGTATTATCTCTCATTTGAATATTATATCCCTTTTCAAGAAGCTTACTAAGATTGATGATATTCGTTTTTAAAGCATGTACATAATAGACATCATGTATATACTTCTTATCACCATTGTTTTAGAAATCATAATTTTATATTTTCCTTTCATGAAAATATTTGATAAATATTTAAAGTTAACATCACCACTGACTGTCTCATCAAATTCGATGACCAATCCTTATAACTACACATGTGGTTACTTGCACCATTATCAAAATACAAAATGTTTTTCTTTCCTTCTTCATATCCTTTGTGAGTGAGAAATATAGTAGTGCTGGCATCCTTATCTTTATATTTGGCTATTGTTGTAAAGTTACTTTTTTTCTTCCAATTTTGGATATTTACATTCATAATCAAAATGACCATAGTTATTATAGTTATAACATTAAACCTGAGATTTGTAACTTTTTTTTGTTGAAACCTACCTCTTCCTATACTTTGAAATAGTCGACCTGACCAGAGGGTTGATATCTTTTAGTGGGGTGAATTCTATGGGCTGATATCTTTCAGTAGTTTGACTTATATCAAATGTTTGTCTACCTTGCAGATTCGGGCTGGTCAAGTAAAATTTAATAAGTTTTAAAAATAACACTTTGATAGAATATTATTTAGGATAAATAATCTTAACCAAAGTTATAATATATGTCACAAGGATTCCATACATATAAGGAACGCTGAAATCTAACTTATAGAAAAAAAAATTATGACCCGTTGAAGTTTCATGATTAAACCGGGAAAACTCTGCGTATTGTAAAAAAATAAATTTTTATAAAATACTTTTTAGCCTTAGTGATCTAAACAAAAGTCGTAGTAGTCATCAACTCAAGAGTGTGCAAATAAACAATGTCTAAATCTGACTTCGTTAGAGGAAGTTATGATTTTTCTAGGTTTAAGCATATTAGTCTACAACTTAAATATCGGATTTTAGATCGGTCGATTTTTAGCCGAAACAATCTAAATGAGAATTGAAGATCTTGTTAATAGGAGTTCAACGATAGAAAGATAGTCGAAAACGGACGTCGGATGACAAAGTTATGAATCTTTAACTGACTTTAATAGTCTAAGCGTCTTAAAATATAACTTTAAAAATAAATTCAAAATTAGTTGATGCATTCTAAATGAAAGTCGTAGATCTCGTTGATAGCTACACGTGGATATAAAAACGTCAAAAATGGAGTTCGTATGAACAAGTTATAATTTATAATAACATATTCACGTATTAAAAATAAAGTACAAATCATATATGTGTTTGTATATATATATATATATATATATATATATATATATATATATATATATATATATGTATATATATATATATATATATATATATATATATATAGACACACACACATACACACACAAATTTATATATCATTAGAAATGTACTGATGATGCGATCATTATAAGACTAATAGTGAATACTTTCGACATTAGTTTAGCACAAATATCGTTAAATCTATTTAAATTAATATTATAAAGGGATGTTTGGTCGTTTAAATTACTATAAGGCCATTTAAGTAACTATAAGAGGTAGTTTTTGAAAATTTAATAACTATAAATATAACACTCTAGGTACTCATATTTCTTGCACCATTCCCTTGATTCAAGGGTTTTTCAGTCCTTATCCCCGAAACATTTCGGTCTATCGTGATCCGATTTCTCTTTCTGAAGTTTTAGTATCATAGGGTGACCGCTGAAGTGCTACAAGAATCTTTTTATAAAAAATTAAGATTCAACAATGTAGTTATGACCATGGAGTTCTAAGCTTTTGCTAGAAATCCTGTAAGTTGAGGACGTATTACGCTTTAAGTGTCACTTATTTTTAAATTTATTATTGTTATTATGAACCTTTAAACAATATTTATCAGTGATTCCTAGTCGTTATACTAACTGATATCCTTACGGGGATGATGACAGGACTAGATTTAGTGATGTGTTTAAAGTGGGCTTTCCAAACAGTATACTATGTATGCCGAACATACCCTAACTTTGATATGATCTTACCTGGGTCTCCCTTATCAGCTATAAATGAATAGACTTTGAACAAATGATGAATCTATACTAATAATTAGTCGTAATAAATATTAGACTAAGACTAACTGATAATGATAATAGGTTACTGTTCAGCATCAATGCTACCAGTTGATCTAAAACCAATTAGTGTTAGAAAGGGTGCAACCTTACCCATATAGCACATTCAGCCCTCCAGGACCAGACATTCGATTGCGGCACTCCAGGCCATCGAGCGAGGACTTGGTCGATGCCATTTATGACCGCCAACAACCCCCTTTCTCAGAAATTGCTCCCTAAGATAATTGTAACAACCCGAAATTCCGTACCACTTCTTGTAACTCTTTCGTAGTTCAATTCAAGCGACCAATCGTCGTTTCCAAATTCGATTCCGATTTTCTTGTTTATTTAAGTCATTAATTTGTATTGATCTAAAATGACTTAATGGGTGTCTTAATACATTTAGAAATCATTTTAACACCCCATATTAGTGATCGGAATATTTCTAGAATCGACCATACCGGGTTACGACAACTTCATCGGGTACAACCAAAAACCTCGCCTAACGTCGGTATCGGGTAGAATTCCACCGTGTCCAAAACTTAGACACTATATATTGTGTTCTAAGACTTCATTTGAAGCTTTTGGCTTCATCTCACTACTCTCTCTCTCTAACCTCTCTCCTCACTCTAAATTAAGGTCCAAAATCAAAGATTTAAGGCTCAAAATCATAGAGGTAACCTTCCTAGCTTGTTATTCAACCTCTTAGGCCTTCAAATCCGAGTTCAAAGTGAAATTTAGGACCTGGAACATGTGTTTACGGCCAAGGATGAAGCTTGGGCCGTAAACACACAATAATGGGGTTTTTGAGCCATTTAACCCTTCCAAATCATTGTTGGGACATAGATACGACTTTGAGGCTTACAAAGTTGGACTTGGAACACCTTAAACATGCATTTTGAGGGACAAGCAAGAGTTTATGGCCAAGGCATGTGCTTGGGCTGTAAACTCCTCAAACATGGGGGATAAACTCATTTTTACATGTTATAATGCCTTGAAACTTAATCAATAGCCTTGTGGTAAATCCTAGAACCATCTAAAAATAGTTTGGGGACCTTAAACACATCAAATACCCTACATATGAGAGTTTACGGACATATAACATCTTCTGGGCTGTAAACTCCTAAAAGTATGTTAAATGGTGCCCTAAATTCATAACAAGGCTTGGAAAATTAACTAGAATCACATGTGATTGTCCTTTGTACCTCAAATCAATTATTCTTGACCATAGTAGAGTTTACGGCCGTAAACTCGAAGTTTAGGGCTGTAAGCTCCCTTCTAAGTGGTATAAATTCATTTAATCAATCCCAAGGCATTTTAGAAATTCATTCCAACAATCCCCATGTCCAAACAAGCCATTAAACACTCAAAATCACACCAACATGAGTTTACGACCATAAAATCATGTATGTGTGTGTTATGTGGCTGTAAACTCCCTTAAGTGTTTACTCTTGGGGAGTAAACTCAAATCCCAAGTCCTTAGTGCCATTACGCGTCCGAAGATGTCACCCGAGTCACTCCAAATGCTCATTTTGAGGTGTTTAACCTCGTTGGAGTGTAATGTTCCATATAATTAGTGATTATAAATCTAATTAGATATATATGGACATTATTACATTTTACATAGGGACATCACGAGTAATCAAGCCCCGAACCAACATCTAGTGTCCGAAACCGTCGCATTTCCGAGTCTAGTGAGTTCATACCCCTACCCTTTTTCATTGTTTTCACTGTTTTCAGGGGGAACACAAGAAAAGTACAAGGGATTACTTGTACTCAAAACATGTTTTCAAATGTGTGTTTCACATTTTATATGCTTTTAACACTAATTACTACAACTGATAACCGTTTGAACATGCAGATCACGTAAACATATATTTGTGAAATGGGTTTTAAACTGTTATGTTTTACATATATTTCACAAATGGCTTTCCACATTTTATCAGTTAAAAGCATGACATTAGACATTTGAACATAATACCCGTACACTGTTTTGTCCTTGATAACACTCCACATATATACGCGAGTGGAGGACTATCATATTATTAGTAGTAAATTTGTTAATCCTGTATGATTGGAGACACGTCCTCGGCGAACACTCCACAGAGATACGCGGGTAGAGGACTACACCCGTAACCAGAATCTCTGGGATTTAGAGAGCGTGACTTGAGTGTATAGATCTATACAGGGCTGACTACCCCACACCTGGCTGCTAGCTACAGCCGAAGCGAAATGGTTCAAGGGTGAAGAAAGTCATAAGTATGTGGACTACTTATTGCCACAGGTTTAGTCCATCGTATGGGTATGGAACTCGCAATTAGGATAACAGAGATTTACTTATGGTAATAATGAACAACTTTATACAATTCACAAGATAACCAGGTTTTGGTATACACCTTTCACATCGGTAACCAACAATCAGGAAAGTATGGGACTTTCCTAGGAAACCTAGTACATAACTAGGTCTAACATGAATACATCTTTTACATAAGGTAACCAACATTCAGGAAAGTATGGGACTTTCCTGGGGAAACATTGAACATAACCATATTTTACAGATACATCTTTTACATTGGTAACCAACATTCAGGAACGTATGGGACTTTCCTGGGGAAACATTTACATAACCAGAAAGGATAACAAACTGGATAACTTTACATCTTTCACAATTGGTAACACAATCAAGAAAGTATGGGACTTTCCTGGGAATACATTGGTACATAACTTGAATATATATTATGTCAAACCGGATAACCTAACTGTACATCCACACTACATAAAACATGTTTTTCAGTGTACAACTTTACTTTACATGTTGACAAACGATAACCAACCTTTGTAAGAAAATATGGGATTTTCTTGGTGTGCATAACATTTCATAAACAGAAAGGAAACTTGAACATTTTCACAAATAAAAACCGCTTATGAACTCACCAGTGTTATGCTGATTTTCAAACCGCTTGTGTTCTCAGGTCAGCGTTAGAACAGGTACTCGAAGATCCTTTTGTCAGAAGACGGAATTTTCAGAAGACCCGTTTCATTTTGTTCATATATATATATATATATTATGTATCACAACCGTACAAACTTTACTTTTGAAACAACTGTAAAACTTTTCTTATGTAATGTAATGGCTTTTTTACTTTACTTACTATGTGCATTGGATTTGATACTCAACGTGGAGTCAACCCCGGAAATGTTTCCGCCTTTGGTTATCGAGGTGTGACAGATTGGTATCAGAGCCCTTGTTTATATTGAATGAAGTATACCAAACCTTACATGGTATCAAACTATAACCACTAAAGGGCCTAAGTGCTCTGAATTAAAAGTATCTTCAAACTACAAGTATTTTCAAAAGTATACAAGTATACCGAATCGTCGTGATCCATAACAACAAGTTGAACAGAACATAAGTAATTGGGTGTTGTGTACTACGGTTAAACCTGGGCAGTTATGTAGTCGTGTCTAGGGTCAATATAGCCTGGCCAACTATATTCATTCGAGACACGGCCAACATGTGCTTGGGAGTGACTGTGGTGTGCGACATGCCTAAAACTTACCCTAATATCCCAAACATCGAACCATTGTCGTAATCAATTCATGAAATACTATGGGAGTATTTCTCGAGCCAATCCTCTGTAGAAATCCTCATTCGAGAGGTGTTCTGTGATCATTCTTAGCGATAAATTATCTGTTTTGATAGCTCTTTCCTGCTTTATCGCTTATTCAGAAGATATAATTGCCATATCTATCGATTCAATGTAGAGGACTTACCATCCTCTCTCTTTCTTGATCTTATTAGATCAAGATGCCTCCTAGAAAGAGACCCAGCTCAAAGAACAACAATCCTTCTTCGCCACCACCTCCTCCTCAATTTGACCTTGCATCGCTCCAGACAGTCCTGACTGCTACAATGGTGGCAGCCATGTCAAAAATGAACCCTGGTGGTTCAGGAGGTGGTCCCCAATACCAGAACCCCGAAGATAGCCAGGGACACCAAAAAGGGGGTTCCTATAAGGATTTCATGAACACGAAACCAACATCCGTCAATGGCGCTGGAGGTGTCATTTCCTTGTCCCGATGGTTCGAGAAAATCGAATCCATCTTTGAAATCTATGCCTGTGTGGAGTCCGATAAAGTCAAATTCGCAGCCTGTACCTTCGTCGATAAAGCCTTGACTTGGTGGAATGGCCGAGTCAAATCTCTGACCCTACCCGTAGCCAACGCCATGGGCTGGGAAGCCATGAAAGAGCTCCTCGTAGCCGAGTACTGTCCCCGTGGTGAAATGCAGAAACTAGAGCACGAGCTCTAGAACCTAAATATGAGAGGTTCCGACATTCCTGCATACACTACCCGATTCGATGATCTTGAAGTCCCTTGGCCATCTCTAAAGTCCAAATGAGCGTAGGAAGGAGTTTAAGGGCTAAAAACCCTTCAAAATGGTGTTTACGGCCTAGGTTGCTTCCTGGGCCGTAAACTAACTTATGGTGTCCCATTTCATGATTAAATGTCGAATTTGAAAGCCAAATATGCTATAGATTGAGGCTAGGAAGGCACCTTAAGGATTTGAGGCCTTAAAATTGAGTTTTGGACCCTTAATCTTTGGATTTTTGGAGAGAGGTTAGAGAGAGAGTAGTGAGAGAAGGAAAAGCTTCAAATGAAAGCTAAAACACGTTTATATAGTTCCTAAAACTTGGACACGGTGGAATTCTACCCGATACCGACGTTAAACGCGGCTTTTGGTCGCACCCGATTGAGTTTCCGTCACCCGACGAGGATATTTCTAAAACTTATGAAATAAATGTTTTGGGCTAAATTCATGAGTTTCTAAATGGTTTGGACCCTCAATGAATGATAATAAACATATAATTTTAGTTAACTAAGCCCAACAACAATATTAGGACATTTCGATCTCCGACGACTTTTACGGGTAGAATGGGTTTTCGGCGATGAACAACTTCAGGTTGTTACAGTATCCCCCCGTTAGAGGGAATTTCGTCCCGAAATTCAAAGAATAAGATACTGATCATGGATTGGAATGAGATACGAATGGATTTGTTGCTTTGGATCTTCACTTTCTCAAGTGGAATCAGGTCTCTACTGGGCGTTCTAGTGAATTCTCATTATCGGGACATGCCTTGGTTTCGTACTTTGACTCTCTCTCAGTTTACCATATCAATCTGTTTTCTCATGGAACTTCCAACCCTGGACGACTTCGGTCTCTTCAAGGAATCACTAGGGTTTCGTTGGGCAGATACTTCTAAGGATTCGAGACGTGATGGTCTAGATGTTAACAAGCTCTATGAGCATCTGAACCCTGAAGATTGTAGAATCAATCTCTACGAAGATCTCGAAAAGTATGATGTGGAATTAAACATTAGACGTTCGAATGCGATTCTCGGAAACTCTTCGGGACAGACATTTAGTAGGAAGAGCTACTAACTTCTCGTTTCTCAATGATCACAGAAACGAGGAATGTGGTAATTCGTACCAGGAAAACTCTTGAGTTTTAAAGCATGACACAATACCAAAGTTTGATGCCGAAGATCATGAGAGTTACGCCGAGGAAAGAGATATAGACAGGTGACCCTCTCGAAATCAGGATAACAACATGAATGAGACTCCGTCATTCCATGTTAAACGTAGCATCAAAGTACTTTCGCGAAAAGTTTCCCATTTAACCGAATGGAACAGAATAGTCCTCTGGACCGAGGATTCAATTTATAGATATGAAGTTAGGGTTCTCAATCTCATTGGTTAGTCGTCTCGATGATACATATTTCGATCACATACGAGGAATTGAGCTTAGAAAACGTTCGAATAGATAGATAACAGGTTTCCCTCCAAACACGGGAATCGAAAAGAGTTGCAGGAATAAGAGTTATCAAAGAGAAGTATACCTCTGGCGACAGAGGGATCAGTGGTGGTAGTTGCTTTGGGGCGATTCCGTTTGAAGTGACCTGCTTCACCATAATTGTAGCAGGCTGGACTGATTCCTGCCCCTGATGATTGGTTCGTTGATTTGGCTGGTTTTCTGCAGGTTCGAGACAGATGGCCCTTCTTGCCACAGTTGTCGCAGATCCTTTCGCGACATGGACCAGGGATGCGGTGATGGTAGTTGCACTTACCACACCAAGGAAGGGTACCGGTGTATCCACTGGTAGGAGTTTGGGCTGTGGATCCGACAGCTGAGACAGCAATAGGGGCAGTAGCAGCATGGACTGCTACCATTTGCTGTTTCTTAGAAGACCCTTTCGTACTCGGGGCCTTTCGCTTGTTCCGAGATTTCTTTTTACTTTCACCTCCACTTGTGTCCGACTCGGGAGTGGTAGTTTCCTCATCATAGTTGTCTTCATGATCGATCAAGATTTTCGCAAGGCATTTAGCGCTGTCGTACGTGTCTGGCTTCGCAGCCAAAACGTTCCCTTTAGTTGGCTGGGTCAATCCCCAGATGAATCTCTTGATCTTTTTACTCTCCGGGGTAACCATTCCCGGACAGAGTAATGCCAGATCATCGAATCTTGAAGTATAAGCAGCGATGTTGGAACCCTTCATCTAAAGGTTCCAGAGTTCGTGTTCTAATTTCTGAATTTCGCCCCGAGGGCAGTATTCTGCAAGTAGAAGCTCTTTCATAGCTTCCCAACCTATGGCATTTGCTACAGGCAAGGTTAAGGATTTGACTCGGTCGTTCCACCAAGTCAGGGCTTTGTCAAGGAAGGTGCAGGCGGCAAACTTGACTTTGTCAGACTCTGAACAGGCACATATTTCGAAGATTGACTCGATTTTCTCGAACCATCGAGTCAGGGAAATGACACCTCCAGTGCCATCAAAGGTTGTGGGCTTCGCGTTCATGAATTCTTTGTAGGAACCCCCTCTTCGGTGTTCCTGGTTGCCTTCTGGGTTTTGTGGTTGGGGACCACCTCCGGAGCTACCGGGATTCATTTGAGACATAGCTGCCACCATTGCAGCAGTCAGAACTGTTTGAAGTGATGCGAGATCAAATTGAGGAGAAGGTGGTGGCGGAGGAGGATTAGCGTTGTTCTTTGAGCTGGGTCTCTTTCTCGGAGGCATCTTGATCTAAAAAGATCAGGAAATAGAGGATCATGAGTCCTTTGAATTGAATCAAGAGATATGGAACAGGGGATATCTCATCAAGACAGATATAGCATCACACTAAGAGATAAAGCAGGAAAGAGTTATCAAGACAGAACATTTTATCGCTAGCGGAATGATCAAGTAACATCGCGTATACGAGGATTTTCTACGAATGATTGGCTCGAGAAATACTCCCATAGTATTTCATGGTTTGTTGCGGCGATGATTCGTTGTTTGGGATATTAGGTAAGTTTTAGGCATGCTGCGTACCACAGTCACTCCCAAGCACATGTTGGCCATGTCTCGAATGAATATAGTTGGCCAGGCTATATTGATCCTAGACACAACTACATAACTGCCCAGGTTTAACCGCAGTGTACAACACCCAATTACTTATGTTTTGTTCTACTTGAAGTTACGGATTTCGACGGTTCGGTATACTTGTATACTTTTGAAAATACTTATAGTTTTGAAGATACTTTTAATTCAGAGCACTGAGGCCCTTTAGTGTTTATAGTTTTATACCATGTAAGGTTTGGTATACTCTGTTCAGTATAAACAAGGGCTCTGATACTAATCTGTCACACCCCGAAAATCAAAGGCGGAAACATTTCCGTGGTGGACTACCACGTTGTGTATTAAATCCAATGTACATAGTAATCACAGTAACAAACATTACATTACATATATATGAAAGTTTACATTTGTTTCAAAAGTAAAGTTATACAAAATATACATATGCATCATATTAACAAAAGTTGAGACGAGTCTTCCACGCACTCCGTCTTCATCAAAAGAGATCACCGGGTACCTGTCTAACTTGGACCTGAGAATACAAGCGGTTTGAAAATCAGCATAAAGCTGGTGAGTTCATAAGCGGTTTTGTTTTATGAAAATGTATCGATTTCCTTTAGTTTCCGAAAATACTTGTTATCCAAGAAAATCCCATATTTTCTTATGTGAAGTTGGTTAAGTTATCATTTGTTACCAATTCGATTATGTATTGTATTTTACCCCAGGAAAATCCCATATTTTCCTAATTGTAAGATCGGTTGTATAACACAAAGTATAGTTTAAGACACAAAACTATATAATGAAAATCTTGGGATCACTATCCCGAAAGACATATAAGATAGTTTGACACATCCGAAAGAACAGGTTTAAGATCATGGGACTATCATCCCGGACTAAACACGAGATAAGTTGATGTATATATGTAAATATAGATTGAAACCATGGGATCACTATCCCGAATAAGATACAGATTTGGAAAACCATGGGATCACTATCCCGTATAAGATAAAGATTTAAAAAACCATGGGATCACTATCCCGTATAAGTTATAGACACAAAACCATGGGATCACTATCCCGTATAAGATACAGTTAAAGACCATGAGGAAAGACATCCCGTACAAGTTATAGACATAAAACCATGGGATCACTATCCCGAACTAGATACAAAATAGTTTGGTTAATACCATGGGATCACTATCCCGAAAGAGATATAGAAATAAACCATGGGATCACTATCCTGAATAGGACATAGATATAAAATAGTTAGATAACACCATGGGATCACTATCCCGAAAGAGATCTAGAAAAAAAAACCATGGGATCACAATCCTGATGGGATATAAAATATTGATGCAAAACCATGGGATCACTATCCTGAACGAGATATAGTTTCTGAACCCAAACTATGAATAAGCTGATATTAATACATGTTGTGAGTCGGGTAACCATGTTAATACGACAACATGACCTCATTGACGTTTGTCAGACATCGAAACGATATCCAGAAATTTGTCACCCCAGGCATGCCCGCCTAACTGTAGCTAGCAGTTAAGGTGTGGGATTGTCAGTCCCGAATAGATCTATTCACAAATTCCGCGCTCTCCCTCCAGGAGACTCTGGTTACACTTCCGGGGAGGATTTACTGATCATCCATAAAGGGTAGTGACTATCTCACAAACCAGTACTAAACTATTCACAGGGTTCTCATAAGATATCGACATACAGAAGATTATGAAACGTAGTACAGTAAGTATAGATACATACAATGAAATTATCTGACAATACATTAAAATGATACGGAGATAAACTGAATCAGACATAGTTTATCTAATAACTTGGTATAGATATCAATATACGATAGATAGAACAGTAAAGACCCCCAAATTATTCCCATAATAATTTGATTAGTTTGATTGTTTCCTTAACTAAAATTCTTTTAGTTGTAATTGATAAGTCATTCCTTATGCTCAGCATAATACATAAGGAGTAAAAGAGTTTACAAGGTAGTCAGATATAGTTTGAAACATGTCAATGTTATGATTTGAAAATAGTTATAGTTTGCTTGTATTCCCCCCCTGAAAACATTGAAAACAGTGAAAAAGCCGTAGGGGTATGAACTCACCAGACGAGATATGAGACGGTTTGGATGCTAAGAGTTGATCCGGGACTTGTAAACACACGAGGTTCCTAATTATGATGTAAAGATACACATTTGTATCTAACTAGGACTTAGATTGATTGTTGGATAGGGATAAATGCTTCAAGTCGCGATAACACTCCGATACAAGTGTTTGGAGGGACCCGGGTGGCGTTTAGGGACATGAATGCTGCGAGGGATTTGGGAAATGAGTTGGGACTTCAAAGGAACACCCCCTTATGGGAGTTTACAACCAAAACACCCATCCCCATGAGTTTACGGCCGTAAACTCATGATGGGTGGTTGATGGTGCAAATTGGACTTCCAACACTTAGGGGATACTTTCTAAACTTGGTTTATGGACTTGAAATGATTTTAAAACATCAAATAGACCCATTTATGGGAGTTTACGGCCTAGCATGGCTCCATGGCCGTAAACTCCTATTTTTCCAAGAAAATGATGTTAAATGGTGCTAGAACAAATCACATGTGATTAATAGAATTATTCCAAGGCCTAACATGAGTTTGCAAGGGACTTTTGAGGGGTTTATGGAGTTTACGGCCCATGAGACCCCCTCATGGCCGTAAAGTCTTATATAGAGTGCTACAAAGTGTTTCAAGACCTAAGACTTGCATGGAAGGACTTCTAAAATTCATCTAAGGGCCTTAGGGGTGGTTTAAGGCCATTTTGACATGTGTTTATGAGTTTACGGCCAAAGGCTATGTGCTTAGGCCGTAAACTCCAATATGTAGTGTGTTTGATGTGTTTAAGGCCTCCAAACCATTTTTAGATGATTCTAGGATTTACCACAAGGTCATTGGTTGAGTTTCAGGGCATTTGGACATGTTTTAGGGCACTTAATCCCCCTTTTAGAGGAGTTTACGGCCCAAGAACATACCTTGGCCGTAAACTCTTATTTTTCCCCCAAAAATGATGTTTCAAGTGTCTAAATGCAATTACCAAGGTTCTATAATCCATAACTAAGCCATATAAGTGATTTGGAAGGGTTTAAGGGCATGAAAACCCTAATTATATGAGTTTACGGCCCAAGAATGATCCTTGGCCATAAAATCCTTTAAACATCACAAAATTCATGTTTTAATTGTTTAAATTCCATATCTTGAAGTCCCTTGGCCATCTCTAAAGTCCAAATGAGCTTATGAAGGAGTTTAAGGGCTAAAAACCCTTCAAAATGGTGTTTACGGCCTAGGTTGCTTCCTGGGCCGTAAACTAACTTATGGTGTCCCATTTCATGATTAAATGTCGAATTTGAAAGCCAAATATGCTATAGATTGAGGCTAGGAAGGCACCTTAAGGATTTGAGGCCTTAAAATTGAGTTTTGGACCCTTAATCTTTGGATTTTTGGAGAGAGGTTAGAGAGAGAGTAGTGAGAGAAGGAAAAGCTTCAAATGAAAGCTAAAACACGTTTATATAGTTCCTAAAACTTGGACACGGTGGAATTCTACCCGATACCGACGTTAAACGCGGCTTTTGGTCGCACCCGATTGAGTTTCCGTCACCCGACGAGGATATTTCTAAAACTTATGAAATAAATGTTTTGGGCTAAATTCATGAGTTTCTAAATGGTTTGGACCCTCAATGAATGATAATAAACATATAATTTTAGTTAACTAAGCCCAACAACAATATTAGGACATTTCGATCTCCGACGACTTTTACGGGTAGAATGGGTTTTCGGCGATGAACAACTTCAGGTTGTTACAGTATCCCCCCGTTAGAGGGAATTTCGTCCCGAAATTCAAAGAATAAGATACTGATCATGGATTGGAATGAGATACGAATGGATTTGTTGCTTTGGATCTTCACTTTCTCAAGTGGAATCAGGTCTCTACTGGGCGTTCTAGTGAATTCTCATTATCGGGACATGCCTTGGTTTCGTACTTTGACTCTCTCTCAGTTTACCATATCAATCTGTTTTCTCATGGAACTTCCAACCCTGGACGACTTCGGTCTCTTCAAGGAATCACTAGGGTTTCGTTGGGCAGATACTTCTAAGGATTCGAGACGTGATGGTCTAGATGTTAACAAGCTCTATGAGCATCTGAACCCTGAAGATTGTAGAATCAATCTCTACGAAGATCTCGAAAAGTATGATGTGGAATTAAACATTAGACGTTCGAATGCAATTCTCAGAAACTCTTCGGGACAGACATTTAGTAGGAAGAGCTACTAACTTCTCGTTTCTCAATGATCACAGAAACGAGGAATGTGGTAATTCGTACCAGGAAAACTCTTGAGTTTTAAAGCATGACACAATACGAAAGTTTGATGCCGAAGATCATGAGAGTTAGGTCGAGGAAAGAGATATAGACAGGTGACCCTCTCGAAATCAGGATAACAACATGAATGAGACTCCATCATTCCATGTTTAACATAGCATCAAAGTACTTTCTCAAAAAGTTTCCCATTTAACCGAATGGAACAGAATAGTCCTCTGGACCGAGGATTCAATCTATAGATACGAAGTTAGGGTTCTCAATCTCATTGGTTAGTCGTCTCGATGATACATATTTCGATCACATACGAGGAATTAAGCTTAGAAAACGTTCGAATAGATAGATAACAGGTTTCCCTCCAAACACGGGAATCGAAAAGAGTTGCAGGTATAAGAGTTATCAAAGAGAAGTATACCTATGGCGACAGAGGAATCAGTGGTGGTAGTTTCTTTGGGGCAATTCCTTTTGAAGTGCCCTGCTTCACCACAATTGTAGCAGGCTGGACTGATTCCTGCCCCTGATGATTGGTTCATTGATTTTGCTGGTTTTCTGCAGGTTCGAGACAGATGGCCCTTCTTGCCACAGTTGTCGCAGATCCTTTCGCGACATGGACCAGGGATGCGGTGAAGGTAGTTGCACTTACCACACCAAGGAAGGGTACCAGTGTATCCACTGGTAGGAGTTTGGGCTGTGGATCCGATAGCTGAGACAGAAATAGGGGTAGTAGCAGCATGGACTGCTACCATTTACTGTTTCTTAGAAGAACCTTTCGTACTCGGGGCCTTTCGCTTGTACCGAGATTTCTTTTTACTTTCACCTCCACTTGTGTCCGACTCGGGAGTGGTAGTTTCCTCATCATAGTTGTCTTTGTGATCGATCAAGATTTTCGCAAGGCATTTAGCGCTGTCGTACGTGTCTGGCTTCGCAGCCAAAACGTTCCCTTTAGTTGGCTGGGTCAATCCCCAAATGAATCTCTCGATCTTTTTACTCTCCGGGGTAACCATTCCCGGACAGAGTAATGCCAGATCATCGAATCTTGAAGTATAAGCAGCGATGTTGGAACCCTTCATCTTAAGGTTCCAGAGTTCGTGTTCTAATTTCTGAATTTCGCTCCGAGGGCAGTATTCTGCAAGTAGAAGCTCTTTCATAGCTTCCCAACCTATGGCATTTGCTACAGGCAAGGTTAAGGATTTGACTCGGCCGTTCCACCAAGTCAGGGCTTTGTCAAGGAAGGTGCAGGCGGCAAACTTGACTTTGTCAGACTCTAAACAGGCACATATTTCGAAGATTGACTCGATTTTCTCGAACCATCGAGTCAGGGAAATGACACCTCCAGTGCCATCAAAGGTTGTGGGCTTCGCGTTCATGAAGTCTTTGTAGGAACCCCCTCTTCGGTGTTCCTGGTTTCCTTCTGGGTTTTGTGGTTGGGGACCACCTCCGGAGCTACCGGGATTCATTTGAGACATAGCTGCCACCATTGCAGCAGTCAGAACTGTTTGAAGTGATGCGAGATCAAATTGAGGAGAAGGTGGTGGCGGAGGAGGATTATCGTTGTTCTTCGAGCTGGGTCTCTTTCTCGAAGGCATCTTGATCTAAAAAGATCAGGAAAGAGAGGATCATGAGTCCTCTGAATTGAATCAAGAGATATGGAACAGGGGATATCTCATCAAGACAGGTATAACATCATACTAAGCGATAAAGCAGGAAAGAGTTATCAAGACAGAACATTTTATCGCTAGCGGAATGATCAAGTAACATCGCGTATACGAGGATTTTCTACGAATGATTGGCTCGAGAAATACTCCCATAGTATTTCATGATTCGCTGCAGCGATGATTCGTTGGTTGGGATATTAGGTAAGTTTTAGGCATGCTGCGTACCACAGTCACTCCCAAGCACATGTTGGCCATGTCTCGAATGAATATAGTTGGCCAGGCTATATTGATCCTACACACAACTACATAACTGCCCAGGTTTAACCGCAGTGTACAACACCCAATTACTTATGTTTTGTTCTACTTGAAGTTACGGATTTCGACGGTTCGGTATACTTGTATACTTTTGAAAATACTTATAGTTTTGAAGATACTTTTAATTCAGAGCACTGAGGCCCTTTAGTGTTTATAGTTTTATACCATTTAAGGTTTGGTATACTATGTTCACTATAAACAAGGGCTCTGATACCAATCTGTCACACCCCGAAAATCAAAGGCGGAAACGTTTCCGGGGTGGACTACCACATTGTGTATCAAATCCAATGTACATAGTAATCACAGTAACAAACATTACATTACATATATATGAAAGTTTACATTTGTTTCAAAAGTAAAGTTATACAAAATATACATATGCATCATATTAACAAAAGTTGAGATGAGTCTTCCACGCACTCCGTCTTCATCAAAAGAGATCACCGGTTACCTGTCTAACTTGGACCTGAGAATACAAGCGGTTTGAAAATCAGCATAAAGCTGGTGAGTTCATAAGCGGTTTTGTTTTATGAAAATGTATCGATTTCCTTTAGTTTCCGAAAATACTTGTTATCCAAGAAAATCCCATATTTTCTTATGTGAAGTTGGTTAAGTTATCATTTGTTACCAATTCGATTATGTATTGTATTTTACCCCAGGAAAATCCCATATTTTCCTAATTGTAAGATCGGTTGTATAACACAAAGTATAGTTTAACACACAAAACTATATAATGAAAATCTTGGGATCACTATCCCAAAAGATATATAAGATAGTTTGACACATCCGAAAGAACAGGTTTAAGATCATGGGACTATCATCCCGGACTAAACACGAGATAAGTTTATGTATATATGTAAATATAGATTGAAACCATGGGATCACTATCCCGAATAAGATACAGATTTGGAAAACCATGGGATCACTATCCCGTATAAGATATAGATTTAAAAAAGCATGGGATCACTATCCCGTATAAGTTATAGACACAAAACCATGGGATCACTATCCCGTATAAGATACAGTTAAAGACCATGAGGAAAGACATCCCGTACAAGTTATAGACATAAAACCATGGGATCACTATCCCGAACTAGATACAAAATAGTTTGGTTAATACCATGGGATCACTATCCCGAAAGAGATATAGAAATAAACCATGGGATCACTATCCCGAATAGGACATAGATATAAAATAGTTAGATAACACCATGGGATCACTATCCCGAAAGAGATCTAGAAATAAAACCATGGGATCACAATCCCGAAGGGATATAAAATATTGATGCAAAACCATGGGATCACTATCCTGAACGAGATATAGTTTCTGAACCCAAACTGTGAATAAGCTGATATTAATACATGTTGTGAGTTGGGTAACCATGCTAATACGACAACGTGACCTCCTTGACGTTTGTCAGACGTCGAAACGATATCCAGAAATTTGTCACCCCAGGCGTGCCCGCCTAACTGTAGCTAGCAATTAAGGTGTGGGATTGTCAGTCCCGAATAAATCTATTCACAAATTCCGCGCTCTCCCTCCAGGAGACTCTGATTACACTTCCGGGGAGGAATTACTGATCATCCATAAAGGGTAGTGACTATCTCACAAACCAGTACTAAACTATTCACAGGGTTCTCATAAGATATCGACATACAGAAGATTATAAAACATAGTACAGTAAGTATAGATACATACAATGAAATTATCTGACAATACATTAAAATGATACGGAGATAAACTGAATCAAACATAGTTTATCTAATAACTTGATATAGATATCAATATACGATAGAAAGAACAGTAAAGACCCCCAAATTATTCCCATAATAATTTGATTAGTTTGATTGTTTCCTTAACTAAAATTCTTTTAGTTGTAATTGATAAGTCATTCCTTATGCTCAGCATAATACATAAGGAGTAAAAGAGTTTACAAGGTTGTCAGATATAGTTTGAAACATGTCAGTGTTATGATTTGAAAACAGTTATAGTTTGCTTGTATTCCCCCCCTGAAAACATTGAAAACAGTAAAAAAAAGCCGTAGGGGTATGAACTCACCAGACGAGATATGAGACGGTTTGGATGCTAAGAGTTGATCCGGGACTTGTAAACACACGAGGTTCCTAATTATGATGTAAAGATACACATTTGTATCTAATTAGGACTTAGATTGATTGTTGGATAGGGACAAATGCTTCAAGTCGCGATAACACTCCGATACAAGTGTTTGGAGGGACCCGGGTGGCGTTTAGGGACATGAATGATGCGAGGGACTTGGGAAATGAGTTGGGACTTCAAAGGAACACCCCCTTATGGGAGTTTACAGCCAAAACACCCATTCCCATGAGTTTACGGCCGTAAACTCATGATGGGTGGTTGATGGTGCAAATTGGACTTCCAACACTTAGGGGATACTTTCTAAACTTGGTTTATGGACTTGAAATGATTTTAAAACATCAAATAGACCCATTTATGGGAGTTTACAGCCTAGCATGGCTCCATGGCCGTAAACTCCTATTTTTCCAAGAAAATGATGTTAAATGGTGCTAGAACAAATCACATGTGATTAATAGAATTATTCCAAGGCCTAACATGAGTTTGCAAGGGACTTTTGAGGGGTTTATGGAGTTTACAGCCCATGAGACCCCCTCATGGCCGTAAACTCTTCTATAGAGTGCTACAAAGTGTTTCAAGACCTAAGACTTGCATGGAAGGACTTCTAAAATTCATCTAAGGGACTTAGGGGTGGTTTAAGGCCATTTTGACATTGGTTTATGAGTTTACGGCCAACGGCTATGTGCTTAGGCCGTAAACTCCAATATGTAGTGTGTTTGATGTGTTTAAGGCCTCCAAACCCTTTTTAGATGATTCTAGGATTTACCACAAGGTCATTGGTTGAGTTTCAGGGCATTTGGACATGTTTTAGGGCACTTAATCCCCCTTTTAGATGAGTTTATGGCCCAAGCACATACCTTGGCCATAAACTCTTATTTGTCCCCCAAAAATGATGTTTCAAGTGTCTAAATGCAACTACCAAGGTTCTATAATCCATAACTAAGCCATATAAGTGATTTGGAAGGGTTTAAGGGCATGAAAACCCTAATTATATGAGTTTACGGCCCAAGAATGATCCTTGGCCATAAACTCCTTTAAACATCACAAAATTCATGTTTTAATTGTTTAAAGTCCATATCTTGAAGTCCCTTGGCCATCTCTAAAGTCCAAATGAGCTTAGGAAGGAGTTTAAGGGCTAAAAACCCTTCAAAATGGTTTTTACGGCCTAGGTTGCTTCCTGGGCCATAAACTAACTTATGTTGTCCCATTTCATGATTAAATGTCAAATTTGGAAGCCAAATATGCTATAGATTGAGGCTAGGAAGGTACCTTAAGGATTTGAGGCCTTAAAATTGAGTTTTGGACCCTTAATCTTTGGATTTTTGGAGAGAGGTTAGAGAGAGAGTAGTGAGAGAAGGAAAAGCTTCAAATGAAAGCTAAAACACGTTTATATAGTTCCTAAAACTTGGACACGGTGGAATTCTTCCCGATACCGACGTTAAACGCGGCTTTTGGTCGCACCCGATTGAGTTTCCGTCACCCGACGAGGATATTTCCAAAACTTATGACATAAATGTTTTGGGCTAAATTCATGAGTTTCTAAATGGTTTGGACCCTCAATGAATGATAATAAACATATAATTTTAGTTAACTAAGCCCAAAAACAATATTAGGACATTTCGATCTCCGACGAGTTTTACGGGTAGAATGGGTTTTCGGCGATGAACAACTTCGGGTTGTTACATTATCCCCCCGTTAGAGGGAATTTCGTCCCGAAATTCAAAGAATAAGATACTGATCATGGATTGGAATGAGATACGAATGGATTTGTTGCTTTGGATCTTCACTTTCTCAAGTGGAATCAGGTCTCTACTGGGCGTTCTAGTGAATTCTCATTATCGGGACATGCCTTGGCTTCGTACTTTGACTCTCTCTCAGTTTACCATATCAATCTGTTTTCTCATGGAAGTTCCAACCCTGGACGACTTCGGTCTCTTCAAGGAATCATTAGGGTTTTGTTGGGCAGATACTTCTAAGGATTCGAGACGTGATGGTCTAGATGTTAACAAGCTCTATGAGCATCTGAACCCTAAAGATTGTAGAATCAATCTCTACGAAGATCTTGAAAAGTATGATGTGGAATTAAACATTAGACGTTCGAATGAGATTCCCGAAAACTCTTCGGGACAGACATTTAGTAGGAAGAGCTACTAACTTCTCGTTTCTCAATGATCACAGAAACGAGGAATGTGGTAATTCGTACCAGGAAAACTCTTGAGTTTTAAAGCATGACACAATACGAAAGTTTGATGCCGAAGATCACGAGAGTTAGGTCGAGGAAAGAGATATAGACAGGTGACCCTCTCGAAATCAGGATAACAACATGAATGAGACTCCGTCATTCCATGTTAAACGTAGCATCAAAGTACTTTCGCGAAAAGTTTCCCATTTAACCGAATGGAACAGAATAGTCCTCTGGACCGAGGATTCAATCTATAGATACGAAGTTAGGGTTCTCAATATCATTGGTTAGTCGTCTCGATGATACATATTTCGATCACATACGAGGAATTGAGCTTAGAAAAGGTTCGAATAGATAGATAACAGGTTTCCCTCCAAACACGGGAATCGAAAAGAGGTGCAGGTATAAGAGTTATCAAAGAGAAATATACCTGTGGCGACAGAGGGATCAGTGGTGGTAGTTGCTTTGGGGCAATTCCTTTTGAAGTGCCCTGCTTCACCACAATTGTAGCAGGCTGGACTGATTCCTGCCCCCGATGATTGGTTAGTTGATTTGGCTGGTTTTCTGCAGGTTCGAGACAGATGGCCCTTCTTGCCACAGTTGTCGCAGATCCTTTCGCGACATGGACCAGGGATGCGGTGAAGGTAGTTGCACTTACCACACCAAGGAAGGGTACCAGTGTATCCACTGGTAGGAGTTTGGGCTGTGGATCCGATAGCTGAGACAGAAATAGGGGCAGTAGCAGCATGGACTGCTACCATTTACTGTTTCTTAGAAGAACCTTTCATACTCGGGGCCTTTCGCTTGTACCGAGATTTCTTTTTACTTTCACCTCCACTTGTGTCCGACTCGGGAGTGGTAGTATCCTCATCATAGTTGTCTTCGTGATCGATCAAGATTTTCGCAAGGCATTTAGCGCTGTCGTACGTGTCTGGCTTCGCAGCCAAAACGTTCCCTTAAGTTGGCTGGGTCAATCCCCAGATGAATCTCTCGATCTTTTTACTCTCCGGGGTAACCATTCCCGGACAGAGTAATGCCAGATCATCGAATCTTGAAGTATAAGCAGCGATGTTGGAACCCTTCATCTTAAGGTTCCAGAGTTCGTGTTCTAATTTCTGAATTTCGCCCCGAGGGCAGTATTCTGCAAGTAGAAGCTCTTTCATAGCTTCCCAACCTATGGCATTTGCTACAGGCAAGGTTAAGGATTTGACTCGGCCGTTCCACCAAGTCAGGGTTTTGTCAAGGAAGGTGCAGGCGGCAAACTTGACTTTGTCAGACTCTGAACAGGCACATATTTCTAAGATTGACTCGATTTTCTCGAACCATCGAGTCAGGGAAATGACACCTCCAGTGCCATCAAAGGTTGTGGGATTCGCGTTCATGAAGACTTTGTAGGAACCCCCTCTTCGGTGTTCCTGGTTGCCTTCTGGGTTTTGTGGTTGGGGACCACCTCCGGAGCTACCGGGATTCATTTGAGACATAGCTGCCACCATTGCAGCAGTCAGAACTGTTTGAAGTGAGGCGAGATCAAATTGAGGAGAAGGTGGTGGCGGAGGAGGATTATCGTTGTTCTTCGAGCTGGGTCTCTTTCTCGAAGGCATCTTGATCTAAAAAGATCAGGAAAGAGGGATCATGAGTCCTCTGAATTGAATCAAGAGATATGGAACAGGGGATATCTCATCAAGACAGATATAGCATCATACTAAGCGATAAAGCAGGAAAGAGTTATCAAGACAGAACATTTTATCGCTAGCGGAATGATCAAGTAACATCACGTATACGAGGATTTTCTACGAATGATTGGCTCGAGAAATACTCCCATAGTATTTCATGGTTCGCTGCAGCGATGATTCGTTGTTTGGGATATTAGGTAAGTCTTAGGCATGCTGCGTACCACAGTCACTCCCAAGCACATGTTGGCCATGTCTCGAATGAATATAGTTGGCCAGGCTATATTGATTCTAGACACAACTACATAACTGCCCAGGTTTAATCGCAGTGTACAACACCCAATTACTTATGTTTTGTTCTACTTGAAGTTACGGATTTTGACGGTTCGGTATACTTGTATACTTTTGAAAATACTTATAGTTTTGAAGATACTTTTAATTCAGAGCACTGAGGCCCTTTAGTGTTTATAGTTTTATACCATGTAAGGTTTGGTATACTCTGTTCACTATAAACAAGGGTTCTGATACCAATCTGTCACACCCCGAAAATCAAAGGCGGAAACATTTCCGGGGTGGACTACCACGTTGTGTATCAAATCCAATGTACATAGTAATCACAGTAACAAACATTACATTACATATATATATATATATATATATATATATATATATATATATATATATATATATATATATATATATATGAAAGTTTACATTTGTTTCAAAAGTAAAGTTATACAAAATATACATATGCATCATATTAACAAAAGTTGAGACGAGTCTTCCACGCACTCCGTCTTCATCAAAAGAGATCACCGGGTACCTGTCTAACTTGGACCTGAGAATACAAGCGGTTTGAAAATCAGCATAAAGCTGGTGAGTTGATAAGCAGTTATGTTTTATGAAAATGTATCCATTTCCTTTGGTTTCCGAAAATACTTGTTATCCAAGAAAATCCCATATTTTCTTATGTGAAGTTGGTTAAGTTATCATTTGTTACCAATTCGATTATGTATTGTATTTTACCCCAGGAAAATCCCATATTTTCCTAATTGTAAGATCGGTTGTATAACACAAAGTATACTTTAACACACAAAACTATATAATGAAAATCTTGGGATCACTATCCCAAAAGACATATAAGATAGTTTGACACATCCGAAAGAACAGGTTTAAGATCATGGGACTATCATCCCGGACTAAACATGAGATAAGTTGATGTCTATATGTAAATATAGATTGAAACCATGGGATCACTATCCCGAATAAGATACAGATTTGGAAAACCATGGGATCACTATCCCGTATAAGATATAGATTTAAAAAACCATGGGATCACTATCCCGTATAAGTTATAGACACAAAACCATGGGATCACTATCCCGTATAAGATACAGTTAAAGACCATGAGGAAAGACATCTCGTACAAGTTATAGACATAAAACCATGGGATCACTATCCCGAACTAGATACAAAATAGTTTGGTTAATACCATGGGATCACTATCCCGAAAGAGATATAGAAATAAACCATGGGATCACTATCCCGAATAGGACATAGATATAAAATAGTTAGATAACACCATGGGATCACTATCCCGAAAGAGATCTAGAAACAAAACCATGGGATCACAATCCCGAAGGGATATAAAATATTGATGCAAAACCATGGGATCACTATCCCGAACGAGATATAGTTTCTGAACCCAAACTGTGAATAAGCTGATATTAATACATGTTGTGAGTCGGGTAACCATGCTAATACGACAATGTGACCTCCTTGACGTTTGTCAGACGTCGAAACGATATCCAGAAATTTGTCACCCCAGGCGTGCCCGCCTAACTGTAGCTAGCAGTTAAGGTGTGGGATTGTCAGTCCCGAATAGATCTATTCACAAATTCCGCGCTCTCCCTCCAGGAGACTCTGGTTACACTTCCGGGTAGGATTTACTGATCATCCATAAAGGGTAGTGACTATCTCACAAACCAGTACTAAACTATTCACAGGGTTCTCATAAGATATCGACATACAGAAGATTATGAAACATAGTACAGTAAGTATAGATACATACAATGAAATTATCTGACAATACATTAAAATGATACGGAGATAAACTGAATCAGACATAGTTTATCTAATAACTTGATATAGATATCAATATACGATAGAAAGAACAGTAAAGACCCCCAAATTATTCCCATAATAATTTGATTAGTTTGATTGTTTCCTTAACTAAAATTCTTTTAGTTGTAATTGATAAGTCATTCCTTATGCTCAGCATAATACATAAGGAGTAAAAGAGTTTACAAGGTTTTCAGATATAGTTTGAAACATGTCAATGTTATGTTTGAAAACAGTTAAAGTTTGCTTGTATTCCCCCCCCCCCCCTGAAAACATTGAAAACAGTAAAAAAAAGTCGTAGGGGTATGAACTCACCAGACGAGATATGAGACGGTTTGTATGCTAAGAGTTGATCCGGGACTTGTAAACACACGAGGCTCCTAATTATGATGTAAAGATACACATTTGTATCTCATTAGGACTTAGATTGATTGTTGGATAGGGACAAATGCTTCAAGTCGCGATAACACTCCGATACAAGTGTTTGGAGGGACCCGGGTGGCGTTTAGGGACATGAATGATGCGAGGGACTTGGGAAATGAGTTGGGACTTCAAAGGAACACCCCCTTATGGGAGTTTACGACCAAAACACCCATCCCCATTAGTTTACGGCCGTAAACTCATGATGGGTGGTTGATGGTGCAAATTGGACTTCCAACACTTAGGGGATACTTTCTAAAATTGGTTTATGGACTTGAAATGATTTTAAAACATCAAATAGACCCATTTATGGGAGTTTACGGCCAAGCATGGCTCCATGGCTGTAAACTCCTATTTTTCCAAGAAAATGATATTAAATGGTGCTAGAACAAATCACATGTGATTAATAGAATTATTCCAAGGCCTAACATGAGTTTGCAAGGGACTTTTGAGGGGTTTATGGAGTTTACGGCCCATGAGACCCCCTCATGGCCGTAAACTCTTCTATAGAGTGCTACAAAGTGTTTCAAGACCTAAGACTTGCATGGAAGGACTTCAAAAATTCATCTAAGGGCCTTAGGGGTGGTTTAAGGCTATTTTGACATGTGTTTATGAGTTTACGGCCAAAGGCTATGTGCTTAGGCCGTAAACTCCAATATGTAGTGTGTTTGATGTGTTTAAGGCCTCCAAACCATTTTTAGATGATTCTAGGATTTACCACAAGGTCATTGGTTGAGTTTCAGGGCTTTTGGACATGTTTTAAGGCACTTAATCCCCCTTTTAGAGGAGTTTACGGCCCAAGCACATACCTTGGCCGTAAACTCTTATTTGTCCCCCAAAAATGATGTTTCAAGTGTCTAAATGGAATTACCAAGGTTCTATAATCCATAACTAAGCCATATAAGTGATTTGGAAGGGTTTAAGGGCATGAAAACCCTAATTATATGAGTTTACGGCCCAAGAATGATCCTTGGCCGTAAACTCCTTTAAAAATCACAAAATTCATGTTTTAATTGTTTAAAGTCCATATCTTGAAGTCCCTTGGCCATCTCTAAAGTCCAAATGAGCTTAGGAAGGAGTTTAAGGGCTAAAAACCCTTCAAAATGGTGTTTACGGCCTAGGTTACTTCATGGACCGTAAAATCACTTATGTTGTCCCATTTCATGATTAAATTTCGAATTTGGAAGCCAAATATGCTATAGATTGAGGCTAGGAAGGTACCTTAAGGATTTGAGGCCTTAAAATTGAGTTTTGGACCCTTAATCTTTGGATTTTTGGAGAGAGGTTAGAGAGAGAGTAGTGAGAGAAGGAAAAGCTTCAAATGAAAGCTAAAACATGTTTATATAGTTCCTAAAACTTGGACACGGTGGAATTCTACCCGATACCGACGTTAAACGCGGCTTTTGGTCGCATCCGATTGAGTTTCCGTCACCCGACGAGGATATTTCTAAAACTTATGAAATAAATGTTTTGGGCTAAATTCATGAGTTTCTAAATGGTTTGGACCCTCAATGAATGATAATAAACATATAATTTTAGTTAACTAAGCCCAACAACAATATTAGGACATTTCGATCTCCGACGAGTTTTACGGGTAGAATGGGTTTTCGGCGATGAACAACTTCGGGTTGTTACAGATTATCCCAACCGACAAAGAGTCATGTCTTGGCTGCTCGTTCGGATACCTATGATAGTGCCAAGACTTTAGCCCAAACCTTGATTGATCATAGCCATGATGTTGAGGAATTCACTACCACTCCTGAGCCGACTCAAAGGAGTGGTGAGAAGAGAAAGTTCTGGAAGAAGAAGAAGGGTCAATCTTCCCAAGGATCTTCCAAGAAACAGCAGACTGTAGCAGTCCATGCTGATACTACCCCTGTTGCTGTTGCTTCTGTTGTGGGATCCACAGCTCCAACTCCTACCAGTAGATATGCTGGTAATCTTCCTCTGTGTGACAAGTGCAAATACCATCACAATCCTGGCCCCTGCCGAGAACTATCCTGTACCAATTGTTGTAAGAAAGGGCACACAGTTCGATTTTGCAAAACTCCGGCCCAATCAGCCAACCAATCATCTGGAGCAGGCAATAGTCAAGCTTGCTACAACTGTAGAGAGGTTGGGCACTTTAAAAGGAACTGTCCCATGAAGTCAACAGCTGATAACACTGGAAGGGTTCTAACCATGGGACGGGAGGAAGCAGTCGCCGATCCCACTGTTGTTTCGGGTACGTTCCTTCTCGACAACTCATATGCTAGTATTCTTTTCGATTCAGGTGCAGAAAGGAGTTTTTTAGTCATGCATTCAAACATAACCTAAAACATAATCCTCAATCATTAACTGAAACGTTTACCATCGAGATGGCTAACGGTGAGAAAGAAAGCGCTAACGATGTATTGATAGGTTGTACGCTTACCCTAAATGACCACTCATTTCCTATAGATCTCATGCCAGTTTCCATTTAGAGATTTGATGTCATCATTGGCATGGATTGGTTGAGTCCCAATCATGCTGATATCCTTTGTTACGAAAAATCCATCCGTCTCAACCTTCCCTCAGATCAAACTCTTGTAATCTATGGCGATAAACCCAATTCCAATCTTCATATCATTTCCTGCATCGAAGCTCGAAAGCTCCTACAAAAGGAGTGCATTGCATTCTTAGCCCATGTGATCAATGAGAAAAAATAAGTTAAAGACCTCGAGAGCATCCCCGAAGTCTGTAACTATCCTGATGTGTTTCCCGAAGAGCTTCCTAGAATTCCTCCCGAGCATCAGGTCGAGTTCCATATTGACCTAATTCCTGGAGCTACTCTCGTAGCGAAGTCTCCGTACCGCTTAGCTCCAGCAGAAATGCAGGAGTTATCCAGTCAACTCAATGAGTTGCTTAGTAAAGGATTCATTAGACCGAGTTCTTCACCCTGGGGAGCTCCGGTATTGTTTGTCAAAAAGAAAGATGGATCCTTTCGAATGTGTATCGACTACCGTGAGCTGAACAAGTTGACCGTTAAGAACCGATATCCTCTTCCGCGAATAGATGACCTCTTCGATCAACTTCAGGGAGCCAGTTATTTCTCAAAGATAGACCTTCGGTTAGGGTACCATCAGTTACGAGTTCAGGAGAGTGATGTTTCCAAAACAACTTTCAGGACTCGGTATGGACACTACGAGTTTGTAGTGATGCCCTTCGGTCTAACCAATGCACCGGCAGTGTTCACGGATCTGATAAACCGGGTGTGCCGTCCCTTCTTAGACAAGTTCATCATCGTGTTCATTGACGACATCCTCATCTACTCCCGAAGCAAAGAAGACCACAAACAACACTTGAGGTTAGTGTTGGAGACCCTTAGATCCGAGAAGCTATACGCGAAATTCTCCAAGTGTGAATTCTGGATACGGAAGGTAACTTTCCTCGGTCACGTGGTAAGCGAGGAGGGTATTCACGTGGATCCTTCCAAGATTAAAGCCATAGAGAATTGGTTGGCACCGAAGACACCCACAGAAATCCGTCAATTCTTGGGTCTCGCCGGCTATTATCAGAGATTCATCCAGAATTTTTCCAAAATTGCCAAACCCTTAACCACTCTAACACAGAAAGGTGTACCCTTTTGTTGGAGTGATAAACAAGAAACTGCATTCCAGACGTTGAAGAGAGCTTTATGCAGCGCACCTGTTCTGTCCCTACCCGAAGGGACAGAAGATTTCGTTGTCTACTGCGATGCGTCTAATCAAGGTTTAGGTTGTGTGCTTATGCAAAGAGGAAAAGTGATTGCTTATGCCTCAAGACAGCTGAAAGCACACGAGGTCAACTATGCCACACATGACTTGGAACTAGGAGCCGTAGTCTTTGCATTGAAGATTTGGAGACATTATCTCTACGAAACCAAGTGCACAATCTTCACTAATCACAAGAGCTTGCAGCACATCTTTGATCACAAAGACTTGAACATGAGGCAACGGCGATGGGTAGAACTACTAAGTGATTATGAGTGTGAAATCCATTACCACCTCGACAAGGCCAATGTGGTAGCAGATTCCCTTAGCCGAAAGGAAAGTGCAGGCCACAAAGTGAAGAACCAGACGATGACTATCCATTCCAACTTACCCATGCAAATCCGAGAAGCCCAGTTAGAAGCACTCAAACCTGAGAACGTGTTGATCGAAACCTTGAGAGGAATGGAAAAGAAACTTGAGATCAGAGGTGACGGAGTCTATTGTTTCATGGATCGGATCTGGATTCCAAAGTCCGAAGGATTCAGGGAGATTGTCATGGAGGAAGCACACAAAACCAAATACTCTGTTCACCCGGGTTTTGACAAGATGTACCTGGATCTCAAGAAACAATACTAGTGGCCAAACATGAAAGCTGAGATAGCTACGTTCGTGGGCAAGTGTCTGACTTGCGCCAGAGTCAAAGCTGAGCACCAGAAACCCTTGGGTCTGCTCCAACAGCCCGAGATCCCTGAATGGAAATGGGAGATGATTACCATGGATTTCATCACCAAACTACCCAAGTGTCCTAGTGGGTATGACACCATTTGGGTAATTATCGATCGTTTGACAAAGTCCGCTTACTTAATTCCGATCAAAGAATCATACAAGATGGAAAGACTCGCGTAAACCTACATCCAGGAGGTAGTCCGACTGCACGGTGTACCTGTATCCATTATCTCTAATCGAGATAGCAGGTTTACCTCCAGATTCTAACAGTCCCTTCAGAAAGCCCTTGGAACCAAACTAGATATGAGCACGACATATCATCCTCAGACCGATGGACAAAGTGAGAGAACAATCCAAACCCTGGAGGACATGCTTAGAGCATGTGTCTTTGACTTTGGAAAGTCGTGGGACGCACATCTACCTTTGATCGAGTTCTCATACAACAGTTACCACACCAGCATTAGGGTTGCCCCGTTTGAAGCCCTATACGGAAGCAAGTGCAGATCCCCTCTGTGTTGGGCCGAGGTGGGGGATACACAGTTAGCCAAGAGTCGAGTCCCGATAGTGCTCTCACTGGTCCTGAAATTATCACCAAAAGAGTTACGCTGATAACCGTCGGAAACCTCTAGAATTCCAGGTTGGAGACCATGTCCTGTTGAAAGTATCACCCTGGAAAGGCACTGTACGTTTTGGTAAACGTGGAAAACTTAACCCTAGATACATTGGACCCTTCGAGATCCTCTCCAGGATCGGTCCAGTTGCCTATAAACTTTGTTTACCTCACGAACTCAGTAACATTCATCCTATCTTCCTGAAGGGTTTTTGGTCATAAGACATCCTATGTGCTCATACAAACCCTAATGCTTGGATCTAGGTTTCTCTATTGTACATGCTTTGAATCCAAGACTATAAACCCTAATTCTAGTATATGAAATCGATATTAACATATGAATGGGTTTAAGAACATACCTTGATTGTTATATAGCAATACAATCCTAATTCCACCTTGAATTGACTTTGGAATGCTTAGAGTCACAAGTGTCACTCCTCTAATGGATTACAAACACCAAGAGCAAATGGAGAAGGTATAAAGAGAGAGGAGAGAGGTTAGAATTCGTCCTTATGACTTCTTGGGAAGGGATACACGAATTCATGAGCCTTGGGGTCTTTATACAGGTGTAGAGATAGGGTTTCAGTCATTATCCTTATCTAGTTGCTTATCCACAAAGCAACCCATAAGATAATCCTTGAATCCTTATCATGGTCGAATTCTAAGGCCTTATCACCTCAAAATTCGTTCACACTATACTTAAGGTAATCCTTACCTTATTTTCTAACTATCACATAATTACAAATCAGCCCCCTCTAGTTTAATTAATTAAACTTGATCACAAAATTAATTCCAATTAATTATTGACCAATATTAATTAAACAAATATGATTTCTCCTTTAATATATTATTCTTATAACATATTAATAAATCATAATAACCTTTCTCTCTTTATTTATTTCTCCAATCAAGTTGCTTTGGTGAAGGCAACGCAAAAGGACCATGCACCATCGGGTCAAGTACATACCAAAATAGTTATGGACTTAGACACTAATCCAACAGTCTCCCACTTGGATAAGTCTAATAACTATTATGCGTATGACTTCAGATCCTGATCTGCAATCATAGCTTTCCAAAGCCGCTGTCAACTCTGATCCTATCAGATACGCGTGTCCTTAGATAAGGGATCATATATTCCTCCATTCTAGATATCGTATGAGATATGATTTCTAATCATTCTCTTTGTACTACTTCGCGATTTCTGATTTATGATGACTAACTAATTGAACGAATCAAATTAGCCCTAGCTCGGCCGAGCATTTACGTTTTTCATCACTAAACCATCGAGGGGCCCAAAGATATCGCTTTTATCCTACTTTGAATAAAAGAAACGGATAAACTTTGATACAATGCTTGCTTGCACTCACTAACCAAATCACACACAATAATATGTTTTATAACACCAAGTTACTAGTACTTTTACATATTATCAATGTGCAACCGATTAGCAAGATACAACTCACACATCTCAGTTTCAAGAATACAAGATGTTATTGTCTCACCAATCACTCGTGATACAATTCATGGAGTGATCCAAGTGAGCGTGGGTTTAATCCAATGCTCAAATCATATTCATAAGCACTCATGAACGTTGCAGCAAACATTTGCTTATGTCTAATACTCTTCTAGACAATCCACACACCAATTCACGACAGTCTTCATTCATATCTACTTCCAACATATGAACGACTGTGGCCCGTTTGAATAATTCGATTATTCTTAATAAACTCAATTATTCTGGAAGTCAAAACATGCAAAGTGAAACACAAGAATAATACTAATCCCATATGGCCTCAACCCCTTGAGCATAAATAAAACTCCTTTTATTTATCACCATATTGATTACTCATTATTTGTTGTTTCGGGTAATCAACTTCTTACTTGAATTCCAACACTTGTCCCATGCTCCTAGCATGCACACAATGTTTACCTATGGTTCTTACTTTTTTGAAATAGACAAATTGAACACATTTCCAATCATTCTCATTTTACAACTCCAAATCCTTTTTCATATGTGTAGGAATATCAAATTCTTGCTACTTATAGAATATGCTAGATTCTAACATCCTATGCAATGATTCTTTCGTGATGTCACTGCACCAAAGTCACAAAGACTATTGTCAATGATATTACAAAGTCCTCTATCGGAGATTGTTACAAGACAATTCCTTAGATATGATGTCTCTCACTCAAAGTACATTCCTTTGAACATCCTTTTGCATAAAAGTTTCTAATCTAGACATAGATTTTCAATATTTACTTCCTAATATGAACACGCTTCCATATTTTCCTCATGACAACTCATTCTTAATAGAATCTTTTCTATTTGTAATGATGTCGATATGGTCCATCCAATATGGAAACATTTCCATATTTTCCAATACTATACTTCCAACTACTCACAAGCGACCAATCATCGTCGAACTTTGGATTGTCCTTTGATAGTTGTTTAATTATTTTAGTCAAAACCAATTCTAGTCCCTTTTCATCTAAATGCGCTAGACATTTGGAAAATTTTAGAATGGTCAAACATTAAAGCATTTGCAATCGATCCTATACCCGAAGCGTATGGGACACGATGCACAATGTTTTATTTGCTATGTTCTCAAAATTCGAATTGTGAAAAGGAATGTCGTAATCATAATCGAAATTTTAAGAACACATTATGTACCTTTGACTAAATTTATTAACAATTCTCAACCTAAGCCTTTAGATTTTGTCACACCCCCGAACCAGACGGCGGAAACGTCCGGGGGCTGTCGTGACTCAATTGAATACCATAACATTGAATATATATGAAACATAACAACATTCGTCACCATTCATCATCATAGTACAACCAGTAGTGTTTACATAACATACATTGTTTAAACATTACATTCCCCAAAAATTAAGTTGTTTAATTCATACAAAAATAAACCGCAACCGTCACTGGATATGATTTCCCTTGATTCACTGGCTCCCTGAGAATACAAGTATTTTGAAAAACGTCAACATATGAAATGTTGGTGAGTTCATAAGTAGTGTTTGAAATCGAATGTTTGTATTGTTTGATAAACCACCAGAAAATCCGATATTTTCTGAAAAGATAAGTTTTCGAAAACGTTTGTGAAGATCCATAGGTATGCTTGTTCGTTTCTATACTTGTAAAAAAAAATGTTCATTGAAAATGTATGCATTTCAAATCAGTTCGTATTGAAAACCCTAGGAAAACCCGATGTTCTCCTAGTTCCTTGAATTACGTGATGTTACATTGAAACCATTGCATAGCATATAGTGTCAGTCCCAGGCGACGTTGGAAGGTTTTCGAGCAGGATTATTTACTACAAACCCGCGTTACACAAACGCCCAGTTTATAGTTATACTAACGACTCCGAAGGCGTCGTCAATACTAATCGCGTTATCCAATCGCCCTGACTAGGTGAAGTCCCACATCCGAAGAGAAAGAGGTCACGAAGACCCCGGTAACTCCATTAGCCGGTTGGGGATAAAATGTACGAGGGGTCCCAGACCCGCCTCGCATGAAATGTAGACCTTACTAGCAAGACCAAAGGACCCTTGGGGACCGGTGGTATACAAGCCATTGAAAGTCCATTTACGTTGTGTCGGATCGGTAAAACCCAACACTCCGTAAAAAAAATGTCTTCGGGCCTTAAGATCAGGTCATTGGGCTAGCTAGGCTCAACGAACAAGATTTTACACTTGTGGGGCCCAAAGATGGTGTATAGACGTCTGTGCACACTCGCATGTGTATGTATAACCAAACGTTACTTGTATGAATTGTAGTGTCGTAGTGTTAGTAGTTGTAGATTTCTATTGGCTCGAGACCGAGCCAATTCGTTTAACAACGACTTTTGGTATTGTAATGTATTGTATTCCGTTGATAGTTGTGGTGCCATCATTTGATCAAATTGGGTATATTGAACTAGCCTTGAAATATTCCTGTTTTCAGCCCCTCATCATTTGTAAAATTTACATTTTCAACCCTTTATATTAAATACTTCCCGGTTTAGTCCTTAAACTATTTTTCTTGACATTTTAACACCAAAAATTATTGAAATTAATATTTTTCAACATATTTTTCATAAAAACAGTTTAAGTCCTTGAAAATGCAGTTTTCACGGTTTTAACCCCTTCTTTTCGCAATTTTTACAATTTTGGCCCAATTTGGAAATTTTTTGCAACTTTGGTCCTTTTTAAATTTAAAAAGCATTTTAAACCTTTGAAAAGGAGTTGGAACACTTATAGTCCACTGTTTTACAGAAAGTTACAGTTTTGGCCCTCCAAAACAGAAAAATTCGCATAATGGGCCTTATTGGGCCGAAAGTTACATTTTTAACCCATTAAGCTTAAAATTTATGTTTTTAGTCCCCTAAATGAGTATATTTCCAGAAATTTATTTATGAAAACTGTTTTGGCACACTTCATCCATCAGAATCTGTGACATGTCGATTTGGGCCCTTATTTTTGCATTTTTCACATTTTAGGCCCAAAATTTGTGTTTTTAACCCAAAGAAATTATTGCTAAACTACTTAGCCAATTTTTCTTGAAGCACTTTGTGTTTAGAAATATATTTGAAGTTAAAATGATGTAGCACAAGTTATATCTCGGTTTTGATGAGTTTTGAGGCTAGATCCAACATAAAAACACATAAAAGCATACATATAAGCATGGAAATCATACAAGGCATACAAACACATATAGATCTACACTTTCACTTGTATTCCCCCCCCCCCCCCCACAAAACTCATAAAAACAGAAAATAGGGGGTATGAAGCTCACCTTGGGGTGTTGATTCGGTTTTGCAAGGAAAATGGAAGGAAAAAATGAAGTGTTTTTGGCCTTGGCTCCCTTTGATGAAGATCTCGAATTTTGAGATGGTTCTAGGGTGCAAGATCACGATTTTTGCATAGATTAGGAAAGGATTTTGATAACAAAAGAATTTAAACCATAGATCTATGCATAATCTTACCTTAGATGATGATTTACTTGCAAAATCCTCTTGGAAAGTCCCTAATTTTCGAGATTTTTGGAGAGGGGAGAAGAGAGTGTTCTTGAGTGAATCTAGAGAGGATTTGAGATATTTTTGTGGTGTGTATGTGTGTATGGCCGAGAGTAAGAGAGAGAAGAGAAGAAGAGGTGATATTTGAGGTGATGTGCATGGAGAAATGAGATTAATGCATGGATATCCTATGGGTAATGATGAGGTGTCATTTGCAAGTCAATTCTCTCTTGGATTTGGGCCTTGGGCCGAGAATGTGAAGGGAAAAAGGAAAAATTTGGGCTTTTGCCCCTAAGCCCACTATTAGAGTTAATATTAGGTGTGTTTTAAGCTTAAAAGAATGTTGTAGGATTTTTATATTTTTATTGGACTAGTTTAGGTTATTCATGGCTCAAAGCTCTTAATTCATTTCATTCTAGGCCCAATATGGCCCAAAATGTTAAAATAAATAAGTGTGGGTCCAATTAGAGCCCAATTAGGGTTCTAAGCCCATGATAGACTAATTGGGAGCTTATTGGTCCATTTGGAGCCAATAATGAAGTTCTAGTCTAAAATAGACTTAACAAGCACTTCTAGGGTTTTCCGATTGTTTGATGACTACTTGTAGTACTTGTATCTTGTATTTGATTGAAGTTTTTGATTCACATGTACTTGAATGCATAGATTACATGGCTCAAAATTTATAGTTGTGACAGATTTGAAATGAAACATAGTATTCTCTCCCTTAATTATAGCAAAACAACTTTACAACCCTTACGACTTTGCAAGGTATAACTCTTGTTCTTCTATAATTAATATTGCCAACTTGCAATACTTTCCATAATAATCATACAATCATAAATTTTATGCTCCCACTATCATGATGATTACTATAAAACATAACACTTATGCTCCCATTGGCTTCGACATGTATTCACAAACATCTTAACTTTCAGAAAACAATACCTATTGAATTTCTTAAGTCCATGTTTCTAATACTTAATGCTTTGATAATCTTTTATCAAGGCTTCTTGAACTTGTGCACCTTTGCCTTCGATAATTCATATGTGTGTCTAAACAACTAAGACTAATTGTCAAACCTCACAATTCAAATTATGGAAAGGGATACCGTAACCATGATCGAATTCGAGAATGCAATTTTACAATCACTATCTTCTTAAAATCTTTCTTAGTGAAAGCATTTCCTCACAATCATTTTCATGAAGGAGGAAATCTTATGACACTTAGATTTAAATGGTGTATTTGTTTCTATCCATGTGAATTTGTTAAAACCAAAGTTTACGACAAATTCAAACTCATATGGACCGAGCTTTTTTTTTTAAATCTTGATTTCTTACCTTATGGTAGCACAGCTGCCCACCACATCTTCCAAGTAGTTAAGCATCTCACATTGTACCTTTCATTGATCAAGGTGCTTTGCCTTTTATGCGTTCAAAATGAGTACTCATAGGACTCACATGCATAATTAACTCAATTGGAACAGCACATAATCAAAATATTCTCAACACGATAGGTTGTAAACCTCAACTCGTGTGCTAGTGATGATCGATAAGGTTTATTTGATTTGTTCTTGAAACTTTTCAAGACCATTAATAATCCCACTGACTCCTTGACATATAAGATTCTCTTGTCAATAAACATTTGTTGACAATCAAATATTCAAGAGTTAGTGTAGCTTTTTTATCAAAACACTTCATAAATTGGTCCAAGTTGGTCTTTATCTTATTCAAGACATCACAACTTTCCACATTTGATGAATGTTATAAACCTTTAATACTTTTCACTCATTGTCACAATCTTAACTTTAAGACTTGTTATTGGAACGATGTATGATAGACTTCTTGATTTAACCATTTCTTCAATCCTTGATTCCTTTTCTTAAACATACAATTGTACTAAGAATTACTTAGAGGATCAATTGAGATATGGTTCTTAATCATTAAGACCCATTATAAAGCATAAAAGCTACTCTCCCTTCTTCTTAGAATGGAGAAACTTTTATCTTTCTACCTACTTGATTCTTCTTATTCGTTCTACTATTGATCTAAACCCTTTAATGAATTCAGAATTACACTTAATCTTGTAAGTGTAATCATATTTACTAAGCCTTTAGTAAATCATGACGAATATCTTTGTTACTCTTATGGTGAACTTGATCAACACACAACTTTGTGTACTCGATCTCGTAGTCCTTCACTTGACACTTTGTCAATGAATTAGTCTAATTTCCAAAATATGAAATTTCTCATTCATCGTGCAACCAAGTTGCATGATTCCAAGTTTCTGTCCAATTGAAACTTGGGCGATGAGAAACTCTCCTTATTTGGTAAATTCTTGACTTTCCATAATGTAGGGTTTCAAAGCACTCCATGGATGATGGCAATGGGCCCCTTTGATGAATTCTAGGTTAAAAGCCCAAGACTTGTCTTTTCCCTATAAATAGTCATGTATTATTCATTATTAGGGTGAATAGTGAGGCAAAATGTAGCCGCCACGTTGTGAGGTTTCTTGTAGAGTTAGATTCTTATTTTCTTAAGTGTAATTTGTTCCTCGCAATTCAATAAATCGAGTGATCATTCGAAATAATCTTCATATTTGTGTTTGTTCTTATTTTCCGCATCTTGTTCATCAAATCTTAATTAGGGTTTTAATCCCAACAAGTGGTATCAGAGAATGTCTTTGAAGATCTATTGATTTTTGAAGTATCGGTTCTTGATTTGATGATTTTTCTGCACAAGTTATTGAAGATTTTAGTGTTTTGGCGGTATGGAATCCAAATTTTTATTTGATCTACTGTTCATGGAGATTTATGTTATTCATCCACTGTTTATCCGATATATTATTTTTTTTAATTTGATTCATTTTTCTGTTTGCTGAATCCCAAATCAATTGATCTTATTATTCCTTTATTTTAAATCGGATCAGTTTCGTATTCAATTTTCTTTTGGCCCAATAATTCATCCATCACTGTTCATGAGGCGTGATAGTCCAGTTTTCATTCCTTGGCCCTTATGTTATATCGGGTTTCTGTACGCTTGAATTCTTGTTTATCAAATCCAATAATCGATGATTTCTCTGAGAGTATGGCTTATCGTCGTTTGTAAATCAACGATTCCCATTTTCTTGTACTGTTCATCGATGGTGGTTTTGTCCCCTTATCATCTTCTTTGTAATTGTGGACTGCAATCAATAAAGCTTATCTATAATTGTCAAATCTATTGCTCATCCATTCCTAAGTCGATTACCGTGAATACAGCCATTATCAAGATCAATTTTTATTTTATCAATTGATTCCATGATTTCATAAAGGTCGAATCCTGTTTCCAATTAAATTTGACATGAAGGGTTCATTATTAAGAATCAATTCTGGCAAGCTACTGATTCGTTATCAGGTTTCAAGATCTGAGAACGAACCACTTGGATGTCAATGGGAAGATGGTTTGGTCTGATTGCGACTGGGAAGGACTTCAATTGGGAAGAAGTTTTATGGATTGTAGTTGGTGTAATGGTCCTGCAACCATAATGGTTTTTGCGTATCTGTTCGCTTTTGCAGGTCAATTCTCAAGGTCAAAATTAGTATTGCAAACACTTTGGTGTAAGCGAACTCACTGAGAAGGAAAGAAATTAGAATTGGTATTCAATTGGGATGAACAATGGTCATTGCAAAACTCAAAATTGACTGTGAATGGGGTTGAACTTTCTTTGAATCTCACTGTGCTTTCCACGAAAAATGAACCTGTGACGAACGTTCGCTTTTGGATGTGTAATGTGAACGAATGAATTGCGAATCAAAATTCAATCAGGGGTAATATGATTGTGTACTTGCTCGCAATTGGATCTCAAAATCAAA
This sequence comes from Lactuca saligna, assembly GCF_052625555.1. Lineage (NCBI taxonomy): Eukaryota > Viridiplantae > Streptophyta > Magnoliopsida > Asterales > Asteraceae > Lactuca > Lactuca saligna. The sequence goes on from NC_136418.1 coordinate 94,466,977, forward strand.
AAGTCAAAATTTGACTGTGATTCGCATCGGGGTCGTGCTCGACTGATTTGGAACAAATGTTCTTACCTGAAAAAATTGTCAGATTCATAGCTCCCTCAAACATCAGAAACAGCGAACCTGGAACGAACTTGAGGTCGTTTGTTAGTGGTTGGAGCAAAGGAAGGAAGGACCGAAAGCGAAAGGTGATTCGCCTGATGAAGCTCGGAACGAACCTGAGATTCACTTTTGGTCCATGTGTATTTGAAATTAGAGCAAAAGGAACGAATCTAGATTCACTTTGGGTTGTATTCGACCGAATCGGAAGCGAACCTATGATTGGGTTCGTTTATTATCCTTGGAACGAAAGAGGGGAAAGCGAACCTGTGATTCGATTTGGCTAAGGTTTCGCTTTTGTCATGAAATTGGATTCTGATCCTCGGAACGAAAGTGTAAATTCGGGGGTTATTGATTTTATTCGGTTTGTTATTTGATCGTGAGTTGTGTCACTGTGCTCTTTCATCTACGTCTAAATGGGGAAGAAGATAGTAAAGTTTAATTTTTGGTCCCTGCAACTTCAGCGCTTTGACACTTTTGGTCCCTGTTGTTTTCACAGCTTGGTGATTATGGACCATTTTCAGATTTTGTCACAAATAAAGGGGGTATTGATGCAGAATTACAATTTCAGTCCCAGAGTTTCTGCAAAGTGACAATTTCAGCCCTGTATTCCGAAAAGTTTACAAATTTAAGGGCAGGTGAGCAGTTTTGGATTTTTTTCAACGCACATATTTTTTCGTGAACAGCAAAATAGTGATTCCATCAAGTCTTGGCGGTTCGGAAAGTCATCTTTCGTGATAACGACAAATTTTTCATGACTTTTTCGGGTCTTATACTTCATTGTGTATATCATTTTGTCGCGGGGGAGCTTAGTAAATTTTTTATCCATTCAAGATCATTCTCATGACCATTTGAAGGCCTTATAATCATGTTTTTGATTATAAATCGGGGGAGAATTTGGTATGGTCATTTGAAATTGGATTTTTAACTTTTCAAATTTGAAGATTTTTTATAAAGCTTGTGGTAGAATTATGAAGGTAGCTTTTACAGCGGAAGTTCTTCATCGAGCTCTGCTAAAGCTTTTACAGAGAAGTATCCTTTACAGCGGAAGTTCTTTATCGAGCTCTGCTAAGGACTTGTTATATCTCCGACTTCTTGTATTTTCTCGATCAAGTGGCGTTACGAATCATAAAGTTTGGGTTGTTACATGATATTTTTTGATGGCTTATATCATTAGCTTATTTGAAGATCATTGTGACTTGGAGGGGGAGCTCTTCAAAGACAAGAAGTGATTCGGTTTCTTTGTTCTGAAATGGATTTTTATGGTGGGTTTGGTTTTCATGAAGATTCTTTCGGATTACATTCGAAAATGAAGTTTAAAGACATTACTTCAGTGCTTGATTTATATATCCTAGAGCCCGTGTTTGAAGACTATTGAAGAATCAAGATTCGTGGATTGCTTCATATATTCCTCGTTGCAGATCTTTTTATTTGCTAGCTGCTTGTTTTGGAAGTTAAAGCATTGTCATCCATTCCATACTTTGAGGGGGAGATTTTAGGGTTTCAAAGCACTCCATGGATGATGGCAATGGGCCCCTTTGATGAATTCTAGGTTAAAAGCCCAAGACTTGTCTTTTCCCTATAAATAGTCATGTATTATTCATTATTAGGGTGAAGAGTGAGGCAAAATGTAGCCTCCACGTTGTGAGGTTTCTTGTAGAGTTAGATTCTTATTTTCTTAAGTGTAATTAGTTCCTCACAATTCAATAAATCGAGTGATCTTTCGAAATAATCTTCATATTTGTGTTTGTTCTTATTTTCCGCATCTTGTTCATCAAATCTTAATTAGGGTTTTAATCCCAACACATAACACAATAAGAAACAAATCTATTATTACTAATAATTTTAACATCAATTTTTCATACACGCCATTGTAAGGATAAATAAATAAAATTTAAAATCAAAATTTATTTTATTGTGGAAAAATTTGTCCTTACAATGCAACTCATTGAAAAACTTATGATAATACATCTTTCTTAGCAATCTAATTCTAACTCTAAGTAGTAGCTCAAGAATCTAATCTTCGAGAAACGCGATCGAAATCCATTCCTTCACGGTTAGATTCTGCTTACTTCTTCCCTTAAGCTTCTTTTCTTTTCTTTGATCCATCAAAACATCAATTGTAATCTTATCACATTATGTATTCATAATCTAGAATGAAGCTTAAAAGAGTTAGTCAATGGATTTTACCTAAATTAGAGCCATATGTTTCGACTCTCCCATCTCTTAGATCTCTTAGGTAAATAGGGCAGCTTCGTCTCCAATGCCCCTTCTCTTGGCAATAAAAGCAAATTGACTCTTTTTGGAACAGGACATGGAACTACTTCAGACATCGCCTTTCTCTTATGATCAATCTTTTCAATCATAGCATATGTTTCGTTGCCATTGTCTATATCCATAGAGGTCTCGAAGGCAGATTCACCAATCAACTTTGCTTTTCTATTGCGCCAAACCATTGCTGATTCAGCAGCAATAAGCATATAGGTGAGATCTATAAGGGTCACGTCGCGGTTCATCATATAGTACTCTCTTACGAACTCACTATATGAGTTAGGAAGTGACTGAAGAAACCAATCAACAGCCATTTCCTCACAGACAACGGATCCCAACAGTGTGACTTCATCCCTAGGACGTGTGCACACACCGACTTTCCTTCTTTATGTTCACTTGCCAAAATGGCTTGAGTGATCTTGAACTTTTCTATCCTTTGAACTTGTGGGTTAGGGAGAATAATTGGAGGAGGAGGAGGAAGTGAAGCATGATTTCTTGTTCCTCGATCGAATCGTCGAATATCATCTTCATGTGGAATGCTTGTTCCACGGGATTTGGGAAGACCATAGTTGTCGAACTTTGACATCTACAAAATGGGAGAAAAAAGAATTCAAGTTAGTTGATAGATTGAGTCCTTAGTAAATCACCCAAATGAAATACTAAGGCTAGGACGCAACACAATATTCTACAACTCGGGAGAGGGATGTCATAACCCTAATTGCAGAATATTTGAAGGTAAGTGAATGACGATTCACTAATTTCCACCACGAAAAACGAAAAAGAAATTTAAGTTTTAAATCTATGAAAACTCCTAGATCCTTTGAGATTCATTGAACTTTCAATGGCATGTTTAAATCTCGATATGCCCCTCTTGTTTGTGACTGGGATGCCGAGGATCACAAAGCGGGTGTGAATAACCATGCAAACTTACATGGTGCCCTCACATGTTATAGTCACCTATTCGATGAGCAGGTAAACCACACACGCTCCACCGAACTATGACAAACAGTGAGTCACCCTTTGCTACCTTTGCTTAGAACCATTTAGTGTGCCGGTAAACCACACACGCTCCACTAACGTGTTCGCAAGGGCACAAAGTGTAATTTCATGGAATTACATCAATTCACTTTTGCCTAGGTAACTAAGATTGGGAATTTGAAAAACATTTAGTTACTTTGTATTTCATTATACTTATAATGGAAGGTTTCGTCCTATCCTACCCGTTCGGCTAATGACCCTCCACTAGTCAAGAGTGCGGTGGGTAAGAGTGGATACCCATTCAATCGCCATATTATAGGCAATTTCCTTAAAAACCCCTTATAGACCAGCTTCGTGAATGAGGCCTACTAATGGTAAGACTGACTTTTACTCATACATATATATAATGTTAGACTTTTAATGTTATATATAGTATAGGGTGCATTTTACACTTTTAAAATATTAGGTGATCAAATTTAACAATTATACTTTTAATTCAATTAAATTGTAAACCTAAACTCTTATGGATTTATTAAACTTCTTTTAATTATACACCTTAATTGATTAATAAAACCATAAGGGTGTGCTTTGAACTTTTCAAAACATTACTAGGGTTTTAGAATTTAACATTCCTAATTAAACTTTTAATCAACTTTTAAATTCCAAAACTTCAGGGCATGTTTTGAAACATTTCAAAATAGTTTAGCTTTAATCTATCTTAAAATTTCGAATTTATTTAAATATTAAAACTCTTGATTTAATAATTATCTTGAATTAGACTATTAATTTAATTATTAAATCATAAGGGATTATCTAAATAATGAGGATAATTACCATTTAGACAATTAAGTTATCCTAATCCCTTAAATATCTATATAGATTTCGAAAATATGGATGGATAATGCAAGATCTTGAATTACCATATATAACAATTAGAGGATAATCACAAGATATAGGATAATCGAAATCCCTAAAAATTAGGACCTTATCTTGGGGAGGAGGCAAATTTCGAAAATCAAGGGATTATAACAAACCCTATATTTCGAAATTTAAGGGTTTAAGGAAAGGATTTGAAGATCTTATTCAAACTCTTGCAAATTAGGGTTTGCAAACCCTAATCTCGAAAAACCCTAGCCTCTTAGGGTTTATTGGCAATAAACCCTAATATATCAAGTTCATACAATTGAAACCAAACCAATGGCTCTGATACCACTGAAGGGTTTTTGGTCATATGACATCCTATGTGCTCATACAAACCCTAATGCTTGGATCTAGGTTTCTCTATTGTACATGCTTTGAATCCAAGACTATAAATCCTAATTCTAGTATATGAAATCTATATTAACATATGAATGGGTTTAAGAACATACCTTGATTGTTATATAGCAATAACAATCCTAATTCCACCTTGAATTGACTTTGGAATGCTTAGAGTCACAAGTGTCACTCCTCTAATGGCTTACAAACACCAAGAGCAAATGGAGAAGGTATAAAGAGAGAGGGGAGAGGTTAGAATTCGTCCTTAGGACTTCTTGGGAAGGGATACACGAATTCATGAGCCTTGGGGTCTTTATATACGTGTAGAGATAGGGTTTCAATCATTATCCTTATCTAGTTGCTTATCCACAAAGCAACCCATAAGATAATCCTTGAATCCTTATCATGGTCGAATTCTAAGGCCTTATCACCTCAAAATTCGTTCACCCTATACTTAAGGTAATCCTTACCTTATTTTGTAACTATCACATAATTACAAATCAGCCCCCTTTAGTTTAATTAATTACACTTGATCACAAAATTAATTCCCAATTAATTATTGACCAATATTAATTAAACAAATATGATTTCTCCTTTAATATATTATTCTTATAACATATTAATAAATCATAATAATCTTTCTCTCTTTATTTATTTCTCCAATCAAGTTGCTTTGGTGAAGGCAACCCAAAAGGACCATGCACCATCGGGTCAAGTACATACCAAAATAGTTATGGACTTAGACACTAATCCAACACTTCCATGTCTCAAATCTCAAAAAGTGCCTATCCGATGAAACCCTAACGATTCCCATAGATGAGATCGAGATCAATGAAAACGTCAACTTTGTGGAGGAACCGATCGAAATCATGGATCGAGAAGTCAAACGTACAAAGCAAAGTCACATCCCGTTAGTGAAGGTTCGCTGGAATGCCAAGCGGGGACCGGAATTCACTTGGGAGCGGGAAGACTCAATGAAACAGAAGTATCCACAACTCTTTCCAGATCCATGATTTGTACCTTGTCTCGTGTTTTAACTTTGAATTTTGGGACGAAATTCCCTCTAACGGGGGGATAATGTAACAACCAGAAATTTCGTACCACTTCTTGTAACTCTTTCGTAGTTCAATTCAAGCAACCAATCGTAGTTTTCAAATTCGATTCTGATTTTCTTGTTTATTTAAGTCATTAATTTGTATTGATCTAAAATGACTTAGTGGGTGTCTTAATACATTTAGAAATCATTTTAACACCCCATATTAGTGATCGGAATATTTCTAGAATCGACCATACCGGGTTACGGCAACTTCATCGGGTACGACCAAAAGCCTTGCCTAACGCCGGTATCGAGTAGAATTCCACCGTGTCCAAAACTTAGACACTATATAATGTGTTCTAAGCCTTCATTTGAAGCTTTTGGCTTCATCTCACTAATCTCTCTCTCTCTAACCTCTCTCCTCACTCTAAATTAAGGTCCAAAATCAAATATTTAAGGCTCCAAATCATAGAGGTAACCTTCCTAGCTTGTTATTCAACCTCTTAGGCCTTCAAATCCGAGTTCAAACTGAAATTTAGGACCTGGAACATGTGTTTACGGCCAAGGATGAAGCTTGGGCCGTAAACACAAAATAATGGGGTTTTTGAGCCATTTAACCCTTCCAAATCATTGTTGGGACTTAGATACGACTTTGAGGCTTACAAAGCTGGACTTAGAACATCTTAAACATGCATTTTGAGGGACAAACAAGATTTTACGGCCAAGGCATGTGCTTGGGCCGTAAACTCCTCAAACATGGGGGATAAACTCATTTTTACATGTTAGAATGCCTTGAAACTTAACCAATAGCCTTGTGGTAAATCCTAGAACCATCTAAAAATAGTTTGGGGACCTTAAACACATCAAATACCCTACATATGAGAGTTTACAGCCATAGAACATCTTCTGGGCCATAAACTCCTAAAAGTATGTTAAATGGTGCCCTAAATTCATAACAAGGCTTGGAAAATTAACTAGAATCACATGTGATCGTCCTTTGTACCTCAAATCAATTATTCTTGACCATAGTAGAGTTTACAGCCGTAAACTCCGAGTTTAGGGCCGTAAAATCCCTTCTAAGTGGTATAAATTCATTTAATCAATCCCAAGGCATTTTAGAAATTCATTCCAACAATCCCCATGTCCAAACAAGCCATTAAACACTCAAAATCACACCAACATGAGTTTACGGCCGTAAACTCATGTATGTGTGTGTTATGTGGCTGTAAACTCCTTTAAATGTTTACTCTTGGGGAGTAAACTCAAATCCCAAGTCCCTAGTGCCATTAGGCGTCCGAAGATGTCACCCGGCTCACTCCAAACGCTCATTTTGAGGTGTTTAACCTCGTTGGAGTGTAATGTTCCATGTAATTAGTGATTATAAATCTAATTAGATATATATGGACATTATTACATTTTACATGGGGACATCATGAGTAATCAAGCCCCGAACCAACATCTAGTGTCCGAAACCGTCGCATTTCCGAGTCTGGTGAGTTCATACCCCTACCCTTTTTCATTGTTTTCACTGTTTTCAGGGGGGAACACAAGAAAAGTACAAGGGATTACTTGTACTCAAACAATGTTTTCAAATGTGTGTTTCACATTTTATATGCTTTTAACACTGATTACTACAACTGATAACCGTTTGAACATGCAGATCACGTAAACATGTATTTGTGAAATGGGTTTTAACCTGTTATGTTTTACATATATTTCACAAATGGCTTTCCACATTTTATCAGTTAAAAGCATGACATTAGACATTTGAACATAATACCCGTACACTGTTTTGTCCTCGGTAACACTCCACATATATACGCGAGTGGAGGACTATCATATTATTACTAGTAAATTTGTTAATCCTGTATGATTAGAGACTCGTCCTCGGCGAACACTCCATAGAGATACGCGAGTGGAGGACTACACCCGTAACCAGAATCTCTGGGATTTAGAGAGCGTGACCTGAGTGTAATGATCTATACGGGGCTGAATACCCCACACCTGGCTGCTAGCTACAGCCGAACTGAAATGGTTCAAGGGTGACGAAAGTCATAAGTATGTAGACTACTTATTGCCACAGGTTTAGTCCATTGTATGGTTATGGAACTCGCAATTAGGATAACAAAGATTTACTTATGGTAATAATGAACAACTTTATACAATTCACAAGATAACCAAGTTTCGGTATACACGTTTCACATCGGTAACCAACAATCAGGAAAGTATGGGACTTTCCTGGAAAACCTAGTACATAACCAGGTCTAACATGAATACATCTTTTACATAAGGTAACCAACATTCAGGAAAGTATGGGACTTTCCTGGGGAAACATTGAACATAACCATATTTTACAGATATATCTTTTACATTGATAACCAACATTCAGGAAAGTATGGGACTTTCCTGGGGAAACATTTACATAACCAGAAAGGATAACAAACTGGATAACTTTACATCTTTCACAATTGGTAACACAATCAGGAAAGTATGGGACTTTCCTGGGAATACATTGGTACATAACTTGAATATATAGTATGTCAAACCGAATAACCTAACTGTACATTCACACTACATAAAACATGTTTTTCAGTGTACAACTTTACTTTACATGTTGACAAACGATAACCAACCTTTTTAAGAAAATATGGGATTTTCTTGGTGTGCATAACATTTCATAAACAGAAAGGAAACTTGAACATTTTCACAAATAAAAACCGCTTATGAACTCACCAGCGTTATGCTAATTTTCAAACCGCTTGTGTTCTCAGGTCAACATTAGAACAGGTACTCGAAGATCCTTTTGTCAGAAGACGGAATTTTCAGAAGACCCGTTTCATTTTGTTCATATATATATATATATATATATATATATATATATATATATATATATACACACACACATATATATTATGTATCACAACTGTACAAACTTTACTTTTGAAACAACTGTAAAACTTTTCTTATGTAATGTAATGGTTGTTTTACTTTACTTACTATGTCCATTGGATTTGATACTCAACGTGGAGTCAACCCCAGAAATGTTTCCGCCTTCGGTTTTCGGGGTGTGACAATAATCAAACCCTCGCCACTGGATCTGATACCACTTGTTAAGCATCAGCGCCACTAGTTAATCTAAAACCAATTGGTGTTAGGAAGGGTGCAACCTTACCCATATATCACATTTATCCTTCTAGGACCAGGCATTCAATTGCGGCCTTCCAAGCCATTGTGCGAGGACTTGGTTAATGCCATTTTTGACCCCCAATAGTTACATCGAAGGAAAAGACAGTTGCTAGAAGGAAAGCTTTGTCCTAGTTTCAAGTCATCACTTTAACAAGTGAGTGTAGTCCCGTTCATGAACATGATTTTAATACAACTATTAATTAAAATATTAAATATCTGTTAAAGAGTTTATGTGTGAGATATTTTCTATTGCTTGAAATACGTGTTAAGAACATATCTGTTAATATATGATGATTTAGGAATTACGGATAGACCTAAATTAATTAAGATGAATATTGGGTAGTATCTCCTTAAGAATATGTGGGAGATATACACGGAGGGTAGAACTCTAACATTTGTCTTTGATCCGAGAGCAAGGATTAGTCATTTCTACCTAGTCCAAGAGCATGAATTGGGCATAATCATTTCTTATTAATCCGAGAGCATGGATTAGATATAGTCATTCGTCCCTAGTCCAAGAGTATGGATTGGGAATAGTCATTTGTCATTGATTCGAGAGCATGAATTAGATATAGTCATTTATATCTGATCTAAGAGTATGGATTTGGTAAAACCATTCACTTTAGATCCAAAATGTCACACCCCCGAACTGAACGGCGGAAACGTCTGAGGGCTCTTGTGACTTAAATTGAATACCATCACAATGATTATACATGAATCATAACATCACTCATCACCATGAAATGAAATAGTACAATTGTTATTGTTTACATCTATTGCATTGCTTTAGTCATTAAAATTTCATAACATAAACCGTTCGATAGGAAATCTAAGCAAAACACCATGACATAACTTGGTGCTTATTCTTCGGCTTACCTGTTACCTGAGAATACAAGTTATTTTGAAAAACGTCAACATATGAAATGTTGGTGAGTTCATAAGTAATGTTATGGAAAAATGATTTTTGTGAAGATTGCAAACCCAGAAAATCCGATATTTTCTGAAAAGAGTATTTGTTTATAGAAAAAGTGTGAAGATCCGTAAATATGCTTGTCGATTTTGAAAACATGTATAATTGTTGAACTTTGTATACATCTCATAGGTTAAAATGTTGAACTCCCCGGGAAAACCCGATGTTTTCCCAATATGTAAATTACACGTCTTGTTTACTATTATACCGATACGATGATTGTTTTTGATTACCCAGGTGACATTGGATTAATTAAGGTTTGTGAGTTGTTACAATCACGCATTAATGAAAATGACTAGTTTATAACTATAAATTACGAACGATCCTTAAGGAGTCGTCCGTATTACTCACTTAATCCAACCACCCTCACTTCTCTTGATTTACGCCACGAATCTGTTTACTCGATTTCTCATAAGCCCAACAACCGAGGAGAAAGGAGGGTACGAAGCCCCCTTTATTTCCGTAAGTTATTCAAGGCTATCGGGAATGCAAAAGGCACTTGGCCCAACTCGCATTTGACTTCTCGATGTCACTAGCAGTACTAATGGACCATTAGGGCCCAATAGCACAATAGAGCTATTGAAAGTCCTTTTACATGTAATTGGGTCATAGAAGGCCCATTAACATGTAAGCGCGTTCCGTTCGGGCCCAAAGATCATGTTATTGGGCTAGCATGGCCCAACAAGCACGATTTGAAACTTTCAAGCCCAAAGTTTGAATGTTGACTCCTCGTAGTTATCACATGTTTATTAAAATACTATGGTTTATTGATTTTGGTTTTGTTACTGATTCGAGACCGAATCAATTCGTTTTGTAACGATATTGGTTGTGAGAGTGTATTTGCTTTTATGTTTCGTCGGTAGTCGTGGATCTTGTATTTTGTCTTAATGAATTAGTTTGTTTAAAAGTAAGATTTTTACCTTTTCACAACCTTTCTTTTGTAAAAATAGCACTTTTAGTCCTTTATATAAAAGAATTTCATTTTAGTCCTTAAAACATTATTTTGACACTTTTGTATCATAAACTTGTTGAAAAGACATTTTAGCCCAAATTTATTTTGTAAACAACTTTAGTCCTTCCAGAATGATGTTTTCTTGGTTAAAACCATCAATTTCGCAACTTTGACAGTTTTGGCCCAAAATAGAAATTTTTTACATTTTTTATCCTTTTTAAATTTGAAAAGCATTTTTGACCATTGGAATAGTTTTATTACACTTCAAATACCCTGTTTTACAGAGAGTTGCATTTTCAGCCCCTCAAACTTAGAAATCTCGCATTTTGAAGCTTATTGGGCCGAAAAGCCCAAATTTAGCCCATTAAATTCAAAATTTACATTTTAAGCCACAACAACAATGTTGTTGTTCAAAAAAATTATTATAGAAACTGTTTGGACCCTTTTGACCCTCCAGAAATTATAATTTGTTGGTTTGGCCCCTATGTTTTGTATTTTTGACATTTTATGCCCAAAAATGGGTTTTATGTTCAACTATGTTCATCCTAACCATATAAACTATTTTTCTTGACTTGATTAGTGTAAAATTGTTTAAGTTTTTTTTATTTCCTTCCTCATGTTTTAGATCTCGGTTTTTACACACTTTTTGGATAACATATTCATCACAAACACATGATATCACACACATACATGCATCAAATCACACATAGCATACATTTACACATAGATCTACACATTTACTTGCATTCTCCCCCCATAAAACTCATAAAACCCAAAAAGAAGGGGGTATGAAACCCCCCTTGAGTTATGGATCGGTTTTGAAGAAGATTTGGAGAAGTTTGGTGCTCTTTTCGGCCCTAGCAAGTTCCTTGGATGGATCTCGAACTTAGTGGGCTCTAAGATGCAAAATCATGAACTTGAATGATGATTTTTATGGAATAAATCCCTTGAACACCTCTTAGATCTCGAAAATTTGGAGAGAATGGGGAAAGAGTTTCTTTGAGAGAATTTTTGAATGAAGTGTGTGTGTGTGTGTTTGGTTTCGGCCGAGAGCAAGAAGAGAGAGGATTGATAAGATGGTTGCATGGAGATTTGGGTTATTTGCATGGATAACTTCCATGTAAAAATGAGGTGGCACTAATAAGACAACTCCTATTTTCCTTTAGGCTTGGGCTGAGAATGGAGAAGAGAGGAGAGAGTTTTGGGCCTTGAGTGATTAATCCAAGATATAGGTCCAATATACATCAAAGTATAAATTTTTATGGCCCATTAGGGCTATTTAGTTTTGTTATGGCCCAATATGGTCCTTTTAAATATTTTATTTCATTCTAGGCCTAATATGGCCCAAAATATTAAAATAAATGAAAGTGGGTCCAATTAGGGCCCATGATATTCCAATTGGAAGCTATTTGTTCCTTGGGCCAAATAAGGAAATCCTAATCCAAAATGGACTTAAACAAGGATTTTTAACGTTTCCAACTGTTTGTTGACTATTTGCAGCGCTTGTATGAAGTGTTTGATTGAAATTTTGTTGCCATAGAGTAAGCATCATGCATGATTTCATGTTTTTGATTCATAATTAACATAAGTGTTGTAGTTACGAGGCACCAAAAATTTCTAGTTGTGACATAATCCCCTCGTTGGAGGGAATTTCATCCCGAAATTCTTTTGAAAGCTAGATTTGAGAATGCTAGAATAGATGAGGGTACTTATGCTTCATTTGGTCTTCGCATTCCCACGTGAATTCTGGCCTACGCTTCGCGTTGCACCGTACTTTCTCGATCGAGATGCGACTTTGCTTAGTACGCTTCACCTCCATGTCCATGATTTCTACTGGTTCTTCAATGAACAGGAGATTCTCATTGATTTCAATTTCGTCAAGGGGAATGATGAGAGTTTCATCGGATAGGCACTTCTTTGGATTGGAAACATGGAACACGGGGTGTACACTGCTGAGCTCAGCGGGTAGCTGTAGTCTGTAAGCCACTGGACCTATTCGGGCAAGGATCTCAAAAGGTCCAATGTATCGTGGGTTCAGTTTTCCAAAACGAATGACCCCTTTCCAGTGAGAAACTTTGAACAACACTCGATCCCCGACCTGAAACTCTAAGGGCTTTCGCCGTTTATCAACATAGCTCTTTTGTTAGTCGCGCGATGCTTGTAGTCGAGCTCTGATTTGAACTATCTTTTCTGTGGTTTCACGTATGATCTCCGGTCCTGTTAATGTCTTGTCTGATGCAAGTTCCTTTGCTAGCTGATTGTCGCCCAGCTCAGCCCAACACAACGGGGATCTACACTTACGTCCATATAGCGCTTCGAAAGGAGCAACTTTGATGCTCGAATGGTAACTATTGTTATATGAGAACTCAACTAAGGGTAAGTGGGTATCCCAGGACTTCCCAAAGTCTATCACACATGCGTGAAGCATGTCTTCGAGTGTCTGGATGGTTCGTTCACTTTAACCGTTCGTTTGTAGGTGATAAGCGGTGCTCATGTCGAGATGGGTTCCAATTGCTTTCTGAAGTGATTTCCAAAAACGTGAAGTGAACCTACTGTCTCTATCTGAGATGATAGACACTGGCACTCCGTGAAGCCTCACGATTTCTCGAATGTATATTCTTGTCAGTCTCTCCATCTTGTAGGATTCTTTTATTGGCAGGAAATGGGCGGATTTCGTTAGTTGGTCAACTATTACCCATATAGTGTCTAATGCATCTGACGTCTTGGGTAGCTTGGTCATAAAATCCATAGAAATCCCATCCCATTTCCACTCGGGGATTACTGGTTGCTGTAATAACCCTGAGGGCTTCTGGTATTCCACCTTTAATTTGGCGCAAGTAAGGCATTTGCTGACATAGGTGGCAATTTCTACCTTCATGTTAGGCCACCAATAATGTTGTTTAATATCCAAGTACATTTTGTCTGAACCTGGATGGATGGAGTATCGCGTCTTGTGTGCTTCATTCATGACTACTTCCCTAAATCCTCCAAGTTTAGGAACCCAAATACGGTTTATGAAATAGTATACTCCGTCCTTTTTCACCTCAAGATTCTTTTCCATTCCACGTAATGCTTCGCTTGCTCTGTTTTCCACCTTTATGGCATCTGATTGGGCTGCCCTAATCTGAGTAGTTAGGTGAGATTGGATGGTTATTGAGAGAGTTTTCACGCGACAATTTGAGTACTCTTTCTGGCTCAAGGAATCAGCTACCACGTTGGCCTTGCCTGGGTGGTACTTGATTTCACATTCGTAATCGTTTAATAGTTCAACCCATCTTTGTTGCCTCATATTCAACTCTTTTTCATTCAATACGTGCTGGAGACTCTTGTGGTTCGTGAAGATGGTGCACTTTGTACCATAGAGGTAATTCCTCCAAATCTTCAGAGTGAAGACCACTGCTCCCAATTCTAGATCATGGGTTGTATAATTCACTTCGTGTGTATTTAGTTGGCGGGATGTGTAAGCTATCACTTTTCCACACTGCATGAGAACGCAACCTAAACCCTGATTTGACGCGTCACAGTAGACCACGAAATCTTCCGTTCCCTCTGGTAGAGATAGTACATGGGCACTGCAGAGTGCTTGCTTCAGAGTTCGGAATGCAACTTCTTGTTTGTCCGTCCATTTGAATGGTATGGCCTTTTGTGTAAGTGAGGTAAGTGGCTTGGCGATCTTAGAGAGGTTCTGAATGAACCTCCTGTAGTAACCTGCCAGGCCTAAGAATTGGCGAATTTCTGTGGGTGTTTTTAGAACTGCCCATCCTTCGATGGCTTTGACCTTAGAAGGATCCACATGTATTCCTTCCTGAATAACAAGATGACCCAAAAAGTTCACGCTACAGAGCTAGAACTCACACTTGGAGAGTTTTGCGTATAGCTTCTCCGTTCGCAGGGTTTCCTGGATTTGTCGGAGATGTTGGCCATGCTCTTCTTCGCTTCGGGAATAGACTAGAATGTCGTCAATGAAAACGATAACAAAGTTGTCGAGGAATGGTCGACAGATTCGATTCATTAGGTCCATGAATGCGGCAGGGGCATTCGTTAGACCGAAGGGCATTACGATAAATTCATAATGTCCGTAACAAGTTCGAAAAGCGGTTTTGGGAAAATCCTCTTCCCGGACCTTGAGTTGATGGTACCTAGATCGTAGATCTATCTTAGAGAAGTAACTAGCTCCGTGGAGCTGGTCAAATAGATCGTCAATTCATGGGAGTGGATAGCGCTTTTGATAGTGAGCTTGTTTAGCTCCCTGTAATCAATGCACATCGTAAAAGATCCGTCCTTCTTTTTGACAAAGAGGACCGGAGCTCCCCATGGCGAGTAGCTGGGTCGGATGAATCCTTTTCCTAGGAGTTCACTGAGTTGGCTAGACAATTCCTGCATCTCAGCAGGAGCTAGTCGGTAAGGCGATTTAGCGAGGGGAGTTGCTCCTAGAACAAGATCAATTCGGAATTCAATTTGTCTCTCTGGGGGTACTCCAGGAAGATCATTAGGAAATCCGTCTGGGAATTCACGTGCTACTAGAATGTCTTGAACGTTAACCTCTTCCTTGGTTTTATCCACTATATGCGCCAGGAACATCAAATCGTTCTTTCGCAGATGCTTCTGTGCCTGGACGCTCGAGATGAGGCGAAGGTTCGTGCTAGGTTTGTCTCCGTAAATAACTAGGGTTTCGTGATCGGGAAGGTGAAGGCGAACGGACTTCTCATGACACAAAATTTCAGCATGGTGGGGGCTTAACCAGTCCATGCCAATAATCACATCAAAACTCCTAATGGAAACAGACATTAAGTCTATTCGGAAGACGTGTTGATTTAGAGTTAGGGTACATCCGATGTAGACTTCCCCAGTGGATTCGGTTTTCCCATTGGCCATTTCCAACGTAAAGGTTTCATTGAGCTTCTGGGGTTGTTGTTTTAACAAATGTTTAAACTTATTGCTCACAAAACTTCGCTCCGCTCCGGTGTCAAATAGTGCATTGCATCTCTCTGCATTCTCCATTGTGATGGAGACCGCACTTGTTGCACTTGGGAAGATTACCGAAATAAGGTCTAGGAGCACTTGGAGCAGCTGAGGCTGGAGCATGTGGTGTGGATGGAACTTGAGCGGTTGCAGCATTAACTGCCACTATTTGCTGCTTCTTGGATGATTCGGAGCCTTGAATTCCCTTCCTCTTGTTGTTCTTCTCCTTCTTGCTATCATTTTCCCTCTTAACTTCAGTCTCCACTGGCTTCTCACCCTTCTTGTTGTTGTGGTCATACAGCTTCTTGGCCAATCTCTTGGTACTGTCGAAAGTTGCAGCTATCATGTTTCTTTGGATCGGGGAGGTTAGTCCCCAGATAAATCGTTCGATCTTCTTACCCACTGAGGTAATCATGCTAGGGCATAACAGAGACAGTTCACTAAACCTTGATATGTAGGCATCTATATCAGCGTTCCGGACAGTGAGATTCCACAACTCTTGTTCCATTTTCTGAATTTCACCACGAGGGCAGTATTCGGCCATCAGCATTTCTTTCATTTCTGCCCATGGCATGGAATTGGCTACGGGGAGTGTCATGGCTTCCACGTGTCCGTTCCACCAAGTGAGCGCTTGGTCAACAAAAGTGCATACGGCAAACTTCACCTTCATTTCCTCAGTACAATCGCATTTATCAAATACTGATTCCACCTTCTTGATCCATCGTTTTAGGGTGATCATCCCTCCAGTGCCGTTAAAGGTTCGTGGTTTGGCGTTGGTGAAGTCTTCAAAAGAACATGTTTTGGTGGGTCCTTGATTCATCTCGTTGTTCGAACTCCCGGCCCCTTGTCCGTTGACTCCTCCATTGTTCCCTTGGTGAATTTGTGCCATTGTTGGGGTGACCGCAGCAGATACAGCTGCCTGGAATGCAGCTGAGTCGACTTCGGGCAGGGTTGGTCTAGGGTTTCCGCAAGTGGGTCGTTGAGGCATCTTTCTGTCATGGAACGGAAAGATGTTGAGTGTCTGTGGTTTTGTGAGGTTGTGATCCTATAGACTAGGTGAGTGGCACAAACTTAAGTACTTCTACAATTTATCATACAATCATGAATATGTAACACATAGCAGATTATAACGTCATAATAAAACATGTAAAATCTTTCATTACTATTACCCGAACTTTGATACATGAAAATTTTGCTCGAAAGGGCATACATAAGCGGTACTAGTTTGACAGCATAATGGCTCTATGAGTAGTGTAGTCACTTAAACATAGAGTCGGGGTACATAACATAGATCCTAATGACCTAGTAAGATAAGTCTATCCCTAGCACTCCATGGAGTGTCCTAAGATAGTGGCAAGATCATATGCCGAAGTCTTGAGCCAACAACCGAGCCATCTCAGTCATGTCTCCAATGAACTCATCCCTCTCATGCTCAACTCATAATGCACGTGCTTCAATGGCGATCTACTCTTTCCGCAGGGTGGCAATCTCAGCTTCGGGGGAGCGATTCTCCCTTACGGGGTTCACTGGTGGGGCGGGGTGGTCCTGTTGCACCTCGCTGACAAATGACGTGGTGTTATCTTTGCCCGAGTCTTGTTCTTCCTCCATGTCATCATCGGTCTCCTCAAACTCGTAGTCGGTGTCCGTGTACTCGTCAGGTCCGACGTCGTGTGCTTCCCCTTGATTTCCTTCAGGTTCAACTTCAAGCATCCCGTGAGCCACTAGGACTTGATGAAACTGAATGCCCTGCTGCTCTCCTTCCATGAAGACTGGGAGGAGGTATACGAATAAACTATCATTACCCTATGACTCTACAACTATTGCACAGGTTGAGTTGAGGTTCTCTTCTTAGTGATAAAGGGGTATGTTTTTAGGTTCCCTAGCTATCACGATTTCCTCAGAACATGTGATAGTTGTACCTTGGAGGAAATGCCGTTGATCAGGTTACATCCACTCCTTGATATGACTAAAAACAGTCCTGGCTTAACCGAGATACTAGCATTATCTTGTTTGGTTCGGTATTATGTACTTTTTCCTAATACAAGCAAGGATGTTCTTATTGTTATGTTTTACTTGTTTTGTTCAGAGTTGTGTTAGTCCCTCTTTTTGGTTTATAGTTGCATATCAATGTGTGGTTAGATATGCTAGTTCACTATAAACAGAGCTCTGATACCAACCTGTCACACCCCCGAACCGAACGGTGGAAACGTCTGAGGCAACTTGTGACTTAAATTGAATACCATCACAATGATTATACATGAATCATAACATCATTCATCACCATGCATTGAAATAGTATTGTAACGATCGTTTTTTCCGAAGTATAAGTTTATTTAATTCTCGAGTTTTATTTTGGGCTATAATAGATTTAGTTATGAGATTGGGCCTTTTATTGGACCAAGATGTAGTCTGTCCATAAGCCGTACACGGGGCGTAACCCATTGTACGCTGGGCGTAAAGGGTTAAATGAATCGCGTGGATGAGGGGCGTACGCGTAGCGTACCATAGTGTACGCCCAACATACACGGCCAGGGAGAAAAACCCTAATTTTAGGATTTGAGATGTATTTAAACCTCATTATAGCCTTCCATTTGGCCTCCTCACTTGTCATTCACCCCAGAGAAACCCTAGTTCGTCCCCTTTGCTCCTTGCTTGTGTGTGTTTGATCTTTGAGCTTATTTTTGTGAAGAAGAAGAAAAAGAGAAGTGGAAGAAGGAGAAGTTGAGTGCCTTGAGCTCATAGATCTATGATCATTCCTTCATTTGGCATTCAAAAGAGGCATAAAGCTTTCAACTTTCCTCTTGTAAGTTTAGATCCAGGAGTTTTGGAAGTTTGGACCTTTTTAGGTCCAAAGGAGGAACCTTTATCTTACAACTTCGTTTTTGGAGCTTAGGATTGTTATCCTTAAAGCTCAAGTGTCCCCATAGCAGTAAAGTTTCGATCTTTGAGGCTTATTTGGAACCATGCATGAGATCTAGTTGGTTTTATGGAAGTAAAATGTTATTTGTGAGAGTTTGAGTCTTTATGAGACTTGTAAGCCATCAAGTAAGCAACTTTATGGCTTAAGGCATTGAATAAGCTTAGGATCTGGAGTTGTAGCTTCTGGATCGGATTATTAAGCACTTAATGAAAAGTTGGCTTAACAAGGTTGTACGCTGGGCGCACAAGGAAGTACGCGTCGTGTACAGACCACCAGCCAGTACGCTTAGCGTACCTTGGTGTATGCCCCGCGTACGCCACCAATTTGGGCTTTGAGTGTTGGGTCTCGGTGTGGGCTGGGTTTCAGGCTAAGGGTCCTTGGGCCTTTATGACCCATCAGAATTCAGATGCTAAGGACCAAAGTTTTGGTATTGGGCTTGTGTAAGGCCCAATAAAAGGATTTTAGGCCCAATATAGCAAATTGGGCCATTAGTGGGCCTATAGTGGGGCCATGGATGGACTTAGAAGGAATTGAGATTTTGACCATGTAGTGTCCCACACCATAGTACGGGTAAAATGGTCATTTTACCCATAGAGGAATCCCTATTCTAATTTAGTGTTTATTTCCCATTATAGCTGGGAAGCAGCCGGAGCAACCGTCGGGGATTTCTTATTCAGGATTTCAGCAGTCAGCGTCATGAGGTCAGTTTCCTTCCAATAGGAACGGGTCGAAGGCCACAATGCCGGCATGTTTAGCTAGTAGTAGTTTCCGGATTTCGGTCTGATGCAGTTTTAGTATGTTTGATGCCTTCATGGCTCAAACAGGAATTATATGTTATGTGTTCCGGGCTACAGCCCGATGCAGTATGCAGTTTATGTGCTTATGCTAGTTGATATGTTTATGCTATGCTATGATATGCTCAGTCATATTCCGGATTTCAGTCTGATGCAGCTAATTCCGGACTTCGGTCTGATGCAGGGGACAAGGTCCCAGTCAGTTCCGGACTTCGGTCCGATGTAGTTTCCGGACTTCTGTCCGATGCAGAGGGCAAGGCCCTGGTTAGTTCTGGACTTCTGTCCATTGCAGTTTCCGTACTTCGGTCGGATGCAGTAGGCAAGGCCCAATATGTGTTTATATGTTATTGTGTGGTATGTGGTAGTTTGGGGGGAGCTCACTAAGCTTTGTGATTACAGTTTTAGTTTTGGTTTCAGGTACTTCCGCAAGAAAAGGGAAGAGCTCAGGTTGATGGCATCGCACACACCACCGCTTCAGCTGTCCTGGGAGTTGTTTTTTTTTAGCTTTTCATGGATGTGATTTGATACAATCTTGATACAGCTTTCTATTGTTTTGAGATATTGACGTACGAGTTTTACTTTATGATGCTAACATGGTGTTTTTAGTAATTATTAAACAAAAATTTTTGGGTCGTATTTTGGGATGTTTCAAGTTGATATCCGAGCCTTGGTTTGAGGGATTCAGATACACTTTCGGGTGTGTCGGAACTCAAACTAAGGAAACGAAAAAGATTTTTAAAAGAAAAATGTTTTCGGAAATGATTTTTGAAAAATAACATAGAAAGAAGAAGAGTTATTTTTAAAAAAAGGAAAGGGGTGTGGTGTATGCGATCAACCGAGCTCAAGTAAGTACTCCCAAATTTCCATACAAGTTATATTATGATTATCTATTTCAGTTCTAGTAGAACAGCATGCTAGAATAGGACTAAGGGTCTAGGAGGATGCCTTATGTGCCTGCTATATGTGTTTCAGCTTTATGATAATTGCATGCTAGTTTTGAGTATACAGCAGAATGATAGCCTACTTAGGTTATGCTTAATAGTAGGAGCTTAGTATTGCATGCAAGTACAGTTTCCCATTAAGAGGATATAATTGCTTGAGTAGTCTCCTATGTCTGAATGCTGCTTGCTTTGTGCTTTGTGGGACTCTAAGTGATGGGAGTTAGCCATTAGGTGAATGCATCATGTCACATGTGAACAGGGTTGGATAATATCAGAGTGCTAGACTTAGCCCTATTGAGCAGCTCTTTTCTGAGTCTAACCGTTGTAGGGACGAGTCTTTTACTTGAAGGATTATCTGAGCCTCGCCGCATGTGATGGTATTCAGATAACGGCTAGTTGGCATCACAAGGAGGCCTTCAGCAGCTGAGGACTGGATCGAGTATAGTCATAGAATTTCCTAGGGTAAGCCTAGGATGGGAGTAGCAGAGATTATTAGCAGTATTAGTGACTTGGTGGAGTCAAGGCAAGTACTTGAGGAAAGTACGGATAGATGTGGAAGGTAGTATGGGCCCGTACTACTGGAAACAGAGGATCTGTACTCGAATCAAGGAAAGCTGAGATAAGACCAGGAGACTTGTGAAAGTAGCGATTCCTTGAGAATTATCAGTGTTCCTGACGTTTATAATGTTGTGTTTCAGAATGGTGGTATTACGCCCTAGACCAACAGTCGGCAGTTCAGGTGCCGGAGGGGGATCAGGATCAGGCCCGGAGGCCGGGCAGTTGGATGAGCAGACTAGGGAGTTTCTCTCTTCAGAGATTACTTGCACCATACTTGAGCAGACTCCTGTGATCTTCGTTTCGATCAAGGAGGGTATCTTAGAGATGATGGACGAGAAATTGAGCACCTTCCGTGCTGAGGTGGCCGCCTGATGGGGTCGCGCACGCTCACTTTCAGGGAGTTCCAGGCATGCGGGGCTCCGGATTATCACGGGGCATGGGACCCCATAACAAGCACCAGATGGTTGGCGGATGTGGCCAACGCCTTCCGCACTAGCAGATGTCCTGAGGGGGACAAGGTCAGATTGACGTCCTGTCTTCTGAAGGACAGGGCAGGGGATTGGTGGGAGGAAATTGGTCATGCCATCGGGGATGACGCAGCCTTGGATACCATGACTTGGGCAGACTTTACTACCAGATTCAGGGCCGAGTTCGCACCGGTTATTGAGGTGCAGCAGTTAGCACGTGAGTTCCAGGATCATACCCAGACTATAGAGACGAAGGCGGAGATTACCGCCAAGTTCAGGGAGAGGGCTCTTCTTGTTCCTTAGTACGCGACTGATTAGGAAATGAAGAAGGCTCGTTATCATGAGATGCTGCGGAGTGATATTCTCCATTTCGTGAGTCGGTCCAGGTGTAAAATGCTGGATGACATGATTGCTAGGGCTCGAGAGAGATAGAGAGAGAGAGATAGAGAGAGAGAGATTAACCTTGAGATGGAGAAAAAGAGGAAGTCGGAGGCGGCTCCAGGTACAGGGAATGCGAGCAAGAAGCCCAAGGATTCAGATCCCAGAGCTAGGAGTCAGCAGAGCCATGCTCGGTGTGGAAAGTGTGGGAGATTGCACGATGGGGGGTGCAATGCAGGGAGTGCCGGCTGCTACAAGTGCGTTCGGACTGGACATATTAGCAGAGATTATACAGCCACTACTACCGCCGTTACGGCATCGGATCTGATTTGCTTCCATTTCAATCAGAGGGGACATAAAAAGTCCCAGTGTCCGAGTTTAGTTGCTACAGGAAACGTGTCAGCACCTGCTCCAGCTACTTTGAGGATTACGGATGGACGCCAGGGCCGAGCTGAGATGCCGGTGGGGAAGAGTAGGGCTTTCCAACTGACGACAGAGGAGGTTCGGGAGACTCCTGACGTAGTGACGGGTGTGTATTTTTCCCTTATCTCTGCATTTATTATTGATTATTTCTTATGGTTATATGTTTTCTATAGGGTTGTTCTCAGTGAACGGCATTTCAGCTTCAGTATTGTTTGATTCGGGGGCTACCCGATCATTCGTCTCTCTTGCGCTTAGCAAGAGGTTCAGCAGAGCTCCTGGAGAGCTAGATTGTCCTCTTGAGGTTGAGATAGCAGCTGATAGGACCATTAGAGTTGCAAGGGTGCATAGAGGATGTTCTTTACAGTTGTTCGATGAGCAGTTTCCGGTGGACTTGGTCCCTATTCCCTTACGAGGGAATAAAGTCATAGTGGGCATGGATTGGTTAAGCCCCAATGGGGCAGTGATAGATTGTGAGCTGCATTCGGTGGGGGTTCGCTCTCCCAGTGGGGGAGAGTTAGTGATTTAGGGTGAGAGACCACAACGTGCGCCAGTTTTATGTTCAGCAGCCAGGGCGTGGCGCTATTTCTAGCAGGGTTGTGACGGTTATGTTGCTAATGTTATAGATGCTCGGGAGAAGGGCAGGATGACGATTGATGATGTTCCGGTAGTGCGAGACTACCCGGATGTATTTCCAGAGGAATTTCCTGGAATACCTCCCGAGAGACAGGTTGAGTTTAGGATTGACCTGATTCCTGGTGCGGCTCCGATAGCCAAAGCACCGTATCGATTGGCTCCCCTAGAGATGCATGAGTTATCTACGCAGCTACAAGAGCTGCTAGACAAGGGGTTCATCAGGCTGAGCAGTTCGCCCTGGGGTGCACCAATTTTGTTTGTGAAGAAAAAGGATGGGTCACACCGTATGTGTATAGATTACCGGGAATTGAATAAGGTAACGGTAAAGAACCGTTACCCACTTCTGAGGATAGATGATTTGTTTGATCAGCTGCAGGGAGCGTCTTGGTTTTCCAAGATCGATTTACGCTCCGGGTATCATCAGATGAGAGTCATAGGTGAGGATGTGTAGAAGACTGCTTTCAGGACCTGGTATGGTCATTATGAGTTTTTGATGATGCCGTTTCGGCTCACTAATGCTCCAACAGCTTTCATGGATCTCATGAATCGCATGTGCAGGCCGATGCTGGATCGGTCTGTAATAGTATTCATAGATCATATCTTGGTGTATTCCAAGACTCAGGAGCAACATGAGGAGCATCTGAGAGAGGTGCTAGAGATTTTGAGGAGGGAGATACATTTTGCCAAGTTCTCCAAGTGCGAGTTCTGGTTGCGCGAGGTGCAATTCCTTGGGCATCTCGTCAACCAGAAGGGTATTTTGGTAGATGCGGCCAAAATAGAGGCCATGATGCAGTTGGAGGTCCCGACATCTCCATCCGAGATCCGGAGCTTCCTAGGTTTGGCAGGATACTACAGGAGATTCATCCAGGATTTCTCCAAGACAGCAGTACCGCTCACCCGACTGACTAAGAAGTCGGTGGTGTTTCGTTGGGGGCCTGAGCAGCAGGCAGCATTCGAGACCCTCATGCGGAAATTGTGTGAGGCACCGATTCTTACCCTGCCAGAGGGAGTGGAGGACTTTGTAGCCTACTGTGATGCTTCGATCGCAGGTATGGGAGCATTGTTGATGCAGCGGGGCCGTGTGATAGCTTACGCTTCGAGACAGTTGAAGCCTCACGAGGCTAACTATCCTACGCATGATTTAGAGTTGGGGGGCAGTGGTATTTGCCCTCAAGATTTGGAAACATTACCTCTATGGGGTCCGTTGCACCATTTACACGGATCACAAGAGCTTGAGCTACCTCATGGACCAGCCGAACCTGAACATGAGGCAGAGGCGATGGTTAGATGTGCTGAAGGATTACGACTGTGAGATCCTTTATCACCCAAGGAAGGCTAACGTGGTGGCCGACGCTCTGAGCTGCAAGGCAGCAACAACATTCGAAGGAGCAAGAAATGAAGATTATTCTTTCAACATTCAATCCTTCAACCCCAGAAGCAAGGTGAAGCAGAAATTGAAGATTTTGTGACGGATTGCATTCAAGCCTTCTCAATCAGTCTGCTACTATTATTGTACCTGCTAAAGTGATCTAGAAGATTTGTTCTTTCTGATGTTCTCTCTGAAGATTCTCAAGCTGAAAGCACTATCTTTCAAGAATCAGTACGTCAAGTCTCCTCACCCAATGTGCGTTCAATGCCAAATTCTGAAGAAAAAAAAACCTCAAGTGCTCAAGATGAAGTCATTCACTGAAGATTAATACGTTCATCCTGATGCTGTGAAGAAATCAAAGGTTAAAGCTGAAGCCAAGCTCCCATTGAAGAATAACAAGAAGAGCTAGTTACCTTTTAGGGGGAGCTTGTTGGGTCATTAAGAAAAGAAAGCTATAAACCAAGGGGGAGATTGTTGGGTCAAAATATGGTTTATACTTTACTTTTCTGGGCAATTGTATTTTTCTGTAATATTTATGAATTTACGGCGGAGTTTACGGCCGTAAACTCATTTATGGTCCATTTGTTTCCAGCCCATTTTCCCCTAGTATAAATATCGGTATTAGGGTGTGAGGAACAGATTGATGAACCCTAGAGAGTTTACAGCCAGAGAGAAACAGGAGCTTTTATGTGTGTGTGAATCTTTTGTATCCGGATCTTCATTCATATCAATACATACAAAGATTCATATTATTCTTCTTCTCCTTCTCTTCTATTTGATCTGACATCATCCGTTTGATTGGGATTCCGCACCATCAAACGGATCTGATTGATACACAGGCAAATTAGTGACATAAAATTGGTATCAGAGCTTGGTTGTATCAGTCAATTTTATCAGATTTGGGGCATTATTTGATCTTATTTTCGAAATATTTTTGTGCTTTTGGATAGATCTCGCAAAAATAAGGGGGGTTTGTTCTTTGTGGTTTTCATAAAAAAAAGGTTTTTGATCAAGTACTATCGAAAAATCCGTGTTTTTGGTCGGAGTTTGCAGCTATGGTTTCTGGGTTCACGGCCGGAGCTTACTGTTGAAACAGTTCACGGTCGCCGGAGGTTTGCGGCCTCGGTTCGGCTCGGATCACGGCTAAGCAGCAGCTCGCTTCGCAACTTCAAATAAAAAAGTGGGCGACTTTCCAGCTACTGGGTTTCGAACCCGCAACCTCCACTAAACAAACCTGCACCTTACCCAACTCATCTAGAAGCATCTTTGTTTCTTTCCTTCGAAATATAAACTATAACCTGTTATTCTCGGTTTCATCTTTCAAAGTTTGACACTTTTAACCCAAAATTCAATTCCTTTTAATTTTAAATTCCTTTTTTAATCAAAATTAAAAAATAAAAATAATAATAATAATAATAATAATAATAATAATAATAATAAAATAAAATATAAATATAAAATAAATTAAAATTAATAAATAAAATTATATTTTAATTTTTGACTTTTATTTTTAACTTTTGACCTTAAATTTTGACTTTGACTTCCAATTTTGACCTTTGACTTTAAACTTTGACTTTTTCATTTAACTTTAAATTTTCAAATTTAACTTTTCGATTTGACTTTTAAGTTTGACTTTTCAAGCTTGACTTTTAAGTTTAACTTTTAAATTTGACTTTTAAGGTTAACTTTTATAATCAAAGGGTTTGACTTTTAAGTTTGATTTTGGCTTTTAGTTGTGCTTTTTAATTGATTTTAAGATCTATGAGGGAGTTGAAAACATGAAAGAGAGTTGTCAGGATATGTTAAGACAAAATTTCAACATTTTCGATTATGTCCCTGGAGAAACACTCGAAATTCAGTTGCAGCGATTTACTACAGTTACTACTGAGATGAATATAGTTGGGATCTTCTTGTCTAAGTTTGAGATAAACAAAAAGCTACTGAATTCACTTTCGAAATCGTGGGATATGAACGTGGCTATCATCAAGAAGACAAAAGATCTCAATCATCTTAGTCTTACTGATGTAATTCAAGAACTTGATGCTTTGAAGTGTAGAGAAACAATGAGTTCTGAAAACACTCCGGTCACTGAAGTTACATGTACTCTAGCTTGTGAAGCTACGATTAAATTTCTTCGGGGACAAATTGATATATCTAAAAGAGAAGTTGAGGACCTAATATATGAAGGATATCAACTCAGGAAATGACAGAAACCCCTGAAGGCTGAATTAGAAGCAAAAACCAAGGACTTTAGGAAACTTCAGGAAGAGTATAGCAACAAGTGTGAAAATTATGACTATATTAAGAGACAACTTGTTACTGTAACTGAAGAACTTGACGCTTTAAAAATTAATTGTGGAAAAACAGATGTCAGTTTCAAAAATTATACTGCATCAAGTCAGACAGTCGAGTCCTTATATGAAATCCAATTAAAATTCAAAGAAAATCAAAACAAGGGTTAGGGTATGATAGTGTACCTCCTCCTTATAATCATAACTACACATTCATCCCTATGACACAGGATGAAACTGACAGGGAGCCACATCTTCAATATGGCAAACGAGCTGGATTTGTGTCAGGAGGAATTATTAATATTTAAGATACTAATGTTGCTACTTGTTGTGTAGGCAAAGTAACAGAGGATGAGGACAAGGAGAGTTCTTTTGAACAAACAAACGACCCCTTGAACTCTGAATTTGTTGCTTCTAATCAACGTGCCGTTGGTAAATACAGGCCACCATTTCAAGCTAAACAGAGTGCCTGTTGTAACTGTGCATATGGGAACAACAAGAGACAAGGCAAGGATACGCCACCAGGGGCAGGAAGAAACAACTTCATAGTGAAGAAAAAGACATGTTTTCACTGTGGAACACTTGGACACATTTCCATAAATTGTCCTAATCGTGCATACGTTCCCTACAATGCACAAGGATGGAAAAATGTGCCAAGTGGGAGATACTTCAAAAGAAACCCTTCCAGGTCACATTCATACAATGGTGACTGGAACGCGCAGAAGGCCAAGAATCAAACCCACAAGGCCAAGCATCCAACTCCCAAGAACAAGAAGGGAATGTTGGCCCAAAAGTCTAGTTCAAGAGATGCTCCTGTGAAACCAAGACCGGTTAGGTCGAAGTCATCTAGGCAGACAGCTTCAAGTTCCAAAGCAAGTGTCGAGGCACCCATCGGATCGAACAAGAAATGGGTTAAACCCAAATATAGATGGGTTCCAAAGGTGAAAACTCCCAACTCTTCTAATGACTCTAATATTTCATCGTCTTCTGTTTGTGATAAGCAGGATATGTCATAGGAGAGAGTACCCTGCACTGATGACAAACATCGACCCAGTTTCAAAATGGACTGGGTTCCAAAGACCAATTAATCCCGCTCTGTGTCGGAGCAGCTATGGAGGCATATTATCAGACTTCGGTTTGTTGGTAGTGGCTGCTCCTGGCATATGATAGGGGACATCTCTCAAATATACAACACTCATAACTTTGTTCGAGAGTTTGTGTCCTTTCCGGGAAAGAAAAGAAGGGAAGAAAAGAAGGGATCACATGGGGTTAGTGCTTAATGAAGAATTTTCGATCTGTTTTGAGATTATGCGTGTTGTTTTCAGACCTTCTGGATGCAAATTCAATCGGTGACTTACGGTTTGAGTTTTCTTCTCTATACTCCTGAGTTTTTCTTAAGCTGATTCGCTTTAAACAATAATTTTTGTTTTAGGATAGTTTAAATTTGCGCATTTATTTTCGTTTCTCTCCTATGCACAAATTTAGGGGGAGAAATAAAAACAAAACAAAAATTAAAAAAAAAAATCCACAAACATTAGAAAATCAGAAAAAATAAAATGTTGGTTATGAAGTGTGCTTAAGGGAGTTGTTTTGGGAAGTGATATTATCAAGTGATAATAGGCAATCTGATTCTGCGTAACGTACCCAAAGTTGAGGGGTCTATGCTCTGGTTTGATGCATCAGTAGGCATGAAAATTTTTAAAATGGACATTACTAGGCAGAGTTGAACTTAGGAAATTTATAGACTTGACAAATCTTGACCTAGTTAGATCCATTTAGCCTGACAATACGACGCTCGGATAGGTTGAGCAGGGAGATATATATGGGAATCTACTCGTCACATTAATTGAACCCGTACTTGGAACCGTGGTTAGCCTTTTCCTCGATGTGTGGATTTTGTCCTTAATTCCGGTTGGATGGGGCGACTAGTAAATTCCGATAAATTAGGTCTCTAGAATTTCATTTTCTTTCTTTCCATCTGTTAGTCATATGTTACACCCTTTGCGTGATTGGAAGAGATCCAACCTGGATTGAAACATATGCAACTCTATTTCTCTGCATGTTATATCTACGAAATTCCTCCTATCTGTTAGCTATATGTTGTCTCCTTTGTGTGACCTCAAATTCGACCTGGTATACAACATATGCAACTTTCTACTTCTCAACCCCTCTAAAGTGATAAGTTATTAAATTCTGAATCTATCTTCTCTCTGAATGGTTGTCTGATCACCCGGTGTAAGGAGTACTCTAGAAGTTCTTGATGGTTGGGGCATACCAGGAAGCGGGAAACACATTCCAGTACACTTAAAATTGAACTCTTACAGATTTTTTGTAGATCTCGCTGCTCACTTTAGGTGGACAACAATATCCTTGGTCGTCGTCGGATGAATGGTCCTTAAGATATAGTATTTAAGGAATTAGGATCAGATGTAAATCTTAGGATTTTAACTTCACCCTGTCTTGTAACAAATAGTATGTCCTAAATCTGTCATAATTTTTCGTGTTTAAGTGGACAACAATATCGGCGATCGAGCAGACAAAGACGTGAAGATAGAAGGTACCGACAAGTGGATAAAGGTTGTCTAAAAACTTTGATCCCAAATCACTCTTAAAGTTAGATATCATTTTTATTTTTGTTAAATTTGTCATAGTTTCTTCTAATTTAAATTTTATGGGAGAATTAAAAATTAAAAATAAAAAAATAATAATAAGAAAAACTCAAAAATCAAAGAAAAATCAGAAAAATAAAAAAATCCAAAAATAGTGTTATTTCTGTTTTTTTTTTCTTGTTTAGAAAAATCAAAAAATCCAAAAATATTTTTGTTTTTGTTTTAATTTGTGTGCTAAGTTTTCTTTTAGTTTTGTTTTCTCTTGAAAAGTGATTTCAGGTATAGATAAGACTCATGGAGTTTGCGTTGAAGATTTCCGAGCCAAAGCCTCGTCCGTGAGCATCAAAGAATTCACATTCGAAGGAGAAAGAAATGAAGATTATTCTTTCAACATTCAATCCTTCAACCCCAAAAGCAAGGCGAAGCGGAAATTGAATATTATGTGACGGATTGCATTGAAGCCTTCTCAATCAGTCTGCTACTATTGTTGTACCTGCTGAAGTGATCTAGAAGATTTGTTCTCTCTGATGTTCTCTCTGAAGATTCTCAAGCTGAAAGCACTATCTTTCAAGAATCAGTACGTCAAGCCTCCTCACCCAATGTGCATTCAATGCCAAATTCTAAAAAAAACCCTCAAGCGCTCAAGATGAAGTCATTCACTGAAGATTAATATGTTCATCCTGATGCTGTGAAGAAATCGAAGGTTAAAGCTGAAGCCAAGCTCCCATTGAAGATTGACAAGAAGAGCTAGCTACCTTTTAGGGGGAGCTTGTTGGGTCATTAAGAAAAGAAAGCTATAAACCAAGGGGGAGATTGTTGGGTCAAAATATGGTTTATACTTTACTTTTCTGGGCAATTGTATTTTTCTGTAATATTTATGAATTTATGGTCTAGTTTACGGCCGAGTTTACGGTCGTAAACACCTTACGGTCGTAAACTCATTTACGGCCCATTTGTTTCCAGCCCATGTTCCCCTAGTATAAATATAGGTATTAGGGTGTGAGGAACAGATTGATGAACCCTAGAGAGTTTACGACAAGAAAGAAACAGGAGCTTTTATGTGTGTGTGAATCTTTTGTATCCGGATATTCATTCATATCAATACATACAAAGATTCATATTATTCTTCTTCTCCTTCTCTTCTATTTGATCTGACATCATCTGTTTGATTGAGATTCCGCACCATCAAACGGATCTAATTGATACACAGGCAAATTAGGGACATACAATTTTGTAGTCTACTGTGATGCTTCGATCGCAGGTATGGGAGCAGTGTTGATGCAGCGGGGCTGTGTGATAGCTTACGCTTCGAGACAGTTGAAGCCTCACGAGGCTAACTATCCTACGCATGATTTAGAGTTGGGGGCAGTGGTGTTTGCCCTCAAGATTTGGAGACATTACCTCTATGGGGTCCATTGCACCATTTACACGGATCACAAGAGCTTGAGTACCTCATTGACCAGACAAACCTGAACACGAGGCAGAGGAGATGGTTAGATGTGCTGAAGGATTACGACTGTGAGATCCTTTATCACCCAAGGAAGGCTAACGTGGTGGCCGACGCCCTGAGCTGCAAGGCAGCAGCAGCACCGATTAGAGACATTTGTTTGAGGATGACAGTGATTACTCCATTGCTGGAGCAAATTAAGGAGACACGGGCCGAGGGCCTCAACGAGGAGCGGCAGAAGTGTGATAGGATCGTAGGTCGAGTAGCTTCATTTGACTATGATAGTTGAGGATTGTTGTCCCTTCATGGGAGGGTTTGGGTACCGTACTGGGGTGGAGTACGGCAAGTGCTGATGGATGAGGCTCATAAGTCTCGATTCTCGATCCATCCAGGGGCAACAAAGATGTACAAAGATCTTAGACCCGATTATTAGTGGC
Organism: Lactuca saligna; assembly: GCF_052625555.1. NCBI lineage: Eukaryota > Viridiplantae > Streptophyta > Magnoliopsida > Asterales > Asteraceae > Lactuca > Lactuca saligna. Next base: position 94,497,949 of record NC_136418.1, read on the forward strand.
CCTACATGAAACGGGATGTGGCCCGGTATGTGGAAAGATGTCTGACCTGCAGGAAGGTTAAGGCAGAGCACCAGAGACCTCATGACAAGATGCAGCCGTTAGACATTCCTGTGTGGAAATGGGAGGATATCACCATGGATTTCATCACTAAGCTTCCTAGTACCGCTCGAGGAGTGGACGCGATTTGGGTTATAGTGGATTGATTGACGAAGAGTGCCCATTTTATACCAATCCAGGAGAGCATATCAGCTGAGAATCTAGCTGATATTTATGTGTGAGAGGTGGTGGCACGTCATGGGGTGCCTGTTTCAGTGGTATCAGACCGAGATGTGAGTTTTACCTCCAGATTTTGGAAGCGGTTTCATGACGAGATGGGTACTCGCCTTTATTTCAGCACTACTTTCCACCCCCAAATGGACGGACAGAGTGAGAGGACGATTCAGACCCTGGAGGACATGCTTCGGGCGTGTGTCCTAGATTTCGGTGGCAGTTGGGATACGTATCTTCCGTTAGCTGAATTTTCGTAAAACAACAGTTACCATGCGAGTATTGACCGAACTCCCTTCGAGATGCTATATGGGAGGAAGTGTAGGACCCCGATTTTTTGGGTCGAGGTAGGTCAGCGTGTCATTGGGAGCACCGAAGTGGTGCTCAAGATGACAGAATTGATCCAGCAGGTGCGCAGTAGGTTGCAGACTGCGAAGAGTCGGCAGAAGAGTTACACTGATAGGAGGCGATCGGACTTAGAGTTTCAGGAAGGTGACATGGTCCTCATGAAGTTATCACCTTGGAAGGGTGTCATCAGGTTTCGGAAGAGGGGCAAGTTGGGCCCAAGGTTCATTGGTCCTTTTAGGGTTTTGGCCCGGGTGGGTCGGGTTGCTTATCGATTGGATCTTCCGGCAGAGCTTAGCCAGATCGAAAACACTTTCCATGTGTCCCAGTTGAGGAAGTGTTTGGTGGATGAGTCAGCAGTTGTTCCCTTAGAAGACATTCAAGTTGATAGCAGCCTGAATTATATTGAGAGGTCGGTCGCGATTCTGGACCGGAAGACAAAGACCTCGAGGAACAAGGTAATTCAGCTAGTAAAGGTGCAGTGGCAGCACCGGAAGGGTTCAGAGTAGACGTGGGAATCAGAGGAGGAGATGCAGCAACATTACCCAAAGTTATTTTTCGATTCAGTAGCAGCGGACTTCGAGGACGAAGTCTGATTCAAGTGGGGGAGATTTATAATGATCGTTTTTCCCGAGGTATAAGTTTATTTAATTCTCGAGTTTTATTTTGGGCTATAATAGATTTAGTTATGAGATTGGTCCTTTTGTTGGACCAAGATGTAGTCTGCCCATAAGCCATACGCGGGGCGTAACCCGTTGTACGCTTGGCATAAAGGGTTAAATGAATCGCGTGGATGAGGGGCGTACGCGCAGCGTACCATAGTGTACGCCCAGCGTACGCGGCCAGGGAGAAAAACCCTAATTTTAGGGTTTGAGATGTATTTAAACCCCATTATAGGCTCCCATTTGGATTCCTCACTTGTCATTCACCCCAGAGAAACCCTAGTTTGTCCCCTTTGCTCCTTGCTTGTGTGTGTTTGATCTTTGAGCTTATTTTTGTGAAGAAGAAGAAGAAGAGAAGTGGAAGGAGAACACTAGTGCCTTGAGCTCATAGATCTGGGATCATTCCTTCATTTGGAATTCAAAAGAGGTATAAAGCTTTCAACTTTCCTCTTGTAAGTTTAGATCTAGGAGTTTTGGAAATTTGGACCTTTTTAGGTCCAAAGGAGGAACCTTTATCTTACAACTTCATTTTTGGAGCTTAGGATTGCTATCATTGAAGCTCAAGTGTCCCCATAGCAGTAAAGTTTCGATCTTTGAGGCTTATTTGGAACCATGCATGAGATCTAGTTGCTTTTATGGAAGTAGAATGTTATTTATGAGAGTTTGAGTCTTTATGAGACTTGTAAGCCATCAAGTAAGCAACTTTATGGCTTAAGGAATTGAATAAGCTTAGGATCTGGAGTTGTAGCTTCTGGATCAAATTATTAAGCACTTAATGAAAAGTTGGCTTAACAAGGTTGTACGTTGGGCGTACAAGGAAGTATGCGCCGCGTACAGACCACCAGCCAGTACGCTTAGCGTACCTTGGTGTACGCCCAGCGTACGCCACCAATTTGGGCTTTGAGTGTTAGGCCTCGGTGTGGGCTGGGTTTCAGGCTTAGGTTCCTTGGGCCTTTATGGCCCATCAGAATTCAGATGCTAAGGACCAAAGTTTTGGTATTGGGCTTGTGTAAGGCCCAATAAAAGGATTTTAGGCCCAATATAGCAAATTGGGCCATTAGCGGGCCTATAGTGGGGCTATGGATGTACTTAGAAGGAATTGAGATTTGGACCATGTTGTGTCCCACACCATAGTAGGGGTAAAATGGTTATTTTACCCATAGAGGAATCCCAATTCTGATTTAGTGTTTATTTCCCATTATAGCTGGGAAGCAGTCGGAGCAGCCGTCAGGGATTTCTTATTCAAGATTTCAGTAGTCAGCGTCACGAGGTGAGTTTCCTTCTAATAGGAATGGGTCTAAGGCCACAATGCCGACCCATTTAGCTAGTAGTAGATTCCGGATTTCGGTCCGATGTAGTTTTAGTATGTTTGCTGCCTTCGTGGCTAAAACAGGAATTATGTGTTATGTGTTCCGGGCTATAGCCCGATGTAGTATGCAGTTTATGTGCTTATGCTAGTTGATATGTTTATGCTATGTTATGATATGCTCAGTCAGATTCCGGATTTCGGTCCGATGCAGCTAATTCCGGACTTCGGTCTGATGTAGGGGACAAGGTCCCAGTCAGTTCCGGACTTCGGTCCGATGTAGTTTCCGGACTTCTGTCCGATGCAGAGGGCAAGGCCCTGGTTAGTACCGGACTTCGGTCCATTGAAGTTTCCAGACTTCGGTCCGATGTAGTAGGCAAGGCCCAATATGTGTTTATATGTTATTGTGTGGTATGTGGTAGTTTGGGGGAGCTCACTAAGCTTTGTGCTTACAGTTTTAGTTTTGGTTTCAGCTACTTCCGCAAGAAAAGGGAAGAGCTCGGGTTGATGGCATCGCACACACCACCGCTTCAGTTGTCCTGGGAGTTGTTTTTTTTAGCTTTTCATGGATGTGATTTGATACAATCTTGATACAGCTTTCTATTGTTTTGAGATATTGACGTACGAGTTTTACTTTATGATGTTAACATGGTGTTTTTAGTAATTATTAAACAAAAATTTTTGGGTCGTATTTTGGGATGTTTCAAGTACAACTGTTATTGTTTACATCTATTGCATTGTTTTAGTCATTACAATTTCATAACATAAACCGTTCGATAAGAAATCTAAGCAAAACACCATGACATAACTTGGTGCTTATTCTTCGGCTTACCTGTTACCTGAGAATACAAGTTATTTTGAAAAATGTCAACATATGAAATGTTGGTGAGTTCATAAGTAATGTTATGGAAAAATGATTTTTGTGAAGATTGCAAACCCAGAAATCCGATATTTTCTGAAAATAGTATTTGTTTATAGAAAAAGTGTGAAGATCCGTAAATATGCTTGTCGATTTTGAAAACACGTATAATTGTTGAACTTTGTATACATCTCATAGGTTAAAATGTTGAACTCCCCGGGAAAACCCAATGTTTTCCCAATACGTAAATTACATGTCTTGTTTACTGTTATACCGATACGACAATTGTTTTTGATTACCCAGGTGACATTGGATTAATTAAGGTTTATGAGTTGTTACAATCACGCATTAATGAAAATGACTAGTTTATAACTACAAATTACGAACGATCCTTAAGGCGTCGTCCGTACTACTCACTTAATCCAACCACCCTGAATTCTCTTGATTTACGCCACGAATCTGTTTACTCGATTTCTCATAAGCCCAACAACCGAGGAGAAAGGAGGGTACGAAGCCCCCTTTATTTCCATAAGTTATTCAAGGCTTTCGGGAATGCGAAAGGCACTTGGCCCAACTCGCATTTGACTTCTCGACCTCACTAGCAGTACTAATGGACCATTAGGGCCCAATAGCACAATAGAGCTATTGAAAGTTCTTTTACATGTAATTGGGTCATAGAAGGCCCATTAACATATAAGCGCGTTCCCTTCGGGCCCAAAGATCATGTTATTGGGCTAGCAAGGCCCAACAAGCACGATTTGAAACTTTCAAGCCCAAAGTTTGAATGTTGACTCCTCATAGTTATCATGTGTTTATTGAAATACTATGGTTTATTGATTTTTGTTTTGTTATTGATTCAAGACCGAATCAATTCGTTTTGTAACGATATTGGTTGTGAGAGTGTATTTGTTTTTACGTTTCGTTGGTAGTCATGGATCTTGTATTTTGTCTTAATGAATTAGTTTGTTTAAAAGTAAGATTTTTACCTTTTCACAACCTTTCTTTTATAAAAATAGCACTTTTAGTCATTTATATAAAAGAATTTCATTTTAATCCTTAAAACATTATTTTGACACTTTTGTATCTTAAAGTTGTTGAAAAGACATTTTTAGCCCAAATTTATTTTGTAAACAGCTTTAGTCCTTCCATAATGATGTTTTCTCGGTTAAAACCCTCAATTTCGCAACTTTGAAAGTTTTGGCCCAAAATAGAAAATTTTTACATTTTTGATCCTTTTTGAATTTGAAAAGCATTTTTGACCATTGGAATAGTTTTATTACACTTCAAATCCCCTATTTTACAGAAAGTTGCCTTTTCAGCCCCTCAAACTTAGAAATCTCGCATTTTGAAGCTTATTGGGCCGAAAAACCCAAATTTAGCCCATTAAATTCAAAATTTACATTTTAAGCCCCTCAACAATGTTGTTGTTCAGAAAAATTATTATAGAAACTGTTTGGACCCTTTTGACCCTCCAGAAATTATAATTTGTCGGTTTGGCCCCTAAGTTTTGTATTTTAACATTTTTTGCCAAAAAATGGGTTTTATGTTCAAGTATGTTCATCCTAACCATATAAACTATTTTTCTTGACTTGATTAGTGTAAAATAGTTTAAGTTATGTTTATTTCCTTCCTCATGTTTTAGATCTCGGTTTTTACACACTTTTTGGATAACATATTCATCACAAACACATGATATCACACACATACATGCATCAAATCACACATAGCATACACTTACACATAGATCTACACATTTACATGTATTCCCCCCCCCCCCCCCCCATAAAACTCATAAAAACCGAAAAGAAGGGGGTATGAAACTCACCTTGAGTTGTGGATCGGTTTTGAAGAAGATTTGGAGAAGTTTGGTGCTATTTTTGGCCTTAGCAAGTTCCTTGGATGGATCTCGAACTTAGTGGGTTCTAAGATGCAAGATCATGAACTTGAATGATGATTTTTATGAAATAAATCCCTTGAACACCTCTTAGATCTCGAAAATTTGGAGAGCGTGGGGAGAGAGTTTCTTTGAGAGAATTTTGAATGAAGTGTGTGTGTGTGTGTGTGTTTGGTTTCGGCCGAGAGCAAGAAGAGAGGAGAGAAGAGAGAGGATTGATAAGATGGTTGCATGGAGATTTGGGTTATTTGCATGGATAACTTCCATGTAAAAATGAGGTGGCACTAATAAGTCAACTCCTCTTTTCCTTTGGGCTTAGGCCGAGAATGGAGAAGAGAGGATAGAGTTTTGGGACTTGAGTGATTAAATCCATGATATAGGTCCAATATACATCAAAGTATAAATTTTTATGGCCCATTAGGGCTATTTAGTTTTGTTATGGCCCAATATGGTCCTTTTATAAATTTTATTTCATTCTAGGCCCAATATGGCCGAAAATATTAAAATAAATGAAAGTGGGTCCAATTAGGGCCCATGATATTCCAATTGGAAGCTTATTGGTCCTTTGGGCCCAATAAGGAAATCCTAATCCAAAATGGACTTAAACAAGGATTTCTGAGGTTTCCAACTGTTTGTTGACTATTTGCAGCGCTTGTATGAAGTGTTTGATTGAAATTTTACTGTCATAGAGTAAGCATCATGCATGCTTTCATGTTTTTGATTCATAATTGACATAAGTGTTGTAGTTACAAGGCACCAAAAATTTCTAGTTGTGACACAAAAGTATAGATTGTTTCATTGTGAGGATCGACTAGGTGGGGTAAATTGCCTCTATGAGATGAAATTGTATCTTGCGAGTTCTAATATATATATATATATATATATATATATATATATATATATATATATATATATATACACACACACATTAAAACATTGTGGGATTGAAAACCCTATGTACTCACCAGGTGTCCAACCTTACCCACTCAGTTTATTGTATTACACGTAATGATATAAAGGATACATTTTGTTGAGAGATTCAAAGAGTATTAGGCCACTAGTTTAATTACTATAAGACTTGTAATATTTCATTATGCTTATGTTTCTATATACACACACACACACGTTAAAACATTGTGGGATTGAAAACCCCATGTACTCACCAGGTGTCCAACCTTACCCACTCAGTTTATTGTATTACAAGTAACGATATGAAGGATACATTTTGTTGAGAGATTCAAAGAGTATTTGGCCACTAGTTTAATTACTATAAGACTTGTAATATTTCATTATGCTTATGTTTCTACATTGACGATGACATCCAAATGTTTTGATATAAATAAAATATATTTATTCGAAAATTCTTGATAATATCATTGTCATGTTTTTGTGAACAAATTCTGTAATATTATCCCTCAAAGGGGATACGCTGATTTTTAAATAAGCATAAACAAATCAATCTTTTCTATCCATAATTGTGGATGTGACATCTACTATGACCTCGTCTACGTAGTTCGCCTATATAGTCGTGTCTATGGCCACCAAGATTTCCTACTCCTTGTACATTGCTACTACTGGCTTAGTTTTTATTAATAGACATCATGCTTTGTAAAGCATGTTAAAACTTGCCAATATCATCATCTTGCTTTGGCGAACTGTTATAACGTTGTTGCGGGCATCATAAAAAAAAATAAAAATTACTGCTTGGTTGCTGATATTGTTATATTTACACATATATTTAGGCACTATTTTAATACAATTTAAGCTATATTTGGTAAAATGAAAATATATTCGGTACTTATTAAGTCAATTGTAGTTGCAACCAAAAAGAACATTCTTGAAGAAAAGGGATGAAAAATGAAAAAAGTTGGATATCGGAAGGAATGGAGCAAAATCTGAGAGCTTTAAGATCTCGGTTCCCATGACATGGTGTATTGAAGACCACAGCGTGGAATAAAGAAAGATCTCGGTTCTTTACGTGAGAAAAGAAGCTCACGACATGACCAACATTCAGTCACGTCGTGACCACTATATCGTAGAAGATTGCTACACGAAGTACAAGTTTCCATGTTGACTACATATAATTACTAAGCTCACATTGTGACGCTCTATTGGTCACGACATGAGGAGTTTTACGTAGATTTTAGTCGACTTTTTGGACAAGAAGCTGCGAAAATCTAACCTTGGAAGGAGAAGAAGACTGGAGATTAAGAGCTTTAAAGATTGTAGCAAATAATAACACATCACATTTGGTTTGCATTAGATTGATCGTGTATAGTTTAAACTCTTATGTTTTTATATGTTTATTTTCTATAATGATGAGCTAAATCATTAGGCTTTTGTTTAGTGTAGATGAACCTTAATACTATGTGTTAGTTTCTCTTTCACGGATTTTATGAAGTTGGTTTATCTTGCGTTTGATAATCAATACCTAGCATGTTAAAAGCTTTAATCATTGTTTCTTAGATTCAAGTTATGTGTAGTTGATAATCACATTAATTGCATGAAATTTTCTAATTTGTTGTTTATGATCATTAAATTGCTAAAGCTAGGATTAGCCAAATCTTAGATTAGGTAATAATACTCACAAATTTAATTGTTATTAGAGAACATAATTTGTTCATAATTGTGTTTGGATATTTGTCTTGATCATAGATAATTAATCTTTATATATATATATATATATATATATATATATATATATATATATATATATATATATATATATATATATATATATATATATATATGTTAGATAACCCAATAATCTTAAATAATCAGCTATATGTCCACCTGTGTATGATCACATCATAGTTGTTCATGTATTAGTGAAAATATTAGGATATTGGATCATGATTCTTAATAATATTTATATTGGTTACCAACTGAATTATTCCATGTATTGAAACTAATCATAGGAAAAAGAGGAATTCAAAGCAAAACGAAAGTAACTTCCTAATCTTGATTACAATCATATTTAGTTAATTGTTTTCTTAGTTTTTTTAGTTAATTTAATAGTGAAGTTAATATGAACTTGCAAAATCAGTTGAAAACCCTCATTTTTAGTTATTGTTTTAGATTAGTTTTTAGTAGTTATTTTATTAGCTAAATAATGTTTTGTGACTTCAATACCCGAGTTACTTTTCTATATTCTAAAGACTAGGTACACTACCTATAAGTGCATTAGTAGATAAATTTAGTTAGGTTCATAAATTTAAAACTGGTCTGTACACATCATGTTTTTGGCGCCGTTGCCGGAGAACGAATAATTTTAGCTTTTAATTTAATTGTTTTAGGTTACGCGATCGCTTTTGTGGGATAAAAACCACAAAAAGTTAATTTTCTGAATTAATTAAAAGTTTCTAATTTTATAGTTTTCACGTCATGACCATATTATTGTTAAGTTGTGAGAAGTTACATTTTTTCGGTTTTTTTAGTTATCTTCTTTTTAGGTCGTTTTTATGTTTTTGTTTTGTTTCAGTGAGATATGACCAGGGGTCCATCTTTCCTATCATACCACCACTTGCCGATCCAGAGTCTATATTCCATAAGAAGAAACATAAAAAGGTTGATGATTCGAGTAGTAGTTTTCACATGGACAAGTTCGAAATCATTGAAAAGACCACAAACCAAAAGGGCGTTGGCTGCGAAGTAGAAACTGGGGACGATGTAGAAGACGATGTCAAAATCGAGGTAAAAGAGATTACTGACATATCAGAGATGACGATTGTGGAGTACAAGAGGAGAATGTATGATGACCATGGTCCCGGTGTTGTTCCACCTGGGATACCACCTGCTACAAACTTTGAGTGCAAGGGCCACATTCTCATGATGCTCAAGGACATTTCATTTTCTAGGACAACCTACGAAGATGCCTTCAAACACATTGACGAAGTATAGGACATTGCAATTTTGTTGAACGTTCCGAATGTTTCAAGAGTTGTTGTATAAGTAAGGATGCTTCCACTGACATTTACTAGAGATGTAAAAATTTGGTTGAAGTCATTAACACCTGGAACTATTAGAACATAGACCAACCTTCGTGAAGCATTCATATAACAATGCATATCTCCTTCATAGATAGCCAAACTCGAGAATAAGATATCGAACTTCCAACAAAATGACGATGAGTCCTTACATGAAGCTTGGGAAAGATACAAGGGATTGCTAAGAAATTTCCCTCAATACGAGCTTAACGCAACAATAGGTTTATATATTTTATGATGGGGTAAATGTGACCACAACGTAACTCCTTAATTCTCAAGGACCAATGACAAAGATCAATCCTGCTAAAATCAAGGAATTAATAGAAGAATTTGTGAAACATTCAAGAGAGTATCACAATCCTCGAGAGGATATGACAAGGGGTAAAGGAAGTAGAAATAGAGGAAATGAGAGCTTATCAGCAATGATGGAAAAACTCAAAAATATGAACCAAAGGATGAAAAAGATGGGTCAATTTATATGTAACAACGTAATTTTCAAAAAAAAATTCATTTTTCAACAACCAAATTTATATAAAAATATTTTCAAAAGTATTCAACCGTAGTTATCAAAACATAACATATCCGTAGATCACAAAATCAAATCCCTCCTCTAGTGTGTACAGGTCACGTCGGTGCCTTTCCACGATCCTCGCTAGTACTTGAAACACATAACACTACAACTGTAAGCATAAATGCCTAGTGAATTCCCCAAAATACCGCATACAACACATACGCCACTCGAGGCTATAACATGACCCTCCGGTCGATGTGTCTCAGTGGGTCCCTCCAGTCTCGTAGCTCGTTGGACCCTCCGGCCCGGTCTGTATCGTTGGGCCCTCTGGCACGGTCTATAAAATCATACAACATACATATATCACATAGCACATAATCTCATACATAACACATAAGACCCTCTGGTCAACACATAATACCACTCTAGGTAACGTATAGTGAGAAGACTCACCTCGCGTAGCTCGGTAACTTGTAAATCTAAGAAATCTCGGACTCCGTGGGATAAGATCTAGCCTCCATGTATGAAATAACACTCAACATCAACAAATTTCCCTAGGCTAGACCATTCCCTCTAATCACTCTCAGGAAGGTAAAAGATCATTTTACCCCTTACTTGGCTCAATTACACTAAAGTTGACAAAACCCTAAAACTCAAAAAAACTCAACCCTCCGGGATACGCTGGGCGTACCCGGAGCCTTCACAGAATCGGGGTACACAGCCGCTTACGTCGTGCGTACTGGGATTACACCCAGCGTAATGCCAAGTTTCCTTATCCATCTCATGCAGGTCTTAATCGGTTAATACTTGCATGCAAACTTCAAATCTGACTCCTCTAATGTGACTTAATCCGTAAAGTTGAAACCTTTAAGCCTTTGCATGGCTGTAAAGATCACTTTGTGCTCAAAACACCTTTCATCTTTCCATAATGAGACTATAACTCATGCATGACACAAGATCCACATCCAAGACTAGATTTTTATGAATCCTCAACACAATATACACTAGAAAAGGTCAGATCTAAGCTCATGGAGACTCTTTGCACACAAAGTCTCCTACTTTGAACCAAAAACCCTAAAAATGGTCCAAAAAGTAAAACTTATGAAGAACAAGGAAAGCTTTGAGCTTTTTACCTCAGAAAGGATCTCCAACCACTGTAGAACGTAGATCTACACTTGTTCTTAAAGTTCTAACTCCAACAATGGCTCCTTCTTCACCTTAAAAAAATAACTTCAAGCTCAAAACACACACACAAGCTAAAGCACGGATCTCAGATCTCTAAGGACTCACTCAAGGGGATATGGTGGCTAGGGAAAAGGACTACATGTTCCTTTTATAGTGCACAAGCCAGAAATTAGGGTTTGCATCTGGGCTCGCTACGCCCAGCGTAACCCCTGGGTATGCCCAACATACCCTGGTGAGTCCGCGTTCAATTTAAGTGCTTGAGTGTGCACGGTGTACACCTCAGTACGCTCAGCGAACTCACCAATCCACCATACAACTTTAAGGGACTAATTTGTCAACTCTCTCAAAATAGAAGGGCTGGTACAATTCTCCCCCACTAGAACCAGACTTCGCCCTCGAAGTCTCATGCTGCGAACAACTCTGGATGCTGCTCCCGCATCTCCGACTCTGGCTCCCAGGTCAGCTCGGATCCGTTCCGATGTTACCTCTGGACCTGAACCAGGGGTACTTCCTTGTTCCTCAAAACCTTGATCCTCCGATCCAAGATTGCGATCGGTTTCTCAGCATAATTTATACTTGCATCCACATGGATATTCTCTAAGGGTACCACTACTGAATCATCGGCAATACACTTCCTCAGCTGCGACACGTGGAAGGTATCATGAATCTGGTCCAACTCCGTAGGTAGCTCCAAGCGATACGCTACCTTGCCCACCCTCGCGATCACTCTAAACGGCCCAATATACCGGTGTCCCAACTTGCCCCTCTTCGTGAATCGGATCACTCCTTCCCAAGGAGATACCTTCAGGAGCACGAAATCACCAACCTGGAACTCGAGTTCGGATCGTCGTCTATCCGTGTAACTCTTTTGGCGACTTGGAGCGGTCAATAACCTCTGTTTGACCTGCTGTAGATGCTCTGTCGTCTGAAGCACTATCTATGTACTACCCATCACACGTTGCCCTACCTCGCCCCAGAAAATGGGGGTACGACACCTCCTTCCATACAACAGCTCAAAAGGTGGCATACCAATGCTCGAGTGATGGCTGTTGTTATAGGAAAACTCAGCCAAGGGAAAATATGTGTGCCAACTCCAGCTGAAATCCAATACACATGACCGAAGCATGTCCTCGAGCGTCTGAATCGTCCGCTCACTCTACCCATCGGTCTGTGGGTGGTATGTGGTACTAAAATGCAGTCTCGTACCCAATTCCTCATGAAATTTCTTCCAAAATCTGGAAGTGAAACGCACATCTCGATCTGAGACAATCGAGATCAGTACTCCATGCCGCGATACCACCTCCTTCACGTACAATTCTGCCAGCCTCTCCACAGAAGAGCTCTCACTGATGGCAAGGAAATGAGCGCTCTTCGTCAACCTTTCCACAATCACCGAAATTGCATCGACACCCCTAGCATTCCTCGGCAATTTGGTGATAAAATCCATGGTAATTTGTTCCCACTTCCACTCGGGAATCTCTAACCGCTGTAACTTATCGTGCAGCCATTGGTGCTCGGCCTTAACCATGCGATAGGTCAAGCACCTCTCTACGAACCATGCAACATCCCTTTTCATATAGGGCCACCAATACTCCTTCTTCAAGTCCAAATACATCTTAGTGGCCCCGGGGTGGATCGAGAACTTCGATCTATGCGCCTCCTCCATCAAGACAGTACGCGTTCCGCCGACAAACAGTACCCAAACCCGACCCTGGAAGGTCATAAGTCCTCGACTATCGGTACCAAACTCCGATACCTACCCGCTTACTCGCTCTCTCTTGCGGTTCTCCGGTCTCACCGCCTCCGCCTGGGCCCCTCGAATGGTGTCCCATACCGGACTCATCACTCTCAATCTCATGCAAACATCTCGTATCGGGGTGCCCTCCGCCCTTCGGCTCAAGGCATCGGCTACAACATTAGCCATGCCCAGGTGGTACAGGGTCTCACAGACATAATCCTTCACCACATCCAACCATCTCCTCTGGCGCATGTTCAGATTGGGCTGATCCATCAAATACTTCAAGCGCTTGTGGTCCGTGTATATCATACACCGAACCCCATACAAATAGTGCCACCAGATCTTGAGGGCGAACACTACTGACCCTAATTCCAGATCATGAGTGGGTTACCTCGACTCATGAGGCTTTAGCTGTCTTGATGCATATGCTATCACATGCCCCCTCTGCATAAGCACCGCTCCCAACCCTGATATCGATGCATCACAATACACCATGAAATCCTCCATCCCCTCCGGAAGGGCCAACACCAGGGATTCGCATAATCTCTAGCAAAGTGTCTCAAATGAGTTCTGCTGCTCCGAACCCCAAGAAAAAAGTAACACCCTTCCAGGTCAACTTGGTGAGTGGCACGGCGATCTTGGAGAAATCGCTGATAAATCTCCGATCATAGCCTACTAACCCTAAGAAATCCTGATCTCAGTAGGTGACCTCGGCACCTCCCAACTCATCACAGCCTCAATCTTTGCCGGATCGACCAATATCCCCTGCTGGTTAACGAGATGCTCTAGGAACTGGACCTCCCGTAACCAAAAATCACACTTGGCGAATTTGGCGTAAAGCCTCTCCGATCTCAAAACTCCGAGGATTTCCCTCAAATGCTCCTCATGCTGCTCTCTGGATTTCGAATATACCAAGATATTATCGATGAAACACAATCACCGATCAATCCAACATCGGCCTGCACACCCGGTTCATGAGATCCATTAACGCTGTTGGTGCATTGGTGAGCCCGAATGACATCACCACGAAAACGTAATGCCCGTGACGAGTTCTAAACGTTGTCTTCTGGATGTCCTCATCCCGAACCCTCATCTGGTGATATTCCGACCGCAAGTCTATCTTGGAGAACCAAGACGCCCCCTGCAACTGATCGAACATATCGTCGATCCTCGGTAACGGATAACGGTTCTTGACCGTTAACTTGTTCAGCTCCCGGTAATCGATGCACATCCGGTGTAAACCATCCTTCTTCTTGACAAAAAGGATCGATGCTCCCCAAGGTGAGCTACTTGGTCTGATAAACCCCTTTCCCAATAGCTCCTGAAGCTGCGAGGATAACTCCTGCATCTCGGATGGCGCAAGGCGATAGGGTGCCTTTGCAATAGGTGCCACCCCTGGCACCAAGTCGATACGAAACTCCACTTGCCTCTCGGGAGGCACACCCGACAACTCCTCGAGGAACACATCAGGGAACTCCCGCATAATTGGGACCTCATCAATCGAACTTGGCCTCCCAGCCGCCACTCGCGTCTCCATCACATATGCCACAAATCCCCTACAGCCCTGCTGTAAACTCTATCTCGCCCTAGCAGCTGAACAAAATGCTGACTCAGGACAGGTACCCTCACCGTACACCATAAGTACTCCCCCACTAGGGTCTCGAATCGTCACCAGCTGACGATCGCAGTCTATGATAGCTCCAAATTGGCTCAACCAATCCATGCCCACTATGACACATACATCCCCCATCGCAATCGGGACTAGGTCAATCAGAAACCCCACACCGAAGATCTCAAGTCTACATCCTCGAATCACCTCCGTGGCATACACTGCTCGTTCGTAAGCTATAGAAACTCGTAGAGGTCGACTCAGGGCCTCTTGAAAAATACTGATATGAAGACTAAAGGCCTACGACACAAAAGATCGACTCGCTCCCGAGTCAAATAGCACTAGGGCAGGCACTGAATTCACAAGAAAAGTACCTACACATAACATAATATAAGCATAATATCTCATATTCAAATAAATAAAGAGAAGAATACATACCGGCCACAAGGTCGGGTGCTGCGCGGACCTCCTCCGCTGTCAAATGAAAGGCCCTCCCACGAGCCTTTGGCGCCTCGGCCTTCACTTGCCGAACCTCGATAGCCCTAGCCGCAGGCACAGATCCCTGTTGTAGCTGAGGGCACTCGCCTTCCGATGGCCGGTCTAGTTGCAATGGAAGCAAACCGAAAATCCCTTGGGGCAATCCCTCGATATGCCCCTCCTTCCCGCACTTGTAGCATACTCCTGCCCGACACATCCCCTCATGACTCTTGCCGCACTTCCCACAAGTGCGGCCCTTCGCGCCCCCAGATATCGAATCAAAGGGCTTAGCCCGCTTGGCTGTCGGCTGAGACTGAGCCGGCCGCCGATCCATCCTCTGTGACTCGTCCTCCTCCCTGGCCTGAGTCTCCAACTTGATCTCCCTATTCCGGGCATGTGCCTGGAGCTCAGCAAATTTCCGGTAAGTCGATTTCGCCACGAACTTCCGAATATCTCTCCTTAGAACACTCAGATACCGGCTCATGCGAGCCTGCTCAGTAGACACCTGCTTAGGGAAAAACATCGCCCTCTCGTGAAACTTCTTGGTAATGACTGTAACAAAATCAGTACCCTGCTTGAGGGTCAAGAACTCCTGAATCAACCGTTCCCTCTCCACCGGGGGAACATACTCATCTCTAAACATGGCGGTGAACCTCTCCCAGGTCACCTCAGAAATCTCTGCCAGAATGAATCTCGTCGTCACAAACTTCCACTAATCCTTCGCTCCCAAGCAGAGCTGGTTCAAAGCGAACCGCACCCTCAAGTGTTCTGGACAAGAACATGTATAGAAACATCCCTCGATGTTAGAGATCCATCTCATCGTAGCAATCGGGTCTTGTGTCCCATCGAACTCTGGTGGTTTTGTGTTGCTGAACTCCCGAAACAACAACGAGTCACCTCCCTGAGGTCTGGCAGCAGCAACAGCAGCAGTAGCTGCAGCAGCTGCAGCCTCAGTCACCACTACATACTGCTCGTCAAAGGTCTCAATCAGTGTGGTCTTGATGTCCCCGAACATCTTTGGAATCTCAGCCCGGATGGTAGCAGCCACCTCCTCATGAATCAATCGACGGATCTCCTGGTCACTGACCCCACTGCTCTCAGGTGTGTGTTGATTCCCAACCATGATGCCTCTGAAATACAACATAAAAATATCAGAGACTCGATTGAGCATACTCGCACTCGATAACGCAACCCTAATCGTCCTCCAATACCCAAAGGATTCTTACTTGGGTTGCTTACTGATCTGGTGTCTTCAGTAGTACGGGCCCTATGCTACTTACCACACCATATCAACATTCAACCCAAGTGCTCCTCCTTGGATCCCGGATCGCAAGTACTCTACTCTCTCTATGCATTGGCTACCCTCCGATAGACCTATCATGAGCTCTTAACGGCTACCTACTCGCTCTCAAGGCATCTCATAGCAGCAAAAATCTCCTAGGATAAGGCATCACAAATCTCCTAGGATAAGGCATCACAAATCAGACCACTCTAGTCCTAATATGAATACCTAGCCTACTCTAGCATGCATAACATAACATAGCATATCTCATAACACATAATGTAAGGGTATTTTGGGGATTCACCATTCAGGCGCTGGCTGACTGCACACACTGCTCTGCTCTGTTTGTTTCAAAACTCCTTGCTCTTTTAGAAAATTTAATTTTTATAGTTGATAATTTATCAAATCCTCGGTTTGAGTTCAGATACGCCCAAAGGTGCATCCGAGTCCCTCAAACCAAGGCTCTGATACCAACTTGTAACAACGTAATTTTCAAAACAAAATTTTCATTTTTCAACAACCAAATTTATATAAAAATATTTTCAAAAGTATTCAACCATAGTTATCAAAACATAACATATCCCAAGATCACAAAATCAAATTCTTCCTCTAGTGTGTACGGGTCACGCCGGCGCCTTTCCACGGTCCTCGCTAGTACCTGAAACACATAACACAACAACTGTAAGCATAAATGCTTAGTGAGTTCCCCAAAATACCGCATACAACACATACGCCACTCGAGGATATAGCATGACCCTCCGCTCGATGTGTCTCAGCGGGACCCTCCAGTCCCGTAGCTCGTTGGACCCTCTGGTACGGTCAAAGCTCGTCGGACCCTCCGACACGGTCTGTATCGTTGGGCCCTCCGGACCGATCTATAAAATCATACAACATACATATATCACATAGCACATCATCTCATACATAACACATAAGACCCTCTGGTCAACACATAATACCACTCTAGGTAACGTATAGTGAGAAGACTCACCTCGTGTAGCTCGGTAACTCGTAAATCTCAGAAATCTTGGACTCCGTGGGATAAGATCTATCCTCCGCCTAAGCATATGAAATAACACTCAACATCAACACATTTCCCTAGGCTAGAACATTCCCTCTAATCACTCTTAGGAAGGTAAAAGACCATTTTACCCCTTACCTGGCTTAATTACACTAAAGTTGACCAAAACCAAAAAGTCAACCCTCCAGGTTACGCTGCGCGTACCAAACGTGTACGCTGGGCGTACCCGGAGCCTTCACAGAATCGGGGTACGCAGCCCCTTACACCGCGCGTACTGGGATTACGCCCAGCGTAATGCCCAGATTCCTTATCCATCTCATTCATGTCTTAATCGGTTAATACTTGCATCCAAACTTCAGATCTGACTCCTCTAATGTGACTTAATCCGTCAAGTTGAAACCTTTAAGCCTTTGCATGGCTATAAAGATCACTTTATGCTCAAAACACCTTTCATCTTTCCATGATGAGATTATAACTCATGCATGACACAAGATCCACGTCCAAGACTGGATTTTTATGAATCCTCAACACAAAGGATCTCCAACTTTGAACCAAAGTCTCCTACTTTGAACCAAAAACCCTAAAAATGGTCCAAAAAGCAAACTTATGAAGAACAAGGAAAACTTTGAGCTTTTTACCTCAGAAAGGATCTCCAACCACTGTAGAACTCGGATCTACACTTGTTCTAAAATTTCTAGCTCCAACAATGGCTCCTTCTTCTCCTTTTCACCATGAAAAGATAACTTCAAGCTCAAAACAGACACACAAGCTAAAGCACGGATCTCAGCTCTCTAAGGACTCACTCAAGGGGATATGGTGGCTAGGGAAAAGGACTACATGTTCCTTTTACAGTGCAAAAGCCAGAAATTAGGGTTTGCATCTGGGCTCGCTACGCCCAGCGTAACCCCTGGGTACGCCCAGCGTATACCTCAGTACGCCCAACGTACTCACCAATCCACCATACATCTTTAAGGGACTAATTTGTCAACACTCTCAAAATAGAAGGTCCATAAAGCTTACCTAGATTTTCGGGCTGCTACATTATACATTCCATACAAGTAGGTTGTAACAATTGCAATGGATCACACTTTACAAAATATTGAAATCTGGATGAGAACAGGAACTGAAAAGCACAAGTATGCTAGTCTAGTGGTGATTGGTTTGATGAAAATTAGAGGAAGCCAAAGAGGGAATTGTTGCCATATGAAGAATATGAGAAGGATAAAGAAGAAAAGTATTGGCAAACCGAACGAGGCTACTACCAAAAAGAAAAAAGAACCTACCAAGAAGAAACCGGATATTAAGTCAATGCTCAATAGATTCATGGAAGCTTCTAAGAAAATACATGATGTTTCTAATGTTACAATTAGAAGCCAACAAGCTTCCATTAAAAAGATCGAGAGTCAACTCGGGCAATTGACTAAGCTCATGAACAAACTATCAAAAATCCCGATCAAAACAACAACCTCACATCATAGCCATTTTCCATTGAAGAAGATGCCATATTTGAGCCTATACTAATCTTAAATGAAGCTACAAAGTAGCCTGATCCATAGCCAAAAGAATCAAAGATCAAAGAAGAAAAACAAGCTGGTGGCCAGTATTCACGACATGAGCAGGTACCTTTCACGTCGTGCGCTCAACATAATCCAAAAAATAATTCTTTTGTTAGGTCTCTCAACATTTGTTACCTTATCCTTCTCGAGCAAGGACACATCTATTGGAACATGAAAATGAGAGATTCATCAACCAAGTAGAGGGTGTTCCCATTAATATCTCGGTCATTGAAGCAATTAAGATGCCTGAGTACGAAGAATTCCTACAAGATCTTCTCGAAACTTTTCAATATCTAGAAAAGATGCCCATGGTTGTTCTAAATGAACAACGTTCAATGGTAATCACGGAAGGAATACCAACAAAGATGGGAGATCCATTACTCCTAAAGTTACTATGTGAAATTGGAAATGCAACAAAGACATACGCTTTAGCTAATTCTGGAGTTAGCGTAAATTTAATGCCTTATTCATTGTATCAAAAGCTTGACCTTCCATAATTGAAAAACACAAGAATCGTAATCCATATGGCTAATCGTTCGATGACTTATCCTCGAGTCATAGTTAAAGACTTATTGGTTAAAATGGGAAAAATCGTTTTTCCATTTGATTTTGTGGTTATAGATATGAAAGAGGATGAAGATGTATGAATTATTCGTAGACACCCACTACTCAACACCACAAGAGCCTTGGTAAACATTCGAGAATCAAAGCTTACCTTACGTGTGGGAAAGGAGGAGATTACACTCGAGGTTGATGAAAGATTCAAGAACTCTAGAAAAAAATATGAAATATTTTTTTGTGAATGGTGTGAATAACCTCAATGAGCTTGGAGAATTGGAAAAATTAATGGAAGAAGAAGTACAAACTAGGGAAAAACCAAAAGAAAAAGTTAAGCTCGCCAAACTTAGAGCCTCGATTCCACTAACTTTTGAAGTTTTTGCCTTTACCACACTAAAGTTTCAAGTTGAAGAGGAATGTCAAGAAAGTAAGGCAACGAAGCTTGGTAGAATGGAAGTGGAAAAGAAGGAACCCACTGAAGACAAAAAGAAGAGCACCATGGTTGAAAAATCTCAAGGAGTCAAGAGAAAACACGATGCATGCGAAAACATAAGTAAAAAAGAGAATTCAAAGAAAGCTTGTAGAATAAGGGTTGTAGCTTTAAATATGAAACACCTTGAGATGAAAGAAAACATGGATATTCCACACCCAACCGACACAACATAGAGCGGAAGGAGTCCGGCTCACAACTCCATTAAAAGAAGCGCTTCTCGGGAGGAAACCTGAGTTCACTTTGCATTTCCTTTTCTCTTTTCTTTTTAGTTTTATTTGTTTTGCATTGTTTTATTTTATTTTCTCACTTATTCATCTTCTACTTTAAAAAATCAAGTGGAGGATCTAATGAGTAAGTGGTAAAATTTTTCAAAGAAAGAAAAAACTGGAACTTTTTACAAATTTTAGTACCCACAACGTGGCCATTCATTTCCCGACGTGGGAGTTAAAAAATTCCTATTTCTGCCTTAAGTTTAAAAGCTCATGACGTAGGCATTAGAAAATTCATGACGTGAATAACGAGGGGACCAAACTCAACCTTTATACCCAAACAAAAACCATGTAACTCATTTGTTTAACACCACTTACGCATGTGTCACAACTAGAAATTCCAGGTCAAAACCAGGCCCAAGTGTATTGTATACACTAATTTTTTAGCTATGATACAATTAAGATGAATATTACATAATTCGAATTCATGTTACCCTAAACCCTAATGATCAATGCAAATAAAATAAAAATCACATGATATGGACATAAGAACTGGTAGTTGTGTCACAATCTTGAACACTTGAATTATAAGGACAACATATTTGAGTTTTCTATTAACAAAGAGTATAAGACCATAAACCCTTCCATTAGGGATATGCTTAGCCGTAAACACTTTTAATGGCCCATGGTTTGGCCGTGAACTACTTTAAAGACCAAAGGTGGTCGTGAACACCTTAAGGGATCCAAAACTTGGATGTGAACACCATTCTAGGAATCATCGTGGGCGTAAACACCTTAGTGAACCACATTAGTAGCGCAAACTATATAAGGGACCCATACTTGAATGTAAACACTTTATGCTTGCTACGATGCTTGCATATTTTAAGTGGTTTATAGATTTGAATTGAGGAAAAGACAAAAACATTTGACTTTACGGTGGGACATTTCAACCAATTCCAAAGCAATCCCAGTTAACCACATATTAACCATGAAGTAACTAAGCAAAATCCCCCAGTAACCCAAGAAAGCATCATATCCACTTTCACTCCATGGTTAACAAGCGTATACCATTCCCATATCACATTTCTTTCTTATCACTTACTGAGAAACCCCCAAGATTTACTCTCTGAGAATTCAAGCTTCAAGTCTTAGGATACAAAATTTCTCAAAGGCTTTCACTAAACCCATGTAAGTGATTCAACTTGGCCAGTGAACGTACACTTTATCTTGTTAATCTCTTCTTGCTTACACATAGTTTTATGTCATAACAACTCTATAGTGTCATAATCTTAACAAGTTCATCAAAAACTTCAAGTTTTCAGGATCAAAACTCTTCTCTCATCACTTCAACTACACCCTTCAACTACCAAAGGTGAGCTTCATACCCCCATTTCAAGCTTTTCTTTCTTTTGGGGGAGAATACAAGTCAAAGTCTTGTGTTAATTTTGTATAATTGCTTGTATGTGCATATTGTATGTTATGTGTTTTATATGTTGTGAAATCCATGCAAAAAGTCTAAAAACTTGAGATTTATGAATAGATCTCGAGAAGTTGGATTTAGTTAACATATTTTGTGGATAAAAATAAAAACTAGCTCCTAAAGGTGAACTGTTCTATTGATGTTTGGTAGAAAACACAAAGATTAGCTCAAAAAATGGTCATATTTTTAAGAAAATTTTCTACAATAAAACATGAAAGATGAAATATATAATAAGTTTGAGCCAAATATGAGATTTTTACTTAAAATGGGGTGAAAACGAACTATTTAGCAAACATGGGCCATTTTTTAACACTTTTATAAAAATGGGCCTTAAATGAGTATTTTAGTAGGAATGGGTTGTTTTCAACAATTATGACAATATTGGGCCATTTTTGACCACTTATGGTAATTATGGGCCATTATTGACCCCTTTGGGCCATTTATGACATTTTTGGATAACTATGGGCCCTAATTGATATTTTATTTAAAGTTGGGTCATTTTTATCATTTTCAGTACCAAACTATCTTTGACAATATGATTAAAAATGGGTTACCCTCAGCATACGTGATAAAAACGAAATATCTTGCCAACATACACAATAAACGTTATTAAACAATAGGATCAACTATTTGTGTAAATTTCTGTTAGGATTCTAGTGAGACGTACCTTTAGTCGTACCTACCTAGCATACGTGGTAAGTCTTGTTAGTTATAATTAATCAGAGTGTCCTAGACAGAGAGCAGGAGTTTGTGTATAGATGTCTATGGGGTTGAAATCCCACACTTGAGTTGTTCGCTACAACTAGACTATGCCAGTCTAGGGTAACAAATATCTTTCAACGAAATTGATGGCTGTAAAATGACAAGCCAGGAACTCCGTCATATTAGTATGGTTATAACGACTCACTTAGAATATAACTATATTATCTAAAATTTTCGCAGGACACACATTTGAATTGTAACCAACTACGGGTTGAATACTTTGAACACAATTTCACCATGCAGGTCTTAGTGTTTTAAGACCCCAATTATTTTAATAGAAAATATAGGATTTTCTGTGGAAACATTTTTCTTACAAGATCCCAACACAGATAAACAAGAACACACACACAACTATAGATGATTTGAAAACAAGACTCATAAATTATTTTCACAGAAGATATTGGATTTTTCTGGGGTTTTAACTACTACAAGGTTTTCATATAAAAAGTTCTTATGAACTCACAAAGATTTTTATGTTGACGCTATTCAAACGACATGTATTCTCAGGAACACAGTGAGACAGACTCTTTACATCTATGAACTTTGAATGAATGTTGTATTTTGATTTCATCAAAAATTTGTTATTTTGGGATGTAATTTTTGTGAATAAACACAATACTGTAAACCATGTATGTTGTACTCTTTAATGTATGATGATGATGATGATGGCTATGTTTCATATATATACATTATTATGATATTACAAGATGAATTCATTCGCCCCCGGACATTTCTGCCGTTCCAGTTCGGGGGTGTAACAACATGAGAGGCGAGCCTTACTCCATTTTGGTCCCCACTTCGATGAAGAGTTATAACCGACGCATTTCAAAGTCAGGTTGGCATTTATTTCTATAATATTCGAGGAGCTGTATAATACCAAAATCATGTATTGGATGGGATTTATTCACATTTAACATTGAACACCCACCAGTTATGCCACCACAAGCACCCTACATACCGACATGGGAAGAAATATAAGCATCCAATAATTTTGGGGCCGAAACTAGTGGAGTACAAGGGGACGTGATGAAGAATGAATGATTATCCCTTTTAATTTTACTTGGTTATTTTTGAGTTTTGAGTTTTTATTTGAAGTTTTATTTGTTTTGGTGTGTTTTAATTTGTTTGGTATGTTTAAGACATGTAACCGAATCCTTCAGATTGTGAGGAGAGTTTCCTCACTTTACTTATGGGTCGAAGGCACTAGTGCCGACCGACTAGGTTGTATTATGTATCCCGATATATAGGATGTTGATACGATATAGTGCACTATTAAATACATAGATCTATATAATTACTTGTATTGTTGGATATGTGTTTATGATTATCTGTTATATATTTTGACATATTGTGTTTGGGTTGAGGAAGTCTTGCTTTGTGCTAAAGTCCAAGATACTCGGGGTGATCCGGATAGGATGAAGGCCCTACGTGGAGGACCATCAGGTTGAAGGCCCAGAGAGCGATCCAGATAGGTTGTAGGCCTTGCGAGGTGGTTCAGTTAGGGTGTAGGCTCAATTTTTACATGTTGTTATATGTTGTTTGTGTGTGGTACTTTGGGGAGACTCACTAAGCTTTGGCTTATAGTTTAAATTTATGGATGCAGGTACTTCAGATGACATGGGCTAAGCGAAAGGTTAATCATGCACACCATCCTAGAGTTTATGAGATTATGATTTTTCAAAATGCTATGATTCTTGTTTTATGACTTTTGGAAATTATTAATTGTGATATTTGTGGATTTTGGAATAGTTTAGAAATGAAAATTTTTGACTCGATTTTGGGATGTTATAGTCTCCCACCGAAACCGAAATTCGTTTGAGTCGAGAATGACATTATACACTTGTTTGTGGAATTTCTTCCTAAAGTTTGTGTTTCTCAAAAAAATCTGCGCTTACTAAAAGGACACATGTATGTTCATCGTTACAAAACAACAACAAAAAACACATAATATTGATAAACATTCTTTTTTCAAGAGTGGGTTTAATATAAATGATGTTAACATGCTATTTACAACTTCTTAGAACTAGTTCCATGCCCTTGCTTGTAGCTTTTCCATTATAACCCATAAGCATAATCTATGTTTAGCATTAGGAAAAATAGACCCTATAACTTGTATAACTGTTAAATCCTGATCGGTTAACACCAACATTGGTTCCTTACCATGATTGTTTAAAAAAGCTTCAAGCAACCATTTATAAGAATTGATCTTCTCATTGCTAAGCAAACCAGCCCTATAGTTAAAAATCTCATGTGATTATCAATTTTTGTGAATAAACCAAAGACCATTTCGTACGTACACCAAACATACATACAGGTTAAATCATAACATATTACAACACATTACAAATTAATAATAAACCAAAAACATATGATAATAAATCACGTAGTGACTTACTTATTCATTCTAAACATGGCATCAAAGGAGATTACATCATTGAACTCCTTGTAAAAAACGTTATCAGTCTCATCAGCCGAAAACATATCATTGAACACTATCTACACATTTATACTCAAACGTGTAATTTGGATAATCTTTTTTGTCTCATATATTTTATTCACTATGAATTGTGCATCCCTCTTTCCAATTATGTTGCCATTTTCTTTCTAAAATTTTTGTAGTCAGTCACATATATCTAATATGTTCTATTACAGTTCTAAGTTCATAACTAAATTGATCTATTCTTGTAATTAAAAGCAAAGTCCTTTTTGGGTTACCTTCATAACTAGACATGATTATAATGACATTTATAGAGAGAGGATAAGTATATTATTTTATTATATGGTAATTAAATTGTAATAAATAACTTGTTAATATATTATATGATTAATTTATTAATTGGAAATAGATAGTTGATTTGTTAATTTATTATTTGATTAATAAATTAACGTGAGATCAATTGTTAAATAATTTTTTTGTTAATTTATATGATTAATAAATCAATGTGAAATCAATTAGAATTTATTTATTATTAATCAAAATTAATTTGGAATTAATTAGAGTTAATTACGGTGCAATGTTTGAGCTGTAAATCAAATTAATAGACAAATAAGGAAACCGACAAATAATATTGAGAATTATATGGCGATTAGTTGCAAATAATAGATCCAATTATTATTAATATGATTACCATGTTTCGTCTGAAAACCAGATTAATCCTTATCGATTAGATTTGATTATTAGAAAGTTAAATGAGAATGTCTTGTTATTGGACAAAATTAAAAAACAAAAAAATAATGTAAAACTGACATGTTGACGGTTGATCTTAAACGTGGAATAACTGCACGAATCAGAAACAACACTGGAAATCGATAAAGACAAAGTGAATAATATTGAGAATTATATGTCGATTAGTTGCAAATAATAGATCCAATTATTATTAATATGATTACCATGTTTCGTCCAAAAACCAGATTAATCCTTCTCGATTAGATCTGATTATTAGAAAGGTAAATGAGAATGCCTTGTTATCGGACAAAATTAAAAAACAAGAAAATAATGTAAAACTGACATTTTGACGATTGATCTTAAACGTGGAATAACTGCACGAATCAAAAACAACACTGAAAATCGATAAACACAAACTGAATACTAAACTAAAAAACATGAAGAAAATCTCGTTGACAACCGTTAACCGAAAAATCTCCTTAGCTCTTAAGGCAAAGTGCAAAGTGTGCCTAAATCTAGCACTCACAATGTCACCTACTACTAGGCTAGACGCACATGTGAGCTTGACCCATACATTTAATCCACTAAAGCCTTTAATGGTGTATCAATGGAATAAGCTTATAAACCCAAAAGATTTCCTCTTCCCACCAATGTAGCATACAAAGGAAATTACCAACTTGCAATTCCTCTTTATATATAAAATTCCAATAGTATACCTAGTTCATCATCCAAAGCGTGTACCGAATTTATATTACTATCATCAACATCATAATCAACAAACCACAGTGACTCCATAATTAACTGCCCATATTCCTCAATGAGTACGCTTAAAGTATTTATAAAATACTATCTTTCTTTCGATTGTCAGCTACTAAATGATGAAATTGGATAAGCCATCATCGACCTTAACAAACAACCGATGAAAACAAAAAAATAAAGATTTAAACTAATAGAAAACGGAAAAAAATCAAAAAAAAAACAAAAAATACTAGTTGCACGTCCAGATAGGATCGTATAAAAAAAATAAAGATTTAAACTTGGTACAATTGCACTCGACGAAGTCTTATGTTAAGATATATTGTCACAATTGTATCATTATTAATACTTTCTAAAATATTTTTTCAGTATAGGGTGGAGGCGGAAGGGGAAGGTCATTGGCTATGTGATGATGTCAAAGGCAGCGACTGAAGTGTCTGATTCCTTGTTCCTACAACGTCGCATGCACGATGTGAGGTTGGAAGAAGCCACAACATTTTTTGAAATTATTTTTCCCTTTTCGTTATCTAATTTTAAAAGTGTTAGGTTATATGAATTCAAACTTTGGGCTAATGAAACTCAAAATATTTGCTTTTAATTTTTAATTTATATTATATTTTTAAACCAAAGACTTTATGCAGCTCACTAAAATATATTAAAGTATGTCACATATTATTTCTATACATTGTTTATGGGCTAGGTTATAATGTGGATGAAGAACTATTGTGCGGACGTGCGGATATTGTTATTCTATGAGAATTACTACGACAATAAGTTGTGGAGTAATCCGAATACATTCAACATTACATAAATATCTTCATTTTCATGCATTATCACTAATTCTTATTTATTTTTGTTTTTACAAATCGTTTTTCACTCATTTCCATTCTAACAGAAATACGACTCAATAAACATTTTGACAACATTCTAGCAGAATGAGAATAATAATAAAAAGTCTATAACACCTCATATACGATTTAAATAGTGAGAATGTGTGATAATGACAATAGTTATGTAAGATTAAACGTATTTATATTATAAAACAACATATTTTCTTTGTCATTCTCAAAGAATAGCAGTGTCCACACGTCCGCAAAATAGATGTCAATCCACATTTAAACCTAGCTCTATTACTTATAAACAAAATTTAAAAATTAGGTGGGTCAAGTGACCCACCTTTGTATTACATAGACTTGTCGTTATTCCTAATCTTTTTTTTCATTATATATATATATATATATATATATATATATATATATATATATATATATATATATATATATAGGGTGATGATCAAATAAAAACACCAAAAAGATTGAGAAAACAGTTAAAAATCAATCAATATATAATGATATAAATGAAATTTTACATTATAATTAAATATGAAAAAGTCAAGGCTAATTAACTGATTCCTAAATTTTTGGGATTATAAATTCAATTACCTTATTTGTTGTATTAATTGATTTTTAGTTCGTTAAAAACTAAAAATGCACCGATTTATTTTATTAATTTACTAGAAATTTAAAACCCATCATATTACAATATTGCTTTTATTTTTTATCGGAACATACCAATTATTGGAAAATTAATAATTTAATATATATTTTTATTTATTTCAACCAATATTATAATCACATATGAACACAATGATAATTCTAAATGAATTATAAATAACTTACAAATAAAAGATCAATAAAATTATAATCATAAATTAATAAAAAACAAATTACATAGAATACACCTTTATTCATAAAGGAAAAATACAAAAAAGAAACAAAATACAATTAATTTGCTATTTTTCTATAATCATAAATAAATTACAAAAAAATAATATAATAATAACTAAGTATTATTCTAATCATAATTGAAGAAGTCGTGATCTTTTCCACTTTGTAGCGTTTTCTTTCATATTCGTACTCCGACATTGCATTCAAAATTTTGATCTTGATTTTCTGTGGATATTTTTAAATTCAAAATAAATATCAATACCTTTAGCTAAATAAACAAAATTTGGAAAAAGTAAATTACGTTATTAACGGAATGTACATGTGATCATAAATGATAGGCATCTAATCATAAATAAATACACATGAATAAAATATAAATTGCATATGAATTCTTACAGTTTTGTTATATTCTTAAGTAAAATTGTTTTTTAATGTAAATTTGTAAAATATAAATTACATAAGTGAATAAAATAATGTAAAATTGTAAATATAATTTTGGTCTTATATGTATCAGTTCTTATGATCAAGTAATCAAAAAGTAATGATCATGTAAGGTATTCAGTTCTTATGATAAATAATCATAAATGAATATGAAGGCTCACTTACAAATACAAAACAACAACAATTACTAAAAAAGAAAGGCTCATTTAAACTATGTTATTTGTCATTAAATAAAAAAAATAGCAACAATTAATACAAAAAACCCGTATAAACAAAAATAACAATGATTCAACAATAAAATTGCATCATAAAGGGAATTGTACCATATAAACAATAACTTAGCAATCACAAATGAACATAAAAACATTTTTTGTATCCACACAAATCAATCACTAATAAAACAATAATCACACTACCTAATTAAAGATTCTTTGCTAATAATGAATTCAATTTAAAAGGTTTAAGAAATATATCATATAGTAATCTAAAATTGCCCAGATACAAGTGTGTTTTGTTTCTATGTTGAGGGTTAGGGCATAAAGATCCAGAAGGGACACAACAAAATTCGACCACCAGGTCTGCACTTGGATCCTTGCGCTGCCCTACTAACGACACAACACAACCACATCACTGCCAAGATGCATGCTTCTGGTGGCCAAATAGAAGGAACAAAGAGATTTTAGGGTTAGGCAGTGGAAAAACGGCTTCCCAAATCATATCCATTGACTGGATTTTAGATGATAAGAAACCAATGTTGTAGTATTTATCACATATTCTTCCTCCTTTTAACAATGAATGATGGCCATTTCTTATATTTTTCTCCATTGTTGTTTGTCTAGATAATTGATTAGAAGATATGAGGGAGTGGAGAATGTTAGTGGTGGGGAGACTGTCATTCGATCTCTTGATTGTGTGGCCAATCGATAAAAGCCATAATTTTATGAGAAAGATGGTGATTTGGATAAGGTGATGCAACTCCTATATATATATATATATATATATATATATATATATATATATATATATATATATATATATATGTGTGTGTGTGTGTGTGTGTGTGTGTGTGTGTGTGTGTGTGTGTGTGTGTGTGTGTGAGAGAGAGAGAGAGAGAGAGAGAAAAGGGTTTTATGACCAATTAAGAATTCAGAAATTCTTGAAAGTGAATACTTTTTACAACTTTTTTTTTTCTAGCCTTATATGCAAAAAAAAAAAATCAGTTAATTTTTTACAACACTGCAATATGTTATGATTCGTTGAATTTTTTTTTTTTTTTTTGTCTAAAATGTGTTTTTAAAAAGTATGCATATATGCATATTTAAAATACTTAATTCTTTTAGAATCATATATCATTCTGATAAAAATAAAAAATTTAAAAATTCTTGAAATGTTCTTAATTAGTAATACATTCTCATGAGAATTAATTCTCATAAAAATAAAAGTGAAAATTTTACATTCTGATAAGAATAAATATAAACTACAAGCAGAAATATAATATTTTTATAAGAATTAACATAAATTCTAAGTCCCGTAGTAATATGGTCATTAACATGATGTAAATGAAAGAAAAAAAACATATGATACAAGTGAAAATTATGCATTATCATAAGAATTAACATAAATTACACATGAAAAACTAACATTTTCATGAGAATATACATAAGTTACAAAATCTTTTGATAATCATGAGTAGTTTTAGCTATTACTGTCTCAATTGATAAAGTTTGTAGAGTCAGTTTCAATTTCAGTGTGACATCCATGTCAATAGATGCAAATTAATCTTCTTCGCTTAATAGAACTTTTAACTTGAAATTTAATATATGATTACTAAAAAGAATATATATATATATATATATATATATATATATATATATATATATATATATATATATATATATATATATATATATATATATATTGTGTGAATCTATTGTCAATTCTTCTCTATTGGATTAAAAGAATAAAGGGTTAGAGATATTAAGGTAAATGTTATTAACATGTAATCGAATCCACTATATAATTGCTTTTCATTAATTACAATGGAAAAATCATAAAAACCGTTAACATTTTATATGGAATGTGAGATTTCAATATTCTACCAGTATAAGTTAGATTTGAATTTACGTACTACAATATTGTTTTATAGGTTAGTCAAAAATTAGATGAGCATAACACATTTCATTCTTTAAGAATTCAGTGTTTTTTTCACCACCTATAAAATTTATTTTTTTCTTATTTATTTTTTCCGTGACCATGGGAACAGTTATGAATTAACAGTTGTGACTTACTTTATACCATTCTTTTGGTTAATAATTAAAATCTTTTTTAACAATTCTCATGGGTGATACAACGTTAAGAATATGATTTTTAAAAAATAAAATAAAGTTTCTTTTATATATATATATATATATATATATATATATATATATATATATATATATATATATATATATATATATATATATATATATATATATATATATATATATATATCATGAAAGTGGTTAAGAATGAAATGTTTTAGTTAAAGCTTCACACTTGATGATAAGAAAGGAGTAAGAATTACATTCTTGTATGAGATTCTTGTCGAATAATATATTAATTAGATGAGCATAAGTGACTTTTTTCAAAGAATAGTTTAACATTCTTGAAGAAACGTTTAAAATTCTCGAAGAAGAAGGCTATAATTCTAAGTGCATAACCATCATTCTTGAAGAGCTATTTATCATTCTTGACATACTAAAAGAGCATTCTTGAAGAATAAGACAAGAAATAAAAGAATAACCTAAAATTCAAATACAAAAATCTAACATTATCATAAGGATCACTACAAGAAACGGGGACTATAGGGACGACAAATGTCGTCTCTATAGGTTGAAAAGTCGTCCCTTTAGGTATCCAGGACGACATGTCGTCCCTTTAGGTATCCAGGACGACATGTCGTCCCTATAGCTTTCGTCACTGTAGCCCCGTTGCAATAGATCTTTTTGATCGTCGCTATAAATATCGTCGCAATAGGTATCCTTTAGAGACGACATGTCTTCTTGTTTTGGTTTGTCGCTATACAATGTCAGTCTCCATAGACGAAGCTATAGAGGTGACATGTCGTCTCTATAGGTGTATCTTTAGAAACAATATGTCGTCCCATAGATAGACCTTTAGTGACAACATGATGTAGTGGTAGTTGCACCGGTAGAGATGACATGTCGTCTCTATAGAGGCACCTATAGAAACGACATGTCGTCTCTATAAGTATGCCCATACAGTTTATTCTTTTCTCTATAATTTTTCAGTTTTCACATCACAAAATTGCTAAGCAACTAAATATGATACAATCTCAAAACACTACATTATTGCAAATATAATTCATATGAAGAACAAAATTATTAACTTGGGGAAATTTACATAATCATCACATGCCTTATCATTTATGTACATAACACTACATTCTATATGATTTATAAAAAAAAAAAAACAACATCAACAATGGATTGCTTCCCATCATTGTGTGCCCTTCTTTGCTCCCTAAAGATTTTCTTCCAAATGGTATAATACTTTGCTTTATGGTAGTTTGTACATCTCTCTGTGAATCAATTTAGTATTGACCATCAATCTATGCAAATTGTATATTCAGAAGAGATAAATAACAATGAAATAGAGGTAATTTATTTTCCATTTTTTAAAAAGAACAATACTATAATAAGGAAGTAAGTAAAATAAAGTTACAAGATAATTAATTTCCTAGTAGATTCCCTAAATAAATAAATTAAAAAAAAAAAGTAAATAATTAATTTAAATAATTAATTATTTACCTAACACACACATGAACATAAATGAAAACTTTAAATAATTAATTTCTTATTTTCATTTTTTTTAAAAAGAAAAAAGAAAAGAGGAAAACCAACCTCCAAAAACAAGGACATTAAAGGAATTTTGGGTATTAATGTAAAAGAACAAGAAGACACCATTAGAATAGAAACCTTTGTGGTGGGCGATAGTTCCTAGTAGATTCCCTAAATAAATAAAATTAAAAAAAAAAAAAGTAATGATTACTAACAATTACAATAGGACATGACAAACAGGGTGTACTGCATTTGGGGACAAGGACTCGCTCTCTTCTTTGCAAAAGACATAAATGTCCTCACACCGACTTGGAATGCAAAGAAATGAATCAAAACAAAAAAGCACATTTGAATCCTTGGTGCCAATAAGCTATATATGTTTATAAATGGCCATTTATATTGAACTTACAATCTGGAGCACATTTGGCATTCTATCAATAAGCCCATTTGCTTCCATAACCTCTGTTTATTGGCTGGATTTTTTGTACAACAATATGACAAGCCTCTCTAATAGGCATCCGTCATGTATTTTATTTCCATTTTCCTACAAAAAAAAAAAACAAATTAAATAAGACACTGCAAATAAAAAAATAAATAAGAAAACAAATGTTCACCTGCAAAACAAGACTTCCAGAGTAGTCAGCAATTCCTCCAATAACATCTAACGTTCCAGGTGCTCTTGCCACATCTATATCTTCTTGTATCAGCAAATAATGGGATGAACTCCAAGGAGGGCAAAATAGTCATTTTACAAGGGAAAAGAAAATTACCTCCCAATTAAAGAGACCAGCAGCAGCCTTGCGCTCACAAACATATTGTTTTTCAGTCAGAATCATGTAAAGCTTCTAATTCAGCCAAACTCCTCAAAAAACTCAAAAAAAAAAACTCTACCCTTTGTTGGAGGTACAAAATAAAAACATAAGATAAAATATGAACTTTTATATACTGAATGTTATCTACCCTGTGTAACACGACTTTCAATAACTTCACTCTGGCTTCAACATGTGCTCCCTGTAAGAAATCAGATTTGATAATTGATACTAAAAAGAAAAGCAAACAAAGATAAACATCTAAACATAACCACTAAATGAATATCATTGAAAGTTTACATGATAAAGAACTCGCATTCCTTGATTTTGAAGCAATTGAAGCCCTACAAGTTCACATCATATAGTAAGATAAACACAAATAGATGCTTATGACCAGATTAAATAATGTATTATAGAAAACTAGAGTAACAAAAAAAGTGAAAACAGTAATAGCAATGTTGGTGTGCATACCGTTGAGAATATGCTACCTTTTCCATTTTAACTTTTCTGCTATGTTTTATACCAAGTTAATTTGTTAAAGCTAAATGCAAGGAAAACTAAAGATCTTGAGACCAATGTCACTCACCTAGATTTGGAGCCATTAAAAGCTTCATTCTTTTGAAGATTACCCTGAGAATTGCTAATATCTGCCAACACTTTTCTTCCTACTTCACCTTGAGCTGTGATGTGAAGCATAAAATTGTTAAAAAGTTGTACAAACAAGAAAACTTGTTTTACTGAAAGTAAAGTTGCATAATGCTTACTAGAGCTAATAAACAAGCCATAGAGAAGAACACAATCAACAGCCAAAGCAAAGATCAACAACTTACACTCCTATGATAAAAGCAAATTTCATGTAGATCAAATCAGATTAATTAAACATGGTTGTGTATGAAATCAGCAAAGACGTAGATTATGTATGAAATCAGCAAAGAACAGATTTTAGATAACTATTAAATCAGATCAAAAAAGAATCAACAAAGACATCGCATTCAAACAATGACAAAGAAATCGTAACTTACCTGAGTCGTCGCTGCCTTAAACGTGGTATGCTCTAAGTTCCTAATTCCAAGGTTGTCATGACAGTGATCGGTGTTGAAAACATATCTCGGTGAAAAAAATACCTTTTAATCGCAAAAGCAAAATCCATAGAGAAATCGGTACTCCATGCTTGAATAACGAATAACTAGAAGGAAAATCAATAGCAAAATCGTTGATGTGGTTACAGTTTATTAGTATTGCATCTTCAAAACAAGAAACTGTGAAAGAAAATCACAATTCTAGTTTCAAACACGTAATTGCTAAAATAAACCTCAATTCCAATTTCAAACAGAGAATTACTAACCTAGGTCACCGGAGTGGGGCTTGTATTCGTTAGAATTCGTAACCGGAGGTGAAAATGAAGCCGATAGTTACAATGTTGCTAACAACTTCCCTTCAGCTAAGCTATGAACTATTTCCTGATATTCAAGAGATATTAGCAATAAAGGTCAACATTTCTTACTCTTATAATGCATGAACTCCTTTCTAACTATTTGTACTGGTTCTTCCGTTTTGGTTGATCATATACCTTCTCCCAATATTTCCTATATTATAAATCCAAATAAAAAAAATTAATGAAATAACCATTTTTCCCTTAACTAGAGCTTCAATATGTCAATGCATAACACAACGTATTGATATTTTTGCATCTCTTTTCCTTCCCATATATGGCTTTTAGGCCAATATTTTATTTATTATTATTACACTAATCTTTATTTGATAATTAAATATTTTGTTGAATCATCTACTTCTACCTATAGGGATTTGTTTTTTATTCATCTTCTTGGCCTTGAGTGTACTTATAGCCCACTTTTTGCACTAGTAAGAGATATCCCTCTAGGAACACCTCCAGTAACCATCAGCCACCATCCAGCCACAATCACAGCCACCAACTTCAGTAAATTTAATCAGAATTACAAAATCTTTAGTTACATGTCTTATTTTCGAGTCTATTGAACTAGTCGTAAAAAGACTCTCCTGCAAAATTGTTGGTGATTTTGATCATCAATGTTATTTAAATGTAATGAGATTACTTTGTGTTGACCAAAAATGATCTTGATAAATATTAAACAAGTAAGGAAGGTGTGGAGTACACACTTGTTTAAGTTTGATCAAGTTTCAAAGTACACTGTCATTTAGGGGCGAAGCCCCTGAACGAACGGGGGTCCGGGGGCAGCGCCCCTGGGAGCGGGGTCCAAGGGGCGGCAGCCCCTGGCGGGTATTAAAAAATGCATCAGAAAATTGATTTTCCAGATAATTGACCATTGGTTTGACCCTTATCCATATATCCGTTTTATGACAGTTTTTATGGTTTTATGACAGTTTAAAACTGTCATATGACAGTTTTCAGACAAAGTTGTTAAAAGTTGGTTGGTCTCATTTTCTGATACATACGAAAATATCATCAAACATTCTTTGTTCTTGTCTCTCTGAGTCTTATCCAATTGAAGATTTGGGAGTACCACCAAATACTTCGATTTGAAAGTGATAATCACAATTCTCAGAATTTCCAAGCCTTTCTAAACCCAAATTTCTAACAAAAATCGAAGTATTTTGTGATCATGGCAAGTGGCGATTCTGTGAAGGATATGACAAGCCAGTTTAACAAATTGAACAAGTTTGAAGGACAAGATTTTCGTAGATGGCAGAAGAAGATGCACTTTCTCCTTACCACTCTGAAAGTGGTATATGTTCTGAGTACACCCATGCCAGTCTTACCAGAATCTGTTGAAGATGAACCTTTGGAGGCAACAAGAAGGAGATCAAAGTGGGAAAATGATGATTACATATGTCGTGGTCATATTCTCAATGGTATGTCTGACTCTCTTTTTGATATCTATCAAAATTTCGAATCTGCAAAAGAACTGTGGGATTCTCTTGAATCCAAATACATGGCAGAAGATGCTTCTAGCAAGAAGTTTCTTGTTAGTAACTTTATGGGTTACAAAATGATTGACTCTAGGCCTGTTATGGAACAATTCCATGAAATGTTAAGGATCCTGGGACAGTTTGCTCAACACAATCTGAAAATGGATGAAGCCATTTCTGTGGCTGTAATTATTGACAAACTGCCCCCTTCCTGGAAGGATTTTAAACACAATATGAAACATAACAAAGAGGAATTAACTTTGACTCAACTTGGAAGCCATTTACGGATTGAAGAGTCCTTAAGGACTCAAGAACTTGATAACAATCCCAAAGGCAAGAACCAAGTTGGTTCCTCTTCTGTGAACATGGTGGATGGAGAAGGATCAAAGAATCAAAAGAAGTCTAATGGAAAAAGGAAGTTTAAAGGAAAGGATGAAAAGTCTTCCAACAAGAAGGCTAAAGTGGTGTGTTGGAATTGTAACAAACCGGGTCACTTCAAGAAAGATTGTCGTTTACGTAAAGTGAACAAGGATGGTGCAGGACCAAGTGGATCCAAGGATCCAGAGAAGCAACAAGGTCAGATTTCTGTATTCATGCAGAATTCTAAATATATTCAGAATTATATTTCTGTGATTTCTGAAGCATTTTATGTGCAGGATGATAATGTTGCATGGTGGGTTGATTCGGGAGCAACAAGTCATGTTTGCAAAGATTTATATTGGTTCAAGGACTTTCAACCAATTAATGATGGATCTGTTGTAAAGATGGGAAATGTTGCAACTGAACCAATCAAGGGCATAGGATCTGTTTTACTTACTTTTACTTCTGGGAAATGTTTGTGTTTGAACAATGTTTTATATGTTCCAGGGATTCGTAAGAATCTCGTGTCTGAAATTGTATTAAATAATTGTGGTTACAAACAAGTATTGGAAAGTGACAAGTATATCTTGTCAAGACATGGTTCTTTTATAGGATTTGGATATGTATGTAATGGAATGATTAGGCTAAATATTAATTATCTTTTTATTGATAATTCTGTTTGCATGGCTTCTACTAGTACTAGCAATAATTTTAATAAATATGAATTATGGCATGCTAGACTAGGACACATTCATTACAAAAGATTAAAAGACATGTCTAAAATGAGTTTAATTCCTTCCTTTGATATGCAAAATAATGAAAAATGTAAAACATGCATGCTAACTAAAATCACTAGACAACCTTTCAAAGATGTTGTTAAGGAAAGCAAGGTGTTGGATCTAATACATAGTGATTTATGTGATTTCCATGCAACACCTTCCCTTGGAAACAAAAAGTATGTTGTTACTTTTATTGATGATGCATCTAGATATTGTTATGTCTATTTGCTACATTCTAAGGATGAAGCACTTGATAAATTTAAAATTTATAAACAACAAGTTGAGCTTCATAAAAATGAATTAATAAAAGTCTTATGTACTGATAGAGGTGGTGAGTATTATGATCCAATTTATTTTGAATCAACTGGAATAATACATCAAACCACAGCTCCTTATACACCACAACAAAATGGTGTAGCTGAAAGAAAGAATAGGACTTTGAAAGAAATGGTTAATTCCATGTTGTCTTATTCTGGATAAGTGAAGGGTTTTGGGGTGAGGCAATGTTAACTGCATGTTACATCTTGAATAGAACTCCAAATAAAAGGAGTAAGAATACTCCTTATGAACTTTGGTGTAAAAAGGTACCAAATTTGAGTTATCTCAAAGTTTGGGGTTGCAGAGCAGTTGTAAGGCTCACTGAACCCAAAAGGAAAACATTGGGTGAGAGAGGTATAGATTGTATCTTTATTGGATATGCCGAGCATTCAAAAGCTTATAGATTCTATGTTTTAGAATCTAATGACTCTGTGTCTGTTAACACTGTTATAGAGTCAAGAGATGCTATCTTTGATGAAGAAAGATTTACATCTATACCTAGACCAAGGGACATGATTCACCAATCTTTCAACAAAAACACAACTCAAGCTGGAGATGATTCTGGGGGTACAAGTTCTGTGCCTGAACTTAGAAAGAGTACTAGAGCTAGAAAATCTAAGTCTTTTGGATCTGATTTTCAACTTTATCTAGTTGAAGGAACAAGGAATGAGACTATATGTCAACATCAATATTGTTTTAATATTGAGGAGGATCCAAAGACTTTTAGTGAAGCTATGGGTTCTAGGGATGTTCATTTCTGGAAAGAAGCAATTCAGGATGAGATTGATTCTATCATGCATAACAATACTTGGGTATTGTCAGATTTACCTCCTGGTTGCAAGGCATTGGGAAGTAAGTGGATCCTCAAAAGGAAAATGAAGGTGGATGGCACAATTGATAAGTATAAAGCCAGATTGGTTATCCAAGGCTTTAGGCAGAAAGAAGGCATTGATTTCTTTGATACTTATGCTCCTGTTGCTAGAATTTCCACTATTAGATTATTGTTAGCTCTTGCAGCTATACATAATCTTGTGATTCACCAAATGGATGTGAAAACTGCATTCTTG
Source organism: Lactuca saligna (assembly GCF_052625555.1). Classification (NCBI taxonomy): domain Eukaryota; kingdom Viridiplantae; phylum Streptophyta; class Magnoliopsida; order Asterales; family Asteraceae; genus Lactuca; species Lactuca saligna. Next base: position 94,536,324 of record NC_136418.1, read on the forward strand.
AATGGTGACTTAGATGAGGAAATCTACATGAAACAACCTGAAGGATTTGTTATGCCTGGTAATGAACATAAGGTGTGCAAATTGAAGAAGTCATTATATGGTTTGAAACAAGCACCAAAACAATGGCATCAAAAGTTTGATGATGTTGTCTTGTCTAATGGTTTTGCATTAAACCAAGCTGACAAGTGTGTATATAGCAAATTTGATACTTCTGGTAAAGGAGTCATGATTTGTTTATATGTAGATGATATGTTGATATTTGGTACCGATTTGGAAGAAGTTGATAAAACTAAGAAATTCTTACCATCTAGTTTTGATATGAAAGACATGGGGGAGGCTGAGGTAATTCTTGGTATAAGAATTAGAAAAGGAAAAAATGGGATTTCAATTTCTCAATCTCATTATATTGAGAAGATATTGAAAAAGTTTAACTTTGAGAATTGTTCTGCTGTTAGCACTCCTATAGATCCTAGTCTTAAGCTTCTACCTAATAAAGGATCTCCTGTGTCTCAACTTGAATACTCAAGGGCTATTGGTTGTCTAATGTATGCCATGATTAGTACTAGACCTGATATAGCTTATGCTGTGGGAAGACTTAGTAGATATACTAGTAATCCTAGTACACATCATTGGCAAGCTGTGAGTAGAGTATTCAAGTATTTGAAAGGGACCATAAATTATGGTTTAACTTATAGTGGATATCCTTCTGTTTTGGAAGGTTATTCAGATGCCAGCTGGATTAACAACTTAGAGGATCACTCTTCTACTAGTGGTTGGGTGTTTCTTCTTGGAGGAGGTGCCATTTCTTGGGCATCCAAGAAACAGACTTGTATTACTAACTCAACTATGGAATCTGAGTTTGTTGCATTGTCTGCTGCTGGTAAAGAAGCTGAGTGGCTAAGGAATTTGATTTATGAAATTCCATTATGGCCCAAACCGATATCTACCATTTCTATCAGATGTGATAGTGCTGCAACTTTGGCTAAGGCTTATAGTCAAGTATACAATGGAAAGTCTAGACATTTAGGTGTTAGACATAGCATGATTCGTGAGCTCATCATAACTGGTGTGATATCTGTGGAGTTTGTAAGAACTCAGTTGAATTTGGCCGATCATCTAACCAAAGGGTTAGCAAGAAATCTTGTGCACAAGGCGGCTGTAGGGATGGGTTTGAAGTCCACTTAAAATCTTTTATATTGAGATACCCAATTCCCATCTAATGTAATATTAGATGCTGAATTCAATGTGGAAAGCTTGATATTTGAAGATTGGAACACATTTTATTATCATCCCAAGGTATGTGTTTAGTACTGCAAGTTAAGAAGGTTGAAGTTTATTTCTTAATAGTTCTTTGAAAAATTGCATTTGCAGGTGCAAGAACAAAAGAACTACCTATATAAGTATGAAGTTTAGCTGCTTCAAGAAGTTGGGACTTAACTTTGATATACTTATTGAAGGATGGGACACAAGCTAGTAAAATATAGTGTCAAGTTAGAACTTATGAGAATGTAAATTGTTGTGTGTATTATCTTCATGTATTCACTATGAATAGAAAGGGTTCAATCCGTAGTGACACCCTAATATTCGGATATTTGGAATGAATAATATACTAATGTGAAATTCAATCATCACGACATTTCATTTATGCATCAATTTGTTGTTGTTATGTTTCATTTTAAGTTAATCAAGATTACACTTAAATGGGGGAGGTTTGTTGGTGATTTTGATCATCAATGTTATTTAAGTGTAATGAGATTACTTTGTGTTGACCAAAAATGATCTTGATAAATATTAAACAAGTAAGGAAGGTGTGGAGTACACACTTGTTTAAGTTTGATCAAGTTTCAAAGTACACTGTCATTTAGGGGCGAAGCCCCTGAACGAACGGGGGTCCGGGGGCAGCGCCCCTGGGAGCGGGGTCCAAGGGGCGGCAGCCCCTGGCGGGGTCCAAGGGGCAGAGCCCCTGGCTGGGATCGAGCTGACCTGGTTTGACCCTTATCCATATATCCATATATCCGTTACTATATAGGGTATGTTACTATATTAAAAAATGCATCAGAAAATTGATTTTCCAGATAATTGACCATTGGTTTGACCCTTATCCATATATCCGTTTTATGACAGTTTTTATGGTTTTATGACAGTTTAAAACTGTCATATGACAGTTTTCAGACAAAGTTGTTAAAAGTTGGTTTTGGTCTCATTTTCTGATACATACGAAAATATCATCAAACATTCTTTGTTCTTGTCTCTCTGAGTCTTATCCAATTGAAGATTTGGGAGTACCACCAAATACTTCGATTTGAAAGTGATAATCACAATTCTCAGAATTTCCAAACCTTTCTAAACCCAAATTTCTAACAAAAATTATTCAAAATAAGAATACACTCAGGTAAATTAACTTGTTCCGATGAAAATCCCGAAAAGACTAACAAATTAGAAGAATGTTTACAATGATAAGTTGTTCTTGAGACTCCTAAAACAGTCGATCTTCCCCTGCATTGCCTAAAATTTCATATTCTTCTAAATTTCCATTGTTGTTGTGGCAATCGTTGGGATGGATGATGTTTACACAAGCAAAAGTTGACAAGTGTGTCGGCGAGTAAAGGTTGAGGCAAAGAGTTTAGTTAGTGGTGGTGGATGGTTGATTTAGTGTGCGGTAAGAAGGGCGATGATGAGAAGGGTGATGATGAGTTTAGGGATGTGATGAAAAGTTTCGTAATTTATGTAACAAATCCATAGATATAGGCATTAGTTTTGGTTATTCATTTAATTGACAATAAATTATCGGTATTTTAATTTAATTAATAAATTAATATATTGTAAATGTTTTAAATTATCATTATCAAACGATTGGTTGAAAATTAGGATACATTCATACAATATATAATGTTTATATATGAAAGAGGCTCCTCTGTACCTGTTGAATACCACCAGGTCCAAACGTATATGGGGGTCGGGGCGAAAAGAAAAAAAAAAAGGTCTTTTAAAAACAAATATAATAAAAATTAAAAAAATATATATATATCATTTATTCTTCACTATAAACACATTCAATTAGCAATAACAAGCAAGCAAATTGTTTATCTTTTGAATTAGTTTGAGTTTGAACCAAATTTAGGTCCTAAAAATCATTTTGGTAATAATTGTTTTATATATATACACTACATAGCCCATAAATTTTGGGCCCCCTAAAGCCGTGGGCCCTGGACGGTCGCCCGGGTTGCCTACCATCTGGACCGGCCCTGAATACCACACCATCTGAAGACCATCTCACAAACAGTTTTTGCATATTTGCTAAAACACAACATGTGATCAATAGTTTTCTCATCTGTGTTGCATAAGCCACATCTATCTGTTTCCACATTCACCCATCTTTTTCTTAGTTCTGATGCAGATGGAATTCTATTCATTGTAGCATGCCAAACAAAACTTGACACCTTGATTGGAACTTCTTTAATCCATGAAATCAAATTACTTGTGTAGTTGGTTTGTGACTTCCTTATTCTTCTTCTTAGACACTCCACCAGTAATTCACGTCCGAAGCTAAACCACAAATCCAACCATCGTTTTTCTGATTATGTTTATTGAACCAATGGTCTGAGAAATTTGCATCATGTTTATTAAACGAAACTTTTTTTTTACTATGATGTATTATTAGTAATTTCGTCGTTCTTATACTTTTTAAAGGAAAAATGTTGGCAATAAAATAATTAAGCACGATAAACACATAGATCTTAAATTGGCAAACAAATAATCAAACTGAATGAAGTTATTTCAATTACAACTAAACTCTTAAATCATATAGTTCCAAAAGTTACAGAAAAATTTGAGAGCTTTCTGTAACTAATATTATGAAAGGGAAAAAAATAACTACAAAAGTACAAGATATAAATATTAAATGTCAAAATTTAAACTGAATCTGGTTTAAACAGATTAGGGAACTATATATTTATAAAGTATGAAAACAATAATAATGAGTGCTCAAATTTTCTTTTCTTTACTGCATTGTTGTCATTTCCTACAAAGAAAAAAAAGAAAATCAGATATATGGCTATGATAATATACCAAAACAGTAATAATGAGATCTCCAAAAAGTTAATGCATAGATTTATACATAAACACAACTTTATACCAAGAGATTTGCAACACAACCACATATAGAGAGAATATACATCTACAAAATACAGATAAACAAATTGACACATCTTACAACACATGTCCTGATTCCTGAATTCAACAATCAGAATCAACGACAACTAAAAAATTATTTCAAAATAAACCAAAATATCATATTAATTATTTAACCTTTTCAAATATCCGGATCCAAAATAAATCATAACAAAAAAACTAAGCTTGTATGTGTTCGAGAAGGAAAAAGAAGGTGATAAAAATGTCAAAATTATTGGTGCCCTGATTTATGCCGTCTACATTGCCTGCACCATCTATGCTAGCTTCGTCACCGTTACAACGGCTGACACCACCTCTCTCCGACGCCTCTATTACTGTTGTTACTGTTACTGACCATGGAACCGATCTCGATCTTCAATCTAAGATCTATATAAAGAGATATTCACAATTCAGATCTACACATAGAAACATAGATCTATACACAATTATAAAAACTCGATGTGGCTGTGGTTAAGCAGTCACAACGATTGTTGATGAGGTGGTACAGGCGGTTTGAACAGTCGTCTGTGAGATGGTTCTGAGTGAGTTTTATAGAGAAACAGTGATGGAGCTTTAGGGGTGTGTTTGGAATTGCTTTTCAAAAAGAGTCGTCTGTTAGATGGTTCCGACAGTGGAGGATGGATGAGTTTTAAAGAGAAAGAGTGATGAAGCTTTAGGGGGTGTTTGAGAATTGAGATTACTTTTCAAAACAACTTATTGACTTATCGGTTTTTTGAAAAAGTAAAAAAAAAATGTTTGGCAAACTCAAAAACACTTTTCAGAATAGTTTTTTTATTAGCTTCAAAAAGTTGTTTTTGAAACACATATAAAACTTGGTTTTTTAAAATTGTTAATGGCTTTTTAATCAAAATAACTTTAGAAATGAATTTTTGAACTAACCACTTTTTAACTTATTGATTTATTGGTTTTTTCACCATAAAAGTTAATTCAAGCACTTTTTAAAAAATTTATTTACCACCATTATAAGTCAATAGACACTTTTGTTTAAAAACACTTTTAGAATTCAAAAAGCACTCTCAAACCTCCCCTTTAGAGGGATAATGGTTCAAACATTAGAGTGGATGGAATGTGTTTGTGGTGGTATCAGATTGCAAGATGACCATTGGATTTTAGCAGCCAATCAACAACTCTTAGTTTTAGGCCATACGGTATACAGAGTGCACACCGTCTCGGTGTCACGTTGTGGGTCGTGGTCATCTTGGTTCGTGGTGGCTACAACAAATATGCACGACCAATAGGAGAAGATTTCGTCAATTTGACTGTTCAATGGTCCGATTTTTTTTTCATATTCAATACCTATATAATCACAATACATAAATATTTACACTCACCTTTCATCAAAATTTACACTCACCTTTAAGATTTTCGACTCGGATGATGACGGAGAATTCATCTCGACCTTCTTTAAGGTGGTGCAACACATTCACGATGAAGGATGTTCGAATTTTGCTCATTCAAGGGCGGTCGTTAATTGTGATCATCAAGCCGCACACGACTTATTGGTATGCGATTATTTTGCCGATAATTTTCTTTACAATGAGGACTCGTTCGAACGTCGTTTCCATGTAAATAAGATTATATTTTTATGTATTAGTAATGCTTTAGAAGCCTGTTACGATTTTTTTCAAACAAAACCTGATGCTAGAGGAAGAATGAGTTTTAGTAGTACACAAAAGTGTGCGGTTGTGCTTAGGTACTTGGGATATGATATAGCGTTTGATGTATCTAACGAATACTTGAAAGTATCCGAGATGACAACAATTAATTGTGTAGATTGGTTTTGTGCATGTGTGTATGAGGTTTTTCACCAACAATATTTGTGTAATCCTACTCCACATGATATTGAGATATTATATCTGGCTCATGAAGGGAGGCATGGATTTCTGGGTATGCTTGGTAGTCTAGATTGTACGCGTGTGGCTTGGGAAAATTTTCCAACTATATCGTGTGGTCAATTCACTCGAGGAGATATAAGTGAACCAAGTATAATCCTAGAAGCTGTTTCATATCAGGATTTGTAGATATGGCATTCGTGTTTTTGGAGTTTTGGGTTCTAACAACGATATTAAACTTCCTGGCTAGTCTTCTCTTTTCAACGATCTTTGGACTGGCAAAACACCTAATACGACGTTCACGGTGAACAGACATTCGTACAATTGCAGTTACTACTTTGGTGATGGGATATATCTGGATTACTCTACACTTATGAAGGCTTAATAGTGAAACGTGTTTCAATCTTCGAGAAGATGTCGTATAACATTTTTACAAATTCAACATGAACGAAAACTAGTTTTTTTTTTTTTTTTTTTTTTTTTTGGTTAATTATAGGTTATTTAAGTAATGTAATGCTTTTTTTACTTCCAGAATAATAAAGTAATGTTGTTTGAAATTGTATTTTTATTTTTATAATTAATGAAAAATTAGTTTAAAAAATTCAATATTTTTTATTTAAAAAAAATGTAATCTTATTGTATTTTTGAATTAAAAATAATAAAAATGATGTGGAGTGGAGTGGTTTGTGGTGGGTATGTCGTAAGCATAGTGATATTTAGTGGTGATGACGTGGTACACACCACCATAATGGTTAGTGGTGGACATAATGGTCTTATATCCAACTGATCCGTGTGACTTTCGATCCTAATACGGTTGACACTACATGTTATGAATCAATTGATAACATGTAAATTAACTTATGCATTGTACATCTAGTTTAATGATTTGTATTTAACACTTTATTAAGTATGTATTTTAATATAATAATATATATATATATATATATATATATATATATATATATATATATATATACGGGTGAGATCCATTGAGAGCTTATAGTTTTCCGAATACTTGAGAACTAAAAGTGGAGTATTAGATCAAAATTAACTCATTAAGGATATGAACATCATCTTACTAATCTCATTTAGTTTTTAATTTTTTGTGTTATTGGAAATTTTAATAAAAAAGTATAAAAATTAAAATAATAAATCAAAATTTTCTGATTTTTTTTTATAAAAATAATAGTTTTTGTTTTTTTTTAAATACAGATTTTTTAATTTTTTTAGAAAACTTGATTTTTTTTATAAATCTGAATTTTTTTAAAAAGCTGTAATTTTTAAAAATCACTAAAATTTTAAAAGCACTAGAATATTAGAAAAACCCAAAATTTTTTAATTAAATTATTTAAAGTTTCAGAAAGATATATGCATAATTTTTCATAAAAAACACATTTTTATTAACTAATATATAAACACAATAGTACAAGTAGATTATTCGATACAAAATAAAATATAAAAAAAAAATGGTACAAAGATTTAAAGTGACATCATTTCTTTGTGTAAAGATTTCCATATTTTCTTCAATTTATCATTTTCACCTCTTTAATATGTTCCACAAATTATTCCAAATCTACCACAAAATTAAAATTAATGCAAGAACACTAACAAAAAAACATATGTATATATAATGTAAGATTCAAATGTGATTATATTAGGTAAAATTCACATGTGATTATCTAATGTGATATTCACATGTGATCGCATCTTTTAAGATTTAAATGTGAAATTCACAAGAAAATATTAAAAAAAATTAACGAAGAAAAGTGGCACAAAATATATGTGTGCATATAGATGTAATTCATATATGATTTATTTATGATTTACATGTGAATTCGATGTGATTCATATGTGATTTAGTTGTGATTTACATGCGAATTACATGTGAATCATATGTAATTTATATGTGATTCACTAGTGATTTATATGTGAATCACATGTAATTCATGTGCGATTCACTTATCATTTACATGTGATTTATATGCAAACTATATGTGAATCACATATAATTCATATGTGTTTTACATGTGAATTGGATGTGATTCATATGTGAATTATATGTGAACCACATGTAATTAATATGTGATTCGCTTGTCATTTATATGTGAATCACATTTGATCCATACGTGAATTACCAATTTTCTTTTTAGCCACTTGTGTATGTGTATTCTAATCCAATTATTTCAAATTTCCGAATTTAATGAATCATTTTGTGTATATTAAGGACGAAATCTGTAACAAAATAAAGTTTAAGGTACATCTGCGCGAAAAGAAATCAATATGGGCAAGCATATTAGATGAAACCATAAAACATGATCTAATGTAATTTAACTTCTTTTTTTCTTTTCTTTTTCAAAATAACATTATCTTGAACAAAACTCGTACAATAATAGTATATCATTTTAAAATCCCCTATGATTTTATTCTCACTTCACAAAAGAAAAAGAAAAATGTTTGATTTTATACATGTACAAATATTATTGTCAAACATATGTTAGATTTAAATATAAAAAATAATGATAAAACAATAAAAATTAAAAATTAATAAAAATAATAGAAAAAAACTTTCTGAAAGATAAAATAATATATTGGACACATTGAAATGCGGCCATGAACTAGATAATGAAGTATAAAGAAATACAAAATCAACAAAAGACTAAAACATTTGTCAAATCGCCAACCTTCGAAGTGCCAAACTCAGTTTGGTGTTAAGGACCTAACATTGTATTCTCGAAATTATCTTTGTACAAAACGAAAAATAAAAAGTTTTGTTGGAAAAAGAAAAATAATCAATTAAAAAATCGTAAGTGGAAATGAGTAAGAAAATTGGAAAATCTATTATGTTCTTTTCAACCACTTTTGATCTATAAAACCATTATTCTATCACTATTACACTCCCATCTTTTATCTCAGTAATATCTTTTGCATAATATGTAATTTGCATAATATGTAATTTATGGATCAAGACATCAAGTATCCATGTAAGTTTTGATTTAGAAAAAGTAGACCAAACCGAAATACCTTGATTATAGTCATATATGGCTTCTTGTTTTGTCCTTCAGTATAACGAATTAGCAACATCCACCAAGACAGATGAGACTTACTTGAATAATTTATTCACGGTGCACAAATTTAACATCAAAAATATTTACAAAATTACTATCTGACAAAATAATTGCACATATAAATAGATTATATTGTGTAGATATCAATTAAATCTAGCAAGGACTCACTAGAGCAAATCTTACACAGTAACAGTTAGTTTAAATAAACATAGCATCCGAACCGAAGTCTTCTCTCTAGACATACAGTTAACAACAACTGAAACTTGAAAACAGAATAATCAAAATCAAAGCTCAAATAAGAATCAGAACACCAAAATGGAGGCAAATGAAATTAAATTTTAAACTTGTGTAACAACAAGAAACTCTCCAGAAGTTGCGCTGGATGCTCCGATCGAAAAGAAATCAGTGGGGCCATGCCGGTACAACAAATATGCGTTAGAAAGGTCAATCCCTCCCCTACGACAAAAAAACAAGCGGACCGAACTTCTAACACCCCGCCCGCTTCCATAGAAAAATATCGTGGCAACGTAGACCTAAGTGAAGTGGTCATATTGGATCCTTGGGAACCATCACAAGTACGGTCGACATCTATTTATTGAAACGAGAATGCCGTGTCGTCCAACGGAGCCTAGAAGAAGATGAAGAAGATGAATCGCGCAGACAGCTGACTCCTTTTCAATAGAAAAGAATAGCCAAACCAACCTAGCTGGCTGGTCAATCTCAGAAAGAAGATAGGCCGACAAACCGGAGAGATTCATACCCATATACACTTGACCAAAAGCCCTGCACCCAATCAATTCACCCTTACACCTCATGATAGGAGGAAATTTCTCATTATTCTCTTTTACCTCACGGAAGAAATGAGGAAGTTCTGGAGAAACTCTTCACTTGCGAATACATGAATGGATTTTGTCGGCTAGGGTTTCGGGATCGCTGCCTTCGGAAGCACAAAAAATCAGATATCGATAGACAACTCCTAGACTGTGGGCGTTACAGGCAGAACGAGGAAGGAGATGATCGATGTAGTTAGGGAGGACGTCGATGGAGTCGGTGAAGAATATGGAGAAAGGACGAGCAATAGAAAGAGACTAGCATCTGGTATATTTATTTGGCCTAATTTTTTAAATCCCCTGAATGCCCTTATGTTATATTATTAAGATACCCTCCTGTGTTTTTATTCCGGTTTATTTACAAAAGTGTCATAAAAGATCTTAGCTCTTAATTTTTTTAATCTGACGATCCATTTTAGTTCTCGAGTTCTCGGGAAACTATGAGTTCTCAAATGATTTCGCTCTCTCTCTCTCTCTTTATATATATATATATATATATATATATATATATATATATATATATATATATATATATATATATATCATTTACCTATATGTGAGACCCTCTTCTATAAGATTACGCTATGTACGTAGCAGCTTCCCCACCGATCACTCCACATGCCTCCGTCATATGGTTGTAAGCTGGATTCTTGCCTGCTTAATCACACCTCCGTCATTTGGAAGTAAGCTACCTTTTTGGCTGCTTAAACTCCCCCCCCCCCCCCCCCCCCCAACTCTACATCAACCTGACATGACATTGGGGGTTCTTGAAACGGTGTCATTTCGATACCGATGAAAGCTGGGTACCTGCTTGCTTACGGTCAGCCTGACCTCACGATTATGTAGAAGACTTGGTGGTGGGTTTTCCTTCTTGGTGGCGGCTTTCCCCCAAAGCTGTTTGCCACTCTTGGAGTCTGATTTACCGCCAAGAACTCCAAAATTTGACACGATCCCATAGAAACCTTCTTTGACAATTGATCAATTGTTACTTGATTAGCATCCCACGCATAGGGATTGCAGTCTTCTTTGCATTTATGAAATTGGTGAGACAGGCGGGCTTGAGAACTACCATTTAAACTTAGGTCCTTCTTCTTTCGTTCCTTCCATTATGTGCGACTCGACGATCTAACTCTCCGATCCTATTAAAACACTTAATCCATTGCCGGCGTTGGGGACGGGATGGCAGTTGATTAGGATAAACATCATTATTTTCATTCCAATTAATAAAGCATTGATCAAAGGCCTTATTAACTAGTGAGCTTATATTTTGTTGGCTCGTTAAAAGTAAGTCTATCTTTCGATTCAACAATTATGAACCCAATTCTCATTTTTAAGCCCATTGGAAGGGTAACCTAGATAACCCCATTCTAAACCGTTGTTAAACGGAACCGCTTTCTCCCATGTGCTCCGTTGATGCTTTGTCAACCTCTCAACATGGAAATCCATTGCATGTTGCTCTTCTATCACCGATTTTTCTGCTCTCGGAACTTTCCCACCGGAATTCTCCCCGTCACGGAGGATTAAGCTCAAAAACTTGTTTGTTTTTTCCTGTTTTGAGACCTTGACCCTTGACACTATTCTCGAACCATGGAGGTGGAGATGGCGGTAATGATGGTGGTGTCAAAAATGTCGGTGGTGTTTTGGAATCCCGTTCCGACTCTGTGTCGCGGCAGTCATGACCGTCGTCAACCAAATCCAATGGAGATGTCGAATTCCACCCATGTTTCCTAGACCCTGTTATGCTTAATTGGAGATGACGAAGAAGAGAGTTAGGAGAAGTACCATTAATCTCGAAGTGGAGATTCGTGTTCTGAATCTGCTCTTTGGTAATCAATCTTCTTCACTGTTCCTAACAAACTCTCCACCACCTCTGATGATTTCGGGATGGAATTGTCATCTAGTAAATACTCGGAACACTCGATCACCAGTTCAGTAGTGACTAGAAAAGTATCAGAGCCATTTAACTCTACTAATTTCTTTTGCTTTACCGCCCTTGGAAAACTCTCCACCTCTTCTGATGTATTCGGAGTGGAATTGCCACCGGAGAAACACACAAAACCCTCAATCATAGGAACATGGGTTACCGGAGAAGTACATGAGGAATCTGGAATTCCAGAAGACGTATCCCTAGGAGCATCATCAACCACCGGTTCTAGTAACGTCACGATCGAATTTGGAAAACTGTTAATGTTGGATAAAAACTCAGGATCCCGTTGCTTCATCCAAGTCAACCTCTCTTTTCGAAATTCTCTTGCTTCTTCCCGTTCACGATCCATCATTTTGTGAAACGCATTGAAATTAAACATGGTGAAACAAAGGCAGGTCGTAGCAGGTCGGACCAATGATGAAGAACAAAAATTATGATTGTAATGAAAGTAACTAAACTCAGAAGAAGATGATATAATAGTTAGAAGATAAACACAATCAATTGATTGTTCCGGGGCTAACCCCTCTCTCACAGCCACAAGGCTGAGAGCCAATACAAAATGTATCAAAATATCAAAAGTCTCGACGACTCACAAATGAAATCATCTTCCCTATTTATTACTCTCTCTCTCTCTCTCTCTCTCTCTCTAACCGATTTTAGCAATATTCTTAATATACCCTTTTACTTCTTCTAGATTATGCATGTAGCAGCTTTGGTTCATTTGCCCTTTTACATTATGATTTGTATCAGAAGTGAATGAGAAACTAAAATATTATGCTTGTGAGATATCATGTTTTTTGAAAATGATCTCACTTTCGACACTATATCAATTGTTCTTTAGACCTGACAATTTGATACCCGACACGATTAACACGACACGAACACAATACGAGTTTTCCATGTATGTGTTTTAGAAATTTGTGTTTCGTGTTTATTCGTGTTTGACACGTATTTTAAATTCATGTTTTTTGTCTTACATGTATCAAACACAAATTTACCTGTTTAGACATGTATAAGACACGATACAAATTCGTGTTGACATGTGACACGTACAAACACGTATAAACACATATATACACATATATACTTTAGGGTTACATTTTATATTTATAATATATTAGGGACTAATTTTGGAAAAGTCAATAATTTGTTTATAGCCCTAGCTTAAAAAAATCATTAAAAACGTGTCTATTTGTGTTTTTTCGTGTAACACAGCTAAAAAACGTGTCTATTCGTGTCGTGTCACGTGTCACACAAATTTTTTACATGTTCTGTTCGTGTTTGATACCCTAAACACGTTTTATAATTTGTGTCGTGTTCATCTTTAACAAATTCATGTCGTGTAAATTCGTGTCTGACACGAATACACGACACGCATACACAGATTGTTAGGTATAGTTTTCGTATTTGCATGTTGTAGCCTACCATGACTAACTAGAATTTAAAATCAATTTGGTTAGGAGAATGTTGGATCTTTTTGACAAAGAGAACATGATTATGAATATAAGTTTTCTGCCGACACGGAAGCTAGTGGAGAAAAGTGGTATGTATGCCATTTTTCATTCTTTTTGTTGTAGTCTTATGTCAGCTAGACTCGTATTACCCCCTATATATTTTGGAGTCCCACATTTCTCCTCCAGGTCTTTTTTGAAACGATTTTCTAATTATTACAAACAAAATGAACTTCTTTTATGTGGTGTACGTACCTAATTATTTACCTTGTTGAGAGTGCCAAGCAAGAACTTTAGCATGTGTTGCAAGTAATTGTTATAAATACAAAGCTTCTACAAGATTAGTCAAGATAGATGTGTGATTGAAACAGTTAACCCTATCTACCCCTACTTTAGTTAACCTGATTTTTCTTCCATATTTCTATTTGTGTCTATTGTTTATGATTATAATCTTATATATATATATATATATATATATATATATATATATATATATATATATATATATATATATATATTGGATTTTAGGTATGTACTAAAGTGTTTTCAATTCTTGTAGATGTATACACCTTCAATCCTTCCATATCTATAAGTTGTTTTCTCTCCTTAGTGTACTACTTACTTTCGTTATGCAATATATCTGACAACCCGAAATTTCCATTCTATACAAACAATATCACTTCAATAGAAGTTATAACAGTCATAGTCGATTTTCAGACTTTTCGTATAAGTTGGAGTAATTTAGGGTTTACACTTCAGTAAACATCAGGAGAGTGGATGCGCTACGGTTTTGTGCAACACTGTTATTCCAACACTCAGATATATTAGAAATCATTTCCGGAATAAAAATATTTTCTGTCAAAATATTTCAGGACTATAAATAGATTTCTGAACTAAATTCATTCATTATTCACATTTCCAACTAGAGAAAAGCCACTTTCTCTCTCACGGATCTTCGGGTTTTCATCCCAAATCGTGAGTCTACTTTCCTAGATGTGTTTTAATGCTTGTTATATGCTTAATAACATTGATTTCATGTCAAATACGTAAGATCCGGGAGTTTACCGCCCAAGAACGTTCTTGGGGCGTAAACTCCAAAACCTAAGTGTTCTTGAATGATTTCTAGCCTCAAATGTTTATACACAATGTCCTTAACTAGCTACCTAACAAGGAAACAGGACTAGATATGATCCTGTGTTACCCCGATGGTAACTTACTAATGATGTACTGATAAGTATGAATATGGAAGTACTTTTATGTCTATATATGTATAGTTGATATATAATTAATATTGAAACGACCTTCGGATGGTTACCCGAAATCCCACCAGACCACATCTCAAGTGCGAAAAGGAAATAGGGCGGATGGCCTTCCTAAGCCCTTTAAACATTTCTTATATATCTATACATATATGGGCATGCAATTTATAAGAAGTAAAACAAAGTTTAATAATAGTATTTGATAAGTAAAAGAGTTTGTAAAACATTTTGAAGTGAAACAATTTGTACAAATTATATTTTGAAAATGATAGTTACACTTGAGAAAATTACCCACTTTTACAACAAACGAGCATACAAAACTGTTAAGCCTTGGTAGAAGGCTACTCTAATAGAAAATATAGGTTTTTCTGAGAGATTCAAACTTGTACAAACACTTACTTACATTTTACAAACTTACACTTGAGATATGTTCAAACGTTTTTGGATAACAAATACCGACACTAAAATACTTATGAACTCACCAGCTTAATGTTGATACTCGCTATCAAAATAACTTGTATTCTCAGGTCATCAGTAGACAGGTACCGAGGCCAGCTTTTGAGAAGATGGAGCGCATCCAAGACTCATCTTATTATTTTGATATACATTATTTTTGGTGTCTATACTGTACAGAACACGCTTGTATTATAATTATATATTTAATGCAATGGATGATGTTGTTTGCCTATTTACATTTACTGTGTTGTGATACTTTACATGACGTCCTCCGCCCCAGAACGTTTCCACCGTTCTTAGTTTTGGGGTGTGACAATATACATGGCTACTTACTTTTATTTTGCTTTATGCAATATACAGGGACTAGGGCTAAGAATTCTATTTCCATTTCTGTAAATGGCAGAGTTGTAGTTCCAATTAGCGTAAGGCATTGTACTTTTTAATATCTACCCAATAACGACAATTTACTTTCATTATTATTCTTACTAGTACAATATACTTTTAAATATTTATAAAATTATAGCATTTTACTTTCAATAGTTTCTTATATTTTTACTTTGAATAATCTACCAAATTTTAGCATTCTACTTTCAATATTTCCTTATTAGTATATAACACATTGAAAATCCTACCCAATTGTTTTAGGGGTTCAAGGCCGTTACCACATGGTTGAGATGAGAGGATTTTGCCTCTCTGACACTCTGAGCCTCTGGATGCGCAAACTGTTAGCACAATGTATTTTTCTTAACCAACTACTTATTTCCTTGAGTACCCTTTTACGAACAATATTCACCAATACCATTGTACTTTTCCAAGGTTTGTTTATTTGTTTTTAGGCTAGAATGCAAGTAATAGCAATGTCCTTTAATTTCCATGTTTCTTTTTTATAACATTGTACTTCCATTTGTTTTTATTACAATAATATACTTTGGTATGATTTCTTATAAAAGACATTGTACATTGATCAATCAACCATATTGCAACTATAGGTAAGTAATATCAATGTAATTCATAAGCTTATTTATTTATTTAAATTGTAAGACTAACCTACATTTACGGTCCTGTTTGTAGTTTCTTCTTCAAAATCAGGTCCAAAACTTTATTATTTTTTTTTTATTATACCTATTGTAATATAGATAAGTATCATCAAATGTTTTAGGAGTATATAAACTTTATCTAGCATAAACACCTTTCATCAAATGGTTTGGAAAAACAAAATTCCAATTTATAAAATAGCTGCTTAGTGTACAATATACAACTATTTAACGTGAAAAACAACAATCTACTTAAAGTTTATGAAGAAAATAAGCAAAAGAAATGATCATATAACTATAATATACTTTATAAGTTGGTTATAACTTATGCAACTATACAAACATTGGTAAAACATAGCTATCTTGCAAGACAACAATTACACAAAATGGTTAACATGCTTCAATTTACATTATCTATACAAACGAAAAAGACCACACCACTATAAATAAGAATATAACAATTCCTACACGTCTAAATCAACAAAATTTAACTCATTTGGAACCACCAAATCCATATGGTGTCCGTCATTTATTACTATATATATATATATATATATATATATATATATATATATATATATGGTTAAGTTCAAATAAGAACACTATTTAATGTGAGAACGTGAGAACACTACTATATGTTGCTATTCTACTATGAATTTAATATGTATAGTATTGTAGTAATTATAATATGAATATGTTCAATTTTATATTGCTATTCTACTATAAAATTTATATATATATGTGTAGTAATTTAGTAAATTCTAATGTGAATGTTGAATATGTGATTGTTCGTATATTCGGTGATGAATAATGTCATAAAGTTGTACATACAAAATTTTAATGTGAATATTAATGTGTGATTGTTCGTATATTTGTTGATGAATAATGTCATATCATTGTATATACAAAATTCATAGAATAGTAACATAAAGTAGTGTTCTCATTTCTCACATTAAATAGTGTTCTCATTTGAACTTAACCATATATATATATATATATATATATATATATATATATATATATATATATATATATAGTCTCTACAAAAGCTCTTTATTTCAAACTCAGTGGCGGACCTATGTGGAGAATTGGGGGTCCCGGGCCACTGCTTAATTTCCGGCTCGTAATATAAAAAAAAAATTATTTTTTCTATTAGGTGCACCTGCTTGAAGTATGAACGACACCCCTACTAAAATAGTCTGCATCCGCCACTGTTCAAACTTTAGCCATAAAATTTTCTATAGTGTTTTTACTTATAATAACATGTTCTACCTAAATAATACATACATATAACAATAAGAAAATGTTATGGATAGCAGGTATTATAGAAATATAATTTGTCAATTCAAAAATCCAATTAATGCACAAAATTAGAAAAATGCGAACCCACATTGTATAAATAAGTTGTCTAATTTTCCAAATATAGCATATCTATATTGAATGGTAAGAGTATCAAATGTTGATAAAAATTGAATTCTCTTCTTGACGTGGCCATGTGGTGTCGTATCCTGTTGTTTTCATGGTAAATAAAAATTTTGCATCTGTTGTTGCTGAGGTGGAGTATCTTCAACGCCGTTAAAAAATATCAACCCCCCACCATTTTTTTGTTGTATCTAGTTGTGCTGCTTCTTGTTGTGGCCATGACTAGATGCAACTTGATTTTCTATTGGTTGCACAAATTCTTTCTCTCTCTCCCTATATCTCTCTCCGCTTAACATGGTGTTATAACACCATGAACACCACCGCATCTTCTTGTTATTTTTTGTTACAACACCACTTCAAGTTGCCCATACCATATGCTCCAAAAGCATCATAGTAGCCAATTCTCCACGTCGGTTGTTTGTGTAATACGGAAGAGGAGACCACCTCTTAATTATGTTTCGAGAATTTTCTATGGCACTGGCTTTTGGTTTATAAAATCTTCGGTTGCTCAAAAAAAATAAATAAACAAAATAAAATCGATGTGTAATCTTCCATGTAACAGCAGATAAAAAACTATAAATATATCATCATTGTCAATACATTTATGAGCTCTGTAAATAAATACCTTTACATTGTTTTTAAGTGATAATATTTCAAATGAATGGAGGACAATAATATATTGAGTTATTTATTGTCGTTATGCAATTTATTTTTTAAGACTAACAAATATTATTAATATATAAGAAGACAAATGATAGAAAAATACTAACGATGTGTTGTGGAAATAAGTGAATCTTCAGACCTTCGTTTTCTTGTTTAGCATTTCGAATTCCATGGCATGTAACAATATCCTATAAGTAAAAAAAAAAAAAAAAAAAAAAAAAAAAAAAAAAAAAAAAACAATACTGTAAATGAAATAATGAATAAATGAAATCTCAACCCAATGTGAAACATGGATATTAAGTTTGTTATATTTATAAACCAAGCTTCAATACATAGATTTATTAGAAACACAAGTAGTCAACACACTTCAAGGCCATGATTTCATTTTCTCCCAACCATACGGAAATGGTTTATTAGAGGCAGAGAGATAAAATCCATCAGGCCTAACTAACCAGTAACAATCATCATCGCCAAAAATCTTTTGACGACACTTGAAAATAAGTCTTCTATCAATCAAAGCTAAAGATTGATGTTTTGAACCCCAATAGAAGTCACCAGTAAAATGTGTTCCGATAATTTTTTGACAGAAGGTCCAACTATAAACACCATTAAATTGAATTGTATGATTTCCAAGATCATGATCTGTTGATTTAATATGAACCACTATATCACTCTCGACATTGTTTGTAATATAGAGAGTCCATCCTGTTAATAAGCCACACCTGGAGGGAGAAATAGAGTTAGCCAATGTAGAAGAGGAAACAATAACATAAAAAGCTAAAATGAGGAGAAGGAAAATTCTGAAATAATTTCCTCTGGTAAAACTCATCATTTGATATTCTGTGAGTTTAAAATGGGTTTCGGAATCATTTTATATTAGGATCTTCCATAAAGGTTGTGAGTTAATGAATGCAGATGACGTATTAAATTGAAGTTAAAGCATTTCAATTCTATGTTTTAGACGAGAAGGTATGGGCACTTCTCGTGCTCGTTATGCGGACGTGGCAAGCCTTAACGGTGTCGCGGACGTGGCAAGCCTTAACGGTGTCGTGACAGGGGGAACACCACCCCCGGCCCTTCTCGTTTTTGTTCGTTAAGGGCGAAGCTTGTTGGCGTCACAGCCAGAAGAAACGACACAATTTTCAAACATTTCATTGACTAACCATTTGGCAACGGTTCTTTTATATATATAAAAAATAACCATTAAAAAAAATCATTTACCCTATAAATACCTAACATTTTATTAAAATTTTCACACAATTTCTTTTCTTCTCTCTACATAATTTCAATTATCTTCAAAAAAAAAAAATATGAACCCTTTCGACGCGTTCGATGATTCAGATGACGATATTTTCTTCAGCATAATGTATCATTATTATACTACCGACCTGCTACAACCAGATCTAGCCCCGCTACTAACAAGACTTGCGATGTTAAATATAAATCGCGATGAATAATACGAACATCTAAATCAAGATTACTTTGCGGATAATTGTGTATACGGGTCGAAGGACTTCAAAGCAAGGTTTCGTTTGAGTAGAAATGTGTTCCATCGGATCGCCAATGCATTGGGAAGCCGGTATTACTTTTTTACTATACTTTATACAAAATAAATAAAAATCTAGTACATGTTTCTTTAATTTTACAACATATGCAATATATTTTTAAACTGTAGTTAATTTATGTTTAGGTATGAATTTTTTCAATTGAGATATGATGCTAGAGGTAGACGGGGATTTACAACATTGCAGAAATGTGTTGCGGCCATTCATTTGATGGCTATGGGGGAGTCACCCGACACCATGGACGACTATATGAGAATGTCCAAAAGAACCACAAGGGAGAGTTTGTATACATTGTCAAGGGGTGTTGTTAAAACATTTGGAGACGTGTATTTGCGGAAACCTTCATTGCATGATTTGCAAGAATTGTATGCGACGCATGAAGAACGCTATGGGTTTTCTGGAATGATCGGAAGCATTGATTGCACACACTGGAAATGGAAAAATTGTCTGGTAGCTTGGAAAGGGCAATACACAAGTGGTCATCACGGATCACCTTCGTTGGTTTTAGAGGCTGTTGCTTATCAAGATTTATGGATTTGGCATGCATTTTTTTGGGGTTGCAGGTTCCAACAACGACATCAACTTTCTTATTCAGTCGCCAATATTCGACGATCTTTTGAATGGAAAGCCTCGAATGCTCCTTTCACGGTGAATGGAAACGAATACAAATATGGGTATTACCACACATATGAAATATATCATTAGTATTCCACATTCGTGAAGGCATTCCGCCACCTAGTTGAAGAACGAGATAATTTTTTTAAGAGAAGAGAAGAAGGAGCACGTAAGGATGTGGAACGTGCTTTTGGAGTGCTGAAGGCGAAGTGACATATAGTTAAACATGCAACATGACCATTAGATTTAGAAACTCTACGATATATCATGTATGCATGTATCATAATGCATAACATGGTAGTAGAAGATAATGGACGAAATATTGCACACTATATCCCAACGGAGCCCAGACACGTTCAATTTCAACCAGGAACAACAAAGTTTTTGCAATGAGTCGTTGACATTCAGGACGCAAATAAACACAGAAAACTTCGAGGGGGCTTGGCGGATTATATCTTATATGGTAACAATAACGATAACGAATAACGTTTAGTTTTTTTTAAAAAAAAATAACGAATAGCATTGTTGTTTTTTTTTTTTTTTTTTGAATTTAGATGTTATGTGTAATTTAATTTCTATGTTATTTTTTTATTTTTTAAAATTATTTTATTATGTGTTATTTATAATTTTGTACATGTTTTATTTATTATGTTACATTTAAAAAATATTTGTTTAAATTAAAAAAAAAATTAGAAAAAAAAAAATATAAAGTGGAAAAAAGTTGGTGTTATAATAAGATGCAAGATGGTAACTATTTCCCGACTTGGTATTATAACACCATTGCTGATGTAGCATGTGATGTGGCCACCAAAATGATGTTATGACCAATTGCCCACACCTTATACTCTTAATGTAGACTTGCGTATGCTAAAATAAAATTTGGCTAAAATATAGAGAAAAACAAATAAATACATTTCACAACAAATTAGAGTATTATATTTATAAGACTTTTGACTTAATTTAAATTCTAAGTTATGGAAAATAAGCACCAAGATGGATGAGAAGAGAGAGAGGAGAGACCTAAAGTTATGAAATGAGGGTAGGGTTTACTCCCAAGTAGTTCTTTGATGAGACGGAGGTTTAAAAATGAACTAAAATACAGAACAATGCCACTAAATATGGTGAAACCCCTAGTTATATGGGCTTGGGTTGCAACGCCACAACGTCCTGCTGACTTTCTCATATGTCTTGGTGATAGATTTCACATAATCCATCCCAGCTTCAAACAAACATAATTTTCTTCATTCCAAACTCATTTTTAGTGATCTTTATATACACCTGAAAGTGTTAACAAACCCCACAATTGTATCTACCATTTTGGTTTTAAAACACAATCCAAGGGCTTAAATAACTTAACCAATATTATCAGTATCTAATAAGGTCTAAACTTCATCCTCTAAAGCTTGAGACCTTTACTTGATCAAATTACGGTTCGCTATCCCAAAATAAGAAATATCGTGAAATTAGTGTAACAATTCTTCCCCACTTAACTAGATTTCATCCTCGAAGTTCATCTGGGCTAAAATGTAAAAAACAAATCCTTTGAGCAAAATCCTCAATGCCTTCCCAAAGCTGTTAGCTGAAAAGACACATCACCAAAAGAGTTCCTAAGACCACTCGGAACTTAATAACATTGCCAAAAAATCCAACTATTTGAATTGTTACATCCTACAATAATCACCTTACCAAAATATGATGGTTCATTGGATCACCATGCGAACCAATTAAATTGAAAACTTGAAAACTGTAACCCCAAAAACAAACAAAACAATAACCATTACAAGAACCAAAATACATCGGGTTGACACTTTGACAATCATACTCTAATACCGACGAACACTTTCCAAATATACCTATGGTAACCGCTCTCAACAAGGAACACTCCTTTCATAATCGAAACGACTACACAAAACCAACTCTACCCAACAAGTCAGTCAACTCCCAAATCTAAAAATTCTAATGGGTACTTGACCACCTAAAAAGTTACCACAACGCCACTGATCTCTTAACATAGTAATCTATGAAAGCTTAATCTCTTAGCATATGTAAACTAATATACTGGATTAGTCGTTCTTTTTTACCAATAGATCATTAACAGGTACTATTGTGAACCTTATGGCTCATAATTTCATGTACTAGTATCTCATTACTGATATTTGAACTCAATAGGAGACTTTTGATGTAAAACTATAACCTCTCAAGTAGTTAGCATCCACTAACTCATTACTTTCCTAAGGCATATCAACTCAATAGCAGCATATTGATTCCCTCGAAGGATCTATCTTAGACACTGGCATATTGAGGATTGATCACTTCTTATTACACCCCCAAACCAGAACGGCAGAAACACTCGGGGGCGGAGGATGTCATGTTTAGTATCACAACACCTGTACCATAGCAATCATAGTAACAACAACCATTGTATTAATATTAAAGTGTTTATAAGTAGCGACTCACAAAATACTGAATCCAAAAGTAAATAACAAAATAAGACATAAAGCTACTATACTTCATCTTCTGAATCCCAGTGCGCGTACCTGTCTGCTAGTTTCCTGAAAATACAAGTTATTTTGAAAGAGTATATCAGCATTTAAGTTGGTGAGTTCATAAGTATTTAGTGATGTAAAGTAAGTTGAAAGTTCTTTTAGAAAAGTCCTCCTATTCCTCCAGAAGATCCTGTATCTTCTGATATCATGAAAGTTAAGTAAAAAAGGCGCTACAATCCTCTCTATGAGTGCTAAATGGATACAAATTATATAAAAACTAGAGTAAACAATTAATCGGTTGTATGAATCTACCCTAAGCCCGCAACCAAACAAGGAACAGGAAATGAGGCGGAAGTCACACATCCCGTTAATTGTTAGATCTTCGTGGTATATAACCCTGGCGTATTCATTTGGTACTCATGGAGTTAACTGTAATAGTTCCTTTATATTTGAAGAAAACATTCTTTAAGAATAACGCTTATTTCCTTTAGTAAAAATGGTAACCACAATGGTTCCTTCTATAACCACTTAGTTTACACTAGCTATATATAACTTAATATCGAACGAATAGTTTATTGTGTGAATCTGTTGTAAGCCCACAACCAAACAAGGAACAGGAAGTAAGGCGGAAATCACACATCTAACTACCTATCGGATATTAATGTATATATATATATATATATATATATATATATATATATATATATATATATATATATATATATATATATTATCCTTGTGCATAAACTACGCTATTATAGAACTAACCACTTAAGATCCTTTAAGTTATACTGGTTTAATAAAATGGATTAAACCCTTCCCTGATGAGTTTCTAGTTTAGTTTACTCAATGTTCTATTGTTTTGACAACTACTAGAAGTAATGAAATTTTGTACTCTTAACGCCTCAGACGATACTGTTGTGAGTTTTTGTATATATTTGCGTGTTTTATTTATTATTGTCCAGTTCAATGAAGATGTACCCTTTATAAATAATTTCAGTTTGATATATTACTATAACCTCGTGCTTGCTACCCCTAGCACATGGTATTTGTACCTTTGTTAGTGCAAACCCGGTAAGATATGTTATTATGTGATATCACCTCGTGCTTGCTAACCCTGGTACGTTGTATTTGTACCTTTGTTACTGCAAACCCGGTAAGATATATTATTATGTGTTATCACCTCGTGCTTGCTAACCCTTGTATGTTGTATTTGTACCTTTGTTAGTGCAAACCCGGTAAGATATGTTATTATCTGATATCACCTCGTGCTTGCCTTGGTACGTTGTATATGTACCTTTGTTGGTGCAAACCCGGTAAGATATATTATTATGTGTTATCATCTCGTGTTTGCTAACCCTGGTACGTTGTATTTGTACCTTTGTTAGTGCAAACCCGGTAAGATATATTAACACTAATTTGTTACATACAATGAGTTAAGGATACAATGTCTTCCTAGAATACTAGGAATATCGTATAAGTGTGTAATTCATGATTTGTTCTTCTGTTATTGTTATAATATGCTCCTCCCTGTATTAGTTATTGTATGTTCCTCCTTGTACTAGTTATAGTATGTTCCTCCCTGTACTAGTTATAATATGAATTGAACTCCTAAACTATACCTATTATAGTTTACTAGCATGTTTACTTGAACTGTTACTGATTTAAAGGAAAGGCTCTTCTATCTACTGAGTCATGATTGTATTTCAAAAACAGAGTTTTATAAACAACAAGATAACATAACCTTAAAAGAGTTTTTTTAAATGAATTGATAACTTATAAAAGCATAAGATAATCTTTTAATGTAATGGTTATCACAAATAACATTGTGCTCAACTTGTATTCCCCCCCCCCCCCCCCCCCGCGCCCCCCTCCCCCTCTTAAAAGCATTTAAAATAGTTAAAAGATTGATTATAAGGGCATGAACTCACCTTATGTGGGTCATTCAACTGCATATTCGTGTAAGGATGAGAAGTTCCACGAATGAATTCCCGAGACACAAACGAGTCCTAAATGACATATAATGGCATGTATAGGTATGAAATTAGTGTTTTAAACGACTACCATGTAAGGAAACACTCTTAGGGACTAGGAATCACTTGAACTAAGTGTTACAATCACATGTGATTGATCAAAAGGGGTTTTAAGGCCACAATATGGAGTGTACGGCCAAGGGTGTATGGTTATGGAGTGTATGGATGTACACTCATGGAAAACATGCAACAAGAAGGGTGTTTGATCCATAGGGAAGCTAGGGTGACCATTACACAACAAAAATAAATGAAGGGTTTTTTAGTATTGAAAATAAAGAAAAGGTGTATTTTAATCAACAAAAACAAAGAAAATGGATGCTTTGATATACACTATAACTTAGAGGAGCTATTTTTTAATCAAGTATTACAAATGAAGGAGTTGTTTATCGGAATTTTTTTTCATCTCTTTCAACTTCCGTTTCACCGAAAACTTCTCCAGTTTCTTCTTCTGGTTAAAGTATACGTGGGTCTTCATAACTCTTCCCACTTCTCAAGGAAATCATGCTCACATTATGCTTTGGATTATGTTCGGTATGAGCAGGTAGTTCTCCTTGAGGCTGTAGTCGCCCATAGAATTGGCAAGTTGAGATATCTGCTGCTCCAATTTCTTGATACTAGATCTGGTTTCATTCTAGAATGCATGAATGTTGGTGGCTAATTTTGTTGATTATGACATTGTTGTTGCTGATAATTTTGTTGGTTCATATTCTCATAAGTCAGTTACTGAAGCTGATTATGCTTAAAACTTGACTGTTGAAACCTCGACGACTGAAAATTTCACTACTGTTGGAATCCGGGTGGATTCTAATATTATTGTCATTGTTGAAAATTATTCTGAAAATTTTGTTGATAGCCTCTTGCAGCTTTTACTATAGTTGTATCCTCTTAATATAAGGGACACATATCAGTAGGATGGCCAATCTTTAGGCAAATTCTACACTATTTTTTTGCAAGCCTTTTTTCTTTCGCCAGCAGCAGAACTCGTTTTGTCAGTTCAAAATTTTAAGTTTGTAAATGATGTGAGCAAACTTATTTGACTCCTCTTTGTTGATTTAGATACCACTCTTCTTTGTTATTGGAATGTTTTGACGTAATGCCCAACTTTTCTATCATCTCCTGGATTTCAATTGGTGTCATGTCACCTAAACATCCTCCGCTTGAAGCATTTATCAGACACCTCTCCATTGGTGTCGTACCTTCACAGAAACAATTATAAAGTTTGTAATCGCTAATTCCATGTTGTGTGCACCAAAAAATTAGCGTTTTGAAGCGCTCCCAATACATATGAAAAGCTTCTTTTCTTATTGGTATGATACCAAGGATCTCGTGCTCGAAGGCTCGAAACTCGTGTTGATGGAAAATATTTTTATAAGAATAATTTCACGAGTTCAGTCTACATGGTGATCAATCTGGATGGGAGCTCATACAGCCATTCTCTCACTAAGTCTTAAAGTGAAAAGGGGAATGCTCTTAGCTTTATCTGATCTTATATTATGGCATGTGGCTTCATTATGGAACAACCCACACGGAAATCCTTGAGAAAGTTATATGGGTCTTTGTTTTCTTGGCCTATAAACATGGAAAGGAGGTGCATCAGTCTAGATTTGAGTTCCAAATTTTAGGCTTCATGGAAGGTGATGTAGAGAGGTTACTGGATAACCTCTTGGGTGGCCCATTATTTGAGGTTTTTCTTTTCAACCTCTCCGTCACTCATGGTAGATTTTTCTGATTTGGATTCAGAAGAGTCTATTGTTTTAGATTTTTAGATATTGCTTGAGAATATTGCTTTACATGGGCTTTGAGAAGGTGAAGATGGGGGTGCTTTCAGGAAGGATGAGACGGTAGTTTCTGGATCATTTCACAAGGCACTACCTTGTGGTGTAGTGATTTATGTTTGTAATGAAAAGGATGTAACTAAGGAACCCACTTGTTGTTCTGAACTTCTGCTATCTTCTTCAGCTTCCTTGCAGTTTTCTCAATTTCTAGATTGAAGGCTAGAGGTGAACTGTACGAAAAGTTCTAGGACAAAGCTGTAACAACCTAAATTTTGTAAAGACTTGATTTAGTTAAATATTGATAAAAAGGGAAATTCTGTTATTTATGATAAAAAGATAACATTATGAAGTTGTGACCTCATGAAAATGTCCAAGAAGAGTTTAGGTCACTAAGAAGAGGTTAGTTGGGTAAGTTAAAGAAAAACAAATGCATGAGAAGATGCATGTTTGGTCAAAAGGGTAAAAGGGGAATTTTATGTTTTTGGGCCTACTTTGTGACTTAATAGATTAAGACTTGTATTAATTCAGTGACAAGTGACTTAATAGAGTTGAAGAATATGTTCCTAGCTTCGCGTGGATATACTGAAAATAGATAAGAAACGAAGAAGTTATGTGTGTTTGAAGTTGGAAGAGAAACTGTCCCGAGCTGGAATGGAATCAACAATGTATGTTGCTGATATGCAGACACCACGACCTGGTAATAAGTTGTCACGACGTGACTACACACAAAAAACAAATTATAATTAGTTTTAAGAGCTCATTTCATTCATTCTTCTTAGGGGGTCAATTGGGAGTTCAAATGGGGTGACTATGATGATGGTGCCAATATGAGTTAGAGACGGTGGATTGCAACGGTTAACATCTTTTCCCCCCTTGAGTAATGCTTTCTTCCTTTTATGAAGCTTTCAGATTCAATGGTGGATTCGTGAATTTGGTTAGATTGCTTGAGTTAATCAGTTTATAGCTCAATTATGATGTTATTGAGAGTGTATAGAAGCTTTTAACAATATTTGGAAGTGATTTCTATGGTGAAAGCAACCTATTAAGAATTAGGGCTTTACAACCTAACTAATGATTTTGAGTAATTAATTTTTTAGAGTTAGATTATAAAGAATTAGTTATTTTGGAGAGCTTAATTTATTAAGGATTTTGAGATAAAGAATGAAAAGTTAGAGTTTAACCAGTTAAGTGGTTACTTAGATCGATAGAGTCATTAAGCTCTTAATAGGTTATGATAAGTATTAAGATGCTTGTTAATGTGTATTAATAGGCCTAAGAGCGAAAGATGGCTCAAGAAGCTTCAATTGAGAAAAGGAGCCAAAGTGGGATGGTTGGACAGTGTTCGCTAACTGATATGGTGATTTATTACTCTCCCATTTTCTTTATTATTATTATTATTATTATTATTATTATTATTATTATTATTATTATTATTATTATATGTTTAATTATCTATTAATATATGTATGTATGAGAACCTTGAGACAGTAAGTGATGCCATCAAGTTATGAGATGAAAACAGAACATGAATATACATGTAAATTGTGCATCTAAGCATGTATACATATAATTGGAGAATCAATATATATATATATATATATATATATATATATATATATATATATATATATATATATATATATATATATATAGGGAAGAGTTCAATTGAGAAAAAAAAAAGGTTGAGAATGGGGTAATCATTCTCAGTCATTTATTTTTGCCGCGAAAGGCTCCAACCTACCGGTGGAAATGGGCAACGAATGCACATGTGTTTTCCAACATAACATATTTCCTTAAACTATGCTAATCATTACCTTAATATATAGAAAAACATAGTTTTTTCGTTTTTTTTTATTTAATTTTTATAAGCTATTTTTATCAAAAAATGATTTTAAGTATACCAAAATTCATGATTTTTTATCCTCTACAAATAGACATCTATATTGATATAGTTTTAAGATAAAATAAATTTTTTTTTTTTTTTTTATATTTTCAGCTATCGTTATTCATAAATGAATAACAATGCATCAGGTTTTATTACAGTACATTCGTTATTCACTTATGAATAAAAAGTATGATTTTTTTTTTTACAATTTAAGTATCATTCATATATGAATATAGCATATAATAAACATAGTATATTCATATTTTAATATTGTACGATGAATTCACTTGTGAATATTAGCATAATATATTCACTTGTGAATATTAGATGATATATTCACTTATGAGTATTAAATGATATTTCATATGTGAATATTACATAGTATTACATGGTATATCACATGTGAATATTACATAGTATATTCACTTGTGAATATTAGATGATATATTCACTTATGAATATTACACAATATATTCACATATGAATATTACAAGGTATATTCACTTATGAATATTGAAGGTATTTTGACAAATATATATAATTTTTATATGTTATTCACATATGAATAACATACAGACTTGCATATTTGTTTTGTGTTTTTAATAATCATATACTGGTTCAGGTAAGAAAACATATTCATATGTGAATATAACGTGATAATTTAGTTTATGCATTTCATCAAATAGTTGGAGTGCAAACAAGTTAACTATTTTAAAAATGTTAAAAACATCAAGTTATCAATTCCAAATCATCATATACTTCCGATTTCGACTTCAGATGCGACATCCCATCTCTGATCGATTTCTCAATTTGATTTTGATTTCTGAAAATCCGATTGAGAACCTATGAGTACCGATTCTAAGTCCATCAATGTTGACTGTGATTGCAAGTTCAGAACTCTGATTTCAATTTCATGAACAACGAAGAAATTCCGGTTTAGTTGAAGAAATCTAGATGATTATTGAAGGTTGAAGGAAAATTTTTGATGATGAACAAACAATTATCGAATTCTCTATAGTTATGTATTTGAGATTGAAGGTTATTACGATATTTTCAAGTTTGTTACAGTGTCTTTTATGCTTACATTAAATGAGTGGCTGAGAATGATTCCCCCATTCTCAACTTTTTTTATTTTCTCAATTGAACCCACCTCTATATATATATATATATATATATATATATATATATATATATATATATATATATATATATATATATATATATATATATATATATAGATACTAGCCATTTACCCGTATCAAACGACGAATACAAATAGTTTCTTTTAAAAATTATTTTCTATTCGGTAACATGTATGAGTAGGTACCCAAATTTGATATGAAGGTAATGAAAAGTTAACCCTAACAATGAAATTTATTTTGCTTTGGAAAAGATGGTAACTTGTAACATGGAAAGTAGCCCATTTAGCTAGATTATTTTCCATTTAAGAAAAATAATAAGTTGTGTGATTATAATTTTTTTTTAATTGAAGATGCATATTTTCATTTGTGATGGCCGCTTATTAATCAATCACCATACGTTCTTAATTGTTAATGCAATGATTTAATATGGTAACTAATGCTCTTTGCAATAGCAAGATTGGCTTATGCCAAAATTATGAACAAGGAAATTAAATCTGTTATAAAAATCACAACGGTTTCCAATTTAAAAAAGAACCGAAAAAACGGCACCAGGCGGTATAGTTTCTAGTTCATGTAAACTCTTACATCTGGTCTTGGTTCAAAACCGGTTCAGTACCGATCAGGTTTTTAAGCTCATCCTTTTTTTTTGGAAAATAGTTTCATTTATAATTTAGTATTTGAGGTTTAGGGTTTATTTTTAAGGGTTTGGGGTTTAGGATGTGAACACTTGTATTTGGATAATAATTTTTTTACGCAATTAATTTCGCTTTGCTCCACGTTAGAGAATAGGGCTAATGTCATAAAAACCCTCAACTTTTCAGGGTTTATCGGTTTTGCCCAAAGTTGAATTTTATGTCCGTTTTTACCCTAACATTTTCCAAAAAAATATTCGGTTTTACCCTTTTAGCGGTGATAATAGGTTATCATTATATTAACTTTGCAAAAAACCCTTAAGTTTATAGTTTTTTTTTTTTTACGTTTTTACCCTTAAGTTTATAATTTTTTTCACTTTTACCCTATGTATTTTTTTTTTTCATATTATACGTATTCAAGCAGAAAAATCATATTTATATACGAAAAATTTTTAATTAAAAATTGTATTTACATTTTTTTAAAGTTATTTCTTTATATATATATATATATATATATATATATGTGTGTGTGTGTGTGTGTGTGTGTGTGTATGTGTGTGTGTGTGGGTTTTTTTTTTCTCGGATAAACCATTTAAGAGCTAAAAAAACAAGTTAATATGTTTTTAGAACTACAAATATGTATTTTTATGTATTTAAAAATATACATATCAATAAAAAAAACTTGTTCATTCATAAATATGTTTATATAAGTATATACATATATTTTTAGAAGTGTAAATATGTATTTGATATATATTTTTTTTAAGTATAAATATATTTTTAGAAGTATAGATACATATTAATATATAAAAAAGTAAAAATATGTATTTATACTTCTAAAAACTATATCTATAAAACATATATTCATAATTCTAAAAATATTATTTATCTTTTTAAATGGTAGAACCATGCAAAAACACACACACACAAACAAACAAACAAATATATATATATATATATATATATATATATATATATATATATATATATATAACATTAAAAAAATATAAATACAATACTTAATTAAATATTTTTCCGTATATAAATACAATTTTTCTGCATGAATATGTATATTATGAAAAAAAATATACTTAGGATAAAAGTGTAAAAAAATTATAAACTTAAGGGTAAAAACGCAAATAAATAGTAAACTTAAGGGTGTTTTTGCGAATTTAATATAATGGTAACTTGGAAACTTGTTATCACCGGTAAAAGGGTAAAATCGAACATTTTTTTAAAAATGTTTGGGTAAAAACGAACATAAATTTTAACTTTGGATAAAACCAACAAAACCTTGAAAATTTGATTGTTTTTATGACATTAACCCTAGAGAATATGTTCCTAATATACGTTAAAAAATAAATGTACATATGTAAAAAAAAAAAAAAAAAAAAAACTCAGTTACACATTATTTAGGTTTTTTTTTTTGTCAAACTATAATGTTTAAGAAATAGTTTTTAAAACATATCCTTTTAGGCTTCTAGCACTTCGGACTTAAAGATTTATTATTGCATTATATTTTTTTTTGATTTCTCGTTTTATCTTATCATTATTATATTAATTATAATTTTGACTAATAATTAAAAGTTAAGTATATTTTTAGTTATTAAATCAATATCAACACATTATAATATTTGTTTTTTAATATATAAAATCTTAAGATTTTTCTATTAACTAAAAAATAAAGAGTAAAGTTTTCATGTAATAGACAACTTTTTTAAATGATGCATATTGGTGATAAGTAGTGGAATAATAGCATTTAACATACATTCGTCTGAATGTTGCACAACGATGATTGAACAACAATAAAAAAAAAAAAAATACATAGACTGGTAATATCTTATATACACTGGTAGTAATCCTCCTTGTATGTCCATTACCCAAATTAACAATTGCTTTCTTATTTATTTCCACAAAAAATCAGATATATGGCTAATTTGGGGAAAACACTTGATTTTTTTTTACGGCGATCAAACTGATATAGGGCGTGTTCGGCAAAATTAGCTGGTAGTTGGTGGCTTGTAGTTTGTAGCGGGTAGCTTGTAGCGTTTTGTTAAACGCTACATTAAGTAGCATTTGGATTTGGAGCGTTTTGTTTAAACTAAACGCTAGAATCTTGTAGTGTCGAACAAGGCTTTCTGTTCAAAATAAAGTGTTTTATCAAACGCTAGAAGCTAGAAGCTCTCAAACGCTCTGTGCCGAACACGCCTATAAATAAAAATAAGTTAGAAGGGAGCTATCATAATACAAAGTGAGTACAAAATAAAAGAAAAGGCAAACAAAAGCAACATACAAAAAGAGTAAACTAAACCTAACAAAGCAATGTATTTATGCAGCAATCACCAGATGGGAAACAAACTTTTCTAGATGCACCAATGAAAAGCAGCAAAGCCAAGCATACCAAAGAAGCAAAACCATCATAAAAAAATTATATAACAGGAGAGCGAACCACCATAGGAACAATGAACAGCAGGGGTAAAATGTCCACTGCAGCAAAAAGGAGAAGAGGCCACCAAATGATCAAAACAGTAGGAACCAATAGGGGCAAACATGCCCATGCTAATAATCAAAAAACAAATAAATCAACTTCTGATGCAATAACTCAGCCAAGAAAAAAGCTCAATCCATGTAAACTTTGAACCATAGAACAGAACAGCGAGCACTTGAAAGAGCAGACCAATCAGGCGAGCATCATCAACAATCAGGCGAAACAAAAACATAAGAAACCAGAAGAGAACAAAGGCCAAAGCAAGGGATAAATGGACCCTAATGCTTAATGCTTAGAGCAACAGAAAGCATGTAAAATCCTGGAAATCAATTGATGTTTAATCAAGGTTAAAGAATTCTAAGAAAATCTGTTACTCTCTTTAAAGTGCTTAATAAGAGATACATATAAGCACATGTACCATTATCCATAAATTATATGGAAATTTTGAGCCTAAGAATGCATTCCTTCAAAACAACCATAGTTGAAGCCTTGAACTCAAAGTCAAACCTATAAAGCCAAAACATGTAACAATATCGCAAATTAATAGAAAATCAACAAAAAAAACATCAAATACTTAGAAGAAATAAATGGCCAGATGGTTCATTTTTAGTGGTAATAATGGTATAGGCGTAGATGTATTCTTCTGTAAGTGTTGATTCTCATAACCGTGGAAAGCAACGATCCTTCCCATGATAAACCTAACACCAGATCAAACAAAAAACAATTTTAGTGTCTGTCTAATGCCAAAAAAAACAGAGCAAAATGGATGAGCTTGAGTAAGTATTGTCTCATAAAAAATGGAAACATACATGATTGTGGTGAGTCACACATGGGGAATTGTAGGCAAGCAATAAGCATTTGAAAGTATGAGGCAACATTTAGCCTATGCAATTCATGAAGGAAGCTGGAAAATATCAAGACACAACAAAAAGTTACAGATCGGACATTGTGGAATCCGACCTTTCTAAAAATAGACTAATAAAATGTATATATAAAAGAATACATCCATAGAAAAATTACCTCAAAACTAGTAGGATGTAATTAAATAGGTCATTTTGATCGAATCTCAACTTAGCTCTAATAGTGCATACCACACGTCTGAAGAAAATTGAATGTTGGTGATTTTAGTGTCACCATGCCATTTTATGTAACTGGAATTCGCATGTGAGCTAAGGGGCTTCTTAATTTGTTTTCTAATATGTATACAGGTTGGTGCGTAGTGTGCACATGTATAAGATCAAATTATTAGCCGGTTCGATGACTAGTCGGGGGTTCGAGGGTAGCGCCCCTGGGTCCAGGTTTCCAGAGGGGTAGCGCCCCATTGGCAGGGTCTACGGGCAACGCCCCTAGTGAGGTCCAAGGGACAGAGCCCCTGGCTGGGGTCCTGTTATTTCCAAAGTGGGTTATTCCGATTCTTGAGGGTGATTATGGTAAAAATAACGAAACTCATTAGTTTTGGTAATCCTAAATACTCATTAATATCCAGATTACCCTGACTTGTTTCCAAAGGAACCCATAGCAGCCTAACCCTAATGAAACCCTAATATCATTTATTATATAAACGTCTCTTCTTTTTAGAAGATAGGCACGATCTTAAGCTCTCATTTTTCAATATACTTTCACAAAATCCTCTAACATATTAGTCTACGATTTCTGTGCTTAGAGTCACAAATGTCCACTTGGATTATCCTAGGCTGAATTTTTTGTAACCTAGTCATAGGGTAGAAATATCAGTTCAGAAAATGATATCATGATCCAAGTTGGTATCCAGATCTCCACCATAAACCCTAAATTTTGAATATAAACAAAATAAAAAATTTCAGGCAACTTAGCATTCATCAATCAAATGAGCCACCTATACATCTTTAGATTCTATTAATAAAAGGTGATTTTAAAATTTTCATCCAAGGGACCATGGTCTAAAAGGAAATTTTAGGGTTCCATATCTTAGAGAAAGAGACACTTGGGAGAGAGAATGCTCAGGAGTTTTTTTGGGTTCCTCTTGATTTGTAGCAATAGATTCTAGGGAAGATCGGTGATAGTAGATGGTGGTGAGTGGAGAGAGAGAGAGAGAGAAAGAGAGAGAGAGCGAGAGAGAGAGAGGGGGAGAACCATACCGACTTCATATCTATTTTGAATATTTTCAGTGGGTAAATACTAAAAATCAAATAGACGCTGAACAAACATTGGAAATCAAAATACAAAATCCCTTGCAACAAAATGAACAGAAAAATGATTCAGGGAAATCAAAATACAAAAATGTTTGCAACATCACAGCCTCTCATTCAATTTGGTTGATATTCACTAAATTGATTTATAACCAAAATAAGTTGACGCCCACCGTGGGGCTGTGGTGTTTATAATTCTCAACAATCATATCTACACAACCAACCTTCTCTTCTTCCTTTGTTCCTTCTATTCCTTCAAAAAAAATTTCCACCTCCTCCAAGAGGACTCCTTGGTAAGAGGAAAACTTCCGATGTACCAAGCAAGAGCACTCCTCCGATTTCTCCAGGATCCCTGGTGTAACATCCCAAAATCATGACTAATTTTTTTTTTAAACAATTCCAAAATCCATAATTTATATAAAAACAAATTTTCTCAAAACCATAAACATAAATTAGAGCATCTCAAAATCACAAGTCATAAAAAAATCCAAGGATAATGTGCACACTCACACATTTGCCTTGCACCTGTCCTCTAATCTACCTAAAACCATAAAATCAAACAGCAAGCCAAAGCTTAGTGAGTTCCCGTAACGAATCCTACACCACTAAATAGATATCATCATGCATACATGAGCCTTCAACATGACTGGAACACCGTGTAGAGCCTACAGCCTATCTAGACTGCTCTCCTGGCCTTTGGCATGACTGGACCAAAACACATGGGCCTACAGCCTATCCGGACCGCCCTGGGTATCTTGGTCTTCAGCATAAAAAGCAGGACCGCCTCAACTCAATCACAATATGTCGATATATGCAACAGATAAACATAAACATATAAACAACAAATATTGATAATCATACATATGTACCAATCTAAGAGATTGCTACTGCATAGCAACATCCTATACATAAGTATACATAACATAATCTAGTGTGACGATATTGGTGTCATAGACCCACAAGTACAGTGACAAAAACTAACCTAAACCACTCGACAGAAGCCCAACAGCTACCTCAGCGTCAAAACAACAAAACCAAACTTCTTGAAACCCAACCGAGACCAATCATGAAACATCCCAAAATACGACCCAAAAATTTTTATTTAACAATTGCTAAAAACACTATGATAATATCATAAAATAAAACCCGTACGTCAATATCTCAAAACAGTAGAAAAGTGTTATGAAGAACTGTATCAAATCACATTTATGAAAAACTAAAAACATCTCCCAGGACAACTGAAACTGTGGTGTATGCGATGCCATCAACCTGAGCTCTTCCCTTTGCTTACGGAAGTACCTGAAACCAAAACCGAAACTGTAAGCACGAACCTTAGTGAGCTCCCCCAAACTACCACATACCATACAATACATATAAAGCACATACTGGGCCTTGCCCACTGCATCGGACCGAGGTCCGGACTAACTGGGGCCTTGCCCACTGCATCGGACCGAAGTCCGGAAACTGACTGGGACCTTGTCCCCTGCATCGCACCGAAGTCCGGACTAACTGGGGCCTTGCCCCTACATTGGACCGAAGTCCGGAAACTGACTGGGACCTTATCCCCTGCATCGGACCGAAGTCCGGACTAACTGGGGCCTTGCCCCCTGCATCGGACCGAAGTCCGGAAACTGACTGAACATAGCATAGCATAACATATCAACTAGCATAAACACATATACTGCATACTACATCGGGCCGTTGCTCGGAACACATAACACATAAATCTTGTCTGAGCCATGAAGGCATCGAACATACTAACTACTGCATCGGACCGAAGTCCGGAAACTACTGCTAACTGAACGGGTCGGCATTGTGGCCTTAGACGCGTTCCTACTGGAAGGAAACTCACCTCGTGATCTGGCTGCTGAGTGTATGGCTCTAGAAGCTATCTGCTGCTGCTCAGGTATCTCCCCAGCTACAATTCCACAAATACACTCAATCAAATACTAATAACTACATTGGGGTAAAATGACTCTTTTACCCCTGGCTAAAGTCAATTCTCCTGGTCAAAGTCAAGTCTCCTGGTCAAAGTCAACTTACAGTTGACCTGACTCGCCGACTTGGGCCGCCAAATCGCCGAGTCCCTACTCTCATTTCTCAACCCTGCTTGCTACTACTCGTCGAGTATGGCATAAAATCGACGAGTTCCCATTCGCTTCTAAAACTCAGGCCATCCGCATCCGACTCGCCGAGTTGTATGAACAACTCGACGAGTTGTTCTTGAATCTAAGAAGATTGTCTTAGACTCGCCGAGTTGTATGAACAACTCGTCGAGTCCCTCCATTACTGAGTCTAACCTCCGACTCACTGAGTCCATTCTACTACTCACTAGTCCCCACTCGGAATCACTCAAAGGGGAAAGATTGGGGACTCGCGACTCGACTCGCCGAGTTCGAAGAATGACTCGCCGAGTCACATGCATGCAGTTACTAAAAACTCAATTCTGCTTAAAACCACTGCATACAATTTATAGCTCTGAGTTTCTAAGGCTGGTTTACCACGTAAAGTTTCCAACTTTACGTGTACATATGCATGAAAAAGGATATAAAGGCTAAAAAGGCACTTAGAAGAGTAGATCTAGGGCTATCATGCAAAATGGCTCCATAAAGGTGATAGATCTATGTTTTTGGAACTGAAACATGGCTAGATCCAAAGGCTAATCAATCTAATGTGATCTCTCTACTATAAACAAGCTAAGGAATGGATAAAATGGGCTAAATATGCTTATGAAAGAGAATCAATCATAGAAACAGAAGGAATCCGATTATTACCTCAATAAACTCTGAAATGGGTGCAAGACCTTGGATCTTCTTCTTCTCCTTTGGATCTAGCCTCCTTCTATTCAAAACTTCAAGATTCACACAAGAAATGCTCAAATACTCAAGGGAATGGTTAGGGTTTGCTAAATGATGCTCTGAGGGTGAAAGAGACGAGTTTGGGGCTCATATGATGGTTTAAATAGGGTGCAAACCCGGGGATTTAGGGTTTCTACTTAGCAGGCAGACTCACTGAGTCCCGAATATGGACTCGCCGAGTCACCGATCTAAACGCTGCTCAAGATCCCGTCTCTACTCGACGAGTCGGGCAATAGACTCACCGATTCCCTCTGCAAACTTCTAAATAAATAATATAAAAACAACATACCATAGACGGGTCATTACAATTCTCCCCCACTTGACTCAGACTTCGTCCTCGAAGTCTGCTACGGCTGAATCTGCAAATAACTCTGGGTAGTGCTCTCTCATCTAATCCTCAGCCTCCCACGTCCACTCAGACCCCTTCTGGTGCTCCCACTGCACCTTTACTAGCTGAATTATCTTGTTCCTCAAGGTCTTTGTCTTTCGGTCCAGAATCGCGACCGGCACTCAATATAATTCAAGCTGCTATCAACTTGAATATCTTCTAAGGGAACAACTGCTGACTCATCCACCAAACACTTCCTCAACTGAGACACATGGAAAGTGTTGTGGATCTGGCTAAGCTCTGCCGGAATATCCAACCGATAAGCAACCCGACCCACGCGGGCCAAAACCCTGAAAGGACCAATGAACCTGGGGCCCAGCTTGCCCCTCTTCCGAAACCTGATGACACCCTTCCAAGGTGAGACCTTCAGAAGGACCATGTCGCCTACCCGGAACTCCAAGTTTGAACGCCTCCTGTCGACATAGCTCTTCTGCCGACTCTACACAGTCTGCAGTCTACTACGAACCTGCTGAATCAACTCGGTCGTCTTGAGCACCACCTCCGTGCTCCCAATGACTCGCTGACCGACCTCGCCCCAACAAATCGGGGTCCTGCACTTCCTCCCATAAAGCATCTAAAAGGGAGGTCGATCAATGCTCGCATGATAATTGTTGTTATATGAAAATTCCGCTAACAGAAGATACGTATCCCAACTGCCACCGAAGTCTAGGACACATGCCCGGAGCATGTCCTCGAGAGTTTGAATCGTCTCTCACTCTGCCCGTCCGTCTGAAGGTGGAAAGCGGTGCTGAAATGGAGACGAGTACCCATCTCATCATGAAACCGCTTCCAAAATCTGGATGTAAAACGGACGTCTCGATCTGACACCACCGATACCGGCACTCCATGACGTGCAACTACCTCCCGCACATAGATATCGGCTAACTTTTCCGCCGATATGCTCTCTTGGATCGGTATGAAATGAGCACTCTTCATCAACCGATCCACTACCACCCAAATCGAATCTACCCCACGTGCGGTCCTGGGAAGCTTGGTGATAAAATCCATGGTGATGTCCTCCTATTTCCACACAGGAATGTCTAACGGCTGCACCTTTCCGTGAGGCCTCTGGTGTTCTACCTTGACCTTCCTGCAGTTCAGGCACCTCTCTACATTCCAAGCAACATCCCGCTTCATGCAGGGCCACCAATAATCAGTTCGAAGATCTCTATACATCTTCGTCGCCCCTGGGTGGATAGAAAATCGAGACTTATGAGCCTCGTCCATCAATACCTGCCGTACTCCACCCCCGTACGGTACCCACACTCTCCCATGAAGAGTCAACAACCCCTGACTATCATAATCAAACGAAGCTACTCGGCCCACTATCCTCTCACACTTCTGCCTCTCCTCCTTGAGGCCCTCAACCTGAGCCTCCCTGATCGGTTCCAGCAACGGAGTAATCACTTTCATCCTCAGACATAAGTCTCTGATAGGGGTTGTTGTCACCTTTCGGCTCAGGGCGTCGGCCACTACGTTGGCCTTCCCTGGATGGTAAAGGATTTCACAATCATAATCCTTCAGCACATCCAACCACCTCCTCTACCTCATGTTGAGACTCGGCTGATCCATAAGGTATCTCAAACTCTTGTGATCCGTGTAAATGGTACAACGGACCCCATAAAGGTAATGTCTCCAAATCTTGAGGGCAAACACAACTGCACCCAGCTCTAAATCGTGGGTAGGATAGTTAGCCTCGTGAGGCTTCAACTGTCTCGAGGCGTAAGCTATCACATGCCCCTGCTGCATCAATACTGCTCCCATACCTGTGATTGAGGCATCACAATAGACTACAAAATCCTCTATTCCCTCTGGCAGGGTAAGGATCGGAGCTTCACACAACCTCTGCCTGAGGGTCTCAAATGCCGCCTGCTGCTCAGGCCCCCAACGAAACACCACCGACTTCCTAGTCAGTCGGGTGAGCGGTACTGCTATCTTGGAGAAATCCTGAATGACTCTTCTGTAGTACCCTGCCAAACCTAGGAAGCTCCGAATCTCGAATGGAGACTTTGGGACCTCCCACTGCATCATGGCCTCTATCTTGGCCGGATCTACCAAGATACCCTTCTGGTTGATGAGGTGACCTAGGAACTGCACCTCACGCAACCAGAACTCGTACTTGGAGAACTTTGCGAAAAGTCTCTCCCTTCTCAAAACTTCTAGCACCTCCCTCGGGTGCTCCTCATGCTGCTCCTGAGTCTTGGAATACACCAAGATATCATCTATGAATACTATAACAAACCGATCCAACATCGGTCTGCATACGCGGTTCATGAGATCCATGAACGCGGCTGGAGCATTAGTGAGCCCAAAAGGCATCACCACGAACTCATAATGACCATAACGGGTCCTAAAAGCAGTCTTTTGCACATCTTCGCCTCTAACTCGCATCTGGTGATATCCGGAGCGTATATCGATCTTGGAGAACCAAGACGCCCCCTGAAGCTGATCAAACAAATCATGTATCCTCGGGAGGGGGTAACGGTTCTTCACCGTTACCTTATTCAACTCCCGGTAGTCAATGCACATATGGTGCGACCCATCCTTCTTCTTCACAAACAAGATTGGCGCTCCCCAAGGTGAACTACTCGGCTGAATAAAACCCTTATCTAGCAACTCCTGCAGCTGCGTAGACAACTCCTGCATCTCAGGGGGAGCTAGCCGGTACGGTGCCTTAGCTATCGGAGCCGCACCAGGAATTAGTGTTGGATTAATTTCTAAGTCCATAACTATAATTCGTAAGACTTGACCCGACCCGGCATGGTCCATTTGGGTTGCATGGCATCATGCACTTGGATAGACTATAATGAGAGAAATAAGACACTTATGGTTATTAATATATTATAAGTTCTATTATATTAATAATAAGAATAACAAGATTATTTAATTAGTATTGATCAAGAATTAATCTAGGATTAATCAAGTGATCAAAAGAAGACTAATTAAATATATGGGTTGATTGTGTAAATCATCCATACTTATATAGTGGGCTAATGCTCCATGGATTATCTAGTTGGGCCAAAACCCATATGATGCTCCATGGATGCTCCATGGTGTATTTGAACCCATGGATCCAAGGAAATGGAAAGTCATGACAATTAGAGTTTACCCTAATTGTATAACTATATAAGCATCTTATTCTTGAGGAAAATCGGCCACTAATGAGAGTAAGAAAGGGCTAGCCGATTTCATGAAGTGTAGAATTCTCTCTAAGTTATTCCAAGTGTTTATGGTGTTGTGTGAACCATTTGAGGTGTTACACTTGGGGCACTAGGCACTCAAGCTTCATGAAGACATTCTACATCAAAGAGGTATGTATTCTATCTTGTTATATTAATTAGTTTTGTATGCTAGATTAGGATAATACCTTGGATGTTCATATTTGCATGTATAATAGAGAAAACATAGATCCAAGGTATTTAGGGTTGCATGTACACTTAGGAGTGTTAGAATGCTCATAACCCAACAGTGGTATCAGAGCCTAGGCTTGTTTTCTTGTTATACCTGCAATAGAAGCTGAAAAATCGAAATTGGTGCTATCAGCCCAGCAGACTCGCCGAGTCCATGAAGGGACTCGACGAGTCCAAGGCAAAATGCATCCAACTCGCCGAGTTATGTTCATGCACTCGACGAGTTGGACCCCATACAACATATTTTCTAGGTTTTTGGCTAGAAATGAACTAGGAACATTACCCTAAGTTGTTTTTGAACTTATAAACTTGTTTTTTTTAATGTGGTAATGTTCATGCTAATCCATTTTCAAATATAATTGTCAATAGATTCATGTTTTGTATTAGTTTAAAGGTTAGACTAATTACATGAAAAAGTTTGATTTGAATTATCTTGTTCTTATGAGTTGCTTAGATTAATAGAAAAGTTAATTGAAATAGTTGTTTTCAATCCATTTTAATCTAAGAGTTGAGTATAAAATGTGTTTGTGTAACTTATCCTCAAGTTACATGAAGAGTCACATTAAAGACTCATAAAACTCATAAAATTGGCAAAGGTTACAAAAATTGAAGAGTCTAGTTCTAATTAATTGGAGTTATGACTCCATAATTTGTCCTCAAGTTATGGAGGACCAAGAGTCTCTTCATTAAATAAAAAAAAAAAAAATAATGTAACCTTAATTAATTCCATAAGTTATAAAATAAAGAAAAGTTAATTCTTTATTAGTTTAAAGTCATCCATAATTTGTCCTCAAGTTATAGAACTTGAAGAGTTTTTGGATTAAAACTACTTTAAATACATAAGTTATGGAATTAATTAGTTTTGAATAGTTTCAAAACTTGCCCTCAAGTTTTGGAATTTGTAAAGTTTTCTCTTATGAATACTTTAATTCCAAGTTAGCCCTTAGAATTTTAAAAGTTAAAATTCAACCCTTATACTTTATAATATTATAAGTTAATATATATATATATATATATATATATATATATATATATATATATATATATATATATAAGAGTAAAGTCGGTCTTACCGCTAGTACGCCTCATTCACGAAGCCGGTCTATAAGGTGGGTATAAGGTTGTTGCCTATAAAATGGCATCTTAATGGGTGTCCACTCTCACCCACCGCTTGCTTGACTGGTGGAGGGTCGTTAGCCGAACGGGTTTGATAGGACTATAATTCTCCCTTCATTAAAAGTATTAATGATAAATACTAAGTAACTAAACTCTTAATAATTCCCAATCTTAGTTACTTAGGAAAATGTGAATAAGGTGCTAATCCATGAAATTACACTTTACACTTTGTCTAAGTCGTTAGTGGAGCGTGTGTGGTTAACCGGCACACTAACTTGGACTTAACAAGTATCGATGGAGCGTGTGTGGTTAACCGGCACATCGATTGAGGGGTAATTTATTAAGGGTACCAAGTAATTTGCATGGTTACTTCACACCTTGTTTTGTGATCCTCGGCATCCCAGTCACAAAACCTGAAGGGCACACTCGAGATTGAAACATGTCATTGAACAGTTCAATGAATCTCAAAAGATCTAGGAGTTTCAAAACCAATTAAAACCTAATAATACATTT
Organism: Lactuca saligna; assembly: GCF_052625555.1. Lineage (NCBI taxonomy): Eukaryota > Viridiplantae > Streptophyta > Magnoliopsida > Asterales > Asteraceae > Lactuca > Lactuca saligna. Next base: position 94,579,528 of record NC_136418.1, read on the forward strand.
CGTTTATCTTGGTGGAAATTGGTGAATCGTCATTCACCTACCTTCAAATTGTTTTATAGCTTGCATTACGGCATACCTCTTCTAAGTTATAAAATGGTTTGTTGGGTCCTAGCCTTAATATTTCATATTGGGTGTCATATTAAGGACTTTAAGATCAACTATCTTGAATATCTCCCAAAACATGCCTGGTTTAGACATTTATGATCTTCCCAAATCTCTTAAAACAAGCTTTCCTAATGAAGATGATGTCCCATGGATATCATACTTCTTTCTCCTCCTCCGATTATTCTCCCTAACCCACAAGTTCTTGAAAAGTTTAAGGTCACTCAAGCCTTAATGGCAAGGCAAGGTCTAGGTGTGATCACATCTTGGAGATGTAGTCACATATTGACAAGCCGGGAGAGTTGGGTGTCAAAGTCTTGAGAAAGTTAGTGGCTCAACTACTTTCTAAGTCACATAGTGAGTTCTTTTGGAACACCTATGAAACAGACTATGACAAGACCCTTAATGATCTTATTTATTTGTTAAGATCAACTTCCTGAAACTTTATGGACATTGACAATGGTGACACTGGAAATACGGAAAAAACATTCTCTTCCCAAGGAAAGGGATTGACCATAGTCAACTAGGTTGACCAAATGGTAAAGAGAAAAGGCTAAGTCTGTAATAGTCCCATGTACCATATGTTTATATTGCCAAAGGAAGGGTCATTAGTTGCGAAGCTGCCAAATTTACCTAAGGATGTTAAAGTCAATAAGGTTGACTCTACTTTAGGTAAAGTCCACTAATCTAACTCTGCTAAGTTTCTATTATGAGATTCTTAATACATGATGCGACTGGGTCACATGGTGATGTTTTAAGAATCAAAGAAAAGTGAAGAAACTTAAAGAAAGAATATGTTGAATCTGATCGCATAGATGGATTTCTATCGCGTAGTTTGAAAATCGGATTCTTGAGCTACTTCTTAGGAGTTATGAGATATTGCTTAGGAATAGATAACAACAAGTTTTCATATGGATTGTAAGGGTAAGTTTTTCCGCATAGTTTTAAAATAAAAGAAAATTTTGATTTTATTTATTTTAAAATATCCTTACAATGGCATTTGAGGAAAAATTGTTGCTTATATGATTCCATTAATAGCAAGAGTGGAAATATGAAATTGATTCCTTCATTTGTGGTAATGTCTAAATTTAACAAATAAGGAAAGATTCTCATCACCCAAGTCTCAATTGGACCGGAACTTGGAATCATGCAAGTTGTATAGCATGATGAATGAGAACTTTCAAGTATTGGAAAAATTAAGATTAATTACTTGTTCACATGGATGTGTGAGTCAAGTAATGGACTAAGGGATCGAGTACATAGTCATGTGCACTAATTAAGTCCACCACAAAAGATATAAGGCTATTCGTCATAGTTTACTAAAGCTCAGTAAATATGATTATGCTTACAAGCTTAAGTGTAACTCTGAGACATTGGAAAAGGTTCCAATGTAAGGCAGAGCGAATAAGAAGAATCAAATTAGGCAGAAGGATAAAAGTTTCTCAAATATGAAAAGATGGGAGAGTACTTTAGTATTAGTTTTGTGATCATCTTAATGATTAAGAAACCATATCAAAATTAGTTCTCTAAGGAAGTCTTAGTGTATTCTTATGACTAAGAAGAAGGGATCTTGAGTTGTTGAAATGGTTAAATCAAGAAGATGAGTCATACTTCGTTCCAATACAAGTCTTAGAGTTATACTCCAAGATTGTAACTTGAGTGACAAGTCTTAGAGAAGGTTTGAAAACACAAGTCAAATGTTAGAGTAAAAGTTTTCTACTCTTGTACATTTGAAATTGGTAAGTTGTGATGTTTTGGATAAAACAAAGACCAACTTAGGCCAATTGTGTGAAGTGTTTGTCTTGATTAGAATATACACTATCTCTTGGATATTTGACAAGGGAGTCTTATAGGTCAAGAGGACGGTGGGATTCTTAAAGGTCTTGAAAGTCTCAAGAACTAATCAAGAATAGAACCTGAAGTTCTTGACTAGCACACGACTTGAGGTTTACAACCTATCGTGTTGACATATTCTGTGCCCATTCCAGTAAAAGTTGGCTTTGCATATGAGTTCTTAGAGTTCTCAATTTGTTGCACAACAACTTGGAAGCAATGGCAGGTCCTTGAGCTGCCAGGTGGCAAGAAATTAAGATTGAGTTCAGTCCATATGAGTTTGGATTTGTCATTATCCTTGTCTTGTGACTATGATTTTGACAATTCACATGGATAAGAACACATACACCATTAATCTAAGTGTCATAAGGTTTCTCTCCAATTCATGAAAATGATGGTGAGGAAACACTTTCACTAAGTAGATTTTAGCTAGATAGCAATTGTGATGTTTGCATTCTCAAATTCGTTAGTGGAGCGTGTGTGGTTTACCGACACACTAACATGGACTTGTGAGAAATGGAAAAGGTCAAAACAATCAAGACTATGATTACGGCATCCCTTTTCATAGTTCTTAAAATTGTTTTGACACACCCATGAGCTATCTAAGAGAAGGTGTATGATTTTTGATAAAGTTTTATCAAAACAATCTAGTATCAGAAATCTGAACTTTGGTAAGAAACTCAATGAAGTATTGATTTCTAGAAGTCCAGCTGATTTCTGAGTACTTGTCAAAGCTAGTGGGAGCATAAGTGTTATGCTAATAATCATCATGTTAGTTGGAGCATGATAATTATGATAAGTATTGCAAGTTAGCAATGTTAATTATAGAAAACAAAAGTTTCAACTGGGAAAGAGTTGTTTTGCTATAATTAAGGGAGAGGAAATTATACTTCATCTCAAATCTATAAGCTTAGATCGTGAGGTTTTAATCATTTAGTCAAGGATATATATGAATTTCATGTTGGAATGGCTCAACATAAGGAAATTCTGTATATGGGTCCATTATTTGCGTTCTTAAATTCGATTATGATTATGGCATCCCTTCTCATAATCTGAATTATGAGAACTTGGCAAATATAAATGGAAATGTCATAGCAAAAGACTGGTTTAGTCTTTATGTGAGACTTCATGAATCGTGTCCCATATGCTTCGGATACAGGATCGATTACATGTGCTATATTCATCCTTTCTAAAAGTTTCCAAATGCCTGTGGCATTAAGAAGGGAAAAGGTTTAGAACTGGATATGACTAAAAGGATTAAACAATTGTCGAGGACAATCTAAGGTTTACCAAAGATTGGTTGCTCAAGGACAATTGGAAGTATAGTGATAATTCTGGAAGGACCATATTGACATAATCTGTAAGGAGGCAACTCTTGTTCAGAAGTGATAGTCAAAATGGAATCTGGAAATGCTTCAAAGTTAGAATTTTCAATCTGTTTAAGATTAGGAAACTTAATGCAAGAAGGTTGTTTCCAAGGAGCTGATCTCCTTTGGAATACTCTGTAATGATTGTTGTCAAGTCTTTCTGACTTTGTGCATAATCATTACAAGAGGAACAATGCATATAAGTTTAGAATCTAACAGATTTCAGTAAATGGCATGAATTTGGAATTCTTTCATTTTCAGTAAGGATTTGGGAGTGTGAAAAGAGAATCATTGAAGTTATGTTCAATTGATCTAGTTCACAAAGTAAAGATCATAGACAAACATAGCATGCATACTTGGTGTATGGCATAACTAGTGTTTAGAAAACATAGTGTACATGCTTGGAGCATGGGACAACTACTGTTTTAAATTCAAGAATAAAGTTGATAGCTGAAACAGTATACAATGAATAATGTGTAATCATATGGTGATAAATAAAAGGTGTTTTATTTATGTTCATAGGTTTTGATACCATATTGAATTCAATTATTATTGTGTTTCATTTTGCATGTTTTGACTTCCCGAATAAACTAGGTTATTCTTCCGGAATGACTAAGTTATTCAAACCATCCACAGTCGGTCATATGTTGGAAATAGATATGAATTAAGACTATCATGGGTTGGCTTGTAGAGGTCTAAGGTGTTGGACAAATGGCTACAACACTCATGAGTGCTCATAAGTTCTGAGTATTGGATTCAACCCGCGCTCATTGGAATCACTTCATGGATTTTATCACAAGTGATCATGGGACGATAATATCTTATATTCTTCAAACCTAGAGATATGAGTTGTTACTATGAGTTGGTTGTACATTGATTGCACGAAACCGCATTTGGTAACTCGGTGCTATAAAACGTGCCTTTGTGTATGATTCAACAAGTAGTAGAACAAGCCATATGAGTCGAAGTTTATCCATTCCTTTTACCTTCGGGATAAAAGCGATATCTATGGGCCCCTCGATGATTTGATGATGACAAATGGAAGTGCTCGGCCGGGCCAGGACTGATTTGATTTGTTCAATTAGTCAGTCGTCATAATTCGGAAATCAGGAAACAAAAAATGGACAGAGAGAATGATTATAATCCATGTCTCAGTCCATATGATATCTAGAATGGAGGAATATATGATCCCTTATCTAATGGACAAGTCATTGACAAAGGTTAGAGTTCATCTACATGGTCAAAGTTCGACAGAAGCTTTTGAGAGCTACGATTGCCAGTTGGTTCCTGAAGTCATACGCAATAATAGTTTTAGACTTATCCAAGTGGGAGACTGTTGGATTAATGTCTAAGTCCATAACTATAATTGGTAAGACTTGACCTGACCCGGCATGGTCCATTTGGGTTGCATGGCATCATGCACTTGGATAGACTATAATGAGAGAAATAAGACACTTATGGTTATTAATATATTATAAGTTCTAGTATATTAATAATAAGAATAATAAGATTATTTAATTAGTATTGATCAAGAATTAATCTAGGATTAATCAAGTGATCAAAAGAAGACTAATTAAATATATGGGTTGATTGTGTAAATCATCCATACTTATATAGTGGGCTAATGCTCCATGGATTATCTAGTTGGGCCAAAACCCATATGATGCTCCATGGATGCTCCATGATGTATTTGAACCCATGGATCCAAGGAAATGGAAAGTCATGACAATTAGAGTTTACCCTAATTGTATAACTATATAAGCATCTTATTCTTGAGGAAAATCGGCCACTAATGAGAGTAAGAAAGGGCTAGCCGATTTCATGAAGTGTAGAATTCTGTCTAAGTTATTCCAAGTGTTTATGGTGTTGTGTGAACCATTTGAGGTGTCACACTTGGGGCACTAGGCACTCAAGCTTCATGAAGACATTCTACATCAAAGAGGTATGTATTTTATCTTGTTATATTAATTAGTTTTGTATGCTAGATTAGGATAATACCTTGGATGTTCATATTTGCATGTATAATAGAGAAAATATAGATCCAAGGTATTTAGGGTTGCATGTACACTTAGGAGTGTTAGAATGCTCATAACCCAACAATTAGGTCGATCCCAAACTCGACCTGCCTCTCAGGAGGTATTCCAGGTAAATCCTCTGGGAATACATCTGGAAAGTCTCTCACTACCGGAACATCGTCAACTGTCATCTTGCCCTTCTCCCGGGCATCCAAGACATAAGCTACATAACCGGCGCAACCCTGCTGAAAATAGCTCCTCGCCCTCGCGGCTGAACAAAAAGTTGGTCCACGCTGTGGCCTCTCGCCCTGAATCACTAACTCTCCCCTACTGGGAGTGCGAACCCTCACTAGCTGTAACTCGCAATCAATCACTGCCCCATTGGGACTCAACCAATCCATACCCACTATAACCTTATTCCCTCGCAGGGGAATAGGGACCAAGTCCACCGAAAACTGCTCGTCGAACAACTGAAGAGAACATCCTCTATGCACCCTGACGACCCTCACGGTCCTATCATCTACTATCTCGACCTCTAGTGGACAATCCAGCTCCCCTAGAGCTCTACTAAATCTCTTGCTAAGTGCTAGCGATACAAATGATCGGGTAGCCCCCGAATCAAATAATATTGTAGCAGAAATGCCGTTCACACAGAACGACCCTATACAAAACATATAACCATAAGCAATAATCAATAATAATATAGAGATGAAAGGAAGATACATACCCGTCACCACATCAGGAGTCGCTCGTGCCTCCTCTGCTGTCATCTGAAAAGCTCTACTGTTTGCCACTGGTGCCTCGGCTCGGCCCTGTCGGCCATCTGTAATCCTCAAAGTGGCAGGGGAAGGTGTAACCACCTTCCCTGTTGCAACTAAACTTGGACACTGGGAATTTTTATGTCCCCTATGATTGCACTGAAAGCAAATCAGATCTGATGATGCAATAGCGGTAGCAGGGGCCGTACAATCCCTGCTTAAATGCCCAGTCCGACCGCACTTGTAGCAGCCGGAACTCCCTGCCTTGCACACCCCATCATGCAATCTCCCACACTTTCCACATCGACTGTGGCTCTGCTGACTCCTGGATCTGTGATCTGAAACCTTGGGCTTTTTGCCCGAACTACCTGTACCCGAAACCGCCTCCGGTTTCCTCTTCTTCTCCATCTCAAGGTCAATCTCCCTCTCCCGAGCCCTAGCAATCATGTCATCCAGCGTTTTACAGCTGGACCGGCTCACAAACTAGCGGATATTGCTCCGCAGCATCTCATGATAATGGGCCTTCTTCATTTCCTCATCGGCTGCATACCGAGGAACGAGAAGAGCCCTCTCCTTGAATTTGGCGGTGATCTCCGCCACGGTCTCTGTAGTCTGGGTGAGGTCCTGAAACTCTCTGGCTAACTGCTGCACCTCAATAACCGGTGCAAACTCCTCCCTGAACCTGGTGGAGAAATAGCCCAGGTCATGGCATCTAGCATTGCGTCATCTCCAATGGTATGTCCGACCTCCTCCCACCAATCACGTGCCCTGTCCTTCAGAAGATAGGATGCTAATCTAACCTTGTCCCCCTCGGGACACTTGCTCGTGCAGAAAGCGTTGGCCACATCTGCCAACCATCTAGTACTCGCTATGGGGTCCCGCGCCCCGTGGTAATCTGGAGCTCCACATGCCCTGAACTCCCTGAACGTAAGTGTGCGCGACCCCATCATGGCCACCACCTCGGCACGGAAGGTGCCCAATCTCTCGTCCCTAATGGCTAATGGCTAACTCCCATCACTTAGAGTCCCACAAAGCACAAAGCAAGCAGCATTCGGATACAGGAAACTACTCAAGCAAATCTATTCTCATAACGAGATACTGTACTAGCATAAAATGCTAAGCTCATACTATCAGGCATAACCTAAACAGGCTATCCTACTACTGTCTACTCAATACTAGCATGCAAATCTTGTAAAGCTGAAACACATAAAGCAGGCACATAAGGCATCCTCCTAGATCCTTAGTCCTATTCTAGCATGTTGTTCTACCGAAACTAAAACTGACAAACATAACGTGTATGGGTAATTTGGGAGTACTTACTTGAGCTCTGTTGATCGCATACGCCACACCATTTTCCTTTTATAAAAACTCTTCTTCTTTCTACGTTCTTTTTCAAAAATCATTTTCAAAAACATTTTTCTTTTGAAAATCTTTACCGCTTCCTTAGTTTGAGTTCAGACACACCCGAAAGTGTATCTGAATCCCTCAAACCAAGGCTCTGATACCAAATTGAAACATCCCAAAATACGACCCAAAAATTTTTGTTTAACAATTACTAAAAACACTATGATAATATCATAAAATAAAACTCGTACGTCAATATCTCAAAATAGTAGCTAAGTGTTATGAAGAACTGTATCAAAACTGTATCAAATCACATTGATGAAAAACTAAAAACATCTCCTAGGACAACTGAAACTATGGTGTATGCGATGCCATCAACCCGAGCTCTTCCCTTTGCTTGCGGAAGTACCTTAAACTAAAACAGAAACTGTAAGCACGAATCTTAGTGAGCTCCCCCAAACTACCACATACCATACAATACATATAAAGCACATACTGGGCCTTGCCCACTGCATCGAACCGAGGTCCGGACTAACTGGGGCCTTGCCCCCTGCATCGGACCGAAGTCCAGAAACTGACTGGGACCTTGTCCCCTGCATCGGACCGAAGTCCGGATTAACTGGAGCCTTGCCCCTGCGTCGGACCGAAGTCCAGAAACTGACTGGAACCTTGTCCCCTGCATCGGACCGAAGTTCGGACTAACTGGGGCCTTGCCCTTGCATCGGACCGAAGTCCGGAAACTGACTGAACATAGCATAGCATAACATATCAACTAGCATAAACACATATACTACATACTGCATCGGGCCGTTGCTCGGAAGACATAACACATAACACATAAATTCTGTCTGAGCCACGAAGGCATCAAACATATTAACTACTGCGAAGTTCGGAAACTACTGCTAACTGAACGGGCCGACATTGTGGCCTTAGACCCATTCCTATTGGAAGGAAACTCACCTCGTGATCTGGCTGCTGAGTGTATGGCTCTGGAAGCTATCTGCTGTTGCTCCGGTATCTCCCCGGCTACAATTACACAAATACACTCAATCAAATACTAATAACTGTTGGGTTATGAGCATTCTAACACTCCTAAGTGTACATGTAACCCTAAATACCTTGGATCTATGTTTTCTCTATTATACATGCAAATATGAATATCCAAGGTATTATTCTAAACTAGCATACAAAACTATCAATATAACAAGATAGAATACATACCTCTTTGATGGTGCTTGTCTTCATGAAGCTTGAGTGCCTAGTGCCCCAAGTGTGACGCCTCAAATGGTTCACAATCATCAAAACACTTAGAATAACTTAGAGAGAATTCTACACTTCATGAAAATCGGCTAGCCCTTTCTTACTAATACTAGTGGCCGATTTTCCTCAAGAATAAGATGCTTATATAGTTATACAATTAGGGTAAACCCTAATTGTCATGACTTTCCATTTCCTTGGATCCATGGGTTCAAATACACCATGGAGCATCCATGGAGGATCATATGGGTTTTGGCCCAACTAGATAATCCATGGAGCATTAGCCCACTATACAAGTATGGATGATTTACACAATCAACCCACATATTTAATTAGTCTTCTTTTGATCACTCAATTAATGCTAGATTAATTCTTGATCAATACTAATTAAATAATCTCATTATTCTTATTATTAATATACTAGAACTTATAATATATTAATAACCATAAGTGTCTTATTTCTCTCGTTTAATCTATCCAAGTGCATGATGGTATGCAACCCAAATGGACCATGCCAGGTCGGGTCAAGTCTTACCAATTATAGTTATGGACTTAGACATTAATCCAATAGTAACCCACTTGGATAAGTCTAAAACTATTATTGCGTATGACTTCAGGAATCAACTGGCAATCGTAGCTCTCAAAAGCTTCTGTCGAACTCTGACCTTGTCGATAAACTCTGACCTCTGTCAGTGACTTGTCCATTAGATAAGGGATCATATATTCCTCCATTCTAGATATCATATGGACTGAGACATGGATTATAATCATTCTCTCTGTCCATTAGTTGTTTCCCGATTTCCGATTTATGACGACTGACTAATTGAACAAATCAAATCAGTCCTGGCCCGACCGAGCACTTCCATTTGTCATCATCAAATCATCGAGGGGCCCACAGATATCGCTTTTATCCCGAAGGTAAAAGGAATGGATAAACTTCGACTCATATGGCTTGTTCTACTACTTGTTGAATCATACACAAAGAGACGTTTTATAGCACCGAGTTACCAAATGCGGTTTTGTGCAATCAATGTACAACCAACTCATAGTAACAACTCATATCTCTAGGTTTGAAGAATATAAGATATTATCGTCTCATGATCACTCGTGATAAAATCCATGAAGTGATTCCAATGAGCGCGGGTTGAATCCAATACTCAGAACTTATGAGCACTCATGAGTGTTGTAGCCATTTGTCCAACACCTTAGACCTCTACAAGCCAACCCATGACAGTCTTAATTCATATCTACTTCCAACATATGACCGACTGTGGATGGTTTGAATAACTTAGTCATTCCGGAAGAATAACCTAGTTTATTCGGGAAGTCAAAACATGCAAAGTGCAACACAATAATAATTGAATCCGATATGGTCTCAGAACTTATGAATATAAATAAAACACCTTTTATTTATCACCATATGATTACACATTATTCATTGTATACTGTTTCAGCTATCAACATTTATTCTTGAATTTAAAACAATAGTTGTCCTATGCTCCAAGCATGTACACTATGTTTTTCTAAACACTAGTCATGCCATACACCAAGTATGCATACTATGTTTGTCTATGATCTTTACTTTGTGAACTAGATTAATTGAATATAACTTCAATGATTCTCTTTTCACACTCCCAAATCCTTACTGCAAATGCAAGAATTCCAAATTCATGTCATTTACTGAAATCTGTTAGATTCTAAACTTATATGCATTGATCCTCTTGTAATGATTATGCACAAAGTCAGAAAGACTTGGCAACAATCATTAAAGAGTATTCCAAAGGAGATCAGCTCCTTAGAAACATCCTTCTTGCATTAAGTTTCCTAATCTTAAACAGATTGCAAAAATTCTAACTTTGAAACATTTCCAGATTCCATTTTGACTATCACTTCTGAACAAGAGTTGCCTCCTTACAGATTATGTCAATATGGTCCTTCCATAATTATCACTACACTTCCAACTGTCCTTGAGCAACCAATCTTTGGTAAACCTTAGATTGTCCTCGACAATTGTTTAATCCTTTTAGTCATATCCAGTTCTAAACCTTTTCCCTTCTTAATGCCCTAGGCATTTGGAAAATTTTAGAAAGGATGAATATAGCACATGTAATCCATCCTATATCCGAAGCATATGGGACACGATTCATGATGTCTCACATAAAGACTAAACCAGTCTTTTGCTGTAACATTTCCATTTCTATTTGCCAAGTTCTCATAATTCAGATTATAAAAAGGGATGCCGTAATCATAATCGAATTTTAGAACGCAAATAATGGACCCATATACAGAATTTCCTTATGTTGAGCCATTCCAACATGAATTCATATATATCCTTGACTAAATGATTAAAACCTCACGATCTAAGCTTATAGATTTAAGATGAAGTATAATTTCCTCTCCCTTAATTATAGCAAAACAACTTTTTCCCAATTGAAACCTTTTGTTTTCTATAATTAACATTGCTAACTTGCAATGTTTATCATAATTATCATGCTCCCACTAACATGATGATTATTAGCATAACACTTATGCTCCCACTAGCTTTGACATGTACTCAGAAATCAGCTGGACTTCTAGAAATCAATACTTTATTGAGTTTCTTACCAAAGTTCAGATTTCTGATACTGGATTGTTTTGATAGAACTTTATCAAAATCATACACCTTCCCTTAGATAACACACTTGTGTGTCTAAACAATTATGAAGAGGGATGCCGTAATCATAATGGTTAGACCTTTTTGCCACTTCTCACAAGTCCAGGTTAGTGTGCCGGTAAACCACACACACTCCACTAACGACTTTGAGAATGTAAATATCACAATTGCTATCTAGCTAAAATCTACTTAGTGAAAGTGTTTCCTCACCATCATTTTCATGAATCGGAGAGAAACCTTATGACACTTAGATTTAATGGTGTATGAGTTCTTATCCATGTGAATTGTCAAAACCATAGTCACAAGACAAGGATAATGACAAATCCAAACCTTATGGATTGAACTCAATCTTAATTTCTTGCCACCTGGCAGCTCAAGGGCCTGCCATTGCTTCCAAGTTGTTGTGAAACTAATTGAGAATTCTAAGAACTCATATGCAAAGCCAACTTTGATTGAAATGGGCACAGAATATGTCAACACGATAGGTTATAAACCTCAAGTCGTGTGCTAGTGAAGAACTTCAGGTTTTATTCTTGATTAGTTCTTGAGACTTTCAAGACCTTTAAGACTCCCACTGTCCTCTTGACCTATAAGACTCCCTTGTCAAACATCCAAGAGATAGTTTGGATTCTAACCAAGACAAACACTTCACACAATTGGCCTAAGTTGGTCTTTGTTTTATCCAAAACATCACAACTTACCAATTTCAAATGTACAAGAGTAGAAAACTTTTACTCTTACATTTGATAAGTGTTCTTAAACCTTCTTTAAGACATGTCACTCATATTACAATCTTGGAGTATGACTCTAAGACTTGTATTGGAACGAAGTATGACTCATCTTCTTGATTTAACCATTTCAACAATTTCAAGATCCCTTCTTCTTAGTCATAAGAATGCACTAAGACTTTCTTAGAGAACAAATTTTGATATGGTTTCTTAATCATTAAGATGATCACAAAGCTGATACTAAAGTAATCTCCCATCTTTTCAGATTTGAGAAACTTTTATCCTTCTGCCTAATTTGATTCTTCTTATCCGCTCTGCTATGCATTGAAACCTTTTCCAATGTCTCAGAGTTACACTTAAGCTTGTAAGTATAATCATATTTACTGAGCTTTAGTAAACTATGAGGAATAGCCTTACATCTTTTGTAGTGGACTTAATCAGTGCACATGACTATGTACTCGATCCCTTAGTCCATTACTTGACTCACACATCCATGTGAACAAGTAATTAGTCTTAATTTTCCAAAACTTGAAAGTTCTCATTCATCATGCTATACAACTTGCATGATTCCAAGTTTCGGTCCAATTGTAACTTGGGTGATGAGAATCTTTCCTTATTTGGTAAATTTTGACATTACCACAAATGAAAGAATCAATTTCGTATTTCCACTCTTGCTATTAATGGAATCACATAGGCAACAATTTTTCCTCAAATGCCATTGTAAGGATATTTTAAAATAACTAAAATAAAAAATTTTCCTTTTATTTTAAAACTATGCGGAAAAACTTATCCTTACAATCCATATGAAAACTTGTTGTTATCTATTCCTAAGCAATATCTCATAACTCCTAAGAAGTAGCTCAAGAATCCGTTTTTCAAACTACGCGATAGAAATCCATCTATGCGATCAGATTCAACATATTATTTCTTTAAGTTCCTTTACTTTTCTTTTATTCTTAAACATTACCATGTGACCCAGTCACATCATGTATCAGGAATCTCAGAATAGAAACTTAACAGAGTCAGATTAGTGGACTTTACCTGAAGTAGAGTCAAACTTATTGACTTTAACATCCTTAGGTAAACTTGGCAGCTTCGCAACTAATGACCCTTACTTTGGCAATATAAACATATGGACCCTTTGATAATGGTACACAGGACTATTACAGACTTAGCCTTTTTTTTTTCTCCGTATTTCCAGTGTCACCATTGTCAATGTCCATAAAGTTTCAGGAAGTTGATCTTAACAAATAAATAAGATCATTAAGGGTCTTGTCATAGTCTGTTTCATAGGTGTTCCAAAAGAACTCACTATGTGACTTAGAAAGTAGTTGAGCCACTAACTTTCTCAAGACTTTGACACCCAACTCTCCCGGCTTGTCAATATGTGACTACATCTCCAAGATGTGATCACACCTAGACCTTGCCTTGCCATTAAGGCTTGAGTGACCTTAAACTTTTCAAGAACTTGTGGGTTAGGGAGAATAATCGGAGGAGGAGAAAGAAGTATGATATCCATGGGACATCATCTTCATTAGGAAAGCTTGTTTTAAGAGATTTGGGAAGATCATAAATGTCTAAACCAGGCATGTTTTGGGAGATATTCAAGATAGTTGATCTTAAAGTCCTTAATATGACACCCAATATGAAATATTAAGGCTAGGACCCAACAAACCATTTTATAACTTAGAAGAGGTATGCCGTAATGCAAGCTATAAAACAATTTGAAGGTAGGTGAATGACGATTCACCAATTTCCACCAAGATAAACGAAATGTATTATTAGGTTTTAATTGGTTTTGAAACTCCTAGATCTTTTGAGATTCATTGAACTGTTCAATGACATGTTTCAATCTCGAGTGTGCCCTTCAGGTTTTGTGACTGGGATGCCGAGGATCACAAAACAAGGTGTGAAGTAACCATGCAAATTACTTGGTACCCTTAATAAATTACCCCTCAATCGATGTGCCGGTTAACCACACACGCTCCATCGATACTATGATAAATATTAAGTCACCATTTACCTACCTTGTTAAGTCCAAGTTAGTGTGCCGGTTAACCACACACGCTCCACTAACGACTTAGACAAAGTGTAAAGTGTAATTTCATGGATTAGCACCTTATTCACATTTTCCTAAGTAACTAAGATTGGGAATTATTAAGAGTTTAGTTACTTAGTATTTATCATTAATACTTTTAATGAAGGGAGAATTATAGTCCTGTCAAACCCGTTCGGCTAACGACCCTCCACCGGTCAAGCAAGCGGTGGGTGAGAGTGAACACCCATTAAGTTGCCATTTTATAGGCAACAACCTTATACCCACCTTATAGATCGGCTTCGTGAATGAGGCGTACTAGCGGTAAGACCGACTTTACTCTTATACACACACACACACACACACACATATATATATATATATATATATATATATATTATTAACTTATAATATTATAAAGTATAAGGGTTGAATTTTAACTTTTAAAATTCTAAGGGCTAACTTGGAATTAAAGTATTCATAAGAGAAAACTTTACAAATTCCAAAACTTGAGGGCAAGTTTTGAAACTATTCAAAACTAATTAATTCCATAACTTATGTGTTTAAAGTAGTTTTAATCCAAAAACTCTTCAAGTTCCATAACTTATGGAAGACTTTAAACTAATAAAAGAATTAATTTTTCTGTATTTTTATAACTTATGGAATTAATTAAGGTTACATTTTTTTTTATTTTTTTTATTTTTTATTTATTTAATGAAGAGACTCTTGGTCCTCCATAACTTGAGGACAAATTATGGAGTCATAACTCCAATTAATTAGAACTAGACTCTTCATTTTTGTAACCTTTGCCAATTTTTATGAGTTTTATGAAACTTAAATGTGACTCTTCATGTAACTTGAGGACAAGTTACACAAACACATTTTATACTCAACTCTTAGATTAAAATGGATTGAAAACATATTATCACATAATTTTATATTAATCTAAATCAACTCATAAGATCAAAATAATTCAAAAAAAAAAATTTTTTTGGATCCCATAACTTATGGAGTTTAATGTTTGTTTAATGATGAAACTTTTCATGTTCCATAACTTAAGAACAACTTATGGAATTCTTTAAAACATTAACACCAATTTTTGTAACTCCATAAAAAACTTTGAGTCAATTTTTTTTTAAACCTTTTGATATCCATAACTTATGGAGGTTTCAAAAAACTTTTTAGATCAAACTTTTAAAACTAATAAAATAATCATATCATTTTATCTATTACTAAATTTGACCTAATTTAACTCATATAGCAAATGATTAAAATTTTACAAATAGTTAGTTTTTCACAAAAACAATTAATTATCTTAAAATTTAACAAACGTCAATTTTTTTTCCATTTTCATTTTTTTTTCCTTCAACTTGAAAAAAAACATTCGCATCAAATGTAATAGAAAACAACCCATGGCTCTGATACCACTGTTGGGTTATGAGCATTCTAACACTCCTAAGTGTACATGCAACCCTAAATACCTTGGATCTATGTTTTCTCTATTATACATGCAAATATGAATATCCAAGGTATTATTCTAAACTAGCATACAAAACTATCAATATAACAAGATAGAATACATACCTCTTTGATGGTGCTTGTCTTCATGAAGCTTGAGTGCCTAGTGCCCCAAGTGTGACACCTCAAATGGTTCACAATCATCAAAACACTTAGAATAACTTAGAGAGAATTCTACACTTCATGAAAATCGGCTAGCCCTTTCTTACTAATACTAGTGGCCGATTTTCCTCAAGAATAAGATGCTTATATAGTTATACAATTAGGGTAAACCCTAATTGTCATGACTTTCCATTTCCTTGGATCCATGGGTTCAAATACACCATGGAGCATCCATGGAGCATCATATGGGTTTTGGCCTAACTAGATAATCCATGGAGCATTAGCCCACTATACAAGTATGGATGATTTACACAATCAACCCACATATTTAATTAGTCTTCTTTTGATAACTCAATTAATGCTAGATTAATTCTTGATCAATACTAATTAAATAATCTCATTATTCTTATTATTAATATACTAGAACTTATAATATATTAATAACCATAAGTGTCTTATTTCTCTCGTTTAATCTATCCAAGTGCATGATGGTATGCAACCCAAATGGACCATGCCGGGTCGGGTCAAGTCTTACCAATTATAGTTATGGACTTAGACATTAATCCAATAATTACTGCATTGGGGTAAAATGACTCTTTTACCCCTGGCTAAAGTCATCTCTCCTGGTCAAAGTCAACTTACAGTTGACCTGACTCGCCGAGTTGGGCCGCCAACTCGCCGAGTCCCTACTCTCATTTCTCAATCCTGCTTGCTGCTACTCTTCGAGTATGGCATAAACTCGACGAGTTCCCATTCGCTTCTAAAACTCAGGACATCTGCATCCGATTCGCCGAGTTGTATGAACAACTCGACGAGTTGTTCTTGAATCTAAGAAGATTGTCTTAGACTCGCCGAGTTGTATGAACAACTCGTTGAGTCCCTCCATTACTGAGTCTAACCTCCGACTCACTGAGTCCATTCTACTACTCACTGGCCCCACTCGAAATCACTCAAAGGGGAAAGATCGGGGACTCGCGACTCGACTCGTCGAGTCCGAAGAACGACTCGTCGAGTCACATGCATGCAGTTACTAAAAACTCGATTCTGTTCAAAACCACTGCATACAATTTATAGATCTGAGTTTCTAAGGCTGGTTTACCACGTAAAGTTACTTTACGTGTGCATATGCATGAAAAAGGATATAAAGGCTAAAAAGGCACTTTGAAGAGTACATCGAGGGCTATCATGCAAAATGGTTCCATAAAGGTGATAGATCTACGTTTTTGGAACTGAAACATGGCAAGATCCAAAGGCTAATCAATCTAATGTAATCTCTCTACTATGAACAAGCTAAGGAATGGATAAATTGGGCTAAATATGCTTATGAAAGAGAATCAATCATAGAAACAGAAGGAATCCGATTATTACCTCAATAAACTCTGAAATGGGTGCAAGACCTTGGATCTTCTTCTTCTCATTTGGATCTAGCCTCCTTCTTCTCTTCAAAACTTCAAGATTCACACAAGAAATGCTCAAATACACAAGGGAATGGTTAGGGTTTGCTAAATGATGCTCTGAGGGTGAAGGAGACGAGTTTGGGGCTCATATGATGGTTTAAATAGGGTGCAAACCCGGGGATTTAGGGTTTCTACCTGGCAGGCGGACTTGCCGAGTCCCGAATATGGACTCGCCGAATTGTCGATCTATACGCTGCTCAAGATCCCATCTCTACTCGACGAGTCGGGCAATAGACTCGCTGAGTCCCTCTGCAAACTTCTAAATAAATAATATAAAAACAACATACCATAGACGGGTCGTTGCAAATCAGTTGTCAAATACTCAATCCTAACCAAGTTTGAACCAATGCCAAACTGGTCAAAAAGTCGACGATCAAATTCCACAAGGTCAATGGTCAGCTTAGTCAAAGTCAATGTCACATCGTGATCATTCCTTGGTCATGTCTTCATTATGAAACGATAAAACAATCGTGATTTTAGGGACCGTCATTTCATCACACGTCTACGTTAGGGCATAACTTTTAGTCAGAGGGCCAAATTTTTCATTAACCATTTAATCTCAACAGACCAAGGCCCATAACCTCAGATCTAGTTCCTAAATAGCTTCATAATGCATCCACGACTGACGATCAATCATCAGGGTTTGGAAAAATGAAAGGGAACAATGCCTCACACTCATTATGGTTGATGTTTTCTCTTCTTGAATAGTTTTTTACATGTATTGCAGATAGTTTCCTAAATATATAAAAATTTATTCAAATTACAACATAATGAAGGAAGATTCTTATATAATTTAGGAAACTATCCTAAAACTCACATCACACCTCCCCCCCCCCCCCCCCCCCACACACACACCCTAAGATTCTAAAGCACCTAATTAAGCCATTTTACACTGTGACTCTGAATACAAGCCTCTATATTTAGTTTACTCACATCATGGCTCCAACACCAACTTGTAACATCATCATTTTCCACCTTAAATTTTTTTAGTTTTTATAATACAGTTAATGGAAAACGTCAGTGGAAGTCTTAATTAATAAATATTTTGAAAACATCACCAATGTTACTATATTATCAAAAACAACCTCCATCAAAATTAAAGTTCACAAAAATCAACGATAAATGAAAAAATCAAGGACATTTCCAAAATGGTATGAGTCCCTATAGGAATATCAAAACATGAATAGGTCAAGACAAAAGCAACAAGCAAAGAAACAAGTTTCAACATATGCTAAGTGATTCAAGCATAGTACAGTGTTAATGAACACTCATACCCCATAATAGGTCAAACAGTCATTACATAGTATGCATTCAATCACACACATTGCATAACATCACATATATCATAAAGCCATTATTGTTATATGTTTATAGTAATAATTACCTATCTCTATTCACCTTTGTAATTATTATTTACTATTCTTCACAAAAGTATTTTATAAATATTGATCTTCACTAGGATGGTCTCTATGTCCATGACTAACCCAAATGGTAGAGGCCCTATTCACAACTAACGTGATCGACGCAACCCCTTCCAGATCCATCATTAACCCAAGAGGTGAAATCACATTCACTACTAACGTGACTGGCTCGACCTAATACAATAAGTGATGCGTGACTCTCACCGTAACATTGCTCCCGACATGATGTGCTCGCTACTCTGAAATTGCACATAGAAGTACTTGCATTGTCATTTGAGAGTGTTACTTTATCGTTGTTCCCCATCACTAGAAACTTCCCAACCAAACCTCATATTTGATCGAGCGCCATCACCATGCCCACATCATTCCTGTCCTCACAACCATGGACCATGTCCCGAATGGTGGTCTAGAAAAACCACTCGGCATTAGTTTTTTGTTTCGACTATCCATGTGTTTTTTTTGTTGTTTCCGCTATCCTTATGTTATTTTTAATTCAGACTATCTATGTGCTCTTTTTATGTTCAAACTATCTTTGTGTTAGTTTTTTGTTCTGACGATTCATGTGTTATTTTTTATTCATTTGGACTATCCATTGGTTATTTTTTCGTTCGAACTATCCATATGTTATTTTTTTCGTTCGGACTCTGTCTGTGTTATTTTTTCGTTCATACTATCTCTCTATATTTTTGTTTAGACTATCGATATTTTATATTTTTTCCTTCAACTATCATTGTATTATTTTTTTCTATTCGGACAATCCATGTGCTATTTTTTTTTGTTTGGAGTGTCATTGTGATGTTTTTTTCGTTCCAACTATCTGGACTATCAATATGCTATTGTTTATTCAGAATATCCATGTGTTATTTTTTGTTTCATTCGGAAAATCATTATATTATTTTTTGTTTAAACCATGTGATGTTACTAGTTTGTTGTATTTTTCGTAGCCATGAAATAAAACTAACACATAAACATATATGTAATTGTGTGAAAAAATTTATCAAAAAAAATTGTTATTCTGAATGAAAAATAGTACATGGTTAGTCAGGACAAAAAAAAATAACACAAGATAGTCGGAACGAAAAAAATAAATAATAGAGTGATAGTCGAGACCAGAAAGACACAGATGGTCCGAAAGAAAAAATAAGGTACGGATATTCCGAACGAAAAAGATAACATATGGCTAATCCAATCGAAAAAATAACACAGAGTTAGTCCGAACAAAAAAACAAACCAATAATAGTACGAAAGAAAGAACGAAAAAATAAACATGTATATTACGAACGAAAAAAAATAGGGATAATCAGAACGATACACATGGATAGCCGTAATTCTTTTTATTGAAAAATACATAGGTAACCATTCTTCGTAAAAATACAGATATAACTATGTATAGAATGTATTTCTAAAACACAAATAATTAAAATAATTAATTAAAAGTATAATAATAAGTATAACAACGATGACGACGAAAACAACCATAATAATAATAATACCAACAACAATAATAATATTAATATCATCGAAACACAAAAGCCAAAAAAAAAAATTAAAAAACAAAAAATAGCAAACAAAAATCAAATTGGGTTAATTTTGTATTTAAGTCAAATCAAATGGATATACAAAAACGACACTCTTTTAAAAATATTTTTGCTTGATCCAAAAGAGATGCTACAAAAGTCTTTTGTTTAGTGGAATCTTAAAGGGTAGATTTGAACGTGTGTTTTAAATGTAGACTAGGAGATAAGCCCGGGCATCGCCACAGGACGGTCGTTTTTGGACCTTTTTACCATTGTTTTGTCATTGATTTTGCATTCAATACATAAATTCAATACATGAATGTTTTGTATTAAAATAAACTAGATTAAAACCCGCGTTAAACGCGGGAACATATTTAAAAACATTGAATTGTAAACTTATATTACATCATAGGAAGCATGACAATTAAAAGTAGTTTACCATAGCTATTTTAAATTTATTAACATACATTATAATAGCTATTTTAATTTCATAACAATTAAAACAATAAATAAAAAAAAAGTAATAAATCATAGAATAATATAAAATCTTAAAATAGTTCATTACAATAAAAACAACTATGTTCGAATGCAAATTAAAATATATATAATCAGTAATATCGACCTGGCATAGTCACTGTATCAAAATCAGAACGGATTGAAAAAACTTGTTGAGAATGATGTGCCGGAACCTCATACTCAATTGTATTTCCTCTAAAGAAATATAGGGTATTGTTTCTATAATTCCACCATTCATGTGCACTTTCATTGTAAGTACTATCATCTACTTTAACCCACCGATTGTGAATGAAAATCCAAATAGCCCACGAAGTATCTCCACTTATAGAGAGATATCCTAATTTTCCCTGAAAGTTGATTAATCTCGATGCATATGGTTTTAATTCATTAATAGTAGAAGGTGAAAATATGAGTATATGTTCTTCTGAATAAATATCAAATCGCAGTATGCTATCATTAGATAATAAGAAGTATAAGGCACCGCCACTTGTAACAGCCTCATCAGAGACAGGATAAACAGATGATGGTAACTGGATATTTTGAAACTCCCTCCATTGCCACGTAGTAGATGAAAACAATTCTATGTTGTAGTAATCATAGTCCACTTTTTCCGTAAGCATATCACTACAAATAAAATAGCATATAAGTAAATCATAAAGTAAATTAATAACATAAAATGTACTACATATAAACTCTTACGATGGCTTTGTGTATGACAATCGAATGACCTTGAAATGTAACGGGTTCGAACTGATAACTACCAAAGCAAAGTTTGTTGCAGTGTATATGATCATGTTGACTTTGGAAATATATGAGACAGTTACCAACCTTATTTGGCTTGTTAACAGGAGTACCATTATCATTTATATGATCATGTTGATGATTTGATGACCTTTTTGTCACCTCGTCAAGAACCCTTTCATCATCGGTTAACTTATGCACAATGTAAGCACGATAGTTGTTCTGCAGATTGAACATGGAATCTGAACTTTGAAGACAAACTTCTTATTTAGAAGAATTTTGAACTCATCAGGTATCTGTTGTCGGCCTTGATCCTAATTTACATTATAAAATGTTTGGAAAAGTTAAAGAATAAAAATCATATATGTCAATCATTTAAATAACGGAGATATTTTATGAAACCTTAGCTATTTTGTCCATCAACCATTGGTTTCCACGATGAATAAGATCTTTTACATGACGCTCAAACAATACAAACGAAGAAGAGCCACTTTCATCTTGCACACGAACTACTATCCTAATCCTAAAAATTATAACATAGTACTTATATTTAGCTTGACATACACAATGAAATATATGAAAATTGTAAAATACATGCATAGTCTTCGAGATAATAATTACTTACTTTCCAAATACATCCGAGACAAATCCACAACCATCACAGTGAAAAGGGCCAACATCAACATCATCATGATTTTTAGTAACCTTTTTAGAACAATCACGACAATAAAATGAATACCAACCATCATCCATATCAAAACCAATAATAGTAGCGATAATGGTTAAACCAACTTCCTGTTTCATATATAGGAGAAAAAAGGAATCATATTAAAATATTATTTCATATAAATTGTAGATATAAAATCAAAACAATAATAGAATGCGGAAACTGTTATATAAAAATGTTAAGTAAACCTCATTAAAATCAGGAATTTCATCAATGTTTTTTATCTGAAAACGGAGGTAGTAATCCTCTGGATTAGCCACAACGGTATCTGAGTTGAGCTGGGATGTACGGCTAGAAGACTCAACATTTGTATCCAAAGCATTAATTCTACATAAACAAATAGTGAAGTTATTCAACAAAAGTAATGATTTAGTAAGATAAATGTGTTAAAAATGTTAAATAACATACTTTGATTTGAACTCCAAAATCTGAGGCATATCATCATTTATATGCAATCTAGACCCAAACAAACAATTACCAACTTGAGGCTGACCTGCAAGAAAAAAGAAAATTAATATTGTCAGTAATTACTTTGAAGTTGAAATGATAATTTGTTGTAAAAAACACTTACCACCCCAAATTTTGAGTTTGGCCAAACGTAGCAGGATAATAACAGGAGCAGTGTCATTATTATGTTGTGAAATGTAAGTATTCAACTTCATTGCAAAACTTCCCCACAAAGCGACTGCAATTCTCGTACCACTAAATATGCATGGTGGTTATTAATGAAAGATAAATATAAACGGGGGAATGTGTAATAATAATACGAATGTGTACCTTAAATCCTGAGCAACCAGATTCATTAACCTTTTCTCTCTTCCATACTCAACAATGACTCGCATGGGATCACTTGACACAACTTCACCTAGAAAATCTATGTGAAAAAATTTAATAAATTAGTAATAATAACCCAAATGTGTATTACATTAAAAATTGAAGTATAGAAATAAGTTAAACTAACAACATAACATACCAAATGCAACACGAGTGTCAAAGTTCCTGGCTAGCAAATCTGGGAAAGAGATAAAATGATAAGGATCTACTGTATCAACAAAATCATTGGATACACGAACTTTCGTGGTTTTGTAGAAATTGATTTTATGTTTATGAGGTAAAAGCATGTATTCGCTTTGATTGCTAGCCATAGCGAAGTTACTGATCTCCCGGACAGCTCCTTCATCGAACAGGGATTCAAATACTGGAATAAGATTTTTTTTTTTTATTGTAGCTTGAATTCTACTTCCCTGTAGGTGACAATGAAAGATAAAAGAAGTGCAAAAAATGTATTAAAAAACGGACCAATAACAGATTTCATTACATAGACTAAACTTTATTATTAAAAATAATAAAGTTGTTTATTAAAATTGTATGAATAGAAGTAAAAAAGTATAACATCTCTCGAATTTCAACTTTTTTTGAATAGAGATAACATAAGAAATTGATAATTTTAAAAAACAAATGGTGTAAAAACAGTACCTCCTGGTCGATTAAAATCATGTCCAGGCTTGTGACCATATTAGGATTGTTTACATAGGTCGGCTTCCAAAGCATGACGACTTTAACACGTATGTTCTAAGACTCTTTAGATGCGTTGATTTCAGCAACCTTATCAAAGACGACCTGATCTGCATTGTTAGATGCCATGGAATACTATTATCTGCAATGGAAGGGGATAATTGTTTAGAGAGAATTTTGATTTGTAATGAAAAATCGTAGACAGTATATTTATAGGGAAAAAAATTGGTTAATGCTGATATCACATAAACATTTTAGAATGTAATATCACTTCCATACTTAAGATATGTTTTAATTATGGTATGATATCCAAAATGATATCAGTATATCATGTCAAATATAAATATAAAAATAATAAATTCATACCATATTTAAGATAATATTTACCATATAAAAAACTGTAAATTTGAAAAGTTTGAAGAATAAGGAAATTATATAATAAATATACAATATTTTCATAAATATGGTATGATATCGAAAATAAACTCAATATAAGATGTTTAATATATTTAGAAAATATATGAAAATATATATTTGGTTAATGCTGATATGAAATAAAGATTATGGAATGTAATATCATGTCCATACTTAAAAGATGTTTTATGTACGGTATGATATCCTAAATAATATCAGTATACCATCTCAAATATAAGTAGACAAATACATAAAATCATAGTATCATTTAAAATAGAATAATTACTATATAAAAAACTGTAAATTTGAAAAGTTTGTAGAATAAGGAAAAAATATAATAAATATATACCATATTTAAGATAATATTTTTACCATATAAAAAACTATAAATTTGAAAAGGTTGTAGTATAAGGAAATTATATAACAAAATCATACTATCATGTACTATATAATAATTACCATACGAACACCTCTTTGAAAACATTTTAGAAAGAGGCATAGTTAATTAATTACATCATACAAGTTGAGGTTGTAGCCTCCTGCCCTTCTTTATGGTAAGAAACTGTCATCACCTTATAAACATCTCTTTGAATTGCTTTCGACAAATAATTCAGAAAGAAAAACATATTTTATTTAAAGGAACACTCATACTATTATTGATCGGTGTTGCGACAACGAATAGTACTATCATGGTGACATTGAGACTTTGGTTAGGAAAGACCCTTCTTTCCAAAAAAAACAACAACACGATAAGATATATGTTTATTTATATAAAATTAATTCACTTGTTTGAGATTGGATGAAACGGGTTAAGTAAACTTAAAACCAAAACTACTATTATTTTGTTTAGCGTTCAAATGTATCATTTGGTAGGTTAAGTACTATTAAAAATTAGTTACATATAACAAACAAAATTTTAAAAAAAATGTAAGGTGACAAAACAACGTATGCGTATATTTCTTGGATAATTACATTTTGTGTGAAGTTAAAAAGGTATTCAAATTATTAGCATTACCTCCAATTTAGCTTTAAAAAGGTCAAGTGCAGGTCCAGTCCTACTAAGATGTGGGATCATGTCCACACCAAACATACCCTCTAATTGTCATGCCTTATGCAGCTGCACCTTTTCTGACAGCATCCACAGCCACAACAAGTGAAATGTACAAGAAAGTGAAATGTAGATTGGGTTGGTAAACCTGAAGGTAACAGTGGTCACTGTAGGGTTTTGCATTTTCTTGAGACTCAAGAGGGCAATACTGCCTTTCGGTCTGTTTAAGATGCAAATGAAAGCACATTACATAAGTGCAGGATGCAGTAAACCCACCATGAAAGTGCAATGGTTGTGAGAGCACAAATGCTTACAGGAATAATAACAGACTGAGAGTAGCCATGAAGACGACAATCAAATACCTGTCACATAAATAAGCAGAAATGAGCATACCATTGACCCAATCTAACCAACAGTAACCAAAAAGCACCCAGAAGTACCAAACATCGTCGACAAAAGAGATTATCAAGAGAATCTAAGGAAGCACTAAGGCTTTTGTCCAAAGATATGTTCCTATGATGCTCATGGTCTGTATAAGTACACACATCTCGGTTTACTTTCTCTTCTTCTTCTTTTGTCTTCGGCATGATATATGCCTCCTACATCACAGAAGAAGCACGGAAAGAGAATATTATTAGAACCAAGTATATGGAAGAGTAGTAGATTTCTGAAGTATTGGAATTTGATAAAGGTGGGATTGGAAAGAACCCTAAAAAATCTATGTCAAAATTACAAAAAATGTCAATGAAAGAGTTCGAATCAATTAAATTCTGAGAAATTCGCAGACCAATTGAAGATAACTTACCTTAATGAAGTCGCAGATGCTTGAACGGATTGAACACTATTCTTCGAAATCCCTGAATTGGGTATCTGCAAGTTCCAGTTCTTCCACATTGGAGGACGAAACAGAGTGATCGGTCTACAAGATTTAGACAAAGAAGTAGAAGCGAATGGATTGACTGTTTCTTAAGATAGGAAGAAGAGACAGAGTAAACGACGAACGAAAGGGAACATTACACAACGGGGTATTGGGTGGAAGGAAGATGACGTGAGCAAATGATCCAAAGGTCTAGAATATAAGATTGAAATGCATTGAATGGCCCTGATAAGATATATGTTTATTTATATAAAATTAATTCACTTGTTTGAGATTGGAAGAAGCGCTTGAAGTTCCTGTAATCAATGAATGATATTTGCAGATCGATACATTAATAAACCTGTGTAAGTGATAAAGAGAGGCCTGAGAAAAGGAGATCGCTTACACGGTGGAGGAGGTGTCCGGCGAATTCAAGAGAAAATAATTGAGAAGTGGAGAATCTGATGGAGAAATAAGAGAAGAAGGTGAGGAAATGGAGGAGATAATAGGGCTCCGACACCATGGCGAACAGTATGTTCATTGTTATATCGTAATACTGAGTGCGATCAACATCGGATTAGACATGCACAAAGACCCGATCCGATCCGATCCGATCCGGATCCGAATCCGATCCGGTTTGATGACGACACACCCAATCCGATTCGGCATTAAATCCGAACCGGTTTCAAACCGGTTTTGACCGGTTTTCCGAGCCCCCCATCCGATTCGGTTTAATCCGATCCGTATCCGATCCGATCCGAAATCCGATCCGATTTTCTTTTTTTTTTTTTTTTTTTTTTTAAATACACATTTTTTGGACTTCAAATATAACACAAAATGCAACATGGGTACATTAAAATAGTTAAAACATACATCAAACGTCGAATTAGAAAGAGTTTTTAAACTAGTTAAATAATAATAATAATAATAAAGTGGCGTTATAACATCTAGCCAAATGGAAATAGTTTTTGTGGTCTTCCACTTCGTGTCGCCTTCCTTTAATTATTCTTCAACCGCCACGCATGTAACTAGGGGTCTCATCAATGCCATATTCTTCATCCCCGTCTTCATCTTCGACTTCATCGTCATCGTCTTCGTCTTCCGGAGGTGTTGATAAGCCTTGTGCATATTCTTCATCCATGATCTCCGGTTCAACATTTTGTGATAGTGGGCCTTCTAGTGATGCCAAGTGTTGTATACGTTCCACAGAATCCAAGTAATCCTTCAAGCAAACGCAAACCTCTACCGCAACCGGGGTAAGATTCGTCCTCAACTTTGATAAAACTCTTCCACTAAAAGAAAAAGCGGATTCCGAAGCTACCGTGGAAGCTTGGACGGTTAGTAAATCACGGGCCATGATGGAGAGAATAGGAAATTGTGCTTCCTTTTCTCTCCACCAAGCCAAAAGATCCAAATTTTTAAATTGTGGTGCACTCATGAATTTTAAAAAGTTTGAACCCATATAAATTCCAAGTTCGCTACTAGGCGTTAATGTGCGTGCTCTTTTGTTTTGCTCCTCCAAAAGGTAGTTATAGAGGTCGATATGAAAATCCGTTCGACCCCCACCACTACCCGATGCACCGCTAGTAGAGTCGGTTACACTTGCAAAAGTGTTTGACATATTGCCATATTTTGTAGCGTAAATGTCAAACAAATTAGTAAAAGTATCATTAAAAATGTTTATTTGGTTACGGATGTAGTTTGAGTTATCTTTGTGCAAATTTAAAGACATAGCAATTTTGGTAATCAAAGCCTCTACACCCGTAACATTGATACATGGGTTTAATGCTGCGGCGCAAGTAAAAAGTGGTGGCATTTCTTTGAAATATTTGACTAGTTTTTGTCTCATTGGTCTCGTAACCAAAACAAATATTTCACTTCTTTGTTCAAAACATTCCAATTGTGCGGACATCAACCATAATTCATTTAGTAACAACGGACTTGTAGGGTAATACACACCCGATAGAAAAGTGGTTGATTGTTTAAAAACTTTTAACATTTCCACAAACTCTTCCATCAAATCCCAATCATAATCCGAAACCGGGTTTTTTCCTTTTGAAATTGTGTCGTAAAATAATTGCAAAGCGATTCTTTGACGTGTCAAACTTTCAAACATCATGCATGTTGAACTCCATCTAGTGTCACAATCCCAATGAGGACTATATGGAGTTACGTTAATGGAAATGGCAAACTTTCGATATTTTTCCATTGTAGCTTTATGTCTTCCAAAAACTCTAGTTAACACAGTTTTGAATTTTTCAATCGTCGAATCTATCATTTTTAAACCATCTTGTACCGCAAGATTAATAATGTGACAAACACATCTAGTATGAAAAAACGAGCCATCCAAAATAGGTTTATATTTTGCAATTAATCTTTTTGCCGCTGCGGTATTGTTACTTGCATTGTCAAACGAAATAGAGAAGATTTTGTCGCGTAAATTATAAGTCTCTATAACGCTTACTAAAATTGCAAATAATCTTGCCCCCGTGTGAGGATGTGCAAAAAGTTCAAAAGCAATAACTCGTTTGTTCATTACCCAAGTAGAGGGATCTATCCAATGTGCCGTGACACAAAGATAGCTTTTGGGACAACTACCGGCGGAGGACCAAACGTCACAGGTTAAAGAAACACCGGTTTTTATATTTAAAAATCCCAATTGCATATCTTTTTTGGCTATATCCCAATACTTTAAAGCATCACGTCTAAGAGAAGTGCGACTTACTTGCCGGTATTGCGGTTGCATTTTTTCCCGCAAAATCCTTGTTAATCGTGGGTTGTCGAAGTGGTTGAAAGGATAGCCCTCTTGAATCACGAACTTGCAAAAGCTTTCACGAAGGTCATCATTGTTGTAAATGAAGATCGACCCGTCGGGAGTAATATTTGGTTGACTTGGATCGCTTTGACCTTTTACAGCCGGACAAGTTTTTGTTGTATGACTCCTTAACGTGCTATTGCCATCTTTTCCCAAAAACATTCCGCACTTCTTGCATCTCGCTTTTTCCTTCCCGTTCGACAACAAACACAAATCGTAATGTTCCCACACTTCTTTACTCCGAGTGGTTGGTATGATTTTAACCACCGTTGCATCCGAATCTTGACCCGCGGTTGAATTTCTCGAGCTCATTTTTTGAGTATTATGAGAATAAGTAGTAAATTTTTTGTGTAAAATTGAAATGTAGCAAATGAAAGGTATATATAGGTGTTTAGAAGTGCCAAAAAGTCAAAAAAAGTCAAAGTAGCCGTTTTTTTTAAGTTCCAACGGCTAGTTTTTTTTTAAAAAAAAAAAAAAAAAAAAAAAATTTGAAAATTCCCGTTTTTTAACGGTAACAAAAAAACCGGTTTCAAACCGGTTTTGGATCCGGTTCCTTCAAAATCCGGTTCTCGATCCGGTGGTCAAATCCGATTCGCATTCGAAGTCTCGATCCGGTTTCAAACCGGTGGCCGGTTCAATCCGATCCGGTTCGGTCAAAACCGGTTTTGACCAAATCCGGTTTTCGGATCAGATCGGATCCTAAAGCCCAATCCGGTTGTTGTGTGCATGTCTACATCGGATTCACCGTTATTGGTGTTCTTCCCTTTCTTCCCCATGATTCCTAGGGTTTTCAGATAGCCGGAAGTGGGGGTTTCTGCTAAATCAGCCGCTGTAAATCTCTGATTTGATTTGGAAGGTTAATAAGCAGCATCTTTTACCTTTATTTAGCCATGGCTGAGAGATAATTTATAACATAATCACAGATTCGATTGACGCAATCAAGCCTTCAAGAATCAACTATGTTGATGCCTGCACAGATATTCTTGTTGAGAAAATCGATTCCATGTATTAGGAATGAATCGTTAGAAAGTATTTTTATTTGTAGGCTTGTGAATTTATTTTTGGTTGAGGATGATGTCAGCAAAATGATCCTAAGGTGGAGATTAAAGGAGGAAAATGCAATCAAGGGTTGATGTTTCTTCATTGAAGAATTTAAGGTTTTGTTTTAGTAATATTTAGAGATGAAATCTTTAGTCATTCAAACGCAACAAATCATATCATCATATCATATCATACTATATTATAAATGAAACATTTTTCCTTTCATCATATTAATTTGAAACTCCCATGTATTTTTTCTTTCACCACATTCATTTGAAACTCCCATAACTTTTTAATTTCTTTTTAATAATGATTATAAGTTGGTTAATAAGGCTAAATAAATATCAAATTTAAAGTGTAATAATATATAAACTAAATTTCAATATTAAACTAATATATCAACTTCTACTTATAAAGTTATGTTTTTTTAACTTTTAACATATTATACTTAATTTATTAGTTTTGATATATTGTTAGATGTAAAACATTATCATTTTAAAGATACAATTTTGGAACAATTTGTATAAAATATTTAAATTATTAATTTTAATATAAAATTACAAGGTCAACTTAAGTATAAATTTTAGTTTAACTTAAACAACGCAAAGAATATTTTGTAAATATTTAAAAGTGATTAATTGCAGTGTCTTTTTAATAATGATTATAAGTTAGTTAATAAGGTTAAATAAATATCAAACCTAAAGTGTAATCCTAAATATATTAAATTTTAATTTTAAAATAACATCTTTACTGCTACTTATAAAGTTATTTCTTTAACTTTTAAAATATTATACTTAATTTATTAGATTTAATATGTTATAAAGTTATGTTTTCTAAATTTTAACATATTATACTTAATTTATTAGTTTTAATATATTGTTGGACATAAAACATTATCATTTTAAAGATACAATTTTGGACCAATTTGTATAAAATATTTAAATTATTAATTTGAATATAACATTACAGGGTCAACTTAAATATAAATTTTAGTTTAACTTAAACAATCCAAATAATATTTTGTAAATAGTTAAAAATGATTAATTGTAGTGTCTTTCTAATAATGATAATACGTTAGTTAATAAGATTAAATAAATATCAAACCTAAAGTATAATCATAAATATACTAAATTTTAATTTTAAAATAATATCTTACTTCTATTTATAAAGTTATATCTATAACTTTTAACATATTATACTTAATTTATTAGATTTAATATGTTGTTGTATGTAAATCATTATCAGTTTAAAGCTACAACTTTTGAACAGTTTGGACAAAATACTTAATTGTTAAGTTAAATATAACATTACAATGTCAACTTAAATATAAATTTCAGTTCCACTTAAAAAATCAAGGAATACTTTATAAATAGCTAAAAGTGAAAAATTGTAGTAATAAATACCAAAACTAAATTGTAATCTCAATTTAACTAAAATATTTCCTAAAAATATTTTTATAATCGTTAAAAGTTTTCAAATAAGTAACTTAAAATAACTTGTAGTAACAATAGTTAAAAATAACTCTATATAAATGATTATATTGTTACCTTTATAGTATAAAAACAATGTTTGATGTTTTTAATAATTATAACGTTACCTTTATAATATAAAAAACAATGTTTGATGTTTTTTTAAAAATGTTTTTAATAAATTAAAATATTGATGAGATTAAACAATCTTTTAATCTATGAAGATCGATTAGATCTTGAACAAGTAAGTAAACAAAGACAATAAAACATAATAATAAGAACGAGACAAGATAGAATCAAACGTGTCGAATGATTAAACAAAATCCTCAGAAGAGCTCGATTAAGAACATCAACTGTAGAGGATTGGAAGGTTACAAGAACGATCAAAGAAACCTGTTGTCGTCTAGATGTATCGCTATACTCAGATCTCTAAAACCTTTACCTAATATGCATGCAAGCATAAACTTATATACAAAACATAAAAGGCTCACGGTTGGACAGGCCCAAACCGGAATACAAAATAGCATAATCAGGTGAGCCCAAAAGACGCAATCTTCAAAGCCCAACAATCTCCCCCTTTGCGTCAATTTGGAGCGAGACCTTCACTCTCTTTTCAAAGCAGATGGCTTCTTTACCGTTTCAAAAATTTTCGGTATCAAAGCCAGAATATGATGCCTGAAGGTAATATACCAACGAAGCATATCTGTAAAGTTCTTCTTATCTGCTGTTGAGTTCTGTTTGCATCGGTGAATGATATTGATGATGTGCTCCAGACACTCTGTAGAGAACAGATGCTTGTCTACCAAAGCAAACAGAAACTTATGCTTGTCGCCCCTGGTGAACATAACCGTCAGATTGGAAGAATCAATTTGCCCCGGCTTCATTTTATGAACATCTCCGGTCTTGGAAGTGGGCTTGACAGTTGGTTTCTTGTTCATCACTTTTGCTATTTCCTGATCCATAGTGGCGAGCTCATGGACATAGGAAGCCAACATTCTTTTAAGATGAGAAAGAATTGGTTCATATTCTCTCTGGTTGGAGAGAAGAATGTTGTATAGCAAGATCCAATCGTGCGGGTTCAGACTGGAAAGATCTGCCAGAGAAATAAGATGTTCGGTATTGGCCGTTCCTCTGTTGATTTTGAAATTGACGTTCACAAATTTCCCAGCCTGGGTTGGTTTCAGTACCTTGACTTTAACAATTTTCTGGGCACTCCATGTCAAGTACTGTGGTTGACCGAATTTCAGATAGAAATCGATGAGCTCCCTGTCAACCTTCGGGTTCGGATGAGGGACATTGGCAGTGACATCAAAGCAGTGAAATGTGAAGGCTTTGCGCGTAATGGGCATGTCGAACTGCGAGTCCCTTGAATTTTCACACTCAAAAGATGCAATCGGTTCCAACCAATAAATAGAAGGAAACTCAATCGCTTGAGTGATGAGTGTGTCTCTGTCCCAATCTGGGAACGGAGTCTTTTTAGCTTGAATAGCCTCCTCATCCTCCCTGATTTTCCTTTCTCTGGCCTCGGCCTCACGAGCTATCTTCAAAGTTTCATCAAGCTCTTTGTCCCTTTTCTTGCGTTGAAGAGCTTCAGTAATGGTTTCATCTGATTCTGATTCGCTCTCAACTAGGACTTGTTTACCAGAACCCGAAGCTACATTACCCTTCGGTTCTGTTTTGGACACACCTTCCTCTCCCCCTTGTCTCGGAAGAACAAGCTTCTCCGAGACACCCTTCATTTCACTTAAGATTGTAATTGCAGGAAGGAGTTTTGCCTGGAGATGCTGACGAATAGTGAGGGTTAGGAAGGGATCATGGGAGTCAAGAACGCCTGTTAACATGTTTTTAACATCACCAGCGCAACTTTGAAGAACTGCCCGCTGAGTTTGAAGTAAAGTTATTTCTTGTTGTGCCTGGGCCAGTTGGATCTTTTGTAAGTCAATAGTCGCCTGGTGTTTTATAAGTTCTTCCTTCAGGGTGCTCTCGGCTGCCAGAGAGGCAAAACGTGAATCCAAAGATTTGAGGAATGAAGTGGATTCAGTTTTGAGGTCAGCACGCAGAGCCTCAAATTTACTGGTTTCTCCCTGAAGGGTAGCTGAAAAAGAGTCTACTGACGCTTGAAATTTGGAAGCATTAGAGTCAGCATGTGCCTTAAGAGAATCAAGAAAGATCTGAGTTGTATGAATAACCTCAGAAACTTCCTTAGTGGCTTTGGAACATGAGGCCGCTGAATTATCTACGGCGTCAGTAGAACGATCCAAGGCTTCGGTGTAAGTCTGGATCGCAGACTCTATAAAGGCTTTCAGCACAGCACCCCCATAGGCTTTACTGTCAGCCAGCAGACTGTCAAGTTTGGCGTGAATTTCTTGAAGCTGCTGACTTGACGCAGGGGTATCTGCATCGGTGTCGGTAGGTATCCGGTAGGGGCTGTAATAGATGGAATCGAAGTCTTCATCATCACCCCCTAAGGTAGCACCGGAGTTGGAAGATGGAGAAGGGGAGGAGGGAAGGTTGATGACTGGGGTTTCAACCACAGAATCAGCCCCCGTATCAGATACGTTGACCGTTACTGGTGGTTGGGTAGTGGTGATGGTAACAGATTCGGTGATAATAGGCTTGGAGATAGAGGATGAAGGTTGAGAAACAGAGAAGGGAATATTAGGTTCTGTTGTGGTTTGGGGAATTGATGTTGGAACAGAACTTGTGACTTTCTGTTTGGGTGATTGGGTTGGGGTTGGAAATTTTGGGGAAGTAGGAGGAGAAGGTGATTTGGTAATTTGGGGAGATTTAGGTGGGGTGGGTGAGGTAGGAATACGAGGAGAGACTGGTGAGGATGGTAGTTATGGAGACGAAACGGGTGTAGTTTCGGGTTGAGGATCAGCAGCTTCTGTTTCGGATGGTGCATTCGGTTCTGATTCAGAAGAAGGAGATCCTTTGGCTCTTTTAGCCATCTTCTTGACCTTTTTCGATTTGGACTGAGAAGGTGCCTCTGCCTCGGATTTGCGTTTGGAGGACCTTCTCTTTTTCTCCTTTTGGGGTGCGGTTTCTTTCTTCTCCGCCTTCTCCTTTTTGCTCACTCTCTTGCCCCGGTTAGCAGGCTGATCCAGAGCCTCAAGAGCAGCATGTTGTTCCTCAGAAAGAACCCTAGGAGGCAGGGGGGTCCTTGAGCTGTAGTCCGCCATGATCTTGCTATGGGGCGTGACGCATCTGTACATGGACTCAGGGATTAGTCCATAGTGAAGGAACTTACTTGGATCTGAGACTATGATTTTCTTGGTGTGGTAAGTGGCAATTGAAGCCGTAAGAACATCCTTCATTACTGGGATGTCAAGAGAATCAATAGCCCTTCTGGTGATAAGGTTCCAAAACCTGGCGCAAGAAATCTCGGAGTGCCTGGCTGTAGTGTTGAGACTCTAAACCACTTGAGCCCAGATGATAGACCCATAGTCAAGAATAATGCCATTGTAAAGACCGTACAGGATTGTTAGAAACCCTTTGCTTGTGGTGTCGGAACCACCACATCTCTCCGCTAAACCCTTAATCAAAAGGGTCAGCAATCCGTTCCACTGAGATGGAAGACATGATTTCTTGACTTTGGCAATAGATGTTAGAACATCTGTATACCCCATCTCATACATCATCGTAAATATCTGGGCGGTGGTGATGAAGTCCGGTGAGATGACAGAGGAGTCGACGGCAAGCCCTAGAAGAGAGCAAAACCGTGTTTTGGATATTGAAGTCTTCTTGTCGTGAATAGTGAAGAAGATGCGGTCTTTGTGTCTGTCATAGCTGGCCGTGGTGTAGACTTGGGAGAGCAGGGACATAGGAACGGCCTCCACTTGCGTAAGTGCTAACACCAGTGGGGAATATTTGAGGCATTCCACCACGTATAGCATATATGAGTCATAGAGGAATGGAGACATCTCTATGATCATGTTCTGATTTGGTTTGATTGAGAGTAAAGAAGAAGATGCAGATTGATCGTGAGCGGAAGAAGAAGTCGCCATTGTTGAGTTTTGGAAGAAGATGAACAGTGGTAACTTTTTCAGAGAGATAATGCTTGAGAGGTAACTGCCAAAGAACACGATCACGTCTTATTTATACCGTTCTCAAGAGTGAGAAAATCGTGATGATGAAGAAACCAAAACGTCGCCTGAAAAAGCGCGATTAGAGGTTATGGTGTATCCCAGGAATACGTCAGCACACGTGGGTGTGAAACGAATCCTTTGCACGCGCCCAAATCTTTTTCGTACCGTTTGAAATTCCTTGTGCCCTTGTTTGGTTACAACTGAAACTTAGAACCATGTGCCAAACAGCAATTAGAATGTTGGAAAAAAATTCCGTGCATAAGAGTGTGAAAGACAAAGAAATAAATCAAATGTGTTTGGAAGTGGGTGTTGTCTAGATAGAAGACAGAAAGCAGAAGATTCCGAGCAAGAATCGCTTCCTTCAAAGCCAAGAGAGACCTGAAGTGTTTGTGTGGTTTCCCGAGAAATACGATCAGTTGTCTTTAGAGAAACAATGAAAGGCATCTTTTGTTGATGGCTAAAGGGTGGCTGAACTCAAACCAAACATTAAGTCTTGACATAAAACTGAGTGTTGGTAGAGTTACCTGTGAGACCGATGTGATCTGTTGAACAGGTAGGAGGGAAGTATTTCGTGATAAGAATGATATAGACAGAAATCCCAAAAAAATTAAACTGGACCTCTTTGGGAAGAAATGTCTGAGGACGAGACAATTTCATAAAAGATCACGCATAAAAAAAAGATTTCCAAGTAAAAGCTTGAGTTAATTACTCACCGTCAATTCATTTTAGGTGTTGGATTTTAGGTTTCACTTAGAACGTGGTAAACGAATCTAAGATCATAAACACAGATGTTGTGCAACCATAAGCCTCAGTGGTAAAGACCGAGAGCATCAAGGGTTACTTTGGGGAGCGAATGCAAATGAAGAAGTTGAAGAGATGGTTAAGAGACCGAACGTACCTTCTGCTACAGAAATGGGACAAAGCAGAGCAACTCATGTTTCAGATGAGTAAAAGAAGGTAGCTCTAGACCGAGTATGAGAGAATAGCCTGATTGGGAAGAAACGATAGGTATTGATCGAATCATGAAGGCATGCTCGAGGTCATAGAGGCTTGAGAAAACATACAGCAGCATGCTTCTAGGGACGTCTAACTAGTCTGATAAAAATAAAACATACCTGGATGAACATTACATAAGGAGATGCTTGTATTCACTCGTGCAAAAAGTACATATACTAGAAATATAAAATGTTTTTGTAATTTTGAAATTTACTAAGAGATAAATAAATACTGAAAGACAACATATTTTTGTAATTTTGGAATTTTCTGAGAAATAAAGAAAAACAGAAGGATAAAATATTTTTGTTAATTTGGAATTTTCTGAGAAATAAAGAAAAACAGAAGGATAAAATATTTTTGTTAATTTGGAATTTTCTGAAAAAGAAATAAAAAACAGAAAGATAAAATTTGTACAAAAGAAAGAAGCAGAGATAGACCGAACGATCTGAGTATTTCGGTGATGGTTTTACAATCGGGAAGAACCGAGCGGTCTGTTTGGATTGAATCCGTGAATCTTTTAGAACAGAGAGAGACCGAGCGTTCTGAGCGCCTTTAGATTGCAGAGACAGAGAGGGACCGAGCAGTCTGGTTGTTTCGGTTCCGTTATTTCACCAGAGCAGAGAGTGACCGAGCGGTCTGGTTGGTTCGGTTCCTTTATTTTACCAGAGCAGAGAGTGACCGAGCGGTCTGGTTGGTTCGGTTCCTTTATTTTACCAGAGCAGAGAGTGACCGAGCGGTCTGTTAGCTTCGGTTCCGTTAAAGCGCCAGAGAAGAAAGCAACAGAGTGGTCTGTTGGCTTCGGTTCCTGATTCTTAAATAGAGACTTGAGGATTTGGGACCGATTCTGCAATAGAGAACAAGGATTTTTTTTTTTTTTTTTTGAATCAAACGAGGAAAAACAGAATTGTACAAGAATTATACAACATTGAAAAACTATCTTTGAAGAAGTGAGTGGGTCAGATAGTTGAACCGAACCCGAACGTTCGGTTGGTTTCGGTTCTTATGTTTGAGTTTGAGAGGTAGCGTGAGGTACTGACTCTGATTCCATCATACCTAGTCCTTGCAATATTTTATTGAATGATGCTTCAGGAAGAGCTTTTGTAAAGACATCAGCCAGTTGATCAGTGGTTCTTACGAAGTGAATTTCGACGTTTCCATCTTCCACGTGATCTTTGATGAAGTGATACCTCAGTGCTATGTGTTTGGTTTTGGAGTGTTGCACTGGGTTATGATAGATCCTAATTGCACTTTCAGAGTCACAATATAGTGGGATCTTCTTCATATTGAGTCCGTAGTCTCGAAGTTGACTTTGGATCCAAATCACTTGTGACGTGCATGATGCAGCTGCAATGTATTCCGCTTCGGCAGTAGATAGCGACACGCACGTTTGTTTCTTGGATTGCCAGCTGACTAACTTCCCGTCAAGAAATTGACAGCCACCAGTTGTGCTTTTTCGGTCGAGTCCACATCCTCCAAGGTCAGCATCAGAATAGGCTTGAACAAAGAAGCCTGAGTTGGATGGATACCATAGACCTAAGGAGGTGGTTCGCTTGAGGTAGCGTAGGATGTTCTTCACTGCAAGCATGTGAGGTTCGCGTGGGTTTGCCTGAAATCGAGCACAGTAACAAACAGAAAACATGATATCAGGTCTGCTAGCGGTTAGATACATTAATGAGCCAATCATTTGACGATAGAGCGTGATATCAACAGCCGGTTTGTCTAGGGATGGGGTAAGCTTGGTGCCGAATTCCATTGGGACTTTAACTTTTGAATCTCCCATCATACCAAACTTTGCTAGGAGAGTCTTCGTGTAAGCTTCCTGATTAATAAAGATGCCTTCGGGTCCCTGTCTTATGTTTAAACCAAGGAAAAAGTTAATTGGACCCATTGAGCTCATTTCAAACTTAGTCTCCATCAGCTTTCTGAATTCAGCTGTTAAGCTGGGATTCGTGGAGCCAAAGATGATGTCATCGACATAAATTTGAACTATCATAAGGTGGTTACCTTCCTTTTTGCGAAAGAAGGTTGGGTCAACCGAACCTTGTTTGAATTTAGACATCTTTAAAAATTTTGTAAGCATTTCATACCAGGCTCTCGGAGCTTGTTTAAGGCCGTACACAGCTTTATCCAGAATATAGCAATGATTTGGATGCTTTTCGTTCACGAACCCAGGAGGTTGCTCCACGTACACCGTTTCTTCGAGTTCTCCATTGAGAAATGCACACTTGACGTCCATTTGGAAAACCTCAAAGTTCTTGTGAGCAGCATAAGCCAGAAATATTCTAACAGATTCTAGCCGCGCTACTGGAGCGAAAGTCTCTTCATAGTCTATCCCTTCCTCCTAACAATATCCCTTTACCACCAGACGAGCCTTGTTCCGTATAACATTACCTTCCTTGTCCATTTTGTTCCTAAATACCCATTTGAGACCAACGACCGAAGCATCTGGAGGAGTTGGAATGAGGCGCCAGACTTTGTTCCTTTCAAATTCGTTCAGCTCGTCTTGCATTGCTTGAACCCAATCAGAGTGATCGAGGGCAGTATTAACTGTCTTTGGTTCAACTTTTGATACGAATGAGTTGAACATGCACAACTCAACCTTTGAAAATAAGGAAGTCTGTTTTGCTTTCAGTTGTGATCGGGTCAAGACCTTTTCAGAGACATCTCCAACTACTTGAGAGACAGGATGATCTCTGGTCCATTTGATAAGAGGAGGGTAATTTGGATCAATGGCTGGATCTAGTTCAGCATTAATTATTTCGTCTCGCTCAGATTGGCTATCGTAACCGAGCGTCATATCATTATGTTCCTCCTCAATTAATGAGCTTTGAAAAACATGAGGTTCAGGTGTTTCTTGTGGTACTGAGCTTCCTGGTGTTGAGGCCTCTTCGGTTGATGAAGGACCTTCGGTTGAAGATGTAGAATTTGGCTCCCCCTGGACTTGTGAGCTTGTCTCCCCCTCGACTTGTGAGCTTGGCTCCCCCTCGACTTGAGCGCTTGGCTCCCCCTCGACTTGAGCGTTGTTGGATGGAGAGTCGTCAGAGGTTGATTCTCCTTCATGCATTCTTCTTGCAGCATCTTCGACAATCTGCTTCATGTGATCAACTTTGTTGTCTGCTGCACCTGCTTCGGAGAGTGAATCTTTCTCTGGTTCGTCAAAGAGCTCCAGAAATTTCTCGTATATATTGGCTACCGAGACTGTGACTTGGCCAGTTAGAGGAAAGATTTCCCCTGCGGTGTCTTCTTTGGCCTGTAGCTTCTTGACATAGGTGTCGTCAAAGGTCACATAGTATGTTTCTTCAATCCTTCTCGATCGCTTGTTTAGGACCCTGTATGCCTTGGATGTGAGCGAGTAACCCAGAAATATTCCCTCGTCGGCTTTGACATCAAACTTGTTGCGTTGTTCTTTAGAATTAAGGATGAAACACCTTGAGCCGAACACATGGAAAAATTTCACATTTGGCTTTCTGTTGTTCAGTATCTCATATGGAGTTAGCGTGAACCTCTTGTTGAGATATGACCTGTTCTGTGTAAAACAAGCAGCTGAAATAGCGTCAGCCCAAAAATAAAGAGGTAAGGAAGCAAAACTTAGCATGGTTCGGGCAGCTTCACACAAAGATCGGTTTCGTCTTTCGACTATTCCGTTCTGTTGTGGTGTGTAGGGAGCTGAGAAATTGTGACTTATTCCCTTTTCTGCAAAAAACTCTTCAAGCTCCCTGTTCTTGAATTCGAGACCATTGTCGCTTCTGATGTTGCGAACAACCTTCTTAAGCTATACTTCAATTTGCTTGATAAACACTTTCATCTTTTGAGTCGCTTCAGATTTGAGCTTTAGAAAGAACACCCATGTAAATCGTGAAAAGTCATCAACAATAACAAGAATATACTTGCTACCACCGATGCTTTCGATAGATGAAGGACCACACAAATCGATATGAAGTAATTTGAGTGGTTTAACAACTTTTGTGTTGATTATAGATGGATGACTTTGACGACTCTGCTTCCCCATTTCGCATGCAGCGCACAGATGATCCTTGTCGAACTTGAGCAATGGAAGGCCCCTAACATGACCTCCAGTAACAAGACGGTTGATAACTTTAAAATTAAGATGAGATAATCTTCGGTGCCACAACCAACTTTCATCGGATTGAGCTTTTGACAACAAGCATATAGATGGGTTTCCTTTGATGGGTTTAAGGTTTAAGGGAAACATTTCACCCTTTCGCTCTGACTTGAGGATCACTTTCTTTGACTTTTTCTCTATGATTTCAGAACCTTCATCATCGAACGAGACTTTGAGACCTGTACCTCCAACAAGCTGAGATACACTGATGAGGTTGTGTTGGAGTCCTTCTACATAAGCCACCTTCCTTATAGTGAAGTCCCCATTGGTTATCATCTCGTATCCCTTTATGGTGCCGAAAGAATTGTTTCTAAACTTGACGTTGCCACCATTTGCAAGAGATCTGTATTCCCTAAGCTCCTTTTTCCTCCCTGTCATGTGACGTGAGCAGCCACTATCGATGTACCATTCTTCGTCGAACTGCTCGTCACTTATAACCTGCAAAAATTAGACAGATTTAGGAACCCAAAATTTCTTGGGTCCACGTGAGCTTTGCATGGGAACGGGAACAATAAGAGAGACATCAACAAGATAAGTTCGTTTTATAAGAGTTGTTGCATCTTTCCTTTTAATGGTAAAAACTTTTATTTTGTTGGGATTGGGTGAATTAGGTTTTGAATTCTGGTTCGGATTCATTGACCTTTTTCTTCCACTTTTGCTTAGTTGACGAATGAGATTTTTGAAAACAAGAGAAATCAGCTTTAGAGTAAGATGGAGACGAATCGGTGGGAGTAGAAGAATTATGAGACTGAGAAGAGGAATTAGAAGAACGAGAAGAATTTGAACAGGAGGGTTTGGATTGAGAGAAGTTCCGGGCTTGAGACTCTAGGTGACCCTTTTGCTTTTGATCATTGGAGGGAATGACCTTAGAGTTTTGTTCTCTTTTGACTTCAGAACCGAACCTTTGCGTTCGGTTGGAACTGTCCTTGGAACCGAACCTTTGGTTTCGGTTGAAGTCCTTTTTAGAACCGAACTTTTGCCTTCGATTGATATCTTCTTGTGAACCGAACCTTGGCTTTCGGTTGATATCTTCTTGTGAACCGAACCTTGGCTTTTGGTTGATATCTTCTTGTGAACCGAACCTTGGCTTTCGGTTTTTGTGACTTTCAAGCTTTCCTTCAGGATTGTTTTCATACTTTAGATTCTTGTCTTGATGAGAGAAATATGCATTCTGGGAATGCCAGAATTGTTTCCTTTCAGAAAGATTCTTCCTGTATCTATTGTTCCTTTC
Source organism: Lactuca saligna (assembly GCF_052625555.1). Lineage (NCBI taxonomy): Eukaryota > Viridiplantae > Streptophyta > Magnoliopsida > Asterales > Asteraceae > Lactuca > Lactuca saligna. The sequence continues at coordinate 94,621,215 of NC_136418.1, forward strand.
TATCTTCCTATTCCTCATCTGAGAAGGTTGATGATGAACATTTGCTTTCGTTTTTGGTGACTCCTTGGCTGGTTCCTTTTGAACTGCAGGAGTTTTACTTTGAGCTGAAGGAGCCGAGGGAATGTTTTCTTTTGTCGAGTGATCATTCTTCTGAGGAATATCTTTTGTACCGCTGGTGCTCGGCTCATCGAAGTTGTTCGGCTTATTCAAGGGTTCAGGTATGTATCTTCCTTTGCTCTTCCAGGAAGTTCTTTCAGATAAACCAATGGTTTCGTCTGCATTATCAATTGGAGCTTCCCAGAAGTACTCATCACAGCCATCAGCATTGTCTTCGTTTACAATGGCTACAAGTTCAGCTGTTTGATGTTCGGTTACTCCTGTTACCTTGTATACTTGATTTGGAGTGGTCCTGACCTTTTGATACACAACAGCTTTCTCAACTAATTTTGGGGACTTTTGATGGGACAACCGAGCGAACTCCACTGAATTTTCAGAAATTAGATTCTTGTGATTTTCAGGCTCGGTTTTAATAAATTCTGAGCAGTCAACCGTGTCCTCTACAGAAATTTCGCTCATGTTATCGTCCTCATTAAGCTCAGATGCATTTTCAACATCAATTTTGTTTTCTGAGCTTACGTTGGCGTTTAAAGAGTCAAATTTTTGCATGGTTTCGGTTCTCAGTTTAAGTCTGTCATTTTCATCCAAAAGATTTTTAAGCATGTTCTTGTGGTCTTTGGATTTAATGAAGGACTCAATTTTGTCCAGTCCATACATGTAGGTTGGATTGACATCATCAGACGATATCACACTCTCACAATTATAGGCTTCGGCATCGATTTCATCTTCCTTAAACTCTAGGAAGGGCAAGATCATGCGGTGAATCCTTTGGCCTATTTCACAATCCAAGTGAAGCTGAGTAATATTAGAATACAGACGTTTAACAATTAAACAAAAAACATTTCGTTGTTTTAACAATTTCAAATTGTCTCTTTGCAAATAAATGTTTTCATCTTTAACTTTGACTAATTCCGACTCCTTTAACTCTATCCACATTCTCCGCTCCTCACTCTTCGACGCCGCCCTGCTCAATTGATCAGTTAGGTTAGAATTTGTGACCCGAGTTTGAGTTAAGCTACTATCTAGATGAGATATTCTTGTATTGACGTTTTTTAGTTCTTTCTCATAAGAGGATGATGGTACTTTGCATGAAATAAAAACAAATTGTACCTTCTTTATCAGTTCATCGAGCTCATTGAACTGCTGGCTGAGTGGTTTGGCTGTAAAGCACATGTCCTCCTTTGCTTTCTGTCCATCAATGCCTCCATCGGTGTTGTATCCCCTCATTTGAGATACGTCAGAAACCATGAGGCATTTTCCACCACTGCTTTCTTCCTTAGACAAGTAGGCCTTTCCATGAGTAGGCTGCCTCACTTCCTCGTCTTCTGAGTCGGTAGACCAAACTTCCGTGCTACCGAACTCATCACCTAGAACAGAACCCTGCACAATAAGAGCATTAATAGGCGGGTTAGCAGCAGACTTCTTCTTTCTCAACTCATACAATCTTTTCTGCAACACGGCTTCCTCGTCATTCCCATCATCTTTTTCAGCCATTTTCTTAAGGACACAGTCCTTAGCATAATGATTTTTCCCACCACAATAGAAACAACTCACTCCAGAGTCGCCATCCACCTTCGGTTCCTTCTTGTGCTCCTCAGCTTTCGGTTCATTAATCACCTTTTCAGAGCTGTAACTCCCCTGCCAGTTTCGGTTTTTGTTGTTGGGGAATCTCTTCTTTATGAACCTTTTGGGATTGGACACCATCAAGGCATAATCCTCTGATGTGAGATCATATTCTTCCAGGTTGAGGTCTTCATCCTCCATAACAGCTTTACTTTTTGACAGGAGGGCCAACGAACCAAGACTGGAAACGACGTTCTTTTCTTGCACCACGATCTTCTCTTGAGACTTGAGAATTCCCACCAGTTTCGCCAAAGAGTATGATTTAAACTGCTCATGGGCTTTAACTGTGGAAACTACTGCTCTCCATTCAGACCTCAGACCATTCAGGAATGTAACCTTCTGTTCGATGAGCTTCCTTTCAATATCGTGTTTGATCATCTTGCTGAGAAGATGATTGAAGCGATCGAACGTCTGGGTCACAGATTCTTCAACCCCTTGCCTGAATTCTCCAAACTCAGATAGAAGCAAAGTTTGAATCGAATGTTCAAGATCTTCGTCTGTAGAATACAGTTCGCGAAGTCTATCCCAAACATCCTTTGCCGTCGTGCATGAGCTAACCAATCTGAATGTATCGGACTGAAGGGCGAACCGGATCAATCTTAATGCCTTGATATTACATTGGAACTTATCCTTTTCATCTTGTGCAATATCTTTCACGTCCTTTAGCAGATCATTGTATTCTTTTTGAGTCTTGATGATTCTGGACGTTGCAGAATGAGAAAACGGTCCATTGGTGATGGCTTCCCAAATCAGATACCCATTCTCCTCCGATCCAATAACATAATCTTCGAAGTGATGTGCCCATACTTCATAGTCATGGGTGTATAAGATCGGAATCTTTGTCGTCGAACCAATGCTGTTGGAAATATTAATAAGGTTTGATTGTGTCGCGTCCATTATGATCGAAAAAACATGTTCAAAGATCAGACTTGTAATAAAGCAGATTAGGGCAAAGTAATAAATATCAAGATACGTCAATAAAGAGATGACGGCTCAATAAATATTGATGATTGCGGAAAAACCCTAATGGAAATCTTTTTCACAGAAAAGATGTGTATCAATTACACAGCCTCCTGCTCTGATACCAATTGATGAGATTAAACAATCTTTTAATCTATGAAGATCGATTAGATCTTGAACAAGTAAGTAAACAAAGACAATAAAACATAATAATAAGAACGAGACAAGATAGAATCAAACGTGTCGAATGATTAAACAAAATCCTCAGAAGAGCTCGATTAAGAACATCAACTGTAGAGGATTGGAAGGTTACAAGAACGATCAAAGAAACCTGTTGTCGTCTAGATGTATCGCTATACTCAGATCTCTAAAACCTTTACCTAATATGCATGCAAGCATAAACTTATATACAAAACATAAAAGGCTCACGGTTGGATAGGCCCAAACCGGAATACAAAATAGCATAATCAGGTGAGCCCAAAAGACGCAATCTTCAAAGCCCAACAAATATTAAGCAAAAAAAATTTTTAAAAATAATTAATAATAATAACTATAAATAACATTAAACCATATATTATATTTAATTTTATTCATGTGTAACTCGCGGATAGAAGTCATCTACACGATTAAGATTATGCAGTTATAATGGATATATATATATATATATATATATATATATATATATATATATATATATATATATATACATATATATATTATCATATAATTCAAAATAATCGAATATAGTCTATCAATTTAGTATACGAATTATTATATCAAATTTAACAGAAACGTTATTGCTATATTTAAAAAAACATATATTTGTAAAGACTTCAACTACATAAGTGTTTCTGTGTAACGTGCGGGCTTTCGCCTAGTAATTCATATATGGATGTATCAAGAGAAACTACCAAGTAGAAGTATTAAAAATCAAAAACCCTAAAATAAGCCCCTAAAACTTTGGATTAGCAACCTTTGTACGGAAATTATATGAATTCGTATTGTGTATACATGAAACTTCCAAGGTTAGACAGAATTCATATGATCTTCTCCATGTTTATTTATTAGACCAACATACAAAATATTAAAAAATAGTAAAATTATCAAGTGTCATTCGCAATTTAAAACTGCCACTATGACAAACCAATTTTTATAGGTATATATGGGAAGAGTTTTTAACTATAATTTTACAATAAAATAATGTTTCTGTCACAAACATGCTCCTAATGATATAATGATCTACCCCTCAATGTTTTCTGTCTTCCTGTCTCTAATTTTCACTTTATATGCATGAATGTAATAGGTATGACTCTCCCTGGAGAATAGACGAGCCCCTTTGATCTCATATGTATAATCTTCTTTGCTTATAATTGATCTAAGAACCAAGTATATATGCCCAGAGGAAATCATCAAGTGTAATTTCGAAACAAAAAGTTTTTTGTTTTAAAAAATCACCTGTTCTTGGAGTTGTAGAAACTCATCTTCACATTTTCATTGCTTGTTGGCAAGAATCATATTTCCCAAATAGAAATAAATAATACTATTTGTTTCAAAATAAAGGCATTATCTTTGGTTAAGTAGTAAGAAGCAATTCTAAAGTATATGGAGAGCTGGATAAAGCTATAACATAATTTCACCAACCTTCAATCTCACTGACCTCTTCTTCTTACCTGTTCTGGAAAAGCAACAAAAATCAGCCATTCCAATATATCATCAGATGTTACTTGTTTTAATAAATGATGGTCTATTTAGTCCGGTATGAAACAATTGACTGTCTATTTGTCTGTTTGCAATGAAAAGGTAAAACTGATAGTTTAAAACACTAATCAGTTGAAGAATAACTAATTTCAATCTGCTAAAACTACATTAATGTGAAGTTACTTGGTAATCGGGAAAAACAAAAACAATTTCTTTTTTTAATGAGCTGATTAATCAGAATTTATGCGTCTTATACCAGCAACAGTTTTTTGCAACAAAAGTGGACAATTTTTTAGTTTATAAACTTACTGAAAACTTTCAATTTAATCAAAAACAAATTGTTTAGAATCCTCGGGTAACTATTAGTACTTTCCTTTCAAATAGCATATTTGGATCAAGCTGTGTCATGCTTCCCAATTGACAAAATCAGCTCAAAATTGCATGTTTGAAGAAAGTTCAGCTTAAGATTTGAGGCTTCGATAATCCTCTAAAACTCATTTCTCATGGATTGGCAATGAAGATTTTCAAACTTTCCAAATTATTTTCAAGCTATAAGATGATTAGAGTTTGATTATTTCTTGTATGATCAGAGAGGGTTTCCAAAGTTACTATTTACTACAAATTTTGTACATGATTATATAGACTGGTAGGACTTCAGCTACAGATCTACAACTTTTAAATCTTGAATTCTATGAATCAACTAACTACACTCTATCCCAATTGTAATGTGAAGATTTTCAAACTTTCCAAATTATTTTCAAGCTATAAGATGATTAGAGTTTTATTATATCTTGTATGATCAAAGAGGGTTTCCAAAGTTACTATTTACTACAAATTTTGTACATGATTATATAGAATGGTAGGACTTCAGCTACAGACCTACAACTTTGAAATCTTGAACTCTATGAATCAACTAACTACACTCTATCCCAAGTTGTAGGACTTCAGCTACAGACCTACAACTTCAGCTACATATCCATCAAAATTGTAATGTGATACCCAAAAGAAAGAAGCAAAAAACATACATTGTAAATGCAGAGAGCTTCTTAGAGCAATAATCACAAGAACCACTAACTCATTACACAATGAATCAGGTAAAGTAAAGTGGATTGAATAAACTCTATACAATTTAATGGATTGTCACATCATTTATCATTTTATTTTTTATTTATTGTTATTTAAAAAAAATTATTAGCATGAAAATAAAAATTAAAAACTTCAATTAAAATTAACATTAATTAAAAATTTGATATCAAAAATAATTTATATATATATATATATATATATATATATATATATATATATATATATGTGTATGTGTGAATGTGTGAGGAGAGAGGGAACATGACCAAAGAGAGTACATATTACAGAGTTCAATGGGGATTGAACTCCCCATTCTATTGAATCATAATCATTTTCCAACAATGAAGATTTTGAGTTTAATGAGATTAAATTCTCCATTAAACCCTCCATTAAACTTCCACTGAAAATGGCTTAAGTAAACTTGTTAAAATCAACAGAATAAGCCAAAGTAGAAAGGTAAAATCAATTAAAAACATGCCTTCTTTGTGATCAAATGTGGATCACATGTATGAATCTTCGTTTTTTAGTTGTGTAAACGACAGTAGAAGAGTAAAGCAAAGGAGCCGGTGGACTTTAAGCATCTCTGTACAACACGTGGAAAAGCAAAAAGAAATCAGCTTCAATCCCGCAGATCACCACCGACTACCAGCCACCGATTACAACCAAAGCGAAAACCACTCAGCTAATACTTGACACTAAAGATATGTAAATCTATCTACTCTACACATATCATGATAAACAAAACTTATGAACGAGACATGTCTTTTTTCTCGCATGCTTTTTTAATATTTGACATTTTTCTATGAGTTCTCCGATTTCTGATTGTTTTGGTAACATATAAACTTCGATTCAATTTTTTTAAAAATAAATCATACCTTAATTACATGTTTTTAAATCTATGTTACTTATAAAATTAATTCATGATTACTTATAATAAAAAATATGCTCCATATTTTTTAAAAATTATTATGTTTTTTTTGTCTTATATAATATTTTTAAAAATATATATCGTTATTTTACAAATTATATGTATAGAATGTATTTTAAATGTTGATTGGATCAGAGTATGTGTCGCCATTATAAAAAAGGAAATATTCCTAACTTTTTCTTCCTTGTTTACAAGAAACGTTACAATTCATGTGTTAACACAAAACTGTAGCTTGAATTTTTGGTTGTACTTCATTTTTTTTTCCATTAATATCCAGCTGTATGTCTCCATAACAAAAATCTAACAACAAATTTGCAATATTTAGTTAAAGAAAAGTTATTATTTAATTTTCCTAAACACCAAAGATTGGGAAATTTGTAAAAAACTATTAATATCAATTTTTTGGTCAATAAACACAAAGATTCAACTAAACAAATTATGATGTGATAAACAATATTAATAGACGAACATATAGTGATATTTAAAATTTAGGAAAGTGGATTTCGTCATAAAAAAATCAATGTTTTATAATACATTGCACAACAGTTCTGTTCTAAAATCTGCATAACAAATATAAATTTAAAAAGAAGCAAGGGATCCATTAATTAAAGGGCTTTTGGCAAAGAGTTTTTGCCAGTTTAGCACAACAAAGTTTGATAAATTTATAGTCACTAACATTTGTTTTTTTAAGCAATTAGTTATTTAACTTACAAACTTTATGTCAATTACACCACTTTTAACTTGGTAACCTAAAGAACTGATATACCTATGACCTCGTAATTAAAAAATAACAAGAATTTTTTTTCTCATATTCCACATATGTAAATACTCATCACCATCCTTAAAAATGTACCAGCAACCAGAAAAACTATTACCACCGTGTTCGTGTAAAATCGATTTAATAGGATTTGGGTGAAGAAGGTAACATCGATGATTAAAAAATTTCTCCTAAACAAATTATGATGTGATAAACATTATTAATAGACGAACATATACTGATATTTAAAATTTAGGAAAGTGGATTTCCTCATAAAAAAAAATCAATGTTATATAAATATTGTACAGCCGTTCCTGTTCTAAAATCTACATAACAAATACAAAATTAAAAAGAAGGAAGCAATCCATTATTTAAATAAGTCAAAATCTGAATTTCGTTTTAGTTGGCGATTCTTAGGTGTGATATTCTTACAAAATAATAACAATAACAACATAAACTCAAATCCAAAACGCTACGTACTTAAACATAATAATAGTTTTATTATATTTATAGACTTGAAGCGTTTACATATAGAAACTAGAAAGAAAAATTATAATTTACCATGATTTCTTTTTCACCCAACCATATGGAAATGTACTATTACCATTCGAAACATAGAATCCATCGGGCATAACTAACCAGAAACAGTCCTGTGCACCAAAATACCTAATGCGGCAATAATTTATAATTTTACGATCCATCAAAGCTAAAGTCTGATATCGTGCACCCCACCAAAAGTCACCCGTAAAATGTGTGCCGATAAGTTTTTCACAAAATGTCCACTTATAAACCATATTAGATGGAATAGTATGATTTCCAAGATCATGATCTGTTGACTTAATATGAACCACAATATCATCCAAAATTGTATTGGTAATATATGTTGTCCATTGTGTATAGAAACAACCTGAAGTAACAATTCCAAAGAAACAATTTGAAGCAAACAGGGTAAAAAGAAAGGAATGATTTCTCCTAAAATCCATGGCGTAATGTTATACAAAGTGATTTTGGATTTCAAGATTTCTTTTATAGGGGTTGAGAATTGACTTATGATCAAGGTATATCAACTAAACCATTAATCAAAAGGCGTCTACTATGACAATATTAGTTTTTTTTTTTTTTTTTTTTGTTTGTTTATTTATTTATTTATTTATTTTTTTATATATCAAAGATTCAAGTTGTATTATATATTATATTTTAATCGAAAAATATTACACATATAATAGATTTGACATTATATATATATATATATATATATATATATATATATATATATATATATATATATATATATATAATTTATTACTCATAGTGAAATAAATGCGCTTTTTTTTTTCTTTTGCAAATTAATAATACACTTCATCTTTTGTTATTACAAAAAAGGTTATAGGTATCAGAATAAATAACCAACAAGTTGGTATATTGTTATTTTTATTAGAAAAGAGATTGTATAAAACAGAAATAAACGAATATATTTTGCAGTTTTTAACAATAGTAAATGCATTGAAAATTTTATGTACAAACAAAAAAAATAGGTTGTTGCTAACAAAGTAACACTATCATTAATATGCTGCAACAAAAAAAAATAGGTAGCGGATACACTATCATTAATACGCTAAATGATATTACCTTCGAACATTTATTCTTGGAAAATGACATATTAGTCGAACAATATATTTCGAATTTGCAAATCAGTCCCTATAGTTTATTTTCGTGCTTTTGAAGGAATAAAGTTATTTTTGTCGGGTGGACAAAATGAAGAGGTCATCCGGTTACCCCTTTGTCACATGGACAGTTGTTGACCCATTTTCCCTTAACCCACATTGAATTTGAAAAGTTTAAAAGTTTTTCCTCTTTTTTTTTGCTTATCTCTCAATTCTCACTCTAATCACCATCATCTATATTTGTACATCTTCATTTTCTTCAGAGAACAACCTCACTATTATAAACATATGTGTTGTAATATCACCATTTTAGAGAAACCTAAGGGAAGATCACCTATGAGATGGTTTTTGCTGATGTTTAATGTGTTGATTTTAAGATCTATCAGATCTTGGAGTTCATATATAAAATCCAGAATGTTCCTGGAAAATTGATTTTCACTTGAATACAATCTCAATAGCCCTGCATCAAATTCCAACAATTTGCTGCAATTTTCTAGTCGAGATGATAGAGTACATTCAAATGAATTATAGGAGACGTTCAAAGCATGAAGGTGAACAAGGTTTCCAAGCGTCGTATGTATAGCACCTGAAAACGTATTAATGGAGAGGATAACTTATGATATACTCGTAAATTTTGGCAATGCTAGCTGAGATTTTCACTAGTGAAATGGTTGTTTTCAAGGTGCATGTATGTTAGGGTTGGATTATTTAAAAATTCTTGAAGAACCCCGATGAGATTATTGTTCTCTAATCTCAATTGTAGAAGATTTGGACAGTTTCCAAGCTCAAAAGGGATACCACCTTTGAAATTATTGAACCCTAAAACCAGTCTCTCAAGTGTCTCTCTAAAGCAAAGATTAGGTGGGATTTGTCCAGTGATAGAGTAGCTGAGGAAATCAAGTATGAAAATTGTTGGATTAGATGTATAACCTCATAACTATAATTGATATATACTTGAATTGATACTAGCTTAGTCCTTTTGGGTTGCCTTCAATACTAGCAACCGAATAGGACAGTTTTTGGAGAGAAAGAAATTGATTTATATTTTGATTAATAAATTAAAATAAATAATTTGCTTATATATTATGCGAATAATATATTAATTAGAAATTATTTGATGTTCAAAGTTGTATGTTCAATTAGAGAAAACATGGATCTATAATTAGGGTTGCATGCACACATATGATTTTGTCTGTTTTGCACATAACCCATTAGTGGTATCAGAGCATTGACTTGCTTTTTATTGAATTGATTGCAATGGTTGAATTGATCAAATTAGGGTTTATGGCAATTAAACCCTCTTGGACAAGGGTTTTTCAAAATTAAGGTTTCTTAGGCCCTAAGTTTCAAATTTTGGGAAAGGGTTGGAACCCTTTTCCTTTCCCTCCAAGTTTCAATTTTGGGAGGGATTTTCGTGCCCCTCAAGATTTTGAAATTAAGTTAAGGATTGAAATCATTACCTTCCTCCCCAAGCATGGTGATTTTGAAATTTAGTAGGTATTGATATGGTTATCTTATTTTTGGTAATTATCAATTTATATGGTTAAATAGGATAATGATAAAATTGGATATATCCCTACCCATAATTTTGAAATTTAAGGGGAATGATTAGAATTAAATTATCTTAATTAATTTAATTGGATAATCGTCAATTGATTTAATAAAATTAATTAAATATTTAATTAATAGATATTTTTTTAATCATTTGGTTTTATTTGAAATTTAAATTATTTAATTAATTTTCGAAATTTAATAATTAAACATAGTATTTTAAAAAGTTTTAAAATATACATATACTATATGTACAATTAAATGTTTAAATATTACTATACGTATAAGAATAAGTCAGTCGAATCGCTAGTACGCCTCATTCACGAAACCAATTTATAAGGGGCATAAGGAAATTTCCTATAAAATGGTAGTTGAATCGGTGTCCATTCTCACCCACCGCTTCCTTGATTGGTGGAGGTCTTTAGCGGAACGGGTTTGATAGGAACAATTAATTCTCATTAATAAGTATAATGAATTAAAAAGTAACTATAACTGTTTATTAAAATTCTCAGTCTTAGTTACTTTAGGAAAATGAGAATTTGTATCCTAAACCATGAAATTGCACATTACACTTTATAAGTCGTTAGTGGAGCGTGTGTGGTTAACTGGCACAATAATAGGGACTAATAAATAGTGGCGATAGGTATCTCGAAAATTATCGTTGATTAATGGAGTGTGTATGGTTAATCGGCATATTAAAAAGAGATGATAAATGACATCGAGAGTACCAAGCTAATCTGCATTGTTATTAACATCTTCTTTGTGATCATCGGTATCCCAGTCACAAATGGAAGAGCATAATCAAGATTAAACATGCCATTGAAAAGTTTCAATGAATCTCAAAAGATCTAGAAAGTTTATTAAAAAAATCCTAATTCGTTCAAATTTTGTTTTCTCATGGTGAAATTGGTGAGTCTTCATTTACATACCTTTATATAATTTATAATTAGATTACGACATCCGTTTTCTAGTTGTGAATTATTTAGTTGGATCCTAGCCTCGATATTTCATTTGGGTGTTATATGAAGGATTATTCTTATCTAACTAAAACTATCTTTATTTTATAGATGTCTACGGCAAACGATGCTTCTGGTTCCTCCTCCTCCTCATCCTCCAACAACAACAACAATAACAACTTCTCCCTATTGAACATCTACTCTAAGGTGCAATTGGATGGCACTAACTATAACGATTAGATGTGCAACATAAAAGTTGACCTTCATTTTGAGGACAAGCAGTATGTCCTCGAGAAAACACTAGAAGAAATCGATGAAACGAAGCCCACTCCTTAAGAAATGGCCACCTACAACATACACTATAATGATGCAACAAAATTTTCTTGCATCATGGTGGCCACAATGACTCTAGAATTACAGAGACACTATGAGGATTATTGGCCGTACGAGATGAACAACGAACTTATGGAGAAATACCATAAACACGGTCATCAAGAAAAGTACGAGGTGGTAAAGTCCCTCATTGCAAGATAGATGAAGCAGGGTGAGTTTGTTAAGATCCACTACTTTCAGAGAATGCAACGATACATGGAAATGCTCATCAAGTTGAGAGTGAATTTTGATGAAGACTTAGCAATCAACATAGTGTTGAACTCTTTACCTAGTTGTTATGTGTCACGCCCCCAAACCAAAACGGTGGAAACGTCTGGGGGTGGATGACTTCATGTACATTATCATAAAATAATGAATAATAGTGATCAAAGTCATACAACCATCATATTGATAATTAGGAAGTTTACATTGTACACAAGACATTGTTTACTTGATATTAAATACATATGTCAACAGTAAATAACGTGACGCGGTGAGGCCGCCCCATCCTCAAAACCTTTTTGGTTACCTGTCTGCTGATTCCCTGAGAATACAAGTGGTTTTGAAAAAATATCAACAATTAAGTTGGTGAGTTCATAAGAGTTTGTATGAGAAAATTTTGTAACTTTCCTTTGTAAAATGATAGAGTGCGCTTTCAGAAAATCCAATATTTTCTTTAAAAATGAGTTGTAAGTCTTAAACCCAAAGACCACAACTGTAAGTAATGTTGTACTGGAAAATAGTGTTATGAAGTTTTATCATTATATAAAACTAATTGAATGTATGTTAGCCCCATAAACCAAATGTATTGTTAATACCCCATGTAAGTTACTATAACAGTACTAGCGACTAGTGGCCTGCTACGACGTTCTTTAGACATCGGAATGTTAGACATTTGTCACCCTAGACCTGCCGGTCTAACTGTAGCTAATAGCTTGGGCGCGATGTTGTCATTCCCGTATAGAGATGCACAAAACCCGAATCCGATCCGATCCGATCCGGATCCGAATCCGATCCGGTTTTGCTTACGTCATCAAAAATCCGATCCAGTCAAAATCCGATCCGAATCCGGTCAAAATCCGATCCGGTTCTAACCAAAATCCGAATCCGATTCTAATCCGATTTGAAACCGGTTTAAACCGATTTTAGTGGGTTTTAATTGGATTTTGGGGCGGATTTGGATCTGGTTTTTAGCGAATCCGGTTTACGATCCGGTATCAAATCCGATTTGGAATATAGGATTAGGATCCGATTGAAAATCCGGTTTTAAATCCGATCCGATCCGGTTTGGTCAAAACCGGTTTTGACCCAATCCGGTTTCGGATTGGATCCGGTTTTGAATAGTGAAACCGGTTTTTGTGTGCATCTCTATTCCCGTATAGATCTATACACAAGTTTCACGCTCTCTTACCGAGATTCTAGTTATAATTCAGAACTTTAGTGTGTACTCAGGTAGGTATGGTGAAGCCAAATATCTCACAAAATTGTAACAACCAGTTTACGTTTAGTGTAATGAAAACCCTTTTTCTTGTAAATGAAATCATTAATCTTCAATAGTGTTTACATAGTGCAAAAATAATTATACCTTTAAATAATTATATGTTTTGTCCGAAATGATAAAGTAGTATTTGTAACCCCCAAAATATACCGATTATAGTTTATTATGAATGTTATGTCAGTTCCATTTATATATAAATGCATATAAGTTATCATGCACAGATGTTTTAAGAGATTATATCATATAAAGTTACATATAACACAATTATGTGGACATTTGTTATGAAAAAGTAAATTTCTAGTTTTTGCGCCTTTTTAACGATATTTACCGATAACTAGGGAAATATAACTTGATAATACTTGTTTCTATCCTTTTTGAGATTTTAATTCAAAATAGCTTCATATGTTTTAAAACCATATATTTTTAGTTAAAACTCACAAAATGATGTAATAAACTTGTTATGTCCATTTTTGTTTAAAATTCCATTTTTACATAAAATGATAGATTCTTGAGTTTTCTTTTTGTAAAATTAACTCCTTGATATTTTGTGTACTTTCAAAATGCATGACCAAAAAAACATATTTTTGGTTTTATCCCACAAAAATGGTATAATAACTAGGTTATATCCATTTTTGCCAGGAAAAGCCATATTTTGTCCAAAGAAAATCTTAGTCTTTGTAATTTTGTAATTATAACTTTTTCTTATGAACATATAACACAGTTTATGTTTTGTTTTTCTTAGTTTTACATCTCAAAACTAACATGCCACAAATAAATGTTCTAAAAAACTAGTAATAACCATATTTCATGCAAATAATGCTTTATATTCAACATAGAAATGAAACATGCAAACATTTATGTAAATATTCCAAATATTTTTTGTATTCCCCCCCCCCCCCCCCCCCAAAAAAAAAAAACATGAAAAATTCGAAAACATGGGGGTATGAACTTACCTTGAGTGTGTTTGTGGTTAGATAAAGAGATGAAGATGGAGATCCTCAAGCTTAGAATACTTGCAGGTGGTTGAAGAACACTTCAAGATTGTATTATCGTATGGATTTTAACACATGGTAATGTGTGTAAATGAGATAAAACTTGTATGAAAGTGTGTAGAAACACTAGATTAACAAGGAATACTTACCAAAAATCCTAAGAACCAACTTGAAGAGTTAATTACTTGGAAGGTTTGAACTTGTTTCTAGAGAGAAAAGTGAAGAAGTTTGAAGATTATGGGGGTTGGAGGATCTCTCGGCCGAAGTTAAAGAGAGAGGGGGGTGAGGTAATCTTTGATGGGTTTTGAGAAATTCTAATACTCCTAAGTATACATGCAACCCTAGAAAACCTTGGATCTATGTTTGTCTAAGATACATGTAAAATACTTTTTCCAAGGTTCATAAACCTATCTAGCATACATAGGGAACTTTATAATATAAAAGATAGCTAGAAATACATACATTGTTGTTGTTATGATTCTTTGAAACCTTGAGAGCCTAGCACCCCAAGTGTGATGCCTCAAACGCTTCACACAACACCAAATGCTTTGGAATAACTTTGAGAGAATGTGTAACACTCTAAAAATCGGTCATGCCCTCATGTCACTATGTGTAGCCGATTTGGGTGAGTATGATGTTCTTTATATAGTGTGTCACATTTAGGGTTACACTATGTAAATCCTAATGTGGCATGACTCTTCAGTTCCATGACCCATGGGTTTGTAACTCCCATGGAGCCTCCATGGAGCATCAAATGGGTTTAACCCAACTTGATTATCCATGGAGCCTTTTAGCCCACTATATAAGTTATGGATGATTTACATAATCAACCCATATATTTAATTAGTCACCATTTGATCACTTAATTAATTCTAGATTAATTCTTGAAAAACTAATTAAATAATACTATTAATATATTAGAACTTATAATATATTAATAAACCACAAGTGTTAATTCTCTCATTTAGTCTATCCAAATGCATGATGCCATGTAACCCAAATGGACCATGTTGGGTTGGGTCAAGTACATACCAGAAATAGTTATGGAGTTAGACACCTTATCCAAAAATGTTTGCACTGTTTTTTTGTTGGATAATAGCCTTGATACATGTTGGTTAATATTTTGTGTTGGAAAGGATGAAACCCTCATGTCACTAAGTCAACTATTTTTTTTCTTTTTTTTTTATCAACCGATAACCTCATTAAGTCACCAAAATCATATGGTTATTTCGGTCCAATACCACCAAGATCATAGAGTTTTCGGTCGTAAACCGAGAACTCTAAAAGCGAGATTATAAAGTTTTCGATGCTAAACCGAAAACTCTAAAAGCAAATTATAAACCCAAAATTTATGTCCTAATTAGTTGACTTTCGTTGACTTGTTTGACTATTGTTGACTTGTTGACTTTGATTAACCCAGAACTGCCAGTTGTTACATTATGATCAGTTCATATTGACTTATCGATTGAACAACAATGAAACTACTTTATCACAATTGTACAACCTACTGTGAACAATTGAAGTTGGAATGAAGGGAAAAAGTATTGTCTCCACTCCTGCTAGTGCTCTTGTTCTGTCCATTGGTCAAGGGAAGGGGAAAAAGAGGAAAGGTCCTCCTAAGCAGAACTGGAAGGGAAATTCCCAAGCTGGGTAATCTAGTAATAGGCCCAAAGGAAAGTCCAAATCTGATGCTCCCCATGTTTCTAACCCAAAAGAGGCCACTTGCTTCTACGGTAATGACAAGGCGCATTGGAAACGAAGCTGCCCGAAATACTTACAGGACATCAAGGATGGCATGGTGATGCCAACCTCGACAGGTATTTGCAATATTTTTCTAATAACTCATCATATTCTCGGTCTTAGGTCTTAGACAAAGGATGTGGATTTCACATTTCTTCTGATTTTCAGGGGCTAAGAAGAAGTGAGGATGTGGAGCATGGAAGGATGAACTTGCTCATGGAGAATAGGCGATCTTCACCTGTTACCAAGATAAGAGTTTATAGCTTAGTGCTTAGTAGTGGGTTAGGATTAGATTTGATAAGTTATTGCTAGTCGTCACAAATGACACGAAACATTATTTCTTTTAATGCATTATTCAAACAAGTTTTTAAATATTCTTTTGATGATGAGAATGGTTCTATTTATGCTTATAAAAATGGTGTTTCTTATTTTTATATTTTACCTTGTGATGGTGTGTATGAAATGGTGATGATTGTAGACAATTTAGGTAATAGTGTTTTTCAAATTGATTTTTCAAATGGTATAGACAAAGCGTGCTTGTGGCATTGCCGTCTTGGACACGTAAACAAGAAATGCATTACCCAACTCCAAAAGGATGGAGTGTTAGAGTCATTTAACTTAAGAAAAGATGATACATGTGAATCTTGTCTATTAGCTAAGATGACAAAATCACCTTTCGCTAGTTCTTGTGAAAGAGGTGAAGGGTTGTTGGACTTTATATACACAAATGCGTGTCGGCCCTTTAGATCCACCACAAGGGATGAAAATTGATTCTATGTGACTCTCACTGAGGATTATAGCAGATATGGTTATATCTACTTAATCAAGCTTAAGTCATAAACCTTTGAAAATTTCAAATAGTTTAAACAAGAAGTCGAGGATCAATAGGTCAGGAAGATTACGGTTATGCATGGCATCCTTATTGTACTATAAAAAGTACCTCGCCCCTAATGAATTTCGGCCACTCATACCCATGAATAGATAGCTAATATTCTAAGTTCCTCTCTCTTCTCTACTTTTTCATCCATATGTTAGTGTTAGGTGTGAACCACTAGAGGCACGACATTTGTGGTGCTTGCTCTCAAGTCTTCAACAAGCCAAGGATTTTTGTTATTTGTTAATAAGAATTAAGGTATGTTTCTCTTAACCCACATCATAATTTCGAAAATATGCTAGGTATCCTAGGGTCTCTAATTTGATGTTCAAAGTTATATGTTCAATTAGAGAAAACATAGATATATAATTAGGGTTGCATGTACACATAGGATTTTGTTTGTTTTGCATAAAACCCATCAATAATATCATTGTTTTTTTTTTCTGAAACTTTGAGGCATTAGACCAGAGAAATGATTAGTAACAAGAGTAAATTCTTTCAATTGCTTCATTTGGGCAACTTCAATGGATGGTTCACCAAATAGACGATTTTCGTAGATAAGAAGGTTTTCTAGGTAATGTCATTCCACAAATTTTTTGTGGAATCACTAGCAATACCATTCCAGAATTTGCAGGAATCAATTTGAGGTGTCCATGATTGTAATAATTTTGAAGGTTATTAGGTGATTTTGTGTTTGAAGTTAAGTAATGCTTGATGATCAATAAGGTAACAATCTTATGATGTTAATGGAGGAAAGAGAAGAGTGAGAGGGATGAGAAAGAAAGTGTTTATGTGAGTTTTGATCTCCATTGAAGTTGTGATATATGCAATGGAGAAGAAGAACAAGATAGATTAATTAATGGGAATAATTGTTGAATTAGTTTTATGATACAAATGGATTATATGAAAAAGTCAAAATAATCATAATTTTGACTTTTTAGTTTGAATTTCGTTGACTATGTATAAGTGACATACTGCAACATTGATTTAGGTAACAAGGATTAAAAATACAGGTTACAACCCACTTCATGCCCCCATAAAGCATGAAAATAAGTTAAGGGTCTTAATGAGCAAATTTAAAATACTTTGTTAGGCTAATGTGTCATTTTTCCTTTATTCATAGACATACTTGAATGCAAATGCTTTTAAAATCTTAAATAAGCCCAAAATCTGTAAAATCTTGAAATAAGATATGTTTATCATTCTTTGAGTCTTTTTTTTAAAGTGTCCAAGTTGATCCCTAATAGAGAAAAGTTGAAAAAAGAGTGGTATGCGGGGCGTATGCATGAACCCGGAGGGCCAGCTAGTACGTTGGGTGTATGTCCCAAAAAAACGCTTGACGTATCAATCCAATCCACTTGATGGTGCAGAATGTCAATCAAGTGGATGATGAAAAATCAAATGGAGAAGAAGAAGAATAAGATGAATCTATGATGTATTGATGATAAGAATGATGATCCTACAAGCAATTCACATACACATACATACACACTCTTCTTCTTTCTAACTTTCTCTCTCTAGAATATGATCCATCACTTGTGACTCTACTCCCCACACCTCACCCCTACATATATATATATATATATATATATATATATATATATATGTATATATATATATATATATTTATATATGGACCACAAACCCAAGGCCCAAACCCAATGCTAGACCGAGAACACATGGGTTTTAAGTCTAAGCTACGAACAAATCAAAGAGGTTTTCGGCCTTAGACTGAAAACTACAATATCTAAGAAAAGAAAATTATAAACCATACTTTTGACCCAACAATCTCCCCCTTGGTTTATAGCTTTATTTTCCTTTGACCCAACAAACTCCCCCTAGGATTGTAGCATGCATTTCTTCTTAGTCTTCACTCTGTCAGCTTGGCTTCAACGTTTATCTTTAATTTCTTCACAGCTTCAAGATGAACAAATGAATCTTCTACGTGAGTGACTTCATCTTGAATATTTGGGCTTCTCTTCAAAATTTCACATTAAACACTCATTGGGTGTGGAGGCTTCATGTAGAGATTTTTGAAAAATGGTGCTTTCAGCTTGAGAATCTACAGAGAAAATATCAGAGTGACCGAATCTTCTTGATCACTTCAGCAGGTACATAGATAGAAACAAATTGATTGATGAAGCTTCAATGTAATCTGTCACATAATCTTTAAGTACAGTTTCACCTTGTTTCTGTGGTTGAAAGATTGAATATTGAAAGAATAATATTCAATTCTAGTTTCTTCGAATGAAAATTCTTCGATAATCACGAATGAAGCTTTGGCTTAGAAAATCTCGATACAATCTTCATGAGTATCATCTACATCTGAATTCACTTTTCAAGACAAAGAAAATTTGAGATAAAACCAAAACTAAAAGAAAACTTAGCTCACAATATTTTTGGATTTTTTATAATTTTTGAAAAAAAAGAAAAAAAAATATTTTTGGATTTTTGATTTTTCTTAAAAAATAAATAAAACAGAAATAACAATAATTTTGGATTTGGTTTTCTGGTTTTTGTTTGATTTTTTTTTTTAATTTTTAGTTCTCCCCCTAAACTTATGCATAGAGGAAAACTATGAACAATTTTAATAGAAATAAAAATATTTGGGATCAAAGTTCTCAAGAAATTCAATCTCGATTATCAACACATGCCTGCATGTCTGGATCTAGTCAATCACTGGTATTGTGGTCCACTTAAACACAAAGGACATTTGAAAATTTTAACAGATTATAAGTGACAAGTCATTGTGATATATATTCCTAAATAGACCATTTAGCTGACGACGACCAAGGATATTATTGTCCACTTAAATTCAACAGCGAGATCTATAGACAACCTTTGAAGCAGTCCAATCTTAGATGTACTAGAATGTGTTCCCCGCTTATTGACATACCCCGATAATCAAGAACTTCCAAAGAACTCCTTACTTTAGGTGAGTATTCAATCGTTAAGAAAGAAGATAGATATAGAAATCATATGCTGTATCCCAGATCAGATGTCTTCCAATCACGTAGAGGGAACAACGTATGACTAAAACAGATGGAGGATTAGAGAGATAGTAAGATGCATATGTTGTGTCCTAGGTTGGATCTTTTGATCATACAAAGGGGATAGCATATGGCTAACATATAGAAAGAATTGTATAAATAGGGGGGTGTATAGAGATAAAGTTACATATGTTGCATTCCGGGACGGATATGTTCCAATCGCGCAAAGAAGGCAACATATGACTAACAGATAGAAAGCACAAAAAAAATTCTTACAGACCTACTTCATCAGAACCCCCCAGTTGCCCTATCAGTGCCGACATTAAGGACGTCACTCCATACATCAAAGAAATGTTGAGCCACAGTTCTAGATAATTAACTTTAATGTATCTCACAGGTTCCCATGTTTATCTCACTGCTCAATCTACCTGAGTGTCGTATGGTCAGTCCAAATAAAACTATCTAAGTCTACACTACCAAGTCCTTTCATTTTCAATCAATGTCTAGTCCTTTTTTATCCTTTGTGCCTACCAACACATTAAACAGAAAGTCTAGATAATTCGGCTTTAGTGCATTACACACATACTAAATTTCCCTTTAGCACTATACTTCATATCACTTCCTAATAACTCCTACCAAAGAAAGAAATATGAGAAAATAAAAGATTGTCTTCAAAATCAATCATATGAAGAGAAACTCAGGTGTATCGAGAAGAAAACTCAAACTGTACTTCACTAATGAAAGTTTCATCCAGATGATCTGAGAACAGCATGCATATTTCATTCTCAGAACAGATCTGAAAATTCTTCACATCGTTAAACACAACCCCCATGTGTGATCCTGTCCTTTCTTCCTTTCCTACAAAGGACACATACTCTCACTTAAAGGTTTAAATGTAGTACAATTGAGATATGTCTCTTATCAAGTGCCTAGAACAGCCACTATCAACAAACTGAAGTCTGGTCATATGCCTCCATAGCTACTCCAACACACAATAAAAGATTGTCTTCAAAATGAATCATATGAAGAAAAACTCAGGTGTATCGAGAAGAAAACTCAAACCGTAATTCACCAATGAAAGTTTCATCCAGATGATTTGAGAATAGCATGCATATTTCATTCTCAGAACAGATTTGAAAATTCTTCACATCGTTAAACACAACCCCCATGTGTGATCCTATCCTTTCTTCCTTTCCTGCAAAGGACACATACTCTCACTTAAAGGTTTAAATGTAGTACAGTTAAGATATGTCTCTTATCAAGTGCCTAGAACAGCCACTATCAACAAACTGAAGTCTGATCATATGCCTCCATAGCTACTCCAACACACAATGTGGGATTAGTTGGCCTTTGGAACCCAGTCCATTTTGAAACTGGGTTGAACTTTTTCATCTTTTCAAGTTACTCTCTCCCATGACATATCATGATTATCACATACAGAAGATGAAGAATATCAGAGTCATTAGAATATTTGGGAGTTTGAACCTTTGGTACACATCTGTAGTTGGGTTTAACTCATT
Organism: Lactuca saligna; assembly: GCF_052625555.1. Taxonomy (NCBI): domain Eukaryota; kingdom Viridiplantae; phylum Streptophyta; class Magnoliopsida; order Asterales; family Asteraceae; genus Lactuca; species Lactuca saligna. Next base: position 94,642,538 of record NC_136418.1, read on the forward strand.
TCTTGTTCGATCGGATGGGTTCCCTGTTACTTGCTTTTGAACTTGAAGTCGGTTGCCGAGATGACTTTGACCTAACCGATCTTGGTTTCACTATAGCATCTCTTGAATTTGACTTATTGGCTGACATTCCCTTCTTGACCTTGGGAAATGGATTCTTGGCCTTGAGAGTTGAATTCTTGATCTTCTTGGCATTCTAGTCGCGTATTTCGAGATTGTGATCTCGAATGATTTCCTTTGGAGAATATTCCTCTTGGTGCATTCTGCCATCCTTGTGCATAGTAGGGAACATATGCACGATTTGGACAATTTTTGGCAATGTGTCTAGGTGTTCCACAGTGAAAACATGTTTGTTTCTATTGGGTTTTGAGCATTCTAACACTTCCTAAGTGTACATGCAACCCTAATAACCTTGAATCTATGTTTGTCTAATTATCATGCAAAGTTGAATTCCAAGGCTATATTCCTATCTAGCATACATGGGGAACAATTTTAACTTGACTGATAGATAGAATAACTTACCTTGTTGTTGCTTATGTTCCTTGAAACCTTATGAGCCTAGCACCAAAGTGTGATGCCTCAAATGCTTCACACAACACCAAATGCTCTTGGAAAGACTTTTGAGAGAACGCACACTACTTGAAATCGGCCTAGCCCTCTTGTATCACATGTGTCGCCGATTTTGGTGGAGAATATGATTCTTATATAGTGTTGACACATCTAGGGTTACACCATGTAAACCCTAATGTGTCATGACTCTTCATTTCCATGACCCATGGGTTTGTAACTCCCATGGAGCATCCATGGAGCATCCTATGGGTGGAACCCAACTTGATAATCCATGGAGCCTCTTAGCCCACTATACAAGATATGGATGATTTACATAATCAACCCATATATTTAATTAGTTCTCTTTTGATCACTTAATTAATTCTAAATTAGTTCTTGATTAAACTAATCAAATAATATTATTAATATATTAGAACTTATAATATATTAATAATCTCCGAGTGTTATTTCTGTCATTTAGTCTATCCAATTGCATGGTGCCATGCAACCCAAATGGACCATGCCGGGTCGGGTCAAGTACATACTAGTAATAGTTATGGACTAAGACACCTTATCCAACAGTCTCCCACTTGGATAAGTCTAATAACTATTACTGCAAGTATGACTTTAGGAACCGATCGGCAATCGTAGCTCTCTTCAAGGTTTCTCGGAACTGAGAAGATGATGGTACGCCATTTAAGATAAGTGATCATATAATCCTCTGTTCTAGATATCAATCAGACAAATACATGGAACAATGTCTTAGTTATTGTCCAATAGTTTGTTTCCCGATTTCCGATTTGTTTGATAAAGAACTTAATTGAACACATCAACTTAGGTCTGATCGGGCCCGGTACATAGGTCAAAACAAAATCATCGAGGGGCCCAGATATCAGCTTCTAATCCAAGAAGGAACATATAAACTTTGACTCATATGTTTTTTTACCACTCATTGAATTACACACAAGAGCATGATTTATAACATCGAGTTACCAATGCGTTTTCGTACAATCAATGCATAACCAACTTGTAAGTAACAAATCATATCTCTAGGTTTGAAGACTTATATGATATTACCATCTCACGATCACTCGAGATATAATTCCATGAAGTGATTCTAGTGAGCGTGGGTTGAGTCCAATGCTCAGAACTTATGAGCACTCATGATTGTTGTAGCCTTGTCTAACACCTTAGACCTCTGCAACCAATCATGACAATCTTGATTTATACCTACTTCCGACATATGACCGACTGTGGAGGTTTGAATAATATGTTATACCAAACAAAATTATTCTGGAAGTCAAAACATGCAAAAAAAAATATAGTAAACGATTGACAAGAGATAGCAACACTTTACTAATAAATAAAACACCTTTTATTCATCATCTAATGTCAATTACACTTTACAAATTTCGAGGTTATCTAACTACTAAATCTAATATCATCCTTCAGCCCTATGCTTCGAGCATGCTGGAGATGCTTAACCCGAGTCAGTCCCTTCGTGAGGGGATCTGCTGGGTTCTCATCCGATGATACCCTCTTTGCCACGAGGAGTCCTTCTTCTATTCGATGTCTAATAAAATGGTATTTTTTGTCGATGTGCGTGGATCTCCCGTGATCCCTTGGTTCCTTGTCTAAGGGAACAACGCTTTCACTATCACAGAAAATTTCCATTGGCTCTTTAATAGCTGGTACAACTCCAAGGTCTCCGATGAAGTTCTTTAGCCATATAGCCTCCTTTGCCGCCTCGCTTGCTGCAATATACTCTGATTCGCAAGTTGAATCAGCCACTGTCTCTTGCTTGGAACTCTTCCAAGAAATTGCTCCTCCATTTAGGGTAAAGACCCAGCCCGACTGAGAGCGTAAATTATCCCTATCAGTCTGGAAGCTAGCATCATTGTACCCTACAACTCTCAAGTCATCACTCCCACCGAGGGTAAGGACCCAATCCTTAGTCCTTCGTAGGTACTTGAGAATATTCTTTACCGCAGTCCAGTGTGCCTTGCCAGGGTTCCCCTGAAACCTGCTAACCATGCTCAGGGCAAAGGCTACATTAGGTCGAGTACACGTCATAGCATACATGATCGATCCTACAGCCAAAGCATAAGGTATTCGACTCATTTCTGCTATCTCAACCTCAGTGCTAGGGCTTTGTGTCTTACTCAATTTGGCGTTACTCTGGATGGGTAACTCTCATTTCTTGGAGTCCTGCATGCTGAATCTCTTCAGCACCTTATCCAAGTAGGTACTCTTACTAAGTCCAATTAGTCTTTTACTCCGATCTCTCAAGATCCTTATCCCTAAAATATAGGCAGCTTCACCAAGTTCCTTCATAGCGAAACACTTCCCAAGACAGGACTTTACTTCCTGCAGGGTTGGAATGTCGTTTCCTATGAGTAGTATGTCATCCACATACAATACCAAAATGCTAACTATACTCCCACTAGCCTTGACATACACACAAGATTCATCTTCACTCCTAGAAAAGCCAAATTCCTTGACCTTTTCATCAAAGCAAAGATTCCATCTCCGGGGTGCTTGCTTTAATCCATAGATGGATTTCTCAAGCTTACACACTCTATTAGGGTACTCGCTGCTGACAAAACCTTCTGGCTGACTCATGTAAACATCTTCAGCCAACTTTCCATTAAGGAAAGCGGTTTTGACATCCATTTGCCAAATTTCATAGTCATGAAATGCGGCTATGGCTAACATAACCCTAATAGACTTAATCTTGGCTACTGGAGAAAAGGTCTCATCATAATCCACTCCAGGAATTTGAGAGAAGCCCTTGGCGACCAGTCGAGCCTTATATGTGTGTAGATTACCATCCATGTCGATCTTCTTCTTGAAGATCCACTTGCACCCTACTGTCTTACGACCTGGTACATTCTCAACCAAGTTCCAAACTTGATTGTCATACATGGATTGTATCTCGCTATCCATAGCCTCTTTCCATTTAGCAGACTCGGGGCCTGCCATGGTTTCCTCGTAGCTGTTAGGGTCATCTTGACTTACTAGTGTCCCATCAGTAATGAGGGTCTCACCTTCTGCAGTAATATGGAATCCATAGTAATTCTCAGGTGCACTCCTAACTCTCGTGAAACGCCTCAGAGGTACAGATTCGTCAATTGGCTCAACAGGAGTTTCCTCCTCAAGTTGATGGCTAGAGTTTGAAGTTCCTTCACCACTTGACTCTTGAATTTCTTCAAGATCAATTTGCCTCCCACTATCTCCTTGGCTTATAAACTCTCTTTCTCGAAAGACTCCTCTTCTTGCTATAAACACCACATTATCACTAGGTCTGTATAAGAGGTAACCAAAGGATTGCTGTGGGTAGCCGATGAAAATACACCTTTCGCTTCGAGGTTTGAGCTTATCATGAGTCTCGCATCTCACGAAAGCCTCGCAACCCCAAATCTTGATGTGGTCTAGTTTGGGTACTTTACCAGTCCACATCTCGTGAGGAGTTTTGGCAACTTTCTTTGTAGGGACTAGATTAAGGATATGGGAGGCAGTCTCTAAGGCATACCCCCAGAATGAGATTGATAGCGAAGCTCGACTCATCATGGAACGAACCATGTCTAACAAGGTTCGATTACGCCTCTCAGCCACACCATTCAACTGCAGTGTCCTGGGAGGTGTCAATTGTGAGATAATCCCACATTTCCTTAGATAGTCGAGGAACTCTGAACTAAGATACTCACCACCTCGATCGGATCGAAGCATCTTAATGTTCCTGCCCAATTGATTCTCGACTTCCTGTTTAAATTCCTTAAACCTTTCGAAAGTCTCTGACTTATGCTTGATTAAGTAGACATATCCATATCTACTGTAATCATCAGTAAAAGTCAAATAATAACGATTAGCATCCCTTGTGGCATGTTTGAATGGTCCACACACATCCGTGTGTACAAGGTCCAACAAACCTTCACCCCTCTCACACGAGCCTGTGAAGGGTGACTTCGTCATTTTTCCAAGTAAGCATGATTCACAACTATCATTTGACTTTAGGTCAAACGACTCCAAGACTCCATCCTTTTGGAGTTGGCCTATGCGTTTCTTGCTTATATGTCCAAGATGACAATGCCATAATGATGCTTTATCCAAGTTATTATTATTAAGAGAATCAATACACCAAACATTATTTCCTAAGTTATCTACAACAGATATATCTTCATACACACCATCAGAAGGTAATGCTTTAAAATAAAGAACATTATTAAAGAAAGCATTAATCGAACCAACTTCATTATCAAATGAAAAGGTGAAACCTTGTTTATACAATGCATGAAAGGAAATAATACTTCTTGCCATTTCTGGCGAATAACAAGATTTATTCAAATCTAAATTTAACCCACTACTTAGCGATATAGTATAAACTCCAATCTTGGTGATAGGTGTAACTTTCCTATTCCCCATGATTAAGTTTATTCTTCCTTGCTCCACATTCTCACTTCTTCTTAGTCCCTACAAGTCACAACAAATGTGAATACCACAACCGGTATTAAGGGCCCAAGATTTAGAATGGGGTGAGTTATTAGAAATGGTAGTGTAAATACCTGCATGGTTGGGTTTAACTTTCCCATCCTTCACATCTTGCTGGTATTTTGGGCAGTTCCGCTTCCAATGTGATTTTTCATGGCAATAGAAGCATTCAGCCTCTTTTGCGTCAGAAGGAGTGACGAAACCTTTCTTGGTTCCACTTGAAGAAGAGCCATCAAGGGTCCTAACCTTGGTACCCTTCGAAGAACTCTTTCTCTTCTTCCCTTGACTTTTCCCGATTGCCAAAACCGAAGTGGACTTTGGAGTAGGAGTGTTAACAACCAACTTCCCCTTAAGACCTGATTCTGCGGTCTTGAGAAGTCCCTGAAGTTTGTTGAGTGTGACCTCTTCCTTATTCATGTGATATGTCATGCGGAATTGATCATAGCACGATGGTAAGGAGTGCAAAATTATATCTATTGCAAGCTCCTCAGGGAAGTTCACATTAAGCTTCAACAATCGATCCACATACCTTTGCATTTTCTGCATGTGGCTCGTGACAGAATCCCTGTCCTTCATCATGGTTGTTATCATGGAGCAGATGATTTCGTACCTCTCTTGTCGTGCACTTTGATGGTATCTTTCCATCAAATCTTGGTGCATTTCATAAGGGTAGAAATCCTCATAGGACTTTTAGAGTTCCGCTGTCATCGTGGCCATCATGATGCATGCTACTTTCGTAGCATCCCTTTCATGTGCCTGAAAGTCAGTGATCTCCTGAGGAGTTGCAGTGGTCTCATCAATCTCCTTAAGCTCGTTGTTAAGGACATATTCTTTGTCCTCGTAGCGGGTAATCATCCTGATGTTTCTGATCCACTCATTGAAGTTGGATCCATCAAAAGTGACTTTCCTACACAAGTTCATAAGGGTAAAGGAGCCATTAGGATTAGAGCCAGAAGCAGCATTGTTTGAAGACATCTGAAGGAAGAGGACAAGATTAGTTTAAATATTAAGAGAGTCCTTAATAAAACACCCAAATGTAATATTAAGGCTAGGATCCAATCACAATATATTATAACTTAGAAGAGGTATGCCGTAATCCAAGCTATAACATATTTGAAAGGTAGGTGAATGACGATTCACCAATTTCCACCACGAAAACCGAAATATTAGATATTAGGTTTTTGATTGGTTCATAGAAATTCCTAGATTCTTTGAGATTCAATGAACTTTTCAAAGGCATGTTTCAATCTCGAGTGTGCCCTCCAAGTTTTGTGACTGGGATACCGAGGATCACAAAACGAGGTGTGAAGTAACCATGCAAATCACTTGGTACCCTTAAAGTTTATCACTCAATCGATGTGCCAGTAAACCACACATGCTCCACCGATACTATAATAAACCTTAAGTCACCCTTTACCTACCTTGTTAAGTCCAAGTTAGTGTGCCGGTTAACCACACACGCTCCACTAACGACTTAGACAAAGTGTATAGTGTAATTTATGGATTAGCACCTTATTCACATTTTCCTAAAGTAACTAAGATTGAGAATTTAATAAACATTTAGTTACTTTATAATATTCATCATACTTTTAATGAGAATTTATAAGTCCTTGTCCTACCCGTTCGGCTAACGACCCTCCACCAGTCAAGCGAGCGGTGGGTGAGAATGGACACCCATTAAGTTGCCATTTTATAGGCAACAACCTTATACCCACCTTATATACCGGCTTCATGAATGAGGCGTACTAGCAGTAAGACGACTTTGTTCTTATACATATATTAAATTATAATAATATAAGTATAAGGGTTGAATTTTAACTTTTAAAATTCTAAGGGTTGGAACTAAAGTTTTAATAAGACTTTACTTGTTCCAAAACTTGAGGGAAAGTTTTGTAACTTTCAAAACTTTTCATTTCTTGTAACTTATGAGTTTAATATAGTAATAAAATGAAGACTCTTCATTTTTCTAACTCTTGTGTTCTTTTAATGGTTTTAATTCAAGTGTGACTCTTGGTTTTGCATAACTTGAGGACATGTTATGGACTCCATTAAAACACATTATGACCAAGAATGAATCTACCACATAGGTTACAAATAATTCCTATGATCATCTAAAACATCATAAGAACAAGAACATGAATATGAACACATTCATAAATCAAAATTACACTTAAAACTTTGTAATTTTGATAACTAGTTATTGTAAATGAATTAGCACAGACATTACACCATCTAAAACAAGTTTTCAAGTACCAAAAAAAGTTTAGGGTAATGTTTCTAATCCATTTCCAGCAACTAAAGTCGAAAATCTACACTTTGTCGACCCTACTCGCCGAGTGCATTAACCTACTCGATGAGTAGGTTGAAGATACAAGTGAACTCGACGAGTCCCCCCATGGACTCGACGAGTCCACCAGTCAGACAACAAGTTTTTCGACTTTCTTCAACTCTTTAGCACAAATAACAAACAAACAAGCCTAGGCTCTGGTACCACTGTTGGGTTTTGAGCATTCTAACACTTCCTAAGTGTACATGCAACCCTAATAACCTTGGATCTATGTTTGTCTAATTATCATGCAAAGTTGAATTCCAAGGCTATATTACTATCTAGCATACATGGGGAACAATTTTAACTTGAATGATATATAGAATAACTTACCTTGTTGTTGCTTATGTTCCTTGAAACCTTATGAGCCTAGCACCCCAAGTGTGATGCCTCAAATGCTTCACACAACACCAAATGCTCTTGGAAAGACTTTTGAGAGAATGCACTCCACTTGAAATCGACCTAGCCCTCTTGTTTCACATGTGTCGCCGATTTTGGTGGAGAATATGATTCTTATATAGTGTTGACACATCTAAGGTTACACCATGTAAACCCTAATGTGTCATGACTCTTCATTTCCATGACCCATAGGTTTGTAACTCCCATGGAGCATCCATGGAGCATCCTATGGGTGGAACCCAACTTGATAATCCATGGAGTCTCTTAGCCCACTATACAAGATATGGATGATTTACATAATCAACCAATATATTTGATTAGTTCTCTTTTGATCACTTAATTAATTCTAAATTAATTCTTGATCAAAGTAATCAAATAATATTGTTAATGTATTAGAACTTATAATATATTAATAATCTCCAAGTGTTATTTCTCTCATTTAGTCTATCCAATTGCATGGTGCCATGCAACCCAAATGGACCATGCCGGGTCGGGTCAAGTAGATACCAGAAATACTTATGGACTTAGACACCTTATCCAACAGTTTCTTCACATAAGAGTTGTTTCTTCGTGCCCGTGGTGGCGTGACCTTGCCTTGTTTCTGATTGTTGCCACATGTACACTTGCAACATGCACTCTGTTTAGCTTGTGTTGGTGGCCTGTATTTACCAATAGCAGGTTCATCAGAAGTAACTGAGTTAAAAGAAACAGATTCAGAGTTCAAGGAGACATTGGTTTGTTCAATAGCGTTCTCATTGTTCTCATCTTCCGCCACTTTACCTGCACAAGAAGTAGATTCATTAAAAACTTTCACCTTAATATTCCAAGTTGGCCCAGATCATGTAGCATTAACTGAAGCTTATTAAGGGAGTGGGCCAAACTGAGCAGGAATTTCTTCCTCATTGGTCTCAACGGGTGGGTTATAGTTGTCATTGAAAGGAGGTGGCACACTGTGATACCCTAGACCTTTAGTTTGATTATCTTCAAATGTTAATTCTTTTTCTATCATGGATGAAACTACCTCACTTGACACATCAAATTTCTTGAAGTTGAATTCAACATCTTTATCTTTAGCTTTTAATGGATCAAGTTCGGTAGTTATGTTAGCAAGTTGTTCCTTAACATAATTACAATTCACATATTTATTACTGTATTCTTCCTGAAGTTTCCTAAAGTCCTTGAATTTGGCCTCTAGTTGTGCTTTTAAAGGATTTAATCTTTCCTAAGAGTATAGCCTTCCTACTTAAGGTCCTCATTTTCTCTTTTTAATAAATTGATTTGATCTCAGAGAAATTTAATAGTAATTTCACAAGATTGAGAGCATGAAACTTCATTGACCGGGATGTTTGTGGAACTCATTGTTGACCAAAAATGCTCTTTGACTATAAACCTCAAAAATCAACATTAAAAGTCAAGTTTAAAAAGTCAAACTTGAAAAGTCAAAACGAAAAGCTAAAAGTAAAAATTTGAAGGTTAAACGACAAAGTCAGAGTTTAAAATCAAAGGTTAAACTTGGAAGTCGAAGTCAATTTTTTTAAGGTCGAAAGTCAATTAAGGAAGTCAAAAATTAAAAGTCAAAGGTTTGGGCTGAAAACGAAATTTTAGAATTTGAAAAATTGATTTTTGGGCTAAATTTGTCAAAAATCCAAAAATAGGATCGAAACAGCGAAGCTACTTGAATTAAAACGGGAAGACGTGTAACATGTGGCTTGCTAGATGGATTGGTAAGGTGATGGGTAGTGTATGCAAGAGACCCGAGTTCAATCCTCCTCCACCCCAGAATTTTTAAATATATGCTGCTAAACGAGAACCTGCGAGGACCGCAAACGAGCACTGGTCGAACACGTGCTGCTGACCAAAAATGGACCGAACCAAAAACGTTGTTGGGCCGAAAACTTGCTAGAATTGCTGACCGAACACGTGCGCAATGTCCGAAGCCGAAAACGGATGTTGGCTGTAAACGCTGCAGACTGACAATGAGTTTCCGGCCACAAACCCCTTGAAAACCCTAGGTACTGATCGAAAACCGCCGCCACACCCTCGTTAGTTACGACCAAAAAACGCGATTTTTTTACCTTTTTAGCACCAAAACTCAATCAAATTAGATTTTTATGAAAAACACGAAGAATAACCCCCTATATTTTTTTCAAAAACTATCCAAAGACGTAAAATCCTTCAAGAAAAAGTGCAAAAACGCTCCAAGTCTTGCCAAATAGATTGATACAATCCAAGCTCTGATACCAACTCAAAGTCCCAAAAAAAACGCTTGACGTATCAATCCGATCCACTTGGTGGTGCGGAATCCCAATCAATTGGATGATGAAAAATCAAATGGAGAAGAAGAAGAATAAGAAGTAGAAGAAGAATAAGATGAATTTATGATGTATTGATGATGAGAATGATGATCCTACAAGAGATTCACACACACACGCACACACACACACACACTCTTCTTCTTTCTAACTTTCTTTCTCTATATTATGCTCCACTACTTGTGACTCTACTCCCCACTCCTCACCCATACATCTATATATATGTGAACCACAACCCAAGTCCCAAACCCAATGCTAGACTAAGAACACATGTGTTTTTGGTCCATGCTACAAACAAATCAAAGAGGTTTTCGGCCTTAGACCGAAAACTACAATATCTATGAAAAGCAAAGTATAAACCATATTTTTGACCCAACATTGGGCGTACCTATGGTACGTTAGGTGTACTAGCTCTGGTGAAAAACCCTAATATTTAAATTGATCCCTATATAAGGAACATTATGGCTTCATTTCTAACCACCCTTACCAGCCTCCAACCCTCCCATAAACCTTAATATCGTGTGTGTGTGGATTGTGTGTGTGTTATTGCAAGTTTTGAGTGTTCTTGGCTCTTATAGATGAAGAAGAAGGTTAGAGAAGAAGAAGAAGAAGAAGAAGGTGCTAGCAAACTTGAAGATCCAGAAACTTCCCACCTTTGTGCATCATTTTCTGGTATAAAGCTTCTACCTTGGCTAGTGTTATTTTAGATCTCTTTAGGTTAAGGTTTATGAGCTAAAAATCCCAAATTTTGGACCTTTTTGAGTTTGGCACTCTCCAGAGGGTCTAAGTTGTCCTCTCATGCATATTAAGATATCTAGATTGATAAGAATGCTTGCTTGATCCTCCTTTTTTACTCATGCATGAGTAAAGTAGATAAAAATTGATGAAATGATGCTTTGAACCTCTCCTAGCCATGCAATGGCTTAAATCCCACGACTTCATGGATTAAGAGGCTTTAAATTAGTCAGATATGTAGTTGGAATGGTTGCTTAATGGATTAATACGTAAAATAATGGATTTGGAGATTTTAAGAGTACGTGGTGCGTACTCCTGACAACACACAAAGTAGTATGATTTTCCCCCGACACATGCTTATCTAGTTGTACGCCCGGCATAAAGTGTGGTATGCCCATCATACTCATCGGATGTTGACTTTTGTTGACTTTGACCTTTGGTTAAAGTTTAGGGTTTTTGGACCAAGGGAATGGAAAAATGGTATTTTTTCCCTTAGTAGGTTTGGTCATGGGATTTGGACTCGTAAGTGGTTTTGGACCTTAATTTTTAATTAAGGTTAGTTATATTGTTGAATAGGCGGAGTCTAGATCCGGCAATTCAGGTGTGAGGTTTTTAGGTGACTCTCCTTACTTACTTTTACTTGTATGGTAGGGTAGCTGTATTATGATGACCAATTGGGTCTACCTGTTATGTTATGTTGTTTGTGTTGGGTTTTATGTACTATAACACCCCTATGGTGCACATACAACCCTAATGCTTTGGATCTAATACATGCAACAGAATTATCCAAATCATGGATACCTATAACTAGCATACAACATAGATATTTGAAACACAAAACTAATTAGAAGAATACCTCTTAATTGTAGCATGTAGAATTTGGCCTTTCAAAAGCTTAGCATGTAACACCCCAATTCTGGTATGATATTTATATTGTTATTTATTGTTATATTTCTTCAAGTTTTAAAAGGAACTCAACGAGTCAGTAGCTGGACTCGTCGAGTAGGGTCGCGATTTCGAGCACGTTTAAGTTGGCGACTCGGTGAGTCCATATTCCGGACTCGGTCAGTCCGCTAGTCTGGATGAAACCCTAATTTCAAGGGTTTGCACCCTATATAAACAACTTTTGGGGGCATCAAGTCAGCCCCATCACCCCTCAGAGCATCTTACTCGAACCCTAGAGACCTCTTTGCATTTTTGTGTGATTTTGGTGCATTCTTTGAAGTTTTTGAGAGATAAAGAAAGGTAGATCAAGAGGAGAAGAAGGAGATCCTAGATCTTTGAGGAATTTCAGAAGAAAGTAAGGTATATGTTGGCCCTTTTTTGTTTCTATGCTTAAATCTCCTTTGTGAAGCCATTCTTAAACCATTTCTTAGCTTTGTAGTAGCATAGAGGACTCATGGAGTTGATTAACCTTCAGATCTAGCTAGATTTGATTTCCAAGAGCTTAGATCTAGCACCTTTATGGATCCATTTTTGCATGAAATCTCTAGATCTACTATTATAGTGTGCTTTTAACCTTAAAACTTCCATTTGATGTTATTTACACGTATAGTTGGAAACTTTACGTGTAAATCAAGTCCCAGGAACCCAGATCTATTAATGGCATGGATTAGTTTCAAGCAGAATCGAGTGTGTAGTATTTGCATGCATACGACTCGGCGAGTCGTTCTTCTGACTCGGCGAGTCAAGTCGCGAGTCCCCTGGGTTTCCTTTTTCGAGTTATGCCGAGTGGAGCCAGTGAGTGAGAAGTGGACTCGGTGAGTTAGAGGGTTAGACTCATTCGTGGAAGAACTCGGCGAGTCAATGCCCTGACTCGGCGAGTCCAAGGCCATCTTCTTACTTCAAGAATAGACTCGACGAGTTGTTCATACAACTCGGCGAGTCACAACTAGAATGATCATCTGATGAAGGAGAAATCGACGAGTTGTTCATACAACTCGGCGAGTCGGATGAAGATTGTCTGAGTGTTAGTAGCGAAGAGGAACTCGTAGAGTTTGCGCTAAAACTCGACAAGTAGTAGCGAGTGGAATCAAGGAAGTAAGAGTAAGGACTCGACGAGTTGGTGGTCCAACTCAACGAGTCAGGTCAAGTGAATGTTGACTTTGATAGTTAGGTTGACTTGGACCTGGGGTAGGAGAGTCATTTTACCCTCAGTATAATTATTATCAGTATTTGATTGATGGTGTTTTTGGATATTGTAGCCGGGGTGAAACCGGAGACGCAACAGACAAATTCCAGAGCAGTCCTTTCAGCAGCTAGGCTACGAGGTGAGTTTCCTTCGAGTAGAAACGGGTCTAAGGCCACAATGCCGACCCGTTTAGTTAGTAGTAGTTTCCGGATTTCGGTTCGATGCAGTTGTTAGTGTGTTTGATGCCTTCGTGGCTCAGACAGGATTTATGTGTTAGGTGTTATGGGCTACGGCCTGACGTAGTATGCAGTATATGAGTTTATGATCATGTGTGTTATGCTAGCTGATATGTGTTTATGCTATGCTATACTATGCTCAGTCAGTTCCGGACTTCGGTCTGATGCAGGGGACAAGGTCCCAGTCAGTTCCGGACTTCAGTCCGATGTAGGGGACAAGTTCCCAGTCAGTTCCGAACTTCGGTCCGATGCAGTTTCCGGGCTTCGGCCCGATGCAGTGGGCATGGTCCAGTACGTGTTTATATGTTATTGTATGGTATGTGGTAGTTTGGGGGAGCTCACTAAGCTTCGTGCTTACAGTTTTAGTTTTGGTTTCAGGTACTTCCGCAAGTAAGGGGAAGAGCTCGGGATGATGGCATCGCACACAACACAAATTCAGTCTTTATCCTGCGAGTTTGTTGATTTGTAGTTTGATTTGATATAGTTGTTTCATGACATTTTATTATGAGTTGAGATATTTGACACATAGTCTTTATGATATGACAAACAGTATATGATTTTTATTACTATTTAAACAAAGCTTTTGGGTCGTATTTTTGGGATGTTAAAAGTTGGTATCAGAGCCTTGGTTTGAGGGATTCAGGCACACTTCCGGGTATGTCTGAACTCAAACTAAGGAAATGGTAACATGTTTTTCAAAAGAAGAGAGTTTTAGAAAAGTAAAAAGAATTTTTTGGAAAGATAAAAACTTTGAAAAGAGAAAAGGGGTGTGGTGCATGCGATCAGCCGAGCTCAAGTAAGTACTCCCAAATTACCCATACAAGTTTATGTTATGAATATCAGTTTCAGTTTCAGTAGAAAAGCATGCTAGAATAGGGCTAAGGATCTAGGAAGGATGCCTTATGTGCCTATTATATGTGTATCAGCTTTATGAGAATTGCATGCTAGTTAGGGCTAAGGATCTAGGGAGGATGCCTTATGTGTCTGTTATATGTGTACCAGCTAACTGAGAAATGCATGCTAGTACAGAGTAGCCAGTATGATAGCCAGAGTAGTATATGCTTTAGTATGTGTATTGAACGCCCGAATGCTGCTTGCTTTGTGCTCCTAGGCGTTCTAGTTGTCTTTCACTAACTAGTAAACGAATATGATAAGTTACATATTGCAAGGACTAAATAATTTCAGAAGGTTAGGTCTAGTCCTATTTCGTAGCTCTTGTCTGTGTCCAACCGTTGTAGGGTAGGTTCTCTCATTCGAAGAATTATCTAGTCTGAGTAATATGAAATAGTATTCGTGAGATAGTTAGGGGAAGAAAGCAGGAACTTCTTATGCAGCTGATGGTGGGGAGTAAGTTAGTGGATTCAGAGATTTCCCTAGGGCAAGCCTAGGATGAGATTAGCATGAGATCAGTAGTAATAGTAGAAGGGACTTGGTGGAGTCAAGATAGTCTTGAGGAAAGTACGGATAGATGTGGAAGGTAGTAGGGGCCCATACTACTGAAAGCAGAGGATCTGTACTCAAATCAAGGAAAGCTGAGATGAGACCAGGAAACTTGTGGTAGTAGTGATTCCTCAAGATATATCAGTGTTCCTGATGTTTATTATGTTGTGTTTCAAAATGGTGGAATTACGCCCTAGACCAGTAGTCAGCACTTCAGGTGCCGGAGGGGGATCAGGATCAGGCTTGGAGGCCGGGCAGTTAGATGAGCAGACTAGGGAGTTTCTCTCTTCAGAGATTACTCGCACCATACTTGAGCAGACTCCTGTGATCTTCGGTTCGATCAAGGAGGGTATCTTAGAGATGATGGACGAGAGGCTGGGTACTTTCCATGCTGAGGTGGCGGTCATGATGGGGTCGCGCATGCTTACCTTCAGGGAGTTCCGTGCATGTGGAGCTCCAGATTACCACCGGGCGCGGGACCCCATAGTGAGCACCAGATGGTTGGCAGATGTGGCCAACGCCTTCCGCACTAGCATATGTCCCGAGGGGGACAAGGTTAGATTAGCATCCTGTCTTCTGAAGGACAGGGCACGAGATTGGTGGGAGGAGATTGGTCATGCCATCGGGGATGACGCAGCCTTGGATGCCATGACCTGGGCAGACTTTACTACCAGATTCAGGGCCGTGTTCGCACCGGTTATTGAGGTGCAGCAGTTAGCCCGCGAGTTTCAGGATCTTACCCAGACTACGGAGATGGTGGCAGAAATTACCGCCAAGTTCAGGGAGAGGGCAATTCTCGTTCCTTAGTACGCGGCTGATGAGGAAATGAAGAAGGCTCGTTATCATGAGATGCTGCGGAGTGATATCCGCCAGTTCGTGAGCTGGTCTAGCTGCAAAATGCTGGATGACATGATTGCTAGGGCTCGAGAGAGAGAAAGAGAGATTGACCTCGAGATGGAGAGGAAGAGGAGCCATAGGCGGTTCCAGGTACAGGGAATGCGTGCAAAAAGCCCAAGGGTTCAGATCATAGAGCTAGGAGTCAGCAGAGCCACGTTCGGTGTGGCAAGTGTGGGAGATTGCACGACGGGGCGTGCAAGGCAGGGAGTGCCGGTTGCTACAAGTGCGTCCGGACTGGGCATATGAGCAGAGATTGTACAACCACTACTGCCGCCGTTGCAGCATCAGATCTGATTTGCTTCCATTGCAATCAGAGGGGACATAAAAAGTCCCAGTGTCCAAGTTTAGCTGCTGCAGGAAAGGTGTTAGCACTTGCTCCTGCTACTTTGAGGATCCAGATGGCCTTCAAGTCGAGCTGAGACGCCGGTGGCAAAGAGTAGGGCTTTTCAGCAGACAGCAGAGGAGGTGCGAGCGACTCCTGACGTGGTGACGGGTATGTATTTTTCCTTATCTCAGTATTTATTTCTTCATTGTTTCTTATGGTTATATGTTTTGTATAGGGTCGTTCTCGGTGAACGGCATCTCAGCTACAGTATTGTTTGATTTGGGAGCTACCCGATCATTCGTCTCTCTTGCAGTTAGCAAGAGGTTTAGCAGAGCTCCAGGGGACCTAGATTGTCCATTTGAGGTTGAGATTGCAGCTGATAGGACCGTTAGGGTGGCAAGGGTGCACAGAGGGTGTTCTCTGTAGTTGTTAGATGAGCAGTTTCCGGTGGACTTGGTCCCTATTCTCCTACGAGGGAATAAAGTCATAGTAGGCATGGATTGGCTGAGCCCCAATGGGGCGGTGATAGATTGCGATCTTCAGTTAGTAAGGGTACGCACTCCCAGTGGGGGAAAGTTAGTGATTCAGGGAGAGAAGCCACATCGTGGGCCAGTTTTGTGTTCAGCAGCGAGGGCAAGACGCTACTTTCAGCAGGGTTGTGTCGGCTATATTGCCTATGTTTCAGATGCCCGGGAAAAGGGCAAGATGACAGATGATGATGTTCCGGTGGTGCGAGATTACTCGGATGTATTTCCGGAGGAATTGCCGGGGATACCTCCTAAGAGACAGGTTGAGTTCGGGATCGATCTAGTCCCTAGTGCGGCTCTGATAGCCAGGGCACCGTATCGGTTGGCTCCCCCAGAGATTGAGGAGTTATCTACGCAGCTGCAAGAGCTGCTGGACAAGGGATTTATCAGGCCGAGTAGTTCTCCCTGGGGTGCACCGATTTTATTCGTGAAGAAAAAGGATGGGTCGCACCGTATGTGTATAGACTACCAAGAGATGAATAAGGTAACAATGAAGAACTGTTATCCACTTCCGAGGATAGATGACTTGTTTGATCAGCTTCAGGGAGCATCCTGGTTCTCCAAGATTGATTTACGCACCGGATATCACCAGATGCGGGTCAGAGATGAGGATGTGCAGAAGACCGCCTTTAGGACCAGGTATGGTCATTATGAGTTTGTGGTGATGCCATTTGGGCTCACCAACGCTCCAGCTGCGTTCATGGACCTCATGAACTGCGTGTGCAGGCCGATGTTGGATCGGTCTGTTCATAAACGATATCTTGGTGTATTCCAAGACTCAGGAGCAGCATCAGGAACACATGAGAGAGGTGCTAGAGGTTTTTGAGGAGGGAGAAACTTTTTGCGAAGTTCTCCAATTGTGAGTTTTGGTGGCGCGAGGTGCAGTTCCTTGGTCACCTCGTCAACCAGAAGGGTATTTTGGTAGATCCGGCCAAGATTGAGGATGTGATGCAGTGGTAGGTTCCGAGGTCTCCATCCAAGATTCGGAGTTTCCTAGGATTGGCAGGGTATTATAGGAGATTCATCCAGGATTTCTCCAAGATAGCAGTACCGCTCACCCGACTGACCAATAAGTCGGTAGCGTTTCGTTGGGGGCCTGAGCAACAGGTAGCGTTTGAGACCCTCAGGCAGAAATTGTGCGAGGCACCGATTCTTACCCTACCAAAGGGAGTGGAGGATTTTGTAGTCTACTGTGATGCCTCGATCACAAGTATGGGAGCAGTGTTGATGAAGCGAGCCCGTGTGATAGCCTACGCCTCGAGACAATTAAAGTCTCACGAGGCTAACTATGCTACACATGATTTAGAGCTGGGGGTAGTGGTGTTTGTCCTCAAGATTTGGAGACATTACCTTTATGGGGTCCGTTGTACCATTTACACGGATCACAAGAGTTTGAGGTACCTCATGGATCAGTCGAATCTGAACATGAGGCAGAGGTGATGGTTGGATGTGTTGAAGGATTACGATTGTGAGATCCTTTATCACCCGGGGAAAGCCAACGTAGTGGCTGACGCTTTGAGCCACAAGGTAGTAGTGGCTCCGATCAGGGACATTTGTTTGAGGATGACGGTGATTGCTCCATTATTGGAGCAAATTAAGGAGGCTCAGGGAGAAGGCATCAAGGAGGAGAGACATAAGTGTGAGAGAATCGTGGGCTGAGTAGCTTCTTTTGACTATAAGTCTCCAGGGTTGCTGATAACCCATGGGTCATTTGAGGCGTTTATATGTGACAAAGACTGTTGAAAGTCTCTAGGGTTGCTGATAACCCATAGGGTGTGCTGTTAGCCCACTAGGACTATTGATGGTCCCCAAGGTTGCTGATAACCCATAGTTATTTATTTATGTTGTTTTGTATGTGGTATCTTGGGGGAACTGACTAAGATTTGTGGTTACAGTTGTTGATTTATATGTGGAAGGTACTTCGCAGGACCGCAGGAAAGCAAAGGTCTGATTGTACACACGCGCTGGGGAATTTACTAATGTGACATGTTTTTATGTACTTTGATAATTATGATAGTTGTTACTTTATGATGATCCTGTATTTGACAACTTAGTTGTGAGACTATGGTTTTTGGTAATTTAAAAATGAAAAATTTAGTCTAAAATTTGAGGCGTTATATTCTGGTATCAGAGCCTTGGTTTGAGGGTCTGAATGAACCTTTGGGTGATTCCAAACTCAAACTAAAGGTCTGTATATTTTTTTTAACTTAACAAGAAATGAATACTTTTACAGGAGGAAAAACCCAAAGAAGCAGTGTGTATAATCGACTAGTGCTCGAGTGGTAGTTTCCTAAAATACCTCAATTTACTTTTTTTTAGTAGTGTAGAGCATGCATGTTTATATTAGGTGATGATATGATTGCATGCTAGCTAGGGGTAGGCTTAGTAATCTTGCAGAGTCAGTGTAAAAAGGTTGCCTGATTTATGATCCCTTAACCTAGGAGTTCATTACTTATGAGATCGAATATGTCTATATTATTTGTTTGGTCTATGTTGTATAGTTGTACATAGTTAGAATTTTTTAGCCTTAGAATCGCTGCTTTTTCCATACTTCATGTTCCTTTTTTGGTTATGGATTTGAGGTAAGATCATTTATTCGAATGTCTATCGAGTCTCGTACTATGTAAAATTGGCATACGTGAAACAAATAGCAAGGGCAACGGAGATTTAGTGAGGTAGAGAAGTGTTGGGAGCAATCTAGAACTAGTGTATAAACGTATCATTTTGGTTCTTCGGAACCATTAGAGAAATCCCATAGCTGATATGAGGAGGTGGAGTTCATGGGGTCTCGAGGGTACGACCCAAGACAAATACGGATTGGTGCGGAAGCTTGTATTGAGCTCGTACTATTGAAAGCACCGGATTTGTACGTGGCTCAAAGAATAACCTCAAAGGACTAAAGAGTTTGTAGGGGTGTGAGTGTATTTTTATATGTGTTTTAGCTTGTAATTGATAAATTTATTATGCATTTCAGTATGGTGTTTATCCGAGGTTCAGGCTCCAGCAACACCGAGAGGCCGAGTGCCAGTGATGATGAGATTCATAGAATTGATGCCACCACAACTCTTGCTGCTACAAGACCGCAAGATTTTTATTCATTATGGTTTCGGGAGTTCACCAATACGAAACCACCCGAATTTGATGGGACCCAGGATCCTATTGCTGCTATGTGATGGATCTCTAATGTTGAGGGATGTTTCTAAACCTGCTACAGTCTAGAGCATTTGAAGGTTTGATTCGCATTGAACCTGCTTTGCTTCAGAGAGAATGACTGGTGGAAGTTTGTGATGGTTGACTACACACCTACAAAGCATGCTACAATGACTTGGGTGTAAGGTTAAAAGTATTCCATGTATAATGACAATGTGCCTCCTTTTATGACATATGGTCTATGGGCCTAGAATTCTTGGTACCCTATAAATAGTCATGTAATATTCATTTTGTGTTCAAAAAGCAAGATGTAGTCGCTAAATGTGATGATGTTTCTTAGGTAGAATAGATATATTTCAATCTTTTCTTTTAGTGTAATTCCCTCATATTGTTGAATAAAGCATCTTGTTCACCAAATACATCTTCATGATTGTGTTCGTTTTGATATTTCGCATCATCAAATCGTGCTGGTGATTTTTCCCCAAAAAGTAGTATTAGAGCGGGTCTTTGAAGATCAATGTGCTTTTTGAAGTATCGGTTCAGGATTTTATGAATTTCTACATAAGTTATTGGAGATTCTTGTTTTTTGGTGTTTTGGAATCAAGCTTCACATTCAAGCTACTGTTCATTGAGATTTCTTGTGTGTTGAGACTGTTCATTGTGGTATTATTTCAATCCAATTCTCAGTATGTTCAAAAGTTCAGCCCAGTTATTTACAAAGATTCATTTTTTATTTTTACTATTCATCTGATTCATCTTGAGCCCAAATTCATTTTGTTTTGATTCGGTCCAAAATATAATCTTATATTGTTCATTGTTCATGACGTTATTTGAGCTCAAATTGATGTATCAGATCTTATCTTATTGTTCGAACACTTTGTTTGTTATTGACTTTTGATGGAGTCTTGATTGAATCAATACTAGGTGTGAGACCCATGTATTACATGGGTTTAATTAAAAAAAATAAATATTAAATTTTAATAATTTGAATAGTTTGAATTTATAAGAAAAATAAGAAAAATTTTGAATTATTAAAATTAATGAAACTTTAATATATTAAATACATTACATATATAAACCATTTCTAATAAATACTTTATATATATATATATATATATATATATATATATATATATATATATATATATATATATATATATATATATATATATATATATATATATATATATATATATTACCTTACATATTAAATGTAGAATTTTAATTTAATAAAATGACAAGTGAAAAATAAAAAATTTAAAAATTCTAGAAAATACTATGTATCCAAATGAATGGAAAGAAGACATGTAACAAAAAACCTTCATTTATTATAGTAGATTCATCATCGAGTTTCCTCGTCAAAATAGTATCTCGAGAATAGATTCATCATCGAGTTTCCTCGTCAAAATAGTATCTCGATTGTCGTTTTCACTATATGAATTCTAAATCTCGTATTAATATGTCATACCTATTAGATTGTGTTCCTATTTTTTAAGTCGATCCTGATTTTTCTTGCCTCATGTTCAATTAGATTAATAAATCTCCTTTTTATTGTCCATTGATTCATCTTAAAGAAATTTGATGTGAGTTTTGCCAAAAAAATGCTCGTTTATGGTTTACGGTGAACAACAATCAAGAACTGATAGATATGGTGATGATTATTGATTGAATCAAGTTTGATCTAGAAATCGATTTGAAGAAGATGATTTTCGTGTTCTTCAAGTATTGGGTTCCGATGGTCAGATCAATGATGGAATCAGATTTGATTTGCGATTTGGAGATTAAATCGAAATTCTGAAAATTTTGTTTGGAACGGTGAATGTGATCGGAACCATGTCGATTGGAATCAAAAGAATGAAAAGCGAGATGAAAGCATCATTTTTTTGGAATCGGAACTGAATGAACGATGACGAAATTGAATGCTCAGAATTGAAAAGAACCTGATATCGGAACGAAGGAATGGTATGCGACGGAAGTTTTGTAATCAGAATTGATTTCCTTGCTCTCGCATATTAGGTCTCGTTGAGTTGTGTTGATCTCGCAATTTTACTTGGCTTCACATCAGATTGTGTATCAGTGTTGAATGGTCTTGTACATAGAAGCTAATATCGCAATTGAAATGAAGGTCTTAGAATCGTATCTTAAATCACAAATCGGAAACCAAATTGTATTAGAAACAATGAACTTATTTGGATTTCAGAATCAGAACTGATGTCGCAAGTCACTGTTGCTGTTTTCTTGTATCTCAAGTTACATATTTGGTCCCTATAACTTCAGCAACTTGGCAGTGTTAGTCCAAATTCCGAAATAATTACAAATTCAAGGGCTGATGAACAAAATTGATTTTTTTGTGAACATATTTTTTCGTGAACAGTAATTATTGGATTCCAACAAGTATCGGTGGTTCGGAAGGTCGTGTTTCGCAAAATGTCACATTTTTTGTCGACCTTTTCGGATTTTAAATTTCAATGCTTATTACATTTTGTCGAGGGGGAACATAGCAATGATTTATCCAAATCAAGATCATTCTCATGACTATTTGAAGTTTTTATAATCATTTTTTTATTATAAAAATAGGGAGAATTTGACATGGCCTTTCGAAATTGGATTGTGACTTTTCAGATTAGAGATTTTTTATGAAGCTTGTGGTAGTGATATGAAAGTGGGTATATCATTTTCAGGTATTGATGAACTTTAGGACGGGGATACTAAAGGTTCTACCAATGACCATGGTGCTTTGATTGACTCCGACATTTAGAGATTTCTTGTTCAAGTAACGTTACGAATCTTGAATTTGATTTGTTACATGATATTTTTTGGTGACTTATATCATTAGCATATTTGAAGATCATTGTGACTTGGAGGGGGAGGTCTTCAAGTTAAGAAATGATTTGGTTTCTTAATTCTGAAATGGGTTTTTATGGCGGGTTTGACTTTCTTGACAATCTTTGGGATTACATTAGAAAATGAAGTTTAGAAACATTACTTCAATGCTTGGTTTCACATTTCTATATCCTAGAACCCGTTTTGAAGACTATTGAAGAATCAAGATTTGTAGATTGCTTCAATATTCCTCGTCACAAGATATTTTCTTATTTGCTTGTGTTTGGAAGTTGAAGCCTTTTCATACATTCCATAATTTGAGAGGGAGAATGTAAGGTTCAAAATATTCCATGGATAATCACAATGCGCCTCCTTTTATCACATATGGGCTATGGGCCTAGACTTGTTTGTATCCTATAAATAGTCATTTAATATTCCTTTTCGGGTTAAGAAAGCAAAATGTAATAGCTAAATGTGATGAGGTTTCTTAGGTAGAATAGAAAGATTTCAATCTTTTCTTTTAGTGTAATTTCCTCGTCATGTTGAATAAAACATCTTGTTCACCCAACAAGGAGAGGTTTACTGCGATTTTTAGGGATGAGTTTGTACCTGCAGTTGAGCGGGAAAGGTTAGTTTAGGAGTTCCTGTCTCTCAAGCGAAAGACAGAGGCTGTGAATGAGAGCACCAGGATGTTTCATAAGAGGGCTTTGTTCTGCCCTGAGCAGGTATCTGTCACACCCCGAAAACCGAAGGCGGAAATATTTCCGGGGCGGAGTCCACGTTGAGTATCAAATCCAATGCACATAGTAAGCAAAGTAAACAACCATTACATTACATATTGAAATTTACATTTGTTCAAAAGTAAAGCATTACAAGTGGTATACATAGGTATATATAAACAAAAGTTAAGACGAGTTGTTCTGTACGCTCCGTCTTCTCCATAAGGATCGTTGGGTACCTGTCTAACACGGACCTAAGAATACAAGCAGTTTGAAAATCAGCATAAAGCTGGTGAGTTCATAAGATGTTTGTTTTCTGAAAATGTTTAAGTTTCCTTTAGTTTTCCAAAAAGTTACGAATCCAAGAAAATCCTATGTTTTCTTAAAAGTAGTGTTTAGTTAACTGTTTTCTTACACGATTCTGGTTATGTATAATTGTTATCCCAGGAAAATCCTGTATTTTCCTAAAAGTAAAGTTTTAGTTTAAGACCACATTGTATAGTTTTACACATAAAACTATTTACTGAAAAAATCATGGGATTACTATCCCGTATCAGTTATAAAATAGTTTGATTTACACAAAACTATAGATAGATATAGATTTAAAACCATAGGACTACCATCCCGTACTAGATATAGATTCAAAACCATAGGATTATTATCTTGTACTAGATATAAGATACAAAACCATGGGATTATCATCCCGTACTTGATATAGACTGAAAACCATAGGATTATTATCCAGTACTAGATATAAGATACAAAACCATGGGATTATCATCCTGTACTAGATATAGATTGAAAACCATAGGATTATTATCCTGTACTAGATCTAAGATACAAAACCATGGGACTATCATCCCGTACTAGATATCGATTGAAAACCATAGGATTATTAACCTGTACTAGATATAAGATACAAAACCATGGGACTATCGTCCCGTACTAGATATCGATTGAAAACCATAGGATTATTATCTTGCACTAGATATAAGATACAAAACCATGGGACTACCACCCCGTACTAGATATAAGAACTATAGCTAGAAATTAAATATGAAATTAAATCCGTGAATAAACTTATATTAATACGTATTGTGAGTCGGGTAACCATGCTGATACAACAACGAGACCTCCTTGACGTTTGTCAGACATCAAAACAAGATCCAGAATTTGTCACCCCAGGCGTGCCCGCCTGACTGTAGCTAGCAGTTAAGGTGTGGGATTGTCAGTCCCGAATAGATCTATCCATAAATTTCACGCTCTCCCTCCAGGAGACTCTGATTACACTTCCGGGGAGGATTTACTAATAATAATGATGACGAACCTCACAATCTAGTATTATACTAATCACGGTGTTCTTGAACGTTATCAAACATACTAATCGTTTAGAAACATAATACAATACAAACAGTTTGATACAATGAAATGATCTGGCAATATATTCTAAATTAAACAGAGATAAACTGAATCAGACATAGTTTATCTATTAACTTTATGTAAATCTATATTCATAAAACAAGAACTAAAGATCCCAAATTATTCCCATAATAATTTAATTGGGTTGGTTGTTTCTTTTACTGAAATTCACATAGTTATAGTCGAGAAAACATCCCTTATGCTCAACATAATACATAAGGGGTAAAGATATTTAAAAGATAGCCAGATATTTATAAAAATACATCAGTATTAGGTTTTTGAAAACATTTGTAGTTTTTCTTGTATTCCCCCCTGAAAACATTGAAAAACACGGAAAAAGGGTAGGTGTATGAACTCACCAATCGCTGAATGTGTCAGTTTGGATGCTAAACGTCAGTTCAAGGCTTGAAAACGCGCGAGGTTCCTATGTAATGTGAAATGATATACAATGATGTCTAATTAGACTTTAATTCACAAATTAGATATAATTGTACACTCCAAGATGCGAAAACACTTTGAATCAAGTGTTCAGAGTGACCCGGGTGACATCTAAGGACGTGTACGACACAAATATGGAGTTTACTGTTCAAGAGTAAACTCCTTGAGGAGTTCACGGTCCATTGACTATATCCCCATGAGTTTACGGCCGTAAAGTCATGGGTGGTGGGTTCTTGGATGCCAAATAGTCATACAATGCACACGGGAAGGTTCTAGGATTGATTCCATGGCTTAGGAAGTGATTGGGACTCTAAATGACCTTGGATAAGAGTTTACGGTCTATGAAGATGTTCTTCGGGAGTTTACTACCTTAAACACGAGTTTACTACCTTAAACACGAGTTTACTACCTTAAACATGGGTTTACTACCTTAAACACGAGTTTACTACCTTAAACACGAGTTTACTACCTTAAACACGAGTTTACTACATTAAACATGAGTTTACTACCTTAAACACGAGTTTACTACCTTAAACACGAGTTTGTCCATGATTCATGAGTTTTAGTGGTTGAAAGTTAAGCATACTAAGTTCTAGACCCATTTCTAAGCCATACAAGGTGTTAAGGGAACTTTAACACCCATAGAATGAGTTTAAAGTCTAAGGAGATGAGTTTACGGTCTAAGAATGTTCTTGCACCGTAAACTCAAGCTTGTCCCATTTGAATAAGTTTTAGTGCATTTCTTGAAGGATTATAAGGTTTTATACTCTCATGGAAGCTTGTTGGAGGTGTTTAGGGGCAAACTAACACCTTAAGTTGAGTTTACTCCCTAAGAATAGGTGTTTATGGTCCAAGCATGTGCTTCGGCCGTAAACTCATGCTTATGTCCCATTTGAACAATTAAAGGTGTTCTAAGTCCATGCAAACAAGTCCTTAAGTCATATCTAGGCTCCAAATGAGTTTTGGAAGGGTTTTAAGGCTCAAAACCCCCCATTAAATGTGTTCACGGCCTAAGGAGGTTCTAGGACCATAAACACATGTTTATGGTCCTATTCCTCATATTTTTCATGAATTTTAAGGCCAAAGGTGTTATACTAGAAGCTATGATAGTTACCTTGACGATTTGGAGCTTGTTTTGGATGATTTTGGCTTGATTTCGATTTCTAGAGAGAGAAAGTAGAGAGAGTGGAAAGGCTTCAAATGAGGCTCTATCAACTTTATATATGCTGAAATTTTGGGACACGGTGGAATTCTACCCGATACTGTCGTCAAGCGAGACTTTTGGTTGTACCCGATTTAATTATTTTTATAATTCGACGGAATAAAACAATTATTTTTCCAAATAATAAATTGGGGCGTTTCCATGGATTTCTAACGTATTTGGACAATTATTAAGT
This sequence comes from Lactuca saligna, assembly GCF_052625555.1. Taxonomy (NCBI): domain Eukaryota; kingdom Viridiplantae; phylum Streptophyta; class Magnoliopsida; order Asterales; family Asteraceae; genus Lactuca; species Lactuca saligna. Next base: position 94,668,846 of record NC_136418.1, read on the forward strand.
CATAATAATAAACTTAAAATTAATGACTTAAACGAACAGAAACAATTCTATTAGACGAATTTTTTTAATGACGGAAACGGGTTACGACAACGAAACAAACTTCGGGTTGCCACATTATCCCCCCGTTAGAGTGAATTTCGTCCCGAAATTCAAACTTTAGATGCGACTCGCGGAATTTGAAAGAGAATACAGATACTTGGTTCTATCAGATTATCGCACTTCCAAGTGAATTTGGATTCTCGCATGGCATTTCGTGGAACTTTTCACTTATCGGGATACGACTTATATCATACGTTTAATCTCTCGCTTTATGATTTTGATTGGCTCTTACCATGAGATTCAGACTTTCGTTGATTTCGGTCTCATCAAAGGGATTACTATGGTTTCATCGAGTAGGTACTTCTTAAAGGCAAAGACGTGAAATACCGAACGGATGTTGCTAAGTCCTAAGGGTAGTCAAAGTCTGATGGTTACGAAATCGATCCTAATGAGGATCTCGAAGAGTCTAATGTACCACGGGTTAAGTTTTCCGCTCTTTCCAAGGTGCACTATGTCTTTCCAGAGTAAGACCTCCTACAAGAGGGTACATCTTTCGGTGTCGGAATGGTTAGGGTTTTTGGCGATTCAGGAAAATTTCTGGATGAACCTGCAATAGTAGCCAATGAGACCCAAGAAATGATGGGTTTCTGTGGGTATCTTTGGTGCCAACTAATTCTCTATTTCCTTGATCTTAGGAGGATTCCACACGTATGTCTAAGTTGTCGACTACATAACCAAGGGAAGTGGTTTGTCCGATGTGCATCACTACGAACTTATGGTGACCATATTGAGTTCTGCATACTGTCTAAAGAACATCTCTCTCATGGACTCATAGTTGATGGTACCTTGACCTAAGGTTTATCTTTAAGAAGTGGTTGGTTCTCTGAGGTGGATCAAAATGGTCATCTATTCGAGAAAAGAGGATATTGATTTTTGACAGTCAACTCATCAAGTCGACTAGATAACTCCTACATTTCTGCCGAAGTCTATCAATACGGAGATTTGGCTATAGGGTTTGCTCCAGGAATTTGATCGATGTGAAACTTCAACCTGACGTTCGGAAAGAATTCCCGGAGCTATACAGGAAATACATCAGGAAAGTCACAGATTTCAGGGACGTTCTCAAGGTCTCTAACTTCCTTTTTCTCGTGAATCACATGGTTTAGGAATGCGTAACAATCTTTTCGAGGAGGCTCCCTTCAAGCTTTGGACGTACGAAATGATACAACAGCTGGAACTAAGTTTATCATCTCAGATGATAAGAGTTTGATCGGGGGAAGGTTGAGATGGATAGTTTTTTCTAAAAAAGGATATCAGCACGATTGAGACTCAATCAATCCATACCAATGAATATTTCAAAGTTCTTACTTGCAAAGACAGCATAAGATCGATGGGAAAAGGATGATCGCCGAGGGTAAGGGTTCAACCCACGATTATATCGTCAACGTCCTCATTCTCCTTGCTAGACATCTCGATGGAAAACATTTCGGTTACTAATGGAGGACTAAAGTTAAGGTGATGTTTGGTTGAATGGATAACAGATTCTCTCCAACAATATAATCGAAAAAGTTTGCAAGTATAAGGGCAATCGGGGAAGAATATACCTGTAGCAACGGTGGGATCAGCGGCTGCCTCACCTTATCCTATAGCTAGGACTCTTACAGCGTTGCCAGTTGCTCCTGCTTTGGGACAATTTCTCTTGAAATTCCCTACTTCACGGCAACCGTAGCAGGCCCGACTGACACCTGCTCTGGATGATTGGTTGGTTGATTGGGCTGGCTTTCTGCAGCTTCGGGCAAGGTGGCCCTTCTTGCCACAATTGTTGCAGAGTCTTTTGCGGCATGGTCCAGGAGTATGATGATGGTAGCTGCATTTGTCGCACCAAGAAAGGGTACCGGTATATCCACTTGTAGGAGTCTGAGCTGTAGATCCGATGACATTGACAACAGCAGGGACAGTAGCAGCGTGGACTCAATCAATCCATGCCAATGAATATTTCAAAGTTCTTACTTGGAAAGACAGCATAAGATCGATGGGAAAAGGATGATCGCTGAGGGTAAGGGTTCAACCTACGAATATATCGCCAACGTCCTCATTCTTGTTGTTAGAAATCTCGATGGCAGATTCTCTCCAACAATATAATCGAAAAAGTTTGCAAGTATAAGGGCTGTCGGGGATGAATATACCTGTAGCAACGGTGGGATCAGTGACTACCTCACCTTGTCCTATAGCTAGGACTCTTACAGCGTTGCCAGTTGCTCCTGCTTTGGGACAATTTCTCTTGATATGCCCTACTTACCTGTAGCAAAGGTTCACGAAGGACCATCTCGGTCGGGGTCGACTTGCTACCTGTGTGTCAAGGAGGGGTATATGGCTAGGGATTGCCCCAAGGGATTCTGGGTTTGTTTCAACTACAACGAGACGAGCCACGTGATGGCCAATTGTCCTCATCTTGCATCTAGGGCGGTTCATACTCCTACCCTAATGACCGTGCATATCACTGATGGTCGGAAGGGGAAGGCCAAGGCACCGAGGGCTCGGGGCAAAGCATTTTAATTAACAGTGGAGGAGGCTCGCGAAGCTCCAAATATTGAGGCTGGTATGTGCTCTTTATATTTCCATTGATTTACTAATGTTGCTTATATTTCCAGTTGTGTATGTACATTCCTTGTGAATTCCATACTTGCTTTTGTGTTGCGAGTAGATCATTTCTATCATCATCATTTTTTTGTTATTTTAGTATTCCGCGAGAGACCTTGAGAAGGCCCTTGAGAGTCTCGATACCTCATGAGCGCCTTGTCTCAGCTACTGATATCTATTTGGGTTGTGTGTGTTGGATATAGTGTCTAAGTTCATAACTATATTTGGTATGTACTTGACCCGACCCGACATGGTCCATTTGGGTTGCACTTCACCCGAACAATTTATGGATAATATTTGAGAATAGTACAAGTTATGATTTGTTAATATATTATAAGTTCTAATATATTAATATAAGATCATATTTTTTGATTAGTATTGATCTATAATTAATCTAGGATTAATTTAGAGATCAAAGATATTACTTGTAACGCCCGGGTTTTAGGGCTAATCATTTTTTGTCAATGTAATAGTCTAGGTCAACTCTTGTAACTCTTTTGGAAGTAATAAAGATGAAATAGTTGAGTATTATGTGAATTATGTGTGTTTATGTGTTTATTATTATAAATGTATAATTAATAAAGAATAAAAATGAGTGTCAAAATTAAAGTGTGAGATAATCCCGATATCTCTACATAAAGTTGTAGAATATGTCTCAAGGTTTCCGTACATATAAAGAACGCCGAAATCCAAGTTATAACGAAGAAGTTATGACCCGTTAAAGTTTCGCGACAGAACCGACACGATACTGAAAGCGTAAATAGTGAATTTATGATAGAGTGAGATTTAGCCTTAGCGATCTAAACGAAAGTCGTAGAATATGTTAAATTAAGAACATCGATAGAAAGAACGCCCAAATCTGACTTCGTATGAAGAAGTTACGATTTTTCGAAGTTTCGGAATAGTAGTGTACAACCCGAAATTCGAATATTAGATCGAGTGATTTTTAGCCGACACCACCTAAACGAGAATCGAAGATCTCGTTAAGAGTAGTGTAATGAGAAAAAGATGGGCGAAAACGGATGTCAGATGAAGAAGTTATGAGGATTTAACGGACCAATCCTATCCCGACCCGTTGATAATATAAAATTTAAAATAGAGCCAAAATTAGCCGACGAAGTCTAAATGAAAGTTGTAGAGTACGTTCCCAACTTCGTGTAGATATAAAGAACATAAAAAACGGAGCTCGTATGCGAATGTTATGATTTTTAGAAGTCGGGAATGCAATTTGCGAAGGCTGACAAGGAATTGATGACGTGGCGCGTTGTGGGCCGTCCATCACTGATCAGATCTCACCTCGGATGAAGGACACGTCGCCCTCGCTTACGCCCCGCGTCCGAAGCCAGTACGCCCCGCGTACCCTCGCCCTTATCTCTTCCGGAGTGCACGCCAGCTGGTCCGAGGTGGCACTCTTATCCGATGGTTATGCCCTGCGTAGGGTACGAGGTACGCCCAACGTACCGAGGCCCTCGCAGCTATAAAAGGAGGCCGAGGTTGCCTCCATTTTTCACACCTTTCCACCTTCTTTCTCTCACTACTTTTTCTCTCTACAACACCAAACCACCCCTAAGCCCTAGTTAAACCCCTAACACCCTAGGGAAGCCCCGAGACTCCCGGAGTCCCGAGAAAAAGGAGTTTTTCAGTTTCGAAACGCTGCTCCAATTACATTTCCGGTTTTAGATAAAATTCGCTATAAGTGTGCTACGCTTAAGCAATTTTTAATATAGCTTTCAAATAATTATAGGAATGTTATTAGGTCCTTAAAATAATTATTTGGGCTATTATTATGAGTTATATTGAGTGTTATTAACAGTTATATAATAATAATAATAGTCAAATAACTAATTTGTTGCGGTTATCGTTAAACTAAACCCTAGTGGTATCGATACTAGGTTTTATCGAAGGAATATCATTTTGAGAGTATCGAAGCACTGTCCGAGTGCTGAGTCACCACCTAATCAAGTGAGTGCATAGTTACTTTCATCTTACACATAGATATGAAGTATTTTATATATTACGTGCTATGTGTGCATATTATCTGTATACTTGTTATCTATGCTGGATGAATGTTTTTATACTAGTTTTAAATGATTTAAACTGTATATGTATTTTATGTCTACAAAAATGTTGGGGTAAAACATGGGTAGATGTAATAAGACGATGTGTGATAAAATGATGAGAGGCCTCAATGTTGTTGTTGTTGATCTAGTCATCTAGCGGAGTATAGATGACGACCACAGACTCTTCTAGACAGTCCAGTGGAACACTAGCAGGCTCGCAACCTGTAGGTGTTGTGAACGATGTGTTCACCGGTGTACTCCATCCCCCACATGGTTGCCTATTAGGACATTTATTGTTGAGGAATCCCCTTAGCAGTAGTGTCCATCCCAACGATGATCCTTAGGCTAGGTCCCTTATGATAGGTGTTTAGGGGACGTAAAGTGAGGATAACGGGAACGGGTAATCGGGTTATTGTTGATTGATGAAATTAATAAACTTATTTATTGTGGGTTGAAAATCCTATGTGCTCACTAGGCTCCCAAGCATGACCCACTCAGTTTTATGTATTACAGGTAGTAGCGCATGAGCATAGGTGTGATGTTTTGGACGAGGGATTACCGATATAGGCCTGTAGATATGAAATAACGTAGTAAGGCTTATATTGTACTGTTTATACTTTTGATCTGTACGAACATGACATCCCGAGTCTTTTAATGAAATACATTTCTATGGAAATGCTTTTGATAAATCTTTATCATATTATTGTTGTGGGACAAATTCCGCAACCCTTTTATTAAAAGGTAACTCTGATTTTGAAATAAAGTATAAACAAAACTGGTCTTTTCTGGCCGTGATTTTGGGGATGTCACAGTTGGTATCAGAGTATTAGTTTAGGCAAACTAGGAATTTGTAGGATTTCTAGACTTAAATTTATAATGCTAAGCGATGATTGTGAGGTGTGAGCACTAGCTTATTTTAGGAATTGTGCCTAAAATGCTTTTATGTGCTAAATGCTTTATGCATGATATGCTGTTATTTTGTTCTGATCTATGGTCTGTTGCCGACCGGATCTGGAAACCTTATGTGTTTAGGATTCTAAACGTACGACTACGATATTAGAACTAGCATGTAAACATTTCGGAGTGATAAGGACGATTTAAATGTCTATCCTAAATAAAGATCTAAATTCACCTTATTCGGTGTATAGATCAAGATGGCAAGGACCCGTAGCGGAAACGTGAACGCAAATGGAGGTAGGAACCAACCCCCAGTGGTTCAGCAAATATCTATTGTTGAAGAAGTTGCACTTGAGCCAGTTACCATGGCTGGAGTTCAAGCCATGATCCAGGCTATGCTAGCTGAACAAAGGGAAGAAATGAGACGGATGTTCCACGAGAATATGGACGAACCTACCATACATGTTGAACCGACAGAGCCAATTCCCGAGCCATCTGAGGAAGGGAACTGTAGCCGTCAACTGAGTCAAATAAGGACTCAAGGTGAGCAAAGGGATGGCCCAGAAGGGAGAAACAACAAGGATGGGCGGATGTACAAAAATTTCTTGTGTGCGAAACCACCAAGTCTCTCAGGAAGCCCAAATCCTGTTGAGATTATGGACTGGATCTCCTAGATGGAAATGGTGTTTGAGAGCTGCGACTGCAGCGAGAAGCAGAAGACTGTCTTCGCTGTGAGACAATTGAAAACTGGAGTCTTGAGCTGGTGGAAGCTATTGGCAGATACAATGCCACGAGGAGAAGTCTGAAAATGTCATGGGATGACTTCTTGGAAAAACTGAAGGCGCAGTACTGTTCAGAGATAGACCTGATTGATTTGAACAATGAGTTCCAAAATTTGAAGAAGGGGAGAATGAGCATCGATGACTATGCTGCTGCATTTATGGAAAAGATGAAGTTGTTTCTATACCTAGTGCCAACCGAACTTTCTAAAATTGAGAAATTTGCAAACGGACTTTCGGCTGACTTTAGCCCAACAGTCAAGATGGCAACCACTCTGAAATCAGCTGTTCGAGCAGCTAAGAACGTGGAGACCCAACAAAAGGAAAGAGGTCTAGAAAGGGCTGAGGTTGGTGAGAAACGGAAGTTCGATAGATCCTCGAAGTCCAACAAGAAGAGTAGATTCTGGGAAGTGTGATGGAGGGGTCACTTGTTACAAATGCGGAAAGCCTGGGCACTATGCCAATGAATGCACCCTCAACTAGAAGGCCTGTTATGGGTGTAATGAAGAAGGGCACATTTTGAAGGACTTCTCGAAGAAGAAGGAGGCAGGAAGACCCAACATACCACCAAAGCCGAAGGCGAGAGCCTTCCAGATAACGCTCGAGGCTGCAAAGGAGGCAGCAGACGTCGCTTCAGGTACCTTTCTTGTAAATGGTTTTCCTGCAAATATACTATTTGATTCCGGAGCAAACTACTCCTTTGTGTCGCATAAATTTGGTGCGAAATTAGCATTGCCTATAGAAAAACTAGATAATGCCCTGATTGTAGAAGTTGCTAGTGCCAAATTCATACCTGTTAGTAATCGTATTAGGAACATCGTCATTGACCTAAACGGAAACGAATTCCATGAGAAATTATTACCCATAGAGTTAAACGGTTTCGACATCGTTTTGGGTATGGATTGGCTTAGCGCCAACGATGCCGAGATATTATGCCGAAAGAAGATAGTAAGGGTGAACCCACCCGGAAAGGAATCATTTATGGTGTACGGGGATAAACGCAGAGTGAATTCTGGAATCATCTCCCTGATGAAAGCCAGGAAATGTTTGTCCAAGGGATGTGCATCGTACTTGGCATTCATAATCGATGCTAAGAAGGAGAAGAAAGAGGTGCAGAATATACCGGTTGTGTGTGATTATCCGGAAGTCTTTCCCAAAGATCTTCCCGGATTACCACTTGATAGGAAAGTGGAGGTTCGTATAGACTTATTACCAGGAACAATACCGATAGCAAAGGCACCTTACCGATTAGCACCGAAGGAGATGAAGGAGCTCATGATGCAACTTCAGGAGCTGTTGGACAGCGGTTTCATTCAACCTAGTTCATCATCTTGGGGAGCTCCGGTGTTATTCGTAAAGAAGAAGGACGAAAGCATGAGGATGTGCATAGACTACCGAGAGCTGAATAAGGCAACAGTGAAGAACAAGTATCCATTGCCGAGGATTGATGACCTATTCGATCAGCTGCAAGGTTCGAGCTAGTTCTCAAAGATCGATCTTAGGTCAGGATATCATTAGCTGAAGGTGAGAGAGCAGGATATTGAGAAGACTGCATTGAGAACAAGATATGGACACTACAAGTTCTTGGTTATGTCATTCGGACTAACCAATGCTCCCGCACCATTCATGGATTTGATAAATAGGGTTTGTAAACCATTCCTCGATAAATCTGTGATAGTGTTCATCGACGACATTCTCATCTACTCGAAAAGCCAGGAGGAGCATGGCAAGCATCTACGAGAAGTGTTGGAGGTGTTAAAGAAGGAGAAGCTTTTTGCAAAGTTCTCCAAATGCGACTTTTGGATACGGGAAGTCCAATTCTTGGGTCATGTTGTTAACCAAGAGGGAATAATGGTTGACCCCGCCAAGATCGAGGCTGTAATGAAGTGGGAACGTCAGAAGAGTCCCACGGAGATGCTAAGCTTTCTAGGATTAGCCGGATATTACCGACAATTTATCCAAGGCTTTTCTTCGATAACTGCTCCATTAACAGCTTTGACCCATAAAGGAGCTACGTATACATGGAGTGAGAAACACGATGAGGCGTTCGAGAAGCTAAAGAAGAAGTTATGTGAAGCACCGATACTTTCTCTAACCGATGGAGTCGAAGATTTCGCGGTTTACTGTGATGCATCTGGAGTCGGGTTGGGTTGTGTTCTGACCCAAAGAGAAAAGGTGATAGCATACGCATCTCGAAAATTGAAAGAGCACGAAAATAACTACCCCACTCATGATCTGGAGTTGGCAGCGATAGTATTCGCCTTAAAGATATGGAGACATTACCTCTACGACACGAAGTGCAAGCTCTTCACTGATCATAAGAGTCTCCAGTATCTCTTTAATCAGAAGGAGTTGAACATGAGGGAACGACGTTGGCTAGAACTTCTCAAGGACTACGACTGTGAGATACTTTACCACCCGGGTAAAGCAAATATTGTTGTTGAGGCTCTCAGTCGGAAAGTCAATCTTGAAAGGAAAAGGCCAAGAGCGTTAAGAATTGAAGTCGTCTCGACAATTGTGGAAAGTATCAGGAAAGCTCAACAAGAAGCTTTAGGGTAGAATGACCGAAAGGAAGAACGTTTGGGCAAAACGTTAGTATTCGGAACAAATAGTCGAGGACTGAAGGTATTCCAAGATCGAATCTGGGTACCTAAGACGGGAGGAATAAGAGATCTTCTAATGGAAGAAGCACACAAGATCATGTACTCGATTCATCCCGGTAGCACTAAAATGTATAGGGACCTAAAACCCTACTACTGGTGGCCGACGATGAAGCTCGATGTTGCGAAGTATGTGGCCGAGTGCGTAACGTGCACGAGGGTTAAGGCACAACATCAAAAACCGTATGGGTGTTTAGAACCCTTAGCTGTACCCATGGGTAAATGGGAAGACATCACCATGGATTTTATGACTAAACTGCCCAAAACGAAGAACGGACACGACATGATTTGGGTAGTCGTGGATCGTTTCACCAGGAGTGCACACTTCATAGCCGCCAAGGAAAAGTGGTCTATGGATAAGCTCGCCAATGCTTACGTGAAGGAAATTGTAAGACTTCACGGTGTCCCTCTTACGATTGTGTCAGATCGTGATAGTCGTTTCACGTCAAGGTTTTGGAGGAGTGTACAAGAGGAGTTGGGTACAAAGTTGTGTTTGAGTACTGCTTACCATCCGCAAACTGATGGTTAGAGCGAAAGAACGATTCAGACGCTGGAAGATATGTTGAGAGCATGTACCCTCGAATTCCAAGGGAATTGGGACGAGCACTTACCTCTAGTAGAATTTTCCTACAACAATAGTTTTCACTCGAGCATCAAGATGGAACCTTATCAAGCCTTGTATGGACAGAAGTGTCGTACGCCGTCTTGTTGGCTTGAAGCAGGAGAGAAGCAGTTTATGGGCCTCGAGATAGTCCATGAGAGTGCTGAGAAATTGAAGGTGATTAGGGAAAGAATGTTAGCAGCCCAAGATCGTCAGAAGAGCTATGCCGACAAGAAAAGACGACCGATAACCTTCGAAGTTGGGGATTCCGTTTTGCTTAAAGTCTCATCGTGGAAGGGACTTAAACGATTTGGGAAAAGAGGAAAGTTGAGTCCGAGGTTTATTGGATCGTTCAAAGTTCTTCAGAAGATTGGGAATCAAGCTTACAAGCTGGAATTTCCCGAAGAACTCAATGGTATTCATAACACCTTCCATGTGTATTATTTGAGGAAATTCATAAGAGATGTTCCCGACATAATTCCAATCTCAGAGTTAAGGATGGATGAGAATAAAAGGCTGATCGAAGAGCCCAAGGAAATTGTTGACCGTAAGATTAAGAAGTTACGACGCAAGATGGTCGACTTAGTGCTAGTCCGATGGAAACATTCGAATGGGCCGAATCTCACTTGGGAAACAGAGGATGACATGATGAGTCGCTATCCACATCTGTTTGCTGATGCATGATTTCGGGACGGAATCATCCTAAGGGGGAGAGAATTGTAATGCTCGGGTTTCAGGGCTAAGCATTTTTGTCAATGTAATAGTCTAGGTCAACTCTTGTAACTCTTTTTGAAGTAATAAAGATGAAATAGTTGAGTATTATGTGAATTATGTGTGTTTATGTGTTTATTATTATAAATGTATAATTAATAAAGAATAAAAATAAGCACAAAATTAAAGTGTGAGATAATCCCGATATCTCTACATAAAGTTGTAGAATATGTCTCAAGGTTTTCGTAAATATAAAGAACGCTGAAATCCGAGTTATAACGAAGAAGTTATGACCCGTCAAAGTTTCGCGACAGAACGGGCACGATACCGGAAAGCGTAAATAGTCAATTTACGATAGAGCGAGATTTAGCCTTAGCGATCTAAACGAAAGTCGTAGAATATGTTAAATTAAGAACATCGATAAAAAGAACGCCCAAAGCTGACTTCGTATGAAGAAGTTACGATTTTTCGAAGTTTCAGAATAGCAATGTACAACCCGAAATTCGAATATTAGATCGAGTGATTTTTAGCCGACACCACCTAAACGAGAATCGAAGATCTCGTTAAGAGTAGCATAACGAGAAAAAAGATGGGCGAAAACGGATGTCGGTTGAAGAAGTTATGAGGATTTAACGGACTAATCCTATCCCGGCTCGTTGATAATATAAAATTTAAAATCAAGCCAAAATTAGCCGACGAAGTCTAAACAAAAGTTGTAGAGTACGTTCCCAACTTCGCGTGGATATAAAGAACATAAAAAACGGAGCTCGTATGCGAATGTTATGATTTTTAGAAGTTGGGAATGCAATTTGCGAAGGCTGACAAGGAATTGATGACGTGGCGCGTTGTGGGCCGTCCATCGCTGATTAGATCTCGCCTCGGATGAAGGACATCTCGCCCTCGCTTACGCCCCGTGTCCGAAGCCAGTACGCCCCGCGTACCCTCGCCCTTATCTCTTCCGGAGTGCACGCCAGCTGGTCCGAGGTGGCACTCTTATCCGATGGTTATGCCCTGCGTAGGGTCCGAGGTACGCCCAACGTACCGAGGCCCTCGCGGCTATAAAAGGAGGCCGAGGTTGCCTCCATTTTTCACACCTTTCCACCTTCTTTCTCTCACTACTTTCTCTCTCTACAACACCAAACCACCCCTAAGCCCTAGTTAAACCCCTAACACCCTAGGGAAACCCCGAGGCTCCCGGAGTCCCGAGAAAAAGGAGTTTTTCGGTTTCAAAACGCTGCTCCAATTACAGTTCCGGTTTTAGATAAAATTCGCTATAAGTGTGCTACGCTTAAGCAATTTTTAATATAGCTTTCAAATAATTATAGGAATGTTATTAGGTCCTTAAAATAATTATTTGGGCTATTATTATGAGTTATATTGAGTGTTATTAACAGTTATATAATAATAATAGTCAGATAACTAATTTGTTGCGGTTATCGTTAAACTAAACCCTAGTGGTATCGATACTAGGTTTTATCGAAGGAATATCATTTTGAGAGTATCGAAGCGCTGTCCGAGTGCTGAGTCACCACCTAATCAAGTGAGTGCATAGTTACTTTCATCTTACACATAGATATGAAGTATTTTATATATTACGTGCTATGTGTGCATATTATCTATATACTTGTTATCTATGCTGGATGAATGTTTTTATACATGTTTTAAATGATTTAAACTATATATGTATTTTATGTCTACAAAAATGTTGGGGTAAAACATGGGTAGATGTAATAAGACGATGTGTGATAAAATGATGAGAGGCCTCAATGTTGTTGTTGTTGATCTAGTCATCTAGCGGAGTATAGATGACGACCACAGACTCTTCTAGACAGTCCAGTGGAACACTAGCAGGCTCGCAACCTGTAGGTGTTGTGAACGATGTGTTCACCGGTGTACTCCATCCCCCACATGGTTGCCTATTAGGACATTTATTGCTGAGGAATCCCCTTAGCAGTAGTGTCTGTCCCGATGATGATCCTTAGGCTAGGTCCCTTATGATAGGTGTTTAGGGACGTAAAGTGAGGATAACGGGAACGGGTAATCGGGTTATTGTTGATTGATGAAATTAATAAACTTATTTATTGTGGGTTGAAAACCCTATGTGCTCACCAGGCTCCCAAGCCTGACCCACTCAGTTTTATGTATTACAGGTAGTGGCGCATGAGCATAGGTGTGATGTTTTGGATGAGGGATTACGGATATAGGCATGTAGATATGAAATAATGTAGTAAGGCGTATATTGTACTGTTTATACTTTTGATCTGTACGAACATGACATCCCGAGTCTTTTAATGAAATACATTTCTATGGAAATGCTTTTGATAAATCTTTATCATATTATTGTTTTGGGACAAATTCCGCAACCCTTTTATTAAAAGATAACTCTGATTTTGAAATAAAGTATAAACAAAACCGGTCTTTTCTAGCCGTGATTTTGGGGATGTCACATTACTAATTCAATATGGGCTTCTATACTTATATAGTGTGGGCTAATGCTTATTTGGAATGGGCTAGGCTTGCATGGAAAAGTCCATGGATACTCCATGGAGCTTTAACCCATGGATCTCATAGAAATGAAGAGACATGGGTATTAGGGTTTACATGGATGTAACCCTAATCCACCACACTATATAAAGGAGGCTTTGGTTCTTGAAATCATACTAGTTGACACTTGTTGAGGTGAGGGCCGATTTCAAGATAGTAATGACTATTCTCTCAAAGTTCCAAGTTTGTGGTGATTTGTGATTTCCATTTGAGGCATTCACACTATTGGTGCTAGGCTCTAAAACTCCAAGCAATCAACTACTACTACTACAAGGTAAGTAATTCTTCTAGCTTTATTTGATTCATGTTCCCCATGCCATGCTAGTTAGGATATGAACCTTAGAAAATAATTATTTGCATGTATCTTAGACAAACATAGATTCAAGGTTTATTAGGGTTGCATGTACACTTAGGAAGTGTTAGAATGCTCAAAACTCATTAGTGGTATCAGAGACTAGGCTTATTTGTTTGATACTTGATGCAATATAGTTGGAAAAGTCGAAAAACTTGCTGTCTGCCAGTTGAACTCACCGAGTCCATGGGGGGACTCGCCGAGTTCATGTGTATCCTCAACCTACACAGCGAGTAGGTTTATGCACTCGACGAGTAGGAGCGACAAGTTGCAGATTTTCGACTTTAGTTGCTGGAAATGGACTAGAAACATTACCCTAAACTGTTTTGGTACTTGAAAACTTGTTTTAGAAGGTGTAATGTCTTTGCTAATCCATTTACAACAACTTGTTATCAAAATTACAAAGTTTTATGTGTAATTTTTGATTCATGAAATTGTTCATATTCATGTTCTTGATCTTATGATGTTAGATGATGATAGGAATTATTTGTAACCTATGTGGTAGTTTAATTCTTGATCATAATGTGTTTTAATGGAGTCCATAACTTGTCCTCAAGTTATGGAAAACCAAGAGTCACACTTGAATTAAAACCATTAAAAGAACACAAGAGTTAGAAAAATGAAGAGTCTTCATTTTTATTACTTTATTTAACTCATAAGTTACAAGAAATGAAATTTTTTGAAAGTTTAAAAAACTTGCCCTCAAGTTTTGGAACAAGTAAAGTCATATTAAACTTTAGTTCCAACCCTTATAAATTTAAATGTTAAAATTCAACCCTTATACTTATAATATTATAAGTTAATAATATATATATATATATATATATATTTATAAGATCAAAGTCATCTTACCGCTATTACGCCTCATTCACGAAGCTAGTCTATAAGGTGGGTATAAGGTTGTTGCCTGTAAAATGGCAACTTAATGGGTGTCCACTCTCACCCACCGCTTGCTTGACTAGTGGAGGGTCGTTAGTTGAACGGGTAAGACAAGGACTTATAAATTCTCATTAAAAGTATGATGAATATTATAAAGTAACTAAATGCTTTATTAAATTCCCAGTCTTAGTTACTTTAGGAAAAATGTGAATAAGGTGCTAATCCATGAAATTACACTTTACACTTTGTCTAAGTCGTTAGTGGAGTGTGTGTGGTTAACGGGCACACTAACTTGGACTTAACAAGGTAGGTAAAGGGTGACTTAATATTTATCATAGTATCGATGGAGCGTGTGTGGTTAACCGGCACATCGATTGAGGGGTAATTTATTAAAGGTACCAAGTAATTTGCATGGTTACTTCACACCTCGTTTTGTGATCCTCGACATCACAGTCACAAAACTTGGAGGCCACACTCGAGACTGAAACATGCCTTTGAAAAGTTCATTGAATCTCAAAAGAATCTAGGAGTTTCTCAGAACCAAATTAAATATTTTAATATTTCGACTTTGGTGGAAATTGGTGAATCGTCATTCACCTACCTTTCAAATATGTTATTACTTAGATTACGGCATACCTCTTCTAAGTATAATATATTGTGATTGGGTCCTAGCCTTAATACTACATTTGGGTGTTTTATTAAGGACTATTCCTATTTCTAAACTAAACGTTTCTTCTTCTCAGATGTCTGCAAACACTGCTGCTTCTGGCTCTAATACTAATGGCTCATTTTCTCTTATGAACTTGTATGGGAAAGTCACTTTTGATGGATCCAACTTTAATTAATGGATCAGAAACATCAGAATGATTACTCGCTACGAGGACAAGGAATATGTCTTCGATAAGGAGCTTAAGGATATCGATGAGACAGTCGCAACTCCTCAAGAGATCACTGAGTTTAGGGCACATGAAAGGGATGCCATCAAAGTGGCATGCGTCATGATGGCCACCATGAGCGCTGATCTCCAAAAATCCTATGAAGATTTCTACCGCTATGAGGTGCACCAAGATTGATGGAAAGATACCATTAAAGTGCTCATCAAGAGAGGTATGAAATCATCTACTCCATGATAACAACTCACATGAAGGATGGTGAACCCATCACGGGCCGCATGCAGAAAATGCAAAGATTTGTGGACCGTTTGCTGAAACTAAATGTGAACTTCCCTGAGGAGCTTGCAATAGATATAATTTTGCATTCCTTACCTTCATGTTATGATCAATTCCGCATGACATACCACATGAACAAGGAAGAGGTCACACTCAGCAAACTTCAAGGACTCTAATAGACTGCGGAAGGAGGTCTTAAGGGTAAGACGGTTGTTACTACTCCTACCCCTATCAACTCCGCCCCTGTCTTGGCAATCGGGAAATGATGAGGGGAGAAGAGAAAGAGTTCTTCGAAGGGTACCAAGGTTAGGATCCGTGATGGCTCTTCTTCAAGTGGAACCAAGAAAGGTTTCATCACTCCTTCTTCTGACCCAAAAGAGGTTGAATGCTTCTATTGCCATGAAAAGGCTCATTGGAAGCGGAACTGCCCAAAGTACCAGCAAGATATGAAGGATGGGAAATTTAAACCCAACCATGCAGGTATTTACACTATCATTTCTAATAACTCACCCCATTCTAAGTCTTGGGTCCTTGATACCGGTTGTGGTATTCATATTTGTTGTGACTTGCAGGGACTAAGAAGAAGTGAGAATGTGGTGCAAGGAAGGATAAACTTAATCATAGGGAATAGGAAAGTTACACCTGTCACCAAGATTGGAGTTTATACTTTGTCGCTAAGTAGTGGGTTAAATTTAGATTTGAATAAATGTTGTTATTCGCCAGAAATGGCAAGAAATATTATTTCCTTTCATGCATTGTATAAACAAGGGTTTACCTTTTCACTTAATAATGAAGTTGGTTCTATTGATGCTTTCTTTAATAATGTTCTTTATTTTAAAGCATCACCTTGTGATGGCGTGTATGAAACAGTATCTGTGGTTGATTACCTAGGAAATAATGTATTCTGTATTGATTCTTTTAATAATAATAACTTGGATAAATCATCGGTATGGCATTGTCGTCTTGGACATATAAGCAAGAAACGCATAGGCCAACTCCAAAAGGATGGTGTCTTGGATTCGTTTGACCTAAAGCCAGATGATAGTTGCGAATCATGCTTACTTGGAAAAATAACAAAGTCACCCTTCACAGGTTCTTGTGAGAGGGGTGAAGGTTTGTTGGACCTTGTACACACGGATGTGTGTGGACCATTCAAACATGCCACAAGGGATGCTATTCGTTATTATTTGACTTTTACTAATGATTACAGTAGATATGGATATGTCTACTTAATCAAGCATAAGTCAGAGAATTTCGAAAGGTTTAACGAATTTAAATAGGAAGTCGAGAATCAATTGGGCAGGAACGATCGAGGTGGTGAGTATCTTAGTTCAGAGTTCCTTGACTATCTAAAGGAATGTGGGATTGTCTCACAATTGAGACCTCCCAGGGCACCACAGTTGAATGGTGTGGCTGAGAGGCTTAATCGAACCTTGTTAGACGTGGTTCGTTCCATGATGAGTCGAGCTTTGCTACCAATCTCGTTTTGGGGGTATGCCTTAGAGACTGCCGCCCATATTCTTAATCTAGTCCCTACAAAGAAAGTTGCCAAAACTCCTCACGAGATGTGGACTGGTAAAGTACCTAAACTAGACCACATCAAGATTTGGGGTTGCGAGGATTTTGTGAGACGCGAGACTCACAACAAGCTAGAACCCCGAAGCGAGAGGTGTATTTTCATCGGCTACCCACAAAGATCCTTTGGTTACCTCTTCTATGGACCTAGTGATAATGTGGTCTTTGTAGCAAGAAGAGGAGTCTTTCGAGAGAGAGAGTTTATAAGCCAAGGAGACAGTGGGAGGCAAATTGATCTTGAAGAAATTCGAGAGTCAAGTGGTGAAGGATCTTCAAACACTAGCCCTCACCTTGAGGAGGAAACTCCTGTTGTGCCAATTGACGAATCTGTACGTCTGAGGCGTTCCACGAGAGTTAGGAGTGCACCTGAGCACTACTATGGTTTCCATATTACTGCAGAAGGTGAGACACGTATTAGTGATGGGACACTAGTACGTCTGGATAACCCTAACAGCTACGAGGAAGCCATGGCAGGCCCCGAGTCTGTTAAATGGAAAGAGGCTATGGATAGCGAGATACAATCCATGTATGACAATCAAGTTTGGAACTTGGTTGAGAATGTACCAGGTCGTAAGACTGTAGGGTGCAAATGCATATTCAAGAGGAAGACCGACATGGATGGTAATGTGCACACTTATAAGGCTCGACTGGTTGCAAAGGGCTTCTCTCAAATCCCTGGAGTGGATTATGATGAGACCTTTTCTCCAGTAGCCAAGATTAAGTCTATTAGGGTTATGTTAGCCATAGCTGCATTTCATGACTATGAAATTTGGCAAATGGATGTCAAAACCGCTTTCCTTAATGGAAAGTTGACTGAAGATGTTTACATGAGTCAACCAGAAGGTTTTGTCAGCAACGAGTACCCTAATAGAGTGTGTAAGCTTGAGAAATCCATTTATGGATTAAAGCAAGCACCTCGCAAATGGAATCTTTGCATTGATGAAAAGGTCAAGGAATTTGGCTTTTGTAGGAGTGAAGATGAATCTTGTGTTTATGTCAAGGCTAGTGGGAGTATAGTAAGCCTTTTGGTATTATATGTGGATGACATACTACTCATAGTAAACGACATACCAACACTGTAGGAAGTAAAGTCATGGCTTGGGAAGTGTTTCGCTATGAAGGACCTTGGTGAAGCTGCCTATATCCTAGGGATAAGGATTTTAAGAAACAGGAGGAAAAGACTAATTGGACTTAGTCAAAGCACCTATGTGGATAAGGTGTTGAAAAGTTTCAACATGCATAACTCCAAGAAAGGTGAGTTACTCATTCAGAGTAACGCCAGATTGAGTAAGACACAAAGCCCTAGTACTGAGGCTGAGATAGCAGAAATGAGTCGACTACCTTACGCTTCAGCTGTAAGATCGATCATGTATGCTATGACGTGTACTCGACCTGATGTAGCCTTTGCTTTGAGCATGGTTAGTAGGTATCAGGGGAACCCTGGCAAGGAACACTAGACTGCGGTAAAGAATATCCTCAAGTACCTACGAAGAAGTAAGGATTGGGTCCTTACCTTCGGTGGGAGTGAGGACTTGAGAGTTGTAGGGTATAGTGATGCTAGCTTCCAGACTGATAGGGATAATTTTCGCTCTCAGTCGAGCTGGTTCTTTACCTTAAACGGAGGAGCAATCACTTGGAAGAGTTCCAAGCAGGAGACAGTGGCTGATTCCACTTGTGAATCAGAGAATATAGCAGCAAGCGAGGCAACAAAGGAGGCTATATGGCTAAAGAACTTCATCGGAGACCTTGGAGTTGCACCAGCTATAAAAGAGCCAATGGAGATTTTCTGTGACAGCAATAGATCATGGGAGATCCAGACACATTGACAGAAAATATCACTTCATCAGACATCGAATAGAAAAAGGAATCCTCGTGGCAAAGAGGGTATCATCGGATGAGAACCCAGCAGATCCCCTCACGAAGGGACTGAGTAGGGTTAAGCATCTCCAGCATGCTCAGAGCATAGGGCTGAAGGATGATATAAGTTTTAGTAGTTTGATAAATTATGAAATATGTAAAGTGTAATTGACATTAGATGATGAATAAAAGGTGTTTTATTTATGAGTAAAGTGTTGCTATCTCTTGTCGATCGTTTACTATATTTCTTTTGCATGTTTTGACTTCCAGAATGATTATGTTTGGTATTTCATATTATTCAAACCTCCACAGTCGGTCATATGTCGGAGGTAGGTATGAATTAAGACTGTCATGATTGGTTGCAAAGGTCTAAGGTGTTGCACATGGCTACAACAATCATGAGTGCTCATAAGATCTGAGCATTGGACTCAACCCACGCTCACTGGAATCACTTCATGGAATTTTATCTCGGGTGATCGTGAGACGGTAATATCATATAAGTCTTCAAACCTAGAGATATGATTTGTTACTTACAAGTTGATTATGCATTGATTGTACAAAAACGCATTGGTAACTCGATGTTATAAAGCGTGCCTTTGTGTATAATTCAATGAGTGGTAGAACAAACATATGAGTCAAAGTTTATTTGTTCCTTCTAGGATTAGAAGCTGATATTTGGGCCCCTCGATGATTGTGTTTTGACCTATGTACCGGGCCCGGTCAGAACTAAATTGATGTGTTCAATTAAGTTCTATGTCAACCAAATCGGAAATCGGGAAACAAATGCTGGACAATAAGTAAGACCATGTTCCATGTATTTGTCTGGCTGATATCTTGAGCACAGGATTATATGATCACTTATCTAAAATGGCGCATTCTAGTTCAACAGAGTTTAAAGATATTACTAATTAAATATAAGATCATATTATTTGATTAGTATTGATCTATAATTAATCTAGGATTAATTTAAAGATCAAAGATATTACTAATTAAATATGGGCTTCTATATTTATATAGTGTGGGCTAATGCTTATTTGGAATGGGCTAGGCTTGCATGGAAAAGTCCATGGAAACTCCATGGAGCTTTGACCCGTGGATCTCATGGAAAAGAAGAGACATGGGTATTAGGGTTTACATGGATGTAACCCTAATCCACCACACTATATAAAGGAGGATTTGGTTCTTGAAATCATACTAGTTGACGCTTGTTGAGGTGAGGGCCGATTTCAAGATAGTAGTGACTATTCTCTCAAAGTTCCAAGTTTGTGGTGATTTGTGATTTCCATTTGAGGCATTCACACTATTGGTGCTTGTCTCTAAAACTCCAAGCAATCAACTACTACTACAAGGTAAGTAATTCTACTAGCTTTATTTGATTCATGTTCGCCATGCGATGCTAGTTAGGATATGAACCTTGGAAAATAATTATTTGCATGTATCTTAGACAAACATAGATCCAAGGTTTATTAGGGTTGCATGTACACTTAGGAAGTGTTAGAATGCTCAAAACCCATCAGTGTGTTAGAGATCTTTGGTTTTGGATATCTAATAGACCTTATCCATATCGCAATGAGGGATGTTTGTGTGATCATGGGTGTGAATTGGGTGAGCCGATTTAGGGCTCTGATTGACTGTGAGCATCAGCTAGTGACAGTTTGAGATCCTAGTGGTGCAGTACTGACTATCTATGGCGAGGGTACTAGATCAAGATCAGCCTTCTAGTTTGCCGACAGGGAAAGAAAGAGTTTATAGTGTGGGTGTATAGGTTTTCTGGCATATGTAGTGGATACTTGATTTGAGAAGAAGGAATCGATCTTGTTTCTTATGTTCTGGTGGTATGTGACTTTCTTGATGTTTTTTCTAAGGAGTTACTAGGTATGCGTCCTGAGAGGTAGATGGAGTTCCGGATCAATCTAATTACAGGTGCGACGCCGATCCCCAAGGTATCGTACCATCTTGCACCTCCTAAGATGCAGGAGTTATCCTCTCACCTCCAGGAACTATTGGGAAAATGGTGCATTAGGTTGAGCAGTTCTCCTTGGGGAGCCCCAATCCTTTTCTTCAGGAAGAAGGATGCATCGCACCGGATATGCATTGATTATCTAGAACTGAATAAGCTGACAGTGAAACTATTACCCTTTGCCAAGGATTGATGATCTTTTTGACCAACTTCAGGGGCATCTTTGTTTTCCAAGATTTATTTGAGGTCCGACTATCATTAGATGAGGGTACGATAGGAGGATATTCAGAAGATAACCTTTAGAACTCGTTATGGGCACTATCCGTTTGTGGTGATGCCTTTTGGGCTCATTAATGCACCGACAACGTTCATGGACCTCATGAACTAGGTGCGTAGGCCCATGTTGGATTTATCAGTGATCATTTTTATTGATGACATCCTAGTTTATTCGA
The DNA here is from genome assembly GCF_052625555.1 of Lactuca saligna. Taxonomy (NCBI): domain Eukaryota; kingdom Viridiplantae; phylum Streptophyta; class Magnoliopsida; order Asterales; family Asteraceae; genus Lactuca; species Lactuca saligna. The sequence continues at coordinate 94,690,021 of NC_136418.1, forward strand.
TGACTAAAGAATAACATGAGGAGCATCTTCAAGAGATTCTTAGGGTTTTAAGGATGGGGAGGCTCTATGCATAATTCTCCAAGTGTGACTTCTATTTGAGAGAGGTTTAGTTTTTAGGGAACCTCGTCAATCAGAATAGTATCTTTGTCGACCCAGCCAATACAGAGGTAGTGATGTAGCGGGAGGTGTCAAGATCTCCATCTGGGATTTAATGCTTCCTTAGATTGGCACGTTATTATCGAAGATTCATCAAAGACTTCTCCAATATTAATGTTACTCTCACCAAGTTGACCAGGAAGGATGTTGCTTTTAGTTTGGGGCCTAAGCAGCAGGCATCATTTTAGACTGATCGACGTCGTTGTCTTGGTCAAAAATAAAACAACTAACCTAAGTGGATAGGGTAAGTCGGGTCGAATCCACAAGGAGTTTGTGGTTAAACTTTTTGTCCAAATAATCAATAAAAAGAAATGTATTACTTGCAATTGTCACAAAAAAAGAGTAAATCAAAACCAAACAAAAGCTTGGAAATTTATTAATTGAAGTTGAGAATCTCAATAAGAAAACTAGAGTACTCTCGGTTCAGTTATGGATTGTTTAAATTCACACACTTTCTTCCCTAGAATCCTTATTCAGTTACTTAGATGCAATTAGGATTTATTAACTTGTTAACACATAGTTTTAGGCACACAATATGTTCATTCAACTGGTTGTCTTACTCCATATGTCTAAATGGATTTGGAAAAATTAATGAACTAGCAATAAAATGTCTTATGTGACAACCCAAAATTTTCTATTCTGTACAACCCTTCACTTCAACAGAAGCCAGAACAGTTTCTACTAATTTTCAAACCTTTTGGAATAAGTTTGAGTATTTTAGGATTAGCACTTTAGGGGATATCGGGAGAGAGGATATCCGAGAGTTGTTGTGCATCAATAAAGTTCCAAAAACTCCAAGAGTTTGGAGTTTACGGCCCAAATGGCATTTGGACCATAAACTCTAATGGCTATATACATGGCACTTAGCCATTTTTCCTTCATTTCTCCATTTCAAGCTAGAGAAAACCCGATTTCTCTCCCAAGGATCTTCAAGCTTTCGTCCCAATTGTAAGTACTTATATCTTAGAGTGTATTAAAGCTTGTTACACATTCATATATCAAAGGAAATCACCCAAGAAACACAAGAACAAGGTGTTTACGGTCCAAGGTGTTCTTGGACCGTAAACCCTAAAATGAGTGCCAATGTGTGCCCTAGTCCCTTCTAAGCCTTGGCAACTAGCATAGATCCTTTCCTTGATGAGTTTAGCACTTGAAAAACACCAAAAACCCCCATGAATATGAGTTTACGGCTTGGGAATCTCCCAATACCGTAAACACCCGCAAAGGGTGTTTTGATGCCCCTAACACCTTAGTAAGCCTTGGATATTAGCATAGAGCCTTACACCATTGAACTAAGGACTTCAATACACGAAATGGTGCTTCTTACCATGAGCTTACAGCTGTAAACTCATGGGGAAGTGGTCCCCAGACCGTAAACACCATACAAGGTTATTCTTGGACCTAAGACTCACCCAACCTCTTGTTTAAGCCTTGAAAAACTTTGCCACTTAAGTTATAATAGTTTTAAGCCTCATTTGGTGACCCAATTGAGAGTTTACGGTTAGGAGTAAACTCCCCTGGGCCTTAAACTCCAACAAACACGGTCCATTGACCATAAACTCCAGTATAAGGCCTTGCACACCTTTGTTGAAACCCGATAGCCTCCTAACACTTTGACCAAAGTGTTTTCCTCATATTAGGATGTTTATAGTTGTTTAATTAGTGTTATAATCACTATATATATATATATATATATATATATATATATATATATACACATATGTCTTCATATGTTATTAGGATCATTGTGTGTGTCTAAGTCTTCAATTGACACCAAGCACTTGTCCGACACTTCCATCCAAACCACTCACGAAGGTGAGTTCATACCCCCTTAATCTATATTTAAAATGTTTTTAAATGCTTTTATTGGGGGGGGGGGGATACAAGTTGAATCATGCTAGTTATTATATCAATCACATGTGATTAATAAGTAGTATATAAATGGATTTACTACTCTTTTAGTTGTTTTACCAGACATATTACTTCAAATGGCTTTCCAAAACGTTTTTACTTGTTTAAAAACTGTTTATCAAACTGTCTTACATACTGAAGGTTTCTTTTCTAACTCTGTTACAATTGTGTTTCAAACAAAGGTTTCTTATACTTAAAACTATTCTTATCAAACAAACTGCTTTCAAATCGTTTTACAAACTGACATCAAGTCATCCTTTCTTAGTTATTAAACTTTTCAAAGGTTTTATAAAAACTTCTTTTACATTTTTATATTGTCAATTGCATGCTTGTATATGTATAGTTATATAAGTAATGTTTACAGGACTTAGGAAGGCTAGCTCGCTTTATCTCATTTTCCTCGTTGGGATGTGGCTTTAGGGCATCGGTTATCCGTCCGAAGGTCGTCTAAATATTAGTTATATATTATGTATACATATATAGACATAAAAGTTCTATCAGTCAATTCAATACCCTTGGGTAGCAAGGGCATACGTTCATGTTCCTACATACAAGTCATATTACTAGTAAACTACGATAGCCGTAGTTTAGGAAGTTACTAATACTATTACTAGAACAAAGAATCATACAATGAGTCAGTTCATTCATGAGTCAATACTTGCTAGATAGAGAGAACACACAATACAACTAGTACACATAGTACATTTCAATACTTGCTAGATAGTGGGAACACACAATACAGTAGTACACATAGTACATTTCAATACTTGCTAGATAGAGAGAGAACACACAATACCACTAGTACACGTAGAAAATTAGAATACATAAAGGCTAGACAGAGGGAGAACATACATTACAACTAGCACATTCATTATATATACAATTTTGCAGTTATGTGACCCACGTTCCGGGGCATGGCACTACTTGCCATGGCCGTTCATGTATCCAGAATCTCCTTAATTAGGGAGCGTATGAGCTTGCATATATAAAAATACCTGATTGACTATCCTACACCTTGATGCTAGCTACAGTGAGACTTAATTGTCTATGGGTGCCAAATGTCATTTTTCTCCGACATTGTACATTTTCACGTTCTAGAGTCGGTAGCAGGATATAGGCCGATCACATGTTACTTTAAATTACAATTGGTTTATGGTAGTTAGTACATCAGTAGTTACTTATTACAATACTACAATACTATAATATTTCTCCCATTACATTCACTTCGTGAACATTCACACGATGCACAGTAATGTAAAAACTATATTTTTGGTTAATGATAGTCGGATTTGGGAAAATACACACCCTTACAAGAGACACACTATAACATCCCAAAAACACAGTCTGAAAATTTTGTTTAATTTAATAATAAAAACCATAGTCAATAAACCTCATATAAATATCATAAGCAATTTATCTCAAAATATTGTAACAACTGTCAAGTATATCAGAGTATAAACATCCCAGGTTGAACAAATGGTGTGTGCGCTGCAATCTTCCTGAGCTCCTCTTTCAAAAACTAAGTATCAGAAACCAAAACTGAAAACTGTAAACAAAAAGCTTAGTAAGTCTCCCCAAACTACCAAATACCATACAATAACATATAAACTGCATCGGACCGAGTTCGGAAACTGCATCGGACCGATGTCCGGAACTGACTAGGGCCTTGCCCTCTGCATCGGACCGAAATCCAAAAATTGCATCGGACTGATGTCCAGAACTGACTGGGACCTTGTCCCCTGCATCGGATTGAAGTCCGGAACTAACTGCATCGGACCGAAATCCAGAACTGACTGGGACCTTATCCCCTGCATCGACGCGAAGTTCGGAAACTGATTGAGCATAACATAACATAGAATAAACGTATCAACTAGCATAAACACATATACTGCATACCGCATCAAACAGATAACACAAATACGTGCTTGAATCACAAAGACATCAAGCACACTGAACTACTGCATCAGACCAAAGTCCGAAAGTACTGCTAACTAGACGGGCCGGCATTGTGGCCGTAGACCCGTTCCTACTGGAAGGAAACTCACCTCACACTGCTGAAGTCTTGCAGACTCAATCCGACACTGCTGAAGTCCCGCAGACTCGACCCCAGCTGCTAGATGACCGATTCCCGATCTGTTAACATCAAAATAACACCCAATTAATAATTGGGTTCCACTACATAACTATAATTACATACTTTAGATAATTACTACATTACCCTAAGCTTGTCTTACCCAAGCTCAAGGTCCAATCCATAGGTCCAAAGTCAATTAGGGATCAAAGCCTAACATATGGCCCAATTTTCCAAATTGGGCCCAAACCTCTACATGGACTTCCCTTAAGGCCCAATTGGTTAGTCCGGTCCAACATGTGTAATTCTAAGGGCCCAACATCGTACAACCATCTAGGCCCAAACTATGCCCCATCTATGGCCCAATTTTCCAAATTGGGCCCAATCCTTCATATGGGCCTTACCCTAGAGCCCAACTAATAACTCTAATCCATTTAATTATTCCTGGATGGCAACACAAAGCCCAAGTGAAATTAGGGCTTCTCATAAAATATTAATTAGGGTTAAGTGTTTCTCACATAACCTATTAAGGGCTTAAACCACTAAGGACTTAATCCATTAAGTCCATTATTGCTTAGATTAATTTCTGTCAATGATTAATATTTAATATTTCATTTATTAAATAATTCCTGTGTGTGTGTCCTGATAATTTATCAAATATTAGTATTTTCTCAATTAGCCCATTAAGGACTTAGTCCATTAAGTCCTTTATTCTACTAGATAAATGGCATGAAAGTTTGGGCTTGATTCACAATCCAATCCCAATGGCCCAAAAGTGGGTCCAAATAAGTCCAAGGCTCAAATACTCACAATTAGGGTTTTACACCCAAACATGGCCCAGTAGGCTCAAAACTAATCCATAAGCACATTAGGGTTTTGGCTAGGTCCATTAGGGTTTGCTAGCGGGGCACCACCCACTACCACCTCGGGTAGTGGTGGTCTATGGCGGCTTACGGCGGCGGCACCACCTTACGGTGGTGGTTTTGATTCTTTTCATTAATTCAAAATTCAAGTTACAATTTACAAGGCTAATCTCAATTAACCAAACACACACACTAAACTAATCACGCACACACACACACTCCATGGCGGCCGGTAGCAGTGCTTGGTGGCAGCCACCACCTTACGGTGGTGGCAGTGGCTGCTCTTGGGAATTCCGGTTAAACAAAATGCACATACAATCTCGTAACTGTCGGAACCCTGATAACACATGAATACACACCCAAAACTACACCCACATCCACCTCTCACGGTGACTAGTGGCGGTGGAAGAAGGAAGAAACGACAACAGCGAGATAGCGAATGCAATAACCCCTTCGGGGTGACGATGATGACCGAAGAAAACAGGAGTGAGCCAGCGGCAGCAGATGGAGCTGGGGGTTTCATTCGCCACCGGAAACAACCATGAGTGGCAACTGTCTCGATTTCTCACCACTCGTCAGACGAACGCCAGCCTAGCAATCCTTGATTTTGCCGGCAGCAACCAGCGTCACTCGAATGGTCGTTCTTGTTTCGTCAGCAGTGACGAGCACACGATGATAACTAGTCCACCTCCGTTTACTTGTTGCGACGTCCCTGCAATCTAGCAGTGACGGCAGGGAAGGCAAGAGGGGAGTCGGGTGGTGATGGCAGCTAGAGGAGTGGAGGGATAAGGGTGGCGACCGCTTCTATCATTTAGGGTTAGGGTGTGGCACCCGGTTATGTTGGGTTATATACCTGACTCACAAAACATTGCCCCATAATGACAAGTCAAGCACCTCCTTTCCCTCATTTCTTTCAAACTAATCCATATTTTACACTTTTAACCATGCCTTCAGAAATCTTTAAAACTGAATCCAAAACTTACCTTTTAAGCCGTGATCCCATAAATTTCTTTCATAATAGACCCCTAAATTACCAATAAACGCTTAAATCTTCAAATATGTTTCTATTTAAATTCATAAATTACTAAACACACCTTGACCTCCGAAATCCTTTTCAATTTAGTCCCGAACTTTCATTTATTAATTTATTTAAATAAATAGGGCGTTACAACTCTCCCCCACTTAAACTAGATTTCATCCTCAAAATCATTTCTTACCATTCCTTTCACTTCAAGCCACTCTAGTAACAAGGTCACCATGTTGGGCACACCCTAGCCTTTCTACGGTAGGTATGTCCAATCTTCTTAAATTCCTCACAACAAGATAACATCTACTCCGTCTGAAATCTACTGTCTCGAGATGATCTGAATCCCTGATAGACCACTCATACTGAATCATTATGGTTGAACCCCACGGTAGGTGACTTAGCATTACTCAACTATCTGACATGCTTACCATAAATGAAATCTATAATTACCATTCCTGTTGGAGACCCAAAACTTTCTGAAACACTGATCTGCCTGAAAACACTCAACTGCTTGAAACACTAAATTGCCTATACACTGAACTGCCTGAAACACTAAATTGCCTGAACGCTGAACTGCTTGAATCAGCATGGCGCTACATGGCTACTTTCCAACATCTATCGAGACCTTCCCGGTCTTGATTCATTTGTTAGTCATCTAGAATACCGGTTTCCAACCCGATTGCAGAGCCAAAGGTCTCCATAGTTAGTCACCTCACACAATTTCTAAGCAAAATTCTTCTTTGAAACTACAGCTACTAGTTATCTTGTTACTGTAGCCCTAATAACTTTCTGATCTAACTGATCGAGTCCATACGTCAAATCCAAACGTCACCGAACCGACCGCTAAAAGTGATTGCTACATGACCATTGGTAGCCTTCTGTCATAAATGACCTTATGCAGTCCACTGCTTCCTTGCTCTCATCTCTGTAGTGGCACTTCTAAAATTTTATCACTGGCTTAACCAAGTCTAATCCGTCTAGGAAACTTCGAAATCCAATCTGTGGATTTCCATATCCTCACTGCTATACCCGAACTGCTGGGTACTACTATCCTTCCCGCGTCCTAACGACGCACTTACCCTATCTAATAACATACTGAATGCTACGGCTACACCTGTAGACTTACAACACTCTAACACTATCTGACTACTAGTGAATGCTACGGCTACACTCGCAGACTTACAACACTCTAACACTATCTGACTGCTAGTGAATGCTACGGCTACACCAACATACTTACAACACTTTAACACTATTTGACTGCTAGTGAATGCTACGGCTAAACCCGCAGACTTACAACACTCGCTTGTCTCGCACTCAGCTGACTCATGTCTTGAATGGAATCCCCAACCGGATTCCCTAAGGCTTGCTAGCAAACATTCAGAGAATGCAACCTAATCATTGGCAAGGTTTTCCGAACTTCCATATCACACTCTCCTCGAACCATACAGCCACATGGGTTGTATTCCTTTCAGACAAGGATGCAAAAAATATCCTAGTCTCAAAACTGCTCCCGCTTCTGAATCCTTAGGCGATTCTCCCCCACTTTGATTCAGCTAATGCCTTACAACATACCAAACTAGAAGAATTCCCAATCCTTCTCACCACCCATGACCAATCTGTTAGAACTCACGCTTATCCAAGCTAAGGTTTCAACACCAACTAATCCAAAAGATCACGCAACTTCTAAAAATTCGAATAAATCTCCGGTAATAACCCGGTAGACCTAGGAACTTCGAATCTCAATTGGAGACCTCATAATTCCCCTCTACATCATGGCCTCTATCTTGGCCGAATCGACTAGAATATCCTTCTTATTGATAAGGTACCCAAGAAATTGCACCCCGCGCAACCAGAACTCACAATTGAAGAACCTTGAGAAAATTCTCTCCCTCCTCGAAGTCCCTAGCACCTCCCTCAGGTGCTTCTCGTGCTGCTCCTCAGTCTGGGAATAAACCAAGATGACGTTGTACTTTCCTAATCTCGCAAGAGCTGCACCGAATCTGGTCTTGCTGGTCTCTCGAAAACTAATCCGAAATCTTGGGTCTCCTATCAAGACCCTGTTATATAAACAATTGATCTGGTTCCCTTTTCCTAATGTGCTCCAAGTCCATATCTCGTTCTGAGGCTCAAGAAGTCATATCATTTAGGGTCTTGCACCCCAAGATACTCATGATCTCCCTGCTATCATTCTACAGTATGTTATGGTAACTTTCCTTCTTCGTTTCCTCATTTGCTGCATACTGTGGTACCATATAAGCTCTTTCCCGAGACTTGGCAGTGATCTCTGCCATGGTCTCAGTCGTCTGGTGGAGATTTAACAACCATTGTGCCAACTGTTGTGCCTCAATCTCCTGGGCACACTCTATCCAGAATGTGGTCTAAAAGTCATCCCATGACCTAGCATTAACTGCATCATCACACAACTCACTACCGACCTCTTCATATCAGTCTCGTGTTCTATCCCTCAGGATACAGGAAGTAAGTTAGGTCTTGTCTCCTTTCGAGACAACGTTTGGAACAAAAAGTGTTGGCAACGTCTGCCAACCATCTGCTGCTAACAATGGGGCCCCTAACCCCCATGTTAATCTCAAGCCTCACAAACTTTGAATTCCCGAAACATCAACATACGGGTCTCTATCATGACTGTTATCTCTGTGCAGAATACACTCAGCCTCTCATCACAAATCTCTATAATGCTCTCCTTGATCACACTGAGGACTACATGAGTCTGGTCAATGATACTGCGCGAAATTCTCGGATGGAATGAAATCCCTCATCTGATCATCAATCTGCCCGGCTCCAGAGTCCGAGCCTGATCCCTCGTCAACACCAGAACTACCATCTGGTATACCACGTAGCGTCACTATATTGGTAATACACTATCGCTAACATCACAATAATTATCAAAAATCGAGGGATCTCACACACTACAAGTTCCCTGCTCTTTTCTCAACCCTCCTTGATTTGAGTACGGATCCTCTGCTTTCAGTAGTACATGCCTATACTACCTTCCACATCTATCCGCACTTTCCTCAAGAACTGGATTGACTCCACCAAGTCACTTCTACTACTACTGATCTCTGCTGCTCTCATCCTAGGCTCGCCCTAAGGAAACTTCTGAATCATCCAAACTAGTCCTCAGCTGCTGAAAGTCCCTTCATAATGCCAATTACCCATAACATGGATACCATCACATGCAACGAGGCTCAGATAATCCTTCGAGTAAGGGACTCATCCCTACAACGGTTAGGACTCAAACAAGAGCTACGCAATAGGGTCAAATCCAATCCTCTAAGATTATTCAACCCTGATTACATGTGACTTAACGTATCCACCTAATAGCTAACTCCCATCACTCAAAGTCCCACAAAGCACAAAGCAAGCAACATTCAGACAAAAGGAAACTACTCAAGGAATCTATTCTCATAACAAGAAACTGTAGTAGCATATAATGATAAGCTCATACTATCAGGCATAACCTAAACAGGCTAGCCTACTACTGTTTACTCAATAATAGGATGCAATTCTCATAAAGCTAAAACACATAAATCAGGCACATAAGGCATCCTCCTAGATCCTTAGTCCTATACTAGCATGCTATTCTACTGAGACTGAAGCTGAAACTAAAATTGATAATCATAACATAATTTGTATGGGTAATTTGGGAGTACTTACTTGAGCTCAGCTGATTGCATGCACCACACCCATTTTTTCTTTTCAAAGTTCTTTTCTTTCTAAAAATTCTTTTCTCTTTTTATAAAACTCTTTTCTTTTCTCAAAACTCCCTTTTTATAAAAACTGATTTACTATTGAAAATTTCTATACCAATTCCTTAGTTTGAATTCAGACACACCCGAAAATGTGCCCGAATCCCTCAAACCAAGGCTCTGATACCAACTTGTAACATCCCAAAAACACAGTTTGAAAATTTCGTTTAATTTAATAATAAAAACCATAGTCAATAAACCACATATAAAAATCATAAGCAATTTATCTCAAAATACTGTAACAACTGTCAAGTATATCAGAGTACAAACAGAAAACTATAAGCACAAAGCTTCGTGAGTCTCCCCAAACTATCACATACCATACAATAACATATAAACACATATTGGGCCTTGCCCACTGCATCGGATCGAGTTTGGAAACTACATCGGAGCGATATCCGGAACTGACTAGGGCCTTGCCCTCTACATAAGACCGAAATCCGAAAAATGTATCAGACCGAAGTCTGGAACTGACTGGGACCTTTTCCCCTGCATCAGACCGATGTCCGAAACTAACTGCATCAGACCGAAATCCAGAACTGATTGGGACCTTGTCCCCTGCATCGGCCCGAAGTCTGGAAACTGACTGAGCATAACATAGCATAGCATAAATGTATCAACTAGCATAAACACATATACTGCATACTGCATCGGACCGAAGTCCAGAACACATAAGATAAAGACATGCTTGAATCACAAAGACATCAAGCACACTGAACTACTGCTTCGGACTAAAGTCCAAAACTACTGCTAACTAGACATGCCAACATTGTGGCCGTAGACCTGTTCCTACTGGAAGAAAACTCACCTCACACTGTTGAAGTCCCGCAGACTCAATCCCACACTGCTAAAGTCCCGCAGACTCGACCCCAGCAGCTAGATGACAGATTCTCGATCTGTCAACATCAAAATAACACCCAATTAATAATTGGGTTCCACTACATAACTATAGTTACATAGTTTAGATAATTACTACATTACCCGAAGTTTGGTTTACCCAAGCTTAAGGTCCAATCCATAGGCCCAAAGTCAACTAGGGATCAAAGCCCAACATATGGCCCAATTTTCCAAATTAGGCCCAAACCTCCACATGGACTTCCCTTAAGGCCCAATTGCTCAGTCCGGTCCAACATGTCTAATTCTAAGGGCCCAATATCGTACAACCATCAAGTCCCAAACTATGGCCCATCTATGTCCCAATTTTCCAAATTGGGCCCAATCTTTCATATGGGCCTTACCCTAGAGCCCAACTAATTACTCTAGTCCATTTAATTATTATTGGATGGCAACACAAAGCCCAAGGGAAATTAGGTTTTCTCATAAAATAATAATTAGGGTTAAGTGTTTCTCACTTAACCTATTAAGGGCTTAACCTACTAAGGACTTAATCCATTAAGTCTATTATTGCTTAGATTAATTTCTATCAATGATTATTATTTAATATTTCACTTATTAAATAATTCCCGTGTGTGTGTCCTGATAATTTCTCAAATATTAGTATTTTCTCAATTAGCCCATTAAGGACTTAGTCCATTAAGTCCTTTATTCTACTAGATAAATGGCATGAAAGTTTGGGCTTGATTCACAATCCAATCCCTATGGCCTAAGAGTGGGTCCAAATAAGTCCAAGGCTCAAATACTCATAATTAGGGTTTTCCACCCAAACATGGCCCAATAGGCCCAAAACTACTCCATAAGCCCATTAGGGTTTTAGCTAGGTCCATTAGGGTTTGCTAGCGGGGCACCACCCACTACCACCTCGGGTAGTGGTGGTCTATGGCGGCTTACTGCGGTGGCTACCACCTTACGGTGGTGGTTTTGATTCTTTTCATTAATTCCAAATTCAAGTTGCAATTTACAAGGCTAATCTCAATTAACCAAACACACACACTAAACTAATCACACACTCACACACATACACCATGGCAGCCGGTAGTAGTGCTTGGCGGCAGCCACCACCTTACGGTGGTGATACTGGCCGCTCTTGGGAATTCCGGTCAAACAAAATGCATATACAATCTCATAACTGCCGGAACTCTGATAACACATGAATACACACCCAAAACTACACCCACATCCACCTCTCACGGTGGCTAGTGGCGGTGGAAGAAGGAAGAAACGACAACAACGAGATAGCGAACATAATAGCCCCTTCGGGGTGGCGACGATGACTAGAGAAAACAGGAGTGAGCCTGCGGCGGCAGATGGACCTGGGGGTTTAAGTCGCCACCAGAAATAACCGCGAGTGGGAACTGTCTCGATTTCTCACCACCCATCGGACGAACGTCGGCCTAGTAATCCTTGATTTCGCCTGCAGCAACCAACATCACTCGAGCGGTCGTTCTTGTTCCGTCAGCGCTGACGAGCACACGACGATAACTAGTCCGCTTCCCTTCACTTGTTGCGACGTCCCTGCAATCCGACAGTCTTCATTTTGCCATCAACGTGAGTCACCGGTGGTCATTCGGAGTCTTGGAGCTTCGACTGATCGGGAAGGAAAGAGGGGAGTCGGGTGGTGACAGCGGCTAGAGGAGTGGAGGGATAAGGGTGGCGGCCACTTCTATCATTTAGGGTTAGGGTGTGGCAGCCGGTTATGTTGGGTTATAAACCTGACTCATGAAACATTGCTCCATAATGACAAGTCAAGCACCTCCTTTCCCTCATTTCTTTCAAACTAATCCATATTTAACACTTTTAACCATGCCTTTAGAAATCTTTAAAAATGAATCCAAAACTTACGTTTTAAGCTGTGATCCTGTAAATTTCATTCATAATAGACCCCTAAATTACCAATAAACCCTTAAATCTTCAAATCTTTTTCTATTTAAATCCATAAATTACTAAACACAACCTGACCTCCGAAATCCTTTTCAATTTAGTCCCGAACTTTCATTTATTAATTTATTTAAATATACAGGGCGTTACACACACACACAGATACTAGATGACTTGGTAGAATGCTACTTTTAGTAGGAAACATAGGGTTTTCTAGGAGGTTCAACACTTTTACATACTTACACTTCACATACTTACAAATACTTTCTTAAAAATTCAAACACTAAAATACTTATGATCTCACCAGCTTTAAAGCTGATACTCTGTTTCAAAATAACTTGTATCCTTAGGTCAATAGTAGACATGTACCGATGCAAGGTTGAGAGAAGATGGATCTCATTCAAGACTCATCTTTCATTTTGTTTTATACTTTAGTGTCTATTAAACATGTCAAAACACACTTGTATTAAAATCACATTATTCATGCAATGGATGATGTTGTTGCTTGTTTACTACTATTCATTATTGTGATACTGTACGTGACGTCCTCCGCCCCAGAATGTTTCCGCTGTTCCTGGCTTTGGGGTGTCACAGATTGGTATCAGAGCATTGTTTATAGTGAAGTGAGTATATCAACCCATAAAAGATATACAGACTATAAATACAATGGGATTAAAATACTCCGACCAAGAGTTTATACTTTAAATAATAAAATATTTAATTAAGTATACGTGCCTGCATTCATACTAAAATCAGTGTTACGATGACAAGAACAAAAGTATTACGATTGTTGAATATCACAAGTAAGCTCGGGGATGTATGGTTAGTCTTGGGAGTGGCATAGCCTGATCAACTATGCTAGTTGGAGGAGGGATTAGCGAATGCGCAAGAATGGTTGTGATGTGGCAACAAGTCTAAAAACTTACAAACACTACCACAATGAGAACATTAGAGTAGAACATATGTCTAAAATACTATGGGAGTATTTTGTGTTACTATAATTACTTACTTGAGAACTAAGAAGGATCTTCATTACTGGGTCAATAGTTTCTAAGTGGATACACTAAGGTTATATGTAACTAGTATGTCATAGACTTAGAATCTGTGAAATTTTTGCTTTACCCCTATTCCTTGTGAATTTGGAGTTAAGGTCACTTATTCGAAGGCCTATCATGTTTTGATTACATATAATTGGTATGCACTTTACAAATTGTGATGTAACTAATGAAGATTATATAATAATTATCTAGATAGTTCGTCTAATAATTATTTTCTTACCCTAATTCTCACGTAGATAACATGGCTGGACTCCATCCCCACAGTGACGTTTGGAGAAGAACCCGAGAATGATCATCCAATCCCGTTGAATGATCACCATGCTGAAGACCTTTTGGATGATGATAAATTTGAGCCCGAAGTTGAGAACCTACGCCCGGTAGCTCCCATTCCAAATCCTAAACCTCGTCCGATTTTTCATGAACCGACGCCCCCTTGGGTAGAATGCTTGGAGACGTGGAGCGAAGAGCAGAATCAGCCTATGCCATTCAATGGAGACCAAATCTTCTACAACATAAGCAAAAGTAGCTCAGCAGATAGAGTTCTACCAATCATGGTCTATAAAGTTGCCCGAAACGAGATTCAAGGCATGACAGCTCTCCATTGTATCACAGAGGTTGATGACAATGCAGGAATGCATACCATCCGCACCAATCACCTTGCACACACTCAGGAAAGATCTGAGAGAGACCATGAGACCCTGCTACAAGCACTAGCTAAAACACGATCCGAAGTCATAGAGCTCCGAGTATGGCAAAGGGTGTACGAAAGACACCTGCTTGACATGGAACGTCAACTGGCTGAACTAAGAGTTCATCAGAGGAATGACTGTCACTAATAGGAAATGCTTTATTTTCCTTCCTTGTTAAAGGAATCATTTTCCTGTCTATGTCCTACGTGGCTTTTTTTATGTAACTATCATGTACTGTAGGTACTTTTAGTTAGGCCTTATGCGGCGAAAACCTTTTCTATTTCCAGATGTGATGTAAGACCTACTACAAGGTCAATGTTCCCGAACTTGTTACATCTTAAACATCGATGATATTGACAGATGACTAACTTTTGTGTCACTCCTTGTTCAAGTACTTTCATCATACCTTCATTGGAGTATATCTGAAACTTGCTTTAGTGAAGTCTTTGGACTATAGTAATTTAACTCAGGAATCATTTTCAAGTCTCTTTCAAAGGTTAGATTATAGGGATGTACTAGGACTGTAGTAATTTAACACCAGACTATAGTAATTTAACTCTGGAATCATTTTCAAGTCTCTTACAAAGGCTGGATCATAGTGAAGTCTTTGGACTATAGTAGTACCTCGGCCTCAACGACAAAATGTCTTGAGACTATTCCACGAACATACTTCTACTATGTACTAGGACTGCATCATAGGGATGTAGGTCAAACCTTCGAGAACATACTTCTACTCTTTACTAGGACTGCATCATAGAGATATGGGTCAAACCACGATAACATATTTCTATTATTTACATAAACGGTCGGACTACATCTAGGTTTAACCATAATAGCTCACGAACTCCTTTTCTTTCGTGTTATAGAATCATGTCGTCATCCGGAAATAGTCAGCCGAACAATGAAACCCCTACCTTTCCTATGGACACCGCTACTTTCCAAGTCGCAGTAACGACTGCTGTAATGGCTGCCGTGGCAGCTATCCTTGCAAACCGCAACGCTATCAACACAAGCTATGCTGATAAATGTCACACCCCCAAACATAACGACGGAAACGTTCAGGGGCGGAGGACGTCATATTCAGTATCATAACAGTTCATAGAAAGCAAAGTACACACCACCATATATATTAAAGTTTCCAAGATGTTTACATAATTGTATTCATTACATGTTCAAAAGATAGATACATAAACATCATCCAAAAGAAATAATTAACGCCAGCGCGTTAATCCCAAAAGTTGATTCCCAAACCTGCTTAGCGGTTCCCTGAGAATACAAGTTATTTCAAAGAAAACGTGTCAACAATTAAGTTGGTGAGTTCATAAGTAGTTTAGAAAAATTGGATTCCATTCCAAAATGGGTGTATATTTTCCAGAAAACGCAGCATTTCAAATGTAAAGAGTTGTGATTTGTTGTGTTGAAAGTGAATGTATTAGATCCAGAAAATCCCATATTTTCCCTAATGGTTGAGATACGAGTTGTTGTGTTTTCCAAGAAAAACCCTTATTTTCTTATAAAAGTATGAAATGCATATAAATGTTCGTGTTATAAGTTGTAAATAATTGCACTACGAAAATCCCTTATTTTCCTATTAGTTGTTTGGTTTGTATGCAGGAGAAACCCTTATTTTCCTAACATAAATGGCAGTCTCTAAGACCGAAAATCGTAAGAAACCGACGTTCTCAAAAGTTGTGTCATAGTTTTATATAGTAAAACTATACGAATATCGCATTTATTAGATGAAGAATAGTTTTAATAGCTACTCGTTCAAAAAAGCATGATACCATAATAATTGTATATCCGATGAGTTTTATAACCATACTAAACATAATATGCCTGTAACGACGTTCTTCAGGCGTCGCAGCGTTATGACAACTGTCACCCCAAAATACGGACTGTAGCTAACAGTCAGGGCGCGGGATCATGACTTCCCGTATAGATCTATACACATTTGACACGTTCTCCGAACGGGAGACTCCAAACCAGAACGGTGGAAACGTTCGGGGGCGGAGGACGTCATATTCAGTATCATAACAGTTCATAGAAAGGAAAGTACACACCACCATATATATTAAAGTTTCCAAGATATTTACATAATTGTATTAATTACATGTTCAAAAGATACATACATAACCATCATCCAAAAGAAGTAATTAACGCCAGCGCGTTAATCCCAAAAGTTGATTCCCAAACCTGCTTAGCGGTTCCCTGAGAATACAAGTTATTTCAAAGAAAAAGTGTCAACAATTAAGTTAGTGAGTTCATAAGTAGTTTAGAAAAATTGGATGCCATTCCAAAATGGGTGTATATTTTCCAGAAAACGCAGCATTTCAAATGTAAAGAGTTGTGATTTGTTGTGTTGAAAGTGAATGTATTAGATCCAGAAAATCCCATATTTTCCCTAATGGTTGAGATACGAGTTGTTGTGTTTTCCAAGAAAAAACCTTATTTTCTTATAAAAGTATGAAATGCATATAAATGTTCGTGTTATAAGTTGTAAATAATTGCACTAGGAAAATCCCTTATTTTCCTATTAGTTGTTTGGTTTGTATGCAGGAGAAACCCTTATTTTCCTAACATAAATGGCAGTCTCTAAGACCGAAAATCGTAAGAAACCGACGTTCTAAAAAGTTGTGTCATAGTTTTATATAGTAAAACTATATGAAGATCGCATTTTTTAGATGAAGAATAGTTTTAATAGCTACTCATTCATAAAAGCATGATACCATAATAATTGTATATCCGATGAGTTTTATAACCATACTAAACATAATATGCCTGTAACGACGTTCTTCAGGCATCGCAGCGTTATGATAACTGTCACCCCAAAAGACGGACGGTAGCTAACAGTCAGGGCGCGGGATCATGACTTCCCGTATAGATCTATACACATTTGACACATTCTCCGAACGGGAGACTCTGGTTATAGACAAAACTTGCAGCATTACTTTCTAATAAAGAAAAGTAACGTTTGAAGATATACACGTCTCATGGATTCTCAACTAAGCCCGTATTGAAGTGATAGTTTTCTACGCAAAGTTTATCCTTTTTCACAATGTTTGACAAAGCAAAATCATAAGTTTTTAGAATGTATAAAACGACTTAACAATGAAAGTTACTTTGAAATCATTATGTACTTTGTATAATGTCTAATGCACGCAAAGTATGACACGAGTTTTCCATAATAGTAAGGAGTTCCAAGTGATTTATTCGATAAAACAAGTGAAGTGAAACTTTATAAAATACACGATAATAACCGTATGTTTACTTGTATTCCCCCGTAAAAAGAGTATAAAAGCATTTAAAATGTATTTAAAGTGTGTTTGAAAGGGGTATGAACTCACTTGAAAGTTTGAAGATAGCAAGATGGAAAACCGGGCAGAGTTTCGTCTCGGGAAATGTATTTTCCTCGGAATTCTCGGGATTCCTCAGGAGAAAAATCGACCTTCGGGACTTGCACAAAATGACCAGGGCTTCGGGGTAGTGCGAGCACGGAAAACGAGGTAAAATGCAAGAAAAATGACAGAGAATTGGCCATTTTCCCGGGAACCCTCGCATGCTATTTATAGGGGGGCCTGAGAGGCCTCGTACGCGGGGCGTACGCTCGTACGCAGCGCGTACGCATACGTCATGCGTGACCGAAGCCTCGACTGCCTCGGCCTCGGATGGGACGGCTCAGGCAGTCGGGTCGGATGGGACAGCGGGTCGGACGGGCGGGTCGGATGCCTTGCATAGGGCGACGTGGACGGTTTGAGGCCAAGTTCCTCGGGTACGCGGGCCGTACAGGAGTACGCAGCGCGTACCTCGGATGAGGACGCTGACTCCCCTTCGGATAATACCGAAGTTTTAATAAAAAAATATATATAAATTATTTATCAAACTTCGAAAATTCATATCTCCTTCATACGAACTCCGTTTTTGACGTTCTTTATATCCCCGCGATGGTGAGACTACGATCTACAACTTTCATTTAGATCCCGTTGGCCAATTCCGGAATTATTTTTATTATTTATTTATTAAAATGATGTGATTAAGGAATTTCTTTAAAAATTCATAACTTATTCATACGATGTCCGATTTGAGCGTTCTTTTTATGCATGTTTGTAGTTTAATGATATCTACGACTTTCATTTAGACACCTAAGGTCGGAAAGTGTTTTATTGAAACATTGCGTTTTTACGCAACTTTGTATTGCCGGTTTTTGTCGTAAAACTTAGAATGATCATAACTTCTTCGTTATAACTCGGATTTTTGTGTTATTTATATGTTTGGAAACCTTAAGACGATAACTACCACATAGTGTACTCCAAATTGAGTTTTTGAATACTTCATTTTTCGATGATATTCTAATTCCTTTCTCAAAGAGGTTACAGGACTCGATTTTTACTGACTTGAAATAGCGGGTTGTTACATCATCCCCCCGTTAGAGGGAATTTTGTCCCGAAATTTTAATACAAAAGAAGAGTCTTAGGGGATGGGGAAGAGATGTGGATACTTCTGTTGCATTTGATCTTCTCGTTCCCACGTGAACTCAGGTCCCCTCTTAGCATTCCATCGGACCTTTACTATTGGAATGCGACTCTGTTTAGTTCGTTTAACTTCCCTATCCATGATCTCGACGGGTTCTTCCACAAAGTTAAGATTTTCATTTAGTTCGATCTCATTGAGTGGAATGACAAGTGTTTCGTCGGACAAACACTTCTTCAGGTTTGTTACGTGGAATACTGGATGTACTTTGTTAAGCTCTATTGGAAGTTGGAGTTTGTAGGCTACTGGACCAAACCTTGAAATGATTTCGAAGGGTCCAATGTACCTAGGATTTAGCTTCCCACGCTTTCCAAAGCGTATCATGCCCTTCCAGGGTGAGACCTTCAGTAGTACCCGATCGCCAATCTGAAATTCCAAGGGTTTACGTCTTTTGTCGGCATAGCTCTTTTGCCTATCCCTCGAGGATTTCAGTCGTTCTCGTATTTGCACGATCTTTTCAGTAGTTTCTTTGATGATCTCTGGACCAGTGAGGGTGCTATCAGGGACTAGACCTTTTGCTAGTTGTGTGTCGCCCACTTCCGTCCAGCACAGAGGTGATCTGCACTTATAGTCGTAAAGGGCTTCAAATGGAGTAGTATTGATACTAGTATGATAACTATTGTTATAAGAGAACCCAACTAAAGGTAAGTGAACATCCCATGCTTTACCAAGGTCGATTACACATGCTCGCAACATGTCTTCCAAGGTTTGGATCGTTCTTTCGCTCTGTCCGTCAGTTTGGGGGTGATAGGCTGTACTCATGTCCAATCTTGTTCCCATGGATTTTTGCAATGATTGCCAGAATCTAGACGTGAATCTGCTGTCTCTATCCGAGATGATAGACATTGGCACTCCATGGAGTCATACGATCTCTCAGATGTAGATTCTCGATAGCTTTTCCATTTTATCAGTTTCCTTGATCGGTATGAAATGAGCGGACTTGGTTAATCTATCGACGATTACCCAAATAGTATCTTGGCCACCCTGAGTTTTGGGCAGTTTCGTTATGAAGTCCATGGAAATCTGCTCCCATTTCCACTTAGGAATTTTAGGTTGTTGGAGTAGTCCTGAGGGTTTCTGGTGTTCTATTTTGATCTTGGCGCAAGTCAAACACTTGCTCACATATGTAGCGATTTCTACTTTCATGTTTGGCCACCAGTAGAGTTGTTTGAGATCTTGATACATCTTGTCTGACCCGGGGTGTACGGAGTATGGAGTCTTGTGTGCCTCGCTCACAACTACCTCTCTAAGTCCACCAAACTTGGGCGTCCATATTCGGTTCATGAGGTAGCGTGCTCCGTCACTCTTGATTTCTAAATTCTTGTCCATTCCCCTAAGGGTCTCACCTGTCACGTTTTCGGGTTTCAGGGCCTCTATTTGAGCTTCCTTGACTTGTGTCGACAGGTGCGAATGGATTGACATGGCTAATGACTTCACTCTTCGGCCAGAGTACTCCTTACGACTAAGGGCATCTGCCACGACGTTAGCCTTTCCTGGATGATAGCGAATCTCACATTCGTAGTCGTTGAGCAATTCGACCCAACGTCGCTGTCTCATGTTCAACTCCTTCTGGTCGAAGATGTGTTGTAGGCTCTTGTGGTCTGTAAAGATAGTGCATTTGGTACCATATAGGTAATGTCTCCAGATTTTAAGAGCGAAGACCACCGCCCCAAGTTCTAAATCATGAGTGATGTAATTGACCTCATGTGTTTTCAGTTGTCGTGAGGCATATGCAATAACCTTTCCCCTCTGCATTAGTACACAACCCAGCCCTTGCTTCGAAGCGTCGCAATACACCACAAAATCTTCGGTCCCTTCTGGGTGAGAAAGGATGGGCGCACTGCAAAGGGCCTGTTTCAAAGTCTGAAATGCAGCATCTTCCTTTTCTCCCCAATCGTAGGTCACACCTTTCTGGGTTAAGGCGGTAAGAGGCTTTGCGATGCTGGAGAAATTCTGGATGAACCTTCGGTAATAACCAGCAAGACCTAGAAATTGGAGAATTTCTGTTGGTGTAGTTGGTGCAGACCAGTTCTTGATAGCCTTGATTTTTGATGGATTCACGTGGATTCCTTCCTTGCTGACCACGTGACCGAGGAAGTCCACCTTTCTAATCCAAAATTCACATTTTGAGAATTTTGCATATAGTCTCTCAGTCCGTAACGTCTCTAAAACTTGCCTCAGATGTTGACCATGCTCTTCTTTATTCTTTGAATAAATGAGTATGTCGTCTATGAATACTATCACGAATTTATCCAAGAATGGACGACATACCCGATTCATTAGATCCATGAACACGGCCGGGGCATTGGTTAGTCCGAACGGCATCACTACGAACTCGTAATGTCTGTATCGTGTTCGGAAGGCCGTCTTGAGAATATCACTACCCAGGACTCGCAGCTGGTGATATCCCGACCTCAGATCGATCTTGGAGAAGTAGTTGGCTCCTTGGAGTTGGTCGAATAAGTCATCGATTCGGGGTAGGGGGTATCGGTTCTTGATGGTAAGTTTGTTGAGTTCTCGGTAGTCGATGCACATTCTAAATGATCCATCCTTCTTTTTCACGAACAGTACGAGTGCTCCCCATGGCGAGAAGCTCGGCTTGATGAATCCTTTTCCAAGTAGTTCATTCAGTTGGCTGGATAGCTCTTGCATCTCTGCCGGGGCTAATCGATAGGGTGCTTTGGCTACTGGGCTAGCTCCGGGAACTAGATCGATTCGGAACTCAACTTGTCTCGCGGGTGGTATTCCCGGAAGGTCCTCGGGAAACACGTCGGGAAAATCGCGTACGTCGGGCACACTCTTGATGTCTTGGACTTCGCGTTTCACATCTACAACATGTGCCAAGAACGCGTAACACTCCTTGCGTAGGCATTTCCGAGCTTGGATACTTGAGATGATACGAAGAGTGGTACTTGGTTTGTCGCCCAAGACAATGAAAGTTTCGCCGGTTGGCAGATTAAGGCGAACGGCCTTATCGTAACATAGAATGTCCACATGATGAGAACTCAGCTAATCCATGCCAATGATGACATCGAAACTCTTAATCGAGACTGGCATGAGGTTGATTGAAAAGGGATTGTCGTTTAAAGTTAGGGTACAGTTTAAGTATATCTCCTTAGTGCCTTCGGTTTTCCCGTTGGCCATTTCTACTATGAATGGTTCACTTAATGATTGTGGTATTGATTTTAGCAGGCCTTTAAAGTCGTGACTCACAAAACTCCTTTCCGCTCCACTATCAAACAAAATGCATGCATACGAGTTATCGAGAAGAAACGTACCCGTAACAATAGTAGGGTCCACAATGGCTTCATCTTGTCGCATTGCGAAAACTCGTCCCCTTTTGCCGGTATTCCGGTTGTTTGCCTTTGGGCAGTCCCTGCGGTAGTGCCCCGTGTCTCCGCACTCAAAGCAGGCACGGCTTACCCCGATATTAGTAGTGGGGACGGATGGTTGGGTTGGCCCTTTGCAATAGCGGGATGTATATCCCTTCTTATTACACTTGGTGCATTGAAGATTAGGGCAAGGACCATGGTGGTGGAAGCTGCATCGGTTGCATTTAGGAAGTTTCCCATTATATGAGCTTGTGGGGGCAGGGTTCACAGGTACAGTCATAGCGTGGGTCGCTATTACTTGTTGTTTCTTGGGGTTTTCCTGGAGAGTTTGTCCCCTGCTTTTGTTCCAAGGCCTACTCTGGTCCTGAGCCTCCCTAGGTGGATTTGCGGTTGTTGAAATGATACTGGGTTTTACTCCGTGGTCGATGAGTCGTTAAGCCAGGCGTTTAGCGCTGTTGTAGGTAACAGGGCCGAAAGCTAGGACATGCCCTTGAATCTGGGGTGACAACCCCCAAATGTACCTTTCAACCTTCTTTTATTTTGGGTTGACCATGGTAGGGCACAGTGCAGCGAGGTCGTTGAACCTAGCTGTGTAGGTGACTAGGTCAGACCCAGTCATTTTCAGATTTCAGAGCTCCTGCTCCAGCTTTTGCACTTCGCCCCTTGAGCAGTATTCTTCCAGTAGTAGAACCTTTAGATCGTCCCAACTCATGGCGTTGGCGACAGTGAGCGTCACTGAATTCACATGGCTTTTCCACCAAGTGAGGGCTCGATCCACGAAAGTGCAAGCAGCGAACTTGACTTTGCTTGCTTCTAGGCATGAGCAGATCTCGAAGACCGTTTCGGTCTTCTCGAACCATTGCATTAGTGCAATGACTCCCCCAGTTCCATTAAAAGTTTTTGGCTTAGCGTTAGAGAACTCCTTGTAAGTACATTCTCTTCCTTGACCATGACCAGTGCCATGATTTGGATGATTCGTGCTGCTTCCCGCCCCTCCATTTCCGTGAGAGTTTATTTGCGAGAGGGCTGCAGTTACTGCTGCTGTGATAGCAGCCTGGACCATGGCTGGATCATAAGCTGGTGGTGGAGGTGGTGGTGGTACCGTGCCTGACCTGGGCCTTAGGTTTGGATGAGGAGGCATCGTGCTGCCAAAAGAAAAAAAATATGGAAAAATTTATAAGTTTTGGCAGTTCAGAGTTGAATGATATTGAGTTAACTTCTAATAGTTCTAAGAAGTTGGGTTTGACTGACACAATGTCTTGAGCTTGAAAGTAAAGTTTGAATAGATGTACCAATGAATCGAACGAATTGCGCATGATTAACAACAACAAGAAAAGGGGTATACCCTTATATATATATTAAACATATAGTTGTGTTACAGCGGGGTCTAGACAAAATTTCATGGCCTTTCTAAAGGCCTCCGATTACA
Organism: Lactuca saligna; assembly: GCF_052625555.1. NCBI lineage: Eukaryota > Viridiplantae > Streptophyta > Magnoliopsida > Asterales > Asteraceae > Lactuca > Lactuca saligna. Next base: position 94,713,629 of record NC_136418.1, read on the forward strand.
GAACAATTTAAAGAAGATAATACTATTATCCGAAGTCCTAATTTATAACAAAATTTGAGAGTTGGGCAAGTACTACTTGTGGTGCGCTTTGCGTTTGGAGCTCGACTCCGTGTCGGACTGCTTCGACTCCATGAGGCGTCTATCAAACGTAGCTTGTTGTTCTCTTAATTCTATGAAGGCCGCAATTGCTTGTGCTTGAAACGCTTCGGCGCGAATGTGGATGTCGTTCTGCAACAACTCTAGGCGGTTGATATCGGCCGTGTGGATTTGTACTTCCACATTAACCTCTCGGATTCGGTTGGCTTGCACTCCGAATTGATAGCACTGGTTAGCGAGTTTGCCAACCATGACCGGAAGTGCTCGATCGGCTGATCCCCCGCCTCTCACATCATAGAAGTCTCGACACATGCCGTAAGGAGGGCGTAAGCTTTGTTGTTGGCTCCAATGATGGAGGTGACTTCCCCACACTGGAGTGGGTACTTGGAAATTCCTCACGTGGACGGGAGATTGTGGTATTGGTGGATTTATAATTTCTGGCTCCGAATCTGTGCCAGAGTCATCCCCTCCCTCCAACTCTATAGGCTCTTCTTATTCTTCAGGATCTTCTTCAATCCACCCTCCATTACCTTGGTTGGGGTAGTAGGGGTCATTGGGGTGATGGAATCCCGCCATTTAGACTGTACGAGAATAGAGTTAAAAGTTTACCATAAGCTAGAGCACATGAAACTTACCCTTAAGTTTAATGGTTGACGGCACTCGAATACTCCTTCAATATTCTTTAGCGATATGCTTTTGGTAAGTTTTAAATTTGTTGTCCATTACAGACACTCCTTGGCATACGTTAGTCCGCTCTTGGACAAATATAGTTGATCAGGCTATATTCTTCCCAGTTCCGATTACATGTTCCAAGGCGTACCTGCGCTGCACAACTTATTTATAATACTTCTAAAGTTATTTACTATGAAACTGTTATTAGTATAAAAATGAGTGCATGATTACCTTAAAACTAATTAGGTTTACTTTCAAAAGTATGAATTTTTCTCAGAGTGTTTTTGCCCAGTTGAGTTTATAGTTGTACATAAAAAAGGAATGGTTTTGATATACTTAATTCCCTATAAACAAAGCTCTGATACCAATCTGTCACACCCCCAAACCAGAACGGCGGAAACGTTCGGGGGCGGAGGACGTCATATTCAGTATCATAACAGTTTATAGAAAGGAAAGTACACACCACCATATATATATATTAAAGTTTCCAAGATGTTTACATAATTGTATTCATTACATGTTCAAAAGATAGATACATAAACATCATCCAAAAGAAATAATTAACGCCAGCGCGTTAATCCCAAAAGTTGATTCCCAAACCTGCTTAGCGGTTCCCTGAGAATACAAGTTATGTCAAAGAAAAAGTGTCAACAATTAAGTTGGTGAGTTCATAAGTAGTTTAGAAAAATTGGATGCCATTCCAAAATGGGTGTATATTTTCCAGAAAACGCAGCATTTCAAATGTAAAGAGTTGTGATTTGTTGTGTTGAAAGTGAATGTATTAGATCCAGAAAATCCCATATTTTCCCTAATGGTTGAGATACGAGTTGTTGTGTTTTCCAAGAAAAACCCTTATTTTCTTATAAAAGTATGAAATGCATATAAATGTTCGTGTTATAAGTTGTAAATAATTGCACTAGGAAAATCCCTTATTTTCCTATTAGTTGTTTGGTTTGTATGCAGGAGAAACCCTTATTTTCCTAACATAAATGGCAGTCTCTAAGACCGAAAATCGCAAGAAACCGACGTTCTCAAAAGTTGTGTCATAGTTTTATATAGTAAAACTATACGAAGATCGCATTTATTAGATGAAGAATAGTTTTAATAGCTACTCGTTCATAAAAGCATGATACCATAATAATTGTATATCCGATGAGTTTTATAACCATACTAAACATAATATTCCTGTAACGACGTTCTTCAGGCATCGCAGCGTTATGACAACTGTCACCCCAAAAGACGGACTGTTGCTAACAGTCAGGGCGCGGGATCATGACTTCCCGTATAGATCTATACACATTTGACACTTTCTCCGAACGGGAGACTCTGGTTATAGACAGGACTTGCAGCATTACTTTCTAATAAAGAAAAGTAACGTTTGAAGATATACACGTCTCATGGATTCTCAACTAAGCCCGTATTAAAGTGATAGTTTCTTATGCAAAGTTTATCCTTTTTCACAATGTTTGACAAAGCAAAATCATAAGTTTTTAGAATGTATAAAACGACTTAACAATGAAAGTTACTTTGAAATCATTATATACTTTGTATAATGTCTAATGCACGCAAAGTATGACAAGAGTTTTCCATAATAGTAAGGAGTTCCAAGTGATTTATTCGATAAAACAATTGAAGTGAAACTCTATAAAATACACGATAATAACCGTATGTTTACTTGTATTCCCGCCCTAAAACATGTAATCGGAACTGGGAAGAATATAGCCTGATCAACTATATATGGTGGTGTGTACTTTCCTTTCTATGAACTGTTATGATACTGAATATGACGTCCTCCGCCCCCGAACGTTTCCACCGTTCTGGTTTGGGGGTGTGACAATTAAGGAGTTGACCACCCCGATAGTATTATCAATCCAGGAAGTCATCAAATGATAACAGTCGCAAGCTCGCCAAGCCGAAAAACAGAGAACGAGAAACAAAAGCATCGAGCCCAGAAGGAACGCAAGCGATCCTAAAGACTTGCCATGAAATAGCAACAAGTGGCAACCCCTGCATTCCTAGTACCGATCAGACCATACGAGGGAAAGCTACCGAAGTGTCATAAGTGTAGCTTTCATCATAATGTAGGTTGCCATGAAATGTAATGTTGCAATTGCCTAAAAATAGGGCACCATGCTCATAGCTGTGGAGCACCGGCACAACCCATCACTCAAGCCCCTGACATCAGAGTCAACCAGGGTTGCGATGGTGGTGGTAAAACTAGACCATATGAAAGGAAAATTTAAAAGTGGATGAAAAAGGAAAACACTCGTGTCCACATAACTATGAGTCAACACATCACTTCCACCACCGATGTTGGTACCAGCCAGATATGTCACCAATGCGGTGAAATTGTGCACCTCAAGAAGGATTGTCCAATAACAAAGAACTCCGGCTCAGAAGGCAGAATACTAAGGATCACTGCCACAGGAGAGACTACTATGGACCCTCGTTAAAGTATCTAAGGCGTTCGTTGTAACATACTCATAAACTGTATAAAACTAGTTCAACTTTAGTCTTATGTTTTGCGAGATCCCGTCAGTAAAGGGATGCTCATGCTACGATACTTGTCTTTTGTAGTATACCTTGTTAGCAGCAATAGTTTTGTGGTAAATCTATAGTACTGTAACTCTGTTAAACTTTGAACTGTTGTGTTTTGTTTGTAATGCCTTATGTTCAAATCTAATGTCTTTAGTTCCTATATGATTCCGACATTATCACACAACTTCAGTCAATTCGATCCTCGCAATACCAGTTTCATGCGCACATCTCTTTCTCTGAAATCGCCTTTTCTAGCAGAGCCGTCGTTCCAGAACACCGAAGTACTCATGCATGGAGTAGCTCATGTTTGTTATCGTTTCCGAAGAAATCTCAGCAAACCTCCCCGAAGTACCACTCGTACAGTACGTCAAGTTCAAACCAAGGATCTTTACGGTTGATCTATCATTGAAGAATGTATACACAGGGGTGGTATATAATCAAGGTTCTACAGGTTTAGAATTGATGATTCCACTTTAACTCTTTTCCTCGTTGGGATGTGGACTAAAACAAGAATCATTTATTTGACTACATTTTCAATCTTAATTATATATGAATCGTATACACGAGACTGTGATTGATGAACCCTGTATGACATTTAATATGAACTTCAGGAAGGAGACTGCCCAAGACTACGAGTAATCGCATCGTCATGAGAAAAAACTTAGAACCCAATACGACTCCTGTAACCAGATTGCCCTACAGACTAACACCCACGGAGATACAAGAACCATCTGGATAACTTAACGTACTACTCAACAATGGAATGAAAAGACCAAGCTTCTCACCCTAGAGAGCCCCGGTCTTGTTCTTTGAGAGGAAAGACGAATTTCTTCGTAGGCCCATTGACTTTAGAGACCTTGATAGGACTTCCAAATTCTAGATCTCGCTGACTTACTGTTCAAATTCATTTAGAACTTCTAGCGAATTACGGAACCCCTTATGACTTTGACTCAGAAGGGAGTGGCCCTTGACTTAGAAGAGAAGCAAGAGGAAGAAACCTTGGAATTCCAAGTGAGAGATCAAATCCTTTTGGAAGTCTCACTCTGCGAAGGATTGATATGCTTTGGAAAGCGTGGAGAGCTAACTCCAAGAGAGTTAGGACGTCCGAGATTCTTGCCAGAATTGGCCCTGAAACTCACAAATTCAACCTACACCGTGAACTCAGTAACGTACATGTTCCCTTTCACGTCTCGAACTTGAAAACATATCTTTTCGACAGGACTCTTGTAATCCCACTTGACGAGATCGAGATAAACAAGAGCCTCGCCTTCGTGAAAGAACCATTGTAATCATGGATCGAGAGGTCAGGAAAACAAGGCAAAGCCGCCTCCCATGAGTGAAGGTTCATTGGGATACCAACCGAGGTCCCGAATTCATTTGTGAGCACGAGAACCAATCGATTAGGAAGTATCCCCACCTCCATACTCGATTTTTCATGCCTACTCCTTACCTAAATTCTAATTTCGGTACGAAATTTCCTCTAACAGGGGGATGATGTGACAACCTGAAATTTATGTACAACCCTTCACTTCAACAGAAGTCAGAACATTTTCTGCTAATTTTCAAAGCTTTTGGAATAAGTTTGAGTATTTTAGGATTAGCACTTTAGGAGATATCGGGAGAGAGGATACCCTAGATTTCTTGTGCATCAATAACGTTCCAAAAACTCCATGAGTTTGGAGTTTACAACCCAAATGGCATTTGGACCGTAAACACTAATGACTATATATATGGCACTTAGCCATTTTCCTACATTTCTCCATTTCAAGATAGAGAAAACCCGATTTCTCTCCGAAGGATCTTCAAGATTTCGTCCCAATTGTAAGTACTTCTATCCTATTGTGTATTAAAGCCTTTCACACATTCATATATCAATGAAATCACCCAAGAAACACAAGAAAAAGGTGTTTACGGTCTAAGGTGTTCTTCGACCGTAAACCCTATAATGAGTGCCAAAGTGTGCCCTAGTCCCTTCTAAGCCTTGGGAACTAGCATAGTTCCTTTCCTTGATGATTTTAGCACTTGAAAAACAGCAAAAACCCCCATGAATATGAGTTTACAGATTAGGAATCTCCCAAAACCGTAAACACCCCCAAAGGGTGTTTTGATACCCCTAACACCTTAGTAAGCCTTGGATATTAGCATAGAGCCTTACACCATTGAACTAAGGACTTCAATACACAAAATGGTGCTTCTTAGCATGAGTTTACAGCCATAAACTCATGGGGAAGTGGTCCCCAGACCATAAACACCATACAAGTTCATTCTTGGACCTTAAACTTACCTAACCTCTTGTTTAAGCCTTGGAACACTTAGCTACTTAAGTTATAATAGTTTTAAGCCTCATTTGTTGACCCAATTGAGAGTTTACGGTCAGAAGTAAACTCCCCTGGGCCATAAACTCCAACAAACATGGTCCATTGACCATAAACTCCCGTATAAGACCTTACACACCTTTGTTGCAACCCGATAGCCTCCTATCACTTTGACGAAAGTGTTTTCCTCACATTAGGATATTTATACTTGTTTACTTAGTGTTATAATCACTAGTTATATATATATATATATATATATATATATATATATATATATATATATATATACATTTGTCTTCATATGTTATTAGGATCATTGTGTGTGTCTAAGTCTTCACTTGACACCAAGCACTTGTCCGACACTTCCATCCAAACCACTCACAAAGGTGAGTTCATACCCCCTTAATCAATATTTTAAATGTTTTTAAATGCTTTTATGGGGGGGGATACAAGTTGAATCATGCTAGTTATTATATGAATCACGTGTCATTAATAAGTAGCATACAAATGGATTTACTACTCTTTTAGTTGTTTTACCAGACAGGTTACTTCAAATGGCTTTCCAAAATGTTTTTACTTGTTTAAAAACTCTTTATCAAACTGCCTTACATACTGAAGGTTTCTTTTCTATCTCTGTTACCATTGTGTTTCAAACAAAGGTTTCTTATACTTAAAACTATTCTTATCAAACAAACTTCTTTCAAATCGTTTTACAAACTGACATCAAGTCATCCTTTCATAGTTATTAAACTTTTCAAAGGTTTTACTAAACTTCTTTTACATTTTTATATTGTCAATTGCCTGCTTGTATATGTATAGTTATATAAGTAATGTTTAAAGGACTTAGGAAGGGCTCGCTTTATCTCATTTTCCACGTTGGGATGTGGCTTTAGGGCATCGGTTATCCATCTGAAGTTCGTCTAAATATTAGTTATATATTATGTATACATATATAGACATAAAACTTTTATCAGTTAATTCAATACCCTTGGGTAGCAAGGGTATACGTTCATGTTCATACGTACAAATCATATTAGTAGTAAACTACGATAGCCGTAGGTTAGTAAGTTACTAATACTATTACTAGAACAAAGAATCATACAATGAGTCAGTTCATTCATGAGTCAATACTTCCTAGATAGATAGAACACACAATACAACTAGTACACACAGTACATTTCAGTACTTGCTAGATAGAGGGAACACACAATACAACTAGTACATACAGTAGATTTCAATACTTGCTAGATAGAGAGAGAACACAGAATACAACTAGTACACGTAGAACATTACAATACATAAAGGCTAGACAGAGGGAGAACATACATTACAGCTAGCACATTCATTTCATATACAGTTTTGCAGTAATGTGACCCACATTCCGGGGCATGGCACTACCTTCCATGGCCATTCATGTATCCAGAATCTCCTTAATTGGGGAGCGGATGAGTTTGCGTATATATATACTGGATTGACTATCCTACACCTTGCTCCTAGATATAGTGAGAATTAATTGTCTATGGGTGCCAAATGTAATTTTTCTCCGACATTGTACATTATCGCGTTCTAGAGTCGGTAGCAGGATATAGGCCGATCACATGTTACTTTAAATTACATTTGGTTTAAGGTAGTTAGTACATTAGTATTTACTTATTACAATACTACAACACTATAATATTTTTCCCATTACATTCACTTCGTGAACATCCACACGATGCACAGTAATGTAAAAACTATATTTTTGGTTAATGATAGTCGGATTTGGGAAAATACACACCCTTACAAGAGACACTCACAGATACTAGATGACTTGGTAGTACGCTACTTTTAGTAGGAAACATAGGGTTTTGTAGGAGGTTCAACACTTTTACATACTTACACTTCACATACTTACAAATACTTTCTTAAAAATTCAGACACTAAAATACTTATGATCTCACCAACTTTAAAGCTGATACTCTCTTTCAAAATAACTTGTATCCTCAAGTCAACAGTAGAAAGGTACCGATGCAAGGTTTAGAGAAGATGGATCTCGTTCAAGACTCATCTTTCATTTTGATTTATACTTTAGTGTCTATTAAACATGTCAGAACACACTTGTATTAAAATTATATTATTAATGCAATGGATGATGTTGTTGCTTGTTTACTACTATTCATTGTTGTGATACTGTACATGACGTTCTCCGCCGCAGAACGTTTCCGCCGTTCCTGGTTTTGGGGTGTGACATCTTACACCTACCTATTACCGCATTAAGATTCAATATCATATGTTGGAATAATATATGTTGATTCAATCACTTCTCTTTGTTCGTAAGCTACTTGAACTTGGAACAAATGATTAATTGACAATAGACTATCTTAATTATGACATCAAAAAAATTCGTACAATCCAATTTCAATTATCATTACCAAAGATCATCATATGAAGCATAAAACAACAATTAAAATTAATTAGAATCAAGTAATAATCATGTGTGTTCATCAAAAAGTCATAAACATCTACGAAGGTAACATGATGATTAGCCTTCCATTGAATTCATAAAAACACTAACTTGGAAGAAATAAATAAAATGCATAATAGAATTCATAAAAAAACATATGATCATCCAAAAATTGTAGCCTAATGATTATTAAAATACAAAAAAATAAACCATGGGGGAAAGAGTATTCGTTTTTGAAAATTACTAGAATTGATGAGAATCACCGGTTGAATTACGTTCAAATGTTGCTTGATGATGAATTGAATCGAATCTTGCCTTAAATCCGGATTGAAATGGAATCGATTTTTGTTTCCAAATGTTTCCAAGGGTTTAGAAGCCTCAAAAACACAAGAAAAGGCTCTAAAAATAGAAGGGTGGAACCCTTAAAGCGAATACACAAGTCCCTATTTATATTATTTGGCAGAAAATAGGGAAACTGGGCGATGTGGGATGTTGGATGTCCCAGGAAACATCTTATATGTCATGTATAACGCCTAGGCTCTCTTTGTATGTATTTACATGCCTTCTGATGTCCTTGAATTACACTAAAAATTGGTCAAAAAACGTTGGATGTCATAGGGGACGTCTTAGACGCGTTCTAGGACATCCTTGATTTCTAAACTTTCTGAAACATGTCGTTCCAACATGGGATGCCCCTAAAATTCCAGGATGTCCTTAGGGACGTCTTAGACGCCAAGTAAGACGTTGATGGTGTACTCCCTTTTCTTTTTCTTCTCCAAGGTTTGCCCAGACGCTGACAATTTGACTTAGACGTCCTAGGGGACATTGTAGATGCCAGGAGGCATCCTTCATCTTTCATGCAAGTTTTGGTGGTCAAAATGATATAATTAGTAGAAATACAAACCATGAAAGTTGTTAAAAATCTTGTCTAGTTTCCATAAATTCCTTACTCATGTCAATCGGAGCACCATGACTTGAGATATGACCAAAATATTGAAGGATGGTCAGTTTTCCCAGCAACGTTTCTTCATTCCTTTAACAATTCGTTTTACTTGCAGGTTCCGCCGACTTTTAGTATAATATATTGACCTGCATATGAAGTTCAACAACTCATCAAAGTAGTGCAATTATTGGACAATTATACATCAATTCAACATATTTATGAAAATTTTGTACATTCATGAAATAGACATATCAACCTCCCAAACTTTATTCCAACCACGTCCCGAGATTGGCCAGAAATAATCAGTGTAGGCTTAGTCTCATGCTAAGAAAAAGTCAATGGAATCATGAATTTCTTACATTTTGTCACAATACTTTCAATAAGCACAATATATTGATTTCGGGGATTATTAGTTGCTTATCCGGTCTTTTTAACTCAAAATAAATGCTATGCTTAATTTACTTTGTTGTTTGAAACCCTCCACATTTTGAATCCTTTCCAATAATCAACCACATGAGTAATCAGTTGAAGTCATTTCCAAAGTTTCGTTTTCAAGGTTCACTAACATAGTTAGCGCATTTAGTAACACTTAATGGACCAACCCATACACTCCCACTATCGAAGGGTGACATATTGTTTCACACAATGTCTTCAACTTGAACGTTTCTTCATATTCGTCATGATCGTGCATTCTTCAAGTTCTTTGATGGATTCATCGGATTTGATCATCTTTGTATTTGACTTGAGCTTGAATATAGATACTTGGATGTTATTTAATGTCTTTTGATACTTTTTGGTTGTGTAAAAACAATAATAGTCCCCTGTGGCTTCATCAGATTTGATCATCCCACCCAAGTTCTTTAATGGATTCATCGAATTTGATCATCTCACCAAAATTCATTGTGCGGGAGGCTGTGGAGGATATCGTGGGTATGGTGGAGGATACACAAAGATCGATCTAGCTAAATCATCAAAGCAAGTAGAGTCCTTTGTAGTTGGTGGTGGCTGATAATGCTCATACTCAGATGGTAGTGGATAGTTGCTCGGATCCCCAGATGGGTAGAAAGCGGGAGCTGGAGATCGATATCGATATTGTGGCTGATCAATGTCATCAGTTCATACTGGAAACGACTATGTCTGTAGGCGGCATCTGCATAGTACTCCTGCTGGTAAAGCTGAGGAGTAACAACACTATAAGTGTTGTCAGCTGTAATATCGATCCGTCGTATATGCTCGGTAAGATCAGCTAGTTTCGTGTCGACTCCTTCGATCCATAGATTTGATCTCCCCATGAAAGTCTACACCTACTGGTTATGCGTGTTTTTCCTCCATACAAAGTCATCCCATGTTGCTTTCATGTTCCATCCCCGACCTTCTGCATATCCCTGTTGCTGCTGTTGATCACCCTAAAAATCACCAACGAATAGCTCCTTATCCGCCACTCTGAGTGGTGCCGTGTATGTTAGATTCGTGGCAGAATCCCTCAAAGTATGACTCTAATTTTGAACATGAAATGAGATGTGTCTAAAAGAAGTAGTAGTGCGGCGAAGGATATGCCAGTATGATGTAACTCGTGGGACCCTGATCCTATTCCCCAACTCGTTACTTACATAAGTGGATATCAGAGCGACACGGGGGTGGAGACTCCGTTCTGGATATCAAAATAGGACCATATGTTGCACATAACTATATATGCATAAGAGATAAATATGGAGCTTATCATTAATCCATACAATACATATCAGTCCTGTGTCCTCACTGCCCTGGGATCACTATTCCTCGAGTTCACATTTTCCGTGATAATGTTATGCAATGCCTTTGCTATAGGCATTGATTCACGGAGCCTTTCGTATGCCCTCTTCCCCTCACGGAATATTGTGCGGTATACTTCTGCCATGATAATACTAGGGTTACCCCCTCATTTAAATACATCTATAATCAGTCGACTGATTCTCAAGATCATGTAGATGATATCCAGTATCCACATGGAACATGTCCTGAATACCCTACACAGGCATCACTATATCATGAGTACGAACCATACAAATCAGTGGCAACTATTTCGTCCTACCAGAAACCTCGATACATCAAAGTGTCCTCATCTATTCCTGCAATATATCAACATAAATCTACGTGGAATTAAAGTCCAGCGCTCCACCCCATCCATATCGATCATACGTCTCCATAATATTATACCTAGTAAAGCTCGGTCGATCCACCATGTACTCCACAATAAATCCCGTGAGCGGGTGAGTGGCCTCATAAACTACCGGACGGATATCATCTGGATGCTCATGAAGTGTCTGATATTGTGGGTTAAAAGCCACTGGTACATTTGGTTCTGACTTTCTGATTGGTTGTCTCGCAATTTGCCTAGCTGCACTGCTCGATGATGCTAACATTGATCTCTTTACTGACATCTGGAAAATCAATCACACATAAAACCACAAAAAAAAGTTGCCATTAAACATCCAAGTGTCACAAAGATAAAACAATAGATTAGTTGGCATGCTATTCCCAACATAGTTATCTAAACGTAGTCTGAATAAATTTTAAGTCCTGTTATGTTTTTCAGTAACTAAATATTTTTCAACAATTTATCCAATCAGTAAAAACACAGCTAAACCAAAGGTTAACTGCAACTGTGAAATTCTAATTAAAATTAGAACAAAACTATAACAGATAAATATTCAGACTAACAATGAAATGTCAAAATTCAGTGTCATTCTGAAAATTTCCAAAAACATGAATTTTTAATCTAAGCACAAGTGTAATCGTAGCAATGATTTTCCAACATTATATTTGCATTTTTATTTTTAACACTTAACAACAAAAATCATTTTTTTCAAAATATTCCCAAATCAACACATGCAACTTGTGTGGAACATACTACTAACAACTAGAAACATCAGTATATAGATTTCATACCATTATATGTTATATATCCAAGAAAATTTCAAAATTTCTACCATTTATGAACATACAAGAGAAATTTCAAAATTAGCTTAAAATATAGAATTTTGAAGGACATACCTTGTTGAAATGGTGTTTCTATTAAAGAGGAATCACTAACTTGAAGCAAAAAACAGAAAAATAAATAAAATTTTTGAAACCCTAATTTTTGTGGGTTTTGAAATCTGCCCCAAATAAGTGATTAGAGTGTGTAAATATTGCAATGTGATATTTCTTACTTAATTTTTTGAATATTTCAACAAAAATCAAGAGTTTTGATTGAGATTTGAGGAAGAAATAAAAACAAATCGATTTTTAGAACGAGTTTTCGGCCATGGCAGTGAAATAAGAAGAAGACTGTACAAGGTGCCGCAAACCAACTCTAAAACGCATCAAAAACGGTGAAAACGTGTCGGCATCTTAGATGCATCAAAGGACATCTTAAGCATTAAGGGCATTTTGGTAATTTCGCATGGGATTTCGTCGGAGGAAAAAAAAATGGTAGCCCGCCGGCGTCTTAGATGACGTCTTAGACGTCTCCTAGGATGCATGAAGCTTCTATATATATATATATATATATATATATATATATATATATATATATATATATATATATATATATATATATATATATATATATATGATGTTTTTAACGTTTCTGACTGTGCGGGAACGTTTTTTGTGTATTTTTTGAGAAATTTTTTAATTTTAATGAAAAGTTAAATACCCCCTCCCCAACTTTAAACCTTAGATCGCCCTTGATACAAAGAAAAATTAAGACACACAAAACGAAGAGTTAAAAGTAAAAACACCCCAACACGCAGGTTGCCTCCCAAAAAGTGCTAAGTTTTACGTCTTCAGCCGGACTGTTTACCTCGACTAAATTGTTTCTGAATATGGTACCTCGAGCGTTGTTTTCTCAACAAGTGTCGTTTCTCCATCTACCATTCGAATGTATGGTTTGAGTCTTTGTCCGTTTACCTTGAATGGTTCAGCGCCTTTCGTGTCTTTGATTCAATGGAACCGTAATCCGCCACGTTTTTCACCACAAAGGTTCACTCCATTTACTCCGAAGCTTTCCGGAAAAGAGTCCGAGACGAGAGTTGAATAGCCACACCAATTGTCCTTCAATGAATTGTTTTCAGACAATATATCGGTTATGAAATGACTTTGTCTTTTCTTTATAGATCTTTGAGCTTTTGTAAGCTTCTTTTCGAATCTCTTCCAATTCAACAAGTTGGAGTTTTCTTTTCGTACCTGCATCACTTAATTCAAAGTTAGCCTTTTTATGGCCCACATGGCACGATGTTCCAACTCCACCGAGAGATGGCATGGCTTTCCATAAACAAGCTCATATGAGGACATTCCAATGGGTATTTTATAGGCTGTGTTATATGCCCATAATGCGTCATCTAATGTTAATGACCAATTTTTTCAGTCGGGATGAACAGTCTTTTCCATGATGCATTTAATTTCCCTACTTGACACGTCTACTTGTCCACTTGTTTGTGGGTGATATGAAGTAGCAATCATACGTGTGACAAGATAGTGTTTTAGTAACATTGCGAAACGCCAATTTTTAAAATGGGAACCCTAATCACTAATAATAGTTCGAGGGATTCCGTGTCTAGAAAACATGTTCTTTTTGACAAATTTACAAACAACACTATGATCATTTGTGTGTGTAGCCTCGGTTTCGACCCATTTTGATACATAATCAATGGCTACAAGAATGCATACATTGCCAAAAGATGTAGGGAATGAACCCATTAAATCAACTCCCCATACAGTGTAAATTTCAACTACTAAAATTGGGGTCATTGGCATCATCTCCCGTTGTGAGATCCCCTAACTTTCTAGCAACAAGTACAAGTTTTATTGAATATATGTGCACCTTTAAAAAAAAGAGGGCCAAAAAAACCGCTTTTTAGAACCTGATGCCCTGTCTTTTGGCACTAAAATGCCCTCCACATGCATATAAGTGGGAACGTCGAAGAATGTCTTCTTGTTCCTTGTGTGGTACGCATCGCCTAATCACTTCATCTGCTCCAATTTTGAAAACATACGGGTCCTCCCATATGTATTATTTTGTTTGAGTGGAAGAACCTCCTTTGTTGAGCAGTCCAATATGATGGAGTTTCCCCTGTTACAAAGTAATTCACTAAATTAGAAAACCATGTTATAGTTTTGACAGTAAGAATATGCTCATCCGGAAAGTTTTCTTGAATAACTTTGGGTGAGTTGTCATTATTAATTATTCTAAATAAATGATCTGCCACAACATTTTCGAAACCCTTTTTGTCCTGGATTTTAAGATCAAATTCTTGAAGAAGAAGGATCCATCTAATTAGACGTGGTTTGGCATCAATCTTTTCCAAGAGGTGGCGAATGGTACTATGGTCGGTGAAAATTACAACTTTAGTTCCCCAAATGTAGGATCTAAATTTGTCTAAGGCAAACACGACTGCAAGCAACTCTTTTTTGGTAGTAGTATAATGCAACTAAGCATCCGAAAAGGGTTTTTTATTCACCCGTTGTCCCAAAACTGCCCCTACCGCGTAATCACTTGCATCGCACATAATTTCGAAAGGTAAAGTCCAATGATGTCAATATAAGATAGGGGCTTCAACAAGTTTATTCTTTAGTGTGGTAAAAGCTTCAAGACATGCTTTATCAAAAGAAAATGGTGAATATTTTAAAAGTAAATTGTAAAGAGGTTTTGAGATCGCACTAAAATCCTTGATAAATCTTCGATAAAAGTCGGGATGTCCAAGAAAAGAATGGACATCTTTTACCGAAGTGGATGGGGGAAGAGTAGAAATAATTTGTACTTTGGCCCAGTCGAGTTCAAAACCACGCTCGGAGACAACATGGCTAAGTATAATTCCCTCTTTTACAATGAAATGACTCTTCTCCCAACTTAAAACCAAATTAGACTCAATACAACATTCTAAAACTTTTTCTAATTGGTCTAAGCATGTCTCAAAGGAGGATCCAAAAAATGAAAAATCATCCATGAAAATTTATAATGATTCCCCAACCATGTCTAAAAGAATAGCCATAATACATCTTTGCAATGTGGCGGGGGGCATTACACAAGCCGAATGACATCGGAAAGCAAAAGTGCCATAGGAACACGTGGATATGGTTTTGGATTGATCCTCGAGGTGGATGACAATTCGATTATACCTCGAGTATCCATCCAAAAAAACAATAAACTTTTCCCGGAAATTTTTTCAATAATTTGATCAATAAAAGGGGGAGGGAAATGATCCTTTGATGTTGCAGCATTGAGTTTGCGATAGTCGATGCAATCTCTTCATCCGGTGAGTGGTCTTGTTGAAAACTTCTCTCCATCTTCTGTATCTACCACTGTAATACTCGACATCTTTGGCACTATCTGTGTCAGGCTCACCCAATCACTATTAGATATCGGGTAGATAATAACCACAACAAGCCATTTCAACACTTCCTTTTTAACAACTTCTCACAGATTCAGATTGAGCCTTCGTTGTGCATCTTAGAATGGTTTTTCTCCAGCTTCAGTGATGATTCAGTGCATACATGTGGTTGGACTAATCCCCTTCAAGTATGCTATGGTTCATCTAATTACTCCTTGGTACTTGGGAAGCACCTTCAGTAATGCTTCCTCCCAAGGACCTATCAAATCAGAAGATTTGATAATTGGTAAGTTCTTTTTAGATCCTTAAAGAGAGTATTTATGATGTGAAGGAAGAGTTTTAAGTTCAAGAGTGGGTCGATCCTCCAAAGATGGCTTAAGTGGGTCCGAAAAACATGTTGGTATTTTTTCAACTTGATGACTCCATGGCGACCTCTCTTTTTCAATAACATTTTCAAATGCTTCCTCAACCATCTTGATGTCTTCCAAGTCTAACACTTCGTCTCCATCATTAGAAAGAAAAAACTCCAATGGATTGGAGTATAAGTTTTTGGGAGTGAATTGACGCACTAAGTCGTCAACCTCATCCACTCGATAACATTAATAATCCGATGGTGAGTTAGGAAATGTATTAAATACATTAATTCTAAGTTTTCTACTTCCAAAAGAGATATCCATGGCACCTATTCTACAATTAATTTGCGCCTTTATTTTTACCAAAAATAGGCGACCCAAAATAATAGAAGGTTGACTTTCTTTATACGTGCTTTCAATGTCAAGCACGAGAAAATCAATTGGGTAATATAAATCTTCTACCTTAATCATGACATATGATAGTATACCCTAGGGAAATTTTGTTGACATATCGACCAATCATAAAATAATATTAGTTTGTTCCAAAGTGCGTAAGTCATGTTGATCAAAAAGATTTCCCGGGATTATATTAACACTAGCTCCAAGATCAAGGAGCGCCTTTTTGATATTAGTTTTAGCTAGGGTAATTGAAATTAAACATGCTCCGGGATCCTTAAGCTTGGGTGGAAGTTTATTTGGTATTATGGAACTGAAATGCTTGGTTAAATCAATCTTTTTATCGAGGTGTGCTTGGAGTTTGCGTTTTTGAACACACAAATCCTTCTAAATTTTAGCATAAGAAGGTACATCCTTAATAAGTTTGACTGACATGATATTTATTTTAACTTGACTAAATAGATCCCACATGTCTTCAATTTTTGGCCCTCGCTTCCAAAAAGGAAAGGATGCTAGTTTCTCTAAAGCCGAAGGGTATGGTGCGGTATTAACCTCCACACCATGCACCCCAACTTTAGAGTCATTTTTACCCTTAGCTACTTTTTTTTTTTCATATCTGAAACCTTTCTCAAACTCTTCTTTCTCATCAAAGATGACTTTAATGTCAGTGTCATTATCTAAGGTAGGAGCACTTACCTTGTTGTCAACCTTTTTCCCACTACCCAAGGTGACTACCTCGTTCACTTGATGGTCTTTACCCAGTCTTTGGTTGTGGGACGGGTTAACTCTGGTGGTACACGGAAACATGCCAACTTCTCTTTTCCTAATTTGTTACCAAAGTTGAGCAATTTGCTTCTCGATAGCAGGTATGGACTTGGAGTTAGTGTCGGTTTTCTGATATGTTTGGGGTATGAACTCATGGAATTTTTCCAATTTGTTGCCATCAGTTTCCTCCTTTGATGTTCCACCTTGGTTAAAGTTGGACTGCTGGAACTGTTTTGGTTGATTTTGGTTTTAGTAATTCCCTTGACGATTGTTGTTGTTAAAGTTCCCATTGTTGTTGTAGTTATCGCCCTATTGTAGTTCCGATTGAATGATCGTTGACTATTTTGGAATTGACCATAGTCGTGCACTTGATTAATTTCGTATTGACTTCTCATTCACTCATCTGCAATGTGTCCTGAATCTCCACAACGTACACATATCTTTTGTCCCTGTGAAAAAAAAAACACACCTTTCTCTTTTCCTAGACTAGAGAGTAATAAGTAAAAGTTTTTTATTTAAAGAATTAATATCATATTTGACTTCATTTTTCTAGTTTTTCTCTAGTCCAACTGAAGTAGCAGATAAAACTGGGGTGTCCTGTTTCTTGGTTGAGTAATTGGTTTTTGACCATGACTCAACTGCTCGAAGAATCGCCAAGCATCTTCACTATCTTGCATCATGATAGTGCCACCAGACGAGGCATTAATCATAGTTTGATTGGAAGTGTCAAATCCATCATAAAAGAAACGTATAAGTTGCCAACGAGGAAATTCATAATGGGGACATGAACGCAACAATTCCTTTAGGTGTTCAAATGCATCATGAAATTCTTCATTAGGTTTTTGTGCAAAATCTTGTATCGCTTTTCTTATTTACGTTGTTTTACTAGCAAGATAAAAGTCTAGAAATAATTTAGTTTTTAATTGCTCCCAAGTAGTAATACTATGAGGGCAAGAGAAGTGAACCAATACTTAGCTTTTTCTTTTAAAGTGAATGAAAATAAGTGAAGTCTAAAGTAATTTCTATTAGTTCCTCGTGGAGTATTCGCGTTAGCAATTGCAAGGAACACATAAAGGTGATTATATGGCTCATTGGTTTTATGACCTCTAAAAATAGGCAAGACACTAATTAATTGTGGCCTTACCTCCACATGGTGCTCATTTCCTTCTGTGAAGAGTACAATGAACCATCATCATACTCTCCTGAATGAAAATGAGATGCCATGGATTGTCTATTAGGTTGCGGAAAGTAAAGATGATGGAATTGATTACCTTCGTTGTAGTATCCTCCATTTGCATTGTGGAATCCACCATTTGGATTCCTTCGGTATTGATTCCCAAAGCCTTGATTTTTGAACCCATCATTGTGGTGATTATTGCCACCATTGTGGAAATTCTGGTTCTTCCAGTTATTGTAATTTCTGTTTCCACCCCGATTGCCTTGATTCCGCCTATTACCACTGTTGTGGTTTTGATTCCAACCAATTCCATTGTCACTTCCATCATCAAAATCTTATTCATCCTCATTACTACCATTACCACCATTATCGAATTGAAGACCAACATTTCTAGGATTTTGGTTATGATTTCTAACATTACCACAGTTGTGGTTTCCTACATTGCCTCTCGTATTTTGTGTCCAATTTCCTCTGCTTCCACCATTTCGGCCATGATTGTTTCAATTCGGTTGTGGTTGTACTGGTTGAATGATTTGTGCACCAGCATTGTTGTTGTTCCTGATGTTTCCATTTTCTTCATTTTTTTGTTTGGTAATTAAGGAGGTAGTGGTGGAACTAGTGGTAGAGGATTGTTGACTGCCTCCTCATGCCCCTCGACCACATCTTCCATGAAAAAATTATCTACACTTATAGTGTTGATGTTCCTTCTGGCGACTAGATTTGCACGAGTTGTTCATTGGATTTCTGGATCAAATGCAAGCAGTGAAGAGTGTCTGCTATATCTTGTATGCATGCAATGGTGTGCCTGCACAACACAAATAAAACAAATGTGAACTGCAAACAAGAATTAAAAATGAAAATAAAAAACTATGACTACTTAAACATAATAGTTCAAGCGCACAGTCTCCCTGTTAACAATGTCAAATTTTGATCGAGTTCGTTTGGTCAAAAATAAACCAACTAACCTAAGTAAATAGGGTAAGTCGGTTTGAATCCATAAGGAGATCATGGTTAAACTTTGTGTCAAAATAATCAATAAAAATAAATGTATTACTAGCAATTGTCACGAAAAAAGATTAAAGAAAATCAAACAAAAGCTTGGAAATTGATTAATTGAAATTTAGAATCTCAATGAGAAAACTAGAGTACTCCTGGTTCAGTTATGGACAGTTTAATTCACACACTTTCTTCCCTAGAATCCTAATTCAATTACATAGATGCAATTGAGATTTATTAACTTGTAACACATAGTTTTGGGCACACGATATGTTTATTCAACTAGTTGTTTTACTCCTTATATCTAAATGGATTTGGAACAATTAGTGAACTAGCAATAAAATGTCGTACAACTACCTATTACAGCATTTAGAATCAATATCAAAAGTTGGAATAATATATGTTTATTCAATCACTTGTCTTTGTTCCTACACTAATTGAACTTGGAGTAAATGATGAATTGACAATAGACTATCTTAATTATGACATCAAATAAATTCATACAATCCAATTTCAATTATCTTAACCAAAGATCATCACATGAAGCATAAAACAACAATTGAAATTAATTAGAATCAAGTAGTAATCAAGTGTGTTCATCCAAAAGTCAGAAACATCCCCAGAAGTAACCTAAAGATTAGCCTTCCAGTGAATTCATAAAAGCACTAATTTGGATGAAATAAAAAATGCATAATAGAATTCATAAACAAATATAAAATCATCCAACAATTTTAGCCTAATGGTCATCTAAATACGAAACAAATAAACCTTGGGAAGAAGTAACCGTTTCTGAAATTTACTAGAATTGATGAGAATCATTGGTTGAATGATCTTCAAATGTTGTGTAACATTCCGAGAATTTGCAGGTATTTCCAAACCCTCTCTACTATCATTATTTGGTTATTTGTATTCCTTCGGGTAAGAAGTGCAGAGCCAAGATAAGTTTAAGGGCCAAGGTTGCAACCTTGGACCAGGAAGAACTACGTCGAGTGTACATAAGAGTACACTAAGCGTACTATGGTCCGCCTTAGTACGCTGGGCGTACTTATGTCAGGATGAAACCCTAATATTTAGGGTTTGGGAGCTATATAAGCAACCTTATGAACTTATAACCCTCCCTTACCTCAGCCCTCACTGTATAGAGCCCTTTTCCCCAAATCCTAGCCATTTCCTTGAGTGTGTGAGATTATAGAGTGCATTTTGAGTGTTTTGAGAAAAAGGTGTTGCATCAAGGAGTTGGAGAAGAAGATCATGCATGTAGATCTGAAGTTGGTTGGTGCCCTAGAAGCTCCAGAAGGTAGAAAGCTTCAAATTTTATACACGTATTTTATAGATCTTGATATTTTGGCTTTAAGGAGCCATTTCTTGTCCTAAAAGTCCCAAGTGGGTGCATGATGTGTTATGGATGAAATAAACTATCCTTCTGGACTCTTGAACAAGTTTTGAGTGAGAAAAATTAGGTCCCAATAGCTTAAGATGTCCCATGTATGGAGCAGGATGGTCTTAATGGATTTGGACCAACTATTAAGAGCTTTTTGGAAGTCCAAAGTTATAAAGTTCGTGACTTTATTGGTCCTAGGCACATTTGGTCACTGGATTTTAAGTTTGGGCTTAGGTGCTTAAGCCATTAAATCGCTACGTTTGCCAAGCGTAAACCAAATATGCCCAGCGTACTGGGTGAACCACCCCGATGGTTGTCAGCATCAGGATGAGTATGCCCAACGTACCAGAGGAGTACGCCCCACGTACGTCCACTGTTGGGGTTTTTGTCAATTGGGCTTCCGGATTGGGTTGTTTATGGCCTAGTTTGACCACCCCGATGGTTGTCAGCATTAGGACGAGTATGCCCAACATACCAAAGGAGTACGCCCCACGTACATCCTCTGTTGGGGTTTTTGTCAATTGGGCTTCCGAATTGGGTTGTTTATGGCCTAGTTGGACTTGGTCCTTTGTTGGATTTATGAATACGATGTTTTGGGCCACTTTTCAATATGGTTATTGGAATGAGGCCCAATTAGAGAGTTAGGCCCAATATGGTAAATTGGGCCAACAATGGGTCGTGCATATGTAGAGTTCTGGATCATGGATTTGGTATTCGGCCTTGGCCTAAATTTGTGAAAAGGAAAAATTGACTATATGGATCCCTTAGTCAAGATTGATAGCCCATATGTTGACTTAGCATTTTTTGTTTTGGATAGTTTGGGATTATTGGCGGGATAGTGATTCATGAAAGTGGTTATTCAGTTTTGGATTTGACATTGCGATGTGAGTTTTCCTCACTATACTCAAGGGTCTAAGGCACAAAGGCAAGAATTTTGGATTGTTATTTGCATATGTTATGCTAGTATGATCTGTTAGATCGGTATCCTGGTAGATAGGATGGTATTATGTATTACGTGGCTATAATCTGTTAGATTGGTTTGTTTGTCTAAAGACTGTTATGTGATTATCTATTATATGTGCACATGTTTGTTTGGCGGTTGAGGCTTATTAGCTTTGTGCGAAAGCCAATAGACCTGGGAATTCCAACCTGTTGGTTGTGGGCCGTGATGAACATTCTTGTGAATCCAATCTCAAATCAAGGAAGGATTTTCAAAAGAAATTTTAAATGGTTTTCAAAATAAGTGAAGGAGGATGCAGGGTGTACGATCAGCCGGAGCCAATAAGTAGACCCCAAAATACCATACGGTTATTTGATATTGTGATATGTTAGAAAAACATGCTACTACTAGGCTAGGGATATTCAGGAATTGCATGACATAATTGCCTTATTACATGATGCCTGCTAGCCTAGGGTTTTCCTTATATGAGATTGATATCATTACTATAGTTTCTTGTGTATGCATCACGACCGTACATAATTAAGATCTTATGGCCTGAGAATGTTTGGCTTGGCCTTATGTTCTATTCTTGTTTCATTTGGGGCTTAGGGTAGGATCATATATTCGAAAGTTTATAGGGTCCAACGTTATGTATGGCTTGGTCAGTTGTGTGAGGCTGGTAGGTTAGTTGTGAGATAGTTAACCTTCCTCTAGAGTGAGGTTGAGCGACTACCATGTATATGTATATTATTAGGGTGTTGTGGTAATACTTGAGACAAATATGGGAAGGTATGGAAGGTAGTATGGACCCATACTACTGAAATCACATAACCCATACGCGTTGCAAGGAAGTCACAACCCCTAGAGTTTAGTTCGGAGTTGGTTCCTAGTTATTTATGTGGATTATCGGATATCTTCCTATTATATTTTTAGTATGGTGGTTACGAGGCGTTTTGTGACTTGATCCAGATCTAGATCAGGGTAGGGCGATAAAGAGGCCCTGACAGCGCCCGAGTTTATTGGCCAGGGTGGGCCAGTGTTAACAGAGGATCGTGTCAGGGAGATCATCCGTAAGGAGGTGGTAGACATTATCCGGGGTTAGATTCCAGAGATGTTTGGGTCTATCAAGACCGCTATGATGGAGTATTTCGTTGATAGATATGCAACCCACATTGAGACGGCTGCCGTAGTAGCTACAGTGGCTGTAAACGCGACAGGGGAGGAGCTGGTTGAGTTTTTCAGTACCAGGACTTCGATAACATGAAGCCCTCAAATTTCTATGGTACTCGTCATCCAATGATAGTCATGAGGTGGTTGTCTGACATGGAGGGATTCTTTTTCTCGTGCTCATGTCCTACTGACAAGAAGGTCAGGTGTGCCCTGAACTTGTTGAGGACTGGGGAAAAGGATTGGTGGAGATTGGTGACTGCATCATATACGGATGACCAGAAAGCTACTATTACTTGGGAGCAGTTCAGGGATGTGTTCCGCGCTTGCTACATTGCCCAGATCAAGCGCGAGTAGTTGTCAAAAGGGTTCTTAGATGTGAGACAGGGTATGTAGTCGTTGACGGAGATCACCCGCATGTTTACTGAGAGGGAGATGCTTTTCCTTAAGTTTGCCTCGGAGCAGGCTGAGATGACACCTTATCTAAGCATGCTCAAGACTGTCATCTGTGAGTTTGTTGCCACCCATCGATGTGATACACTGTTGGAGATTGAGCTGCAGTTGAGGGAGTAGCAACGGGCCCCGACAAAGTCACAACTAGCACTGAAGCGGTCTATGACCAATGATACCGAGACTGGGGGACAGCCAGGCTGCACTTTTGGGAAGTACAGAAAGGCACATTCAGGGATTTTCCGATCAGAGAGTGGGTGCCATCGATGTGGCAAGTAGGGCCATCTGGCTATGGATTGCAGGTAGCAAACTCTGACTCCCGGAGTCAGACTTTGTTATCCTTATGAGCAGGTGGGCCATATGAAGTCCCAATGTCCCCTACTAGCCGCCACGTCTGCGCAGGATCCAGTGTCGGCTACACTGAGGATTCCGAATGGGAGTCCAGGTAGAGCAAAACCCCCGAAGGCTTAGGGGTGTGCCTGCCAACTCACTGCATAGGAGGCCAAGGCAGCACTATATGTGGTTGCTGGTATGTTTCTATATTTATCTTACTGATTATATATGTTTTGTGCTTATCTATCCATACCTGTCTTTAGGTGTGTTTTTAGTGAACTCCTTGCCTGCATTGGTTTTATTTGACACGGGGGCGAGTAGGTCGTTTGTACCTCAAACATTTAGTAGGGAGTTCAGTGTGCCAATAGGCCAGCAAGAGAGTCCGTTGTGAGTCTCTATTGCCAACGAACACGAGGTTTCTACTTCTTTTTCTACCGTGGATGTGAGTTGGAGATCTTCGAGGTGTTCTTCTACATAGACATGATTTCGATTCCCATGGGGAATGTGTGCATGATTGTGGGGATGGTGTGGCTTAGTCGATTCGGTGCCATGATTGATTGGGAGTGACATCGGGTAGTAGTTCGACCTCCAAGTGGGGGAGAACTAATTATATATGGCGAGGGCATTAAAGTGGGATCCGGGTTTTGTTCAGCTATTAGGGCTCGACAATATATTCAGTACGGGTGTGCGGGGAGCATATGTGATGGATATGCAGGTCATGGATCAGACTCTAGTTTCAGAGGTTCCAGTGGTTAGGGAGTTTGTTGATGTGTTCCCAGAGGAGTTACCAAGGATACCTCAGGAGAGGTAGGTCGAGTTCTGGATCGACCTGGTGCTCGGTGCGGCCCCTATTTCCAAGGCGTCGTACTGATAAGTGCCACCCGAGATGCATGATCTGTCATCATAGTTGCAGGAACTGCTGGGCAAGTAGTTCATTCGGCTGATCAGTTTTGCATGGGGAGCACTGATCCTCTTCGTCAGGAAGAAGGACAGTTCACACCGGATGTGCATTGATTACAAGGATTTGAACAAGTTGACGGTGAAGAACCATTATCCACTCCCAAGGAAAGATGATCTATTTGATCAGTTACAAGGTGCATCTTGCTTTTCCAAGACAGACTTGAGGTCTGGGTATCATCAGTTCCAGGTCAGAGAGGAGGATTTGGAGAAGACCACGTTTCAGACTCATTATCAACATTATGAGTTCATGGTGATGTCGTTTGGGCTCACCAATGCACCAACAATATTTATGGACCTGATGAATCAGGTTTTCAGACCAATGCTTGACCGCTCGGTTATCGTGTTTATAGATGATATATTGGTATATTCCAAGACTCGAGAGCAATATGAGGAGCATCTTAGGGAGTTATTGGGAATTATGAGGCAGGAACAGTTGTATTCCAAGTTCTCAAAGTGTAAGTTTTGTTTACGAGAGGTCCAGTTCCTCGGACATCTCATTAACCAGGAGGGGATTTTCGTTGAACCGGCCAAAATCGAGGCAGCCATGCAGTGCGAGGTTTCGAAATCTCCCTCAGACATTAGGATTTTTCTGGGATTGGCAGGAGAGGGGCCTTGAGCAGCAGAGGTGCCCTTCACTCGTCTGATGAGGAAGGCGGTCAATTTCCAGAGGGGCCCTAAGCAGTAGAGGGCGTTCAGAGGGAGTTAAGTATTTTGTGGTGTTCTATGATGCATCTATCACAGATTTGGGGGTGGTACTCATGCATTGAGGATGGGTGATAGCCTACGCATCGCGGCAGCTGAAGCCGCATGAGATGAGATACCCTACTCATGATCTAGAGTTGGGAGCGGTGGTATTCGCTCTCAAGATTTGGATACATTACCTCTATGGGGTTCGTTGTACTATATATACGGATCACAAGAGCCTGAGACACATCATGAATCAGCTGAACCTGAACACGGGATAGCGCAGGTCGCTGGATGTAGTAATGGACTATGACTGCAAGATCCTTTACCACCCTGATGGTGGACGGTCTGAGCTGGAGTTCCAAGAAGATTCAACAAATTAGACAGCGACTACAGACCGCTCAAAGTCGGCAGAAGAGTTACATTGATAGACGTCGATCTGAGTTGGAGTTCCAGGTGGGGGGCATGGTATTACTGAAGGTTTATACCTTGGAAGGAAGTGATTCCTTTCAAAAAGAGGGGAAACTTGGGTCCCCGCTACATTGGGCCATTTCGGGTCATTTCCAGGGTTGGCTAAGTAGCATACAAACTAGATCTTCCTGAGGATCTCAGTTAGATCCCTAGCACTTTCACGTTTCGCAATTGCAAAAGTGCATTATGGATCAAGAGACAATAGTATCATTGTACGATATTCAGGTTGATGAGCGCCTAAATTACGTGGAGGGGCCCGTGGTCATATTGGGGAGGAAGATGAAGGTTCTACGGAACAAGGAGATACTTTTGGTAAAGGTATAGTGGGAGCATCGGAGGGGATCCGAGTCATCGTGGGAGCCCGATTTCGAGATGCGGGAGCATTACCCGGATCTATTTACCTCAACAGACTTCGAGGACGAAGTCTATTTCAAGTGGGGGAGAATTGTAACATCCTGATATTTTGCATGTATTTATGTACCCTCTCTACTATCATTATTTCATCAATTGTAGTACTTGGGGTTGGAAGTTTAGAGCCAAGATAAGTTTAAGGGCCAAGGTTGCAACCTTGGACCAGGAAGAAGTACGTTGAGCGTCCATAAGAGTATGCTAAGCATACTAAGATCCGCCTTAGTATGCTAGGAGTACACTTGTGTACGCTGGGCATAGTTATGCCAGGATGAAATCGTAAAATTTAGGGTTTGTGGGCTATATCTGCAACCTTATTAGCTCATAACCGTACCTTACCTCAGCCCTAACTGTTTAGAGCGTTTTTTCCCAAACACTAGACATTTCCTTGAGTGTGTGAGCTTATAGAGTGCATTTTGAGTGTTTTGAGAAGAATGTGTTGCATCAAGGAGCTGGAGAAGAAGATCATGATTGTAGATATGAAGTTGGTTGGTGCCATAGAAGCTCCCGAAGGTAAAAAGCTTCAAACTTTATACATGCATTTTATAGATGTTGCTATTTTGGCTTTAAGGAACCATTTCTTTCCCCAAAAGTCCCAAGTGGGTGCTTGATGTGTTTTGGACGAAATAAACTATCCTTCTGGACTCTTGAAGAGGTTTTGAGTGAAACAATGAGGTCCCAATGGCTTAAGATGTCCCATGCATGGAGTAGGGAGGTCTAAATGCATTAAGACCAAGTATTAAGATCTTTCTAGACGTCCAAAGTAATAAAGTTCATGACTTAATGGGTCCTAGGCACATTTGGTCACTGGATCTGAAGTTTGGGCTTGTGCTTAAGCAATTAAGCACTTATTAGGGTTTTAGCAAATCGCTACGTATACCCAGAATAAATCCAGTATGCCCAGCGTACTAGGTCAACCACCCTGATGGAGTTCAACATCAGGATGAGTACGCCCTGCGTTCCAGAGGAGTATGCCCTGTGTACGTCCTCTGTTGGGCTTTTGTCAATTAGGCTTCGAGAGTTGGGTTGTTTATGGACTAGTTGGACTTGGGCCATTGCTGGACTTGATGAATATGGTGTCTTGGGCCAGTTTTGAATATGGATCTTGGAATGAATCCCAATTAGGGAGTTGGGCCCAATTTGATAAATTGGGCCAGTAATGGGCCTTACATATGTGGACTTGTGGATCATGGATTTGGTATAAGTCCTTATCCCAAATTAGAGAAAAGGAAAAATGGACTATATGGATCTGTTAGTCAAGATTGATAGTCCATATGCTGACTTAGCATTTGTTATTTTGGATAATTCAGGATTATTGGCGGGATGGCGATTCTGGAAAGTGATTCTTTAGTTTGGTATCTCACATTGCGAGGTGAGTTATCCTCACTATACTCAAGGTTCTAAGGCACCAACACCGACCCTTTAGATTGTTATCTGGATATGTTATGTTAGTATGATCTGTTAGATCGGTTTCCTGGTAGATAGGATGGTTTTATGTATTATGTGGCTATGATATGTTAGATTGGTTTGTTTGTCTATAGACTGTTATGTGATTATGTTTTATATCTGCACGTCTGTTTGGCAGTTGAGGCTTATCTGCTTTATGCGAAAGCTAATAGACCTAGGATTCCAACCGGTTGGTTGTAGGTCGTGAGTATTCCATCCCGAGGATGATTAGACTCATAGTATGTGGGCATTCCAACCTATTGGTTGTGGGCATGGGCTATTCCAACCCGAGGATAATTGGATTCATAGTATCTTGGCATTCCAATGGGATAGTTGAGTGACTGGAATATTCCAACCTGATGGTTGCTGGACCCATAGTATGTTGTTTATCATTATATGTGTATTGTTGTGCGTAAGGGTATTTTGGGGGAACTCACTAAGCCTTGGGTTTACAATTTCAATTTATTGTTTTACGTATATCAGGGGATCGTGGAAAGGAAAAGGCGAGATCATACAGCTCCTCATATTTATGTTTATGTTTCTGGGATACTCTAATATTATACATTTTGAACACAAGTTTTGTAATGATTAATGGTTTTGAAATGTTTTTAAAAGTTTAAATTTAGCATGATTTTTATGGGTGTTACAAGGTGGTATCAGAGCCTTGGTTTGAATGAATTGGAGGAAGATTCGTGTGAATCCAGTCTCAAATCAAGGAAGGAATTTCAAAATAAATTTGTGAAGATGGATGCATGGTGTACGACCAGCCGGAGCCAGTAAGTAGACGCCAAAATGCCATACGATTATTTGATATTGTGATATGTTAGAACAGCATGCTAGTACTAAGTTAGGGATCTTCAAGCATTGCATGATAGAATTGCCTGATTACATGATGCCTCTAGCCTAGGGGTTTCCTTATATGAGATTGATATCATTACTGTAGTTTCTTGTGTATGTATCACGACTATACATAATTAAGTTCTTATAGACTGAGAATGTTTAACTTGACCCTATGTTTTGTTCTTGTTTGATTGGGGCTTAGGGTACGATCAGATATTCAAAAGTCGATAGGGTCTAGCATTATGTATGGCTAGGTCAGTTGTGTGAGGCTGGTAGGTCAGTTGTGAGATAGTTAGCCTTCCTCTAGCAGTGAGGTTGAGCGACCACCATGTATATGTATATTATTAGGGTATTGTGGTGATACTTGAGACAAATATGGGAAGGTGTGGAAGGTAGTATGGGTGCGTACTACTGAAAGTACAAGACCCATACGCGTACCAAGGAAACCACAACCCCTAGGGTTTAGTTAGGAGTTGGTTACTAGTTATTTATGCGGATTATCGGATATATTCCTGTTATATTTTCTATATGGTGGTTATGAGGGTGTTTTTTGACTGGATCTGGATATGGGTCAGGGTTGGGCGATCAAGAGGCCCTGACAGCGCCCGAGGTTATCGGCCAGGGAGGGCTAGTGTGGACAAAGGATCGTGTCAGGGAGATCATCCGCGAGGAGGTAGTCGAGATTTTCCGGGGTCAGATTCCGGAGACGTTTGTGTCTATCAAGATTGCTATGATGTAGTATTTCGATCATAGATATGCAACCATCGTTGAGACAACTTTTGCAGTATCTACAGAGGCTTTAAAAGCGGCAGGAGGAGGAGCTGGCCGAGTTTTTCGGTACCGATATTTCGATAACAGAAAGCCCTCAACTTTCGATGGTACTCAGGATCCGATCATAGCTAGGAGGTGGCTGTCTGACATGGAGGGATGCTTCTTCTCGTGCTCATGTCCTGCGTCATATACGCATGAGCAGAGAGCTACTGTTACTTAGGAGTAGTTCAGGGATATGTTCTGCTCTTGCTACATTTCATAGGTCAAGCGCGAGCGGTTGTCATAGGAGTTCTTAGATCTAAGACAAGGAAAGGAGTCGTTGACGGAGATCACCCGCATGTTTACTGAGAGGGCGATGTTTTTCCTAAAGTTTGCCTTGGAGAAGGCTCAGATGCCACGTTATCTGAGCATGCTCAAGACTATCATCCATGAGTTTGTTGCCACCCAGCGATGTGAAACGCTGTTGGACTTACAGGATTCCGCTAGTCAGCGTGAGTTGGAGATTGAGCTGCAGTTGAGGGAGCAGCGACAGGCCCCAACAAAGTTCCAGCCAGCACCGAAGCAGTCTAAGACCACTAATAGCTGGAATGGGGGATAACCATGCCGCATTTGTGGGAATTGTAGAAAGGCTTATTCAGGGATTTGCCGATCAGGGAGTGGGTGCCACCGATGTGGCAAGCAGAGCCATCTAGCTAGGGTTTGCAGGCAGGAAACTTTGACTCCCGGAGTCAGACTTTGTTATCATTGTGAGCAGGTGGGCCATATGAAGTCCCAATGTCCCGTACTAGCCGCCAAGTCGGTGCAGGCTCTAGTGTCGGCTACACTAAGGATTACGAATGGGAGTCCAGGTAGAGCAGAACCCCCGAAAGCTTAGGGGTGTTCCTTCTATCTCACTGCATAGGAGGCCAGGGCAACACCAAATGTGGTTGATGGTATGTTTCTATCCTTTATCTTACTGATTATATAAGTTTTATGCTTATGTGGCTATACCTTTGTTTAGGTATGTTATTAGTCAAATCCTTGCCTGCATTGGTTTTATTTGACACGGCCACGAGTCGGTCGATTGTATCTTAAACATTTAGTAGGGAGTTCAGTGTGCTAGTAGGTGAGCTAGAGTGTCCGTTGCTAGTCTCTATTGCCAACGAACACGGGGTTCTGCTTCTTTTGTCTGCCGAGGATGTGAGTTGGAGATCTTTGGGGTGTCCTTCTGGATAGACATGATTCTGATTCCTATGGGGGATGTGTGCGTGATTGTGGGGATAGAGTGGCTTAGTCGATTCAGTGCCATGATTGATTGCAAGGGACATAGGGTAGTAGCTCGAACCCCAAGTGGGGGAGAACTATGTATATGGCGAGGGCACTAGAGTGGGATCAGGGTTTTGTTTAGCTGTCAGGGCTCGACAGTATATTCAGCACGGGTGTGCGGGGAGCGTATGTGGTGGATATGCAGGTCAGGGAGGGTCTAGTGGTTACAGAGTTTGCTGACCTTTTCCTGGAGGAGTGACAAAGGATACCTCCGGAGAGGCAGGTCGAGTTCCGCATCGACCTGTTGCCGGGTGCGACCCCTATCGCCAAGACACCGTACCGAATGGTGCCACCCGATATGCAAGAGTTGTCATCATAGTTGCAGGAACTATTGGGCAAGTAGTTCATTCGACCAATCAGTTCTCCATTGGGAGCACCGATCCTCTTCGTTAGGATGCCAGGACGGTTCACTCCGGATGTGCATTGATTACAAGGAATTGAACAAGTAGACGGTGAACAATCGTTATCCACTGCCAAGGATAGATGATCAATTTATCAGTTACAAGGTGGATCTTTGTTTTCCAAAATAGACTTGAGGTATGGGTATCATCAGGTCCAGGTCAGAGAGGAGAACGTGGAGAAGACCGTGTTTTGGACTTGTTATGGACATTACGAGTTCATGGTGATGCCTTTTGGGCTCACAATGCGCAAACAATATTTATGGACCTGATAAATCGAGTTTTCAGACCGATGCTTGACCGCTCAGTGATCGTGTTTATAGATGATATATTATTATATTCTAAGACCCGAGAGTAGCATGTGGAGAATCTTAGGGAGTTATTGGGAGTTCGGAGGCGGGAATGGTTGTATGCCAAGTTCTCGAAGTGTGAGTTTTGGTTACGAGAGGTCTAGTTCCTCGGACATCACGTTAACCAGGAGAGGCTTTTGGTTGAACCGGCCAAAATCGAGGCACTCATGCAGTGCGAGGTTCCGAAATCTCCCTCAGACATCAAGATTTTTCTGGGATTGGCAGGGTACTACCGGATATTCTTACGGGATTTCTTCAAGATTGCAGTACCCTTCACTCGTATGAAGAGGAAGGGGTGGATTTCCAGAGGACCCCCAGCAGCAGACGGTGTTTAAGACCCTTAGCCAATAATTATGCGAGGCTCCAGTTACGACTCTCCTAGAGGGGGTCGAGGGTTTTGTAGTGTTCTGTGATTCATCCATCATAGGTTTAGGGGTGATCCTCATGCAGAGAGGATGGGTGATAGCCTATGCATCGTTGCAGCTGAAGCCGCATGAGATGAGATGCCCTACTCATGATCTGGAGTTGGGAGCGTTGGTATACGCTCTCAAGATTTTGAGACAATACGTCTATGGGTCCGTTGTACTATATATACAGATCACAAGAGCCTGAGACACATCATGAATCGGTTGAACCTGAACATGGGATAGTATAGGTGGCTGGATGTAGCCAAGGACTATGATTATGAGATCCTTTATCACCCCGGTAAAGCGAATGTGGTGGCGGACGCTTTGAGCCGCAAGTCAGTTGATTCTTCCACCAAAGCGATATGTATTAGGATAGCGGTGGATTCTCCAATCATGAGTTTTATTAGAAATGATCAGGTTGAGAGCATACGACCAGAGAACTAGAAACTGGAGAGGATCAGGGGCGAGAACGCCCGATTTGTGCATGATAGCTGGGGATTGTTGACTCAACACTATCGAATATAGGTTCCGATGTCTGGTGGGGTCAGACAGACAGTTATTGAGGAGGCTCACAAGCCTCACTTCTCTATTCACTCGGGGGCCACCAAGATGTACCAGGACATGAGTTTTAGTTACTGGTGGCCGTGCATGAGGCGACAAACCACTTGGTATGTTGAGAGGTGCTTCACCTATAGGATGGTCAAGGCTGGACATCAGAGGTTGCATGGCACACTGTAGCCCCTAGAGATTCCCATGTTGATTGGCAACATATCGCAATGGACTTCATTACCAAGCTGCTGAGGACGACAAAGGGGTTTGATGATATATGGGTCATTGTGGATCGATTAACAAAGAGTGCCCATTTCTTGGCCATACAGGAGAGTTCATCGGTCGAGAAGTTGACTGACATGTATGTCCACGAGATCATCGCTCGCCACGGGGTTCCAATCTCCATTGTTTCCAACAAAGATGTTAGATTTACCTCCCATTTCTAGCAGAAGTTCCATGAGGATTTGGGCACACGACTGCATTTTAGCATAGCATATCATCCGCAGATCAACGGTCAGAGCGAGTGAACCATTCAGACGCTCAATGACATGTTGAGGCCATGTGTCATTGACTTTGATGGGAGCTGGGATTCCCACCTACCCCTTGCAGAGTTTGCCTTCGACAACAACTTTCATTCTAGCATTGACACCCCACATGTCGAGCTGTTTTATGGGGGAAGATGTTGCACCTCGGTTTGCTGGGTTAGGTTGGACACAGGGTGATAGGATAGACGGAGGTATTCTTGCAAACTACCAAGAAGATTCAACAAATTAGATAGCGACTACAGACCGCTCAGAGTCGGTAGAAGAGTTACATTGATAGACGTCGATCTGAGTTGGTGTTCCATGTGGGGGACATGGTATTACTGAAGGTTTCACCTTGGAAGGGTGTGAGTCGTTTTAGAATGAGGGGAAAGTTGGGTCCTCAATACATTGGGCCATTTCAGGTCATTGCCAGGGTTGGCAAGGTAGCTTACAGACTACATCTTCTTGAGGATCTCAGTCAGATCCATAACACTTTTCACGTTTCGCAATTGCACATGTGCATTATGGATCAAGAAGAAGTAGTATCGTTGGACGATATTTAGGTCGATGAGCGCCTGCATTCGGTGGAGAGGCCTGTGGCCATATTGGGGAGGAAGATGAAGGTTCTACAGAATATGGAGATACCTTTAGTAAAGGTATAGTGGGAGGATCGGAGGGGATCCGAGTGGTCGTGGGAGCCTGAGTCCGAGATGCAGGAGCAATACCCGAATATGGAGATACCTAATTTGGTAATTAGCCCAATAATGGGCATTGCATATGTGGAATTTTGGATCATGGATTTGGTATTGGGCCTTAGCCCAAATTAGGGAAAAGGTAAAATGGAATATATGGATTCCTTAGTCAAGATTGATAGCCCATATGTTGACTTAGCATTTGTTATTTTGGATAATTCGGGATTATTGACGGGACGGTGATTCTGGAAAGTGTTTCTTTAGTTTCGTTTCTGACATTGCGAGGTGAGTAATCCTCACTATACTCAAGGGACTAAGGCACCAACACCGACCCTTTGGATTGTTATCTAGATATGTTATGCTAGTATGATCTGTTAGATCGGTATCATGGTAGATAGGATGGTATTATGTATTATGCGGTTATGATCCGTTAGATCGGTTTGTTTGTCTATAGACTATTATGTGATTATCTGTTATATGTGCACATGTTTCTTTGGCGGTTGAGGCTTATCTGCATTGTGCGAAAGTTAATAGACCTAGGATTCCAACATGTTGGTTGTGTGCCATGAGTATTCCATCCTGAGGATGATTCGACTCATAGTATGTGGGCATTCCAACCTGTTGGTTGTGGGCCTGGGTAATTCGATCCCGAGGATGATTGGACCCATAGTATGTTGGCATTCCAACCGGATGGTTGAGGGCCAGGGGTATTCCAACCCGATGGTTAACTGGACCCATAATATGTTGTTTATGATTATATGTGTATTGTTGTGTGTATGGGTATTTTGGGGGAACTGAGTAAACCTCGGGCTTACAATTTCAGTTTATTGTTTCAAGTACATTAGGGGATCACGGAAAGGCAAAGGCATGATCGTAAAGCTTCTCATATTTACGTTTATGTTTCTGTGATACTCTAATATTATACATTTTGAACACAAGTTTTGTAATGATTAATGGTTTTGAAATGTTTTTAAAAGTTTAAATTTTGCATTATTTTTATAGGTGTTACATGTTGCTTGATGATGAATTGAATTGAATATTTCCTTGAATCCGGATCTAAATGGAATGGATTTGTGTTTCCAAACATTTCCTTGGGTTTAGAAGCCTCAAAAACGCAGGGAACAAGCTTTGAAAATCAATCGGTGGAACCCTCAAAATGAATACATAAGTCCCTATTTATATTATTTGGTAGAAAATAGGGAAACCAGGCAATCTGGGATGTTGGACATCCCAGGGGACATCTTAGATGGCATGTATAGCGCTTATGTGTTCTTTGTACTTCTTTGCATTGATTCTGATATCCTTAAACTACACTAAAAATTGGCGAAAAACGTTGGACGTCTTAGACGCGTTCTTGGTCGTTCTTCCTTGATTTCTAAACTTTTTGAAACAAGCTGTTCCAACACAGGACGCTCCTAAAATGCCAGGACACCCTTGGAAATGTCTTAGACGACATGTAAGATGCCAACAGGCTCCTCCCTTTTCGTTTTTGCCCCAAAATTTTCCGAAACGCTGACGGTTGGACTTAGACATCCTAGGGGACATCGTAGACGCCTGCAGGTGTCCTTCATTTTCGTGCAAGTTTTGGTGGTCAAAACGACAGAATTAGCTGAAAAGAAAAACATGAAAGTTGTAGAAAATTTTTTCTAGTGTCCAAAACTTCTTTACTCATGTCAATAGGAGATCCAAAACTTTAGATATGATAAAAACATTGAAGTATGGTCAATTTTCCCAGCTACGTTTCTTCATTCATTTTGCAATTCATTTTACTTGCAGGTTACGCCCACTTTTATTACGATATATTGACGTGCATATGAAGTTCAAAAACTCATAAAATTAGTGCCATTCTTGCACAATTATACATCAATTCAACAAATTTATGACAATTTAGTAAATTCATAAAGTAGACTTATTTGAGACGCTTCGCTAGAGATTCTGCGGAGCCCCATTACATTCCCTCCCGGAAGGATTCGAGGATTTAGTATTCTATTGTGATTCATCATTTTGAGATTGGGTGTTGTGTTGAAGCAGAGAGGCATGTGATAGCCTACGTTTTCAGGCAGCTAAATCCTCACGAGGTGAGATACCTCACTCATGATTTGGAGGTAGGGGCAGTGGTTTTCACCCTCAATCTTTGCTGCCACTATCTCTATGGTGTTGAGGGTACCATCTACATGGACCATAAGAGTTTGAGATACCTTATGGATCAACCTAACTTATATATAAGGCAAAGGAGGTGGTTAGATATAGTGAAGGACTACGATTGTAAGATCTTGTATCATCCAGCAAAAGCCAATATGGTGGCCAATGCCCTGAGCCGGAAGGCGACAAGTACCCAGATGTGGGATGTGTGCATGAGGATGGTCGTGATGTGACATCCCTATTTTCACGGCCAGAAAAGACCGATTTTGTTTATGCTTTATAAAAATTAGAGTACATCTTTTACTAAGAATGCTGCAGAATTTGTTCCCAGAAAAACACGACAAATACGCTATCAAACCATTTTCGAAGAAACACACTTTATTTATTTTAAAAAATTTGGGATGTCATCGTCAATATAGAAACATAAGCATAAACATAAATTAAATTTATTTACACTAGTGATCTATATCTCTTTAATCTCTTAGTGTAATGTAACTTCATATCGACACATGTGATATAAATAAACTGAGTGGGTCAGGTTGGGAAACCTGGTGAGTACATAGGGTTTTCAACCCACAATAATATAATTATTATGTTTAAACAATCAAACAATCAAACCAATTACCCATCCCCATTATCTTCTTTACTCTTAAGGATCTACCCTAAGAATCAATTATTCCTCGTTTATTCATTCCTAAGGATCATCCTAAGGAATCGACACGAAGTCCATCACTGCCATGGTTTACACAACGGGCACTAAGTCTGCATAGTCGCCAGGGTTTAGGCATCAAGTATGCATGATCGCCATGGTTTAGACAGCAATTTTGCATGATCGCCAACGTTTAGGCATCAAGTCTGCATGATCACCAAGGTTTAGACACCAAGTTTCCATGGTCACCAGGGTTTAGAGTACACCGGGTGAACACATTGTTCACAATACCTACAGGCTGCGAGCCTGCTAGTGTCCAACTAGATTGTATAGAATAGTTTGTGGTTGCCATCATTTGGGAAAAAGACTTCTCACATCGTCCACCTCTCACCCTCACCTCACGGTCTATTTCACCTCTCACCTCACCATCCGACTCATATTTCATCTACCCATTTACCCAACATATTTTGTAGATATAAATAATATATACATTTTAAATCATTCAAAACATGTATAAAAATCTTTCACCCAGCATAGACAACAAGTATACAGACAATATGCACTCATAGCACGTAAATTATATTAAATACTTCATATCTATGTCGAAGATGAAATGGACTATGCGCTCACCTGATAAAGTGGTGACTCGACACTCGGATAACACTTCGTTATCTTAAAACAATTTCCTTCGACGAAACCTAGTATCATTACCATTAAGTTTTAGTTTAATATCCCCCGAGACTAATTAATAGTCTGGCTATTATTACTATTACATAAGCATTAAAAGATTATTCCTTCTACATAATCTTCCATCAAAAACTTTTTTTTGATGCTTATTGTCTCTAAATTGAATAGCTCGGATCTGCCTGCGTTACAGTTATCTTCCCCTTAGGATGATTACATCCCGGAATCATCAATGAAATATGGTTGTATAATGACTCCATATGTTATCTCTTCATCCTAGGTAATAATCTTAACTTCTATGTTGCTTCGAATGAGTTTCTAACTCTTGGACTCTTTGACTACAGACGGTGCTCGGTCTTGCACTTACTCCTTATCTCACGATAGACTCCAAATTATGACCTTCAAGTCACAATCTCAATTCTTACTGGATACTCCTTCTTCTTCTTAACAAACTCTAGATAAGTCATTTGATTTCCACAATAGACCGATGGATCACGTTCCAATGACCTCTCATCGTGTGTTGCAACACGTAGACTCAGGTCTCGTAGAGTCAAATTCCAGAATAGACTATACCTTCCTTCATATTCTAATTTGATATAATCACATTTTAAAAGGTAGCATTCCTAGCTACAAGCAACTATCGCGATACCTCTACTGATCGCTTTGATTGTCTCTCACTTCAAGCTTCTAGCTTAAGTCAGATGCTACATCGGACTTGGTTCTCTAAACCATTTAACATACTTTTCTTAGTTGGACTCAATTTGATATGACCACTTGGGTCGGAATAACAACAATCTTCTTAGCCATTACCGAAACCATGGTAACGACATACTTGAATAAAACGGTATCAATTACTAGCTTCTTGGTAACATTCTGACTTTCCCTGATCCAAGTGTGATTCATGTACTTCCGGTTGTATATGCTATTGGATTAATGTCTAAGTCCATAAATATAATTGGTAAGACTTGACCCGACCCAGCATGGTCCATTTGGGTTCCATGGCATCATGCACTTGGATAGACTAAATGAGAGAAATAAGACACTTATGGTTATTAATATATTATAAGTTCTAGTATATTAATAATAAGAATAATAATATTTAATTAGTATTGATGAAGAATTAATTTAGAATTACTTATGTGATCAAAAGAAGACTAATTAAATATATGAGTTGATTATGCAAATCATTCATAACTTATATAGTGGGCCAAAGCTCCATGGATAATCAAGTTGGGTTAAACCCATAGGATGCTCCATGGAGGTTACATAACCGATGGGTCATGATAATGAAAGGTCATGACAATTAGGGTTTATATGGTGTAACCCTAATTGTAACACACTATATAAGCATCATATTATTCACCAAAATCGGCACTAGTGTGTCTAAAAGAAGGGCTAGCCGATTTCATGAGTTGTAGATTTCTCTCAAGTCATTCCAAGTGTATTTGGTGTTGTGTGAACCATTTCAGGTGTCGCACTGGAGGCACTAGGCACTCAAGCTTCATGAAGACATTCTTATATATATATATATATATATATATATATTAAAGGAGGATAGTTTTTAGGAATAGTGAACTTATCTGTTATTTGGCAAGAACGGCCCTTGGATATGTTATTTCTGTTTTTTTTATCTGGGTGTTTTATGGAAATATTTACTTTCTTGTGTACACGTGTTGATCATTGTTTGGTTTATCCGCTTTTGGATCCTTCCCACCGCCTCAAAATATCTTCGGTCAACGTTATCTCTCTTTTCTTCCACAAACCTCCCATCACTTTTTCGCCCCTGCTGTTTCTGCGTAGACCGATTATTAGTGGCGAGCAACTCAACATCGAGGGGATCGTGGTGCCTAAAGTAGTTGTCGTGTTCGCCGCCAGTGCAGTCGCTAGTGCCGGCGCGAAGCGCTTTAGAGAGCTGCATTCACCCACCAGAAAAGCGCTTCAGAGAGCTATGTTTTACTTCAAAGAACCGATTCGGTGTCTGCTCATCGGATCTACTCGGAGCTTTCAAACATGTAACTCGTATGAAATTGTACAAGTGATTATAGCGTACAAGACGTCCTCCATCGTCTCACCGATTCCGGTGTTCCCCAGCTTCACGTCCAATCCTTGATGCCTTCATAATGTAGATTATTCACATTCGTTTGGTGTTGGCGTATTCATATAGTTTTATCGAATTAACTTATCTGATTGCAAACGTTTTGTTGTTGTTGTTGTATGTAGCAAGGGGGCTAAGCGAGACTTTAGCACCACGATTCTTGAGCGAAAGAAGGCGGCGAATAGACTGACTGACTGGTCGTTGATGAAGGCATCAACAATGATAACTCCTTTGTTTCTCTTCATCCCGAGACCATGGAAAAGCTTCAACTCTTCAGAGGCGATACCATCCTGATCAAGGTATCTTAGGGTTTATACTTTATAGTTTATAGTATCTTATAATCGTTTCTTGAGTTCTCTAATACTTGAATATATTGTTTTATGCTCTTCCTGAAAATTATTCTTTGCATTCTTCATTCAATCTAGGGTTTTTTTATAAAAGTTCTAGTCAACCTAATGAATCAGACATTATTGTTTCTCTCTAATCGAATTCAGTTCCAACTGATGCATTCTATGGTTTTGCTTCTGATTTGTGATAGGTTCCTTTCTCTCCATCAACAAATTTCTAGTGGCACGCCAAGTGTTTGACATTTTGCTTCAGTGAAGTTCATCATATATTTTTATATGGACCCTTGACCGGTTGACTATCCTGTTCAGATACCGGTACCGGAAGGTATAAGCTTCCTTTCTAGCTTTCCTCTCACCTCGCGTTCTCATTTTTTCAAAAAAATTTCCCTTACAGGATTTGAATGATGAAGCATCCAAGCTTTAAGAGCTACAAAGGTTTTAGCGGTTCCAAATGATGCACTCTACGGTTTTGCTTCTGATTCGTGGTAAGTCTTTGTGGATTCATTGGTTTTCCAAGACCATCGGTCTTCTTCCTCAGTTACAATGACTGAAAAACATTTGAAATGGAATTTGGGGATTTAAGTGAATATTGATTTCTTTATTTACAGATTCGAGCCAAAATTGATCGCCACCACTTAGGGTCGTAGGCTTTCTTTTCTTCCCTCCACTTACCCGATTTGTATCCATTTTTCCTGTCGGAGCCGTCATCTTGGGATACTTCATGTACTAAAAAGATCTCATAAAGCTCTTATCAGCAGTCAATGCATTAGATGCTTACAATTAGGTCCGGGAGAGATTTCCTTCACAAGTATAAAGGCCAGATTCCCATTTATAAAATATTTGTTATGAAAAAAGTTAGATTTTCATGAAATTCATAACATTTATTGTAATTGTAGGTATCTGGGTAGTGTGACAATCTTTCAGGAAGCGTTGTGATTGTCTATGAAATCATAGCATTCGCTCTGCTGGGGTTAACAAAATCTAAAAGAAAATTGCTAGGTCCTATTGTTCTTGGATCCTGGATTCTATTCTTATTATGGAATCACATTTTCCTATTGTGTTCTCACTCCATCTATTTTAAATTTTTTTCTTGCTTACGCAGAAGGGGTCGTCGAATCACTATGGTCGATTGATCAATATTTTGAGTTTGTTCTTGTGCTTACGTTCAATACCCGATTGTGTTTTTAGGTTCTCATTTGAATTGGAATCATAATCTACTGAATGGAATGGAATTGGATAATGTAGATGGTTTTTCATTTTGGTTTGTTATTGATAATTTTATTAGTGATTATACATGTAACTGTTACTAGGTCAAACTGGTTTGGTGTCTGGGATCAAATGTTGTCGATATGGAGATATGTGGTTGTTGGGGGCAGCTATTGCTATACCTATTGTGGCTCCATCAACTGACCCGTTGACTCGGTTGCTTCTGGAAATGATGATGATGCGGTAGCACAGATGAAGGCTGCTGAAGAGCTTCCCGCAACTAAGAAAAGGGTAATTCAAGTTACTTGATGACTGCTTTAATCATTTTGGTATTATTCCATATATTACTCAATGGACTTAATTTGGACGTAACCTAATACTTTAATTTATATATATGTGGATGCTTCCGTTATCGTTAGGTTTGTCAAATTCTTTCTTCTTCGCTTTTCCATCATCCCATATGATCCATCTTTCTCCAGTGACATCGTCAGCCCTCACACAGGCGGCTGCCCAGCGCTGACATCCCAACTATACTCCTAATTTATGACAACGACAGCAACCCATCATTCACCACCAACCGAAACTTCTAACCCACCAGTTACCACCATCGTCGTCTCGAAATATGGTTTTGATATTCTTACTTATCTTCATTTCTGAATTGGATTTGTTAGTTGAAATTGATTTCTTCTATAAAAACGATTTTGATTCTGATTTTCAAAAATATAGTTTTCTATCCGTTCACTTTTCGTACTTATGAAATACAGGTTTATATAAAGGATTATTAAAGATATCTGTGATTAATGATGAGGAATCATAGTTAGGGGTCATATTTTGTTGTTCTTCCCTACCTTTTTGTTGAATATTGTAAATTTTTTTCTCAAATTTGACTAAGAATTTGTTTTACAAGGTTGCTCAATGTTTTCGTAAAGAAGACAATTCCCGCCACTTGATTGGTATCTCATACCTACTCTTATTCATGTGTTTTTCTTTGTTCCAGTGGATTTGGCCATTCCATTGCTTTGAAGATTGAAAGCTGTAACTTACATAAGTCAAACAAGTTTAGTATATTTTAGTGAACACTAACTTTGCTTTTATTCTAATTTTCATTTATTTGCTGCAGGTATCATCTTCCAAACTGTTATGAAATATGCTATGTATACTTTAGAAATAAGGTAAACTATAAATTTATTATTTCTTTTCTATAGGTATATAAACATGTAATGCTAACCGATTAGAATTTTCCTTTAATTGATTGGGTATACAGCCAGAATAGTTGGTGATGAAGACATATCTTCTCAATTTTGACTTTTTTAGTTCTCTTACTTATTCATCTTTCTAAAATATGGTGTGGATTTTTTCATTTTTGTCACAATAAAAAAAAACTTCTTATTTCTGTGTTTGTGGTTTTGTAGATGAGAAATGCGAGCCACTAAGTGCTGTTGTGCAGACAGCTACAAATATCACAATCATCAGGAACATTGCCCATTTCTGTACACAGGTAATTATTCACTATTTTGAATAGGTTGTTTCCATGAGATGAACATGTGACCTCATATATGTAGACAAACATATAGAAACACATAGGCTGATAAATATGCTATTTTTAACCTCTCTCGACCACCTGCCTAATTTTATATAGTTGGGAGGTGTCTGTTTCACATGATGTTTTAGAAGAAACTGGAAGCTGTCAAAAAGAATTGCGAATTGAAGTAACTGGATATGTCTTGCATTTGCTTGGCAGGGAATGTAATGGAAT
Organism: Lactuca saligna; assembly: GCF_052625555.1. Lineage (NCBI taxonomy): Eukaryota > Viridiplantae > Streptophyta > Magnoliopsida > Asterales > Asteraceae > Lactuca > Lactuca saligna. Next base: position 94,755,631 of record NC_136418.1, read on the forward strand.
TCAATTCCATTACTTTGTATATTTCAGTTTGCTTTATAAATCTATTAGATTATTTGGAATGTAAAGAATGACGAATGACAAAATTGCCCTTCCTTGATTTTTAGTAAATCATATTTGTTTTGTGGTGAATTATATATACACAGAGTAATGTAAATCACATAACTGTCCCGAGCAAATCTTGAATAAACGAACACATTTAGCTTTTTTATTTGAATAATAGTATATGCCCATTTTACTCTTTGTCTGGATTTATTGCAACAATAGCTAAAAGTAACCAATGTTTCCATATTTATTTTAGCATGCTTTGATTGCTTTGATTGATCTTGCTGCTCATGCTACTGATCACACACAATCCGAATGACTCAAATTTCTTGATCCAAGAACATATAACAAACTAGAATTACTAAACTTCCCTTATTTACTGCCATACAAATTTTCTTGGAGTTCATGGGGTAGGTTGGGGGTAGAGAATGACAAACAAAGCATATAGAAATAGCAAAATTATAATTAAATATTTGTTACATGTGATAATTTATTTATTATTATATTTGATTTCAAAGCTGTAAATTTTTAAAGTACAAAACAAAAAAAAAATTATCTTTTTATTCGTTTTCATAGAATCATACCTCTTTGTGTTGCAGTTGTTTCCCTGATTGTATATAACTTTCCCTAATTTTTTTTTTGACGAATATTTTTTTAATAAACGATATTTCAGCAACAACATTGGACTTCTCCTGCAATGGAATCAACATTACATGCAGCAAATAAAACAACCATTAAAAATGGCACCTCAGGTTGCTGATGTGTATTTTTCAAAAGCATTGCATGATGTCGATATACATGTGAAAACTTTCTTTTTAATTTTACATTTTGTTTCTATTAAGGTTTTGACTTATTTTTTCCGCTCATATTGTGGTTTGCTTTCATTCTTTTGTACCCTCATCTTAATATCGATGGCCATATTGTTTAAATGAGTGTCCATAATACATTTTCTCTTCAATTCTTAAACTACCCATTTAAATTTGGTGACCTTATAATGGTGTTATTGAAATATATAACATTTTACTTTAATTCTAATGTTAGGTGCATGATTTGATCATTCAAGGAAATGAAATCGAAGAAGACAGTGGAAGGATGGGGTAAGTATGAAGATGTTCTTTCTATATTTATTGTAGATTGTATTGTACTTTCATTTAAAACTACCTGGATATAAGATTGTATTTTCATTGTTTTCGAAAACCTATTCAAATATAGCATTGTACTTCTTTTGGTAGCATGATCTATCATTACATTTCCATTCATCTAATTGATGGAAAATTACACAGAATAGCAACATACTTTAATTAGGATACCAATTTGTGCAATGTACTTCATTATTTGTCTTAGAAAACGAACACATTTTGCCCCGCGCAACGTGCGGGTAACCCCTCTAGTTCTACATCAAAGAGGTATGTATTCTATCTTGTTATATTCGTTATGTTGTATGCTAGATTAGGATAATACCTTGGATGTGCATAATTGCATGTATAATAGAGAAAACATATATCCAAGGTATTTAGGGTTGCATTTACACTTAGGAGTGTTAGAATGCTCAAAACCCAATGGTGGTATAAGAGACTAGGCTTGTTTTCAATTATACTTGATGCAAATTGCTAAAAAAATGCTGAAAAAATCGATTTTCTGGCTTTTTGGGCATTGGACTCTCCGAGTCCACTGATGAACTCGGTCGAGTCCATGAGTAAAATCATCCTACTCGTCGAGTAGGTTCATGCACTCGACGAGTAGGAGCCCCAGACAGCATAAATTCAACTTTTTTGGCTGGAATTGGACTAGGAACATTACGTTAAGATGCTTTTGGACTTATAAACCTGTTTTTGATATGGTAATGTTCATGCTAATCTAATTACAAAGATAACTGTCAATAGATTCATGTTTTGTATTAGTTAAGTGATTAGGCTAATTACATGAAAAAGTTTGATTTGAATTATCTTGTTCTTATGAGTTGCTTAGATTAATAGAAAGTTGATTCTAAAATGTGTTTTTGTAAGTTGTCCTCAAGTTATATGAAAAGTCACACTTAAGTTTCATAAAACTCATAAAAGTTGGCAATGGCTACAAAATTGAAGAGTCTTGTCCAGAAGTTATGGAGATTCAAGAGTCACTTCATTAAGTAATAAAATGTAACCTTAATTAATTCGATAAGTTATAAAATAAAGATAAGTTAATTCCTTTATTAGTTTAAAGTCTTCCATAACTTGTCCTCAAGTTATAGAACTTGAAGAGTTTTTGGATTAAAACTACTTTAAATACATAAGTTATGGAATTAATTAGTCTTTAATAGTTTCAAAACTTGCCCTCAACTTTTGGGATTTGAATAGTTTTTCACATATGAATAGTTTAATTAATTCCAAGTTAGCCCTTAGAATTTTAAAAGTTAAAATTCAACCCTTATACTTTATAATATTATAAGTTAATATCTATATATATATATATATATATATATATATATATATATATATATATATATATATATATATATATAAGAGTAAAGTTAGTCTTACTGTTAGTAGGCCTCATTCACGAAGTCGGTCTATAAGGGGGTATAAGGTTATTGCCTATAAAATGGCAGTTTAATGGGTGTCCACTCTCACCCACCGCTTCCTTGACTGGTGGAGAGTCGTTAGCCGAACGGGTAGGACAAGGACTATAATTCTCCCGTCATTAAAAGTATTAATGATAAATACTAAGTAACTAAACCTTTTTATAAATACCCAATCTTAGTTACTTAGGAATATGTGAATAAGGTGCTAATCCATGAAATTACACTTTGCACTTTGTTTAAGTCAGTTAGTGGAGCGTGTGTGGTTAACCGGCACACTAACTTTCATTTAACAAGGTAGGTAAAGCTTAACTTAATGTTTATCATAGTATCGATGGATCGTGTGTGGTTAACCGGCACATCGATTGAGGGGTAAACACTTAAGGGTACCAAGTAATTTGCATGGTTACTTCACACCTTGTTTTGTGATTCTCAGCATCCTAGTCACAAAACCTGAAGGGCACACTCGAGATTGAAACATGCCATTGAAAAGTTCAATTAATCTCAAAAGATCTAGGAGTTTCAAATCCAATTAAATCCTAATAATACATTTCGTTTATCTTGGTAGAAATTGGTGAATCGTCATTCACCTACCTTCAAATATTTTATAGCTTGGATTACGACATCCCTCTTCTAAGTTATAAAATAGTTTATTGGGTCCTAGCCTTAGTATTTCATATTGGGTGTCATATTAAGGACTTTAGATCAACTATCTTGAAAATCTCCCAAAAGATGTCTGGTTTAGACATTTATGATCTTCCCAAAAATCTTGAAACAAGATTTCCTAAATGAAAATGATGTCCCATGGAAATCATACTTCTTTCACCTCCTCTAATTATTCTCCCTAACCCGTAAGTACTTGAAAGTTTAAGGTCACTCAAGCCCTATTAGCAAGTAAAGGTCTATGTGTGGTCACATCTTGGAGATGTAGTCACATATTGACAAGCCGGGAGAGTTGGGTGTCAAAGTCTTGAGAAAGTTGGTGGTTCAATCACTTTCTAAGTCACACAGTGAGTTCCTTTGGGACACCTATGAAACATACTTTGACAAGACCCTTAATGATCTTATCTATTTTCTAAGATCAACTTCCTAAAACTTTATGGACATTAACAATGATGACATTGGATATCCAGTAAAGCTCTTTCTTCCCAATGGAAAGGGATCAGCCATATTCAACTTGGTTAACTAAATGGTAGAGAGAGAGAGGCTAAGTCTGAGATAGTCCCATTATCAAGGGTCCATTGCCAAAGAAAGGGGCATTGGTTGCGAAGCTGCCAAATTTACCTAAGGATGTTAAAGTCAATAAGTTTGACTCTACTTAAGGTAACTCCACTATCTAACTCTGCTAAGTTTCTACTTCGAGATTCTTGATACATGATGTGTCTGGGTCACATGGTGATGTTTTAATAATCAAAGAAAAGTGAAGAAACTTAAAGAAAGAATATGCTGAATCTGATCGCGTAGATGGATTTCTATCGCATAGTTTGAAGATCAGTGTAACAACGTAAATTTTCAAAATAATTTTTCATTTTTAATACATTCATTCATTCATAAATTAATTTCAAACATATTGTATCAATTTTTATTGTCAAAAAACATCTCCCCAGAATCTCTACAAAATCTCCAATGCGTGTGTGTACGAATCATGTTGGCGCCTTCCCGCGCTCATCACTAGTACCCAAAATACAACATACAACACATACGCCACTAGAGGCTATAATACGACCCTCCGGTCGATGTGTCTCAACGGGACCCTTTAGTCCCGTAGCTCGTTGGACCCTCTGGTCCATTCATAGCTTGTTGGACCCTCCGGTCCGGTCTATATCATCATACAACATACAAATATCACATAGCATATAATATCATACATAACACATAAGACCCTCTGGTCATCGCATAGTACCACTCTAGGTAATGTATAGTGAGAAGACTCACCTCAGTGTCTTGGTAAGTGTCTGACTCTGTAGAAATGTGACCTAGACTCCACCTAATCACATAAGCTAAATAATCTCATAAATACAAATGAACTCAACCCTAAAAGTCAACAAGGTCAACGGTCAACTTTAACCTGACTCATCGAGTGCACTAGGGCAACTCGGCGAGTCTACACGTGTCCACTGACTCCTTTAGACCCTCTCTTGGCATGTCGAGTACTTCTCCCAACTCGACGAGTTCCACCTAGCATAAATCGTGAGGCCACCCCGACTCAACTCGCGGAGTCTCAAGAACAATTCGACGAGTTCTAATCTTGAACTCAGACCCCTGACTCTCCTTGACTCACCAATTCATTTCCCCCAACTCGATAGTCCACTCACTAAGTGATTAACGGGAAAGCTTCATACTACTCACCGAGTCTGTTCTTCGGACTCAGCAAGTTCATGCCATGCACAAACTCAAAACAGCTTCTGAGGTCAGATCAGTTCCATACAATCATAAATCTGGCCTCCCCAAGCATGATAATCACGTAAAGTTCGGACCTTGACACATATATAACAACTAAATGGCCCAAAATGGTGATTTAGTCCCAAAAATAACATTCCAAGCCCAAGACTCCCAAAATGACTCATAAAACTCCAAGGGTTAAGGTCTTTGGACCTATTTGGGTCCAGATCCAAAACACAACTCGAGAAGGGACCAACTACTCTACTTAATCAACCTCTAAAAGGGTTAGAAAACCCTAACACTAAGAATCAACACCAAAAACTAAAGAAGGTCCGAGAATAATACCTCAATATAGTCTCTAGGAGCTCAAAGACCACCAAAATTGCACCTCCTTCAACCTCTTCTTTCCTTGAATACTTCCATCTTGCAAAAACACCCACAAAAGCTCAAGATTGCCTTTCCTTCCTCACAAACGCTCTAGATCTCTTTAGGGTTTCTCTATGCGTGTTGGTAGCCGCAAATGACGGCCATAAGACCCTTTAAATAGGTCTTAAACCCTGGAAATTAGGGTTTCATTAAACAACATGGACTCGCCAATTCCACTCATGAACTTGCTGAGTCCAGCTGTGAACTTGCATCCAAATCCGCGACCATACTCGGCGAGTCTAGACGCCAACTTGCCAAGTCTCCTTTCAACACCCAAAAATAAAGAAAAAACATCATACCTGGGAATTCGGGTGTTACAATTCTCCCCTACTAGAACCAGACTTCGTCCACGAAGTCTCACTCTCCAAACAATTTCGGATGCTGCTCACGCATCTCGCGCTCCGGTTCCCAATTCAACTCTGACCCTTTCCGATGCTGCCACTGGACCTGCACCAGAGGCCTTCCTTGTTCCTCAGAACCTTGATCTTCCGATCCCTAATTGCCACCGATCTGTAAGCATAATTTAGGCTCGCATCCACCAGAATATCTTCTAATGGCACCACTACCGACTTGTCGGCTATACACCTTCACAACTGCGACACGTGGAAAGTGTCATGAATCTGAAACAAGTCTATTGGCAACTCCAACCAATAGGCTACCCTTCCTACCCTATCGATCACCCTGAAAGGACTAATATATCGGGGCTCAACTTGCCCCTTTTCCAGAATCGAATCACTCCTTTTCAAGGAGAGACCTTCGGGAGCACGAAGTTGCCGACCTAAAACTCGAGCTCGGACCGACGTCTGTCCGCATAACTCTTCTGACCACTCTGAGCGGTCAGCAACCTCTGCCTGACCTGTTGGATCTGTTCTATCGTCTGAAGCACAATCTCGGTGTTGCCCGTCACACGCTGCCCTACTTCTCCCCAGCAAATAGGGGTTCGACACCTTCTCCCATACAACAGCTCAAAGGGTGGCATGGTAATGCTCGAATGATGGTTGTTGTTATAAGAAAACTCCGCCAAGGTCAAATACGTGTCCCAACTGCAGCGAAAATCCAACACGCATTCCCGAAGCATGTCCTCGAGCGTCTGAATCGTCCGCTCACTCTGCCCATCAGTCTGTGGGTGGTATGCGGTACTAAAATGCAGTTTCTTACCCAATTCCTCATGAAACTTCTTCCAGAATATGGAAGTGAAACGTACATCTCGATCCAAGACAATCGAGATCGGCACTCCATGCTGCTATACCACCTCTCTCACGTACATATCTGCCAACTTCTCCGCGGTTCTCGGCAAGTGAGCACTCTTTTTCAATCTGTCCACAATCACCCAAATTGCATCAACACCCCTCCCGGTTCTTGGCAATTTGGTGATGAAATCCATTGTGATATGTTCCCATTTCCATTCGGGAATCTCTAATGGTTGTAGCTTACCATGTGGACGCTGGTGCTCGGCCTTCTCTCTGCGGCAGGTCAAGCACCTCTCTACAAACCATGCGACATCTCTCTTCATACAAGGCCACCAATAATCCTTTTTCAGGTCCAAATACATATTAGTGGCTCCGGGATGGATTGAGAATTTCGATTGATGAGCCTCTTCCATAAAAATGGTACGCGTGGTGCCCATGGACGGTACCGAAATCCAACCCTGAAATGTGATCACCCCCAGCTATCGGTAACTAATTCTGATACTAACCCGACAACTTGCTCTCTCTTCTGGATTTCTAGCTTCACAGCCTCAACCTGGGCCCCACTAATAGCATCTAACAATAGGGTCATCACTGTCATTCTCAAACAAACATCTCGAAATGGGGCACCTTCTACCCTACGACTGAATGCATCAGCTACAACATTACCCTCGCCCGGGTGGTACAGGATCTCACAATCATATTCGTTGACCACGTCTAACCACCTCCTCTGGCGCATATTCAGGATGGGCTGGTCCATCAAATACTTAAAGCTCTTGTGGTCCGTGTATATCATACACCGAACCGCATATAGATAATGTCGCCAGATTTTGAGAGCTAACACTACCGCTCCCAACTCCAAATGATGAGTGGGATATCTCGACTCATGAGGCTTGAGTTGCCTCGATGCATATGCTATCACATGCCCCCTCTGCATGAGCCCCGCTACCAACCTAGATATCGATGCATCACAATATACCACAAAATCTTCCATTCCTTCCGGAAGGGCTAACAATGGGGTTCGCATAATCTCTGGCGAAGTGTCTCGAACGAGGTCTGCTACTCCGGACCCCAAGAAACACAACACCCTTCTGGGTCAACTTGGTGAGTGGCACGACGATCATGGAGAAATCCTTGATAAATCCCTGATAATAGTCACCCAAACCCAGAAAACTCCAGATCTCGGTGGGTGATCTCGGCACCACCCACCTCTTGACCGCCTTAATATTAGTCGGATCGACCAATATCCCCTTTTGGTTAACGACATGCCCCAAAAGTTGAACCTCTCGTAACCAGAACTCACATTTGGAGAACTTGGCATAAAGCCTCTCCGATCTCAGAACTCCGAGGATCTCCCTCAAATGCTCTTCATGCAGCTCTCTGGACCTCGAATACTCCAATATGTCGTCTATGAAAACGATCACTGAGCGATCCAACATTGGTCTGCACACCCTGTTCATGAGATCCATGAACACCACCGATGCGTTGGTGTGTCCGAAAGGCATCACCACGAACTCGTAATGCCCATAACGAGTCCGGAATGTTGTCTTATGGACGTCCTCCTCTCGCACCCTCACTTGATGATAACCAGACCTCAAATCGGTCTTACAGAACCAAGATGCTCCCTGCAACTGATCGAACAAATCAGCAATCCTCGGCAATGGGTAACGGTTCTTGACCGTTAGCTTTTTCAACTCACGATAATCAATGCACATCTGGAGTGAAACATCCTTCTTCTTGACAAAAAGAATAGGCGCCCCCCATGGCGAACTACTCAGCCTGATATACCCTTTCCCTAGCAGCTCCTGAAGCTGCGAGGATAAATCCTGCGTCTCAGGAGGCGCAAGGCAATAAGGCGCCTTGGCGATAGGCACATCTCCCGGAACCAACTCAATACTGAACTCTACCTGCCTCTCCAGAGGCACACCCATCAACTCCTCTGGAAACACATCCGGAAACTCATGCACTATCGGGACATCATCAACTGACTTTGGTCTCTCTGAATCAACCCTCACATCCATCACATATGCCACAAAACCCCCACAGCCCTGTTGTAGGCTCACTCTCGCTCTAGCGGCCGAATAGAATGTTGACCCCGTATGTGTACCCTCGCCGTACACCGTAAGAACTCCCCCACTAGGGTCTCGAATCATCACCAATTGATGCTCGCGGTCTATTACAGCTCAACATCGGCTCATGCAATCCATACCCACTATAACATACACGTCCCCCATCGTGATCGGAACCAGGTCTATCGGGAACTCCACACCGAAGCTCTCAAGGACACATCCTCGAATCACATCCGAAGCATACACTACTCGCTCATCAGCTGTAAAAACTCGTAGAGGCCGATCCAACGCCTCTTGAAAGACACTAATATGTTGACTAAATGCTATGGAAACAAACGACCGACTCGCACCCGAGTCAAATAGTACCAACGTAGGCACAAAGCTCACAAGAAAAGTACCTATGCATAACGTCATATAAGCATAAAAAACGAACTCGAATAAAAATGAAAAGAGAATACATACCAGCGATAACATCTAGTGCTGCGTGGACCTCCTCCTCGGTCAGTTGAAATGCTCTCCCACGAGCCTTCGGGGCCTCAGCCTTCACCGGCTAAACCTCGGTAGCCCTAGCAGCTGGCGCAGATCCCTGCGCTGATCCCTGAAGAAGCTGCTGGCACTCGGCCTTCCGATGGCCGGTCTGGTTGCAATGAAAGCAAACCAAAAATCACTTCGGGCAATACCTCGCGATATGCCCCTCCTTCCCACATTTGTAGCACACCCCAGCCCTGTACGACCCTTTGTGACTCTTACCGCACTTCCCACAAGTGCGGCCCACTCGAATCAGCAGGTCTAACCCACTTGGATGCCAGTTGAGACTGATCCGGCCACCGATCCACCCTCTGGGACTCGGCTTCCTCCCTGGCCTGAGTCTCCAGCTCGATCTCCCTCTTCCGGGCATTTTCCTGGACCTCAACAAATGGCTGGTAAGTTGATTCACCACGAACTCCCGAATATCTCTCGTCAGCACACTCAGATAACGGCTCAAACGAGCCTGCTCAGTCGACACCTGCTCAGAGCAAAACATCGCCCTTTCATGAAACTTCCTAGTGATGATTGTCACAGAATCAGTACCCTGCTTGAGGGTCAAGAACTCCTGAATCAACCGTTCCCTCTCCACCAGGGGAACATACTCCTCTCGGAGCATAGCGGTGAACCTCTCCCAGGTCACCTCGAAAATCTCAGCCAAAGTGAAGTTCGCCATCACAAACATCCACCAATCCTTCGCTCCCAGGCGGAGCTGGTTCAAAGCGACCCGAACCCTCAAGTGCTCTGGACAAGAAGACGTATAGAAACATCCCTCGATGTCAGAGATCCATCTCATAGCAGCAATCGGGTCCTGCGTCCCGTCAAAATCTGGTGGCTTCGTGTTGTCGAACTCCCAGAACAACAACGAGTCACCTCCCTAAGGTCTAGTAGTAGCAACAACAACAGTAGCTGCAGCTGCAGCAGCTTCAGTCAACGTTGCGTAGCGCTCATCAGAAGTCTCAATCAATGTGGTCTTGATGTCCCCAAAAATCTCACGAATCTCATCCCGGATGGCAGCAGCCACCTCCTCATGAATCAATCGACGGATCTCCTCATTGCTGACACCACTGATCTCAGGTGTGTGTCGAGTCCCAACCATGATGCCTCTAAAATACAACAAAAATTATCAGAGATTCGATCGAACATACTCATACTCGATGATGCAACCCTACTTGTCCTCCATTGTCCAAAAGATTCTTACTTGAAATGCCCACAGATCCGGTGTCTTCAGAAGTACGGGCCCAATACTACTGACCACACCGCATCAACATTTACTTCAAGTCCTCCTCCTTGGATCTTGGATTACAAGTAGTCTATTCTCATGAGCTCCTAAGTGCTATCTACTCTCCCTCAAAGCATCTCAGCAGCAAAAAACTCCTAGGCTATGGCATCACAAATCAGGCCACTCTAGTCCTAATATGTCTACTTAGCCTACTCTAGCATGCATAATGTAACATATCTCATAACACATAATGTAAGGGTACTTTTGGGGAATTCGTCGTTCGGGCGCTGGCTGATCGTACAAACGGATCTGCTCTGTTTGTCTCAAAACTCTTTTACTCTTTTCCAAAAAATTTACTTCATTATCCAAATTTTCCTCAATTCCTCAGTTTGAGTTCAGATACGCCCAAAGATGCATGAGAATCCCTCAAACTAAGGCTCTGATACCAACTTGTAACAACGTAAATTTTAAAAATAATTTTTCATTTTTTAAACATTCATTCATTCATAAAATAATGTCAAACATATTATATCAATTGTTATTGTCACAAAACATGTCCCCAGAATCTCTACAAAAACTCCAATGTGTGTGTACGAATCATGCCGGCGCCTTCCCGCGCTCATCACTAGTACCTGAAACACATAACACAACATCTGTAAGCATGAATGCTTAGTGAGTTCCCCAAAATACCACTTACAGCACATACGCCACTTGAGGCTATAATACGACCCTCCGGTCGATGTGTCTATGCGGTAGCCTCCAGTCCGTAGCTCGTTGGATCCTCTGGTCCGGTCATAGCTCGTTGGACTCTCCGGTCTGGTCTATATCATCATACAACATACAAATATCACATAGCACATAATCTCATACATAACACATAAGACCCTCTGGTCATCGCATACTACCACCCTTGGTAATGTATAGTGACAAGACTCACCTCGGTGTCTCGGTAAGTGACTGACTCTTTAGAAATGTTACCTAGCCTCCGCCAAACCACATAAGGTAAATATTCTCATAAATACAACTGAACTCAACCCTAAAAGTCAACAATTTTAATGGTGAACTTTGACTCGATTCATCGAGTGCACTAGGGCAACTTGGCGAGTCTACACGTGTCCACAGACTCCTTTAGACCCTCTCTTGGCATGTCGAGTACTTCCCCCAACTCGATGAGTTCCACCTCGCATGAATTGCAGGGCCACCCCGACTCAACTCACCGAGTCTCAAGAACAACTCGGCGAGTTCCAATCCTGAACTCAGACCCCTGAGCCTCCCTGACTCACCGAGTGATTTCCCCCAACTCGACAGTCCACTCACTGAGTGACAAATGGGCAACCTTCATACTACTCGCCGAGTCTGTTCTTTGGACTCGGCGAGTTCATGCCATGCACAAACTCAAAAATGCTTCTGAGGTCAGATCTGTGCAATTCAATCATAGATCTAGCCTCCCCAAGCATGATATTCACGTAAATTTCGGACCTTGACACGCATATAACAACTAAATGGTCCAAAATGGTGATTTAGCCCCAAAAATAACATTCCAAGCCCAAGACTCCCAAAATGACTCATAAAGCTCCAGGGGTTAAGGTCTCTGGACCTCTTTGGGTCCAGATCCAGAACACAACTCGAGAAAGGACCAACTACTCCACTTAATCAACCTCTAAAAGGGTTAGAAAACCCTAACACTAAGAATCAACACCAAAAGCTAAAGAAGGTCCGAGATTAATACCTCAATACAGTCTCTAGGAGCTCAAAGACCACCAAAATCGCACCTCCTTCGGCCTCTTTTTGCCTTGAACACTTCCTTCTTGCAAAAACATCCACAAAAGCTCAAGATTGCCTCTCCTTCCTCACAAACGCTCTAGATCTCTTTAGGGTTTCTCTCTGGGGGTTGGTGGCCGCAAATGACGGCCATAAGACCCTTTAAATAGGTCTCAAACCCTAGAAATTAGGGTTGCATTAAACAACGTGGACTCACCGATTCCACTCATGAACTCGCCGAGTCCAGCTGTGAACTCGCATCCAAATCCGCGACGATACTCGGTGAGTATAGACGCCAAGTCGCCAAGTCTCCCCTCAACACCCAAAAATAAAGAACAAACATCATACCTGGGAATCCGGGTGTTACAATTCTCCCCCACTAGAACCAGACTTCATCCTCGATGTCTCACTCTGCAAACAATTCCGGATGCTGCTCTCGCATCTCACGCTCCGGTTCCCAAGTCAACTCTGACCCTTTCCGATGCTGCCACTGGACCTGCACCAAAGGCACTTCCTTGTTCCTCAGAACCTTGATCTTCCAATCCCTGATCGCCACCGGTCTCTCAGCATAATTCAGGCTCGCATCCACCCGAATGTCTTCTAATGGCACCTCTGCCGACTCGCCGACTATACAATTTCGCAACTGCTACACGTGGAAAGTGTCATGAATCTGACTCGACTCTGCTGGCAACTCCAACCGATAGGCTACCCTGCCTACCCTAGCCATCACCCTAAAGGGAGCAGTATATCGGGGCCCCAACTTGTCCCTTTTCCTAATCGGATCACTCCTTTCCAAGGAGAGACCTTCAGGAGCATGAAGTCGCCGACATAAAACTCGAGCTCGGACCGGCGTCTGTCCGCATAACTCTTCTGATGACTCTGAGCGATCAGAAACCTCTGCCTGACCTACTGGATCTGCTTTGTCATCTGAAGCACAATCTCGGTCTTGCCCATGACATGTTGTCGTACTTCTCCCCAGCAAATAGGGGTTCGACACCTTCTCCCATACAACAACTCAAAGGGCAGCATGTCAATGCTCGAATGACGGCTGTTGTTATAAGATAACTCCACCAAGGGAAAATACGTGTCCCAACTCAGACCAAAATCCAACACACATGCCCGGGGCATGTCCTCGAGCGTCTGAATCGTCTACTCACTCTGCCCATCAGTCTGTGGGTGCTATGCGATACTAAATGCAGTTTCGTACCGAATTCCTCATGAAAATTTTTCCAGACTCTGGAAGTGAAACGTACAACTCGATCCGAGACAATCGAAATTAGCACTCCATGCCGCGATACCACCTCTCTCACGTACATCTCTGCCAACTTCTCCGCGGAAGAGCTCACACCGATGGATAGGAACTGAGCACTCTTCGTCAATGTGTCCACAGTCACCCAAATTGCATCAACACCCCTCGCGGTTTTCGACAATTTGGTGATGAAATCCATGGTAATATGTTCCCATTTCCATTCGGGAATCTCTAATGGTTGCAGCTTACCATGTGGATGTTGGTGCTCGGCCTTCACTCTGCGGCAGCTCAAGCACCTCTTTGCAAACCATTCGACATCCCTCTTCATACAGGGCCACCAATAATCCTTTTTCAGGTCCAAATACATCTTAGTGGCTGGGGATGGATTGAGAATTTCGATCGATGAGCCTCTTCCATCAAAATGGTATGCACAGTACCCAAATCCGACCCTAAAATGTCATCAACCCCCGGCTATCGGTAACTAATTCTGATACTAACCCGACAACTCGCTCCCTCTTCTGGATTTCTGGCTTCACAACCTCAACCTGGGCCCCACGAATAGCATCTAACACCAGGGTTATCACTGTCATTCTCAAACAGACATCTTAAAATGGGGCACCTTCCGCCCTACGTCTGAATGCATCAGCTACTACATTACCCTTGCCCGGGTGGTACAGGATCTCACAATCATAATCCTTGACCACGTCTAACCACCTCCGCTGGTGCATATTCAGGATGGGCTGGTCCATCAAATACTTAAAGCTCTTATGGTTCGTGTATATCGTACACCGAACCCCATATAGATAATGTCGCCAGATTTTGAGAGCTAACACTACCGCTCCCAACTCCAAATGATGAGTGGCATATCTCGACTCATGAGGCTTGAGCTGCCTCGATGCATATGCTCTCACATGCCCCCTCTGCATGAGCACCGCTCCCAACCTAGATATTGATGCATCACAATATACCACAAAATCCTCCATCCCTTTCGGAAGGGCTAACAGTGGGGCTTCGCATAATCTCTGGCGAAGTGTCTCGAACGAGGTCTGCTACTCTGAAACCCAAGAAAACGCAACACCCTTCCGGGTCAACTTGGTGAGTGGCACAGCGATCTTGCAGAAATCCTTAATAAATCTCCTATAATAGCTAGCCAAACCCAGAAAACTCCTGATCTCGGTGGGAGATCTCGGCACCACCCACCTCATGACCACCTTAATCTTGGCCGGATCGACCAATATACCCTTCTGATTAACGAGATGCCCCAAAAATGGAACCTCTCGTAACCAGAACTCACATTTAGAGAACTTGACATAAAGGCTCTCCGATCTCAGAACTCCGAGGATCTCTCTCAAATGCTCCTCATGCTGCTCTCTGGAGCTCGAATACACCAATAGGTCATCGATGAACACGATCACTAAGCGATCCAACATCGGCTGCACACCATATTCATGAGATCCATGAACACCACCGGTGCGTTGGTGAGTCCGAAAGGCATCACCACGAACTCGTAATGCCCATAACGAGTCCGAAATGCAGTCTTCTGGATGTACTCCTCTCGAACCCTCACCAGATGATAACCAGACATCAAATCGATCTTAGAGAAACAAGATGCTCCTTGCAACTGATCGAACAAATCATGAATCCTTGGCAATGGGTAACGGTTCTTGACCATTAGCATGTTCAACTCATGATTATCAATGCACATCCGGAGTGAACCAGCCTTCTTCTTGACAAAAAGAATAGGCACCCCCCATGGCAAACCACTCAGCCTGATAAACCCCTTCCCCAGTAGCTCCTGAAGCTGCGTGGTTAACTCCTGCATCTCCGAAGGCGGAAGGCGATAAGTCGCCTTTGCAATAGGCGCAGCTCTCGGAACCAACTCAATACCAAAGTCTACCTGCCTCTCCGGAGGCAAACCCGACAACTCCTGTGGAAACACATCCGGAAACTCACGCACTATCGTGACCTCATCAAATGACATCGATCTCTCTGAATCAACCCTCGCATCCATCACATATGCCACAAAACCCCTACAGCCCAACTGTAGGCTCTGTCTCGCTCTGGCGGCCGAACTAAAATGCCAACCCCGTACATGTACCCTCGCCGTACACCGTAAGAACTCCCTCACTAGGGTCTCTAATCATCACCAATTGACACTCGTAGTCTATTACAGCTCCATATCGGCTCATCCAATCCATACCCACTATAACACACACGTTGCCCATCGCGATCGAAACCAGGTCTATCGGGAACTCTACATCGAAGATCTCAAGGACACATCCTTGAATCACATCCGAAGCATACACTGCTCGCTCATCCGCTATGGAAACTCGTAGAGGCCGATCCAACGCCTCTCGATGGACTCTAACATGCTGACTAAATGCAATGGGAACAAACGCTCGACTCGCACCCGAGTTGAATTATACCAATACAGGCACATAACTCACAAGAGAAGTGCCTACGTATAACATCATATAAGCATAAAAACCCAACTCGAATAAAAGATGAAAAGAGAATACATACCAACCACAACATTTGGTACCGCGCAGACCTCCTCTACGGTCAACTGAAATGTTCTCCCACGAGCCTTTGGGGCCTCGGTCTTCACTGGCCAAACCTCGGCAGCCCTAGCAGCTAGCGCAGATCCCTGCGCTGATCCCTAAAGAAGCTGCAGGCACTCGACCTTCAATGGCCGGTCTGGTTGCAATGAAAGCAAACTGAAAATCCCTTGGGGCAATCCCTCAAGATATGCCCCTCCTTCCTACATTTGTAGCACACCCCAGCCCTGCATGACCCTTCGTGACTATTACTGCATTTCCCACAAGTGCGACGCTTCACGCGCCCAGATCTCGAATGTGACATCCCAATTTCACGGCGAGAAAAGACCGGTTTTGTTTATACTTTATTTAAAGATCAGAGTAACCTTTTAATAAAAGAATTGCGGAATTTGTCCCAAAACAATAATATGATAAAGATTTATCAAAAGCATTTCTTAGAAATGTATTTCATTAAAAGACTTGGGATGTCATGTTTGATACAGTACATAAGTATAAAATTATATTATAAGCCTTACAACAGTTATTTACAACTAATGGCCTATAATCGAAAAGTCCCTCATCATCATCATAATTATGCTCTGAGTCCACTACCTGTAAAATAGTAAGCTGAGTGGGTCAGGCTTCGGAGCCTGGTGAGCATATAGGTTTTTCAACCGACAACAAATAATATATTTATTAATTTCGTCGATCAACAATAAATTTATTAATTTCATCAACCAATAATAACCATGATTACCCATTCCCGTTGTCCTCACTTTACATCCCTAAACACCTATACAAGGGACCTAGTCTAAGGATTTTATCATCAGGATGGACACTACTGCTAAGGGGGTTCGTCAACAATAAACGTCCTAAAGGCAACCATGAGGGAGATGGAGTACACCCGTGAACACATCGTTCACAACACCTACATGTTGCGAGCCTACTAGCGTTCCACTGGACTGTCTAGAAGAGTCCATGGTCGTCATCCATACTCCGCTAGATGACTGGAACAACAACAACATCGAGGCCTCTCATCATTTTAACACACCTCAACTACATTGTCTACCCATGTTCTACCCAACATATTTGTAGATAAAAATACATATAGAGTTTATAACTTCTATAAAACATTGTATTCAACAATCATCTCAAATAAACAGTCAATACAATTACACATAACACGTATTTCATAGAAAATACTTCATATCTATGTGTAAGATGAAAGTGACTATACACTCACTTGATTTGATGATAATATGACAACAATTCATTCCTTAAAATGATCGTTTCTGATAAAACCGAGAGTTTTATTGAGAAACCAGGCTCTGCGAGAGTTGGAGCTTCAAAACCGAAAAGATAAATTTTCCTGTTTTTCAGGCACTTCGGGATGTATTTCGAGCTTTAAAAATGATATCGGGGCTTCGGGGGAAGTCAAAATAGTCAAAATATAAGTTTAGGGGTGAAAAATGTCAAATTTCCAGAAGTAGTTGGAAGATCTCGCAACCCCCCTATTTATAGGGTGCGAGGGCGAGGTCTTCGTGGCTGAGAAGCTTCCACGTAGTACCTGCGAGTTTTGGAAACAATAAGATGGCGTGGCAGCGAAGGGAACGAGGTGCATGGCAGCAGCGAGGTGAGACACGGAGGCACTAAGCGAAGCTCGGACGTGGCCCTGCGAGACTCAGCACGCGGCGGCTACGAGGCGTCTTCTGATTGGCCGAGACTTCGGTCCAAGGGAATACTGACATGCGTCGGATCCGGATACGGCCACATCCTCAGTGACGCAGCAGCTTCATGCGAGGTGACGTGGCGGCTACTGTTCATGCGAAAATTTTCAAATTTTGAGCCCCAAACTTCTAAAATCCATAACTTTTGCATACGAGCTTTGTTTTTTATGTTCTTTTTATGCATGCGTAGCTAAAATCATGCTCTACAACTTTTGTCTAGACTTTTTCGGCTAATTTTGAATTTAATTTTAATATTATAATTTTTAACAGACCGGGACAGGAAAATCGGTTAAAAATTCATAACTTCTTCATCCGATGTCCGTCTTGGTCAGTCTTTTTACCGTTGTACTACTCTTGACGAGACCTTCGATTATCGTTTAGATTGTGTCGGCTAAATATCGCTCGATCTTAAATTCGAGTATTTAGCTGTCTACTTCTAGGCTAAAACTTAGAAAAATCATAACTTCCTCATACGAAGTCAGATTTGAACGTTCTTTTTATCAAAATTCTCGGTTTAATGAATACTATGACTTTCGTTAAGATTGTTAAGGTGAAAAAGCACTTTATCGCAATATTCACTCTTTACGCTTCCCGATGCCGGGCCGGATTCGTCGCGAAACCTTGACATGTCCTAACTTCTTCGTTATAACTTCGATTTCGGCGTTCTTTATATCTCCGGAATCCTTGTTTCGGCCACTACAACTTTCTTAAAACATATCGGCTTTTTCTAATATTTTGTTTTAAAGGCTTATTTTTATTATTAATTAATTAAATCATAATAATTAAGCAAATAAGCATATAATTCACATAATTCCTCTCTATTACTTCAAAATGAGTTACAAAGGTTGACCTAGACTATTACAACTTTATTAATGCTTTTAGCCCAGAAACATGGGCGTTACAATTCTCTCCCCCCTTAGGATGATTCCGTCCTCGGAATCACATATTAGAAACAAATACGGGTAGCGACTCATCATGTCACTCTCCGTTTCCAAGGTGAGATTTGACTCATTTGTATGTTTCCATTGCAGAAGCACTAAATCGACCATCTTGCATCGCAACTTTTTGGTCTTACGGTCAACGATTGCCTCTGGTTCTTCGACTAACCTCTTGCTTTCATCCAGTCTTAACTCAGATATTGGAATTATGTCGAGAACATCTCCCGTGACCTTCCTTAAATAAAACACATGGAAAGTGTTATGAATACCATCTAGTTCTTCTGGTAGTTCTAGCTTGTAAGCTTGATTCCTAATCCTATGAAGAACTTTAAATGGTCGAATAAACCTTGGACTCAACTTTCCCCTTTTACCAAATCTTATAAGTCCCTTCCACGACGAGACTTTAAGAAAATACCGAATCACCAACTTCGAATGTTATCGGTTTTCTTTTCTTGTTAGCATAGCTCTTTTGACGATCCTGAGCTGCTAACATCCTTTCCCTAATCACTTTCAACTTTTCAGCAGTCTCATGGACTATCTCAGGTCCCATAAACTGCTTTTCTCCAGCTTCAAGCCAACAAGACGGCGTACGCCACTTCTATCCATACAAAGCGCGATAAGGTGCCATCTTTATGTTCGAGTGGAAACTATTGTTGTAGGAAAATTCTACCAAAGGTAAATGTTCATCCCAGTTACCTTGGAATTCAAGGGTACATGCTCTCAGCATATCTTCAAGTGTTTGTATTGTTCTTTCGCTCTGACCATCAGTTTGTGGATGGTAAGTTGTACTTAAATACAACTTGGTACCCATTTCCTCTTGTAGACTTTTCCAAAATCGTGATGTGAAACGACTATCACGATCTGATACAATTGTTAGAGGAACACCGTGAAGTCTCACAATTTCCTTCACGTAAGCATTCGCAAGCTTATCCATGGACCACTTTTTCATTGGCTGCTATGTAGTGTGCACTCTTGGTGAAACGATCCACGACCACCCATATCATGTCGTGATCGCTCTTTGTTTTGGGTAGTTTAGTCACAAAATCCAAGGTGATGTCTTCCCATTTACCCATGGGTACAGGTAAAGGTTCTAAACTCCCATACGGTTTCTGATGTTGTGCCTTGACTCTTGCACATCTTACACACTCGACCACATACTTAGCAACATCGAGCTTCATCGTTGGCCACCAATAATAGGGTTTTAAATCCCTATACATTTTCGTACCGCCGGGATGAATCGAGTACATGGTCTTGTGAGCTTCTTCCATCAGAACATCTCTTACTCGTCCCGTCTTAGGTACCCAAATCCTATGTTGGAATACCTTCAACCCTTGGTTGTTTGTACCGAATACTAATGTTTTGCCAAAATGTTCTTCTTTTCGGTCATTCTTCTCTAAAGCTTCTTCCTGAGCTTTCTTTATACACTCCACAATTGTTGAGACAACCTCAATTCTCAATGCTCTTGGCCTTTTCTTTTCACGGTTGACTTTCCGACTGAGAGCATCAGCAACAACATTTGCTTTACCATGGTTATAAAGTATCTCACATTCGTAGTCCTCAAGTGATTCCAGCCAGTGCTATTGTCTCATATTAAGTACCTTCTGATTAAAGAGATATTAGAGACTCTTATGATCAGTGAAGAGTTTGCACTTAGTACCATAAAGTTAATGTCTCCATATTTTTAGAGCGAAAACTACCGCTTCCAACTCCAAATCATGAGTATGGTAGTTCTTTTCATGCTCCTTCAGTTGTCTTGATGCATATGCTATCACTTTATCTCGCTGGATCAGAACACAACCTAACCCAACTCCAGATGCATCACTATAGACTACAAAATCTTCACCTCCTTTGGGTTAAGAAAGAATTGGTGCTTCACATAATTTCTTCTTCAACTTCTCAAAGGATTCCTTATGATTTTCACTCCAAGTATAAGTAGCTCCTTTGTGGGTGAAGGTTGTCAATGGAGCAGCTATCGAAGAAAAGCCTAGGATAAATCTTCGGTAATATCCAGCTAATCCTAAAAAGCTTCGAATCTCCGTAGGACTTTTTGGTTGTTCCCACTTCATTACAGCTTCAATCTTTGTTGGATCAACGATTATTCCTACTTGGTTAATCACATGAACCAAGAATTGGACTTCTTGAATACAAAATTCACATTTAGAGAACTTTTCATACAACTTCTCCTTTTTTAGGACTTCTAGCACTTCACGTAGATGCTTTTCATGCTCATGCTTGCTTTTTGAATAAACCAAGATATCATCTATGAATTCTATCACAGATTTATCAAGGAATGGTTTACGAACCCTATTCATCAAATCCATGAAAGCTGCTGGGGCGTTGGTTAGTCCAAACGACATAACAAAAAATTCATAGTGTCCATATCTTGTTATAAATGAAGTCTTTTAGATATCTTGCTCTCTCAGGTTTAGTTGATGGTCTCCCGACCTAAGATCGATCTTCGAGAAATAGCTTGAACCCTGTAACTGGTCGAACAAGTCATCGATCCTTGGCAACGAGTACTTGTTCATTATCGTTGCTTTGTTCAGCTCTCTGTAATCAATACACATTCTTATGCTTCCGTCCTTCTTCTTCACGAATAACACCGGAGCTCCCCAGGGTGATGAACTAGGTCGAATGAAACCGCTGTCCAATAGCTCCTAAAGTTGCATCATGAGCTCCTTCATCTCCATCGGTGCTAATCGGTAAGGTGGCTTTGCTATCGGTGTTGTTCTTGGTAACAAGTCTATACGAAACTCCACTTGCCTATCAGGTGGTAATTCGGGAAGATCTTCGGGAAAGACTTCCGGATAATCACATACAACCGGTATATTCTGCACCTCTTTCTTCTCTTTTCGTAGCATCGATTACGAATGCCAAGTACGACGCACATCCTTTGGACAAACATTTCCTGGCTTTCATTAGGGAGATAATTCTAGAATTCACTCTGCATTTGTCCTCGTACACCATAAATGATTCTCCTCCGGGTGGGTTTAGACTTACTATCTTCTTCTTCCAAAGAATCTCAGCATCGTTGGCGCTAAGCCAATCCATACCCAAAACGATGTCGAAACCGTTTTAATCTATGGGTGATAGCTCTTCGTGGAATTCGTATATGTTTAGATCAATGACGATGTTCCTAATATGATTACTAACAGGTACGAATTTTCCACTAGCAACTTCTACAATCAGGGAGTTATTAAGTTTTTATACAGGTAATGCTAATTTCCCACCAAATTTATGCGACACAAAGGAGTAGTTGGCTCTGGAATCAAATAGTATGTTTGCAGGCAAACCATTTACAAGGAAGGTACCTGAAGCAACGTCTGCTGCCTCCTTTGCAGCCTCAAGCGTCATCTAGAAGGCTCTCACCTTCAGATTTGGTGGTATGTTGGGTTTTCCTGCCTCCTTCTTTGGGCAATCCTTTGAAATGTGCCCCTCCTCGTTGCACTCATAACAGACCTTCTTAGTGAATGTGGATTTGTTGGCATAGTGCGCAGGCTTTCAACATTTCAAACAAGTGACCCCTCTGTCACACTTCCCAGAATGCTTCTTCGTACACTTGTAACACCACTTCGCTTCTGATCCTCCTCCTCTCGAGCCAGACTTTGAGAATCTACTCTTCTTGTTGGACTTCGAGTATCCATCGAACTTCCGTTTCTCACCAACCTCAGCCCTTTCTAGAACTCTTTCCTTTTGTTGGGTCTCCACATTCTTAGCTGCTCGAACGGCTAATTTCAGAGTGGTTGCCATCTTGAATGTTGGGCCAAAATCAGTCGACAGTCCGTTTGCGAACTTCTCAATTTTGGAAAGTTCGGTTGGCACTAGGTATGGAAACAACTTAATCTTTTTTGTGAATGCAACAGCATAGTCATCGACACTCATTTTCCCCTTGTTCAAATTTTGGAACTCATTGTTCAGATCAATCAGATCTATCTCTGAACAGTACTGCAACTTCAGTTGTTCCAAGAACTTATCCCATGACATTTTTAGAGCTTCTCCTCGTGGTATTGTATCTGCCAATAGCTTCCACCAGCTCAAGACTCCAGTTTTCAATTGTCTCACATCCAAGATAGTCTTCTGCTTCTCGCAACAATCGCAGCACCATCTCCATCTCAGAGATCCAGTCCATGATCTCAACAGGCTTTGGGCTTCCTGAGAGACTTGGTGGTTTCGCACCCAAGAAATTTTTGTACATCCGCCCATCCTTGTTGTTTCTCCCTTCTGGGACATCCTTTTACTCACCTTGAGTCCCTATTTGGCTTACTTGGCGGCTGTAGTTCCCTTCCTCAGATTGCTCTGGAACTGGCTCCATCAGTTCAACATGTATAGTAGATTCGTCCCTATTCCTGTGGAGAATCCGTCTCATTTATTCCCTTTGTTCAGCTAGCATAGCCTGAATTATGGCTTGAACTCCAGCCATGGTGACTGGCTTAGGTGCAACTTCTTCAACAACAGGTATTTGCTGAACCACTGGGGGTTGGTTCCTATCCCCATTTGTGTTTACGTTTCTGCTACGTGTCCTTGCTATCTTGATCTATACACCGAATAAGGTGAATTAAGCTCTTTATTCACTATAGACTCCGAAACAATTACATGCTTGTTCCAATATCGTAATTATACGCGTAGAATCCTACACACATAAGGTTTTCCAGATCCGGTCGGCAACAGACCACAGATCCGAACAATAATATCATGAATAGCAAACACATAACATTTAGCACATGAAAGCATTTTAGGCATCTTTCCTAAAACATACTAGTGCTCACACCTCACAATCATCGCTTAGCATTCTAAGTTTAAGTCTAGAAATCCTACAAATTCATAGTTCGCTTAAACTAATTCTCTGATACCAACTATGACATCCCCAATTTCACGGCCAGAAAAGACCGGTTTTGTTTATACTTTATTTCAAAATCAGAGTAACGTTTTAATAAAAGAATTGCGGAATTTGTCCCAAAACAATAATATGATAAAGATTTATCAAAAGCATTTCCTTAGAAATGTATTTCATTAAAAGACTCAGGATATCATGTTCGATACAGTACATTATAAGCCTTACAACATTTATTTACAACTAATGGCCTATAATCCAAAAGTCCCTCATCGTCATCATAATTATGCTCTGAGTCCACTACGTGTAAAACAGTAAGCTAAGTGTGTCAGGCTTGGGAGCCTGGTGAGCATATAGGGTTTTCAACCCACAAATAATAATAAATTTATTAATTTCATCGATCAACAATAAATTTATTAATTTCATCAACCAACAATAACCCTGATTACCCATTCCCGTTATCCTCACTTTACGTCCCTAAACACCTATACTAGTGACCTAGTCCAAGGATTTTATCATCAGGATGGACACTACTTCTAAGGGGGTTCCTCAACAATAAATGTCCTAAAGGCAACCATGAGGGGGATGGAGTACACCGGTGAACACATCGTTCACAACACCTACAGGTTCCGAGCCTGCTAGCGTTCCACTGGACTGTCTAGAAGAGTCTGTGGTCGTCATCCATACTCCGCTAGATGACTGGAACAACAAAAACATCGAGGTCTCTAATCATTTTAACACACATCAACTATTTTGTCTACCAATGTTCTACCCAACATATTTGTAGATAAAATACATATAAATTTTATAACTTGTATAAAACATTGTATTCAACAATCATCTCAAATAAACAATCAATATAATTACACATAACACGTATTTTATAGAAAATACTTCATATCTACGTGTAAGATGAAAGTGACTATACACTCAGTTGATTTGATGATAATCGGACAGCAATTCGTTCCTCAAAATGATCGTTTCTGATAAAACCGGGAGTTTTATTGAGAAACCAGGCTCTGCGAGAGTTGGAGCTTCAAAACCTAAAAGATAAAATTTTCCGGGTTTTCGGGCACTTCGGGACGTATTCCGGGCTTTAAAAATGATATCGGGGCTTCGGGGGAAGTCAAAATAGTCAAAATATAAGTTTAGGGGTGAAAAATGTCAAATTTGCAAAGTAGTCGGAAGATCTCGCAGCCCCCTATTTATAGGGTGCGAGGCCGAGGTCTTCATGGCTAAGAAGCTTCCACGTAGTACCTGCGAGGTTCGGACACAATAAGATTACGTGGCAGCGAAGGGAACGAGGTGCATGGCAGCAGCGAGGCGAGACACGGAGGCACTATGCGAAGCTCGGACATGGCCCTGCGAGACTCGGACACGCGGTGCCTATGAGGCGTCTTCTGATTGGCTGAGACTTCAGTTCGAGGGAATAGTGACACGCATCGGATCCTGATTCGGCCACATCCTCGGTGATCCAGCAGCTTCGTGCGAGGTGACGTGGCGGCTACTGTTCATGCAAAAATTTTCGAATTTTGAGCCCCGAACTTCTAAAATCCATAACTTTTTCATACAAGATCTGTTTTTTGACATTCTTTATATGCATGCGTAGCTAAAATCATGCTCTACAACTTTCGTTTAGACTTTGTCTGCTAATTTTGACTTTAATTTTAATATTATTATTTTTAACAGACCGGGACAGGAAAATCCGTTAAAAATTCATAACTTCTTCATCTGACGTCCGTTTTCGTCATCCTTTTTACCGTAGTACTACTCTTGACGAGACCTTCGATTATCGTTTAGGTTGTTTTGGCTAAATATCGCTCGATCTTAAATTCTAGTAGCTAGCTGTCTACTGCTAAGCTAAAACTTAGAAAAATCATAACTTCCTCATACGAAGTCAGATTTGAACGTTCTTTTTATCAAATTTCTCGGTTTAATGAATACTATGACTTTCGTTTAGATTGTTAAGGCTAAGAAGAAATTTATCGCAATATTCACTTTTTACGCTTCCCGGTGTCGTGCCGGTTTCGTCGTGAAACTTTGACATGTCCTAACTTCTTCGTTATAACTCGGATTTCAGCGTTCTTAATATCTCCGGAATCCTTGTTTCGTCCACTACAACTTTCTTAAAAGATATCGGCTTTTTCTAATATTTATTTTAAAGGCTTATTTTTATTATTAATTAATTAAATCATAATAATTAAGCAAATAAGCATATAATTCACATAATATTCACATAATTCCTCTTTATTACTTCAAAATGAGTTACAAAGGTTGACCTAGACTATTACAACTTTATTAATGCTTTTAGCCCAGAAACACGGGCGTTACAATTCTCTCCCCCCTTAGGATGATTCCGTCCTCGGAATCACACATTAGAAAACAAATAGGGGTAGCGACTCATCATGTCACTCTCCGTTTCCAAGGTGAGATTTGGCTCATTCGTATGTTTCCATTGCAGAAGCACTAAATCGACCATCTTGCATCGCAACTTTATAGTTTTACGGTCAACAAGTGCCTCTGGTTCTTCGACTAACCTCTTGCTTTCATCCAGTCTTAACTCAGATATTGGAATTATGTCGAGAACATCTCCCGTGACCTACTTTAAATAACACACATGGAAAGTGTTATGAATACCATCTAGTCCTTTTGGTAGTTCTAGCTTGTAAGCTTGATTCCCAATCCTCTGAAGAACCTTAAATGGTCCAATAAACCTTGGACTCAACTTTCCCCTTTTACTAAATCTTATAAGTCCCTTCCACGGCAAGACTTTAAGCAAAACCGAATCACCAACTTCGAATGTTATCGGTTTTCTTTTCTTGTCAGCGTAGCTCTTTTGACGATCCTGAGCTGCTAACATCCTTTCCCTAATCCCTTTCAACTTTTCAGCAGTCTGATGGACTATGTCAGGTCCCATAAACTGCTTTTCTCCATCTTCAAGCCAACAAGACGGCGTACGCCACTTCTGTCCATACAAAGCACGATAAGGTTCCATCTTTATGCTCGAGTGGAAACTATTGTTGTAGGAAAATTCTACTAAAGGTAAATGTTCATCCCAGTTACCTTGGAATTCCAGGGTACACGCTCTCAGCATATCTTCAAGTGTTTGTATTGTTCTTTCGCTCTGACCATCAGTTTGTGGATGGTAAGTTGTACTTAAACACAACTTGGTACCCATTTCCTCTTGTACACTTTTCCAAAATTCTGATGTGAAACGACTATCACGATCTGATACAATTGTTAGAGGAACACCGTGAAGTCTCACAATTTCCTTCACGTAAGCATTCGCAAGCTTATCCATGGACCATTTTTCATTGGCTGCTATGAAGTGTGCACTCTTGGTGAAATGATCCACGACCACCCAAATCATGCCGTGATCGCTCCTTGTTCTGGGTAGTTTAGTCACAAAATCCAGGGTGATGTCTTCCCTTTTACCCATGGGTACATGTAAAGGTTCTAAACTCCCATACGGTTTCTGATGTTGTGCCTTGACTCTTGCACATGTCACACACTCGACCACATACTTAGCAACATCGAGCTTCATCGTTGGCCACCAGTAATAGGGTTTTAAATCCCTATACATTTTCGTATTGTCAGGATGAATCGAGTACATGGTCTTGTGAGCTTCTTCCATCAGAACATCTCTTACTCCTCCCGTCTTAGGTACCCAAATCCAATCTTGGAATACCTTCAACCCTTGGTTGTTTGTACCGAATACTAATGTTTTGCCCAAACGTTCTTATTTTCGGTCATTCTTATCTAAAGCTTCTTCCTGAGTTTTCTTTATACACTTCACAATTGTTGAGAAAACCTCAATTCTCAACGCTCTTGCCCTTTTCATTTCATGGTTGACTTTCCGACTGAGAGCATCAGCAACAACATTTGCTTTACCAGGGTGATAATGTATCTCACAGTCGTAGTCCTTGAGTAATTCCAGCCATAATCGTTGCCTCATATTCAATACCTTCTGATTAAAGAGATATTAGAGACTCTTATGATCAGTGAAGAGTTTTCACTTAGTACCATAAAGGTAATGTCTCCATATTTTTAGAGCGAAAACTACCGCTTCCAACTCCAAATCATGAGTATGGTAGTTCTTTTCATGCTCCTTCAGTTTTCTTGATGCATATGCTATCACTTTATCTCGCTGGGTCAGAACACAACCTAACCCAACTCCAGATGCATCACTATAGACTGCAAAGTCTTCACCTCCTTCGGGTAAAGAAAGAATTGGTGCTTCACATAATTTCTTCTTCAACTTCTCAAAGGGTTCCTTATGCTTTTCACTCCATGTATAAGTAGCTCCTTTGTGGGTGAAGGCTGTCAATGGAGCAGCTATCAAAGAAAATCCTTGGATAAATTTTCGGTAATATCCAACTAATCCTAAAAAGCTTCGAATCTCCGTAGGACTTTTTGGTTGTTCTCACTTCATTACAACTTCAATCTTTGCTGGATCAACCAATATTCCTTCTTGGTTAATCACATGACCCAGGAATTGGACTTCTTGAATCCAAAATTCACATTTGGAGAACTTTGCATACAACTTCTCCTTTTTTGGGACATCTAGCACTTCACGTAGATGCCTTTCATGCTCCTGCTTTCTTTTTGAGTAAATCAAGATGTCGTTAATGAATACTATCACGGATTTATCTAGGAATGGTTTACATACCCTATTCATCAAATCCATGAAAGTTACTGGGGCATTGGTTAGTCCAAACGACAAAACCAAAAATTCATAGTGTCCATATCTTGTTATAAATGAAGTCTTTTAGATATCTTGCTCTCTCACGTTTAGTTGATGGTATCCCAACCTAAGATCGATCTTCGAGAAATAGCTCGAACCCTTTAACTGGTCGAACAAGTCATCGATCCTTGGCAACGAGTACTTGTTCTTTATTGTTGCTTTGTTCAGCTCTCTGTAATCAATACACATTCTCATGCTTCCGTCCTTCTTCTTCACGAAGAAGACCAGAGCTCCCCAGGGTGATGAACTCAAGTCAAATGAAACCACCATCCAACTGCTCCTGAAGTTGCATCATGAGCTCCTTCATATTCGTCGGTGCTAATCGGTAAGGTGCCTTTGCTATCGGTGTTGTTCCTGGTAACAAGTCTATACGAAACTCCACTTGCGTATCAGGTGGTAATCCAGGAAGATCTTCGGGAAAGACTTATGGATAATCACATACAACTGGTATATTTTGCACCTCTTTCTTTTCTTTCTTAGCATCAGTTACGAATGCCAAGTACGATGCACATCCTTTGGACAAACATTTCCAGGCTTTCATCAGGGAGATAATTCCAGAATTCACTCTACGTTTGTCCCCGTACACCATAAATGATTCTCTTCCGGGTGAGTTCACACTTACTATCTTCTTCTTGTAAAGAATCTCAGCATCGTTGGCGCTAAGCCTATCCATACCCAAAACGATGTCGAAATCGTTTAACTCTATGGGTGATAGCTCTTCGTGGAATTCGTTTCCGTTTAGGTCAATGACGATGTTCCTAGCACGATTACTAACAGGTACGAATTTGCCACTGGCAACTTCTACAATCAGGGCATTATCAAGTTTTTCTACAGGTAATGCTAATTTCCCACCAAATTTATGCGACAAAAAGGAGTAGTTGGCTCCGGAATCAAATAGTATGTTTGCAGGCAAACCATTTACAAGGAAGGTACCTGAAGCGACGTCTGTTGCCTCATTTGCAACCTCAAGCGTCATCTGGAAGGCTCTCGCCTTCGGCTTTGTGGTATGTTGGGTCTTCCTGCCACCTTCTTCTTTGGGCAATCCTTTGAAATGTGCCCCTCCTCGTTGCACTCATAACAGACCTTCTTAGTGAATGTGGATTCGTCGGTATAGTGCGCGGGCTTTCAACATTTGAAACAAGTGACCCCTCCGTCACACTTCCCAGAGTGCTTCTTCTTACACCTGTAACACCACTTCGCTTCTGATCCTCCTCCTCTCGAACCAGACTTCGAGAATCTACTCTTTTTATTGGACTTCGAGGATCCATCGGACTTCCGTTTCTCACCAAACTCATCCCTTTCTATACCTCTTTCCTTTTGTTGGGTCTCCACATTCTTAACTGCTCGAACAACTAATTTCAGAGTGGTTGCCATCTTGACTGTTGGGCCAAAATCAGCCGGCAGTCCGTTTGCGAACTTCTCAATTTTGGAAAGTTCGGTTGGCACTAGGTATGGAAACAACATCATCTTTTCCGGGAATGCAACAGCATAGTCATCGATGCTCATTTTCCCCTTGTTCAAATTTTGGAACTCATTGTTCAGATCAATCAGATCTATCTTTGAACAGTACTGCGCCTTCAGTTGTTCCCAGAACTCATCCCACAACATTTTTAGAGCTTCTCCTCGCGGTATTGTATCTACCAATAGCTTCCACCAACTCAAGACTCTAGTTTTCAATTGTCTCACATCCAAGACAGTCTTCTGCTTCTCACTGCAGTCGCAACTTTCAAACACCATTTCTATCTCGGAGATCCAGTCCATGATCTCAACAGGCTATGGGCTTCCTGAGAGACTTGGTGGTTTCGCACCCAAGAAATTTTTTGTACATCCGCCAATCCTTGTTGTTTATCCCTTCTGGGATATCCCTTTACTCACCTTGAGTCCCTATTTGGCTCACTTGGCGGCTGTAGTTCCCTTCCTCAGATTGCTCTGGAATTGGATCCATCGGTTCAACATGTATAGTAGATTCGTCCCTATTATCGTGGAGAATCCGTCTCATTTATTCCCTTTGTTCAGCTAGCATAGCCTGAATTATGGCTTGAACTCCAGCCATGGTGACTGGCTCAGGTGCAACTTCTTCAACAACAGGTATTTGCTGAACCACTGGGGGTTGGTTCCTATACCCATTTTCGTTTATGGTTCTGCTACGTGTCCTTGCCATCTTGATCTATACACCGAATAAGGTGAATTTAGATCTTTATTCACTATAGACTCCGAAACCTTTACATGCTAGTTCTAATATCGTAATCATACGCTTAGAATCCTACACACATAAGGTTTTCCTGATCCGGTCGGCAACAGACAATAGATCCGAACAATAATATCATGTACAGCAAACACATAACATTTAGCACATAAAAGCATTTTAGGCATCTTTCCTAAAACATACTAGTGCTCACACCTCACAATCATCGCTTAGCATTCTAAGTTTAAGTCTATAAATCCTACAAATTCATAGTTCGCTTAAACTAATGCTCTGATACCAACTGTGACATCTCCAATTTCACGGCCATAAAAGACCGGTTTTGTTTATACTTTATTTCAAAATCAGAGTAACCTTTTAATAAAAGAATTGCGGAATTTGTCCCAAAACAATAATATGATAAAGATTTATCAAAATCATTTCCTTATAAATGTATTTCAGTAAAAGGCTTGGGATATCATGTTCGATACAGTACATTATAAGCCTTACAACATTTATTTACAACTAATGGCCTATAATACAAAAGTCCCTCATCATCATCATAATTATGCTCTGAGTCCACTACCTGTAAAACAGTAAGCTGAGTGGGTCAGGCTTGGGAGCCTGGTGAGCATATTGGGTTTTCAACCCAAAAATAATAATAAATTTATTAATTTCATCGATCAACAATAAATTTATTAATTTCATCAACCAACAATAACCCTGATTACCCATTCCCGTTATCCTCATTTTACGTCCCTAAACACCTATACTAGTGACCTAGTCCAAGGATTTTATCATCGGGATGGACACTACCTTTAAGGGGGTTCCTCAAGAATAAATGTCCTAAAGGCAACCATCAGGGGGATGGAGTACACCGGTGAACACATTGTTCACAACACCTACAGGTTCCGAGAGTGCTAGCGTTCCACTGGACTGTCTAGAAGAGTCTGTGGTCATCATCCATACTCTGCTAGATGACTGGAACAACAACAACATCGAGGCCTCTCATCATTTTAACACACATCAACTATTTTGTCTACCCATGTTCTACCCAACATATTTGTAGATAAAATACATATAAAGTTTATAACTTGTATAAAACATTATATTCAACAATCATCTCAAATAAACAGTCATTATAATTACACATAATACGTATTTTATAGAAAATACTTCATATCTACGTGTAAGATGAAAGTGACTATACACTCACTTGATTTGATGATAATCGGACAACAATTTGTTCCTCAAAATCATCCTTTCTGATAAAACCAGGAGTTTTATTGAGAAACCGGGCTCTGCGAGAGTTTTAGCTTCAAAACCAAAAAGATAAAAAAATTCGGGTTTTCGGGCACTTCGGGACGTATTTCGGGCTTTAAAAATGATATCGGGGCTTCGGGGGAAGTCAAAATAGTCAAAATATAAGTTTAGGGGTGAAAAATGTCAAATTTCCAAAAGTAGTCGGAAGATCTCGTAGCCCCCCTATTTATAGGAAGCGAGGCCGGGGTCTTCTTGGCTAAGAAGCTTCCACGTAGTACCTGCGAGGTTCGGACACGATAAGAAGATGTGGCAGCAAAGGGAACGAGGCGCGTGGCAACAGCGATGCAGGACACGGAGGCACTATGCGAAGCTCGGACGTGGACCTGCGAGACTCGGATACGTGGCGGCTACGAGGCGTCTTCTGATTGGCCGAGACTTCGGTCCGAGGGAATAGAGAGACGCGTTGGATCTGGATTCGGCCACATCCTCGGTGATGCAGCAGCTTCGTGCGAGGTGACGTGGCGGTTACTCTTAATGCGAAATTTTTCGAATTTTGAGCCCCGAACTTCTAAAATCCATAACTTTCGCATACGAGCTCCGTTTAGACTTCGTCGGCTAATTTTGAATTTAATTGTAATATTATTATTTTTAACAGACCGGGACAGGAAAATCCATTAAAAATTCATAACTTCTTCATCCGACGTCCATTTTCGTCAGTCTTTTTACAGTTGTACTACTCTTGACGAGACCTTCAATTCTCGTGTAGGTTGTGTCGGCAAAATATCGCTCGATCTTAAATTCGAGTATTTAGCTGTCTATTGCTAAGCTAAAACTTAGAAAAATCAAAACTTCGTCATACGAAGTCAGATTTGGACGTTCTTTTTATCAAAATTCTCGTTTTAACGAATAGTATGACTTTCGTTATAACTCGGATTTCGGCGTTCTTTATATCTTCGGAATCCTTGTTTCGACCACTACAACTTTCTTAAAAGATACCGGCTTTTTGTAATATTTATTTTAAAGGCTTATTTTCATTATTGATTAATTAAATCATAATAATTAAGCAAATAAGCATATAATTCACATAATATTCACATAATTCCTCTTTATTACTTCAAAATGAGTTAAAAAGGTTGACCTAGACTATTACAACTTTATTGATGCTTTTAGCCTAGAAACACGGGCATTCCATCGAATTAGCGGTTCTAGCCCGCTTGGCTGCCGGCTGAGACTGAGTCGGCTGCCGATCCACCTTCTGGGACTTGGCCTCATCCCTGGCCTGAGTCTCCAGCTTGATCTCCCTCTTCCGGGCATTTTCCTGGAGCTCAGCAAATTTCCGGTAAGTCGAGTTCGCCACGAACTCCCGAATATCTCTCCTCAGCACAGTCAGATAACGGCTCATACGAGCCTGCTCTGTCGACACCTGCTCAGGGCAAAAGATCACCCTCTCATGAAACTTCCTGGTGATGATTGTCACAGAATCAGTACCCTGCTTGAGGGTAAAGAACTCCTAAATCAACCGTTCCCTCTCCATCGGGGGAACATACTCCTCTCGGAACATAGCGGTGAACCTCTCCCAGGTCACCTTGGAAATCTCAGCCGAAGTAAAGTTCGCCGTTACGAACTTCCACCAATCCGTCGCTCCCAGGCGGAGCTGGTTCAAAGTGAAACGAACCCTCAATTGCTCTCGACAAGAACACGTATAGAAACATCCCTCGATGTCGGAGATCCATCTCATAGTAGCAATCGGGTCATGCGTCCCGTCGAACTCTGGTGGCTTCATGTTCCTAAACTCCCGGAACAACAACGAGTCACCTCCCTAAGGTCTGGCAGCAGCAGTAGCTGCACCTACAGCAGGCTCAGTCAATGTTGCGTACCGCTCATCAAAAGTCTCAATCAATGTGGTCTTGATGTCCCCAAACATCTCAGGAATCTCAGCCCGGATGGCAGGAGCCACCTCCTCATGAATCAATCGACGGATCTCCTCGTAGCTGACACCACTGATCTCAGGTGTGTGTCAAGTCCCAACCATGATGCCTCTGAAATACAACAAAAATTATCACATGTTCGATCGAACATACTCATACTTGATGACGCAACCCTACTTGTCCTCCATTATCCAAAAGATTCTTACTTGAAATGCCAACTGATCCGGTGTCTTCAGTAGTACGGGCCCAATACTACTGACCACACCGCATCAGCATTCACTTCAAGTCCTCCTCTTTGGATCTTCGATTACAAGTACTCTATTCCCACGAGCTCCTAACTGCTATCTACTCTCCCTCAAAGCATCTCAGCAGTAGAAAACTCCTAGGCTAAGAAATCATAAATCAGGCCACCCTAGTCCTAATATGTACACTTAGCCTACTCTAGCATGCATAATGTAACATATCTCATAACACATAATGTAAGGGTACTTTTGGGGAACTCGTCGTTCGGGCGCTGGCTGATCGTGCACAAGGCTCTGCTCTGTTTGTCTCAAAACTCTTTTAGTCTTTTCCAAAAATTTTACTTCATTATCCAAATTTTCCTCAATTCCTCAGTTTGAGTTCAGATACGCCCGAAGATGCATCTGAATCCCTCAAACCAAGGCTCTGATACAAACTTGTAACAATGTAAATTTTCAAAATAATTTTTCATTTTTAAAACATTCATTCATTCATAAAGTAATGTCAAACACATTGTATCAATTGTTATTGTCATAAAACATCTCCACAAAATCACTACAAAAACTCCAATGCGTGTGTGTACGAATCATACATGCGCCTTCCCGCGCTCATCACCAGTGCCTGAAACACATAACACAACATATGTAAGCACGAATGCTTAATGAGTTACCCAAAATACCACATACAACACATACGCCACTCGAGGCTATAATACGACCCTCCGGTCGATGTGTCTCAGCGGGACCCTCCAGTCCCGTAGCTTGTTGGACCCTCTGTTCTGGTCATAGCTCGTTGGACCCTCCGGTCCGGTCTATATCATCATACAACATACAAATATTACATAGCACATAATCCCATACATAAAACATAAGACCCTCTGGTCATCGCATAGTACCAATCTTGGTAATGTATAGTCAGAAGACTCACCTCGGTGTCTCGGTAAGTTTCTGACTCTGTAGAAATGTGACCTAGCCCGCGCCTAATCACATAAGGTAAATACTCTCATAAATACGACTGAACTCAACCTTAAAAGTCAACAAGGTTAACGGTCAACTTTGACCCGACTCGTCGAGTACACTAGGGCAAATCAGCGAGTCTACACGTGTCCACTGACTCCTTTACACCCTCTCTTGGCGTGTCGAGTACTTCCCCCAACTCGACGAGTTCCACCTGGCATGAATCGCGGGGCCACCCCGACTCAACTCGCTGAGTCTCAAGAACAACTCGGTGAGTTCCAATCTTGAACTCAAACCCCTGACTCACCGAGTTATTTCCCCCAACTCGACAATCTAATCACTGATTTATTAACGGGCAACCTTCATACTACTCACCGAATCTGTTCTTCGGACTCGGCAAGTTCATGCCATGCACAAACTCAAAACAGCTTCTGAGGTCAGATCTGTTCCATACAATCATAGATATGGCTTCCCCAAGCATGATAATCACGTAAAGTTCGGACCTTGACACACATATAACAACTAAATGGTCCAAAATGGTGATTTAGCCCCAAAAATAACATTCTAAGCCCAAGACTCCCAAAATGACTCATAAAGCTCCAACGGTTAACGTCTCTGGACCTCTTTCGGTCCAGATCAAGAACACAACTCGAGAAGGGACCAACTACTCCACTTAATCAACCTATAAAAGTGTTAGAAAACCCTAACACTAAGAATCAACACCAAAAACTGTAGAAGGTCTGAAAATAATACCTCAATACAGTCCTTAGGAGCTCAAAGACCACCAAAATTCCACCTCCTTCAACCTCTTCTTGCCTTGAACACTTCCTTCTTGCAAAAACATCCACAAAAGCTCAAGATTTCCTCTCCTTCCTCACAAACGCTCTAGATCTCTTTAGGGTTTCTCTCTGGGGGTTGGTGGCGACAAATGACGGCCATGAGACCATTTAAATAGGTCTTAAAGCCTGGAAATTAGGGTTTCATTAAATAGCGTGGACTCGCCGAGTCCACTCATGAACTCGCCGAGTCCAGTTGTGAACTCACACCCAAATCCGCGACCATACTCGGTGAGTCTAGACGCCAACTTGTTGAGTCTCCCCTCAACCCCCAAAAATAAAGAACAAACATCATACCTGGGAATATGGGTGTTACAATCAGATTCTTGAGCTACTTCTTAGGAGTTATGATACATTGCTTAGGAATAGATAACAACAAAGTTTTCATGTGCTTTTGCACTGTAAGGATAATTTTTTCCGCAAAGTTTTAAAATAAAAGGAAAATTTTTGAATTTATTTATTTTAGAATATCCTTACAATGGCATCTGTGAAAGTTTTTGTTCCTTACAAGATTTCATTAATAGAAAGAGTGGAAATATGAAATTGATTCTTTCATTTGTGGTAATATCTAAATTTACCAAATAAGGAAAGATTCTCATCACCCAAGTTTCAATTGGACTGGAACTTGGAATCATGCAAGTTGTATAGCATGATGAATGAGAACTTTCAAGTATTGGAAAATTATGACTAATTACTTGCTCACATGGATGTGTGAGTCATGTAAAGGACTAAGGGATTGAGTACACATTGTTGTGCACTGGCTAAGTCCACCACAAATGATAAATAAGACAATTTATCATAATTTACTATAGCTCTGTAAATATGGTTATACTTACAAGCTTAAGTGTAATTCTGAGACATTGGAAAAAGGTTCCAATGTATGACAGAGCGAATACAAAGAATCAAATTAGGCAGAAGGATAAAAGTTTCTCAAATCTGAAAAGATGGGAGAGTACTTTAGTATCTTGTTATATCATCATCTTGATGATTAAGAGACCTTATCACCATTCATCCTCTAAGTGGATTCTGATAGTTAAGAAGAGGAGTTATGAATTGTTGAAGTGGTTAAATCAAGAAGATGATTCATACTTCGTCCCAAAAACAATTCTTAGAGTTATACTCTAAAATTGTAACTTGAGTGACATGTCTTTAAGAAGGTTTAAAACACTTGTCAAATATAAGAGTAAAAGTATCCTACTCTTGTACATTTGAAATTGGTAAGTTGTGATCTTTTGGATAAAACAAAGACCAACTAAGGCCAATTGTGTGAAGTGTTTGTCTTGATTAGAATCCACACTATCTCTTGAATATTTGAAAAGAGAGTCTTATATGTCAAGAGGACAGTAGGAGTCTTAACAAGTCCGGAAAGTCTCAAGAACTAATAAAGAACAAAAACCTGAAGTTGTTCACTAGCACACGACTTGAGGTTCATAACCAATTGTGTTGACATATTCTATGCCCTTTCCAGTTAAAGTTGGCTTTGCATATGAGTTCATAGAGTTCTCAATTGGTTGCACAACAAATTGGAAGCAATGGCAGACCCTTGAGCTGCCAGGTGGCAAGAAATTAAGATTGAGTTCAGTCCATATGAGCTTGGATTTGTCATTATCCTTGTCACGTGACTTTGGTCTTGACAATTCACATGGATAAGAACACATACACCATTAAATCTAAGGGTCATAAGGTTTCTCTCTGATTCAGGAAAATGATGGTGAGGAAACACTTCCACCAACTACATTTGAAGTAGATAGCAATTGTGATATTTGCATTCTCAAAATCGTTAGTGGAGATGTGTCTTTAATCGGCACACTAATGTGGACTTGTGAGAAGTGGAAAAGGTCTAAACAACTGACACGATGATTACGACATCCCTTTTCATAGTTCTAAAATTGTTTAGACACACCTGTGAGCTATCTAAAAGAGCTGTATGCTTTTGATAAAGTTTTATCAAAACAATCTAGTATCAGAAATCTGAACTTTGGTAAGAAGTCAGTTAATTTCTGAGTACATGTCAAAGCTAGTGGGAGCGTAAGTATTATGCTAATAATCATCATGTTAGTAGGAGCATGAAAATTATGATAAAGGTTGCAAGTTAGCAATGTTAATTATAGAAAACAAAAAAAGTTTAAATTGGGAAATAGTTGTTTTGATATAACTAAGGGAGAGGAAATTATACTTCATCTCAAATCTATAAGCTTAGATCGTGAGGTTTTAATCATTTAGTCGAGGATATATATATATATATATATATATATATATATATATATATATATATATATATATATATATATATGAATTTTATGTTGGAATGGCTCAACATAAGGAAATTTTGTATATGGGTCGATTATTTGCGTTCTAGAATTCAGTTATGATTACAACATCCCTTTTCATAATCTGAATTATGAGAACTTGGCAAATAGAAATGGAAATGTTATAGCAAAAGACTGGTTTAGTCTTTATGTGAGACATCATGAATCGTGTCCCGTTTGCTTCGGATATAGGATCGATTACATGTGCTATATTTGTCCTTTCTAAAATTTTACTAATGCTTGGGGCATTAAGAAGGGAAAAAGAATAGCATTGGATATGACTAAATGGATTAAACAATTGTTGAGGACAATCTAAGGTTTACCAAAGATTGGTTGCTCAAGGATAGTTGAAAGTATAGTGATAATTCTGGAAGGACCATATTAACAAAATTTGTAAGGAGGCAACTCTTGTTCAGAAGTGATAGTCAAAATGGAATATGGAAATGTTTCAAGGTTAGAAATTATTCAATCTGTGTAAGATTAGGAAATTTAATGCAAGAAGGATGTTCCCAAGGAGCTGATCTTCTTTGGAATGCTCTCTAATGGTTGTTGTCAAGTCTTTCTGACTTTGTGCATAATCATTACAAGAGGATCAATGCATATAAGTTTACAATCTAACAAATTTCAGTAAATGGCATGAATTTGGAATTCTTGCATTTGCAGTAAGGATTTAAGAACTTGGCATAAAGCCTCTCCGATCTCAGAACTCCGAGGATCTCCCTCAAATGCTCCTCATGCTGCTCTGTGGACCTCGAATACACAAATATGTCATCGATGAAGACGATCAGTAAGCGATCCAACATCGGTCTGCACACCCTATTCATGAGACCCATGAACACCACCAGTACGTGGGTGAGTCTGAAAGGCATCACCACGAACTCGTAATGCCCATAACGAGTTCGGAATGCTGTCTTCTGGACGTACTCCTATCGCACCCTCAGCTGATGATAACCAGAACTCAAATCAATATTAGAGAAACAAGATGTTCCCTGCAACTGATCGAACAAATCATCAATCCTAGGCAATGGGTAACGGTTCTTGATAGTTAGCTTGTTCAACTCAGGATAATCAATGCACATCCGGAGTAAGCCATCCTTCTTCTTGACAAAAAGAATAGACGCCCGCCATGGCAAACTAATCGGCCTCATAAACCCCTTCCCCAGCAGCTCTTGAAGCTGCGAGGATAACTCCTCCATCTCCGGAGGTGCAAGGGGATAAGTCGCCTTCGCGATAGGTGCAGCTCTCGGAACCAACTCAATACCAAACTCTACCTGCCTCTCCGGAGGCACACCCGACAACTCCTCTGGAAACACATCCGGAAACTCACGCGCTATCGGGACGTTATCAACTGCAATAGCTAGAAATTTTTGTGCCTTGTAACTACAACACTTAAGTCAAATTGTGAGTCAAAGACATAAGAGCATGTATGAAGCATACTCTATGACAACAAATTTCAAACAAACACCCCATGCAAGCATTTCAAGTAGTCAACAAACAATTGGAAACCCTAGGAGTTCTTGTTTAAGTCCATTTTGGACTAGGACTTCCTTATTGGGCCCAATGGACCAATAATATTCCAATTTGACTATCTAGGGCTTAAAACTCTTAAATGTGCTCTAATTGGACCCACTTCCATGTTTTTCAATATTTTGGGCCATATTGGGCCTAGTATGAAATAAATTAATTATATAAGCCATTTTGGGGGCATAATTAACCCAATTGAGCCCTAATAGGTCATAAAAATCACACTTATATTTATTAGGACCAAAAATCACTCAACATAACTATGAAAGTGAGCTTAAGCCTTTAAGGCCCAAAAATCTGTTGTTTCCCTCTCCATTCTCGGCCCAAGCCCACAAAGAGGAAAGAGTTGACTTTGTGTGTGCCACCTCACAATTATTCAAGGGATTTCCATGCATTTCCCATACTTCCATGCAACACTCTCTTCTTCTCCCTCTCTCTCTTGCTCTCAGCCTACTTCAAGCACACAAAAACACATACATTTCACTCACCATTCTCTCAAGAAACTCCTTCATTTCTCTTCCATATTTTCGAAGATCTAAGAGTTCAAGGGCATCTTCTATAAAAATCATCATCTAAGGTAAGAAATCTCTTAGATCCATAATCTAACTACTTCATTTCATCCAAAAACTCTCCTCTTAATTCATTGAAACTCATGATCTAGCACCTAAGAAGCATCCAAGTTCGAGATCTTCCAAGGAAGGTTGCTAGGAGTAAATTCTTCTCATCATTTCCTTCCAAAACCGAAACCACACCCAAGGTGAGCTTCATACCCCCTATTTTTCGGTTTTTTTGGGTTTTTATGGGGGAGACTACAAGAAAATGTGAAGATCTATGAGTAAATGTATGCCTTGTGTGATTTTTATGCTTGTATGTATGATTTTATGTGTTATGTGATGAATATGTTGGCTAAAAATACCTAAAAACCGAGATCTACAAGAAGAGGAATGAAATAAACTTAACTTATACCATTTTACACTAATCAAGTCAACAAAAATAATTTATTTGATTAGGATGGACATTTTTAGACATAAAACCCAATTTTGGGCTAAAATTGTCAAAAATACAAAAACTAAGGGCCCAAAATGACAAATGAAAATTTATGGAGGTTGAAAAGAGTCCAACCAGTTTTTAATATAATCTTTCTGAATAACAACACTTTTTAGGGGCTTCAAATGTAAATTTTAAACATAACAGGCTAAAAATGGGCTTTTCGGCCCAATAAGCCCCAAATTGCGAAATTTGTAGAATAGAGGGGCTGAAATGCAAGTTTCCGTAAAATAGGGGATTACAAGTGTATTGAAACTATTTTAAAGGTCAAAAATGCTTTTCAAATTCAAAAGGGATCAAAAATGCAAAAAATTTCCATTTTGGGCCAAAATTGTAAAGATTGCGAAAAATGAGGGTTCTAACCGATAAAACCTCATTTTGAAGGACTTAAGCGTTTTATTAAGTAAATCTTGGCTGAAAATGTCTTTTCAATAAGTTTTGATGCGAAAGTGTCTAGAAAAATGGTTTAGGGACTAAAATGGAAATTCTTTTATATAAAGGATTGAAAGTGTAAATTTTATCCAAGTAGGGTCACAAAAAGGTAAAATTTTACTTATAAACAAATAAATCCCATTAGATAAAGTACAAGCACTATGACTCCGGCGAAATGTAATATCAAATACGCCTTCAACACCAATATTGTTACCAAACAATTTGATTCGGTCTCGAATCAATTACAAAACAAAAATCAATAAACATTAGTACTTCAATAAAACATGCAAAATTTACGAGAAGTCAATACTCAATCTATGGGCTTGAAAGTTTCAAATCATGCTTGTTGGGCCTAGATAGCCCAATGACATGATCTTTAGGCCCGAAGGGAACGCGCTTACATGTTATTGGGCCTTCTATGACCTAATTCCATGTAAAAGGACTGCAATAGCTTTATTGTGTTGTTCGGCCCCAAGGGTCCATTGGTACTGCTAGCAAAGTCAAGAAGTTAAATGCGAGTCGGTCCAAGTCCCTTTCGCATTCACGATAACCTTGAACGACTTATGGAAATAACGGGGGCTTCGTACCTTCCTTTCTCCTCAGTTGTGGGACTATGAGAAGTCAGGGTGGTTGGATTAAGTGAGTCTTATGGATGACGCCTAAA
The DNA here is from genome assembly GCF_052625555.1 of Lactuca saligna. NCBI lineage: Eukaryota > Viridiplantae > Streptophyta > Magnoliopsida > Asterales > Asteraceae > Lactuca > Lactuca saligna. Next base: position 94,797,209 of record NC_136418.1, read on the forward strand.
GGATCGTTTGTAATTGGTAGTTATAAACTAGTCATTTCCGTTAATGCGTGATTATAACGACTCACAACCCATAATTAATCCAATGTCACCTAGGTAATCAAAAACAATCGTCGTATCGGTATAACAATAAATAAGACATGTAATTCTATATATTGGGAAAACATCGGGTTTTCCTGGGAAATCAACACTTTTAACTATCTGTTGTGTACAAGGTTTAACAATTATACACGCTTACAAAATCGACAAGCATACTACGGATCTCCACAATTTTTCTTATATACAATACTTATTTCAGAAAATATTGGATTTTCTAGGTTTTCAAACTTCACAAAAATCATTATTTTTCAAACATGACTTATGAACTCACCAACATTTCATATGTTGACGTTTTCCAAGATACTTGTATTCTCAGGTAACAGGTAAATCGAAGAATAGGTATCTAGTGATGTCATGGTGTTTTGTTTAAATTAGTATCGAACGGTTTAAGTTATGGAAATGTAATGTTCAAAACAATGTACTGAATGTAAGCAATATCTGTTGTTATATTTCAATGCATGGTGATGAGTGATGTTATGATTCATGTATAATCATTGTGATGGTATTAATTGAGTCACAATAGCCCTCGGACGTTTCCGCCGTCTGGTTCGGGGGTGTGACAGGTTGGTATCAGATCTCTGTTTATAGTGAACTACCATATCTAACCACACATTGATATGCAACTATAAACCAAAAAGAGGACTAACACAACTCTGAACAAAACATGTAAAACAAAACAGTAAAAAAAACATCCTTGCATGTATTAGGAAAAAGAACGTAATACCGAACCAAACAAGATAATACTAGTATCTCGGTTAAGCCAGAACTGTTCTAGTCATATCAAGAAGTGGATGTAGCCTGATCAACTACATTCCCTCCAAGGTATAACTATCACACGTTCTGAGGAGATCGTGATAGCCAGAGAACCTAAGAACATACCTCTTTATCACCAAAAAGAGAACATCCGTTTAGCCTTTACAATAGTTGTAGAGTCATAGGATAATGATAGTTTATTCGTATACCTTCTCCCAGTCTTCATGGAAGGAGAGCAGCAGGGCATTCAGTTTCATCAAGTCCTAGTGGCTCACGGGATGCTTGAAGACGAACCCGAAGGGAATCAGGGGGAAGCACACGACGTCGGACCTGACGAGTACATGGACACTGACTACGAGTTTGAGGAGACCGATGATGACATGGAGGAAGGACAAGACTTGGGCAAGGATAACACCACGTCATTTGTCGGCGAGGCGCAACCGGACCACCAAGCCCCACCAGTGAGCCCCGCAAGGGAGAATCGCTCTCCCGAAGCTAAGATTGCTGCCCTGCGGCAATAGCTGTTCGCCATGGAAGCACATGCAGTGCAAGCTGAGCATGAGAGGGATGATGTCATCGGAGACATGACTGAGATGGCTCAGTTGTTGGCTCAACACTTCGGCATATGATCTGACCACTATCTTAGGACACGCCTTGGAGTGCTAGGGATAGACTTATCTTACTAGGTCATTAGGATCTATGTTATGTACCCCGACTCTATTTTTAAGTGACTACACTACTCATAGAGTCATTATGATGTCGAACTAGTAACGCTTATGTATGCTCTTTCGAGCAAAATTTTCTTGTATCAAAGTGCGGATAATAGTAATGAAAGATTTTATATGTTTTATTATGACGTTATAATATGCTATGTGTTATCTATCCATGATTGTATGCTAAATTGTAGAAGTACTTAAGTTGTGCCACGTACCTAGCCTATAGGATCACAACCTCACAAAAACCACACACACTCAACATCTTTCCGTTCTATGACAGAAAGAGGCCTCCACAACCCACTCGCGGAAACCCGAAACCAACCCCACCCGAAGTTGAATCAGCCACATTCCAGGCAACTGTATCTGTTGCGGTCATCACAGCAATGGAACAAATTCACCAAGGGAACAATGGAGGAGTCAACGGGAAAGGGGCCGGAAGTTCGAAGAATGGAATGAATCAAGGACCCACCAAAACATACTCTTACAAAAACTTCACCAACGCCAAGCCACGAACCTTTAACAGCACTGGAGGAGTGATCACTCTGAAACGATGGATCGAGATGGTGGAATCGGTGTTCGAGATATGCGACTGCCTTAAAGAGATGAAGGTGAAGTTTGTTGCATGCACTTTTTTTCACCAAGCGCTCACTTGGTGGAATGGACACGTGGAAGCCATGACACTCCCCGTAGCCAATTCCATGCCATGGACAGAAATGAAAGAAATGTTGATGGCCGAATACTGTCCTCGTGGTGAAATTCAGAAAATGGAACAAGAGCTGTGGAATCTCAGTATCCGGAACGCCGACATAGATGCCTACATATACAGGTTTAGCGAACTATCTCTGTTATACCCTGGCATGATTACCTCAGAGGGTAAGAAAATCGAGTGATTCATCTGGGGACTAACCTCCCCGATCCAAGGAAAAGTGATAGCTGCAAATCCTGAAACTTTCGACAGTGCCAAGAGATTGGCCATGAAGCTATATGACCACAACAACAAGAAGGGTGAGAAGCCAGTGGAGACTGATGTTAAGAAGGACAATGACAGCAAGAAGGGGAAGAACAACAATAGAAAGGGGCTTCAAGGCTCCAAATTGTCCAAGAAGCAACAAACAGTGGCAATTAATGCTGCGACCACGCAAGCTCCATCCACACCACATGCTCCAGCCTCAGGTTCTCCATGTACTCATAGACCTTATTACGGTAATCTTCCCAAGTGCAACAAGTGTGGTTTCCATCACAATGGAGAATGAAGGAGATACAATGCACCAGTTGCAATCGGAAGGGGCACACGGCAAGGTACTGCAAGACTTACCCTCCTCAAAATCAACAACAGGGAAACAACAACAACAACCGCAATAACAACAACAACAACAACAATACCGACGACAACAATGCAGGACCTAGCCACACTTGCTATAATTGTGGAAGGACTGGGCACTTCCATCGACACTACCGCAACAAAAACAATCCCGAAAATGGAGGAACCGGAAGATTGCTGACCATGGGTCAGGGGAGGTGAATCAGGATCCCGTTCTTGTTACCAGTACGTTTCCCCTAAACTACACTTATGCATGCATCCTATTTGACACCGGAGTGGAGCGAAGTTTTGTGAGCAATAAGTTTAAACATTTGTTAAAACAACAACCCTAGAAGCTCAATGAAACCTTTACGGTGGAAATGGCCAATGGGAAAACCGAATCCATTGGGGAAATCTACATCAGATGTACCCTAACTCTAAATCAACACGTCTTTCGAATAGACTTGATGCTTGTTTCCATTAGGAGTTTCAATGTGATTATTGGCATGGACTGGTTAAGCCCCCACCATGCTGAAATTATGTGTCACGAGAAGGTCGTTCGCCTTCATCTTCCCAATCACGAAACCCTAGTTATTTATGGAGACAAACCTAGCACAAACCATCGCATCATCTCGTGCGTCCAGGCACAGAGGCATCTACGAAAGAAAATTTTGACGTTCTTGGCTCACATAGTGGATAAAACCAAGGAAGAGGTTAGCATTCAAGACATTCCAGTAGAACGTGAATTCCCAGACATATTTCCTGAAGATCTCCCTGGAGTACCCCGAGAGAGACAAGTTGAGTTCCGAATTGGCCTCGTTCCAGGAGCAACTCCACTTGCTAAATCGCCTTACCGGCTAGCTCCTGCTGAAAAGCAGGAATTGTCCAGCCAACTCAGCGAACTCCTGGGCAAGGGATTCATCCGACCCAACAACTCACCATGGGGAGCTCCGGTCCTCTTTGTCAAAAAGAAGGACGGATCTTTTAGGATGTGTATCGATTACAAGGAGCTAAATAAACTCACTATCAAGAATCGCTATCTACTCCCACGAATTGACGATCTATTTGACCAGCTCCAAGGGGCTAGTTACTTCTCTTTGATAAATCTACGGTCCGGGTACCATCAGCTCAAGGTCCGGGAAGAGGATATTCCTAAAACCACTTTCCGAACTCGTTACGGACATTATAAATTTGTCGTAATGCCCTTTGGTCTAACAAATGCCCCCGCCGCATTTATGGACCTGATGAACCGAATTTGTCAACCATTCCTCGACAACTTTGTTATCGTCTTCATTGACGACATCCTAGTCTATTCCCGAAGCGAAGAAGAGCATGGCCAACGTCTCCGACAAATCCTGGAAACCCTGCGAATGGAGAAGTTGTACGCAAAACTCTCCAAGTGTGAGTTCTGGCTCCGTAGCGTGAACTTCCTAGGTCATGTAGTTAGTTGGGAAGGAATTCATGTGGATCCTTCTAAGGTCAAAGCAGTCGAAGGATGGGAAGTGCCGACGACACCCACAGAAATTCACCAATTCTTAGGCCTAGCAGGCTACTATAGGAGGTTCATTCAAAACTTCTCTAAGATAGCCAAGTCATTTACATCGCTTACACAAAAGGGCACACCATTCAAATGGAGGGACAAACAAGAAATTGCATTCCGAACCCTGAAGCAAGCCCTCTGCAGTGCCCCGGTACTATCTCTACCGAAGGGAACAGAAGATTTCATGGTCTACTGTGACGCGTCAAATCAGGGTTTAGGTTGCGTTCTCATGCAGCGTGGAAGAGTGATAGCTTACGCATCCCGCCAACTAAAGACACACGAAGTGAATTACACGACCCATGATCTGGAATTGGGAGTAGTGGTCTTTGCTCTGAAGATTTGGAGGCATTACCTTATGGTACAAATTGCACTATCTTCACGGACCACAAAAGCCTCCAGCACATCTTGAAACAGAAAGAGCAGAATATGAGGCAACAAAGATGGGTTCAAATATTAAACGATTACTAGTGTGAAATCAAATAGCACCCAGGCAAGGCCAACGTCGTAGCTGATGCCTTGAGCCGGAAGGAGCACTCTAATCGTCATGTGAAAACTCTCTCAATAACCATCAAATCTCACCTAACCACTCAGATCGGGGTAGCCCAGTCAGATGCCATGAAAACGGAAAACAGAGCAAGCAAAGCATTTCGCGGAATGGAGAAGAATCTAGAGGTAAAGGAGAACGGAGTATACTACTTCATGAACCATATTTGGGTCCCTAAAGTCGGAGGAATTAGGGAGGTAGTCATGAATGAAGCTCACAAGACGCGATAATCCATCCATCCAAGTTTGGACAAGATGTACTTGGATATTAAACAACATTATTGGTGGCCTAACATGAAGGCAGAAATTGCCACCTATGCAAGCAAATGTCTCACTTTCGCCAAAGTAAAGGTGGAGTACCAGAAGCCCTCAGGGTTATTACAACAACCGGTGATCCCCGAGTGGGAATGGGAAGCGATTTCCATGGACTTTGTGACCAAGCTACCCAAGATGTCGAACGGATTAGACACTATATGGGTAATAGTTGACCGACTGACGAAATCCGCCCATTTCTTGCCAATAAAAGAATCCTACAAGATGGAGAGACTGACACGATTATACATTCGAGAAATCGTGAGACCTCACGGAGTACCAGTGTCTATCATCTCAGATAGAGACAGTAGATTCACTTCACGTTTTTGGCAATCACTTCAGAAAGCACTTGGAACCCATCTCGACATGAGCACCGCTTACCACCCACAAACGGACGGTCAAAGCGAGCGAACCATCCAGACACTCGAAGACATGCTTCACGCATGTGTGATAGACTTTAGGAAGTCTTGGGATACCCACTTACCCTTAGTTGAATTCTCGTATAAAAACAGTTATCATTCGAGCATCAAAGTCGCTCCTTTCGAAGCACTATATCGACGTAAGTGTATATCACTATTGTGTTCGGCTGAGGTGGGCGACACCCAGCTAGCAATGGAATTAGCATCAAATAAGGCGTTAATGGGACCGGAGATCATATGTGAAACAACGAAAAGAGAATACATACCAGCCACAACATCTAGTGCCGCGCAAAACTCCTCCGCGGTCAACTGAAATGTTCTCCCACAAGCCTTCGGGGCCTCGGTCTTGACCGGCCAAACCTCGGTAGCCCTAGCAGCTAGCGCAGATCCCTACGATGATCCCTGAAGAAGCTGCAGGCACTCGACCTTCGATGGTCGGTCTGGTTGCAATGAAAGCAAACCAAAATTCCCTTGGGGCAATCCCTCGCGATATGCCCCTCCTTCCCACATTTGTAGCACACCCCAGCCCTGCACGATCCTTTGTGACAATTACCGCACTTCCCACAAGTGCGGCCCTTCACGCCCCCAGATCTCGAATTAGACATCCCCAATTTCACGGCCAGAAAAGACCGCTTTTGTTTATACTTTATTTCAAAATCAGAGTAACCTTTTAATAAAAGAATTGCGGAATTTTGACCCAAAAAATTAATATGATAAAGATTTATCAAAAGCATTTCCTTACAAATGTATTTCATTAAAAGACTTGGGATGTCATGTTCGATACAATACATAAGTATAAACAATACATTATAAGCCTTACAACAGTTATTTACAACTAATGGCCTATAATCCAAAAGTCCCTCATCATCATCATAATTATGCTCTGAGTCCACTACCTGTAAAATAGTAAGCTGAGTGGATCAGGCTCGGGAGCCTGGTGAGCATATAGGGTTTTCAACCCACAAATAATAATAAATTTATTAATTTCATCGATCAACAATAAATTTATTAATTTCATCAACCAATAATAACCCTGATTACCCATTCCCGTTATCCTCACTTTACGTCCCTAAACACCTATACAAGGGACCTAGTCTAAGGATTTTATCATCGGGATGGATACTAACGCTAAGGGGGTTCCTCAACAATAAATGTCCTAAAGGCAACAATGAGGGGGATGGAGTACACCGATGAACACATCGTTCACAACACCTACAGGTTGCGAGCCTGCTAGCATTCCACTGGACTGTCTAGAAGTGTCCGTGGTCGTCATCCATACTCTGCTAGATGGCTGGAACAACAACAACATCGAGGCCTCTCATCATTTTAACACACATCAACTATTTTGTCAACCCATGTTCTACCCAACATATTTGTAGATAAAATACATATACAGTTTATAACTTGTATAAAACATTGTATTCACCAATCATCTCAAATAAACAATCAATATAATTACACATAACACGTATTTTATAGAAAATACTTCATATCTATGTGTAAGATGAAAGTAACCATACACTCACTTGATTTGATGATAATCGGACACCAATTCGTTCCTTAAAATGATCGTTTCTGATAAAACCGAGAGTTTTATTGAGAAACCGGGATCTGCGAGAGTTGGAGCTGTAAAACCGAAAAGATAAAATTCTCTTGGTTTTCGGGCACTTCGGGACGTATTCAAGGGAAGTCAAAATATAAGTTAAGGGGTGAAAAATGTCAAATTTCCAAAAGTAGTTCGGAAGATCTCGCTGCCCCCCTATTTATAGGGTGAGAGGCCGAGGTCTTCGTGGCTGAGAAGCTTCCATGTAGTACCTGCGAGGTTTGGACACGATAAGAAGACGTGGCAGCGAAGGGAACGAGGCGCGTGGTAGCAGCGAGGCGAGACATAGAGGCAATATGCGAAGCTCGGACGTGGCCCTGCGAGACTCGGACACGCGGCGGCTACGAGGCGTCTTCTAATTGGCCGAGACTTTTCTCCAAGGGAATAGCGACACGTGTCGGATCCGGATTCGGCCACATCCTCGGTGACGCAGCAGCTTCGTGCGAGGTGACGTGGCGGCTACTGTTCATGCGGAATTTTTCGAATTTTGATCCCCGAACTTCTAAAATCCATAAATTTTGCATACGAGCTCCGTTTTTTACGTTCTTTATATGCACGCGTAGCTAAAATCATGCTCTACAACTTTTGTTTAGACTTCATTGGCTAATTTTGATTTAATTTTAATATTATTATTTTTAATAGACCGGGACATGTCAATCTGTTAAAAATTCATAACTTCTTCATCCGACATCCGTTTTTGTCAGTCTTTTTACCGTTGTACTAGTCTTGACGAGACCCTCGATTATCATTTAGGTTGTGTCGGTTAAATATCGCTTGATCTTAAATTCGAGTATTTAGCTGTCTACTGCTAAGCTAAAACATAGAAAAATCATAACTTCCTCATACGTAGTCAGATTTAGATGTTCTTTTTATCAAAATTCTCGGTTTAACGAATACTATGACTTTCGTTAGATAGTTAAGGCTAAAAGCATGTTATCGCAATATTCACTTTTTATGCTTCCCGGTGTCGTGCCGGTTTCGTCAGGAAACTTCGACAGATCATAACTTCTTCGTTATAACTCGGATTACGACGTTCTTTATATCTCTGTAATTATTAAGCAAATAAGCATATAATTCACATAATATTCACATAATTTCTCTTTATTACTTCAAAATGAGTTACAAAGGTTGACCTAGACTAGTACAACTTTATTAATGCTTTTAGCCCAGAAACACGGGCATTACAATTCTCTCCCCCTTAGGATGATTCCTTCCTCGGAATCACACATCAGGAAACAAATACGGGTAGCGACTCATCATGTCACTCTCCGTTTCCCAGGTGAGATTTGGCCCATTCGTATGCTTCCATCGCACAAGCACTAAGTCAACCATCTTGCTTCGCAACTTTTTAGTCTTACGGTCAACGATTGGCTCTGGTTCTTCGATTAACCTCTTGCTTTCATTCAGTCTAAACTCATATATTGGAATTATGTCGGGAACATCTCCCGTGAACTTCATTAAATAACACACATGGAAAGTGTTGTGAATACCATCTAGTTCTTCTAGTAGTTCTAGCTTGTAATCTTGATTCTCAATCCTCTGAAGAACTTTAAATGGTCCAATAAACATTGGACTCAACTTTCCCCTTTTACCAAATCTTATAAGTCCTTTCCAATGCGACACTTTAAGCAAAACCCAATCACCATCTTCGAATGTTATTAGTTTTCTTTTCTTGTCAGCATAGCTCTTTTGATGATCCTGAGCTGCTAACATCCTTTCCCTAATCACTTTCAACTTTTCAGTAGTCTGATGGACTATCTCAGGTCCCATAAACAGCTTTTCTCCAGCTTCAAGCCAACAAGACGACGTACGCCACTTCTGTCCATACAATGCGTGATAAGGTGCCATCTTTATGCTCGAGTGGAAACTATTGTTGTAGGAAAATTCTACTAAAGGTAAATGTTCATCCCAGTTACCTTGGAATTACAGGGTACATGCTCTCAGCATATCTTCAAGTGTTTGTATTGTTCTTTCGCTCTGACCATTAGTTTGTGGATGGTAAGTTGTACTTAAACACAATTTGGTACCCATTTCCTCTTGTAGACTTTTCCAAAATCGTGATGTGAAAAAACTATGACAATCTGATACAGTTGTTAGAGGAACACCGTGAAGTCTCACAATTTCCTTTAGGTAAGAATTCACAATCTTATCCATGGACCATTTTTCATTGGCTGCTATGAAGTGTGCACTCTTGGTGAAACAATCCACGACCACCCAAATCCTGTCGTGACTGCTCTTGTTCTGGGTAGTTTAGTCACAAAATCCATGGTGATGTCTTCCTATTTACCCATGGGTATAGGTAAAGGTTCTAAACTCCCATACGGTTTCTGATGTTGTGCCTTGACTCTTGCACATGTCACACACTCGGCCACATACTTAGCAACATCGAGCTTCATCGTTGGCCACCAGTAATAGGGTTTTAAATCCCTATACATTTTCATACTGCCAGGATAAATCAAGTAGATCGTCTTGTGAGCTTCTTCCATCAGAACATCTCTTACTCCTCCCGTCTTAGGTACCCAAATCCTATCTTGGAATACCTTCAACCCTTGGTTGTTTGTACCGAATACTAATGTTTTGCCCAAATGTTCTTCTTTTCGGTCATTCTTCTCTAAAGCTTCTTCCTGAGCTTTCTTTATACACTCCACAATTGTTGAGACAACCTCAATTCTCAACGCTCTTGACATTTTCTTTTCAAGGTTGACTTTCCGACTAAGAGCATCAGCAACAACATTTTCTTTACCACGGTGATAAAGTATCTCATAGTCGTAGTCCTTGAGTGACTCCAGCCAGCGCCGTTGCCTCATATTCAGTTCCTTCTGATTAAATATATACTAGAGACTCTTATGATCAGTGAAAATTTTGAACTTCGTACCATAGAGGTAATGTCTCCATATTTTTAGAGCAAAAACTATCGCTGCCAACTCCATCGGTTCAACATGTATAGTAGATTCGTCCCTATTCTCGTGGAGAATCCATCTCATTTCTTCCCTTTGTTCAGCTAGCATAGCCTGAATTATGGCTTGAACTCCAGCCATGGTGAGTGGCTCAGGTGCAACTTCTTCAACAATAGGTATTTGCTGAACCACTGGGGGTTGGTTCCTATCCCCATTTGGGTTTACGCTTCTGCTACGTGTCCTTTCCATCTTGATCTATACACCGAATAAGGTGAATTTAGATCTTTATTCACTATAGACTCCAAAACGTTTACATGCTAGTTCTAATATCGTAATCATACGCTTAAAATCCTACACACATAAGGTTTTCCAGATCCGGTCGGCAACAGACCATAGATCCGAACAATAATATCATGTATAGCAAACACATAACATTTAGCACATAAAAGCATTTTAGGCATCTTTCCTAAAATATACTCGTGCTCACACCTCACAATCATCGCTTAGCATTCTATGTTTAAGTCTGTAAATCCTACAAATTCATAGTGCGCTTAAACTAATGCAGTGAAACCAACTGTGACATCCCTAATTTCACGGCCAGAAAAGACCGGTTTTGTTTATACTTTATTTCAAAATCATAGTAACCTTTTAATAAAAGAATTGTGGAATTTGTCCCAAAACGATAATATGATAAAGATTTATCAAAAGCATTTCCTTACAAATGTATTTCATTAAAATACTCGGGATGTCATGTTCGATACAGTACATAAGTATAAACAGTACATTATCAGCCTTACAACAATTATTTACAGCTAATGGCGTATAATCCAAAAGTCCCTCATCATCATCATAATTATGCTCTGAGTCCACTACCTGTAAAATAGTAAGCTGAGTGGGTCAGGCTTGAGAGCCTGGTGAGCATATAGGGTTTTCAACCCACAAATAATAATAAATTTGTTAATTTCATAGATCAGAAATAAATTTATTAGTTTCATCAACCAACAATAACCCTGATTACCCATTCCCGTTATCCTCACTTTACGTCCCTAAACACCTATACAAGGGACCTAGTCTAAGGATTTTATTATCGGGATGGATACTACTGCTAAGGGGGTTCCTCAACAATAAATGTCCTAAAGGCAACCATGAGGGGGATGGAGTACACCGATGAACACATCGTTCACAACACCTACAGGTTGCGAGCCTGCTAGCATTCCACTGGACTGTCTAGAAGAGTCAGTGGTCGTCATCCATACTCTGCTAGATGACTGGAACAACAACAACATCGAGGCCTCTCATCATTTTAACACACATCAACTATTTTGGCTACCCATGTTCTACCCAACATATTTGTAGATAAAATACATATACAATTTATAACTTGTATAAAACGTTGTATTCACCAATCATCTCAAATAAACAATCAATATAATTACACATAACACGTATTTTATAGAAAATACTTCATATCTATGTGTAAGATGAAAGTGACTATACACTCACTTGATTTGATGATAATCGAGTAGAATTTCGTTCCTTAAAATGACCGTTTCTGATAAAACCAAGAGTTTTATTGAGAAACCAGGCTTAGCAAGAGTTGGAGCTTCAAAACCGAAAAGATAAAATTTTCCGGGTTTTCGGGCACTTCGGGATGTCTTCCGGGCTTTAAAAATAATATCGTGGCTTCGGTAGAAGTCAAAATAGTCAAAATATAAGTTTAGGGTTGAAAAATATCAAATTTCCAAAAGTAGTCGGAAGATCTCGCAGCCCCTCTATTTACAGGGTGCGAGGCCGAGGTCTTCGTGGCTGAGAAGCTTCCATGTAGTACCTACGAGGTTCGGATACGATAAGAAGACGTGGCAAAGAAGGGAACGAGGCGTGTGGCAGCAGCGAGGCGAGACACGGAGACACTATGCGAAGCTCGGACGTGGCCCTGCGAGACTCCGACACGCTGCGGCTACGAGGCGTCTTCTGATTGGATGAGACTTCGGTCCGAGGGAATAGCGACACGCGTCGGATCCGGATTCGGCCATATCCTCGGTGATGCAACAGCTTCGTGCGAGGTGAGGTGGCGGCTACTACTCATGCGAAATTTTTCGAATTTTGAGCCCTGAAATTCTAAAATCCATAACTTTCGCATACGAACTCGATTTTTGATGTTATTTATATGCACGCGTAGCTAAAATTATGCTCTACAACTTTCATTTACACTTCGTGGGCTAATTTTAATTTAATTTTATTATTATTATTTTTAACAGACCGGGACAGGATAATCCGTTAAAAATTTGTAACTTATTCATCCGACGTCCGTTTTTGTCAGTCTTTTTACCATTGTACTACTCTTCACGAGACCATCAATTCTCGTTTAGGTTGTGTCGGATAAATATCGCTCGATCTTAAATTCGAGTATTTAGGTGTCTACTGCTATGCTAAAACTTAGAAAAATCATAACTTCCTCATACGAAGTTAGATTTGGACGTTATTTTTATCAAAATTCTCGGTTTAACGAATACTATGACTTTCGTTTAGATTGTTAAGGCTAAAAAGCACTTTATCGCAATATTCACTTTTTACGCTTCCCGGTGTCGTGCTGGTTTTGTCACAAAACTTCGACATGTCATAACTTCTTCGTTATAACTCGGATTTCGGCACTCTTTATATCTCCAGAATCCTTGTTTCGGCCACTACAAATTTCTTAAAAGATATCGGCTTTTTCTAATATTTATTTTAAAGGCTTATTTTCATTATTAATTAATTAAATCATAATAATTAAGCAAATAAGCATATAATTCACATAAAATTCACATAATTCCTCTTTATTATTTCAAAATGAGTTACAAAGGTTGACCTAGACTATTACAACTTTATTAATGCTTTTAGCCCGGAAATACGGGCATTACATAGAATCAACGGGTCTAGCCCGCTTGGCTGCCGGCTGAGACTGAGCCGGCCGCCGATCCACCCTCTGGGACTCAGCCTCCTCCCTGACCTGAGTCTCCAGCTCGATCTCCCTCATCTGGGCATTTTCCTCGAGCTCAGCGAATGTCCGGTAAGTCAAGTTCGCCGCAAACTCCCAAATATCTCTCCTCAGCACACTCAGATAACGGCTCATACAAGCCTGCTCAGTCGACACCTGCTCAGGGCAAAACATCGCCCTCTCATGAAACTTCCTAGCAATGACTGTCACAGAATCAGTACCCTTCTTGAGGGCCAGGAACTCCTGAATCAACCATTCCCTCTCCGCCGGGGGAACATACTCCTATCGGAACGTAACGGTGAACCTCTCCCAGGTCACCTCAGAAATCTCAGCCAAAGTAAAGTTTGCTGTCACGAACATCTACCAATCCTTCGCTCCCAGGCGGAGCTAGTTCAAAGCGAACCGAACCCTTAAGTGCTCTGGAGAAGAACACATATGGAAACATCCCTCGATATCAGAGATCCATCTCATAGCAGCAATCGGGTCCTACGTCCCGTCAAACTCTAGTGGCTTTATGCTGCTAAACTCCTGGAACAACAACGAGTTACCTCCCTGAGGTCTGGCAGCAGCAGTAGCTGTAGCTGCAGCAGCCTCAGTCAATGCTGCGTACCGCTCATCAAAAGTCTCAATCAATGTGGTCTTGATGTCCCAAAACATCTCAGGAATCTCAGCCCGGATGGCAGCAACCACCTCCTCATGAATCAATCGATGGGTCTCCTCGTCGTTGACACCACTGATCTCAGGTGTGTGTCGAGTCCCAACCATGATGCCACTGAAATACAAAGAAAATTATCACATATTCGATTGAACATACTTATACTTGATGATGCAACCTTACTTGTACTCCGTTATCCAAAAGATTCTTACTTGAAATGCCCACTGATCCGGTGTCTTCAGTAGTATTGGCCCAATACTACTGACCATAACGCATCAACATTCACTTCAAGTCCTCCTCCTTTCATCTTGGATTACAAGTACTCTATTCTCACGAGCTCCTAACTGCTATCTACTCGCCTTCAAAGCATCTCAGCAGCAGAAAAATCCTAGGCTAAGGCATCACAAATCAGGCCACTGTAGTCCTAATATGTATACTTAGCCTACTCTAGCATGCATAATGTAACATATCTCATAACACATAATGTAAGGGTACTTTTGGGGAATTCGTCGTTCGGGCGCTGGCTGATTGTACACACGGCTCTGCTCTGTTTGTCTCAAAAGTCTTTTAGTGTTTTCCAAAAATTTTACTTCATTATCCAAATTTTCCTCAATTCCTCAGTTTGAGTTCATATACGCCCGAAGATGCATCCGAATCCCTCAAACCAAGGCTCTGATACCAACTTGTAACAACGTAAATTTTCAAAATAATTTTTCATTTTTAAAACATTCATTCATTCATAAAGTTATGTCAAACACATTGTATCAATTGTTATTGTTACAAAACATCTCCCCAGAATATCTACAAAAACTCCAATGCGTGTGTGTACGAATCATGCCTGTGCCTTCCCGCGCTCATCACTAGTACCTAAAACACATAACACAACATCTATAAGCATGAATGCTTAGTGAGTTTCCCAAAATACCAAATATAGCACATACGCCACTCGAGGCTATAATACGACCCTCCGGTCGATGTGTCTCAGCGGGACCCTCCAGTCCCGTAGCTCGTTGGACCCTCTGGTCTGGTGATAGCTCGTGGGACCCTCCAGTGCGGTCTATATCATCATACAACATACAAATATCACATAGCACATAATATCATACATAAAACATAAGACCCTCTGGTCATCGCATAGTACCACTCTAGGTAATGTATAGTGAGAAGACTCACCTCGGTGTCTCGGTAAGTGTCTCACTCTGTAGAAATGTGACCTAGCCCCTGCCTAATCACATAAGGTAAATACTTTCATAAATACATTTTAACTCAACCTTAAAAGTCAACAAGGTCAACGGTCAACTTTGACCCGACTCGTCGAGTACATTTCGGCAAATCAGCGAGTCTACACGTGTCCACTGACTCCTTTACACCCTCTCTTGGCATGTCAAGTACTTCCCCCAACTCGACGAGTTCCACTTGGTATGAATCACGGAGCCACCCCGACTCAACTCGCCGAGTCTCAAGAACAACTCGGCGAGTTCTAATCTTGAACTCCGACCCCTGACTCTCCATGACTCACCGAGTCATTTCCCCCAACTCGACAATCCACTCACTGATTGATTAACGGGAAACCTTCATACTACTCACCGAGTCTGTTCTTTGGATTCGGCTAGTTCATGCCATGCACAAAATCAAAACAACTTCTGAGGTCGGATCTGTTTCATACAATCATAGATTGCCTCTCCTTCCTCACAAACTCTCTAGATCTCTTTAGGGTCTCTCTCTAAGGTTGGTGGCCGCAAATGACAAACATAAGACCCTTTAAATAGGTCTTAAACCCTGGAAATTAGGGTTTCATTAAATAGCATGGACTCGCCGAGTCCACTCATGAACTCGCCGAGTCCAACTGTGAACTCGCACCCAAATCCGCGACCATACTCGGCGAGTCCAGACGCCAACATGTCGACTCTCCCTTCAACACCCAAAAATAAAGAACAAACATCATACTCGGGAATCTGGGTGTTACAATCTGATTCTTGAGCTACTTCTTAGGAGTTATGATACATTGCTTAGGAATAGATAACAACAAAGTTTTCATGTGCTTTCGCACTATAAGGATAATTTTTTCCGCAAAGTTTTAAACTAAAAGGAATATTTTTGAATTTATTTATTTTAAAATATCCTTACAATGGCATCTATGAAAATTTTTGTTCCTTATAAGATTTCATTAATAGCAAGAGTGGAAATATGAAATTGATTATTCCATTTGTGGTAATATCTAAATTTACCAAATAAGGAAAGATTCTCATCACCCAAGTTTCAATTGGACTGGAACTTGGAATCATGCAAGTTGTATAGCATGATGAATGAGAACTTTCAAGTATTGGAAAATTAAGACTAATTAGTTGTTCACATGGATGTGTGAGTCATGTAAAGGACTAAGGGATTGAGTACACATTCTTGTGCACTGGCTAAGTCCACCACAAAAGATACATAAGACAATTCATCAGAATTTACTATAGCTTTGTAAATATGGTTATACTTACAAGCTTAAGTGTAATTCTGAGACATTGGAAAAGGTTCCAATGTATGACAAAGCGAATACAAAGAATCAAATTATGCAGAAGGATAAAAGTTTCTCAGCTCTGAAAAGATGGGAGAGTACTTTAGTAGGAGTCTTAAAAAGTCTTGAAAGTCTCAAGAACTAATAAAGAACAAAAACCTGAAGTTCTTCACTAGCACACGACTTAAGGTTCATAACCTATTGTGTTGACATATTCTATGCCCTTTCCAGTTAAAGTTGGCTTTGCATATGAGTTCTTAGAGTTCTCAATTGGTTGCACAACAAATTAGAAGCAATGGCAGGCCCTTGAGCTACCAGGTGGCAAGAAATTAAGATTGAGTTCAGTCCATATGAGCTTGGATTTGTCATTATCCTTGTCACGTGACTATGGTTTTGACAATTCACATGGATAAGAAAACATACACCATTAAATCTAAGGGTCATAAGGTTTCTCTCCGATTCATGAAAATGATGGTGAGGAAATACTTCCACCAAGTACATTTGAAGTATATAGCAATTGTGATATTTGCATTCTCAAAATCGTTAGTGGAGTTGTGTGTTTAACCAGAACACTAACGTGGACTTGTGAGAAGTGGAAAAGGTCTAAACCATTGAGACTATGATTACGGCATCCCTTTTCATAGCTCTAAAATTGTTTAGACAGACCTGCGAGCTATCTAAAAGAGGTGTATGATTTTGATAAAGTTTTATCAAAACAATCTAGTATCAGAAATCTAAACTTTGGTAAGAAAGTCAGCTAATTTATGAGTACATGTCAAAGCTAGTGGTAGCATAATTATTATGCTAATAATCATCATGTCAGTGCGAGCATGATAATTATGATAAAGGTTGCAAGTTAGCAATGTTAATTATAGAAATCAAAAAAAGTTTAAATTGGGAAATAGTTTTTTTTGCTATAATTAAGGGAGAGGAAATTATACTTCATCTCAAATCTATAAGCTTAGATCGTGAGGTTTTAATCATTTAGTCAAGGATATATATATATATATATATATATATATATATATATATATATATATATATATGAATTTCATGTTGGGATGGCTCAACATAAGGAAATTCTGTATATGGGTCCATTATTTGCGTTCTAAAATTCAATTATGATTACGGCATCCCTTTTCATAATCTGAATTATGATAACTTGGCAAATAGAAATGGAAATGTTATAGCAAAAGACTGGTTTAGTCTTTATGTGAGACATCATGAATCGTGTCCCTTATGCTTCAGATATAGGATTGATTACATGTGCTATATTTATCCTTTCTAAAATTTTCCTAATGCCTGGGGCATTAAGAAGGGAAAAGGTATAGAATTGGATATGACTAAAAGGATTAAACAATTATCGAGGACAATCTAAGGTTTACCAAAGATTGGTTGCTCAAGGATAGTTGAAAGTATAGTGATAATTCTGGAAGGACCGTATTGACATAGTCTGTAAAGAGGCAACTCTTGTTCAGAAGTGATAGTCAAAATGGAATATGGAAATGTTTCAAGGTTAGAAATTATTCAATCTATGTAAGATTAGGAAACTTAATGCAAGAAGGATGTTTCCAAGGAGCTGATCTCCTTTGGAATGCTCTGTAATGGTTGCTGTCAAGTCTTTCTGACTTTGTGCATAATCATTACAAGAGGATCAATGCATATAAGTTTACAATCTAACATATTTCAGTAAATGGAATGAATTTGGAATTCTTGCATTTGTAGTAAGGATTTGGGACTATGAAAAGAGAATCATTGGAGTTATGTTCAGTTGATCTATTTCACAAAGTAAAGATCATAGACAAACGTAGTTTGCATACTTGGTGTGTGGCATGACTAGTGTTTAGAATAACATAGTGTACATGCTTGGAGCATGGGACAACTATTGTTTTAATTCAAGAATAAAGTTTATAGTTGAAACGGTATACAATGAATAATTTGTAATCATATTGTGACAAATAAAAGGTGTTTTATTTATATTCATAAGTTCTGATACCATATTGGATTCGATTATTATTTTGTTTCACTTAGCATGTTTTGGCTTCCAGAATAACTAGGTCATTGTTCTGATTGACTAAGCTATTCAAACCATCCACAGTCGATCATATGTTGGAAGTAGATATGAATCAAGACTGTCATAGGTTGGGCTTGTAGAGGTCTAAGATGTTGGACAAGGTGGTGCTATAACACTCATATGTGCTCATAAGTTCTGAGTATTGGATTCAACCCGTGCACATTGGAATCACTTCATAGATTTTATCGTGAGTGATCATGAGACGATAATATCTTATATTGTTCAAACCTAGAGATATGAGTTGTTACTATGAGTTGGTTATACATTGATTGCACGCAAACACATTGGTAATTTGATGTTATAAAACGTGTCTGTGTTTATGATTCAACAAGTAGTAGAACAAGCCATATGAGTCGAAGTTTATCCATTCCCTTTACCTTCGGGATAAAAGCGATATATGCGGGCCCCTTGATGATTTGATGATGACAAATGGAAGTGATCGGCCGAGCCATGACTGATTTGATTTGTTCAATTAGTTAGTCGTCATAAATCGGAAATCGGGAATCAACAAATGGGCAAAGAGAATGATTATAATCCATGTCTCGGTCCATATGATATCTAGAATGGAGGAATATATGATCCCTTATCTAATGGAAAAGTCATTGACAAAGGTCAGAGTTCATCTACAAGGTCAGAGTTCGATAAAAGCTTTTGAGAGCTACATTTGCCAGTCGGTTCTTGAAGTCATACGCAATAATAGTTTTAAACTTATCCAAGTGGGAGACTGTTGGATTAATTTTTAAGTCCATAACTATAATTGGTAAGACTTGACCCGACCCGACCCGGAATGGTCCATTTGGATTGCATGGCATCATGCACTTAGATAGACTAAATGAGAGAAATAAGACACTTATGGTTATTAATATATTACAAGTTCTAGTATATTAATAATAAGAATAATAATATTTAATTAGTATTGATCAAGAATTAATTTAGAATTAATTATGTGATCAAAATAAGACTAATTAAATATATGGGTTGATTGTGCAAACCATCCATAACTTATATAGTAGGCCAAAGCTCCATGGATAATCAAGTTGGGTTAAACCCATAGGATGCTCCATGGATGTTATATAACCCATGGGTCATGGAAATGAAAGATCATGACAATTAGGGTTTACATGGTGTAACCCTAATTGTAACACACTATATAAGCATCATATTATTCACCAAAATCGGCACTAGTGTGTGTAAAAGAAGGGATAGCCAATTTCATGAGTTGTGGATTTCTCTCAAGTCATTCCAAGTGTATTTGGTGTTGTGTGAACCATTTGAGGTGTCACACTTGAGGCACTAGGCACTCAAGCTTCATGAAGACATTCTATATCAAAGAGGTATGTATTCTATCCTGTTATATTCATTATGTTGTATGCTAGATTAGGATAATACCTTGGATGTTCATAATTGCATGTATAATAGAGAAAACATGGATCCAAGGTATTTAGGGTTGCATGTACACTTAGGAGTGTTAGAATGCTCAAAACCCAACATATGCATCTACTACTCTTCACACCAACTCATACGCGTCCCAAGTATTGTCTCGCAATTCTCAAAGTTAGCATACAAGAAAATCACATAACAGTTTAACACACCAGTTAACAAAATGAAGGCTTTATTATTTTTTGAAACGACTACATAGGTGTTCAAGATCACCCTATACTATGCCGCTACTAGGCTACATCATACGATACTATCCCCTTGGTTACTTCATAACTCGATCTTCGGGTATGAATTCCTCATCCTCGATTCCTTGTGTTATTTTGTTGTTCGTCAAGGATCATGTGTAATGCCCTTGGCCTTGGTGGCGTGTTTGGCCTTGCTACCTCGTTTTTCTTTGGGCAGTCCCTAGAAATATACCCTTCTTTGTTACATCCATATCACACCTTCTTGTTGGACGCACACTTGCTGGCGTAATGCCCTGTCATTCCACATTTGTAGCAAGTCACCTCCTCGCTACATTTCCCAAAGTGCTTCTTTTTACATTTCTCGAACCACTAGGCTTCACCTTCTCCTCCTTCTTCAGTCTTTGAGAATTTCCTTTCTTTGTTGGATTTTGAAGGTCCTTCATGCTTCCTTTTCTCGCCAACTTCAGCTCTCTCTCTCCAGACCCTTTTCCTTAATCTGGGTCTCAACATTCTCGACTGCCCTAATGCCGGATTTCAATGTGGTAGCATGTTTGACCATTGGACCAAAGTCTGCTGGTAATCCATGGGAAAACTTGTTAACCTTGGAGAGTTCGGTTGGGACTAGGGAAGGAACCAACTTCATCTTTTCGGTAAAGCTTGCAGCGTATTCAGTAACGCTCATTCTTCCCTTCTTCGGATTCTAGAACTCCTTGTTGATTTCCAGAAGATCCTGCTCAGAGCAGTATTGCATCTTTAGTTGTACTAGAAAATCTTCCAAAGACATCTTGCTTCCTTCTCCCTTGGGCATCGTGTTAGCTAGTAGCCTCCACCAGCTCAGTACTCCAGACTTTAACAGAGGGATCGCGAGAGCGGTCCTCTGTCTGTTGCTACACTCCCAACTTTCAAACATTGTCTCCGTCTCGGAGACCCAATCCATAACTTCCACCGGTGTTGCGTTTCCAGAAAGACACGGTGGTTTGGATGCCATGAAATCCTTGTACTTGCATCCACGTCCGTCATTTCCTCACTACAAAAAATATGGCATTTAGTGGCACACAAAAAGTGCCACTAAAAACCAAAAAATTTGCCACTAAATCCATCTTAGAGAATCCGCGGCACACAAAATAAGTGTCACTAGAAACGCTCCCACTAAAACCCTTTAGCGTCACTTTTTTTTTTGCCGCTGCAATATTTTAGGCTTTTAGTGACACTCGTTTGTTTGTCACAATAGAAAAAAAGTTTTTGTGGCATATATTTTGTGCCATTGAATGCTTATTTGATTAAATAGTTCATGCCACTTTTAGTACATATTTTAAGATTTTAGTGTTACTATTTATTTGCCACAATAAATATAGTTTGTGGCAATTTCTTATTTGTTACAAAAGAATAAAGGTTTTTTTGTGTCACATATTTTATGTCATTTACTGCACTGCTTTTAGTTACATGTTTTTTATATTTTAGTTACACTTTTATGTTTATCAAGATAAAAATAAATATTTTGGCACATTTTCATCGGTAAATCTATAATTTAGACTACCTATATCAACATAAGTTTTATCTATAACATAAAAATATAAATGATTAAATTGTAGCACGTAAAAAATAACAAAATGCATCAAAATATGATAGCAAAATAGTAATATTTCAACTAGTAAGAGTCACATAATAGAAGTCAAAAACTCACAAATTAGTAATATAATCTTACAATCTCATTCCAAAAAGGTGAAAATCTCGCAACATCAAACTTATCATTTACTAGAGAACCTGATTAGCTACCTTAAGTGAATTCCTGCAAAATATAATTAAACATTAATATAACTATAAATGGAATTCTACAAATGTTGTTACAAAACGAGATCAAGAACACCTGTTTGAAAGAGAAATGTGGAGATTATCCATGAATGCTTCAAGGAACATCTCAAAGTTTTTGTTGACAGAACTCAAAGACCTAATATGAAAGCATTAATATAATATGAATTAGTTTTTAGTAAGTATGACACACACACAAACACACACACATATATATATATATATATATATATATATATATATATATATATATATATTATAAATTAGTTTTTTAATAAGTATGTGCGTATTTCTAGTGAGGTTCACATATTATGTGAGTACACAAGGACGAAAAGGTAAATTTACCTCACCAAGATAAGCTTTAGCTCCAAGCTAGAAATCAACATTAACAGATATAAGAATGTAAAATATATGGTTGTCCAAAAGATAAATCTGCAATTCAAACATATACACAAGCATGAAGTGAAGAAAGTACAAAAGAAAACTGAACAAAAGCAGAATGTTTAACTTACAAAAACCAATGGGACCACAAGCTAGCAAAAATTAAGGCATTATGGTTGTTTGCATATAAAATCATTAAAATGATATGAAGCAAATGTTATTCCAAATATATTTTCAATATCACCAAATTTATACAACTTACTTTTCGATACAAGATCATTCCAAGAATATTGTTCTCCTCTATTGTCCTAAAAATGATAGAAATAAATGAAGCTAAATGTTTTAGCATAAAATATAAAAAAATAATATGTAAACTATAAAAATAAGAAAAGAACTCACTTTTGCCACTCGAAACCGCATGGATTGAACAGATAAGGAGCAAAAAGCCATGAAATAGTCATGAACCAACTACTAACACTCAGAAGAATGTAGCCCACTAATCCACCTTGATTATTAAAAAAAACATTAAAACCATAAGAGAGAGAGAGAGAGAGAGAGAGAGAGAGAGAGAGGTATGAGAGATAAAGAGAGAGAGAGACTACCTTTTGACAAAATGAATACATGAATAAAGTAGTGTTGTTGAGAACTTCAGCTCTTCACCAACTCTACATAGTGTCTAAAAATATATGAAATCTATATAAAACACTAATGCGAAGCTTTATATAAAAAAAATAAAACTTACCAAATACGTTTTTTAGTAAAGTAATATGTACATGCTGATCACTGTTAACTGCATATCAAAACAGAAAAGTTGTAAGAAAAGTTTTAAAATAAATAATATAAATTAATCTAAAAAGTATGTAGTATATCATGGAAGAAGTCAAAGAGTTGACCAAGTTTGTATAAAAATTTATCAGTCTTCCAAAGTAATATCTAAAATAAACAACAACCAACCACAAATTATTAAATTAGATTTTAGGTCCCCGAGTATTGTTAATTCTTGGAATTGTATTCCCAACAAATTCTCTCTTGCAATTTTGATACTTATTTAAGGTTTTTATAATATTGTTGGTCCCTGTTCCAAGTAATAGGACTATATTTTTGGCATCAGAATTGTGAACAATCATATTACTTGCAATATGCACAAAAACGTTATAAAAAGTTCAAATGAGGACCAAAGTTTCAAAAATCAACAATACTTGAGAACCAAATATGTTATTTATAATCATATATAAACAATAGTTTCAAACTTTCAATAACTTGTTCTATAACATTTGCATATAATTATTAACCTAAAGGTTTATATCTTTAAGGTTCATGTAATTAGCAATGCTTTTTATCATTGCAATATTATATTCTTTCCATTTTTTTATCTCATTGAAATTTTACATTGAGTTTCTAATGATTTTTAGACATTATTTATCCAAGCAACAAATTAGCGTTTTAATATTGATAGAATCATAGAACCCATATAAACTTAGCTTGGCTTTTTGGATGGGACTTCCTCTGGATTCATCTTTTATGTCAACAGTAGAAGTCATAATCTCTGCAGTGTTTTGTAAAAAATCATTAATATAAACAATACAAACATGCAACATTATAGAGATAACAATAATCAATAAAAAATCCTTACGCTTCTCAACAATGAATGCATTATTCTTGAGAATTTATGTAATTGTGACAATTGTGGCAATAGCTACAAGGATAACCAATATAAATCATCATAATCTAAATGTAGTTTAAATCTGCAACTGTATGAATTGAGGAGCTCAAGAAGAAGCCATATATTTGTAAAGTTCATTTGATTGCTATCTAATGATCAATTCCATTAACTTTGGTGGCTGATTGCTTATCAATCTTTGGTCACCTTCAATCCATACCCACATTAACAAATACTCGATTCTGATACATAAATCTAGATTACAACCTTACGATATTTACAAAGTAGAATCTTCATGATTCATAAATAATTTGCAAACCTAAAGCGTTCCATGATTCAAAATATGCAAGTACTTAATATACATTTTTTTAATATAGAAGGACCAAAAAACTTCACAATAGAAAACATATTAAACAATCAAATTTCAGAGAATTGAATCATCTTCCTCGTGTATCACTAATCGTGTGCGAATATGTACAGACACAAAGAAACTACGAAAACAGAGGCATTTTCATTGCATTTTTGTAATGAAATAGCACGAAGAGGTTACGATATGAGAAAATTATCCATCCCAAGGGCGGAAAACTCGACATCGTTATGATGTTGCATATACCTCTGTAATTAAACAACGTCAATCTCCAAACACAAAATTTCTTAGATCTAGAAGAATCAAAAAGAAAAATTCATATATGGTGTGTTACCTTAACGAGATTAACATAGAAAAAAAGAGGAATAGGCCGACGAAGACATTGTCAAAGTGAATTGAAGATGCGACTATGGCGACAACGGAAGCAACGATGCTGGCCGAAAAAGATATGGATCGGCGACGAAGTGATGGCCCGATGTCGACGAAGAAAGGGTGGCGATTGTGTGTTTGATCGATGTTTATGGGAGTTAAGAGTAGGAGTGGTTTCAGACTTTCAGTCATGTCACGGTTTCTTAGGTTAAGACATTGTATATTACAGGAAAACCTAACAGTTGAAGACAACCGAAGAGAAATTATTTTGTTAAAAATAAGACAATAAAATAAAAGTTAGAAGGGAAATAAAAAGTAAAATTTTAACGTTATAACTGGATTTTTATAAATACTGTAAGAATTATTTATGTAATATTTTTTATAAAAAAATTAATTGCTTATTAAATCATTTTGCCATTATTAACTAAGAATATTAGTGGCATAAAATATTAAATGTCATTAAATATATTGATTTTTTAGTAGCATATAAAAAGTGTCACTAAAAACATGATATAATGGCACATCAAATATATGCCATTAAAAACGTGTGTTACTATATGTCATTTTATTTGTAGTGCCTCCATCTTAATTGTTTCGTCTAACTATCGGTAGGTTGGCTTTGCCAACCGCCCCACTGTAGTTCCCTCCTTCTGGCTGCCCATCATTCAGCTCGGTCTGTTCAATAGGCATCATAAGTTCCTCTCGATGTTGTTAAAGTAAACATTTT
This sequence comes from Lactuca saligna, assembly GCF_052625555.1. NCBI lineage: Eukaryota > Viridiplantae > Streptophyta > Magnoliopsida > Asterales > Asteraceae > Lactuca > Lactuca saligna. The sequence goes on from NC_136418.1 coordinate 94,822,535, forward strand.
GTTTCTTCCATTTGACGATCCAACCTCATCTGGATCATCGCTTACACTCCAACCATCGTGATTGGTTCAGGAGCGGCTACTACAACAGGTATTTGCTCAATCACTGGATGTTGATTCCTATTTCCATTCGCGTTCCCAACTCCACTTCAGGTTCTTTCCATTTTGATCTATACACCAGATCAGACGTTTGGTGTGTAATGACGAGAATTAAGATAGGAAAGATTTTATCTATGATTGACGTATAAATCTGCTTATCTCTCCGAAAAGTTATATACCAATTCTAATACCGTAATTAAATGTTTAGAAACCTGAACACATAAAGTTTCCAGATCCGGTCGGCAACAGACCATAGATCCAATCAAATAATAGTATATAGCATCACAAGTCATTTAGCACCTAAAAAAATTTAGGCATCATTCCTAAAATAAGCTAGTGCTTGTGTCTATTCAGGTGTACTACCTTAAATATATTAGACACACTCCTCACGATCATCGCTTAGCATTCTAAGTTTAAGTCGAGAAATAAATCCTTATTCCTAGTTTGATTAAACTAATGCTCTGATACCAACTGTGACATCCCCATTTTCACGGCCAAAAAAGACCGATTGTGTTTATGCTTTATATAAATAAGAGTACCTCTTTTACTAAGAATGTTGTTGAACTTGTTCCCAGAAAAACATGATAAATACGCTATCAAAACATTTCCGAAAAAACGTACTTCATTTATTTTAAAACATTAGGGATGTCATCATCAATACAGAAACATAAGCATAAAAAGAACTTACATTTATTTACACTAGTGATCTATATCTCCTTAATCTCTCAATGTAATGTAACTTCATATCGACACCCGTGATATAAATAAACTGAGTGTGTTCGATAAATTATTCCTTTTATATATCAGCTCAGATACCGATTTGTTGGAAATATAACAATCTGATCACCACAACAAACGGCTCGGTTACCAGTTACTGTGTGACAGATATATAAGTTTAAGATATAATATGTAAGTATGTATATATATATATATATATATATATATATATATATATATATATATATAAAGAATAATAGTTGTGGAATAAGTATAAATATGAAAGATATAAATGACTGAAAGCTATAATAATATATATGATTGTATTTAAATGACGTAAAGCTATCAATAATATAAATGATTTTTAAATGACATAAAGCTATAATAAAATATATAAGTATATAAATATATATATATATATATATATATATATATATATATATATATATATATATATATATATATATCAAGTAGGTTCGTCTATAAATTGACTGAACTGGACTCGTGGAACAACTGGTCGATATTTGTTTTTTTGGAATAATTGGTTGATATTGGGACTCTTTGAACAACGGGTCGATATTTGTTCTTTGAATGACTAGTCGATATTGTGACTCTTGGAACGACTAATCGATATTTGTTCACAGATCAATCCGACATAGGATAACTAACAAAAAGTTCATTTAAAGGTTGGTTTTATGTAAAATAAGTTGTTTACAAAAGGGTACAAAATACATGAGTTGATGTATTTGTATTTGAGGTATTTTTATGTAAAATCATGCACACGGGTCGTGTAAGATAAGGCATAAGTAACACGGGTCGTGTAGGAAGGTTTAGGAGGGTTTTGGAGGGTTTTCTTGATGACGATCAGAACACGGGCAATGTTGGATTTAGGCTTGGTTTGAACACGGGCCGTGTTGAAGTACAGAGTCAAACAGAAGAGTACACGGGTCGTGTCTGATATAAGGCATGTTGAATATGGGCCGTGTTCACGCAGATGTCAATTTCGGGATTTTTGTGATTTGAAGGTAAGTTTTGTTTGTGATGTTTTGGCTAAGGTAATGGTGTTATGGTATTTTGAGGATGTTTGCAAGGTTGTTTAGAGGTTGGAAGGAGGTTGACATAACGTGGTGATGGTGATGAAATTTCTATGAAGATGATGATGAACAGTGATGGTTTTGTTGTTGATCTTGATGAAGAAGGTTTTGGGGTGTTTCATGGTTGTGTTTTGGTGTTTTGATGTAAGGAAAGTGTTTGGTGGTGTATGGTGTGATGAAAAAAGATGGTGAAGATGAACAACCTTGAGTTCAATGAAGAAGATGAAGATGGTTGATGGTGTTCTTCATTTTGCTTGTTGATGATCTTGGTGTTCTTCACTTAATTGTTGTTTGATCTTGGTGTTCTTCACTTTCTCCAGGGATTTATCTTGGTGTTGAAGAAGATGAAGATTAGTGATGTTCTTGGGAGTGTTTCTAGGAAGTGTTACAAGTTAACAAAAATGACCACACACTCTTTTACACACAAACTCACTTATACATATATGAGTAAGAAATATCTTCATGCACTTGAGTTTAAGTGAAATAGTTGGCTGCAAGTTGTGGTAGAGTAGGAGGCAAAAACGTGGGTCTTCATTTTGCTTCTCATTTCCATGATTTGTTGACTTTTTCCTTTGTTTTTACTATTCAACACAATATATCTATATATAATACATATATACATATATAATACACACACACACACACACATATATATAATACATATATACATGTATAATATATATATATATATATATATATATATATATATATATATATATATATATTGTTGAACTGTTCAGTCACAAGACTAATTTTTTTCATCTTTGTGTTTTCTATCATTCGCGTGTTTTCGTATTTTCCGTTTCGATTACACATTCATGCAACCTGAAATAACTGATAATATTTGTTAGATAATACAAAAACAGTTAATCTTATTTCAGTGATGGTCACATACAAGGTCACATACAAAAATATTTTTCAACGATTTCCCCCTATGTGATCGTTGCTGGAATAAGGAAAGTTATGATTTAATCATATTGACTGTTTAGAACTTTTGAAGATTCTAGATAAAAGATTTGTCAATAGATAAGATATATATAAAAAATAGTAATTGATTTGAAAGTTTGTGACTTGGTTTAACATATCTTATGTAAAAGATTTTCAGAAATTTGTTTCTGAATCAAATTCTCGGGTTCGGTTATCAAAGGGTAGCCATATATGTATCTAAAGAAAGTTCCTAAGATTTTATTGTATTATTAATGACGACAAGTGGTCTAACAGGTCGATTTAGATGAACGCTCATAGGTATAGCTCACACTTCACTTGGGTATTTAGTTGTTGTGGAAGCAGAACAAGTTAATTATCACTAAAAAATGAGTGATATCTCCCTCTGATGACTCACAATCATAATGGAGGTGTTCAGCTATGCTTTTCCTGAAAGGTCACTTAGTCTCATTATTATATAATCAATCACATAAGACTGGTTTCGAAATCACTCAACGGGTTTCTTCATTCATGCCATTAATGTTCACTCTCTCTCCGTCGGGAAATACATGTAGAAGGGTTTAGCAATTTTCATAGTGCAGTTTGCAACCAAGATTCTTCAGTGATGAAGGCTACAGTATCCCGGGAAATCCAATGTTGTTGTAGCTTCTTCTTTGATGGTATTCTGTTTGTTGATCAATATCGATTTTTGTAAAAAGATATTTTGTTTTAGCATTGAGAACTTCCTACATTTGAGAAAATTGGGCTTTTGAGAGTATATGTCTTGCAGGATTAAGATATATTCTTTTGTGAAAAATGTTTAAAAGCAGATCACAGGATCTTATGATGTTTGTTTTGAAATAACCATTTGGTTGAAAAGTTTGTTTGAAAATACCAAATGTAGAATATTTTTGGTTTCTTTGGTGAATGATTTGGCCTGTTTTTGTTGATTCATCTTTATCTTGACTCGTCTTTGAAGATTGGATGTGGATAGATCTTTGTTTTTCTTTGATAATTGACTGTTGAAATCCTTTTCGTTTCATTTTTTCTTGTTGATGGATCACGGGATCTCAAGAGTTCATTTTTGGTTGGCTTATATCTAGGTTGGAATTTGTGGCATAAAAGATAGTTTGTCTAGTATGTAAGAAATGAATGTATCGTCCTTGGTCATTTTGATATCTAAGAAAAAATGAGACTATGACAAGGTATAATCGGATATACATTATAAGCAATAGTGACACACCTAAGCTCACAAGAAATGAATTCCACAGTGATATAGATTGACGAGGCACAAATTCTCACATGGGTTTTTATTTTCATCTGAACCTCCTAACCTTATGTCCCTTTTTAAAATCATCAATAATGAAATAAAATTGAAGGAAATAAAGTTATATACATTATGAAAAGTAGGAGATTTGAACCTTCACTCCAATTGAGAATCAATATGACTTAAAATCTTCATCGAGCATAAGCATCTGAAAATTAAGTCAAGAGACGATGCATCGCAAGGTTCTATAAAAGCTTATTATGGTTAGTCTTTTATTTATTTTTGAAGATTTGTTTTTCTTAATGTTTTTGGAAGTTTTTTGGTCATTTGAATGTTTTTGGTATTTTTAAAAGGAAAGCGATTTTTAATTGTTTTTGAATTTTCTTTTTGAATGAAAGTAAACACAATTTTGTACAAACAAAAATTAAAAGTTTAAGGATGGATGTTATCTAGATTTAACATTCCTAGACGGCCTAGGAAGTATTCAAACTGTGTTTCATCGAGAGCCTTAGTGAAGACATCGGTAATTTGATCCTCGGAGTTGATGAAGTGTAGTTCGATATGACCCTTTTGAATGTTGTCTTTGATAAAGTGATATCAGATGTCGATGTGCTTTGTCATGGAATGGTGAACGGGATTGTGAGAAATGGAAATTGCACTGGTTGAGTCACAAAATATTGGAATTTGTGAGATTTTGAAGCCATAGTCATGCAGTTAAGTTTGGATCCATATGATTTGTGAACAACAGCTGGCGGCAAGGACGTATTCAACTTCTGCTGTTGATGTGGACACACAAGTCTGTTTTTTTGAATTCCAACTCACTAGTCCACCTCATAGGAATTGACAGCTACCAAATGTACTCTTCCTATCTAGCTTGCATCCTCCGTAGTCTGATTCGGTGAAAGCGTTCAGTTGAAAATTGGATTTAGCTGGATACCAAAGGCCAAGTTTAGGAGTGCCTTTAAGGTATTTGAAGATGCGTTTCACAGCAACTACATGGGATTCCATAGGATTTGCTTAGTATCTGGCACAAACATATGTAGAAAAAATGATGTCAGGTCTGCTGGCAATGAGGTATAAGAGTGCTCCAATCATTCCACGATATCTTTTTTGATCAACAGGTTTGCAATTTAAGTCTGCATCGATTTTGTATCCAAAATCCATTAGGGTTTTTGCGGTATTGGATTTGTCCATTGAAAACCGAGTGAGTAGGTTTTTAAAATAATTATCTTGCTTGATGAAAATGCCATCAGTTGACTGTTTGATTTGAAGTCCAAGAAAAGTAGTCATCTCCCCAATCATGCTCATTTCAAATTTGTACGATTAACAGATGTTTATTAAAGATTTTACGAAAGAGGGTTTGATCGATTGAACCTCTTTTAAAACCTGATTCTTCAAGAAAGGCTGACAACGTGGCATACCAAGCTCAAGGTGCTTGTTTCAAGCCATAGACAGCTTTCTGCAATTTAAAGCTATGATCTGGAAATTTGGGATCTTCGAAACCTTGTGGTTGTTGGATGTATACTTCACGATCTATCTCTCCGTGTAGGAATGCACATTTAACGTCCATTTGGAATACTTTGAAGTTCTTATGTGCAGCATATGCAAGAAAGATGCGAATTGCTTCAATTTTGGCAACTGGAGCATATGTTTCATCGTAGTCGATTCCATTTGTTATAATTATCCTTTGACTACAAGACGTGCCTTGTTTCGACAAATGATTCCTTGATCGTCAATCTTGTTTCTATATACCCATCTTGAACCTATAACAGTATCATCGGGTGGAGTAGGAACAAGATTCCATACTTCGTTTCTTTCAAATTTTGCTAGCTCTTCTTGCATAGCTTTTATCCAGTCTGGATCTTTTATAGCAGAATGTATGGTTTTGGGTAAAATAATGGATAAGAAGGCTCCAAATAAACATTCATTTGTGGATGCGGCTCCAGTCTGAATGCCTAAGTTGGGATCTCCGATGATTTGGTATGTAGGATGATTTATGGTCCACTTTATTAAGCAATTCTCTTCCGCTATAATAATTGGAGTTTCAGTATCCCATTGCTCTTCTTAGGGTGTTTCATCATAGAATAGGTTTGAAGGTTCCCCCATAAATGATGCAACGAGATTGTTTTGGCTATTTGCGGATGGGGTGTTCAAAGGAGGATTTGGTGTTTGTTCCAAAGAGGAAGACTCAAATAGCACAAACATCGAACCAGTGTCGTAGCGAACCATGAAATACTATGGGAGTATTTCTCGAGCCAATTCTTTGTAGAAATCCTCAATCACGCGATGTTCCCCGATCATTCCTAGCGATAAATTATTTGTTTTGATAATTCTTTCTTACTTTATTGCTTATTCGAAATATATATCTGTCATATCTCTCGATTCAATTCGGAGGACTTATCATCCTCTCTTTCCTGATCTTATTAGATCAAGATGCCTCCAAGAAAGAGACCCAGCTCAAAGACCAACAACCCTCCACCACCACCTTCTCCTCAAATTGACATCGCAACGCTTCAAACAACTATTACTGCCGCAGTGACAGCCGCCGTGTCACAAATGAACCCCAAAAATTCAGGAGGTGGTCCCCAGCCCCAAAACCTAGAAGATAGTCAAGGACACTAAAAGGGGGTTCTTATAAAGATTTCATGAGCGCAAAAACCACTTCTTTTGATGGCACTGGAGGTGTCATTTCCCTCACTCGATGGTTCGAGAAAATCGAATCCATCTTTGAAATATGAGCTTGTTCAGAGTCCGATAAAGTAAAGTTCACAGGATTTACCTTCATCAACAAAGCCCTGACTTGGTGGAACGGCCGAGTAAAATCCCTGACCCTACCTGTAGCCAATGCTATAGGTTGGGAAGCCATGGAAGAACTCCTTCTGTCTGAGTACTGCCCTCGGGGTGAAATTCAGAAGTTAGAGCACGAGCTCTGGAACCTAAAGATGAAGGGTTCCGATCTTCCAACGTACACCTCGAGGTTTGATGACCTGCAACTGCTCTGTGTGGAAATGGTCACCCTAGAGAGTAAGAAAATAGAAAGATTTTTTTGGGGATTGACCCAACCAACCAAGGGACACGTCTTATCTGCACGGCCGGATACTTATGATAGTGCCAAAAGTTTAGCCCAGATCCTGATTGACCGCAGTGATGAAGTTGAGGAAACAATCGCCACCCCCGAACTGACCAAGACTAGTGGTGAGAAAAAGAAGTTCTGAAAGAAGAAGAAAGGCCAACCTTCCCAAGGATCCTCAAAGGAACAGCAGACGGTAGCAATCCATGCTGCTACTACCCTCGTTGCTGCTGCTTCTGTTGTGGGATCTACAGCCCAAACCCCTACCAGTAGATATGCTGGTAACCTCCCTCTGTGTGAAAAGTGCAAATACCACCACAACCCCGGCCCCTACTGCGAGCTATCATGCACCAAATGTGTAAAAAGGGGGACATGATCCGATTCTGTACGGCACCAGCCCAGTCCGCAAACCAATCTTCTGGAGTAGGTGTTGGTCAAGCCTGCTACAATTGTGGATAAGTTGGGCAGTTTGAAGAGGAATTTTCCCAAGAAGGCGACAACTGATAATACCGGGAGAGTCCTAGCCATGGGACGGGAGGAGGCAGTCGCCAATCCCACTGTTGTTTCGGATACGTTCCTTCTCGACAACTCTTATGCTAGTATTCTTTTCGATTCGAGTGCTGAAAGAATTTTTGTTAGTTATTCGTTCAAACATTATCTAAAAACTAATCCCCAACCATTAACCGAAATGTTTACCGTCGAGATGGCTAACGGTGAGAAAGAAAGCGCTAACGACATATTCATAGGTTGTACCCTTACCCTGAACGATCACTCATTTCTCATCAATCTTATGCAAGTCTCCATTAAGAGCTTTGATGTTATCATTAGCATGGATTGGTTGAGTCCCAATCATGCTGATATCCTTTGCTACAAAAAATCCATCCGTCTCAACCTTCCTTCGGGTCAAAATCTCATAATCTATGGGGATAAACTCAGCTCCAACCTTCACATCATTTCCTGTATCAAAGCTCAGAAACTCTTAAGAAAGGAGTGCCCATCATTCCTAGCCCATGTCATTAACAAGAAAAAGGAAATTAAAGACCTCGCGAGCATCCTCGAAGTCTGTAACTTTCCTGATGTCTTTCGAGAAGAGCTTCCAGGAATTCCTCCTGAACACCAGGTCGAATTTCGCATTGACCTAATTCCTGGAGCTACCCCCATAGCCAAGTCTCCATATCGCCTAGCTCTAACAGAAATGCAGGCCTTATCTAGCCGACTCAACGAGTTACCCAGCAAAGGGTTCATCAGACCAAGTTCCTCACCCTGGGGAGCTCCGGTTTTATTTGTAAAGAAGAAAGATGGATCCTTCCGGATGCGTATTGACTACCGTGAGCTGAACAAGTTGACCGTCAAAAACTGATATCCTCTTCTGCGAATAGATGACCTCTTCGATCAACTCCAGGGAGCCAGCTATTTCTCAAAGATAAACCTTCGGTCAGGGTACCATCAGTTACGAGTTCTGGAGAGTGATGTTTCCAAAACAACTTTCAGGACTCGGTATGGACACTACGAGTTCGTAGTGATGCCCTTCGGACTAACCAATGCACCGGTAGTGTTCATGGACCTGATGAACCGGGTGTGTCGTCCTTTGTTGGACAAATTCGTAATTGTGTTCATTGATGACATCCTTATCTACTCCAGAATCGAAGAAGATCATAAACAACACTTGAGGTCGGTGTTGGAAACTCTTAGATCCGAGAAGTTGTACGAGAAATTTTCCAAGTGTGAATTCTGGATTCGGAAGGTAACTTTCCTCGGTCACGTGAAAAGCGAGGAGGGTATTCACGTGGATCCTTCCAAGATTAAAGCGATAGAGAATTGGTCGGCACCAAAGACACCCACAGAAATTCGTCAATTCTTGGGTCTCGCCGGCTATTATCAAAGATTCATCCAGAACTTTTCCAAAATCGCCAAACCCCTAACCACTCTAACACAAATAGGGGTACCTTTTTGTTGGAGTGAAGAGCAAGAATCCATGTTACATACGTTAAAGCAAGCCTTGTGTAGCGCACCTGTTTTGTCCATACCCGAAGGTACAGAAGACTTCGTTGTCTATTGTGATGCGTCTAATCAGGGTTTAGGCTGTGTGCTTATGCAAAGAGGAAAAGTGATTGCTTATGCCTCCAGACAACTGAAAGCACACAAGGTCAACTATACCACACATGACATGGAATTAGGAGACGTAGTCTTTGCACTAAAGATTTGGAGACATTATCTCTACGGAACCAAGTGTACGATCTTCACTAACCATAAAAGCCTACAACACATCCTCAATCAGAAAGACCTAAACATGAGGCAACGACGATGGGTAGAGTTACTCAGCGATTATGAGTGTGAGATTCGCTACCATCCCGACAAGGCCAATGTGGTAGCAGATGCCCTTAGCCGAAAGGAAAGCTCAAGCCGTAAAGTGAGGACACCGACGATGACTATCCATCCCCATTTATCCATGCAAATCCGAGATGCCCAGATAGAAGCCCTCAAACCTGAGAACAAATCAAGTGAAGCCCTAAGGGGAATGGATAAGAAACTTGAGATTAGAGGTGATGGAGTCTACTGTTTCATGGACATTGTCATGGAGGAAGCACACAAGACCAAATACTCCGTTCACCCATGTTCGGACAAGATGTACCTAGATCTCAAGAAACAATATTGGTGGTCGAACATGAAAGCCGAGATCGCTTCGTTTGTGGGCAAGTGTCTGACTTGCGCCAAGGTGAAAGTTGAGTACCAGAAACCCTCGGGTCTGGTCCAGCAACCCGAGATACCTGAATGGAAATGGGAGATGATTACCATGGATTTCATCACCAAGTTACCCAAGTGTCCGAGTGGGTACAATACCATTTGGGTAATTGTCGATCGTTTGACCAAATCCGCTGACTTCATCCCGATTAAAGAATCATTTAAGATGGAAAGACTCGCACGAATCTACATCCAAGAGGTAGTTCGATTGCACAGTGTACCTGCATCCGTTATCTCAAATCGAGATAGCAGGTTTACCTCCAGATTTTGGTAGTCTCTTCAGAAGTCACTTGGAACTAAGCTACACATGAGCACGGCTTATCACCCTCAGACCGACGGATAGAGTGAGAGAACTATCCAAACCCTAGAAGACATGCTGAGGGCATGTGTCAACGATTTCGGAAAGTCGTGGGACACACATTTTCCATTGATCGAATTCTTGTACAACAACAGTTACCATACTAGTATCAAGGCTGCCCCGTTCGAATCCCTCTACGGTCGCAAGTACAGATCCCCACTGTGTTGGGCCGAGGTAGGGGACACGCAGCTAGCCAAGAGCTGATTTCCTGACAGTGCTCTCACTGGTCCTGAAATCATCCGTGAAACCACCTAAAAGATCATCCAAATCCGGGAAAGATTGAAAGCTTCACGAGATCGCCAAAAGAGCTACGCAGATAATCGCCGAAAACCTCTGGAATTCCAGGTTGGAGGTCGTGTCCTGTTGAAGGTCTCGCCCTGGAAAGGCATGGTACACTTTGGAAAGCGTGGGAAACTTAACCCGACGTACATTGGACCCTTCGAGATCCTCGCCAGAATCGGTCTGGTAGCCTATAAACTTCGATTACCTCACGAACTCAGTAACATCCATCCCGTTTTCCATGTCTCAAATCTTAAGAAGTGCCTATTCGATGAAACCCAAGTGATTCGTGTAGACGAGATCGAGATCAACGAAAACTTGAACTTCGTGGAGGAACCAATAAAAATCATGGATCGAGAGGTCAAACGCACAAAACAAAGTCTCATCCCAATAGTTAAGGTTAGCTGGAATGCCAAGCGGGGACCGGAGTTCACTTGTGAGTGTGAAGACTCAATGAAACATGTGACAACCCGAAATTTTCATTCGGTCAAACCCTAAAAGTCAACCGCAAATACCTCGCGTCTTAGAAACTCTCGGCCAAACTATTTCGTTTGAGTCGAAAAATCATACCAAAATCCGAAAACTCATGCTTATCCGTGATTTTACTCCTTAAGTCTAGTCAATATGAGCTTACTCCCCATTTATCCAAAAGAGTAAACTCTCAAAAGATTAAACTAAAGAAAACCTCTTAAATAGAAAACTAAAAACAATTCAAGATCTTCAAACTTGTAAGTGTTCTATCCATTCCAAGTTGATTAAACACTTAATCTAGTGTTTTTGAATCTATTCATCCATTCACTTTTGTGTTTTTGATTAGATTTCTGAAAACACCAAGAATACCAAGAACACACACTAAGTGTTCTTGGACCTTTAGCTAAATCCAAGCTTCCTTATAGTAAGTACTTCCATCCTTGAGTCTTCTTAAGCTTGTAGTGCATACTAAAATCAAAGAAAAGTCCCAAGAACACCAAGATCAAGGTGTTCACGGTTTTGGAAGGCTCCCAAAACCGTAAACACCATTTATGGTGCAAAGTGGTGCCTTAAGGTTCCTAGATGCTTAACCATGCCTTAGGGACTTGTCTAGCTTCATCCTTAATGAGTTTATCACACAAAAAGCACCAAATACTTCCATTTTTATGTCTTAACTTTGTCAATTAGTGGTTTAAAGTCTAAGTGGATACATATATGTGTGAATATATGTTAACTAGGATCATTGAGTGTGAACAAGTCTTCACTTGTCACCTAGCAATCCTACATCATTCAGTTCATCCAAACCACCATCTACAGGTGAGTTCATACCCTTTAATCAATGTTTTAAACAATTTTAAATGCTTTAATGGGGGGGGGGGGTGGGGAATACAAGTAGAAAACAGCATGTTATCAAATCATTCATATGTATTTTATAACTGTGTTTTCATTCAGCAGATCTCACATACTACAAAATGTGATGCATGAAATGGTTTTCTATCTTAAAAATACTTTGTTATCAAATGTATTAACTTTTGAAATGTTTATTTAAATGACATGAACTCATTGTTACCTACTGTTCAAAACTCTTAGAGGTTCTAGAAAACCATTTTACCTACTTGAACAATCAATTACCTTCCAGTTAACTATCATAGGGATAGTTAGAAGATACAAAACATTATTCCTATTACAAGGAATCAAACAAGATTCAGTTCATTCATGAGTCTATACCAGTACATTAAAAGATACATGAGTACACTTACATATGCTTACATGATACATGAACACATTTACCTATGCTTACATGATACATGAACACATTTACCTAGGCTTACATGATACATGAGTACATTTACATAGATACATTTACCTGAATACGCTTACATGAATACCATACATGAGGAAGATTTATTCGTACCTTCTGTCTAAATTTTCCTGCCTATCCTAGTTCAACGGGATGTCTAGACGGGACTAACCATTCCAGCGCCCAGCTGCTAGCACAAGTGGGTGATGAACATCTACGGATGTCTAAGGTTACTACTTATATTAGGAGTCAATTACCGGCCTAACCAGTCCTCAAGCCTACTGATCGCTACAGAGGTTGATGAACATCTACGGATGTCTATGGTTAATACTTATATTAGGAAAATGTTTACGGAACTAACCCTTCCTCCACCCTGCTGCTGCTACAGAGGACAATTGGACAATATTCGTATGTTCATTAGGTTATACATTTCGCTTTACGCGATGGCGTGTTAGCCCTAGTACCTCGGGATAACACTTACATTAGTCCTTTTTTTCCTATTTACTTAATTTTGTGATATATTCACATAAATGAATAGTTAGACTAAGTACTCTTAGTACTAGTCAATGGAAAGGAAAAACTATCATTTTACTTACAAAACATTTGGGTCTTGGCAGAAGACTACATCTCATACTAATGGCAAATAAGGGATTTTCAAGGGTTTTTCCTACTTATATTAAAATCTTCATTTAAAGATTTACATGGCATTCATAACAGCTTTTCAAAACAAGGCAATGACACTTACATACTTATGAATTCACCAGCTTTATGCTGATACTTGATTTCAAAATAACTTGTATTCTCAGGTCATCAGTAGACAGTTACGGTGGCCATGTTTTGAGAAGACGGAGCACAGACAAGTCTCGTCTTTTATTTTGATTGTATATTTTTGGTGTCTTATTACCATGAAAAAACACGCATGTATTAAAATTTTACTTACAATGAAATGGATGATGTTGTTTCTTGATAACTATTTTACACTGTTGTGATATTGTACATGACGTCCTCCGCCCCGAAACGTTTCCGCCGTTATCGGTTTTGGGGTGTGACAGATTGGTATCAGAGCATTGTTTATATTGAATATATTATATCAACCCATAAAAGATATACTAACTATAAATACATTGGGATTAAAACACTATGTCTAAGAGTTATACTTATAAATAATAAAATATTTAAGTAAGTATACGTGCCTGCATTCATACTAAAACTAGTGTCACAATGACAAGAACAAAAGTATTACGATTGTTGAATATCACAAGTAAGCCTGGGGATGTATGGTCAGTCTTAGGAATGGCATAGCCTGATCAACTATGCTGGTCCAAGGAGTGATTAGCATATGCCCAAGAATGGTTGTGATGTGGCAACAAGTCTAAAAACTTACCAACACAACCATAAAGAAATACCATAAGGGTATTTGGTCTAACTGTAATTATCTTAGTTAGTTCATCTAATTAGCTATTTCTTGTATCCCTTTTCTCACGTAGATTAAAATGGCTGGATTTCACTATGGCGATACATACTTTCCAAACCAAGGTAACGTTGGATGGCTAGAAGAAGAACCAGAAGATGATCACCTAATCCCTTTAGATGATCATCATGCTGAGGGTTTTTCTGATAGTTCTGACTCGAAGTCTGAAGTCAACATCCTACCCCGACCTGCTCAAAACCCAAACCTGAACCCCTGTCCCGCATTTCAAGGACCCACACCTCTGTGGGCCACTAAGTTGAATACATGGAGTCATGAACAGGGTCAACCCATTCCCTACAACAGAGACCGAAGTTTCTACAACCTCACTGAAGGAGGTTCTGCTGACAGAGTCCTACCCATCATGGTTCATAGGATTTCTCGGAACACAATACTGGGTCAATCAACTATCAATCGAGTCTTGGAGATTGATGCCAACTCTAGCGTTAACACAGTCCGCATTCGCCAACTAGAGTCTGCTCACGAAAGGACTCTAGTCCGCAATGTAGCTCTGCAGAGGGAACTTGCTGAAACTCAAGCTGAAGTTAGTGAACTTCAAGCTCAGCAAGCAAGAGCTCACAGGCGTATGAGGGACATGGAATGTCTACTATTAGGATCAAGGACTCATGCTAGCAGTTCTCGTCATCCATAGAATCTCGTCGACTCATCTTTTGAATATAACCTAGTTTATCTAAAAACTTGGGTCTAATTTCCTATCTTTGTAAACCTTAGACCTGTTAGGTCTTGATCTAGTCATAGTTCTGTCAAAATTTTCCTATCTTGGTTGATGTAAGGACTACTTATAGGCCATTTTCCTGAACTTGTTACATCTGTAATCTCAGTATTATTGACAGATATCTAATCATATGGAAATTATTATCCAAATGTTGTCATCTTCATTTAGTCATAATATTCATTTTGTTGTTGGACTATGGGGAGTTAGTCCATGAGACACATTCATTATTCATTTATTCTTATCCATGTCATCATCTTTTAAACGTATAGTTAAAGATGCCGCCACGCAGGAATCCCAGGCGTAACCCTAACAACGAAACACCGATACCACTACCTCCACCACCACCTCAACCTCTTCAATCACCTCCTCCCTTCGATGCCACTATGTTCCAGGCAGCTTTCACAGCAACAGTTGCAGTTGTTGTGTCAGCCATCAACGCCCCTGTCCCTAGTGGATCGGGAATAGGTGCACCTCCCTCGAACCACGGCGAAAGTCATGGAAATCCTCGGGAATATACCTATAAAGACTTCACTAACGGCAAGCCTCGCAACTTCAATGATTCAGGTGGTGTTTTGGTGTTGAGACAATGGATTGAAAAGATGGAATCCGTCTTCAAAATCTGTGCTTTCCAGGAGGGCAACAAGGTTAAGTTTGCGGCTTGTACCTTCTTTGATAGAGCACTAACATGGTGGAACGGCCATGTTAAATATCTGACTCTGGTGGTGGCATATTCCATCAGCTGGGAACACTTGAAGGACATGCTGATGAGAGAGTACTATCCTCGGGGAGAAATACAAAAACTCGAGTAGGAACTCTGGAGCCTGCAAATGGTTGGATCCAAGATTGGAACCTACACAAATAGGTTCTGTGATCTGGAAATCCTGTGCCCAGATATGGTAACTCTCGAAAGCAAGAAAATAGAGAGATATATCCGGGGGCTGTCTCCCCAGATCCAATCAAGTGTATTAGCGTCCAAGCCTGTCACTTTTGATAGTGCCATGGAGCTGGCACAGTCTCTCATAGATCACGGGAAACACAAGAACCCAACAATCCCTACATCCGTACAACAAAATTCCAACCTCGACAACCAAAAGAAGGGGTGGAACAAGAGGAAAAGAGGGGCTTCACAGGAATCCTCCAAGAGACAACAACTCGTGGCAATCAATGCCGTCACGGTAACTCCCGTTGTCCCTTCGAACCCCTTACCAGCAAAAACTTATGTTGGAACTCTCCCGAAGTGCACCAAGTGCAGCTTCCACCACCACGGACCTTGCAAGGAGATGAGGTGCTCTAACTGCAATAGGAAGGGGCGCACAGTCTGTTTCTACAGGACTCCAGCAGCTCTGGCCGCCCATGTTCCCAACGCCGGTATGGGCCAAGCTTCCTATGGTTGTGGCGAAGCGGGCCACTACAAGAGGAACTTCCCTAAAGCGGGGATGGTTGGAGGAGTAGGAAGAGTTATGGCCCTAGGCCACGAGGAAGTAGTAGCTGATCCTACGATAGTTACTGGTACGTTTCTCCTCAATAACTCACATGCTTGCATACTTTTCGATAGTGGAGCTGAGAAAAGTTTCGTAAGTCATAAATTTGCACACCTGCTTAAACAAAAACCATGCGCATTAGATAACACATTCACGGTGGAAATGGCTAATGGGAAAATAAAGAGTACTAACTGCATATATGTAGGTTGTACTTTAACTTTAGATGGCCATACTTTCAAGATAGACCTCATGCCGGTCCTAATTAAATGTTTCGACGTCATCATCGGCATGGATTGGTTGACTCTTCTTCGCGCCGACATCATGTGCTTTGAAAAAGCAGTTCGTCTTAACCTTCCTAACAACGAAACATTAGTTATCTATGGCAACAAACCTAGTACGAGTCTTCGCATCATTTCGTGCATTTAAGCCCAGAAGTGCTTCCGAAAGGAATATCATGCATTCCTCGCATACGTAGTCGATACGAGTCAAGAGTTGAAAGACATTCAGAAAATCCCCGAAGTATGCGACTTTCCTGACATTTTCCCAGAAGAACTTCCCGGATTACCACCACAACGCCAAGTCGAGTTCAGAATCGACTTTGTGCCAGGAGCTACTCCCGTAGCCAAATCTCCATATCGTCTGGCACCGGCCGAGATGTAGGAACTTTCCAACCAACTTAAGGAACTTCTCAAGAAGGGATTCATTAGACCAAGCTTCTCACCATGGGGAGCACCGGTCTTGTTCGTCAAGAAGAAAGATGGATCGTTTCGCATGTGCATCGACTATAGAGAACTCAACAAGCTTACCATTAAAAATCGTTATCCTTTGCCCTGCATTGACGATTTATTTGAGCAACTTCAAGGAGCCAACTACTTCTCAAAGATAGATCTACGATCCGGATATCACCAGCTATGAGTGTTAGAGGAGGATGTTGCCAAGACAGCCTTCCGAACTCGTTATGGACACTACGAGTTTGTAGTGATGTCGTTCGAATTAACTAACGCACCCGCAATATTCATGGATCTGATGAGTAGGGTGTGCCATCCTTACTTGGATCAATTCATCATCGTCTTCATTGATGACATACTCATCTACTCTCGAAGTAAGGAGGAACATAGTCAACATCTCCGTAGAGTCTTAGAAACATTGCGAGCGGAGAAGCTCTATGCGAAGTTCTCCAAGTGCGAATTTTGTATCCGACGAGTCGAATTTTTGGGCCATGTTGTTAGCGAAGAAGGAATACACGTGGACCCTTCCAAAATTAAGGCCATTGAGAACTGTTCAGCACCGAAGACACCTACAGAAATTCATCAATTTCTAGGTCTCGCTGGCTACTATCGCAGGTTCATTCATAACTTCTCCAGCATAGCGAAACCTCTTACCACCCTGACCCAGAAAGGCGTGGCCTTTGACTGGGAGGAAAACCAAGAAAGAGCGTTCCAAATGCTCAAACGAGCCTTGTGCAGCGCACCAATACTATCCCTTCCCAAAGGAATAGAAGACTTTGTAGTCTATTGCGATGCATCAAATCAAGGACTCGCATGTGTTCTGATGCAGTGAGGTAAAGTCATCGCCTATGCCTCGAGACAGCTGAAGACACATGAGGTTAACTACACCACCCACGATCTTGAGCTAGGAGCAGTTGTCTTCACTCTGAAGATCTGGAGACACTACCTGTATCGTACAAAAATCAGGATCTTTACAGACCACAAGAGCCTACAACACATTTTCAACGAGAAGGAGCTCAACATGAGACAACGACGGTGGGTCGAGCTACTCAGTGATTATGAGTGAGATATTAGTTATCATCCGGGTAAAGCCAATGTAGTAGCCGACGCCTAAGTCAGAAAGAATATACTGGTCGTAGAGTCAAATCTTTGACTCTAACTATCCATTCACACTTGTCCACGCAAATTAAGGAGGCTCAGCTCAACGCTTTGAAACCTGAAAACGTGGCTAGTGAATCCCTTAGAGGGATGGATAAGAGCTTGGAATTCAAGGGTGGCGGAGCCTTATACCTCATGGATCGGATCTAGACACCAAAACATTGTGGCTTCAGAGACTTGGTCATGACGGAAGCTCACAACACACGTTATTCCGTCCACTTGGGTTCAGATAAGATGTATCTGTATCTTAAAAAGTTATATTGGTGGCCTAACATGAAAGCAGATAGTGCTACCTTCGTGAGTAAATGCCTTACTTGCACAAAGATCAAGGTCGAATACCAGAAACCCTCTAGTCTTCTACAGCAAACGGAGATACCAGAATGGAAGTGGGAGCAGATCACTATGGACTTCATAACCAAGTTTCCCAAGACAACGGGTGGACTTGATTCCATATGGGTCATCGTCGATAGACTGACCAAGTCTGCACACTTGTTGCCAATCAAAGAAATAGACAATATGGAGAAACTTACAAGAGCTTACATTAGGGAGATTGTAGGACTGCACGGTGTTCCCTTATCTATTATCTCGGACAGAGATAGTAGATTCACTTCGAGGTTCTGGCAGTCATTACAAAGTTCCGTAGGAACTAGGCTGGACATGAGTACAACTTGCCATCCACAGACCGACGGGTAAAGTGAGAGAACTATCCAAACCTTAGAACATATGTTGCGTGCCTGTGTGATTGACTTTGGAAAAGCTTGGGATACCCATTTACCCCTCGTTGAATTTTCCTACAACAACAGTTAACACACGAGCATAAAGGCAGCTCCATTCGAGGCCCTCTATGACCGAAAGTCCAGATCCCCTCTATGCTGGGTTGAGGTGGGTGATACCCAGTAAGCTAAGGGACGAGTTCCCGAAAGCACTCTCGCGGGTCCAGAGATCATTTGGGAAACGACAGAGAAGATCATTCAAATTCGTGAACGATTGAAAGCCTCTAGAGACCGACAGAAAAGCTACGCTGACAAGCAAACGAAACCGTTGGAATTCTAGGTGGGTGACCGAGTCCTACTAAAGTTCTCACCCTAGAAGGGCTTAATACACTTTGGAAAGCGTGGGAAGCTCAATCCAAGATACATAGGGCCTTTCAAGATTCTCGCGAGAATCGGCCTTGTAGCTTACAAACTCAATCTACCGCACGAACTCAGTAACGTACATCCTACCTTCCACGTATCGAACTTGAAATAGTGTCTATCCAATGAGACTCTTGTTATTCCACTCGATGAGATCGAGATCAAAGAGAGCCTCAACTTCGTGGAGGAACCAGTAGAGATCATGGACCGAGAGGTCAAGCAAACAAAGCAGAGCCGTATCCCGATAGTGAAGGTTCGCTGGAACGCAAAACGGGGACCTGAATTCACTTAGGAACGAGAGGATTAGATGAAACGGAAATATCATCATCTTTTTCCTTAGTTGCCTGTAAATACTTTATATGCTTAGACTTTAATTTTGGGACGAAATTCCCTTTAACAGGGGAATGATGTGACAACCCGAAATTTTCATTCAGTCAAACCCTAAAAGTCAACCACTTCGCATCATAAATTAATATCATTATTTCTTATTTTAAGAAATATAAAGTTCATTTGATTACTTTAATATTATTTTTAAATGAACGGGTGAAAGAAAGTGTCGTCTCGGGTTTTAAATTTTAAAAACCGCAAACACCTCGCGTCTTAGAAACTCTCGGCCAAACTATTTTGTTTGAGTCAAAAAATCATACCAAAATCTGAAAACTCATGCTTATCCACGAGTTTACTCCTTAATTCTAGTCAATATGAGTTTACTCCCGATTTATCCAAAAGAGTAAACTCCCAAAAGAGTAAACTCAAGAAAACCTCTCATGTAGCAAACTAGAAACAATTCAAGATCTTCAAACTTGTAAGTGTTCTATCCATTCCAAGTTGATTAAACACTTAATCTAGTGTTTGTGAATCTATTCATCCATTCACTTTTTTGTTTTTGATTAGATTTCCAAAAACACCAAGAACACACACTAAGTGTTCTTGGACATTTAGCTAAATCCAAGCTTCCTTATAGTAAGTACTTCCATCTTTGAGTCTTCTTAAGCTTGTAGTACGTATTAACATTAAAAGAAAAGTCCCAAGAACACGAAGATCAAGGTGTTCACAGTTTTGGAAGGCTCCCAAAACCGTAAACACCATTTATGGTGCAAAGTGGTGCCTTAAGGTGCCTAGATGCTTCACCATGCCTTAGGGACTTGTCTAGCTTCATCCTTAATGAGTTTATCACACAAAAAGCACAAAATACTTCCATTTTTATGTGTTTACGGTTTGGGGATCTCCCAAAACCGTAAACACCCCAAAAATTGCATAAAAGACCCATAAAAGTTCAATGGTTATTCCTTATGTCTAAATCTAACCTAGACTATTGCCATGATTAAGCTAAGGACTTGAAAACCCCCCAAATACCAAACTTATGAGTTTAAGGTAGTAAACTCATGAGTTTAAGGTAGTAAACCCAAAGGGAAATGACCATGAGGCTGTAAACTCCTCAAAGGAGTGTAATGATTCCCTAATCTCTTCCAAAGGCCAAACCACCAAGTAGAAATGCTTCAAAGGACTTGCAAAACCTCAAACCATCTTATGGTAAAAAAGATAGGAGTTTACGATCGTAAACTCTTGAGTTTATGACCGTAAACTCATTAGGTCAAAGTCATTAAAACTGTGAACTCCAAGGGAGTTTACCCTTAAGCCTCACCCACAATGGCAAGGTCCTTTAGCACTTAGATGTAATCCTTATGAATTGTAGCACTTATATAAGGTGTTTTACATGCCTTAGGATGTCTTAACTTTGTCAATTAGTGGTTTAAAGTCTAAGTGGATACATATATGTGTCATTATATGTTAACTAGGATCATTGACTGTGAACAAGTCTTCACTTGTCACCTAGCAATCCTACATCATTCAGTTCATCCAAACCACCATCTACAGGTGAGTTCATACCCCTTAATCAATGTTTTAAATGATTTTAAATGCTTTAATGGGGGGGGGGGGGATACAAGTAGAAAACAGCGTGTTATCAAATCTTTCATATGTATTTTATAACTATGTTTTCATTCAGTAGATCTCGCATACTACAAAATGTGATGCATGAAATGGTTTTCTATCTTAAAAATACTTTGTTATCAAATGTATTAACTTTTGAAATGTTTATTTAAATGACATCAAGTCATTGTTACCTACTGTTCAAAACTCTTATATGTTTTACAAAATCATTTTACCTACTTGAACAATCAATTACCTTCCAGTTAACTATCATAGGGATAGTTAGAAGATACAAAACATTATTCCTATTACAAGGAATCACACAAGAGTCAGTTCATTCATGAGTCTATACCAGTACATTAAAAGATACATGAGTACACTTACATATGCTTACATGATACATGAACACATTTACCGATGCTTACATGATACATGAACACATTTACCTAGGCTTACATGATACATGACTACATTTACATAGATACATTTACGTGAATACGCTTACATGAATACCATACATGAGGAAGATTTATTCGTACCTTATGTGTAAATTTTCCTGCCTATCCCAGTTCAACGGGATGCCTAGACGGGACTAACCATTTTGGCGCCCAGCTGCTAGCACCAGTGGGTGATGAACATCTGCGGATCTCTAAGGTTACTACTTATATTAGGAGTCCATTACGTGCCTAACCAGTCCTTGAGCCTACTGTTCGCTACAGAGGTTGATGAACATCTACGGATGTCTATGGTTAATACTTATATTAGGAAAACGTTTATGGGACTAACCCTTCCTCCGCCCTGCTGCTGCTACAGAGGACAATTGGACAATATTCGTATGTTCATTAGGTTATACATTTCGCTTTACGCGATGGCGTGTTAGCCCTAGTACCTCGGGATAACACTTACATTAGTACTTTTTTCCTATTTACTTAATTTTGTGATATATTCACATAAATGAATAGTTAGACTAAGTACTCTTGGTACTAGTTAATGGAAAGGAAAAACTATCATTTTACTTACAAAAGATTTGGGTCTTGGCAGAAGACTACATCTCATACTAATAGGAAGTAAGGGATTTTCTAGGGTTTTTCATACTTATATCAAAATCTTCATTTAAAGATTTACATGGCATTCATAACAGCTTTTCAAAACAAGGAAATGACACTTACATACTTATGAATTCACCAGCTTTAAGCTGATACTTGCTTTCAAAATAACTTGTATTCTCAGGTCATCAGTAGACAGGTATGGTGGCTAGGTTTTGAGAAGACGGAGCACAGAAAAGTCTCGTCTTTTATTTTTATTGTATATTTTTGGTGTCTTATTACCATGAAAGAACACACATGTATTAAAACTTTACTTATAATGCAATGGATGATGTTGTTGCTTGTTTACTATTTTACACTGTTGTGATTTTGGGGTGTATATGTTTCTACCGTTCTCGATTTTGGGGTGTGACAAAACAGAAGTATCCACACCTCTTTCCTGATCCATGATTTGTATCTTAATTCAGAATTTCGGGACGAAATTCCCTCTAACAGGGGGATAATGTGACAACCCTAAGTTCGTTTCATCAATTGTAACCCTTTTCATTAATATATTCGTCGTTTTCGATTTGTTTCCGTTACATCATTTAATTAGGTCATAATTGTGGGACTTTTATTATGACTTAATGAGTGTCTAAACATGTTTAGAACTCACATTAACACTTCATATTAGTAATCAGAAACATTTTAGAATCGACCATATCGAGTTACGATAACTCAATCGGGTGCGACCAAAAGCACCGTATAATGCTGGTATCGGGTAGAATTCCACCGTGTCCAAAACTTAGACACTATTTAAAGTGATCTAAGCTTCCATTTGAAGCTTTTTCTCTCTCTCACTACTCTCTCTCTAACCTCTCTCCTCAAACCGATATTTAAGGTCCGAAAACATAGAATTAAGGCTCCAAATCCTTGAGGTAACTTCCCTAACTTGTTGTTCAACCTCCTTAGCCTGCAAATCCGAATTTAAACTTTGATTTTGGACCTCAAACATGAGTTTATGGCCAAGGAGCATGCGTGGCCCGTAAACACCTCGTAAGAGGGTTTTTGAGCCTTTAAACCCTCCAAACCAACTTTGGGACTTAGATATGACTACATGGCTTACAAATTCGGACTTTGAACACATTAAACATTGTTTTTGAGGAGTAAACATGAGTTTACTACCCTAGAACAAGCTTGGGTCGTAAATTCCTCATTCATGGAGAGTAAACTCAAAACCAAGTGTTTAAAAGCCATTTAAACACACCATTAGCCTTGGAATAAATCCTAGAATCAACAACAACCAGTTTGGAGGCCTTCAACATGATGAAATCCCCACATTTGAGAGCTTACGGCCATAACCCCCCCCCCCCCAAGGAAAGGTTCCAGGGCCGTAAACTCATTTAGATGAGTCAAATAGTGCCTAAAATTCATCCCAAGGCTTGGAAAAATAGTTTGAATCGCATATGATTGTTCTAGCATCACCAAATGAATTAAGGTTTGAGCATGGAAGAGTTTACGGCCATAAACTCCATGTTTACTGCCGTAAACTCCAATAAATGGTGCTTAAGTGAATTCAATCTATTCCAAGGCTCTAGAATTAAACCTATCTAATTTTCCCAAGGGTTAGCATGCCATTTAGCACCATAGAACCCCCAATCATGAGTTCATGGCCATGAACTCATGTGGTTATGGTCTTAGGGCCGAAAACTCCATAGGGAGTCTACTCTTGAAGTCCCAAATCAATATCCAATCTGTGTACGTCCGTAGATGTCACCTGGGTCACTCCAAACACTTGATTTGAAGTGTTTTCGCTCATTGGAGTGTATTATCATATCTAATTAGTGTTTTAAAGTCTAATTAGATACTTTTGGATACCATTTCATATTACATAGGAACCTCTCATGTAATCAAGCCCCGAACCAATGCTTAGCATCCAAACCGTCGCGTTTTCTCGTCTGGTGAGTTCATACCCCTACCCATGTTCAATGTTTTCACTGTTTTCAAGGGGGAATACAAGCAAAGTACAAGTGATACTTGTACTCAAACTTGATTTACATACATTGTGTTTCATATTATATATGCTTTTAACACTGACAATCGTAACAAACAACCATTTGAACCTACAAAACACATTATCATGTTATTTGTGAAATACCTTATAAATTGTTGTATTTATATTTTCACAAATGTTTTCCCACATCATATCAGTTAAAAGCATAACATTTAAACATTTGAACATGGTTTTGTCATCGTTAGCACTCCACAGAGATACGCGAGTGGAGGATAGTCATTTGATCTTTCAGTATTATTACTAGTAAATTTGTTAATCCTATAATTGGAGACACGTCCTCGGTGAACACTCTACAGAGATACGCGAGTGGAGGACCACCCCCGTAACTAGAATCTCTTATATAGGGAGCGTGATTTGAGTGTATAGATATATACGGGGCTGACTACCCCACACCTGGCTGCTAGCTATAGCCAAACCGAAAGGTTCAAGGGTCACGAAAGTCATAGAGTGAAATGGACTATTTATTGCCATAATTAGTCTTTAGTATGGTTATGGAACTCGCAATTTGGATAACAGAGATTTACATAATGGTAATAATGGGTTAAGTAACTAGTTTACTTGGTATGTGTTAGTTTTATAAATGTGTTAAAACTAATACATTGTCAACGTACATCTTTTACTTTACATTTGGGATTGGTGAATTAACACACACTTTACAAGGGTAACCAGGTTTTTAGTATACATCTTTCACATTAGGAAAACATGGGATTTTCCTGGGATCATAGTTGAACATAACCAGCACAATTTAACCTAATAGTTAACCAAACATTACTTTTAAGAAAATTTGGGATTTTCTTGTGTCGTAACATTTTCAGAAACCAGAAGGAAACTCATACATTTTCACAAAACAAAACCGCTTATGAACTCACCAGCTTTATGCTGATTTTCAAATTGCTTGTATTCTCAGGTCCACGTTAGACAGGTACTCAATGATCCATTTTGGTGAAGACGGAGTATGTAGAAGACTCATCTTACTTTTGTTCATATATATACTATGTATCACAATTGTACAACTTTACTTTTGGAACAAATGTACATTTCTATATGTAATGTAATGGTTATTTACTTTACTTACTATGTGCATTGGATTTGATACTCAACGTGGAGTTCGCCACGGAAATGTTTCCGCCTTCGGTTTTCCGAGTGTCACAAAATCACATTGAAATAATGCAGTGTATCACATCATATAAATAACATACAAAATGCTCTTTCACATAACTCTAATTACCACTCTAGGTGAATTATAGTGAGAAGACTCACCTTTGATGAAGAACAACTCCTATAATCACTGATGCTACGTACCAGATTCTAACTCTGTGCCAAACCCACAATAAATCTCAATTAGGAGCTCAATCCAACCTCTCACTCATTGGGTCTAAAGATAGACCACCTAACAGCTCATTAATAACCTAATCCCATTAGGCCCACCAAAGCCCAATAATAAATGGGTCCTCACACGGCCCAATTCCCAACCAAAAAGGCAAGCCCAAAGCAAGGGCCCCAAAGCACATACATATACACTCCGTTGGTCCAATACTCAATGCATGAAGCCCAAACTCCAGGCATAACACTCAAGGCCCAAAACATCACTTAGCCCAAAAGCCTATAAAGGGTTTACGCTGGGCGTACCTCCTTTTATAATTGGTACTCAAGCATGCACAATTATGATCGGGGACCTCAGCCCAGTATGCGGGGCGTACTAGGATTACGCTAGGCTTACTCTCAGTTTTGCTTAAATCAATTTCTGGGTCTTAACCTATTAAGACCTTAACTCATCTCTTGGACCTGAACTTCCTAACATATCCTACTCCAAAAAGTTATCGAAGTTAAGCCTTTTCATGGTTGATAAGGTCACAACACTTAAAAACTCTTACTTTCTTAACCCAAAATGCTCATAACTTATGCACGGGTAGATTCACAAGATCAAGACCTTATTTTTATGGTTCTCCACCACTAGAAACACATAAAAGGACAAGTTATTAAGCTCTAGAGTGCATCAAATCATAAAGCCTCAAGCTTGGGACCAATAACCCTAAAATGGACCCTAATATGCACAAAACAAAACAAGAGGGAAAGCTTGGAGCTTTATACCTTCAAACGATGATCTAGCCCCAAGAAAGCTCAGATCCACAGCCTTCTCTTCAACTTCACTCCCTTCCATGCTCCTTCTTAACTCTTAAAAGTCCACAAGAACACAAAAAAGCTCATCATGGCCACCACAAGCTTCAAGAACAAATATTAGGGTTTGATAGGGTTTAATAACTGAGGAAGGTGGCCAGAAATGAGACCATCTCTTTCTTTTTATAGGAACAATTCACTTAATTAGCATTTCCTTCTGTGCCTAGTACGCCCAGCGTACCCCCTAGTACGCCCAGTGTACTAGGTGGCTCTTGCTTAAGAAACACGCGCATATGTATGCTAAGTGTATGCATACGTACGTCCAGCGTACTTCGCTGCCACACTTCTCCACTTTAGGTACTCATCTTGCCAAATCTTCAAACTTCCATAGTTTTTTTATATAACTCTGATTCCAAAGATCCTCATACCTACAGAAAGGGGATGAGATGCTTTACGATTCCAGAAACTCGCCACAACCCGAGACTTCCTCATGCCTAGCTCGTGGCCCATGAACCCTAATCATGGACCATTCGAATCAAGATGTTACATATTACTACGGAACAAATTGTTTTTGAACAAATGACTACGAAATTTGTTACGTAATAGATGGCCACAAAATATGTAGAAAGAGAAACTTCTTACCTTCCTACGAAAACAACTTTCCTAACACACACACACACACAAATATAAATATATAAATATATATATATATATATATATATATATATATATATATATATATATATATATATATATATATAAAGGGAGTGGTCATATTGAGAACCTAAAATGGTTGAAAATGAGAGAACAATTATGGACCTATTATGAATTATTATTTAGTGAATAACTATTAGATTCTCCATATTCCTCCATTACTCTCCACAATTACTGAACATTATAGCAAACATTATTATGAGTTTTGTGAGTGTAGTTATGCACCACCATAATGTGCATTCATATCATACATCACCTTTCATCTTCTTTGTCTAGTATAAATAGTGAATATTATGTATTGTAAAGTTTGATGATTTCATCACAAATATTGGAATAAATGTTCTTTTTATTCACATGTCTTTCTTTATCTATAATGTATCTTGTTATTTGAGCATATTTTATAACACGTTATCTGCACAACTCTACCATAGAGCTCTAACTCTTAATCGCTCTTGTTATTTACAGGTATGTATTTTTTATAACTTCACATGTATAATGATTACATATTATTTTATGAAATTTATTAACTAAAAATTCCTTAAGATACAAGTCTATATTTTGATTAGTATTTTAACTATGGAAAACTATGTTACGCTAGAGAAAACATTCTATACTTTCCATGCCACCAACATGCTCCTACAGCAGCAATATCATAAGAAAGATTTAAAAAAGAATATGAATTAATCTCATGTCTTCTTGTGGCTAAACAAAAAAATAAGTTATTGATGAAAAATCACCAATCAATCCCGACCAGTTCTAGTGCATTCCCTGAAGTGAATGCAACATCATATAATCATAATAGTCATGGATCTAACCGAGGTCGTAGAGGTTATCATAATTATCATAAAAATAACAAGATTACAAGTAACCACCAGAAGTTGGAAAATAGCAAAAATCCACATCCTAATGATAAAGGGGTCAAGGCAAAAAAAAATAGTTGTAAATGTTTGCCACTGATGTGGAATGACTGATCATTGGTCTTGTACATGACGCTTACCAAAGCATTTTGTTGATCTTTATCAAAATTATCTAAATCTAAAGAAAAATAAAATATCAAAACAAATTTTATTCAAAGTGATATTCATGAAGATCAACGAGAAATGACACATTTGGATGTTGCCGATTTTCTTATCTACCCAGAAACGACGAGTGGTGATATGGATGGTGATTGAAGAATAATGTGTAGTTTTGTTTCATGTCATTTTTATGTTTTTATGTCATATTCATATTGTGAGAAATAATGTCATCACAATCTTATCAACGAAATAAAATATGAATTTATTTCTCTAAGTCGAATGTTTCTTATGTTTTATTTACTTATTGAAAATAAATATGGATATTCGCAAAAGAAATAATGAAGATATATTTCTTACAGACAATTTCTGTTGACATAGTGCTATAAAACTGATTCATTAAACTCATGTGTATGCATAAAAAGATCTATATAAGAATTTATCATAATTGATGTGATTGTAGATGATTTGAACATAATTGGAACTGCTAGAGAATTGATAAAGGTCACTTCTTGTTTGAAACAAATTTTTGAAATCAATGATCTTGGTAAGATGAAATTCTATTTGAGTCTTCAAATTAAGTACACAAAAATGGAGTTTTGTTACATTAATATCTAGAAAAGGTGCTAAAAAGGTTTTATATGAATAACTCACATCCATGATGAGTAACCCGAAGGTGGTAAGGCACTTAGATGCCAAAATGCACCAATTTCAACATTATAAAAATATGAAAATCTTCTTGTTCCCGAAGAACTATATCTTAGTGCTATTGGTGCGCTAATATATCTTAATATTAATACCAAACCTGATAAATCTTTTATCATAAAATTATTAGGAAGATATAGTTATTGTCAAACAAGAAAATACTGGAATGGAGTTAAACACATTCTTTAATATCTTCGAGGTACAATAGATATGAATTTATACAAATCAAATTTATTAAATGCAAAGTTAATTTGTTATGCAGATGTGGGATATTTATCTGATCCACACAAAGCTCGATCCTAATCATGTTATTTATTCACTTGTGGAGGTAACGTAATTTCTTGTCATTTTGTTAAACAAACTTTAGTTGCTACTTATTCTAACCATGCAGAGATTATAGCAATTTATAAGCAAGTAATGAATGTATTTGGTTAAGAAATTTAACTCAACACATTTGCAAGAATTGTGGTCTAACTTATCACGGGGATGTTCCAACCATACTTTATGAAGATAATACAAGTTGTATAGCTTCATTCAAGGAAGCATTTATCAAAGGACAGAGAACCAAGCATATACCACTAAAGTTTTTTTCACTCATGATCTTCCAAAAGAGTGTGTCATCAACATCTAGAAAATTCAATCCAGTAACAACATTCCTTATTGGTTTACTAAAGCACTTCCTACATCGAAATTTGAAAAGATGGTACGAAACATTGTTATGCTGTGCTTGAAGAAAATCAAGTGATGTGCTAATCAGGGGGAGTTGGAAACATATTGTACACTTTTCCTTAGCTATGTTCTTCCCACTGGGTTTTCTTAGCAAGGCTTTTAACGAGACAATTGTTTCCAGTATCTATTATTAATCATGTACTATTTTTCCATAATAAAGGAGTTTTCCCATTAGGTTTTACCGATTAAGGTTTTAACGAGGCATGATACAATCATCATTCAAGGGGGTAGTGTTATGAATTATTATTTAGTGAATGACTATTGGATTCTCCATATTCCCCCATTACTCTCCATAATTAGTGAACATTATAGCAACCATTATTATCAGATTTATGAGTGTAGTTACGCACCACTATAATGTGCATTCATATCATACATCACCTTTCATCTTCTTTGTCTAGTATAAATAGTAAATATTATCTATCGTAAAGTTTGATGATTTCATCAAAAATATTGAAATAAAAGTTCTTTTTATTCTCATGTCTTTCTTTATCTATAATGTATCTTGTTATTTGAGCATATTTTATAATATGACCAATCATTTTTAATGGGCATTATAGAAATTTTATGATTACATTAATGGTAATTAGTTGAAAAGTAACATATTAAATGGGCTTGTAACGGCTGTTTTCATGGATAAAATAGGATTGAATGAGAGTAAATAAAATTAATATATTCCTATTAAATGATTCACATTTTCTTTCATTAAATTTCTATATTTAATTACTAAATGAATTTTGTATGATAACATTTTCTTCCATTAAATTTCAATATTTAATTACTAAATGAATTTTGATGCTGAATGATTTGTAAGTGATGATAATTGTTTTAATGGAGTTGAAAATGCCACACATTTAGTTCCTAGTCCATCAAGTATTTTTTTTTAATTTGTTTTGGTTAGTTTAATCCTAGTAATAGTGTAAGCATGCATGAATATATTTGTGTATATGTTGTGCTGTTGAAACGTTGTAAACATGAAAACATATTTTTGTCACTAATAAATCACCATGTTGATGATTTAATTGCTTTGTGTTCCATTATGATTAGGTAATGAAGTCCTAATTTTGCAACTTATTGGTTATGTTGATGTTCAATGATTATACGAATGAAGGAAAAATCACTAGTTTTAGTAATTTTTCTTCTTTAATTATATTAAATGTGAGGATTGTGTTCACATATTTATAAAGTTGTATTCGTAAAAGAATATGCAAATATTAAGTGCATACATTTATACATAATTATATTCAACAATGATTAAATCAATTCGGAACAAAAAAAAAAGCTACAAAATTCATGCTTATGTCAACCCTTTTCTTGAATCAATCACAACCCCAATTCTTCCTTTTGAATCAAATTGCACCGAAATATAATAATTTATAATTGGTAATCACCTGTAAATAACAATAAATATTAATGAATAACAAATATAGTGTAATTCGCAAGCTTGTTAAACAAGTAGTAGTAATACGTAACAAATCCGAACAACCATTTTCTTTGCTCAATCTCTACAAAATGTCAATAACATGTAAATACACTAAAAAGATCAAAAAAATGTTTAAATGAATGATTGATGAAGAAAATATGGTGTGTTATAATCACAAAGGATTATAAATAGTGTTCAAATCAACTATGTTGCACATAGTTATAATTAGAAATAATTAAAATGATGTTCTAATCATGGGTGCAACCATAGTTATAATCATAAATGATTATAGCAAATAAAATAAAAAAACTAACTAAATCATATGTGTAGGCATAGTTATAATCATAAATAATTATAACTATTTAAACTATTCAAAAACAAGCAAAGAAGCACTAACGTAAAAACTATTGCTTCTATAAAAAAAGGGGCAGAAAATCATAGCCTTAAGGGTTCTATTTACAGTGCACCAAGGATGCTATATGGATAACCCAAATCTCAAATATGGAAATTGTTCACCTTCTTTATTATCCATATATGATAAGATATTCTAGAAACTCTAGAATAATCTTTCATATACCATAAAAACCGTCTCACTAATGCACATTGCAGAATAAAAAAGATGAAAATCAATACTCGGTGTTCCAATAAAAAGGTTAAAGATTAAGTCATTACCTTTAAGATTTGCCAAATAAACATTGCTTGTTCCACGCTTGTTGTCTATTGAGCATGAAATCGAGATGAAATTAGGTAAGGCTCAAGAAAATCGGGACCCACTCATTCTATCTTGAACCGATGCTAGTCTCGTCAAAAAAGAAAATGATGAACTTTGGCCGACTCTATGCTTTGTGAGTATCTCTTGTCAATCGAATTGCAGGTTTGTCTCACAAAAAGAAGATGATGAATAGAGGATCGCCTCCTTGAATTCTATCTCAAATGGGGAAATAGAGACAATGAATATCTCCCTTCTCATGCTATTGTGTGTATATTTGTTCTCTCCATCTCTCCCTTAATTGACACTAATGTTGTTTCTGTCGAAAAAAATGAAGAAGATAGGCACCAAAATAAATCAAGAAGATAGGTGTGTCATATGCATATGCAGGTATGGTACGAACAAAGCATCTTGAAGACGTAATCTGAGATATATATATATATATATATATATATATATATATATATATATATATATATATATATAGAGAGAGAGAGAGAGAGAGAGATTGATGTTTACTTTGAGAAAATACATGGAATACAATCAAAGTTGGCGAAATCAGTGGAATGGATTGAAATTGACTTTAGTTACTATCATTTTAGTGATAAAAAACTTACTTTTTATATCCAAAGTTTCTAACTTTACAAAAATGACACAATAATGTTAGCCATTGATGTGAATTATTGGATGGTTTAGATCTATTTTCAAGTTATCAACTTTTTCGATGTTCTTAAAATAACTTAGCTATCTCTCTCTCTCTCTCTCTCTCTATATATATATATATATATATATATATATATATATATATATATATAGAGAGAGAGAGAGAGAGAGAATTTGCTACGAAACTAAAGGCTACAAAATTTATTATGGAACAAACGGCTACGGAATTTGCTACAGAAGAGATAGCTATGGAATTTAATGTGGAATAAATGGCTATGGAATTAGTTACAGAACAAAAAACTACAGAATTTGCTACGGAATTTACTATGGAACTCAAATTGCAATAAAATAGATGTCGTAGAAACTGTTATAGCAAAATCGCTACTGAAATACAATTCCATAGCTAAAGAGTTTGCTACAAGAAATAAATCTACGAAGTCTAATTGATAAACTGTGTAGCAAATTCCATCGTTATTCAGCTTTAGCTACGGAGTTTCAACTTTTTGCTATGAAATTTTTCGATAGGTAAATTAAAATTTTCTTGTAGTGGTAGAATGACCACTTGACATGCTTATTTCTCCTACATGTACGATCCTAGTTGTGCTACTTCTTTTGTTGGTGTTAGAGGGTATTGTACTCTTTATCGTAACCTGTGTGGGTTAAGCCTTTTAATGGTTCTATATGCACTAAGGAAGTTGTTTAACCATCACACTTATCAAAAGTTGTCTAATGTTAAATGTTGATCGCCTTATGTGCAGTCTCATTTGCGATACCGTTCGATTGAGACTTTATATCATATTTTTGTTAATTACAAAACTTTGTTTGGTTGAAATTATCTACCAGGTTGGCGTGGATTTACCCACTTGTTCTATGGTTTGGACTTTGTGGGTGGAAATTACAAATTTATGCGCTCCAAAAGGAACTATTTTAATGTGGTCATCATTTAAGTTATTTGCAAATTTTGGAAGAACCTGGTTTTTCGAATAGTCAAGCCAAAGAAATTAGACATTTTTTTATATTATTCAATAGAATTATATTAGATTTTTTAATATGAGTAAAAAAAATGTAAATTAAATTGGGTTTATTGAATTTTCAACCTAAATTTTGCTATTTCATCTTTTTAATGTGTTACTTCTTTTATAGAATCTTATTAGGCTTTTTGTTTTCTAATTTACCTTTCAAAAAAAATTAATTATTTATGAGTTTTCTTCTTATATGTTGTTGGAGTTGCGCCACTAGATCTCTCCATTGATAACAAACAATTATTCATAGAAAATCTTCAAGATTTAATTAAAAAATGATTTTATCTTAAGAAAAAGTGAATAATGCTAAATTAGTGGGCCATTAGTAACTGACATTTTGTCGAATAAGTTTCATAATCACTCAAATTAACATCATTAGAAGTTTAGAACGTGTATTTGAAAATCGATACTGGTTTCACTTTTAATTTATACATATTGCCAAATTGACTAACGTGAAACAAAGCTTCGAACTTTTATATTGTTGTTTCTTTATCGATTTGTCTCGGTAACTTTAGATTCGTGGATAATTTCTCTTTTCCAATTTACTGCTGTCATTCGTCATGATTTATAAGCCAATAATGGCAAAAACACTTGGATGAACAAGACAACTCCAATTTTGGATTAGATCTTCTAAAATTTTCAAACAATCGCAACTTATTTCTTTTATTTTTGAAGATTTCTATTATTACAATGACGAATATATGATAAATATTATTGATGTGAATATATTGCTATTTTGTAAAATGTAGCAAAGTACATTGCCAAATAACATACATTTTCATTTTGTGTTAAAAATCATGTTACTTTATGTTGAAGATAATTGTGTTGCGTCTTGGGCCCTTTTGTTTACAACCGGATTGGACTTGTCAATCCGTGTTTAACTAGATTAGCCTTCTTTTTCATAGAAAAACTGTTAGGGTTTCATTATAAATATATGCATGCATGTATGCGTATAGTAACGGTCGTCACTCTCATTGAATATTGTAAACCCTAAAATCCTCTACAGTTGACGTTCTTTATCGATCTCTTCTGAGGATTGTTTATTGAATCATTCGACACTTTTTGATTCATTAGCTTGTTCTTAATTGTTTATTTAGTCATTTATCTACCTGTTTCATAGATCTAATCGATCTTTAAGTTTGTTTTAAACTCTTCAATTGGTATCAGAGCAGGAGGCTGTGTAATCCATACACTTCCTTTCTGTGAAAAAGCTTCGATTAGGGTTATTCCGCATTCATTGATATTTATTGAGCCGTCATCTCATAATTGACGTATCTCAATATTTATTATTTTTGCCCTAATTTGATATATTACAAGTCTGATCTTTGAACAGGTTATTCGATCAATTATGGACGAGTCACAATCCAATCCCATCAATATTTCAAAAAGCATTGGATCGACAACAAAGATTCCCATCCTATACACCCAAGATTATGAAGTCTGGGCGAATCACTTTGAAGATTATGTCATAGGATCTGAGGATAATGGATACCTTATCTGGGAAGCAATTATCTCTGGACCGTTTTCTCATTCAGCAACTTCAAGGATTATTAAAACTCAAAAGGAGTACAATGATCTCCTGAAAGATGTTAAAGATGTAGCGCAAGATGAAAAAGTTAAATTTCAGTGCAATATCAAAGCGCTAAGATTGATTAGATTTGCTCTTCAATCCGATACCTTTAGGCTGGTAAGTTCATGCACGACTGCTAAAGAGATATGGGAAAGGCTACGTGAATTGTACTCTACAGATGAAGATCTTGAACACTCCATTCAAACCTTACTCTTGTCTGAGTTTGGTGAGTTCAAGCAAGGAACAGAAGAAACGGTGACTCAAACGTTTGATCGCTTCAATCATCTTCTTAGCAAGATGATCAAACATGACATCGAAAGGAAGCTTATTGAACAGAAGGTTACTTTTTTAAATGGACTCAGGTCTGAGTGGAGAGCAATCGTGTCCACAGTTAAAGCACACGAGCAATTCAAATCCTATTCTTTGGCGAAACTGGTCGGCATCCTAAAATCTCAATAAAAAGATCGTACTGCAGGAGAAGACCGTGGTTTCAAGTCTAGGTTCATTAGCCCTCCTGTCGAAAAGCAAAGCTGTGATAGAGGATGAAGATCTCAACTTGGATGATTATGATCTCACGTCTGAAGACTATGCTATGATGGTGTTAAACCCTAAGAGATTCATCAAGAAGAGATTCCCCACCAATAGGAACCGAAACTGGCAAGGAAGCTATAGCACTGAAAAGATCAAAGATGAACTGAAAGCTGAAGAAGCAAAGAAGGAACAGAAGGCTGAAGGAGACTCCGGAGTGAGCTGCTATTATTGTGGAGGAAAGAACCACTATGCAAAAGATTGCGTCCTCAAAAAGATGGCAGAAAAGAATGAAGAAAATGATGAAGAAGCTGTGTTGATGAAAAAGCTTGATGAGTTAAGGAAGAAGAAATCTGCTGCTAACCCTTCCATGAATGCTTTAATTGTGGAGGGTTCGGTAGCTGATGATGAGTTCGGTGGCGTGGAGGTTTGGTCAACCGACTCTGAAGATGATGAAGTGAGGAAGCCTTCACATGGAAAGGCCTATGTAGAGAAAGAAGAGAGCAGTGGAGGAAGATGCTTGATGGTGTCCGACATCTCTCAGATGAGAGGATACAACACTGATGGTGGGAATGATGACAAAGAACAGCAGAATCTGTGCTTTACTGCCAAACCACTCAGCGAGCAGTTCAGCGAACTTGATGAACTGATCAAGAAGGTACAATCAGTTTTTGTCTCATTTAAAGTCCCACTTTGCTCATATGAAAAGGAATTAAAAAATGTTAATTCAAGAATCTCTCATCTAGATAGTAGTTTAACTCAAACTCGGGTCACCAACTCTAAACTAACCGATCAATTAAGCAGGGTGTCTTCGAAGAGTGAGGAACGGCGGATGTGGATCGAACTGAAGGAGTCAGAGTTAATCAAAATAAAAGATGAAAACATTTATTTGCAAAGAGACAATTTAAAGCTTTTGAAACAGCGAAATGTTTTTTGTCTGATTGCCAAACGTCTTTATACTAATATTACTCAGCTTCATTTAAATTGTGAAATAGGGCAAAAGATTCATCGCATGATTTTACCCTTTCTTGAGTTTAAGGAAGATGAAATTGATGCTGATGCATATAATTGTGAGAGTATTATTTCGTCTGAGGATGTTAATCCAACATATTTATATGGACTGGACAAAATTGAATCTTTCATAAAATCCAAGGACCACAAGAATATGCTCAAAAATCTTTTGGATGAAAATGATAAACTGAAGCTTAGAATCGAAACTATACAAAAATTTGACTCACTGAATGTCAACTTAAGCTCGGAAAATAAAATTGATGTTGAAAATGCATCTGAGCTTAATGAGGACGATAACATGAGTGAAATTTCTGTAGAGGACACAGTTGATTGCTCAGAATTTGTCAAAAATGAACCCGAGAACCACAAAAATCTCATCTCAGAAAATTATGTGGAATTCGCTTGGTTGTCCCAACAAAAGTCCCCGATTCTTGTAGAGAAGGCAGTTGTATACCAAAAAGTTAGGACTACTCCGAATCAGGTATACAAAGTCACAGGTGTAACCGAACATCAGACTGCTGAATTAACAACTATTGTGAACGAAGACAATGCTGATGGCTGTGATGAGTTCTTCTGGTCGGCTCCCATTGACAATGCTGATGAAACAGTAGGTCTGTCTGAAAGGACTTCATGGAAAAACAAAGGCAGATACGTTCCATAACCTTTAAATAAACCTAATTGCTTCAACGTGGCAAGTACCAGTGGAACAAAAGATGTTCCTCAAGAGAAAGAAATTCCTGCAAAAGAAGTCACATCTCCTAGCAAAACAACATCGGTTCAGAGTGGTTCAACCAATGAAAATCAAAAACATAAAGCTAAAGTCCATCATCGACCAAAGCAGATGAGAAGTCAAAAACGGGAAAGGAATCAGAGATACAGGAAAAATCTCTCAGAAAGAAAACAGTTTTGGCAATCGCAAAATGCCTATTTCTCACATCAAGACAGGAATTTAAAACCAGTGAAAAATCCTGTTGGATCGACGAAGAGAAACGACAACCGAACGCAGAGTCTCGGTTCTGAGCAGAACAATAACCGAAAGCAGAATTTCGGTTCAGAGTAGATCAACAACCGAAAGCAAGGGCTCGGTTCTGAGCAGAACAATAACCGAAAGCAGAAGTTCGGTTCAGAGCATAATGACAACCAAAAGCAGAGGTTCGGCTCGTAGCACAACAACAACTGAACATACAGGTTCGGTTCGGGAATTAAAAGAGGTCAAAACTCTAAAGTTGGTCCTTTCGTTAATCAAAAGCAAAAGAGTCACCCAGAATCTTCAATCAAGAAGTCATACCGTTCTAAGTCATCTCATTCTAACTCTTCTAACTCCTCAAAATCCTCTGTCTCTTCTCGTCCTAAAGTCCACTCTGTTTCTTCTCAAAAATCTCAGTCATCAGCTGATCCAAAAGGAAAACAGAAGGTTTCAGATACTGAATCAAAATCGATACAAAAACCATTAAATCCAAATAAAATCAAAGTTTTCACCATCAAAAGAAAAGATGATACAACACTAATAAAAAGAACATATGTTGTTGACATCTCCCTTACTATTCCCGTAAACAACTCACGAGGACCCAAAAAGCTCTGGGTTCCTAAATCTGCTTAATTTTTGCAGGTTATCAGTGACGAGCAGTATGGCAAAGAATGGTACATTGATAGTGGCTGTTCGCGTCACATGACAGGGAGGAAGGAAGAACTAAGGGAATTCAGATCTCTTTCAAATGGTGGAAATGTCAAATTTAGGAACAATTCCTTCGGAATAATCAAAGGCTACGGGATGATTACAAACGGTGATTTCTCAATCAGGAAAGTTTCATATGTAGAGGGATTACAACACAATCTCATCAGTGTATCTCAGCTTGTTGGAGGTACTGGTCTCAAAGTCTCATTCGATGATGAAGGTTCGGAAATTATTGAGAAGAAGACGAACAAAGTTATTCTCCAATCAGAGCGCAAAGGTGAAATGTTTCCCCTAAATCTTAAACCAATCAAAGGAAACCCAGTCATCTGTCTGTTATCCAAAGC
Source organism: Lactuca saligna (assembly GCF_052625555.1). NCBI lineage: Eukaryota > Viridiplantae > Streptophyta > Magnoliopsida > Asterales > Asteraceae > Lactuca > Lactuca saligna. The sequence goes on from NC_136418.1 coordinate 94,860,812, forward strand.
ACCATCTGATGAAAGCAGGTTGTGGCACAGAAGACTCTCTCATCTCAATTTCAAAGATATCAACAAACTTGTCACTGGAGGTCATGTGAGGGGTCTCCCAATGCTCAAGTATGACAGAGATCATCTGTGTGCTGCATGTGAAATGGGGAAGCAGAGCCGTCAAAGTCATCCATCCATAATAAACACTAAAGTTGTTGAACCACTGGAATTACTTCATATTGATTTATGTGGTCCATCTTCTATAGAAAGCATCGGTGGTAGCAAGTATATTCTTGTTATTGTTGATGACTTTTCACGTTTTACATGGGTGTTCTTTCTGAAGCTTAAATCTGAAGCGACTCACAAGCTAAAAGTGTTCATCAAGCAGATTGAAGTACAGCTGAAGAAGGTCGTTCGCAACATCAGAAGCGACAATGGGTTGGAGTTCAAAAATAAAGAATTTGAAGAATTCCTGGAAGAAAAGGGGATCAGTCACAACTTCTCAGCTCCCTACACACCTCAACAGAACGGAATTGTCGAAAGACGAAACCGATCCTTATGTGAAGCTGCCCGAACAATGCTAAGTTTTGCTTCCTTACCTTTATATTTTTGGGCTGATGCTATTTCTGCTGCTTGTTTTACACAGAAAGGTCGTATCGTAACAAACGCTTCATTCTCACTCCTTATGAGATCATCAACAACAGGAAGCCAAATGTGAAGTTTTTCCATGTGTTCGGTTCCATATGCTTTATTTTCAATTCCAAAGAACACCGCAACAAGTTTGATGTCAAAGCTGACGAAGGGATATTTCTGGGTTATTCTCTTGCTTCCAAAGCATACAGAGTGTTAAACAAGCATTCAAGGAAGATCGAAGAAACTTACTACATGACTTTTGATGATAGCTATGTTATGAAGCTAAAGGCCAACGAAGACACAGTTGGAGAAATCTTTCCTCAAACTGGCCAAGTCACAGCCTCGGTCGCTAATCTATTCGAGAAATTCATGGAGCTTTTTGATGAACCAGAGAAGGCCACTCTTTCTGAAGCCAGTGCAACAGACAACAGGGTAGATCACTTGAAGCAACTTATTGACGATGCTGCAAGAAGAATGAATGAAGAAGAATCGAGTTCACAAGACCCTCCCCAACACAATGCATCAGTAGAGAGGGAGTATCCACCAGCATCCCAGCCAAGTTCACAAGTTGAGGGGGAGCTAAGGTCTCAACCTCCAACCGAGAGTGCTTCACCAACCGAGAGTGCTTCTCCAACCGAGAGTGCTTCACCAACCGAGAATGTCTCACCAACCGAGAGTGTCTCACCAACCGAGAAAGCCTCACCAACCGAAAATGCCCCACCAACCGTAGGTTCATCAACACCCGAAAGATCATCACCTCAAGAAACCACTATAGCTCAAGATTCACAAGACATTCCTACAAAATCACATGTCGAGGTGGAGCATGCTGATATGTCATACGACTTCGACAGTATGTCCGAACCAGAAGAAATGATAAATGCTGAATTGGATCCATCCTTTGATCCAAACTTCCCTCCTCTCACCAAATGGACCAGAAATCATCCTATCTCTCAAGTTGTCGGTAATATCTCAGAAACAGTTCTGACCCGATCACAACTCAAGGCAAAACAAGCATCCTTGTACTCAAAAGTCGAATTCTACATGTTTAACTCATTCGTATCCAAAGTTGAACCAAAGACAGTTAAAACTGCTCTTGATCACTCTGATTGGGTTCAAGCAATGCAAGACGAACTGAATGAATTTGAAAGGAACAAGGTCTAGCGTCTTATTCCAACTCCTCCACATGCCTCGGTTGTTGGTCTCAAATGGATCTTTAGGAACAAACTTGACAAGGAAGGGAACGTTATCAGAAACAAAGCTCGTCTGGTCGTCAAAGGATACTGTCAGGAGGAAGGCATTGACTATGAAGAGACATTCGCTCCGGTAGCTAGGCTGGAATCAGTGAGAATATTTCTTGCTTATGCTGCTCACAAAAACTTTGAGGTCATTCAAATGGACATCAAGTGTGCATTTCTCAATGGAGATCTCGAAGAGACTGTGTATGTGGAGCAACCTCCTGGATTCGTGAATGAAAAGTATCCCGATCACTGTTACATTTTGGATAAAGCTGTGTATGGTCTGAAACAAGCACCGAGGGCCTGGTATGAAACGCTGACTAAATTTTTAAAGATGTCCAAATTCAAAAAAGGTTCGGTTGACCCAACCTTCTTTCGCAAAAAGGAAGGTAACCACCTTATGATAGTTCAAATTTACGTCGATGATATCATCTTTGGCTCCACGAATCCAAGCCTAACAGCTGAATTCAGAAAGCTGATGCAGACTAAATTTGAAATGAGCTCGATGGGTCCCATTAACTTTTTTCTTGGTTTAAATATCAGACAGGGACCTGAAGGCATCTTTATCAACCAGGAAGCTTACACAAAGAATCTCCTAGAAAAATTTGGCATGATGGGAGATTCAAAGGTCAAAGTCCCAATGGCATTTGGCACTAAGCTCACTCCATCCCTGGAAAAACCGGCTGTTGATCTTACACTTTATCGTCAAATGATAGGCTTTCTAATGTATCTTACTACTAGCAGACCTGACATAATGTTTTCTGTTTGTTACTGTGCTCGGTTTCAGGCAAATCCACGGGAACCTCATATGCTTGCAGTGAAAAACATATTCTGTTATCTCAAGAGAACTACCTCTTTAGGTCTGTGGTACCCTTATAACTCAGGCTTCTTCTTTCAAACCTACTCAGATGCAGACCTTGGTGGTTGTGGCTCGACAGGAAAAGCACCACTGGTGGTTGCCAATTCCTCGATGGGAAGTTGGTCAGCTGGCAGTCAAAGAAACAAACATGCGTGTCTCTGTCTACTGCTGAAGCAGAATACATTGCCGCTGCTTCCTCTACCTCTCAAGTGATTTGGATCCAGAGTCAACTCCGAGACTATGGACTCAATATGAAAAAGATCCCACTATATTGTGACTCTGAAAGTGCAATTAGGATCTGTCATAACCCAGTGCAACATTCCAAGACCAAGCACATCGCACTGAGGTATCACTTCATCAAAGATCACGTGGAAGACGGAAACGTTGAAGTCCACTTTGTTCGAACCACTGATCAATTGGCCGATGTCTTTACCAAAGCTCTTCCTGAAACGACTTTCAACAAAATTCTACACGGCTTGGGTATGATGGTAGGAGAGTCGGTTCCAAATCCTCAAATCTCCAACTAAGAATCAAGAATCGAAATAGACAGACCGCTCGGTCTCTCTCTACTCTGGAGATTTAAAGGAACCGAAGCACACAGACCGCTTGGTCCCTCTCTGCTCTGGAGATTTAATGGAACCGAAGCAAACAGACCGCTCGGTCGCTCTCTGCTCTGGAGATTTAAAGAAACCGAAGCAAACAGACCGCTCGGTTTTTCTCTGCTCTGGTGATTTACTAGAACCGAACTAGACAGACCACTCGGTTCATCTCTGTTCTGAAATTGTCACCGAAATACACAGATCGCTCGGTCTATCTCTGCTTCATCAATTTTTTATGTTGTACAATTTTATCTTTCTGTTTTTATTTATTTTTCAGAAAAATCTCAAAATTACAAAAACATTTTATCTTTCTGTTTTTATTTATTTTTCAGAAAAATCCCAAAATTACAAAAACATTTTATCCTTCTGTTTTATTCCGTTTTCTTACTTACTTCCACTACTCGCAAGTCCTGGTCGGTGTACGTTTTGCACAGGTGAATACAAGTATCACCTTCTGTAGTGTTTACCCAGGTATGTTTTATCTTTCTCTCAAACTAGTTAGACGTCCCTAGAAGCATGTTGTTGTATGTTGTCGCAAGCCTCTATGACCTTGAGTACGCCTTAATGATTCGATCTATACCTATCATTTCTTCCCAATCAGGCTATTCTCTCACACTCGGTCTAGAGCTACCTTACTCTACTCATTTGATACATAATTGCTCTGCTTTGTCCCACTTCTGTAGCAGAAGGTACGTTCGGTCTCTTAACCACCTCCTCAAATTCTACATTTAACTTCGATTCCCCAAAGTAACCCTTGATGCTTTCGGTCTTTACCACTGAGGCTTATGGTTACACAACCTCTATGTTTATGATATTGGATTCGATTACCACGTTCTAAGTGAAACCCAAAATCCAATACCTGAAATGAATTGATGGTGAGTGATATACTCAAGATATTACTTGGAAATCTCATTTTCTTTTTGTGTGATCTTTTATGAAATCGTCTCCACCTAAGACATTTCTTCCCAAAGAGGTCCAGTTTATTTTTCTTTGAGATTTCTATTTATCCCATGCTTGTCACACGATAATTCCCACCTACCTGTTCAACAGATCACATCGGTCTCACAGGTATCTCGGCCAACACTCAGTTTTATGTTAAGACTTGATGTTCGGTTAGAGGTCAGCCACCCCTCAGCCATGATCAAAAGATGCCTTTCATTGTTTATTAATAGACAACTGATCGTATTTCCAGGGAAACCACACAAGCACTTCAAGTCTCTCTTGGCTTTGAAGGAAGTGATTCTTGCCCAGAATCTTCTGCTTTCTGTCTTCTTAATAGACAACACTCACCTCTCAAACACCTTTGCTTTATTTCTTTATCTTTCACACTCTTATGCACGAAAATTAATTTTTTCCAACATTCTGATTGCTGTTTGGTATATGGTTTTAAGTTTCAGTTGTAACCAAACAAGGGCACAAGGAATTTCAAACGGTACAAAAATGATTTGGGCGCGTGCAATTGATTCGTTTCACACCCACGTGTGCTGACGTATTCCTGGGATACACCATAACTTCCAATCGTGCTTTTTTAGGCGACGTTTTGGTTTCCTCATCATCATGATTTTCTCTCTCCAGTGAACGGTATAAATAAGGGGTGATCGTGTTATTTGGCATTTACCTCCCACGTAATTCTCTCTCTGAAAAGTTTCCACTGTTCATCTTCTTCCTCAATTCAACAATGGCGACTTCTTCTTTTGCAGAAGATCAAACTGCATCTTCATCTTTGCTCTCCATCAAGCCCAATCAAAATATGATTATAGAGATGACCCCGTTCTTATATGATTCGTACATGCTACACGTGGTGGAATGCCTAAAATATTTCCCATTGTTGTTGGCACTCACGCAGGTGGAAGCCGTTCCAATGTCCCTGCTTTCTCAAGTCTACACAACAGCAAACTATGACAAACACAAAGATCGCATCTACTTCACCATCCATGATAAGAAAACCTCTGTGTCCAAAACAAGGTTTTGCTCTCTTCTAGGGCTTGCAGTTGATTCTTCCGTCATCTCACCGGATTTTATCACCACTACTCAACTCTTCTCAATGATGTACGAGATGGGGTATACGGATGTTCTTACAACTATCGCGAAGGTCAAGAAATCTTGTCTTCCGTCTCAGTGGAACGGATTGCTTACCCTTTTGATCAAGGGTTTAGCGGAGCGGTGTGGTGGTTCGGAAACCACGAGTAAAGGGTCTCTCACCATACTTTATGGTCTTTACAACGGCATCAATCTAGATTATGGCTCCATAATCTGGTCTCAAGTCGTTCAGAGTCTCAACACCTCTACACGGTACTCTAAGATATCATGCGGCCGTTTCTGGACGATTATCACAAAGAAGGCTATGGATTCCCTTGAAATCCCGGTGATGAAGGATGCTCTTATGGCTTCAATTGCCTCTTACCACACTAAGAAGATCATCGTTTCTGATCCAAGTAAGTTTCTCCATTATGGATTAATCCCTGAATCCATGTACAGGTGTGTCACGCCTCACAGCAAAATCATGGCTGACTATAGCACCCAAACACCCTTGCCTCCAAGGGTTCTATCCGATGAATAGAGAGCTGCACTAGAAGCCCTTGATCAACCTGCCAACCGTGGCAAGAGGGCCGGCAAAAAGGAGAAACTAGAGAAGAAAGAAACTGAACCGAAAAAGGAGAGAAAGCGAAGATCCTCCAAACGCAAATCCGATGCAGAGGAACCTTCTCAGTCCAAATCAAAGAAGGTCAAGAAGATGGCTAAAAGAGCCAAAGGGTCTCCTTCTCCTGGCTCTGCTCCTAATGACCCATCCGACACAGAGGTTGCTGCTCCTCCAACAGAGCCAACAATTGCTCAGTCTCCTCAACAACCATCTTCTCCTGCAGGCACTCTTCTTCCCTCTCCACCAGCATCTTCCAAAATTCCCAAATCACCCTCTCCACCAGCATCTCCCAAAATTACCAAATCACCCACTCCTCCAACTTCTCCTAAAATTCCTACCCCACCCCAATCACCAACACAGAAGGTCCCACTTTCTGTTCCTATAACCATCCCTCCCACTACAACAGAACCAACCATTCCCTTCTCTGTTACTCAACCTACATCCTCTATCCCCACACCAATTATCACCGAATCAGTTACTATCACCTCTTCCCAACCACCGGTAACAGTTAATGTATCTGATACAGGGGCTACTACTATGGTTGAAACCCCCGTCATCAACATCCCACCATCTCCTTCTCCATCCTCCAACTCCGGTGCTACCTTGGTCGGTGATGATGAAGAGTACGATTCTCTTTATTATAGCCCATACCGGATTCCCACAGACACTGATGCCGATACCCCTGTTACCAGTCAGCAGATTCAAGAAATTCACGACAAACTCGATAGTCTGTTGGCTGATAATAAAGCCTACAGGGGTGTCGTGCTGAAAGCCTTCATTGAGTCTGCGATCAAGACGTACACTGACGCTCTGGATCGTTCCACTGATACCATCGACAACTCAGCTGCTTCATGCTCCAAAGCCACAAAGGAAGTTTCTGAGGTTGTTCACACAACTCAGATCTTTCTTGATTCTCTAAAAGCACATGCTGATTCCAGTGCGGCCAAGTTTCAGACATCAGTCGACTCCTTCTCGGCTACCCTTCAGGGTGAAACCTCCAAATTTGAGGCTCTGCGTGCTGACCTCAAAACTGAATCCACCTCCTTTCTCCAATCTTTGGATTCACGTTTTGCTTCTCTAGCAGCAGAGAGCACCTTAAAGGAAGATCTTGTCAAGCATCAGGCAACCATCGACCTTCAGAAGATACAACTGGCCTAGGCACAACAAGAAATATCTTTGCTGAAAACTCAGCGGGCAGTTCTTCAAGGTTGTGCTGGTGATGTCAAGAATATGTTGACAAATGTTCTTGACACTAATGATCCCTTCCTTACCCTTACTATCAGACAGCATCTCCAGGCTAAACTCCTTCCTGCGATTAACATCTTGAGCGAAATGAAGGGTGTCTCGGAGAAGCTTGTTCTTCCGCGACAAGGGGGAGAGGAAGGTTTATCAAAGACAGAACCGAAGGTTAATGTAGCTTCGGGTTCTGGGAAACAGTTCCTTGTTGAGAGCGAGTCAGATACAGATGAAACTGTCACTGAAGCTCTTCAACGAAAGAAAAGGGACAAAGAGCTGGATGAAACTCTTAAAATAGCTCGAGAGGCCGAGGCTAGGGAAAGAAAGATCAAGGAGGATGAGGATGCTATACAAGCCAAGAAGACTCTGTTCCCAGAATGGGACAGAGACACACTCATCAATCAAGCGATTGAGTTTCCCTCCATATATTGGTTGGAACCGATTGCATCTTTCGAGTGTGAAAATACCAAAGACTCGCAGTTTGACATGCCAATCACGCGAAAATCTTTTACATTTCATTGCTTTGATGTCACTGCCGATGTCCCTCATCCAAACTTGAAGGTTGACAGAGAATTAATAAATTTCTATTTGAAGTATGGTCAACCGCAGTACTTGACATGGAGTGCACAGAAGCTAATTAAAGTCAAGGTACTGAAACCAACACAGGCTGGGAAATTTGTGAACGTTAACTTCAAAATCAACAGAGGAACGGCCAACACAGAACATCTCATTTCTCTGGCAGATCTTCCCAGTCTGAATCCGCATGATTGGATTCTGCTATACAACATTCTTCTCTCCAATCATAGAGAGTATGAACCGATTCTGAAACATCTCAAAAGAATGTTGGCTTCCTACATCCATGAGCTTGCCACTATGGATCAGGAAATAGCAAAGATAATGAACAAGAAACCGACCGTCAAGCCTACTTCCAAGCCAGGAGACGTTCATAAAATGAAGTTAGGGCAAATTGACTCTTCCAATCTGACAGTCATGTTCACAAGAGGCGACAAGCATAAGTTTCTGTTTGCTTTCGTAGACAAACATCTGTTTTCAACAGATTGTCTGGAGCATATTATAAATATCATTCACCGATGCAAGCAGAACTCCACAACAGACAAGAAGAACTTCACTGATATGCTTCGTTGGTATATCACCTTCAGGCATCACATTCTGGCTATTATACCGAGGATTTTTGAGACGGTAAAGAAGCCTTCTGCTGTTAAAAGAGAATGAAGATTCTGTGCCAAAGACGCAAAGGGGGAGATTGTTGAAGATAATTGGGTTGCGTCTTGGGCCCTTTTGTTTACAACCGGATTGGGCTTGTCAATCCGTGTTTAACTAGATTAGCCTTCTTTTTCTTAGAAAAACTGTTAGGGTTTCATTATAAATATATGCATGCATGTATGCGTATAGTAACGGTCGTCACTCTCATTGAATATTTTAAACCCTAAATTCCTCTACAGTTGACGTTCTTTATCGAGCTCTTCTGAGGATTGTTTATTGAATCATTCGATACCTTTTGATTCATTAGCTTGTTCTTAATTGTTTATTTAGTCATTTATCTACCTGTTTCATAGATCTAATCGATCTTTAAGTTTGTTTAAAACTCTTCACTTTAGTTCATCTAATCATTTGACAGTCGACCTTCAGACATCCAATTGTAATTTGAGACATCCAATTGTAGTTTGTGTTTTTACGATTCTTAGGTGTGACATTGTAACCAAATAATAACCATAAATACAATTTTAATTATACCAATCGATAACGTTACTCAAAACATAAAAATAGGTTTATTATACTTATAGACTTGATTTTGATACATCTATTTATAGTAACAGAAAAAGGCACATATAATTCATTGCCTCGATTTCTTTTTCACCCATCCGTCTGGAAATGAATCATTCCATTTTAAAACATAGAATCCATCAAACATGACTAACCAGAAGCATGACTGAAAGCCGTAATACTTATCGCGACAATGGCTCAAAATTTCACGATGAGCTAAAGCTAAAGTTTGATATTGTGTATCCCACCAAAAATCACTAGTAAAATGAGTACCAACAAGTTTTTCACAAAATGTCCAACTGTAAACCCTATTATATGAAATAGTGTGATTTCCAAGATCATGATCTGTTGACTTTATATGAACCACGATGTCCTCGGCATTTTCACTTTTAATATATATGGTTCATTCTTTGTAAAAACAACATGATGTAATAGGGACTATGTAAAAAGTTGAAATAAGGAGGGTATAGAAGAAGGGAAAAAAGTTTTTTTTTGAATGAATTCATGACTTTACTATTCTACAAACTGAACTGGGACTCAATCTCATTTGTGCGGTTCTTATCGTGCTTATATAATGGTCGAGAATAATGATTAATGCATGTTAACTGAAATATTAAATTCAAATTGTATCACCATGAATTGAAATAATTATACCAAATTATTACATATATGTTATTTTATTCAAACAATCTTTTATCATTAATTATATATATACTAATTACCAAAATAGGTTTTTGAGGGCGATTCACTATTCATTTCAAATGAACTTTAGCCGTAAGCAAATCAACGGTTTCTTTTTGTTTCCTCTTTTTGTTTGTGTTTTTTTTATTTTTCTCCCCTAAGCTTTATTTGGTTTTAGATTTTTTTACCGAAAACTAATTTTGTGCCGTCCGATGTGAGAGAGTTCAGAGATGTTTCTTTAACTTACTTTTTTCCATTTTCACTTTCATTTGTTTTTTTCATTTGCAGCCCTTAAGTTTCATTTGCTTTTATATTCTTTAACCTAAATTAGTTATTATCCTTATAATTTTAAAGTTAAATTTTTTGTATTCTATAAGTTATAATTTTAGTATGTAACTATATTTTTAAGTTAAACTTTTGGTTTCCTACTTAATTTGTTTTATTAATATTACTTTTAGTTTATTATTATAATATCGTAAATAATTGTTATTTATGCAATGTACCAATTAAGATAGAATGTTAAAATTTATTTTTACTCGCATCTTTCATAAATAATTTTTTCGATTAAATTTTTTTCTTATCCCTTTGTGGTTCAATTTACAAAGATGTTTTTCACCACAATGCGCGAGCTTACAAAATAGTAGCACCTTTTTTATTTTTTATAATAACATTTTTATCCTTCTATTTACTAAAAGATTTGATAAAATGATTTTTTTAATGTCAATTTGATTCTTTTACTCTGAACTTTTTAAAATCTCATTTTCACCATTTCGATTTTCTAAATTTTCATTTTACTTAGCCTAACATATATATATATATATATATATATATATATATATATATATATATATATATATATATATAAAGAGAGAGAGAGAGAGGGAGAGAGAGAGTTAAGATCAAGTAAGATGGAAAATTTTGGTAGGAAGTTAAGAAGTTTTTTTTTTCTATATATTACTATAGTGAAAAGCAAAATGAATCACTAAATGATTTATAAGTAAGATAACTCACAAGAAAAAAAAAACATCCTCATGATTCATTTTCATGTAAATTAAGAAAAATTTCACTTTTATGACAATTTTAGTGAATAACAACAAAATCATTGTATAAATAAATCATCGAGATTTTTTTTGTGAATCATATTATTTTGGAGTCATCTAGCGATTTATTTATTTTATTCGCCAAGAAAATATGTAGATAAAAAACTTCTTACCTTCCTACGAATTGTTTTTTGTTACCAGATCTATATATATATATATATATATATATATATATATATATATATATATATATATATATATATATATATATAGAATTTACTACGAAACTGATGGCTACAGAATATGCTACGGAACAAACGACTATAGAATTGGTATGGAAGAGACATTAAGATATAACTCGGTTATATCTATTCACATATTTAGATCCATATATTTAGCTCACATGTATATTACTTTGTCAAATATTGTTTCCATAAATATCTCCATTAGTTAGATGCCTCTTTTAATATATATATATATATATATATATATATATATATATATATATATATATATATATATATATATATATATACCCTAATTGTAATCCCCTGTAATTCAGTCAATGTACAATACATATACAATTCCTATTCATCTTCTTCTTTCTCTACAATCTTTATATGGTATCAGAGCTTGGCTTTGCACACACTAGACCTATGAATTCTTCCCATCTTCTCCAAAACAAAACATCTCCACCAATGATTCCTCCTCCTCACTCACTATCAACACTAACATGAAGGATATCACCATCGTCAATTTCCCAGCAACTCTGTAATTGACATCTACAAATTACCTTGGGTGGAAAACTCAAATCGAAGCCTTCTTGCACGGCCTAGATCTATACCGATTCATTGATGGCACACATCTAGCTCCGACCCAAATAATTGTTGCTATTGTACAACCACTCCACACGCAGACTACACAAAATGGTTCAGGCAAGATCGTCTTCTGTTTGGTGCTTTAGTGGGAACCTTATCACCTCAGATCATTCCACTTATGAAAAATGCTTCATCTTCTTGTGAAGCATGGCAAACCCTAGCCAGTACATATGCATCTCCATCACAAGGGTGTATCAAACATTTACAATACCACCTGAAATGACTTGCCAAAACTCCCAATCAAATAATCACTGAATACATGCAAAGTGTCAAAACTGTTGTTGATGAACTTGCAATTCTTTGAAAGTCACTTGACCAGGAAGTCATCATTGATGCTGTTGTTAATGGGTTGGATCAATCCACCTACGAATCCCATTCTAGATTCTATCTACGCAAGAGACAATCCTATATCCTTTAATGAACTGCATGAAAAGATAATAAATCATGAATTAGCTCTTGCTCAACAGGTACCAGTTGCTGCTACTATTCACCAACCAGCCACCGTCTTCTATACAAACCACCAGTCCAACAAGAAATCATGGCCTCCTCGACAGCAAACCACCAATCCAGGATTGCTTCCCACACCCTCGAAGCAAGTCCCTCCGGTTACTCAAACTCCTGGTCAACACCCATTCATGGGAAAGTGCCAACGGTGCCATCAAAAAGGACACTCTTTAACCAGTTGCTCAACATTTAAAAAGTCTTTTCTACATGCTTCTGTCCCTCCTTACCGTAACACACAGGTCCAATATGCTCAAGCTTACGTCATGAATCTTATCAACATATCTCCACCAACCACCGCAAAATGGCTATTTGACAGCGGAGAAAATTTTCATGCAACAAATAATCTAAATAATCTCTTAATCCATGCACCATATGAGGGCACTGAAGAATTAGTCATTGGCGACGGTTCGTGCTTACAAATCTCTCACATTGGTTTTGTCATAATTCAAACACCAAATACACCATTAATTCTAAAAAATGTCCTCTATGTTCCTCTTCTTTCTCAAAATATCATATCTATATCTCGTTTATGCATTGATAACCAATTTCTAATAGAATTCTATTCTTTTGTTTTTGTTATCGAGGACCTAGCATCTAAAATTCCATTGTTTCAGGGAACAGCAATCAAGGGAATGTATGAAATTCGCTCTTCTCCATCACAAAATATTTACACCATGCATCGTACTAATCCCTCCATGTCGCGCCACCGTCTTGGCTACCCACAAAATAAAGTTTTTAAGCAGTTATCTTCATCTCCTTCATTCAATTCTAGTTCTGATGATCATTGTAACTCATGTCGAATAAACAAAAGTCACCATTTACCTTTTAATGATTCGTCTCTTACATCCACTGCTCCATTAGAACTCATATTTTCGGATGTATGTGATGGGTTTTGAGCATTCTAACACTCCTAAGGTCTACATGCAACCCTAAATACCTTGGATATATTTTTTTTCTCTTTTATACATGCAAACTTTAACTTTCCAAGGTATTACCCTAACTAGCATACAAATCTTTGATGCTTGGGTAATAAAACAAGTTAGATAACATTCCTTTTCTTGTAGCTTGGAAACATTGGAGTTTTAAGAGCTTAACACAAATAGTATGAATGCCTCAGATGGAATCACAACACACCTAGAGCAGAGGATAACTTGTGAAGAGATTCCCTGCACACACAAATCGGCTAGCCGTCTAGTTTCCCCCTTAAGTCCCAATTTCATGAGGTAGAGGGGTTCTTATATAGTGTGGCTGACTAGGGTTAGATCATGTAAACCTTAATGACTTTCCATATTTCTCATGCTCCATTGGTTAAAAACTCAATGGAGTATCCATGGGTTACCACATGGATTTAGCCCAAAATGAAGAACTATGGATCATAAGCCCACTTTATAAGAATGAATGATTTACCAAATCAGCCCCTTATATTTTATCAGTCTCTTTTGATCACATTGATTAAGGTGATAATTGACATCAAGAGTACTAATAATATTTGCATGGTTATTTACACCTTGTTTGTCGTAACGCCCGGGTTTCAGGGCTAAGCATTTTTGGGCGATGTAATAGTCTAGATCAACTATTGTAACTCTTTTTGAAGTAATAAAGATGAAATATTTGAATTCTATGTGAATTATGTGTATGTGTGTGCTTATTACTTAATTATAAAGATATAATTAATAAAGAATAAAAATAAGCATGAAAATTAAAGTGTGAGATAAGTCATATATCTTTACATAAAGTTTTAGTGGTCGAAACAAGGATTTCGAGGATATAAAGAACGCCAAAATACGATTTATAACGAAGATGTTATGACCTGTCGAAGTTTCGGGACAGAACCGGCACGGCACCGGGAAGCGTAAAAAGTGAATTTACGATAGAAGACTTTTTAGCCTTAGTAATCTCAACCAACATCGTAGAGTATGTTAAACCAAGAAAATCCATAAAAGGAATGCCCAAATCTTAATTCGTATGAGGAAGTTATGATTTTTCAAAGTTTCGGCTTTGAAGTGTACAACCCGAAACTCAAATTTTAGTTCGAGCGGTTTTTGGCTTATGAGACCTAAATGAGAGTTGAAGATCTCATTAATAGGAACTCAATGGTAAAAAGACAGACGAAAACAGAGCCCGTATGAGTTACGAATTCTTCGCGGTCATTGAGCAGTCTAATCTTCTCCTACTGTTAAATTTAAGATCGGTTGAGAATTAACCGACAGGGTCTAAATGAAAGTTGTAGATCTTGTTTTTAACTACGCACTGAAAAAAATAACATCGACAATGGAGCTCGTATGCGAGAGTTATAATTTTCTAAGTCAGGAGTCTGATACGCGATATTGGGTGATGTGGCACCACCATAATTGGACATGTGGCACCACCAGAAGGTTACCACATGCACCAACTCGGCGAGTTTGAGTCATGACACGGAGATTCCATCAGATATTTTCACTATAAATAGAGGTGTCGGGCATTACAACTTCCTCACACCTCACCCTTCAACTTTCTCTCTCTACACACTCTCTCTCTCTAGCCTATCCTATCCCCCCTAAAGTATAGGTAAAACCCCTAGCACCCAAAGGAAGCCCTGAGGCTCCCGAAGCCCAGAGAAAAGAGCCTTTCGGCTTGGGAACGCTGCTCCAGCGAAGCATGGTTTTCGAGAAAACCCGTTGTAAGTGAGCAATGCCTACCTTATCTTTAGTATAGCTTATGTTTCAATATAGTAATGTTCTTAGGAACTTATAAGGATTACTTGGGCTATTATTATGGGTTATACAAGTATTATTTAACACTTATATAATAGTAATAATAGTTAGACTATTAATTAGTCGCGGTTAACGTTAGGCTAAACCCTAGTGATACTGATACTAGGTTTTATCGAGGGATAATTGTTTTGGGATAACAAAGCATTGTTCAAAGGCAAAATCACCACCTTTTCAGGTGCGTGCATATTTACTTTCATCTTACACATAGATATTAAGTATTTTATATAAATTACGTGCTATGTGTGCATATTATCTGAATACTTATTGTCTATGTTGGATGAACATTTTTTATACATGTTTTAAATGATTTAAATTGTATATGTATTTTATATCTACAAAAATGTTGGAGTAAAACATGGGTAGATATAATAGATGATGTGTGATAAGATGATGAGAGGCCTCGATGTTGTTGTTGTTGATTCCAGTCATCTACCGGAGTATAGATGACGACCACGGACTCTTCTAGACAGTCCATTGGAATGCTAGCAGGCTCGCAACCTGTAGGTATTTTTGAACGATGTGTTCACCGGTGTACTCCATCCCCCACATGGTTGCCTTAAGGACATTTATTTTTGAGGAATAACCTTGGCAGTAGTTTCCATCCCGATGTTGATTTCTTAGTCTAGGTCCCTTCTGATATGTGTTTTAGAGACATAATGTGAGGATAACGGGAATGGGTAATCAGGTTATTGTTGGTTGATGAAATTAATAAACTTATTTATTGTGGGTTGAAAACCCTATGTGCTTACCAGGCTCCCAAGCCTGACCCACTCAGTTTCATGTCTTACAGGTAGTGGCGCTTGAGCATAGATGTGATGTTTTGGATGAGGGATTACGAATATAGGCCTGTAGATATGAAATAATGTAGTAATGCCAATGTTGTATTGTTTATGTTTATGATCTGTATCGAACATGACATCCCGAGTCTTTTTAATGAAATACATTTCTATGGAAATGCTTTTGATAAATCTTTATCATATTTTGTATTATGACAAATTCCGCAACACTTTAATTTAAAATGTTACTTTGATTTTCAAAAAAATCATAAACAAAATCGGTCTTTTCTAGCCATGAAAATGGGATGTCACAGTTGGTATCACAGCATTAGTTTAAGCAAACTAGGAATTTGTAGGATTTCTAGACTTAAACTTAGAATGCTAAGCGATGATTGTGAGATGTGAGCACCAGCTTATTTTAGGAATTGTGCATAAAATGCTTTTATGTGCTAAATGCTTCGTCCCAGATATGCTGTTATTTGTTCGGATCTATGTTCTGTTGCCGACTGGATCTGGAAACCTTATGTGTTTAGGATTCTAAACGTACGACTACGATATTAGAACTAGCATATAAACATTTCGGAGAGATAAGGCTGATGTAAACTTCTGTTCTAAGTAAAGATCTAAATTCACCTTATTCGGTGTATAGATCAAAATGATGAGAACCCGCAGTGGAGCTGCCAATGCGAATTGAAGCAGGATTCAACCCCTGGTGATTCAGCAAATACGTGTTGTAGTAGAAGTTGCACTCAAGCCAATCACCATGGCTAGAGTACAAGCCATGATTCAGGCTATGTTAGCAGAACAAAAGGAGGAAATAAGGCAGATGTTGCACTAAAATAGGGAAGAACCTACCATGCCCAAAGAACAACCCGAGCTGATTCCCGAGCAATCGAAGGAAGGGGAACTATAGCCAGCAAGTGAGTCAAATTGGGACTCAAGGAGAACAAAGGAATGGCCTGGAGAGGGGAAATGATAAGGATGGGCGAATGTATAATAACTTCTTAGGTGCTAAGCCACCAAGTCTTTCCGGATGCCCAAAGCCAGTTGAGATTATGGACTGGATCTCCGAAATGGAGATGGTGTTCGAGAGCTGCAACTATAGCGAGAAACAAAAGACCGTCTTCGCAGTAAGACAACTGAAAACTGGAGTCTTGAGCTGGTGGAAGCTATTGGTGGATATGATGCCGTGAGGTGAAGCCCTGAAGATTTCATGGGAAAAGTTCTTGGAATAACTAAAGATGCAGTATTGTTCAGAGATAGATCTGATTGATCTGATCAATGATTTCCAAAACAAGAAGAAGGGGAGAATGGGCATTAACGACTATGCTACTATATTCACGAAGAAGATGAAGTTGTTCCCATACGTAGTCCTAAACGAACTCTCCAAAATTCATAATTTCACGAATGGACTACCAGTTGACTTTGGTCCAACAGTCAACATGGCAACTTTCATAAAAGTAGTTGTTCGAGTAGCTAAGAATGTAGAGACCCAGCTGAAGGAAAGAGGTCTGGAGAGGGCCGAGGTTGGTGAGAAAAGGAAATTTGATGGATCCTCGAGGTCAAGCAAGAAGAGTAAATTCTCGAAGTCTAGTTCGAGAGGAGGTGGAGCCGAAGCAAAGTGGTGTGACATGTGCAAGAAGAAGCACTCTAGGAAGTGTGACGGAGGGGTCACGTGTTTCAAGTGTGTAAATCTTGGGGACTATGCCAACGAGTGCATGTTCACTAAGAAGGTCTATTATGAGTGCAATGAGGAAGGGTACATTTCAAACGATTGCTCAAAGAAAAAGGAGCCAAGGAGACCCAACATTCCATTGAAGCGGAAGGTGAGAGCCTTCCAAATGTCTCTCGAGGCCGCAAAGGAGGTAGCAGATGTCGCTTCAGGTACCTTTATTGTAAATGGTTTACCTTCTAGTATAATGTTTGATTCCGGAGCAAACTACTCCTTTGTATCGCATAGATTTGGAGAAAAATTAGCATTGCTTGTAGAAAAAATTGATGATGCCCTAATTGTGGAAGTTGCCAGTGGCAAGTTCGTAGCTGTTAGTGATCGTATTAGGAATATAGTCATCGACTTAAACAGAAACAAATTCTGCAAGGAGCTGTTACCCATAAAGTTGAACGGTTTCGAAATCGTTTTGGGAATGGATTAGATTAGCACCAACGATGCCGAGATATTATGCCGAAAGAAGATAGTAAGAGTAAACCCGCCCAGAAAAGATTCATTTATGGTGTACGGGGACAAACACAGAGTCAATTCTGGAATCATCACCCTGATGAAAGCCAAAAAATGTTTGTCCTAGGGATGTGCATCATACTTGGCATTTTTTATCGATGCTAAGAAGGAAAATAAGGAGGTGCAGAATATACCGGTCGTGTGTGATTATCCGGAAGTCTTTCCCGAAGATCTTCCCGGATTACCACCTGATAGACAAGTAGAGTTCCGAATAGACTTGTTACCAGGGACGACACCAATAGCAAAAGTACTGTACCGATTAGCGCCGACGGAGATAAAGGAGCTCATGATGAAACTTCAGGAGTTGTTGGACAACGGTTTCATTCGACCTAGTTCATCACGTTGGGGAGGCCTGGTGCTATTTGTAAAGAAGAAGGACGAAAGTATAAGAATGTGCATAGACTACAGGGAGCTGAACAAGGAAATAGTGGAGAACAAGTATCCATTGTCGTGGATTCATGACCTATTCGATCAGCTGTAGGGTTCGAGCTACTTCTTAAAGATCGATCTTGGTTCGGGATATCATCAGCTAAAGGTAAGAGAGCAGGATATTGAGAAAATTGCGTTCAGGACAAGATATGGACACTATGAGTTATTGGTTATGTCATTTGGACTAACCAATGCTCCTGCAACATTCATGGATTTAATGAACAAGGTTCTTAAACCATTCCTCGATAAATCTGTGATAGTGTTCATCGACGACATCCTGATTTACTCAAGAAGTCAGGAGGATCATGGCAGAAATATGCGAGAAGTCTTAGAAGTACTGAAGAATGAGAAGCTTTACGCTACGTTCTCCAAATGCGACTTTTTGATACGAGAAGTCCAGTTCTTAAGTCACATGGTTACCCAAGAAGGGATAATGGTTGACCCAGCAATGATCGAGGTTGTGATGAAATGGGAATGACCAAAAAGTCCCACGAAGATTTGAAGCTTTCTAGGATTAGCTAGATATTACCAACTATTTATCCATGGCTTTTCTTCGATAGCTGCTCCATTGACAACGTTGACCCAAAATGGAGCCACATATACATGGAGCGAGAAATACGAAGACGCATTCAAGAAGCTAAAGAAGAATTTATGCGAAGCACTAATACTTTCTCTACCCGATGGAGTTGAAGACTTCGCGGTATACAGTGACGCTTGTGGAGTCGGGTTAGGTTGTGTTCTAACTCAAAGAGAAAAGGTGATAACATGTGCATCTCGAAAGTTGAAGTAGCATGAAAAGAACTACCCCACTCATGACCTTGAGTTGGCAGCGGTAGTTTTCGCTCTAAAGATATGGAGGCATTACCTTTATGGCACTAAGTGTAAACTTTTAACTGATCATAAGAGTCTCCAGTATCTCTTTATTCAGAAGGCGTTGAATATAAGGCAACGACACTGGATGCAATTGCTTAAAGACTACGAATATGAGATACTTTACCACCCCAGTAAAGCAAATGTTGTCGTTGATGCTCTCAGTCAGAAAGTCAACATTGAAAGGAAGAGGCCAAGAACGTTGAGAATTGAATTGTCTCGAAAATTGTGGAAAGAATCAAAAAAGCTCAAGAAGAAGCTTCAGAGAAGAATAACCTAAAAGAAGAACATTTGGGAAAAACGTTAGTCTTTGGTACAAACAGTCGAGGACTGAAGATATTCCAAGATCGGATTTGGCTACCTAAGACGGGAGGAATAAGAGATCTTCTAATGGAAGAAGCTCACAAGACCATGTACTCGATTCATCCCGACAGCACTAAAATGTATAGGTACCTAAAATCCTACGTACTGGTGGCCGATGATGAAGCTCGATGTTGAGAAGTATGTGGCCGAGTGTGTGACTTGTGCAAGAGTTAAGGCACAACATCAAAAACCGTATGGGAATTTGGAACCTTTACTTGTACCCATGGGTAAATGGGAGGACATCACCATGGATTTTGTGACCAAACTGCACAGGACGAAGAACGGTCACGACATGATTTGGGAGGTCGTAGATCGGTTCACTAAGAGTGCACACTTCATAGTAAGACTTCACGGTGTTCCTCTAATGATTATATCAGATTGTGATAGTCGTTTCACATCGAGGTTTTAGAGGAGTCTACAAGAGGAGTTAGGTACAAAGTTATGTTTGAGTACTGCTTACCATCCGCAAACTGATGGTCAGAGCGAAAGAACAATTCAGACACTAGAAGATATTCTGAGAGCATGTACCCTTGAGTTCCAAGGTAACTAGGATGAGCACTTACCTTTAGTAGAGTTTTCCTATAACAACAGTTTCCACTCGAGCATCAAGATGGCACCTTATCTAGCCTAGTATGGACATAAGTTTCATACACGGTCTTGTTGTCTTGAGTCTGGAGAAAAGTAGTTTATGGGCCCCGAGATAGTCCATGAGACTGCTAAGAAGCTGAAGGTGATTAGGGAGAGAATGTTAGAAGCTCAGGATCATCAGAAGAGCTATGCTGGCAAGAAAAGACGATCGATGACCTTTGAAGTTGGGGATTCGGTTTTGCTTAAAGTCTCACCGTGGAAAGGACTTATACAATTCAGGAAACAAGGAAAGTTGAGTCCAAGGTTTATTGGACCGTTTAAAGTTCTTCAGAAGATTGGGAACCAAGCTTACAAGCTGGAATTGCCCGAAGAACTCGATTGTATTCATAACACCTTACATTTGTCATATTTGAGGAAGTTCATGGGAGAAGTTCTCGACATAATTCTAGTCTCGGAGTTAAGAATGGATGAGAACAAGAGGCTAATCGAAGAGCCCGAGGCAATTATTGACCGTAAGACTAAGAAGTTACTACGCAAAATGGTCGACTTAGTGCTATTCCGAAGGAAACATTCGAATGGGAAGAATCTCACTTGGGAAACAGAGAGTGGCATGATGAGTTGCTATCCACATCTGTTTGCTGATGCATGATTCCGGGATGTAATCATCCTAAAGGGGAGAGGATTGTAATGCCCGAGTTTCAAGGCTAAGCTTTTTTGGGCGATGTAATAGTCTAGGTCAACTATTGTAACTCTTTTTGAAGTAATGAAGATGAAATATTTGAATTCTATATGAATTATGTGTATATGTGTGCTTATTACTTAATTATAAAGATGTAATTAATAAAGAATAAAAATAAGCGTCAATATTAAAGTGTGATATAAGTCCGATATCTTTACATAAAGTTGTAGTGGTCGAAACAAGGCTTCAGGGGATATAAAGAACACCGAAATTCGATTTATAACCAAGAAGTTATGACCTGTCAAAGTATCGCGACGGAACAGGCACGACTCAGGAAGCGTAAAAAGTGAATTTATGATAGAAGACATTTTAGCCATAGTAATATAAACCAAAGTCATAGAGTATGTTCAACTGAGAAAATCCATAAAAAGAATGCCCAAATCTGACTTCGTATGAGGAAGTTATGATTTTTTAATGTTTCGGCTTAGCAGTGTATAACTTAAAACTCGAATTTTAGTTCGACTGGTTTTTGGCTAAACTTTGACGCAACCTAAATGAGAGTTGAAGATCTCATTAATAGGAACTCAACGGTGAAAATACAGACAAAAACAGAGTCCATATGAAGGAGTTACGAATTCTTCACAGTCATTTAGCAGTCTAATCTCCTCCTACAGTTAAATTTAAGATCGGTTGAGAGTTAACCGACAGGGCCTAAATGAAACTTGTAGATCTTGTTTTTAACTACGCATTGAAAAAATAACATCGACAATGGAGCACGTATGCGAGAGTTATAATTTTTCTAAGTCACGAGTCTGATACGCGATATTGGGTGACGTGGCACCACCATAATTGGACACGTGACACCACTAGAAGGCTGCCACATGCACCAACTCAGTGAGTCCATATGATATTTTCACTATAAATAGAGGTGTCGGGCATTCCAACTTTCTCACACCTCACCCTTCAACTTTTTCTCTCTACACTCTCTCTCTCTAGAGCCTATCCTAACCCCCCCTAAAGTCTAGGTAAACCCCCTAGCACCCGAACGAAACCCCGAAGCTCCCAAAGCCCGAAGCTCCCGAAGCCCTGAGAAAAGAGCCTTTCGGCTCGGGAACACTGCTCTAGCGAAGCCTAGTTTTCGAGAAAACCCGTTGTAAGTGAGCTATTCCTACCCTATCTTTAGTATAGCTTATGTTTCAATATAGTAATGTTATTAGGAACTTATAAGGAGTACTTGGGCTATTATTATTGGTTATATAATATTTTTTAATGCTTACATAATAGTAATAATAGTTAGACTATTAATTAGTCGCAGTTAACATTAGACTAAACCCTAGTGATATTGATAATAGGTTTTATCGAGGGATAATTGTTTTGGGATAACGAAGCGCTGTTCAAAGGCATAATCACCAACTTTTCAGGTGAGTGCATAGTTACTTTTATCTTACACATAGATATGAAGTATTTTATATAAATTACGTGCTACGTGTACATATTATCTGAATACTTGTTGTCTATGGTGGATGAACGTTTTTTATTCATGTTTTAAATGATTTAAACTATATATGTATTTAATATCTACAAAAATATTGGGGTAAAACATGGGTAGATGTAATAGATGATGTGTGATAAAATGATGAGAGGTCGATTTTGTTGTTGTTGATTCTAGTCATCTAGCGGAGATGTTGTTGTTGTTGATTCTAGTCATCTAGCGGAGTATAGATGATGACCTCAGACTCTTCTAGACAGTCCAGTGGAATGCTAGCAGGCTCGCAACTTGTAGGTGTTTGTGAACGATGTGTTCACCGGTGTACTCCATCCCCCACATGGTTGCCTTAAGGACATTTATTTCCAAGGAATCCCCTTGGCAGTATTGTCCATCCTGATGTTGATTCCTTAGCCTAGGTTCCTTATGATAGGTGTTTTAGGGACGTAATGTCAGGATAACGGGGATGGGTAATCGGGTTGTTGTTGGTTGATGAAATTAATAAAATTATTTATTGTGGGTTGAAAACCCTATATGCTCACCTGGCTCCCAAGCCTGAACCACTCAGTTTCATGAATTACAGGTAGTGGCGCTTGAGCATAGATGTGATGTTTTGGATGAGGGATTACGGATATAGGCTGGTACATATGATTATGTAGTAATGATTATGTTGTTTTGTTTATGCTTATGATCTGTATTGAACATGACATCCCGAGTCTTTTTAATGAAATACATTTCTATGGAAATGCTTTTGATAAATATTTATCATATTTTGTTTTGGGACAAATTCCACAACACTTTTACTTAAAATGTTACTATGGTTTTCAAACAAAGCATAAACAAAATCGGTCTTTTCTGGTCGTGAAAATGGGGATGTCACATTTGTGATCCTTGATATCCCAGTCACAATCTTGAAGGGCGTAATCTAGATTTAAATATGCCATTGAATTGTTCAATGAATCTCAACAGATCTAGGAGTTTCAAATCCAATTATAACTTAATAAAAATTTCATTTTTCGTGGTGGAAATTGGTAAATCGTCATTTACCTACCTTCAAATACTTTGCAAGATGGATTACGGTATCCCTCATCCAAAGTTTAAAATATTGTGTTGGGTCCTAGCTTTAATATTTCATTTTGGTTGTTATATTTCAGATTCATTATTTAATCTAAACTTTGTCTTTCTTTCTTTTTAGATGTCTTCCAACAATGTGGCTTCTGGCTTAAACCCTACAGGCTCCTACTCTCTCATGAACCTTTGTGGGGAAATCATCTTTGATGGGACTAATTTCAATGATTAGATTAGGAACATCAAGATGGTGACTCGCTACGAGGACAAGGAATATGTCCTCGACACGGAGCTCAAGGAAATTGATGATTCTGCTGCTACTCCTCAAGAGATTGTTGATTTTAGGGCACTTGAGAAAGATGCGACTAAGGTAGCTTGTTTCATGCTTGCCACCATGTCTCCCGAACTCCAAAAGTCCTATAAGGACTTCTACCCTTATGAGATGCACCAGGATCTGATGGAAAGATACCATTAGAGTGCTCATCAAGAGTAGTATGAAATCATATCTTCGATGATAACAAACATAATGAAGGATGGTGAAGTCATCACGGGCCACTTGCAGAAAACACAAAGGTTTGTGGACCGTTTGCTAAAGTTGAATGTGAGCTTCCCTATGGATCAGGCTATTGATATCATACTGCACTCTTTACCTCCATATTATGATCAGTTCTACATGACCTATCATATAAACAAGGAGGAGGTCACACTTAGCAAACTTCAAGTACTTTTGAGGACTGCTGAAACAGGTAGCCACAAGGGAAAGTCCCTTGATGGATCCTCTTCAAGTGGGACCAAAGTTGGTCTTACTACTCCCTCTTCGATTCCCAAAGAAGCAGAGTGTTTCTACTGCCATGAAAAGGGGCACTGGAAGAAAAGTTGCCCCAACTATTTGCAGGATGTTAAGGATGGGAAAGTCAAACCCACCCATGCATGTATTTATACTATTATATCTAAAAACTCATCATATACTAAGTCTTTGGGTGCTTGACACATGTTGTGGATTTCACATTTGTTTAGGGCATAAAAAGAAGTAAGGATGTGGAGCACGGGAAGATAAACTTGATCATGGGGAATAGGAAGGTTTCACCTATCACCACGATTGGAGTTTACTCTTTATTGCTTAGTAGTGGGTTAGAAATAGATTTAAATAATTGTTGCTACTTGATTGATATGGTGAGAAATATTATTTCCTTTCATGGTTTGTACAAACAAGGTTTCACATTTTTGTTTGATAATGAAATTGGTGCAATAAATGCTTATTGTAATGCTATTTTTTTATTTTAGAGCATTACCTTGTAATGGTGTATATGAAACTGTGATGGTTGTAGATAAATTAGGAAATAATGTATTGCATATCGATTCTTCTAATGATTTGGATAAGGCATCCTTGTGGCATTGTTGCCTTGGACATGTCAAGAAGAAGCGCATAGGCCAACTCCAGAAGGCTGGAGTTTTGGAGTCATTCGACTTAATGTCATATGACACTTACGGATCTTGTTTACATGGAAAAATGACCAAGTCCCACTTCACTGGTACTTATGAGAGGGGTAAGGGTTTGTTGGATCTCATACACATTGATGTGTGTAGGCCCTTCAGAACCACCACAAGGGATGTTACCGCTTCTATGTGACTTTTACCGATGATTACAGCAGATATGGCTATATCTACTTGATCAAGCATAAGTCAGAAACCTTTGAGAAATTCAAAGAGTTTAAGCAAGAAGTGGAGAATCAGCTGGGCAGGAACATAAAGATGCCCCGATTTGATTGGGTTGGTGAGTATCTTAGTATTTAGTTCCTAGACTATCTTAAGGAGTGTGGAATTTTTTCATAGTTGATGCCACCTAGGACACCACAACTTAATGGTGTGGCTGAGAGGCGCAAGCGAACCTTGTTAGACATGGTTCGTTCCATGAAGAGTTGAGCTTCATTACCAATCTCATTATGGGGGTACGCCATAGAGACTGCCTCCCATATCGTTAATCGAGTCCCAACTAAAAACATTGCCAAAACACCTCACGAGATGTGGACAAGGAAAGTTCCCTCGTTAGGACACATCAAGGTTTAGGGTTTCAAGGCTTTTGTGAGGCACAAGACTCATGCCAAACCTGAACCTCGGTGTGAGCAGTGTATTTTCATCGGCTACCCATAGAAGTCCTTTGGTTATCTCTTCTACAGGCTGAGTGACAATATTGTCTTCGTTGCGAGGAGAGAAATCTTTCGTGAGAGAGAGATGATATTCCAAGGGGACAGTGGGAGGCAAATTAACCTTGAAGAACTTCAAGAGTCAATCGTTAAAGGAACCTCAAAAACTAGCGATCAACTTGAGGAGGAAACTCCTGTTGAGCCGATTGACGAGTCTATACCTCTGAGGCGTTCTGGTAGAGTTTGACTTCCACTTGAGTTTTATAGTTTCCATATTACTGCAGAAGGTGATGCATTTATTAGGGATAACACACTGGTAAATTCGGATGAACCCAACAACTACAAGGAAGCCATGGCAGGCCCCGAGTCTACTAATTTGAAAGAGGCTATGGACAGCGAGATTCAGTCCATGTATAACAATCAAATTTGGAACTTGGTTGACAATGTACCGGGTCGTAAGACAGTCAGATTTAAATGGATCTTCAAGAAGAATAATGACATGGATGGGAAAGTACACACATACAAGGCGTGACTGGTTGCAAAGGGTTTTACTCAAACTCCGGGAGTTGACTATGATGAGACCTTCTCACCAGTAGCGAAGATTAAGTCAATTAGTGTGCTGCTAGATATTGTTGCATTTCATCACTATGAAATATAGCAAATGGATGTCAAAACCGCTTTCCATAATGGGAAGTTGGCTGAGGATGTTCACATGAGTCAGCCAGAGGGTTTTGTCAATGCTGAGTACCCTAATAGAGTGTGGGTGCTTGAGAATTCCATTTATGGATTGAAACAAGCATCTCGCAGATGGAATCTTTGCTTCGATGAGAATGTCAAAGAGTTTGGCTTTTCAAAGAGCAACGATGAGTCATGTGTATATGTCAAAGCTAGTGGGAGTATAGTTAGCTTTCTGGTGATGTATCTGGATGGCATACGTCTCATAGGGAATGACATCCCGACTCTGCAGGAGGTAAAGTCCTAGCTCGGGAAGTGTTTCGCTATGAAGGACCTCAAAGAGGCTGCTTATATTATTGGGATTAGGATATTGAGAGACAGGAGTAAGAAACTTATTAGACTTAGTCAAAGTACCTGCGTGGACAAGGTGT
This sequence comes from Lactuca saligna, assembly GCF_052625555.1. NCBI lineage: Eukaryota > Viridiplantae > Streptophyta > Magnoliopsida > Asterales > Asteraceae > Lactuca > Lactuca saligna. The sequence continues at coordinate 94,887,380 of NC_136418.1, forward strand.
TGAAGAGGTTCAACATGCATAGTTCCAAGAAAGGTGACTTACCGATCCAGAGCAATGTCAAACTGAGTAATGCTCAGAGTCCGAGTACAGAGGCTAAGATAGTTGAGATGAGTCGATTACCATATGCATCCATTGTTGGATCAATCATGTATGTTTTGACTTGTACTCGCCCTGATGTGACCTTTTCTTTGAGCATGGTTAGCAGTTATCAAGGGAATCCTAACAAGGCTCACCGGACTGCGGTGAAGAACATTCTCAAATACCTGCGGAGGACTAAGGACTGGGTCCTTACCCTTGGTGGGAGTGATGACTTTAGAGTGGTAAGGTATAGTGACACCAGCTTTCATACCGACAGGGATAATTTCCGTTCTCAGTCTCTCTGGGTGTTTACCCTCAATGGAGGAGAAATTACTTAGAATAGTTCCAAGCAGGAGACCGTAGCCGATTTAATGTGTGAATTAGAGTACATAGCAGCGAGCGAAGCGACAAAGGAGGCGATATGGCTGAAGAACTTCATCGGAGACCTTGGAGTTGTACCATCTATAAAGGAGCCTATGAATATTTTCAGTGAAAATGACAATGCGGTTGCCTTAGGCAAGGAACCAAGGGATCATGGCAGGTCCAGACACATGCACAGAAAAAATCACTTCATAAAACACAAGATAGAAGAAGGAATCCTTGTGGAAAAGAAGGTATCATTAGATGAGAACCCGACAGATCCCCTCGCGAAGGGACTAAGTAGGGTTAAGCATTTACTGCATGGGAGACACGTTGGGCTGAAGGATGATATTAGTTTTTAATGATTAGATAGATATTTCGAAGCTTGTAATAGATAGACTGTAATTGACATTTGATGCTTAAATAAAAGGTGTTTTTATTTAATATTATGGTACTTCTCATGTCAATTGTTTACTATTGTTTCATTTTGCAAGTTTTGACTTCCAGAATAATTAGATTATTCAAACCATCCACAATCGATCATACTTTGGAAGTAGGTATTGTATTAAGACTGTCATGAATTTGGCTTATAGATTGTCAGAAATGGTTAGACATTGCTATGACATTCATGAGTGCTCACAAGGGCTGAGTATTGGATTTAACCCACGCTCACTTGTATACTTCATGGAATTTATCTTGAATGATCGTGAGACGATAATATCATATAAGTCTTCAAACTTAGATATATGAGTTGTTGACTATGAATTGGTTGTACATTGATAGTATGAAAACGCATCGGTAACTCAATGTTATAAAATGTGTTGTTGTGTACAATTTGATGAATAGTTAGTACAAGCATATATTGTTAATGTTTATCTATTCCTTTTAGTCCTTGGAGGATTAAAAGCGATGTCTTGGGCCCCTTGATGATTTTGGTTTGCTTGTGTGTTGGGCCTAGTCAGAACAAAAATGTGTTTGATTAAGTTCTATGTTAAACAAATCATAAATCGGGAAACAAACTGTTAGACAATAATATTAACTGTGTTCCATGTGTTTCTCCGGATGATATCTTGAGAATAGAGGATTATATCATCACTTATCTAAAATGGTACGTCTAAGTTTGACAAAGGCATTTAAGAGACACAATTGCTAGTCGGATCCTGAAGTTACACTTAAAACTATAGCTATTAGACATATCCAAGTGGGAGACTGTTGGATAAGGTGTCTAAGTCATAACTGTATTTGGTATGTCCTTGAGAAGAGGACGTATATGATTTATTAATATATTATAAGTTATAAGATATTAATATGAAATCATATTATTTTATTAGTATTGATTAAGAATTAATTTCAAATTAATTTAGTGATCAAAAGAGACTAATAAAATATGTAGGGATTGATTGTGTAAATCATTCTTTCTTATAATGTGGGCTAATGATCCATGATTCGTTATGTTGGGCTTAACCCATGTGGTAAGCCAAGGATGCTCCAGGAGGTTAATACCCATGGATCATGAGGAATGCGGAAAGTCATGAGTTACATTGTGTAAACCTAATGTGCACACTATATAAGATGGACTTTGGTTCAAGAAATTGGAACCCTAGAATCTCTACAAGAGTGAGGCCAATTTTTGTGTGCTAGAGTGTCACACCCCGGCCGTCGGCGGAAACACCGGGTAGTGTAACGTCATTTTTCGTATCACGGTTATACAACATACATTGAACAATACTAAAGAAAATACATACCTTTATTGATGATTGAAAGTTACATTATTGTTTTCCTAGTATTTATTACATAATATTTGAATATGGCATACTTCTTAATAAACAGAAAGATAATAGTAAAACTTCTCCTGTTCGAATACATACCAACTTTTCAATTTCTTGAAAACACATGCATTTTAAAAATACGTCAACATAAAGTTGGTGAGTCCACAGGTTTTGACTCCATAAAATAATACATTTTTTACACATTCAAAAGTATAGTTTTGAAAGTATCATTTTCACTCTCCAACATTAGGTATAATAGTATGCGTATCAATTAAGTGTTATATCTAAACATTTCTTAATCTTAACGTATAAATAGGGGAAAACTTATACTTAACATTAATACTTGTATACGACAAGGCATAATGTTTCTAACAATTTGCTACCATGAGCCTATAACCGTTGATATGGCATAATACCTCTGATAGAATACACTCATGATTAACCATGAGAAACAAACGCACTCATGATTTAACATGAGAAACAACACCGTACGCTTCATCGACACCGGAATAATAAAAAATAAAAGGATAGTTCATCACTTGCTTTTGGTTGACTGTAGCTAATAGTTACAAGTGGGGTGGTCAACCTGTATACTAATTATACACGACTTCCTTGCTCACACGGGATTAACGGTTACAGTTTAGAGGATTTCCGCTAAGACCCCCATCTTAGTTGATGAATACAATTACTCATGTAGACTTTGACGGCTTCCTATAGAACTAACAACACAAGCATCTTCATGTCTAAAACCCTAACTTACTAGACTATGCTTTTAAACATTACTCCTAACTTCATAATATTTAGGCATTATAACAACTATATCTTGAAGTAAAACTAGGTTTTATCTTGACCTAAAACCAATAATAACAACATATAATGTTTCTAGTTTTATCTTGACATAAAACTATCAATAACAATACCAAGTTTTATCTTGACATAAAACTAACAATAACAACATATAACATATCCAGTTTTATCTTGGCATAAAACTAACAATAACAACATATAACATATCCAGTTTTATCTTGACATAAAACTAATAATAACAGCATATAAAATATCCAGTTTTATCTTGACATAAAACTATTAATAGCAACATACTATGTAACTTAACATTTAGAACTTTCGAATATAACTTCGGTATTATATCGCACACAACATATATATATATAGAATCCTAAGTATAACTCAAGATCTACATTATTAACATACTGATAAGTTAATAATAGTTGTATGTATTCAAAATGTTATATTTAGAACAATCATATCCCGGTTATCATAACTATATACTATCATACAGACATAATAATAAAATATATATAATAACTAGCATGCGTTTTCCCCCGAAATATTAGAAAGTGGGGTTGTGAAACTCACCCTAGTAGCGTAATTTTATGTTATCTAAGCAAAACGGTCAGCGTGCGACATCGTCGGTGCTCGGGATGCAAGATGGCTTCAACAAGGGATAGAGGAGATAATGAAATGGTGTAAGGAATAGCTAAAGTCGGGCCTGTTATTTATAGTAAGGATTTTGGACTCTCACGTCGTGAGTTTCATAAGGCTCACATCGTGAGTCTTGTATGATCACCCTGTAGACTTGCCATTTGCGTCCCTAGCTTCGGAAGGTGGCCATGTGACTCCTCACGTCGTGAAAAACCCCTTGTTCACGTCGTGAGTTTGGATCCTATCCCCTCGCAGCCTCGTCACACCTTATAGATTCTGAAATGTGGAAAAATGACTCCTCACGTCGTGAATAAACCCTTGTTCACGTCGTGAGTTTAGTTAGATTAGGGTTTCTGAAAGCGAAATCTTCGGAAGGTGATAACTTTCACATACAAACTTCGTTTTTGACGTTCTTTATATCCACGCGTAGGTATTCACGAGTACAACAACTCTCTTTTAGACTCCAATAGCTAATTCTAAGTCTATTTTAAATTCCTCTTATTATAGAGATTTATAGTGTTCGGTTTATCATAACTTCTTCATGCGAAGTCAGATTCAGATGTTCTCTATATTTTTGGAATCGTATGGACGTATACTTTTAGTTGTATCATAAAGATAGTTCATATTTGTATTAGAATTTATCATGAACTACATAACACTCTTACCACATTACTAGGTTAACATAATCACATTACATGATTGGCATAATCACATGTAATTGTCCATTGACCTATTTTGACTAGTGTTACATAGAGAGTTCTCTTCCAAGGTTGCAAGTGTTAGTGGTGATTTTTGATTCCAGCTGAGGCATTCACACTATTGGTGCTAGGCTCTTAAAGCACCAAACAACAAGCCACAACAAAAGTTATGTCATCTAACTTGTTTTATTACCCTAGTATCAAAGTTTTGTATGCTAGTTTGGGTAATACCTTGGGAAATGAAAGTTTGCATGTATAATAGTGAAAACATAGATCCAAGGTATTTAGGGTTTCATGAACTCCTTAGGAGTGTTAGAATGCTCAAAACCCATCAATATCACCACTGTTATCTCCTTAAAATCTACTTTAGTGAAAGCGTTTCCTCACCATCATATTCATCAATCGGAGAGAAACCTTATGACACTTAGATTTTATGGTGTATGTGTTCCTATCCATCTGAATTTGTCAAACCATAATCAAAAGACAATGTTAGTGACAAATTCAAACTCTTATGGACTGAACTTGTTCAATCTTAATTTCTTGCCACCTGGTAGCGCAAGGGCCTTTCATTGCTTCCAAGTTGTGATGAACACAATTGAGAACTCATAGAACTTACATACATAGTTAACTTTAAATGGAATGGGCACAAAAACAAGAATATGTCAACACTATAGGTTGCAAACCTCAAGTTGTGTGTTAGTGATAAACAATAGGTTTTATTCTTGATTAGTTCTTGAAAACTCGTCAAGATCATTAAGACTCCCACTGACCTCTTAACATATAATATTCTATTGTAAAGAATCATTGCTTGACAAACAAATATTTATGATTCAGTGCGGATTCTTATTAAGATAAACACATCGCACAATTAGCCTTAGTTGGTCTTTGTCTTATCCATGACATCACAACTTACCAATTTCAAATGTACAAGAGAAAAAATATTTTACTCTACATTTGATGAGTGTTTTAAACCTTTCTTATGATTATGTCACTCAAGGCACAATCTTGGATTATAACTCCAAGACTTGTTTCTAGAATGAAGTATGCCTCATCTTAATTATTTAACCATTTCAACAATTCATGAATCCTCGTCTTAGCCATAAGAATGCACTAAGATGTCTTTAGAGGATCAATTGTGATATGGTTTCAATAATCATTAAGATGACCATAAAACATGATACTAAAGTACTCTCCCATCTTTTCATATTGGAGAAACTTTTATGTTTCCACCTAATTTGTCTTCTCATTCGTTCTGCCATACATTGAAACTTTTCCAATGTCTCACAGTTATACTTAAACTTGTAAGCATAACCATGTTTTCTAAACTTTAGTAAATCATGATGAATAGTCTTATCGATCTTTGTGGTGGACTTGACCAGTGCACAAGAATGTGTACTCAATCCCCTAGTCCTTCACTTGACTCATATATACATGTGATCAATGAATTAGTCTTAATTTGCCAAAGATGAAAACTCTCATTCATCATAAGATACAACTTGCATGATTCCAAGTTTTTGTCCAATTGAAAATTGGGTGATGAGAGTCTTTCCTTATTTGGTAAATTTTGACAGTACCACAAACGAAAGAATCAAATTCATATTGCTAACATAGAAACATACAAACATCAATTTTTCACCAATGCCACTGTAAGGAGATATAATATAAATAAAAAAACAAAATTTTATTTATTTATAAAATGCGAAAAAACTTTTCCTTACAATGCAATTACAAATGAAAACTATGTTATTATATATTCCCTAGAAATCTATCATAACTCCTAAGTAGCAGCTTAAAAATCCGATCTTCGAACCATGCGATTGAAATCCATCTTCGCGACCAGATTCAACATACTCTTCTTTTAAGCTTCCTTCCTTTGGCATGATCCAACAAAACATCAAAATGTAACCTAGTCACATCATGTATTAAGAATCATAAATCGGATCATGAATTTAAAAAATCAAAATTTTGGCTTTCTGGACAGTGGACTCGCCGAGTCCACTGGAGGACTCACCGAGTCCAAGTACAAATTCATCATGTATAATTGAAAAGAAGCATTGGTTCTGATACCACTACTGATGAGTTTTAAGCAATCTAAAACTCCTAAGGTGTACATACAACCCTAAATACCTTGGATCTATGTTATCTCTATTATACATGAAAACTTGAACTTTCCAAGGCATTACCCTAACTAGCATACAAATCTTTGATACTTGGGTAACAAAACAAGTTAGATAACATACATTTTCTTGTGGCTTGGAAACCTTAGAGCTTTAAGAGCTTAGCACCAATAGTATGAATGCCTCAAATGGAATCACAACACACCTAGAACAAAGGATAACTTGAGAAGAGATTCCTTACACACATAAATCGGCTAGCCCTCTAGTATTCCCCTTAAGAAATTAGATAATCATATAAACTAATACAAATCTTGAAACTTTGACAATTATTCTTTGAAGACTCTTAGACTTCATAACCTAAAGAGTTAATAAATGAGACATTTCACATCCATAACTTATGGAAGTTTCAAAACTCTTAAGATGATAACTTTAAAAAAAACTTTTGAGTTCCAAAATCTTATGACAAAATTTGTAACTCCTTAAAACCACTTAGATCAAACTTAAAAAAAATAAAATAATCATATCATTCTATCTTTTAATAAATTGAGCTAGTTCAACTCTTGTAGTAAAGTGACTCAAATTTTACAAATAATTAGTTTTTCATAAAATCAAGTAATTATCATAAAATTTGACAAACTTCATGTTTTTTTTTCTTTTTTTTTTTCATCAACTTGAAAAAAAATACATTTGCATCAAATATAGTAGAAAACAACCCATGGCTCTGATACCACTATTGGGTTTTGGTATAATACAACATCCTATGGTGCACATACAACCCTAAATACCTTGGATCTATGTTTTCACTAATTATACATGCAAATGGTTTCCAAGGCATTAAACCTATAACTAGCATGCATTTGACAAAAACCATATAATATACTAGTTAGGGAAACATACCTTTTATGTGGCTTGAAGTCTTGATGTATTTGGCCTTAAGAGCTTAGCACCAATAGTATGAAATGCCTCAAATGGAATCACAACACACCTAGAACAAAGGTGGCTCTTGAGAGAGAATTCCATGCACCAAAACACCTCCATATTTCTCTAAGAAAAGAAGTGGTGATTTTGGCTATGGAGTAACCTATTTATATGTAGGATTCCAAGGGTCATGGGTATCACCCATAATCCATACCCATGGGTTTTATGATCCATGGTTCATGTGGCCCAACTCTTTATGTATCCATACATAAAATTGGTCCAACATGGATCATAAGCCCAACACATATAAATATAACTAATTATCACAATTAGTCCCCATAGATTTAATTAGTCTCTTTTGACCACTAAATTAATTCCAAATTAATTCTTGATCAATACTAATTAAAACATATGATTTCATATTAATATATTATAACTTATAATATATTAATAAACCATAAATAACCTTCTCTCAAAAGTCCATCCTAACAAATTGTCCTGATGATATGCAACCAAATGGACCATGCTACTCTCGGGTCAAGTACATACCAATAATAGTTATGGGCTTAGACATCTAATCCAACAGTCTCCCACTTGGATATGTCTAAAACTATTATTGCAAGTACGACTTCATAACCCGACTAGCAATCGTAGCTCTTAAAGCCGTTGTCGAACTCTGAACAAATCAATGACGCGTCCATTAGATAAGGGATCATATATTCCTCCATTCTAAATATCATATGGACTGAGACATGGATTTTAATCATTCTCTCTATCCATTCGTTGTTTCCCGATTTTCGATTTATGACGACTGACTAATTGAACAAATCAAATCAATCCTGGCCTGACCGAGCACTTCCATTTGTCATCATCAAATCATCGAGAGGCCCACAAATATCGCTTTTATCCCGAAGGTAAAAGGAATGGATAAACTTCGACTCATATGGCTTGTTCTACTACTTGTTGAATCATACACAAAGGCACGTTTTATAGCACCGAGTTACCAAATGCGTTTTCGTGGAATCAATGTACAACCAACTCATAGTAACAACTCATATCTCTAGGTTTGAAGAATATAAGATATTATCATCTCATGATCACTCGTGATAAAATCCATGAAGTGATTCCAATGAGCGCGGGTTGAATCCAATACTCAGAACTTATGAGCACTCATGAGTGTTGTAGCCGTTTGTCCAACATCTTAGACCTTTACAAGCCAACCCATGACAGTCTTGATTCATATCTACTTCCAACATATGACTGACTGTGGATGGTTTGTATAACATAGTCATTCCAGAAGAATAACCTAGTTTATTCTGGAAGTCAAAACATGCAAAATGAAACACAAGAATAATTGAATCCAATATGGTATCAAAACCTATGAACATAAATAAAACACCTTTTATTTATCACCATATGATTGTTGGGTTATGAGCATTCTAACACTCCTAAGTGTACATGCAACCCTAAATACCTTGGATCTATGTTTTCTCTATTATACATGCAAATATGAACATCAAAGGTATTATCCTAATCTAGCATACAAAATAATGGATATAACAAGATAGAATACATACATCTTTGATAGTGCTTGTCTTCATGAAGCTTGAGTGCCTAGTGCCCCAAGTGTGACACCTCAAATGGTTCACACAACACCATAAGCACTTGGAATAACTTAGAGAGACATTAGAACACTTCATGAAATCGTCTAGCCCTCATACACACACATAGTCACGATTTCTTGAGCCATGGGTTTCTTTTATATGGTGGCTATTAGGGTTACACCATGTAACTCATGACTTTACCCATTCCTTATGCTCCATGGATTTTAACCTCCATGGAGTATCCATGGGTCACCCCATGGACTTAGTCCAACATAAGGAATCTTGGATCACAAGCCCACATATATAAGAATGAATGATTTACACAATCAACCCATATATTTAATTAGTCTCCTTTTGATCACTTAATTAATTCCAAATTAATTCTTGATCAATACTAATTAAATAACCTTATTAATATATTAGAACTTATAATATATTAACAAACCTTAAGTGTTATTTCTCTCATTTTAGTCTATCCAAGTGCATGATGCCATGCAACCCAAATGGACCATGCCGGGTCGGGTCAAGTCTTACCAATTATAATTATGGACTTAGACATTAATCCAACAGTCTCCCACTTGGATAAGTCTAAAACTATTTTTGCGTATGACTTCAGGAACCAACTGGCAATCGTAGCTCTCAAAAGCTTCTGTCGAACTCTGACCTTGTAGATGAACTCTGATCTTGTCAATGACTTGTCCATTAGATAAGGGATCATATATTCCTCCATTCTAGATATCATATGGACTGAGACATGGATTATAATCATTCTCTCTGTCCATTTGTTGTTTCCCGATTTCCGATTTATGACGACTGACTAATTGAACAAATCAAATCAGTCCTGGCCCAGCCGAGCACTTCCATTTGTCATCATCAAATCATCGAGGGGCCCACAGATATCGCTTTTATCCCGAAGGTAAAAGGAATGGATAAACTTCGACTCATATGGCTTGTTCTACTACTTGTTGAATCATACACAAAGACACGTTTTATAACATCGAGTTACCAATGCATTTCGTGTAATCAATGTACTATCAACTCATAGTAACAACTCATATCTCTAGGTTTGAAGAATATAAGATATTATCGTCTCATGATCACTCGTGATAAAATCCATGAAGTGATTCCAATGAGCGCGGGTTGAATCCAATACTCAGAACTTATGAGCACTCATGAGTGTTGTAGCCCTTTGTCCAACATCTTAGACCTCTACAAGCCAACCCATGACAGTCTTAATTCATATCTACTTCCAACATATGACCGACTGTGGATGGTTTGAATAACTTAGTCATTCCGGAAGAATAACCTAGTTTATTCGGGATGTCAAAACATGCAAAGTGAAACACAATAATAATTGAATCCAATATGGTCTCAGAACTTATGAATATAAATAAAACACCTTTTATTTATCACCATATGATTACACATTATTCATTGTATACTGTTTCAGCTATCAACATTATTCTTGAATTTAAAACAATAGTTGTCCCATGCTCCAAGCATGCACACTATGTTTTCTAAACACTAGTCATGCCATACACCAAGTATGCATAATATGTTTGTCTATGATCTTTATTTTGTGAACTAGATCAAATGAACATAACTTCAATGATTCTCTTTTCACACTCCCAAATCCTTACTGCAAATGCAAGAATTCCAAATTCATGTCATTTACTGAAATCTGTTAGATTCTAAACTTATATGCATCGATCCTCTTGTAATGATTATGCACAAAGTCAGAAAGACTTAACAACAATCATTACAGAGCATTCCAAAGGAGATCAAGTCCTTGGAACCATCCTTCTTGCATTAAGTTTCCTTAATCTTACACAGATTGAAAATTCTAACTTTGAAACATTTCCAGATTCCATTTCGACTATCACTTCTGAACAAGAGTTGCCTCCTTACAGATTATGTCAATATGGTCCTTCCAGAATTATCACTATACTTCTAATTGTCCTTGAGCAACCAATCTTTGGTAAACCTTAGATTGTCCTCGACAATTGTTTAATCCTTTTAGTCATATCCAGTTCTAAACCTTTTCCCTTCTTAATGCCCCAAGCATTTTGAAATTTTTAGAAAGGATGAATATAGCACATGTAATCGATCCTATATCCGAAGCATATGGGACACGATTCATGATGTCTCACATAAAGACTAAACCAGTCTTTTGCTATAACATTTCCATTTCAATTTGCCAAGTTCTCATAATTTAGATTATGAAAAGGGATGCCGTAATCATAAACGAATTTTAGAACGCAAATAATGGACCCATATACAGAATTTCCTTATGTTGAGCCATTCCAACATGAAATTCATATATATCCTTGACTAAATGATTAAAACCTCATGATCTAAGCTTATAGATTTGAGATGAAGTATAATTTCCTCTCCCTTAATTATAGCAAAACAACTTTTTCCCAATTGAAACCTTTTGTTTTCTATAATTAACATTGCTAGCTTGCAATACTTATCGTAATTATCATGCTCCCACTAACATGATGATTATTAGCATAACACTTATGCTCCCACTAGCTTTGACATATACTCAGAAAGCTCGACTTCTAGAAATCAATACTTTATTGACTTTCTTACCAAAGTTCAGATTTCTGATACTAGATTGTTTTGATAAGACTTTATCAAAAACATACACCTTCCCTTAGATAGCTCATGGGTGTGTCAAAACAATTTTAAGAACTATGAAAAGGGATGCCGTAATCATAATCTTGATCGTTTTGACCTTTGCCATTTCTCACAAGTCCAAGTTAGTGTGCCGGTAAACCACACACGCTCCACTAACGACTTTGAGAATGCAAATATCCCAATTGCTATCTAGCTAAAATCTACTTAGTGGAAGTGTTTCCTCACCATCATTTTCATGAATCAGAGAGAAACCTTATGACACTTAGATTTATTGGTGTATGAGTTCCTACCCATATGAATTTGTCAAAACCATAATCACAAGACAAGGATAATGACAAATCCAAAAAACCATATGGATTGAACTCAATCTTAATTTCTTGCCACCTGGCAGCTCAAGGGCCTACCATTGCTTCCAAGTTGTTGTGCAACACATTGAGAACTCTAAGAACTCATATGCAAAGCCAACTTTAACTGGAATGGGCACAGAATATGTCAACACGATAGGTTATAAACCACAAGTCGTGTGCTAGTGAAGAACTTCAGGTTTCATTCTTGATTAGTTCTTGAGAATTTCAAGACCTTTAAGACTCCCACTGTCCTCTTGACCTATAAGACTCCCTTGTCAAACTTCCAAGAGATAGTGCGGATTCTAATCAAGACAAACACTTCACACAATTGGCCTTAGTTGGTTTTTGTTTTATCCAAAACATCACAACTTACCAATTTCAAATGTACAAGAGTAGAAAACTTTTACTCTTACATTTGTCAAGTGTTTTAAACCTTCTTTAAGACATGTCACTCAAATTACAATCTTGGAGTATGACTCTAAGACTTGTATTGAAACAAAGTATGACTCATCTTCTTGATTTAACCATTTCAACAATTCAAGATCCCTTCTTCTTAGTCATAAAAATGAACTAAGACTTCCTTAGAGAACTAATTTTTGATATGGTTTCTTAATCATTAAGATGATCACAAAACTGATACTAAAGTACTCTCCCATCTTTTCAGATTTGAGAAACTTTTATCCTTTTGCCTGATTTGATTCTTCTTATTCGCTCTGCCATGCATTGGAACCTTTTCCAATGTCTCAGAGTTACACTTAAGCTTGTAAGTATAATCATATTTACTGAGCTTTAGTAAACTATGACGAATAGCCTTACATCTTTTGTGGTGGACTTAATCAGTGCACATGACTATGTGCTCGATCCCTTAGTCCATTACTTGACTCACACATCCATGTGAATAAGTAATTAGTCTTAATTTTTCCAATACTTGAAAGTTCTCATACATCATGCTATACAACTTGCATGCTTCCAAGTCCCGGTCCAATTGAGACTTTGGATGATGAGAATCTTTCCTTATTTGGTAAATTTAGACATTACCACAAATGAAGGAATCAATTTCATACTTCCACTCTTGCTATTAATGGAATCATATAAGCAACAATTTTTCCTCAAATGCCATTGTAAGGATATTTTAAAATAAATAAAACCAAAATTTTTTCTTTTATTTTAAAACTATGCGGAAAAACTTATCCTTACAACCCATATGAAAAACTTGTTGTTATCTATTCCTTAGCAATATCTCATAACTCCTAAGAATTAGCTCAAGAATCCGATTTTTTTCAAACTACGCGATAGAAATCCATCTATGGGATCAGATTCAGCATATTCTTTCTTTAAGTTCCTTTACTTTTCTTTGATCCTTAAAACATTACCATGTGACCCAGTCACATCATGTATCAGGAGTCTCAGAATAGAAACTTAACAGAGTTAGAGTAGTGGACTTTACCTGAAGTAGAGTCAATCTTATTGACCTTAACATCCTTAGGTAAATTTGGCAGCTTCGCAACTAATGCCCCTTCCTTTGGCAATATAAACATATGGACCCTTTGATAATGGTACACGAGACTATCACAGACTTAGACGTTTCTCTTTACCATTTGGTCAACCGAGTTGACCATGGCCGATCCCTTTCCATTGGGAAGAGAATGCTTTTTCTGTATTTCCAGTGTCACCATTGTCAATGTCCATAAAGTTTCAGGAAGTTGATCTTAACAATAGATAAGATCATTAAGGGTCTTGTCATAGTCTATTTCATAGGTGTCCCAAAGGAACTCACTATGTGACTTAGAAAGTGATTGAATCATCAACTTTCTCAAGACTTTGACACCCAACTCTCCCGGCTTGTCAATATGTGACTACATCTCCAAGATGTGATCACACCTAGACCTTGCCTTGCCATTAGGGCTTGAGTGACCTTAAACTTTTCAAGAACTTGTGGGTTAGGGAGAATAATTGGAGGAGGAGAAAGAAGTATGATATCCATGGGACATCATCTTCATTAGGAAAGCTTGTTTCAAGATATTTGGGAAGATCATAAATGTCTAAACCAGACATCTTTTGGGAGATATTCAAGATAGTTGATCTAAAGTCCTTAATATGACACCCAATATGAAATATTAAGGCTAGGACCCAACAGACTATTTTATAACTTAGAAGAGGTATGCCGTAATCCAAGCTATAAAACAATTTGAAGGTAGGTGAATGACGATTCACCAATTTCCACCAAGATAAATGAAATGTATTATTAGGTTTTAATTGGTTTTGAAACTCCTAGATCTTTTGAGATTCATTGAACTGTTCAATGGCATGTTTCAATCTCGAGTGTGCCCTTCAAGTTTTGTGACTGGGATGCCGAGGATCACAAAACAAGGTGTGAAGTAACCATGCAAATTACTTGGTACCCTTAAGTGTTTACCCCTCAATCGATGTGCCGGTTAACCACACACGCTCCACCGATACTATGATAAACATTAAGTCACCCTTTGCCTACCTTGTTAAATACGAGTTAGTGTGCCGGTTAACCACACGCGCTCCACTAACCGACTCAAACAAAGTGCAAAGTGTAATTTCATGGATTAGCACCTTATTCACATTTTCCTAAGTAACTAAGATTGGGTTTTTATAAGAATTTAGTTACTTAGTATTTATCATTAATACTTTTAATGAAGGGAGAATTAAAGTCATGTCAAACCCGTTCGGCTAACGACCCTCCACCAGTCAAGCAAGCGGTGGGTGAGAGTAGACACCCATTAAGTTGCCATTTTATAGGCAACAACCTTATACCCACCTTATAGACCGGCTTCGTGAATGAGGCGTACTAGCGGTAAGACCGACTTTACTCTTATACATATATATATTATTAACTTATAATATTATAAAGTATAAGGGTTGAATTTTAACTTTTAAAATTCTAAGGGCTAACTTGGAATTAAAGTATTCATAAGAGAAAACTTTACAAATTCCAAAACTTGAGGGAAAGTTTTTGAAACTATTCAAAACTAATTAATTCCATAACTTATATGTTTAAAGTAGTTTTAATCCAAAAACTCTTCAAGTTCCATAACTTGAGGACAAATTATGGAAGACTTTAAACTAATAAAGAATTAACTTTTTCTTTATTTTATAACTTATGAAATTAATTAAGGTTACTTTTTTTTTATATTTATTTAATGAAGAGACTCTTCATTTTTGTAACCTTTGCCAACTTTATGAGTTTTATGAGTCTTTAATGTGACTCTTCATGTAACTTGAGGATAAGTTACACAAACACATTTTATACTCAACTCTTAGATTAAAATGGATTGAAAACAACTATTTCATTCAACTTTTCTATTAATCTAAGCAACTCATAAGAACAAGATAATTCAAATCAAACTTTTTCATGTAATTAGTCTAACCTTTAAACTAATACAAAACATGAATCTATTGACAATTATCTTTGAAAATGGATTAGCATGAACATTACCACATTAAAAACAAGTTTATAAGTTCAAAACAACTTAGGGTAATGTTCCTAGTCCATTTCTAGCCAAAAACCTCGAAGATATGCTGTCTGGGGTCCAACTCGTCGAGTGCATGAACACAACTCGGCGAGTTGGATGCATTTTGCCTTGGACTCGTCAAGTCCCTTCATGGACTCGGCGAGTCAGCTGGGCTGACAACATCAAAACTCGATTTTTCAGCTTCTATTGCAGGTATAACAAGAAAACAAGCCTAGGCTCTGATACCACTGTTGGGTTATGAGCATTCTAACACTCCTAAGTGTACATGCAACCCTAAATACCTTGGATCTATGTTTTCTCTATTATACATGAAAATATGAACATCCAAGGTATTATCCTAATCTAGCATACAAAATAATGGATATAACAAGATAGAATACAT
This sequence comes from Lactuca saligna, assembly GCF_052625555.1. Classification (NCBI taxonomy): domain Eukaryota; kingdom Viridiplantae; phylum Streptophyta; class Magnoliopsida; order Asterales; family Asteraceae; genus Lactuca; species Lactuca saligna. Next base: position 94,903,242 of record NC_136418.1, read on the forward strand.
ACCTCTTTGATAGTGCTTGTCTTCATGAAGCTTGAGTGCCTAGTGCCCCAAGTGTGACACCTCAAATGGTTCACACAACACCATAAGCACTTGGAATAACTTAGAGAGAAATTAGAACACTTCATGAAATCGTCTAGCCCTCATACACACACATAGTCACGATTTCTTGAGCCATGGGTTTCTTTTATATGGTGGCTATTAGGGTTACACCATGTAACTCATGACTTTACCCATTCCTTATGCTCCATGGATTTTAACCTCCATGGAGTATCCATGGGTCACCCCATGGACTTAGTCCAACATAAGGAATCTTGGATCACAAGCCCACATATATAAGAATGAATGATTTACACAATCAACCCATATATTTAATTAGTCTCCTTTTGATCACTTAATTAATTCCAAATTAATTCTTGATCAATACTAATTAAATAACCTTATTAATATATTAGAACTTATAATATATTAACAAACCTTAAGTGTTATTTCTCTCATTTTAGTCTATCCAAGTGCATGATGCCATGCAACCCAAATGGACCATGCCGGGTCGGTTCAAGTCTTACCAATTATAGTTATGGACTTAGACATTAATCCAACAATGATTACACATTATTCATTTTATACTGTTTCAGCTATCAACTATATTCTTGAATTTAAAACAATAGTTGTCCCATGCTCCAAACATGTACACTATGTTTTCTAAACACTAGTTATATCATACACCAAGTATGCATACTATGTTTGCTTATGATCTTTACTTTGTTAACTAGATCAATTGAACATAACTTCAATGATTCTCTTTTCACACTCCCAAATCCTTACTGCAAATACAAGAATTCCAAATTCATGTCATTTACTGAAATCTGTTAGATTCTAAACTGATATGCATTGATCCTCTCGTAATGACTATGCACAAAGTCAGACAGACTTGACAACAACCATTACAGAGAATTCCAAAAGAGATCAGCTCCTTAGAAACATCCTTCTTGCATTAAGTTTCCTAATCTTAAATAGATTGAAAATTCTAACTTTGAAACATTTCCAGATTCCATTTTGACTATCACTTTTGAACAAGAGTTGCCTCCTTACAAATTATGTCAATATAGTCCTTCCATAATTATCACTATACTTCCAACTATCATTGAGTAACCAATCTTTGGTAAAGTTTAGATTGTCCTCGATAATTGTTTAATCCTTTTAGTCATATCCAGTTCTAAACCTTTTCCCTTCTTAATGCCCCAGGCATTTGGAAAATTTTAGAAAGGATGAATATAGCACATGTAATCGATCCTATATCCAAAGCATATGGGACACGATTCATGATGTCTCACATAAAGACTAAACCAGTCTTTTGCTATAACATTTCCATTTCTATTTGCCAAGTTCAGATTATGAAAAGGGATGCTGTAATCATTATCGAATTTAAGAACGCAAATAATGGACCCATATACAAAATTTCCTTATGTTGACCCATTCCAACATGAAATTCATATATATTTCCTTGACTAAATGATTAAAACCTCACGATCTAAGCTTATAGATTTGAGATGATGTATAATTTCCTCTCCCTTAATTATAGCAAAACAACTTTTCCTAATTGAAACCTTTTGTTTTCTATAATTAACATTGCTAACTTGCAATACTTATCATAATTATCATGCTCCCACTAACATGATAATTATTAGCATAACACTTATGCTCCCACTAGCTTTGACATGTACCCAGAAATCAACTGAACTTCTAGAATTCAATACTTTATTGACTTTCTTACCAAAGTTCAGATTTCTGATACTAGATTGCCTTGATAAGACTTTAGCAATATCATACACCTCTCTTAGATAGCTCACATGTGTGTCTAAACAATTATGAAGAGGGATGTCATAATCATAATATTTAGACCTTTTGTCATTCCCACAATTGCTATCTACTCAAAATCTACTTAGTGAAAGAGTTTCCTTACCATCATTTTCATGAATCGAAGAGCAACCTTATGACACTTAGATTTAATGGTGTATGTGTTCTTATCCATGTGAATTGTCAAAACCATAGTCACAAGACTAGGATAATGACAAATCCAAACTCATATGGACTAAACTCAATCTTAACTTCTTGCCACCTGGCAGCTCAAGGGCCTGCCATTGCTTCCAAGTTGTTGTGCAACACATTGAGAATTATAAGAACTCATATGTAAAGCCAACTTTAACTAGAATGGGCACAGAATATGTCAACACGATAGGTTATAAACCTCAAGTCGTGTGCTAGTGAAGAACTTCATGTTCTATTCTTGATTATTTCTTGAGACTTTCAAGACCTTTAAGACTCCCACTGTCCTCTTGACCTATAAGACTCCCTTGTCAAACATCTAAGAGAAAGTGTGGATTCTAACCAAGATGAACACTTCACACAATTGGCCTAAGTTGGTCTTTGTTTTATCCAAAACATCACAACTTACCAATTTCAAATGTACAAGAGTAGAAAACTTTTACTCTTACATTTGACAAGTGTTTTAAACCTTCTTTGAGACATGTCACTCAAGTTACAATCTTGGAGTATGACTCTAAGAATTGTTTTTGGAACGAAGTATGAATCATCTTCTTGATTTAACCACTTCAACAATTCATAGTTCCTCTTCTTAGCTATAAGAAAGCACTTAGAGGATGAATTGTGATAAGGTCTCTAAATCATTAAGATGATCATAAAAACTGATATGAAAGTACTCTCCCATCTTTTCAGATTTGAGAAACTTCTATCCTTCTGCCTAATTTGATTCTTCTTATTCGCTCTGCCTTACATTGGAACCTTTTTCCAATGTCTCAGAATTACACTTAAGCTTGTAAGTATAACCATATTTACTGAACTTTAGTAAATTATGATGAATAATCTTATTGATCTTTTGTGGTGGACTTGACCAATGCATAAGAATGTGTACTCGACCCCTTAGTCCTTTACTTGATTCACACATCCATGTGAACAAGTAATTAGTCTTAATTTTCCAATACTTGAAAGTTCTCATTCATCATGCTATACAACTTGCATGATTCCAAATTCCGATCCAATGGAGACTTGGGTGATGAGAATCTTTCCTTATTTGGTAAATTTAGACATTACCACAAATGAAGGAATCAATTTCATATTTCCACTCTTGCTATTAATGGAATCATATAAGCAACAATTTTTCCTCAAATGTCATTGTAAGGATATTTTAAAATAAATAAAATCAAAATTTTTCTTTTATTTTAAAAGTATGCGGAAAAACTTATCCTTACAATCCATATGAAAACTTGTTGTTATCTATTCCTAAGCAATATCTCATAACTCTTAAGAAGTAGCTCAAGAATCCGATCTTCAAACTACGCGATAGAAGTCCATCTATGCGATCAGATTCAGCATATTCTTTCTTTAAGTTTCTTCACTTTTCTTTGATTCTTAAAATATTACCATGTGACCCAGTCACATCATGTATCAGGAATCTCATAATAGAAACTTAACAGAGTTAGATAGTGGACTTTACCTGAAGTAGAGTCAAACTTGTTGACTTTAACCTCCTTAGGTAAATTTGGCAGCTTAGCAACCAATGCCCCTTCCTTTGGAAATATAAACATATGGACCCTTTGATAATCGTATACGGGACTATCACAGACTTAGCTTTTCTCTTTACCATTTGGTCAACCAAGTTGACTATGGCCGATCCCTTTCCATTGGGAAGAGAATGCTTTTTTGGATTTCCTGTGTCCCTATTGTCAATGTCCATCAAGTTTTATGGAAGTTGATCTTAACAAATAGATAAGATCATTAAGGGTCATGTCATAGTCTGTTTCATAGGTGTCCAAAAGGAACTAACTATGTGACTTAGAAAGTGATTGAACCACTAACTTTCTCAAGACTTTGACACCCAACTCTCCCGGCTTGTCAATATGTGACTACATCTCCAAGATCTGACCACACCTAGACCTTCACTTGCCAATAGGGTTCGAGTGACCTTAAACTTTTTAAGAACTTGTGGGGTAGGGAGAATAATTGGAGGAGGTGGAAGAAGTATGATTTCCATGGAACATCATCTTCATTTAGCAAAGCTTGTTTCAAGAGATTTGGGAAGATCATAAATGTCTAAACCAGACATGTTTTGGGAGATATTCAAGATAGTTGATCTTAAAGTCCTTAATATGACACCCAATATGAAATATTAAGGCTAGGACCCAACAAACTATTTTATAACTTAGAAGAGGTATGTCGTAATCCACGCTATAAAACAATTTGAAGGTAGGTAAATGACGATTCACCAATTTCCACCAAGGTAAACGAAATGTATTATTAGGTTTTAATTGTTTTTGAAACTCCTAGATCTTTTGAGATTCATTGAACTGTTCAATGGCATGTTTCAATCTCAAGTGTGCCCTTCAGATTTTGTGACTGGGATGCCGAGGATCACAAAACAAGGTGTGAAGTAACCATGCAAATTACTTGGCACCCTTAAGTGTTTACCCCTCAATCGATGTGCCGGTTAACCACACACGCTCCATCGATACTATGATAAACATTAAGTTACCCTTTGCCTACCTTGTTAAATACGAGTTAGTGTGCCGGTTAACCACACACGCTCCACTAATCGACTTAAACAAAGTGCAAAGTGTAATTTCATGGATTAGCACCTTATTCACAATTTTCTAAGTAACTAAGATTGGGTATTTATAAAAGGTTTAGTTACTTAGTATGTATCATTAATACTTTTAATGAAGGGAGAATTATAGTCCTTGTCCTACACGTTCGGCTAACGACCCTCCACCAGTCAAGGAAGCGGTGGGTGAGAGTGGACACCCATTAAACTACAATTTTATAGGCTGTAACCTTATACCCCCCTTATAGACCGGATTCGTGAATGAGGCCTACTAACGGTAAGACCGACTTTACTCTTATACATATATATATAAATATTATTAACTTATAATATTATAAAGTATAAGGGTTGAATTTTAACTTTTAAAATTCTAAGGTCTAGTTTGGAATTAAAGTATACATGGGGGGTAACTTTACAAATTCCAAAACTTGAGGACAAGTTTTGAAACCTTTCAAAACTCTTTGATTTTTCATAACTTATGAGTTTAATTAAGGTTTAATGAAAAAAAATCAAGTTCCATAACTTGAGGATAAGTTATGGAAGACATTAAATCATTTAATGATGACATTAAAAATAGAGACTCTTCTATTTTCATAACCTATGAGACTTAATGTCACTTTAAAAAAAAACTCTCCACTTTCCATAACTTGAGGACAAGTTATGGAGTTCATAAAAACCATTAAGATCAAATATTCCAATTAACACAATAACCAAATAATTTTTCTATGATCTAGATTAAGCTCATAAGTAAAGATAATTCACATCAATAATTTTCAAGAAATTAGATAATCATATAAACTAATACAAATCTTGAAACTTTGACAATTATTCTTTGAAGACTCTTAGACTTCATAACCTAAAGAGTTAATAAATGAGACATTTCACATCCATAACTTATGGAAGTTTCAAAACTCTTAAGATGATAACTTTAAAAAAAACTTTTGAGTTCCAAAATTTTATGACAAAATTTGTAACTCCTTAAAACCACTTAGATCAAACTTAAAAAAAATAAAATAATCATATCATTCTATCTTTTAATAAATTGACCTAGTTCAGCTCTTGTAGTAAAGTGACTCAAATTTTACAAATAATTAAAAATACTATATAATATTTGTTGATCATTTCACCAAATACACATGGCTCTACCTTATGAAAAATTAGTCTAATTCACTAGACATCTTCAATCGTTTTCACATACTAGTTGAAATCTATTTTAACATAACAAAAACAACAATTCTCATAAAATGGTGGCGAATACCTAGAACTCGCCACTTACCTTGCATCCTCAGGATTTCGCATCTCACATCCCGACCTCATATCCCTGAACACAACGGATATGCCGATAGACGACATCGACACATTGTCGAGACTGGTGTTGCATTGTTATCTCATACCATAACTTCTATATACTGTGATAACCTAATTGTCACTTCATATTCAACAAACCCAGCCTTCCACTCAAGAATGAAACATCTTGCATTAGACTTCCACTTTGTAAGAGAAAAAGTCCAGCTAGGGTCTATACAGGTGTAACACATAGCAGGTGACAATCAACTAGCCGACGCCCTGAATAAATCTTTACCAAGACCACGGTTTCATTATCTCTTTTACAAGATTGCGCTTCTCACTGGATCGTCCATCTTACGGGGGCATATTAAGATATAACTCGTTTATATCTATTGACATATTTTGAACCATATATTTAGCCCACATGCATATTACTTTCTCAAATATTGTTTCCGCAAATATCTCCATTAGTAGCCGCCTCTTTCAATATATATACCCGAATCGTAATCCTCTGTAATTCAATCAATATAAAATGCAGATACAATTCATATTCATCTTCTTCTTTTTCTATAATCTTTATAAGAGATAGCTATGTATAAACGGCTACGGAATTTGTTACGGAACAAAAAACTAAGAAATTTGCTATGGAACTCAAATTGCAACAAAAGAGATGTCGTAGAAATTATTATAGCAAAATCGCTACTAAAATATAACTTCATAGCTAAACAGTTTGCTACAAGAAATAAACCTACAAAGTCTACTTGATAAATTGTGTAAAAAATTCTATGGTTATATAGCTTTAGCTACGGAGTTTCAACTTTTTGCTATGAAATTTTTCGATAGGTAAATTGAAATTTTCTTCTAGTGGGAGAATGACAACTTGTCATGCTTATTTCTCGTACATGTACGATCCTAGTTGTGCTACTATCTTTTGTTTGTGTCAGAGGGTATTGTACTCTTTATCGTACCTTGTGTGGGTTAAGCCTTTTAATGGTTCCATCTGGACTAAGGAAGTTGTTTAACCATCAAATTATCTAAAGTGGTTTAATGCTATATGTTGATCGCCTTATGTGCAGTCCCATTTGTGATACAAGACTTTATATCATATTTTTGTTAATTACAAAACATTGTTTGGTTGCAACCATCTACTTGGTTGGGGTGGATTTACCCACTTGATCTATCCTAGAGGGTTGGATTTTGTGATAATACAAATTTATGCGTTCCATACGAATTATTTTGATGCGGTCATCATTTGAGTTATTTGCAAATTTTAGAACAACATGGTTTTTGGAATAGTCATGCCATAGAAATTAGACAACTTTATTTTATTATTTAATAGACTTATATTAGATTTTTCAATATGAGTAAAACAATGTAAATTAAATTGGGTTTATTGACTTTTCATCCAAAATTTTGCTATTTCATCTTTTTAATATGTTATTATTTTTTATAGAATCTTGTTTGGTTTTTTTTTCTAATTTTCCTTTCAAAAAAAATTGAATTACTTATAAGTTTTCTTCTTATATGTTGTTGGAGTTGCCCCACTACATCACTCCCCTGATAACAAACAGTTATTCATAGCAAATATTCAAGGATTAATTAAAAAGGATTTTATCTTACTAAGAACTAAATATTGCTAAATTTAATGGGCCATTAGTAACTAACATTTTGTCAAATAAGGAGCACAATCACTCAAATTAACATCATTAGAAGTTTAGAACTTGCATTTGTATATTGGTAGTGGTTTCACTTTTAATTTATACATATTGCCAAATTGGATAACCTGAAACAAAGCTTTGAACTTTTATAGTGTTGTTTCTTTATCGATTTGTCTCAGTAACTTTAGATTCTTGGTGAATTTTTCTTTTACAGTTTATTGGTGTCATTGGTCATGATTTATAAGCCAATAATGGTAAAAACATTTGGATGAACAAGAAAACCCCAATTTCCAATTGGCTCTTCTAAAATTTTCAACCAATCGCAACATATTTCTTTTATTTTTGAAGATTTTGATTATTACAATTACGAATATGATAAATATTATTGATGTGAATATATTGTTGTTTTGTAAAATGTAGCAAAATTCATTGCCTAATAAGATACATTTTTATTTTGTGTTAAAAATCATGTTAGTTTAGTTCATCTGATCATTAGATCGGACATCTAATTAAAGTTTGTGTTTTTACGATTCTTAGGTGTGATATTGTAACCAAATAATAACCATAAATATAATTTTAATAAAATCAATCAATAACGTTACTCAAAACATAAAAATGGGTTTATTATACTTATAGACTTGATTTTGATACATCTATTTATGGAAACAGAAAAAGGCACATATAATGCATTACCACGATTTCTTTTTCACCCAACCATCAGGAAATGAATCATTCCATTTTGAAACATAGAATCCATCAGGCATGACTAACCAGAAGCATGACTGAAAGCCATAATACTTATCGCGACAATGGCTCAAAATTTCACGATCAGCTAAAGCTAAAGTTTGATATTGTGTATCCCACCAAAACTCACCAGTAAAATGAGTACCGATAAGTTTTTCACAAAATGTCCAACTGTAAACCCTATTATATGAAATAGTGTGATTTCCAAGATCATGATCTGTTGACTTTATATGAACCACGATGTCATCGGCATTTTGACTTGAAATATATATGGTCCATTCTGTGTAAAAGCAACGTGATGTGATAAGGACCACGTAAAAAGTTGAAATAAGGAGGGTAAAGAAGAAGGAAAAAAAGTTTTTTCTAAAAGAATTCATGACTTTACTATTCTACAAACTGAATATGGATTCAAGATCATTTGTGTGGTTCGTATCATGCTTATATAGTGGTTGAGAATAATGATTAATACATGTCAACTGAAATATTAAATTCAAATTGTATCACCATGTATTGAAATAATTATATCAAATTATTACATATATGTCATTTTATTCGAACAATCTTTTATCATTAATTATATATATATATATATATATATATATATATATATATATATATATATATATATATTACCAAAATAAGTTTTCGAGGGCGATTCACTATTCATTTCAAATGAACTTTAGCAGTTCGATTTGGTAAGCAAATAAATATGTTTCTTTTTGTTTTTGTTTTTTTATTTTTCTCCCCTAAGCTTTATTTGGTTTTATATTTTTTACCCAAAACTAATTTTATGTTGTCCGATATGAGAGAGTGTAGAGAGGTTTCTTTTACTTACATTTTTCTATTTTGGGTTAATATTACAAAAGATCTAAATTTTTAACCCGTAATTGGAAAAAACCCTAATATTTTTTTATATTGCTATGGCCACAACTTTTTCATAGAATTATTACTCTAACCCACTTAACGAGTTTTATGAGTAACTTGGTTAAATTTTTTGCAAAATCAGTCCTAAAATGTTCAAATTTAGTCTTTGAGGTTTGCAAAAAATTACACCACATGGTTTTTTAACTTTATTTTTCGTTTTTTGTATACTTTATTTATTTTCGGTTTTTGTTATAAATATTACTTTTAATTTTTTTTTTTTTAATATCTTAAATAATTGTCATTTATGCAGTATACCAATTAAGATACAATGTTTAAATTTATTTTTACTCGCATCCTCCATACATAATTTTTTCTATTAAAATTTTTCTTTATGCGATGTGGTTCACTTTACAAAGGAGTTTTTCGCCGCAACGTGCGATGTTACAAAATACTAGTTATATATTAATTATCAATACCGGTGGATATTTTTATGACATTTTGCACCTTTTTATTTTTATAGTGTCATTTTTATTCTTCTATTTAGTAAAATATTTGATAAAATGATTTTTTAATTGTCACTTTGATTATTTTGCTTTGAACTTTTTTAAATATCATTTCCACCATATCGACTTTCTAAACTTTCATGTTTACCTCGCCTAATATATATATATATATATATATATATATATATATATATATATATATATATATATATATATATATATATATATATATATATATATATATAAGATCAAATAAGAAGGATAATTTTGGTAGAGAGTTAAGAAATTTTTTTTCTATATATTATTTTAGTGAAAACCAAAATGAATCACTAAATGATTCATAAGTAAGATGATTCAGAAGAAAACAAATTCTACACGGTTCATTTTTATGTAAATTAAGAAAAAAAATTACTTTTATGATAATTTTAGTGAATAACAACCATATCATTGTTTAAATAAATCATCGATATATTATTTTTGGGATATTTTTTGTGAATCATGTTATTTTTTATTCATCTACCGATTCATTTGTTTTATTCGCCAAAAAAAATATGTAGAAAAAATACATCCTACCTTCTTATGAAAAAAAAAATCTTACCGGATATATATATATATATATATATATATATATATATATATATATATAATTTGCTACGAAACAGATGACTATAGAATTTGTTATGAAACTGATGGCTACAGAATTAGTTACGGAACAAATGGCTACCGAATTTTCTACGGAAGAGATATTAAGACATCAGTCGGTTATATCTATTCACATATTTAGATCCATAGATTTAGCCCATATGTATATTACTTTGTTAAATATTGTTTCCACAAATATCTCCATTAGTAGCCACCTCTTTCAATATATATACCTGAATCGTAATCCTCTGTAATTCAATCAATATAAAATGTAGATACAATTCATATTCATCTTCTTCTTTCTCTGTAATCTTTATAAGAGATAGCTATGGATAAACGGTTATGGAATTTGTTACGGAACAAAAAACTACGAAATTTGTTATGGAACTCAAATTGCAACAAAAGAGATGTCATAGATTGAAATTTGTTATGGAACTCAAATTGCTACTAAAATATAATTCCATAGCTCAACAGTTTCCTACAAGAAATAAACCTACAAAGTCTACTTGATAAATTGTGTAAAAAATTCTATGGTTATTCAGCTTTAGCTACGGAGTTTCAACTTTTTGCTATGAAATTTTTTGATAGGTAAATTGAAATTTTCTTGTAGTTAGAGAATGACCACTTGTCATGCTTATTTCTCCTACATGTACGATCCTAGTTGTGCTACTGTCTTTTGTTTGTGTCAGAGTGTATTTTACTCTTTATCGTACCTTGTGTGGGTTAAGCCTTTTAATGGTTCTACCTGGACTAAGGAAGTTGTTTAACCATCAAATTATCTAAATTTGTTTAATGCTATATGTTGATCGCCTTATGTGTAGTCCCATTCGTGATACCAGACTTTATATCATATTTTTGTTAATTACAAAACTTTGTTTGGTTGCAACTATCTACTTGGTTGGGGTGGATTACCCACTTGTTCTATCCTAGAAGGTTGGATTTTATGATAATACAAATTTATGCGCTCCATAAGAATTATTTTGATGCGATCATCATTTGACTTATTTGCAAATTTTAGAACAACATGGTTTTTGGAAAAGTCATGCCATAGAAATTAGACAACTTTATTATATTATTCAATAGACTAATATTAGATTTTTCAATATGAATAAAAAAATGTAAATTAAATTGGGTTTATATACTTTTCAACCTAAATTTTGCTATTTCATCTTTTCAATATGTTATTATTTTTTATAGAATCTTGTTTGGTTTTTTTTTTTCTAATTTACCTTTCAAAAGAATTGAATTACTTATGAGTTTTCTTCTTATATGTTGTTGGAGTTGCCCCACTACATCTCTCCCCTGATAACAAACAGTTATTCATAGCAAATATTCAAGGATTAATTAAAAAAGATTTTATCTTACTAAGAACTAAATATTGCTAAATTTAATGTGCTATTAGTAACTAACATTTTGTAAAATAAGGAACATAATCACTCAAATTAACATCATTAGAAGTTTAGAACTTGCATTTGAATATTGGTAGTGGTTTCAGTTTTAATTTATACATATTGCCAAATTGGATAACCTGAAACAAAGCTTTGAACTTTTATATTGTGGTTTCTTTATCGATTTGTCTCAGTAACTTTAGATTCTTGGAAAAATTTTCTTTTACAGTTTATTGGTGTCATTGGTCATGATTTATAAGCCAATAATGGTAAAAACATTTGGATGAACAAGAAAACCCCAATTTCCAATTGGGTCTTCTAAAATTTATAACCAATCGCAACATATTTCTTTTATTTTTGAAGATTTTGATTATTACAATTACGAATATGATAAATATTATTGATGTGAATATATTGTTGTTTTGTAAAATGTAGCAAAATACATTGCCTAACAACATACATTTTTATTTTGTGTTAAAAATCATGTTAGTTTAGTTCATCTGATCATTTGATTAGACATCTAATTAAAGTTTGTGTTTTTACGATTCTTAGGTGTGATATTGTAACCAAATAATAACCATAAATATAATTTTAATAATATCAATCAATAATGTTACTCAAAACATAAAAATGGGTTTATTATACTTATAGACTTGATTTTGATACATCTATTTATGGAAACAGAAAAAGGCACATATAATGCATTACCACGATTTCTTTTTCACCCATCTATCAGGAAATGAATCATTCCATTTTGAAACATAGAATCCATCAGGCATGACTAACCAGAAGCATGACTGAAAGCCATAATACTTATCGCGACAACGGCTCAAAATTTCACGATCGGCTAAAGCTAAAGTTTGATATTGTGAATCCCACCAAAACTCACCAGTAAAATGAGTACCGACAAGTTTTTCACAAAATGTCCAACTGTAAACCCTATTATATGAAATAGTGTGATTTCCAAGATCATGATCTGTTGACTATATATGAACCACGATGTCATCGGCATTTTGACTTGAAATATATATGGTCCATTCTGTGTAAAAGCAACATTATGTGATAAGGACCACGTAAAAAGTTGAAATAAGGAGGGTAAAGAAGAAGGAAAAAAAGTTTTTTCTAAAAGAATTAATAACTTTACTATTCTACAAAATGAATATGGATTCAAGATCATTTGTGTGGTTCGTATCCTTCTTATATAGTGGTTGAGAATAATGATTAATACATGTCAACTGAAATATTAAATTCAATTTGTATCACCATGTATTGAAATAATTATATCAAATTATTACATATATGTCATTTTATTCGAACAATCATTTATCATTAATTATATATATATATATATATATATATATATATATATATATATATATATATATATATATATATATATATATTAACCAAATAGGTTTTCGAGGGCGATTCATTATTCATTTCAAATGAACTTTAGCAGTTCGATTTGGTAAGCAAATCAATATGTTTCTTGTTGTTTTTGTTTTTTTATTTTTCTCCCCAAAGATTTATTTGGTTTTATATTTTTTACCCAAAACTAATTTTGTGTTGTCCGATGTGAGAGAGTTGAGAGAGGTTCCTTTTATTTACATTTTTATATTTTGCGTTAATATTATAAAAGCTCTAAATTTTTAATCCGTAATTAGAAAAGACCCTAATATTTTTTTATTATTGCTATGGCCACAAGTTTTTCACAGAATTATTACTCTAACCCAGTTAATGAGTTTTATGATTTACTTGGTTAAATTTTTTGCAAAATCAGTCCTAAAATGTTCAAATTTAATCTCAGATGTTTGCAAAAAATTACACCACATGGCTTTTTAACTTTATTTTTCGTTTTTTGTATACTTTATTTATTTTCGGTTTTTGTTATAAATATATATATACATTTTTATTTGCTTTTTCTATATATTTTATTTATTTTCATTTTTTAATTTTATTTTTCAACAATTTGATTATTTTTTTTACCTTTTATACCTTTCGTTTTTCTATTTTATAGTGTATATATAGAGTATATTAGAGTTTTTTTTAGTTTTTTTTCATATTTCTCTACGTATTATATTTTAATTTTTTCACCTTTATATTTTTTTCTTATGTGTTTTCCAATTTAATAATTAAAGAGGTGGTGTATTAGGTTTTATGCATGGAGTTTTGTACGTTATTAAGTCATAAATAGAGAAATATTCACCAGAACTTGAACTTCAAGTTTATATATATATATATATATATATATATATATATATATATATATATATATATATATATATATATTTACGGATAACATTTGCATAATTAACATAAAAGAAATGACACCAAGCAGTAGTAATGGTTTACGATTGAAGATAGGTGCATGAAGTGCACATGAAGATAAGCTTCTCAAGCATTATATTTTTTTTCTTAATTGGAAAACAAATAAGCAAAAAATAAAAAGATGAAAAAATTAAAATATAATACGAAAAGAAATATGAAAAAAAAAAAAAAAAAAAAACTCTAATTTACTCTATATATACACTATAAAATAGAAAAAAAAAAAAAGGTAAAATGGTAAACAAATCAAATTGATGAAAAATAAAGTTAAAAAATGAAAATAAATAAAGTATATACCAAAAAGAAAATAAAAAATGTATATATATTTATAAAAAAACCGAAAATAGATAAAGTATACAAAAAACGAAAAATAAAGTTAAAAAATCATGTGGTGTAATTTTTTCCAAACCTCAAGGACCAAATATGAACTTTTAGGACTGATTTTGCAAAAAATTTAACCAAGTTAACCTTAAAACTCGTTAAGTGGACTAGAGTAATAATTCTGTAAAAGTTGTGGGCATACCAATAATAAAAAAAAAAAACATTAGGGTTTTTTTCCAATTACAGATCAAAAATTTAGAGCTATTATAATATTAACCCTTTTATTTTCACTTTCATTTGTTTTTTCATTTCCAGCCCCCTTAAGTTTCATTTGTTTTTAAATTCTTTAACCTAAACTAGTTTTTATCCTTATAATTTTAAAGTTAAATTTTTTGAAATTTTTAAGCTATAAATTTAGTTCGTAACTATATTTTTAAGTTATGCTTTTGGTCTCTTACATAACTTGTCTTTATAAATATTACTTTTAATTTATTTTATTGTAATATCTTAAATAATTGTCATTTATGCATTATACCAATTAAGATAAAACGTTTAAATTTATTTTTACTCGCATCCTCCATACATAATTTTTTCTATTAAAATTTTTCTTTACGCGATTGTGATTCACTTTACAAAGTAGTTTTCCGCTGCAACGTGCGATGTTACAAAATACTAGTTATATATTAATTATCAATATCGGTGGATATTTTTATGACGTTTTGCACCTTTTATTTTTATAGTGACATTTTTAGCCTTCTATTTACTAAAATATTTGATAAAATGATTCTTTTTTTAAATGTCACTTTGATTATTTTACTTTGAACTTTTTTAAATCTCATTTTCACCATATCGACTTTCTAAACTTTCATGTTTACCTCGCCAAGTATATATATATATATATATATATATATATATATATATATATATATATATATATATATATATATATATATATATATATATATAGGATCAAATAAGAAGGATAATTTGTTAGAAAGTTAAGAATTTTTGTTTCTATATATTATTTTAGTGAAAACCAAAATGAATCGCTAAATGATTCCTAAGTAAGATGATTCAAAAGAAAAAAAATTCTCCACGGTTCATTTTTATGTAAATTAAGAAAAAAATTTACTTTTATGACAATTTTAGTGAATAACAACCATATCATTGTTTAACTAAATCATCGAGGCGTTTTTTTGGGGATATTTTTTGTGAATCATGTAATTTTTTATTCATCTAGCGATTCATTTGTTTTATTCACCAAAAAAAATATGTAGAAAAAAATACTTACTACCTTCTTATTAAAAAAAATTCTTACCGGATCCATATTATATATATATATATATATATATATATATATATATATATATATATATATATATATATATATAATTTGCTACGAAACAGATGACTAGAGAATTTGTTATGAAGCTGATGGCTACAGAATTTGTTACGGAACAAATGGCTACCGAGTTTGCTACAGAAGAGATATTAAGACATAACTCGGTTATATCTATTTACATATTTAGATCCATATATTTAGCCCACATGTATATTACTTTGTTAAATATTGTTTCCGCAAATATCTCCATTAGTAGCCGCCTCTTTCAATATATATACCCAAATCGTAATCCTTTGTAATTCAATCAATATAAAATGCAGATACAATTCATCTTCATCTTCTTCTTTCTCTGTAATCTTTATAAGAGATAGCTATGGATAAACGGCTACGGAATTTGTTACGAAACAAAAAACTACAAAATTTGCTATGGAACTCAAATTGCAACAAAAGAGATGTCGTGGAAATTATTATAGCAAAATCGCTTCTAAAATATAATTTCATAGCTAAACAGATTGCTACAAGAAATAAACCTACAAAGTCTACTTCATAAATTGTGTAAAAAATTCTATGGTTATTCAGCTTTAGCTACGGAGTTTCAACTTTTTGCTATGAAATTTTTTGATAGGTAAATTGAAATTTTCTTGTAGTCGCAGAATGACCACTTGTCATGCTTATTTCTCCTACATGTACGATCCTAGTTGTGCTACTGTCTTTTGTTTCTGTGAGAGGGTATTGTAATCTTTGTCGTACCTTGTGTGGGTTAAGCCTTTTAATGGTTCTATCTGGACTAAGGAAGTTGTTTAACCATCAAATTATCTAAATTTGTTTAATGATATATGTTGATCGCCTTATGTGCAGTCCCATTTGTGATACCAGACTTTATATCATATTTTTGTTAATTACAAAACTTTGTTTGGTTGCAACTATCTACTTGGTTGGGGTGGATTACCCACTTGCTCTATCCTAGAAGGTTGGATTTTGTGATAATACAAATTTATGCGCTCCATATGAATTATTTTGATGCGGTCATCATTTGACTTATTTGCAAATTTTGGAACAACATGGTTTTTGGAATAGTCATGCCAAAGAAATTAGACAACTTTATTATATTATTCAATAGATTTATATTAGATTTTTCAATATGAGTAAAAAAATGTAAATTAAATTGGGTTTATTGACTTTTCAACCTAAATTTTTCTATTTCATCTTATTAATATGTTATTATTTTTTATAGAATCTTGTTTAGTTTTTTGTTTTCTAATTTACCTTTCAAAAAAATTGAATTACTTATGAGTTTTCTTCTTATATGTTGTTGGAGTTGCCCCACTACATCTCTCCGCTGATAACAAACAAACAGATTCAAGGATTAATTAAAAAGAATTTTATCTTACTAAGAACTAAATATTGCTAAATTTAATGGGCCATTAATAACTAACATTTTGTCGAATAAGGAACATAACCACTCAAATTAACATCATTAGAAGTTTAGAACTTGCATTTGAAAATTGGTAGTGGTTTCACTTTTAATTTATACATATTGCCAAATTGGATAACCTGAAACAAAGGTTTGAACTTTTATATTGTTGTTTCTTTATCGATTTGTCTCAGTAACTTTAGATTGTTGGAGAATTTTTCTTCTCCAGTTTATTGGTGTCATTCGTCATGATTTATAAGCCAATAATGGCAAAAACATTTGGATGAACAAGAAAACCCCAATTTCCAATTGGGTTTTCTAAAATTTTCAAACAATCGCAACATATTTCTTTTATTTTTGAAGATTTTGATTATTACAATTACGAATATGATAAATATTATTGATGTGAATATATTGGTCTTTTGTAAAATGTAGCAAAATACATTGCCTAATAACATACATTTTTATTTTGTGTTAAAAAATCATGTTAGTTTAGTTAATCTGATCATTTGATCAGACATCCAATTAAAGTTTGTGTTTTTACGATTCTTAGGTGTGATATTGTAAAAAAAAATAATAACCATAAATATAATTCTAATAATATCAAGCAATAACATTACTCAAAACATAAAAATGGGTTTATTATACTTATAGACTTGATTTTGATACATCTATTTATAGAAACAGAAAAAGGCACATATAATTCATTACCACGATTTCTTTTTCACCCATCCATCAGGAAATGAATCATTCCATTATGAAAGATAGGATCCATCAGGCATGACTAACCAGAAGAATGCTTGAAAGCCATAATACTTATCACGACAATGGCTCAAAATTTCACGATCAGCTAAAACTAAAGTTTGATATTGTGTATCCCACCAAAACTCACCAATAAAATGAGTACCGAGAAGTTTTTCACAAAATATCCAACTGTAAACCCTATTATATTAAATAGTGTGATTTCCAAGATCATGATCTGTTGACTTTATATGAACCACGATGTCATCGGCATTTTGACTTGTAATATATATGGTCCATTCTGTGTAAAAGCAACGTGAGGTGATAGGGACCACGTAAAAAGTTGAAATAAGGAGGGTAAAGAAGAAGGAAAAAAAGTTTTTTCTAAAAGAATTCATGACTTTAGTATTCTACAAACAGAATATGGATTCAAGATCATTTGTGTGGTTCGTATCATGCTTACATAGTGGTTGAGAATAATGATTAATGCATGTCAACTGAAATATTAAATTCAAATTGTATCACCATGTATTGAAATAATTATATCAAATTATTACATATATGTCATATTATTCGAACAATCTTTTATCATTAATTATATATATATATATATATATATATATATATATATATATATATATATTACCAAAATAGGTTTTCGAGGGTGATTCACTACTCATTTCAAATGAACTTTAGTAGTTCGATTTGGTAAGCAAATCAATATGTTTCTTTTTCTTTTTGTTTTTTTTTTTTTTTATGTTTTCTCCCCTAAGCTTTATTTGGTTTTATATTTTTTACCCAAAACTAATTTTGTGTTGTCCGATGTGAGAGAGCTGAGAGAGGTTTCTTTTACATACATTTTTATATTTTGCGTTAATATTATAGAAGCTCGAAATTTTTAACCCGTAATTAGAAAAAACCCTAATATTTTTTTTATTATTGATATGGCCACAACTTTTTCACAGAATTATTACTCTAACCCACGTAACGAATTTTATGATTAACTTGGTTAAATTTTTTGCAAAATCAGTCCTAAAATGTTCAAATTTAATCTCAGATGTTTGCAAAAAATTACACCACATGGCTTTTTAACTTTATTTTTTATTTTTTGTATACTTTATTTATTTTCGGTTTTTGTTATAAATATATACACATTTTTATTTGCTTTTTCTATATATTTTATTTATTTTCATTTTTTAATTTTATTTTTCAACAATTTGATTATTTTTTACCTTTTATACCTTTTGTTTTCTATTTTATAGTGTATATATACATTACATTATAGTTTTTTTGTAGTTTTTTTTTCATATTTCTCTACGTATTATATTTTAATTTTTTCATCTTTATAATTTTTTCTTATTTGTTTTCCAATTTAATCATTAAAGAGGTGGTGTATTAGGTTTTATGCATGGAGTTTTGTACGTTATTAAGACATAAATAGAGAAATATTCACCAGAACTTTAACTTCAAGTTTATATATATATATATATATATATTTACGGATAACGTTTGCATAATTAGCACAAAAGAAATGACACCAATCAGTATTAATGGTTTAGGATCGAAGAAAGTTGCATGAAGTGCACATGAACATAAGCTTCTCAAGCATTATATTTTTTTCTTAATTGGAAAACAAATAAACAAAAATTAAAAAGATGAAAAAAAAAATAAATATAATACGAAAAGAAATATGAAAAAAAAACTCTAATATACTCTATATATACACTATAAAATAGAAAACAAAAGGTAAAAAGATAAACAAATCAAATTGATGAAAAATAAAGTTAAAAAATGAAAATAAATAAAGTATATACAAAAAAAAATATGTATATATTATTTAAAAAAAAACGAAAATAGATAAAGTTTACAAAAAACGAAAAATAAAGTTAAAAATTCATGTGGTGTAATTTTTTCCAAACCTCAAGGACCAAATATGAACTTTTAGAACTGATTTTGCAAAAAATTTAACCAAGTTAACCATGAAACTCGTTAAGTGGGCTAGAGTAATAATTCTGTGAAAAAGTTTTTGCCATAGCAATAATAAAAAAAAAATATTATGGCTTTTTCCAATTACATGTGAAAAATTTAGAGTTTCTATAATATTAACCCTTCTATTTTCACTTCATTTGTTTTTTCATTTGCAGCCCTTAAGTTTCATTTGTTTTTAAATTCTTTAACCTAAACTAGTTTTTATCCTTATAATTTTAAAGTTAAATTTTTTGAAAATTTTAAGCTATAAATTTAGTTCGCAACTATATTTTAAAGTTTTACTTTTGGTCTCTTACATAACTTGTTTTTTATTATAAATATTACTTTTAATTTTTTTTATTGCAATATCTTAAATAATTATCATTTATGCAGTACACCAATTAAGATACAACGTTTAAATTTATTTTTACTCGCATCCTCCATACATAATTTTTTCTATTAAAAATTTTCGTTATGCGATTGTGGTTCACTTTTCAAATGAGTTTTCCGGCGCAAAGTGCGATGTTACAAAATACTAGCTATATATTAATTATCAATATGGGTGGATATTTGTAAGACGTTTTGCACCTTTTTATTTTTATAGTGACATTTTTATTAATCTTCTATTTAGTAAAATATTTGATAAAATGATTTTTTTAAATGTCACTTTGATTATTTTACTTTGAAATTTTTTAAATCTCATTTTCACCATCTCGACTTTCTAAACTTTCATGTTTACCTCGGCTAATATATATATATATATATATATATATATATATATATATATATATATATATATATATATATATATATATTAGCCGAGGTAAACATGAAAGATATATATATATATATATAAGATCAAATAAGAAGGATAATTTTGGTAGAAAGTTAAGAATTTTTTTTTCTATGTATTATTTTTAGTGAAAACCAAAATGAATCACTCAGTGATTCATAAGTAAGATGATTCAGAAGAAAAAAAATTCTCCACGGTTCATTTTTATGTAAATTAAGAAAAAAATTTACTTTTATGACAATTTTAGTGAATAACAACCATATCATTGTTTAAATAAATCATCGAGATGTTTTTTTTTTGGATATTTTTTGTCAATCATGTTATTTTTCATTCATCTAGCGATTCATTTGTTTTATTCGCCAAAAAAATATGTAGAAAAAATACTTCCTACCTTCTTATGAAAAAAAACTTCTTACCATATATATATATATATATATATATATATATATATATATATATATATATATATATATATATATATATATATATATATATATAGAATTTGCTACGAAACAGATGACTATAGAATTTGTTACGAAACTGATGGCTACAGAATTTGTTACGGAACAAATGGCTATCGAATTTGCTATGGAAGAGATATTAACACATAACTCGGTTATATCTATTCACATATGTAGATCCATATATGTAGCCCAGATGTATATTACTTTGTTAAATATTGTTTCCGCAAATATCTCCATTAGTAGTCGCCTCTTTCAATATATATACCCGAATCGTAATCCTCTGTAATTCAATCAATATAAAATTCAGATACAATTCATATTCATCTTCTTCTTTGTCTGTAATCTTTATAAGAGATAGCTATGGATAAACGGCTACGAAATTTGTTACGGAACAAAAAACTACAAAATTTGCTATGGAACTCAAATTGTAACAAAAGAGATGTCGTAGAAATTATTATAGCAAAATCGCTACTAAAATATAATTTCATAGCTAAACAGTGCTACAAGAAATAAACCTACAAAGTATACTTGACAAATTGTGGAAAAAATTCTATGGTTATTCAGCTTTAGCTACGGAGTATCAACTTTTTGCTATGAAATTTTTTGATAGGTAAATTGAAATTTTCTTGTAGTTGGAGAATGACCACTTGTCATGCTTATTTCTCCTACATGAACGATCCTATTTGTGCTACTGTCTTTTGTTTGTGTCAGAGGGTATTGTACTCTTTGTCGTACCTTGTGTGGGTTAAGGCTTTTAATGGTTCTATCTGGACTAAGGAAGTTGTTTAACCATCAAATTATCTAAATTTGTTTAATGCAATATATTGATCTCCTTATGTGCAGTCCCATTTGTGATACCAGACTTTATATCATATTTTTGTTAATTACAAAACTTTGTTTTGTTGCAACTATCTACTTGGTTGGGGTGGATTACCCACTTGTTCTATCATAGAAGGTTGGATTTTGTGATAATACAAATTTATGCGCTGCATAAGAATTATTTTGATTCGTTCATCATTTGAGTTATTTGCAAATTTTGGAATAACATGGTTTCGGAATAGTCATGCCAAAGAAATCAGACAACTTTATTATATTATTCAATAGGCTTATATTAGATTTTTCAATATGAGTAAAAAAAATGTAAATTAAATTGGGTTTATTGACTTTTCAACCTAAATTTTTCTATTTCATCTTTTTAATATGTTATTATTTTTTTATAGAATCTTGTTTGGTTTTTTGTTTTCTAATTTACCTTTCAAAAAAATTGAATTACTTATGAGTTTTCTTCTTATATGTTGTTGGAGTTGCCCCACTACATCTCTCCCCTGATAACAAACAAACAATTATTTATAACAAATATTCAAGGATTAATTAAAAAGGATTTTATCTTACTAAGAACTAAATATTGCTAAATTTAATGGGCCATTAGTAACTAACATTTTGTCGAATAAGAAACATAATCACTCAAATTAACATCATTAGAAGTTTAGAACTTGCATTTGAAAATTGGTAGTGGTTTCACTTTTAATTTATACATATTGCCAAATTGGATAACCTAAAACAAAGCTTTGGACTTTTATATTGTTGTTTCTTTATCGATTTGTCTCAGTAACTTTAGATTCTTGGAGAATTTTTCTTTTCCAGTAGTTTACTTGTGTCATTCGTCATGATTTATAAGCCAATAATGGAAAAAACATTTGGAGGGACAACAAAACCCCAATTTCCAATTGGGTTTTGTAAAATTTTCAAACAATCGCAACATATTTCTTTTATTTTTGAAGATTTTGATTATTACAATTACGAATATGATAAATATTACTTATGTGAATATATTGTTGTTTTGTAAAATGTAGCAAAATACATTGCCTAATAACATACATTTTTATTTTGTGTTAAAAATCATGTTAGTTTAGTTCATCTGATCATTTGATCGGACATCCAATTAAAGTTTGTGTTTTTACGATTCTTAGGTGTGATATTGTAACCAAATAATAACCATAAATATAATTTTAATAATATCAATCAATAACGTTACTCAAAACATAAAAATGAGTTTATTATACTTATAGACTTGATTTTGATACATCTATTTATGGAAATAGAAAAAGGCACATATAATTCATTGCCACGATTTCTTTTTCACCCATCCGTCTGGAAATGAATCATTCCATTTGGAAACATAGAATCCATCAGGCATGACTAACCAGAAGCATGACTGAAAGCCATAATACTTATCGCGACAATGGCTCAAAATTTCACGATCAGCTAAAGCTAAAGTTTGATGTTGTGTATCCCACCAAAACTCACCAGTAAAATGAGTACCGACAAGTTTTTCACAAAATGTCCAACTGTAAACCCTATTATATGAAATAGTGTGATTTCCAAGATCATGATCTGTTGACTTTATATGAACCACGATGTCATCGGCATTTTGACTTGAAATATATATGGTCCATTCTGTGTAAAAGCAACGTGATGTGATAGGGACCACGTAAAAATTTGAAATAAGGAGGGTAAAGAAGAAGGAAAAAAAGTTTTTTCTAAAAGAATTCATGACTTTACTATTCTACAAACTGAATATGGATTCAAGATCATTTGTGTGGTTCGTATCTTGCTTATATAGTGGTTGAGAATAATGATTAATACATGTCAACTGAAATATTAAATTCAAATTGTATCACCATGTATTGAAATAATTATATCAAATTATTACATATATGTCATTTTATTCGAACAATCTTTTATCATTAATTATATATATATATATATTACCAAAATAGGTTTTCGAGGGTGATTCACTATTCATTTCAAATGATTTAGCAGTTCGATTTGGTAAGCAAATCAATATGTTTCTTTTTGTTTTGGTTTTTTTATTTTTCTCCCCTAAGCTTTACTTGGTTTTATATTTTTACCCAAAACTAATTTTGTGTTGTCCGATGTGAGAGAGTTGAGAGAGGTTTCTTTTACTTACATTTTTATATTTTGCGTTAATATTATAAAAGCGCTAAATTTTTAATTCGTAATTAGAAAAAACCCTAATTTTTTTTTTATTATTGCTATGGCCACAACTTTTTCACAGAATTATTACTCTAACCTAGATAACGAGTTTTATGTTTAACTTGGTTAAATTTTTTGCAAAATCAGTCCTAAAATGTTCAAAGTTAGTCTCTGATGTTTGCAAAAAATTACACCACATGGTTTTTTAACTTTATTTTTCGTTTTTTGTATACTTTATATATTTTCCGTTTTTGTTATAAATATATATACATTTTTATTTGCTTTTTCTATATATTTTATTTATTTTCATTTTTTAATTTTATTTTTCAACAATTTGATTATTGTTTTTACCTTTTATACCTTTTGTTTTCTAGTTTATAGTGTATATATAGAGTATATTAGAGTTTGTTTTTAGTTTTTTTTTCATATTTCTCTACGTATTATATTTTAATTTTTTCATCTTTATATTTTTTTCTTATGTGTTTTCCAATTTAATCATTAAAGAGGTGGTGTATTAGGTTTTATGCATGGAGTTTTGTACGTTATTAAGGCATAAATAGAGAAATATTCACCAAAACTTGAACTTGAAGTTTATATATATATATATATATATATATATATATATATATATATATATATATATATATATATATATATATATATATATATATATTTACGGATAATGTTTACACTATTAGCATAAAAGAAATGACACCAAGCGGTAGTAATGGTTTAGGATTGAAGAAAGGTGCATGAAGTGCACATGAAGATAAGCTTCTCAAGCATTATATTTTTTTTCTTAATTGGAAAACAAATAAGCAAAAAATAAAAGGATGAAAAAAATAAAATATAATACGAAATGAAATATGAAAAAAAAAAAAAAAAACTCTAATTTACTCTATATATACACTATAAAATAGAAAAAAAGGGTAAAAAGGTAAACAAATGAAAAATAAAGTTAAAAAATGAAAATAAATAAAGTATATACCAAAAAGAAAATAAAAAATGTATATATATTTATAAAAAAACCGAAAATAGATAAAGTATACAAAAAACGAAAAATAAAGTTAAAAAATCATGTGGTGTAATTTTTTCCAAACCTCAAGGACCAAATATGAACTTTTAGGACTGATTTTGCAAAAAATTTAACCAAGTTAACCTTAAAACTCGTTAAGTGGACTAGAGTAATAATTCTGTAAAAGTTGTGGGCATACCAATAATAAAAAAAAAACATTAGGGTTTTTTTTCCAATTACAGATCAAAAATTTAGAGCTATTATAATATTAACCCTTTTATTTTCACTTTCATTTGTTTTTTCATTTGCAGCCCCCTTAAGTTTCATTTGTTTTTAAATTCTTTAACCTAAACTAGTTTTTATCCTTATAATTTTAAAGTTAAATTTTTTGAAATTTTTAAGCTATAAATTTAGTTCGTAACTATATTTTTAAGTTATGCTTTTGGTCTCTTACATAACTTGTCTTTATAAATATTACTTCTAATTTATTTTATTGTAATATCTTAAATAATTGTCATTTATGCATTATACCAATTAAGATAAAACGTTTAAATTTATTTTTACTCGCATCCTCCATACATAATTTTTTCTATTAAAATTTTTCTTTACGCGATTGTGATTCACTTTACAAAGTAGTTATCCGCCGCAACGTGCGATGTTACAAAATACTAGTTATATATTAATTATCAATATCGGTGGATATTTTTATAACGTTATGCACCTTTTATTTTTATAGTGACATTTTTATTCTTCTATTTAGTAAAATATTTGATAAAATGATTTTTTTTAAATGTCACTTTCATTATTTTACTTTGAACTTTTTTAAATCTCATTTTCACCATATCTACTTTCTAAACCTTCACGTTTACCTCGCCTAATATATATATATATATATATATATATATATATATATATATATATATATATATATATATATATATATATATAGGATCAGATAAGAAGGATAATTTTGGTAGAAGTTAAGAATTTTTTTTTCTATATATTATTTTAGTGAAAACCAAAATGAATCACTAAATGATTCATAAGTAAGATAATTCAGAAGAAAAAAAATTCTCCAAGGTTCATTTTTATGTAAATTAAGAAAAAAATTTACTTTTATGACAATTTTAGTGAATAACAAGCATATCATTGTTTAAATAAATCATCGAGATGTTTTTTTGGGAATATTTTTTGTGAATCACGTTATTTTTTGTTGATCTAGCGATCCATTTGTTTTATTCGCCAAAAAAATATGTAGAAAAAATACTTACTATCTTCTTATACAAAAAAATTTCTTATTGGATCCATATATATATATATATATATACACACACACAATTTGCTACGAAACAGATGACTATAGAATTTGTTACGAAACTGATGGCTACAAAATTTGTTACGGAACAAATGGCTACCGAATTTGCTACGGAAGAGATATTAAGACATAACTCGGTTATATCTATTCACATATTTAGATCCATATATTTAGCCCACATGTATATTACTTTGTTAAATATTGTTTCCGCAAATATCTGCATTGGTAGCCGCCTCTTTCAATATATTTACCCAAATCGTAATCCTCTGTAATTCAATCGATATAAAATGCAGATACAATTCATATTCATCTTCTTCTTTCTCTGTAATCTTTATAAGAGGTAGCTATGGATAAACGGCTAGGGAATTTCTTACGGAACTCAAAAGTACGAAATTTGCTATGGAACTCAAATTGCAACAAAATAGATGTCGTAGAAATTATTATAGCAAAATCGCTACTAAAATATAATTTCATAGCTAAACAGTTTGCTACAAGAAATAAACCTACAAAGTCTACTTGATAAATTGTGTAAAAAATTCTATAGTTATTCAGCTTTGGCTACGGAGTTTCAACTTTTTGCTATGAAATTTTTTGATAGGTAAATTGAAATTTTCTTGTAGTCGGAGAATGACCACTTGTCATGCTTATTTCTCCTACATGTACGATCCTAGTTGTGCTACTGTCTTTTGTTGTTGTCAGAGGGTATTGTAATCTTTGTCGTACCTTGTGTGGGTTAAGGCTTTTAATGGTTCTATCTGGACTAAGGAAGTTGTTTAACCATCAAATTATCTAAATTTGTTTAATGCTACATGTTGATCGCCTTATGTGCAGTCCCATTTGTGATACCAGACTTTATATCATATTTTTGTTAATTACAAAACTTTGTTTGGTTGCAACTATCTACTTGGTTGGGGTGGACTACCCACTTGTTCTATCATAGAAGGTTGGATTTTATGATAATACAAATTTATGCGCTCCATACGAATTATTTTGATGCGATCATCATTTGACTTATTTGCAAATTTTGGAACAACATGGTTTTTGGAATCGTCATGCCAAAAAAATTAGACAACTTTATTATATTATTCAATAGACTTATATTAGATTTTTCAATATGAGTAAAAACAATGTAAATTAAATTGGGTTTATTGACTTTTCAACCTAAAGTTTGCTATTTCATCTTTTTAATATGTTATATATATATATATATATATATATATATATATATATATATATATATATATATAGAGAGAGAGAGAGAGAGAGGGAATTTGCTATATATATATATATATATAGAGAGAGAGAGAGAGAGAGAGAATTTGCTACGAAACTAAAGGCTACAAAATTTATTATGGAACAAACGGCTACGGAATTTGCTACAGAAGAGATAGCTATGGAATTTAATGTGGAATAAATGGCTATGGAATTAGTTACAGAACAAAAAACTACAGAATTTGCTACGGAATTTACTATGGAACTCAAATTGCAATAAAATAGATGTTGTAGAAACTGTTATAGCAAAATCGCTACTGAAATATAATTCCATAGCTAAAGAGTTTGCTACAAGAAATAAATCAACGAAGTCTAATTGATAAATTGTGTAGCAAATTCCGTCGTTATTCAGTATTAGCCTTGGAGTTTCAACTTTTTGTTATGAAATTTTTTGATAGGTAAATTAAAATTTTCTTGTAGTGGTAGAATGACCACTTGACATGCTTATTTCTCCTACATGTACGATCCTAGTTGTGCTACTTCTTTTGTTTGTGTTAGAGGGTATTGTACTCTTTATCATACCCTGTGTGGGTTAAGCCTTTTAATGGTTCTATATTCACTAAGGAAGTTGTTTAACCATCACACTTATCAAAAGTTGTCTAATGTTAGATGTTGATCGGCTTATGTGCAGTCTCATTTGCGATACCGTTCTATTGAGACTTTATATCATATTTTTGTTAATTACAAAACTTTGTTTGGTTGAAATTATCTACCAGGTTGGGGTGGATTTACCCACTTGTTCTATGGTTTGGACTTTGTGGGTGGAAATTACAAATTTATACGCTCCAAAAGGAACTATTTTAATGTGGTCATCATTTGAGTTATTTGCAAATTTTGGAAGAACCTGGTTTTTCGAATAGCCAAGCCAAAGAAATTAGACATTTTTTTATATTATTCAATAGAATTATATTAGATTTTTCAATATGAGTAAAAAAATGTAAATTAAATTGGGTTTATTGAATTTTCAACCTAAATTTTGTTATTTCATCTTTTTAATGTGTTACTTCTTTTATAGAATCTTGTTAGGCTTTTTGTTTTCTAATTTACCTTTCAAAAAAATTTAATTATTTATGAGTTTTCTTCTTATATGTTGTTGGAGTTGCGCCACTAGATCTCTCCATTGACAACAAACAATTATTCATAGAAAATCTTCAAGATTTAATTAAAAAATGATTTTATCTTAAGAAAAAGTGAATAATGCTAAATTAGTGGGCCATTAGTAACTGACATTTTGTCGAATAAGGTACATAATCACTCAAATTAACATCATTAGAAGTTTAGAACGTGTATTTGAAAATCGATAATGGTTTCACTTTTAATTTATACATATTGCCAAATTGACTAACGTGAAACAAAGCTTCGAACTTTTATATTGTTGTTTCTTTATCGATTTGTCTCGGTAACTTTAGATTCGTGGATAATTTCTCTTTTCCAATTTACTGCTGTCATTCGTCATGATTTATAAGCCAACAATGGCAAAAACATTTGGATGAACAAGACAACTCCAATTTTCGATTAGATCTTCTAAAATTTTCAAACAATCGCAACTTATTTCTTTTATTTTTGAAGATTTTTATTAGTACAATGACGAATATATGATAAATATTATTGATGTGAATATATTGCTATTTTGTAAAATGTAGCAAAGTACATTGCCTAATAACATACATTTTCATTTTGTGTTAAAAATCATGTTACTTTAGTTCATCTAATCATTTGACAGTCGACCTTCAGACATCCAATTGTAATTTGAGACATCCAATTGTAGTTTGTGTTTTTACGATTCTTAGGTGTGACATTGTAACCAAATAATAACCATAAATACAATTTTAATTATACCAATCGATAACGTTACTCAAAACATAAAAATAGGTTTATTATACTAATAGACTTGATTTTGATACATCTATTTATAGTAACAGAAAAAGGCACATATAATTCATTGCCACGATTTCTTTTTCACCCATCCGTCTGGAAATGAATCATTCCATTTTAAAACATAGAATCCATCAAACATGACTAACCAGAAGCATGACTGAAAGCCGTAATACTTATCGCGATATTGGCTCAAAATTTCACGATGAGCTAAAGCTAAAGTTTGATATTGTGTATCCCACCAAAAATCACTAGTAAAATGAGTACCAACAAGTTTTTCACAAAATGTCCAACTGTAAACCCTATTATATGAAATAGTGTGATTTCCAAGATCATAATCTGTTGACTTTATATGAACCACGATGTCATCGGCATTTTCACTTGTAATATATATGGTTCATTCTTTGTAAAAACAACATGATGTAATAGGGACCATGTAAAAAGTTGAAATAAGGAGGGTAAAGAAGAAGGGAAAAAAGTTTTTTTTTGAATGAATTCATGACTTTACTATTCTACAAACTGAACTGGGACTCAATCTCATTTGTGTGGTTCTTATCGTGCTTATATAATGGTCGAGAATAATGATTAATGCATGTTAACTGAAATATTAAATTCAAATTGTATCACCATGAATTGAAATAATTATATCAAATTATTACATATATGTTATTTTATTCAAACAATCTTTTATCATTAATTATATATATACAAATTACCAAAATAGGTTTTTGAGGGCGATTCACTATTCATTTCAAATGAACTTTAGCCGTAAGCAAATCAACCGTTTCTTTTTGTTTCCTCTTTTTGTTTGTGTTTTTTTTTATTTTTCTCCCCTAAGCTTTATTTGGTTTTAGATTTTTTTTACCGAAAACTAATTTTGTGCCGTCCGATGTGAGAGAGTTCAGAGATGTTTCTTTAACTTACTTTTTTCCATTTTCACTTTCATTTGTTTTTTTCATTTGCAGCCCTTAAGTTTCATTTGCTTTTATATTCTTTAACCTAAATTAGTTATTATCCTTATAATTTTAAAGTTAAATTTTTTGTATTCTATAAGTTATAATTTTAGTACGTAACTATATTTTTAAGTTAAACTTTTGGTTTCCTACTTAATTTGTTTTATTAATACTACTTTTTAATTTAGTATTATAATATCGTAAATAATTGTTATTTATGCAATGTACCAATTAAGATAGAATGTTAAAATTTATTTTTACTCGCATCCTTCATAAATAATTTTTTCGATTAAAGTTTTTTCTTATCCCTTTGTGGTTCACTTTACAAAGATGTTTTTCACCGCAACGCGCGAGCTTACAATATACTAGCACCTTTTTTATTTTTTATAATGACATTTTTATCCTTCTATTTACTAAAAGATTTGATAAAATGATTTTTTTTTTAATGTCAATTTGATTCTTTTACTCTGAACTTTTTAAAATCTCATTTTCACCATTTCGATTTTCTAAATTTTCATTTTACTTAGCCTAACATATATATATATATATATATATATATATATATATATATATATATATATATAAAGAGAGAGAGAGAGAGAGAGAGAGAGAGTTAAGATCAAGTAAGATGGAAAATTTTGGTAGGAAGTTAAGAAGTTTTTTTTTTCTATGTATTACTATAGTGAAAAGCAAAATGAATCACTAAATGATTTATAAGTAAGATAACTCACAAGAAAAAAAAACATCCTCATGATTCATTTTCATGTAAATTAAGAAAAATTTCACTTTTATGATAATTTTAGTGAATAACAACAAAATCATTGTATAAATAAATCATCGAGATTTTTTTTGTGAATCATATTATTTTGGAGTCATCTAGCGATTTATTTATTTTATTCGCCAAGAAAATATGTAGATAAAAAACTTCTTACCTTCCTACGAATTGTTTTTTGTTACCAGATCTATATATATATAT
This sequence comes from Lactuca saligna, assembly GCF_052625555.1. Taxonomy (NCBI): domain Eukaryota; kingdom Viridiplantae; phylum Streptophyta; class Magnoliopsida; order Asterales; family Asteraceae; genus Lactuca; species Lactuca saligna. Next base: position 94,934,714 of record NC_136418.1, read on the forward strand.
ATATATATATATATATATATATATATATATATATATATATATATATATATATATAGAATTTACTACGAAACTGATGGCTACAGAATATGCTACGGAACAAACGACTACAGAATTGGTATGGAAGAGACATTAAGATATAACTCGGTTATATCTATTCAGATATTTAGATCCATATATTTAGCTCACATGTATATTACTTTGTCAAATATTGTTTCCATAAATATCTCCATTAGTTAGACGCCTCTTTTAATATATATATATATATATATATATATATATATATATATATATATATATATATACCCTAATTGTAATCCCCCCTGTAATTCAGTCAATATACAATACATATACAATTCCTATTCATCTTCTTCTTTTTCTACAATCTTTATATGGTATCAGAGCTTGGCTCTGCACACACTAGACCTAGGAATTCTTCCCATCTCCAAAACAAAACATCTCCACCAATGATTCCTCTTCCTCACTCACTGTCAACACTAACATGAAGGATATCACCATCGTCAATTTCCCAGCAACTCTGTAATTGACATCTACAAATTACCTTGGGTGGAAAACTCAAATCGAAGCCTTCTTGCACGGCCTAGATCTATACCGATTCATTGATGGCACACATCTAGCTCCGGACCAAATAATTGTTGCTGATTGTACAACCACTCCACACGCAGACTACCCAAAATGGTTCAGGCAAGATCGTCTTCTGTTTGGTGCTTTACTGGGAACCTTATCACCTCAGATCGTTCCACTTATGAAAAATGCTTCATCTTCTTGTGAAGCATGGCAAACCGTAGCCAGTACATATGCATCTCCATCACAAGGGTGTATCAAACATTTACAATACCACCTGAAACGACTTGCCAAAACTCCCAATCAAATAATCACTGAATACATGCAAAGTGTCAAAACTATTGTTGATGAACTTGCAATTCTTTGAAAGTCACTTGACCAGGAAGTCATCATTGATGCTGTTGTTAATGGGTTGGATCAATCCACTTACGAATCCCACTCTAGATTCTATCTACGCAAGAGACAATCCTATATCCTTTAATGAACTGCATGAAAAGATAATAAATCATGAATTAGCTCTTGCTCAACAGGTACCAGTTGCTGCTACTATTTACCAACCAGCCACCGTCTTCTATACAAACCACCAGTCCAACAAGAAATCATGGCCTCCTCGACAGCAAACCACCAATCCAGGATTGCTTCCCACACCCTCGAAGCAAGTCCCTCCGGTTACTCAAACTCCTGGTCAACACCCATTCATGGGAAAGTGCCAACGGTGCCATCAAAAAGGACACTCTTTAACCAGTTGCTCAACATTTAAAAAGTCTTTTCTACATGCTTCTGTCCCTCCTTACCGTAACACACAGGTCCAATATGCTCATGCTCACGTCATGAATCTTATCAACATATCTCCACCAACCACCGCAAAATGGCTATTTGACAGCGGGGCAAATTTTCATGCAACAAATAATCTAAATAATCTCTCAATCCATGCACCATATGAGGGCACTGAAGAATTAGTCATTGGCGACGGTTCGTGCTTACAAATCTCTCACATTGGTTTTGTTATAATTCAAACACCAAATACACCATTAATTCTAAAAAATGTCCTTTATGTTCCTCTTCTTTCTCAAAATATCATATCTATATCTCGTTTATGCATTGATAACCAATTTCTAATAGAATTCTATTCTTTTGTTTTTGTTATCGAGGACCTAGCATCTAAAATTCCATTGTTTCAGGTAACAGCAATCAAGGGAATGTATGAAATGCGCTCTTCTCCATCACAAAATATTTACACCATGAATCGTACTAATCCCTCCATGTCGCGCCACCGTCTTGGCTACCCACAAAATAAAGTTTTTAAGCAGTTATCTTCATCTCCTTCATTCAATTCTAGTTCTGATGATCATTGTAACTCATGTCGAATAAACAAAAGTCACCATTTACCTTTTAATGATTCATCTCTTACATCCACTGCTCCATTAGAACTCATATTTTCGGATGTATGTGATGGGTTTTGAGCATTCTAACACTCCTAAGGTCTACATGCAACCCTAAATACCTTGGATATATTTTTTTTTCTCTATTATACATGCAAACTTTAACTTTCCAAGGTATTACCCTAACTAGCATACAAATCTTTGATGCTTGGGTAATAAAACAAGTTAGATAACATTCCTTTTCTTGTAGCTTGGAAACATTGGAGTTTTAAGAGCTTAACACAAATAGTATGAATGCCTCAGATGGAATCACAACACACCTAGAGCAGAGGATAACTTGTGAAGAGATTCCCTGCACACACAAATCGGCTAGCCATCTAGTTTCCCCCTTAAGTCCCAATTTCATGAGGTAGAGGGGTTCTTATATAGTGTGGCTAACTAGGGTAAGATCATGTAAACCTTAATGACTTTCCATATTTCTCATGCTCCATTGGTTAAAAACTCAATGGAGTATCCATGGGTTTAGCCCAAAATGAAGAACTATGGATCATAAGCCCACTTTATAAGAATGAATGATTTACCAAATCAGCCCCTTATATTTTATCAGTCTCTTTTGATCACATTGATTAAGGTGATAATTGACATCAAGAGTACCAATAATATTTGCATGGTTATTTACACCTTGTTTGTCGTAACGCCCGGGTTTCAGGGCTAAGCATTTTTGGGCGATGTAATAGTCTAGATCAACTATTGTAACTCTTTTTGAAGTAATAAAGATGAAATATTTGAATTCTACGTGAATTATGTGTATGTGTGTGCTTATTACTTAATTATAAAGATATAATTAATAAAGAATAAAAATAAGCATAAAAATCAAAGTGTAAGATATGTCATATATCTTTACATAAAGTTTTAGTGGTCGAAACAAGGATTCCGAGGATATAAAGAACGCCAAAATACGATTTATAACGAAGATGTTATGACCTGTCGAAGTTTCGGGACAGAACCGGCACGGCACCGGGAAGCGTAAAAAGTGAATTTACGATAGAAGACTTTTTAGCCTTAGTAATCTAAACCAACGTCGTAGAGTATGTTAAACCGAGAAAATCCATAAAAGGAATGCCCAAATCTTAATTCGTATGAGGAAGTTATGATTTTTCAAAGTTTCGGCTTTGCAGTGTACAACCCGAAACTCAAATTTTAGTTTGAGCGGTTTTTGGCTTATGAGACCTAAATGAGAGTTGAAGATCTCATTAATAGGAACTCAACGGTAAAAAGACAGATGAAAACAGAGCCCGTATGAGTTACGAATTCTTCACGGTCATTAAGCAGTCTAATCTCCTCCTATTGTTAAATTTAAGATCGGTTGAGAATTAACCGATAGGGTCTAAATGAAAGTTGTAGATATTGTTTTTAACTACGCATTGAAAAAAATAACATCGACAATGGAGCTTGTATGCGAGAGTTATAATTTTCTAAGTCAGGAGTCTGATACGCGATATTGGGTGATGTGGCACCACCATAATTGGACATGTGGCACCACCAGAAGGTTACCACATGCACCAACTCGACGAGTTTGAGTCATGACTCGGCGATTCCATCAGATATTTTCACTATAAATAGAGGTGTCGGGCATTACAACTTCCTCACACCTCACCCTTCAACTTTCTCTCTCTACACTCTCTCTCTCTCTAGCCTATCCTATCCCCCCTAAAGTCTAGGTAAAACCCCTAGCACCCAAAGGAAGCCCTGAGGCTCCCGAAGCCCAGAGAAAAGAGCCTTTCGGCTTGGGAATGTTGCTCCAGCGAAGCCTGGTTTTCAAGAAAACCCGTTGTAAGTGAGCAATGCCTACCTTATCTTTAGTATAGCTTATGTTTCAATATAGTAATGTTATTACGAACTTATAAGGATTACTTGGGCTATTATTATGGGTTATATAAGTATTATTTAACACTTATATAATAGTAATAATAGCTAGACTATTAATTAGTCGCGGTTAACGTTAGGCTAAACCCTAGTGATACTGATACTAGGTTTTATCGAGGGATTATTGTTTTGGGATAACAAAGCATTGTTCAAAGGTAAAATCACCACCTTTTCAGGTGCGTGCATATTTACTTTCATCTTACACATAGATATGAAGTATTTTATATAAATTACGTGCTATGTGTGCATATTATCTGAATACTTGTTGTCTATGTTGGATGAACATTTTTTATACATGTTTTAAATTATTTAAATTGTATATGTATTTTATATCTACAAAAATGTTGGAGTAAAACATGGGTAGATGTAATAGATGATGTGTGATAAAATGATGAGAGGCCTTGATGTTGTTGTTGTTGATTCCAGTCATCTACCGGAGTATAGATGACGACCACAGACTCTTCTAGACAGTCCAGTGGAACGCTAGCAGGCTCGCAACCTGTAGGTATTTTTGAACGATGTGTTCACCGGTGTACTCCATCCCCCACATGGTTGCCTTAAGGACATTTATTTTTGAGGAATACCCTTGGCAGTAGTTTCCATCCCGATGTTGATTTCTTAGTCTAGGTCCCTTATGATATGTGTTTTAGGGACATAATGTGAGGATAACGGGAATGAGTAATCAAGTTATTGTTGGTTGATGAAATTAATAAACTTATTTATTGTGGGTTGAAAATCCTATGTGCTTACCAGGCTCCCAAGCCTGACCCACTTAGTTTCATGTCTTACAGGTAGTGGCGCTCGAGCATAGATGTGATGTTTTGGATGAGGGATTACGGATATAGGCCTGTAGATATGAAATAATGTAGTAATGCCGATGTTGTATTGTTTATGTTTATGATCTGTATCGAACATGACATCCCGAGTCTTTTTAATGAAATACATTTCTATGGAAATGCTTTTGATAAATCTTTATCATATTTTGTATTATGACATATTCCGCAACACTTTAATTTAAAATGTTACTTTGATTTTCAAAAAAATCATAAACAAAATCGGTCTTTTCTAGCCATGAAAATGGGGATGTCACAGTTGGTATCACAACATTAGTTTAAGCAAACTAGGAATTTGTAGGATTTCTAGACTTAAACTTAGAATGCTAAGCGATGATTGTGAGATGTGAGCACCAGCTTATTTTAGGAATTATGCATAAAATGCTTTTATGTGCTAAATGCTTCGTCCCAGATATGCTGTTATTTGTTCGGATCTATGTTCTGTTGCCGACCGGATCTGGAAACCTTATGTGTTTAGGATTCTAAATGTACGACTACGATATTAGAACTAGCATATAAACATTTCGGAGAGATAAGGCTGATGTAGACTTCTGTTCCAAGTAAATATCTAAATTAACCTTATTCAGTGTATATATCAAAATGATGAGAACCCGCAGTGGAGCTGCCAATGCGAATTGAAATAGGATTCAACCTACGGTGATTCAACAAATACGTGTTGTAGTAGAAGTTGCACTCAAGCCAATCACCATGGCTAGAGTACAAGCCATGATTCAGGCTATGTTAGCAGAACAAAGGGAGGAAATAAGGCAGATGTTGCACTAAAATAGGGAAGAACCTACCATGCCCATAGAACAACCCGAGCTGATTCCCGAGCAATCGAAGGAAGGGAACTATAGCCACCAAGTGAGTCAAATTGGGACTCATGGAGAACAAAGGAATGGCCCGGAGAGGGGAAATGACAAGGATGGGCGAATGTATAATAACTTCTTAGGTGCTAAGCCACCAAGTCTTTCCGGATGCCCGAAGCCAGTTGAGATTATGGATTGGATCTCCGAAATGGAGATGGTGTTCGAGAGCTGCAACTGTAGCGAGAAACAAAAGACCGACTTTGCAGTAAGACAACTAAAAACTAGAGTCTTGAGCTGGTGGAAGCTATTGGTGGATATGATGCCGTGAGGTGAAGCCTTGAAGATTTCATGGGAAAAGTTCTTGGAACAACTAAAGATGCAGTATTGTTCAGAGATAGATCTGATTGATCTGCTCAATGATTTCCAAAACAAGAAGAAGGGGAGAATGAGCATTAACGACTATGCTACTATATTCATGGAGAAGATGAAGTTGTTCCCATACGTAGTGCCAAACGAACTCTCCAAAATTCATAATTTCACGAATGGACTACCAATCGACTTTGGTCCAATAGTCAAGATGGCAACTTTCATAAAAGTAGTTGTTCGAGCAGCTAAGAATGTAGAGACCCAGCTGAAGGAAAGAGGTCTGGAGAGGGCCGAGGTTGGTGAGAAAAGGAAATTTGATGGATCCTCGAGGTCAAGCAAGAAGAGTAAATTCTCGAAGTCTAGTTCGAGAGGAGGTGGAGCCGAAGCAAAGTGGTGTGACATGTGCAAGAAGAAGCACTCTAGGAAGTGTGACGGAGGGGTCACGTGTTTCAAGTGTGTAAATCTTGGGGACTATGCCAACGAGTGCATGTTCACTAAGAAGGTCTATTATGAGTGCAATGAGGAAGGGTACATTTCAAAGGATTGCTCAAAGAAAAAGGAGCCAAGGAGACCCAACATTCCACTGAAGCGGAAGGTGAGAGCCTTCCAAATGTCTCTCGAGGCCACAAAGGAGGTAGCAGATGTCGCTTCAGGTACCTTTATTGTAAATGGTTTACCTTCCAGTATAATGTTTGATTCCGGAGCAAACTACTCCTTTGTATCGCATAGATTTGGAGAAAAATTAGCATTGCCTGTAGAAAAAATTAATGATGCCCTAATTGTGGAAGTTGCCAGTGGCAAGTTCATAGCTGTTAGTGATCGTATTAGGAATATAGTCATCGACTTAAACGGAAACAAATTCTGCGAGGAGCTGTTACCCATAGAGTTGAACGGTTTCGAAATCGTTTTGGGAATGGATTGGATTAGCACCAACGATGCCGAGATATTATGCCGAAAGAAGATAGTAAGAGTAAACCCGCCCAGAAAAGATTCATTTATGGTGTATGGGGACAAACGCAGAGTCAATTCTGGAATCATCACCCTGATGAAAGCCAAAAAATGTTTGTCCCAGGGATGTGCATCATACTTGGCATTTTTTATCGATGCTAAGAAGGAAAATAAGGAGGTGCAGAATATACCGGTCGTGTGTGATTATCCGGAAGTCTTTCCCGAAGATCTTCCCGGATTACCACCTGATAGACAAGTAGAGTTCCGAATAGACTTGTTACCAGGGACGACACCAATAGGAAAAGTACTGTACCGATTAGCGCCGACGGAGATAAAGGAGCTCATGATGAAACTTCAGGAGTTGTTGGACAATGGTTTCATTCGACCTAGTTCATCACCTTGGGGAGGCCCGGTGCTATTTGTAAAGAAGAAGGACGAAAGTATGAGAATGTGCATAGACTACATGGAGCTAAACAAGGAAACAGTGGAGAACAAGTATCCATTGTCGTGGATTCATGACCTATTCGATCAGCTGCAGGGTTCGAGCTACTTCTTAAAGATCGATCTTGGTTCGGGATATCATCAGCTGAAGGTAAGAGAGCAGGATATTGAGAAAACTGCGTTCAGGACAAGATATGGACACTATGAGTTATTGGTTATGTCATTTGGACTAACCAATGCTCCTGCAACATTCATGGATTTAATGAACAAGGTTCTTAAACCATTCCTCGATAAATCTGTGATAGTGTTCATCGACGACATCCTGATTTACTCAAGAAGTCAGGAGGAGCATGGCAGAAATATGCGAGAAGTCTTAGAATTACTGAAAAATGAGAAGCTTTACGCTACGTTCTCCAAATGCGACTTTTGGATACGAGAAGTCCAGTTCTTGAGTCACATGGTTAACCAAGAAGGGATAATGGTTGACCCAGCAATGATCAAGGTTGTGATGAAGTGGGAATGACCAAAAAGTCCCACGAAGATTCGAAGCTTTCTAGGATTAGCTGGATATTACCAACTATTTATCCAAGGCTTTTCTTCGATAGCTGCTCCATTGACAACGTTGACCCAAAATGGAGCCACATATACATGGAGCGAGAAATACGAAGAGGCATTCGAGAAGCTAAAGAAGAATTTATGTGAAGCACTAATACTTTCTCTACCCGATGGAGTTGAAGACTTCGCGGTATACAGTGACGCTTGTGGAGTCGGGTTAGGTTGTGTTCTAACTCAAAGAGAAAAGGTGATAACATGTGCATCTCGAAAGTTGAAGTAGCATGAAAAGAACTACCCCACTCATGACCTTGAGTTGGCAGCGGTAGTTTTCACTCTAAAGATATGGAGGCATTACCTTTATGGCACTAAGTGTAAACTCTTCACTGATCATAAGAGTCTCCAGTATCTCTTTATTCAGAAGGAGTTGAATATGAGGCAACGACGCTGGCTGGAATTGCTTAAAGACTACGAATATGAGATACTTTACCACCCCAGTAAAGCAAATGTTGTCGTTGATGCTCTCAGTCAGAAAGTCAACATTGAAAGGAAGAGGCCAAGAACGTTGAGAATTGAATTGTCTCGAAAATTGTGGAAAGAATCAAGAAAGCTCAAGAAGAAGCTTCAGAGAAGAATAACCTAAAAGAAGAACGTTTGGGAAAAACGTTAGTCTTCGGTACAAACAGTTGAGGACTGAAGATATTCCAAGATCGGATTTGGCTACCTAAGACGGGAGGAATAAGAGATCTTCTAATGGAAGAAGCTCACAAGACCATGTACTCGATTCATCTTGACAGCACTAAAATGTATAGGGACCTAAAATCCTACGTACTGGTGGCCGATGATGAAGCTTGATGTTGAGAAGTATGTGGCCAAGTGTGTGACTTGTGCAAGAGTTAAGGCACAACATTAGAAACCGTATGGGAATTTGGAACCTTTACTTGTACCCATGGGTAAATGGGAGGACATCACCATGGATTTTGTGACCAAACTGCGCAGGACGAAGAACGGTCACGACATGATTTGGGTGGTCGTAGATCGGTTCACTAAGAGTGCACACTTCATAGTAAGACTTCACGGTGTTCCTCTAACGATTATATCAGATCGTGATAGTCGTTTCACATCGAGGTTTTGGAGGAGTCTACAAGAGGAGTTGGGTACAAAGTTATGTTTGAGTACTGCTTACCATCCGCAAACTGATGGTAAGAGCGAAAGAACAATTCAGACACTAGAAGATATTCTGAGAGCATGTACCCTTGAGTTCCAAGGTAACTAGGATGAGCACTTACCTTTAGTAGAGTTATCCTATAACAACAGTTTCCACTCGAGCATCAAGATGACACCTTATCTAGCCTAGTATGGATAGAAGTTTCATACGCGGTCTTGTTGTCTTGAGTTTGGAGAAAAGCAGTTTATGGGCCCCGAGATAGTCCATGAGACTGCTAAGAAGCTGAAGGTGATTAGGGAGAGAATGTTAGAAGCTCAGGATCATCAGAAGAGCTATGCTGGCAAGAAAAGACGATCGATGACCTTTGAAGTTGGGGATTTGGTTTTGCTTAAAGTCTCACCATAGAAAGGACTTATACAATTCGGGAAACAAGGAAAGTTGAGTCCAAGGTTTATTGGACCGTTTAAAGTTCTTCAGAAGATTGGGAACCAAGCTTACAAGCTGGAATTGCCCGAAGAACTCGATTGTATTCATAACACCTTACATTTGTCATATTTGAGGAAGTTCACGGGAGAAGTTCTCGACATAATTCTAGTCTCGGAGTTAAGAATGGATGAGAACAAGAGGCTAATCGAAGAGCCCGAGGCAATTATTGACCGTAAGACTAAGAAGTTACTATGCAAATTGGTCGACTTAGTGCTATTCCGAAGGAAACATTCGAATGCGCAGAATCTCACTTGGGAAACAGAGAGTGGCATGATGAGTTGCTATCCACATCTGTTTGCTGATGCATGATTCCGGGACGGAATCATCCTAAAGGGGAGAGAATTGTAATGCCCGAGTTTCAAGGCTAAGCTTTTTTGGGCGATGTAATAGTCTAGGTCAACTATTGTAACTCTTTTTGAAGTAATAAAGATGAAATATTTGAATTCTATATGAATTATGTGTATTTGTGTGCTTATTACTTAATTATAAAGATATAATTAACAAAGAATAAAAATAAGCGTCAATATTAAAGTGTGATATAAGTCTGATATCTTTACATAAAGTTGTAGTGGTCGAAACAAGGCTTCAGGGGATATAAAGAACACCGAAATTCGATTTATAACCAAGAAGTTATGACCTGTCAAAGTATCGCGACGGAACAGGCACGACTCAGGAAGCGTAAAAAGTGAATTTATGATAGAAGACATTTTATCCTTAGTAATATAAACCAAAGTCATAGAGTATGTTCAATTGAGAAAATCCATAAAAAGAATGCCCAAATCTGACTTCGTATGAGGAAGTTATGATTTTTTAATGTTTCGGCTTAGCAGTGTATAACCTAAAACTCGAATTTTAGTTCGAGTGGTTTTTGGCTAAACTTTGACGCAACCTAAATGAGAGTTGAAGATCTCATTAATAGGAACTCAACGGTGAAAATACAGACAAAAACAGAGTCCATATGAAGGAGTTACGAATTCTTCACAGTCATTTAGCAGTCTAATCTCCTCCTACAGTTAAATTTAAGATCGGTTGAGAGTTAACCGACAGGGTCTAAATGAAAGTTGTAGATCTTGTTTTTAACTACGCATTGAAAAAATAACATCCACAATGGAGCACGTATGCGAGAGTTATAATTTTTCTAAGTCAGGAGTTTGATACGCGATATTGGGTGACGTGGCACCACCATAATTGGACACGTGGCACCACCAGAAGGCTGCCACATGCACCAACTCAGTTAGTCCATAAGATATTTTCACTATAAATAGAGGTGTCGGGCATTCCAACTTTCTCACACCTCACCCTTCAACTTTTTCTCTCTACACTCTCTCTCTAGCCTATCCTAACCCCCCTGAAGTCTAGGTAAACCCCCTAGCACCCGAAGGAAACCCCGAAGCTCCCGAAGCCCGAATCTCCTGAAGCTCTGAGAAAAGAGCCTTTCGGCTCGGGAACACTGCTCTAGCGAAGCCTAGTTTTCGAGAAAACCCGTTGTAAGTGAGCTATTCCTACCCTATCTTTAGTATAGCTTATGTTTCAATATAGTAATGTTATTAGGAACTTATAAGGAGTACTTGGGCTATTATTATGGGTTATATAATGTTTTTGATGCTTACATAAAAGTAATAATAGCTAGACTATTAATTAGTCGCAGTTAACATTAGACTAAACCCTAGTGATATTGATAATAGGTTTTATCGAGGGATAATTGTTTTGGGATAACGAAGCGTTTTTCAAAGGCATAATCACCAACTTTTCAGGTGAGTTCATAGTTACTTTCATCTTACACATAGATATGAAGTATTTTATATAAATTACGTGCTACGTGTACATATTATCTGAATACTTGTTGTCTATGGTGGATGAACGTTTTTTATTCATGTTTTAAATGATTTAAACTATATATGTATTTAATATCTACAAAAATGTTGGGGTAAAACATGGGTATATGTAATAGATGATGTGTGATAAAATGATGAGAGGTCGATGTTGTTTTTGTTGATTCTAGTCATCTAGCGGAGATGTTGTTGTTGTTGATTCTAGTCATCTAGCGGAGTATAGATGATGACCTCAGACTCTTCTAGATAGTCCAGTGGAACGCAAGCAGGCTCGCAACTTGTAGGTGTTTGTGAATGATGTGTTCACCGGTGTACTCCATCCCCCACATGGTTGCCTTAAGGACATTTATTTCCAAGGAATCCCCTTGGCAGTATTGTCCATCCTGATGTTGATTCCTTAGCCTAGGTCCCTTATGATATGCGTTTTAGGGACGTAATGTCAGGATAACGGGGATGGGTAATCGGGTTGTTGTTGGTTGATGAAATTAATAAAATTATTTATTATGGGTTGCAAACCCTATATGCTCACCTGGCTCCCAAGCTTGAACCACTCAGTTTCATGAATTACAGGTAGTGGCGCTTGAGCATAGATGTGATGTTTTGGATGAGGGATTACGGATATAGGTCGGAAATTATGTAGTAATGATTATGTTGTTTTGTTTATGCTTATGATCTGTATTGAACATGACATCCCGAGTCTTTTTAATGAAATACATTTCTATGGAAATGCTTTTGATAAATATTTATCATATTTTGTTTTGGGACAAATTCCACAACACTTTTATTTAAAATGTTACTATGGTTTTCAAACAAAGCATAAACAAAATCGGTCTTTTCTGGTCGTGAAAATGGGGATGTCACATTTGTGATCCTTGATATCCCAGTCACAATCTTGAAGGGCATAATCTAGATTTAAATATGTCATTGAATTGTTCAATGAATCTCAACAGATCTAGGAGTTTCAAATCCAATTATAACTTAATAAAAATTTCATTTTTCGTGGTGGAAATTGGCAAATCGTCATTTACCTACCTTCAAATACTTTGCAAGATGGATTACAGCATCCCTCATCCAAAGTTTAAAATATTGTGTTGGGTCCTAGCTTTAATATTTCATTTTGGTTGTTATATTACAGATTCATTATTTAATCTAAACTTTGTCTTTCTTTCTTTTCAGATGTCTTCCAACAATGTGGCTTCTGGCTTAAACCCTACAGGCTCCTACTCTCTCATGAACCTTTGTGGGGAAATCATCTTTGATGGGACTAATTTCAATGATTAGATTAGGAACATCAAGATGGTGACTCGCTACGAGGACAAGGAATATGTCCTCGACACGGAGCTCAAGGAAATTGATGATTCTACTGCTACTCCTCAAGAGATTGTTGATTTTAGGGCACTTGAGAAAGATGCGACTAAGGTAGCTTGTTTCATGCTTGCCACCATGTCTCCCGAACTCCAAAAGTCCTATGAGGACTTCTACCCTTATGAGATGCACCTGGATCTGATGGAAAGATACCATTAGAGTGCTCATCAAGAGCAGTATGAAATCATATCTTCGATGATAACAAACATAATGAAGGATGGTGAAGTCATCACGGGCCACTTGCAAAAAATACAAAGGTTTGTGGACCGTTTGCTAAAGTTGAATGTGAACTTCCCTATGGATCTGGCTATTGATATCATACTGCACTCTTTACCTCCATATTATGATCAGTTCTACATGACCTATCATATGAACAAGGAGGTGGTCACACTTAGCAAACTTCAAGTACTTTTGAGGACTGCTGAAACAGGTAGCCACAAGGGAAAGTCCCTTGATGGATCCTCTTCAAGTGGGACCAAAGTTGGTCTTACTGCTCCCTCTTCGATTCCCAAAGAAGCAGAGTGTTTCTACTGCCATGAAAAGGGGCACTGGAAGAAAAGTTGCCCCAACTATTTGCAGGATGTTAACGATGGGAAAGTCAAACCCACCCATGCATGTATTTATACTATTATATCTAAAAACTCATCATATACTAAGTCTTGGGTGCTTGACACATGTTGTGGATTTCACATTTGTTTAGGGCCTAAAAAGAAGTAAGGATGTGGAGCACGGGATGATAAATTTGATCATGGGGAATAGGAAGGTTTCACCTATCACCACGATTGGAGTTTACTCTTTATTGCTTAGTAGTGAGTTAGAAATAGATTTGAATAATTGTTGCTACTTGTATGATATGGTGAGAAATATTATTTCCTTTCATGGTTTGTACAAACAAGGTTTCACTAATGCTATTTTTTTTTATTTTAGAGCATTACCTTGTAATGGTGTATATGAAACTGTGATGGTTGTAGAAAAATTAGGAAATAATGTATTGCATATCGATTCTTCTAATGATTTGGATAAGGCATCCTTGTGGCATTGTCGCCTTGGACATGTCAAGAAGAAGCGCATAGGACAACTCCAGAAGGCTGGAGTTTTGGAGTCATTCGACTTAATGTTATATGACACTTACGGATCTTGTTTACATGGAAAAATGACCAAGTCCCACTTCACTGGTACTTATGAGAGGGGTAAGGGTTTGTTGGATCTCATACACATTGATGTGTGTAGGCCCTTCAGAACCACCACAAGGGATGCTACCGCTTCTATGTGACTTTTACCGATGATTACAGCAGATATGGCTATATCTACTTGATCAAGCATAAGTCAGAAACCTTTGAGAAATTCAAAGAGTTTAAGCAAGAAGTGGAGAATCAGCTGGGCAGGAACATAAAGATGCCCCGATCTGATTGGGTTGGTGAGTATCTTAGTATTTAGTTCCTAGACTATCTTAAGGAGTGTGGAATTTTTTCATAGTTGATGCCACCTAGGACACCACAACTTAATGGTGTGGCTGAGAGGCGCAAGCGAACCTTGTTAGACATGGTTCGTTCCATGAAGAGTTGAGCTTCATTACCAATCTCATTATAGGGGTACGCCATAGAGACTGCCTCCCATATCCTTAATCGAGTCCCAACTAAAAGCATTGCCAAAACACCTCACGAGATGTGGACAGGGAAAGTTCCCTCGTTAGGACACATCAAGTTTTAGGGTTTCGAGGCTTTTGTGAGGCACAAGACTCATGACAAGCCTAAACCTCGGAGTGAGCAGTGTATTTTCATCGGCTACCCGTAGAAGTCCTTTGGTTATCTCTTCTACAGGCTGAGTGACAATGTTGTCTTCGTTGCGAGGAGAGCAATCTTTCGTGAGAGAGAGATGATATTCCAAGGGGACAGTGGGAGGCAAATTAACCCTGAAGAACTTAAAGAGTCAATCGGTAAAGGAACCTCAAAAACTAGCGATCAACCTGAGGAGGAAACTCCTGTTGAGCCGATTGACGAGTCTATACATCTGAGGCGTTCTGGTAGAGTTTGACTTCCACTTGAGTTTTATAGTTTCCATATTACTGCAGAAGGTGATGCATTTATCAGGGATAACACACTGGTAAATTTGGATGAACCCAACAACTACAAGGAAGCGATGGCAGGCCCCGAGTCTGCTAATTTGAAAGAGGTTATGGACAGCGAGATTCAGTCCATGTATAACAATCAAATTTGGAACTTGGTTGACAATGTACCGGGTCGTAAGACAGTCAGATTTAAATGGATCTTCAAGAAGAAGAATGACATGGATGGGAAAGCACACACATACAAGGCACGACTGGTTGTAAAGGGTTTTACTCAAACTCCGGGAGTTGACTATGATGAGACCTTCTCACTAGTAGCAAAGATTAAGTCAATTAGTGTGCTGCTAGATATTGTTGCATTTCATCACTATGAAATATAGCAAATGGATGTCAAAACCGCTTTCCATAATGGGAAGTTGGCTGAGGATGTTCACATGAATCAGCCAGAGGGTTTTGTCAATGCTGAGTACCCTAATAGAGTGTGGGTGCTTGAGAATTCCATTTATGGATTGAAACAAGCATCTCGCAGATGGAATCTTTGCTTCGATGAGAATGTCAAAGAGTTTGGCTTTTCAAGGAGCAACGATGAGTCATGTGTATATGTCAAAGCTAGTGGGAGTATAGTTAGCTTTCTGGTGATGTATCTGGATGGCATACGTCTCATAGGGAATGACATCCCGACTCTGCAGGAGGTAAAGTCCTGGCTCGGGAAGTGTTTCGCT
Organism: Lactuca saligna; assembly: GCF_052625555.1. Taxonomy (NCBI): domain Eukaryota; kingdom Viridiplantae; phylum Streptophyta; class Magnoliopsida; order Asterales; family Asteraceae; genus Lactuca; species Lactuca saligna. The sequence goes on from NC_136418.1 coordinate 94,950,191, forward strand.
ATAAAGGACCTCAGAGAGGCTGCTTATATTATTGGGATTAGGATATTGAGAGACAGGAGTAAGAGACTTATTAGACTTAGTCAAAGTACCTGCTTGGACAAGGTGTTGAAGAGGTTCAACATGCATAGTTCCAAGAAAGGTGACTTACCGATCCAGAGCAATGCCAAACTGAGTAATGCTCAGAGTTCGAGTACGGAGGCTAAGATGGTTGAGATGCGTCGATTACCATATGCATCCATTGTTGGATCAATCATGTATGTTTTGACTTGTACTCGCCCTGATGTGACCTTTTCTTTGAGCATGGTCAGCAGTTATCAAGGGAATCCTAACAAGGCTCACTAGACTGCGGTGAAGAACATTCTCAAATACCTACGGAGGACTAAGGACTGGGTCCTTACCCTTGGTGGGAGTGATGACTTTAGAGTGGTAAGGTATAGTGACGCCAGCTTTCATACCGACATGGATAATTTCCGTTCTCAGTCTCACTGGGTGTTTACCATCAATGGAGGAGATATTACTTAGAATAGTTCCAAGCAGGAGACCGTAGTCGATTCAATGTGTGAATTAGAGTACATAGCAGCGAGCGAAGCGACAAAGGAGGCGATATGGCTGAAGAACTTCATCGGAGACCTTGGAGTTGTACCATCTATAAAGGAGCCTATGGATATTTTCTGTGAAAATGACAATGCGGTTGCCTTAGGCAAGGAACCAAGGGATCATGGCAGGTCCAGACACATGCACAGAAAAAATCACTTCATACAACACAAGATAGAAGAAGTAATCCTTGTGGAAAAGAAGGTATCATTAGATGAGAACCCAACAGATCCCCTCACGAAGGGACTGAGTAGGGTTAAGCATTTACTGCATGGGAGACGCGTTGGGCTGAAGGATGATATTAGTTTTTAATGATTAGATAGATATTTCGAAACTTGTAATAGATAGATTGTAATTGACATTTGATGCTTAAATAAAAGGTGTTTTTATTTAATATTATGGTACTTCTCATGTCAATTGTTTACTATTGTTTCATTTTGCATGTTTTGACTTCCAGAGTAATTAGATTATTCAAACCATCCACAATCGATCATACTTTGGAAGTAGGTATTGTATTAAGACTGTCATGAATTTGGCTTATAGATTGTTAGAAATGGTTAGACATTGCTATGACATTCATGAGTGCTCACAAGGGCTGAGTATTGGATTTAACCCACGCTCACTTGTATACTTCATGAAATTTATCTTGAATGATCGTGAGATGATAATATCATATAAGTCTTCAAACTTAGATATATGAGTTGTTGACTATGAATTGGTTGTACATTGATAGTAAGAAAACGCATCGGTAACTCAATGTTATAAAATGTGTTGTTGTGTACAATTTGATGAATAGTTAGTACAAGCATATATTGTCAACGTTTATCTATTCCTTTTAGTCCTTGGAGGATTAAAAGCGATGTCATGGGCCCCTCGATGATTTTGTTTTGCTTGTGTGTTGGGCCTGGTCAGAACAAAAATGTGTTTGATTAAGTTCTATGTTAAACAAATCATAAATCAGGAAACAAACTGTTAGACAATAAGATTAACTGTGTTCCATGTGTTTGTCCGGATGATATCTTGAGAATAGAGGATTATATCATCACTTATCTAAAATGGTACGTCTAAGTTCGACAAAGGCATTTAAGAGACACAATTGCTAGTCGGATCCTGAATTTACACTTAAAACTATAGCTATTAGACATATCAAAGTGGGAGACTGTTAGATAAGGTGTCTAAGTCATAATTGTATTTGGTATGTCCTTGAGAAGAGGACGTATATGATTTATTAATATATTATAATTTATAAGATATTAATATGAAATCATATTATTTTATTAGTATTGATCAAGAGTTAATTTCAAATTAATTTAGTGATCAAAAGAGACTAATAAAATATATAGGGATTGATTGTGTAAATCATTCTTTCTTATAATGTGGGCTAATGATCCATGATCCCTTATGTTGGGCTTAACCCATGTGGTAAGCCAAGGATGCTCCATGGAGGTTAATACCCATGGATCATGAGGAATGCGGAAAGTCATGAGTTACATTGTGTAACCCTAATGTGCACACTATAAGATGGCCTTTGGTTCAAGAAATTGGAACCCTAGAATCTCTACAAGAGTGAGGCCGATTTTTGTGTGCTAGAGTGTCACACCCCGGCCGTCGGCGGAAACACCGGGTAGTGTAACGTCATTTTTCGTATCACGGTTATACAGCATACATTGAACAATACTAAAGAAAATACATACCTTTATTGATGATTGAAAGTTACATTATTATTTTCCTAGTATTTATTACATAATATTTGAATATGGCATACTTCTTAATAAACAGAAAGATAATAGTAAAACTTCTCCTGTTCAAATACATACCAACTTTTCAATTTCTTGAAAACACATGCATTTTAAAAATACGTCAACATAAAGTTGGTGAGTCCACAGGTTTTGACACCATAAAATAATACATTTTTTACACATCCAACATTAGGTATAATAGTATACGTATCAATTAAGTGTTATACCTAAACATTTCTTAATCTTAACGTATAAGTAGGGGAAAACTTATACTTAACATTAATACTTGTATACGACAAGGCATAATGTTTCTAACAATTTGCTACCATGAGCCTGTAACCGTTGCTATGACATAATACCTCTGATAGAATACACTCATGATTTACCATGAGAAACAAACACACTCATGATTTAACATGAGAAACAACACCGTACGCTTCATCGACACCGGAATAATAAAAAAATAAAAGGATAGTTCATCACTTGCTTTTGGTTGACTGTAGCTAACAGTTACAAGTGGGGTGGTCAACCTGTATACTAATTATACACGACTTCCTCTCTCACAGTGGATTAACGGTTACAGTTCAGAGGATTTCCGCTAAGACCCCCATCTTAGTTGATGAATACAATTACTCATGTAGACTTTGACGGCTTCCTATAGCTCTAACAACACAAGCATCTTCATGTCTAAAACCCTAAGTTACTAGACTATGCTTTTAAACATTACTCCTAACTTCATAATATTTAGGCATTATAACAACTATATCTTGAAGTAAAACTAGGTTTTATCTTGACCTAAAACCAATAATAACAACATATAACGTTTCTAGTTTTATCTTGACATAAAACTATCAATAACAATACCAAGTTTTATCTTGACATAAAACTAACAATAACAACATATAACATATCCAGTTTTATCTTGGCATAAAACTAACAATAACAACATATAACATATCCAGTTTTATCTTGACATAAAACTAATAATAACAGCATATAACATATCCAGTTTTATCTTGACATAAAACTATTAATAGCAACATACTATGTAACTTAACATTTAGAACTTTCGAATATAACTTCGGTATTATATCGCACACAACATATATATATATATATATATATATATATATATATATATATATATATATATATATATATATATATATATATATATATATAGAATCCTAAGTATAACTCAAGATCTACATTAGTAAATTAACATACTGATAAGTTAATAATAGTTGTATGTATTCAAAATGTTATATTTAGAACAATCATATCCCGGTTATCATAACTATATACTATCATACAGACATAATAATAACATATATATAATAACTAGCATGCGTTTTCCCCCGAAATATTAGAAAGTGGGGTTGTGAAACTCACCCTAGTAGCGTAATTTTATGTTATCTAAGCAAAACGGTCAGCGTGCGACATCGTCGGTGCTCGGGATGCAAGATGGCTTCAACAAGGGATAGAGGAGATAAGGAAATGGTGTAAGGAATAGCTAAAGTCGGACCTGGTATTTATAGTAAGGATTTTGGACTCTCACGTCGTGAGTTTCATAAGGCTCACGTCGTGAGTCTTGTATGATCACCCTGTAGACTTGCCATTTGCGTCCCTAGCTTCGGAAGGTGGCCATGTGACTCCTCACGTCGCGAAAAACCCCTTGTTCACGTCGTGAGTTTGGATCCTATCCCCTCGTAGCCTCGTCACACCTTATAGATTCTGAAATGTGGCAAAATGACTCATCACGTCGTGAATAAACCTTTGTTCACATCGTGAGTTTAGTTAGATTAGGGTTTCTGAAAGCGAAATCTTCAGAAGGTGATAACTTTCACATACAAACTCCGTTTTTGACGTTCTTTATATCCACGCGTAGGTATTCACGAGTACAACAACTCTCTTTTAGACTCCAATAGCTAATTCTAAGTCTATTTTAAATTCCTCTTATTATATAGATTTATAGTGTTCGATTTATCATAACTTCTTCATGCGAAGTCAGATTCAGATGTTCTCTATATTTTTGGAATTGTGTGGACGTATACTTTTAGTTGTATCATAAAGATAGTTCATATTTGTATTAGAATTTATCATGAACTACATAACACTCTTACCACATTACTAGGTTAACATAATCACATTACATGATTGGCATAATCACATGTAATTGTCCATTGACCTATTTTGACTAGTGTTACATAGAGAGTTCTCTTCCAAGGTTGCAAGTGTTAGTGGTGATTTTTGATTCCACTTGAGGCATTCACACTATTGGTGCTAGGCTCTTAAAGCTCCAAACAACAAGCCACAACAAAAGTTATGTCATCTAACTTGTTTTATTACCCTAGTATCAAAGTTTTGTATGCTAGTTTGGGTAATACCTTGGGAAATGAAAGTTTGCATGTATAATAGTGAAAACATAGATCCAAGGTATTTAGGGTTTCATGAACTCCTTATGAGTGTTGGAATGCTCAAAACCCATCAATATCACCACTATTATCTCCTTAAAATCTACTTTAGTGAAAGCGTTTCCTCACCATCATATTCATCAATCGGAGAGAAACCTTATGAAATTAGATTTTATGGTGTATGTGTTCCTATCCATGTGAATTTGTCAAACCATAATCAAAAGACAATGTTAGTGACAAATTCAAACTCTTATGGACTGAACTTGTTCAATCTTAATTTCTTGCCACCTGGTAGCGCAAGGGCCTTTCGTTGCTTCCAAGTTGTTATGAACACAATTAAGAACTCATAGAACTTACATACATAGTTAACTTTAAATGGAATGGGCACAAAAACAAGAATATGTCAACACTAGAGGTTGCAAACCTCAAGTTGTGTGTTAGTGATAAACAATAGGTTTTATTCTTGATTAGTTCTTGAAAACTCGTCAAGATCATTAAGACTCCCACTGACCTCTTAACATATAATATTCTATTGTGAAGAATCATTCCTTGACAAACAAATATTTATGATTCAGTGCGGATTATTATCAAGATAAACACATCGCACAATTAGCCTTAGTTGGTCTTTGTCTTATCCATGACATCACAACTTACCAATTTCAAATGTACAAGAGAAAAAATATTTTACTCTACATTTGATGAGTGTTTTAAACCTTTCTTAAGATTATGTCACTCAAGGCACAATCTTGGATTATAACTCCAAGACTTGTTTCTAGAATGAAGTATGCCTCATCTTAATTATTTAACCATTTCAACAATTCATGAATCCTCTTCTTAGCCATAAGAATGCACTAAGATGTCTTTAGAGGATCAATTGTGATATGGTTTCCATAATCATTAAGATGACCATAAAACATGATACTAAAGTACTCTCCCATCTTTTCATATTGGAGAAACTTTTATGTTTCCACCTAATTTGTCTTCTCATTCGTTCTGCCATACATTGAAACTTTTCCAATGTCTCACAGTTATACTTAAACTTGTAAGCATAACTATGTTTTCTAAACTTTAGTAAATCATGACGAATAGTCTTATCGATCTTTGTGGTGGAGTTGACCAGTGCACAAGAATGTGTACTCAATCCCCTAGTCCTTCACTTGACTCATATATACATGTGATCAATGAATTAGTCTTAATTTGCCAAAGATGAAAACTCTCATTCATCATAAGATACAACTTGCATGATTCCAAGTTTTTGTCCAATTGAAAATTGGGTGATGAGAGTCTTTCCTTATTTGGTAAATTTTGACAGTACCACAAACGAAAGAATCAAATTCATATTGCTAACATAGAAACATACAAACATCAATTTTTCACCAATGCCACTATAAGGAGATATAATATAAATAAAAAAACAAAATTTTATTTATTTATAAAATGCGGAAAAACTTTTCCTTACAATGCAATTACAAATGAAAACTATGTTATTATATATTCCCTAGAAATCTATCATAACTCCTAAGTAGCAGCTTAAAAATCCGATCTTCGAACCATGCGATTGAAATCCATCTTCGCGACCAAATTCAACATACTCTTCTTTTAAGCTTCCTTCCTTTGGCATGATCCAACAAAACATCAAAATGTAACCTAGTCACATCATGTATTAAGAATCATAAATTGGATCATGAATTTAAAAAATCAAAATTTTGGCTTTCTAGACAGTGGACTCGCCGAGTCCACTGGAGGACTCACCGAGTCCAAGTACAAATTCATCATGTATAATTGAAAAGAAGCATTGGTTCTGATACCACTACTGATGAGTTTTAAGCAATCTAAAGCTCCTAAGGTGTACATACAACCCTAAATACCTTAGATCTATGTTATCTCTATTATACATGAAAACTTGAACTTTCCAAGGTATTACCCTAACTAGCATACAAATCTTTGATACTTGGGTAACAAAACAAGTTAGATAACATACATTTTCTTGTAGCATGGAAACCTTAGAGCTTTAAGAGCTTAGCACCAATAGTATGAATGCCTCAAATGGAATCACAACACACCTAGAACAAAGGATAACTTGAGAAGAGATTCCTTACACACATAAATCGACTAGCCCTCTAGTATTCCCCTTAAGAAATTAGATAATCATATAAACTAATACAAATCTTGAAACTTTGACAATTATTCTTTGAAGACTCTTAGACTTCATAACCTAAAGAGTTAATAAATGAGACATTTCACATCCATAACTTATGGAAGTTTCAAAACTCTTAAGATGATAACTTTAAAAAAACTTTTGAGTTCCAAAATTTTATGACAAAATTTGTAACTCCTTAAAACCACTTAGATCAAACTTAAAAAAAATAAAATAATCATGTCATTCTATCTTTTAATAAATTGACCTAGTTCAACTCTTGTAGTAAAGTGACTAAAATTTTACAAATAATTAGTTTTTCATAAAATCAAGTAATTATCATAAAATTTGACAAACTTCATGTTTTTTTTTCTTTTTTTTCATCAACTTGAAAAATAATACATTTGCATCAAATATAGTAGAAAACAACCCATGGCTCTGATACCACTGTTGGGTTTTGGTATAATACAACATCCTATGGTGCACATACAACCCTAAATACCTTGGATCTATGTTTTCACTAATTATACATGCAAATGGTTTCCAAGGCATTAAACCTATAACTAGCATACATTTGACAAAAACCATATAATATACTAGTTAGGGAAACATACCTTTTATGTGGCTTGAAGTCTTGATGTATTTGGCGTTAAGAGCTTAGCACCAATAGTATGAAATGCCTCAAATGGAATCACAACACACCTAGAACAAAGGTGGCTCTTGAGAGAGAATTCCATGCACCAAAACACCTCCATATTTCTCTAAGAAAAGAAGTGGTGATTTTGGCTATGGAGTAACCTATTTATATGTAGGATTCCAAGGGTCATGGGTATCACCCATAATCCATACCCATGGGTTTTATGATCCATGGTTCATGTGGCCCAACTCTTTATGTATCCATACATAAAATTGGTCCAACATGGATCATAAGCCCAACACATATAAATATAACTAATTATCACAATTAGTCCCCATAGATTTAATTAGTCTCTTTTGACCACTAAATTAATTCCAAATTAATTCTTGATCAATACTAATTAAAACATATGATTTCATATTAATATATTATAACTTATAATATATTAATAAACCATAAATAACCTTCTCTCAAAAGTCCATCCTAACAAATTGTCCTGATGATATGCAACCCAAATGGACCATGCTACTCTCGGGTCAAGTACATACCAATAATAGTTATGGGCTTAGACATCTAATCCAACAGTCTCCCACTTGGATAAGTCTAAAACTATTATTGCAAGTACGACTTCATAACCCGACTAGCAATCGTAGCTCTTAAAGTCGTTGTCGAACTCTGAACAAATCAATGACGCGTTTATTAGATAAGGGATCATATATTCCTCCATTCTAAATATCATATGGACTGAGATATGGATTTTAATCGTTCTCTCTGTCCATTTGTTGTTTCCCGATTTTCGATTTATGATGACTGACTAATTGAACAAATCAAATCAATCCTGGCCCGGCTGAGCACTTCCATTTGTCATCATCAAATCATCGAGGGGCCCACAGATATCGCTTTTATCCCGAACGTAAAAGGAATGGATAAACTTCAACTCATATGGCTTGTTCTACTACTTGTTGAATCATACATAAAGGCACGTTTTATAGCACCGAGTTAACCAATGCGTTTTCGTGCAATCAATGTACAACCAACTCATACTAACAACTCATATCTCTAGGTTTGAAGAATATAAGATATTATCATCTCATGATCACTCGTGATAAAATCCATGAAGTGATTCCAATGAGCGCGGGTTGAATCCAATACTCAGAACTTATGAGCACTCATGAGTGTTGTAGCCGTTTGTCCAACATCGTAGACCTCTACAAGCCAACCCATGAAAGTCTTGATTCATATCTACTTCCAACATATGACTGACTGTGGATGGTTTGAATAACTTAGGCATTCCAGAAGAATAACCTAGTTTATTCTGGAAGTCAAAACATGCAAAATGAAACACAAGAATAATTGAATCCAATATGGTATCAAAACCTATGAACATAAATAAAACACCTTTTATTTATCACCATATGATTACACATTATTCATTGTATACTGTTTCAGCTATCAACTATATTCTTGAATTTGAAACAATAGTTGTCCCATGCTCCAAGCATGTACACTATGTTTTCTAAAAACTAGTCATGTCATACACCAAGTATGCATACTATGTTTGTCTATGATCTTTACTTTTTTAACTAGATCAATTGAACATAACTTCAATGATTCTCTTTTCACACTCACAAATCCTTACTGCAAATACAAGAATTCCAAATTCATGTCATTTACTGAAATCTGTTAGATTCTAAACTTATATGCATTGATCCTCTCGTAATGATTATGCACAAAGTCAGACAGACTTGACAACAACCATTACAGAGAATTCCAAAAGAGATCAGATCCTTAGAAACATCCTTCTTGCATTAAGTTTCCTAATCTTAAATAGATTGAAAATTCTAACTTTGAAACATTTCCAGATTCCATTTTGACTATCACTTTTGAACAAGAGTTGCCTCCTTACAAATTATGTCAATATAGTCCTTCCATAATTATCACTATACTTCCAACTGTCATTGAGTAACCAATCTTTGGTAAACCTTAGATTGTCCTCGATAATTGTTTAATCCTTTTAGTCATATCCAGTTCTAAACCTTTTCCCTTCTTAATGCCCCAGGCATTTGGAAAATTTTAGAAAGGATGAATATAGCACATGTAATCGATCCTATATCCAAAGCATATGGGACACGATTCATGATGTCTCACATAAAGACTAAACCAGTCTTTTGCTATAACATTTCCATTTCTATTTGCCAAGTTCAGATTATGAAAAGGGATGCCGTAATCATATATATTTCCTTGACTAAATGATTAAAACCTCACGATCTAAGCTTATAGATTTGAGATGAAGTATAATTTCCTCTCCCTTAATTATAGCAAAACAACTTTTCCTAATTGAAACCTTTTGTTTTCTATAATTAACATTGCTAACTTGCAATACTTATCATAATTATCATGCTCCCACTAACATGATGATTATTAGCATAACACTTATGCTCCCACTAGCTTTGACATGTACCCAGAAATCAACTGAACTTCTAGAATTCAATACTTTATTGACTTTCTTACCAAAGTTCAGATTTCTGATACTAGATTGCCTTGATAAGACTTTAGCAATATCATACACCTCTCTTAGATAGCTCACATGTGTGTCTAAACAATTATGAAGAGGGATGCCGTAATCATAATGTTTAGACCTTTTTTCATTCCCACAATTGCTATCTACTCAAAATCTACTTAGTGAAAGAGTTTCCTTACCATCATTTTCATGAATCGAAGAGCAACCTTAAGACACTTAGATTTAATGGTGTATGTGTTCTTATCCATGTGAATTGTCAAAACCATAGTCACAAGACAAGGATAATGACAAATCCAAACTCATATGGACTAAACTCAATCTTAACTTCTTGCCACCTGGCAGCTCAAGGGCCTGCCATTGCTTCCAAGTTGTTGTGCAACACATTGAGAATTATAAGAACTCATATGCAAAGCCAACTTTAACTGGAATGGGCACAGAATATGTCAACACAATAGGTTATAAACCTCAAGTCGTGTGCTAGTGAAGAACTTCATGTTCTATTCTTGATTAGTTCTTGAGACTTTCAAGACCTTTAAGACTCCCACTGTCCTCTTGACCTATAAGACTCCCTTGTCAAACATCCAAGAGATAGTGTGGATTCTAACCAAGATAAACACTTCACACAATTGGCCTAAGTTGGTCTTTGTTTTATCCAAAACATCACAACTTACCAATTTCAAATGTACAAAAGTAGAAAACTTTTACTCTTACATTTGACAAGTGTTTTAAACCTTCTTTGAGACATGTCACTCAAGTTACAATCTTGGAGTATGACTCTAAGAATTGTTTTTGGAACGAAGTATGAATCATCATCTTGATTTAACCACTTCAACAATTCATAGTTCCTCTTCTTAGCTATAAGAAAGCACTTAGAGGATAAATTGTGATAAGGTCTCTAAATCATTAAGATGATCACAAAAACTGATACGAAAGTACTCTCCCATCTTTTCAGATTTGAGAAACTTCTATCCTTCTGCCTAATTTGATTCTTCTTATTCGCTCTGCCTTACATTGGAACCTTTTTCCAATGTCTCAGAATTACACTTAAGCTTGTAAGTATAACCATATTTACTGAACTTTAGTAAATTATGACGAATAATCTTATTGATCTTTTGTGGTGGACTTGACCAATGCATAAGAATGTGTACTCGACCCCTTAGTCCTTTACTTGACTCACACATCCATGTGAACAAGTAATTAGTCTTAATTTTCCAATACTTGAAAGTTCTCATTCATCATGCTATACAACTTGCATGATTCCAAATTCCGGTCCAATGGAGACTTGGGTGATGAGAATCTTTCCTTATTTGGTAAATTTAGACATTACCACAAATGAAGGAATCAATTTCATATTTCCACTCTTGCTATTAATGGAATCATATAAGCAACAATTTTTCCTCAAATGTCATTGTAAGGATATTTTAAAATAAATAAAATCAAAAATTTTCTTTTATTTTAAAAGTATGCGGAAAAACTTATCCTTACAATCCATATGAAAACTTGTTGTTATCTATTCCTAAGCAATATCTCATAACTCTTAAGAAGTAGCTCAAGAATCCGATCTTCAAACTACGCGATAGAAATCCATCTATGCGATCAGCTTCAGCGTATTCTTTCTTTAAGTTTCTTCACTTTTCTTTGATTCTTAAAACATTAACATGTGACCCAGTCACATCATGTATCAGGAATCTCATAATAGAAACTTAACAGAGTTAGATAGTGGACTTTACCTGAAGTAGAGTCAAACTTGATGACTTTAACCTCCTTAGGTATATTTGGCAGCTTCGCAACCAATGCCCCTTCCTTTGGAAATATAAACATATGGACCCTTTGATAATGGTATACGGGACTATCATAGACTTAGCTTTTCTCTTTACCATTTGGTCAACCGAGTTGACTATGGCCGATCCCTTTCCATTGGGAAGAGAATCCTTTTTTGGATTTCCTGTGTCCCTATTGTCAATGTCCATCAAGTTTTATGGAAGTTGATCTTAACAAATAGATAAGATCATTAAGGGTCATGTCATAGTCTGTTTCATAGGTGTCCCAAAGGAACTCACTATGTGACTTAGAAAGTGATTGAACCACCAACTTTCTCAAGACTTTGACACCCAACTCTCCCGGCTTGTCAATATGTGACTACATCTCCAAGATCTGACCACACCTAGACCTTCACTTGCCAATAGGGTTCGAGTGACCTTAAACTTTTTAAGAACTTGTGGGGTAGGGAGAATAATTGGAGGAGGTGGAAGAAGTATGATTTCCATGGAACATCATCTTCATTTAGGAAAGCTTGTTTCAAGAGATTTGGGAAGATCATAAATGTCTAAACCAGACATGTTTTGGGAGATATTCAAGATAGTTGATCTTATAGTCCTTAATATGACACCCAATATGAAATATTAAGGCTAGGACCCAACAAACTATTTTATAACTTAGAAGAGGTATGTCGTAATCCACGCTATAAAACAATTTGAAGGTAGGTGAATGACGATTCACCAATTTCCACCAAGATAAACGAAATGTATTATTAGGTTTTAATTGTTTTTGAAAGTCCTAGATCTTTTGAGATTCATTGAACTGTTCAATGGCATGTTTCAATCTCGAGTGTGCCCTTCAGATTTTGTGACTGGGATGCCGAGGATCACAAAACAAGGTGTGAAGTAACCATGCAAATTACTTGGCACCCTTAAGTGTTTACCCCTCAATCGATGTGCCGGTTAACCACACACGCTCCATCGATACTATGATAAACATTAAGTTACCCTTTGCCTACCTTGTAAAATACGAGTTAGTATGCCGGTTAACCACACACGCTCTACTAACCGACTTAAACAAAGTGCAAAGTGTAATTTCATGGATTAACACCTTATTCACATTTTCCTAAGTAACTAAGATTAGGTATTTATAAAAGGTTTAGTTACTTAGTACTTATCATTAATACTTTTAATGAAGGGAGAATTATAGTCCTTGTCCTACCCGTTCGGCTAACGACCCTCCACCAGTCAAGGAAGCAGTGGGTGAGAGTGGACACCCATTAAACTACCATTTTATAGGCTGTAACCTTATACCCCCCTTATAGACCGGATTCGTGAATGAGGCCTACTAACGGTAAGACTGACTTTACTCTTATACATATATATAAATATTATTAACTTATAATATTATAAAGTATAAGGGTTGAATTTTAACTTTTAAAATTCTAAGGTCTAGTTTGGAATTAAAGTATACATGGGGGGTAACTTTACAAATTCCAAAACTTGAGGACAAGTTTTGAAACCTTTCAAAACTCTTTGATTTTTCATAACTTATGAGTTTAATTAAGGTTTAATGAAAAAAAATCAAGTTCCATAACTTGAGGACAAGTTATGGAAGACATTAAATCATTTAATGATGACATTAAAAATAGAGACTCTTCTATTTTCATAACCTATGAGACTTAATGTCACTTTAAAAAAAACTCTCCACTTTCCATAACTTGAGGACAAGTTATGGAGTTCATAAAAACCATTAAGATCAAATATTCCAATTAACACAATAACCAAATAATTTTTCTATGATCTAGATTAAACTCATAAGTAAAGATAATTCACATCAATAATTTTCAAGAAATTAGATAATCATATAAACTAATACAAATCTTGAAACTTTGACAATTATTCTTTGAAGACTTTTAGACTTCATAACCTAAAAAGTTATTAAATGAGACATTTCACATCCATAACTTATGGAAGTTTCAAAACTCTTAAGATGATAACTTTAAAAAAAAACTTTTGAGTTCCAAAATTTTATGACAAAATTTGTAACTCCTTAAAACCACTTAGATCAAACTTAAAAAAAAAAAATAATCATATCATTCTATCTTTTAATAAATTGACCTAGTTCAACTCTTGTAGTAAAGTGACTCAAATTTTACAAATAATTAGTTTTTCATAAAATCAAGTAATTATCATAAAATTTGACAAACTTCATGTTTTTTTTTCTTTTTTTTCATCAACTTGAAAAAAAATACATTTGCATCAAATATAGTAGAAAACAACCCATGGCTCTGATACCACTGTTGGGTTTTGGTATAATACAACATCCTATGGTGCACATACAACCCTAAATACCTTGGATCTATGTTTTCACTAATTATACATGCAAATGGTTTCCAAGGCATTAAACCTATAACTAGCATGCATTTGACAAAAACCATATAATATACTAGTTAGGGAAACATACCTTTTATGTGGCTTGAAGTCTTGATGTATTTGGCGTTAAGAGCTTAGCACCAATAGTATGAAATGCCTCAAATGGAATCACAACACACCTAGAACAAAGGTGGCTCTTGAGAGAGAATTCCATGCACCAAAACACCTCCATATTTCTCTAAGAAAAGAAGTGGTGATTTTGGCTATGGAGTAACCTATTTATATGTAGGATTCCAAGGGTCATGGGTATCACCCATAATCCATACCCATGGGTTTTATGATCCATGGTTCATGTGGCCCAACTCTTTATGTATCCATACATAAAATTGGTCCAACATGGATCATAAGCCCAACACATATAAATATAACTAATTATCACAATTAGTCCCCATAGATTTAATTAGTCTCTTTTGACCACTAAATTAATTCCAAATTAATTCTTGATCAATACTAATTAAAACATATGATTTCATATTAATATATTATAACTTATAATATATTAATAAACCATAAATAACCTTCTCTCAAAAGTCCATCCTAACAAATTGTCCTGATGATATGCAACCCAAATGAACCATGCTACTCTCGGGTCAAGTACATACCAATAATAGTTATGGGCTTAGACATCTAATCCAACAAAACTGACCAACTCACCTACTATTGATCCATCTATCAACCTTGATCACTGGATTCCCATCTCCCTTCCACTCGAAAATCTTGCTTCTCCTTCCACAAATCTACCATCACCACCTACATCCTCCACCACTGCTAACATTCATATTGCTGAAAATCCCCCTCTTATCATTTAATAATCAGCCTCCTGTCCAAACAACTCTCCTCAATCCCCAAATCCTATCCCTTCCTCCATAATAAAAACATGTCATCACGCTAAACGAAATACTCGTTATTACAATTCTAATTTTCAAATATACACAACCTTTCCTTCAAATCCAATTGAACCTTCTACAATCTCTCAAGCCCTAAAATACCCATCATGGTGCACCACCATGCAAGAAATATTTAATGCCCTCCAACACAACCATATATGGTCTCTTGTACCATCTTCCCAATATCAAAATCTTGTTGGATGAAAGTGGGTATATAGAACAAAATACAAACCCGACGAATCAATCGATCATCTTAAGGCACATCTTGTTGCCAAAGGTTTCCACCAACACCCTGAAATAGATTACAGAGAAACCTTCAGCCCCGTTCTTAAACAAGCTACTTTACGACTCATACTTTCTCTTGTTGTCTCCAACGATTGGGATCTTAGGAAATTGGATACAAACAACGCCTTCTTACAAGGTACCCTAAGCGAAGATGTTTACATGTTCCAACCCCCAGGCTTTGTCAACCCATCTTATCCTCACCATGTATGAAAATTAAACAAATCCATATATGGATTTCGAAAAGCATTGTGTGCCTGGTATGGTGAACACAAAACATACCTCATCCTCTTCGATTGAAAGCCACAATTTATGATCCATCTCTCTTTATTCTCAAAAGAAAAATTCATTCTAGTACCTGTCTATGTTGATGAATTATAGTCACCAGTCTATCTCCTACCTACTTATCTAAATTCATCACTCACCTTTCATCTAAATTTTCTCTAAAAGATCGTGTTTCCTTATCCTACTTCCTAGGTGTTGAAGTTCTTCCCCACTCAAATGGAATCCTACTCTCTCAACAAAAATATATTCTTGCTATTATCAGTTCAGAAACACTCACATTAAAAGGCGGCACACCACATCCAGTCCCGAGTAAGTATCGCACTCTAGTTGGCTCCCTGTAATATTTATCCTTGACAAAGCCATGCATATCTTTTACTGTAAATTGTTTGTCTCAAATTATGCAGGCTCCAACTTCTATACATTGGACAGCTTTGAAACGATTGATACGATATTTTCATGGCACTCTTCAACATACCATAGTTATACATCAGAAATCACCACTTATTCTTCATGCTTTCACTAATGCTAACTTGGCAGGAGACAAAGATAACTTTAGAAGTACTACTATATATATTGTTTACCTTGGTTCAAATCCTATCTCGTGAAGCTCCAAACACCAAAGCACACTTGCTTAAAGTTCCACGGAAGCTAAATTTAGAGTTGTTGCACCCACAACCACTGGAGTTCAATGGCCCATCTCATTGCTAAGTGAAATATCCATTTCATCTTCTACCATACTTGCTATATACTGTGATAACCTAAGTGCCAATTCATATTCAGCAAACCCAGTCTTCCACTCAAGAATGAAACATCTTGCACTAGACTTCAACTTTGTAAGAAAAAAAAGTCCAGATAGGGTCTATACGGGTGTAACACATAGCAGGTGACGATCAACTAGCTGACGCCCTCAATAAAGCTTTACCAAGACCACAGTTTCATTATCTCATTTCCAAGATTGGTTTTCTCATTGGATCGTCCATCTTACGGGGGCATATTAAGATATAACTTGGTTATATCTATTCACATATTTTGAACCAGATATTTAGCCCACATGCATATTACTTTGTCAAATATTGTTTCCGCAAATATGTACATTAGTAGCCGCTTCTTTCAATATATATACCTTAATCGTAATCCTCTGTAATTCAATCAATATAAAATGCAAATACAATTCATATTCATATTCTTCTTTCTGTGTAGTCTTTATAAGAGATAGCTATGGAATTTGATATGGAATATAATATGTTACTTTTATTATAGAATCTTGTTTGGTTTTTAGTTTTCTAATTTACCTTTCAAAAAAATTGAATTACTTATAATTTTTCTTCTTATATGTTGTTGGAGTTGCCCCACTACATCTCTCCCTTGATAACAAACAGTTATTCACAGCAAATCTTCAAGGTTCAATTAAAAAAGGATTTTATCTTACTAACCACTGAATATTGCTAAATTTAGTGGGCCATTAGTAACTAACATTTTGTCGAATAAGGAACATAATCACTCAAATTAACATCATTAGAATTTTAGAACTTGCATTTGAAAATTGGTAGTGGTTCCACTTTTAATTTATACATATTTCCAAATTGGATAACCAGAAACAAAGCTTCGAACTTTTATATTGTTGTTTCTTTATCGATTTGGTTCGGTAACTTTAGATTCTTGGAGAATTTTTCTTTTCCAGTTTATTGGTGTCATTCGTCATGATTTATAAGCCAATAATGGCAAAAACACTTGGATGAACAAGACAACTCCAATTTTCAGTTGGGTCTTCTAAAATTTTCAAACAATCGCAACTTATTTCTTTTATTTTTGAAGATTTTGATTATTACAATTACGAATATGATAAACATTATTGATGTGAAATATATTGGTATTTTGTAAGTTGTAGCAAATACATTGCCAAATAACATACATTTTTATTTTGTGTTAAAAATCATGTTAGTTTAGTTCAACTAATCATTTGATCAGACATCCAATTATAGTTTGTGTTTTTACAATTCTTAGGTGTGACATTGTAACCAAATAATAACCATAAATACAATTCTAATAATATCAATCAATAACGTTACTCAAAACATAAAAATGGGTTTATTATACTTATAGACTTGATTTTGATACATCTATTTATAGAAACAGAAAAAAGCACATATAATTCATTGCCACGATTTCTTTTTCACCCATCCGTCTGGAAATGAATCATTCCATTTTGAAACATAGAATCCATCAGGCATGACTAACCAGAAGCACTCAAAATTTCACGATCAGCTAAAGCTAAGGTTTGGTATTGTGCATCCCACCAAAACTCACCAGTAAAATGAGTACCGACAAGTTTTTCACAAAATGTCCAACTGTAAACCCTATTATATGAAATAGTGTGATTTCCAAGATCATGATCCGTTGACTTTATATGAACCACGATGTCATCAGCATTTTCAGTTGTAATATATATGGTCCATTCTGTGTAAAAGCAACGTGATGTGATAGGGACCACGTAAAAAGTTGAAATAAGTAGGGTAAAAAAGAAGGAAAAAAAGTTTTTTCTGAAAGAATTCATGACTTTACTATTTTACAAACTGAATATGGATTCAAGATCATTTGTGAGCTTCTTATCATGCATATATAGTGGTTGAGAATAATGATTAATGCATGTCAACTGAAATATTAAATTCAAATTGTATCACCATGTATTGAAATAATTATATCAAATTATTACATATATGTCATTTTATTCGAACAATCTTTTATCATTATATATATATATATATATATATATATATATATATATACATACATATATATATATATATATATATCTTCAGGTTAATTTGAAATCATTCTAATTTTGTGAGACAGTGAGATCAAATCTAAAAATAATAGGTAATCCTATAACCTTTAGTGAACTGCATGAAAAGCTAATAGATCATGAATCAACTCTTGTTCAATAGGTACCAGTTGCTGCTAGTATTCACCAACCAGCCACCGTCTTCTATACAAATCACCAGTCCAACAAGAAATCATGGACCCCTCGACAGCAAACCACCACTCTAGTATTTCTTCCCACACCCTCGAAGCAAGTCCCTCCGATTACTCAAACTCCTGGTTAACGCCCATTCTTTGGAAATGCTAATGGTTCCATAAAAAAGGAAACTCTTTAGCCAACTGCTCAACATTTAAAAAGTCTTTTCCACATGCTTCTGTAGCTCCTTACCATAACATACAAGTCCTATATGCTAAGCTCACGTCATGAATCCTATCAACACATCTCCACCAACCATAGCAAACTGGCTATTTGATAGTGGAGCAAGTTATCATGCAACAAATAATCTCAATAATCTCTCAATCCATGCAACATATGATGACACTGAAATATTAGTCATTAGTGAGTGTCCGTGCTTACAAATCTGTCACATTGGTTCTGTAATAATTCACACACCAAATACACCATTAATTCTTAAAAATGTCCTTAATATTGCTCTTTTTTTTTTCTTGAAATATCATATCTATATCTCGTTTATTCATTGATAACCAATTCTTAAAAGGATTCTATTCTTTTGTTTTTGTTATCAAGGACGTAGCATCCAAAATTCCATTTTTTCAGGGAATAACAATCAACGGAATGTATGAACTACGCTCTTCTCCATCACCAACTGCTCTCACCATGCATCGTACTAATCCCTCCATGTGGCACTACCATCCAGGCCACCCACAAAATAAATTTTTTAAGCAATTATCTTCATATCTTTCATTTAATTCTAGTTCTGATGATCATTGTTACTCATGTCGAAGAAATAAAAGTCAACGTTTACCTTTTAATGATTCGTCTCTAGCATCCACTTCTCCATTAGAACTCATATTTTCTGATGCATGGTGCTCTCCAGTTGAATCTTTTGATCATTAAAAATACTATATAATATTTGTTGATCATTTCACCAAATACACATGGCTCTACCTTATGAAAAATTAGTCTAATTCACTAGACATCTTCAATCGTTTTCACATACTAGTTGAAATCTATTTTAACATAACAAAAACAACAATTCTCATAAAATGGTGGCGAATACCTAGAACTCGCCACTTACCTTGCATCCTCGGGATTTCGCATCTCACATCCCGACCTCATATCCCTGAACACAACGGATATGCCGATAGACGACATCGACACATTGTCGAGACTGGTGTTGCATTGTTATCTCATACCATAACTTCTATATACTGTGATAACCTAATTGTCACTTCATATTCAACAAACCCAGCCTTCCACTCAAGAATGAAACATCTTGCATTAGACTTCCACTTTGTAAGAGAAAAAGTCCAGCTAGGGTCTATACAGGTGTAACACATAGCAGGTGAGAATCAACTAGCTGACGCCCTGAATAAATATTTACCAAGACCACGGTTTCATTATCTCTTTTACAAGATTGGGCTTCTCACTGGATCGTCCATCTTACGCGGGCATATTAAGATATAACTCATTTATATCTATTGACAAATTTTGAACCATATATTTAGCCCACATGCATATTACTTTCTCAAATATTGTTTCCGCAAATATCTCCATTAGTAGCCGCCTCTTTCAATATATATACCCGAATCGTAATCCTTTGTAATTCAATCAATATAAAATGCAGATACAATTCATATTCATCTTCTTCTTTCTCTGTAATCTTTATAAGAGATAGCTATGGATAAACGGCTACGGAATTTGTTACGAAACAAAAAACTACGAAATTTGCTATGGAACTCAAATTGCAACAAAAGAGATGTCGTAGAAATTATTATAGCAAAATCGCTTCTAAAATATAATTCCATAGCTAAACAGCTTGCTACAAGAAATAAACCTACAAAGTCTACTTCATAAATTGTGTAAAAAATTCTATGGTTATTCAGCTTTAGCTACGGAGTTTCAACTTTTTGCTTTGAAATTTTTCGATGGGTAAATTGAAATTTTCTTGTAGTGGGAGAATGACAACTTGTCATGCTTATTTCTCCTACATGTACGATCCTAGTTGTGCTACTATCTTTTGTTTGTGTCAGAGGGTATTGTACTCTTTATCGTACCTTGTGTGGGTTAAGCATTTTAATGGTTCTATCTGGAATAAGGAAGTTGTTTAACCATTAAATTATCTAAAGTGGTTTAATGTTATATGTTGATCGCCTTATGTGCAGTCCCATTTGTGATACAAGACTTTATATCATATTTTTGTTAATTACAAAACATTGTTTGGTTGCAACCATCTACTTGGTTGGGGTGGATTTACCCACTTGATCTATCCTAGAGGGTTGGATTTTGTGATAATACAAATTTATGCGCTCCATACGAATTATTTTGATGCGGTCATTATTTGAGTTATTTGCAAATTTTAGAACAACATGGTTTTTGGAATAGTCATGCCATAGAAATTAGACAACTTTATTTTATTATTTAATAGACTTATATTAGATTTTTCAATAGGAGTAAAACAATGTAAATTAAATTGGGTTTATTGACTTTTCATCCAAAATTTTGCTATTTCATCTTTTTAATATATTATTATTTTTTATAGAATCTTGTTTGGTTTTTTTTTTTCTAATTTTCCTTTCAAAAAAAATTGAATTACTTATGAGTTTTCTTCTTATATATTGTTGGAGTTGCCCCACTACATCACTCCCCTGATAACAAACAGTTATTCATAGCAAATATTCAAGGATTAATTAAAAAGGATTTTATCTTACTAAGAACTAAAAATTGCTAAATTTAATGGGCCATTAGTAACTAACATTTTGTCAAATAAGGAACACAATCACTCAAATTAACATCATTAGAAGTTTAGAACTTGCATTTGAATATTGGTAGTGGTTTCACTTTTAATTTATACATATTGCCAAATTGGATAACCTGAAACAAAGCTTTGAACTTTTATATTGTTGTTTCTTTATCGATTTGTCTCAGTAACTTTAGATTCTTGGAGAATTTTTCTTTTACAGTTTATTGGTGTCATTGGTCATGATTTATAAGCCAATAATGGTAAAAACATTTGAATGAACAAGAAAACCCCAATTTCCAATTGGGTCTTCTAAAATTTTCAACCAATCGCAACATATTTCTTTTATTTTTGAAGATTTTGATTATTACAATTACGAATATGATAAATATTATTGATGTGAATATATTGTTGTTTTGTAAAATGTAGCAAAATACATTGCCTAATAACATACATTTTTATTTTGTGTTAAAAATCATGTTAATTTAGTTCATCTGATCATTAGATCGGACATCTAATTAAAGTTTGTGTTTTTACGATTCTTAGGTGTGATATTGTAACCAAATAATAACCATAAATATAATTTTAATAAAATCAATCAATAACGTTACTCAAAACATAAAAATGGGTTTATTATACTTATAGACTTGATTTTGATACATCTATTTATGGAAATAGAAAAAGGCACATATAATGCATTACCACGATTTCTTTTTCACCCAACCATCAGGAAATGAATCATTCCATTTTGAAACATAGAATCCATCAGGCATGACTAACCAGAAGCATGATTGAAAGCCATAATACTTATCGCGACAATGGCTCAAAATTTCATGATCAGCTAAAGCTAAAGTTTGATATTGTGTATCCCACCAAAACTCACCAGTAAAATGAGTACCAATAAGTTTTTCACAAAATGTCCAACTGTAAACCCTATTATATGAAATAGTGTGATTTCCAAGATCATGATCTGTTGACTTTATATGAACCACGATGTCATCGGCATTTTGACTTGAAATATATATGGTCCATTCTGTGTAAAAGCAACGTGATGTGATAGGGACCACGTAAAAAGTTGAAATAAGGAGGGTAAAGAAGAAGGAAAAAAAGTTTTTACTAAAAGAATTCATGACTTTACTATTCTACAAACTGAATATGGATTCAAGATCATTTGTGTGGTTCGTATCATGCTTATATAGTGGTTGAGAATAATGATTAATACATGTCAACTAAAATATTAAATTCAAATTGTATCACCATGTATTGAAATAATTATATCAAATTATTACGTATATGTCATTTTATTCGAACAATCTTTTATCATTAATTATATATATATATATATATATATATATATATATATATATATATATATATATATATATATTACCAAAATAGGTTTTCGAGGGCGATTCACTATTCATTTCAAATGAACTTTAGCAGTTCGATTTGGTAAGCAAATAAATATGTTTCTTTTTGTTTTTGTTTTTCTTATTTTTCTCCCTAAGCTTTATTTGGTTTTATATTTTTTACCCAAAACTAATTTTGTGTTGTCCGATGTGAGAGAGTTGAGAGAGGTTCCTTTTATTTACATTTTTATATTTTGCGTTAATATTATAAAAGCTCTAAATTTTTAATCCGTAATTGGAAAAGAGCCTAATATTTTTTTTATTATTGCTATGGCCACAACTTTTTCACAGAATTATTACTCTAACCCACTTAACGAGTTTTATGAGTAACTTGGTTAAATTTTTTGCAAAAATCAGTCCTAAAATGTTCAAATTTAGTCTTTGAGGTTTGCAAAAAATTACACCACATGGTTTTTTAACTTTATTTTTCGTTTTTTGTATACTTAATTTATTTTCGGTTTTTGTTATAAATATTGCTTTTAATTTTTTTTATTGTAATATCTTAAATAATTGTCATTTATGCACTATACCAATTAAGATACAATGTTTAAATTTATTTTTACTCGCATCCTCCATACATAATTTTTTCTATTAAAATTTTTCTTTATGCGATGTGGTTCACTTTACAACGGAGTTTTCCGCCGCAACGTGCGATGTTACAAAATACTAGTTATATATTAATTATCAATACCGGTGGATATTTTTATGACATTTTGCACCTTTTTATTTTTATAGTGTCATTTTTATTCTTCTATTTAGTAAAATATTTGATAAAATGATTTTTTTAATTGTCACTTTGATTATTTTACTTTGAACTTTTTTAAATATCATTTCCACCATATCGACTTTCTAAACTTTCATGTTTACCTCGTGTGTGTGTGTGTGTATATATATATATATATATATATATATATATATATATATATATATATATATATATATATATATATATATAGGATCAGATAAGAAGGATAATTTTGGTAGAGTGTTAAGAAATTTTTTTTCTATATATTATTTTAGTGAAAACCAAAATGAATCACTAAATGATTCATAAGTAAGATGATTCAGAAGAAAACAAATTCTACACGGTTCATTTTTATGTAAATTAAGAAAAAAAATTTACTTTTATGATAATTTTAGTGAATAACAACCATATCATTGTTTAAATAAATCATCGATATATTATTTTTGGGATATTTTTTGTAAATCATGTTATTTTTTATTCATCTAGCGATTCATTTGTTTTATTCGCCAAAAAAATATGTAGAAAAAATACATCCTACCTTCTTATGAAAAAAAAAATCTTACCGGATATATTATATATATATATATATATATATATATATATATATATATATATATATATATATATATATAATTTGCTACGAAACAGATGACTATAGAATTTGTTATGAAACTGATGGCTACAGAATTTGTTACGGAACAAATGGCTACCGAATTTTCTACGGAAGAGATATTAAGACATCAGTCGGTTATATCTATTCACATATTTAGATCCATATATTTAGCCCATATGTATATTACTTTGTTAAATATTGTTTCCGCAAATATCTCCATTAGTAGCCGCCTCTTTCAATATATATACCCGAATCGTAATCCTCTGTAATTCAATCAATATAAAATGTAGATGCAATTCATATTCATCTTCTTCTTTCTCTGTAATCTTTATAAGAGGTAGCTATGGATAAACGGCTACGGAATTTGTTACGGAACAAAAAACTACGAAATTTGTTATGGAACTCAAATTGCAACAAAAGAGATGTCATAGAAATTATTATAGCAAAATTGCTACTAAAATATAATTCCATAGCTCAACAGTTTCCTACAAGAAATAAACCTACAAAGTCTACTTGATAAATTGTGTAAAACATTCTATGGTTATTCAGCTTTAGCTACGGAGTTTCAACTTTTTGCTATGAAATTTTTTGATAGGTAAATTGAAATTTTCTTGTAGTTGGAGAATGACCACTTGTCATACTTATTTCTCCTACATGTAATATCCTAGTTGTGCTACTGTCTTTTGTTTGTGTCAGAGTGTATTTTACTCTTTATTGTACCTTGTGTGGGTTAACCCTTTTAATGGTTCTACCTGGACTAAGGAAGTTGTTTAACCATCAAATTATCTAAATTTGTTTAATGCTATATGTTGATCGCCTTATGTGCAGTCCCATTTGTGATACCAGACTTTATATCATATTTTTGTTAATTACAAAACTTTGTTTGGTTGCAACTATCTACTTGGTTGGGGTGGATTACCCACTTGTTCTATCCTAGAAGGTTGGATTTTATGATAATACAAATTTATGCGCTCCATACGAATTATTTTGATGCGATCATCATTTGACTTATTTGCAAATTTTAGAACAACATGGTTTTTGGAATAGTCATTCCAAAGAAATTAGACAACTTTATTATATTATTCAATAGACTAATATTAGATTTTTCAATATGAATAAAAAAATGTAAATTAAATTGGCTTTATATACTTTTCAACCTAAATTTTGCTATTTCATCTTTTTAGTATGTTATTATTTTTTATAGAATCTTGTTTGGTTTTTTTTTTTTTTCTAATTTACCTTTCAAAAAAATTGAATTACTTATGAGTTTTCTTCTTATATGTTGTTGGAGTTGCCCCACTACATCTCTCCCCTGATAACAAACAGTTATTCATAGCAAATATTCAAGGATTTATTAAAAAAGATTTTATCTTACTAAGAACTAAATATTGCTAAATTTAATGTGCCATTAGTGACTAACATTTTGTCAAATAAGGAACATAATCACTTAAATTAACATCATTAGAAGCTTAGAACTTGCATTTGAATATCGGTAGTGGTTTTAGTTTTAATTTATACATATTGCCAAATTGGATAACCTGAAACAAAGCTTTGAAATTTTATATTGTTGTTTGTTTATCGATTTGTCTCAGTAACTTTAGATTCTTGGAGAATTTTTCTTTTACAGTTTATTGGTGTCATTGGTCATGATTTATAAGCCAATAATGGTAAAAACATTTGGATGAACAAGAAAACCCCAATTTCCAATTGGGTCTTCTAAAACTTTCAACCAATCGCAACATATTTCTTTTATTTTTGAAGATTTTGATTATTACAATTACGAATATGATAAATATTATTGATGTGAATATATTGTTGTTTTGTAAAATGTAGCAAAATACATTGCCTAACAACATACATTTTTATTTTGTGTTAAAAATCATGTTAGTTTAGTTCATCTGATCATTTGATCAGACATCTAATTAAAGTTTGTGTTTTTACGATTCTTAGGTGTGATATTGTAACCAAATAATAACCA
Source organism: Lactuca saligna (assembly GCF_052625555.1). Classification (NCBI taxonomy): domain Eukaryota; kingdom Viridiplantae; phylum Streptophyta; class Magnoliopsida; order Asterales; family Asteraceae; genus Lactuca; species Lactuca saligna. The sequence continues at coordinate 94,976,366 of NC_136418.1, forward strand.
CAAATATAATTTTAATAATATCAATCAATAACGTTACTCAAAACATAAAAATGGGTTTATTATACTTATAGACTTGATTTTGATACATCTATTTATGGAAACAGAAAAAGGCACATATAATGCATTACCACGATTTCTTTTTCACCCATCCATCAGGAAATGAATCATTCCATTTTGAAACATAGAATCCATCAGGCATGACTAACCAGAAGCATGACTGAAAGCCATAATACTTATCGCGACAATGGCTCAAAATTTCACGATCGGCTAAAGCTAAAGTTTGATATTGTGAATCCCACCAAAACTCACCAGTAAAATGAGTACCGACAAGTTTTTCACAAAATGTCCAACTGTAAACCCTATTATATGAAATAGTGTGATTTCCAAGATCATGATCTGTCGACTTTATATGAACCACGATGTCATCGGTATTTTGACTTGAAATATATATGGTCCATTCTGTGTAAAAGCAACGTGATGTGATAGGGACCACGTAAAAAGTTGAAATAAGGAGGGTAAAGAAGAAGGAAAAAAAGTTTTTTCTAAAAGAATTCATGACTTTACTATTCTACAAACTGAATATGGATTCAAGATCATTTGTGTGGTTCGTATCCTGCTTATATAGTGGTTGAGAATAATGATTAATACATGTCAACTGAAATATTAAATTCAATTTGTATCACCATGTATTGAAATAATTATATCAAATTATTACATATATGTCATTTTATTCGAACAATCTTTTATCATTAATTATATATATATATATATATATATATATATATATATATATATATATATATATTAACCAAATAGGTTTTCGAGGGCGATTCACTATTCATTTCAAATGAACTTTAGCAGTTCGATTTGGTAAGCAAATCAATATGTTTCTTGTTGTTTTTGTTTTTTTATTTTTCTCCCCGAAGATTTATTTGGTTTTATATTTTTTACCCAAAACTAATTTTGTGTTGTCCGATGTGAGAGAGTTGAGAGAGGTTCCTTTTATTTACATTTTTATATTTTGCGTTAATATTATAAAAGCTCTAAATTTTTAATCCGTAATTGGAAAAGAGCCTAATATTTTTTTTATTATTGCTATGGCCACAACTTTTTCACAGAATTATTACTCTAACCCAGTTAACGAGTTTTATGATTAACTTGGTTAAATTTTTTGCAAAATCAGTCCTAAAATATTCAAATTTAGTCTCTGATGTTTGCAAAAAATTACAACACATGGCTTTTTAACTTTATTTTTCGTTTTTTGTATACTTTATTTATTTTCGGTTTTTGTTGTAAATATATATACATTTTTATTTGCTTTTTCTATATATTTTATTTATTTTCATTTTTTAATTTTATTTTTCAACAATTTGATTATTTTTTTACCTTTTATACCTTTCGTTTTTCTATTTTATAGTGTGTATATAGAGTATATTAGAGTTTTTTTTAGTTTTTTTTTCATATTTATATTTTTTTCTTATGCGTTTTCCAATTTAATAATTAAAGAGGTGGTGTATTAGGTTTTATGCATGGAGTTTTGTACGTTATTAAGGCATAAATAGAGAAATATTCACCAGAACTTGAACTTCAAGTTTATATATATATATATATATATATATATATATATATATATATATATATATATATATATATATATATATATATATATTTACGGATAACGTTTGCATAATTAACATAAAAGAAATGACACCAAGCAGTAGTAATGGTTTATGATTGAAGAAAGGTGCATGAAGTGCACATGAAGATAAGCTTCTCAAGCATTATATTTTTTTCTTAATTGGAAAACAAATAAGCAAAAAAAAAAAAGATGAAAAAATGAAAATATAATACGAAAAGAAATATGAAAAAAAAAAAAAAAAAAAAAAAAAAAACTCTAATTTATTCTATATATACACTATAAAATAGAAAACAAAAGGTAAAAAGGTAAACAAATCAAATTGATGAAAAATAAAGTTAAAAAATGAAAATAAATAAAGTATATACCAAAAAGAAAATAAAAAATGTATATATATTTATAAAAAAACCGAAAATAGATAAAGTATACAAAAAACGAAAAATAAAGTTAAAATATCATGTGGTGTAATTTTTTCCAAACCTCAAGGACCAAATATGAACTTTTAGGACTGATTTTGCACAAAATTTAACCAAGTTAACCATAAAACTCATTAAGTGGACTAGAGTAATAATTCTGTAAAAGTTGTGGGCATACCAATAATAAAAAAAAAATATTAGGGCTTTTTTCCAATTACAAATCAAAAATTTAGAACTATTATAATATTAACCCTTTTATTTTCACTTTCATTTGTTTTTTCATTTGCAGCCCCCTTAAGTTTCATTTGTTTTTAAATTCTTTAACCTAAACTACTTTTTATCCTTATAATTTTAAAGTTAAATTTTTTGAAATTTTTAAGCTATAAATTTAGTTCGTAACTATATTTTTAAGTTATGCTTTTGGTCTCTTACATAACTTATTTTTATAAATATTACTTTTAATTTATTTTATTGTAATATCTTAAATAATTGTCATTTATGCATTATACCAATTAAGATACAACGTTTAAATTTATTTTTACTCGCATCCTCCATACATAATTTTTTCTATTAAATTTTTTCTTTACGCGATTGTGATTCACTTTACAAAGTAGTTTTCCGCCGCAACGTGCGATGTTACAAAATACTAGTTATATATTAATTATCAATATCGGTGGATGGTTTTATGGCGTTTTGCACCTTTTATTTTTATAGTGACATTTTTATTCTTCTATTTACTAAAATATTTGATAAAATGATTTTTTTTAAATGTCACTTTGATTATTTTACTTTGAACTTTTTTAAATCTCATTTTCACCATATCGACTTTCTAAACTTTCATGTTTACCTCGCCAAGGATATATATATATATATATATATATATATATATATATATATATATAGATATATAGGATCAAATATGAAGGATAATTTTGTTAGAAAGTTAAGAATTTTTTTTTCTATATATTATTTTAGTGAAAACCAAAATGAATCACTAAATGATTCCTAAGTAAGATGATTCAGAAGAAAAAAAGTTCTCCGCGGTTCATTTTTATGTAAATTAAGAAAAAAATTTACTTTTATGACAATTTTAGTGAATAACAACCATATCATTGTTTAAATAAATCATCGAGACATTTTTTTTGGGGATATTTTTTGTGAATCATGTAATTTTTTATTCATCTAGCGATTCTTTGTTTTATTCGCCAAAAAAATATGTAGAAAAAATACTTACTATATTCTTATGAAAAAAAATTCTTACCGGATCCATATATATATATATATCTATATATATATATATATATATATATATATATATATATATATATATATATAATTTGCTACGAAACAGATGACTAGAGAATTTGTTACGAAACTGATGGCTACAGAAATTGTTACAGAACAAATGGCTACTGAATTTGCTACGGAAGAGATATTAAGACATAACTCGTTTATATCTATTTACATATTTAGATCCATATATTTAGCCCACATGTATATTACTTTCTTAAATATTGTTTCCGCAAATATCTCCATTAGTAGCTGCCTCTTTCAATATATATACCCGAATCGTAATCCTTTGTAATTCAATCAATATAAAATGTAGATACAATTCATATTCATCTTCTTCTTTCTCTGTAATCTTTATAAGAGATAGCTATGGATAAACGGCTACGGAATTTGTTACGAAACAAAAAACTACGAAATTTGCTATGGAACTCAAATTGCAACAAAAGAGATGTCGTAGAAATTATTATAGCAAAATCGCTTCTAAAATATAATTCCATAGCTAAACAGCTTGCTACAAGAAATAAACCTACAAAGTCTACTTCATAAATTGTGTAAAAAATTCTATGGTTATTCAGCTTTAGCTACGGAGTTTCAACTTTTTGCTTTGAAATTTTTCGATGGGTAAATTGAAATTTTCTTATAGTCGGAGAATGACCACTTGTCATGCTTATTTCTCCTACATGTACGATCCTAGTTGTGCTACTGTCTTTTGTTTCTGTCAGAAAGTATTGTAATCTTTGTCGTACCTTGTGTGGGTTAAGCCTTTTAATGGTTCTATCTGGACTAAGGAAGTTGTTTAACCATCAAATTATCTAAAGTGGTTTAATGTTATATGTTGATCGCCTTATGTGCAGTCCCATTTGGGATACAAGACTTTATATCATATTTTTGTTAATTACAAAACATTGTTTGGTTGCAACCATCTACTTGGTTGGGGTGGATTTACCCACTTGATCTATCCTAGAGGGTTGGATTTTGTGATAATACAAATTTATGCGCTCCATACGAATTATTTTGATGCGGTCATCATTTGAGTTATTTGCAAATTTTAGAACAACATGGTTTTTGGAATAGTAATGCCAAAGAAATTAGACAACTTTATTATATTATTCAATAGACTTATATTAGATTTTTTAATATGAGTAAAAAAATGTAAATTAAATTGGGTTTAGTGACTTTTCAACCTAAATTTTGCTATTTCATCTTTTTAATATGTTATTATTTTTTATAGAATCTTGTTTAGTTTTTTGTTTTCTAATTTACCTTTCAAAAAAATTGAATTACTTATGAGTTTTCTTCTTATATGTTGTTGGAGTTGCCCCACTACATCTCTCCCCTGATAACAAACAAACAGTTATTCATAGCAAATATTCAAGGATTAATTAAAAAGAATTTTATCTTACTAAGAACTAAATATTGCTAAATTTAATGGGCCATTAATAACTAACATTTTGTCGAATAAGGAACATAACCACTCAAATTAACATCATTAGAAGTTTAGAACTTGCATTTGAAAATTGGTAGTGGTTTCACTTTTAATTTATACATATTGCCAAATTGGATAACCTGAAACAAAGGTTTGAACTTTTATATTCTTGTTTCTTTATCGATTTGTCTCAGTAACTTTAGATTCTTGGAGAATTTTTCTTTTCCAGTTTATTGGTGTCATTCGTCATGATTTATAAGCCAATAATGGCAAAAACATTTGGATGAACAAGAAAACCCTAATTTCCAATTGGGTCTTCTAAAATTTCGAACAATCACAACATATTTCTTTTATTTTTGAAGATTTTGATTATTACAATTACGAATATGATAAATATTATTAATGTGAATATATTGGTGTTTTGTAAAATGTAGCAAAATACATTGCCTAATAACATACATTTTTATTTTGTGTTAAAAAATCATGTTAGTTTAGTTAATCTGATCATTTGATCGGACATCCAATTAAAGTTTGTGTTTTTACGATTCTTAGGTGTGATATTGTAACCAAATAATAACCATAAATATAATTTTAATAATATCAAGCAATAACGTTACTCAAAATATAAAAATGGGTTTATTATACTTATAGACATGATTTTGATACATCTATTTATAGAAACAGAAAAAGGCACATATAATTCATTACCACGATTTCTTTTTCACCCATCCATCAGGAAATGAATCATTCCATTTTGAAACATAGAATCCATCAAGCATGACTAACCAGAAGAATGCTTGAAAGCCATAATACTTATCGCGACAATGGCTCAAAATTTCACGATCAGCTAAAACTAAAGTTTGATATTGTGTATCCCACCAAAACTCACCAGTAAAAGGAGTATCGACAAGTTTTTCATAAAATATCCAACTGTAAACCCTATTATATTAAATAGTGTGATTTCCAAGATCATGATCTTTTGACTTTATATGAACCACGATGTCATTGGCATTTTGACTTGAAATATATATGGTCCATTCTGTGTAAAAGCAACGTGATGTGATAGGGACCACGTAAAAAGTTGAAATAAGGAGGGTAAAGAAGAAGGAAAAAAAGTTTTTTCTAAAAGAATTCATGACTTTACTATTCTACAAACTGAATATGGATTCAAGATCATTTGTGTGGTTCGTATCATGCTTACATAGTGGTTGAGAATAATGATTAATGCATGTCAACTGAAATATTAAATTCAAATTGCATCACCATGTATTGAAATAATTATATCAAATTATTACATATATGTCATATTATGCGAACAATCTTTTATCATTAATTATATATATATATATATATATATATATATATATATATATATATATATATATATATATATATATTACCAAAATAGATTTTAGAGGGTGATTCACTATTCATTTCAAATGAACTTTAGCAGTTCGATTTGGTAAGCAAATCAATATGTTTCTTTTTGTTTTTGTTTTTTTTTTTTATGTTTTCTCCCCTAAGCTTTATTTGGTTTTATATTTTTTACCCAAAACTAATTTTGTGTTGTCCGATGTGAGAGAGCTGAGAGAGGTTTCTTTTACTTACATTTTTATATTTTGCGTTAATATTATAGAAGCTCTAAATTTTTAACCCGTAATTAGAAAAAACCCTAATATTTTTTTTATTATTGATATGCCCACAACTTTTTCACAGAATTATTACTCTAACCCACGTAACGAATTTTATGATTAACTTGGTTAAATTTTTTGCAAAATCAGTCCTAAAATGTTCAAATTTAGTCTTAGATGTTTGCAAAAAATTACACCACATGGCTTTTTAACTTTATTTTTCTTTTTTTGTTTACTTTATATATTTTCGGTTTTTGTTATAAATATATGTACATTTTTATTTGCTTTTTCTATATATTTTATTTATTTTCATTTTTTAATTTTATTTTTCAACAATTTGATTATTTTTTACCTTTTATACCTTTTGTTTTCTATTTTATAGTGTATATATACATTATATTAGAGTTTTTTTGTAGTTTTTTTTTTTTCATATTTCTCTACGTATTATATTTTAATTTTTTCATCTTCATAATTTTTTCTTATTTGTTTTCCAATTTAATCATTAAAGAGGTGGTGTATTAGGTTTTATGCATGGAGTTTTGTACGTTATTAAGACATAAATAGAGAAATATTCACCAGAACTTGAACTTCAAGTTTATATATATATATATATATATATATATATATATATATATATATATATATATATATATATATATATATTTACAGATAACGTTTGCATAATTAGCACAAAAGAAATGACACCAATCAGTATTAATGGTTTAGGATCGAAGAAAGATGCATGAAGTGCACATGAACATAAGCTTCTCAAGCATTATATTTTTTTCTTAATTGGAAAACAAATAAGCAAAAAATAAAAAGATGAAAAAAATAAATATAATACGAAAAAAAATATGAAAAAAAAAAAACTCTAATATACTCTATATATACACTATAAAATAGAAAACAAAAGGTAAAAAGATAAACAAATCAAATTGATGAAAAATAAAGTTAAAAAATGAAAATAAATAAAGTATATACAAAAAAAAATAAAAACTGTATGTATTATTTAAAAAAAAAAACCGAAAAGAGATAAAGTTTACAAAAAACGAAAAATAAAGTTAAAAAATCATGTGGTGTAATTTTTTCCAAACCTCAAGGACCAAATATGAACTTTTAGAACTGATTTTGCAAAAAATTTAACCAAGTTAACCATAAAACTCGTTAAGTGGGCTAGAGTAATAATTCTGTGTAAAAGTTTTGGCCATAGCAATAATAAAAAAAATATTATGGCTTTTTCCAATTACATATGAAAAATTTAGAGTTTCTACAATATTAACACTTCTATTTTCACTTCATTTGTTTTTTCATTTGCAGCCCTTAAGTTTCATTTGTTTTTAAATTCTTTAACCTAAACTAGTTTTTATCCTTATAATTTTAAAGTTAAATTTTTTGAAATTTTTAAGCTATAAATTTAGTTCGTAACTATATTTTTAAGTTATGCTTTTGGTCTCTTATATAACTTGTTTTTATAAATAGTACTTTTAATTTTTTTTTATTGCAATATCTTAAATAATTGTCATTTATGCAGTATACCAATGAAGATACAACGTTTAAATTTATTTTTACTCGCATCCTTCATACATAATTTTTTCTATTAAAAATTTTCGTTATGCGATTGTGGTTCACTTTACAAAGGAGTTTTCCGCCGCAAAGTGCGATGTTACAAAATACTAGCTATATATTAATTATCAATATGGGTGGATATTTGTAAGACGTTTTGCACCTTTTTATTTTCTCATTTTCACCATCTCGACTTTCTAAACTTTCATGTTTACCTCGGCTAATATATATATATATATATATATATATATATATATATATATATATATATATATATATATATATATATATATATATATATATATAAAAGATCAAATAAGAAGGATAATTTTGGTATAAAGTTAAGAATTTTTTTTCTATGTATTATTTTTAGTGAAAACCAAAATGAATCACTCAGTGATTCATAAGTAAGATGATTCAGAAGAAAAAAAATTCTCCACGGTTCATTTTTATGTAAATTAAGAAAAAAATTTACTTTTATGACAATTTTAGTGAATAACAACCATATCATTGTATAAATAAATCATCGAGATGTTTTTTTTTTTGAATATTTTTTGTCAATCATGTTATTTTTCATTCATCTAGCGATTCATTTGTTTTATTCGCCAAAAAAATATGTAGAAAAAATACTTCCTACCTTTTTATGAAAAAAAAACTTCTTACCTGATCCATATATATATATATATATATATATATATATATATATATATATATATATATATATATATATATAGAATTTCCTACGAAACCGATAACTATAGAATTTGTTACGAAACTGATGGCTACAGAATTTACTACGGAACAAATGGCTATCGAATTTGCTACGGAAGAGATATTAAGACATAACTCGGTTATATCTATTCACATATGTAGATCCATATATGTAGCCCACATGTATATTACTTTGTTAAATATTGTTTCCGCAAATATCTCCATTAGTAGCCGCCTCTTTCAATATATATACCCGAATCGTAATCCTCTGTAATTCAATCAATATAAAATTCAGATACAATTCATATTCATCTTCTTCTTTCTCTGTAATCTTTATAAGAGATAACTATGGATAAACGGCTACGGAATTTGTTACGGAACAAAAAACTACAAAATTTGCTATGGAACTCAAATTGTAACAAAAGAGATGCCGTAGAAATTATTATAGCAAAATCGCTACTAAAATATAATTTCATAGCTAAACAGTTTGCTACAAGAAATAAACCTACAAAGTATACTTGATAAATTGTGGAAAAAATTCTATGGTTATTCAGCTTTAGCTATGGAGTATCAACTTTTTGCTATGAAATTTTTTGATAGGTAAATTGAAATTTTCTTGTAGTTGGAGAATGACCACTTGTCATGCTTATTTCTCGTACATGACCGATCTGATTTGTGCTACTGTCTTTTGTTTGTTACAGAGGGTATTGTACTCTTTGTCGTACCTTGTGTGGGTTAAGCCTTTTAATGGTTCTATCTGGACTAAGGAAGTTGTTTAACCATAAATTATCTAAATTTGTTTAATGCTATATATTGATCTCCTTATGTGCAGTCCCATTTGTGATACCAGACTTTATATCATATTTTTGTTAATTACAAAACTTTGTTTTGTTGCAACTATCTACTTGGTTGGGGTGGATTACCCACTTGTTCTATCCTAGAAGGTTGGATTCTGTGATAATACAAATTTATGCGCTCCATAAGAATTATTTTGATTCGTTCATCATTTGAGTTATTTGCAAATTTTGGAATAACATGATTTCGGAATAGTCATGCCAAAGAAATGAGACAACTTTATTATATTATTCAATAGACTTATATTAGATTTTTCAATATGAGTAAAAAAATGTAAATTAAATTGGGTTTATTGACTTTTCAACCTAAATTTTTCTATTTCATCTTTTTAATATGTTATTATTTTTTTTATAGAATCTTGTTTGGATTTTTGTTTTCTAATTTACCTTTCAAAAAAATTGAATTACTTATGAGTTTTCTTCTTATATGTTGTTGGAGTTGCCCCACTACATCTCTCCCCTGATAACAAACAAACAGTTATTTATAACAAATATTCAAGGATTAATTAAAAAGGATTTTATCTTACTAAGAACTAAATATTGCTAAATTTAATGGGCCATTAGTAACTAACATTTTGTCGAATAAGAAACATAATCTCTCAAATTAACATCATTAGAAGTTTAGAACTTGCATTTGAAAATAGGTAGTGGTTTCAGTTTTAATTTATACATATTGCCAAATTGGATAACCTAAAACAAAGCTTTGGACTTTTATATTGTTGTTTCTTTATTGATTTGTCTCAGTAACTTTAGATTCTTGGAGAATTTTTCTTTTCCAGTAGTTTACTGGTGTCATTCGTCATGATTTATAAGCCAATAATGGCAAAAACATTTGGAGGGACAACAAAACCCCAATTTCCAATTGGGTTTTGTAAAATTTTCAAACAATCGCAACATATTTCTTTTATTTTTGAAGATTTTGATTATTACAATTACGAATATGATAAATATTACTGATGTGAATATATTGTTGTTTTGTAAAATGTAACAAAATACATTGCCTAGTAACATACATTTTTATTTTGTGTTAAAAATCATGTTAGTTTAGTTCATCTGATCATTTGATCGGACATCCAATTAAAGTTTGTGTTTTTATGATTCTTAGGTGTGATATTGTAACCAAATAATAACCATAAATATAATTTTAATAATATCAATCAATAACGTTACTCAAAACATAAAAATGAGTTTATTATACTTATAGACTTGATTTTGATACATCTATTTATGGAAATAGAAAAAGGCACATATAATTCATTGCCATGATTTCTTTTTCACCCATCCGTCTGGAAATGAATCATTCCATTTTGAAACATAGAATCCATCAGGCATGACTAACCAGAAGCATGACTGAAAGCCATAATACTTATCGCGGCAATGGCTCAAAATTTCATGATCAGCTAAAGCTAAAGTTTGATGTTGTGTATCCCACCAAAACTCACCAGTAAAATGAGTACCGACAAGTTTTTAACAAAATGTCCAACTTTAAACCCTATTATATGAAATAGTGTGATTTTCCAAGATCAATGATCTGTTGACTTTATATGAACCATGATGTCATCGGCATTTTGACTTGAAATATATATGGTCCATTCTGTGAAAAAGCAACGTGATGTGATAGGGACCACGTAAAAATTTGAAATAAGGAAGGTAAAGAAGAAGGAAAAAAAGTTTTTTTTAAAAGAATTCATGACTTTACTATTCTACAAACTGAATATGGATTCAAGATCATTTGTGTGGTTCGTATCTTGGTTATATAGTGGTTGAGAATAATGATTAATACATGTCAACTAAAATATTAAATTCAAATTGTATCACCATGTATTGAAATAATTATATCAAATTATTACATATATGTCATTTTATTCAAACAATCTTTTATCATTATATATATATATATATATATATATATATATATATATATATATATATATATATATATATATATATTACCAAAATAGGTTTTCGAGGGCGATTCACTATTCATTTCAAATGAACTTTAGCAGTTCGATTTGGTAAGTAAATCAATATGTTTCTTTTTGTTTTGGTTTTTTTATTTTTCTCCACTAAGCTTTATTTGGTTTTATATTTTTTACCCAAAACTAATTTTGTGTTGTCCGTTGTGAGAGAGTTGAGAGAGGTTTCTTTTACTTACAATTTTATATTTTGCGTTAATATTATAAAAGCTCTAAATTTTTAATCCGTAATTAGAAAAAACCCTAATATATTTTTTTATTATTGCTATGGCCACAACGTTTTCACATAATTATTACTCTAACCCAGTTAACGAGTTTTATGTTTAACTTGGTTAAATTTTTTGCAAAATCAGTCCTAAAATGTTCAAATTTAGTCTTTGATGTTTGCAAAAAATTACACCACATGGTTTTTTAACTTTATTTTTCGTTTTTTGTATACTTTATATATTTTCCGTTTTTGTTATATATTTTCCGTTTTTGTTATAAATATATATACAAATTTAGTGTATATATAGAGTATATTAGAGTTTTTTTTTTTTAGTTTTTTTTCATATTTCTCTACGTATTATATTTTAATTTTTTCATCTTTATTTTTTTTTCTTATGTGTTTTCCAATTTAATCATTAAAGAGGTGGTGTATTAGGTTTTATGCGTGGAGTTTTGTACGTTATTAAGGCATAAATAGAGAAATATTCACTTGAACTTGAACTTGAAGTATATATATATATATATATATATATATATATATATATATATATATATATATATATATATATATATATATTTACGGATAATGTTTATACAATTAGCATAAAAGAAATGACACCAAGCAGTAGTAATGGTTTAGGATTGAAGAAAGGTGCATGAAGTGCACATGAAGATAAGCTTCTCAAGCATTATATTTTTTTTCTTAATTGGAAAACAAATAAGCAAAAAATAAAAAGATGAAAAAAATAAAATATAATACGAAATGAAATATATAAAAAAAAAAAAAAAAAAAAAAAAAAAAAAAAACTCTAATTTACTCTATGTATACACTATAAAATAGAAAAAAAGGTAAAAAGGTAAACAAATCAAATTGATGAAAAATAAAGTTAAAAAATGAAAATAAATAAAGTATATACCAAAAAGAAAATAAAAATGTATATATATTTATAAAAAAAACCGAAAATAGATAAAATATACAAAAAACGAAAAATAAAGTTAAAAAATCATGTGGTGTAATTTTTTCCAAACCTCAAGGACCAAATATGAACTTTTAGGACTGATTTTGCAAAAAATTTAACCAAGTTAACCATAAAACTCGTTAATTGGACTAGAGTAATAATTCTGTAAAAATTATGTCTATAGCAATAATAAAAAAAAATATTAGGGCTTTTTTCTAATTACATGTCAAAAATTTAGAGCTTTTATAATATTAACCCTTTTATTTTCACTTTCATTTGTTTTTTTATTTGCAGCCCCCTTAAGTTTCATTTGTTTTTAAATTCTTTAACCTAAACTAGTTTTTATCCTTATAATTTTAAAGTTAAATTTTTTGAAATTTTTAAGCTATAAATTAAGTTCGTAACTATATTTTTAATTTATGCTTTTGGTCTCTTACATAACTTGTTTTTATAAATATTACTTTTAATTTTTTTATTGTAATATCTTAAATAATTGTCATTTATGCATTATACCAATTAAGATACAACGTTTAAATTTATTTTTACTCGCATCCTCAATACTTAATTTTTTCTATTAAAGATTTTCATTATTCGATTGTGATTCACTTTACAAAGTAGTTATCCGCCGCAACGTGCGATGTTACAAAATACTAGTTATATATTAATTATCAATATCGGTGGATATTTTTATAACGTTATGCACCTTTTATTTTTATAGTGACATTTTTATTCTTCTATTTAGTAAAATATTTGATAAAATGATTTTTTTAAATGTCACTTTCATTATTTTACTTTGAACTTTTTTAAATCTCATTTTCACCGTATCTACTTTCTAAACCTTCACGTTTACCTCGCCTAATATATATATATATATATATATATATATATATATATATATATATATATATATATATATATATATATATATATATATATATAGGATCAGATAAAAAGGATAATTTTGGTAGAAGTTAAGAATTTTTTTTTCTATATATTATTTTAGTGAAAACCAAAATGAATCACTAAATGATTCATAAGTAAGATGATTCAGAAGAAAAAAATTCTCCAAGGTTCATTTTTATGTAAATTAAGAAAAAAATTTACTTTTATGACAATTTTAGTGAATAACAAGCATATCATTGTTTAAATAAATCATCGAGATGGTTTTTTTGGGGATATTTTTTGTGAATCACGTTATTTTTTATTCATCTAGCAATTCACTTGTTTTATTCGCCAAAAAAATATGTAGAAAAAATACTTACTATCTTCTTATACAAAAAAATTTCTTATCGGATCCATATATATATATATATATATATATATATATATATATATATATATATATATATATACACAATTTGCTACGAACACAGATGACTAAAGAATTTGTTACGAAACTGATGGCTACAGAATTTGTTATGGAACAAATGGCTACAGAATTTGCTACGGAAGAGATATTAAGACATAACTCGGTTATATCTATTCACATATTTAGATCCATATATTTAGCCCACATGTATATTACTTTGTTAAATATTGTTTCCGCAAATATCTGCATTGGTAGCCCCCTCTTTCAATATATATACCCGAATCGTAATCCTCTGTAATTCAATCGATATAAAATGCAGATACAATTCATATTCATCTTCTTCTTTCTCTGTAATCTTTATAAGAGGTAGCTATGGATAAACGGCTACGGAATTTCTTACGGAACTCAAAACTACGAAATTTGATATGGAACTCAAATTGCAACAAAAGAGATGTCGTAGAAATTATTATAGCAAAATCGCTACTAAAATATAATTCCATAGCTAAACAGTTTGCTACAAGAAATAAACCTACAAAGTCTACTTGATAAATTGTGTAAAAAATTCTATGGTTTTTCAGCTTTGGCTACGGAGTTTCAACTTTTTGCTATGAAATTTTTTGATAGGTAAATTGAAATTTTCTTGTAGTCGGAGAATGACCACTTGTCATGCTTATTTCTCCTACATGTACGATCCTAGTTGTGCTACTGTCTTTTGTTTCTGTCAGAGGGTATTGTAATCTTTGTCGTACCTTGTGTGGGTTAAGCCTTTTAATGGTTCTATCTGGACTAAGGAAGTTGTTTAACAATCAAATTATCTAAATTTGTTTAATGCTATATGTTGATCGCCTTATGTGCAGTCCCATTTGTGATACCAGACTTTATATCATATTTTTGTTAATTACAAAACTTTGTTTGGTTGCAACTATCTACTTGGTTGGGGTGGATTACCCACTTGTCCTATCCTAGAAGGTTGGATTTTATGATAATACAAATTTATGCGCTCCATACGAATTATTTTGATGCGATCATCATTTGACTTATTTGCAAATTTTGGAACAACATGGTTTTTGAAATCGTCATGCCAAAAAAATTAGACAACTTTATTATATTATTCAATAGACTTATATTAGATTTTTCAATATGAGTAAAAAGAATGTAAATTAAATTGGGTTTATTGACTTTTCAACCTAAAGTTTGCTATTTCATCTTTTTAATATGTTATTATTTTTTATAGAATCTTGTTTGGTTTTTTGTTTTCTAATTTACCTCTCAAAAAAATTGAATTACTTATGAGTTTTCTTCTTATATGTTGTTGGAGTTGCCCCACAACATCTCTCCCCTGATAACAAACAAACAGTTATTTATTGCAAATATTCAAGGATTTATTAAAAAGGATTTTATCTTACTAAGAACTAAATATTGCTAAATTTAATGGGCCATTAGTAACTAACATTTTGTCGAATAAGAAACATAATCACTCAAATTAACATCATTAAAAGTTTAGAACGTGCCTTTGAATATTGATGGTG